>NC_081189.1:63850032-66846282 GCF_902713425.1 Acipenser ruthenus
CAGCGGATTGGATTGTAGTTCAGCAGCAAACTACGTGCTTCACTGCCTGTTTCACACAACGTTGTGATTAACTTTTTTTTATTGATTTATTGATTTATTTTATTTACTTTTTTAAGTTTATTTATTTTCACTGTGGATTCAACCTCATCCATGGTTTTCATGGAAGCCTTACTGGCAAGAACTTCTTGGTGGGCAAAACAGTGAAACATAAAACGTTTTTGTGGGGGCAGCTCTCTTGGAAATCTACTTGTGAGCTTTGCATAGCTGCTGCTATGTCGGCTCAAGCCGCACAGGTTGTCAAAGCTAATGGGGCATTCCTCCATTCTGGCTTGAACAGACTCAAAAATGTGTTTGCCACTTGGCCGATCACAAAGGGCTGCCAAACCTAAAACTCTCTCACAAAAAAAATGGTCATCGCAATCAAAAAAGTGAATGCATATTATTGCCTGGGAATTCTTTGTGACATCAGTGCTCTCATCAAAGCGTTGGATGAAATTAGCCAAAACTCGTGTGCTCCTCTGTAATGTGTCGTTGCTCAGTGCATCTCTGAGAAGGGTATTGTCAGGTTGTACAGCCAGAACAATTTCTTTCAAGTTCTCCATCGCTGAAAGGTTTCTTGCTTTGCCCCAAAAGAAAAGCAACTTTAGAAGTAGCCATCCGCATTTGACCTGTCTTACTCAAAAAATCTCTGAGCTGGATCTTTTGTTTTTGCAGTTCGGTTTTTGCTCCGTTTCCAGTCTCTGAAAGTCACTATGGTAGTTCTTTGTAACTTCACCTGCATGGGTGTTATAATGACTGCATTGCATACATTTTAATCTGATGAATATCCTCCACACTGCAACTTGCTCAGAAGCTGAATGGCTTGGCTTCTTCCTTCCATGTTCCGCTTTTCTTAGCAGTTGGTTTCACACGGTGTGTCTCTGTAACGTTATCACCGTTATCATACTCTGAAACAGTTTCTGATAGGCCTACTGATTTATCGAAAAACGTTCCGATATCCATACTGTTATTTTCATGTAGCTCGACCAAAGCGTTCACCTAATTATATGTGCACTACTTTTAAAAATGACACACCATTAGCTAGATTAAAACATTCCAGTTTAAAACAGGGTCATTTTCCACGTTAATGACATGCTGATATCATTATTGCCATCCCTGAAAACTGCAGGACAGTAACTGGTAACAGAGATATCCATTTGAATCTGCCTAATCTCAATTAGAAAACGATTCAGTATCATCAGCCAATCAGATTCCAGCTCTAGTGGGCATTAACACGCAGTAGATGCACGCTGGAATGTCACCACATCACCTGTGTATCAAATTTAAAATCAATCCGCGCACGTACCGGCTTTTTCATTTTGACTGCCTGTATTGAAAGCTCAGTTCACATCTATTGGACAGCAAATACTAAACAAAAGACACAGTTGGTCCAAATGTATTGTATAATCCACCAAAAAATTCTCTAATCAATTATGCATGTGATCCTTTATGAAGATTTGTTGGACCATTTTCCTAAAACTTTTCTCAGCAGAAGGGTACCTGACGAATCATTAGAAGTTCAAGGTCAATTTAGGTTTTAATGTTTTTTAAGAAGATAATGAGAAAAATACGACTCTACCATGTGGTACTGTAGTTGACCAGACTTTCGTTAGCACACTCGCTTTTGGCTCGGTACGTATAACTCCAGCCGCGGTCAACCACCACATGAGCCTTCACCGATGGGCACTATCGCTAAAGAAACCAATCAACAGACCGCTCATTTGTTTTTCTTTGCCACAGAGACAAATAACAGGTTCAGAAGAGTTTGTGTTTTTCCATGAAAACAGTCATGGATTTTTCCCACCTACATCTTTGATAAAGTAAGCAATAAAATACAGGACCACATATACTCATTTAACAATACAATTACAGACCAGCAAGGATGGCCACTTTATTACCTGAAAGATCAACAGAAATAATAATGAAACATTATGGCAAAGAGGGCCAGCATACTTTAAAGAACACATGCTACAAATCATCCGCATGCATTCAGAGGCCATTCTCTAGTAAATATCTCCAAAATGAAATACTGATAATATTCCATATCAATATCCTGAATCAGTAATCCCTTGAAAGACAGAATGTAAAACATAGTTTGTTGCGAAATCAATTCTTTTTTTCATTTTCTGTTGCAAGGTGTTGTTAATATGGGCTTTTAAAGTTGGATTACTGTCAAAACCAGATACAGCAACTGTTACGTAAAACAGGGGGGAAAAACATGAGAATTTAAACCTAAAAGATAGAGCATTTCCAAACCTTTGAGGTGTAAAGAGTCACATTTCTGTATAATTTTGCAGAAGTCTGGTTTAAAGTTTAAATTCACAGTAGTCAGACTTTGAACATTTACAAAAGTTGTTCAAATAATTATTTTCTAGTTTCTTTTTACTTTATGAATGATTGAGCATTTGTCAAACGATGAATGTAGCAGCTTAAAGAAGTACTATAAAGGAAGCAACAGGTTGCACATGCTGTAGGGTTTGCTGGTCTCTATGACTACTACCCTGCCCCTGTTTTGTCCATTTCTTCTTTCAGTTTTACTCCCAGATGCCAACGCTTTCAAATGCAATGATTTACTTCACTTCTGCAAAGACAAAAAAACACTTGTGTGCAATTCCAACACTCCCTAATTAAAACCTCTAATCCCAAACCTCTCAAGCCACATTCAACAGAGAATGTGCAAGAATTCTAAGGATCTGGGGAGGAATTTTATCAATTTATTTTTCAGAATAAACATTTTTGGCTGAAGGACTAGGTCACTTGGATGACGTCTATAAATTTCCCCTTTCTTGAAGATCTGACAGCGCAAAGCAGGAATGCAAAGATCTTGATTGACCCTGGTATTCTCTCAGCCTCTTAAAGCTTATAAATCTGGTATTTGGGGCAGTGAAATTGCGATACAGATTTTGCCAAGTGTGTTCCAGTTCCTAGCAAAAAGGCTGCTTACACTAGCCAGAGTCCCTCTGCTTCATTAAGCAGGTTTTGGTTGCCATGGGGAGGTCTCAGGGATGGAAAAACAGAAAACAGTAACTATGCCTGGCTGTTCCCAAGCAAAGAGAACTTAACTGTTTGGTTTTAAAGATGGAACACCAGGAACAAGGATCCCTCTGGGTTTATTTCCGGGTAAAAAACACCAAACACTGTAAACATACTGAATGTCACATGCCAGCCAATAATTTCACAATATTGCTCTGTGAAATCCTGGATGTCAGAATTATAATTTGAAACGGATTACAAGAGCTAAGATGGCAAAGCCTTCTTTAAAACTTTAGACCTCAGCTGCAAATGCACTCTTGACCCCACCTGTAATCAGAGACACAGTTGGATCACAACTTTTGGTTCGATCGGTGGTACTAATTTGCATAATTTATTGGTGACGTCACCATAGCTACTAGTTTATATTAGATTCAAAATCCTATTATCTTACAGGTGATCCATTTAAATATGTAGTTTAAAAATACGTTATATAGAACAGTAATCATGTTTTTATAATTTAAATAAAAATATGTGTTGTTTATGTACATGTAATTGATGCTGCTTGTGTTATATACAGTAAGCTAGTATTGCAGCATCACCTTATTTCTGCCAACTAAAAGAACTGCAGCTAGCTGACTTAGGCAAAACAAAGCTTTATTTAAGCCACAGTTCCAAGCAGGTTATCAGTCACATTTTACTAATACTACTACTAATAAAACTGAAAATAATATTAATATAAACTTACACACAGCTTGTCAAGTCATCCCGAAGACTGTTTATGCCTCCATGATACGAGTTGCTTGCACAGTTTGCATTCAACTTTTTTTTGGTCCTATGGACATTTAACAAAAAAAAACAAAAAAACACACAACACAGCAAAGGGTTTTCGAGGCATTTCTTTCTATAGATCTTACGCGATACAAAGCTTTGCTGACGAGATGGCAAATGAAGAAATTAAAGTTCTGCCTCTGGACGACACAAGCTGGAGGAGGGGGGGACGGGGCTCAGTTTTCGAAATTAAAATTATTAGTATTAGTGTTTCATACTTATTCTACCATAACACTTCTCTTATAATGTCTTGTACACTAGGTATTCAGTACATATTTTACTGAAGCAATACAATCGCTACATGCATTCACCTTGTTACCTTGCCATTTCACATAGATTTCAATACAAAAGGCATCACTTTACTGCAGTAAAAGATGGACTGATCGATCAATCCGCTGTTTGCAACTCGTTACTGAGCGATTACCCCTGTACTGTACCTTGGCTATTTAATCCCTGTACAGCACTGACTGCAACAGCAAGCATGGCTGGAAAGAGAAAAGCGATGTGCATCAGCATGAAAATTCAGTGCAAATGAAATGTCTCTGTTAGATACTGTGCGCTTGCTAAAGCATGCTTGGAACTCTGTCAGTCAGCAAACAATGCAACGTTGCTTCAAAAAGCTGGGGTTTCTGTAGTTGAGGAGGAGAGTGCTGATGAAAATACAACCGAAACTCTGACAACACCAGAGGGGATGCTAGAGGAAGAATTCTCAGTGGTGTCACCTCAGCGACCAGGACGCTCTGCATGAAACAGACACCGATGACGTAAGCGTGGTGCTGCGCTTGTAACACTGCGGCGTGCTATGGAGCAGCATCCGGATATGGAGCCGAATTGGGATTTTTTGGGAAAACGCTAAAAGTTTGCCGTCCATACTTGCAAAAAAGATCGTCCAGAGTTCTTCACTGGAAATAATTTGCAGTAATGCAGCCGACCCGTTCTGTACATTTCTGCACTTGCATTACTTTTTTGCAGTTACTTTTTATTACATTCATAGGTTTTAATACATCTTTTTTTATTAGTGTAATGAGTGTCTTAATAAAGATTTTTAACTGCATACACGCTTGTTTGCTTCGATTACTGTACTGGTGATTGGGGGACAAACACACCCGTTGTAAGCGGCGGTGACTGTAGTGCGTGAATGCAGCCTGACAAGCCTAAGAAGATTTAGATCTAACTTCGAATTCCTGGCTGGCGAACGAACCTTCGACCCTTTGAACACAGCCCTAGTAATTTGCACATGTTTATAACAAATGTGATGCAAAAAGCATTGAAATATCGAATATGAGTTGCATATAAAATGGATACAGTAAGTGAATAATTACCCGTTTTAAACGCTGGACATGTTGCTGAGGCAACACAGTGAAACAGTTTATTTTTACTGGAATGGAACAAAATTGAGAGAATCATATAATATGCATACCAAATATGAAGACACTATTTCAGACTTGTTTTGTGATCTGAAATGTGAAATACGCAGTGGTAAAACAATGTGACACTGAAACATTTAATGCATTTCACAAGGGACATGATAAGAATGAGTACATGATTGAAAATGACAAACAGCTACTTTATCTTTCTCCTAATGGTGCTTTAATTTAGCTCAGTAAACTCTGTATGTCAATGAGCATGTGGTTGGAGGAGTTATTATTATTTATTATTAATTAGTCTTTTAGCAGAGGCTTTTATCCAAAGCGACTTAGAGACTAGGGGGTGAACCATGCATCAATAACTGCTGCTGCAGAGTCAATTACAATACATGGAGCACAAGGAGGTTAAGTGACTTGCTCAGGGTCACACACAGAGAGTCAGAGGCTGCATGGATTTGAACAGGGGATCTTCTGGTATCAAGCCCTTTTCTTTAACCACTGGACCACCAAGCCTCATGGAATGTTACCGGTACTGTGCATGTTCTTTTAGATTAGAGGTGGCTTGCTTTGGTAGCACTTTTTAGAAACATTACCATTCAAATATAATTTAAATGAAAATATCAGCATTTTATTCTTGTGCCATGAGGATTGCTTTTTTTTTTTTTTTTTTTAATAAAAATCCTTGTCCACATTTGCACTGACAATATACATCATTTTGGTTCTGTGGGCCACTTATTTGAACCCCTGAACATAATCTTGGACATTCCTAACATCTCAGAATACCTTCCAACATTCACAGAATTAAAGTATCAAGGAACACAATGCTAATTCCTTTCACAGGGTTATACTGGATAGTTAGGGTTATCCTTTAAATAAAAAAAACACATTATAAACCTGTAGAGCAATATGAAAAGAGTGGCATGTTATGTGTAACCAATTATAGTTGTTAGTCTGTCATCAAATATTCTAAACCTTCAATATACTTAACTGAGCATTGCAGTTCAGTTATAATAATACAGGTTGAAAGAAAAAAAAGGGTAAATGCAGTTAGGTAGGACCATTAATTCTTCACCATTTCTAATACTCCCTCCACACACTTAATAAATAACCTCAAAATTCTACAGTGATCCAAAGAAATGTCACTGACTTGTATCAATGCATATGCAATACAAAAATGAGTGATTAGCATATACGTTTGAAGAAAGCTGGTGATACTTTTTGGGGTACACACCACTAAAAAGAGTGAAATTAAACAGCTGCTCAAAATTCCTGCAACTGAGATCTGACAGTTCAGCTGAAAAAAAAGCCTTAGATCATAGACCAAAAAAAACTTTGGGCACAACACTTGATTTTAGGGCTGTATTTGAAGGTTCGAAGGTTCAAAAGTTCAAAGGTTCTTCTCTAGCCAAGAATCCGAAGGTAGTTCTAAACCTTCAAAGGTTCGTTAGGCGGCATTCACGCACCATCATTCTTTTTTTATTTTATCTGTTAACAGAAACTGTTTGACAATGTGTGAATACTATAAATCACCCATTAAATGTCACTCGCATGCAAAACTCAATCTTTTGATTTGTATAATGCCTATTACTTAAACAAAAGTTGTTATATTTCCACTACCAAATCACTATGTATTTATGGCGCCGTCACCGTGCATTGGAGCGGGGTATTATGCCAAAGCACTTTTATTAAAATATGTACTGAATACAACACGTTTCACTCATGCAGCGCATGAGGAGTAAAGAATTGAAAAGGCAATGGAGAGTCAACAAGCTCCAGTTATGGTAGAATAAGTACGAAATATAAAATATACGCCAATACTAATAATTTTAATTTTGAAAACTGACTAGGGTGTGTGAACTATGCATCAGCTGCAGAGTCACTTACAACTACGTCTCACCCGAAAGACGGACCACGAGGAGGTTAAGTGACTTGCTCAGGGTCACACAATGAGTCAGTGGCTGAGGTGGGATTTGAACCGGGGACCTACTGGTTACAAGCCCTTTTCTTTAACCACTGGACCACACAGCCTCTTGGATTATTTGTAAGATAATAGGGTTTTCAATCAAATATAAACTAGTAGCTATGGTGACAGCCCCCAGTAAATTATACAAACGAGTACTATTGAAAGTTCGAACCTTCGTTTGGAAATCTGTTCCGAACCTTCAAAGGTCCAAACGTACCCTTCGTTACAGCCCTACTTGATTTTTTTGTCTGGGATATTTAACAATCTTGCAGTAGGACAACATAGCCTTAATTTAAATTCACACAAATGTAAAGAGGAAGTAAGTCAAAAGCCAACCATTAAACAAAATGTTATAACTACAAAAATGTAATTTCAATGCTCTGGAAAAATGTGGATTGATAAACTGTCAAAATGATTATGATAATTAATGATATGTTCAGGTTTGTTACAGGATAGTTATGCTGCAACATTATTTAAAAGACTAAGCAAGATGTAAACTCATGACTGATGTTACAGATGCAATGTGTATAATTTAAAGCCATGCATGAATCATAACCTCTGAATAAAGTTGTTAATGTTATGCCAGTACTGAACCTACTCTCTGGGTCAATAATAAGATATATTGGCCTAGCTCCTCAACTTACCACTGAAGGTGACAGCTCCACAGAATGATAAATATACAGTACTGACATATGAACTTACTCACCATTTATCCTGGATTGGAACACACAGAACATTTTAGGAATGCAGTGCAAAATAAGCTAATTTGTCAATTATTTAACATTTGCCAAAAAAGTATTTTTGTTTATTTTTTGGTACCGACTTTCAAATTATTCTGCTAAAGTTGCCTTTAAACACTACTGTTTCTGACATGGCAAAATGAGCTATATATTTGCGTTCAATATTAAAAATCAATAAAAAAAAAAGACCTAAATGATCAATACTTTTTAATTGACACAGTTTTCTACAATATCATGGGCAACATCCCCACAGAAGAATAACTTCAAAGTTGGATATCTTGAATCTTGAAAACAAATTATTACTCAAACTTTTTACATTACAATTTTACCACTGTTTGCCTAACATGTATGTTTCTAAAGAAATGAAATAAAATTAACAATTTAAAATTGACTTTGTGTAAAATGTTGATTCAGCTACATATCACTGCACCCGAAATAAAAGGATGATTGGGACCTCTCAATACTTGTAATTAAAATCCTTGTAGTGTGTCAATGTTAATTATTTTTACATTATCATTCGTCAAATTATTCACATTTATCAAAAACTATCTGAAAGAGTTTTAAATGAATGTTGCTTGTGTTCTTCACCAAAACACTTCAGTGCAAATTAAACTATGCTGCAAAATTGTGCATCGATACTACAGAATTCAAACCAGTTTAAAGAGAATGTGAAATATGCATCCTCAAGTATCGAGTCAACACAACAAGAAAAACAGGTTTCTCCAACTCCTTTGAAATGTTTTTAAGACTATTATCTACCTATAATATTCATCAGTCATAACATGAGATCCCACATTCTGTAATACTGCCCACAGGCCACATGCACTGTAGTCCCTAGAGACCCAATTGCTGCCTCACCCCACCCCACCAGTATATTTGACCTACATCATTTCTGAAGGAGTGGATTCAGTCAGGATCCAGTAAAGTTGAAAAACTGTATTGTAAAATGTAGGAAACTATAGTTTTGTCCTATGCCTCAAATGACCTCAATATGTAAGTCATATTGGGAGGCCAACATCACTGACAATTTTTGCACACACTGTAAATTTAGGCTTTACCTTTTAAATAAAGTCAGTACATAAATTGGTCTCTGGACACAGTGCCACATCGGTAGCTTTGTAAAATTACTGCCACGAAAAACCAATATCTCATAGTTTTTGGTCATTTTAACTGAAAAGTCTCATTACTACAATACAGCGGATATATATTATATATATATATATATATATATATATATATATATATATATATATATATTTTCCCCTTACTGATATGCTTAATGATATCAGGTTGTATGCTAATACATGGGGCAACAGTGTGGAGTAGGGGTTAGGGCTCTGGACTCTTGGCCGGAGGGTCGTGGGTTCAATCCCAGGTGGGGGACATTGCTGCTGTACCCTTGAGCAAGGTACTTTACCTAGATTGCTCCAGTAGAAACCCAACTGTATAAATGGGTAATTGTATGTAAAAAATAATGTGATAAATAATCTGTATAATGTATAATGTGTATAATGTGATATTTTGTAACAATTGTAAGTCGCCCTGGCTAAGGGCGTCTGCTAAGAAATACATAATAATAATAATAATAATAATAATAGTGCTTGTGGCTCCTGTTGCCATCATGTTAATTTACACTTTGGCAAAATTCCATGATGTGTATATAAAATCAACAAAATCACAAATAGAAAAAAGTCATCTTACAAATACCTGTCAGAGAAATGCAGTTCATTAATAGCTAATCATTCAACAGAACACATTTCACCAAATGACAAAAAATTATTGTTTATTTACACGTAATTGAAGATGTTTGCGATACATACAGTAAGCTTGCATTGCACAACTGCAGCGGACTGAGGCAAAACAAAGCTTTATTTAACAGTCACTGTTCCAAGCAGGTTATCAGTCACATTGTGTGCGTGCCTAAATTCAACTGTACTGTTGAGCTTTGACTCAACAAAAATGTCACTACTGTCACAACACTTCCGGGTATTTAGGAACGCTCTGATGCTTTTCTAAACTAAACGGTAACATTTAAAATGAACAAATCTGCATATCGACCTGCAGCTTCAGAATCTAAAACAAATATTACAAAATCTTAAATACAAGTTTGTATTAAATATGATGCATTGTAAAAGATTGCACCCACACGGGTTCGTTGCCCCTTTAAAAACACGACCCAACACACACAGGAATGGATTTTTCTGCACGATTCCGCTATTTTTTTAAATTAACAACAACAAAACAAACAAAACAGAAACAAATACCTAACTCCATAAGTCCCTGACTAGCTTGCAGGACGGCTAAGCCGTTTACCTGTCACACAAACACAAAACCACACGGGCTTAACACAGTACTTACTATAAATATGGCTACTCAGAGACAGCGCACCTTTCCGCCTCCTTCTACTCAGCAGCCTCGTACAGACAGGCTGTACGTCTTAAATACCCTGCACTCGGTTCTAATTTTTAATCACCACCGGGTGCAGGGGATAACAAACAATAAAACAATTACAATATTGTGCATACGCACATGTTTTTCCTGCAGGGAGGCTATTAACCCCCTCCCTGCTATTACCCAGCCTCGCTATATATATATATATATATATATATATATATATATATATATATATATATATATATATATTAGCTCAAAGAGCCAGTAGTTACGTTGTCATATTTGCTGTGTTTTATTTGTTACACAATAATACATAAATAAAACAGGGTGTCCTCGGCTCACCACGCACCAGCGACCCCTGTAGTCTGTCCGGGAACCTGCAGGCTTGCCTGTAAGCTGCCCGGAGCTGCATTGTCCTCCGACGCTGTAGCTCCGAGGTGGCTGCATGGTGGGCCTGCAGTGTGAAAAAGCAGCGGTCGGCTGACAGCACACGCTTCGGAGGACAACGTATGTTCGTCTTCGCCGCTCCCGAGCCAGCACAGGGGTGGTAGCGGTGAACTGAGCCTAAAAATAATTGGCTATTCCAAATTGGGAGAAAAAAAAATGATAAAAACAATTGACGAGTACTAAATTATTTTAAAAAATAAAATAAATAAATAAAATGGCTTGAGAGAATGAAAAGATTTTTACTTGACAGTATCGTTAATGGGACTTATGTGAGCGCCTACAGCCCAGTACCAAATACTTGTAAAGATTAAGTAAAATGAATATGTGAAAAAGATCTGTAGCTTGTACAGGAGTATAAACAATATGGCAGTGAAATTATACATTTCTACTGGACAATCATAAAATACAGCAATGTATCAACTATAAAAGACACTACACTCAGTATGTCAAAGCCTGTGGTCAGTATCATGGCCAAAGGTTAAAACAATGCAGCAATAAAATAAAATCTTATGTCACAGGTCAAAGGGTGCCATTAGATTTTGCCCAAGGAGTAATTTGCTACTGGTATATCAGCAGGTGGTGCCCTGGGAGCAGCCGATTTTCGAACATGTACAAGCTCCCCTTGCTGGGGTACTTAGTTATAACTGTAAATACGCTGAAAGATACACTTGTAATCCTGTGCCTAGGCAAACATAATTGTTGCTTCTTCATATCTGATTTAAATAATTACACAGTTGAGCATGTTTCATTCTCAAGGTCAAATTGAAAATTATGCTTCTCTGAACAACATACAGTACAATAGTACCGTAGTACTGTAAGAATGAAATACAATTAAACTGCGGACTAACAAGTGTTTTACCACCTCCACCATTCGCTGTAGGGTTTTAAAAGCCCAGTAGGCACTTGCAACATACTTTTTTTTTTTCTTTAAACAACCTGTACATTATTGATTTGCCATTTGTTCACTTACAAACTTAAATACACCAATGAAACCACTGAAATAATGAAAGATGCAGGACTGCCCATTACTACATTTGTAGTAGTGTTTTTTTGCTTGTGTTACAGTCTGTTGGGAATGAAGATACCAAAGGTGATTCACTTTGATAGTGTATGCTGAAGAGCACTATGGAACGGCCTCATTTGAAACAGGTAAATCAAAGCTGCTGATAAAGCTTTTATTGTGTAAGCAGGTGCCTGGAATGTTACAGATAATGTTTATTGTGTTGCTATAACACATTGAAAGCCTATTGTCTGTAAATGAAGGGCTTTATTATGTTGGTGAGATTTATCTTTAGTGTGCATCCACCAAAACAGTGTGTTGATTTGTCAGTTATTATTTGGAAATTAAATGCAACATCTATCAATTCAAATATTTTTCAAGTTCTTTGGCAGACAAGTTACATGCAAATGCAGACAAATTCTGTACAGTGCTACATTTCTCATATGTGTTTATGAATACCCATAAAGATAATCTTATCAGGCCGACAAAGATACCTTTTATGTCCTGCAAGACACAGGGCAATGTATTTATTAAGAAATAATTCTTTCAATTTACACACTTATGCTGCCTCTAAAATGTACAAGCGAAATATGGCAGCTCTTCACTCAATCTCTTCACAGACTTTGATCTATAGTCTCCACCTCACCTCCAGTAAAATAAGTAATTCTTACTGGTATCTGCTTTGCCCCTCTCCACCCCCCTCCCCAGACACCTAAATAACCCCCTGTCCATGTGCAGTAATGACGCAGACAGCAAACTCATCTTTTACTTGACACTTCCTAACCCAGGGTATCCCAGAGGTTATCAGCAGGTTCCTCACCCACATTCTTTAGGAACACACTGCACATGCCTCACCTGCTCCTAGACCGCAGCACCCCCAACACAGAGAATTCCACTCATACTTTTCATGAACTTCAGAGAGGCTACAGTTTGAGATGTGAATTGTCCACCTCTTCTCTTTACACAGTATCCCAGCATTTGAGTTCTCAATCAGCATCCTTTCTCAGAACACCCAAGTCTTACCCCCTGCAATATGTGAATACACATCTGTCACACACAATTTCAATTGTGTTCCCTCTACCCATGAAAGAAAACAAAAAAGTAATCAATCATCAAGAGTTTACCCACAGAAATCACTGCACTACAGTATTATTGTGAAGGGGGGGGGGGGGGGGGATCAGTTTATTTGCTTAGGAAAACCGAGTAGCAGAATTGAGAGTGAATTTAGTGAATGACATTACTTTGTAACAAAAGCTCAATTCATGAACCTTAAAATAAACAGAAATAACACAAACCAGGGGTAGGGGCTGAGGTTAAAATTGGTGCCATACAGTATGTCAAAGTAGAGATTCCAATCGATAAATCATACTACTGGTAGCCTTGATCAGTACAAACTCCAGGACCACTACTGGCAGAATTTCAAATCTTCAGAATACATTTAAATAAGTAACTTATATGTCAGGTTAAAATTACAGCACTTAAATCAAGTGAATACATCACTTATCATGATTCAAATTGAACAGGAAAATACAGCAGTGCAGAGTTCCAAGTAAAATAATAATAATAATAATAATAATAATAATAATAATCTGCAGCACTTTATTTCAGCAACTGCTTCGAATGAAGAGGTCCATGGAGAAATCAGGTAAATGCCTTGCTCATTCCCACTGTTAGCAGAGAGATACCAATGTGATTTGAACCAACAGCCTGACAGAATGAGTTTAGAATACAGAATGACAGATTTGGCTCTGGCCCAGTGCTGGAAGAAGTGACTTACCAAGAGTCCATTTGACACAGTGTCATAGAACGAACCTCAGTGAAAATCACTGTGTTTGTGGATTTATTTTGAACAGAAAAACATTGTAATGCGCCTTCATTTGTCGTGATTGCACCAGTGCACTTCTGTGATATTGGGCAATTCCAGCAAATCAGGGGAAAACCCACATGTGACCTGTGCTGTAAACGTCTGGGTGAAGATTTCCCCTTCCAGTGAAACCCGTGACAATCGAGCTGAGACAGAGTTGTTCAACTCCACACCAGTGGCAGATGGAAACCATATTTAAAATGCCTTGTTGCCTGAACATTTATAACCAAATGTCTGAAATTAAAAAAAAGTTCTGCTCGCACATTTATAAACACTGACTGACAGTACTTTCTAAATGTCTAACAGTTCCAAGAAAAACGTTACTCTTTACCGATGCATGCACGGAGCTCATATTTAAACTGGTTCAAATAATAGATACCCTGTGCTGCCAGACAAGAAAACATATTCATGAATAATGCTGCTACAATGTTTAATTTATGTAACAGTTTTTATCATTTGGAAACCAGTTGTACTGCAACACTTCTAGCGATCGGATAGGAATTCGAAAGGTTCCATTTATTGTCTGTGTATGTCATAAATAAACTGTATTTTGTTTTAGAACGTTTAACTGTTAAAAAAAATATTATTATCATCATCACCATTATCCTTATTATTATGCTGATGTATTTATAGATCTAAAAAATACATCTCAATATCACTGTTTCTCTCATCCTAACAGTAGTATATACTGATTCCTTAGCATATTTCTACAGTATAATTTGTTGCTTTTCTATTTAATGACATGACATACATAAACCCTTGTTCCTCTTTTGTAAGATCTTCATAAGCTCTGTGTCATGGTTCTTTGTTTTCTATAACTGCTTGTCAGTTTTCAAGTTTGGGGCAGTTTTCTCCTACCTGTCTCTGGGGTCGATCCAGCTGGTTTGCTTGGTGTTGTGGTCGATATAAAACACTTTATCATCATAATCCCTCGCTTCTTCCCAGCCATCCGGTAACGGCAGCTGTCCATTCCCCTTTCTAGGCATGATCAGTTTCTAAAAACTCCTCCATATGTACAGAAAACACGCACGAATACCTCTATCTACAATCTTCAATACATGTCCATTCTTTGCTCACTCCAATCCTCCATCTTAGCTAGCAGCCTGGAGCGACCTGACTCTGTTCCCAGCCAGCAACTCATTAGCATATCATTAGCATAAATGTATTTGCATGCACATTCCTCAGTGCAACATTCCACAGGGTTAACCCCTGCTCGACAACTAAGCCGCAGTTTCAGCATAAAGTCAAATCCTCGACTCTTAAAAAGATAAAAACAGACAGAATAATAGTGGATTATTATTTATCAGTAGAATATATATATATATATATATATATATATATATATATATATATATATATATATATATATACACACACACACACACACTACCGGTCAAAAGTTTTAGAACACCTCCATTTTTCCAGTTTCTATTGAAACTTACACAGTTTAATGTCTCGATGTACTCTGAAATTAAAGCATAGAACAAATAAACAATTGGAGATAAAAAAAGAAATCATGGAATCGTTTTGTTTAACAAAATTTAATCTAAATTTTTGACTCATCAAAGTAGCCACCTTTTGCAGATATAACAGCCAAACACACTCGTGGCATTCTTTCTACAATGGAAATCAAATATTGTTCGGAAAGTTCTTCCCAACACTGTTGCAGAAGTTCCCACAAATGTGTTGCACTTGTAGGTTGCTTTGCTTTCACCCTTCTGTCCATTTCATCCCAAACCAGCTCGATGGGGTTTAAGTCTGGATACTGTGCTGGCCATTCCATGATTTGAAGCCTACCATCTTGTTTTCTTCTAAGGTAGTTCTGACATAGCCTGGATATATGTTTTGGGTCATTATCTTGCTGTAGGATGAACCCCTGACCGACTAGGCGTATACCAGAGGGTATTGCATGGCGCTGCAAAATGCTGTGGTAGCAGTTTTGGTTCAGGGTGCCACTCACTCTGTGCAAGTCGCCGACTCTGGATCCAGCAAAAGAGCCCCAGACCATCACGCTTCCTCCTCCATGTTTGACAGTTGGTGTCACACACCGAGGAACCATCCTTTCACCTACTCGATGGCGTACAAGAACCATGCGTGATGAACCGAAGATTTCAAATTTTGATTCATCAGTCCATTAGACCTTCTTCCAGTCTTCAGTAGTCCACTGGTGGTGCTTCATGGCCCAGGCAAGCCTCTTTTTCTTATTTTGCCATCTTAGCAATGGCTTTCTTACTGCCACTCGACCTGTCAAACCTGCAGCTCGAAGTCTTCTCTTCACAGTTGAAACTGAGACTTGCGTACTTTGACCAGTGTTAAGCTGTGCTTGAAACTATTGTCCTGTGAGCCGCCTATCACGCAAGCTGTTGACTCTCAGAAACTTGTCTTCTGATTCTGTTGTGGCTTTGGGTCTGCCAGACCTCTTCCTGTCAGAGTTTCCTCCAGTTTCCAAGTGCCTTTTGATGGTGTAGGAAACTGCACTCACTGACACCTTGGCTTTCTTTGCAATTTCTCTAAAGGAAAAACCTACACTTTTAAGGGTTATAATGGTCTGTCTGTCTTCCTTTGTTAATTGCCTTTTTCTCGCCATTATGAGAGCAATATACTACTTCCTGCAGTACAATACTGTCCAAATAATGCTTCAGAGGGTGTAGTAACACAGTCTGTTCCAACACTGCTTTTATACAGACAGAGGGTTTGTAAGTAATCAACAAAAGTTGGGACACCTGTAGGAATTGTTAGCATCAACTTTCAAGGCTTAATTTACTTCCATTGCTGCAGAACAGCTGTAAGTTGTTAACCCATTACTTGTTCCCTGAAAAAGGCCTTTTTATATAACTCTGAAATGTACATTATTTTTCAGTTTTTGGTAACCTAAACTTTTTTTTTAACCTCTGTCAGTTTACCGCTTACCTTTGTACCATTTCAGGTTATTCACTGGACTTGAACTGCTTAAATTTCAATAAAAACTGGAAAAATGGGGGTGATCTAAAACTTTTGACCGGTAGTGTGTATATAAATACTGGTTTATTAAACAAGACGTAATTTTCATTCTTATCAGTTTTATGTCAGCAATACAGATAGTATTCGGTGTTGCAAATACCACCCCTCAGAGAAAATTGTTTCGTGGTCAGTCTCTTCACTGCACAGATAACTTTGTACTATTTAAATAAATTTAAAAAAAAGTTTATATTTAAATATACCAAGACGTCATGTTAAACTTTGTTGCCTGTTGAATCCAGTGTTACATTGTAGGGTGTGCTGACAGCCGCCTTCTCTCCTTTTATCTCTTGTTTTCTTTGTTTACTTAACAACTTTCACTTGTAAATGTATCATTGACACCTACTGTGTCAATAAAATAACATTCCTACCACTAATATTTGTTTGTACTCTCTGTAATGGATGACACATTGCTCAATCACTATACTTATGGCTACAACTTAAAAAAAATACTTTCCTGGCACTTTTATTTTTACACTTCTGTCTGTACTATGCTTAGACAATGGTTCTATGCTGCCTGTTGAAGAAAAGAAAAAAAACTGCCACCAATTTAATTATTTTTTTTTTTTTGCCTATTTGTCCACTAACATATTAATATATTTGGAGTTCAACCATTTGTAATGTACATGGCAATAACCTACATTTCCAACAAAGGTCATGCCTGTATGTATACTATTTTTGTGCACTACATATTTTAACTGCATTGTTGAATTTCACTTGGTTTGAGTCAGTCATGTGCCTCCAGCTTTGTTGAGGCCTGGATCATTATTTATAGTCATTTAATTAATGATAATTAAGCATTGAAAGCTGAAACAGCTTACCACACGATTTACAAACATAAAAATAAATTAACTTTAATGATCTGTTAAGTTTAGTACTCATGCAGTACCAGAATTATTAATATTTCAGTCCTGGAACACATGCCACCCAGTGGACAGATGGGGTAATTTTACACTCCACAGCCCTAATTCAACAAAACTATCCCTAAACATGCTTGGCAGCATCATGAAATACCATGCCATTCGGAAATCTTAAAAAGTCTAGACACCTATTGAAAAATGAAACACAGGAAGTGCACTTTGCAGGAGCATTCCCTGAATACATTCCAGAGCCCACGAAACAAAAGCATGGATCCCGATATATCTTGCCTGCAGCACATTTCCTGTAACCTTTGCCCTCTGTCTGTCAATCACCTTTTAGCCTACAATATTCACCTTTTGCAAAACAAATATCTGCAGTCCAAACACAATGTGCCCAATATGGAAAAGAATACATAGTATTAAGGCGAACAGGGATTTATTCTGTAAAATGTACATTTTGTTTTGAATTTTAACTAACATGACTTACACCAGGAGATCTGGGATAAAACATTTCACAATGTGTCTGACAGATACTGCCATGACATCAAGCCCTTCTGTTAGGTGACAGGCAGCTTTATTAAGTCACAACATGGCTTGCCTCTGTGTGCAAACATTTTCCCGAGTGAGTATCAGTGACCATCACCTGATATCTCATTCATAATTAAATATCAGGTGGTAGTAACTAATGCAAAAAAAACAAAAAACATGTACAGCACATACTGTATACTTTGAACTTAAACAAACCAACTTAGGATTTATTTATTTAATTGAAAAAAAATATATATTGAATTTAATCTTCCATTTACAAGCGTGTCCAGGGCAGATAACAAGAGGCAGAGAGGCTGGCTAATTCATTCACTACATTTTTTTCTGTTCTCAATTTCTTTTAATTATTTTCTAACAATAAATATAGTATTATTTTCCTTTCACAAAACGAAAACAATTTTTTGGGTCACTGTATATTGTCTTCTATAAAACTCCCTATTAATTTGAATCCTGCGGGCAGATTTAATCTAAATTCTGTTCACTGGCTTAGCTTGGGAGCTATAGGCCTACATGTTGGTATTAGAATAATACATTCACAATGCCACCCAATTTCTTGGTATTAACACACACATTTAAAAGATCTACCGGCATTTGTTATTCATCTTTTTTTATGTTCCTGAGACTACCTATTATTATTCTAAAATGTAAAAGGAATCTAGCCTATTGCCAACCACAACAACAATAAAGGGCTTGTATACTTCTATAGATGTATGCTTCTAAATACGTAAATATCAAGGCGAGATGCTTTAATTCATAAATGACAAAATATGTTTTCTTTCCTTCTGTTGTTTCTATGCCCCTAATGCAAGTATTTGTGCGGTTCCAGCCCTTTCTTTTATTTGAATAAAAGTTGGTCTGATTCATGGAAATTATACCTTCAGTTCCTTCCCAACATATTTCTTGTACAAGGGGGAGGTATGTGACAGGGCAGAAGCCCTGCCAGTGTAAATAATGTGGTGGTTGGATTTGGAAATGTAAGTTTGGCAGGGATGGGGTTAAATCTATCCCTGTCACCAATCACAGGTGTGGCCTATCCCCAATTAGGCAATTGAGTGCCAATTGCAGACTGGCCACATGTATAAAAAGGAAGTAAAATTCTTTGGTGGAGGTGAGTTTATGTACTGTGACATGAACTGTCTCGTGAAGGCCAATGCCCAGCCAAAGCAGTAGTGTTTTTGTTTAACTGTTTATTTGGGCCCCTGTGTCTTTGTTTTATTTTGTGTTTGTGTTTAAAAAAAGTGTGCAACAGTGCTTTTAAACTGCAGCTTCTGTCTCTGGGTCTGCTTTCCTGCCGCTAACCAGCCTTGACCGTAACGCTACCCTTCCCTTTTGTTTTAATGACATTCCCAAATAAGAATCCTCAAAAAATACCAGATTTAGAGGGCTGGTTACCACATTTTCACAACACAGGGGAATGTTTAGACAACAAAGATGTTCGTAAATGTATACTATTTGATAATCAAATAATATACCTATTATATCCATTTGATCCACTACCTCACTCTGCAGATTTCCAAGATGTTTACCTGCAATTTCTCCCATCTTTTCCCACCAGCCTCTGTACTCTATAGTCTGTCTCCAGCACCAGAGGAAGAAGCCCAGCCGTCTCCAGCACTGCATCTATTATTGAGGGGAGCATGGCGAAGGCCAGGAGCATGTCCACATCGGGAGTGCCTGTTTGACACACACAGGAGACTACTTGCTCTTGGCTGCGGCGGAACCGCTGTCTCTGCTCGCTCCCTCTTCACCTTCCACGGCGTGAGTTCCATCATCTCACTTCTATACACCAATGTAGCATTGTGTGAAAATGAAGCAGGCTCACACAGGTAGAATGCAGCAGTTTACCAAGCCGGGACTCTACACGTGACTCAACACTTGACAGGTAAAGCGTGCTGCTTTACCAGCCAGTGGTACAACAACAGCTGAGCAGTGTAGTGCTACTCAGACTGTGACAAAATAATAAAATAAAATAAAATAAAATCCAAAGAACACTATTTTGGCTGTGTGCTACAGCCAATTAAGTGCTCTCTTGGCTGTTTCCCTCCAATCTTTCTCTGTGTTCTTCTTACTCCAGCATCAGCCTGTTCATTTCAGCAGCCCGTTCCTCTCAGCAGCCTCAGCAGCACCAGCCATGAATCCCAAGCATTCACGGTTTCCCGCTCTCGGTCCGTTGATTGTTGCAACATCTTGTCCCCTGATTTGTGACAACAATGTTGCAACTGGGTCCCGCTCATGCGGCAAGCTGAGCCTCCGACTGGTGTTGATTCTCCTGTCTCTGACGTCCCTGAACACCTGGTGCCATTAAACCTTTTACCCTGGGCCACAGAACCTTCCCGAACGCGGTTACAGCAGACCCAGGGTCGGTTCAATATATTTCAACTGCACAACACATGCTAAAATTCTAAAGCCAAACAGTCGGATTTTACAGTTTTAAATAGGAATTCCGACTTCTATTTTTTTTATTTATGGTGTAAGACAACAAATGATATGTGTGAACTGCCATGCTAGGGCACTTTCTGTTATTCTGATTATTAATAATAATAATAATAATAATAATAATAATAATAATAATAAATATTTTATTTTGGACATTTTATCAATAAATCACAGTTAAATATAAAACATACCTGAAATAACTAAATGGGTAGAAATAGAAGCTCCATCGTTTCATATTTGCAAGTCTCCCAAAAGTGAAGAAAATAGTTAAACCGTCACGCCGAGGTACAGAACTCTAACATTGATGTGCTAGAAAAAACTAGAAATTAAATGAATACCACCAAACAAACCAATTGGGCTGTTAAATGCTTTAATGACTGGCTGTCTGAAAAAAAATACATATTGAATTCACACAACTAACAAAAGAAGAGCTAAATAATATCCTTAGAGATTTTTATGGCACAGTCCGAAACTGGTGTCTAAGAGCGACACAGAATTCACAAGTTCAAACAACGTGTTTGTTGGTACAATTAAAAAACTTAGACTAGAGGCCAGGATAAAACACAACATCATCATGCAATAACTGAAAGAGATTTTCAAATAATCAAACATTCTGAAGCCCTCAACCTTGACACAGCTGTTGGTTGAAGAAGTTTGGTTTGACGTCCAGTTACATTTTGAATGCAGGGGAAAAAAAGGAAACAGACAACTACTGGCAGATTCGTTTGTTATAAAAACAGATGAAAACGCAGTTAAATATGCCATCATGACCTTTAACGAAAGTACAAAAATGACAAAAATACCTATGAACGGAACAAAGAATGTCACGCGGATTCATGTTTGAAGAGCTGGAAATCGCCTGTGTTCAGCAGCATCACTAGAGAAGTACTTGTCAAAACCTCCAGCAAATCCGCCTGCCTTTTATCTTCACCCTAACAAAGGAGAACAAAACACGTTTAATTATCGCAGTGTATGGCATAGGCTAGAGCCAATGGGAGTGAATTACCTAAATACCTAGCAACAATGTTGCCTAGAATATGCAGAAAGGCTAGCACCACACAAATACACACCAATCCGCAGAACCTTAGCCAATAGTACATCCCTATTACCATAAGTCCTGCCTTACACTTGACTACTCCCCCATCCACACACGCTCACTCCTCCACTGCATCGAATATAGTAGATACTGTAGGTAACATAAAGATTTTGTACGGCTCTTGATTTAACGCTGTTGAGAGAGGGGTGGGAGGAGCACAAAGGCTTGGTCTGTCATTTGGCACAGGACAACCTCAAATCAGCTCAGCACCGGCAACAGCAGCATTACAATAAAAATGCACAAATTCGAACCTTTCGAACTGGAGACAAGGTAATGCTGCTGCTTCCCTCCTCTGATTCGAAATTATGTGCTAAATGGCAGGGGCCATACGAAGTGATTTGGGCTATAGGAAAGATGAATTATGAAATTAGACAGCCCAATCGCCGTAATGAACGTGAAATTTATAATATAAATGTATTAATCCCTGGCAGGCAAGGGAGGCCTTATTTATAGCCCCAGGCAATGTAGTGGATGATTTAAGCCCCTGTCTAGAGACCCCTAGCAATAAAATAACAATTGGTTCCAGATCAGCAACGGGAGCTGTGTAAGCTGATTGAGGAATTCAGCAATGTTTTTTCTGACTTGCCCGGCAGAACTAATTTGGTTGAATATGACATTATCTCTCCACCAGGTGTCATCGTGCGGGAGAGACCTTACCGGATCCCAGAAAGTCGACCAAAGTGGTGTTCGCAAAGAGGTATGGCACATGATCGAACTTGGGGTGATTGAACCTTCCAGGAGCAAGTGGTGCAGTCCAATTGTCATAGTGGCCAAGAAAGATGGCACCAACCGCTTCTGTGTGGACTTCCGGAAGGTAAATGCTATTGCCAAGTTCGATGCATACCCTATGCCTCGGGTCGACGAATTTCTAGATAGACTGGGAAAGGCAAAGTTTATCTCTACTCTAGACCTGACAAAGGGATACTGGCAGATCTCCTTGACCCACAGTTCTAAAGAGAAAAACGCATTTTAAACACCAGAAGGGCTGTTCCACTTTAAAACCATACCATTTGGGCCACATGGTGTGCTTGCTGCCATCCAGAGACTGATGGACCAGGTTTTACGCCCACATCATGTATATGCAGCAACGTATATTGATGATGTGGTTATTTACAGCTCCACCTGGCGAGAGCATTTGGCTAGGGTTACGGCTGTCCTTCAGTCTTAAGAGTAGCCCGGCTGACAGCTAACTTGAGAAAATGTGCGTTTGCCAAAACAGAGACTCAATATATGGGATTTTTAATGCGAAATGGAAGGTTGAGACCCGTTGTCACCAAAATCCAGGCTTTGGTTGATGCGGCAATCCCCAAAACCAAGACTCAGGTGACGTCACTACTGGCATTAGCCGGTTATTACTGCTGCTTTATCCCCGAGTATGCCACAGTGGTTAACCCTTTAGTGGACCTCACCAAAAAGAGTGCACCAAATTTAATTAAGTGGTCAGTTGAGTGTCAGGGGGCGTTTTATACTATTAAGCGGAAACTTTGCCAGACCCCCACACTTATCACACTTGATTTCACCAAAAGATTCATCCTCCACACCGATGCGTCGGATGTGGGTTTGGGTGCGGTCTTGTCCCAAAAAGTAGACGGAATAGAACATCCAATGCTGTATCTGAGTAAAAAGATGCTTTCTTGGGAGCGCAACTACTCCGTGGTCGACAAAAGGAGTGTTTGGCCATTGAATGGGCTACTCACTCTTTCCGATATTACCTGCTGGGACATTCATTTGATCTTGTCACAGACCACGCCCCACTCAAGTGATTAAGCACAATGAAGGACAGAAATGCCCTGATAACTCGGGTGGTATCTAGCATTGCAACCCTTCATGTACCACATGGTACACCGTGTTGGGAAAGACCACCAAAATGCAGATTATTTTTCCCGGGAGGGGGGAGTAATGGGAAAGATAGATTCAGCTAAGTGTTCCTTCAGCTCCACTCTGAGCGGTGGGATATGTGACAGAAATACAATGATTCTTGGTAGTAAATCTCCCTCCCTACCTGTGAGGGCGCTAAGCAGTGAGAACAGAGTTCCCTGGACGGACTGGCCTGGCAGTTCTTTCCCAAGGTTCAAGGGAAGTTGGCCAGCTACAAAGGGGGTGGAACTCCGTTGCATTAACGCATTGACCTGGAAGGAAAACGGCGTGGCAGTCGCAGATTGGAGGGGTGACTGCACTCGTTTACCAAGGGGTCATGTGTGACGGCATAAATGGGGAGGATGGAGAGACGCAATCTTTTCCTTCGCTTTGGTTTTTGTTATTGAACCTGAAAGGAACCGTGAGAGATCCAGTGATAAAAAGTACCGTGAGTGTTTTGTTTGTTTGTCTATAATTGTTTGTTTGTTATTATTAGACGGCTAACACGTTCTGGAGCTGTTGCCAAGGACCAGCACAAAACCCGGCACTTCACTTCTGTCATGAATAAACTTGTATCACCCACCACGAGTGTAACAGAGGACAGGGACCTCTTCAGGCTAGACTAGTTCTTTTGGTGAAGTTGAACAGATGCCTAAGGATAGGCTCACGGTCAGATGAGTAGACACGGGGAGACAGGTACTTCCAGAACTTGTGGGTTTATTCAGAACGTGCATCAAGTAAACAATCCATGTTTATAATCACCAATGAGGAGATAATATTGTCTGTGTTATACTAGTATCTGGGTAATGCTAGTATCTGTGTAATGCTAGTATCTGTGGTCTATAATAAACAAGAAACAACAATTTCTATAAACCCTGCTTGTTCCAGTAAACAAGGGATTAAGTAAACTAAGGAAACATTGCAATTGGCAGAGTGAATATGCATGAGCTTACTATGCTATGTTTCCAATCATTAAACTTAAATCTTACGTATAAGTACTGATATCAACTTAAACAGAAATGATGGTGAAATACTTATAATTAAGATTATTACTTACATTTCGGCACTGACGCACAGATAGATGGATTATTCGTGTAAGAAAGGGCTTGCTTACTCTCAGCCGTCTATGACAATACAAAAAAAACCAATTATTTAAGCTGACTCATAAGGAAACTGTCTCACTAAGATGACGTGTATAAAGAGAACAATATAACATTCATGAACACTAGAGGGCAGCATTTAGCCGTAAATCAAAGACTTTCTAACAACGAGCACTACGGCATGCACCCACTGGTGACCATGTTTGTACATTGTGGGAAAGATACGTGTGTTTATTATTTGGGACTGCAACCCGTTTATTTATTTCCAGTGCATTACACATTGTTGTGTGTTGCCTGGAGTTATTGTTTGGTCACCAGACCAGGATTATAAAACCCTTTTCCAGCTGGATGTCTGTTCATTGTGCACTGCATCATTCCTGCATCTGTACACAATCAGCCACTTTGTCACAATGCTATATTTGTGTATGTGTCTTTATTAAAAAAAAATACATGCAGAGTTTCACCTGTGTAGCATTCTCCAGAGTGACCATTATATTTATATTAATACACGTTATATATTATATTGTAACGTTGTATGAAAATGAAGACAGATGGAGACAGGGATAGCAGTTCTCGAATTCAACGGTTTATTATTTACAGGTACTATATTTATTTAGTCACTGTCAGCAATGACCTACGCCTCTAAAATAATAAACCAGGCTGGTTATTGATGTCTCTTTTAAGACCTACTGGATTTAAAACTGTCTTTGGCTCCTCTCTCTCAAGCACCAAACCTTTTTGCCATTTTTACTGTTGCCAGCATAAACTCCCTTATTTGAATCTTTAAGACTCTGGAGTGTGCCTGCCACGTGTTGCTTAACACTCTCCTCGTGTCCGAACAGCAAACAAGTCCTTTGAGTTAGTGCAGACTGCTGGGTCGTTACACAGCTCCCCCTCAGAGTCCCTTGTCCCGAGGGGACCAACAAAGTCCTGAAAATGACCCGGGATTGTGCACCGGCGTTGGGGCCTTGGTAGTGCTGATGGCCCTGGGCTCCCAGCAGCCGTGGCTGGCAGACTGTTGGCCCTGGGAGAACTGGAACCTCCAGGTAGGGGAGAAACAGTGATGAAAGGAGGAGTAAGTAGCTGGCTCCTTCCACTGGCTCTGCAGGATTTTGTCTTGGAGGCTCAGTCCCTTCCACTGGGACCACAGAGTTAAATGGGGCGTTACTTCCTCCCAGGGGGGTCGTTCTTGGTCCTCCAGGGCTGGAGCTTGAGATCGCTACATTGGTGTCAGAAGTGGACGCAGGTACCCCAGCACGCACTCGTCGGACTGTAGCCTGGTGGGCAAGTCCGGGGCGAACTTGAGGCTAGCTGGAGAGAGTGTAGCGTGCATGGGGGAAGGCAGCAGCAGGGCTGGTAGGTAACGTAATCACACACAAAGGCATAAGCCCGATATATGCTCCTTGCAAAGGAGCCGGCTCTTTTGTACAGCGGTATCGGCGCTGTGCTTTAGTGCAAGAGGTCCCGGGTTCGTGCCTGTCCAACCGCCTGTGTGTGGATTGCCTCGCCCTGTGTGATGTGCCTGCCTGCATAACTGATATCGCTACAATATATGTAAGGTATAAACCATGACGGGCCGTGCGGTTCCCATGATATATACCACGCCTGGGGCGGTGATTTAACCACCCCAGAAGTGGTATATATCATCGGAACCGCATGGCCCAAAGTAGTTTATACTGCTTATAACACAGCTACCTGTCATTTGTGGGAAGAAAAATAATTAAAATAATTAAAACACAATTAAATTAAGACAAAACCAGAAACTTGTGTATACATCCACAGTGTAATATAGTCCCAAATTTAATTTAATTTAATTAATTGTTTGCTTATTAAAAATAAATTGCACATGTTCGTTTATTGTGAATTTCTGCATCGAAACTGCCATCTCACTAGAAACTGGAGGACTGAAAACAAGCTGTGATGAGTTGTTTCAAATGATGAGTTGTTTCAAATGTCTGTGATGAGGAGTTTCAAATGACACTAAGGAAGTAAGGAGAGCAGATGCGATGGAGACCGAAGCTGTGTCTTGTAGTGAGTTTGTTAACTCGTTATACTCGTGTCCAAATCATGCCAGATTAAGTTTAAGATCGAATCAGACTTTACGCACCAATCCGACCGTGGTGTCAGGGGACAGTACCTCAGTTTCCCACAGACACTTAGAGACACTTAGTTATTCTGTTGTTTAGCTTCCCTGAAGTGCTTTCCCTAAAGCTGAGTTTGCAAGTGTGCCTCAATCACTGTTTCTCCCAAATGCTCCAACATCAATGATGGTGAAGCAGTAATTGGCATCACTAGTGCCAAAAGCACAATTGAATAGCTTCCTTTGTAATTGTACTATTGTGAACCAGAAGAAGCTGGTGCCTGGATCACAACATGCTTCCCATGAATTGCTCCCAGACAATTTGGGAAGTTCCAGCGATGTTCGTATTCCCTGGCGATTGTTTCCCAATCCTCTATATTGAGTGGAGCTTTTGAATAAACATGCACGTTTACCTCGGCAACCTGCCACATATGGTGGGACGGCGTCTGAGACACTCAAGAGCCAAGGATTTGCGATGCAAAAACGGACCTGAAAAGGACGCGGGAACAGCAGGGGTACACAGACCTAGGATACGTGAAACTGGGGGGAGAGATAGTGGGCGAGATAGTGTGAGAGACAGAGGTTACCTAACCTGTGGTATGGTAAATCAGAGAGGGAGAGGCTGAGGGCTGTGTTAAAGTCGTGAGTGCGTAAGGAACGCGGGGAACTACAATTTAGTGAGTGACAGGGGAGTTTGTTATTTTGGTGGCGTGGTCCTGACCCAATTACAGGGCTGATAGCTTCCCTGTAATTCGTTCCCATTCTTGTAATAGTGGGCCAATTTTTAAAAGGAGGCAATCAATCTGGGCATGATCAAGCCAAAAGTAGGTTTGAAATCTGCCTTTCTTAAGGATGTCATGGACCCCCAGCGATCTTACATTTTTTTCGTTCTCCAGTAGAGCAAGGCGATCGCAATTATCTTTTTTTTTTTTTTTTGCTGTTCATTGTTCCAGGTATTGTGTTGTCAGATGCACAGTACCACTGATTGTTGTCGTGTTTAAAGTTTCCCCCCCAAAAGTTTGATATGATGGGATGGCAGTAGTTGCATTTTTAAATCATGTGTATATGATAATGTTCAATAATATCAATGTATAATGCTGCCTTTAACCCACACTATCTTTGCCTATACCCAGCAAACCAAACAAAACTCACAAAGAAGAAAGACAATATCTCAATTTTCAAAAGCAACGTGTTTTTATTTTATTTTAAACAACACAATTGCCTGATGTTTTGGGTAATTGTGGGGGGATTATGATGGTGTGGGGTAGGTGGGGGGAGGGTGGGGGGGGGGCTAAAATTAGGTTTTATATATATATATTAAAAAAAATTAATAATGTTTCGCTCCTCATTACTTGAAATATATTTTTTTTACTAAGCTTTGTGTCTTCTGAAGAGTTTTCCCTTCCCGCTGGCATTTGCTGTTTGTTGCTTGGCAACCAAAAGTCACTGTATGTGCAGCCATGAAATAACAACAGACCGCCCGCTGACTTTCCCCTGACACGTTCGGTGTAAACAGTGGTCTGCAGCGACTGCAGAGCGATGCACAAGGAGGCAGCATGCACGCCGCGTCCAGTGTGAACGCCCCTTTACATAGAAAAATAAGATTATTTGCATTTAAATATTTTTTTAATACTTTTAATGTTAACTAATTGAGACATCATTTAGCCTGTTTAGGAGGTAGATGTTGCATTTACAGTGTATATGCAACCTATAGCATTTCCAGCATTTCCAAGACGTGCATCGTATAATTAAAAAATTTATTAGAATATTAATACTTAATGTACTTATTTTCCTTTTTTGCATAGGATGGTTGCTGCCAGTGCAGGGAGAGGAGTCTCTAAGGACCTTGTAGCACATTCAAAGACTCAAAAGCATGTTTTTTAAAATCCAAAACTCCAAAGCAGCATCTGAGCATAAACCAATTCAGCAATATGAACGTAAACAGGCAGAGTTAAAACTGGCCTGCTTTATTGCTGAACACTGTTCCTTTAGCACAGTGGACCATTTATCGGAATTACTTCATTTACTAGATCCCCAGTCTAATGTATTAAATAAAATAGCACTTCTTCTAAGCTTTTCCAGGATCTGACTGTAATCCAAGTCACCTGGAGAAACTGGTAATTTCAATTTAAAACACATGCAAATAGTTGGTCAGTCATAGTGTGTGCTGTTATCACAAAATGTTTACTGTAAAAGCGATGTCTGAATCGTGTTTGCTAGAGTATGCGTCATGGTACTGAATACATTCAGCATCCCCACCGGTGCTCTGTTGTAAAAGTTGACACACTACGTATTTGGAAGGGCTGCTTATAACAAGGATGAGATGTTACTTAGGCAAATTCATAAATCGTTTACATGCTTGTAGAGTTTCAATATTCAATATACACCAGTCCAAGATTAAAGACAGCCACTGTATACAAACACTGTGCTAGAGTTTGCACGTTCATCGTTTCTCTTTAAGAGTCAAACAGATTGTATGCCATTATTTAAGCATCCCTATGAAAATAATGTATGACAAGTTGTGCATAAACAAGACAGCAGTGACACACAGTCAAAGAACAAAATAGAGAATTTAATAAATTGAAGTTGGCATTTACATTTTTGCTTAAGGATAATTCCTATTTTAAAATGTTTACATTTTTAAAAATGGGATTAGTTTATCCCACTAGTTTCTGCCTTCTAGATACTGTAGTGCTGTGATTACAAGGGACAGCCGATTGCCCCAATTAATGCCCATCAATTAAACATGGCGTTTCAGAAGCTAGAGCCATTGTACTGTAAATGCTGCTGAAAGGTTATTATTCTTGAGAAAGCAAAGTGTTTTAATTTTAGAATTAAATTTAGATAATGGCAGATCTTTGTACTAATTGCAGTTAAATGTGTATGTGTAACAAGCTAAACAGTATGTAACTGGATTTTACACAATATGACCAGGAACCTGCATTAGGCTAAACCTGCAAAGTATGATCCTGAAGTAAAATTCTTAGTGGCTATCTGGTCTATTATCTAGCCATGTCGTTCTGATGTCCCTTCATAGCTATGTGCTGCACTCCCTTCTTATAATTGTGTGTGTGTGTGTGTGTGTGTGTGTGTGTGTGTGTGTGTGTGTGTGTGTTTTTTGTGTTTTTTCTTTTTTAATGTTTTAATATAAAAGCAGATCAAACAGTACCATCTGGTGGAGAAAAGGCAATAAGCATGCCCTGTCTGTCACACAGCATTTTTTGTAAGTCACTAAGTTTTGCTTGCCATTTAGATACTGGATATCCTGTGAGTTCCTAACTTAAACAATAGGTTTTTCAGAACGCCGACTGCTGGCCATAGCCTTTTCTATAATAGCAAAGCTGTGCCTGTACACTCTTTGATAATCACTAAAAAGTTATTGGACACTGACTGGCTTTCTGAAACTCAAGAAAAACACTCACTGGCATTCCAGGATCTTAAAAAAAAAGGGATCTTAAAGAACAAAACAACAAAAAAATCATCCTTATGAAAAAACAGGAAAATATATGCCACTGTAACGAGAGTTCACTCCAAGAACATAACCTATCATATAAAAACACTGCATAGTCAAATTACAAATGATTCAAGGGCCTTGGCCCATCTAAAAAGATTACTCTGGCTCTGATTGTGTCAGTGTGATACTAAGGATTCATGTTTCATGTGTATATATATATATATATATATTTTGTTAACTGTCGTTCAGTGCCATCCAGCCTATTACAGTACTTGGCTATTTGAAGGTCACCAACAGCAACACAACAGATTTGTTTAACCACGCTGCTGCATCTGCAGTGCACCAGAGCAGGTTATAGATTAATAAGAAGGTAATTGTCCATATATACAGCTATATGTACGAGGCCAAATTCTTTGAACTATGTGTTTTCTCTCCACTCCCCTATCTGTTTTTATAACTAATAACACATACGGCATACAGAGTATTTATGCATGCATTTTTCGGCGTGTACACGGTATCTGTTCCAGACTAAATTCAGGTGTCGTACCAATGTATGGACATTTATAAATTCTATAGTACAGTGCATTGGTGTAGTGCTATATTTATAAGTGAGGGGTTGCTATTATCTAACCCCCCCCCCCAACCCTACCACGCTTCCTGCAGTTCCTGTTTCCCCATAAACTCAACAGAATCGCAGTTTATCACTAGTAGGTACGGTATTTGAAAGGGCTAACAAGTGTACCAATTGATTACAAATTCAGACAATCAGGTATTAAGGTATTATTGTAAAGTAACTAGACTTACAGCTATTTATATTAAAGATAAATAAATAAACAAACACTGTACATATTTTCACAACCAGTTTCATACACTAATACACACATGATTAAAACACCGTCATTATTATAATTAATCCTATGTGCAACACTCCATCACTCCCCTTCTCATATATTGAAAGGTTTGGTCCAGAATCAACTCGTCTCACTGTCATATTGCAGGCGCTTAAGAGCGAATGAGACTGAGGTTTTGAAACAGAAGTGCATCCGTTTGCAAAATAAGATGTGTAAGGCCACAGGTACACTTTATTTGTTTGTTGCGATTGAATTTTATCTTTTAAATAAAAGTTTAGCTTACTTTATCTCCATTATTTCTTATATATGGGTCTAAAATAAGAACTGTCCCAATTATTACATCTAATTGTAAAGCGTTAATACAGGTTCCCTTCTTATTCACACCTGTTGTTCCAGACCAGGCACGCTATATTCAAACTTTTTTCATCATTTATCTCTCAAGGGTTTCTTACCGTTATTGTATTCTTTGCTTATTTGTATGGGTTATACACATGTATATCTCCATATATTAATAGGAGCAAAACAGTTCAATATTCTACATGTGAAGTATGGAAGCAGTGCTCTCCCTGCCCAAGAGAAGTGGGGGGGGGGGGGGGGGCGGTGCTCCCCCTGACCCTCCAGCACTACACCCCTGGTACAGTGGATATTAAAAGGTTCAAAGGCATAATCAGCATATTTTCCTAAATGGTTGAATACATGGCTATGTAACACTGATACCTTGAAACTGCTGATTTTTTTTTTTTTTTTTCATATGGCAGAGTACATCAATTGTCTTTTGTTCCCTTTTTATTTGACATGCCCTTCATCTCGTGTACTGACAAATAAGACATCTAAAAGCATTCCACTGTAGCTCTACATTGTTCTCTAGTTCAATGTGATTTTATTGTTGATTGAACTTCGTGGTATGGAAAATTACTTTTTTTTTTTTTTGGTACAGTATGTGCCCTACATTCCAATCTTGAATAAGAAATATCCCTCTTTTGATAAAAATTAATACACTTTACCAAGATTCAATGGCAGCCTGAAAAACTAATTTAGCCCACCACTTTTATATATATAAAAAAAAAAGTGTACATCAGTTTGTATTTTTCTCATAAATGATTCTTCCTGGACTAAGCATTTATTAAAAACAATTTTCTGCCAGCCTGACCAGTACCCGTACAGTACAATGCAGGAACACAAGGCCAATGCAATGCTACTTGTGGGTCCATGGCTAACTTTGCAACAAGCAAGATTCTAACCACTCTGCATTCCTAGTGACAACGCTATTACGAGATGAGGCATTGAGCAATCCCTGACCCATCATTTTTGTTTTGTTGTGCATTAATAAGTGATCGTATTCGATTGCCAAGGTATCTAAAACAGAAAGGCTGATAACATTTACATTCTGTTTTATTAATATATTGATGTTAGGTTTTGGAGAGATGGGGAAAAAAAACATGTGTCTGGTTTAACTGACCCCAATTAGCACTTATAATGTTACCTTATGTAAGGCAAACCAAGAATAGTACTAATCAGCGTGTGTGAAGCCAGTCTATGGTTTATCTTGGACTTGAATTCTCGATATTGAAATTGGTGGAATTCTGAATAAACTATTTGTTAAAGCAAATTGAGATTTGCTTTATCGTTTTAGATAATACATTTATTTAATAAATATGTTTTTGCATTGTTTGGGCTTCCTCATGCATTCATCTCTTCAGAAACACTGTCCTGAATGTATGTATCTTATTTGTTTGGTTTTTTATTGTATCTATTTAAATGTATAGGTACTCTGGAAGCAAAACCAGTGGACAAAACCAGTTTTAACTTGACACATTTTTGTTCTGTGGCAGTTATGTTTATTGCACCATTACATAATCAGGGATGGAAATAACTCATATTGCATAGTAGTTTCATCCATTCCAGGTTTTAATATTGCTCGATTAGCCCCAGTGTATAAGTAACACGCTCAGGTGTGTTTTAGTAAACTTAAAATAAAACCAGTAATGGAGCAAACTGCTATGCAATGGGAGTCTTATTTCCATCCCTGCATAATACTTTACAGCTAAGCATTGCCCTGCTCTAGTACTAATAATATGTTTAGTGCAGAACTGTCAACAAAGCAGGTTATTGTATGTTCAAATGTTACTTGTGTTTCGCAGGTCTGCTGCAGGAGGGCCATGCAAGAAGCGAGTCGACTGCCTGGAGTGGCTTGAATATTTCATGGCAGCTGCCTTCCTGTCAGCTCAAAGAAGCAAGGATCCAAGCTCTCAGGTAAGGCCAAGAAGAGGGAGGAGGGAGGGGCTCAGGGCTGATTGATATTGACTCCTCTTCTCTCTGTGTGCCTACCAACCAGCTTGTGTTTTTTTTGTGATCTGAGTCGTTAAATATTAATGAATGCTGTTGCACTCGAATCAAGCCTCTCAGTGTGGTGTAATAAAAGCTAAACTAATAAATTCTCAACTGACATGTTGAGATGTGGGGATTAATGAGTAGTAAAGCAAGAACACTTGTTAGTTTTCATTTAGTAACTGCTCTAATACTTCACATGGTTTCCTTCTTTTGTTACTTCAGGGTATATCGCAGTTCTTTTAAATCGGGGGCCAGGCAGTCTTATCTCTTGGAGTTCATTCCATTGCAAGACATTGTTCCAACCAGGTCCTTTTAATTAAAAAAAAAAAAGCTTAGCAATGGTTATCTTGCTATAACTGGGGTACTAGACACCAGAATAAGATGTCATACTTAATGACTCATGCTTTTTTTCTCTCTAGTAAGTATTATCTTCATTCTTTATAGGCTTTGTTCTTCAGCTCCTGGAGAATATTAATGGGCCAAGGTAGCCCCTAAAGTTAACCATGTGATTGACTCATTCACTATGAGGGTGTACAGTATGTGACAATAGGCGCATCAATTTTTTAGGTTTTTAAAATAGGTGCAGTTGAACCAACAACTTTCAGAGCGGTGTTGATAAACAAACAACTTTGGTTGTATTTACTTGCTGTTTATACCAAGAAAACAATGAAAATTGAGTGTACTCTTCTGAGACTGCTCAGTGTTACAGAAACAGTGGGTTAGTGCAAGGCTTTAAGCCAACATGCACAACTGTCAACAATATAACATCACAATCCACTCTAGTGTCTGGCAGTGTAGACACTTTTTCAAATGTTCCTGAACATTAGTGAACCTCTTTCTTTTGTTGGCCAAAGACTTAAATATTGGAGAGCGTATTGGTTCACACACATTTCAGAATTTGGGATTAGAACTTCACAGTTCAACTGCCATTTTTAATCCTCTCTAAACAACTCAGCACAACTCAGTGGCCTGTTGTATTAAAAGCATACATAATGGGTTTCTGTGATCGATCAGACTTTCCTCCATTCGTAAAGGCCTGTGTAACTAACTCATGGCTCTGTATACTTATGGTCTCACGAGTATACTTATGGACGTGATGGAGGTTCTTTAAAAAGACATTTTAACTTTTTCAGCTCTAGGTATCTTTTTGAAAGAATTGAATCTATTCAGTCTTGAACAAAGAAGACTACGCGAGGATCTGATTCAAGCATTCAAAATCCTAAAAGGTATAGGCAATGTCGACCCAGGGGACTTTTTTGACCTGAAAAAAGAAACAAAGACCAGGGGTCACAAATGGAGATTAGATAAAGGGGCATTCAGATCAGAAAATATGAGGCTCTTTTTTACACAGTGAATTGTGAGGGTCTGGAACCAACTCCCCAGTAATGTTGTTGAAGCTGACACCCAGGGATCCTTCAAGATGCTGCTTGATGAGATTTTGGGATCAATAAGCTACTAACAGGACTGCCCAATCCCTGACCACATTCCGGTGCCTCCTTAAGACTCACCTCTTCAAAGAGCACCTGTAGAACTCCTCTGTTTGTATCCTGGGACACTATCACCCTTCATGTAAATGTGCTTTATTTTGCTCTTATCTGCCCCCTATTTTACTGCATTTAATCCTGTACTTCAGAATACTGTAATCTGCCAAGTGTTTAACCTGTAGTACTTTGTATTTAATCACATCCTGATGTAACTATCACTATTATCTGCTGTATTATTGAATTGTGGTTTGTCACACTTGTACTTTGCTTGAACAAAAGTTATTGTATTTCTTGCTCTTATTGTATTACTTGTATTGTAACACTTGAAATGTATTTGCTTACGATTGTAAGTCGCCCTGGATAAGGGCGTCTGCTAAGAAATAAATAATAATAATAATAATAATAATAATAATAATAACAACCAAACGAGCAAGATGTGCTGAATGGCCTCCTCTCGTTTGTAAACTTTCTTATGTTCTTCTTAAGTAGACTATGGGCCTTTTTTGTTGGCTTTAATATATACCAGTTGAAAAGCCATTTGAAAGATTTTTATGTAGGTATTTGTAAACTAACTGAACAGTTACAGCATTTCATAAAATAAAAACAAGTGCAAGCCAACTGTACTGCTGTTATCATAAGTGCATTCGTGCATTACGTATCATTATACAGTCTTATGTTTGTTTTTTTTCCCCTTACTCTAGGTTTCAGTGTTGCAAACTGTAGGTTTGCTGTTTTCAATGCATTTTTCACTGCTTGAAATACCATTTAAATACAATAAAATACACAACTGATTGTGAATATACTGAATCTTACATTGTACACTGTATGCATGTCATTGTAAATGTGATGTTGTTTAGAAATTACTTTTTTATTTATTTATTTATTTATTTACAAAACGCATGTGCTTTTAGTGATTATTTCTGGTGTAAATAGTGTTAAATATTTTGTTTTTATGCATAGCACAAACAACTGCGTGCCATCGCGTTGCGTGCGTAATAACAGGACGTATGCACTATCAGAGTACATACTAAAAGGAGAATTTAAACAGGATTTAATATGATTTTATTCGGTTCCTACTGGTTCTTTATTTCGTGTGTACATTATATCCCAGGTACTTTGTAAATGGGTTTGACTATATATATATATATATATATATATATATATATATATATATATATATATATATATATATATAGTGTCTCACCTGTTCTGCCAGATTTACTAATTATTTAGGACAATATTTAATTAGCCTTGTTAAAAAATGCGGTTATTTTTCAATTGCAAATATCTACATTAATTGGGGATATATACAATCATGCATAGGGTAGAAATTGGGTGTTAGGTCGTTGAAAACAGTAGATTCCTGCTCTTACATGAATAATGATTACGCAAACGTGATTTCCTAACCAATCAAAATACATGTGTGTCTACCCTCCCCAGTGCGTGATTCATCTAGTTTCAGATGTGCGATATTGCCAGCCGACCTGTCGTATTGAAACACGGCACTGTGCACTGACAAGTAGTCGACTTGAATATAAAAACAGGTGATAACTGGACCTATCGTATTTGAACTTACGATGTCACAATAAAGAACCAAGCTCTTGCGCTTGCAGCTACTTTTAATCCCCACCCCACCCGAAACAGTAATAACCTCATTATACAGAAAAGTTACAGAATAAATGATTTACAATACACATCATGGGATAATAAACAGATAAAATATAAATACTATGCAAATTGAGAGGGCATACAGTATTCCTTAAGCAAAAATGAAAATATAATCGATCTTGAGATGAACATTATTTCTCTTATTAGGCATGTAAAATATAAGTGCTGGTTATTTGGGCCCAGTTTAATTAACTTTTAGCTGGGGGAAAAATCATTTTAGGAGAATATAAATGAATGCAATAAGCAAAGCAAATAACTTTATTAGATTAAATTACACAGAATTGACAATCTATCAAAATAAACAGGCGCTGTGCTTATTGCATGCATTTGCATTTTTCTAAAACACTTTCTCCCAGATAAAGGGTGGGGATAGTTTGTCTACTTGCCTGGCAAATGTTAGTAAATCAAAAATAAACTATAACTTTTGAAAACAGCCCTAAAATGTTTTACTATTATTCAACAACAAACGTTTTGCTTAGAACACTTTTCTCTGTGCTGTCAAGAAGACATTTAGAAAGACTTCTTGTTGATACGTTTGTCGTCTTTTTTTTTTTTTTTTTATTTTTTTTTTTTACATGTTTTAAAGTTTTATTACATATTCTACTACTGAGTTGTTTTTCTAGTTTTGGATGAACTACCATTGCTGTTCAATTCATAATCAGATCAAAATCATGATCAAAGTCTAAACAAAGAAAATGATGTTCAGTAAATTATGGCTGTAACATCCTGTGACAGGAAAGAATGAATCTTGTTTATAAATCTCCCTCCCGACCTGTGAGGGCACTGTGTAAAGGGAACATTATGCCCCGGACTGGATGGTTTTGCAATTCATTCCAGGGTCAGCCGGAAGTCGGCCATCCAGGAAGGGGGTGGAGCCACAGTACACCAAGGCTGCGTCCCAAACCATTCCCTTGCACCCTTCACCCTTCACCCTGAGCGAGGGAGTAGGGTATAGGGTGGAGCTAAAAGCGTTAAATGGGACGCACTTCAGCATCATCATTCAGCGCCTTTACCTTTGATTAAGTAAGAAGCTACGCAATCTTTGGTTGTCAGATTGTAGTTTGGAAGAATGCACTATTCCTGCTCCAAAGAACTGTGGCAAGGATTTCGGCAAGTAGGAGATGTCTTCGCCGCGCTATTGCCCTACAGAGCAAACAAAGACGTATTTAGAACATTTAACATTATTTTTAAACTTTGAGATAATTTGAAAAACTTTGATATTGGTTAATAAAATGCAAACTTTGCCACATCTTACAAACATGTACTTAATAATGTAGCGTAATATTTGCGTCTTTTTTTGTTTTAAATAATATTTTAAATAATAAGATATCTATTTTACTTTAAATCCAATAGGTAATATATTTTGCTTTATATTCAGTATCATTACAAAATGGCTAAAGGTTCTACACTCATTTATTAATCACTACAAAAACATATAACGGAAATGATAAAAGTGTGCAGGCTACATAAAACTTTCAAATGTCGCTCCCAGCCCAGCTTCGCGGTGTATCTTTTCCCCCGTGAAGAGGACATCGTTTGCCGCACGCAGCTGGATCAGTTTTAGGGTCTCTTCATCTTTCTCTGTATTTCGTAAAAAATAATAATAATAATCATAATAATTTTGAAATATATTGCTCGCTTATACCATCTCCTAGTTTTGCAGCTATCTATCTAGTTCATTAATTAATTAATTGATAGATAATTAATTCCAGCAATCGATATATACCGAAAAGATTTTTCTCTGTACTTTCTAATCATATATTTAGATCGTGATCATAGATTTAAAAATATTAATTTTATTAGCTAAGCAAATCACTCCAACATACATTTCACAAATAATTTGCTTGTTAAGTAAATTAACAATATCTACAATTTCCTAGCTCACTACATTTACATTATATTTATGTGCAGCCACGTCTGACATACTTGCAAATTGTTCTCACTTGTCTCCGCCTTTAACGCAAAGAGTTCTGGGACTTCAGCACAAAAACACTTCCGCAGAAGTCAACTGTTTTGTACACTCATTTGAAGGGTTCAGTGAAAGGCACATAAAACACCCTTCACTCGTTCCCTAAGGAATTGGGACAACCCTTAAGATGGCGAACATAGTACTTCTGCCCCTCAAGGGAAGGTAACGAGTGAGCAAGGGTGTGGTTTGGGACGCAGCCCAAATCATCACCCCAGATGGGAAGCGATGTGGCAATCGCGGATTGGAGGAAAAGCGATTGCACTCGCTAACCAAGGGGGCGTGGCTGAAGGTACAAAAGGGGATATGGCCGAGCAAACTGCTCCTTTGTTATGGTTACGAGAGAATCGCTGAAGGACTGTGATATAACCGTGAGTGTTTAGTGTTTGTTTTGTCGTTCTAATTGTAGACGTTTGTTCTTGTTAGACGGCTAACACGTACCAGGAGCTGTCACTAAAGGCCAGCACCAACCTTGACAACACTGCACTAATGTTCACAAATAACTGTATTTCACCGCTCGCACTTAAAAAGCACTCACTTTGGATCTGTGACCGTGTTTATGTTCTGTGTGTGTATTTACTGTCATTATTATTTCGGGACTGAACCCTGTGGGTTTTACTGAGCAGTACACGTAATTGTGTATTGTCAGTTGCTATTATCTACAGTTGTTGTTTGTCATTACTTGAGCACCGCATCACCTACACCTGCGCACTGCAAACCACTTTGCCACACATCCCTTCCCCCAGCATTTGATGGTGTGACGGAGAGCGAATGAATCCGAATCAACAATCTCCCTCTCGACCGGTGAGGGCACTGTACAACAGGAACTGCGGGCTTTATACTGAATGGTTGGGCAGTTCATTCCAGGGGCAGTCGGAAGCCGGCCATTCAGGAAGAGGGCGGCGTTACGGTACCTGGAGCCCTAGTACGGTGAACGAGGTTTCAGTCATGAATTGGAGGAGACGTGATTGAACTAGCTATTGGAGGGGGCGGGGCTTAGGGTACTTTAGGGGGACGTGACGCCGTAATCGCTTCCTTTGTTGTGGTTAATGGGAGGAGACAAGGACGGAACCTTGAATGAAGTGTGGTTCCATTGATAAACTGTTGTGTTTGTTTTGCCAGACGGCTGATTCGAAGCCGGAGCTGCAGGGAGAAGCCAGCCCGGACCTGAACGCACACGAGCACCAGCACTCAGAGCACCGCACCTGCACCAGAGCACACAGTCTGGAGACGTGTGGTTGTGACTGTATTTCTTGTTTTGTGTTGGAATTATTATTTCGGGACTGCAACCCCCTTTTGTTTTGTCGCTGGCAATACCCATTGCTGGGTAGAGCCAGCTTTATTATTTGAATCCTCGTCAAGGAACATTAAAGAAACCTGACCTGTGAACTTTGTGTTTGTCCTTTGTTGGAGCACCTGGAATCACCTGTACACCGGAGCACTACAAACCACATTGCCACAGATGGGCATAAACTATTTTCTGAACACCTGTTTAAACTTTTTCCATGTCCCTTTGGGCAATTTGTATAGAAGGGGGTTGTCGATAGCCTGTTTATCTTCATTTAATGACAGACTGTTTTGTTAAAAGACAAATTCAATGAGATAGGGAAAGTATGTATTCATAACAACTATAAAACACTTATTTTTCACTCAAGAACCACTTGGTTCTCCAGTGAGCTATGTTGTGCTTTAGGTCTTGTATCCTGATACAAACAATACATACCTCTATTATGATAAGATATGTAAAGAAAGTAAATTCACTGATACACAATGAATCATTACAACCTTAATGCTTTATAACATCTGATTTTAACTCCCGGCCCCAATACAGTATTTGACTGTTGCAGATTTACATTTTTGAAGCCTCTTAAAGTGGATGAGCTGGGGGAGAGAGAGTGGAAGAGAGATTTGGCACGGCTCAGCTACAATAAGCCAAAACCAGAAAGCAAGAGAGAGCAAGCGATCATGCTGAGAGATGCTCGCTGTGAGGAGGCTTTAGCTCCTCTAATCCAAGCATTTCTAAGCACAAGTTTATCTGAGGCAGTGGGATACCAAGCACCTGCTAAGGGGAGTTTGAAATAAGAACAGCCAAAAAGTTTTTGAAAGTAAGAAGTAAAAAACAAGCTTTCTGTTTTTATGCAACAACTTCTAAACCTTGCATGACTTTCAAGAAAGTAGTGTGAAGAAGGAAAAACATGTTTTAAGTCAGTTTGATCATAACTAGAAAGAAAGGTAAAGGTTTGTCTTTGTCGTTCTGAAGAAAGGAAATTGGTATTTGTTTCATGTTGCAGGCAAGCATGATTTTTTATGCAGCACAGTGTGAGGCCAACACAGGTTTATTCACTTTGGTATTACTGCAATAGGGAATCTGATGACCTTGCTGAAACAATCAGCCTTAAACAAGAAAAATACTCCTTATTAATAAGGGAGAGTATGGCTGTTTGTTTTTGGTACTTTATACATGTTGTTTTATTAAATAGGACTCTATTTTTAAACGAATACTCATTCTTTTTCTGATATTGAAGATCAAAAACCTGTTCTTTGTAAAATGTGAAGCTTGTTTACTGAGTGTTGCAGGATATACAGTAGGTTGGCTGCACCTGATAGTAAATTAAGTGATTGCAACGAATTGTAGTGAATAATTACCCTTCAATAAAAAGCCTTTCCAATTATATCTTTTGTTGAAACTATTTAGAAATTGCCAATTATTCCTTCAAAATGCCTGTATCTAAATGATAAACTGAATGTTTAAACTACTGAGTTATTTAAATAAATTTTTTCATACAGTACGGTATATTCATGAATCTATTATAGACTGACTTTATTAACAGTATAGAAAACGCTATTGAATTTCAAACTGCATTCCATTTATAAAAACAAACTGAAAAAACATTTGCTGCTTTTCGTGATGCCAATTTCTCTGCTTTCCTTTGTGATACTTTTGATTTTGTTTTGGTTTAAAAGCTAAAGAGGGGACACTGTACCAGTGTTTTGCAGGTAGCTCAAAACTGAACATCAGTTCATTGTACAGGAAAAGAGAATTGTGTCTGTCCTTCTCCATTACCTATCGCAGCTTTCCCTCGGGTTTGTCTCTTCCTTTATGTGCGACTGCTATCAGAATTGCAAATTACTACTGTATAAGCAAAACACCATTAAAGAAATCTAATACACACCATAATCTAAAATACAGGGAAATATGAACCTTTTGTGTTGAAGGTTTCCTAGTAGGTAAGATTTACTGGAATTATTTTGTTAGCCTGTGGCAAATTGGTTAACAGGGTACAGGTGCAGAAGTGACGCGGTGCTTAATCAGGAGATAAAACAGTGATAATCCAATTAGAAAGGTTTTTAATATTGTAATCTAGGTCTGATGACCTCAAACAATAATCCCAGGCAATACACAGCAATGCGTATTGCACTGTTCAAAATAAAGGGTTTGCAGTCCCAAATAATAAACACAGTCCAGTTACACACACAATATACAAATATGGTCACCAGTCCTGGGTGCGTGCTGCAGTGCTCGTGGTGCTAATACAATTATTACCGTGATACAGGAGTAGTGATGTCCGGGGTCGTGCTGGCCTCTGGCGACAGCTCCGGAACGTGTCAGCCATCTACTAATAACAACAAGTAACAATTAGAGACAAACAAACAAAACACTCACATACGATATTTTTAACACAGGTCCTTCCGGGTCATTTCATTAACCATAAACGAAGGAACAGATCACGTCGCTGCATCCCCTATTTGTACCGTCACTCGTGACTCCTTGGTAAACGATTCTAGCCGCTCCTCCAATCCACGGCTGCTACATCGTTTCCCTTCCGGGTCGATGACTTAGTGCACCAGAGTTCCGCCCCCTTTCTAGATGACCGACTTCCTTTTAACCCTGGGACTGAATTGTCAGACCATCCGGCCCAGGGTATTCTGTTCCCTGTACTTCGCGCCCTCACAGGTCGGGAGGGAGATTTACCACCAAGAATCATTCTATTTCTGTCACATAGCCATTCAAGGGCAAATTTATTGTGTGCATTTGCTTTGGTAACAGCAGAATTATAAGTTAGACAGTTGTTTTCGTGGGTTCAATCTTGAATTGTCCACTGGCTGAAAGGTTCGAAACTGTGACAACAGATTAAGAGGTAACATCTGCTTTCCCTCACAGTCAGCAGAAACTAGATAACAAGAACTTACACTAAGCACAAGATAAATCACAGAATGCTCGAAGACACCAAGAAAAACTCCTGCACATTGACCCTTGCATGAACCAAGATAATCTTCAACTCCTTCTGTAATTTTCCACTGAAGCTCAGCACAAATAAGGGTGACAATATTCGAGCTGAAACCCCAAGCATCAAGCACAGACAGAGAGTTTCAATGATCTCCCAGTTCTTACCTTTTGGAGGGCACATATAACTATCTAAAATGTATATAAAAGCTTACAGGCTGCTATAGACAGAAAGCAGCCGGGTGGAGCATAATTTCATATGCATATTTTACAGTTTACATAGATGTGATGGATGGCTTTTTAAATCATTAAGATTTAAAACAAGTGTGTGATTAATGGAAAAGGGGATACATTAGAAATGTATCCCCTTCAATACTGGGGCACTTTATACTTGAAATGGGAGAAACTGCAGGTGATATTTTTTAAATACATTTTCCTGTGTTCATGGAAATTTCAAATTTTACCTTTTTTTTTTTTTTTTTACAACACATGAAAACAGCCTGAAACATTTTTTTTTAAATATATATATATATATATATATATATATATATATATATATATATATATATATATATATATATATTAACTGCTGTATATATAGTTACTTACATTTTCCCAAAACAAACAAATAATCCATTTTGAGTATTTTAAGGGAGCTCTCTTTTCACACTATCAGTGATGCACATCTGAACACGAGACCAATGAAAATGAAAATGCCTATTTTGAAACTGGTCCAGTTGCACCAGCAATTGGTCTTCCAAATGGTCTTCCGTCTTCAGTCCAAGACTGTGTATGTACCTGTGGCAGGATGGCTAAGTGGTGCGCTGGTGCATGTTTTTATTAAATAAAAAGTTTTAACAAAAAAGCAACGCTCACAGAGCCAAAATAAAAGTTTGAAACAAAAACAGTCCTTCCACGCAAACGTACCGTGCTGGTGCTTCCAGCATGCGTAGCAATCTTTTTACATCTTTCTCCTCTCTCACTCCCATTCCTCCTCCTTGAACACCCACCCTGTTTAGCCAAAGCTGTGGGTTTTTATACATGTGACCATCTCCAGATTAGCAATACATTAATCAATCTGGAGATGCTCACATTCTGCAGAGTTTTTTTTTTTATATCTGCGTGGTCAATAATCACTAACTGCCAACCACGCATTCTGAAGAGCTGTCTGGCAGAGATGAGCTGCTAACACCGCCTCTGCCAGACCACATTTAAACCAAACAATACATTCATGCATTCACAATAAACACCAAAACAATACATACAATAATAACAATAAATTCCCACCTTCAAATCACCCAATACAATACATGTCTCTGCAGGGCTTTTCTGTGATGCCACATATCCCCCCTTGGGTACCAATGGCCACCTCCCCCCAGCTCTAAAACTCAACCACCCTCCCTCAAGTCCCCTATTATCCTTCTTCACCCATCCTTAAGGAAGGGTTGGTCCACAGTCCGGAGCCTTTATGGCGGGACTGAGACACAACAACATGGGATATATATATATATATATATATATATATATATATATATATATATATATATATATTAGCTCAAAGAGCCAGCTGCCCAACGTTTCGATATGTTGTACATATCTTTCTCAAGGGAGCCTGTGTTTGAATCCAAACATTGGAGGTATTTATAGGTTTTTGACGGCATGACAACTACTTGTTATTGTTTACATTCAAATTCATGATTTATTCTTACATGATGTAATGGTGTTCTATATATTGTGACCCACTGTCCACATTACTGTCAGATTTGCTGAGTGTGAAAAAACACAGGAGTTCTTCCAATATACGCTGATAAAAACACAGTCCTGAGAGTATTCCAGGTTCTTGTCCCCTTTTTCTCCGGGGACCCTCAGCTGTACAATCCGCAGGTAAGTTGTTGTTGCCGTTCCACTTTGTGCTCCTGGTAGCTGGCACCTCGGTTGTGTTTTTTTTCTTAGTTCAGACGGTTCAGAGATCATCCAACAGATGGCGCTGTGAGGTCAGGATGAGCAGAAGAGTAGCCAGCTCCGGTTGTGCTCTTGGTTGCCACCTGTTGTCTCCTTAGATACTGCACTGAAACAGAACAACACACTGCTGCACAGGTAAGTAACTTCATTTAAAGTACATTTATATAACACTATGTAACACAATTTTTGTTCCTGGGTAGTAAGTGTTGTTTCCTAATTGCTTATGCCTCAAAAGTATAGAAAATGGCTATTATTCCCCACAAACTTTGCTTTTGTGACCAGACAGTAATATTTTGAAATTTGCCTATTTCCAATGAGAAAACGGGCGAATTTGTGTCTTTTCGTTCACATAAAGTCAGAAAAAAACAACATATGAATCCAAATTAACATGTATTTATACTGAAGTAATACAAAAAATGACTACAAAATATTTAGAAGTGAGTAGTTTTTCGAGATTTACGATTATACTGTCAATCACTTTCACGAATCATCATGTTCTCGTTATACTGTCCTTGGTAGCGGCGTTCAAAGTCCAGTATATCCTGGTGGAACCGCTCGCCTTGCTCCTCCGAGTACGCTCCCATGTTCTCCTTGAATTTATCAAGATGAGCATCAAGGATATGGACTTTGAGGGACATCCTACAGCCCATTGTGCCGTAGTTCTTCACCAGAGTCTCAACCAGCTCCACATAGTTTTCGGCCTTGTGATTGCCCAGGAAGCCCCGAACCACTGCGACAAAGCTGTTCCAAGCCGCTTTCTCCTTACTAGTGAGCTTCTTGGGGAATTCATTGCACTCCAGGATCTTCTTTATCTGTGGTCCGACGAAGACACCGGCTTTGACCTTTGCCTCAGACAGCTTAGGGAAGAAGTCTTGAAGGTACTTGAAGGCTGCCGACTCCTTATCTAGAGCTCTGACAAATTGTTTCATAAGGCCCAATTTGATGTGCAATGGTGGCATCAGCACCTTCCGGGGGTCCACCAGTGGCTCCCACTTGACGTTGTTCCTCCCCACAGAGAACTCGGTCCGCTGTGGCCAGTCCCGCCTGTGGTAGTGCGCCTTGGTGTCCCTGCTGTCCCAAAGGCAAAGATAGCAGGGAAACTTGGTAAAACCGCCTTGGAGACCCATCAGGAATGCCACCATTTTGAAGTCTCCTATGACCTTGATGCCATCTCAGAAAAATGCAGATATGTATCCACTTAGGCAGCTGGAACTAAACTGAACTGGTGGACTTAAGGCCCCTGTATTTATACTTCTATTTATATTACTGGAAAGTTCTAGAAAGTTCTAGAAGTTACTCCGCGTTTACTCAGCACTGAATCTATCTGGAATGTTCTGGAAAATAGGTAAATTTCAAAATTTCACTGTCCTGGTCACAAAAGCAAAGTTTGTGGGGAATAATAGCCATTTTCTATACTTTTGAGGCATAAGCAATTAGGAAATAACACTTACTACCCAGGAACCAAAAAAAAAAAAAAAAATTGTTACACGGTGTAATCCTTGTTACTTTTATAATCCCCAGTTTCTTCTTTTACAGGTTCTCCTTTCCTTCATGGAGTTCGCTTGAAGCTCAGCTCCCCTTTTCACTCATGTTCCAAACCGCGCCTTTCGGAGTGGTGAATAAAGCTTATTGTTTTAAACCCAGTTATCTTCGTTGCACATTCTTCAACACAGTCTCATACGTAGCAAATTACGATAGTATAGATACAGCCGAAGTCGGGTACTCACTGTGGTAAAGCTGGATGTCCAGGTGCGTTGCTCCAGGATTGTATTTCTCCTCAATGTGGTGTCCGCCCCTTGCTTGTATTCCACTCCCGGAAGCCTTTCTCCGCACCTTTGATTCTGGCAGCTTTTTACAGCTGCCGCTGGTATTTAGCTGGGAGTGATTAGCTTCGCTGGTCTTTCTGGGATATGTGGCTTTACTGTACATTGTTTGTACATTGCCTCCCATGGTAACTGTGACCACTTCCAATCCTGACCCGGTACCGAACCGGGACCAAGGTTACCGAACCGGGACCAAGGTTACCGCACCGGTACCGCCCTTTGCTAAAGTTACCGAACCTGTACCGAATTGACCCAGCTCCATCCCGGAACCGACCCGGTGCTAAAGCCACTGAACCGGTGTTAAAGTCCTTCTGTTTGCAACCCACTTTTTACCAAAGTTAGGCGCCTATAAGTGAGACACAACATTTTGGACTATTGCTTCTGACATTGAGTAAAACACTGAATTGTTGTGCTGCTTTTAGAATGAAACACTCTAGGTACCAAATCTGACTCAGTGTTACTGAATAAGAAAGTTTACTGGCCCAGAGCTTATCTATACTCAGAGTGAGTATAAGTTAGATTTGTTATCCATCCATCCATCCATTACCATTAACCGCTTACTCCTTTACAGGGTCGCGGTGAGCCGGAGTCTAACCCGGCATACACAGGGCGCAAGGCGAGACTACACTCTGAACGGGACGCCAGTCCATCAACACACACACATACTCACACAGAGGGCAATTTAAATTGACCAATCAACCTGGACAGCATGTCTTTGGACTGTGGGAGGAAACCCACACGAACACGGGGAGAACATGCAAACTCCACACAGACAGTACCCTAGGCCGGATTCGAACCCAGGACCCTGGCGCTGTGAGGCATAGATTTGTTATTATACAGTTAAATAAACTGTTAATGTAAAAGCTTTATTTTTACAGGGTTATTAGTAGAGCTCCGTGAAATTATTTTTATTTTTATGTAAAAAATATCACAATTCATATTTGTACATTTGCGCAAGTGCTAGACAGAGATTCCGTTTCCCTTCAGACCGCAACGGCTAAACCTTGACAACTACGATTGCAAGTATTTATTTAAAGTATTTTTTGTTTAAACCTCTCAATTTAAAAATGTAATTCTGTGTTTGCTTTATCATGATTTTTGATTTTATTTTGTTTTATATGTTACATTTCTTATTTTGTGTTTTCATATCTGCGAAAAACACAGGGCTCTAGTTATTAGTTATCAACATTGAAAACGATGTAAAACTCCTTAAATTCAGTCTTTGAAAACTGTCAGAATGGTTCTTAAAGGTCCTTGAAAAGTCCTTGAAATTTGTAGCAGAAAAACTGTATGGACCCTGTATTTACGACAAGTTAAGCAGAGATTATATATGATTTTTGCAGCTGAGGTTTTATAAAATGTATATTATTTGAATTAGGCATACATGTAAAAGGTTTGAGTAACATTTCAAAAACTTCAAAAAATGTTTGTTAACTAGCCTCGTGTGATATATCAGGTTGATTCATCTGGTACAATGACAAGTTGTAAGTGAAGTAATTTCAGAATTTCTTTTTCTACAAAGAAAGTTCAAATTTGCTTCTGAAAGTGGTCCACAATGGCTCAGAATGCACCTGACAGCATGTACAACCCCAGAGCTTCGGGGGGCCTAGGCGGCCCCCAGACCCCTGGCAAAAAAATGTATTTTGCCCCAGGTGTTTCAGTCAAAATGATCATTGGCCACTTTCACCCATGTTCTTAACAGATGATTATATTCAATACATGATTATATTTGATTACATTCATAGGTTATTCAAGATACAGAAACATCACAATTATTGCAACACGTTTTCTCTAGACGAAATAATGGTAGTCAGAATAGTAATGATGTCATATTACCTCTTAACTGGGACCGCTCTTACAGGCAGGTTATGAAGGTATTCCTTTGGTTCCAAACCCAAGTAACTCATGTGTTTTCTTACTTAACTCTTATACAGTCAGCACTCGGATATCTGTTACCCAGATACATGTCAGTCGCATTTTACCGCCCTTGTATTAAGAATACAATCAATCCCCATTATATATATATATATATATATATATATATATATATATATATATATATATATATATATATATATATACACACATATATATATATATATAACAAATTAATGCAGTTACCCGTCACATGCAATTTCCGACTCCGTCACCAGTTTACGAATACAAAGGCCATCTCTTCAATGTTACAAAGTACTTGTTTATCCATCACAGCCCGCATATTTTTTTTCTCGCATGCCAAAATCAGTCTGTCTTCATTGTGCAGTTACACAGCGCTTCTTCCAATTCCAGCAAAAACAAAGTGAACGAGACAAGCTACAGTAATGCAAAAGTTAATCATTAAACAGTTTTAGACATTGTAATGCATGTTTTTTTTAAATCTGTGCTCTTTAGTAGCTTTTGTGCATTTTCATTTGAAAGTGAACTGTGACATTAGGGCCTTATCAAGCACTATATTCTGCAATTTTGAATACTGATTTTGGATACTGTTTTAATTCTGGAAACTGGTGTTGTTTTTTAAATCTTGCTAAATTGCATTGCCTTTTATATTTTCCGCAGTTCTGTGCATGGGTAACAGTTTGATTCAATTTTGCTGTTGGGTCGTTAAAGGGGAATTTTACATACTGTTACAATACGTACCGGATTTAAAATTATGTACTGTATTACAGTCCACGTGTCCACAGTCGTCTCTTGGCAAGTGACATTTTAAGAATCATATCGTTCTGAATTAAAATACAGTCCTTTCAGCTATGTGTTTTTGACATTGTATCTTTTTTGTGTTCCCTGAAAAAACGGACAAGGGTTGGAATGGGCCAAAATGAAATAATTAAGATATGCGTCACACTCATTTAACTGTCACTGAAATCAAAATTCTATAGGGTCGGATATGTGAGTGCTGTATAGTACAATTCCTTTGGCTCTGAGCATGCACAACCTAATTTCCCTAAAGAATATATGCTATGTTTCACATCTGTTTTAAATGTTGCATGAAACACAACTTTCCATAGAATAGACCTATACATATGTATTCCCTTTTCTCCACTCAACAAAGGACCATTTGAGCCCCTGCAATAGGAAACTCTCAAATCCCTTTACTACCAGTATCAGTATCTTACTCAGACTTATTCCTACACCCACACACACATACATGTTCATCTTGACTTTACAGACCTTTCAGAACAAAGTGTATATTTATTGTGAATTTAATATGTTGTGTATTGATAATTTATTAATTGAAATGTGCTTCGGCACAAATGAGTTCTGTTGTGCTTTGTAGTATTTAACAGCACAGTAAAAAAAATCCTCAAAAGCGAATCAGCGTGCAGCATCCAAACATTCCATTTTACAACTAATATTATTAAACGGGTAGAAACAACTGGCGAAAATACTAGATTCTGATGGCTGAGACCAACTGTATCTGTACACCTGGGTAAACAAATCCACCCGAGTCAGTCAGTATGACTGAGATTCCTGAGATTAATGACAAAAGTTCTGCAGCTGAAAACATTGAAAAAGAAAAGAAAATGTCAACATCTCGCCATACTGAGGTAAATGAAGCAGATTTAGACAATCTAGAAAGGAATACAACTGAGGAAAACACCAAGCGCCAGCCAAAATGGGCTATAAAAAGTTTTCTGTGACTAGCTAACTGAAAAGAACATTGACATTGATTTACAGTGCCTTGCATAAGTATTCACCCCCCTTGGACATTTTGTAAGGTGCAAAATATTTTTTATTGTGACACAAAAGTTAATTAAACAAAAAAAAGACATTTGTTGGTTGCATAAGTATTCACCCCCGAGTCAATACTTGGTAGAAGCACCTTTGGCAGCAATTACAGCTGTGAGTCTATTTGAGTAAGTCTCTACCAGCTTTGCACATCTGGATCCTACATTGTTTGCCCATTCTCTTGGCAAAATTACTCAAGCTCTGTCAAGTTGGATGGCGACCGCTGGTGAACAGCAATTTTCAAGTCTTGCCACAGATTCTCAATCGGTTTGAGGTCTGGGCTTTGACTGGGCCATTCTAAGACATTCAGGTTCTTGTTTTTAAACCACTCCAGTGTAGCTTTGGCTGTGTGTTGAGGGTCATTGTCCTGCTGGAAGGTGACCCTCCGCACCAGTCCCAGGTCTCTTGCAGACTGAAACAGGTTTTCCTCTAGAATTTCCCTGTATTTGGCTCCAAAGACATTTGGTCTCATCAGACCAGAGAACCTTTTTACACATGTTTGCTGTGTCTCCCACATGCCTTTTGGCAAAATCCAAACAGGATTTGATATGGGTTTTTTTCAGCAATGGCTTTCTTCTCGCCACTCTTCCATAAAGCCCAGCTTTGTGGAGCGTCTGGGTTATAGTTGTCCCTTGGACGGTTTCTCCCATCTCAGCTGTGGATCTCTTGCTCCATCAGAGTTACCATTAGCCTCTTGGTTGCTTCTCTGACTAATGCCCTCCTTACCTGGTCACTGAGTTTTAGTGGACGGCTTTCTCTAGGCGGAGTCACGGTTGTGCCATATTCTTTCCATTTTTTAATAATGGATTTAACAGTGCTCTGGGGGATGTTCAAAGTTTGGGATATTTTTTTATAACCCAACCCTGATTGGTGCTTCTCCAGAACTTTATCCCAGACTTGTTTTGATAGCTCCTTGGTCTTCATGATGCTGTTTGTTTAGACATGCTCTCTAACAAACTCTGGGGCCTTCCAGAAACAGGTGTATTTAATTGGAGATCATGTGACTTTAATTGCACACAGGTGGACTCCATTCAACTAATTATGTGACTTCTGAAGGAAATTGGTTGCACCAGAGCTTATTTAGGGGTGTCACAGCAAAGGGGGTGAATACTTATGCAATCAAGACTTTTCAGTTTTTTATTTGTAAATAATTTTGAAAAATATGTAGATTTTTTTTCCCCACTTCGACTACTATGGACTATTTTGTGTAGATCAGTGACAAAAAATCCTAATTAAATCCATTTTAATTCCAGATTGTGACACTACAAAATGTGGAAAAGTCCAAGGGGGGTGAATACTTATGCAAGGCACTGTAAAAACAAAACATCACAGCAGCAGCTCCATCTACTGCACAAAACCCATACATACATGTTGAAACAATCATGGGGTTTCCATGCGGGTCATTTTACACATGAAACGGCGATGCGTGTGTACGTTTGGGAGAATTACTCGGGTAAATCAGGTTTGTGGCTGAAAAAACGGCCAAAGAGAGTGATAGGGTAAATCTCATTTACTCGTGTAAATGACGAAACACATGGGAAAACCACGGCCAGTTTCGCATGGAAACCCGCATTTCACGTGTAAATGTTAATAAGTGTGTTTATCCTTATCTATACATATTGTAAGGGATCAGGTCAGTTGTTACTGTGGATTCCAAGACGGCAGAAAGTAGTGGCTGATGAGCGATTTTATGGTTATCAGTGGAGTAGTTCATCTTAATGCTAATGCGGGTGGCCTTTTTATTATTGATTTTTATTATTATTATTATTATTTGTTTATTTAGCAGACGCCTTTATCCAAGGAGACTTACAGAGACTAGGGTGTGTGAACTATGCATCAGCTGCAGAGTCACTTACAACTACGTCTCACCCGAAAGACGGAGCACAAGGAGGTGAAGTGACTTGCTCAGGGTCACACAATAAGTCAGTGGCTGAGGTGGGATTTGAACCGGGGACCACCTGGTTACAAACCCTTTTCTTTAACCACTGGACCACACAGCCTCCGTGAGTTTTTTGCTGTGTCTGGTCTGTCATGTTGTACATATCACTTACCACGAACTGCCACGAACTGCGTTATGCATTTGTTATAGTATTAAAGCAGCTGTTTGAGAATACCCTTGCTATAAAAACTACGCTAAAGTTACAGTGGCTCTCAAAAGTATTCACCCCCCTTGGACTTTTCCACATTTTATTGTGTTAAAATGTGTTTCAAAATGGATTTAATTAGGAGTTTTTGCCACTGATCAACACAAAAAAAGTCCATAGTGTCAAAGTGAAAAATAAAATCTACAAATTATTCTAAATTAATTACAAATATAAAACAGAAAATAATTGATTGTGTAAATATTTACCCCCTTTGCTATGACACACCTAAATAAGCTCTGGTGCAACCAATTGTCTTTAGAAGTCACATAATTAGTTGAATGGAGTCCATCTGTGTGCAATTAAAGTGTTTCACATGATTTCAGGTTAAATATACCTGTCTCGGAAGGTCCCACAGTTGGTTAGTACATTTTCTAACAAAAACTACATCATGTAGATGAAGGAACATTCAAATCAAATCCGGAATAAGGTTCTTCAAAAGCACCAATCAGGGGTAGGATATAAGAACATTTCCAAGGCACTGAATATCCCCCGGAGCACAGTAAAGTCCATTATTAAGAAATGGAGAGAATATGACACAACTGTGAATCTGTCTAGAACAGGCCGTCCTCAAAAACTGAGTATCCGGGCGAGAAGGGCACTAGTCAGGGAGGCCACCAAGAGGCCTATGGCAACTCTAAAGGAGTTACAGTCTTCCACTGCTGTGCTGGGAGACACTGTGCATATGGCAACAATAGCCCGGGTGCTTCACAAAACTGGCCTTTATGGGAGAGTGGCAAAAAGAAAGACATTGTTGAAAAAAACTCACATTAGATCTCGGCTAGAGTTTGCCAGAAGGCATGTGGGAGACTCTGAGTCCAAGTGGAAGAAGATTCTGTGGTCTGATGAGACCAAAATAGAGCTTTTTGGCCTCAACGCTAACCGCTATGTTTGGCACAAGCCTAACAAAGGACATCATCATGAGAACAACATCCCTACAGTGAAGCATGGTGGTGGCAGCATCATGCTATGGGGATGCTTCTCTGCGTCAGGGCCAGGAAAGCTTGTGAAGACAGAGGGCAAAATGGATGCAGCAAAATACAGAGAAATCCTGGAGGAAAACCTGCTGAAGTCTGCAAGAGACTTGGGACTTGGGAGAAGATACATCTTCCAGCAGGACAATGACCCCAAACATACAGCCAAAGCCACACTGGAGTGGCTTAAAAACAAAAAAGGTTAATGTCCTGGAGTGGCCCAGTCAAAGCCTGGACCTCAATTCAATGGAGAATATGTGGAAAGAGTTGAAAATTGCTGTTCACCAAAGGTCCCCATCCAACTTTATGGAGCTTGAGCAATTTTGCAAAGAAGAATGGTCAAAAATTGCAGTGTCCAGATGTGCAAAGCTTAAAGAGACTTATCCAAATACAGATGGCTTTAATTGCTGCCAAAGGTGCCTCTACCAAATATTGACTCAAGGGGGTGAATACTTATGCAATCAATTATTTTCTGTTTTGTATTTGTAATTAATTTAGAACAATTTGTAGATTTTATTTTTCACTTTGACATTATGGACTTTTTTGTGTTGATCAGTGGCAAAATCTCCTAATTAAATCCATTTTGATTCCATGCTGTAACACAATAAAATGTGGAAAAGTCCAAGGGGGGTGAATACTTTTGAGAGCCACTGTATCTCTACTATTTTTTAATTCCAAATCCAAAAAAAAAAGAAACCAAGTTAGAAGCAACAATTGTGTGAATGTTGGGCCCCAGCACCTTTCCAATTGTGCCTATTTGCTTGAAGGTTGTCCCAATTGCTTCTCCTAACTTGGGCTTTTGTGTTTGATATCACCACTTTTTTGTTATAGATATAGATATACACACACACACATACACACTTGTCTCTCTCACACACGTAATGTATGTGTGTCACACATAGAGTTTTGCATGTAGAACCGCTGGCTGGCTTTACGTATGTGTGTATGTAATGGATGTGTATGTAATGGATGTGAATCGTAATGGTATTTATTCTGATATGATTATTGTGAATTTATTTTCATTTACGTCCAGTATTTTTGTCATTTAATTGAAAGGTATAAATAGCATATTGTTGATCATTAAAAGCTGTTAATGTTAAGTACCTCTTGCAGAGGGCTGCATATCCCCAGTGACAGGGATATAGCTTTAATTGTATATCTAGTAAACCATTGCTCTAGTCCCAAACGATAACACGTGATAACCACATTTTTTAACATTTGTGGCAAATGTGGAGGTGACTGACAACATAAGTTTGTCAGACATTTGTACAGGCGAATAAAGTGGATGTTGATAATTTCCTAAATAAACATTTACTAAAGGAATGAATAAATCCAAATTAAAAAGACAATTAGAGATATTTGTTCAAAAGGGGATCTAAATAGGATCTAGCAATTGGTCCTGAAGAAATGATGAAGTAATGTCTGGGGTAGCAACTCTAATATCAGGGATTTCTATTTAGGTTGGTGCTTGCATTGTGAACCCTGAAAACCAGATGGTTGGGAATGGCTGCAATGATGACCTTCTCCCCTGGGCTAGGACAGCTGCTGACAAGCTAGACGCCAAGTATCCATATGGTAAGATGCATTTTAGTTATTAAAAAACACTGTGCATTACTTAAAACAATGTTTGGATTGCCCTTGACATTTAAGTGAAGTTCTTACAATACTGCAGATGCTGGTAATTTGTTTTCTCTTAAAACTTGGCATATCTCCCTGCTTGTCCCTATTGATTGAGAAAATGAGTGATAGAACAGGAGGCAACAACAAACTAACTGGTGAAATGTATTGCCTTAATTTGTACACTTGTCTCTATATACAGATTGCTCTACTGCACTACCCTCCAAGAACTGGGATTGACTACCTCATTTTCTAACCCCATCTTGGTGTCTGTGAATAGATCATCTATTCAAATATATACAAATTATTGTATTGATCAAGCAGTTTTTGGGGTCTAGAGCTTTTTTTTTCCTTTGGAAAAGTTAGTTTTTCTACATTGGTAGTTAATGGATAATTGGGCTACCATTGATGCAGACTAGGCTGTAAATACTGCATTTCTGAAAGTGCTTCCTTGTTAAAATCTATAAAATCTATATTTGAAAAGGAAATGATAATCTAAATCAGGGATAGCAAGATATTAAGTGAGCAGGATTAAACTGGTACCTAATGAAGAGATTGCAATGATATCATACTCTAACTAGACACTAAGCATTCTATGTCCCATTTCTTTCTGATTTATAAAGCAATTACATTTAGTTATCATCGAAACTAATAATGACCACATGTTTTATTAGAAGTTCACAAGTTATCATTTCAGGGGAGGGGAGGTGGGGGAACATATGGATTTACATATAAAATTCCCCTTGAAGTAGTATACCAAGTAGTCTAAACTTGGCATTCTGTACTGGGTGAAGAACTGAAATTTTTACCAGGAGTTGGTACAGAATATCATAATTTTTGTTGTGGATATGTTTTTAAACAGAATATTCTAACATTCAAAATCGTTCAATGTTGATGGGGGAATTGCTCCATGAAATATTTCCAAGTAAAACTTGGAAATTTACTTAATGTATTGGTTTACTTACTGTATTGGATCAACATTCACCATTGCTTACAGTATGTATTTTTCTTTAAAATATTTTGACTGTGGACACATTGATGTTACTACCATACCAAGCAAAAGCCTACTGTGAACACAGAATGTAAAGCTTGTTTGACCTGAAGAGGGCAGTGGTTCCACACATATTCACAAGTATTTAACTTGATTTGAGATTCCAGTACCAATACAGTCTTTTAAGATGTTTATATTAACCTTTTTTGGGGGACTTACGGTTTAGACTGTGCAGCAGCATATTTCTGACTGATTACATGCACAGTGCTGGCACAGTGCTGAGGGCGTCTTCTACAACTGTGCCAGCACTTATTTTGGAGTCAAAAATCTCCAGGGGCCTTTGTGGATAAAAATGATCTGGATTTTGTAATCCTATATTTGTGATTACTTTTTAAAAACCCGATTTTATAATTGTAATTATTTGTGATCTGGATAAATGTAATCTAGTAGTGACATTTTCTGAAAAAACGGATCAAAATGATCCAGATAAAACTAATCTTCATTATCATACGCATCATATGTCGCATCGCAGGCAGTGTGAACAGCTTGTATGAAAAATACATGTTTTCACATTCGCTTGTCGTATCGCGTCCAGTGTGTAGAGGCCTTGACTCGGAAGCCTGGAATTGGAAGCTTCTAAAGGTCCTGTGCTTTCCTCTGCAGGTGAAGCATCACATTGATCCTGTTATCTGTAGTGAAACTGATATGATTTAGCAATGAAGTCTGTATTTATCCTGACCGCTCATGCATACAATCCAAAACACAGGAGTTTCACAGCTATCACATCACATACACATAATATATGGATTACCACAAATCCAAAGAATATAAAAATATTGCTAACATTTTTGACATGCGGTAGTTTTAATGACAAATGTCTGCAAAGTACATTTTTGCAGCTTACAGCAAATGCACTGTAATGACAAAATAAACAGGCATCAATTAACTCTCTTTTCATCAGCTTGTTGAGCATTCCTGTTTTATCTATTACCTTTGCTGTGCCTTTTTTATATGTAATACATACATACTTGCGCTACCTAAACTTTTTACTGTTTACAAATGGAGCACATGATTTAAATGTTGGAAGGAGAGGTGGGATTCATGGAATCTCATCTTTCACTACAGAATTTCAAAATGTGATAAATGGGGGTTCACTTACTTAAACTAAAAGAACTGAAAAAACTACAGTAAAAGAAAAAAGGGAAAGAGATCAGGGTGGCGATCTGAAAGATGGTTAAATAAATTGGTGGTGTTTCCTCCCTTGTTTTTCACTTCTTTACTTTTGAGATATATGCTGTCCGCCTTCAACCGATTGCCGTTGTCATCTGGCCGAAATCCAAAATAGTTCCACACCTAGCTTGTGGATTTGGCTTTGGAAACCAACGTTTCTCCCACATTCACCCTTACCGCTGTCTGCTGCAGTGATAACAGTTTAGTTAGTCACTTCCGCTGAGCTTAGTTCATATTGTTTTTAAAGCACACAATTACAGAGTTGTTGGTTTTAAAAGCTCAAAAGAAAAAAAAAACAGGATTGAAAAATCACACTATTTTTCTTTTACCCCAATATTAGGTGTAGGATTTTGGTATCATGATATACCGTGGGTATCGAATACCCTGGGCCACTAGAAGCTATACAGAGCTTGTGTTAACATAAGGGCATGAGCCAGGTGATTTTCTTGGCTTCACAACTTCCTATTGGAATCTGAAGCATGTTGGATATTGTTCTGTTCAATGCAGTAAATGTAATTTTAGGAGTGACAAACCCCAAAAACATGACGATTTTTCGTTTAGCGCCTCAGTCCCAACCAAATCATTTTCTGAACATATCTTACTGCCATGCCATCTCCTCAGCCATCTCTGAAGCTAATTAGAGATGAAAGACTGCATAGCATGGCGTACTGTATGCCAGTATGTGAAAGACATAATGCACCACTCTCAACCCACACTCTTGGCTTGTCAGCTCATTGTGTCTGCCAAGAGTACACCTGTTCAAGTCAAAGTTGAGTCCTGCATTAAAAACGGAAATGTATGTATTTTTATGGCATTGGGTCAAAACTTTAGCAAAACTTTAACATGTATAACCTAACTTGATTTAGAATAACAAAGCAAGAACATGTTTTCTTTCTGAGGAAAATTACTTAAGTGGAATATAAGGGTTAGTAAGTCAGTCCCAGAGTCCTTTTTATTAGATTGTGGTAGTGTGGAAACCTATAGCATGGAGCTTGAAATAAAGGAGACTTCTGAAAGTAATTGAATCCAATGTGGGCTGTTTTTGAAGCACTTGGATAACTTTTAACAATAGTGTGGTAACGGGTTTCACTGACAGACACACAGCTACAGCATTCATGTACCTGACAAGACAGTAAGCACTTAGGAAGAGGCTCACTGAAATCATAGGGGTTAGCCAATGCAACTGTTTCCATTTGTATGTTTATTGGTAATTACAACAATAAATAAATATATGAATTAGTTGCACAATGCACTCACCTTTTTCTTTGTTCTATTGCTAATTTAAAAAACAAACAAAAAAAAAACAGTAAAACAGTAGGGTTTGGCACAGCAAATGAACTGTAGCCATCACTTGTTTTTTCAGATTAAAACATGATAGTTATGGCACTTTTCTAATGCAGTGTGTTGTTCAAGAAATCATTACAAGGGCTATTTATTTATTTATTTATTTACAGAATTCATTGCTTATTTGTCCTGAAAAGTCATCCATTTCTGTGTTTGCCTCATGCCAAGGTTTTCTCTTTTTTCTTCTCTGTTTTACCCCCTTAGCCTAATTGATTGTCTACCTTTCCAAGAAAGTACTTCATTTAAACCTGCAAGTTTCTAGTTCGGTGGTCAGCAAACAAGAACAAACACAATGCATATAATTACTGTCAGTTTGTTCTGCTATAAGATGTTGTGTTTATTTTGAGCATATTAAACAAGTAAAAACTGCCATAAAAAAATTAGCCCCATCGGAATAAGAGCTGAAAATTTGCAGCTCCCAAAATAAGACAAACATATTTTTGGATATTGTGGCATTTTGACATTAAGCTCCTGCTGCTTGTTGTTGAAATGTAAGGTCTCTGTAGGCTTACTTAAGCTGCATATTGAAACAGGATTGGAGTTTTACCCTCTAATCACAAAGAAAGTTGCATAGCCTCCCCCTATCCTGCACAGTGGGGGTAGAAAACTGCATCTCTGTGCTGTCACTTCATTAAGGAGCATCTCTCTTCTCCTTTTTCTGTAATGTTGTCATGTTCTTTTCACCACGTCTCCTCTGTCCTTAAAGACACTTTGTGCGGATAGAAAAATCTGTCGAGATGCCGCTATCGGAGTTTTTGTTGACACTAATGCAATTTATTTGAATTTAGTTTCATAGTGAACCCCTTTGTATCTGCATACTTATTACTGAAAAACAGCATTGGCAGATGTTTTTATTCACAGTTATTGTGAAATTAATTGATAGTAGCGACTGAGTAACAACCATTTATACGTATATATGTGGTGACTTTTTCTTTTTTTTAAATGTTTTTTTTTTAATTGTTGGATCATCTTTGTGAACAAAATCATGTAGGTATTGCACGTACAGGTTTATAAATCAGTTTGAAGCAGCTGTACCTAAGATTTCCAGGCTTCACTAGTTGAGCTTTCAACATGCTGCTTTCTGTGCACTTAAAGTGGGGTATAGGTGGCGCTGTGGATTTATGTGCAGTGCTTTGACATGTATGAGCATGCAGTAGCACTCCAAGTATTCATCTTGGAAAATAGACAGTAGAGACAATTCTTTGGTACACTGCGTTACCTTTAAGGGTTTATATACACAATTATTAAAACAATTGAATGTATTTGATACTTGTTAGTTTTTGTTTTTATATATTTTTGGTAAGAAAACTTCTTTATTAAAAATTCTTCATATGACTAGTCCCAAAGAGCTTGTTAGTTTAGATTTTGCAGAAGCCACTACTGTTTCCAAGAGCTGGACTTGTGCATTAATGTAGATAAATAAAATGGGTGTAATTACTTTTCCTGTGTACGGGAATGTAAATTAAGAATAATGCAAATTATGTTTTAATGTTGTCTAATTATGTTCACCAAATGTTTATGGAAAAGCGACTTTCCTTCTACCAAGCAGATCTGTGCTTTTACCCTTGCGTCCTTCTCTCTATTCAGATCCCATCAAATGCCTCCTATTGTATTCCGCATTAGCTGATCTCCTGCCTTTGTTTTTCCTAATCCCCTCCCTTTGAAATACTAACAATTGTTCTCGCCTGTTTACTACCCTAACAGTGCCTTCCATTGTTCACTCTGCATGCCGCAATACAGTGACTGAGGTTCCCATGTTAGAGAGCATAGAAGAATGGGTAGGATTTACCCAGTTTTTTTGATCATAGTATTCGGCACTGTTCATGGTTTTGGATAGATTTGGAGTGCTTTATCGTTCTTTTTTCTGTGCTATCGATTTCCTGCTGGTAAAAGGGTTCTTTTTTTATTGCAAGGAGTGAGAGGTCAGCTCCCTTTCTTTTTATTACAGAGCCTGTTAAGCATGCATTCTGTGTATTTTCTCAGGGTGAACTCAATAGGCAACTGAGTTGCATACACTATCCAAGAGCAGACTTGACAGTATATTTATATCGTATTGTACAGGGTTTTATTTTCTTTTTGGCCTGTACCGAGATCGGGTCCAAACAAGCTCAGTTAAACACTATCTACGATCACATACTCCTACCTTGCATCTGGAACTCGGGACACCTGACCAATAACTAAAACCTGAGGGTCGGGACAGTATCACACATAAATAACCTAGTGCATGCATTTTTATTGGATAGTAATGGCAAGCACATCTATAACACAGCCTATGTTAGAGATGCCATCTTTAAATAAGGACATTCTGAGGGTCAGGTCTGCTTGATTAAATATTCTACTCAAAGATCATAGGTGATAGATGGTGAGTGTCTGCTTAAATGTCAATATAGTTTAAAAATGAAGGTAATTATGGTCTAAAAAAAGCATCACTTTGCAAGCAGGATGTTCTATGTATTTAAATAAATGAATCCACGTAGTGAGAGAATCTGCTTGCCAAAGATCATTTAGTTTAAAAGCAAAGAAATAACAATAATAGATATAGACATAAATAAACAGCTTTTTTGTATTGATTTTCTTCTGGCTTATTGTTTATGCAACATCTGTCGCCACTAGCAACACAGCTCTCACCTGCCAGAGCTCATGCTGGCGATGTGTCATTCTCATTTGTGATGTTTTTTCTGTTCAGTAATTGCTTGAATACCTCCAGCAGGTTGAGACCACTTAAGTTGTTGCCCTTTCTTTTTACTTCACTACGCCCATGATCAGATGAGTACCATCCAGGTTTCTCCAATAAAGCATTGATACCGAATTAAGAGAAAAAAAATAACCAATAAGATCTCCTGCCTGTTTTTTTTTTCATTTATCAGCTGTACTTGTTTTGTTGTAGGTTACACAAATATAACTGAGCTTTGTCTGTTCATTTCTGTGCAAACTTTTATCAATAATACTACTGACAAAAGACATTCTTAGACATTTTTATTCCTGAATATTGAACAAGTTCACAAATAGTGGGTTATTTCTTTTATGTTTAATGTTTTAGTTTAAAGAAAGGATTTTTTTAATATAAAAACAAAGTCAGCACCATTGTTAAACCTCTGAAGCTAGTTTTTAAAATGATGAATACATTTACTGGAACTGGTGTCTTTGTCCTGGTATATTGTAGTTAGAGCTTCACATTAATGTAAAAGTTCTAAATGAATTAGGGCACTTACTGAAAAACAGTAAATGAATACAAAATTCAAAAACAGTACATTTTCTGATAAGTGTATTACATAAAAAATTCAGACAGAATTTAGGATTATGATTTTATTTTCATTCACCATTCCGAATGTTTTCATTCAGTTATTATTCTGGATTTGGCATACAGCTGGACTTTTTGCCTGTTGTAAACAAGTCTTGCACTTGATCTTGTTTTAAGGTTTTTTTTGTTTTGAACTAATTAGAATATACACTGACTGCTTGTAAATTTATGCAAGTGCAGTGTATGCAGATGTATGTGGTCATGTAGTGTGGTATGTGATGTAAAAAATATGTGTGAGGCTATTCAGCAGCAACTTTTAGAAAAAAAAAAAGCAATGGCTGCATTGACCGATATGTCCTTAAAGATGTGTGCAATGTATTGTGATCAGCAACAGATGTGTTATAGGGATCTGTATATTCACTGTGTGGTGTAATTTTGTAGTCCACAGGATGTAAGGCCAAAGGCCTTACAACAACATGTCCCAGAAGCCTCTAGGGCTGAATGGGAAACACCTGGGTGTATTTGAGGGAATTGTAAATTGAATTATTGTTATGTGAATATGTATATAAGCATGTGTTTTTGTTGTGTTCAAGGTGGGTGTACTAAGAGGAGTGAGGGAGGGAGAGAGAGAGAGAGAAAGTAAAATGAAAGGAAAACAATTGCTAAGCGTGCGGAAGCACAGTGCTTGTTTGGGTGTCAGTGTTTGTGTTCGAGATTTGTTTTTGTACAAACTTATTTTTTGTTTCTGTGAGAGGTGGTTTTTGTCTGCCTTTTTTATTTATTTCTGTCATTGAATAAAAACTCACACCAGTGCTTTCCACTCGCAGTACCTGTCTGTGTGTCTCTGTCAGCTTCCTGGTCTGGGTATGTCCATCTGAGCACTGCACTAAAAACGAGACTGCTTCTCAAAAAGAAAAGCCTAATGCACAGTTTACCCCCTTTTTGGGCCATGGTGGTTTAAAGCTATCTTAGTGCCTAGTGGCCTGACACTTGATTATTTAGTTGGTTTACAGACACTTTCACCTGTTGGTTGAAATGAGATATTGCCATTCTGTGTGTGCAGTTTAGGAGCCAACTGTCAGATTGAAGAGCTTGTCGGACTCTTATTACATTAATTTCTATTTATCTACAGGTATAAAGGATGTGATTTATTTATCAGTAGTGGTTAGGGCTCTGGACTCTTGACCGTAGGGTTGTGGGTTCAATCCCAGGTGGGGGACACTGCTGCTGTACCCTTGAGCAAGGTACTTTACCTAGATTGATCCAATAAAAACCCAACTGTATAAATGGGTAACTGTATGTAAAAATAATGTGATATCTTGTAACAAAAATATAGAACTTGGTTGTTTGGTTCTAGTTTTGTTAAATTCATAGATATTCTTCTTCAAGACTGGAGTAAAAGACTGGAGTTAAGGCTTTGAAAATCTGGCCCAATAAGAAGTCTCACTTGATGTGATGTGATTTTTTTGTTTGACAGTTTCTAAAGATTTTACTGACAAATGCTTGCTATATTAAATTGGAAGTACTTAACCCATACACTGTTTGATATAATTATGTTGATTTACACTTTTATAAGTCATTTTTTGTAGATTTGGTAGGGTTACCATATGGCTCCAGATTAACCGGACGCTTTGAGACAGACCGGGATTTCAAAATTCCCCCTAAACTGAAAGTAATTCACGTATAAATGAGCTCCACCTTTGCTGAGATTAATCCTGCTGTGGTGGAATTGCTTGAGCGCAGCAAACAAGTCACACTGATCAGCTGCTTCTGATCAGATCTTAATGAACGAATAGCTAATCTATCGATAGAGCAACGAGATGATGATGCTTTGATTGTATTTGCAGAATAATATGGGCGATTGAATTTTAACAAACAGAAAAAAATAGCGACTGGCTGCAATTCATTCTTAGAATAATACAATTATTTGACGCACATGCAGGTATTTATGCAACATTATTAATTGTAGCTAAGGATGGTTCATTTACACATTCATTTATTTCAATTTAGGGGCAAGTTTGAAATCCCGTTCTGTCTCACAGCATCCGGTTAATCTGGAGCCACATGGTAACCCTAGATTTGGACTGCCTCTACTGACACACACCTCTGTAAATGTCCTCAAACATCATACCACTCCTGGCAGTCACCATTGTTCCACCCAGCCATTCTGGATTTGTGGTAAATGATAAAAAAAACTGGAGTACCACTAGACTTGTGGGACATATCTTCGAAGGAGTGATTTAATCAGGGGTCTAAGATATTATATTATCCGATATTATCCACTGCCATAAAGGTATACAGTACTTTTACTTTCATTCATGTATTTTTATATACTCTGTCAGCCCTGCATCCCAACCAACTGATATTAAAAACAACACTGAACAGCTTAATGCTGATTGCTGTTGGACACAAAGACCCCAGTGATTCATTCTATAAGAATGCATGTCCAGACTTTTCTCTTTCCCAGTGTGGTGCACAGAAATTTGCTCCTTCACAAGTCCGATATGCTAGAAGAGATTTAGGTGATATGTTGTGAATTAAAAAAAAAAAAAAAAAAAAAAAAAATTGCAGCAGGAATTGAAGTTATGTCAAGAAAAAACAAAAAAGAAAGCGTTTATATATATACTGTATGTACACACACATAGGTGTCAAATCATGGACGGAAATACAGATTTCCGTCCTGGTGAGATTTCTGTCAGGGTGGTAATTGCCACCTGGGTAACAACTTGGTTTTGCGGTTTTCAATTTTTTCTCTTGTCGGCTGTCAGCGGAGCACCCTCAAATAGACTATAATAGAATATTTGGCGCCCCCAGCATGTTCTGAAGATCGCATGAGCCTCTGCACGAGAAAAGGGAATGCGTCATTATTCGCTACTGCAGCCTTCGAGACCTCAGTGTAAATGTTTACTCACAGTCTTAAATGTAAATGCATGTTTCATAACAAAAAAAGCAGGGGGCGGGGTTACACTTCAGGTACTGCACTGGAAAGAAATTAGACAAATAATAACATACCATTCGGCAGTGATCTGGAAGTGATTTTTTTCTTAATTCAATTGTGTCTAAAAACTACTACATACTTTTGTCACTAGTGGAATCAGGAGAGACACCTTTAAAAAATTTTTTTTCTTGTTGGCAAATCTTGTTTTATGGATTTTTTATTTTTATTTATTTCTATGTGGCTGCAATATGCTTCTGTATATCCTAACACGGTAACACCTAATACCTAAAAAAAAACAAAAAAAACGACGTAGTGGGCTCTGATTTCTGTAGGAAAAACAAATCTATATATTTTCTTGACATGTACTGCTCATAAACCTACCGATACCGCACAACAGGAAACCAGGTCAACAGACCCGATTAAGGAGCATCTATACTGGTCTCGGGTGGTGAAGTCATGTGAATGAGGGGACGGTATTTTCATTTTATTTATTTTTTTGTGCCGTGCGGCTAGAATGAAACAATCATAAATGTGTATAAAAAAAGATTGAAGAGGGAATAAAAAACAGATGTAGATGGGAATGGTTGAAAGAAAAAGATGATTTCGACCGGCCATTCGAGAAACGGTTAAAGAAAACAAACCAATGTGCAAGGCCTGGTGTGTGCTGTGCGACAAGCCATTGAACTACGGTTCAAACGGCAAGAAGCTAACGGATCTCGGAGCTCAAATTCTGATCTTGCTTTTCAGGATGTTGCTTGATCCTACTTTTATATTACACAATAGTCATTAGATCATTTTGTAAAATGTCAGGAGACTCACTTCTCTGTCAAGTAGTGTGTACAAAATAAGAATAAATATGCTTGTAGTTTAAATAATACAGTAATGAAAAAAAAACCTAAGTAATGAAGGACAGCATAGCTTTCTGAAAGGTTTATTATTCACTGTTTCATCATAGCCTTCCCAGGTGGATTTTACTGTTTTTTATTATTATTATTATTATTATTATTATTATTATTATTATTATTATTATTACCACTACGACTATTACTTTCTGATGTAAAAAAAAGGCAGCTACATCATGAACATTTCATATCATGGCATAGAAGCCTTTATTGATAAGTTTAAAAAAAAACAACATTGTAATACATGCTGTCACTCTAAAAAGTAAAACCAGATACATTGGTTTTAGTTTTCAAGCTACTATGGGTGGTTCCTTTTACAAATGCTCTCCGTTTGATGGGAGAAAACTATTTTAGACATGTAACTAAATCAATATCAATCCAAACAGGCAAAATAAATAAGATTTGAAAGGTGATTTTTTTTTTCTATAGTACAGGCTATGCGAACACAAAACAAAACCGTCACATACTCTGTGGCTCCTTAGTTACCACACGCGCTGCTCCAAAACCGGATCGAAAATGGGATCAATTGAGCCTGATTCTGATCTGCTTCGTACAACACCTTTTCAAATTTCCATTACCGTTAGTACAACCGGCCAGGGGTGTTTTAGGTTTTTTTTTATTTTGATTATTACCTGGGAGGCAATCAATCATCTAACAATAGCCAGGGTTGATTGCTTACTGTAGCTACTTACTAAATGCAGTGCTCCACATTTTTTTCCCTGTCAGTAGTAATATCTCCCAGAAATCTGATAGCACTGGCAGTCGTAATTTGAAATTGCTTACCAACTGCAGTAGTACATTTTTTGTACAAAAAATAAATAAATAAATAAAACTTAACTCAAATGCATTGTTGCTGTACTGTTTCTTTTTAATCTCTTAATGTTTTCGTCATTTTCTTTTAATTTTGCTGTTACTGTTATGTATTAAACGTGTTTATATATATATATATATATATATATATATATATATACAGTGCCTTGCATAAGTACACTATGTAACACAATTTTTGTTCCTGGGTAGTAAGTGTTATTTCAGAATTGCTTATGCCTCAAAAGTATAGAAAATGGCTATTATTCCCCACAAACTTTGCTTTTGTGACCAGGACAGTGATATTTTGAAATTTACCTGTTTCCAATTATTATTTGTTTATTTAGCAGACGCCTTTATCCAAGGCGACTTACAGAGACTAGGGTGTGTAAACTATGCATCAGCTGCAGAGTCACTTACAACTACATCTCACCCTAAAGACGGAGCACAAGGAGGTTAAGTGACTTGCTCAGGGTCACACAGTGAGGCAGTGGCTGAGGTGGGATTTGAACCGGGAACCTCCTGGTTACAAGCCCTTTTCTTTAACTACTGGACCACACAGCCTCCAATGAGAAAACGGGCGAATTTGTGTCTTTTCGTTCACATAAAGTCAGAAAAAAACAACATATGAATCCAAATTAACATGTATTTATACTAAAGTAATACAAAAATGACTACAAAAGATTTAGAAGTGAGTAGTTTTTCGAGATTTACGATTATACTGTAAATCACTTTCACGAATCAGCCCCCAGATGTAGTCTCCCATCATGTTCTCGTTATACTGTCCTTGGTAGCGGCGTTCAAAGTCCAGTATATCCTGGTGGAACCGCTCGCCTTGCTCCTCCGAGTACGCTCCCATGTTCTCCTTGAATTGATCAAGATGAGCATCAAGGATATGGACTTTGAGGGACATCCTACAGCCCATTGTGCCGTAGTTCTTCACCAGAGTCTCAACCAGCTCCACATAGTTTTCGGCCTTGTGATTGCCCAGGAAGCCCCGAACCACTGCGACAAAGCTGTTCCAAGCCGCTTTCTCCTTACTAGTGAGCTTCTTGGGGAATTCATTGCACTCCAGGATCTTCTTTATCTGTGGTATCTTATTTATGAAGACACCGGCTTTGACCTTTGCCTCAGACAGCTTAGGGAAGAAGTCTTGAAGGTACTTGAAGGCTGCCGACTCCTTATCTAGAGCTCTGACAAATTGTTTCATAAGGCCCAATTTGATGTGCAGTGGTGGCATCAGCACCTTCCGGGGGTCCACCAGTGGCTCCCACTTGACGTTGTTCCTCCCCACAGAGAACTCGGTCCGCTGTGGCCAGTCCCGCCTGTGGTAGTGCGCCTTGGTGTCCCTGCTGTCCCAAAGGCAAAGATAGCAGGGAAACTTGGTAAAACCGCCTTGGAGACTGTGGCAAAGTGGTAATGACGTGCAGGTGAGTGCAGTGCAGAAGAATCACACAGACAACGTTGGTACAGGTGCAAGGGTGTTTATTTAATTTAATAAATGTCCAGAGCCTTAAGGCAAAACCTGCAAATAATAATAGTGCTGGAAGTGATACAGCGGCGTGTATCACTTCTATTTGTAAATCCTACGGGTTTGACCCGCAACCCCAAAGTCCCGTCCAGACACCCACACTAAACACAAACACAAAGACAGTGCGTGATTAAAGTGCTAAAGGTGCAAACTGTAGTGCAAAGGTGCGTGGTGAAGTCCGGGTTTTTCGCTGGCCGGCGGCTGCAGCTCCGGATCGTGCTCAGTAATCTTTGTGAGAAACGACACACAAGACAAACAGTGTAAATACACAGACAAGCAATCACTCACGGTTTTAGCACAAACAAGACGGGCTCCTTCTAGGTTATTTGGTTTAACCATCTGCAAAGGAACAGATCACTCAAGCCATGCCCCCTATTTATACCCTCGCCCATGACCCCGAGGTTAACGAGCGCATCCGCTCCTCCAGTCCTCGGATGCCACGCCGCTTACCGTCTGGGTCACTGAGCTCGGGTGCTATGGCTCCGCCCCCTTCCGAACTGACCGACTTCCATCTACCCTACGGAATAAATTGTCGTGCCATTTCATTAAGGGTACTCTGTTCCTCGTATACCGTGCTCTCACAGGTCGAGAGGGAGATCTAACACTAAGACTCATTCGATCTCTGTCACAGAGACCCATCAGGAATGCCACCATTTTGAAGTCTCAAAATGTGTCTGCCGGATGCTTGCAGCCTCTTGATGCCATCTCAGAAAAATGCAGATATGTATCCACTTAGGCAGCTGGAACTAAACTGAACTGGTGGGCTTAAGGCCCCTGTATTTATACTACTATTTATATTACTGGAAAGTTCTAGAAAGTTCTAGAAGTTACTCCAAGTTTACTCAGCACTGAATCTATCTGGAATGTTCTGGAAAATAGGTACATTTCAAAATATCACTGTCCTGGTCACAAAAGCAAAGTTTGTGGGGAATAATAGCCATTTTCTATACTTTTGAGGCATAAGCAATTAGGAAATAACACTTACTACCCAGGAACAAAAAAAAAAAAAAAAATTGTTACATAAGTGGTATTCACCCCCCTTGGACTTTTCCACATTTTGTAGTATTACAACCTGGAATTAAAATGGATTTAATTAGGATTTTTTGTCACTGATCTACACAAAATAGTCCATAATGTCGAAGTGAGGAAAAAAATCAACATATTTTTCAAAATTATTTACAAATAAAAAACTGAAAAGTCTTGATTGCATAAGTATTCACCCCCTTTGCTGTGACACTCCTAAATAAGCTCTGGTCCAACCAATTGCCTTCAGAAGTCACATAATTAGTTGAATGGAGTCCACCTGTGTGCAATTAAAGTGTCACATGATCTCAGATTAAATAGCCCTGTTTCTGGGAGGCCCCAGAGTTTGTTAGAGAGCATATCTAAACAAACAGCATCATGAAGACCAAGGAGCTATCAAAACAAGTCTGGGATAAAGTTCTGGAGAAGCACCAATCAGGGTTGGGTTATAAAAAAATATCCCAAACTTTGAACATCCCCCGGAGCGCCGTTAAAGCCATTATTAAAAAATGGAAAGAATATGGCACAACCGCGACTCTGCCTAGAGAAGGCCATCTACCAAAACTCAGTGACCAGGTAAGGAGGGCATTAGTCAGAGAAGCAACCAAGAGGCCAATGGTAACTCTGAAGGAGCTGGAGAGATCCACAGCTGAGATGGGAGAAACCGTCCATGGGACGGTTTGGTTAGGGCACTGGACTCTTGACCGGAGGGTTGTGGGTTCAATCCCCAGTGGGGGACACTGCTGTTGTACCCTTGAGCAAGGTACTTTACCTAGATTGCTCCTGTAAAAACCCAACTGTATAAATGGGGAATTGTATGTAAAAATAATGTGATAACGGTATAATGTGAAATAATGTATAATGTGATATCTTGTAACAATTGTAAGTCGCCCTGGATAAGGGCGTCTGCTAAGAAATGAATAATAATAATAATAATATAACCCGGACGCTCCACAAAGCTGGGCTTTATGGAAGAGTGGCGAGAAGAAAACCATCGCTGAAAGTAACCCATATCAAATCCCGTTTGGATTTTGCCAAAAGGCATGTTGGAGACACAAAAACATGTGGAAAAAGGTTCTCTGGTCTGATGAGACCTAAATTGAACTTTTTGGCCTTAGCGCAAAACGCTATGTGTGGCGCAAAGCCAACACTGCTCCCCTCCCTGAGAACACCATCCCCACGGTGAAGCATGGTGGTGGCAGCATCATGTTATGGGGATGCTTTTCATTGGCAGGGACTGGGGAAACTGGTCGGGATTGAGGGCAAGATGGATGAAGCCAAATACAGGGAAATTCTAGAGGAAAACCTGTTTCAGTCTGCAAGAGACCTGGGACTAGGGCGGAGATTCACCTTGCAGCAGGACAATGACCCTAAACACACAGCCAAAGCTACACTGGAGTGGTTTAAAAACAAGAACCTGAATGTCTTAGAATGGCCCAGTCAAAGCCCAGACCTCAATCCGATTGAGAATCTGTGGCAAGACTTGAAAATTGCTGTTCACCAACGGTCCCCATCCAACTTGACAGAGCTTGAGCAATTTTGCCAAGATGAATGGGAAAAATTGCAGGATCCAGATGTGCAAAGCTGGTAGAGACTTACCCAAAAAGACTCACAGCTGTAATTGCTGCCAAAGGTGCTTCTACCAAGTATTGACTCAGGGGGTGAATACTTATTCAACCAACAAATGTCTTTTTTGTTTAATTAACTTTTGTGTCACAATAAAAAAATATTTTGCACCTTCAAAGTGTTAAGTATGTTGTAAATCAAATGGTAAAAATCCCAATTAAATCCATTTTAATTCCAGGTTGTAACACTACAAAATGTGGAAAAGTCCAAGGGGGGTGAATACTTATGTATATATAATTTACAGAAATATAAAAATAAACTTTTTTTTTTTTTTTTTTTTTAATCAGGGCTTGCTTTGGACAGCAGTTTTTCACACAAACATTGCCTGGGAGGGACACAGTGACACAGTAGCAGCACCTGTCTCTGTGATTGATCGACAAATGATTTTGAAGGCAATCACCTGCGCATTCTTGAGTGAACACTGCCTACTATTTGCGCTTGCACCATACTTTGTAGAATATGTCAGAAGAAGGATGTCAGAAGATAAACTTGCACTCTCCCAGCTACACATGTCGTTTGTGAATGCCATGCATACGACAACTTATGGTGTTGCTGAAACTTTACAGGAAACTTTATCTGACAAATTGTGTGTGGGATTATTTCTCACTAAATGTTGATGAGGCAATAATTAATGGAATGGATAAGATCTTGAATGTGATGGTTTGCTTTTACGACTATAAGCAACGTAGCGTTGTGACGCAACACCTGGGGACGCGGAAGGAGAATATTGCTACTGCAGCAAATCTATTTTTAGATATTGACAATATCCTCACTGACTGTGGATTGCCCTGGGACAAGGTGATTTCTTGCCTAATGGACAATTGTGCAGTAATGCGAGGATCCAGAGGTGGTCAGAGGTGGTGTAGAAACACTGATGAGACAAGCTAACAGATATCTCTTGGACATCCATGGTGACACACAGTGCACAGTCAACAATGCTGCCAAACAGTTCTGCAAACCATTTAAAGATTTGGTTGAGAACTTTGCCAGCAAAATTTTCTATGACATACAGCAGCCTCCTAAAGCCAAGGGGCTATTTTCAGAATTACACGAACTGTTAAATATGGAAGGAGCAAAAACCCTAATTAGGCCGATAGGATATAAGTTTCTTCAAATAATTGAAGTCACAGAAAGAATCTACAAGCTAGAAGGTCCTTCTAGTCTTTTACTTTAGCTTATTGACAGAGCATGAACAAAAACAACATGCTGGGAAAATCGAGAAGATTCTGGAAAGCCACAATGTTGATGAAAAGCCCTGTGTGAGGATTGCTGAAATTCAACAGCACCTTATGAAGCAGGCCAAGTCAAAAGCAAACAGTGGCAGGAAGGACAGAATCTTGGTTGAACTAGTCAACAATTACAAATGGCTGAAGTTCCACATTAATCTGTACAGAAGAACACTTAAAAAGTTTAAAGGCTTCGTAAAGATCTTCCAGTCTGACAAACCAATGATGCACTGTGTTCATGTACAAATGTTCCAGTTGACAAACATGTTGTTGAGCCTCTACATGAAGCCAGAATCAATATAGAATCTCACTGTACAGGACATCCTGAAATTCAACTGTACTGCCAGATCAGCTCAGTTTCTTGACAAATACCTTTCACAAGACAAGACTGTCACAAAGACTTGAAGATACTGAGAGATGACAGACCTAAAAAACACTGGCTGGGGTGTTTCTACTCACATATGAGAACCAGCTATGAGAGAGCAGCTTCTGCTTTGATCACCAAGTTGCCATATGACAACTCTACTTTTACCCAGCTATCAGTATTAGACCCAGCTATGCGTAAAAGTACAGTGCATCATTGCTTTCAACAGACTGGGGGAAAAGCTGCCAAATGTGATCAGTGTGGATGAGCTTGGCCAGCTGCCAGTGGAAGTCTAGGAGTACTGCTGCAATGATGACTTGGATGCCATCTTCAATGCATACAGCATCAAGTCAGTGAATGATTTAAGGATAAATTGTGATTGGTGGGCATTTATCTTTGATGTGAAACAACCAGACAGTGAAACCCAGCAATACTGAGTCCTCTTCTCTTAGTGACAAATTAGTATGTCAGTATATTTTTATGTTCTGTTCATGTTCACCATTGGACATCATTCAATGTTATGAGTGACACATTGTGTAATGCTTACAGGGGTCATGCACATATCAAATTATTATGTTCATATGTGGTGTCCTGTTTTTTTCCAGTTCTGTTTTACAGGAAACAAATGGTATTTTCTCTACTTCAGAGCATTATTAAAAAGATATGTGTGTGTGTGTGTGTGTGTGTGATAACAGCGGCCATAAGGAAACAAGCTGGCTGCTGCTGCATCAGCGCTAAGAGAATATCACGGACATTTGCAGAGCTTTTTTGAGATGTTATAGTAATAAAATAATAACTTGAATCGCATTATTGAGGCGTTTGGTGATAAAACGAGTGATCAGGAGATGATTGATCGGTATGTACGACTATTATTATTATTATTATTATTATTATTATTATTATTATTATTATTATTATTATTATTATTATTTATTTATTTATTTATTAGCATATGTGCAAGCTATAGCGAACGAAAGGGTGGGGTGGGGCTGGAGATGCCTAGTGAGTGCTTTGTTGATATGCAGGGTCTTTTAAACCCTTTTGACTGGGAAAAAAAATACTTTTAAACAGTGCATCTAAAATTAACTGCGCGTGTGAAAATAAATTGGACCTGATGCGCCTGACACGCACTTAATAAATTGACTGCAAAGGGTTAAAGTGAATGAAGATGGACAAAAAAAGGACAAAAAGCTTAATAGTTTAAAAAGTATAAAAGATATAAAAAAGCTGTATACAAGCACACTATTCCAGACCGGTCTACACATTTTAAAGTTTGAACGGCATTTCTAGCTTAAACGGTGTAAGAGGAGTAGCATGCCAAAGAATAAGAAGAAGAAGAAGAAGAAGAAGTAGTAGTATGTCGAAGATTTAAAGTGGGGACTCTTGCTTCGCAAGCCCCACTAATTATAAATCACAGAGCAGCATTTCCAGACATTCCTCTACCTCTTATCTTGTGTATACATGTCACCCTGTGCATAGAATGATCGGTATTTTAAAAATAAAATGCTCGATGTCACTGGCCATGAATATGTCACTCAAACATCAGCATTACAGACCAAGAATCACCAAGGTGGTTAAAGACAGTCCCAATATCACTGATATACGAATGTAGTCACAGCCGGATTTGGAGAATTGACCTGTAAAAAGCTTTATGCTGTACATTTCCAAGCTTTAAGCTGTACAGCCATGAAAAAAAAAAAAATCAGATGACATCTGGTACAGGAAGCATCCCCTTGGTAAACGTTTTATTTCCAGTTTAATGAAAAATATCTCCGTAGAAGCTGCTTTTTCTACAATATACACCAACCACTGTGTTCATGCCACTTGTTGCCAAGTTTTAAGTGATTCTGGAGTTGAAGACAGGCACATTATCTCAGTTTCTGGACACAAGAGCGAACTCAGTCTCAAGCATTACGCGACAAACACGGATGAAATTCAAAAAAGGGAAATAAATACATTTCTTCACGCAAGTCTTCAGGAACAAGTCCCCTCTGTTGCGACAGCGATGCCTAGTAATACCTTTCCTACACCAAATCAGAGCAACTGTTTCAACTCTTCAGTTACCAACGACGCTTCAGGACACTTACATGATAGTGGTGCAAGCTTTACAGGATGTACATTTGTTTTAAATAAATAGTTCCATCACGTTTAACTAGTCTGAAAACACAGCACAGATCAGCTACTGTAGGTCAGTTACGGTCGATCCTGGACCATACCATTTTTAGATGGGGAGAAGGGGGGTTGAATGTTATATTTAACTTAAATAAAAGTTATTTTCACTGTAAAGATATTTGAGTGTCTAATCCTTATGTGTGTGATTTAAAATAAGTTAATATGTCATGTGAAGGATGTCTCTTATTGTATAAGAGACACCATTTCGCGCAGTTTGTGCAGCCAGAACCTTCGACAAAACTGCGCGAGATGACATCACTTATACAATAAGAGACACCCTTCACACCACGTATTATATAATATAAATCAGCACATGCAGATAGCTTCAGACATTCTCTCCCCTCAGTATCAACAACAGTGCAACTCAGGGATTACGTTTTTTGTTACAATCAGACACGTGTACCAATTCACAGTCAATTTAAAAAAATACAAAACCAGATAAAAGTTTTCTTTTTTAGATTGTATAGTGATATTACATGTGTTTTTTTTTTTTTTTTTTTTTATAATTTATGAGTTTGCAATGCATATTCATCCTCATTCCTGGGATTCCAATAGTTTTTCTTATTTTTCCTCTACACGCACAGACACAGGCAAAGACTTATCAGCACCCTTGATTTTTTGTTGCACAGTTCGGCCTGACGTTGCTGACCATTTGTAGGATTGTCTTGAGCTAACTGTGGAACATGACATATACTGGTAACCGCGGCACTCTCCCATACATCAAATAAAATAGTCTTGTGTGCAGTGCAATTGTAAGCGAATGTCAATGTTTGCAACAGTTGTGGCCACTTTCGTTTTGCTCTCGGTGGCAACGATCGAATCATTTTACCCAGTGTCCTATTAAACCGTTCAACATAACCGTTCCCCATGGGATGATAAGCAGTGGTCCTAGATTTCTTTATCCCACCTACCTGCAACAGTTCCTGTGTCAACTGGCTCTCAAAATTAGCTCCCTGATCTGAATGAATTCTCTCTGGGAATCCGTAAATGCAGAAATACCTGTCCCAAAGCTGACGGGCTACTTGTTTTGCAGACTGATCGTGACAAGCGAATGCATGAGCTAATTTAGTAAAATGATCTGTGACTACTAAAACATCCACACTTGTGTTAATGGAGTCTTCCGCAGACCAAAAATCAATACAGACCAGTTCCAATGGACTCGTTGTTTTGACACTGTTAAGGGGAGCTCTCCCCTCAGGCTCAACAGCTTCACTGACTACACAACGTTTACAAAACCTGACGTAATCTCGAACATCCCTCTCCATGTCTACCCAGAAAAACCCCTGTCTCGCCAAATACAACGTCCGATACTGACCCTGATGCCTCGCCTCGTCATGGACACCCTGCAGCACATATCTCATTAAGGTAGCTGGCACAAAGTACTGATACCTTTTTTTACCAGACAGAGGGTCCTTAGACACCCTATAAAGAATCCCGTCAGACAACTTCAACTTGTCCCACTGTTTTAACACCTTCACCTCTCTCAACAAACATTTCTAAGATTTTTCTATATTTTCCTGGAAAGAAGACTTGGGCCATTACAAGTTCATTTTCTACTCAATATCAGTACAAGCAGCACACAACACAGCGTGGCGCTACTGTAGCTTTAAGAACATGAAAACAAGACACACGTGCAGCCAGGGGCGCCGATCTCAAATGCAAGGGGGAGGGGGGATTCGGTGATTGGATTTCGGTGCTTACTGTCCAAATGATTGTCGAAAAAAGTCAGCTGCATAAATCCTAGGTAAGTTCCTTGAAATCTAATAATAATAATATTAATTGGTTGGCCCTCTTCCTGCAGCACTTTGAATACACCAGAATTCAGCACAGGTCTTCCCCTGCTACAACAGCATTTTATCTTTAATTTGAAAACATTTGTATGCATTAAAAAAAATCCCAATATATTTCACTAAATAGGGGTAAACATAACAAATAACTTCATCTTGGCCAAAACTTTACATGCAGCATTTGTGTGTTACAGGTGCCAAGGGTCATTTCACCTGGAGATTGGCTCAATACCTTCAACATTTTCAGTAACCAACCAACTGCTCCCCCTGTTGTTTGACGTGGTTTGATGCTGGTAACATGTTTTTACTCTGAAGACACTGCTAAGGTCAATAGACCAAGGAAGTGAAGGAGTAACATACTTCCTGAGAATAAGGCAAGCAAACTGAGAACGTTCATTAACATAGTGTAGTACAGGATTTCAAGTTTTGAAATAATAATACTTGTGACACAGTACAGTATGTTGTGGCTGGAAGTGCACGACTAGTAAGATTCTTGGTTAGCTACAACTACTAAAAGTTCCATGTGATGTGGAATTTTAGTAATCCTCTACTCCAAACCATTCTGTAAAATAACTTTTACATTAAAATTGTAATTTATATAAACCCTATTATAGAGCTACTACATTTTTACTAGGTACATTTTTCAATTTAAGTGCTGCGAGTTGTGTGTATTTAAATTTATTTTTTATTACAGTACTGCTTGGTTACTTTTCAGTAATGCTATAGTTTATTCCATTTTTGAAAACAATATTGAGAATTTAGCAACATTTGTTGACACTTGTTCACAAAATAAATGTTTTATTGAAGACAATTTAATGTGCTTTTCTTGTAAATTTTGATATTACCGAATATCAAAGTTTATAGATTTTTTGCAAGCGAGAAAACATTTGAGAAAAACCCAGAGTATACGCCTTAAATTAGCTTGTAAAACTTGGCAATTTTACAATTGCTTGAAGCATGACTACTGAAGGATAAAAAAACCTGGTTCTATCAGTAGAAAATACATTGAAGGCATGAATGAATGATGCCATCCTGTAGGAAATGTTATCTAGATGGACACTATATGCAGCTAATCTATGTTCTAGGAGTTGAAGGAATGCTTTAGAAAATGTTACCGCCAGTAGCATGGGTTTGAGTGTTCAGATTTTCATGTGAAAAGAGAGTAAATAATAAATTAACCGGGTGTGTACTGCTCCTGCATTATTAGGGTATTTGTAATCATTCTGAGTGTTGTTGATCAAGTATGTTTTACATTTGCTGATATAGCCATTCTGAGGAAAACTGCACACTAGCTGTTATGTCTATTTTGCAACCCTCAGTTTGCCAGAGCCATGGCAACTTTAATCTGCCTGAAGCATTTGTGCTGCAAGGCTGAAGGAGAGGTTTAAGGCAAGATTCAGAGGGTCACTTTTACAAAGCTTTTAGTCCAGTGATAAGTTTGGAGTATCCTTTTGTTAAAAAAAAGCAAATACAACACCAACCTTTTTGGTTGGAAAAAAACATACAAATATACACAGTAGTTAGCAATATGTTATGATTATGAGCCACTGGCGGTACAGTATAAAAGTTATTTTAGTGTCACCTTGTGGCCTCTGAGAACAATTCACTTACTGTATTTTTATACAGTATGCTTCCAGGCTGTTCATAGCTTCTTTAGTATTTATAAATCAAGCCTAACAGTCAGGTCTGCTTCATCTCAAAAAACCTTGCGACACGGACATGCATGCATGTGTCTCAGCATTTATATTATTATTATTATTATTATTATTAATATGATATAAAGATATCACATTATTTTTACACATTATTTTTACATACAATTAACCATGTATACAGTTTTTTTTTACTGGAGCAATCTAGGTAAAGTACCTTGCTGAAGGGTACAGCAGCAATGTCCCTCACCTGGGATTGAACCCACGACCCTCCAGTCAAGAGCCCTAACCACTACTCCACATTGCTGCCCCGATGTTGAAGTGATGTCTTATTTTCACAAGTACTCGGATTATAACTGGCCATTAATGTCAGTAACTTTAATAATATAGCTCTGTGGCAAAGTGGTTTGCAGTGCGCAAGTGTAGAGGTGATGTGATTACGAAACAGAAGACAGACAAAGTTCACGATCCAAACATGTTTATTTTTATAATCCCGGTCTGGCGACCGCAAAGAATAATCCCAGGCAATACACTGTTCCAAACGAAGGGTTTACAGTCCCGAAATAATAAACACAGTATAACACACACAAAGACACACACACAATCACAGAGTCCAGAGTGAGTACAAACGTGCAAGTGGTGAAATACAATTTATTTGTGTACAGTTGTGAAGTGTTGTCCGGGTTGGTGCTGGCCTTAAACGACAGCTCCCGGTACGTGTTAGCCGTCTAATAAACAAATAAGTATATAATTAGACATGACAAAACAAACAAACACTCACGGTACAATTATAGTTCTCCTTTCAGCGGTTTGCTCTTAATCATAACAAAGGAGCAGATCGCCTAGCCACATCCCCTTTTGTACCATCAGTCACGCCCCCTTGGTTAGTGGTTGCCACATTGCTTCCCTTCTGTGGCGATGACTTGGTGTACCGTAGCTCCACCCCCTTTCTAGATGGCCAACTTCCACCTTTCACTGGAATGAAGACCATCCATTCTGGGGCACACCGCAACCTCACAGGGCGGGAGGGAGATTTATAACCAAGATTCATTCTTTCTCTGTCACAAGCTCCCACCCACTTTACGGCATATGTTCAGGGTATCTCCAGGCAATATTCAAACTTAAGGCTTTCTGTCCCAAAGAAAAGACTGCTGCCTCTTAATGTTTCTGTTGTATAGGCACATTTCCTCATGTTTGCTTGGTGGTGCACCAGCTGCATCATAAGTAAGACCTCATTAGATTCTTTATTGGTCTGCTTCAGTGACCAAAACTCAGGGCAAATGATTTCCACATATTACATTGGGTTTAAATTCAATTGTCAATTTACTGGAAGGAGAAGTTGCCAGTGAGCCTTGAATCCTGAAAATGTGACTATGATACAATTTGCTTGGGGGAAATGGAATTAGGTGAGATAAATAAGAGCAATAAGAATCCAACTGGGATATTTAGTGCACATCAGGCCTGGCAGCTGATACAGCGGATGATTAATTGACCTATCACATTGTTGAGCTGGTAAGCTTTGAAGATGGAAGTGCAGAGGTATAAATGTTCTGTAGTCTGTTGCACTCTAAATTAAATCTCAGAACCAGATGAGCTTGGACTGTATGGACAAGGAAGTGAATAAGCCTGTGGGGCCTGGATCATGTCTAGTGACACCAGTAGTAAGTTATAGGAAACCGAGATGTACACCACCTTCATTATCAGTCCTACTGTTACCAGGCTCCCCAATTAAATTATGTTATAACGATTTCTTCTTTTCAACAAAGAGCCTGTCGTAGTGCTCAGAATGGTTTGTGTCTGGAGACAATTTTGCAGTAATGGCTAGGGTATTGTGCTAAAGCTACAGCTCCATTAAAGAAAAGCTTTCTGAATAGCTAGCTTTGACAGCATGCACAGTACACATTGATAATAAAGTCACTTTGCCATTAGTGCTACAGTTCAAATTTGTCTGGTTGGAGGCAACAACTATTGTTGAAAAACATCTTTAACTAAATAATCCATGACAATTATACGCAAGTGGCTCCACTCTAATTAGATATAATGCACAGGTACAAGTTTTGAGTGCTAGTATTTGCTTTTTATTTATTATCATTACTGTATATATGCTGCATCGGCTTGGGGTTAATTGACATTTTTAGAACCCCAAAATCTTTTCATGTTCGGCTTGGTTGTCTTGCGAATGACCCCATTGCAATGCAGAGAATTCACTTTACCTGAAGCCGATTTAAGAACAAGATCCAATACCAGAAGACTTTCAATTGGATCTGTATTCATCCCTTCATATAAAAGTGAGACTAGTTTGAATTATTCTTGGGGTAGCCCCAAATGTGTCAAACTAGGCTACTTTAAAAAAAGAAAACAATTAAACTATTTTAATGCGGTAATAAATACATTGCAGGCTTATGTTTTTAATTAAAATGATCAAACCATGTTATTTATTTATTAATCTTGTATAAAATTGAAGATGATCCTGTATGAAGAGAAATGAAAGCAAAGTTACTTTAAGAAAGGAACGTACTGTATTGTATTTAGTGTATATTCATCCGTAACTTTAAACACTCAATTATAAACCTTACATAAAACTATAAAACAAAAAAATAACTCTGTACAACTCTACCCATATACCATGTTTATTCAATTTTCATCCCTTCATGTAAAAGTGAGATTAGTTGGAATTATTCTCCAGGCTAGCTCCAATTCTGAAATAAAATAAATACAAACAACACCTCAATGCGGTTGCCTAATATACATTGCAGACCCATGCATTTCAAAAGTGTAAATGCGGATCTTCTTCAGATCGGCTTCAGGTAAAGTGAATTTTCTGCATCGCGATGGGGTCATTCGCAAGGCAACCCCAAGCCGAATACGAAAATATTTCAGGGTTCTAAAAGGTGTATTTCGGCTTGGGGTCCTAACATATACATTAACACATTTGGGCTACGTTATAACTTTTTAATTGTATAGCTGCCTTCCTATTGAACTACTTGATCTCCTTACAGGGTGTTGAAGCTATCAGAATATGTTATTACTTTTCATTGAAGTTAATAATATTCATGAACAAGGGCTCCCAAGTGGCACACCCTGTAAAGGCACTCCGCATGGAGTGCAGGATGCGCCCTATAGCCTGGAGGTCGCTGGTTTGAGCGCACCGCCAGGGGGCGATGCACAATTGGCAGAGCGCCGCCCGGGTGGGGAGGGCTTAGGTCAACCAGGGTGTCCTTGGCTCACAGCGCACCAGTGACCCCTGTAGACTGGCCGGGCACCTGCGGGCCTGCCTGTAAGTTGCTCGGAGATGCGTGGTCCTCCGACACTGTAGCTCTGAGGTGGCTGCATGGCAGACCTGCAGAGTGAAAAGAAGCAGATAGCTGACGGCACACATTTCGGACGACGCGTGTGTCCGTCTTCGTCTCTCCCGAGTCAGCGCGGGGGTGGCAGCGGTGAGCCGAGTTGAAATAAAAAACAATTGGGCTTTCCAAATTGGGGAGAAAATGAGTAAAAATAATTGGCGATTTTAAATAAATAAATAAATAAATAAATAAATAAATAAATAATAATATTCAAATAAATAAATAATTAACAATTCAGCTTAAATCTTTTGGCAGACATTTAGGAGTTTTAATATAGTACTTTTTATTCTGCTCAACAACATTACAAAACTGTATTTTAAACTTGACTGTTTACATTAACATTACTGAGCTTGGATCAAAGGATATTTTAAACTTTGATTCAGGCATTTATCTTATTCTACATTGATTTATTATACTTCACTTGTCCTAATCTTTGTATTCAGTAGGCCTACCATTCAATGGTTATGATTGTTTAGAATGCCACAGGTTGTTTGGCCTACTCTTGCCTGACAGTCTGCTTCTCTGCATCTTTGTCACGTGCCTGCTAAAGTATTAGGGGTGTACTCTAGCATTTTGGACTTAATTTACAGAAGCCCGGTTCACTTGGTAAACATGGCACTTTGACACCCATTACCAGGCTTCTCACTCCCGCTTCTGCCTCAGTGTATCTGTGCATTAAGTATGTTTACCACTAGTTAAGGCTGTGCAGGGCTTGAATTTCATTTTTGTGTGCTGGTGGGATTTCCCCCCTATGCTGCAGCCAGTGGGGGGTATTCCAAAATTTTAGGGGGGAATAGCAAAAGAAAAGGCACTTTTGCATATAAAAAAACTATATATATTTTACTGCATCATCATTCACACTGGTGTTGCTTTAAAATAAGCTGCTTTCAGGAGACCTAACAGCTGTTCATCACTGTGAAACACAGCACTCTCCATTGCTTTTGCCATTGCGTGACGTGAAGTTTTTGCATGCAGCAGAAGAAAAAGGTGTTTTTCTTTTTAACCAGGGCTCCATTTCTTTTTTAAACTCTTTACACTCAGCCCTATGTAATATGTGCGTAACCTTCGGTGCGCTGGCGCCCCGAAATGAATGGGGATGAGTTTTAAGAGTTAAAGCGAAAGTCACCGCAAGCAAAACACCTAGACAATATCGCATTTTTTTTTTTCAAAACTGTTTACTTAACTGTTTACTTACTGTGGTGTACTGAGTTTCTATAATCCTTAAAGATAGTGGCCGAGAATCACATACGAGAGAATAAAGTCTCGCGGTACTTAAAATATCCAGCACTACTTTTATTTATTTATTTATTTATTTATAGTGCTTTCGTCACTGACACCCACTTCCTTAGAGATTGTTGTAGCGTTTCAGGCATTCTAAAGTGGGTGAAAAATACAGTAGCTTGATGTCTTAAAATATCTCTGCAGGATTTTCCCGCACTGAAATTTAGAAAATGCGCAATTCATGCAAATCCTGTGTTAAAATTCAAGCCCTGCTGTGTTCACACTGGGTCCGTTTAGAGGGTTTGGTCCGCACTCTGTATGGTTCGGATACGTTTGGTGTGAAGTGTGAACAACAAAGTCCTAAAGAGGTGGTCTCATCCTTTTGGCAAACACACTGAGTCTGGTTTGCTTGCTACACCTCAATGTGACCAACAGCTGGACTCGGTCCTTCTGCACATGAGAAACTGACTATACAAGGTAACATTACTCGGAAGTAAACAAACAACGTCTCTGGAAACTGCATTAGGGTTACCAGACATCCTGGGAAAATTGAGATTGTCACAGTTATCAGCCTTAATTTTTTGTTCTGGTCGGAAACAGTAAAATCGTTAATTGTTCCAGTTTTGCTCTTGTATTTTAATTTTTTTTTTTTTTTAAGTACCAAACTGTATCAGTATGCTCTGCAAGTTAATAGCAAAGTAATGTATTAAGTTGTGTGTTAGCGCCATTCAAAAATAAAATAAACAATCTTATGTGTTATTTGTTTAATCATTCTGATTATGTGTATACCATATGTTTAAATGGTAATAGCTGATCTATTTTTTAAATCTGGCTTTTTGTACATTTAACATGTTTTGACTAGATGACAATATAAAGAGACTAGTGAGTTGTTATCATCTGCAATAAATTCACCCGATGTGAATTATTATTGTGTTATTTTATATAGGCCTACTGTTATTTTTGGATTCAGAGTTGCGACATCAGTAAATTAAAGAAAAAAAAAACTGTTTTTCACTGTGGAAATCTGGTGGAAAACTGCATGGATAGTGCGAGAAACTGAAGCTCTGGTAGAACATTTGGTCAGACACCAAAATCTTGCCGAACTGGACTCACAAAAATATATTTTTTTAATGTCGACGTTAGCAGAACCGTGCAGAATTGCGTAAACTGCATTCTCCTACTGTAGACATTCAAGAAATGTATTCATAAAATTAGCAAAGTGCTCCCTCAGTGCTATATTAAAAACCAGAGCGCAATACATCAATATGCCTTGCAGGATAATGTAAACATCACACACCATATAAACAAGCCGAGTGCACTTGCAAACTGCATTGTGAACACAAACGAAAGTGTGAATGCAGCCCAACACATTCCGGTTTTCTCTCACCACTGATCGCAAGCACACCATTGACTTCTGTCAAGTGTTATCATCATAGGAGTGTACCACAGCTGTAGTGTTCACAGAAAAGTACAATTATATCTATAGTAACGATGGTCAATTGGGGAGGATATACTTTCCAATATAATTTTTTTGTCCAGTAGTACTAATTCAAAACGCCAGTAAGAACAGAAACAAGGAAACGTATTCAGTAATTCTAATGTCGACGTGTGCCTCAGCTGAATAGGTCACAACCTGTATTCAGTTATTATTTAGACTGTTCCATGAATTAAAAGAGTCTGATCACATTGTATTCCATGGATGGAAAAAGTTGTGATGTTTGACTGGCGTAGAGATGCACAGTGGACTGCTTTGCTGAGGATAGCTTCCTCCAATCCCTCTAGAGCACTAAAGGTAGTCCATCCACATCATCAAAACTTTGTACAAAGTTAAGAATTTCCCTAAGTTTACTGTATTGCTTTCCCAGAAGTCAACCCAGACAAACTGCACAAGTGACCTATATTTAGCCAAGCTACTAGTGAATGTAATTCGATGTGAACGATGCCTTTAGTGAATTTCAAGAGCTGGCTTAACTGTGAAAAACACGGACAGTTCATTGCAAAGTTGGCAAATACAATGATGGCTCGTTGTTGCAGAGTGTTCATTATTTCTGAGTTTGTTGTATCTAAACTACAAAAAGGACAAATGCACTACAATTAAATTGGGGCTTCTCCACATGTTTGTTGTTGCCGAGCATTCATTAAAAACAGTGTCTGCGTGGTTCCACTGTATGTCATGCTGTGACAGGGATGGGTGAGTGGGGACGTCAGGCCAGAAACAGGAACTGAAACACACAGGCAGTATTTGGGTGCAAAAGCACACTGCAGCTCTATTTTTATTCAAAACACAACATAAATAAAAAGGTTTAACAAAAACACTACTCACAGAGCAAATAAAACAGATAAACAAAAACAAAATCTGGAACCCAAAACCCAAAACGATACCTAGGTCAGGCTGGGTAATCGCCTTCACTGATCCTATATTATCCAGTTTTAGTTTTACTTTTGTTTTTGTTTTCCTCTCTAGCTCCTGTTCTGTCCGCTAGAACACCCACCCAGAACGCAGAAAACTGCAGACTTTTATACTGGTGACCATCTCCCGATTAGCAACAAATTAACCAATTAATTAGCTCGGGAGATGATCACCTTCTACACAGGGTTTTGTGTGGATGGGGCTTCCCCATCTACGCTGCCAAACAATAACAAAACACACTGCTTTTTGTCATCATATTTATCATACATAAATAAATCATCATCATAATAATAATAATAATAAAATAAATACATTTTAAATCAGCAGGGCTTTGCCCTGCCCCCTATAATTGTGTGCTGGGCTCTCTCCTGCTGCCCTGCTACACATACATTTAAAGCTTTTTCTGTATTTTTTTTCTTTTTTTTAATTTAGAGTGACCAATTATTTTTTTAATTTATTTTCCCCCAATTTGTTATGTCCAGTTATGTTTTTTCTGGTCACCGCAGCCATTCCCCACACAACACAGACGTTCTCCGATCTCAGGAGCCTAAAGCCAGAATAGCTTTTATGCTGAGCAATCCAGAGCAGAGGTGGGCGTGCTACCGATCCTGGAAAACATAGATCAGCCCTGCTTTTTATCCACTCTGAATGTGCTCGGTGCCTGGCCAGTAGGGTTCGCTGTTGCGTGATGAGGAGAAGCAATCCCTGCCGGAGTCCCATCCCCCACCCTGGGAACGTCAGAGCCAATGTGACGCCTCCTTCAGTATCCCCAGCACAGTTCAGCCTCTTTGCACAGCCTGGGTGATTAAATATTACTAATCACTATCACTAATCTGAACTGGTTCTAGTCCCAACTGGTCTGTAATCTACTACATTCCAAGATTTTGTCTCAAATAAAATACTGGATTGTGGATTGTGTTTAGTGTTTCAATATTGAAAATTTCAGTTTGTCTGCGGTAGCTTTGGGAATTACAATAACTCATGCATTAACAAATACACCGGTAGTTTCACTTAATTGATTAGCAAATGCAAAATGCGAATTCCACAGTGTTAAGACTGTTTGTACCGCAGATTTAAAAAACTGCTAAACGGTTACACATTTTCATATTTTTAAACCTCCCTAAATTATCACAAATCAATGAACAAGCATATACCACACAGGACTCTCTATTAATACATTTACAGTTGAGAAAAAAGCAGACTACATACTATAGCTGTTTTTAGTTGCTGTGCCACTATCTCCACAACCAAGACTGCGGGGGAAGAATCCATCAAGAGGGAACCCAAGCATAATTCATTAAAATGAACCACCGTAACTTAAATACCTAAATAAACTTCTGTGATGGGAATCGCTGCGGTGAGCAGAAAAAACATAACTGGACATTCCAAATTGATGGGAAAAAAATTTAAAAATAATTGGTCCTTGCAGACACTGTTTTCAATGTATGCTGGGCAACAACACACATGTGGAGAAGTCTAATTTAATTGTAATGCATGTGTCCTTTTTATACATTCTGCAACAACACTCTACAACAATGAGCCATCACTGTAATTGCCAACTTTGCAATGAACTGTCCGTGTTTTTCACAGTTAAGCCAGCTCTTGAAATTCACTAAAGGCATCGTTCACATCAAATTATATAGACTAGTAGCGTGGCTAAATATAGGTCACCTGTGCAGTTTGTCTTGGTCGACTTCTGGGAAAGCAATACAGTAAACTTAGGGAAATTATTAACTTTATACAAAGTGTTGATGCTGTGGAGTAACATACCTTTAGTGCTCTAGAGGAATTGGAGGAAGCTATCCTCAGCAAAGCAGTCCATTGTGCATTTAATCGTGCAGAATTTTATTTTTATATATAAAATAAAACCAACCAATGGAAGATCAGCATTTTCTCCGTGGCAGTCCAATCATAAGTGAGCAGAGGCGGGACATAAATATGCTAGCCTTAAGCGGTGTAAAAATAGCTGAATTTCACGCGATAGTGCTTATTATAGAGCGTTATTGAGAAAGGCAAAGCAATATTTCGATTTACTTTTTACAAATAAAAAAATAATGTCATCAGAAAAAGGAGGCATCATAGTCAATTTGGTTATGAATCAATTTTCAAGAACTTTCTCAGAAAAAAATGGATTGTTAAAAAAAGGAGGTATATACCGCAAATACCCGAACCAACACAGGAAGGGAAGGGATATACTGGCCACTCCCAACATTTTTATTATTAAAGGTATCTGTGGCTTACCAATAGCTGTCAACTAAAAAAAAATATACTGCTGGAACTGTATTTTGTTCAGTACAGAAAAGGTGATATGGAACAGCACTGGCTACAGCAATCTAGGATGGCTGTCGAAGTCAGCACAAAAACACGTGCGTTCCTAAACTTAGTCACTTGCGAGCCACTGTAACACTCAAAACTTTTGGACAAACCCGGATTGATGTTCAAATAGATAAGCAAGTATAGGGATACAATACATCACAATGAGCAAGCAAGAACTGGCTTTCAGAGGGGACGATGAAGGCACCAATTCCTCAAATAGAGGTAATTATGTGGAATTACTTTCTACAACAGCATGTTAAGCAATCACTTGTCAATAGCAACAGTGTTCTCGGGTACCTCTAACAAGATTCAGCATGACTTAATCTCTTCAGTGTCTTAGGTTTTGCTAGGTGCAATAAAAAGGAGAAGTACAGGAAGCCAAGTACGTGACTGTAATGGTAAACTCAGCTCAGCTGTCTTGTGTTTTCAGGTATGTGACTGACAGTGGCCCGAATGAACGGTTGTTATGTGAATTTTTTTTTTTTTTTTTTTTTAGATTTTATTGATTTAGAAGTATTACTATGCAGTACAGCCTCTATAATATCGTTACCTTTATAAAAATGCGTACGGGTTAATCTACCGATTTAATCAACTAATGCCCATAGATTAAGTGGGCGCGTTAAGTAAGTGAGCCGCTCAGAAAGCACACTGAGCAGATTTAAATGACTTAACGCTCTGCTCCATGAGAGCGCTGAGCGACTTTTAAAAATGGCGAATAGTAATTATTTGCTTGTTTGTGTTTCTGAGGTGATGAAGTTACTGTCCCCTGTTGTACCTCGCTGAGTTCGGCGCTCTGTTTGGACTGAACCTCATATCTGGCTGTGTTTAATACCGGCAATACCGACATTAATATGAAAATTATGAATAATATTAATACTACTAATAAAAATACATTAATAACTATAAAACAGCTCTACATTAAAAAAAATGAAATTAAATAATGCAAATTGGAAAACAACAATTTTTACCATCTTATTTAGCCAATATAATACATAACTTCATAAGTAGAAACCAGTTCATCGTTCTTGACAAACGTATTTGTCAATCCTGCCTATCATCTCCACTTGTTTCCTGCAGGTGTCCATTCCGTCCGCTCACTCTCATTACTGATGAAAAATGCTCAGGAGCGCTCTGAGCGGCTCTTTTACTCTGAGCCGCTCACTTACTTAACGCAACCACTGATCACATTTTTTATCGAGTGACAGCCCATATATATATATATATATATATTGTAACCGAGCTGCAACTCACACGGGTTCGTTGCCCCTTTAAAAACACTGACCCAGGCACAGAAATGGATTTTGAACTGCGCTGACGCGCTATTTTTAACACAACAAAAATAAAACACAAAATAAACACCTAGCTCCTATTTAGAGCAGTAACTAGACAGGCAGGTCCCTGATTCACTAAGCCGTTTACCTGCCAAACACATTAAACAAACAAAAACACACAGGATTTCCACACTTTATGACTGCTTGGAAGCAGAGCATCTTTTCTGCCTCCCTCTCCTCAGCAGCCCTGAGCAAACTGACTGCCCTCTTTAAATACCCTGCACCTGGTTCTAATTTAACAATAATTACCAGGTGCAGGGGATAATTAATAATAAAACAATTAACAAATTAAATTAAACAATAAAGCAAAACAATTCAATTAAAACAAGTGTGCATTCGCACATGTTTTTTCATGCAGGGAGGATTAACCCCCTCCCTGCTGTGTTACACTATATATATATATATATATATATATATATATATATATATATATATATATATAACATCTGCATCAGTCTTTGTATGAAGCGATTTAAACAAATTGCAAAATGGAAAATGACAAAAAGCGAATTGGAGAAAATAGAAAGCTGCATCGGTCTTTGTGCAAAGGTAGTTACACATTGCAAAATCAACATGAATATAACAAAACATAAAAGCAGACAGTTTCTTCAGTCTTTGTGTAGTATTGTTATTATTTGTTTATTAGGAGACCCCTTACCTTTGTTAATGCGTTGACAGTTCCTGTGGACATTTTGAAAATGCTGCTGCATCGATCCCCAGGGTCCTAGCTTATCACCAGAAACTTGCATTGAATATGATCGTATTCTATAGGTGTGTAACAGGGCGAGCAGCCCTGTACATTGATTTGTTTGTTTTATTTTAGAATAGGGTCCCCCTCCGCCCCGTGTTATTTTGTATTGTTTATTTTATTGTATTTATATGACGGCGAGCGCCGTATGTTTTGTTATTGTTTTGTTTAAATGACGGCGTAGCCGAATGTTTGTTTATTTTGGTTAGTAGCGTGGATGGGAAACCCCATCCACAGTAATTGATAAACTCGTGCAGAAGGTGGCCATCTCCCGAATTAGTTAAGTGATTAATTTTGTTGCGGGAGATGGTCACCTGAATATAAAAAGCCTGCAGCTCTCCATGTTCCGGGGTGGGTGTTAGTGAGGAGCGAGAGTGGAGAGAAACGAAACGTGATTTAAAAAGATTCCAGGAACAGTGACAGCAACTGCCCAGCCTGACCTGGGATCGTATTATTTATAATTTTGTGTCAGAGATTTGTTTTTGTTTACCCTTTTATTTTGCTCTGTGGGCAAGTGTTTTTGTTTAAACTTTTGATTTATCTTTCTTTTGCTGAATAAAAGCGGCACAGCCGTTAACTGCAGTACTTGCCTTGGTGTCACTTTTTGTTCCCGCTTCTGCCTGACGTCAGACCATCCGTCACCCTGTCACAAGGTGAAATCACATTTATGGCCTGGATGTGCTACCACAAGTTGAGCATAATTTAAAATGTTGTGCATTTCTCTTCAAAATAAAATAGATTGCAGAGCGGCACAAACGGGGATTTGCATGGTATGCCAGGAAATGCCCCCCCCCCCCCCCCCCAGTGCAAATGCCCGTTTATGCCACTCTGTAATTTATTTTATTTTGAAGAAAAATGCACAACATTTTAAATTATGCCCAACTTGTCTTACATGAATAAAGCAAACAGTTTTTTAATAATAATATAAAGAGTTGAAGTGGTGGCTAAACACAAATGTGCATTATAGGGTTAACCCAGTGTTTCTCAACCTTTTTTGTAACAACGCCCCCTAAGCCCCCTAAGGATGAACTGAGCTTCATCAGTGCCACCCTTGCAAAAATTGAAGAATTATTGCTGATTAACAATGCATTTTATTTATCAATTAATTATTAATTACATTAATTTCCATTAGTTCTGCAAATTACAAAACAAAATTAATAAAACAAAAAACAAAACTCAGTCACTGGTTTGATCAACATGTTCACACATAGCACATAAATGTGTACTGATTTAATGCAAGCCTTGAGCTTGGTGCACAGCTGCAAGTTTAGCAATATCGGGAGTAAAGTTGGTGAGTTTCAGCCAAAGAGCACCTCATCTGATAACACCGTGTAACAATTTTTTTTTTTTTTTTGGTTCCTGGGTAGTAAGTGTTATTTCCTAATTGCTTATGCCTCAAAAGTATAGAAAATGGCTATTATTCCCCACAAACTTTGCTTTTGTGAACAGGACAGTGATATTTTGAAATTTACCTATTTCCAATGAGAAAACGGGCGAATTTGTGTCTTTTCGTTCACATAAAGTCAGAAAAAAACAACATATGAATCCAAATTAACATGTATTTATACTAAAGTAATACAAAAATGACTACAAAAGATTTAGAAGTGAGTAGTTTTTCGAGATTTACGATTATACTGTAAATCACTTTCACGAATCAGCCCCCAAATGTAGTCTCCCATCATGTTCTCGTTATACTGTCCTTGGTAGCGGCGTTCAAAGTCCAGTATATCCTGGTGGAAGCGCTCGCCTTGCTCCTCCGAGTACGCTCCCATGTTCTCCTTGAATTTATCAAGATAAGCATCAAGGATATGGACTTTGAGGGACATCCTACAGCCCATTGTGCCGTAGTTCTTCACCAGAGTCTCAACCAGCTCCACATAGTTTTCGGCCTTGTGATTGCCCAGGAAGCCCCGAACCACTGCGACAAAGCTGTTCCAAGCCACTTTCTCCTTACTAGTGAGCTTCTTGGGGAATTCATTGCACTCCAGGATCTTCTTTATCTGTGGTCTGACGAAGACACCGGCTTTGACCTTTGCCTCAGACAGCTTAGGGAAGAAGTCTTGAAGGTACTTGAAGGCTGCCGACTCCTTATCTAGAGCTCTGACAAATTGTTTCATAAGGCCCAATTTGATGTGCAGTGGTGGCATCAGCACCTTCCGGGGGTCCCAGCCATACTCATCATACTTCAAGGCGTCCAGCAAGGTCTTGAAGCTGTTGTAATCCTCTTTGAGGTGCACCGAGTGAGCCAGGGGAAGAGACGGGTACTTGTTACCATTATGGAGCAGCACGGCTTTGAGGCTCCTGGATGAGCTGTCAATGAAGGACAGTATAACGAGAACATGATGGGAGACTACATTTGGGGGCTGATTCGTGAAAGTGATTTACAGTATAATCGTAAATCTCGAAAAACTACTCACTTCTAAATCTTTTGTAGTCATTTTTGTATTACTTTAGTATAAATACATGTTAATTTGGATTCATATGTTGTTTTTTTCTGACTTTATGTGAACGAAAAGACACAAATTCGCCCGTTTTCTCATTGGAAATAGGTAAATTTCAAAATATCACTGTCCTGGTCACAAAAGCAAAGTTTGTGGGGAATAATAGCCATTTTCTATACTTTTGAGGCATAAGCAATTAGGAAATAACACTTACTACCCAGGAACAAAAATTGTGTTACATAGTGTAATGTTCATTCGATTTATTTGCTTTGACAACATGTGCAGCACTTGACTGAAGCCTTGTACCACTAAGTAAGAGGTAGGAAAGGCAATCATCAGGAGCTTCACCTCTTCCCATGATGTCAATGACCATATTCAGGCCACATCGCATTAAAGCCAGACCTATTGAATGTGGCTTTAGCTTGGACATCATTTTGAAACTCTACTATCTCTTCCTGCACATCAGGATCACATTCTGTCGCTGTGACGGAAAATGGCTGCACAATCCATTCAGGAATATTGAGCAGGCGAGGATCTTGGAAACGAATCTGCGTTTTTTTTTCATTTGGGTGATGTGATTGACGTATGTGAGAAGGTCATCATCTGTAAGTGAATCAGAGACCTAAAAAAGTAACAATATTAGATTGTTACTTTTAATAATAACTGATAAATACATTTTGAATGTTTCTTTTGTAGTGATAGCCTTCTGCATGAGATATTCATTATGTTATTAATTATAAGTTTTACATTATGTGTATATGTGTCTTTTATTGTTAAATTTGTTTTAATATGCTTTTATATTCAGTTTCTATACAGTATTGTTTAAGTTTCGAGTTCTTTCATTTCCCATCGGCAAAACCAGCTACATGCAGTTTTGCAAAGCCTAACACAACTCAAAGTCACAGATAGGTGCTAAACGCCAAAAGGCAGGAGATTAGCAGAGATAGTGTGAGATGGGGGAGGGGAACTGTAAGACAAGATGGATGCGCCCTGCTAGGTACAATGTGGTATGCAACCCCCCCCCCCCTTTCCCCCGCAGCGGGAATGTGCAAGGATAGAGTGGAAACCCCAGTCATTGGACAGAAGTAAGACAAATGGGAGTGGAGTCAACAATTGTTTACAATGGTATAAAGATCAAACATTGTGAAATTTTGTCAGTCTTTTCATCTCTTTCAAATTGACTCCATGGATATCCGTGCTTTCTAATTCAAACATATGCACCGAGCTGTACTGAGGCCTCGTCCAAAGTCAGTTTAAATCTTGTGCTTAAATGATTGTATTGGCGGTATACCTTTCTTGTATATAAAGTGTTTTTTAATCAAAAACCATTTGTCAGCTTAATTATTTCACTACAGATTGGTGCCGAAACCCGGGATTCCTGAAAAGCAACCCTTAACAACGTTTCACGGTGTGTGGTTTCAGATTTGTCAGCGTCATTATCTCAACTGGTGAGTCCGTTTTTGAATAAATCACACATGGTAGAGAGAGAGGCAAATAGTGATTTTCTAAGTGTAAGGGACTTACAGGAATCCACTGACAAAATAAAAGAATAGAAAAAAATAATAAGTAGAAAAAAAGAAAAGCAGCAAATTGTAAATCCTGGTGAAGAGCCAGGTGATGTCAAAATCTTGACTATACGACCTGCTGAGGCAGTAGAGTCACGTGAATTAAAATCCATGGTTAAGTGCCAATGCAATGTTAAAATCTCTTATCATAAGTCCCGCTGTGGCAAACAAGAGTTACATGAATTTAAAATCCTTGTGTGTGAGACCTACAGGCAAGTAGGCCTTTGCAATCACCTCCTGTGGCAAAGTGGCTGCTGATTAAGACCAGATGCAGAGGTGATGCAGTGCAGAAACAATCACACATGAAAACTGTAATCCAATTTGGAAAATGTTCTTTTTATTTTAACAGAAATCCTGGTCTGACGACCAAACAATAATCCTCCGGCAATACACCCCTGGTGTAAAGCTCGGCAGGAGAATAATAACAATTTGTAAACACAAACAAATAATAACACGTTATCCGCTCCCACAATACTACAAACACAAATCACCGGTCCGGGTGCGTGCAGTAGTGCTCAGGGTGGGTGATAACAAATAACAGTGACTGTGGTGTTGTTGTTCCGGGTAGTGCTGGCCCAAGGTGACAGCTCCGGAGACGTGTTAGCCGTCTAGTGAATTCACAAACAAAAGACAATTACTAACAGTGCTACAAACAAACAAAACACGAATATTTATTATTTATTATTTTGGGCAATCTCCCGGTCCTTCCAGTTCCGTGCATCTCTGAAACCAAGCGAAAGAAAAGATTTACAATTCTCCAGCCCCTTTTATGCGATTATGCATGACCCCTTGGTAAACGATTGCAGCTGATTCTATTGCCTGCAGCTGCTACCTCATTTACCTTCCAGGTCAATACATTCTCGCACTGGAGTCTCGTCTTTTTCCAGGCTGATTGACTTCCCGACCCAGGGAATGAACTGTCAGGACAACCTGTCCAAAGCCTTTCCCTTTCACTACTTTGTATCCTCACAGGTCGAGAGGGAAATTTACAACCAGAACTATTATATTTCCGTCACACCTCCCCAGACTATTTCCCGGATTAATATAAGATTTGGTCATTGAGAGGCCCTATTGTGGCACTTCCGAGTATTATATACAAGAGAAAATAATCAAATTAAAATGGCCAAGGATATATCATATGTATAACAAGCGCTAATCAAAGTGAATTAAACACTAAAAGAAACAAGGAAAAAAAAAGATTGTATCCATTCAAGTGTAAAACCAAACAGGAATTAAACACTTGGTAATTTAGAAGTTGTTTATTGATGATTGTTTGGGTTAGACTGGTTTTGCTTAAGCGAGGAGATAAAGCAACATCTTAGGAAAAAATAAGGAATTTTGAGAATTTGTTTATTAATGATTGTTTAGTTCTTGCCTGAGCTGAGCAGGGAGATAACATTTTCTTTGAATGGGAAACAACTAATAAAAAATAATAATGAAACAGAAACTCAGTACTATAAAGTACCACGTTATGTTACTAGCAACGAACTGCCTTTATGCTGAAGTACGTCGTTCTGTGTGTTTGTCGGTGTATTGAACTGTGTGTGAATTTTATGTTATTATTATTATTTATTTATTTCTTAGCAGACACTCTTATCCAGGGCGACTTACAATTGTTACAAGATATCACATAATTTTTTACATACAATTACCCATTTATACAGTTGGGTTTTTACTGGAGCAATCTTGGTAAAGTACCTTGCTGAAGGGTACAGCAGCAATGTCCCCCACCTGGGATTGAGTCCAGAGCCCTAACCGCTACTCCACACTGCTGCTGTGTGTGCATGCATGTGTGTGCGGGAATGCGTAAACTGTTTACAAATTAAACACACACACACACGCACACACACACACTTTAAATTACATTCTGATACTGACAGCCCTGGTTAGTATTTTCTAAGCAAATAAATCCCAAATAAGCAAATAACGTTTTAACATCGCAAAGACTTAACTACAAAGTAAAAAATAATAATAATAAAAAAAACATGTACACATCAAAGTATATATTGAAATGTTTATATTTATGGCTGTAATTAAAGTTGTGAAGATATAACTATATTATATACATATTGAACACATTTTCGGATAGTATAATGTTTTTAGAATAGTGTGTTTCTTAAAGGTTCATTTAACAACAAAAAAACAGGAACCTATTACGTTTTTTGTAGGTTTTTTTTTTTTTGTTGTTGTTATAAATAAAGGTAATTACCATGGATAAAATAGCACAATATTTTGGAATTTTAAGAGCACTGTTTGCGGTCTTTAACAGTAGCGGTGGGATTTTTGAGATCTATTGTTGCTCGAGATAAGTACTTGAGCATTACAATTTCCGAGTACTCGAATCAAACGCCACTCTCTTCTACATACTGTACTAGTATACATAAACCTCTCAAACATTGCCACAATTCCTATTCTAAATGCCAAATTTAACACACAATCAAGTAATATATTAAGTAATTAATATAATGTTTGCCTTCTTGTGCAGTTAATTGTATATGGTCAAGTATTATAGATAACATAAATTATTCAAATTCACGTATCCACACAACTTTACATTACATTGTAAAAATAGATGCCTGGCCTACCTGTTTGAGCAGTAGTTCAAACATACAAAAAAAGTTGTACTAAACATAAACAGCCGTTCGGTCCAAAAGCTTACAGAACAATTTCAAGTGAAAAAGCCTTTCACCTATATGGGAAGATTAGGCAATGGGGTCCACGAGTCTGTGGTAATTGAAAACTTCTCCCTTTGAAAGTTTTGTATGAACAGCTGCAGCACGATTTTCTTTAAGCTTTTCCAGCCTCGCTGTTATTGTTTGATGGGTCGGCACAATATTGGGATAATCTTACATCGATTTCAAAACTGCTGCATTCACGATTCACACGCACTGTCCTCATAGGGGATAACGTGATCACGCCCAATATTTGGCCAAATCTATAGCAAATTTTGTTAAGGATGTCTGCTTTTTTATTGCCCTCAGTAGCAATAATTCTGAATGTTTTCATTTCAAACTGTGAAGCACTGAACTTGTGTTCTTGTGGTACGGCAATTTTGTTTGGCATAATTATTTACATACCATGGTTTTCTCATCCGGTTCTTCAAAATACTTCCAAACGTGGCTTCCTTTGTTTAGAGATGCCATTTTAAATACAGTATAGAACAAACTCAGAAAAAAAACGCTTGGCTTCCTTTGTTTAGAGATGCCATTTTAAATATAGAACAAACTCAGAAAAAAAACCACTTGTCATTAATGTTATTTAACCCTGCCATGGAATTGATACCATACCATGCCTACTACAGGCATAAACCCACACAGTGCACCAATGAAGCGCCAGATCGAGTGAGAATAAAACCCGCCCCAGTGTCAATCTTTCTGTTGCACCACTTAGAAAAGCTACTTGGTGGCAACTGCCCTTTCCTTTTTATAATATCCGCCCTTACTGTGGCACTAGAGCAGTCTCATACGCGACCGACTACTGATGATAAATTACAAAAATTCATGCATAAAAATATGCATTTGGTGACATTTGTTACGTGATCGTTTATACGTCTAGCATATTATTAAAAGTTTTACCACTTCTTTAGAGTTTATACGTTTAAATGTTTAAAATTCCCATCCCTACTGCAATGGTTCAATCTGCAGTGTTACTAAACCCCGCGAAAATCCTATTTTCAGTACCTCAAAAAGAACACAAGAGGGATCCTCTCCCTTTATATTATATAACTAACTGAGAATAGATCTGGGGCATCTATTGATAATCTGGCGAAATCATACCCCTGCTATATATATATATATATATATATATGAGAAGATAATATACAAAGCAAATGTTTCGATACAAGGGCTAGATTTAAAATCATTTCATATAAACCAAGGAAATCCGTTTACAGAAATTGTACATTAATTTCATGTTGATATTTATGAGTGGAACCGGTGTTTCATTCAAGCATGCGGCACAACTTGAGTAAGCACATCACATCACAACATAACAAAATACAGATTAATTGCAGATTAGAAATGGATTGAAGATAATCCTGATGAAATCATTGCTTTCAGGTATTGTCCCAGAGGTGACAACCAGTAAAGAAATCATAGTGCTAGTAACAATGGCTATGTTTACATGCACCTGAAAAATCGACTCTACAGCCATGACTGTGTGACGTTGTCATGTAAATACATTGTGAAACAGCAAAAGGACGTCCTTTTGGCAGTGTGACTTTAAGGACAGGGTCAATTGCTTTCTCATGATAAAAATAGCTGTAAAAATCCATGTAAACTGGAGCAGGAATCGTGCTTGTGGCTCACGAGGTTTCAGCAGTCAAGATCCCGTTCTTCTGACTTAATATCACGTAATCTCCAGCAGAAAGGCCGTACAAAACACACACCCCCCCAACACACACACACACACACAATGTATATTTATGTACTACTTCAACACTAGAACCGCCGTTGATATAGTCATACCAACAACTGTCGACAGCAGTCATTATCACGGTACATTTTAAACATCATTAATATTAAAATGAAAGACAAACTATCGGATACAACTCAATCAAAAGTTTTGTTCAAGCACAACATATCAAACATCTGCACAGCCGAAACACCTTATTTAAATGAACAATTAAGATAAAATAATTTATTTTCTAACTACCAGCACTACTTCAAAAAATGAAAAACTATAATAAAATAAACATGTCAAAAGAAACTAGTGTGTAAACAGGTTTATGTACATATAAAACTGTAAAAACAAAAGTAGTTTTTAATCTAAAATGAAAGTAGCATATGATTTATCTTGCATGTGTGTCACTCGCAGCACAGAATCCAGGTTGAGCTGCTGCAGCCTGCAGCTTTGCAGTTTTCTGATCGAAATGTTTCTGCTGAAGCGCTGTGGCTAGCTTCAAGATGAAATCTCTCATATTGATATATTCCTCGGTGCATTTCTTGTGCAAAATGAAGGAATTGATGGCTGCTAGGTCCACTAGAGATAACAACAGGCTTGTATATATATATATATATATATATATATATATATATATATATATATATATATATATATATATATATATAATATATATATATATACAGACGTGCTCAAATTTGTTGGTACCCTTACAGCTCATTGAAATAATGCTTCATTCCTCCTGAAAAGTGGTGAAATTAAAAACTATTTTATCATGTATACTTACATGCCTTTGGTATGTCATAGAATAAAACAAAGAAGCTGTGAAAAGAGATGAATTATTGCTTATTCTACAAAGATATTCTAAAATGGCCTGGACACATTTGTTGGTACCCCTTAGAAAAGATAATAAATAATTGGATTATAGTGATAGTTCAAACTAATTAGTTTCTTTAATTAGTATCACACATGTCTCCAATCTTGTAATCAGTCATTCAGCCTATTTAAATGGAGAAAAGTAGTCACTGTGCTGTTTGGTATCATTGTGTGCACCACACTGAACATGGACCAGAGAAAGCAAAGGAGAGAGTTGTCTGAGGAGATCAGAAAGAAAATAATAGACAAGCATGGTAAAGGTAAAGGCTACAAGACCATCTCCAAGCAGTTTGATGTTCCTGTGACAACAGTTGCAAATATTATTAAGAAGTTTAAGGTCCATGGAACTGTAGCCAACCTCCCTGGGCGCGACCGCAAGAGGAAAATCGATCCCAGATTGAACAGAAAGATAGTGCAAATGGTAGAAAAAGAACCAAGGATAACTGCCAAAGAGATACAAGCTGAACTCCAAGGTGAAGGTACGTCAGTTTCTGATCGCACCATCCATTGCTTTTTGAGCGAAAGTGGGCTCCATGGAAGAAGACCCAGGAGGACTCCACTTTTGAAAGAAAAACATAAAAAAGCCAGACTGGAATTTGCTAAAATGCATATTGACAAGCCACAATCCTTCTGGGAGAATGTCCTTTGGACAGATGAGTTAAAACTGGAGCTTTTTGGCAAGTCACATCAGCTCTATGTTCACAGACGAAAAAATGAAGCTTTCAAAGAAAAGAACACCATACCTACAGTGAAACATGGAGGAGGCTCGGTTATGTTTTGGGGCTGCTTTGCTGCGCCTGGCACAGGGTGCCTTGAATATGTGCAGGGCACAATGAAATCTCAAGACTATCAAGGCATTCTGGAGCGAAACGTACTGCCCATTGTCAGAAAGCTCTGTCTCAGTCGCAGGTCATGGGTCCTCCAACAGGATAATGACCCAAAACACACAGCTAAAAGCACCCAAGAATGGATAAGAACAAAACATTGGACTATTCTGAAGTGGCCTTCTATGAGTCCTGATCTGAATCCTATCGAACATCTATGGAAAGAGCTGAAACTTGCAGTCTGGAGAAGGCACCCATCAAACCTGGAGACAGCTGGAGCAGTTTGCTCAGGAAGAGTGGGCCAAACTACCTGTTAACAGGTGCAGAAGTCTCATTGAGAGCTACAGAAAACGTTTGATTGCAGTGAAAATATTAGGTTAGCGGTCCCATCATTTTTGTCCATGCCATTTTCATTTGTTTTATTATTTATAATATTATGTTGAATAAAAAATCAAAAGCAAAGTCTGATTTCTATTAAATATGGAATAAACAATGGTGGATGCCAATTACTTTTGTCAGTTTATAAGTTATTTGAGTTGAAAGTTATTTCAGAGAAAATTGTGCATTCTTCGTTTTTTGTGGAGGGGTACCAACAAATTTGAGCACGTCTGTATATATATATATATATATATATATATATATATATATATATATATATATATATATATATAGTAGGTTATGTTCAAAATAAAAACATGTATTGTAACTTTTAGATGTTCCATGAAAACACACACTAACACACAAATATAAATTCTAAGTAGTAAAACTTGTACTTAGTAGAATTATATTTTATATAATTTTGTGAGCGTGTGTGTGTGTGTTGGAAAGGTAACCAGACAAACAAGTAGCTAATGCGTGGTGTAATTCAGAATGTGCGCGACAACACGTGAATGAATTTCTCTTGTGCAATGTTTTTATCTTCATGGCAACGCATGAAGCTCTCCTCATGATATTCAGGGTCGTTATTTTCCTACTTATTAAGCAGACATGGACATTTAAATACCCCCTCCCCTAAATGACTGAGGGACAGAACTGCATAGCAACGCATTTTCTGAAAAGTATGGCTGACACGTCGTGAGAAAAACTGTTATGACTTGTGCATGTAAACGCCGCCAATGTCAATCAACGACAGTATTTCTATATTATAAAGACAAATGCTGTTCTATTTTCTGAAGAAAAAGTTATTTTTGCTAACATGATTTGACAAATAATTCTCGTTCAAATTCTTGTGTAAAGTTTTAGAATAAAATGGTTTTCTGGAAGTTTTGAGAGGGCTTGTGTTAACACAGTACTGTGGATTTTAAAATGTACAGTTATTACTGTAGATACAATTGCTGTGTGTGTGTTGAGAGTTTTGTCATATTGCACTGATAAGGAGAACTATTTATGATTCACTTCTTGTTTGTATTGAATTGGAAATGTCCTTAAGGTCAAGTATTTTTGAAGAGTAAAAACATGGCTTACTATTGATCAATTCTTTGTAGGCGTATAGCAGCAATACTCTGTTGGGCAAAATAAATACCATGGAGAGAGGAACAAATATACGACTCCACAATAGATTTATGTTCTGGACAGCTACAAGGGAGCCAGAGTGAGTAGGAGCAGAATCCGACCATAGCCAGTTAGCGTGGAGGAATGCTGGCTGGAGCGTGCTTATACTGCGAGTGTGGGACTTCTGGTGGCTGGTTTTTACATTGTGTTGGAGAAAGAGGGGGAAAAGACATGGATGGAGTAGCAGAGAAGAAACAGAGAATTCTAGTCGCTTCCCACTGGGATTTGAATGCCAGATTTAAAAAGCTTTCCCAAGAGTCCCAGGCTTTGGGAATCACAACCAAGATCTCCAGAGGTACCACTGAAATTCTTCAAGGGCTGGAACAGGAGTTCAGCAGCGGCAGGTTCAGCTGCAGTGTCCGCTGTAAGAGAGCAATGGATGTTTTGAGTGGATTATTACACACAAGCTTTTGCTTGGCTGCTTAGCTGGAGGGATGATATCGGCGTCAGAGATGTGTTTGATTTATTGTCTAAGTTGTATTAATGTTTAAAGCTTGGGTCTGCATACAGAGCATAACTCAAGACCAAGAGGAAAAGCAAGACAGAGAATAAGGGTTGTGATTTAGGGATTAAATAGAGGGAATTGACAGATATTTTGGTGGGACAGAACAGGAGGGTGGAGCCCTAGCTCCTGCACCCTGAAACACACCTAGAGGTTACAATTATTGAAGGCAAAGACACAGCATACATACGCCTAACAAAATAAAACAAAGAAAGTAGATATAAGGTATGAATATGGTGTGTATTCCAAATAAAATACCTTACATCCAATAGCATTAATTTTATTGGATACGATTTTCAAAAGGACTGGATGAGCATGGATACTGATTCTCATCCAAAGAGATCTATCTCTCCGACAGGATTAAAGAACACTGGGAGTAGTTCTCTACTGTACAGTATGTAACCATTGTATAAAAAAGTGATTTTGGTTTGTGGTTTACTTAATCTTGCATCTTTCACAAGACCTAAATCTGTTCTTCTTTATATACTTGTGACAGGATGGACCGAGGTTTGAGACTCAGAGACAGTATAAATTTAAAAAATAAAGTTTTTAATAAACAAAAATACAAAATAAATAGGCACAAGGGCCAAACAAAAAGGTTTTAAACATAAAATACAAACACAAAACAAAACTTACAAAATAAAGCTTCCAGGCTGGGCGTTGCCTTCACTGGAACAGAACAACAAACTGAAAACACAGCACACACAAAAACACTCTTGCTTCTTCTGGAACTCTCCTCCAACTCTCTCCTAGCCAGGGCCTCTCCCCTGGCTTTTATCCCCTGTGGCTGGAGCCCAATTATTCAATAATTGCTGATTAGTCAATTAGGGCTCCAGCCACATTCTCACATGTTTTCCTGGCAGGGAGGAATTTTAACCCCCTCCCTGCCAGTCCCAACCATGATCATAAAGACGGGGCAGTACCCCGTCACAATACTGTACTGTAGTTCTAAAAGAATAAAGAATAGAAGTCACAAATATGTATGTTATTATTATGAAGGAGGTTATTCCAGTAAGGATATACTACTTCACAGCAGAGGTCTTCAAGGGACCTGAGGACCTGAGACCTGACCCACACCAGAACGGGTTGTTATACAACAATCGGGTTGGGTTCAGGTCAGGTCTATTCAATCAATGTTTTACTTACTATTAAAGAAAGGTGATTTTCTTTGCTAATTATATATATATATATATATATATATATTTTTTTTTTTTTTTTTACTGTTGATAAATTTCTCACAATGCCACTGTCAGGCGGCATTTTGCATTATTTTGAGATATGTCCATGTGTGTTCCAGCATCAAGTGTTGCTAGTGAAGCTGCTTTTAGTATTGCCAATTGTACACTGGTGAAGCGGTGCACTTCTCTAGGAATAGCATGTCTAAGCACTCTTTTATTTTTGAACAACAACATGAAATGCAAGTATGTGCAAGTATATGTAAATATGTGTTTTGTTTGTTTTTTGTTGGTTGTTTTTTTTTTAATATTGTGCCATGTTTGTGTGTGCGACACAGCACCTCGAGAGTGGAGTTCTGAATTCTATGCCCGTGTCTCTGTCTACGTCCCCTACATTGTGTTTCTACAGCCATGTATAGTTTACATTTTTGGGACTGTCTTCATTATGGGGAAAGCCCGTAAACAGTAAACACATGAATCATTATTCTTCAGGTTTGAGTCGGATCCGGGTATATTACTTCAGTTCGGGTTAGGGTAAAAATGATAAGGGTTCCAGGTCGGATTGGATTTATTATTTTGGGCTCATGAAGACCTCTACTTCACAGTCACAGTGCCAGTGAGTGAAGAGAGTTACACATTTAAAGATTTTTGTTTTTTAGCATTGTATTCCCCACTGCTGTTGCTCAGAACTTCCTAAATCTGGTTAAGTACACATTTGCAGACCTTTCCTTAAGTGTCTTTGCCACCTTGCTATATATGTGATGTATGAATGGACGGATCATATGTTTTAAATACATAGCTTTACATGCATCTTAAACATTTATTATACAGTAGGAGCTGAATATATACACTACTGTGCAAAAGTCTTAGACATGTTGCATTTTTCTACTCTGATGCAATATGAGCATCAACAATTTACTCAAAGCCTCCACTAGTGTTTTCTACTATTAAAACAACCTTGACTTGCATAAAGAAGGAAAAACATTGAGTGAAATAGCTTGTGTCACTCGATTTTCAAGGTGTGGTATCCGAAGCATAATCAACATCATCTGTAATTGGCAAACCCAGGACTGGAAGACCCAAAAAGCTGTCTAACAAGGATGAGCAATACTTGAAGATAATATCCTTAACCACTTCAACTCCCCCCTTGTGCAATGCACACATGGTCGCAATCAGCCACCTCCCCCTTGTCTGCTTTTCTCCCTCCGGATTCTTGTGGGTGGGTTGGTCAATGTAGTGGTGGGGGGCGGTCCTTGAAATAGGGGCACCTGTCTAACCCCTCTTGTAACCCCTATGCTTTTATAAGGTGGTGCCCGTTTAACCCCCTGGCTTCTGTAACGGGGCATCCATTTAATCCCTTTTGTGACCCCTAGGCTTCTGAGGGAGTGGCTGTTTAACCCCCTTTCTACCCCCTAAGTCTGTGTGACTTTTCCCCTTTTGGGACTCCTCTAGCGGTGCTGGCCAGTCTGACAGTGGTGATGCTTGCAGTGGTGCGGGGCACTCCAGCAGTGGCGACGCTGGCAGTTGCGACACTGGCGCTGGCAGCAGCACAGGCACTGGGCCCTCTGGACATGGACATGCAGATGTCTTTCGCCGTGTTCCCGCTGGCTAGTGCTGGCTGAGTAGCCCTGCTGACTCTGGAGCCGGTGGAAGTTCCTCCACTTCCAGCTGGAGACGACAGCAGCCCCTCCCTTTCTGGCTCTGGAGACGATAGCGGCTCCCCCTTTGACACTTGAGATGGAACGGCTCCTCCCCTTTTGCACTGGAGACGGCAGAGGCCTCCCCTTCGGCTCTGGAGACGGTAGTCGTTCCTCCTCCTTTGGCACAGGAGATGGCAGCGGCTCCTCCCTCTCTGGCACTCGGGCAGGCAGCACCTCCCTCTTTGGTGGTAGAGATGACACTAGCTCCTTTGCTTGCCTCTGGGTACAGCATCTCCTCCCCTTCTTCCTCTTTCGGGCAGGTGACAACCCCTCTTCACCCAGAAGGGGGCAGCACACCGTAGGAATGGAATGAAACTTGAGTTCCGTCCCATCCTGTCCCATCAAAAATGTCCTGTCCCATCACATTAATACAACTTAGACAATATTTAATTACATTTTTGTTCCCATCCTGTCCAACCAGAATTTTTCCCATCCCGTACTCTTCTGTACATATAATTTTTTTCCATTCCTGTTCCATCCTGTCTTGTCAAAAGAATTCCTGTCCCATCCCGTCCTGTGACATTTAACCTCTCGCTGTATGACAAACCTTTCAGGCAGGATATTTTTCAGGTTAGCCTTTTTTCTTGTGTTTTTCATTCTCATCCTGTTCCCAGTTGAATTTTTAATTTGAATTTCATTCACTACTGCCATATTACCTATTACAAGAATAACAAGAACCACACAAACCTACTTCAACTGTTTTATTATACATAATGTGTTGATAACAGAAAAAAACTTAATCCAATTTGCTGAGGTTGACATATTTAAAATTAGTTTAGATCTTTCACAGGTTTTATTAATGGTCTTGAAGCAAGCAAGGTACGATACCTATAAAACAGTTTGAGGCCTGGACTGGTGTGAAATGTGTTCACTAATCAGATCAGTATTACCTGAGAGCTCTGGGTGGAATTAAGCCAGAAGACACTGCGGTCCTCTAGGATAGGAGTTGGCCAACCCTGCTATTAAAGCTATTAACTTTTTGGGGGGAACTTTTTAAAACATTTTGAACCTAACAGTGTCTGCAACTTGCGTTCTGCCCTCTAATTCAGTTTTAGTAACAGTTATTTTGTTAAAACTAAGTTAGTGTCAAGGAAAATAAGTGAATCAGCAGTTTCTGGGTTCAGCTGAGTACGTCTCTTCTATATTGTTCTACCAGCAGTGCTGAAATTCCTCTCTGACTGAGTGCTTGCGGCAGGAATTGCTAGCACCATGGCAAGTTTTGGATAGGTATCACTGTTTTGTTTCCAGAAGTCAAGAGATATATATTGGATTTCAAACTTCAATTTCAAGTATTTTAGTACCATTTCTCTGCTATTCACCTCCATATCATCTTCTAATGAACTATTAATACAGGCAGCGAAAAAATTGTCTGCCTCTCTGTCTTGTTCTCTCGACACTTTCTGCTCCTTATTCTTATGGCTTAGCACATAAAGAGCTTCTGCAGGCCCAGAAACAGAAAGTAGGATATCAATGTTAATCAAGCATTTTATATACTATGATGACTTGATAAAATACAAAATGTGTAACACAGCATCCTGAAGTACACAGTTACCACTAGGTAATTATCAAATTTACAAACTGAGAAATAATTTTTGTTTTTAATGTATAATTACCTTCTTTATTCTGGATCTGAGCCAGGTGGCTAGTGCCTTCCACCATCTGTACCAAGGTGTCCAACACCTCTTGGTATTCCTGGTCACTCAGCATCTTCTGAAAGGATCCTTTCATTCAAGGGCTGAGACATGTTAATACTTTGTGAAAGAGATGAACTGTATATTTCTTCTGAAGTATCTCAACTTACCTTTTAGCTAGAAAAAAAAATAAAATTGAGGTGACTGCAATGAATATACAGATACATGGGTCAAAACTGTCCATAGTAGAATTAAATATAAATCTAAGCATTTGGAAACAAAATCCTAAATAAAAGTCATCAGAAACTGTAGTGCACTTTAAGTGGTACTGGAAATTGTATATTGAAGTTGAACTGGACTGGAACCTTTTAAAAGGATTTAGTAAGTATTCAGATTTAGATTTTAACCGCAGGATCAAAGGTTCTCATATGGAGCTATTATAAAAATGCAGATGGATCCTAGGGGCAATCCTTACAATATTAATTTACATATACCTGATACATAATTTCAGAGTCATCAGGCACAATAGCCAATCCCTTTTCTAGAGCCACTTTTGTTGGCAGAACCAGGGGTGGTTGGTGTGTTTTCAGCTGAGAGGTGTTTGGATACCTCATCAAATGGCTTCAAAAGGGATATGAGATCTGCCAGCAGACACTCATCGATCTTGTTGAGATATCGGAGCTCATTCCTTTCATTCAGAATGTCCTGGAGCTTTCCAGACTGCATGGCTTCCTGAACTGACTGAAGCATATGCATCTTACTGTTCCATCTGGTATCAATCTCTTGCTTAAGAGATTTATCAAGGAATTTCTGAAGACTGCAATTGAAAATATTACATTAAGGTCACTGGCACTACTACATTTGGATATGTAAAGCACATTTTAAATAAATGCATTTCATAGTTACCGTATGTAATTAACAATGAAAAATAACATAAATCCCATATATCCTTCTATGCTGTAGCCACATAAATAAGTGATAGAAATTATTTTTATTCTGGAAAGGCATAAGAAGAAACTATGCAGATATTTTCAAAGTGTTTCATCAGGTTATTTTTTTAAATTATATCAAAATAACACAGAGAAAAGTCAAAATTACAAACATACCCAGCTCTCTTGATCTTTGCTTCCTTCACCAAAGTGTCCACATCATTTCGTACAGGGTTATCTTCATCCAACTTGTTAAATACATTCTTCAGTACCAGATTGAGATTATGAGCTGCACAGTCCAGGTGTGTTTGGTTGCAAAAGCCAGCAACGATATTTGAACCATTATCAGTCACAAATGTGTTATCTTCCTTCCATGCCCCTAACTCCTAAGGGTTTTTAGAAAAATGATTTAACTTGTCAAGTTCAAGCACATTGTATTAGTGTACTACTTTTCTGATGTTGTCCTGTGTTTTTTTCCATCATTCCCCTCGTTCCTCGTTTGTTCACTCTTCAGTCCACAAGTCAGTAGTTACAGCAAATTCACAGCACTAAAATAATAAGAAAATGTGTTTTTATATTAGCACTTTCATTGCATTGTTTCCTACCCAGTTTGTCTAATTTGAGTTTGTATAATGCTAATATAAGGTTAAAAGTTTAATAGATAATTTAATATATGCAAAATAAATATTATGAGATGTTTGAAGAAATAAATTTAAAAAAAAAAACAGTAAACAGTTCAAGATACAACAATAAAGATTTTTAATAAAATGTTTATAATGTAGATGATATTCAAAATTATAGGAGTACATTTAATTTTAACAGTCGACTGTTCAGTTTCACTCCATGGATTCAAGGAACGCTACTACTACAAAATTTCATTACACATATAAAAATATCATTAATCCTATTGAGCATTCACGCTATTAAGACACAAAACCAAGCTATATTACCTTTCGTAGTTTGTCCATTACATTATTTTTACATCTTCATGAACTTGACAGACATGCCGTGCTATTGTCCTGGAGGAAGGCATCACTTCATCAACTGGAACTCTTCTGTATCTTGCTCCTAGTTCTATGAGCTCCTTTGCCAGATGTCGGAATCCATCTCCTGTTACAATATTAAATGGCCTCAAATCTTTGGCAAACATTTTCAAGATTGCGTCTGCCGTTTCTGACTTAACAGTCTTATGAAGAGCGATCCTTCCTGGTTTTGCATAAATCATAATTAGAGTCTGGGATACATACCGTATTCCTTCAAATTTAAGACGCCCTTGAATTTAAGATGCAGCCCAAACTTACCACCCTCAATTTGAGGAAAAAGTAAAACATGAAATAAATATGCATTTACAAAGAAACAACCTCAATTACACTGTTGTATCATACACAACTGACACGAAACAGTGTTGTTGTAGATTAACCACAGAGCTTGTTTATCGTGCTGCACACTGTATAATACATAAGATGGTGTTTCTGTCATACACATACCACCACTCACTTACGGCATCCCACATCCTGGCAACAGCAAACACGACACAAAACTCCACAGCATCAGGCAACATGTAACCCAGCAACCACAACAGCATTGAACGGTGGTATTGCTTGGCATGTCGAAAAATACAGGGGTCTGATCAGCATTTCCAATCTGTCCAAGCTGGTACTGTTAGAAATGCTGAAATTGTAAACGTTTCTCTTGGAATTCCTCAGGAAGCTTGGTTTGTTATTTCTCAGCAGTCAGTCACGTTGCTGCTTGTGTATTCGGGCAGAAGCCTTTGTTGTCTTTTCTCGGCAGTCAGTCACGTTGCTGTTTGTGTACTCGGGTAGTCACATCCCTGTACTATTTTTGAGAAGCAAAAAATGGTTAAAAAAGCGTGTTTAATTCAAAGGAATTCAAGTGCTGGACTTGAATTTCAGTACAGCTTTGCACTTGTTACACTCATAAAAGAGGACCAGACACCATTTTTGCCGTGAAATGTTTGGTAAGAGATTCTGTCACTTTTAATCTGGACAAGTTCTTGGATAGTGGATTTGGATAACTCAATTTTTATTTGTTAGACCACTAATTATGGAGGCGAGTTTTAATGTTGGTTGCAATCAAAGAGGAGGTTAACTGTCTAAGAGACACAAATGGCAAAATCATAGATGAAGAAAAAAAAATAACAAATATATTAAATGATTACTTTTCACAGGTTTTTACAAAGGAGGACACGGACAACATGCCTGACATGTTGACCTGTTCCTAACCAATTTTAAATAACTTTAGCATAACAGAGGCAGAAGTGTTAAAGGGACTAGGAGCTCTTAAAATAAACAAATCCCCTGGGCCGGATGACATCCTCCCAATAGTACTCAAAGAAATGAAAGAAGTTATTTACAAACGGCTAACCAAGATCATGCAACAGTCTCTTGACACAGGGGTTGTACCGACAGACTGGAAAATAGCAAACGTAATACCGATCCACAAAAAGGGAGACAAAACCGAACCAGGTAACTACAGACCAATAAGCCTGACTTCTATTATATGTAAACTTATGGAAACTATAATAAGATCCAAAATGGAAAATTACCTATATGGTAACAATATCCTGGGAGACAGCCAGCATGGTTTTAGGAAAAGAAGATTGTGTCTAACTAACCTACTTGACTTTTTTGAGAATGCAACATTGAAAATGGATAACTGCAAAGCATACAACATGGTTTATTTAGATTTCCAGAAAGCTTTTGACAAAGTCCTGCATAAAAGATTAATTCTCAAACTGAACGCAGTAGGGATTCAAGGAATGCATGCACATGGATTAGGGAGTGGTTAACAGGTAGAAAACAGAAAGTACTGATTAGAGGAGAAACCTCCAAATGGAGTGAGGTAACCAGTGGTGTACCACAGGGATCAGCATTAGGTCCTCTGCTATTCCTAATCTACATTAATGATTTAGATTCTGGTATAGTAAGCAAACTCGTTAAATTTGCAGACGACACAAAAATAGGAGGAGTGGCAAACACTGTTGAAGCAGCAAAGGTCATTCAAAATGATCTAGACAGCATTCAGAATTGGGCAGACACATGGCAAATGAAATTTAATAGAGAAAAGTGTAAAGTATTGCATGCGGGCAATAAAAATGTGCATTATAAATATCATATGGGAGATATTGAAACTGAAGAAGGGAACTATGAAAAAGACCTAGGAGTTTATGTTGACTCAGAAATGTCTTCATCTAGACAATGTGGGGAAGCTATAAAAAAGGCTAACAAGATGCTCGGATATATTGTGAGAAGTGTTGAATTTAAATCAAGGGAAGTAATGTTAAAACTCTACAATGCATTAGTAAGACCTCACCTAGAATATTGTGTTCAGTTCTGGTCACCTCGTTACAAAAAGGATATTGCTGCTCTAGAAAGAGTGCAAAGAAGAGCAACCAGAATTATCCCGGGTTTAAAAGGCATGTCGTATGCAGACAGGCTAAAAGAATTGAATCTATTCAGTCTTGAACAAAGAAGACTACGCGGCAATGTGATTCAAACATTCACAATCCTAAAAGGTATAGACAATGTCAACCCAGGGAACTTCTTTGACCTGAAAAAAGAAACAAGGACCAGGGGTCACAAATGGAGATTAGATAAAGGGACATTCAGAACAGAAAATAGGAGGCACTTTTTACACAGAGAATTGTGAGGGTCTGGAACCAACTCCCCAGTAATGTTGTTGAAGCTGACACCCTGGGATCCTTCAAGAAGCTGCTTGATGAGATTCTGGGATCAATAAGCTACTAACAACCAAACGAGCAAGATGGGCTGAATGGCCTCCTCTCGTTTGTAAACTTTCTTATGTTCTTATGTTCTTATGATAGTAAGATGCAGTGGGGTTGAATTGAATGGGTGGGCCAGTGACATCACTAAATGGGGTGTGTCAATTAAAATGAGTGTCGTTGACACGAGGGTTATAGTGTCTGTCTTGGTAAATATATGGATACACAGAAGTCTGAGTATGAATTTGATTGGCCCGTCGTAATGTCACTCTCTACTCTCCACAGGTAAAACATCATCCTTGGTCCTCCAGGCCTGCAAGGAGTGTGTCCAGACCACCACTCCAGATGGCTTGGGAGGCAAAGGGGCCTGTCTCTGGCTTTCGGGTAGGCAGCTGGTCTTGAGATTTAAGGCAGAACCACTGGTCCGGGGACTCCACCTCATCCCTCGCATACGCCATCATTAAGCAAGAGTCTTCGTATGGACACTCCTCTTGGTGGTGCCCAAACTCCAAGCAAGCCCTGCAAATGAAAGCTCCTTTTTTTTCAACTGCAGTCCAGCACTGTCTCCAGGGGGTGCTATCCCACTTCTGGCACCACTTGTGACAGGATAGCGCTGTGGCTCAAGATGTTACTGGCAGGATTTAGAGAGACAGTCAAGAAGTTGTAGTTTAGCGGTGTTGCACACATTTATTAACAAAACAAACAAGGGAGCAAAGAAAAATGCACACGGGCCAAAACCAAAAGGTTTAAACAAAATACACAGATATACACAAAACTGCGGTCAGGCTGGGAATTCATCTTCACTGAACAGATATGCACAAACAGCAACACACAGATCAAAACTCATCAAACTCCCTCCACCAGACAAAGGATTCCTTTATACATGTGTCCACTCCCCAATTAGCACCAATTACCTAATTGGGGAATGGCTACACCTGTGATTGCTAGCAGGGATAGATTTAACCCCATCCCTGCCAACCTTACATTCCCACACACTCTACTTACAGCAGCAGGGCTTCTGCCCTGCCACAATATGTACTGTATAACTACATTTCCCTTTTTCCTGGCTAAGCAATGTTTTTTTTTAAATAACTTTTTTCAATAAACTGCAATACTTATTTTACAATAAACAATATTAGACGATTGTTGTATGCAGCTAATTACAGTCCATAGTTGATTTATATGTGTTGTAAGAGGTTCGATTTCTTCTAAAAAATAATTAATCTTCTTCAATAAAGTAAATCAAAAATAGTTTATTAAGGAATCAAAATGCAAACAGGAACAAAGCAAATCAAATGCGATACATTGGTGATCTCACAAGTCTCATTTGATGGTGTTCTGAACTGGCATCAGTGTAGATGTTATTTACTTCTGAGCCGAGCTGACCTTTCGTGGCATCAGAGATGTTGGCTTTTTTCTGAGCCAGCATGGCACAGAGATGTTAGTTTCTGAGCCGGCATCAGTGTAGCTGTTTCTGAACTGAGCCAAGAAATTACTTGGTACAGCACAGATATACAGCTAACAAGTCATTTCCTTGACCAAATTTGGTCTTATTTCCCTGGCATGATGCATAGTGTGAGACAAAGTACATTAATAATTGACATCTGCATTTCTTCTTCACTTTACCAATGTGAAACCCAGATAACAAGAAGTTACATTTCACAGTTTTTTAAAATTCTGACAGGCAGCAAAGCACTATATCTACACATCACAAGGTCGAACGACAAGGCTGGTGATTGCAAACTGCTGATGTAAACCAGCTATGTATAGCTTTATTTTAAGAGTTCATTAACCCTGCGTTAATTCAGAGCTTAAATTAAACACATGTTTACAGACAGTTTCAATTATTTCTTTACCATTTAACTAGATGCACATTCTGTTCGAAATAAACGTGCATTCTCAAAATAATATTTCAGTCCTGAAAGCCGTTGCAACCCCCCCCCCCCCCCCCCCCATGTTTTTTATGTACATCTATTGTACTATACATGTACCGTGGCTACTGTAAATGAGATTGTAATGAATTTCAGGAGATCACTTTTATAAAATTGGTATGACAGCTGAGTTGCAACAAAAGACACTTACACTTTGTTGTACTGCTTTGAGGAGATCTAAAAATCAATAACTAAGTTTCCTGGCAACACTGAATTATTTGATAAGGGGAATAGTGTCAAATGGCTGAATAAGATAAACCTAGGGGAGTTCAAACCATAGAACCGCCTTGTCTCTTTTCCTCTGTATTATCTGTAAAAAGGTACTTCTCTCTGCATACAATATACTGTAGATGGATCAATGACTGACTGCTCAGCTGCTAGATAACTCGTGTTTAAGTCACTGCAAGGAGCAGGAGTAAGTAGCTTCAAATGTTATTGTAATTACCTTGTTATATGCCCCTTACTATTTTATGGTGTTTGAAATCATTCCAAGTGGTTCTGGGTCCTGTTGCTCCAATAGTGTGTTATTATTAAGCTTGTCTGGGGAAATGCTGGGACTAAAAACCTTCCTCATTCCCTTTAAATAACGTGACAATATAACCTTTCAATCTGCTAACCTCACCTACTCGCTGTATGTATGCTTTCTGGGCAAAAAATAATATTAGTCTGCCTGTAAAAGTAGAATAAAAAGGAAAGTGAAACATTATTTATTTATTTATTTATTTATTATGGTTTTTAATCCTGTAAATCGGTAAGCTTCACAACACATACAACTACAATAAAAATATATTAGTTTTATATGACATTCGTGGGTTTTTGCCCCAGCATTACAAGGTAGCAAACAAATATGTTGGTTTTGCATACCTTTTTTTTGTTAAGGTAACCACCGTGACTTACCCAGCCTTAACTATAACTGATTAGCCCATTGGTACAACACATACTTTTAATTATTTTTGTTATTTGATATTTTAAAAAATACAATATGGGTAGTTAATGTATGTTTGGAGTTATGGGAGATGTTAAGGATATGTTGATAAATCTGCTTTAGCTTGAATTGGCATGTGATGCTATGGATTGAGAAGCGGAATGTCTTTCTGTTTCTATGTGTTTAAAAATAAGTGAGTGGTTAAAATGGTCTCTGTTTAACCAAAGGGTTAATCCTGTCACCAAGATGTGTTCTTTCAGGAAGAAATGGTTCAGGGAATAAAAGTACTAAAGCAAGTAAAAACTACCAATCTAATAATTAGAGCCTACCAGAGTCCATACAGGTTATGGGGAAGGCAGAATTTCAAGGGGATACAGTAAATCCCCTCAGTTCTTTAAATCCTATAGTTCTTCACTTACTCTTCAACCAGAACACAGAGAAATGACTATTCAAACAAGTCAAAAGGGCCTGCCAGGCAAGCCCTTACACAAGCCTGGACTTCAATTGCCATAGCATCTTTGACACATTATCAAATGGTTCCAGCACACACTTCTCCAAAGGGCTGTCTCTTTTCATCTTTAATTTACTCACACATCCCCATGGATACAGAGAAAAAAAGATTTGCTAAATCTCACAATGGTGATTTATTACTGTCAGTAGCAATAAAGCCAGAGAATCATCCTATGTCCCACGGCGTTTCCCCTCTCAGTACTTCATCCAAAAAAGAAAAGAAGACTTTCAGCCCCTTTCAGAGCATAGACAATTAAACAAATTGAATTTATTACTAAGGTTCAAGATCAAATTTATTTTCAAATCAATCAAATTTATTTTGTATAGCGCCTTTCATGCCAAGGCATCCCAAAGCACTTCACATTACAAATAAACACTATACAATAATATAATATAATATAATATACAATAAAATATCAAAAACATAAAAAAATAAATAAAAAAATATATACAAACAACTCTAAAATAGGCCATCCCAATCTACAAAAAGGCCTCTGCGTAAAGATGTGTTTTAAGCTTTGATTTAAATGCATTTATTGAGTCAGCATTACAGATTTCAATTGGAAGATTGTTCCATAATACAGGTGCATAATGACAAAAGGCTCTTCCACCACAAGAGCTACGTTTTATCATTGTAGTCACCAGAAGCCCAGCATCAGCAGATCTCAACTGGCGTCCAGGAACATAAGGTAAAAGCATATCATTAATGTAAGCAGGGCCATTTCCAGAGACAGCCTTAAATTTAAAAATAACTTCACCAGTAGCCAATGCAAGTGGGCAAGAACAGGTGTAATACGTTCAAATCTTTTTGTACCTGTCAGAATTCGTGCAGTTGTATTCCGAATCTGCTGTAAGCGATTGATTAATTTAAAATGTATTTGCTTACGATTGTAAGTCGCCCTGGATAAGGGCGTCTGCTAAGAAATAAATAATAATAATAAATAATACAAGGTAGACCAGCCAATAGGGTGTTACAATAGCAAAGATGGTCTTGCAAATCTATTAGTCTGGTGACAGTGGATATAAAAATAATTCTGTTTTTATGTTTTGATCCACCAGCAATGCCGTACATTTCTAAGAACCCCCTATCAAGTGAAAACTTTTAATATCCAAGAATTTCCTTTCGATTATTTGGCAGTATAGGCAAAGAGTATGGCAGTGGAGGTTGCTTTCATAGGGGAAAGATTTTAAATGATTGGATAATTGGTATTAAAAACCAAGCAAGACCTTGGCAGATACAAGTGTACGTAAAACTACCTTTTTTAAGGTTAGGGCATTTTAATCCTTCCACTGCGGTGAAAATTCTACCTGTTTGAGGTCTTGCTGACTGTGACTAGCTGGCTTGAGCGGTGACGTCAGACCCGGAAGAAACACACAGCACTGCGAGTGAAATGAAGGGAATGCGGTGATGCGCCGGTTTATTATAAATGAACAAAAACAGTTGAACAAAACAGACACTGATACACAAAACAGCATGGTAGCCAAAACAGACAGACAAAACAGACCGTGGATGAACCCCAAAACACGTATCGTGCGAGACCTCCCACACGAGTAGCATTTGTTTATATTATTTTTATTATTCTTTCTCTTCCTCTCTCCCATTCTCTCCATACTGAGCACCCAACCCGAGTGAGTGAAACACCGACTCTTTTATGAAGCTGTACTGAGGCTCGATTGCTAATCAATCATTCGTTTGGAATCTCGGTACAGCTGCATGTGAACTAATTGTGCTCCCTGTGCTTCCATACTAATACCCACTTTAATCTGCAGTGCCTAAATATAATTGTACATTTTACATCACCTGTGCTACATAACCCACACTCTGTGCACCACAACAATAATACATATAACAGACAACATAAAACACAAAACACACAGGGACGGGGCACCCTGCCACAATGACATTTAATTTTGGGTTGTTGTATCAGGACAAATATCCACAATCGTATACCATATTATACCTTTCTGAGTCTGAAGATTATTAAGAGATTAACGTTTTCACTCTGATGAAATATATTATTATTTATTTCTTAGCAGACACCCTTATCCAGGGCGACTTACAATTGTTACAAGATATCACATTATTTTTACATACCTTGCTCAAGGGTACAGCAGCAGTGTCCCCCACCTGGGATTGAACCCACGACCCTCTGGTCAAGAGTCCAGAGCCCTAACCACTACTCCACACTGCTGCCAATTATGTGCATTAAAAGAAATCCTGCACAGTAGTACAAAGACTGAATTTGTGCTACCGTTTTTTTCAAAATTATATATTAAATGTGGTTAGTCATGTTTATTAATATAAATTTAAATATGGCTACCATTTTTTTAATCAAAATTCTAGTGGCGTATGGATATCTACAAGTCATTCGCACCCAATCAGTGGCGGTGGCGTGGCAAATTTGCCATGACAGCAGCGCCAGACTTCCCATGATGAGGTGGAAAGGGGGTCCAGAACAAAATATTGAGGGGGCTACACCCCAGTTTCTGCAGGCATGCATAAAACATTCAAATAATTGTCAGAAGTGGACCAGGGTGAACAGCAAGCATTTAACCTTAAGGAAACCTTAAGGAAAGATAGAAGTTACAGGAGAGGAGTCATTATCTGAAGAAGTTAAACAATAAGAATAGTAAACTGTAAAAAAGAAATTCACTGACGCGAATGGGAATGAATGTGCATACCGAGTGTGTGACTAAAGTTTATTGATTGAAGGTAGCTTACATACAGAGTGATGTAAACAAGGAAGGAGAATGGTTATTACCAAATAAAGTGCAGTGATCATTTGTTCATGTGTTATGACGTGTTGTCAATAAATATCGCTTGTTAGGGGACACAAATACCCTGTAGATAGTGGCGACCTTTCAGCCGTGCGAATCTGCAACTAGCATTTGTACTGAAGGACAACTACTTTTACAAAAACCTGCCTACTTCTTCCCGAAAGAAACCATAATAAAAAATAAAAAAAGTTAAAAAGCATGGCCCTAGGACTAAATTCATCACTGCTGTGCACTACACTCTGTGCAGCTGGATGTCTTTGAGATTGGCGCACTTTGAGTCATTTACAATGTCTTTGACGATCTCAGACAGGCAATCCACAGTGGAAATGGCTGTGTGATTTGCCACTAGAAACGCTAGTTTTAATAATTTTTTATTAACTGTGAACAAGTACCTTTCTAATATTAAATATTTCCTTTTTAGGGGTTAGTAAATATAACTTGATTATTATTATTATATTTAGGATTGTTGTTTTTCCCTGACATTTTCTTCCCCTTTAAGAATTCGATTGATCCCTGCTAGCCATTTAGTAGTAAAATTGGTTTAATGTACGTGTTTTGGTGCATGCAAAACAAAGAAACTGCATGCTAACAAGGGTGCAATGTTTTAGTAAGCGATTAATCTATAATTTAAAAAAGAATAAATGCAGGACACACTTTATTACAATCACTATTCATAATTGTATTAACATTAATACAGATTAGTCATTTATTAAAATGTTGTGCTCTCGTTTTAGCATTCTTCATTCTGCGTTTAATTAAAAAGTAACAATTTGGACAATTTTAAAGCCTATTTAGTTGTTTCACATTAAAACCCAATAAATTAAAGTGATTTTCCCGCAAAACGTAATTAAAAACAGCCACATTTTGCGGAAAAAACAACCAGTTGGCAGCACTGCAACTGACATCTGATGGGCTAGACGGAAGGCTCTTGCAGGCCGCCAATTGAAGAACGCTGCCATACATGGAAGTCGCCATTTCACTGCAGTTTCACTGACACTCGCAACTTCAAACATAATTTCTCTGGTTCTACAAGTCCTAGAGTGATCGTCAACAGCTCATTTAAAAAAAAAAAGTTCTATCCTTTAAACAAAAGTTTTACATTTTTCCAGAACTGCCCCTTTAGTTATAGTCGCAGCCCCCTTACTGACTCTCCACGCCCCCCTAAGGGGTGTGACATATTGTAAGAGTGTACTATAGCTTTAAGACAAAGTGTACACGTTACCCCTCGCATGTATCCCAGTGTGCAAGGCAGTTGTTCGCTGGACTTGACGTACAATAAACGTGTTATAAATATCTCTGTGTATGCCTCCTCAATATGGAAAAGTCCAAACATAACATGATACCAGAAGAAAATGAAAACTCACGCATGGCTGAGTAAAGCGTCGCCGAGAGCAGAACAAAAAAACGATATTAAAAACATAAATATATAATAAACACCGAAAGAAAATGGAACAGCTAAAGCCGCCAATGGAGCTGAAACTCGCAGGGAACGTGGAGGAACAATGGACGCGTTTCAAACAGCATTTCGTCCTTTACATGACTGCAATAGGGGCAAACAAAAAAGAAAATGAACAAAAAGTTCTTAACCGTAGCTGGTTCGGATGCCTTGGACATCTTCAACAGCTTCCAATTGATGGAGGAAGAAGTAAAAGACTACGAACTGGGAATACAAAAATTTGAATATTTTTGTACACCGAGAAAGAATGAGACATACGAGAGATATGTTTTCAATAGCAGAGTACAGAATGAAAATGAGTCGATAGAAGAGTTCATAACAGATTTAAAATTGAAAAGTCAAACGTGCAACTTTGGGACTTTGGCTGACTATCTAATACGTGACAGAATTGTTATGGGCGTTAGAGATAAAAGACTGAAAGAAAAACTACTCGGAGAAGCAGAGTTACCACTAGACAACACAGGTCTGCCAGGCAAAAGAAGTGATGCAATCTCGGATAAAATCCATGGATATGGATCAAGCAAAAGAGACAATACATAAAATAGACAAAGTCAGACAAAGAAAAGAGAAACCAGGTGGAAATGAAAAGTTTTAAAAGAACACTGTTCAGAGACACAGCCCAGACACGTGGACTTGCAAGAGGTGCGGCGGAGGCCATAAACCACGCCAGTGTCCAGCGCTCGGAAAAGAATGCAGAAACTGTGGCGGAATAAACCACTTCACACAAGTTTGCAGACAGCAAAGGAAAATCTACAGTTTGGACAAAGAAGAAGACATTAGCGAAATGTCGGGGGAATTGTTTGTTGGGACAATTGATACTATAGAGAACGAGGAGGATTGGACTGCTACAGTCAACGGGATGCCGACTGCATTCAAACTGGACATGGGAGCTCAAGTAAACGTAATGCCAGACACTGAACTGTCTAGGTTAGAATTAAAACCTGTTGTGAACACTAAAGAAAATGTTACACTTAGAGCTTGTAGTGGAGAAACAATTCCCACAGTAGGAACTTGTAGCCTAATGTTGAAGATTGATGGGAAAACACAGCTACATTTTGTAATTGTGAAAGGTAACATGGTTCCCATAATTGGTTTAAAAACATGTGATGCATTAGGATTGGTAAAACATGTAAAACAGCATGGTGAATGTAGAAGACACATTCACAGACTTGTTTCAGGATATAGGAAAACTGAAACTACAGCACAAAATAGAGCTAGTAAAGCTGAACAGACCAGCGATACACACACCTAGAAAAGGTTAGAAACTGTAGAAATAATTGAAAAAATCGAGGAGCCGACAGAATAGGTGCACTCATTGGTAGGAGTAGAGAAAAAAGACATCTCTTTAAGACTGTGCATAGACCCCAAACAGTTGAACACATATGTAAAAAGAGAGCATTTCCAGCTGCCAATGTGAGGTGAAATCCTTGGGGATGTAGCGGGAGCTAAATATTTCTCTAAACTAGATACGTCAGCTGGGTTTTGGCAACTTGCCCTAGATAGAGATAGTGCAAGGCTGTGCACATTTAACACGCCTTTCGTGCTCTGCTCCTGAAGTATTTCACAGGACAGTGCAACACATTTTTGAGAGTGTTCCAGGAACAAAAGTGTACATAGATGATGTTCTGTCTGGGGAGCTACGTTAGTTGCAAGAGCTAGTGGCTCAAAACTGAATAAAGCAAAATGCCAATTCAGACAAACAGAAATCACATACTTGGGGGAAAAACTAACACAGGATGGAGTGCAGATTGACAAGAGTAAAGTAACAGCCATTAAGAACATGCCAGCACCCACAAACAAAGAAGGGGTACAAAGATTTCTGGGCATGGTTAATTATGTAGGCAAATTTGTACCAAAAATGGCCTCACACACCAGTCAAATGAGAAGCCTATTGTGTAAAACCACAAAAAATAATTTGAAGATTTAAAAGCACTCTTATCCAAAATGCCACTTCTAAAATTCTATGATGAGAAATGGAACACTAAGATATCTGCTGTGTCTCCAAAGCAGGCCTGGGAGCAATACTCTTACAGCAATATGGGCCTTGGTGTAAAGTAGGCATAGACTTGATAACACTAGAGGGTAAGAACTATGTATTAGTGCTAGATTATTAAACGCATTACCCAGAGTTGGCACTACTGAAAGAGACAACAGCCAAGCAGGTAATAACACATATAAAATCAATTTTTGCTTGGCATGGAATACCAGAAGTGGTAATGACTGATAACGGACCACAGTTCAGCTGCAGTGAATTTAGAGAGTTTGCAAAAATCTTTGAATTCAAACACATTACATCAAGTCCATTTTACCCACAATCAAACGGACTGGTGGAAAATGGTGTAAAAGTAGTCAAGTTGCTGATTAAGAAAGCAATAGACTCAAATGAAGAACCGTATTTAGCTATTCTGAATTAAACAGGGCCTCACCAGTGAAACAGGGAATGTCCCCAGCTGAACTGTTGTTCAGCCCAAAACTAAGGACTAGGTTACCTGTGATCATAAGTAGAGAAACAGATAAAAATAGGAACATTCACCAGTTCAAAAGAAACAAAAAAGAAAGACATAAAAGCTATTATGAAAAAGCTATTATGATAGAATGACTCACAGGTTGAATGACTTGAATCCAAATGACAGCGTGAGAATACATGATGGTAATTGCTGGGAAAAGAATGCCAGAGTATTAAAAAATGTAGCGCCTAGATCATATGAAGTAATTACTACAGATGGCGTGACTTTGAGAAGAAACAGGAGACAACTGTTACAAGTGCCTCATACTGACACAAATGAGACAGGTGATGAGGAGCAGAAAGTAGAGGATAACCAAACCGTGGTAATACCAGATACCACACATAGATAGATTGTAAGTCTTGACAGTGTAGGTACAGAAATCAGTGAGCCTGTAATGGTTAGGAAATCTCAGAGGGTTACAAAAGCTCCTAAGCGAGTCATTGAGGAATGTTAAACTGTAGGCATCCAGTTGTGTGTGTATATGTTAGTAATGATGCACAGGGAAATATAAAAAGTTGTTTTAGTGTTGAAAAAAAAATGTAGCCAAAGTATGGAGTCTTTGGCTGATAAGCGGGATGTGACATATTGTAAGAGTGTACTATAGCTTTAAGACAAAGTGTACACATTACCCCTTGCATGTATCCCAGTGTGCAAGGCAGTTGTTGGCTGGACTTGACGTACAATAAATGTGTTATAAAAATCTCTGTGTATGCTTCCTCAATATGGAAAAGGCCAAACATAACAACCTTATATTAAGTGTAGGGTGCAAATACTTTTGTCTCGACCGTAGGCTATGTAACATGCATATAAAACTGATGTGTGAATATGAATGTAACAGGGTCAAGAATGCCCTTTTCACATTTATTTTACACTTGTATTATTTTACATAATCTTATTTATTGATTTGATAGTGCATGCTTTATGTTGTCTGACACTTATAATTGATTTGTATCACGTTATGTTGGCTTCTCCACCCGTTTCTCTTTATCTGACTTATTGGGCACCGACTAATTGAATTATCGATCAGTTTACACGCCTGAATATAAATAGCCTCCTAAATATGGAAAAGTTAAAACATAGCAAGAGGGGCGTGCCCCACACTTGCAATACCTCCCCTCCCCGCCCCCGCCCCCGCCCAAAAAATGGCACAAGGCATATCGGCTCTTCAATTTAAAAAAAAAAGCTGGTCAAGCTGGTTGAAAACAAACCAAAAAGGAAAAAAGAAGTAACAATTGTGATAGTATGTCTTTGCAACCTCCAAATAAATATTAGTAAAATAATATAGAATCTGGTGTTGCAGCTATTGAGAGAAATTCATTTAGTTTAACATTCTGATATGCTGTAAGTGAATTGTAACTCAAAATGACTCCTAACAATGACAAACTTTATTGTACAGCTGAAAGACAATTTCAGTGCTCGCTTTCCCCATTCCCAGGTACATAATCGCTTTTGTCGGTGATCCGCTTTGAATCAACCCCGATGGTGATTTTTCGTCCCATGTAAAGCAAGTGCTTCCAGCAATCGACAATGCAGCAACTAGAACAAGTAGAATATTTGCAGGCATCGTCGTTGCTGTAAACTGAATTCATTAACAAAGCAAATCTGGAATCATTCTGGTCTGCCTATATATGTCCAGACAGCTACCGCTGGCTGTTTGTGCTTTCCATGTTTGGATCTACTTACACATGTGAAGCAGCTTATTCCACAGTGAATGCAATATTAAAAACAGATGCACAAAACAGGCTGACAAGAATCTTTGGAGGACTGCCTACGTATCACCGTCACGTCTATCACACATGGTGTTCTAAAGCTGAGCGCAGAACGAAAGTACAATTTTTCTCATTAAATTTGTCATAACGCAGTGACGCATTTAAAATAAAAATGTATGCTACTTTTGAATTTTGTTTGATGTTATTGTGCGTTCCTGTCTATCATATGAGGATTCCACTACCATAGCGAGGCTTAAATGTATCGTCACAATCAGCAAGTACTGTACTTTTGAATCGATATTGCAAAATTTCTGCTTACTCACAAGAAATATATGAAGGTCATACGGAGAATCCCCCATGACAGCCCCCTTGCAGTAATATTAAACTGAAGTTCCGCTCTCGCTCAGCCCTTGATACAGCCCTGCCAGGAGGCATCTGCGGGCCAGACGACACCTGTCCACGGGCCGGATTTTGCCAGCGGGCCACCATTTGCTGACCACTGCTGTAGGGTAATCGAAACCTAAGATACTTAAAAGCTGCACTGCATAATAAAAGGTATCCCCGTTGGCTTGGGGCTTTAGTGAAATGGGTTTTGATTGGAGAGTCATCCCTGAAGTTTATACTACGAATATTTCACTACAGTTAATAGTTTGTTAACTTCTTTGTGGGCTGATGAACATTTTGGATGATTTAGTATAATTTCTGGTAAGCTCTGTACTTGTGATCGCCGAATCTCCTGACATAAAACCATAACTCACTCATGTAACTTTCTGTCTATCTAACTTTTGTTTTGAAAGTACATAAACCATCCGTGATTGGTTGTTGAAGCCTTTGGAGATGTCAGTAATTGGGAAAGCAACCAATGGTTGTTTAAAAAGGCTTAAAATGGACATATAACTTCACCATTACATTATTATTCAAATATGAATGATTTCTAGCGGAGCCGTAGCAGAAGGGTTCAAAGAAATCCTACCTAATTTCCACTTACTGACTATCACATAAGCAAGGAATCGGTCAAATAATGTCTTTTGGATACACATTTTCCTGGTTCAGTGTACAGCCAAAATAATTATGAAGTATCTAGATCAGATGTCTGTGGTCCCAAATGCCCACCAAGTTAAACCTCTTCAGTTACGTTACCCATTCAAATAAATGGAAAGAAAATAGCTATCCTGTCCAATGGCAAGAGAAAAATCACAAGTTGGGTGCACACATCAAAGACTGCAGGAAGACTGCAATGGAGGCAACACTGCACATAAAACCGCAGGCTAGATTTTTCATTGTCTCTACAAATGTCCACTGAAAATAATGGGTATCAGTACACCATTGTAGTGTGTCATTTTGAGAATTCTCTTTTGGGATGAATATATCTTTGCTTTCTCAAAGAAAAGGACTTGCATCTGATTTTTGTGGTGTGACAAAAGTCCATAATCAAAACATTTTTTTTATTTATTTTAACCAGGCATGTTGTTTCTTCATTCAATATCATTATTTTTATTCTGTAGTTTTGATACAGTACAGTGTGTTTTACACATTCAGACATGTAATGTTATTTCTTTATAAAGTAATGTTGCATTTTTAATACACTGATCCACTAGGCAAGTGGTTTTCAATTTTCTTTTTTAAAACCTTCTGTCTGACGGTTTTAACTCAAGTAACACTTAACAATTTTCACTCTGCTGAATGGTACCACAGTTGCGATAAGAGGCAGAATAATTTGATTTGATTTATTTAATATACAATTTATGTCACAACAGTTTGGGACTGACAAACTGCTGGTTTAAAAGTGCTAAATATGTTTAGGGTCCACACTACGCAGCGTTTAATACCGTACTCGAGACCACCTCAGGGGGTAGTCTCGAGCGATTCTAAATTATACCACTGTTCCACTGGCACATCTGACCCGTGAGGGCTCGGTACAGTACGGGTGGTCCTCCACTAGCTATTTGTTGGGCCGCGCGAGAACCAAACAGGGTTGCCAACTATTTTTTACAAACAAAACCCACTTCTTCCTGAAAACCCGCCCAAAACCTGTGACATCACAACCACCTCTGATGTTGTTCCCCATTGTAACAAGTAGCAACTACACTATTTGCAATTGTAGCTTTTCTGTGTTTTATGTGCTTAATTACCAGGTGTCCTAGGAATCCGTTTGAATTTCTAGTTTTACATTTGGGGCGGGTCAAATCTACTTTCCCCATTACACCTCCCTCCCGGGAAAAGTAATCTGCATTTTGGTGATCTTTTCCTGCACGGTGTGTCATAAAATACATGGGTTACAGCGCCAGATACCACCGAGTTATCCGGGCGTTGCTATCCTTCATCGTGCTTAACCACTTGAGTGGGGCGTGGTCAATGACAAGATTGAATGAATGTCCCAATAGGTAATAGCAAAAGGTCTGAGTGGCCCATTTAATGGCCAGACATTCCTTTTCAGTGACGGAGTAGTTGCGCTCCTGGGGGAGCATTTTTTTTTTACTTATGTAGAGGATGGGGCGTTCTACTCCGTCGACCTGCTGGGAAAAGACCCCAGACCAACATCCAAAGCGTCGGTGTGGAAAATTAATTCCTTATCAAAATCTGGTGTGATAAGGGTAGGGGCTTGACAGAGTCTCTAACATTCTCCTGTCTATTTAATTGAATTTGGTGCGCTCTTTTTAGTGAGGTTTACTAAAGGGTTGACCACTGTGGTATATTCAGGGATAAATCTTCGGTAATAACCGGCCAACCCCAAGAGAGACCTCACCTGGGACTTGGTTTTCGGGATTGCCACGTCCATCAAAGCCTGGACTTTGGTGGTGATGGGTTTCACCTGCCCATATCCCATAACAAATCCCAAATATTGAGTTTCTAATTTGGCAAATGCACATTTACCCAAGCTGGCTGTCAGCAAGGCTACCCTCAGAGACTGCAGGATTGCTGTGAGCCTAGCCATATGTTCTCGCCAGGTGGAGCTGTAAATAACCACATCGTCAATATACGCATACTCACGATGTGGGCATAAGACCTGGTCCAGTAATCTCTGAAAGGCAGCGGGCGCACCATGTAGCCCAAACGGCATGGTTATGAAATGAAACAGACCATCAGGGGTAGAAAATGCAGTTTTCTCCTTTTAACTGCGGGTTAATGGGATCTGCCAGTATCCCTTTGTCAGGTACAAAGTTCAGATGAACCTGGCCATTCCCAGTCTGTCGAGAAGCTTGTCGACCCAAGGCATGGGGTAGGCATCGAACCTGGCAATAGTGTTTACCTTACGGAAATCAACGCAGAAGTGGTTGGTGCTGTCCTTTTTGGCCACTATCACAATTGGACTGCACCACTCACTCCTGGAAGGCTCAATCACCCCAAGTTCGAGCATCACCCGCGCAGCTCCCAGATATTAGCCTTCTATAAACGATAAACGTAACCGTTTAATAGAGAAACAAAACAACACACAAAAACTCACGGTTTCTTTATAACACAGTACTCCTTCACTGGTCCTTTCGTAACCATAACAAAAGAACAGATTGCTTCAACACATCCCGATATACCCTCAGTCACGCCCCCTTCGGTAGAGAGTGCAGTCACATATCCTCCAATCCATGACTGACACATTGCCTACCGCAGGAATGATTGCGTTTCTCCAAGCACTTTCAAGAACTTGAAAAATGAGCGGTTTGAGCATAACAACATCATCGTTGTCAATGTACTGATGCTTTAAAAACGTGTGTTCTTTAGTCTTATTGACTGACTCCCTTTAAAAACAGTGTTGTCAGTGTATTTGCTGGTTTCCAGTGTCTGTTTGGCTGAAAGTGCTTAGAGAAACACAATCATATGCGGCAGCTAGAAAACAGTCCATAGTGATGCTGAGAACCAGTGAGGCAGTGTGCTGAACGAGATGAAGCATAAATGTATTTGTGTATGAATAGCATCTTTATGAATAACATTTTCTAGCAGAAAGACATTGTAAGTGCAAAATCTAATTTTCCCTGCTGGGGATGAAAATTGAAAGCGTAAAGGCACCCTGATCTAGATGTACTCTATCAAACACCAAAAACAATTTAACCAGCCACTGTTGCAGTTCCTAAAATGCAGCCACGCCTAATATCAGAGTGGAAACACGCTCAATCGAAATCAAGTATTCGTACAGATGGATGATCATTTTGAAACTATAGCCAGACTGTAAACTTTGAGCTGCTAAACAAAAATGAAATATGTACGCACAGTGGTCTAGAGATAGTATAGGATACTGTTAAAAAAAATCATTATTTTCTTTTCTTTTCATTTTTATTTTTGCATTTCTAAGTTGTAGTGCTTACCTCCTATGACTCTTAGAATCACCCCAAGGGGTGCGTGTACCCCTGGTTGAAAACTCCTGGTCTAGGGTGTTCCACATTATTACAAGAGCTGTAAGTAAGTTACTACATCTCAGTACTTTAAGCAAATCTGTTCTGAGTGGGGCCTGATTTTTCGGATGCAATTGGTGTCTATTCAGCACCCAGTATCATATCATATCATATAAACTGACACATTTTGTTTCAACCTATTCTACTCAACTTAGAAGTAACTGCACTAAGACTTCTATACTCCAGACAGCCTTGATGTGTCTATTATATTTTCTATTAGTTTGCCAATTTACCACCTGCTAATGTTTAAATTCTAATTAAGCAAAGTGATGGTTCTGGCAGGGAACTCACTTTCACCTTAGATCAAATCACGTAAATATCAAGCATATTTTAAGCGCTTCCAATACCAGACTAAATTGTCAATTGAATAGCTAGTTTCTTATCTGTCCCTCGATAAATAATCTGTCCAGTGATCGGCAAGGGAAGGATTTATATCTTACCTCAATCCACTCCGTCCCTGCTGTGTGCCAGGGCCTCAACCTACTTTTTTTGGCTTCATCTAACGGGTGAAGGCAACTATCCTGCCCCCCTGCCCATGGCTTCCCTACGACCAGCCTATCCACTTATCTGCAAGCTAATTTATGGGCAGGGATACCTCGGAAGGCAAAGCTAAAGAATGTTGTGTCATATATGTATATTGTAGCAGTGTTGTCTAGTCTTTTTAAAAAAATAATCTGTCACCTGTTTTCTGACATTCCCTCCCTAAAGTATTCCTGAGAACATCTGGGGTTTTTTTTACACATCTGGCTACGGGCCTTTAGACCCTTTTAGATGTTTTTAATGAGGAACAGTTTCAAAGTGATGGCTATGGGACATCCCCAAAAGAGCAGTATTCAATGCGGAATGGTTGTGCACAGTATCCCTCCAAAACAATCTGAACACCTTCCAGGTTTGTAAAGTCATCAGTGCTGCCCATGGTGGCCCTACACTCTAATGTCATTGAAATACCACATTTGAAATGACACATTTGTATCCAAAATACTGTATGTAGAAGATAAATCGGATTATTAAGTGAATTGATTTATTGTTTATATTAGTCTTTTGGGCCGTAGTTGGACAATAAAAATCAATTAAAGATTTTTGTTGGCTTGTGCTTGCAGTTTGCGTCTAAATGGCTGACCTGCTCAGTTTATATAAAAAGATACACAGCATATAAAGAACATGCATAGCACACACCTCTAAAAGGAATGTATGTGGCACTGTGAATATTATATAGAAGACTGGATTGTGCCAGAGGCTGACCCCTCTACAGCTGCTCTGCATTGCAGCACCGTGTGAGCCCCATTCAGTATGCTCATTTTCCCCAGGGCCAGTGGCCCACTTTATTTTTTACAGTTCACATCCTTACGTCTTACTAGGCAGCGACTGCTGAACTTCCGTCATTTCAATGTTGGATTCGTTTTTGACATATGTTTTTTTTTTTTGCCAGTATCATAAAAAAAAGCAACAACAGCAAACACAGTAACACAGAAGCACTTCAGTGTTGCACCATAACTATAAGGATATATTTTATATTATTATAAAACTAGTATTTTCTGTACAATGTGTATATATTATTGCATTGATTATTATGTGCCACGCAATGAAATACTGCAGCGGTCAAAGAGACTGTATCTCTGTGGATCTATTCTGCTGTATATAAAAATCTTTAATATGATGTTAGAGAAGTGGTATTCAGTATGAAATGAATGGTAATAAAGATGGATCAATACATTAACCTAAAAAGTGGTATCAGTATGTAAAAGTATAAGGTCTGCAAGGTCTCATCTATTAGAAGTGCAGAGAGGAAATCGAAACAGAGTAGCTGTAAACTAAAATGCCCAGTATGTCCTTACATATCTCTGCTGCTGATAATTTGTACTGGCTTTATATTTCAGCTTACAACTTCATACTATGTTATAGAAACTCCCTGGGCAAAAACACTACCCTTCACTTTGACCTCGTTTAAGATGGCTGCCACATTGAGGTAAGATATGGGATTCTCCTTAGATAATGGCCCATTTCTAATTAGTTTTGTGGCCATACATTTTTATTGGAATACTCCAACCAATTAAAACATACATCCAGTAGTCTCAATTTCACCTATTGAACCTTAAGTGGGACCAGAATTAGGCATCCCTGTTTTAAATGTATCTATTTGGTGGTGATCTCGAGAAATCATACAACAAGAGGTATATTTTCACAATATCTCAGGCTACATATTTGCTACCTACTGTACAAGGAATTTTAGCTTTAGGTTTTATTCTGATTTAATTATCCATAAACTCTCATCCTTAATGTTGTAGAGCAGCAGTTACCCAAGAGTTAGTATACCGTGATATTCATTTATAGAACGGATGCTTGGTGATACATTCCAGGCTCTATGGCTCTTGACTGTCAAATAATGTCATGAAACAAAACTGTCTGTCACTGAAAAAGAACAAGTTTCCTCAGCAATGCTCATTCTTGCGTTCCCATGACACTTTGCATAGCATCCTTACAGGTAATAACACCTAAATAAGCCATTCATATGAAAAGGGAACAAGAAACAAACAAAACACCTTCTTATATTACTCACTGTGTGACTTTTGGGTTCCGTTTTATTAGGATTCCAAGTTGTAACTGTTCTTTTAACAAATACATTCACTCAAATGTTTGCAATAGTCAGGGATCTTCATTTTTAATTTAAAAAAAAAAACTGTAGGAGCTGCTCTGAAGTCTGTGAACCATAACTGCTAAATTAGCTGTCAAAAAATCGAATTAGCCATAGCAGAAGGCTTTACTGGCATCAGCACAAGGTTATTATCACAAGACTGTTCAGCCAGTTAACTAGCCACTTCAAAAGTCAAATCACTAATTATATTTAGTTAATTAATGCAAGGTTGCTCAGACTATGATCTTCAGGTCATACTGGGCTAACCAAGCTTTCTTTCTTTATTGAGGAATATGTTTGATCTATATTACATATGTAGCTGGCAGTGTGATGTTGAGCTTGGCATGTGCTTTTTCCAATATTGCAACCCATTAAAATAGCAGCGTGACATGCTATTTGTTAAAGACGAAAGAAAATGTTTTTCACACACACACACATATATATATATATATATATATACCTACTCTGTATTTGAAAGATTTCAGTTTATTTGATTTCATTCCCATTTAAACTATTGATAATTGAGTCCTCAATATATACCTATATCTATATCTATATATATATATATATATATATATATATATATATATATATATATATATATATATATATTAAATTCAGGAAACAGTAATAGCCAATGGAAAACAATGTACATTATAATGTACACTCATGCAATCAGCTATTCCTTCCTGGTAGTTCAATGAAATAAATAAAGCATATCGTTTATTTGGTTCTATATGCCTGTGATCAAGCTTTCCAATTCTCACCTCTCAGATACAAATAGAGCAGCTTTGTAAAAGTGCCTGCAGCAAAGTGTCACCAGACAATGATAGAATCCTGCCAGACACAGTGCCATGTTTCACACTCACTAGAGGTAAGAAATCATGCTCGCTTGTACATTTGCCTGTATATCTGTGTGTGTGTATATATATATATATATATATATATATATATATATATATATATATATATATATATATATATATATATACACATTTTCTCCACGGCAGTCGAATCATAAACAGTTGAAGGTCTTTGTAGGTTTAACCAATGGGAGTGTCAAAGATCTGCCCCTTGTTATGCAGGTGGTCAATCATAAGTGAGTAGAGGCGGGGCATAATTGGGAGTTTAACCAATAGGAAAGTCAAAGACCTGCCCTGGTTTTACAGCTGTCCAATCATTAGTGAGCAGAGGCAGGACATAAATATGCTAGGGTAGGGTAATAGCTGACACCCTAAAGTATGGCGGTGATAGCATCATGTTATGGGGATGCTTTTCAGCAGCAGGGACTGGCAATATTGTCAGAATTGATGGGAGGATGAATGGCGCACAATACAGAGAAATCCTGGATAAAAACCTGCGCACCTCTGCCAAAAAATACTGCGGAAGAAGTTTGTCTTTCAACAGGACAATGATCCAAAGCACATTGCCAGAGCAACACTGGAGAGGCTTAAAATGAAGAAAATAGATATCCTTGAGTGGGCCAGTCAGTCCTGACCTTAATCCCATCGAAAATCTGTGGCAAGACCTCAATATTGCTGTCTATCACCGTTCCCCAACTAACTTGACACAGCTTGAGCAATTTTGCAAGGAGGAATGGGCAAATATTGCTCCATCACGGTGTGCAAAGTGAATAGGGACTTATCCGAAAAGACTACTAGCTGTAATAGCTGCCAGAGGTGGTTCAATCAAGTATTGACCCAGGGGGATGAATACTTAAAAAATGATGACATTTCCGTTTTTTTATTTTTATTATTTTATTGTTTACTATTTTCTTTCTTTTTGGGGGGGACTCTGTGAAGAAGATTGTGTGACTCACAAATAAAAATTCCCAATCTAATGCATCAAAATCCCAGGCTGTGAGACTCTTAAATGTGAAAAAAGGGATGGGGGCCGAATACTTTTTCAAGGCACTGTATATGCACACACACACACACAGTGTTTCCTCTACAGTGACTGGTCACTGATTTCATTTGTGTGAACCCTGTCCATTCTTAAAGCGATACACATGCACGTAGTTCTGAAGAATAAATAGGCTTATGTGAAAAAGCAAAAATAAATAATTCAATAAAAATAATTCATTTTAGCAGCCTTATTTTTTTAATTAAGCAGAAAATTAAAGAAAATTGTTTAGAACAATTTGTTTTCAGAAGTTGTCAAAATATTTGTTCTTATTTTAACATTCATAATTCATTTTATAATTTCAAATTAAAATATTTTACACCATAGTTGTTAGTGTAACTGAAAACTACAGGTATAATATCGGTGTAAATAAGACCATACTGGCAAAGCGAGACTAAAGGGAGTACATGAAAAACAGTACAAAAATAAACTGCATTTTATGCTATCATTTCAATGAACTTACAGGGCACAGTCAATCAAAGTTATTGATGAAAACAAAATAAACAAATCCTCCGCTCCAGGAGGATGAAAGGAGGGGGCGTGGATTGAATTGGCCTATCTGTGACTTCCTTTGTTAACAAGCATGCTCTAAGGCAGGAACTGCCAAATCACACTCATTCGAATGCTTGTACCTTTAATGGGCGTAGTCTAGCGGCGCACTAGGCACACTCATTCAATCTTGGTAGAGACAGTCAATGTTTCTAACTGGCTGTCGCAGACCTTTTGCTGCTAGTGAAACTGACGGGTGGCTTCAGTCTCTACCATTTAACTAGCCTTTGAAACTGTTTCTGACTGGTATTAGCCCTTAAATTCATACATAGTGTTGAGATATTCAAAAATTGATTTTCCAGCCATGCTGACATCAAGATGTTCAACTAAACCACATCTGTTTCCTCTAGCAGTAATTATGGTGAATCTGTATATTAAGAGCTACATTCGATTAGTTTTCATACTCAGGGGAGATGCTAATATTGAAACCAGTGGGGTTGGAAATGAGAAAAACAAAATTAGACAGGGAAGATAACAGTTTTTATATCCATCCACTGAAATAAATGGCTATAGTGTCACCCAATGTGAGAAAGAAGAAATTCTCCATTGCTAATTTTTATTTAAAAAGTTCTCAATTAGTCAGTATTGGAAATTTTACAGTGTATTTTACTAACTTAGCAATTTTGTATCTAATTCCGGAAATGTACTGAAAAGCACACTCCAGGTATGCTTTTTGAGCCTTCATTTTGTGTAAACCAAGTAAGGGCGGGTGTGACAGTCTGGCTCGCAGTGGTGTGGTGGATGACGTCACGGACCAGGAAGTAACTGACTCCAAAACAGTGGATGGGCGGGTGAAACCGAGTGCAAAAGCACTCAGCGTATTTAATAATAAACAAACAAAAGATTTAAACAAAATACAAACAAAAGGGCACGAGGGCCAAACGAATAAACAAACAAGTAAGTGCCGTGCTGGATAATCCAGCACGTATTAGCAATTGTTTTTTAAATGTTATTCCTTCTCTCCGCTCCCCGTACTCTCTACTCCAACACCCCAACCCCGAGTGCAGAGAGCTGCTGGTTTATATACTCTGGCCGAGGGATTTAACTAGTTGGTAATTATCTTATTATCCCCCGGCCAGAGTCTGCACGCGTTTGGTAAGGATGCATGACTGTCAGCTATTTAAATAATCAGTAGCTGATCAGCCATGCATCCTCACAGGGTTTTTAAATAATAATAAAAGACGCGGCGCTTTTACCCGCGCCGCAATCAAAAATACAAATAATAATAAATAGGGGCGGGACACTCCGCCACACATGCCCCCCCTTGTGCGCAGCACACATGGCCCCAACGGCCACCTCCCCCCTCAGTCTTAAAGTCCCGGAAGAGGGGGAAGCAAGTTACTTCTGGGGGGTGGCCATGGTGGAATCTCTGGCACCCCCCCATTCTTCGTGGCCGGCAGCTCCCTCTTCCGGGGCTCCCGCCACACTCTATCCTGCCGCGAAAGTGCGGCTGGGGGAGCTGGTCTCCTGACCTCTCCCCCCTTCTTCATGGCCGGCAGTTCCCCTCCGTGGGGCTCCGACCACATGATCTCCAGCCGCGAAAGTGCGGCTGGGGGAGCTGGTCTCCTGACCTCCCCCCCTTTCTTCATTTCTGGCAGCTCCCTTTCATGGAGCTCCGGCCATCGTGTAGCGACCCCAGGCGAAGCAGGATCCCTGGCGACCCCAGGCAAAGCAGGATCCCCGGCGACCCTAGGCGAAGCCGGACCCTCGACGACCCCAGGCGAAGCAGGATCCCTGGCGACCCCAGGCAAAGCAGGATCCCCGGCGACCCTAGGCGAAGCCGGACCCTCGACGACCCCAGGCGAAGCAGGATCCCTGGCGACCCCAGGCGACGGCAGCAGCAGCGGACCCTCGGAAGGCGACGGCAGCAGCAGCGGACCCTCGGAAGGCGACGGCAGCCGCAGTGGACCCTCGGGAGGCGAACTCGGGAGGGGAGACCCTGGCCATGGAGGCGGCAGCGGGAGCTCCACTTCTCCCTCGTACCCTGTGTCCTGTGGAGAACAAAAGGCAGCCCCAGGGGATGCAGAACAGCCATCCCCAGGCAATGGCGATGGTGGGAGGGGAGCCCCTAGCCATGAAGGCAACAGCAGGAGCTCCACTTCTCCCAATGGTGGTGGTGGTGGTGGAGGCAGCTCCTGCTCCTCTCCTCTTGCTGGTAAAGGCGGCAGGGGCTCCTCCTCTTCTGGCAGCCAAGGCGGCAGGGGCTCCTCCGCTTCTGGCGGCCAAGGCGGCAGGGCTTCCTCCCCTTCAGGCTGCCAAGGCCGCAGGGCTTCCTCCCCTTCAGGCTGCCAAGGCCGCAGGGCTTCCTCCCCTTCAGGCTGCCAAGGCCGCAGGGCTTCCTCCCCTTCAGGCTGCCAAGGCCGCAGGGCTTCCTCCCCTTCAGGCTGCAGTGGGGAAACCAGCAGGCATGCTCCCTCTGCTGGTGGTGGTGAGGGAGGCGGAAACAGCAGGCATATTCCCTCTGCTGGCGGAGGCGGGAGCAACACATAGTCCTCCCACGGGGGTGGAAGTGGCACCAGCAGGAACTCACCCTCTGCTGGCGGAGGCGGGAGCAACACGTCGTCCTCCCACGGCGGTGGAGGCAGAACCAGCAGGAACTCACCCTCTGCTGGCGGAGATGGGGACAGCAGGCATTCTCCCTTTGCTGGCAGCTTGGGTCCTAAGGCTGTGGAAGCGCAGACTTCCCCCTCTTGGGCTATGGACGCACCGACTCCCCCCTCTTTGGGCTGTGGACGCACCGACTCCTCCCTCTTGGGCTGTGGACGCACCGACTCCTCCCTCTTGGGCTGTGGACGCACCGACTCCCCCCTCTTGGGCGTAGGACGTTCGGGCTCCCCCCCCTCGGGCGTAGGACGTTCGGGCTCCTCCCACTCGGGCGTAGGACGTTCGGGCTCCTCCCACTCGGGCGTAGGATGTTCGGGCTCCTCCCACTCGGGCGTAGGACGTTCGGGCTCCTCCTCCTCAGGCTGTGGAGGCGAAACCAGCAGGCATTCTCCCTCTGCTGGTGGAGGTGGCGGAGGCAGAGGCAGCTCTTGCTGCACTGCTCCTGGTGATGGTGGAGACAGAAGCAGCTCCTGCTGCTCTGCTCCTGGTGGTGGTGGAGACAGAGGCAGCTCCTGCTGCTCTGCTCCTGACGGTGGTGGAGACAGAGGCAGCTCCTGCTGCTCTGCTCCTGGTGGTGGTGGAGACAGAGGCAGCTCCTGCTGCTCTGCTCCTGGTGGTGGAGACAGTGGCGATGGCTCCTCACCCTTTAATGCTGGAGACGGCAGCGATGGCTCCTCTCCCTCTGGCGCTGGAGACGGCAGCGATGGCTCCTCTCCCTCTGGCGCTGGAGACGGCAGGGATGGCTCCTCTCCCTCTGGCGCTGGAGACGGCAGCGATGGCTCCTCTCCCTCTGGCGCTGGAGACGGCAGCGATGGCTCCTCTCCCTCTGGCGCTGGAGACGGCAGCGATGGCTCCTCTCCCTCTGGCGCTGGAGACGGCAGCGATGGCTCCTCTCCCTCTGCTGGTGGAGACGGTAGCGATGGCTCCTCTCCCTTTGGTGCTGGAGATGGCAGCAGCAGGGTCTCTCCCATATCCGCAGCCAGGTAGTTGAGCACCATGGCTGCGATGTCTGGGAGGGATGCTGGGTGGTGTTGCTGTTCCCAGGCCTCCCAGCGCTCCCCATCTCTTGCCCACAGGAGGTTGATCACTGCAGGGAGGGCTTCCTCATAATCCCTCCCCGGCTCCACCAGCCAGTCCCAGACTCCCTCAGAGGAGAGTGCATTCGTCCTCTTTGGAGGATGCAGGTCCTCCCTCACTGGACGCTCTGGCTCCTCTTTCTCCTGCCATGGAGGGGGTTGGTCGGGTGCTATGTGACCCACCTCCCCAACAGCGAAGCACCACTCCTCACCTTTCAAGCAGGTGGGGCAGACGTCCAGCATGGTTGAGCTACAGTGGGACCTGCGACCGGCCCCACGCTGCTGTAGCTGCTGCTTCCTCCGTCCGCTTCTTCCCATATTTTTTTTTTTTTTTTTTCCCAAAAACACACAAAAACACTTTGAAAAAAAAAACGAACAAAAAAACGAGCTTTTCTTTCCTGGTCCGGCTATTGGAGGCGTTTGTTTTGTCCCACGCAGGACACCATATGTGACAGTCTGGCTCGCAGTGGTGTGGTGGATGACGTCACGGACCAGGAAGTAACTGACTCCAAAACAGTGGATGGGCGGGTGAAACCGAGTGCAAAAGCACTCAGCGTATTTAATAATAAACAAACAAAAGATTTAAACAAAATACAAACAAAAGGGCACGAGGGCCAAACGAATAAATAAACAAACAAGTAAGTGCCGTGCTGGATAATCCAGCACGTATTAGCAATTGTTTTTTAAATGTTATTCCTTCTCTCCGCTCCCCGTACTCTCTACTCCAACACCCCAACCCCGAGTGCAGAGAGCTGCTGGTTTATATACTCTGGCCGAGGGATTTAACTAGTTGGTAATTATCTTATTATCCCCCGGCCAGAGTCTGCACGCGTTTGGTAAGGATGCATGACTGTCAGCTATTTAAATAATCAGTAGCTGATCAGCCATGCATCCTCACAGGGTTTTTAAATAATAATAAAAGACGCTGCGCTTTTACCCGCGCCGCAAACAAAAATACAAATAATAATAAATAGGGGCGGGACACTCCGCCACAGCGGGGATGTCAGGCTCCATGCTTCATCCCTACAGCACTGAAAATGTCCCCCATGGTTTCACTCGTTGTTTTAAGTGAAGCTTAAGTAAATCGATGCAAATTCACTGTTTGCCTTTTCCTACCAGAACTTATGTCAAAGAAGAATGCAGTGTGGGGCGTGTAATAATCCAGAAAAACTTTAAAACACATCAACATTTTCACCTCTAAACCACAAATTACTTGATGTTAATCAATTACATCAGTATATTCAGTTGTACACAGCTGCTATGTTGCCTTTGGTCAATTGTAATTGTATTTTTGTGTAAATATATATACGTATATAGGTAAGTGTGTTTGAAAACAAACATTGGAGGTATTTATAGTCTGTTTGATGCCATAGTAACCACACATTTATTTCTCTTTAAATGTAATGTTTTTGTGATGTCATTCACCATGTGGCTAATGATGTAATGATCTACTGTTTCTTTCTATTTAAACCTTCAGGCATTATGATATCTAGTTTATTTATCCATTTATTTTATTTTATTCTTCTATATTGTACATTATTTAATGTATATATTTAATGTGTGTGTATATATATATATATATATATATATATATAAACCAATGTATCTCTACCAATATATATATATATCTGGACCAATCTATCTCTACCGATGTATATATCTGAACCGATGTATCTGAACCAATAAATATATCTGAACCAATGTATATATCTGAACCGATATATCTCTACCGATATGTATCACAACTGATGTATATATGTGTAAAAAACACTCTTTTATTCATATTTATACATCGGTTCAGATTGATTGGTTCAGATTGACCGGTTCAGATTTACACACAGGCACTCTGTTAGCCACCTAAATGTGATGTGTCTATGTAACTGTGCCGTTTCCAAGAACATTATTATTAGCAGTAGTATTATTAGTATTATTTAGTAATTACTTGAGGAAATGTAGTTTGTCTACTCTTGATCATTATTATTCATTTATTTATGTAGGCAGCTAGCTAGTCTACGGTAGTTAGGCAACTGGGGTCCTCGTTAATAATTTCGCCGTTCCCTTTTTTTTAAACCTTATTTTCTTCATCAGCGGGCAAACATGGCGCATATAGCAAGTTGGCATTTTATCCAATTAATGCAAATTGAAAAAGTAGCTGGGGTATTTCGGGGGTTAAATCGCTTTGGGACACTTATTTCAAAGTTAATTCTCACAGAGGGGGAACCCCTCTATGTCAACTGTATGTATTTATCCCAGCCCAAAACATTTGGATGCACTATACTACTTGAAATTACCGACTTTCCAAAGCCTAAACCCGGGAGTCATAATTTGCAAAGACTGTAACTCAGTAAGAGTTTCTGCGCTCATTCAGTCTGCAGTAACACCTAACAGTTAACAGGCAACTTTAATTTAAAAGCCCACTTTCGCTCAAAAAGCGACGGATGATGCGATCAGAAACTGACATACCTTCACCTTGGAGTTCAGCTTGTATCTCTTTGGCAGTTATCCTTGGTTCTTTTTCTACCATTCGCACTATCCTTCTGTTCAATCTGGGGTCGATTTTCCTCTTGCGGCCGTGCCCAGGGAGGTTGCCTACAGTTCCATGGACCTTAAACTTCTTAATAATATTTGCAACTGTTGTCACAGGAACATCAAGCTGCTTGGAGATGGTCTTGTAGCCTTTACCTTTACCATGCTTGTCTATTATTTTCTTTCTGATCTCCTCAGACAACTCTCTCCTTTGCTTTCTCTGTCATAGACCATGGCAAGACTGAGCACAGCAACAAGACACAAGGTAGTTATACTGCATCAGCAAGGTCTCTCCCAGGCAGAAATTTCAAGGCAGACAGGGGTTTCCAGATGTGCTGTCCAAGCTCTTTTGAAGAAGCACAAAGAAACGGGCAACGTTGAGGACCGTAGACGCAGTGGTCGGCCAAGGAAACTTACTGCAGCAGATGAAAGACACATCATGCTTACTTCCCTTCGCAATCGGAAGATGTCCAGCAGTGCCATCAGCTCAGAATTGGCAGAAAACAGTGGGACCCTGGTACACCCATCTACTGTCCGGAGAAGTCTGGTCAGAAGTGGCCTTCATGGAAGACTTGCGGCCAAAAGGCCATACCTCCGACGTGGAAACAAGGCCAAGCGACTCAACTATGCACGAAGACACAGGAACTGGGGTGCAGAAAAATGGCAGCAGGTGCTCTGGACTGATGAGTCAAAATTTGAAATATTTGGCTGTAGCAGAAGGCAGTTTGTTCGCCGAAGGGCTGGAGAGCGGTACACGAATGAGTGTCTGCAGGCAACAGTGAAGCATGGTGGAGGTTCCTTGCAAGTTGGGGGCTGCATTTCTGCAAATGGAGTTGGGGATTTGGTCAGAATTAATGGTCTCCTCAATGCTGAGAAGTACAGGCAGATACTTATCCATCATGCAATACCATCAGGGAGGCATCTGACTGGCCCCAAATTTATTCTGCAGCATGACAACGACCCCAAACATACAGCGAAAGTCATTAAGAACTATCTTCAGCATAAAGAAGAACAAGGAGTCCTGGAAGTGATGGTATGGCCCCCACAGAGCCCTGATCTCAACATCATCAAGTCTGTCTGGGATTACATGAAGAGAGAAAAGCAACTGAGGCTGCCTAAATCCACAGAAGAACTGTGGTTAGTTCTCCAAGATGTTTGGGCCTACCTACCTGCCGAGTTCTTTCAAAAACTGTGTGCAAGTGTACCTAGAAGAATTGATGCTGTTTTGAAGGCAATGGGTGGTCACACCAAATATTGATTTGATGTAGATTTTTCTTCTGTTCACTCACTTTGCATTTTGTTAATTGATAAATATAAACTATTAACATGTCTATTTTTGAAAGCATTCTTACTTTACAACATTTTTTCACACCTGCCTAAAACTTTTGCACAGTACTGTATATATATATATATATATATATATATATATATATATATATATATATATATATACATATATATATACAGACATGCTCAAATTTGTTGGTACCCTTACAGCTCATTGAAATAATGCTTCATTCCTCCTGAAAAGTGATGAAATTAAAAGCTATTTTATCATGTATACTTGCATACCTTTGGTATGTCATAGAATAAAGCAAAGAAGCTGTGAAAAGAGATTAATTATTGCTTATTCTACAAAGATATTCTAAAATGGCCTGGACACATTTGTTGGTACCCCTTAATAAATAATTGGATTATAGTGATATTTCAAACTAATTAGTTTCTTTAATTAGTATCACACATGTCTCCAATCTTGTAATCAGTCATTCAGCCTATTTAAATGGAGAAAAGTAGTCACTGTGCTGTTTGGTATCATTGTGTGCACCACACTGAACATGGACCAGAGAAAGCAAAGGAGAGAGTTGTCTGAGGAGATCAGAAAGAAAATAATAGACAAGCATGGTAAAGGTAAAGGCTACAAGACCATCTCCAAGCAGCTTGATGTTCCTGTGACAACAGTTGCAAATATTATTTAGAAGTTTAAGGTCCATGGAACTGTAGGCAACCTCCCTGGGCACGGCCGCAAGAGGAAAATCGACCCCAGATTGAACAGAAGGATAGTGCGAATGGTAGAAAAAGAACCAAGGATAACTGCCAAAGAAATACAAGCTGAACTCCAAGGTGAAGGTACGTCAGTTTCTGATCGCATCATCCATCGCTTTTTGAGCGAAAGTGGGCTCCATGGAAGAAGACCCAGGAGGACTCCACTATTGAAAGAAAAACATAAAAAAGACAGACTGGAATTTGCTAAAATGCATATTGACAAGCCACAATCCTTCTGGGAGAATGTCCTTTGGACAGATGAGTCAAAACTGGAGCTTTTTGGCAAGTCACATCAGCTCTATGTTTACAGACAAAAAAATGAAGCTTTCAAAGAAAAGAACAGCATACCTACAGTGAAACATGGAGGAGGCTCGGTTATGTTTTGGGGCTGCTTTGCTGCGCCTGGCACAGGGTGCCTTGAATCTGTGCAGGGCACAATGAAATCTCAATACTATCAAGGCATTCTGGAGCGAAACGTACTGCCCAGTGTCAGAAAGCTCTGTCTCAGTTGCAGGTCATGGGTCCTGCAACAGGATAATGACCCAAAACACACAGCTAAAAGCATCCAAGAATGGATAAGAACAAAACATTGGACTATTCTGAAGTGGCCTTCTATGAGTCCTGATCTGAATCCTATCAAACATCTATGGAAAGAGCTGAAACTTGCAGTCTGGAGAAGGCACCCATCAAACCTGAGACAGCTGGAGCAGTTTGCTCAGGAAGAGTGGGCCAAACTACCTGTTAACAGGTGCAGAAGTCTCATTGAGAGCTACAGAAAACGTTTGATTGCAGTGATTGCCTCTAAAGGTTGTGCAACAAAATATTAGGTTAGCGGTCCCATCATTTTTGTCCATGCCATTTTCATTTGTTTTCTTATTTACAATATTATGTTGAATAAAAAATCAAAAGCAAAATCTGATTTCTATTAAATATGGAATAAACAATGGTGGATGCCAATTACTTTTGTCAGTTTCAAGTTATTTCAGAGAAAATTGTGCATTCTTCGTTTTTTGTGGAGGGGTACCAACAAATTTGAGCACGTCTGTATATTTTTAAATGTGATTGTGGACTGAAATAAACAATTAAAAAAAATTCAATTATGAATATTTAGCTACAGTAAGCACTTCTAGGAAATTAACTGTTAATTGTGAAAACAACAACAACAAAAAAAAACATTGTCATCATATCCAAAAACTGCGAACTAACAAGAAAAACATACTACACGCACAAAAATATAAAAAAGCAGCAACGCAGCATACTCCTTTGAAAAAAAGTCTTATATTATCATACTTAGCTTGATTCATGGGCTTACAGCGATCCTGAATTTCTGTCGAAACTGGTGGGTTTAATTTGTTGTTGTATTGTTATTGTCTGTAGCAGAAGAGCTGCTAGTGTATTTTTAGAAGTGAAGGCGTGTTCAGCACGCAGCAGACTAGATGCACTCGTGTGTGATACTGGAACTCACTTTGTCAGTAGACAAGTAAGCGTCTTTGTGCCCAGTGAGCCATCAGAACATTAAAAAAAAAAAATTAAAAAAATTAAAAAACATCCCATTCATTTTTAGTGCTTAACCTCCATTACGCGGTTCAGTGACTAACTTTCTATTTAAAGAATAACTGGACAGACACTCAGTCTATTGTTGCCGCAGTCGGGATTAACGTGATTAAAGCTTGTTAAAAATAAACTGTGGAGTCCATGCAAGCGGACTCCGTCGAGGGACGAGAGGGGAAGTAGATTAATCCCCAATGCATGAGCTGCCTCAAGTTTCCCTCTCGTGTGGCGACAGGGGTCCCGGCCCTCATGCCGCCGAGGGGGGGGGGATTACAACCATCCCTTGAGGCAGACTTGGGCTCCGCAGAAAAGGTGGAGCCCATGCAGACGACGGCCACTGAGGCGCCGAAGGGAGGGGACGAACCCGGGAGGGGGTAGATCCCCTCGACGACACGCAACAGGGCCACAAAACAGGTCCCCAACCCACCGCTGAGGGGCCGGTTTTAGTTATGGTCACTGAGGGGGCGCAGGAGGGGCCCCGGAAACAGCAACTGCCTCAGGCTTCCCCCTCTGGCGGTGACGAGGGTCCCGGCCCAGGTGTTGTCACTGAAGGGGAAACCGCAACATTTCCTGAGGCGGCCCCGGGCTCCACGGTGACGATGGAGCCTGGTCCAATGACCGCCAGGGAGGGGAAGAACCCAAGAGGGTAGATCCCCTCCCTCCAAGGACCGAGGATTGGCCTGAGACCGTGTCGCGTCCCCCTAAATCGAGGGTGCAGACGGTCCCCATGAGGGTCCCTCCACCGGTCTCTCCTGCCGGGGGTGGGGCACAGGGAGAGACAGTGAAGATCAAGATAAGACGCAACGCACTCACGCAACAGCCGGAGGAGTGGAAGGAGGACACAGAGTCCACGTGCAGCGTGGGCTCGGAGAGTCTGTCCGCCCCTCCACCGGACATCCCTGCGGAGGAGATCCTGGAGTTTCTTCCTCAGGGCCAGCCACGTCAATGAAACTTCGGGCTCAAACGTGCACATTCGAGCCCGAAAGTTATACGACCAGTTGGTGAACTTCAGGAAAACTCAGGATGTCCCGTGAGTGTCACCGACAAATCCTGACAGAAGGTCATGTATCACATCAGTATTGTGAACGTCAATGGATGTAAGGACCATTTCCGCAGGGCGCAGGTAATCTCCTACCTGAAAAATTGAGGTTACTCTGTGTGCTTCTTGCAGAAAACTCACACAACTGGCTTCTGGAGGGGGGTGAGTGTCGTTCAGCCACCTCACAATCTTCATGTGGGGTGGCAACGCTCTTCTCCGGGTCCTTCATTCCAACGGTACTCAATGTGATCAGTGTCGTGCCGGTCCATCTGTTACATCACCAGATCCAGGACGGAGACAGTATCGTTCACCTCTTGAAGGTCCGGCAAGGGTCCAGTTATTTCGCCAGATGTCGACCTACATGAGTAACATCAGCGCCGATGAGCTTGTGGCCCTTTGGGGGGGGATTTCAACTGCACCCTTGAGGCCACGGACAGGGTGGGGCAAGTACCCTACCCTCTCTTGTTGGCAGCTCTGAGGGAGCTGATCACTCGGCTCTCTCTGGTCGACATCTGGCAACATCCGGATGCCTCAGCATTCACCTACACCAGGGTGAGGGAGGGGCAGGTGTCTCAGTCCCGGATCGACAGGTTCTATGTCTCGTGCAACCACGCTCACTGCGTTCACTCCTCCGACATAAGGCCGTTCACGGACCACAACCTGGTGGCCATGACGGTGGCCCCGGTGCCAACGCCTTGTTGGAGGACGAGCACTTTGAGCAGTCTTTCTGGGACTTTTGGACGGTCTGGCACTGCAGGCGATCTCGCTTCCCCACCTGGAGTGAGTGGTGGGATGTGGGGAAGGCACAGATCAAGTTCTTCTGTCAGGATTACAGGAGGGGCGTAAGCAGGCGGAGGGACTCATGGATCGAGCGGCTAGAAAGGGAGCTGCTCGATCTGGAGAGCTCGTGGGGACCAACTTGAGCAAAGCGCATACAAGGAGAAGACGAGCACCTTGCAGGACCTGCAGCTCCAGCGGTCCCAGGAGGTGTTTGTGCACTCGCGGGTCCAGTTCCTTTGGGAGATGGACTGCAGCACACACTTCTTCTACACATTGGAGAAAAAGAAGGGAGACCAAAAGAACAAACTCCCTTCTGTCAGATCCAGAGAGCGTGAATGAGAGGGCCAGGGCATTCTGCTTTGCCCTCTTCTCTCCGGATCCCGTCGACTCCAACGTGTGCAGGGTTCTGTAGGATGGCCTTCCCACGGTCAGCGAGGGCATCAGGGACGAGTTCGAGGGTCAGCTGACCCTGGCTGAGCTCTCCGACGCCCTCCACCTGATGCCTTACAACAAATCGACCGGGCTGACCGTGAAGTTCTTCAAAAAGTTTTGGGACTTGCTGGGGCCTGCCTTTGCGCGGGTCCTGGGGGAAGCCCCTTTCGGTGAGGCGAGCAGTGATTACGCTGCTGCCCAAGAAAGGGGCTCTGTGCTGCCTCAAAAACTGGCTCCCGGTCTTGCTGCTGTGCATGGACTACAAAATCGTGGCCAAGGCTGCCTGCTTGAGGCTCAAGTCCGTGCTAGCAGACGTGATCCACCCTGACCAGTCCTACATGGTTCCAAACCGGACGATATTTGACAACATCTTCCTGGTTCGGAACCTGCTGCACTATTGCAGGAGGACCGGTCGGTCGGTCGCCTTCCTGTCTCTGGATCAGGAGAAGGCGTTCGACCGGGTGGATCACGAGTATCTCTTCGGAACCCTGCGAGCATTCAGATTCAGGCCACGCTTCGTCGGCCTGTTCCGGATGCTATACGCCTCTGCCAAGTGCTTTTTAAACGTTAACTGGTTGCTGACCGCACCCCTTATGTTCAGGAGAGGAGTATGTCAAGGATGCCCTCTGCCTGGTCAACTGTATGCACTGTGCATCAAGCCCTTCCTCTGCCTCCTTCGCAGGAGGCTCACGGGGATGGTGCTCGGAGTGCCAGACACAAGGGTAGTCCTGATGGTTTAGCTACTGACATGCTACTAGTGGCCTCCAATCCGGAGCGTTTCCTCAGCCGCATCCTCTGCCAGGATCAACTGGAACAAATGCTTCTAGTAGGTCCCTGGTGGGTGGATTCCCTTCCTGTCGCGCTCCAGCAATTCCAGTGGAATACGGACAGCTTGAAATACCTGGGAGTCCACCTGAGCCCCGCGGAGACCTCGGTTGCAGCCAACTGGGTGAAGTTGGAGGACAAGGTTGCTGCGAGACAGAGGCAGTGGTTGGATCTGCTTTAATTGCTTTCCTTCAGGGGCAGGTCTCTGGTCATAAACCAGCTGGTGGCATTGATGCTCTGGCATCGATTCACTGTCCTGAGCCCACCCTCTGAGTTTGTCACCAAGGTCCAGAGGAAGCTGACGGAATTCTTCTGAGCCGGAAAGCACTGGGTCTCTGTCACAGTTCTGTGCCTAACTGTTACTAAAAGATTTTCAAGAATTTCAATATACACACACACACACATGCAATGCTAAAAGCGTACAATACTAATAAAAATAAATACAAATTGTGGAAAAGGTTTTCTAACATAACTGAACAAAAAAATTAGTTAACAGTGCTTTTTTATATATATATATATATAGTGAGGAAAGGGTAGTGTCGCCTTTAAGAAATGGCGGCGTTAGGGGAGAAACTACACAACCCAGAAATCCGAGTGCCAATTGATTGGGAGGGGTTTCTGGGTTTATAAGGAAGCAGGGCAGAACCATCGGGGCGTTGTATGATCGTGGGGAACAGCGCCCTATTGTCCTGCAGAGAAGAAGCCTGCAATTTCGAGTGTGTTATTAGAACAACGTAAGGTAAAGTGATCGTTTGTATTTAGAATATAGTATTTAGTTTAAACGGTGTATGATTTTCCTCTTGGTGAGGTAGCCTTTTGGTTTGGTGTAAGTTTATTTATTTTTCTTTTGTCGTGGTGCTAGTTGAAGTTTATTTTTACTTCTCAGCAATTTAAAAGAGGTCCGCGGTATTCCGCGTTGTGCGGTTGTGCGTGGTCACAACTGCAGGGTGTTTAGTTTTAATACGTACGACCAGAAGGTGTATTGGATTATTCACGCGCTGCAGAAACAGTGAATAATTCCCAGAAAGAACGGATTTATTAGTCGGGATGTGCAAGACATTGTTTATTGTAATACAGATACAAGACACATTGCATACGTGTTACACAGGAAAATTGGACACTTGCTTTTAGTTGGGACACAATTTGTTTCTGAGGACGACCAGGAGTTGGCTGCAGGGTTTCCTCCCCACAGCTCAGATATAACTTGTTTTGTCTGGGTTACTTCTCTGGACGTCTGGGGTCATCTGAATTGTGTTCCTGGGATTCTTCTGTTCCAGGACAACTCCAGCAGAGGGAGACTGTCTTGTACTTACCTGTGTTACAGGACTACTCCAGCAGAGGGAGCCTGTCTTGCACTTACCTGTGTTACAGGACTACTCCAGCAGAGGGAGCCTGTCTTGGACTTACCTGTGTTACAGGACTACTCCAGCAGACGGAGTCTGTTTTCTACTTACCTGTGTTACAGAACTGGTCCTGTTCTTACCTGTGGACTAACTCACTTCGGCGGAAGGAATCTCTATACTACTCTCCTGTCTCCACGGCTACAGTGGCCAGGGTGGTTCGCTCCAGTGGACTTGGTCCCACCTAAGTGGATCTTGCACAGGCCAAAGCCTGTAGACGTGTAGTAGTCTTGAAGTAGCTTAGAGAGGGTCGAAGAAGTGAGTTAGTCAGTGGCCCGTACAGGGCATTAGCCTTTAGCAGAAACTGCTGTATTGTGTAAATATTGTAAATAAAACATACTTGCCTGCAAACGTGTCGAGTCTGTGCCAGTTGGTGGGAACAGGAAACCAGGGGTCAGCAGCACCACGCTACTGGATCGTTTACAATATATATATATATATATATATATATATATATATATATATATATATATATATATATATATATTATTAGCTCAAAGAGCCAGCTGCCCAACGTTTCGATATGTTGTACATGTCTTTTTCAAGGGAGCCTGTGTTTGAATCAAAACTTTGGCGGTATTTATAGGTGTTTGACGGCATGACAACTACTTGTTATTGTTTATATTCAAATCCATGATTTATTCTTACATGATGTAATGGTGTTCTATATAATGTGACATAATTTTTACTTCTATTTTTGAATCTGTATTAATTCTAATTAATATTACTTTATATAAACTTATATTTATATTATCATGCAATGCTGGCTCCGAGGTCTTGATTTGGCCTTCCCCAGTGCATCAGCATGCACAACTTTTGAATGAATTTAGTTTATTTATTTATTTATTTATTTAAATGTTATATATTTATTGAACTTAATTACTTAATTCTTTTCTGTTGAGTCCCACTGGCATAATCGTGTTCAGTCTATTTATCCATTTACTTTCTTTTATGCTTCTATATGTTGCATTGTCTAATTTGTCTAATTAATTGTCTAATATATATATATATATATATATATATATATATATATATATATATATATATATAGCACTTTATTTAAACAAGTTTGTACATTATGAAATACAAAACCCTTCCAGTGTCTGGGAAATTAAGTACTGGAAAATATGTTCTGTACTATCAATGCGAAATCTGAGAGTTCTTATTCTGTACCAGCAACTGGAAATTGGGAGTCAGCGAGTTGCTCACAGCACAGCACAGCTGTGCTTCCAGATTGACTTCACTAAGTCTGCTTTTAAACTTTGACTTGAGAACTTTCACTGTTGAAAATGTGGCTTCGCAGAGGTAAGTTGACCCAAACATAGACTACAGCCTGGCGCCAACGGATTTAACTTCAGCATAATCCTCCGATTGAAGTATTTCAGGCCAGGTGCTCAGAGTGACTGACTTAGCAACGTCACCTGAGGCTTGCAGAGAAAATAAGTCACTTTCAAATTGCTGTTGATTCAGTGATAACAGTTCTTCCAACTCTTTTACATTTATGACTGCAATAGAGAAAGGATCTTTTAGAAATGAGAATGCCAGATCCATCCTGTCGAAATCTTAGAATCAATGGGAAAATGTAATCTGCAGTTCTTTCAGCCAGGTAACAGAGCTCATTTTCAAGATCGCCACCACCCCTCAATAAATGGAAATGAGTGAAATCAGACAATCAGTCATTTGGTCGATTAACCAATACAGTTGCTGTCGAAACTGTCAGACACATTTGGCCAAATCAGCAACTGTTTTGTCACGGCCTTGCAATGACAAATTTAGTTCATTCAAGTGTCCTGTGATCTCTGTCAGAAAGGTCTGTCAGCCAAGCATAATTTTCCAACACAGATCATGTTTGTCTTCTTAAATTCCTGTCACGTTAACCAATTGTAAACTGCTGTGATGCATTTGTCGGCTACCTGAGAAAGTGCATACTGCTGTGACTATCGCAAGCCAAATTATCATTTAGAGATATCTCAAATTGCATTTTAAGATATCTTTAATATTTTAGAGACTAGGGCTAGTACGATTAAATCGAAAATAGATGTTTCGATCGACTCCATTTCTCATTATATACATCAATATAAATACTGGATACATTTTTGTAACACGCATAGTTAATAACATTATTTAAGTTTATCAACGAAAATGCAACGAACGCCCTAGCTATTTACAGTATTTCTGCCAAAGATAAACAACAAAAAAGTGTGCCGCCTTGAATCCAGAGCAGGATGACAGAGACTGAAACATTGGAAACAGTGGCAAGGCTTAGTGAATGTCATTTTATTTGAACGCTGCCACGGTCTGGGAGAAAAGCTAAGCCACAAACCAACCCCCCCCCCCCCCCCAGAAGGGCATACGGAGGGACACAAGGTACAACTGAACAAGGTACTACGCCCTCTCAGCCAGGCCTCTGTTTGGAGGAGTGTTTTGAAAGGTACCACACTGTAAATGAGTACTGGAAGGACTAAATAAACCCCAGAACAAACCACCATGATACATGCTGTACATACCTGAGATAACGTAACAAAAGGTTGTAAAAATCACTTCTTTTTATGTCATGTGACAACATTACCTTGGGCTCCAGAGGAATTCTGGGTAACAAACCATTGAAGGGCGATGTTATGTTACCCATTTCTAAAATCTTTATTTTGTGCAGCGTCAAAAAAGTATACTTATGCTCTGAAAACCGTTATGCCGATTTAAATGAAACTTTGCATACATAGCCTTGGCAAGGTTGGTTCTCATAAACTCATATCTAGTTTTATATAGATTACATTCCAAAGTACTGTGATCTGTTTGGAGTAAATATTTTAGTAACACCCTGTGGCAGGGCAAAAGCCCTGCACGTGTAAATAATGTATTGTATTGTGTGTATGTATAGTTTAAAAATATATATAGAATAAATGTGCACTAGATATGGCAGGTTTTTGCAGTTATAAATAAAGTTGTGAAGTTTTAAATTTAAGTTTGGCAGGGATGGGGTTAAATCCAACTCTGCCAAATCCATGTGCAGAATGTGGCTGGGGCTTAATTGACTAATTGATGATCAATTAAGCCCAGCCACATGGTATAAAAAAGGAGCTGGAAAGCCAGTTCGGTTGGTTTTTGTTTCAGCAAGCATGCAGCCTCACTACTGTGTGGAGAGCCAGTGTGAGTGAGTTGTATAGGGATCCCACCCCAGTTTATTTTAGTGTGTCAGAGTAGGTTCCGGAGCGGGACCTCCCTTTTAGTGGGAGCAGCGCTAAGCCAGTGTGTGGCAAACTTTTGTTTTTAGCTGTTTCTCACTGTGTTTTGTTTTGCATTTTTTTTTAGCTCTTATTTTTATTACGCTATGTCTGTGTATGTCCTCCTGCACTAGGGCTATCATTGCTGGTACCCTAGTGGCAGCCACCTGTCATAACATTTTGTTTACTTTAATAAAATCGTGACGCCTGAGTGGCATTGTCAGCTGCATCCCTCTGTCTCTCCCTCATCATTCAGCGAACACCCACAATTAAAGTAGCAGGTACTAAGACCCCCTGTTACACACCCATATGTTAAACGTGCTTTTATCTTGTTGCAATTGTTGTTGTTGTTTTTTTTCTCCTGATGCTACCAGGGCGTAATTACCCCTCACATTCAATTGTTGTGCACAAGCTTTAACTTAACAGCAATGATATTAAAATAAGCATGTCGGGGGGTGAGGAATGGAGTGAAAATATATGCTGGCGGTACTATCATCGATATTTATTTGAACGATTTGATTTTGTGTGCCCAATTAATTGATTGGTATTTGGTGGCTTGACTGACAGCCCTATTAGATATATCTGTAAATCATTTATAGATATCTTTAAATGAATATGAGATATCTGTAAATAAACCCTTTTTAAGATATCTTAATTTCAGATATCTAAAAATGAAATAAAGCTAACTCAAATTGATTTACATTAAATATTTAAATAATGTTTTGCTAGCATGGTACGCAAAACTGTCATTTAGAGATATCTCAAAATAATTTCCCATTCATTTAGAGATCTCCTAAATCATTTCACAATATCTCTAAATGACTTCCTGTGAAAGTGCTCTATCTTTTGAATGGACTTCCTGTCCATTTAGAGATATCTGAAATGAACAAGAAGTTCTTTAGAGATATCTCGAAATGAACAGGAAGCTATTTAGAGATATTTCTAAATGATTTAAAGATATCGGAAAATGCATTTTAGATCTAATTTAAAGCTCAATTTAAAGATATCTGGAAATTAGTCTGAGATATCTCTACATGATCGTTTGGCTTTCCATACTGTGGCACGTTTGTCAGCTAGCAGCTGTGCAAGTGTGCTGCACATGTGCAAAATCTGCAACAAGTGAGTCAGGATGACGTGAGTGCCGGAGCAAAATGAATAAATATTTTTATACAATTTTAAATAAAATTAATTAACAAAGGCCGCCGGTTCCGGACCCCTGGTCTATATCCCCCTACCCCAATTTCATGTGCCCAATATGCCACCAAAGAATGAGATACCCTGGCATAAGTATACTTTTTTGATGCTGCACAAAATAAAGATTTTAGAAATGGGTACAGCATGTATCATGGTGGTTTGTTCTGGGGTTTATTTAGTCCTTCCAGTACTCATTTACAGTGTGGTACCTTTCAAAACACTCCTCCAAACAGAGGCCTGGCTGAGAGGGCGTAGTACCTTGTACAGTAGTACCTTGTATCCCTCCGTATGCCCTTCTGGGAGGGTTTTTTTGTGGCTTAGCTTTTCTCCCAGACCGTGGCAGCTTTCGGATAAAATGACATTCACTAAGCCTTGCCACTGTTTCCAATCTTTCAGTCTCTGGTATTTCTTGTGTTTCAAACACAAGGCTGGAGATCACAGAGGTCAGAAAGTCCAGATATGTGAGCCAATTCTCTGGTGTTGTACTTAGGTACATTACATAAGCGTTGTACAAAGAAGTCTGGACCATGTACATGCCAAGCTTCTTATACCATGCCATGGTCTTCCTTGCAGCATTGTATGGCTCCAACGTCTGGCCTGACCTATCCACGCCTCCCATGTATTTACTGTACTCCAAGACACACTTGGGCTTGTTTGTGTGTGTCCTGACCTCACATAGGAACTGCTACAATAGTGTCATCGTGGATGGTGATGAGGAGGTACACATCTTTTTTGTCAGTGTATTTAACTGCCAGCAGTTCCTCACAGCACAGAGCGTTGGTTTTGCCACATATCTGTTTGTTGGCTAACAATTGTTGTGGAAATCCCTTCCTGTTGGGTCTTATTGTACCACAAGCCATTGTTTGTGATGTGTACAAGGCCCTGAACAGAGAGATCCCTGTGTAGAAGTTATTTACATACATATGGTAGCGAAGATTTAGGAGGGGAAAAACAAGATCCCACACAATGTTCTCAGTGGTCTGGAAGCATGGGGGGCAGCCAATCTGAGAGTGAACCGATGAGTGTACCCAGTGGAACTCTCACAGAGTTTGTACAGTTTAATCCCATAACGGGCACACTTCATGGGAATATACTGTTTAAAGAGAAGCCTCCCCTTGAACAGCAGGGGGGACTCATACACAGATATATTTTGGCCAGGTGTATGTGTCTCTTCAAATTTATGCTGCAGATGGTCTAGAAGTGACTAATTTGAAGAGCCTGTCAAATTGAGTATGGTCCCTCGGGACAGTCTTAGAATTGTCGTTGTAATGTAATAACTAAGATTCTGTAATCTGTCCCGGCTCATTGTGGAGGGGAAAATTGAGGCAGCATGGACTGGGTTGGTGGACCAAAATAAATCCATTCTAGGTTTATCCCCTAGTCCCATTAGAAGCGATAAACCCCAGAACTTTTTAATAATAATATCTTTATTTTTATATAGTGCCTTTCATAGTGGACCACCATCACAAAGCACTTTACAGAGGTAGGCTGTGAACTGTGCATTATTTTGCAGAATCACTTACAATAGGACATTGATTTAACATCCGCAGGATGGAGCACAAGGAGGTTAAGGGACTTGCTCAGGGTCACATGGTGAGTCAGTCAGTGGCAGAGGTGGGATTTGAACCAGTGACCTTCTGGTTACAAGCCCTGGACTTTAATCACTGGACCACACTGCCTCCTATTCGAAAACATTTTTGGGGACCCACTTGCACACCCTAGAATGTGGCCCTGGGTTGTTCCAATGCTGAGCCAGATATTGTTGGTCATACAAATTGGTTTGGGTAACCAAATATTTAAAAATGTCTTCTGTGATGAACTGAAAAAAGTGAATTGGGGTAAACCCAGTTGTGTTCACACTGGTAGCTGCTGCCCCAGAAAAAGGGGGTATTTGAGGCTGGATGATGTTAGGGAGGATCCAGTGGTAGAATGGCTGAAATCTACTACCCCTCGGTCCAGGCCCAGCTACTGTACTGGGTTCAGGCAGGGGCTTGGGCTCAGTTTCCATAGGCTCCTCTTCCTGACCATTGTTGATTTCCTCACTGGCGGAAGTGCCACTTGGTTCATATTAACTGCCAGAGTGATCTGGCACAAAATCACTCACTGAGTCAGACTCTGTTAGGAGGTTAGCAACAGCATCTGTACTGAGCCACCGCCTTGTCATTTTCTACCCAAAATAACCTCCACTGCCCAGTACAAATACAACTATAAATAAAAAATGCAATAAAATTAGATCATATACAATTACAAAGTGTGTTATGAGGGGAGAGGAGATAATTTAATAAAAAAACACAAATACATTTTAACGCCAAGTTGTTTTTTTTTTTTAAATCACAATTGCGAATTGAAATATAATATCTTTTTTTTTATATACAGTAATATAGTTATTTGTTTTAAACGGAGCAGAAGAGAAATCAAATCAAACCAAAAATTGCAAATCGTTTTGGGGGATATGGGGAAAGGAGAAAAAAATCAAATCAATATAGTGTAGCGTTGCATGAAAATTAATGCAGACTCACACAGGTTTTTCAGGTTCTCGAATGCAGAGGTTTATTACGCCAGGACTCTACACTGGGCAGATAAAGCGTGCTGCTTTACCAGCCAGTGGTACAGCTACAGCTGAGCAGCGTATTGTTACTCAGACTGTGACAAAATAATAAAAGAAAATAAAAGAGAGTCCAAAGCACTATGTTTTGGCTGTGTGCTACAGCCAACTAAGTGCAGTCTCCGGTTTCTTTCTTGGTTCTCTTAGTCCCACTTCTTTTTGCTGTTTCTACTCCAATTCTCTCTCTGTTCTTCAGCTCTCTTTCGTCTCACACCACCCCGTTCGTCTCAGCAGCCCGCTACTTATCCCCCCCTTCTAAGCCATGTCCCCGGCGCACCAGCCACCAATCCCAAGCATGCACAGCTTCCTACTCTCGATCTCCTGATTTGTGACAACAATGTTGCAACTGAGTCCCGCTCGCGTGGCAAGAGAAGCTTCTGATTGGTGGCGACCTCCTGCAGTTGAACCTTTGACCCTGGGTCACAGAACCTTCCTGAATGTGGTTACAGCAGACCCAGGTTTGTTACAATAGTATAAATCAATGTCTTATTTTGTGTGTGTGTGTGTGTGTTTTTTGTTGTTGTTGTTGTTTTTTTAGCCAAATATAGAACAGGAAAAAATCTGATCAAATATTATTAAAAAAAAAAAGTTTTTAAATGGGACCAGGAGAAAATAAAATTAAAATCAATTATTACAATCAAATCGTAGGGAGAAAACAAAGTTTTCAGGCGGATGGGGAGATGTAAAAAAAGCAAAAATCAATAAATACTAATCTAAATCTTTTCTTTTTTTTATGAACAGGAAGAAATGTGATGAAGTATACAATTATGAATAAAAATATATATTAAAGACATTAGGGGCAGTAAACAAATGGGGCTGGGCGCAAACTGGCAACTACGCACACCATGAGCAAACATCTAAAACACTCTGTAAAAGAGACAGGCTCATCTGCATTTGTGGTTATATAACATTTAACCTCATCTCACCATCAAGGGTCAGAATCTGTAACGGCAATGCATCAGTCAACACTGCCCATTGCAATTGCACTTGGGTCATTTTCTTCCTAGTATTTGTAACGACAATATGATCATTGTCAAGTTGTCATTTTAACCTGGTGTAATTAATGTAGTTATATTTGAATTCACTGAAAACTAAAAGTAAACTGGTTTACGCAGCATTGTAATGGACAATCTCTTGTAGTTGACCAAGTGGAATAATATGCCTTTTAGGCATAGCAGGCAGCACATTGGTCTCTGAACCTGGAGACTGAGATTTCATCCTCAGTTGTACATGTACTGTATATTTTGTTAAGTACTGTAGCTTCCCAGGAGTTCCTTATATCATCAATTTTAGTCTGATTCACGGCATAATCTATATCATGATAAATCACACTGAAAGCCCCTCTTAGGTGGTGCTGCCCCTATAAAAACCTAATAAATGCCACTGAAATGAACTTTTTTTTTCACAAAATCAGGGTAACCAGCTGTAAACCGGGGTTAATCCTTGACTAACCTTTTTGCTATTTGCCAATTGAACATTTTTGCAAGCTATTTCAAAATTAATAACTAGACAAGGATATGTTCACTTGCTTTTTAACATTACCATGGAAATAGAAACTGAACGAAGGCAGGGATAGTACAAATGCACAGTTTTTATAAATCATATTTATTTATGTTTTTATTTTCAATTGTACAAGGGAACAATAAAACATTAAAACAAAAAAGCCATCACCATAGTAAATAGTGGTAGGCAAAACGTTTGTGAAGTAATTATGTTTAACAAAATGCTGTTTAATGGCGATAATCTAGAGGAAGGGGGTGGTACTATCATCATAAACGTCTGTGTGGGTGAGCAATTTATATTGACTTGTATTCCTGTCTCTACTCCAGTTTATCCCATAAAAGGAAACAACTGTTTTCGACTGCATGCCAGTAAAGTGTTCCCAGAAGCCCTCTTTACAGGGGCTGCATTGTACAGCAGTCAGAAAATATAATTGCAGATTGATTCAAAGGTTTTGAAAACTGAAAGATCATAATTGGATAAGTCTCCACCCCCGAGTTAATACTTGGTGGAAGCACCTTTGGCAGCAATTACAGCTGTGAGTCTGTTGGGATAGGTCTCTAACAACTTTGCACACCTAGATTTGGCAATATTTGACCATTCTTCTTTTCAAAACTGTTAAAGCTCTGTCAAGTTCCTTGGGGAGCATTGATGGACAGCAATCTTCAAGTCATGCCACAAATTTTCGATTGGATTTAGGTCGGGGCTCTGACTGGGCCACTCAAGGACATTTACCTTTTTGTTCCTTAGCCACTCCAGTGTAGATTTGGCTGTGTGCTTTGGGTCGTTGTCATGCTGAAAGGTGAACTTCCGTCCCAGTTTCAGCTTTCTTGCAGAGGGCAGCCGGTTTTCCTCAAGGACTTCACTGTACTTTGCTCCATTCATTTTGCCTTCTATCATGACAAGTGACCCAGTCCCTGCCGATGAGAAACATCCCCATAACATGATGCTGCCACCACCATGCTTCACAGTAGGGATGGTATTCTTTGGGTGATGCGCTGTATTGGGATTGTGCCAAACATAACGCTTTGAATTTAGGCCAAAAAGTTCAATTTTAGCTTCGTCAGACCCGAAAACTTTTTGCCACATGGCTACAGAATCTCCTGAGTGTTTTTTTTGCATTCTTCAAACGGGATTCAAGGTGGCCTTTCTTGAGGAGAATACAGGACAGATTTGTGGAGTGCTTGGGACACTTTGACCAGTCTTGGCCATAAAAGTCTGTAGCTCTTGCAAAGTTGTCATTGACCTCTAGGTAGCCTCTCTGATCAGTCTCCTTCTTGCTCGGTCATCCAGTTTGGAGGGACGATCTGATCTAGGCAGGGTCTTGGTGGTGCCATACATCTTCCACTTCTTAATAATCGTCTTAACCGTGCTCCAAGGGATATTCAAGGCATTTGATCTTTTTTTATACCCATCCCCTGATCTGTGCCTTTCAACAACTTTGTCCCGGAGTTCTTTTGAAAGCTCGTTGGTGCTCATGGTTGAGTCTTTGCTTTGAAATGCACTACCCAGCAGAGGGAACCTACAGGAACTGCTGAATTTATCCTGAAATCTTGTGAATCACTACAATTTAACACAGGTGGAGGCCACTTAACTTGGTGTGTGATTTTGAAGGCGATTGGTTACACCTGAGCTAATTTAGGATTGCTATTACAAGGGGGTGGACACTTATCCAACCAAGCTATTTCAGTTTTTATTTTTAATTAATTTTCTAAAATTTCTATAATATTTTTTTCACATGGAAGTTGTGTGGTAGGATGTATAGATAAATGAAAACAAATATATATATATATATATATATATATATATATATATATATATATATATATATATATATATATATATATAAATGCATTTAATTTCCAGGCTATAAGGCAACAAAAGGTGAACATTTTGAAAGGGGGTGCAGACTTTCTATAGGCACTGTATATGCTTAAATGAATGTACCTCAAAGTTATTAGTTTCTTGTGAGCTCATTTAATTATTTATTGTTAAAATGTATATTATTATTGTTATTATTATTTTTTAAATACATCTTGGAATAAAATATACTTCAGGAATAATAAACAATTATAATCTTGCCATTAGAGTAAGAAAATAGACCAACAGGACTTTTGAACTTTAAAATCACAGAATTCCTAAAAAAATACTTGCTAATTTTATTTTATTTCCTGAAACCTGATTTCAGGAGCTTTCATTCAACATTTTTACAGGACCCTTTTTGTAACATTTTTCATGTGTGCTTTGGGTTGCCTCTATTTGCCCTGAGTTCGAGGAGTCTTCAGAGGATGTATTGTTTGCCTTTCTCCTGCCATAACAACTTTGTTTAGAAAATACTGTATCAAAAGTATGTTTGTGACATACTCTTGAAATTGAAATGCTATATTCATGTTATATACAGTGCATTTTTAAACATACACTGGCAATGGGTAACAGTTAAGTATATTATAATAAACTATGATGGGCTACTGTTTTCTTTTCTCTTTCGGTTAGTGGAGAAAATGCGTTTAGCAGCCAAATTGGGATAAAACCTGCTTAGACTGCACTCCTACTAATATGCCCTGGACTTCCCTGATCTACGCACTATCCTTCCACTACTGTAATACTAATATGTCATTGTAGATATACCTTTCTGTAATCCTAACTTGTTGCATCCTAGTTTATAATAGGGTTGCAACGAAGGTTCAGAACACATTACAGAAGGAAGGTTCGAACCTTCGATGGTACTAATTTACTGGTGATGTCACCATAGCTACTTGTTTATATTTGATTGAAAATCCTATTATTTTACAGGTAATCCATATAAATGGAATAAAACATTCACATGTAGTGTAAAAATATGTTATAAAGAACAGTAATCGTGTTTTTACAATTAAATAAAAATAAAAATACATGTTATTTATTTACATGTAATTGATGCTGCTTACGATATATACAGTAAGCTTGCATTGGAGCAGCAACAACTGCAGCAGACAGGCAAAACAAAGCTTTATTTAACAGTCACTGTTCCAAGCAGGTTATCAGTCTCATATTTTACTGCTACTAAAAATATGAATAATAATAATAATATGAACTTACGCTTGTCAAGTGAACCCAGATTGGTTATGCCTCCATGATAAGAGTCACCTGCACAGTTTGCATTCAACTTTTTTTTTTTTTTTGTCGTCTGGGCATTTAACAAAAAAATCCCAAACCGCAGAGGGGTTTAGAGACATTTCTTTCAATACAGCTTAAGCTCTACAACGCTTTGCTGTCGAGATGACGAATGAAGAAATTAAAGGTTTGCCTCTGGGTAACACGAGCTGGAGGGGGGAGTGGCGGCCGGTGCTCAGTTTTTAAAATTAAAATCATTAATGTTAGCGTATATTTTGTATGTTTCAAACATATTCTACCATAGCACTTCTCCTACACTGTCTTGTACACTAGGCATTCAGTACATATTTTACTGAAGCACTACAACCGCGATAGGTACCCCCCAAGTGCTTTGGATACTATCCCCTGCTCCATACACGGCAGCGGCACCATATAGAGTTGCTACATATAACGATATGGTAGTGGATTTTAATACAACTTTTGTTTACGTAATATGCATTATACATGTGGGTGACATTTAATGTGTGCTTTATAGCATTGACACATTGTCAAACGGTGGAATGGTGATATTTGCAGAAGACTACCTTCGGAAACCACTCCTATCCAGGACCTTGTTCCAACCCTGTCCTTCATTATTCTACTGAACAGTCTAAAGCAGGGGTCTCCAATCCAGGTCCTGGAGGGCCGGTGTCCCTCATGGTTTTTGTTCCAACTGTACCCTAAATTACTTAATTGGACCAATTAAGTGCTTATCAGAAGCTTTAATGGTCCAATTAATTAATTTAGTGATAGGATTGGAGACCCCTGGTCTAAAGCATTGTTTCAACCAGATCTTCAGTTGCTTACTGTGATTGAACCTAGGTGTTAGAACAAAAATCTGAAATGTAGTGACATTTCTCATTGTTTTTTCTTTTCCTTATTCACTTCTCAGATGTAATCTTCCATTTACAGTGGGAAACTTTAAGGTTGAGATCTACACGTATATGTAATATTTGCTAATACAGCATATATGTTTATAGACATATAACATTGTAAATTTCATACCTACATTAACCCTGTTTCAATACCGGGACCAGCTTGTAACTGCTCAATTAAGCAGATGTTTAATGTTAAGGGGTAGAGTTGGTAAATTAAGGGTTCCGTTTCACACAATCAGTGTTTTTTGCAGGAAAAGGCCCCCCAATAGCATTCCAAATTTGCATGGGTTTAAATTGCCTGCACACTAGTCAGCTGTTCAGTTTTTTGTCTATTTTTTTGTCTACCTACGATTTACAACATCTTTTTAACTTACGCTTACACAATGACTGGGTAATTATACTCACAAACATGTCTGTTCATGGGCACCTAGGATTGTTTCTATAAAAGATTAATGCAGATACCCTCTGGCTGCATGAGGTTAATTGGCAACATTCCCATGGGGCACAGTGTCCGTGGGCACACTGTCTGTCTGAAAAGTACTTCTGAGTTCAAACTCAACAACCTTCAGTGAGAAAAAACAAACAAACAGGAGTGCTTCTTATACTTTAGTGCTGTGAATCTGAGATTCCTCTGGGGAAGTGACCTTTCCTGTTTAAAATGTCAGACATAGTCAGTGGTGGTTTTAATCTGGTTAGTTTTACAGCTTCAAGACAAGTTTATGCTGGTTCGACAAGAGCCAATAAATGTGTGTCAAATTAGTGAGTCTCTGGATCTGCATGTTATATATATATATATATATATATATATATATATATATATATATATATATATATATATATATATATATATATATATATATATATAATGTGTGTGTATGTGGTTCCCATTCTTTTATAACCTTACCAAATTCCTTGACATTTTTTTTCTACAGATCACTACCAGCTTTGGACCAAAAATACGTATTACAGTCTAACTACTATAATGAACCCCCTTTTTTAACGATCCAAGCAGCAACAGCCATTTTTTAAATGGAAATTAACGCTATTAGTACCATCACTATTACAAAATCTACCTGGATAAAACAACCTTGGTAGTGACTGACACTGAACTTTCTCCAGTGTGAATGTGTTATTCTCTCAGTGAAAACAAAGACCTTGGTAGGCTAATTCGAAGATAAGGCTGACTCATAGATACCCTATTGTAGTGCGAATCATGTGTGACGTATACAACCGTTGCCATCTTCACACAAACTGCATGAAAGCACGAAAATATGAAGCAATCTATGCTGGAAATGTTTTTCAAGAGAATGGGCACGTAATTACTGTATTCAGCAGGTAAGTATACTTTTAATTTGTTTTCATTTCTTCACTGTTTTCTTTTAAATATACAGTTTAAATGTTGATCAATGTGAATTACTGTATACTGTACAAAGATGTTTTATTCAATTTGGGCATTTCTTCATTATTCTGATACAGCAAATTGCCAGACCCTATTATAGCGAAGAACCTGATATAACAAACATTTCTCCAGGTCGCAGGGGGGGGGGGGGGTTCGTTAGAGTGAAGTTAGAGTGTATTTGCTCACAGGCACTTCTGGTATATGGGAATCATAGCCATCCCATTTATCTTAGCAAAATCAATACTGCTGACCAGACACCGCTTCATCAGTATTTTACAGTCTTTGCAACACCTACCTAATGTCACTATTTTATAATGGTGTTAACAGTTGCAATTCAAACCTTGGTTAGTACACTTTAAATTACAAGTTGTGAGGCAGTCAAAACAGATACATGTGGCAGAAAAAAAAATACTATAAACTCTTGCTTTTAATTGCTGATGTTGATTTGGTTCGTATGACAGTACTGTTAATACAATGTAAATAAATACATAATAGACCATAATCCAATAATGTGCAAGGTGTAAACAACCACAAATGTGACAAATAAATTCCCCATTATTTTTAAGATTTTATTTTTATGTATAAACACTTTACATAAATGAACTCCTCTGAGACTAATAATTGATGAACAGTTAATTGGAATTTATATATATAAAAAAAAATCCATAAACAACTTGTCTCACATAATTTACAAAAGTTTAGGTTTTCCTTTTTGCTTTATATGACATGATTTTTTTTTGTCAGTTATTTTCTTAGTTTTCTCTTCTTAAAGGCAAACCATGATACCATTATAAAACCAATGATACATTTGATATCTGTAACATTTCATTGGCAGCAATGTCCTTTTATAAAGCAGCACGGTAGAAGCAGTTTGATTTATTAACAGCAGTATTTTCCCAGTTTTTGCGTATAACCAAGATACATCAGTTCCTATTAAGAGCGAGACTACTTTTTTTTTTAAAACAAAGGTCAACCATTTAGAATTAAAACAAACATGGTTATAGACATTGCCTAGTAAGAAAACCAATAGGCCTTTACACATATTAGTCCAGCTGAGTGCAGTGATATGCATATGTAAACACATTTTTTTTTTAAACAGATCACCTTTAAGGTCATTTTATAAAAAGTTCTTGTTTTTATTAACTACCACTCTTCTCCTTGGCTTCTTTTCTTGCAGAGTCCATCAAGGTTGTGCAACATAAATAAATCTCTGTCACGGCCTTGTTAAGGCCTAAGTAGTAGTTATGTTCCTACATTTACTCTGTTGTAGCTATGTCCAGCAACACTTAGCTCTGTCACCTTAGTGGGAAACAGCCATAGGCAGTCTCTTTGGCAACTGATAATGAACAGTTTGTTACCTCTTCCCTATTTCACTTTGCCTTAGAAATTGTATGTTGTTAGCACTGTCTGCTAACTCTGGGTATTGCTCTACAGAGAGTACATAGTACCCATCATAACCTTGTACTTTTCCAGCACTTAGCAGCTGTCGTTTCTCCCCTTCTGTCCATGGTCTGGCACCTTCCTCACCATCGCGCACTCTTTGCTGCTCCCTTGCCCACGCGCTGGAGAGAGCTCGTTGTCTGGCCTGCTCTAATATGCGTGCTTTCTCCTCGTCCAGGGTCATTCCGTAACGCACGTGTAGTACTAAGGCCCCGTACTGCATTTCCACATCCGCAAACCTGCGAGTTCTGCCATTCACCACTGTGGTGGACTGAGAGACCGTGACATTAATGCCATTCTCCAGAGCTTTGCGTCCACTTGTCAGTCTGAGAGTGCCAAGGTCAATTTCTGGTGAGCTGGCTTTGATAAAATAGTGAGTGTCTTTTCCCTCGATGGTGAAGTGCAAGTTCTCCATATAAAAGGCATTGTTCAGGACGGCTGCAACTTTGATGCAGTCCTCATTGGCAATGTTGAGCACGTTGGTCACCACTCTCCCCTGATTGACAGCCAACATAACCCCTTTCCCTATGAGAGATTTGACTGTCGCAAACCAAAGCCATGACTTCTCTCCGCTGGATTTGTGCCTGCTGATCTGAATCTCTGGCATCTTTCCAAAAGACATGAAGGCCCGTGCTTGTCTTACTACTTTTTGCTGGACTCCAGATATGGACTGTAAAAAAAACCCCAAAAAACAGAAGATGCTTTGAATATATATTTTTTGTACAATGTTTGGAAATATGTTATAAATGGTAGAACACCAGTAAATGTAATGTCTAAAAGGTAAATCTAGTTAGTAGATGTATTCCATGTCAGAAATGTATGTATAATATTTAATGTATGTGATATTTATTTCTATGTTTATTAATTGTCCAAAACATGTTCTCCTGTGTGATTTCTATTTCTATATGTTTCCAAATAACTTTTGATTTACACACACATTCACTCAATGGTAATACTGCAGTCCTGCTGGATCTTCTACAACACTTACTATGAGTTACCGTTAATATATTATTATTATTATTATTATTTATTTCTTAGCAGACGCCCTTATCCAGGGCGACTTACAATTGTTACAAGATATCACATTATACATTATTTCACATTATACAGATATCGCATTATTTTTACATACAATTACCCATTTATACAGTTGGGTTTTTTTACTGGAGCAATCTAGGTAAAGTACCTTGCTCAAGGGTACAGCAGCAGTGTCCCCCACTGGGGATTGAACCCACAACCCTCCGGTCAAGAGTCCAGAGCCCTAACCACTACTCCACACTGCAATATATTCTTCAAATTGTTTTAATTTTATTCTTATCTTCTTGGCCAGGTCTCTCTTGAAAAAGAGATTTTGACTCAATGTGACTTCATGGTTAAATAAAGGTTAAATAAAAATACAAATAAAATTCTTATCTAAGATAATTCCTGTAATATCAATGTTTTTTTTTCTTGTTTTTTTTTTTTTTTGTCAGTCATTACTGTTTTCTTGATAACGAAAACACATTTACATTAAAGTCCTCATCTCATACTGAATTGAATCCTTGTGGCAACAGTTATGTGAGCCTCATTACTAAATGTATGTAACACTGGGGGTTTCTCTACTCAGTATCATAGTTCCACATCAAAAGTTCCTTCTCTAGAATCCCTTGCTTTTCTTCAGGTTCAACTCTTATCTTTTACAGATAAAAAGCACTATATGAAAACAACTGAAGTCCATTGTGATTGCTTACCGGTAAGTCATCCCACAGCTGACTCTTCTGCAGCTCATAGGAAGGTTCTGTCAAATCAAATTTAGGGATAGGGAATCCAGGAATGGCATTGTGCAGATGGAACCCAAATGTCACCAGCCAGCTGTTGACATCTATGATGAACAGAAGACGAGAAAATTACAAGTAATTCAGCATTTTGATTAATACTTGCTGGGTAACAGCTGTATGTGTCAGCTATTAAAAATGTTACTCTAACAGAAAAAACAATACAGGAGAATTCATAGCAAACTATGTACACACTGGGGTCATAAAAATAAATGATAAGCATCTGGGTAATTGCATAGGATTGCAATGCACTTAGTGGTATGCTAATGCTTTATGTTATTAGACTACTAATTGCAATAAAGATAAATGAACAAGCAATAAAAGGGGGTTAAATTCCCACTGTCAAACATGATGTTACACTTCATGGCACAATTTAATTAAGCTATTAAGCATCAAAATATGTTTTCTTATACAAACATGTTGTCTAAATAAAATACGTAGTCATCCATTGTCACTTGTGTATTGTTATATCACATGCAAATATAAATTGTAAAACTTGGCTACTAATGATTTTATGCTCAGTCACAAATGTATGCTACTCAGAACAAAACTTACTTGGATATGGAGGTATTTAGAGAGAAACCTAAGTATTGTAACACTAAGCTTGCAGAACATACGAGCTAAGTTTTTCATTATAAAAACTTGAATAATTACAATTAAGTAAAAATTGAACCATGTAATAAAACAGGGATTGTTCCTACACATAGTTCTTCAAAGGTAGTACCCAATTTCAGTACGGTACTTCAAGAAAACCATAAACTATTCCTTGGCTTTAACTCAACCTATAGTATGAAGTCCCACATTTCTTACCTGTGACATATTCTTTTACATCTTGCACTTTGCTGACAGGATTGTTGTTTCGAAACATGTAGAGGTTAAAGGGAGCAGGATCCTTCCCCACTTTTTTCCAGACAGTGATATCAGGGATAGTCCAGCGTCCAGCCAGAATGTCATAATCTCGTTCTCCGAAGTGGATCAGCTTGGTCAAGGGGTCGTAAAGACCACCGTGAAAACCGATTACCAGCTGGAAGTCAGGGTTAGAATCAAAGTAGATCTCCCCATAGGCGGTGTATTGAATCTGCTTTATCATCAGACCATTACTGCTGAACACAGCCAATGGCGTGCCTGTGTTGTCACAAGCGATGTAGAACTCTTCCCCACTGCTGATTTCCATGGCAAAAAGGTGACCCTGGAGGTCATAGTAGAAAGATGTGATCTCAGAGCTGGAGTGGTTATAGACGTGAGTTATCCTGGTTAGGTAGTTGAGGTCAGCATAGAAGAACTGGAGATGCTGACCCAGGCTAGTTCTGGTAGAAACTCTCCTCCCAAGGCCGTCATAGCGGTACTGGACTGTCCAGCCGTTGCCTTTGCTGTAGACCCGAATTAGGAGGCCCTTGGAGTTATACTCGAAGATCTCAGCTCCTCTTTGGCGAAGGAAACCGTCTTCATCCAGCCGATACTGCACATCACCCAGTCGTGTGATCCTGTCTCTTAAATCATAGCGGAGGGGGGTAAGACGGGCGCTGTTACTAGGATTGAGCAAGTGTAGGTTGCCATTCAGGTCATAATTGTAGCGCCACATGATCTTCTCATTCAAGTAGACTGTCTGAAGTTGACCATCCACATCATATTCATAACCATACTTGGTGGTGTTGGCAAATGGCCCAATTTTGATCTCTCTCTTTGTGACTCGACCCATGTTGTCATACTGAATGGTTATCCAGTACATCAGTGACCTGAATATTTCGTACTGTATTTCTTTAATGCGACCATGGATGTCAAAGTGCTTGGTGTATGTCATGACAGCAGTCGAAATGATTTGGTTGATGTCATAGTAGATTACCCCAAACTTGCCGAACTGCTCAACTTTCCCAGAGATGTCATCAAACTGGTAGAGGTCGATGGGCAAGGGTGTTTCGTTAATTACACCCTGCATACTGGTCACGCGAAAGCTGTTGTCGTAGGTGTAGTCAAAGCGAGCATTTACCATCCCGTCCTCACTGAACCGGAAAATCTGCCTGTCGATGAATGGGCCGATTTGCCTGTACCTAATGGTGCAAATAAAACCTTCACTTTGTAAGTTCACTGTTTTAAGCACTCCCGCTGTCTCATCAAAGGTAAAGCTGACCCGGGTGCTGTCATACAAGATTTCTGAGAGCTTTGTCTCCCTCCTATATTTGTATAGGATCCGCCTCCCTGTTCCTAGGTGTGCTACTTTCAGCAGCTGCCCATCTTCACTGTAATCCACAGTGACAGAGGCATTACTTTCAGGAGGATTGTAAATATTTCGGTAATATCCAATTGAGCGAATGGTCTGCATTGTATGGCGGGCAACACTTGGCATTGTTATGGCAGACAAATGATCCAATAAATCATATTCAAAGATGTACTGGCGTTGGCTGTGGAGCAGCAGCACCATTGACTAGAAAGGAAGAAGACATAATAATTATACACATGGGTATTAAAATGCAAACTGCATGACAACAGGTATTACCATTCCATTTCAGTAATGATTTTCTTTTTTTAATTGAGTTATCCTTGACCTACAAGTCTTTACTGCTGCCCTGTTTAATGTACTTGGATGGATAATTCTAAAGGGTTTTGCAATTATTAGCTCTGGCCTCGTAATGTGCTAATACTTATGTTATAAGGTAGGCTCCATTTAATGTCAAATTCACTTAGCAAAACAGCAGGTAATTAAACAATTTGCATAATGGCAAGCAGCACTGATTTGTTATGCAAAATAAATTTACAAAGGATACAAACATGTCTTGTAAATAATTACGTAACCACCATTTGTCCCTTAATGGGCACAGTATGCTCGATAAATAGTTGTATTGGTTAAAAGTTGTAATACACAAATGTAAGCTACTTTGTCTAGAGGGCTGACCACCGACAATGTAATCCCAGTGTTAAAAGGGTGCATTGTTTGTGGAAAACCATGGTTGAATGAAAAAAGAGAAATTCATCAATAGCACCAAGATTTTATTTTAAAGAAAGCCTTTTAGATTTACAAAAGATGTTAAAAAGGAAAAAAAAACTGGAATTTGGCAGTGCATTTTTTGAATGTCTTCTAAAGCTTTCAAAGCTATCACTGATAAGTTGTTACTGATAACAAATACACTTGAATAGTCTGGAAGACACCTTTCTATGGTCCCTGCTAGAAAAATCTAAAAAGGTGACTTAGGAAGTGCATAATAAAGATGATTAAACAGAGAAGAAACAAGATCAGTACAAAATGATACAAAGACTATTGAGATATACAATTGTACTATATAGAAAACCCAGCTTTCACAACTTCTGAGAGGCAGACTACTAGACTATTTCAACATGCTGCTATGTTCTTAAGTATGTTCAAAGTATCAATCCTCCAGTGAGTGTCCACAATGCCAGGGAGATTCCTTCACCTTGTCATCTATTGTTCAACAGATACTACTTGAGCTCCCAAGACTCTACATATGGCACATGTTTCCAAGTTGATTTCCTTCTTTTTGGTCACGCTACCTGAGCTTGTGGCAGGCAATGAGAATAATAAAAAAAAAAAAAGACTCTCTGCATATTTTAATATCTTTACAGTATGAATAAGTTACTTTTTTATTGGATGCAACAAAGTCTTTTGAAATGTTTCAAAACTATGCTATATATATATTTATTCAACTGCCCTCCCTGAAAGTATTTCAGCAGTAAATCATCTTTTAGCATCATTTTTTTTAAGATCACCATCTCATCCAACTAGTCTTGTTAGTTTCCAATACAATCTTTTTTTATTATTATAATTTATTTTCTTTTTTTTTTACAGTACATGTATGTATAAGTGGCTCTTTATTTTAAGATCAATACATGTTTCTAGCACCCACATCCACACAAACAAGATATTTGCTTTTATAACTTGTCTCTCAAGGCTATTCAGTATAACTATCTATTGTTCTCTTCATAACCCTAGGAATACTCAACATATCACAGTATTTCAGCTACTTAATGTCGGCATTCTAATTTATAAGAATGCAGCTGAAGAAGCCAAAAACAACCCTTAGGGGACTACTGTGAATGCCTGTCATATTTTTTTTCTTCCATTATTTAAGTCTTTTTCTATAAAGGTAATAAATAACTTGAAAATTAACTTAGAAATTCAGATTCAGCATAGCTTTTGGAGTCTCTTTTCTGCTATGCAGCTGTACAAATATTTCAGCTATTGTGAAGTTAATCCCACAGCATGGAGCGCATTTCTGTTTGCAATTAATTTTTCTACCCGTGCCTACCTCTAGTACCAATAAAGAGTTTTTTTGTTTTTTTTGGAGGACGAAGTGGGGTTGTTATTGTGTCTACTGAACTGAGCTAGAGTGAGAGCAACATTGTTCTCACCTTTTCAAGGTATGTATAACTCCATATCTTCCCATCAGCAAATACCCGGGAAACTATCCTCCCCTGACTGTCATATTCCACTCTTTCGCTGGTGGGGCCCCTCTGGATGCTTGTGATCTGTCCTGTGGCTGAGTAGGTGACGTTGACAGACATTAGCTTGCTGCTCGGCACCCAAAGAGTTGGGTGACCTGAAGAGTCATAAATGATCTTAAGCAAAAATTTACGGTGGTCGTCATAGATCTTCTCTGTCCTTAAAGTCCGATCATAGTCAACCGAGAGGAGATTCCTGCCATTCACCTTTTGTAAACAAAGAAAAAGGAGAAGTCAATCAGTGACCCACAGCACCACTCACGTTTTGCGTCTCAACAACCCACCGTTGTTTAAACACCATTTACCCTGATCGATTCTCTTTGACAGTAAATTCATTTGGGGAGTTCTTGATCTAAGTGGAAGGCATTAGATTAACAGCGATTTTAAGTGTTCCACAGCAGCAGCCATTCATTTAAAGATGACAAGCTTCAGAGCAAATCATATTCTGACCCAGCCCAATTTACTGTACATTAAAAACAAACAAACAAACAAAAAAAATTAAACTATTTTTTTTTTTTTTCATGCTTAGGGCATATCTGATTCCTACACGGTTGCAGTGGATGAAATAGGTTCAGGTTTTTTTTTGCACTATGTTAGCTATTGGATGTGCCTTATACTTTTACTTTATTGTAATACAGATTCAAAAGGAACCAAGTTTGAGTTGGTACCCACAGCACATGGCCACGGGTTGGCTTTAATAAGTACTGAAGAGGAAATCCCATTTGTGGGTAAACATATTTCTCAACAGTCACCTGGGAAGTATCAGGTAATCAGGTAAAATGTATATAAAGAATAAACCATTAAAAGGTTATTCCATGTTCCATACTGATTATTAGTGTACAGAACTCACTGGGCTCAAATTAGATGATTGTCTCTATCCTATGACTGTAGTAAAATTGTGTGCACTGAAAAAAACAAAACAAACAACATTTCTTGATGGCTGCTTACCCTCAGCTTCCTTCCAAACACAATGACTTTGCCCCTGGTCTGCTCCTTGCGGAATCGCCACTCCACAAGATTCTGCCCATTCTCCCCAGGCAAGGTCATATTCCGTCGTGCCACTGTGGGGTTGGCTGCACCTGCCAGAATGTGGGGCTCAGTCTGATAGTGGGTGTCCATGCCATTCGCATAAATTACTCTCAAGGAGTTATCATATCCAACTTGGTAAGTGTTTCTCAGCTGGTCTGAGGAGGACAAAAATTCACAACAACACTTGTAAGTGAAGAGGTATTCACTACAGTGGAGAAGAAAACAAAATACTTTGAAGACACAGCACTGCAGTTAATACCTCTACTTGTTTTTTGACAGGTGCTATGGAGTTTTTAACATTTGTTAAGCTGACAGAATCTTGTTTTTTAATGGATTACTCCTTTGGTAGTGCAGCACTCACGTACACCATTCTGGATTTTTAGTGTATGAGAGCGTGTCAGAGTTATTTGTGGGTAGGATTCAAAGCAGTTACTCTCTAGCCTAGAGGGAACTAATGCACAGACCTTTCTCTTTATAACAGATGTTTGGTAAATGCTATTATGTATCTTATAGATTACAGTTAGTTTCCATATTAGGTGATTTATCCATCTTGCAAAATCTATATAAAAACATGCAACATAACATCTTTTAATAGAACACATTAGGCTAGTTCTAAGGCTGTTTTACTGTTTGTTCTCTGAGTGCTTCTGAGCACAGTGTGAGTTAACTATGGGTCAGTCTTCTCATAGTTACTTCAACCTAGGGGAGCCATCAGTGTAACTTGCCTCATGACCCCCTAAACCTTCTGTACCTTGTGCTGTCTATTAGCAAAGATAACCTGACATATTGCAATACCCCCCCAAAGAGATAGGTAATGTGTTCATATAATTCCCTTAAGATATTAAAATAATTCATGATGTTCTTTTGAGGAATGTGCCTGACTTGTAAACTTTCAAAGCACGTACTTACTTCTTCCCAGAACTAGGAACCCACAGACTAAGGTGATCTTGGATGCTTTACAAGAGAATACAAATGTATGTACTAAGACTACCTAAAAGGGGTCAGGGATTGCTTCATTATTTATAAAAAACTTGAAACAACACTGAAAAGCCTTGTAGAAGACAGACTGTGTCTTCACACAATGGCAAATTGCTTGAGGTTAGTTTACATTGTCCTGGTGTAATTTGTTACTTTCTCTCTGAATCTAAAGGAAGCTGACCTACCTTGAACCAAAGTGTAGAAGGAATCAATAGATGACAGGTTTGTGATAATACTGACATCTTCATCCTTGCTGGAAGTCTCAATGTCCACAATAATGGCCCTTTCCATGTCCCCATGGAGGTTGGTGACCACCCCAGTCGGAAAGGTTACATTTGTCAGATGGCCTTCACTGTCATAACTAAAGGACAACATTAATTAGATCAGTAACCTCTAATGGAAAACCATGTAATTCTAGTTTTTCTTTACAGGCAAATCTTTTTTTAAGACCAGTTCCAGCGGACCTAAAAATACAGAGTACATGCATGTTACAGACATTAACCTGTACATAATGATTTGTTTAAAGAGAAAGTGAAATTGTCCCTTATCATACATTCATTTTTTGATAACCACACTTTTCATCTTTAATAATGTTGTAAGACAAAAGTGTAATCTAACTTGTAACTGAAACACAGTCAATCTGGAGCATTGCATTCATAAAATCATGCACAAAGCCTTATTTCATAAGTTTATAAGCTTCATTCATCTTAATTACAGCTCATAATTTAACTTCTCTCAGATGTTCTCTTCTGTTACTTAAAGATATAACCCTGAACACTCTCTCCTGTGCTTTTTCAATATCTTCCCTTTAGGATTAATAATTGCAGTTTATTTTAAAACATTGTGTAATTTAAACAACTCGTGGCACAGTATACTCAACAACAAAACAGAACCACAGAGCTGTTGTGAATTTTCTTTCAAAGTATGTCCATTTTACTTTTTTTTAATACTCCTGAGCTTCCTTTCTTTAATGACAGCACCCAGTTTCAGCTTTACTATTGGTCACTGTATTCAGTAGATACACACACATACAGTGCCACTGGATAGCTAATGATAGCTGTTGTGTCTTATTGATGTCTTGGGTGATTTCTGATAGTCTGGTTGGCTTGTTTTGGATGGCTGCCAGCACCATCACACTGATTTATCTCTAGCTTCAGTTTATCTGCTCCTTTCTCATTCTGCAGCTATGTGTGGTGCTTATGAACAAGGGGCCTTGCATCCTGTCAGAAGCCCTCTGTCAGACGAGTCTGCTTCATAGGAAACCACTATGCCAAATGGGGGCAAGTTTTGATAATGCTGTAGGGCAGTGAACAATAACTAATGTGGCTACAATGTGACTCTAAAATGTGTTCCTAGAGTTTAAGGTTTATTCAACTGAACATGACTTTTGCCAGAAATGAGTACCATTTTGTCCTAATGCATTTCCACTGATGATATGCAAACTGTACATGCACAAAATATTAACTGTATTTGCTCTAATGTCTCATAAAACCTCAAAGACAAGTATAAAGAAATATCTCATACAGTATTAGTCAACCAGTATATATACAGTATATGCCTGTAGTTAATGTATTTGCATTGTAATATTCCTGTATTTGATGTATTTGCATTGTTTGTTTTTTACTGTTTGTATTTAATGTACTATGCCCTGTATTTCACTGTATTTAATGTATTATGCATTGTCCATCACTATCTTGTAAAGCGCTTTGTGATGGTGAAAGGCGCTATATGAAATAAAGATTAATTGATATAAAAAATCTCACTCCTTTACATGCTTGTTGTAGGTTTTAGGTACTGTATAACTCCATTTGTGTCTTCTCATAAGAGTTATATTTTTTAATTATATGCCAGTGTCATATACTCACTCAAAGAAAGTTGTCCACCCAATCTCGATGCTTTTAGTTGCTAGAAGACCACTGCTGCCATGGTAGGTGAACAAAACCAGCTCTTGACCCTGGGCAGTGAGAGTTTTCAAGCCTCCATTGGTTCCAATGGTGAGCCATATCACTTGATTGTCTGGAGAAACTATCCTCACTGGCATGCGGTTGGGATCCCTCCGAATGCGGAGTGTATTTCCATTGCTGTCCGTCACCGCAGTGATGTCGTTCTCATTACTGTAGCTAAAGTTATACATGTAGTCCCCAGTGATTAAGCTCAGTGTATACTGATGAGTACCATTGACATCAAAGATATACAGTTCTTGGTCTTCAGAAGAAGCAACTTCGTAGTGGTTCATGGAATTAAACAGAGGCTTGTTCTTATATACTGCACGAATCCGAATGTTACCCAGATCAGCTATGTACAATGTGCCGTCAGGGGAGACCACCAAAGAGGAAGGGGCATTGAGCTTTGCATCTTTGGCATAACCATCCCCGGTCTGGTAACAGTCACAGTTGGCATCATTGCAGTCGCAATCAGAAGGGGTACCTGCAAGCACCGAGATTTCACCATTGGTTGTCACCTGCCTAATGCGGTTAATTTTCTTTTCATCCGTCTCTGCAATGTAGACTACACCGCTGTATGACACTGCTATGGCACTTGCTGACTCCAGTGTGGTTTGGATGGCCTGCTTGCCCATTGCGTACTCAATTCCTGGAACTTGGCAGTGCATGGGCCGCCCTGCTGCGATGTGCACCTGCCGATTCTCAGTTATCTGCAGCACCACGTTGTTGTCCAGGACATAAATGGAGTTATCCATGGGGTTAATAGCTAGGTCTGTTGGCCACTCCAGGCGCACCTGAAATAAGATAATGAAGAAGCCGGTTAGTAGTGTGCAGTACAAATTATTATTATTATTATTTTGTCATTTAGCAGATGCTTTTATCCAAAGTGACTTATAGAGATTCGGGGGTGAACAATGCATCATAACTGCTGCTGCAGAGCCACTTACAATAGGACCTTGATTTTACGTCTCATCCAAAGGACGGAGCACAAGGAGCTTAAGTTATTTGCTCAGGGTCACACACAGTGAGTAAATGGCTGTGAAATGGAACTGAACCTGGAACCTCCTGGTAAACAAGGCCCTTTCTTTATGATTATTATTATTATTATTTGTTTATTTAGCAGACGCCTTTATCCAAGGCGACTTAGAGACTAGGGTGTGTGAAGTATGCATCAGCTGCAGAGTCACTTACAGCAACGTCTCACCCGAAAGACGGACCACAAGGAGGTTAAGTGACTTGCTCAGGGTCACACAATGAGTCAGTGGCTGAGATGGGATTTGAACCGGGGACCTCCTGGTTACAAGCCTGTTTCTTTAACCACTGGACCACCACTGACCATGTCTGTATATGATTTTATGGCTTGATGTTTCATCTTTGCCTTGTGGTAGCTAGGCCGCATTATAAATAGTCTTTGGGCTATATTAAGTTTAAATATGAACTAAATTTATCTGTTTAATCTGGAATTCTTTCAGAGCAATTTTCCTCAAGTGGAAGCTGCATTACAGTTCAAGCAGACAACAATGTACACTATAGGGAAGACACATTTCTTCATTCATGCACTAGGGGTGACAGTTCAGTGGGCTTGAGCCATGTGCCTCATGGGCTCCAAGTTTGAATTCCAGTCTCAGTAATAATTAAATTGGTGACAAGTGCTGTCTTTGTTTGTTTTTGCTCCACTGGATCAAAATACACCCTGCCACAGACAAGTGGTTTCCCCCACCCAAGAGTAATGACTTCTGAATAACTTGAACTCCTCACTGGGGATGTGCCTTTGTCAGTGGTGACACATGGAGCAACTACACCTGGCTGGGGAAACCAAATCTGTAGGCCTAGGTTCAGAGACACAGACTGCAACAGCCTGCAGGATTCAGCACAGAGGGCAATTAGATGGTATTAACCAGATGTTCACAGTCAGTCAACTTAGCTGTGAAAGGGTATCTGGATAAATCAATTTGAGAGGTCCAAGTTATTAGGCAAAACTGAGGTACCAGCTGATTGTGGGTGTAGTAAGTTATAGAAATGACATACAGTATACGTTTGTGTACAGTTTGCAACATAAGATTGTATACCATGGATACATATTTTTAGACATGATCTTACAGTTTAGGATAATAATATACCTCATGTTTTAATTAGGTTAAGGTCAGGGTTGGAAGCCAGCTGCAGATGAGCAGTGACATTCCACAAGGTGGTGCTGCAACCATACAGGTGACATCTTTTAATGTAAGTATTCCCAAGGAAATGTAGACTGAGTGGCATATACAGTAGATTAAAAGAGCTTTAAGAATCACCTGACTAATATGCATGCTGGTGTCACATGTCAATGGTCGGGCTGAAGTAAGGTCGTTTGATCCTAAGAGTGTTGAGATGATACCGTTCTGATCAACTTTTCGAATCATTGTCCCGTCCACAAAGTATATGAAACCATTCTTGTCGACTGCAATTCCTTAATACGGAAAAAAAGGAAAGATTACAGCTTACTAAGCAAAACATAACTGCTACATGTGTTGGAATTGGCTTAAAATTATCCAGGTCACTGAAGAAGCACATGTTTAATAATTCATATTGTTCTTTCTAGTCTCCCCTCCAAGTATTTTGTAGGCCAACTCAATGTGAGATTCTTACCAAACTGTAACCAAAATGGACATATTTCCAGTTTGTCATAAATTCTCTGCTGACAATGTCATTTCTGTGACAGATCATTTTCAAAGTAAAAAGACAAATAAATAATTAAAGTAATAAAGCCAGTAACACCGTATGTATGATTCAAACATGACAACAAAAAATAGAGAACATGAATAAAACTTCCTGATGATCAAAGGAGCGCAAACAAGCTTTTTCTAAACTATCCTAGAGAGTCAGTTTAGAAGTTGAGTTGATGCCTGTACCTTTAGGTCCCATAAGTAAGGCCTCTATGGCTTTTCCTCCATCCCCACATCTCGCTTCATCAAATGGCAGGCACTGCTCCCCAGTCCCTGCCACCACTTCAGAATTCTGCAGCAAGTCTTTAGCGCCAGTCAGCATCTTTGTACGGTAAATCCTGCGTGAATTGGTGTCAGAGACATAAAGCTGTCCGGTGACAGGGTCAGTTGCCAGGTAGTATCTGTGGGTTGGGTTGGTACTGCAGAATAGAAAAGTTAATGTGAATACCATTAAAGAGGATTTCACCAAACATTGCAGATCATCATATGCATATGCAATGTTTCACACTGCACAATAAAGGCAAATAGACAGATATCATGAGATTAACTTTTCCAATATTGATATTCATACTAGTAAACAGAAAAAAGGACTTTGTCAAACTGAATATAACCGGGGGTGACTGAAAATCACTATTGTGTAACAAGGCAATAATCATTTGTCAGATCATTTCCATCATTATCGCATCTCATTGCTTGTAAGCCTATATAAGATCATGTAATGATATGCATACTTTAATGACAATCAACAACTACTGCCATATTCATTAGGCCATGTTTATTTGCATCTATGCAACCTGCTTAAAATCTTATGAAGCCAGTTCACAAACAGGAAGATGGGCTTTTTGATACATTTTGATTGGAAATGCATTTCTACCTACTGTATAAAAAAAACAAACAAACATATTCAGTGTTTTTGTAGTTATTCACCTAGAATGACACTTTACTGGGGTATTTTAAAGAGCTATTGAAGTGCAAATAAATTCTTCGCAGATTTAATATTATGAGTAGAATGAAGAGCTGCTTTAGGCAAAACCAAACAGATGAAAGTGTTAAAATAATAGAATGTCACTGCAAAATTCCACTTCATTTTTACTGTCTAAAAAAAAAAAAAATCAAGCTTAACCCACCTTTTGAGATAATGATTTACTCTTTGGAAAACAAACCAAAAAGAAACTGCTGGTAAAAGATGCTGTACTGTGCATCCATCAAAACAGCTTCATTAGAGGAGTGTGAGGTCGATTGTGGCTAATGTTTATGAGGCTCTACAGTATATTAGTCAATAGTGGGTGGTTTTATCACATTTTGAATGAAACAACATATTTTGACTTGCACTTCTGGGAACAATATAGCATGCATTTTTATGACTCTCCCACCGCATTAAAAACATGTATACATTAATGAAAAATCAGTTGCCATTCAGATGATGACAAACTGATGCTTACACAACACTTAGGGAGTTTACTATGTAAACTTGTTTTGAAGCTTACCTATGTCTGAAATCTTTATTTCTTAGAAGAATGTAGGGAGACAGAAAAAAAGGTGTCAGTTAGATCCAAAGGGAGAAGAGAAAGACATGCAAATGGTGGACAAAAACAGGAAAATACTATTTCACTGGACAAACAGGAGAATATTAAAATACTTGATGACAAAAGAGATTAGACCGTCCAAAGATACAGTTTGTTTTCACAAACACCAGGTACTGCATGTTCATTTTATTAGTGTTACACTGGTTTATTTAGGTGTGTTAAATAGTGCATGTATTAGAAAAGATACATTTACAAGGACAGACCAAGCTCTGAACAATACAGCATGCTTAACAGAAAATTATTTATTCAGACCAAAAACTTACCTCAGCTCCATGACACTTGTGACATTCCCCGAAGGAAATATACGCCGAACATAATTGAAGTCACCGACATACAAACTCCCGTCGATGCCAAAAGCTAGAGCAACTGGTGCCAGCAACTTATTCCCCTCTGCCTGGCCATTGCAGCTGGGGCAGGAGATGCTTCGTCTGCGCCCATTACCCATGATGATGCTTATCACAGGGGGCTGCTGGGATATGAACTGATTCTCCCCGTTTCCTTTGTACAGAATTCCTGTGGTTAAAAGGAAGAGCAAATATCTTTTAAAAACAAAGTTCATTCATGAGATTTTAAGAATTTAAAATGACATTTTATTCCTCATGGCCAATGAACAACTACTACAATTAAAAAATTAACATTTTATGAAATGAATTACAGTTTCAAACATGACTTGCTCAGTTAATTTTGAATTATGCAAATTTGATCAAAGAAATGATTGTATGTCAGAATTTAAATGTCATCACGCCTACATTTTAAATTAATGTTTTTAATAACCCCAATTACATTAATTTTACTGTTGAATAAGTGTGTTACTTAGAAAACTGTAATAGACTCCACAGCAATCTGAAGTTAAATAAAAAAAAAAATAATAATTTCAACTTGCTGGTTTACTTAAACACACCACACATCACAATCACAACCATCCATCACATCTATGAGGCTATTTTCCATCCTTAGAAGAGTGCTCCCTACTCTTGCTAAACCACCATCATATGATATATAGATTACTAACCTGCAACCTGTATATAACATGCAGAGATTTTAAACTGCGATTTAGTTTATATTTTGAAAATTAAGGTCAATAACAACCACTTTTAGAAAGAACAACAAATAGATGACTCTACCTTCACAATGAGTGAATCCATACTCATTCAAATTCAACCTCAAAAACTGAGATAAAAATGTGTAATTACTGTGAAGAATGTTTCTATAGTCTTGCCAACCTGTACATGTTATTTTCCATGCAGTAATTGTCTTGCAATGCTAATAAACCAAAGACAAATACAAGATAAACCTTTGCCAGACCAAACCTTGCTTAATGCGTCTCCTAACTTGAGTGCCCTAAGAGCACCAGTCATTATAGATAAACATTAAAGTACTGCACAAATATAACTGTTTTTTTGGCTTCAAAGAGGAACTTCAAAGGATGACTACATGCTGGGAGTGTTACATGTCATATTCAGCACTGCGTTAGAATTCAAACTCAGCGGGATCCTAGCACAGTCCTCATTACTACAGAGATCAATGACTCCATCAAGGTCTACTGTATGAATGGCTAGCTACACCAATACATGTATGTCACAATAAATCTCAATATTCTGTAAACCATGTGAACTATATGTTTGTTATTTATTGCTTATCTTGTTTCATTGACTAATTGATTTTGGAAAGGCTCAAAAGAAGATCCTCTAACTTACCAAAATAATAAAGCCTTCACACCACTTTAATGCAGTACTGTTTAGTTACAACTTTGATAAAAGCATATCAGGCTTAGAGACGATCAACGTGACTTACAAGGTGACAAACTCGGGACAAACTCGGCACAAACATGTGACCCTGACTAACACTGAGTGCAAACTGTGCTCCAGTAACATGCATATGGGTATTTGCGAGTATGTTTACAAACTGTGTAAGGAAACGTATGGAATGAGTTATCTTACATTGATATTATACATATTACCAAAGGTAAAACTTAACCATAGCATTCCCATTTAACTAAACTAAATAAAAACTGACCCAAAAACCACATCCCAAATTTACCATGAAGTTCTTGCCCTTCATTCAAAGAACCATGGATTTTTAAAAGTTCAGATACTGATGAAGTAGACAACTGTGGAATTTAAATAAGCCAGACTTGAAGCTTCGAATTACTGCACAACCAAATGGATTCAATTTACTGATCGCACTTATTATTATTATTATTTATTTCTTAGCAGACGCCCTTATCCAGGGCGACTTACAATTGTTACAAGATATCACTTTTTTTTTTTTTTTTTTTGTTTTTTTTTTACACATTATTTTTACATACAATTACCCATTTATACAGTTGGGTTTTTACTGGAGCAATCTAGGTAAAGTACCTTGCTCAAGGGTACAGCAGCAGTGTCCCCACCTGGGATTGAACCCACAACCCTCCGGTCAAGAGTCCAGAGCCCTAACCACTACTCCACACTGCTGTGCACTTGCCGATTCTTCCTGAGCAACATCCGAAGAATCCGACCCATCCTCACCAACTATGCTACCCAGCTCCTGGTCCAGGCCCTGGTACTATCCCGCCTAGACTACTGCAACTCCCTCCTGGCTGGCCTCCCTGCGTCCGCCACCCGTCCGCTCCAGCTCATCCAGAACTCTGCTGCCCGCCTGGTGTTCTCTCTGCCTCGCTTCGCCCACGCTACTCCACTACTCCGCTCGCTCCACTGGCTCCCGATCACCGCTCGCATCCAGTTCAAGACTCTTTTACTAGCCTACAGATGCCTTGACCAGACTGCACCCAGCTACCTCCAGACCCTCATCTCTCCCTACACCCCCACTCAACCTCTCCGCTCCGACTGCACTAGAAGACTGGCTCTACCTCTGCTACGCTCCCCTGCCTCCAGAGCCCGCTCCTTCTCCACCCTTGCTCCGCAGTGGTGGAATGACCTTCCTACAGATGTCAGGACTGCCCAGTCCCTGACCACATTTTGGCGCCTCCTTAAGACTCACCTCTTCAAACAGCACCTGTAGAACTCCTCTGTCTTTATCCTGGGACACTATCACCCTTCATTTAAATGTGCTTTATTTTGCTCTTATCTGCCCCCTATTTTACTGCATTTAATCCTGTACTTCAGAATACTGTAACCTGCCAAGTGTTTAACCTGTAGTATTTTGTATTTAATCATATCCTGATGTAACTATCACTATTTAATCATATCCTGATGTAACTATCACTATTATCTGCTGTATTATTGAATTGTGGTTTGTCACACTTGAACAAAAGTTATTGTATTTCTTGCTCTTATTGTATTACTTGTATTGTAACACTTGAAATGTATTTGCTTACGATTGTAAGTCACCCTGGATAAGGGCGTCTGCTAAGAAATAAATAAATAATAATAATAATAGATGTGCTAAAGTGTAGTCGCAAACCTGTTGCAAACAAGTCGGCAGTCTAGGGTGAAATGTACTAAACAAGCGCAATGCTGTTAGCGACTTTTTAGGCTTTTTTAGCAGTTTTTCTTTGAGATTCAACCTAAGATGAATATGTAATTATGGGCATTCCTGCATAAATTCGCAAAAAGGGGGCAGAGATAGTGCAAATGAGGATAGTGCAAATATTATAATAAGATTTACAAAAGCTGCAGACAATTGCAACACTTACAATTGCATCAATTTGTTCAGAACTTTTGAAAGCATGTTTTAAACAGTCGCAATTGTTGCTGGCATTTCCCAGTCTGCTTTTTCTCGTGTGTTGCCAGTTGTGCTCAATGCATTCTTGAGTACCTAATTTTCACTAAAGTCAGGGTGCACTTACAAGCCTTGAAAACAAATTTCTATGACAATTCCTGTTTTCCCAGCATGTTGGGAGCAATAGACTGCACACATGTGCCACTAACCCCTCCAGCTCATTCTGAGCATCTTATAGGACCATGATCTATTGTGTGTTAATTGTCTAGGCCAACATTTCCCAAAGCAGGGGTCGTAACCCAAATATGGGTCGCAGCAAGGTTTCTGATGGGTCGTATGACGTTGAGTGCACACTGTTAAGATTTTGTTTCACTATACAACTTCTTATGCTTATATTCAAAATAAATACAATTTGCATACAAATCATTACAAGTAATTATGTACACAATGTATTGTTTTATCACCAGTCTTCTGCTTTGAATATGAATTAAGCATAAGGTGACTTGTGATTTTGAAAACAATTGTTAAAATGGATGCAAAACGAAAACATACTACTTGCAGTTAAAAAAAAAAAAAAATGCTATTACCATCTTATATTAACTTCAGTTTTTCTTACATTAGTGATGAGGATGATCGGCGTCCTCATGTGTCATTTGTTGTGAAACAACACAAGTTTTTTTTCCAAAAGAAAGCTGCTCAATTAGCTAAACAACAAGACGTTCTCAGAGAAAAACTTAACTGCACAACAGACTGTTGTCAGTATGTTTGCAATGCTTGATGTTGAATTGAAAATTAAAACTTTTAAAATGATATTGTAACGTGGAGGTAAAGGAAGCAATCCAAGTATTCTGGTCTCAAATGTACGGTTTATTTTACAAGAACGATCAGTTCAATAAAAAAAATGCAATAAACAATAACGAACACAGGATAAATAAAAAGGGTTTAATAAACAGGCAGGTAACACACACAAAGCTAACAGTCTCTGCATGTCTGACTCAGTAATTCATAAAAACAACAGGTTCTATCCCACAGTTCCAAAATTCGCACTCTTCACCTAGCCCCTCCCTCTGCCAGGCTTACATTTCGCTCCGTTCCCCCAATCACAGGCATGCATTACCGTCCCACCACCCATTACTTCAATGCACCCACATAGTCCATCAAGCCCCATGGGGGCTCTCCTGCAAATGCATGTCTGCGATTGGCTGCAGTCCCGTTGTCCACGCGAAGGGGACCCTTAACTCAAAAACCTGAGCAGGTTCGTCTGGCTCGTCGTTACAATATGTTAGTTTAATACCATTTTTTTTACTAATAATTAATTTGAGAAAAGAAAACATTTTAGCAAGCTGTAAAACTACCAAAGCCAGAATGCTTATATAGTGTAGTTACAAATAAATGAAATGTAGCTTTTTGATTGGTTAAGAAGTATTTCAGTTAAAAGACCTATTAGTGAATCATTTGGGGTCGTGGGTTCATTATTCCTGTGTTCATTGGGTCGCCAATCAAAAAGTTTGGGAAACACTGCTCTAGGCTACTAAGTAGGCCAAGTTAAAAATAATAAAAAACCCCTAAAATCATTCAGTTTCAATTTAAAATAATCTTTTATTCGCATTGTACAACAATGTGTACAATGCAGCAGCACGATTTATTTTGTGTTACCAGTAGGCTAAAGTGAAAAGAAAGTGCGCTAGGTATTCATTTGATTTTACTACTGTACTATATACCTAAGGCCTATTGTACAGATTTATATTTTTACATAATGTAATGTGTAGCCTACCCATAGCATATTAGTGTTATTTCAGCACAATGATTTATATTTAAAATAAATTGAGAACTATAAATGTGTGTGCGATTTTATTGTATTGTTTTTAAACCCGACACCTCCTTATGTTGGACAAACATGTCCGGTTTAGCGATGGGCTACTGTATGATTATGAAAAGCTTTTTGGGGGTGAAGGTCGGGGCCCCACTATAGAATCTTATCGGATTAAACTGCCTTTCATTTTTTATATCTATAACAGTATTAAAATAGGTAAAATGAATACGGAACAGAATGCAGTGTATAGATGACGCTTACATTTAGCAAAAACAATGTTATTTTGATTCTTGCACCCTTGCATGTATAGACGTTATCCTTCGGACACCCTCTGCTGCAGCAAACCACAACTCAACTCCCGCTATTTATTTGAAAAATGTTGCACGACTCTTGCAATGTATGCTAGAGACAAAACAAATATTTAAATTAGTATATTACGGCTCTTTTCATTAACATATTTTCTCTTAATACATGCGACAAAATGTATACTTTGTGGATTGTTGCAACGAAAATGTATTAGTTCTAGAAGAGTTCCTAGAAGAGAAATTGACTGGAGTCCCCCAAGGGTCAGTCTTGGGTCCTCTCCTGTTCTCTCTCTACACCCGCTCCCTGGGCCCCCTCATCGCATCCTATGGTTTCTCATACCATTTCTATGCTGATGATGCTCAGATTTTCCTCTCCTTCCCCACCTCTGACTCCACCATCTCCTCCCGTATCTCTACCTGTCTGTCTGCTATTTCCTCCTGGATGCACTCGCATCACCTCAAACTCAACCTCTCTAAATCTGACCTCCTTTTCTTTCCCTCCTCCTCCCCCTCCTCTGATCTCTCTATCTCTGTTCCTCTGGAATCTACCACACTCTCTCCCTCTTCCTCAGCTAAAAACCTTGGAGTCACCCTGGACCCCTGCCTCTCTTATTCCCAGCACATCTCCACTCTGGCACGCACTTGCAGATTCTTCCTGAGCAACATCCGAAGAATCCGACCCTTCCTCACCAACTATGGTACCCAGCTCCTGGTCCAGGCCCTGGTACTCTCCCGCCTAGACTACTGCAACTCCCTCCTGGCTGGCCTCCCTGCGTCTGCCACCCGTCCGCTCCAGCTCATCCAGAACTCTGCTGCTCGCCTGGTATTCTCTCTACCTCGCTTCGCCCACGCTACTCCACTACTCCGCTCGCTCCACTGGCTCCCGATCACCGCTCGCATCCAGTTCAAGACTCTTGTACTAGCCTACAGATGCCTTGATCAGACTGCACCCAGCTACCTCCAGACCCTCATCTCTCCCTACACCCCCACTCGACCTCTCCGCTCCGCCTGCACTAGAAGACTGGCTCTACCTCCGCTACGCTCCCCTGCCTCCCGAGCCCGCTCCTTCTCCACCCTTGCTCCGCAGTGGTGGAACGACCTTCCTACAGATGTCAGGACTGCCCAGTCCCTGACCACATTCCGGCGCCTCCTTAAGACTCACCTCTTCAAACAGCACCTGTAGAACTCCTCTGTTGTATCCTGGGACACTATCACCCTTCATTTAAATATGCTTTATTTTGCTCTTATCTGCCCCCTATTTTACTGCATTTAATCCTGTACCTCAGAATATTGTAATCTCCCAAGTGTTTAATCTGTAGTATTTTGTACTTAATCATATCCTGATGTAACTATCACTACTTAATCATATCCTGATGTAACTTTCACTATTATCTGCTGTATTATTGAATTGTGGTTTGTCACACTTGAGAATTATTGTATTTCTTGTTCTTATTGTATGACTTATATTGTAACACTTGAATGTATTTGTATTTGCTTGCGATTGTAAGTCGCCCTGGATAAGGGCGTCTGCTAAGAAATAAATAATAATAAATGAAGTTTATACATGAGCTGTACAATTCATAAGGTCTGTCACAGTTCAGTCAGATGGGGTTCTTTCATATAATTATGTTGGGACCAATTTATTAATGGTGTTGGGGAAAAAAAAAAAACAGAGATAAACTGTGCATTATGTGACTGCGTTCAGGTGTACACTGGTAGGTGTTTTGCCTGACTTGTCCTTTGAATTTGCTGTCAGTCTTGCTATAATGTTCTGAGTCCCGGGATGTTTGTTCACAAAAATACAATCTAAATGATATCGTATTGTACATGATTTATTATGCAGCTCTTGAGATGAGGCTTACCAAAAATGAAAGAGTTTGAATTACCTGTTGAAAACTACTTCCAATAAATGCTGCTTTATACATATTTTCAAAAGTGTGGTTTTGGGTCTTTAAGACATGAATAATAAAAAGCAAAAATGAAGAAACACATGTGAGGATTTAATTCAACACTTTCAGCAAGTGGCTGTTAGTAAGCTGAGCATTGTCAAACAGATGAGAAGGTTACAGGTGAAAATCTTCGATAGGACAGTAGCTTCAGAGGTACTCTGCTGTCTGTCAAGTATGTGTGTTGTTGATGGAGACATTAGCGGTTACATGGTGGGCTATTAGGACAGCTCCCCGGGAATTTAAAAAAAAGTCAATGTTACAGAGAGGAGGAATCAAGGTAATCTAATTGTACAGACCTTGCTTGGATCTGGGAACAATGTTGTCTTAAAGATTATAATTTTGTCAGTGTTGCACCATTCCAGCTACAATTGGTCTGACTTTGGAATGGCACCACCTCCCTTAATGTGCTTGCGCAAAAAATCTCATACTGCCGTTTGATCCACTTTGTACAGAGGAATGTCAGCTTTTACACACATTTTGACAAAATCTGAAACAAGTTTCACGCTGTTCTTTGGCAGTTGTAAGACGTTGAAATGATCCAAACACAGTGGTTTCAGTGTTTTCGATGGCCCTGCTGTTTCGGCCTCATCCTGTTTATGTTTCCTTTCATTCAATTTATGTTTAGCACTTCCCATGTGTTCTACAATGGTCTGCCTAACAGCACATTACCATCAACGTGAAATTCCTCCTTGCCAAACTCGATCTTTAGGGGTGATTTTTATTGTTTTTAGCATCTTTGAACAGCTCTGAATACTGAAGTAAACTGAACTTGAATACCGGAAGCAATTTTATTAGACAGGTATGTTTACATAAATTTAAAGCAAAGTCACCTGTGTTAATGTTTCTATATTATATGTGTATTGATTTGGTTATTATCAAACATGTTTTTTCCCCTCCCCAAGTGTAAAAGAAAAAAAAAAATCTCAGAAAACATAGAAAATCTGCGTTTTTCCGTGTTATTCCGCAGCAAACTGATTCCTAGGATCCCTGTTAATAATATAAAGCTAAACCTCGCCAAGAAAAATAAAACCCTCTGAATTGGGGGGGAAAAAAGGATTGGGTGCAAAAAGCATTTGTTTTGACTTTGTGATTTTTTCCTCATCCTATCAGCTGTATGACGTCAGCTAATAGAAGCCATATAAGGTTTCTTTAGGGTGTGTGGAAGACTGACAGTACTGCCCAAGTTCTTGTAGGTTGATATTTGGTCCAGTTTAGACTAGAAATACTTTTTGTGATGCAGGTGAATTAACATTGTTTTAGGTTGCAGAATTCCCATGCTGAGTTGATTAAGCTAATAATATTGCAAAGCAGAGTTAAGAGCCTTTCTCTTGGGGTTTGCTACCAGGAATAAACAGTAGTGTAGTACAAGGTCAATTAAATTCAAATATGATCAGATAACAACAACAACAACAGAAAGTCTGCCAAGATGTCTTTAACTTAGGCCTTTATTTATGTAAGTTTAATGATTGTTACCAATTATTGTAATATTATTATTCTTTTTAACATAGTTCCCTTATAGCTGTCACTTTAGGGTTTATTTATTTAACCTTTCCTATTATATCATGTTAAAATGTCTTATTTTTTTATTAAATAAACTGGTTCATTTATAAGGCCCCAAAGAAGATCCCACAGGAATGATGCAGAGATAGACTATGAATGGATGCTGGCAACATGTAACAGTATTAAGATAGCAGAGCAGTACTAGCTGTCACTGTGCTAAATAGAGATGGCACAGTAATGGACATGATTGTATTTCGTGTTGATAGAGTAATAACACATGTTGCCACTGTGTGAGATGGAAAGGACAGGAAACAGTGCATGGCATTTTTGTGTGTAATGGAGGGGGAGAGTGATAGTGCATGTGACCATTGTGAATCAAAAAGCAGGTCCAGTGACAGGGCATGTTAAGACATGTTTGATAGAATGGCTTTATCTGCTGTGCAGTGAATAAAGCCGACATGATCAGGTTGACTTAAGGGTTAAGGAGCTTGGCTGCCCAGAACAAACAAACAAACAAAAAAAACAACTAATAAATGGACTGCAGGCCCCACCAACTAAACGGCAGCACTCAGATTAAAGGGTCTCAAACTCCCAAAGACAAGTGACACAAAGCCTAAGAGGCTGCAGGGCTTAGTGTCACTCAAACTGGCACTACAAGAAAAAAAAGAGGCTGTTGAGGATTATTCTTCTGGACAACCAGACATAGTTGTGTGTTTATTAGCTTTGTCCCATCGGTTCCACGGCACTGACACATAATGCACGTATTTACGAAAGAAACACCCTGTGTAAAAGAGTAAAACATATTTGTAATCTTTGTCTGACAAGCCACGGACCGACATTTTTCCTAAATAGCTCTGTTCTATAATTTTCATCATATGAATCCTACAAGTCAGCACACTGCGTTATTGCACCTGATTTATTCTGTCATTACTTTGAAAGATTGGTCCTTCACATTTCTCCTCTATTATCATGAAAATGGATGATGAACAATATTTCACCTTCATTGGAATATTTATTGCAACTTTTCTTGGTGCCCATGCAAACACCTGTCACTGTCTGCATTCCCCACCTCGATGAATTTCTCTGGCTCATCCAGCTTTTCATTACAACTAATTACTTTGCTTATTCAATTAGACATGCGTCACTTTGAAAAGTCACTATCTGTCAAACTCTACTCCTTAACAGAATTTCAAACCTGGATCGATTCACTCTTTGAATAGGGAGTGACATTCATTTTTTGGCTGCTGAAGGGCTGTCTTAACATTTTTCAAATATTTTATTCTTAATGTTGTCTGGCTCACACAGTACAGTATTTTATGGACGAACACCTCTGTACTTGTTTCTCTTAATCACTTACTATAGGTATCTTTTATTAATTTACTCTGCAGCACTTGCATACCAGTCTTTATATTTCAAGTTGAGAATACTGCGAGCTAAAGGAAACTTTTTTGTTATACATTTCAAGGCAACCATTCTGAAGTTCAGATAGAATTCTGCGTTTGAACATTTTCTTCCTTTTATTCACACTGCATATTTACAAGGATATATATATATATATATATATATATATATATATATATATATATATATATATATATATATATATATATATACACAGTACTGTGCAAAAGTTTTAGGCAGGTGTAAAAAAATGCTGTAAAGTAAGAATGCTTTCAAAAATAGACATGTTAATAGATTATATTTATCAATTAACTAAATGCAAAGTGAGTGAACAGAAGAAAAATCTAAATCAAATCCATATTTGGTGTGACCACCCTTTGCCTTCAAAACAGCATCAATTCTTCTAGGTACACTTGCACAAAGTCAGGGATTTTGTAGGCATATAGTCAGGTGTATGATTAAACAATTATACCAAACAGGTGCTAATGATCATCAATTCAATATGTAGGTTGAAACACAATCATTAACTGAAACAGAAACAGCTGTGTAGGAGGAATAAAACTGGGTGAGGAACAGCCAAACTCAGCTAACAAGGTGAGGTTGCTGAAGACAGTTTACTGTCAAAAGTCATACACCATGGCAAGACTGAGCACAGCAACAAGACACAAGGTAGTTATACTGCATCAGCAAGGTCTCTCCCAGGCAGAAATTTCAAGGCAGACAGGGGTTTCCAGATGTGCTGTCCAAGCTCTTTTGAAGAAGCACAAAGAAACAGGCAACGTTGAGGACCGTAGACGCAGTGGTCGGCTAAGGAAACTTACTGCAGCAGATGAAAGACACATCATGCTTACTTCCCTTCGCAATCGGAAGATGTCCAGCAGTGCCATCAGCTCAGAATTGGCAGAAAACAATGGGACCCTGGTACACCCATGTACTGTTCGGAGAAGTCTGGTCAGAAGTGGCCTTCACGGAAGACTTGCGGCCAAAAAGCCATACCTCCGACGTGGAAACAAGGCCAAGCGACTCAACTATGCACCAAAACACAGGAACTGGGGTGCAGAAAAATGGCAGCAGGTGCTCTGGACTGATGAGTCAAAATTTGAAATATTTGGCTGTAGCAGAAGGCAGTTTGTTCGCCGAATGGCTGGAGAGCGGTTCACGAATGAGTGTCTGCAGGCAACAGTGAAGCATGGTGGAGGTTCCTTGCAAGTTTGGGGCTGCATTTCTGCAAATGGAGTTGGGGATTTGGTCAGAATTAATGGTCTCCTCAATGCTGAGAATTACAGGCAGATACTTATCCATCATGCAATACCATCAGGGAGGCATCTGACTGGCCCCAAATTTATTCTGCAGCATGACAACGACCCCAAACATATAGCGAAAGTCATTAAGAACTATCTTCAGCGTAAAGAAGAACAAGGAGTCCGGGATGTGATGGTATGGCCCCCACAGAGCCCTGATCTCAACATCATCGAGTCTGTCTGGGAATTACATGAAGAGAGAGAAGCAACTGAGGCTGCCTAAATCCACAGAAGAACTGTGGTTAGTTCTCCAAGATGTTTGGGCCAACCTACTTGCCGAGTTCCTTCAAAAACTGTGTGCAAGTGTACCTAGAAGAATTGATGCTGTTTTGAAGGCAAAGGGTGGTCACACCAAATATTGATTTGATGTAGATTTTTCTTCTGTTCACTCACTTTGCATTTTGTTAATTGATAAATATAAACTATTAACATGTCTATTTTTGAAAGCATTCTTACTTTACAGCATTTTTTCATACCTGCCTAAAACTTTTGCACAGTACTGTCTATATATATATATATATATATATATATATATATATATATATATATATATATATATATGCAATAAAATGACAAAGGACACATTCACATTTGAAACATGAGCTCTTACCATTCTGGACATCTAACATGTGATGCTTGCCCAGTGTCCAGCCACCCATATTAGAAGCATCCAGTTCATATCCCTGTAAAATGGCAGTCCTTTTCTCCCAGAGGATCAGGTCCAGGCAGGATTCATACTCAAACCCGACAGATACTAAAATGACAAGAATGTAAGATACAGTTGACAATGAAAGGAATACACTTTTACCAAGGAGTCTCTCTTCTTTCATCTAGATCTTCAACCCCCTAATCATAAATTCTGAGATAAAACTTCACATACTGTAGATTAGAAAAAACAAAAAACAAAACAAAAAAAACCTTGACATTAGCTTCAGCTGAAGTGCTTGTCTACTTGATATAGATTAATATTTTTTTTACCTAAATCTCTCATTTTTGTCATGCAGCTCTCGTGTAGCAGCATTAGCAGCACTGTACATGTACATTATGTCACACTCTGAGCTTTTAAGTCTTGTCCTTTAAATTGCCTCTACAATACCAACACTTTGAAATAATGCTCACATGGTGCATCAGCGCAATATTTTTAAACTCAAGTCTAGGTTGAGTCAATTGCATTAGGAGACTGAACCTTTGACTTTCCAAGATCAATAGCTGCTAAGTCTTGAATTGGTCATATTATAAATATAGTTAATTAGTATTAAACCTAGATGAATAGAAAGGTAAGGATCAAAGTTGCAGCCTTTAAATACAAATTCCAGTCATTACAAAATACAGTATTATCTTTTTTTAAAAGCAAAAATAATAAATCTGCTACACAGTAAAGATCTTAATCTTCTACGCGCCGGATCGCTGTAATTTCAGGTTTTAAATACTGATGACGCGATCTCTTTTCCGGGAGCAATCAAATCAGTCTTTCAGAGCCGTGTCATTGAATAAAGCTTGGCAATAGGAACAAAAAATGTTATCCGTACATGCCATTTTTGAGGATACATTTAAAAAACGCATACACAGCAAACACGTCTACCAGCATGTATTTTCGAGAGGAGGCTTGTATTTGACAGTACGTACACCACGTCACTTTTATTTATTTATTTATTTATGTATTTATTTATTTGTTTGTTTGTTTGCTTGCTTGCTAGCTTACAGTGGTGGCCACATTTATTGTATTACCCCATTATTTTTACAATTACTGCTTTATGATCACCATATGGTTCGTTTTTCTGTAGACTATTATTGTTTTTGTTATTGATTGATTTGCTGTTCGTGGTTATATTGAATTCTATAACTTTTGTATATAAATATGATTTTCTCCTCATAATACAAAACTATTGCAAGTCAGAAAAAATACAGTACATTATGTTCATATGCCAAAATGAAATGCATTTATTTATTTCTTTGCTTTACAGTGATGGCCACATTTAGTGCAGTAGCCCAATACAGTTTACTGCTTTGTCGCCATTTATACTATAGTTCGTTTTTCTATATACTTTTTGTTGTTGTTGTTATAGTAATTTTTCTATAAAAAATGCTATTTGTGGATATATTGAATTTTATTATGTTTGTATATACATATGATTTTTCTCTTCATAATGCACATTTATTGAATAATTTAATAAAAACAACTGCATTTTTACTTGCATGTATTCATATGTTTCACGGTTAAAAAGGTTTTACGTATAATTTGGCAATGTACTTTGTGATATTTTACTTAGTCTGGACTACTTCCATAAAACAGCTGACAGTGCCGGTAAATAGGGCCATTTTGTCATACAGACCATGGCTCAGACAAAATCTTGTAGCTCCTCAATGGCAGAAGATATTTAAAATCTGATTTTTATTTGAAATCCTCATACAATTTTGCAACTGTAACATTCCATTTTTTTTTCTATATCTAACAGAAAGGGGTCAAATTGGCAGTTTTGGCATTCAACAAAGCTACAGTACCACCTACCACAACAAGTTATAAATATTAATTTAACTGTATCAATTAATTAAATAGCAAACTGTTTTATATGATGCACAGACCTTTGACAATGCTAGTAGTAGAGAAGCAGGCCTCATACAGAACTCTAAAAGATATTAAGTACAAATTAAGCTGCAGAATGTTGAACCTGGTATTTCACTCTTATTTTACCTTGCCCTTCACATCAAAAACACACAACTCACCAACTGCTTCAGACAAGCCATAAACCTTCTGATTGTAAGCGTCTGTCTTGTCCCATATAAAGGTGTAGGACAGGTTGGGAGAGGCTGGAAACCACTTTTGAAAAAGCCTGCCCACCACGGCTACCATGAGATGGACCTTCATGAGGTTGAATGGGATATTAGTCTGGGTCATGGTCACTTTAAGGATAGGCTTATAACCTGCTGCACGGGAGCTCAGGTAGAAGAGTTTGAGATCAGTGCCTGGGATTGCAGTCTCCTCTTGTAGGACCTGAAAAGGAAAGTCTCAGTTTCCGAACTGGTAGAATATACAGCATAGTATGACATTTCATCTTCCATTAATGCAACGTTAGCAAGAAAAACAAAAACACTTGTGTTGCAGTGCACACATTGCTCTGCAGGCTGTGTTCAGTAGGCCCGAATCACAGATGAAACTGATTCTCTTCTGTTCTTACATGCAGTGAAACTTTATCATTAATGTTTCAGTGAGGCAGCATAAGTTCATTGAAATCAACCGTAAAATATACTTTTTTCCTGAGGCTCTGCAGTAACTATTAGCACCTTTGTCTAGGTTTTAAGAACTCAAGTTACTTGTTTCCGCTGACATTCCATTAGCAAAGGAATCACAGATGATATCTATGTAAATCTATGTAAAACAAAGAACTGCAGAATACGGAGGCAGAACTGTTAGTATGTAGCTCCATATTAATATATTATTTACTGCACATTGTAACATTCATAAATAATAATACTTTAATGAATGTTGTAACATTTATATATTATATTTTAATGGAAGCTGTTTATAGGTTGTAGCATAATAACCAAGGCTGAATTGAACTGAATTAGTATTTTGGGGAATAAAAACTCACAAGATAACAATAATAATAAACGTTCTGTATGATATATTTGTTAGCATAAATTCGTATTGCTTACTTAATTGCTTTGTGCTTGCTATGCACGCTAATGCAGCACAATTTGTATTTTTTGTTCTTGTTTTAATTATCAGATAACACCAATCTGCATCAATGGTGCAGTGTTTCATGAATGATTCCCACTTCCAAAAGCTGTAAAATACTGTCCAAAAGGTCACGAAAATATCATATGATCAGTGTTTATTTACCTGTGTCTCAGGAATGATGGGGCTCTCTTCAGGGGATGACCTGAAGAACGTGGATAATGGAGATGAGACAATGAGAGGGCTGGGCCTTACAAACCCGCTCAGGTCACAGCTGGGAATGTCATTCTCTTCTTTCTTCATCACCAGTGTGTCCATGACATAAAACACATTCCAGGGGATCCACACAGTGCGGTACTGGGTTAGAAACGGAGCACGCTCAAAGCTCAGAGTCAATGAGGCACCACCATTGGCCAGCAGGTCAAACCTAACCAAAGAGCAAAAACAAAATTAATTAACAGAACATAACCTATAATTTTACAGCATCCCCTTTGCTCCTTATCGATGCAACTACAAAAAAGATTGGATAACTCTTTTTAATGCCCTACATTCACCATGGTTCCAGTACCTAGGGGGTGCACTTCTGTCTGGGGAGGCTCTATATGCATCCCTACTGCTTTCTTTCCAAGTTAACAGCTGCTTTGGTCAGGCAGTACTGTAGATGCTCTAATATCTTTGGGTTTTTTCTAGAAGTGATTTAGAAATCATAACTGCAGCCAAGAGCATGCAATTTTTTTTTTCTCCACTCTGTCTGTCCTTGAAAGGTAGCCCATAGAAAAGGCTAGAAGTTGTCATCTTGTACAGTATACACCTTACAGCATGCATCTTGTTACTCAAAATAATCACATTTTATTATAAATGTCCTTAATCTTAGTTTTATCACTGTTAGGATGTACAAGAGGTTGGTCAACACTAATTCAATAAAAATTGTGACCAGATGGTGAAAACTATTAAACACAATTAGTAGACGTCTAATTTGTCATCTTCCGCAAAGCAGGTAAAATAGACGTACATTCCATCCTGCCGGGCAATGGTGTATCCGTGCTCTGGGTAGTGCACAAATGAGACATTAACTCCAATGAGAGGGGTTCCATCTGCTGTTAGCACCTGACCTCTGATGATAGACACAAGGCTGCAGAACAAACAAACAGCACAACAAAACCATTACAGTTAACATCTGTTCTCCTTCAAGGCCATCGCAAGCATGATTTACAGGTAACACAATCTAAAAGCACGCAATCCATTGTTATTCATGAAGTCAGCTAAGGAACACTCCCCAATTCCCTGCCCCCTTTAACCAGGCATCATTTATATTCTCTAAGTGACTCTGAAACAATTTCCATTTTAATTTGTTGCAAGCTGTTCTCTGGAGACTTATCAAGATCAATAATTTAGTGATGAATGCTTAAAAATTATAAACTATATACTTTTGAACCATATATCACATAGTCGGCAATTACTTAAAGAAAACTTAGAAGTCCAATTAATTTTGAAGCAATTTGTAAACCTGTAGGGGATGGCAAGTGAAAGACTTAAAGGGGCGTTAAGGAACATTTATGCTTCAACTTTTAATCAACTGCTGTGCTTAACTGCATTAATGCTGGTAAATTACAGTAAGCCCAGGAGTTCCTGTGTTAATCCTCTTCCTTTGCGCTGTGAGATACAGTACAAGACACCTGCTATTAGCTAGTGGTTTATTTGCAGGTCATTACAGGTTTCTAAAGTGCTAATCAAACATACCAGCCATGCCATGTTGCTACCATGCAGTGAGCAGTATTAAAACCCCCTCGTAATTTATTCCATTTCCCAGATTCAGTCCACTTAAAAAGAGTAACCTTTTCTTCTCCCAGCAACCCATTTAACCTTTCTGACCCAACTTGACCTGATCTCTAGCTAAACCTCCACATACTCTCAGGTTTTAAGCAAAAGATAGAAATAACGAAACATCTCTGTCAATGACTATCACTTAATACAGAATTTTACAATTGGCATCTTAGAGAGGATCAATTAATATATGCATTTCAAACTTAATTAGGTGTTGAAACACCTGTTCTGATTTGATTTGGACTATCCAGCTACAGGTTAAAAGGTTGTGCTCAAATTACAGGAGGATTCAGCAGGTTTCATTCGACTTTATAAAGGAAAATGACTAGTTAATTCTATAGGGTGATGCAAAACTTTTGGCCATAGCTGTATACACCACATTTTTAATTGATAAAAGCTGATCTAATTTTTCTAACCAGGCCTTTTGTACATTTAACATGTTTTGGTCAGATGACAATAGAAATAAAGCAATGAATTATGATCTGCAATAAATACACCCAAAGTTTAATGTTACCAAAAAAACAATGCAATATACAAGAGATGTGGCATTCTTACTTCATTTTAACAAATGCAGTATGATAAGTCCAGTCCAAATAAAGTTTCCATTATTGATATTATACACTATTAATCAGAAAATAATAACTACGAAAACTAATTTGAGATAAACGTTTGGCAAAATTTTCATGAGAAGACTCCACCCTTAATCAAAGCTAAATTCAGTCATTCTAACAATGTGAACGCAACAGTGTCCCATGGTAGCTATATAAAACTTACAAATAATAGCATTCCTATAACTGTTACCTTTGTAAGACTTCATCAATCAATGTTAATTTGATATGAAAGGTAAGCTTAAAGTACACATAGTGCATCCAAAATACAGAAATCAAAATACTTTTTAAACCACCTTTCTAAGCAACGTTATTATACTTTCAATCTTCAGTCGCAATTGTTTCTCTTTTTGACACTTGCGCGTCATTGATTATTTGTATTTGTAAACTGTGAGGGTGTCTGATTTTTTTTCATGCATTTTTATTATTGCAATGTTGCCAACCTTAAAGACCTCCGTTTTGTAACATTGAAAAGATAGCTATTTAACAACCTAACAGGATAATATATGTACTATAATATGCGTTGTTATTCAATTTAATAAAGCTAAATATTTTATGTTACCTATGTGTTGACTGCTTTTATTTCCTTGAAAAAAAAAAAAAAAACACCCAAGCATAAATAAATCAAACATGACAAATGTTTCTATTAATAGCCTTCTTGTGGGAACTAGAATACTGTGATTTAAATACTGGAGTTTGTATATGCTTGTGAAGTCTGAGAGGAAAACATTAATTGGCTGTGCTAACAGTCACTTCAGGCTCACATTTTAGCCCCCCCCCCCCCTTTTTGGCCCATAATTCGAGCACTGGTTGTGATCCAAAAAGGCAAATCTGTATCAATCTCTGTCAACTGCTGCTTTGAACAGAAAAAAAAGTGTTTTAAAAAAAGCCTTTGTTAAAAAACAGGATTGTTCCCATTGTGCTAATTATTTACAAAAATGTACCAACGACTAAGCAAAAGACTACAGTACATGTCTCAATAACAACATTATCTCATCCATCTTATGCCACATGGTGGCATTTAGCAGGGGCTGAAGGCTGAATCTTGCATTTGCACCATTAGTGGCACCTTTTTATTGTCTTGTATTACTTTAAGAACTGAAGATGAACAGCCCCCGGGATGAATGAATAAGTACTGTAAAGATACACTTAAACATGCTGTAGCCAGAAAGCCACTAAACTCGTTTAGTTGTGTTTTATTAGCATGCATATGCTGTCCTTGTCAATAAACTCTCCTGTCTCCACCTTCATATTTATACTCATCTCCTGCCATACAGGGCCCATTAGAACACAAAAAGAAACATTATGTCTTGGGCAGAACATTTCCAATTGCTTCTCTTTTCTCAGCTGCGTAGAACACACAGTACAGTTACCAAATGCTTGTGAATTAAAAGAAAAGATCAGATATAGACCAATGATCACAGCTAACCAAGCTTGACACAAGCTGATTGCTTATAGTTTAGAAAAAAAAGACATGCACTGGGTATAGATAATATTATCTATATTGATGCAAAGCACAGATGCTGATCTAACAAAGGTTTCTGCATGCCTCACTGGAAACAGAAAAAAGACAATGAATCCTTTCCAGTGCTAAGGATCCTATTAAATACCTTTTTTTTTTGTTTACCTTGCAAAAATAAAACAAAAAAAAGCTCTGATTGCATTACTAAGAGGATGTCAACGCACTTTACACAGATGCTCCCAAGCATATCATTTCACTATGAACCCGCAAAGGAACTCGTGGTGGATATTAGAGAAGAATACTGTAAAACAGGAATTATTTTGTCCATATCTTTATCCAGCATGCTCTCTTTTTCAAATATTTGCTGACTGACAGATTTAAAAAGTGCACTAATTTGTGTGTATACAGTATACTATACAAATACTGATTATATTCATAATATATATATTTAAAAGTAAAAACATACATTATATATTTCTACAAACACACAAAGAAATGTTAAAACAGTTGATCAGATCAGTAGAGATACAGGCAGATAAATGAATAGGTTTATTATTTTTCAGTCAGTGTCACCTTTTGTTAAATGGATTTTCCCCAGTTATGACATGGCTGCTGTCCGGCCCAACAAGAAAACTGATTCTGTCATAAAAGGATTTGGCAGCTTGCTGAGAGGGTGGCTGCTGGCTCTGCCCAATAATGTCGTTGGGGTCAGGTGATCCGCGGCAGTATGCCTGGTTTTGGCATGAACTTTGTAAACAGCAGTCGGGATCCATACAGTCAATCAATCCATCTGCAAGCACAAAGTCACTCAAGTGAATATATGATCATCGCTGCTGACGACACTGATAACGAATTCAAAGCAAATGCTTTGTTGCTGCTTGTACAGCTTGAACAATGCTGCGCCTCAAATCAGTTTACGATTGTGTGAAAATATGTCGATTTTTCTAAATAGTTGTTTTATAAACCTGGAGATTTATAGTCAAAAAAGCACTGTAGTGTTAAAAAGGGGAAACAATTACACTTGTTATCTAGGATTAATTGTTTGACTGAAACATAAAAGTAAAATAAATACACACACACACACACACACACACACACACACACAAATAATCCACATATTGTACTCTGCCTGGAAGTACTGTGTTGTGTATTAGAGCAAAATATGTTTCCTGTCTGCAACAATGTTCAGAAACAACAAACACGTGCCAAATTACTTTTAACTCTCAGAAACGTAGTTAGGGTTTTGTACAAGGCTTTGTTCTCCCACAGGTACTATCCAGTAGAGTCACACTCAAATGTAGTCATTCATCTTGTTAGTTTATAAAAAGAAAACGTACATCTGGCGTGTAGTCTGTAGGTCATAAAACTGCATGAGATTGACACCCCTGAACTAATCAGCTGGAAATGCATTTTTACAAACCTCTCTGCTAACATCAATCAAGGAAGGAATTTCATTTTCACCATTCGAGATGCAGGGCTGCTGTGTTTGTCATATTTCACGGAGTTTACCAGTGACTTACCCCAGCAATTATGAAACAGACTCCCCATAACTCGTGAAAACATTTTTGTTTTTTGTTGTTGTTGTTGTTGTTGTTGTTGTTTGTACTCCTGGAACGAGTGTTATTTACTATTGCTAACTTGATTACCCTTTTGCCCGCACTATGGCAAGCTGCAGTGGCTTTCTAGAACAAAGGGTATATTTTAACCCCACAGGCTTATATTGTTATAATCTTTTCTTCAGTCATTAATTATTTGCATATGAAAGATCAGCTCTTGAGAGGCATGTCCTGCCATGTTACAGAAGTCTTTTGAGACAGTCCATTATTTAACTGCCTTTAACTGCCTACCACTGGACCGTCTAGAGCTAGCCAGAGAATCCAAGCTGTTATTTATATAGAGTAATACATGGGTCAGCTGTGTTTTTTCTCAGACCCGTCATATTCATATTTAATTATGTTTACCCTGTATTAACTCAAGGGAAAAGAATATTTCAATAGGGCTAGACTAGGCTATGTTCCCTTTACAAAGATCCAGAGCAGTGAGGGTGGTTGCTTGGAGATGCTATACACTGAACAAACTTTAAACCAGTCTGCTGTTAAATGTATGTTTTTGTCTTTAGGATTCCACAGAAAAAAAACAATATATAAACAAATATATAAACATAGAGGACACGGTCAAATCGGAAACAAAAATGCATGGTAAAATGACAAATATGATTACAAAAAAAAAAAAAACTGTTGCGCAACACTCCTTACCTCCTTCGTTGTCCTTACTATCTGTGCACAGGGTTTCCATGGCAACATCACACCCAGCTCCTCTCCATCCAGGCTGGCAGACACAGTGCCAGCCATTTTGGTCTAAGGTACACCTTCCATTACTGTTGCACAAACCCGGGCAACCCTCTATCAAAGGAAAAAAAGTGTTATCAAGCAAATGATTTCAGTACAGAACGCAATTCAAAAAAAATAAATAAACAAACAAACAAAAAAATAAATATCCACAATTGGTGAACATACTGACACTGAACTGGAGACAGGCCTTGGAAAATGCACAAATACTGTAATTTCACATAGATGTAACTGCAAACGGAAAATTATGTTTAAGGCCTTATTTCTCAAAACCAATGAAATTGCTAACCTGAGCAATTTGGTTAATGACTGCAAATCAAGCATATGGCCAGACTTCAAAAGGTTTTTTTTCCTTTTTTTTTGTACATAGACAAATAAACAACAAGGACTGTTCACATTCCAATACCTGCTTCCATGTAAAGGTTATGGACTTTGGATAGCCTAGGCATGTTTTTTCCCCCACTGTAACTGACACTTCCGTTTATTATTAAAGACACATTGCTTTTGTACCCAACTGGCTCCAGAATCTACGGACACTTTAAGGCAGGCCAGGTTTTATAACTCGCCATTAAACCACACATGAATTGATGTTAACTCAACAAGTAAAGTGGGTGTGAATTGCATGAGCGGTTTCAATAAATGTGTTCAATTGTTTAATTGCGGTGGCAGTTCTATCCAGAGAGCATCATAACATGTATTAATCATATTGCTTGAAACGTTATATGGTAAACAATATGTATCAAAATTGTGCAATTCCGTAGTTAGATTATTATGCACTCACCCACACTCATTTAACCTTGGGGTTAAGTTTCTGTTAATGTAATACTTATTTCTGCTTTGCACAGTCCCGCCCCAATCAGACAAATACAGCAAATCAGCAAGCGGTATAGGTCTGATTGATGGAAACGATCCTCACAGGACGTAATTCCCGCCCCCAGACAGCTGTGTGCTTTTAGTAATAGTTAGTAAAACAATTCCATTCCTTTAGCGACAGCTCGCGCAATTTACACTCACGTTACATGCTCAATAAAATCAATCCATTTGTGGTTAGAGAGGCGAGTTAAAAAACCTGACCTGGCTTAAAATGTCCGTAAATTCTGGAGCCTGTTGGCATCCCTGCCAATAGGACAGGTTTAACATCTTGTTGTTTTTTTTTTTCCACCAGACACACTACTAGGCAAAAGTGGAACCACAAAAAATTATTTCCTCTTTCTTCAAGGTAGCAGAGCATCCACGTGAAGTTACAGCACATTCAAAATAAATGCAAAATGTATAGGGTGTTTTGTGACAGCTATACGCAGAAAACACATTCCTTTTCACAAAATAAGCGAAGCCCAGGAAATAACTAAAGCAGCTTAGCATCTATTCTAACAGACATTAGGATTCAGGCTGCAAATGCATGAAATAGGACCAACAGGATTTTCAACAAAACGTAATAGCTGTGTGTGTTCGACTAGTTAGGACGGACAAGAATGAAATACCATAAGGACCACAATAAAACACTGATAGATTGAACAAAAAGACGTTGACGTCGTGCTTCAAGACAGACAGCAGAGAGCGATTGTTGGTGACAATCTCCCTAGGGCTATTGTGCCTTTACCTTTATATCCTATCTTGTCTGCTATTACAAGCAAGGAGGGAAAATTTGGGAAACAATTAAAATAGCCTTATTTTCTATAAATGATTTATTGACCAACAAGACATATATGCAAAAAGCAATAAAATAAATAAATAAATGAATGAACAAAACAACATTGCTTCCTAGCAATGAGGCATACAGCCAAGGTAGTTGATGTGAATGCTCAATTTGAAAGATCTGACAAATAATTATGATATTTTCTTCACAGCTGTTATTTTTCTGTTTTGAAATTTGGATTTTTGGCAGATACAATAAGGGTTCATGGTTTTGCAATAAAAAAAAAACTAAAAAAAAAAAAAAAAAACTATTGAAAATCCTTGCTTTAGTTTTTTTTTTTTCCTAAAGGCTGTTATGTATTTTAATTAGATAACATCTTTATGACATAGTTAAATGCATTTATATTTTTATTTATTTTTCTGACACCGACTTGACAATTCAACTATTATAACCAGTACCATAAGGAATAACTAACTTAATCTGACATCCTCATTTTTATTTTATGTCCATTACAGCTTTTAACTGCATCTTATGAAATATTTTGCTTCTTTTTAAAAGAAAAAATATTTGATCAAAGTGAATTTTAATTGTATACATTAAGAACTGGGATATTTATTTATTTTTCTTTAAATTTAGTCGTCGCCAATGGTTTTTACCCTGTTTTTTTCCCCCAATTTGGAATGCCCAATTATTATTTTTATCCTGGTTCACCGCTGCAACACCCCCAGCGACTCGGGAAACGGAGGTTGAAACACGCGTCCTCCGAAACGTCTTCCTGCAAATCCGTAATTTTTTTCCACAGCGAAGCCACCAGACCTATAGTGCCGGAGGACAACACAGATCTGAATGGCTCCACTGCAGACCCGCAGGCGCCCTATCAGCCACAGGGGTTGCTGGTGCGCGGTGAACCGTGGATTTCCCTGCCGATCTAAGCCCTCCCTACCCGGGCGGCGCTCGGCCAATTGTGTGCCGCTCCCTAGGAACCCCCGGTCACGGTCAGCAATTACATAGTCTGGATTTGAATCTGTGCTCTCCAGACTATAGGGCACATCCTGCACTCCACGCAGAGCGCCTTTACTGGATGCGCCACTTGGAAGCCCCGAACTGGGATATTTATTTTAAATTGGTGGTTCAAGAATGATCTTAGTCACATACGGTGGTGTGGTATACCAGTACAACTCTAAGGCAACTGTTAGAAAGTGAATGGTTTTCATTTTATGTCTTAAAGCATCAATCTGCTTCCAGCATAAAATGCTTAGTTTAGAAAAGAAAATGATTTCCCTTTAATGTGGAATGTTTTTGTTTTAAGAAAACAGCAAGTTATGGGTTATCATCATGGTCTAGAGGTAAGTTTTGAGCATTTATTTTCTACTAGCTTGTGTGAGACATGATGCTGTAATCCCATGTTAAATAACGGAATGGCAATTGTGTGAATGGAAATATCAATAAATGTTATTTTTAAACCAGGTGTGTTACACGATTCATACAAGAACAGCACAACAAGGAGAGAACATACAGTACCTTTAACTATCTTATCCAGATAGTGAGCTTGAGAAATGGAAAGGAAAAAAGAACAGACAGACATTTCAGAACAGTGTCCCATTGGAAACGAGAGCTAAAGTTACCACATTCAAATAAAAGGAGTATAGCTATATAGCTATAGTATAGCCCACAGAGACATCACACAACACAGACATAACAGCCAGGTTACAACACACTGTATATTACATTAACTTCAGTTATTCATATTGTAAATGCATAATACATCAATCAGATCACTGACAACAATATTCTAATGTTATCCCCGAGGCTGTTGACCATATTGAGCAATAACTGCTCCAACATTAAAAAGAAGCATTGGCATTTGGCACAGTGCCTCGAATTCCCTTGATTCTTTTCTGCTGCTTCCATAGGTTTCTTTCTTTCTTTTCTTACAGCAGCAGCTGTATGACATGTATTTTAAATGAATACGGACCATGCAAAGTTAAAAAGCAATAACATAATGTAATCGTAATAAACTAGCAGGAAACCACTCAGAATTTTTGTTTTGTTTTGCTTTTTACCGTTAGTTTTATGAAATTGTTTTATCCTTCTGCGAAAACTTGAATTCTCTATAAACTTATAACAAATCTCACATAAACACAATTAAAATATAAATCAATCCAATATTCTTATTAGATCTGTAATAAATCAAAAATATATAATTTAGATCCAATCCATGCACAATTAGCAAGTGTATTCTGTTTTATTTGGGCTTTTAAATGAATGGAAAAGCAAGGGTACAGTTGTTCAAAACAACATATCATTATGCAAACAATGAAGAAAACAGGATGACACTTCTTTTCAACTACTATAACAATTCCTCACATTGTCATTCATCACTTTGTCATCAGTTGTGTATAAATTACTTATTTACCATAACTCACTGTCTTTTTAAATGTTCATAATATTAAAAATGGAACTTTCAGCATATGCTTGTGAATATGTTTTCCACAGTAACAAAGTAAAAATAACAACTATACAGAGACTAGTCTCAGCTAGATAAAGATTAAAGGTCATGTTTTTACAAGCATGTATAATGCAATCAGACACCAAACATATGGTTCAAAAACAATCAGAATATCCTTTAACCTTAGAATTTGGTGATTCAATTAGTGGAGGCCAGAAAGCTTGCTAAATTATTATCCATCTAAATCTTTGGCACATCATCATAATTGCTTTATTATTAATCAATTGGTTCTTGATGCTATGATAAAAATGGCACTAATCTGTGAACAATTATACAACACGTCTGCAGAGTTCAATTAACTCATCAATTTCTCAATTGCCATTTACAGCACCATGGGTTTATTACCTCATACTGCAAATAAATCTGCCATAAAAGATTTTCTCGTTATGTTTTAATCAGGCTAACAGGAGCATGGCTATGTTTTTCCAATACTTGCATTACTAGACAGAAACTGGAGAAAATCTTTGTGAACTGTCCACTTAATTTTAATTGAATAGCAAAGATACCCCAAATGTTTTATCAGATATCAGCACAATTAAGTAAGCTATCTATATCATTCATGTGTGGAATGGCATATAAATAATGTATGCCTACACTTAAAACTGATTTGTTTAAAAAATTTAATTTAATTTAATGATTTGGATTTGTTTAAAAATATATTGCTTTTGAATGTCAGACAGATCAAGTGAATTTGTAAGTAGTACAGTCCTCCTGGGACACTTGTCAGGATGTATCTTTGACAACTACCAATGAGAAGAAACTAGGTAAGAATCATTACATCTATTTATTGATTTTAAATCACTGCACACAATGCTATTTGTTCATGCAAACCCACATAATAGATCTAGTTGTCAATTGGATTCTGGTTAGAATCCAAAGAGGTCAATGACATGAATGAGGGTTCTTGAAAACCTACACTACCTATATATATATATATATATATATATATAGTTTTAAAGTAGGTAGCAGGACCACAGTCCCCACAATGCCCGGGGGTTGGTAAACATGGCTAACCAGAAAGACACAGAGTTTCTTAATGAGGTACATTTGTCAATAATTAAAAGGACAAAGGTGTATATAAATAGGGCAATGTGGCAGTAGTCGGTTGGTCTGTGGGAGGGCTATGTCCTGTGTACAGACCTGAGCAAAACCCAAGAAAAGGCATATTGAAACTTTGTTGGATTTGTTTTGTATATCGGGAATAGGACTTTGTTTTTTTGTTTTGTGTTACTGCAGTGCTCCCCTGTTAAAAAAAAGGACACTAACAATAAATATACGGGCACTGCCTCGTTTAAACATATTTGCTATCGTGAGCTGTGTTTATTTATATCAGAAGACAGTGGAAAAGATCCCAAAAGTGACAGAGCTTACCCCACCTTGTCACTATATTATTATTTGTTTATTTAGCAGACGCGACTTACAGAGACTAGGGTGTGTGAACTATGCATCAGCTGCAGAGTCACTTACAATTACATCTCACCCGAAAGACGGAGCACAAGGAGGTTAAGTGACTTGCTCAGGGTCACACAATGAGTCAGTGGCTGAGGTGGGATTTGAACCGGGGACCTCCTGTTTACAAGCCCTTTTCTTAACCACTGGACCACACAGACCGCAGCAATAATAATAATAATAATAATAATAATAATAATAATAATAATAATAATAATAATAATAATAATAATAATAATAATAATAATAATAATAATAATAATAATAATAATAATAATAATAATAATAATAGTAGATCTAATTCCGTTTTTAAATACAAATTCATACTTCTGCTTGTTCATTTTCCAACGTTTTGCATACCGTATCCTTGTTAACCATTGCATATAAAAAGACCGTAGTAATACTTTTGCTTTATACTTGAGGGTGTACAATACAATGTAATTTTGTTATAAAACAGAACTGTTACTTTGTTCCCACTGACACACAACCTTTTAACAAAGTTGCTGGAATGTTTAAATTGAGTTACGATGTTGCTACAAGGTTGTGTGTTAGCGGCTTCTCAATGACCGCATGAAGCATGTGAAGCTAGTGATCTAATATAAATGCCAGTCTCAAATAATCGCCGGTCTCCAAGTGTGGTCCAGTGGTTAAAGAAAAGAGCTTGTAACCAGGAGGTCCCCGGTTCAAATCCCACCTCAGCCACTGACTCATTGTGTGACCCTGAGCAAGTCACTTAACCTCCTTGTGCTCTGTCTTTCGGGTGAGATGTATTTGTAAGTGACTCTGTAGCTGATGCATAGTTCACACACCCTAGTCTCTGTAAGTCGCCTTGGATAAAGGCGTCTGCTAAATAAACAAATAATACGCGCTGGGTCTGCTGGCAAATATTGTAAATAAATGTCAGAGGTGTTTAATTGACATTTTACGATATATATATATATACACACACACACACACACAAGTATTGAGACACTATAATAATTAAACAGCTGTGGTCTTGGTAAGTGACAACACTTCAGGTGAGTTCCGTAAACAGATGGTCTCACCCACCAAAGCTTAAACATTAAAGACTTATTTTAAAGAAGGTGTTGACAAATAATCCAGAAAAAAAGACTTGGTTTTAATAAAAAGTGTCCCATTAAGTCAGATAGTTCCTAAATTACACTAGCATGGTGTTTGACGGGGTGTTCACACACACAATGAATGATTCACCATTATATATTAAAGAAAAGACATACACAAGATAGTAATATGAGCAATATGTATCACTTTATACACATGCTAATGTTATAAGTGGTACCATTCACATCTTTCCTCATGATCATTTTTTTTGTTTATGTACTGGGCTAGAGCTTATGCCCAAAGGTGTTTCAATGGGTCCACATCACAGTAATATTTAAGGGGTGAAAATAGGTGGCTAAGATACTGCATGCTACTCTATTAGCGGCATACTGTAGCACTTAAAGTGAAGCAGTGGAGGAGGAGTGTCAAGATGTAAAAATCAACATTTTGTCCCGCGGGCATTACTAAGGCAAAAAACTCCACTGTAGAGTGCACAGTGGTCTCTAAAATGTCGATTTTTGCTACTTTGGTCTTTTTCATCATGTACAGTAAAGCTTATTAACTATTTTTGTTGAAACACAAGTTTACAAGAAGGGAACTGACAAAATAATCAATGCTATACACAGCATAATAGGTGTAAGACCCGCTGTGATTTATTGATCGATGGTTGTAAATTGATTGATGGTTGTGTTTTTGACAACATAAACGTCACTTGAAGTGCTTCAGGGTAAAAACACTGATTTTTGTGTAAATAATAATAATAAAAAAAATGTAGTGTGTGTCTCAAATACCATTACCTGTAAAAGAAAAAACTGTATACATGCAGTACTGACAAAAATCATCTAAGATTTTCATTTATTATTAGTAGACGTTACATGAAATGAAACCCTGCAGAAAGAAAAAAGTAATATTCCTAAAAACGAACACACTCGTGTAAAAATTACTTTTTCTTACAAAATGAATGTGCACTGCAGCTGTTGATTAAGCAAACAGGCTGTGACTGTTAACGATCTCCCTTCCCATTGCACTGGTGAATCAGAATGAAAACAAATAGACAGTCTTTCTTGTAGCTTAAAGGCCAAATTTTCATTTGAATAGGCTGAATGCACGTACATGAAAATCAATGTAGCTTGATAAACAAGTCAGTGGTTAAGGCAGTCCTAGCACTGAATGCTTCTAACATACCTAACATAGAAAATGTAATGTAATAAAACTGTTGTATTCACAAGACACCAAAAAAACAAAAAAAAAATATTGGTTTGTCCCCAGAATACAACTTAAATTGCTGATGAAATAAATATGACATTATATAGTGAATTAAGTACAGCTTATAAAAATGTTTTCATGTAGCAAACTTACCAATGGTGCAGTGCTCTCCGTTCCAGCCCTGGATACATTCACACTTGCCATCTTTGCAGGTGCCATGCTCTGCACAGCGAGGGTGGCAGGCTCTCTGGTCACACACTGAGCCCGTCCAGCCTTCCTCACACCGGCAACTCCCACCAAAACACACCCCATGGGAGCCACACTCCACAGTGCAGATCTCTGCCATAAGAAATGAGAAATAGAATCTCATGTTCATAGATGTCTTGTATCAAGGACTTTATCTCATATCAGTGTATTTCCTTTTTTTTTTTGGTTTCCTTGATTTATTCATTCATTAAATAAAATGTAAGCTACCAGAATAAATACCCTCTTTAAAATAGGGATACAGAGAGCATGATTCATACAAACACACTTTTGCACAGTGACAAAACATGTTTCTGGTCACTTCAGGGTATGTTCTGATGACATTACAGAACACATGAACAAAGCAGAGGTGTTTTTGATCTGAAGCGTGTAAAGAGTCCATTTGCTCTACTCATTCCACGGCTGTCAGTCAGTCGGAATTCACAGTTACGATCACAACGGTGAACGGTGAATTACGGCAAATGATATAATTTAAACATTTATTAAACAATATGTTGTCGTTTGATAACAGTGAACATTAAACGTTATAGCTCAATAGATAAACAACTGGATCATGTTACAAATCCTACATATCTTTACTATCAGAAGGTATTAAAAATGTATTAAAAAAAACATTTTAAAATACATAATCAGAAAAGTGAATTTGATCTGTTGGTAATTACTTCTCTATGCGTTACTGTTCTATTAGGCATTATTAGCAGGGAACTGTGTTTGTTAATTCATTGTTCATTTTAGTTTTAAGTAATGAGCCTACAGCTCTGGAGCAAGCTAATATAACTTGAGTTGTTTAAATCAATATACAAAAAGAAAAAAGCAGGTTGCTGTGTGGGTGTTTTAAATGTTATACTAGGAAATGCAGAATGTGAGTTATCAACAGATTTCAATTCCATAAAACTTGTACTGTACTCCTGCTACTCTTTCCCCTACACATTACACACTACACATAATAAAGCTGACAGACCAACTGGTACTAGGGCAATTATCGGACTGGATTTATTGCACTTCCCACAATAAGGGAGAACAGAAAACAGTAGAATTAAAAAGGATCCAAGGAGTATGGTATAAAATAAGTATCAAAAAAGGATCATCTCTTTGTGGCCTCTAGCAGTCTGGACTTCACTTCTGGTTTATTTCTTAGTCACAGGAGAACTTTAGCTGGCAAGGCAATGTTTCAATCATACCAAAAACCACCACAACAGCAACACATCTCTAAACTCCATCTGCTTGCTTCTAGTGCACCTATTTAACTTGATGGAACGGATACTACCACTGTGGAGTAGTGGTTAGGGCTCTGGACTCTTGACCGGAGGGTTGTGGGTTCAATCCCAGGTGGGAGATACTGCTGCTGTACTCTTGAGCAAGGTACTTTACCTAGATTGCTTCAGTAAAAACCCAACTGTATAACTGGGTAATTGTATGTAAAAAAAAAGTGGTATCTGTATAATGTGATATCTTGTAACAATTGTAAGTCGCCCTGGATAAGGGCATCTGCTAAGAAATAATATAATATAAATACTTTTGTTTTCCTCCTCTGCTATTAAATTGTTTTTCAAAGAAAACAGATATATTTGAGTGGATAACTGCCCCTACATAACAAATACATACATACCTATATTACTAAACTAATACTGGTATATTTGGCAGGGGAATCAAATCAACATTTCATCTGAAGACGTTTTGAAGTTATTATTTAACAACTGTAAGAAGGTAAGTTACATTGCATAGAAGGACGGTGAGAAAACAGAATACCTGGAGATCAAACATTGATCCAGTCTTCCTATGTCTAATACAGCAGATAATTTGATCCATACCTTTGTCTCATCAAGAATTTTACCATGACAATACCATATTCGCTGTTGCTGCTTGTACTTTAAAGGGTTAGCCTGTTTCCGCACATTGGAAATGCTGCTGTTGGAGTTATTGCAAAACCAAAAAAGTTTGCCATCAGATTTGTCCGGTTCCAGCTGCACTTCATTAGCTACTAGTGTGCTTCAGTATGCTTTACAATAATGTCACTGACATACATACTATCAATGGTTTAGGCCATGGTTTAATATTGGTTCGTGGTCTACTGCAAGTTCCTAGGACAAGAGGGTATTAATCTGTTATGCACCTAGACCTAGAATTTCTTGTCAAAATCTATAAAAGATTCTGAAATGATTGCCATCTTCAAAATGCCTTCTATTTCCTTAACTATCGTGATAGCATTTTTAGATACAGGTTTCATTTTTATATGCCATGTTATCAATATATAAATCCTGTACAGAGAAGGTAGGTGAGGTGTCCATGCAGGGGGTTTCTTGTTGGGCTTTGTATATAAGGTTACATAACATTTATTGTATGATTGTTTCTTTCATGGCTGGCTATCTGCTAGGGATACCCTCTTTGTACTGTATCACATTTGTAGGACATTTCTGTGTATATCCTCCAGTAATAAATCTATTCTGATCTGACAGGGGCAGCAGTGTGGAGTAGTGGTTAGAGCTCTGGACTCTTGACCAGAGGGTTGTGGGTTCAATCCCCGATGGGGGACACTACTGCTGTACCCTTGAGCAAGGTACTTTACCTAGATTGCTCCAGTAAAAACCCAACTGTATAAATGGGTAATTGTATGTAAAAATGTAATATCTTGTAACAATTGTAAGTTGCCCTGGATAAGGGTGTCTGCTAAGAAATAAATAATAATAATAACAACGTGAGACATTGGGACAAAATACAAATATTTTCACTATATGGGAGTCAATTATGGTGTTTACATGGACAAGTCAAGACAGTTTTCCTCACAATGTTTTTGCCGTACTTTTCAGGAAATGCGTTGCTATGCTGTTCTGATTTAGGAAAAAAAATCGGCCGTACCAATGCAGATTACTCAATTCATAGTCATTTAGGGGAGGGGATATTTAAATGTCCATGTCTGCCTAGTAATTAGGAAAAGAACGACACTGAATATCGTGAGGAGAGCGTCATGCATTGCCATGAAGATTTAAAAACATTAACAAGAGAAAAGAATTAACTTGCTGTTACGCACATTCTGAATTATCACACATTACTTGTTTGTGTCTCGTTACCTTCCCAATACGCACACACACACACATAAAAGTATATAAAATAAAACTTGTACTAAGTACAAGTTTTACTGCTTAAAAAATAGATATGCGTAACATCTAAAAGTTTTATTTGATTAGTCTATAAATGTATGTGGAAAAATGTGGGAACACAGGGGGTTACACTACAATACAATAAAAAACGGTATGATCCTTAGGCCTATATGAATATAAGATTGAGAACAGGGGGATATGTGTGGTGAAAGAAGAGATAGAGCTCTGTTGTTCCTGGGACATCTTAAAAGAATTATAGATAGAAAATACGACTACTACAACTACTACTACTACTAATAATAATCTGAGGCTAAAAGTTCAGTTAGTTGTGTGTGTGTGTGGTTTTGTACGGCTTTGCTGAGGAATAACGTGAGATTCTGCCAGTTAAATGGGATCTTGACTACTGAAATCTCGTGACACACAAGCGCGATTCCTGCTCCAGTTTACATGGGTTTTTAAAGCTGTTTTTATCGTGAGAAAGCGATTGACCCTGCCCTTAAAGTTGCGCTGACCGGAGGACGTTCTTTTGCTGTTTCACGATGTATTTGCGTGACAACGCCACACAGTCATGACGATTTTCACATGCATGTAAACCCAGCCAATGTTTATGTTCTGTAAAGAAATGACAAAAGTCTTTGGTAAGATTTACTGCTTGGCAGCTTATCAGTCAGGTGTTGAAAAGCTATGACTGCGGTTAGCTCTGACCCCAAAAGTTACTAAAATGTTTTATATAAAAGATTGTATGAAGTACCATAAAACTTCAAATAATCGCCTGTCTCCAATAAACGGCGGGTCTGCTGGCAAATATTGTAAATAAACGCCGGGTCTCTATTAAACGCCGGGTCTCTGTCATTGAAGCTGTGGAAGATGAGGAGGAGCTTGAGCGTAATGAACTGCTAATAAGTGACAGCGGTGAAAGTGACTCCCAGGATTAATACATAATAATAATAATAGAAAACCTGATTTAAGGTAGGCCTACATGTAATGCATATTTGTTTAATGCAGTTATTACGTTATTAAAAGTTTTGATAATTTTAAGCGTGCTGAAAGTAGGCCAGATACAAACCTCTTGGTGTATTTTAACATGTTTTTCTGTATTAACAATGTTCAAGTTTGAGATTAAACAATAAATTATTTTTGATAATGATATTTATTACTTTTATTGTTCATTTTTAAAAACAGTTGAGAAGTTTGTATTTATTATTATTATTATTATTATTATTATTATCATTATTATTATTATTATTAACAATGGTAGATTAAATACAAATTCATAATTCTGTTTGTTCATTTTCCAACGTTTTGCATACCGTATCCTTGTTAACCAGTGCATATAAAAAGACTGTAATAATACTTTCGCTTTATACTTGAAGGTGTACAATACAATGCAATTTTGTTGGAAAACAAAACTGTTACTTAGTTCCCACTGACACACAACCTTTGTGTTGTTGCTGGAATGTTTAAATTGAGTTGCAGTGCTGCTACAAGGCTGTGTGTTAGCGGCTTCTCAATGACCGCATGAAGCATGTGAAGCTAGAGATCTAATATAAACAGCGGTCTCAAATAATCGCCGGTCTCCAATACGCTCTGGGTCTGCTGGCAAATACTGAAAATAAACACCTGAGGCGTTTAATTGAAGTTTTATGGTACAATTGACCCACTAAAGCTTTGTTTGTTGGTTAGCATAGTGTATTATTCAGTGAAGAAAATCTATGAAGCACCCCCCCTGTATCTGTGGCTGTTTGATGAAACTCCCAGGGTTCACTCAATTGTACTTACTTGGTTGGATTCTTTTTATAGGACAGCTTCCCCTTCTATTCAGAGACCATGGATAGGCTGATTCCCCTGTCAGCACTTCAGGATATTAACTGTGGAGAAGGGTGCTGGATTCTGTGGTGCCCTTTTTACTTGTGAATCAATGTGATCAATTTTTCATTAGGGAAAAGGTGTTTATCTGCTTTTAGCACACCAGCTTCCAGCATGGTATGTCGATCCTCACAACGAACTTATTAATTAAAGTAAATGTAATTGAAGTGGAAATGCTGAGTTAATTAATGGACTAACCCCCTACTGCTGGTTGAAGATGAAGAGATGTGCAGGTGGGGCCTTTGGTCTTCATACCCATTATTAATATATTTCTGTATTAAGTAGTCATCAACGTATTTGTTTATTTATTTAGATATCTTTTTATAGTGAGGTAGACAATTTTCCTGTCTAGAACATCATGTGTATGGGTGTTTCTAGAACACAAGATCAAAAGAGGTAAAGCTTTACTGTATTTCTTGAACAGACTGTTAAGTCGATTAATGTACTATCCTTTAAACTTTGAGGATCTGAGTTCCAATCCAGGTTAGGCCAGGCATTGCTTTGAGGCTCACAAAGATTGAACACCACATGCAAGGTATGTTTTTGTTGGGATTGAAACAACACTGGGATTCAACTATACAGCAATTGTTACGATGGTGATATGATTCTACACAGAGTGAGTAAAACATATTTTAACATATTGAGAAATGTATTATATTCTGTTGATGTAGATGCAACTTAAAATTTGATCATTTCTCACCGACTGAGCAGTCCGGGCCAGTCCAGGTGGGATCACATGTACAGGTGCCGCTTTCAGCCTGGTAGCTTCCATGCCCAGAGCACTGGTCAGGGCACATGGTTTTCAATGTCTCACAGCTGGTGCCTCCCCAACCTGGATTACAGTGACACTCCCCATGGATACACATCCCATGTTTGGAACAGGACGGGTCCAAACAATCCACTGATTATATATAGAGACAGAGACAGAGAGAGAGAGAGAGAGAGAGAGAGAGAGAGAGAGAGAGAGAGAGAGAGAGAGAGAGAGAGAGAGAGAGAGAGAGAGAGAGAGAGATCATAAATAATTATTATACCTGAATGCCTGGTGGTAAATTCCATTAAACAAATACATACTTAAATTGATATCCTTATATTTATAAATATCAGTACACCTATAGTAACAGGTTCAACTTTTTTTTTTTTTACATCACTGAAGGTTAGGATTAGAAAATGTATAATTTTCATCACTACCTGTAAAGCTAAATGTGAAACCTTGTAAGTTGTAATAACTAAAAGTAGTCGATGTCACAGGTTTAACTTTTTCAGCACTAAGTTACTTGACTACCCTCATATCTAATTTGTTTCATTGCTGTATACTGAGAAATATGGTATATAGTAGTATATTGGATTTAGGCTTACTGATCTGCTGTTTTGAGTGGAGTTATCTTTCTAATAGAGTGGACTGATCTTAGTGGAGTTACCTTTCAGAGAATTACAGGTCTATTGTTGAAATAGTTAAATTACAGCAGGAGAAACTTATAGCTTATATATGATTTTAGAAATCTGTGAATTGAACATGTTTAGCTGCACAATGCAACCCTCTTGACATGATACACAGGGACCTACAGCTTTGAAACATCCTAGATATTTAGGGTCAACGTCATGAAAATGTTATTCTGGCGACTTAACTGCATTACTGTTTGTGTAGGGATCGTTAAAATCCATTTTGTTTGAGGGGATGGGATTCTTCCCTCCTAAAAAATGGGCTTTACATTTGAAGGAGCATCAAGAATATTAGCATTTCATCAGAAAATGCATAACTGATGTATCATTTTACCCCTCCATTTCAAACACAGACATCTATTGCAATCAGCTTTTTCAGTTGCTGCTTCTGAATGTAGGCCTGCAGTATTAGACAGTGTCTATAAGTGAATCAAAGTAAAGATTTGCTTTGTGAAAGGGAAAACAAACAGTGTATTTTAAATGTTTTTATGTACAGATACAGTCTTGAAAAAAGGTCATTGATTGTCAAAAAGAAGTTACTTAAACAGGTGAAACATGATTGTTTCAATTATTAACCTCACTTACTTGGTTACTGTAAAATCAATCACTGGTATCATTATTAAAGTCTGATTGTGCACATTTTAAACAGAATGCTAACATTGGGTCTTAGTAATCTGGCTGCATGGGTGTGAATTAAATGTCTGCCTTCTTTTGGTCTATAACAAGCATGCAGGCTGGTTTCCATAAAATGGGTAAAACCAGACCTCACCAATCAGGGAGACTGAAGATCAATGGGTGTTTCCACTTACAAGCAAATTGTCTACTGCCAAAATATAAGCAACACATTTTGCCAATCTAATGAACCTTGAAGGGGAGATCCAGGCAAGTCTCAGAAGGGACAAGTCTCGGACAGGCAGTATGGTATCTGACCAGTAGGGATTAATACAATACAGCCAAGATCTGTAATTCTGCGTGACTAAGAAGCTCTCAATTACACATGACTCATTCTGCGCTCTACTTAGCTCTACTCGGGGCCTCAAGTAAGATTTTATTTTTTTAAAATCATTTAGATGCACATTTTTACCTTCATCACAGTTTTCTCCTTTGTAACCAGTATTGCAGGCACAAAACCCCATGATGCAGATCCCATGTCCCCCACACTGAATGTCGATGCACTGAGTGTTTGGCACGTCACACTCTGTCCCTTTCCACCCGCTGAAACACAGGCAGCGTCCTTTGGAGTACTGTCCATTCCCACTGCACAGCACAGGGCAGGCAGCTGTGCATAACGCATATCAACATATTAGTACACAAACCAGAAACCTGTTTACTATGCTTTGTAACAACATCTGCACAGGTAAACATGACACTTCCAACCAAATCACAGCACTTTAATACCTCAGTTGCAATCTTTATAGCCAGAAACCAAACAAGAACAGTGAAACACACACACACACCAATTTAAAAAGGTAAGTGTACATGCTCAGAAGGCAATTTATATGGAAATGGTTTTTACGTTATTTCACAATTTATTATGGGGATTGACACGATATGTAATTTCAAGGCTTAATTTCAAATATCTTTGTTTAACCAAATTGACACCAGTCTCATTGCTGTTCTGGTTGGACAGAAGGCAATGTGTACTCGATGCACATACCTCTTGAGCAATCTGGTCCAAGAAACCCAGGAAAACAATGGCATGTTCCAGAAACACACTCTCCGTTCCCATGGCAATTGCGTGGACATTCCATAACAGACTCTACAGGAACATCAGAAAAAATGAACAAATGAATGATATTAACATCTAATATCTAAATGATCCAGCCCCGACAAGGGGCAGAGGAGTCAATAACATTGTAACTGTGTTTGGGACTTTGAAACTGACAAGCTACTTTTTCAACTGAGCAGATTATAGCACAGGACTGTTTCAGAACTAAGTTACTGAAAGAAAATTTTAGGATTAGTAAATAAATAGTTTCAGAGTTTTGATTTAATAAATAGCTTTCAGAATCTAGCCCAATGAGATTTACTAAAATATCAACTTCATTTGCAAATTTTATTTTAAAAAAACTGGTACCCATTTAGACAATTTTTTACATTTTTCACTGATATGTGAATGTGAACCATGTTTATTCAATTTTTAGACAGAACAATACATGTTAGCACTTATTGACACCATGTATGATTGTCACAAAGACGGCCGGAGTGGGTGGCGTCAGACCAGAAACAGGAACACAAACGACAGAGAGATGGGGTTTTGGTGAGGCTGAACGCGTGATCGCGTTCAGCATTTAATAAACAGAACAGAAAATAAAAGGGTTTAACAGACAAAACACGGGACACGGCACTACACGCCAAAATAAACAGGTAGACAAAACGGACAGACACTAACAACCAGGGACGAACAAACACGGTGAGTGAAAACACTTATCTTTACTCTTTACGCTTTTGCTTTCTTACTTTCTCCTCCTCTCTCTCCCGTTCTCCACTCACCGAACACCTAACCCCCAGTGAGTGAAAACATGCAGCTTTTATGCAGTTGTACCGAGATTCGATTGCTAGTCAATCATTCAATTGGAATCTCGGTACAACTGCACGTGAATTAATTAAAGTGCAATTCCCCGTGCTCACATACTATTACTTTTTACTTGCACGTGATGTGATGTGCCATCCTCGTGCCTAACTACAAATATACAATTTACACACACGTGAAACACAGACCGCTTATATCCCGTGTACCAATGCCTATACACCAACATTTACACACAACACGTAACATATAACATACACAGGGGGGGGCTCTTTGCCACAATGATATACAAACTAAAGCGGTCATACTAGTTTTAAGGTGTCTCAGGCTGTATTAACGAAGCATGTTTGAAGTGTTGTGGTTCCACATTTTAATTAAATAAACATACCAATGTTATATACTGGTATATTTTGTTAAAAGGTATGTACGCATTATCTTTAACCATATGTCTGTAAACGCAATAATTATCAATGTAACAAATACTGGTACTGTACAATTCTTGAAAAGACAAGAGGGATTATAATTAAAAGACAAAGAAATGTAGATTTACTTCAAAGTAATATTTAAAATATTTTAAACAATGTTTCACCACGTAATGGATTAAAAAAACCAGTCCAACTTCTTAGCCAGAACAGGTCTTAGTTATGGAGCATTCAGAGATAGGAGTCTTCTCAAACAAGCTCCTCTAGGCTTTTGATGTAATTATAGATACTCAACCCACCTGGGACACGCAACAGGAGACGCATTGCTATGCAACTAAATGAGCAGGTAGGCTCGCCCGGTTCAGAGTTGATCTGATTGGCTGGGGGCGTGCCCGCGGAGCCTGCGCGCAGCTCAAAAAGTGTCCGCACCACAGCTTGAGGCCACTGTACTGCCACAGCCTTACAGACGAGCGCTAAGCAAAAGCTTGCTGTGTTGACATGAAGGAGGAGAGCGTCCGCTCCATGGAGAGAACTACTACACAAAACCCTTCCACTGCAAGACGGTGCTCGTGAAGGCATTGCCCAGCCGAGGCTGTTTGAAAAGGTAGTTTGAAGAGGCCCGAAGGTCACCGCGAGGATGCCTGGACTCTGGGAGCCCAGAAGTAGGTCAATTTAGGGGATGTTGATCCCAAAGAGTATAGAGAGGGTTTGTGTAGGGTAGTAGGTTCCTGGAGCAGGATGTTCCTTTTAGTGGGACTAGCGCTCACCTGGTGTGGCAAACTTTTTTTTTTTTTGCTTTGTTTTGTTTTGTTTTCTTTATAAAATCTGACACTGGGGCTACCATTGCTGGTACCCTAGTGGCAGTACCTGTGTTGTTAATTAAATATGCAAGCCTGTGCGAATTGTCAACACCCAATGCTCTGTGTCAGTATTACTGAGTGACGACCCACACACGTAACGACGTAACACACTGTTACAATGCCTCATATAGTGCATAGACTAGTAGGCTATATTCTCAAACTTTAACTCTCACTTTATTTTAAAGCCCCTTTTTTATTAAGAACATACGTTTTAGAATCAAATGTATGAAACTTTTTCTAGACTGTTTAGATGCAGATGGCACATGAGAAGATGCTCTGAATGTACGTTTTCATTTTTTGTTTTTATTCATCAAATAGTTAAGGGTTAAAGCAAGTTTTGTGAATGAAAGGGGCTACATATGTTTCATATAAAGATCTATAACATGCATCTATAAAAAGGGACCTTTTAAAAATGATTTCATCTAAGGTAAAATATGAAAACAACACTGCATGCAACAGGTGTTTGGATCTTTTAGTAGCTGAGCTTACCTATGATGATAGTGTTAAAGGACACTTGCTCAGGATTTTTGCCATCATTGTAAAACGCCAAGTGCCAGATTCCAGAGTCAAGGTATTGGATGAACCCTGCCTCGTGGAGACTGACTGACCTGGCATGACGGCCTCCGGTCTTAGCCTCAATGAGACTGCGCTTCTCTTTTGTTATCAACCGGCTGCCATCGAGGAGCTCCACGAAGTCATACTGAAAGAAAATAAAAAAATATAACATCTGATCTGTAGATATATCTCCTTATAACATGTTTGTATGTAATCGTTTTTCCAATTTTAGCTGTGCATTTCAGAAAGATAACATAGCAGTTTAATATATAACATTTTATATGATAAACACCAGCCACCAATAAGTAAAGAGAAACTAAATTATCTGTATATTAGACACTATCTACCATTTTTTCATCTTTCACCAATGTAACCAACTGCTAAATATAATTTTTTTTGAAGAATGATTCATTTTGCTCTGCCTTGTCTAATGGATTTTTAACAGCACACAGCATCCTCAGAAAATGAGTTTTATTTTACTGACACAAAAATCCACAAAATGTTAATTAAAAAATGAATCAGATTCCAAAGTTTACATGCTAAGCATAAGATTCTTCCAGATAATTTTAGTCAGGGCATTAGGAAAACAATAAATTACTGAGCAAAAATGAGAACAACTACATGGTCATTCAAATAGTGAAAACTTTTAAGTAGGTTTTAAGTTCAAACAGTGATTATTAGCTTGCTGACTGATGTGAGTTTCTTTCTCTTTGAGACGAGTGAAGACCAGCAAGCGTAAAGTATGCACCAGGATTATCTGGCATGAAAGCTTCTGCTCATCTAAACCACACAAAGGGAGAGTAATGATCAGGGGAAGGAGCTGCCGACTGAGTTTTGTTTTCTGTTTTTTTTGTAGTTAACATGGTATTTTGATGGAAGTATCAGAAATGACGGATAGAAAACACATACTGTGAATTAATATTCCAAATATATCTCACATCTTTCAGAAAATATGACCTTTTCATTAGTTTTGTTGTTTTTAGTGTTATTGTTCTAAATTGAGATGACTGCATTTAGGCGATATACAAATTCAAGATTATTATTATTATTATTATTATAATCATTATTATTATTTCATGATTTGAAAAGCACATTTCGTTTAGTTATTTGATATATCATTCAATGTACTCGATAAAGCTGAAATCTTTACAAGTTAACAAAAATAAACCTTTCATTACAACCATAATGAAAAAAAAAAAAACAATTACTGGTGGGCGAGAGGAATACCATGAAAGTACCTTGATTTCATTTTTTTCACTAAGTTGTCAGTGTTCTTCATTATTTCTACACACTTCCTTAAAGAAACATATTGATCCTCTAGCAATCAAACTGACATTTTTAGAAAGTGTCACGAAAGACTTTCTGGCAAATATTGATTTACATTGTATGGACAGTTGCTGCCAATTACTTCAATGATTTGTCCTTTCTAAAAAAATGTTCCTACATAATATACAGAGCTAAATCTGGCTTGTTATTTTTGTTTTGTAACCTTGGTGTTTTATATTACAAATTGCTGAAACTGTTGTAACTGACTTAAGAGTACAGCACTTACGACTGAAAAGATTGATTACTCTGTCTAGAAAACATCAACAGTTGTACTTAAGTATGTATAGAAATTCTAGAGGATGAATTATGGGGAATAAAAACCTGTTCTGGAAGAACGAAAGGAAATTTAGGACAATGACACAGTCGACAAGCCTATAACAAATGCTCTTTGCACACCCTCTAGGCATACTTTTCAAGGCTGCTACAGAGTACCATAAAACCCAAGACATAATCCTGAGCTGAACAAGAGTCAACACAAATACCAGCACCCAGCGGCTTTGAAAAATGCACTCCGCTGCCTTAAATGTAGCTTGTAAAAGTGCAAAGCCATAAACACCTGCTGACTGTCATTTCCCAGCTATTTTTATTTTATTTTATTTTTTGTACCTGAGTGTGTGAAGGTGGCAGGCCTTTTCTTCCATACACTCCAATTAGAGCATCTTTCTGAAGCGAGATGTTGAACTTCAGAAACTGCGGTTGATCGATGAAAACTTGCGATCTCCAGAAGACCCCGGGAGGCACCTCTAGTGTTGCACGACGACCTACATCCACCTCTCCGGAATCTATGCTATTGTTTTCTTGGAGAAAAACACCAAGTTTTCCTTAAAAAAAAAAAAAACAACACACAAATTTGAAAAGTAAGACCTTAAAGCAGCACATTTCAGCAGTTCCCTGTTTTAATTCCTTATATAAAACAGCCATATGGAGTGACAAACACTGCAAACAGTGCCATACGACGTTGCGAAACTATTTATAATGAAATGTAAATATCGAGCTCTCCTGTAGAATGAGCAGCCATTGATGCCGTTTGTACACCTGCGATGACAGGTACGGTAGTTGTCCACGAAAAAGAGATGTTTAGTACATCACACGCATCAATTGTACAACAGATTGAGGCCACGAATTTATACCATATATGAACAGGTAATCCATTAACAGTACATAGAGCCCAATGTTTACCACACAATTCTGTTCAGTGTTTTTCAAACTGCCTTGTGTCTCTAAATCTAATGAAAATTTGCTCATAGAATAGCCTAACAAATGTAATTCCAACATGTACCTTAGTCCAAAGATCGATCTTAATGGTAGTAATACTAAAAGGAAACACAGGTCCCTGTGATTTGTACAGCACAATATAATTCCACACTGTATGTGGGCAATCTGCATTACAGCCCTTTTTATAAAAAAAAAAAATACAACATTTATGCCATGTACTCAAAACAGGCTACTGATAACTGTTCTGTGGACTCTTTAGTCTGTACAGAATGTAATGAACTGGCAGTACTGCTTAATTTAAACTACTAGCTTTATTCCCTCAGATAACTGATTTGTATGGTCTTCCAAAATGACTTTTAGGAAATTGGTTTTCAGTGTTAACTAATTCCAAGTTTCATTCAATTTTACTTGTTTTCTGGACAGCTTATTGTTTAAAAACAAAGCAAAATATACAATAAACATCTTTTATAGAATAAAGCAATGTGACAGGACAGCGTCACTGGCAATGGTTGTTGTTTACCAGGAAGGCCAGCAGTGTGCAGTAGTGGTTAGGGTTCTGGACTCTTGACCGGAGGGTTGTGGGTTCAGTCCCAGGTGGGGGACACTGCTGTACCCTTGAGCAAGTTACTTTACCTAGATTGCTCCAGTAAAAAAAAATCAACTGTATAAATGGTTAATTGTATGTAAAAATAATATGATATCTTGTAACAATTGTAAGTCGCCCTGGATAAGGGCCGCTGCTAAGAAATAAATAATAATAATAATAATAAAAGGGAGACATACCCCGAAGATACGGTGAAGCGCTAAAGCACATGTAACAGGGCGAGCAGCCCTGTACATTGTTTTGTTTATTAGTTTAGAACGGGGGTTCCCCCTCCGCCCGTGTTATTTTGTGTTTGTTTATTATGATTTAGTATTATTTAAATGACGGCGAGCGCCGTGCGGTTTTGTTTATTTAAAAAAAAACGTTTTCTGGCAGAGGCGAGATTGGTGCTCGTCCTCTGCCAGGAATAATTGAAAAACTCGTGCAGAAGGTGGCCATCTCCCGAATTAATTAAGTGATTAATTTTGTTGCTAATCGGGAGATGGTCACCTGTTATAAAAACCTGCAGCTCTCGGCACTCGGGGTGGGTGTTAGAGAGGAGAGAGCGAGCAGAGAGACGGCAATTGAAAGAGAAGCAAAACCGCACGGCGCTCGCCGTCATTTAAATAATACTAAATCATAATAAAAAACACAAAATAACACAGGGGCAGAGGGGGAACCCCCGTTCTAAACTAAAATAAACAAAACAATGTACAGGGCTGCTCGCCCTGTTACACACACGTTTAATAATAAATAAATAAACAAAACACTAAACAGACACAAACAAACAAATGGCACACAGGCTCAAATAACAGGCTGAATAAAAACTCACTTACTACAGACGATGCGGACCACAAAAACACACACCACATACCTCTAATACCAACATTAACTCAAAATCTAACGATTCAAACACCCATAATCACCCTATTTATACATCTATGGCTGGAGCCTTAATTAATCATTTAATCACATATTTAATTCCTGGCTCCAGCCACATTCCCACGTGTTTTTGCAGGGAGGATTTTACACTTCCCTGCCACCCAATATTACCCCCCCCACACACACACACCTGTGCTTCGGCAGAGATTTTGCCACAATGCCAGTAGCAAATAATAGAAATTACTCAAAAAGATGTTGTATCTGAAAGCTAATTGTCAACGTCAACCCTTAAGGAGATTACTGAAAGCTTTGAGAACCTGATTGAGATTATTTCTTCAACCATTTCAATAGCCTAAAAAGCAATTTGAACCATTAGGGTACAAATTACTTTACAAACAAGGGGAAGAAAATCATTGAGTATCTCCCTCTAGTTATATTTTCTATTAAAGAGAACGGCATTGACAAATATGTTTACACTTTTTTCCCCATTTTAAATAAAGATTGCTTTGAAGAGCTCTTTAAAAGGAATCAGAACTCTCCCTTCCAGAACTTACATCCCATGGGTCATGCATCACAAGATGAAATTGCTAGTGTTATTTTTAAAACTGGCCCACTGTTTCAGTAGCTGTAGGGATTTAACATAGCTGTGTCAGTAGAAAAAAATAGCTATCTTTTCAAAATGTTTTGGTCTTATAGAGGTTACAGAAGAAAGTGCAGTGAGTCCCTGGCTATAACTAATTGACAATGCTATATTAAAAGAAAACTTCACCTTATACAATATACACTGTGTTTATTTCAAATCTGTTTTAATACATGAAGTATACTTTTTTTTACTGCTACATGTATTCATTTTAATCCTTCACACATATATTTTAATTATCCTGATGTTGTAATATATTTTAAAAAAAGTTATAATCAAAATTTCTAAATGTGTAAGTCACTAGATCTATCGGTAACATGCTATGCTTTCCAAAGGGACACCCTAAAAATACGACTGCAAGGGCCTCATTATGCTTCTGGAAGGTATTTCTCTCTGCCACGTTGCAAATCAAAGTGGTGTGATTGCTAGAATCATTCCTAAAACCTTGGAAGCATTACAGAGATGCTAAGATCAGGGCATTTCATTTATAACTAGCATAGTAAATAGGAATTAGTTTGCATATGTCCAGCTCTAAAGAATTATGCAGAACACTTTATTATTGCAAAGTTTATTTACAGACCCACAGCTAGTAGAAAAGGTTGCTTAAAACAGTGTTCTACCATGAAGCATACCTTCTGCAACTTTCTCAGGGGATGGATAGCATTTTTTTTATATATTGCCTTGGCACCTGACATTGCATGTGCTTTTACTGGACTAGTGCTTCATTGTAAATCAGCATTGTAGTTCCTTTACCTGATTAAACAAATACAGTTTGATGTCACAGAGTTTTTTTCTTTTTTTTTAATTACTAAAAAGTGTTAAACCTCACTTCTATAAGTGAACCTCCGAGTGGCTTGGTACTTTTAAGAAAATAATACTCTCTTTCTTTTTTTAGTTTAGCAATTCAGATGTTGAAAAATCCCTTCACAAAATAGTCCATTGTAGAATCTGATGCCATTTAAAATCCTGATGGGCAACACCAATTAGCAAGCAAGATATGGCCAGACTGGTCTCTTCAAGTCCGTTAATGGCTTTATACTATGTTTACTGTTAACTTCAGTATCCATTGTTTATCTTTATTTGATACAAACGTAATCTTAGATTTGATGCTATTGTGCCAGAGTAGACATCTTCAGAATAGGTCATTTCAAATAAAAATAAATAGACTTCTTAAATTAATAGGGCCCTGTAAATGTGTTTAAAGACAGACAGCTGCAATAACACAATTACATTGCAAAGAACCCCACAAGTAAATGGTCTATTGTTGATACTGATGTCATTTTAAATCCTCATAAGCAGCACTAATTAACATGCCAGGAAGCAGGATACAACCATTTATACACAATCAATACAAGCCCTTCTCTTTCTTGAGGTAACCTTGGCTCCATACCTCCCACTATGAGATGTCTTAGCTGACAACAAACATCCCCATCTACAAACTACTAGAATGTAGGACTTCCCACAGTTTGTAAATACAAACTAAATCAAAGTCATAATGTAACATCCCCCTCCACATTTTATATTGACCTTCGATGGAGTACAAGCTGACCCGAAAGCCATTGGGACTCATAAAACAGCAAATGAAAGGCAAGTGCACATATTTCAGAAACCTAATGATCCTTGTGAACCCGGTCAGACAAACAAGCATAAGAGAGAAAAGAACCTCAGTGGGTACAAGCCTGGAGTTAAATGGCCAAGAGCTTGTGAGAAAACTGCATGGGACACAGTAAACACAGATCTCTGCTTTGCACTGGAAAGATTAAGTAGAACAGTTGAAAAGAAGCTGGATAAATTTGGGGACATCATCTACGCATATGGAAGTGAGAGGTTTGGAGTTGAAAAAAGGAAGGAAAAAGTACAAACTATTCTTGGAAAGTCTAGACGGCAGCAGGAGATTGAACGCTTAGTTAGCCCTTTCCAGTCCATTGTCGGACTGGGTCCGACATTGCAATTATTCCTCACAGGTCCTTTGTTGGACTGGGTCCGACATCATTATAGCAACGCAAAAAACGGGTTTCTAGTCGTTTTTTCTCCGGAAAAAGCCGAGAAAACCTTCAACTGCCGAGTGGGAGCGACAAGAGCCGAGACAAGTCGAAAAAAAAAAAAAAAAAAAAAAGGCGTATCTCATGAATACTCATGCATGGTATCTGGTATCAGATAATGGGGCGGATCGTAAGTAAACAAGTTGGCTGACTGAATCAGCGCACAGAAAACACAGACATTTGCAGAGCTTTTTTGAGATGTTATAGTAATAAAATAATGACTTGGATCGCATTATTGAGGAGTTTGATGATAAAACGAGTGATCCGGAGATGATCGATCGGTATGGACGACTATTATTATTATTATTATTTATTTCTTACATAGGTGAACACTAAAGCAAACGAAAGGGTGGGGCGGGGCTGGAGATGCCTAGTGAGTGCTTTGTTGATATGCAGGGCCATTTAAACCCGTTTGACTGTGGAAAAAAAAACTTTTAAACAGCGCGTCTAAAATTAACTGCGCGTGTGAAAATTAATTAGACCTGACGTGCCTGACGCGTGATTAATAAATGGACCGCAAAGGGTTAGAGAAAGGAGACAGCTGAGGAAGCAATGGAGAAGAGCAGAACAAAGTCAGAAGGAGGGACTCAATCTCTTACAAAGGGTCATAAAAGATAAGCTTGCAACATTGCGCAGAGCTGAGCGCCTACGGAAACGCTACAAAAAGGAGGAGCGTGCGAGAGCTAACTTTTATAAAGACCCATTCAAATTTGTAAAGAAGTTATTCACCAGTGAGAAGAATGGCACACTAAAAGCATCTAAGGTTGAGCTGGAGAGATATTTGGAGGAAACACATACAGATTCAAAAAGGCAGGAGCCTATGTCAATTCCGTCAGACATCCCACCTATCAATCCACCAGAATACCAAATGGAGGACTGTGCACCTAAGTGGAAAGAAGTAGAGCAAGCTGTGAAAAAAGCAAGGGCTTCATCATCTCCAGGGCCTAATGGAGTTCCGTACATAGTGTACAAGAGTGCTTCAGGAGTTCTACTAATTCTGTGGAAATTGATGAAAATGGCATGGGAAAAACAGGTTGTACCAAGAGCATGGCGCCGAGCAGGTGGAGTCTTTATACCTAAAGAAAAAGATTCTACAAGCATCAGTCAGTTTCGTCCTATTTCCCTATTAAACGTAGAAGGCAAGATTTTCTTCAGCATTATTGCTCAGAGATTGTCAGCTTACCTATTAAAGAACTGCTTCATTGACACTTCAATACAAAAAGCGGGCATTCCAGGTTTCCCAGGATGCTTAGAACACATCAATGTGATCTGGCAACAAATTCAATCAGCTAAAAAGGAGAGGAAGGAGCTCCATGTGACATTCCTGGATTTGGCTAATGCATATGGTTCAGTGCCACATGAACTTCTTTGGGCAGCATTTGATTTTTTCAGTGTACCGATGACAATAACAAATTTAGTGAAAGCCTACTTTGGAGATTTGCAATTTAGTTTTTCAACTTCAGAATTCAGCACTACATGGCAATGCCTAGAGGTTGGAATAATGGCAGGATGCACCATTTCTCCACTGGCTTTTACCATGGCAATGGAAGTAATCATTAGGGCATCAAAATGGGTAGTAGGAGGAGAGCGCTTGGCTTCTGGAATGCGACTACCACCAATTCGAGCATACATGGATGACATGACAACCATGACTACAACAGTAGCCTGCACTAATCGGTTATTGGGCAAATTAACCAATAACAGCAGTGTGGAGTAGTGGTTAGGGCTCTGGACTCTTGACCGAAGGGTTGTGGGTTTAATCCCTGGTGGGGTGACACTGCTGCTGTACCCTTGAGCAAGGTACTTTACCTAGATTGCTCCAGTAAAAACCCAACTGTATAGATGGGTAATTGTTTGTAAAAATAATGTGTAAAAAAGAATGTAATTGTATGTAAAAATAATCCGATATCTTGTAACAATTGTAAGTCGCCCTGGATAAGGGCGTCTGCTAAGAAATAAATAATAACATTGAATGGGCACGAATGCAATTCAAGCCCACTAAATCAAGGAGCATTTCTATAATTAAAGGCAAAGTAGTAGATAAAACAATCTTCATTAATGGTGAGGCAATACCAACAGTGTCTGAGAAGCCAGTGAAGAGTCTTGGGAGATGGTACGACGGGGATCTAAAGGACACAGTTCGTGTGGGAGAAGTTAGACAACAAGCAGTGGAAGGGTTGAAGAGCATAGACAGCAGCGCTCTACCAGGCAAACTAAAACTCTGGTGCTTTCAGTTTGGTCTACTGCCGAGGTTGCTGTGGCCACTGACTGTGTACGAGGTTTCTTTGCCTCAGCAGAGTGGGACTTTATGGTAAAGGAATACTGCAGCTACCAGTCTCCGCTCTAACCGAGGAGTTTAAGTGCGCCAAGGTCAGACTGGAAATGACATTAGTAGAGTCACGCGACAAATGCGTAAGGGAGGCAGCACCTGTGTTGAAAACTGGAAGAAAGTGGGCAGCAAAGAAAGCTGTGGAAGATGCAAAGGCTACCCTTCGAATTGGTGATATCATGGGGCAAGTTCAGCATGGAAGTGGGGGTCTTGGTCTCAGTTCAGCTCCTCCTACATGGCATAAGTCAGCCCCAGCTCAAAGGAGGAAGCTGGTAGTCAACGAGGTGCAAAAGCAGGAGGAGAGGATGAGGTGTATAAAGGCCATTTCCCAGGCCAAGCAGGGAGAATGGATGAGATGGGAGAGTGTAGAACAACGCAAGATTGGCTGGCAAGACCTATGGTCAGTGGAACAGATCAGGTCAACATATGATGTTCTCCCATCACCACAGATCCTAAACCTCTGGGTAGGAGAGGATCCCTCATGTCCTTTGTGTTCATCACCTGCAACATTAAGGCACATTTTGACAGGATGTAAGGTGGCTCTTAGCCAAGGACGGTTTACTTGGCGCCATGACCAGGTGCTGCGATGTTTGGCCTTAGCATTGGAAGACAAGCGTAACATGACCAATAAGTTGCCACCTGTTCCATCAAAACATTACACACAAAAGACAACATTCCTCCGCCCAGGAGAGCAACCACCAAGAAAAGGTGTTAAAACCAATCCTCGCCCAGGACAACTGGAAGCTGCTAGAGACTGGAAAATGCTGGCAGATGTTGGTCACGGCTTATTTTTCCACCTGAGATTGCCACCACTAACCTTTGACCAGATATTGTCTTGTGGTCTGGATCAACACGCCTTGTTCACCTGATAGAGTTAACAGTGCCATGGGAGGATGCTGTAGATGAAGCGTATGAGAGGAAGAAACTGCGGTATGCTCAACTAGCCACTGAAGCGGAACAGCGAGGATGGAGAGTCCGGGTTTACCCAGTGGAAGTGGGTTGTCGAGGATTTGTGGCACACTCTACAACCCGGTTTCTCAGAGACGTCGGATTCAGTGGCCAAGAGTCGCACAGTGAAGAACTTATCTGAAGCAGCAGAGAGGAGCAGCAACTGGCTGTGGTTGAGATGGAAAGATTCTGGCTGGGGATCTCAAGCACAATAGAAAGAAAGAAATGCTGATGTACAGGTAAGTAAGCTGGGCTGAGTTGAGTGGGGGACGGAGGGGGGTGATGCTGGGACGCCAGAATCACCGTCGAGCCCTCTTGAGGTGTCATGGGCTAGTCAACGAAACACTGAGGATGGAAGGTGCCCACTTGAAGACCCCAGAGATGTACCCTACTTAGCTCAATCCAGACGGTTGTCATGCTGATGCGCTGGGGAGGCCTCACTGTGGTTGATCCCCGGAGCCAGCATCGCAGCCGTTGTGTGTGCTGATGCGCCAGGGAGGCAAAATAATGCTGGCTCCAGGGATCAGCTTACACTTCAGCCATTAACACCAGACAGAAGGATATCTACATCATCATATGGAAGGAAACGTAAATGGATGGAGACACATATGGATCACATTAGTTTACTGTAAAGCTACGTCTTAGTTGGTGCTTATCTTGGCGAGAGCCGAGTTCAAATCAGCATGAAGTTTTAACATCTACTCTCGTGTAATGGAAATCAAAGAAAGCACTATGAAGCACTAAAACAAATTTGTGTGGATACTTAAATAATTCAGAAACCCTTTGGCTGATGACCATTCTGTCACATTTTAGATCTGTAAGAAAGCAGCACTACCACAAGGCTTGTTTTAGCCAATTTTAATAAAATGTTATCACTAAAATGAGAGATGAAAAGTTGAGAAAATCGTACTAATCAGTATCAAAGGAATATATAAGATCAATAAAGAATTTTAACACAGTCCTTAAGGAAACTGTAAAGTTAAATTCCCTTGTGTACTGTACAGATAACTTTATACAGCATATACCAGTACATATAAATGAGCACATACAAGCATGCAAGATAGGGACGTAAAACTGGAAAAATTCTTACCATTGTCACCCGAAAGTACTGTTATCGCGTTGGTTGGAGTGGCTTCAGACTTAACCTGCCCATTTTCAAATGTGTAGTTTTCAGTCTCTTTAAGCTGCCAGTTGAGTCCAAATAGGTTCATGGCTTCAAGAAAAGAGAACAATTCAACATCAGTACACATATAGTCTTAAAATGCTGGTTAAATGTAATATGTGAGTACGGGGTTGCACAGAATTAATTCACGTGCTGGGATTCAAGTGAATAATTAATTAGTAATTGAATCCCAGCACAACAGTATATATAGAGACACGTAGCATTCACTCGAGGTTGGGTGTTCGAGAGTGGAGAACGGGTGAGGAGAAGGAGGAAAGTAGTAAAGTGAAATAATCTAGAAGTGTTTGTACTCACCGTGTTTGTTTGTCTCTCCGTGCACCGTTTGTTAAGTGTTTAGTACGTTTTGTTAGTCTATTTATTTTGGCGCAAGTGCCGTGTCCTGTTATGTGTTTAAAACCTTTTATTTTCTGTTCTGTTTAATTAAATGCTGAGCGAAAGCATTCGCTCAGCTTCACCAAACCACACCTCTTTGTCTGTTTATTTCCTGCTTCTGGTCTGACGCCACCCACTCCGGCCGTCTTTGTGACAGTGCATTAAAAAGAACTCAAGCAGTACGACTGTGAATAAAAAGTCTCCATAATTTTCTAGCAATAATATGCCCTTCCAGTTTGATATTTCAAGTGTTCGCAGGCAGAAATTTTTCGTTTTTTGACAGGTATGTGTGCCTATAGGGAGTATGTAGGGATCTGTATAATGTCAACAGCATATATATATATATATATATATATATATATGTATATATATATATATATATATATATATATATATATATATATATATAAAACTTGATGCTGGCTTGCCAGGTGTAGAGCAACCCAAAGAAGCACCCCTAATTAGGAGACTGCTTAGAGGGGGCTGCATTTATTTTGTTAGCTCACTGTAAGAAGCACCACAGTGACAAGAACGTGTCGCTTCAGAACTCCTGATGAGGATCCTGCAGAAAAGCAAGAGCCCAGCACCAGCAAAATGTATTTTCTCTAATGTTTCCATTCATTGTGAAAATTAGAAACACTTAAGATATGAAACGTGTCTTTGAATTCTAATAACGAGTGTAAAGCAACCAAACCCTCAGAAGCACATAGAAAGTAAATAAGTTGTGCGAAACCAAATTATCATAAGTAGATACATTTGGAGTTTGAGGGCAGCAAAAGTGACACAGATGATGATGATGACTGAAAATGAAAACTGAAAAGAGGTCAAAATAATTTAATGTTCAAATGACAGCAGACCTAGTTTTTTTTTTCTTTTCCATTTTTTTTTTAAATCTGAATATTTGCCCTTCATGATTAGTTAATAAAAATGGAAAGCCTTTTTTCCCCTGTATTAAGCGTGACAGGATTTTGTACCAAACATATATAAAGTTTTATTAAAAGCAGATAAAAAGGTTTGATAAGAATTGCTGGAGTGTTACCAAAACAGGCATTTAAGATAAAAGCATGTGAATCTAAAGCAGCATGGTAATACTGATCCCCTACAGGGCTGTATTGTGATTAGGAATCCATATTTTTCCATAAATTAGCTTTTCTCTTAAGTATCCTGCTGAGCGCATATGCAAACGGATTGAACGCAATGAGTAGTTATGAAATCCATTAAGAATGTTGCGCTATTTCTTTTTCAAGTAAATGGGATTTAAGAAATTCATGGTAACATATACTAATGTGTTAGTAAAAGTAGTATCCAGTTCAAAAACTCAAGAGCTGATAATGGACAATCTGTAGTTTAGTTGTTAATAAAATATTTCAGGACGCGTCAGTATGATTCACCATGACAACGACAACAAAAAAAGTTGCTGCAGTGGATTCACAGTGACAATGCCACAGTGGGTATGATTTTCCTAAACTACCTAAAACAGGCCAACTTACAGATAATGAAAGGCAGTTCTGCAGATCACAATCAAAATCAGCAACAGATGTTCTCTTCAGGAGAAACATGGAATATATTTGTTTCCAAAATCCTGTCTTTAGCATTTGCAGAAATAAATAATATCAACCATTCTAGAACTGAATCCCGGGAGATTAACAGCAGATTTTTGTATTTTTAATTAACATGTGCTGTCACTTCAAATGTAATATCTGCAAAGACCTTTGCACATTTAGATGTTGTCAAATACCCAAGGTTTTACTTTGCAAACTTTCAATAATTAAAACTTTATCGTACCATTTATTTTAATAAACCCATTGGAAAATGTAGACATTGGAGACTACAGGCAAAATGTAAAGAGGTTAATTTCCTGTAGCTTTTTTATTTTACAGACTTTACAGACCAGACACTAAAGGTGTCTTTGAGTCACATCATAAAAACATACTGCATACATTTCTGTTTCCTACTGTAGGGTTCTATAAACCACTGGTACACTTGAAAACATGTGAGCTGAAGTAAGCTGTGAGATGTTATCAGTAAGTTATCCTGTTTATACAAGCAGTCTTCACAGCTTCCAGTGGTGAATCAGCCACTTCTATGTGTAATTCCTCACAATTATTTGCTGCTCGCCAACAGAAAGAGACAGTTCTCAACACACATTTTTAAGCTTTAGATAGTGTTCAAATTGAGTGCTAGCCATTGAATCCAGTTACCTATGAAGTAAGACAGAAGAACTGCCAACAGAACTGAAATGCCAACAGCACAGAGGGCGGTGCACTTCCAGCTGCAGTACTTTGAGGATTTCTTGAATTTAAATGCACTCCTCGAGAGTGTGCTTCTAGGCAGGGGCCGGGTTGGTGGGGAGTAAACAGCACCAGTTGCCATTGTGTAGCCTGGTGTGGCCGTGCTGAACAGCGGTGTTGTCCCTGTGCCTGTCTTAAAGAGGAAGTGCCTGAAAAGGTATAAAGAAAGAATACACATCAAATATTATTCAAACACAGACCAAGGGTGTTACAATAAATAATGCACTATTTCAGATACTTGTTTCTGTAGCAACACTTGTTTAATATAATACAAACACCTTTCATTTAGTTTTAAAGAGGTCCCTTTTGGTCTTCTGGAACTACTGTGATTGAATAATAGACCATTATACCAATGATAATTAACCAGGTCATCTAATTTAGTCAAATGCATTAGTTGGCTGCTTCCTATTATTATTTTTTTTACCCCAGTGAAAACCCACAGTGTTGATAAATTGAAACCTTGGTGCTTGCTATTCTATTTCCATCAACCCTGGTCCAATAGCTAAACATTCTGGGTTAAAAGTAAAGTCTGGACAATTAAACCTGATCCTCTAATTCAAAATGAACAGCTCTGACAAGGGATTGCAGGTCGAAGGTTATAGTAAAGGTTTCCTGGGAAGTATAATGCTTCTAGTATAAAGCTACCAATTTGCTTTTGTAGCACTATAAAATCTTGAGACATGTACTTTGGGGGTTCTTTGTCTTTTTTTATATCTTAAAACACTTAATTCCCAGCTGAATATGTGGTAGAAATATGATTCAAATAACCATCTCATTTTAATGACTACATTAGGAAATATGTTTAGTAGCTTGTGAACCTAATTAAGTTCATTTTCATTTGCAAATAACATGAAAAAGAAATAGCAAAGTTAAGCAATTCTCAAAAACAGCATTCTTTAAAAAAAAAAATACAAAATATAAACTCATAAGGACATGAGATAATGTAACAGACAAGGGATGATTCTAGCTGTGAGATAATAATGTTTGCTGTGGAGCTTTAAATCTCAATGGTGTTTGCCTTTAAAATATTCTACAATTGTATCGGTGTGTTTTTATAATTATCACAATATCTACTGTCGTGGTTTAACGGTTCTCATTAAATACATAACTATGCCAGATTAAAAAAAAACAACAACATAAATTTACAGAATATTGAAACATTGCATAAAAATGAGTGCTGTACAAACGGTGCAGTCATACAGTCTCTTGCTGTGGCTTATCTACCTGATATACAGCACCAACATTTAGAACTCTATTCTGGAAAGAATTACACTTGATTTTAGTTTTTTTGCTGACATTTTTGAATGCTTATAAAATTACTTATAAAACATATATATTTTGCACACTAGTTGAAATGTTTATGTCCAACATTTTTAAACAGACATTTAACCCACGTAGGTTTTACACTTTAAAGTAAAGTTTCTAACATATATCTAACCTGGCTACTAAATCAGATTCAGTATGTTTTACAGTATGCCATTTGTATCCACCATTTCATACTAATTATTTTCTGTGCTTTTAGTCCCTGGCCTACAGGTACAGCACTATTGGGTTGCCATCTCATTTACGTTTTAATGCACTTATTAGTCTTCAAAGCATTCAATGCTTAACTTTCATAGAACTACACTAAAATTGAAATAGCTAACCAATAAAAACAGTCAGCGAAAAGCAACTATAACTGGATAATGACATTGATTTAAAGACCATTTTTAACTACAGCCTTTAAAGAAATTCCTAACATCTACCTGAGATATTCTTTTAAAGTGTAATTCCAATCAGACATAGCAGGAAGTTGCAAACCGAATACAGTACAACCTAAAAGAATATACACTTAATTTCCATTTACTTTCACACACAAAAAAACATGGCAAACAAAGTTATTTTTGGTCAAGTAGTCTTCTGTTATGTAATATTATAATCATACATGTAATATTATAATCATGAAATTATACTAAAACCGCACTGGAGAAATAAGCCTTGCCCCTGTCATTATATCAACAGCTAGTATCATATGAACACTTAGTGTAACATACCCATCCCCATAACTGCCATCATGGCACGGTGGTGGAGTAAATACATCCATCTCTATAAGGTTGTCATGCCCATTTTCGAGAACTGCTTGCTTTGCTAATGTTCTACACATGGAAATGAGATATAAAGACAAACAATTAGAATGCTGTTATTCTGCAATATTCACAATAGTGCATTTACAAAGTGTTGAACTTCAGTTTCCCCCCCGCCCCCTGACAATAAACCAAGTATATTCAGATTTAAGATCTATCTGTAGAATAAAAATAAATAAATAAAATAAAAAATAAAAACAACAGCATATTGATGGGAAGTAAAATAGAACTAGGGTGTATTTTGCAGGTTCTGTGTCTAATATTTCCCCCCACAATGATCAGAGTGGTGCTGTTCCTAAGTTCTGTGAATGTATTAAAGAAAAAAGAAAAAAAGAGAAAATTCTCCAGGCTCTGAAGTAGGACTGCTACAAAGAGGGACTCAGCGAGGGAAACACTATAGTATAATGCAGGGCTAGGTATGAGACACAACTGAATAATTTAAATTAAGCCTGAAGATATGTTAAAGAACATGTTTGTATGTAAGTAACCTGTCTGAGACATTATCACCCAACGCTGGAATTAATATCCCCACACACCATAGGGAGAAGAAAAGGAAAAAACATCTTTCAAAATACCATAAAATGCACATTCTATATCTGTCCATTGACATTGCTCTAATCCCCTCCACATCAGGAATGTGGAATGGGCCCGATTTATCTCTGGAGCAGCATGAAACACTGCCAGCAGAGACTGCCAGAAAACAAAAAATGATATGTCTATGAAGAGTATTAAGAAAATGCAATGCTATTGTATATAAGAAGACATTCAAATAAGGTTAATGTGCATAGTCCTGGGAAGAAGCCCACCAGGAGATTTACAGTTGTGAGAGATTGGATGACTGCTGGAGGGGAACCACGCTAAGGCTGGTCAGAGTGAGGAAGTGAGCTGGAAAGACAGGGAGGGAATTCACTATGTTGTCTGTATTAGAGCGAAGGATGGGAGTTGCGGTTCATTACATTCATAGCTAGTAGCAACACACGCTGCAGAGTCCCTATTACCAGATTTTATATTTGAAAGCAGTGAGTGAGGCATATTCAGTAAACAATAAAAAAGAATACAGAATATAAAGGGGCCTCTATGAATCCTTAGATTTTGATACCTGTAAAAGAATGTCCTTAACAAATGCATCATAAATGAATAAATGGTTGTACTGTAGATAATATGGTAAAAATAGAATTATGATATACATTTTGAAGAGAGTGCAGTTTGGCTAAATGGAAAATAAAAAAACAACATTAATAATATAAAACTACCAAAAAACAACTTGTTGTAGTTCTGAGCTGAGTCCTTAATTCTAGTTTTTAACATGCACATTATTTTACTCCCTTCATAAACAATAGGGCAAAAATCTTGTATCTATTATCTTTTAATTAACTGAACCTATCAAAGTAAGCAGATGTGAAAATCATCTTCTTCTTCTTCTTCTTCGTCTTCTTCTTCTTCTTCTTCTTCTTCCTGTGGCTGTGGTTGTTCTTGCAATACATATATACTCATGAGATAATAAACCAAAGGAGCATTTAAATCTCTGCTGGTTGGCCCGTAATGAAAAGGGAGCGCACTGTGTTTTAGTTGTGTTTGATGCTGAGTTGCTCAGCTGTACAGATGCATTCCAGGCCCCAGAGAGCTACCATGTGCAGCATCGCTATGCTGGGGTGAATATTCCCGGAGATGTACTCGGTATACTCACAGAGGTCCTTGTGGACTCTTGCAAAGACTCAGATGACAATGCACACACAGCCCTCACAGAGGTTTCCCACCACAACCTGGCCTTCTAAACACTACTCTACTGCATGTATGTGAGCACAGGCATGTGTTACAAAAAGGGACTTAAAAGAGTACAACAAGCAACAAATATTATTTACAAAAAGTAATTACTGCAAGGCAAAACCACATAATATTACAATTACAGGGCCTCACTAATTACTAGCTGACATTGCTCCTGGGGAGTAGTCCCCATGAAAAAAAGGAACTTCAGCAAATGTATAAATATGGTTGAGATGGACGTAATGAATCATAACAAAACTGCCTCAGGGATCTGGTATCAAATGCTTCCTCCATGTACTGCAATAATAATGTGTTTGTATTAAGAACAGCATAATCCCATTTTAGAAAAATATCTTCTTAATGTAAGATTATGTATTATTTGTTCTCTTTTTTTATCTTGAAGTGAAATTATCAGATTAAATGAAATGTATATTTCGCAGTAACACTAAGAAAGTTGACAAACATATAACACTGCTCAAATGTTCTGCAGTTTCTCATATAATTAAAACATCTGTATAGATCTATTAAATTGATAAAAAAACAAAGGCTAAATTTGATCAACAATATTTATTTCATAGCTAAATACATTCAGCAATAATTAAATAATAATTTATATTTTAATCAGTTATATAATTAGCACTTAGTGCTTAACATTTTTAAGCATATATTTATATAAATGCATTCTAAAAAGGACCACAACAATTTATTTTTTATGTTAACATTAGGTATAATTTAATTTAATTGCATTTTGAAACTCGCTTCACAATTCTCACTAAAAATGTAATCTAAAAAACATAAAATGTTAGATATTCAACAAAAGACTGTATTATTCAACTACAAATTACATTAAACTGGATTTAATTTGAATATATTTTTATTTTCTCATGCAGGCACTGGCTCAGACTGGCCCTATCTGCAGGTCCAAGTATTTTCTCATTTGACTAGATTACCTTTTTTAGACAAGATTAGCAAATGCTGTAACTGTGTAAACTTTTTAACGCAAAGAGACTGGCTGACCATTTATAATTGATTAGACATGCTGTAAGAAATTACTATGCTAATCCAGATATATCTTTTCATGTTTTTGAATGCCGCTCAAACAAGCAACACTACTGAGTTTTTTCTAGCAGCTCCTGAGTGTTCTGAAAACACCGACCATTTCATCACTGGAAGTTCAATGTTTCAAGTAGAAAGACGACTGGAACCAGTAGAAATGTTTCACATTATAGACTTTTCAGAGCCCATTAACAAAAACTAATGTGACATCTAAAAAACAACAACAGCTTAATTTTATTCTAGACATTAAGGATTTAAACATTGTGAATGTAGCTGTGAAGTTTTTGATTCACCAGAGGAATAATGACACACACTAAAAACACCTCAACACTGCTATTTCAGCAGCACCTGCTAGCTCTACAAGAGCAAATGCAACAGGTGTGAGAGGAACACTGGCATGGTGCTGCAGTATCTTTAGATGATCCCCTGTGTCTCCTTCTAGCAGGCTCCAATGTGAAAGTAATGTGTGGTTCTTGTCCTCCCTGTCTAGAGCTTTCTTACACATACAGTACATGCCAGTCAGCACTCAAAAATGCTATAAACATTTTTTTTGGAGGCTTATTAGAAATGTCAGCATTCATATATTCATTTTAAAACAGCCATCTACGATCCATTACAGCCATAAAAGCACATTTAAAAAGATGTATATACAAGTGTATAGCATTAATATGCTCTCCTCCAAGCACTCCTGACTTATAGGTCCTTCATTACGGTTGCCACTGTCAACAATTAAGAGTCACTTAGTCTGAATGTTAATCTTAAATATATTAAATGCAATTACAGTAGATTTAAAAATACAGTAAAGGTTGAACTTTTTTTTTTTTATCATGAACAATTTTTTTTACCCAAGTTACCCAAACAATAGCTCTTTGACTACTGACTATTGGCCTGTTTTGTTGTTAATAGTCTAAACTAATTTTGGTCATGTGACTTTGTATTTGCAAAGAAGTCTGTGAGTAAACAAATGAGATATAAAAGGGAGTGTGTTATTTTTTAAACATTATAAATTGATTAAATAAATTAAATATCACTTTAAATGATGCATTTCAAGATGATGTATAGGCATGCTTCACACAGTGCTACTGTGCTGATTTTACAATATTTGTGATATTTTTTTTATCAGTTTCCCAAGTTTCATCTTTGCACCTGCTATGACTCAGTCTATGAGAAATTGCTGTTAGCAGACTGTCACGCAGAGATCCAGAATCATAGCAGCTTACGTGCTAAAAAAGGGAGTTGAGAGTTTGATGGAATGTGCATATTAACAGTTACTTTGAGCACACAAATCATTAAAAACTGTGAGACTAAAAAAATAGCTATACAGCAGCTATAAACCAACATTTGTTTGAATATTGTAAACGATCTATATGGCATTATGTCTTCCACTTTTTGACCCTCCCATAACATAATCACATATACGATGATCGAAGTTTTCTTCAGAAACTAATAAAATACGTTTTTGAAACCTAATTCTTTTCTAATCTAACCCAGATCCGGAAAGAAGTCGGCAATGGTTGTTATGTGATGTCATTGCTCGCGCTCAGTCTCAAGGCATCGGCGGCATTCTTTTTTGATTGATAGTTCATCGTTGTCCTGTGATTAAATCGACAACACAGAATACATTCTACTATTTCTATAATAATATTACTGATATCATGATGAGTCAAAGGGAAATGTATTGTTTGCCACAGCCGGTGGAAAACGGAAGAAATTAAACACAGCGAGACAAGAAAGAGAGATTCACTTGTGAAAGATACTAATAATATTGCTTATGCCCAGGTAAAATTATGTACATGCTCTAAAGAAAAGGTACCATAGATTTGAAAACGAGATTTAGGCTCATGTGTAGGGCTGTGCTGTGCGTTTTTGTGTTTCAGTTTTGACCCTATTTCGATTTTAGATTGTTGTAATTTCTTAAAATTCCAGTGTTCTTTTAAAAATAATATCATTCACACAGCCCATCCTTTGCTTGATCGGGGTAAATAAGATATTATTTAAATTATCAGTAGTATTAAACGGTATTGCAGTTCTTGCATAATATAATTTAAACACCAAAAAAAAAGCGTGGCGCCAGTTTGCATTAGTTTTAGCATGGTATCGGAATGTATAGCTGCTCTATAAACTAATCGTTGTCTTTTTCACAGTGGATCGGCAGAAAATGATATTAAGGGGGTACACTACAGTATTAGATACATGTACTGTTAGAATTACTGTTTTAAAATGTTACATATGCATTTGCCTGGAAAGAAATGATGAGGCAATATTTTATACATGAATATCAATAGATTTATTTTATATAGAACACATTTTCGCCATATGCAAATGTTGGTATTCGGCAAATAAAAGGTTCTTTTAGTGCATGAAAAGGGTCAAAACATACCTGCGTACAGCTACTGGGGATGAGAGTTTGAGCGATCTTTTGGTTCTTGTGAGCCAACCCGACAAAAAACATTAGACTGACAGGCTGGTGTTGACAAATTTGCCAATTCGTGATTATCTGTGGAAACATGTACGTTGCTACATATTTCTACTTTCGACATTCATAGGAATGTGGTGCTTATTGTTATTTGTGGAAATGTATCAATCTTAACTCAAGGTTGTATGAATCAAATCTGGTGAGGTGTATTCGGATGGACGCGCTAAAATAAAGTTAGACTACATTCTCACTCTTTTAGCTCTTTTTGTAAAGCCCATGCAATACATGACTCTTTTTAATTTTTCTTTCATTGTTTTTAATTTTTTTTCAATTATCTGAAATAAGAGTAGTCTAGTACCACGCTTTTTTACAGTTATACAGACGTGCTCAAATTTGTTGGTACCCTTACAGCTCATTGAAATAATGCTTCATTCCTCCTGAAAAGTGATGAAATTAAAAGCTATTTTATCATGTATACTTGCATGCCTTTGGTATGTCATAGAATAAAGCAAAGAAGCTGTGAAAAGAGATGAATTATTGCTTATTCTACAAAGATACTCTAAAATGGCCTGGACATATTTGTTGGTACCCCTTAGAAAAGATAATAAATAATTGGATTATAGTGATATTTCAAACTAATTAGTTTCTTTACTTAGTATCACACATGTCTCCAATCTTGTAATCAGTCATTCAGCCTATTTAAATGGAGAAAAGTAGTCACTGTGCTGTTTGGTATCATTGTGTGCACCACACTGAACATGGACCAGAGAAAGCAAAGGAGAGAGTTGTCTGAGGAGATCAGAAAGAAAATAATAGACAAGCATGGTAAAGGTAAAGGCTACAAGACCATCTCCAAGCAGCTTGATGTTCCTGTGACAACAGTTGCAAATATTATTAAGAAGTTTAAGGTCCATGGAACTGTAGCCAACCTCCCTGGGCGCGGCCGCAAAAGGAAAATCGACCCCAGATTGAACAGAAGGATAGTGCGAATGGTAGAAAAAGAACCAAGGATAACTGCCAAAGAGATACAAGCTGAACTCCAAGGTGAAGGTACGTCAGTTTCTGATCGCACCATCCGTCGCTTTTTGAGCGAAAGTGGGCTCCATGGAAGAAGACCCAGGAGGACTCCACTTTTGACAGAAAAACATAAAAAAGCCAGACTGGAATTTGCTAAAATGCATATTGACAAGCCACAATCCTTCTGGGAGAATGTCCTTTGTACAGATGAGTCAAAACTGGAGCTTTTTGGCAAGTCACATCAGCTCGATGTTCACAGATGAAAAAATGAAGCTTGCAAAGAAAAGAACACCATACCTACAGTGAAACATGGAGGAGGCTTGGTTATGTTTTGGGGCTGCTTTGCTGCCCCTGCACAGGGTGCCTTGAATCTGTGCAGGGCACAATGAAATCTCAAGACTATCAAGGCATTCTGGAGCGAAATGTATTGCCCAGTGTCAGAAAGCTCTGTCTCAGTCGCAGGTCATGGGTCCTCCAACAGGATAATGACCCAAAACACACAGCTAAAAGCACCCAAGAATGGATAAGAACAAAACATTGGACTATTCTGAAGTGGCCTTCTATGAGTCCTGATCTGAATCCTATAGAACATCTATGGAAAGAGCTGAAACTTGCAGTCTGGAGAAGGCACCCATCAAACCTGAGACAGCTGGAGCAGTTTGCTCAGGAAGAGTGGGCCAAACTACCTGTTAACAGGTGCAGAAGTCTCATTGAGAGCTACAGAAAACGTTTGATTGCATTGATTGCCTCTAAAGGTTGTGCAACAAAATATTAGGTTAGCGGTCCCATCATTTTTGTCCATGCCATTTTCATTTGTTTTATTATTTACAATATTATGTTGAATAAAAAATCAAAAGCAAAGTCTTCTATTAAAGATGGAATAAACAATGGTGGATGCCAATTACTTTTGTCAGTTTCAAGTTATTTCAGAGAAAATTGTGCATTCTTCGTTTTTTGTGGAGGGGTACCAACAAATTTGAGCACGTCTGTACTTAACTGTGATAAAGGAAGCCGGCTACAGAGCAATTTGGTTAGCGTTAATGCATCTACCCACTTTTATAACACATATGTTCAGTGAAAACGACAACCCTAACCATACAAATGTATTACCATCAAATGAGACTTAGTGGAATTACATTTTCGACTTTGTTACAAATCAGTGCCGTTGTAGTGTTATTTAGATGTACGCGTTAAAAAGTGGTAGGCAACACACTGCGTTTGCTCGCGCATGGCTAAACAACTTCTACTAAGAAAGCAGGCAAATGGCCATTTACATCTGGTACATTATTGTTTTCGGTCTTTTACATCTTTTTCGATTGCATTTATATTTTCCAGTCTTTAATGTTATTTTTTAATGTAATTTATAATATTTTTTCCACTATTAAGAAAATGGTATGCAAATATTTATCATATGCAATACATTGGGTCTTGTACATTTTTTTTACTTGTGCAACTTTGTGGTGACTTCTCATTTTGTTTGTTGTGAATAGTTTTTTCCTTTAAGAGAAATTAGTTGTCTGTTTCCAGTTTGTTTGCAAAAACACAATGTATAATTAACAGTAAATGTACCTCTTTTTGACAATAGCAAAACACCCATCAGATCGCAATTGATTGCACCTGTACCAAAACCTGACAGCGTACCACTTTATGACATTACACAGGTCAAGTTTTGGTACGCATACCACATTCTGACGATGTACCGCTTTCTAACAGTACATCGTGCTTTAAAAATACCTGCATTGCACATTTTGTATAATTTATTTTAAGAATAAGAACGATTTTGACAAAGTGCGACACTCTATCTTGTTGTAAACTGGCCCAATTACTGCCTCTTTTTTCTCATTCATGATACTGTTTGGGACAGAGGCCCAGCATTTTTCTGAAATGACGCCCCTATAGCAATTTTATAAATTATACCTGTTGTGCACTTGCAATCACTTGGCAAGCCTCATCATTTTGAAAGAAAAATAAGTCCAATGAAAGCCTCTTCCTACTTTCAGGTTGCCCTGCACTTCAAATAAGTGCAGGGCACTTATTTGAAGTACCTTTTTTCTTAAACAGCTGCTTCCCCTAATGACTAACATACTTTACAGCCAGCAACATGCTTTAACCCCAAAGATATATCCGAGGGAAACATACCTAGAAAGTGAAACTGACTATCTAAAGCTGTATTGTACCAAGTATTACTTTTGCAAAACTAAACCTACATGTTTAAGCATCAATTTATATACATACACAGCACTCCACATAAGTGGTGTACTGTGTGTTTTATGCATTGAAAAATATGAATTACATATGATATTTAAATTTAATGCGTAAAGAATCTGCACAGCAACTTTGCTGCACAACTTGAGATCACATGTTATCAAGCTTCTTATTTAATTGGTTCCCACGGTTTAAATGGTCAGTTGAACCTGCCTGGATTGCCAGAAACACATGACCAGTAAGTCCTTTAGGATTTCTTAGTCCCCCTCAACGTAACCTACCAATTTACCTATCTGTCAACTGCATTTTTGGAAGGTACATCTATATAATAAATACAGTATTCTGTGTCAGGATGCTTTATGTTGCTACAGTAAGGCAATCAATAAGGAATACAATATTATTGTTTCTTTATTTGCATTAGTGCAGTAAAATAATAATTAAAATTATATATATATATATATATATATATATACACACATACACATACCTATACACATACATATACACACACACACACACACACACACACACACACACACAGTACACCCTCGCTATAACAAACCCCTGTTGGGGTCCAAGCCTTTTGTTCGTTATATTGAGGGGTTCGTTATAGCGAAAGGACAACAAAAATCAACGATAAACTGTTGGAGTAAGTTAATAAGATGAGATTGTGAATAAAAGTAGAATTTCATGTACCTGTTCGTTTCATGTATGCAGTAGTGTCTTCGCTTTATCCTATTTGTTAAAGAATCAAAACGCAGTACAAAAAGCAAAAATCCTGAATTGAAGCTGAACTTTTAATTCAAAATCAATCGTTTCAATCGACACGAATCGTTTCAAAGTGCACCAAATCTTAATGCAACATGCAAGAAACCCAAACTGAAGTTTTATTCCATCAACCGTTCATGAAAAGTTATTTAAATCAATTTTCCTTTGCCGGATGGTTGCTGAACAAGCCAAAAAACAACGTGCCTTTTGACAGTTTATATCCAGGACAGAGCTATGCCTGCGTTACTCCTTTTTTGCAAACGATCAATGTAATTTCCAGCTTTGTTGCAACATAACATTATTTTCGTTTCGGTAGTTACACAGCGCATGCTTTTTATTAAACAAAAGAGATGACTTCACTGCAGAGGTGGCATCCCGTGCGTACAGACGGATGTTGACAGTGTGTGTATATATATATATATATATATTTTGTGAATTAACTCACCCACTTGCGGGTTCGTTGCCCCTTTAAAAATGGACCCAGCACACAAGAAATTGATTTTTAAGCGCTGGTGCGCTATTTTTAATAAACACCAAAATAAACAAAATACAAAACAAACACCTAGCTCTTTAAGAGCACTAACTAACACACAGGAACACACTGACTACGAGTGGGACAGCTAAGCTGTTTCCCCACCAAACAGAAAACAAAACACACAGGTTTAATACAACACACTTTACCTCACGACTGCTGGGAAGCAGAGTACCTCTTTCTGCCTCCTTCTACTCAGCAGCCCTGAGCAGACTGACTGCCTCTCTTAAATACCCTGCACCTGGTACTAATTTAACAATGGCTACCAGGTGCAGGGGATAATTAATAATAAAACAATTAACAAATCAAATAAATCAGGACAAATGTGCATTAACCCCCTCCCTGCTGTCTCACAATATATATATATTTTTTTTTTTGGGGGGGGGGGTCCAAGGGCCAGGTTTTTTATAATGAAGGTTGTTATAGCAAGGGTGTACTGTATGTGTGTGTATATATACATACAGTATATTTAAACTTCACAGAAGGCCGTTTTTATGGAAGTGCATGAAGCTGTATTTTATTCTGGTTTCTATACAACAGAACTAAATCACTGTGCATACAATAAACAAAAAGATTATTTAATTCCATTAACTTGAAAAACATTAAAAGGCGTATTTGAGCAATTAAAACATGTGGAAAGCATTAATGGTTACTCGGGAGAGAAATATGTACACGTGAATACATAAAAACAAGAACAACAAAATCAAATCAGAAATAAAAAACTGAGAAAACTGCTTTCAACACAAAACTAAATTATCTGTCTTGTGAAATGATAAATACATCAGGCCTCAGCTAGGTTATGTAATATTCATAGAACAGCAACAAGACAAAAAACAAAAAAAAAAACAGCTGCAACAACCTTGAACCATTGCTTTGATTCCTGCAACTGAAGATTACTACTGTTCCTAACTGGCAAGCGTGAGAACTGGGATAATTGAGATTTACAAAATCAGTCATCGAATGTGAAGGCAGAGCCATGGCTTAGAATAGTGTTTTTTGAAATGTATTTATTTACATACATATAAAAAAACAGCTCTAAGGGAGAGACCTTGTCTTAAAAAGAAGGCCTGTTTCCCTCTTATATTGCTAAGACCAAATAAATCTGTTATTGTTATATAGTATAAATTGAAACTGGCGCAGTCATAATGTGACAACTAGAAATAAATGATTAGATGTGCAGTATCTATAAAACAGTCACCACTTGTAAATTATTAAGAGAATTTAGCAGATTGTAAGGCTTGAAATCCAATAAGCTGAGTAAATCAAGGGAAAACTGTTGAGTTTCTGGAAACACACAGTTATAATCTTGCGATAATCAATGTGGTTACTGACAGGAAGACTGCACTACACTAAGTACGAATGACAACTGCACTGCACAACAACGAGAACATGTTTTTACTGTGTATGTGTGCAGTGTATAAATCTCTGAGTCGAGTTGTCAGCTGTTTACAAACCATTGGATTATTTAGCCCATCATAAATTACCTTTACAAACAAAAAGAATGTTATTAGAGCTCAACTCTTTAAATATGATTTAATTATGATTTTAAATCCCCATCTTCATTTAGTATTCAGTTTAATGGATATTTTTAACAGCATAAACTGGAAAGTGTCCAGATTGTACACAGATTTATCTGGACCAGGATTTGTAACAATGCACCCAGTGTGTGTTTTAATTGCACTTTCAGCTATGAAGGAAAATTAATACTTGTTTTGTTTTAATTTGCTGTCAAGTTACAATAATTGATATGCCACATACATAAAGAAAATATGCTGAAGTGAGCTAGGGGGGGTTGTTAACAACAGTAATAATAATAATTAACTCCAGTTAAGTGATCTGATTTTAAATTATTGAACGCTTGCTTTTTCAAGGGGAAATTGTATTTACTTGATGAAATTACATATTGACTCAAATTACACTACAATACATTATATTCCAAAAGCAGAAATGAAAAGATAAAATAATAATCCATGCATTCAATAGTGAAGGCAATTCATTTCTAAAGAACCATTTAGAAAATATTCCAGTAATAAAACAATAACCATACTTTCCATATATTGTTTTGAAGAGAGCTCTCTAAACCAGACTTATCTTTCATACCACAACAGCTTTTGCCATTGCCAGTGTTTAAGTACTGTATACAGACATTATAATTAGGGCTTCTGATTTTTGGTTTTAACCGATAAAACCCGATAAAACACCCGATACAAAAAAAATTTAATCTGTGGATTGCCAATAAACACCGGAAAAACTGTGGAAATCTTTAATCAATTCACGTTGACTTTACCCTATTACCATTAAAAAAGAGAAACGACTACAAAACTAATAATAATAAATACATTTCCCAGTGCGGCTGGGCAATTTTCCCGCCTTCCTGACTTTAAACCCGCCCCAACTACCGAATGACAGCACATTCCTATATTTCTATTGGAGACTCTGCTTGCGAGATTTAAAACAAGATTAAAATCAGGATGGAGGCTTGTTAGCGGGATTTCAAGATGTATTACAGTTAAGGTACTGGGGATTTAAAACAGAATTGTGACGAAATGTACAAAAACGCCCTCACACAAAAATCCAGAAGAATGTGCCCGTGACCATAGGGATTTTGTTGTGGAAGACAGCAATGGAAAGAAGGTACATCTTAAGTGTGCAAGTACTGTCAAGTTACTACTATACATATTTTGACAAAAAAAAAAAAAAAAACCGCTCAAGCATTTTGGAAAGTAACCAAAAAGACTAATTTCATACAGTATATCAAAAAGGAAAGCCCCCAAAAAACGATTTACATAAAACTCGAAAATAGCTAAAAATAAGCACCGAAAAATACAATTAATAAAACCTGAAAAACAGAAGCCCTAATTATAATAATTACAATAACGATAATAATAACTGCAAAAACTAATGAAAAGGCAAAACCTTTTTTTTTTAAATTGTATTATGCCATCAGTCACTGAACACACATTACTTTCTTCAGATAACAGTTGTAAGCATATTTTACAGGACTTTCGAAGCCCAGATTTATAATCTTGTCATGCGGGTGCATGTGACACTGCCTTTATGCATATGAGCTTACGAATTTAAGAGTATATTTTCTTATTTTAAATATTTAAAAAATGGTGTTTTGTATGTGCTTAAAGCCAGATGCAAATCATATTCTTGGCTAGAAAATAACTGAGTCATTTTAGGATTATCAAAATATCCTGGTTTAAAATAAATTTCTCCTAGCTACTACAAAGCATTACTTGCAAAGCAATTTAAAAGAGGGATATGTTTGTGCATCAAATCGGATTAGGAATGCTGCGATCCTCAGTGGTTGCTGGCATTTCTATTAATTTTAAAACAGACAGCTACAGTTATAGCCATGCCGGTTTTGACTGCACATCAAGTTGATGCAAAACTGGTTCTAATTTGCCACATCAGTTTTTCCACTGAAATACTGTTTTTGTGAAACCATGACATATGTTGAGACAAACTCATACCCTAATTAATTATACATGCAGTGAATATAAGACAGTCAACGTAAAGCCACAATTCCCATCAGGCCATTTTAGGTCAGATAGATTTGGTGCACTACCCCTTTTCAAAAGCATGAAGCAGATTGGACTGCTCTTATTTTGGTCATGTTTTGAAATTCAGATTATCATTAACCATTAGCTCTTCTCTGATATTGGCAGCACACACTGTTTTTGACCCACCATCCTAAAGCAGCATACCCCCCACCCATTGTTAAAGTCTATATGCTGGTATCACTGAATCCTTAAACCTTTAAAAGCTGGAAACTTCAATGGGTGTTTAATGATTAGTAATGGGGCTTTAGTTGGAGGGTGGGCTGGCAGATGGAGTCCTGAGACATTAAAGAGCAATGCCTTCATATTTCTCTGCTCTGAGCTAGGGTCCCAGCAGCAGGGGTCTGAAACTCCTGCTGGGAATGCACTGAGCGGCCAAACTGTTTACATAAGAACATAATAAAGTTTACAAACTAGAGGAGGCCATTCAGTCCATCTTGCTCGTTTGGTTGTTAGTAGCTTATTGATCCCAGAATCTCATCAAGCAGCTTCTTGAAGGATCCCAGGGTGTCAGCTTCAACAAAAATTACTGGGGAGTTGGTTCCAGACCCTCACAATTCTCTGTGTAAAAAAGTGCCTCCTATGCCCCTTTATCTAATCTCCATTTGTGACCCCTGGTCCTTGTTTCTTTTTTCAGGTCAAAAAAGTCCCCTGGGTTGACATTGTCTATACCTTTAGGATTTTGAATGTTTGAATCAGATCGCCGCGTAGTCTTCTTTGTTCAAGACTGAATAGATTCAGTTCTTTTAGCCTGTCTGCATATGACATGCCTTTTAAACCCGGGATAATTCTGGTTGCTCTTCTTTGCACTCTTTCTAGAGCAGTAATATCCTTTTTGTAACGAGGTGACCAGAACTGAACACAATATTCTAGGTGAGGTCTTACTAATGCATTGTAAAGTTTTAACATTACTTCCCTTGATTTAAATTCAACACTTCTCACAATATATCCGAGCATCTTGTTGGCCTTTTTTTATAGCTTCCCCACATTGTCTAGATGAAGACATTTCTGAGTCAACATAAACTCCTAGGTCTTTTTCATAGTTCCCTTCTTCAGTTTCAGTATCTCCCATATGATATTTATAATGCACATTTTTATTGCCTGCATGCAATACTTTACACTTTTCTCTATTAAATGTCATTTGTCATGTGTCTGCCCAGTTCATTTTGCCCAGATCATTTTGAATGACCTTTGCTGCTGCAACAGTGTTTGCCACTCCTCCTATTTTTGTGTCGTCTGCAAATTAAACAAGTTTGCATTACTATACCAGAATCTAAATCATTAATGTAGATTAATGATAATGTAGACAACGAGTTGTCAAACAGAAACTGAAAACAGCCTGCGCCAGTAAAGCCAGTGTTGAAATTTAGACAACAATTTCTTGTAAGAGATGTAAAGTTCTTAACCTTTTGAGTAATACGAACGTACCGGTACGTTCGCTGCTCTCTGGTCCCCAGGGAGTACGAACGTACTGGTACGTTCTGCAACTTTAAACTTGAATTACTGAGCCTACAAGACCTCTGATCACATAATACTGTAACACTAGGTTTCTGTAACACCTTTTATTGGTCTCTTACACCCTCTGCCAGATATTGACTGAATTACATATAATTATCCCAGTCACAAAAAAGTCAACAGTGTTTGTAAACCAGCAAAAATCACTCAGTGAGAAAGAAGTATTAGTAATAATACTGAATTCAGATTCCGATTTAAATTCAAATACATACAATTCTTCCACTGAATCGGATGTCAGTGAGTGTGTCAGTGAAGACTATTTACCATCAACATCAAGTGACAGCGAAGAGGCGGCGCCAAGCTCTGTGTGTTGCTCCATGCTTCAGGAGTATCATACGCTGAAGCATTAGACACTCTCACTCCCTCAGCCCCCACAACCTGTTTACCTGGATATGATTTATTCATGTCTCTCTCTCTCTCCCTTTTTTTTGTTTTATTAGGACATGTTGTTGTGGTTGTTCCACCCCTTTTTTTTTTGCCTACATTTTATTTTTTAGTCAAAACCTTTCCCTATGACTAAATAAAAAATATATATTTGTTTGTTTTATTTATTTACGGTAAAAATTATTTGTCTGTATTTCGTCAGTATTCATTACATACATACAAACATCTAGCTTTCAGCTTGTTTGTACGCTGTACTCGTAATAATCAAGCGCATGCAGAAGACAAAAAAAAAAAACGTAGGACTGGCAGTGCATTTTAGAACTCACTACTCTAAGGGTTAAACATCCCCATAAGTAGGCTGCAGCTCACCTGCTCTCCAGCGGCACATTGCTGCCTAGGACCCAGCTGTCCTGCAGCTGGACGGATTCGGGTGTGGTTTGCAGCTCGGCGGGGAGTGCGGCCGGGGGGGCCGGGCTTTGTTTCCTCCGACTGGTCAAGGAGTTTCTGTTGAGGGAGGTGACACACGGGTGCTGCTGCGATGGGCGCTGTTTGTGTAATGGTGGTACTGGCTGTAAGGTTGACTGGCCTTGGTGGTTGGGTGGTTGTTCTGAAATAAAAACAAATGAATACATTAATTAAAAAAAAAAATAATAAAATACTTTAACAATGTTTTACCAGGCTAATATGCAATGTTTATTTTGTGCTGGCATATGCTACTATCCAATGTAATTAAGTGATTTTGTTAAGTAATCTTTTTTTAGAGATCCATGAATGTCATTACAATGTAACATCTGGACAAAATTGCTTGAGACTGCTGATCGCTTTCACTGTTTAGTGTTGTAACCACCAGCTAAATGAACAGCTACTTAATACACCCCATGCATGTAACTACAAACGCATGCACGGGAAATTGATCACTGACACAATTCAATGTAAAAGGCAACGGTTTACTTCCAGCCATAGGCATACCCTAAAATTAGTACAACATTGTATCTAGACAAACAATGCAGTCGCAGCAAGCATCAATACTGTGTGTTCTTTACCAGAAGGTCATTCAGTGAAGCAGATGTTCCTTTATGGGTGCTTAAAACAATGTTTCACATTTGATTACAGCACAGGAAGACTCATACTATATAGCTAATGACCTTAACACCCATTAGGCCACATAAAGAACAGATTTCCAATTTCACACAAACTATATAGGATTGTGTAATACATTTCAGAAGGCGACCATCAGAGAATACTTTTCTATAAGCACACACAATGAGCAGTGTGTAAAACTATTTCAGTGACTGCCAACTACGATAATACAGAAATTAAACAAAACAAAAACAATCTGATTAAAAGCACAAGTGAATGTGAATTGCAATTTCTAACCACAATGATAATAAATAGAAAAGCACATGATGTCACTACAAATTGCTCACAAAGCGTAAAGCAATATTTAACTGTTGTCCCCCAACACCATTTTCTAATTTTTGTGGTCTCATTAATTGTCTGTTGCTTTGCCAAAACAATATAGCTGAATGATTGCAATTAAATGGGATCTGCTAAAACCACACAAGCAGGAAAATAATACACGAGTCAGCCAAAAACACTTTCAAACTCATCAAAGCATTATTGCATTGTGCCTTTTGAGATATGCTATATATGTATACCCTTTTTCCTCAGAGAAATTAGGTTAATGCTGGATGATAAAATATCTTTCTCAGTTAGTGCATCATTATAAACTACAGTTACAAAGTCTGGGATTACTCCTAATGCTAACCTGACCACACCCACAAAACTATCTGGGAGAACAATTGCCACTTTGATAACATTCTATACCTGACACGGTATCTGAAACAGTGAACCTATTGTTCAGGCTGTTAACAGGGAGGGACAAAATGTCACCTGAATATTTAGATACAGACAGTGATCACTGCGGATATGGGCAAAACAAGCTATCCAGCAGGGCTGTTTCTAATGACTTACAGAACATTTCAGATGTAAATCTTGTCTTTGTCAATATGCTTTATCCCCCAAAATGTGCATATCTCCTGTGGATAGCATGGGAGAAGGGCTGCAGAGCATTCTTTTACAAAAATCAAAGTAAAAGCATGCTTATTATTTAGATTATATTCTGCACAGCGTCTTGATTTTACATTTTACATTAATTACTCAGGAAATCCTGCTGAGATGCAGCATCTTTTCAACAGTGGTGGGGTCCTGTCAGCACAGTCGGGCAGCGGGGGCACAGAAGGAAGTGACTCGCCTGAGGGTCGTTCAGTGAGCGAATGCCCAAGATCTGAAGTTAGGGTCTTACTACTGAATATGCTGTTTCTTCCCTACTTTACAGTTCTGAAATCAAACCAAATTTAGAGAATTTAAATAAAAAATTATCATACTGCTCTAAGCCAAACCAAAAATGGATTTATTCACTCCTAAGAAAATTCTTAATAATCGACAATATGACATTCACACCATTTTCAAAGGAGGGGAGAGAATGCCATTCCAAATGAAGTGAAACTTAAAACTGTTTAGCTAGAGAACCACTTCTCTTCCTATACCATAAGGGACAGGGTCAACTGTGCATATTAACTTATAGACTATGACAGTGTTTACTTAGTAAGTGGATGTTCTTCCCTTTGTTCTGTATTGATCCTGCTAAGATGATGCTGCACAGTGGGGAGAAATAAAAACGCAATAGCTCCTAGCATTTAAACTAAATCAGAGTTTTTCTTCTGGGATGAAGTAGAAGATAAAAATATCTTTTGAAAAGTAGTTGTTCACAGTGTGTACTATATTAGTCAAGAGGTTTAGTTTACATACAGAACCTTTGTGCTGATGGTTTTGCCTTGATCCTGCATTGCATAAGCACAAGGTCTTACTCATTTCAAAACCCATGACAAGTACCACAATATATTAGTTACTGGTGTAACCTGACACTTACTAAGACCAATATTATCTATTGCTAAACCATAAAGTATATACATTTAGTTTTTGTGTCAAAATGTACTTCATTCTATTCTGTGGTCAGGTATAATGCATACTGAAAAGATGTGCAAAACAATCTCTCAGAACACACAAAATTCTCACATTGGAACTTAGAAGAGTATGCATATGTCAGAATTAGTGGTGACATGTTAAAGATGAATGAAACAGCTGTATGTTTTATGGAGTTTACTTTTAAATCACATTAAGATATATGTTTCCATCTCCAAATTCTTCAATGTCACATTGTCATAGTTCCCATCTGCAAGATGTTTTAAAGGCTTTTTGATTAATATTGCATGGCAGAACTGAAATTACATCCTTTGTCGTTTAGATCTTAATGGTGCAAGTGATATCTATCAAACAGTGTTTTATGAAGCGTGTGCAATTTTATTGCTAGGCTGTTTTTACAAATCTTTTTTTTTCAGATTTTAAGACATGCCCAGCTTTGCAGTAAACATTCCCTTTCGTTTTAACAACACAGTAAGAAAAATGACACAACCAAACCACTTTTTTTTTTTTTCAATTAAATTGGGCAAAATTGTTTTTATGATATGTCTTGGCACTCATTAGGTATATTTTGTACACCAAATAGCAGAGTGCAGTCTATTTATGTTAAATGTATAGCTAATGCTTACAGAATGCATGCCACAGCTCAGTAAACTGTAAAATAAGCCAATTTAGGTTCTGCATAATGCTTATGCATGCATACAGTAGGTCTAAATGGGAACAATGAAGTATCAGCATTATAATCATCTGGAAATTTAGCAGCAGAAACTACCCAACAAAATAAATATGTCACTCTGCTAGACTGACTCGATAAAATTGTAATCTAACAACGCAAATTATTAATCTGCATTAAATGTACAGCTAATTTGGGGCAATTCAATTTGAGACAGCTGTCAATAAATAGTGCTAATCAATACACATATTTAATACCTGAAAAAGCCTCCTCTGTAAATCATTTTTGCTGCAGTAAATTAATCTAAAACTGCACTTTCTTGATTTTCTCTATGCTACTTTTTTTTTTCATTGGCACATAAAAAGGCTCTATAAAGATGTAAAAAAGATTTAAGATTATGACCAAAGGAGCAAAACTGACATTCCATCAAGTTGAGAATAGGAAACCACTTTACATGTTATATTAAGAGACATTTCTAAAAAACAAAACAAAAAAAAAAAATGGCTACGATATTTATATTTGTAACTTATTTAAAATCTTAGAGGGTTGTATTACAATATACTACAATATACTGTATTCTTTATTTTCCTCTTATTTGAATTTGCTCTTATTTGCTATGCTGATTTTATTGTACTTTATAACTGCTCTTATCTGTAATGTGATGTTTTATAATGTGATACTTTGTACTGTGATATTTTGTAACAATTTTAAGTCGCCCTGGATAAGGGCGTCTGCTAATAATAATAATAATAATAATAATAATAATAATAATAATACCTTTAATTATTGCGCCTTTCACACCTAGGTGTCTCAAGGTACTGTACAAAACAATCAAACACAAACCAACATTACAAAATAATAATTATTTTAGAAAGTTTTGAGACATCCAATTCTTAATATCAGAAATGCAATCAGCAAGTGCAGAGGCAGCAACATCAACATCAGATTTAGTATGCACATAAATTTGGGTGTCATCTGCATAAAAATGATAATTCAGGCCATGTACTCTTAGTATGTGACCAAGAGGAACATGTAAATACTAAATAGTAGAGGGCCCAAATTTGAGCCTTGTGGGACACCAGATATTACCAGGCCAACCTCAGAACTAAAACCGCCAAAAGATACAAAGTGTTGATGCCCAGTAAGATAAGACTGAAACCATTGCCAAATGCCAAACAAACCTTCTAACCTATCAAGTAGGATAGCATAATTTACAGTGTCGAATGCAGCACTAAGATCCAAAAGAATCTAAATTGATAAATTGATAAAACCTGAGTCAGCTGCCATAAGAAGATCGTTTCCAACTTTAACAAGGGCAGTTTCAGTGCTGTGTAGTTGTCGAAAACCAGATTGCAAAGGTTCATAGAGTTCATTTGCAGTTAGGTGGCAATTTAATTGCAAAGTGACAGCTCGCTCTAATATTTTAGCAAGACAGGGCAGATTTGAGATGGGACGATAATTATTAAAATTATCCAAACACAATGAATAACAATCAGTTAAAAATTATATAGATAAATAAATAAAATACAATAAAATAGGTAAATAGAGATAAAATCGATCATCATAAAAGTACAGTATATTATAATAAACAGTGCAGACTGCAGTAGAGTCAAAGAGTTAAAAAAATACAGCAGAGAATAAGTGCGTCTTAAGGGTATTTTTAAATTTGTAGTGAGTTAAAAGAAAAGGAGCAACACAGCTAAAACTACGCCCTCCCAGCGTAACACATTTTGGAACCATGCATTTTAACAATCCAGATTCAGAGGATCTAAGCTGCCTCCCAGGGATGTAAGAAATAATTAATAATAATAATAATAATAATAATAATAATAATAATAATAATAATAATAATAATAATAATACGAACTACTACTACTAATACTACAGCCCATATCCAAGCCTTGTAGCATATCACCCCCGCCCCACACACACACACTTCACAGACACAAGAGATGACAAGCTCAATACCCAGAGAAGTCTATTTGTGATGGCATTTGAGGTATTCTCCTGTGGGATAAGGGGATGAAATTGCACTGATTGGCATGATACGGATAAATATGCATAACTGCATCCCATGGGTTTGTTCATGATATTATTTTGGGAGCTGTACAGGCTAGGCTGCATTTTAAGGGAGAGGTTCTTAAGTATTTAGCCAGGGACCTGCAGTGGCAGGTGGAACCACTTTCCAGGATTGGCAGGGGCCAGCTGTTGGGCATACTGCATATTGTGTTTCATTCTCATTGTTTTGTTACAGTCTCCTTTCCCCAATACTACAATATAATGTTGTGTTTCTTAAATTGAGTGCCTCTGAAATATATTAAAAAACTATTTGTTTTACTTTACTTATTTTTCATCCCTGACACAAAATAAAAATAATGTCTCTAAGGCACTGTGTTATTGCTAAGCAGTTTGGCTGAACAATTACTGCAATGTTTTGTTTCTTATCCCCTTGATTTTAAACAATAAAAATACAAATACCTATCTACAGATGCAGAATAGGAAATGTGGCCCAATTTTGATGACAGGGCAAACCTCTAAAGCCAGGCGTTTGCCCCTGATTTTGATGAAAAAACTTGTCACAAATAAATGGGAGCAAACTGCCTTTGTCCTGTAATCCAATTCTATATATAATCCAACTTTTTCACCCTGGGGTCGGATGTGCGACGTTGTACTGTATAAAATGTAAACCAACAATATGAAGTGTTTAACCTTTTAGTTTTCACCTTCTTATTTATACTTTTGCCTGTCACTGTTTGGGAGTCTATTCTTTGTTGTATGTACTGTTAACAATGACTTTCACAAACACAGGCTACATAAAGCACTTTATTTAATATGCATTGAAAAAAAATGCTGCATTTTCTGGTTGTGCTCTAATGATGGCAATCTTATTTTACATTGTAAATACATCTTTAAAAAGACGCTATGTGCTTATGGACACAATTTGGATTCTAACTTTTGGATTTCTTATAAGGAAAAAGTTAAGTTAATCAAGTGCCAGTTCCACTACCAATAGTCTGTCAAGGTGTTAGAATGGAATTTAATGCGATTCACTTCTACCAGGAAAATTGAAAATGTCAACACTCTATTTCAGTTTGACAGGAACAAACTTTAAAAGGTTACATGACAATGATACTACACACTCTCATGTTGTACATCATATTATTTATTTTATCAGTGCATTTGGATTATAAAACCTATTCTCTGTTAGACATTTTAAAAACCACAGGCAGTTATCAACACATTTACAATTGTACTGTATGTGCCTGTGGCAGGGTGAGGGTTATTAGGAGGCGTGAAGTCTGGCCTCCCGACAGACAGAGGTGCTATTGAGGCTAACTTCCCTTCCCTTACCAAGACTGATCTGACACACGTCAAGGGCCGGGTTGCGGAGGATGCATAAGTGCTCCTGGTTCCACCTCATCAATACCGTGATTAAGCAATTATCCAATCTGCTAGTGATTGGCTATTGCTGGACTGATGGCGCTGAGCCTAGAGCATATAGGGTACTGTGTTAACTCATGAAGTAAGTTTGAGAATGCAAGGTGATGAGGACAAAACCAGCTTGAGAGGAGGCACTAACCTTTCTATGGACATTTATTTATTTGGTCTCTGTGACCAGGGGCTGAAGGAATACCGATTCTCTTTGTGACCACGGGGCCCCATAAAGACGTAGTGGATTTACCCAAGGAGCGAGCTCATGCAACGCCTAGCTCTTGATTGTACTTACTGCTAGGACGTCTGTGTCTCTCTCGCAATATTTGGACAACACCCAATGACTCTTGTAAATAGTGTAAATACCAAAAAAAATGTGTTTGAAACCATTCAACTTGAACCTCTGGTCTCTTAATTTAAGGAACCTGACAGTCCCACATGTCTCCAACAGCTCACAGTGCACTAAAGGGGAACCCTGCTTGTAAAACAATAAATGAAACCCCAAAAGGTATCCTATTAATATCATACACATGCAAATGAAATACACCAAACTGTTGCCCACTGCAACCGGTAACATGAGATTTTAAAGACATCATATTCACAGAGCAAATTTAAAAGAATTTTATTTTTTAATTACAAATGTTCCAAATAAATTTTCCACAATTAATATTATCATTAGCTAAAGAGTAAGTAGCAGGGTTCCGAAAAATATAGTGCTATATGTCCCCATGTGTTGCTACAACTTTAAAAAATGTAGCTGTTATTTTTCTTTTCAAATGTCCTCTCTAGTGCACTGGTGTTTGAGATCTGTCCTCTAAATCACAGAGATTAAAAACAAAACAAAACAAAAAAAAACATAACAAGTGTTCCGGCTTTTCTGTTCCATACCACATCATGGATCATTATTGCTGTGTTACCTGTTTAACACTGTGGACATCCTTACACTGTCAGTGCACTACAGCGGACATTTTGAAAAGAGCTTTGAAACAGACTTTAAAGTTATAGGTGTAAAAAGTTGTCTGGATGTTAACAATGAAAAGAAAAATGACAGATACGTTATTTAAACAGTTGTAGCAACATGTGAGGATGTGTAACGCTATATTTTTCGGAACCCCGCTACTTACTCTTTTACTGCAATTGGTAGAAACCATCTCTTTAACAGTTTGATAGGTAGGGGTACAGAACGTAAACATTACGTAGAGTTCAATTTCAATAGATGGGATTTGTTGTTAGGACATGTTAAAAGTGTGGAAAACAAACAAGCACAGACCTTGAAGAGGCAGTGAAATGGGCTTAAAAAACAAAGACTCTCCAGTTTTAAAGAGACTAAGAAATGCTTTCAGTCTGAAGGTTGATTGTGATGACCCCAAAGACAATTAGACACCAGGGCAGTACCTGGTGCATAAAACTAATTTAACTGCGAGGTTTGCTATAATGAAGCATGAAAACATATTGAAACACCATAAGGGCTAGCCTGTTCCATTCTGAAATTGAAAATGCCCAGATTCCGTTTTGCACAGCAAAAAGCATTAGCCATAAGATGTGTCAGTGAGCAACGAAGGAACACTCCATTTCCCTAAGGGTCACTATAGTGCTCTCTCTGTATGCTAACTGAATGCAATTAATTTCTATTCGTTATGTTCTCAACTGATTAGGCTTGCAGGGATATAGCTTTCATTAACAATAAACAAGAAGCAAATTATTTCTATTTTCCGAATTGTTAAAACTAATGCCCTTCTACACCCTGATCAAAGAGCAGACTTAAATTGAGTTGAAGCTTGTGAAATTAAATACAAAATAAAATGACTGGTAAAGAATGCCAGAGAACAAATTAAAATCCTTTTTTATTGACTGCCAAATAATTTAGGCGGCAAAACTGTTGATGACCTGCTCTGGAAAAAAAAAAAAAAAACTGTTAAATTAAGAGATACAAACTTGCTTTGCAATTTGCTGCTGTCTTAATAAACATACACAGACATCAGGTGGTAGTTAAATTGAAACTCATTACTTTGAAATTACTTCTGCTGAAATTCTATTCAAGCCGCTATAATAAAAAGCAGTGGCTTGAAGTAAAGACAGTGTCTACTGTAACAATAGATCTGAATTAATTAGCTTTTTCAAGTCGATCAACTCACATTTTTCACATCCATCTACGGTTTGCTATTTATTAAAGCCAAATATCAAAAGGTGATGACCTTTTAGAATACTGACAAAGTCAGTGGCATATCCTTATCTGTGAACAACATGAACCTTCAACAGTCAACAATACATGTAAATAAATAAAGCTGGTTGAATATTTCTTTGTCAAATGAAGACTTGTATACAATAATTAATTCAACTGTGAATGATGTCAAACAAAAACTACTATAGTGTATTCTGTTCTGCCAAAAAAAACACATTTATCTTTATATATTTTATTATTATTATTATTATTATTATTATTATTATTATTTAAAGCTGGAATGTCTAGGTGTATAAATGTGTGGAAAGATTAACATGCATCTCTCAATCCAAAACTGCCACATTCTTAGTCACTCTGCCCCCTCAAATTTACCAAGCATGCTAGGGATTAGCCTAGCTGTTCATTTTTATGTTACGACTGCTGCTATATTCAAATCAAAACTACATCTGTAGCTCTATGTGTTAAAAGTGTATATATATATATATATATATATATATATATATATATATATATATATATATATATATATATATATATATATAGTTTTTGCTCAAAATAGCCATCTTTCCAAAATTTCAGTATGTTTAACATACCTTTTTCAAAATCAAACAGTGGGGATACTTATAGGCTTTTGATGCCTACACGCACTTATTTCTGTTTAAATCTATTGATGTGTTTGTCATTTAGTACATATTTTTAAAATATTTTTATTATGTCTCAATTCTAAAATTCCAGGTGATGCAAAAAGTTTTGCCATAGCTATATACAGTAAACAGAAGAGGATTTTAACCAGACTGGCTTTAATATCAGTGCTATTCACTGAAAACAGAACTGCAAGAGTGTCCCCTGTTTGTTTGTTTTTTTTACATCAGTTAGAAATATTTAACAAGCTTTTCAAAAGAGCTGAACATCATAAAACTTAGTCTGAAAGATGTTTGGCCACTTTTGAATGTAGAGAATGCAATATTCTAAAATACAGTACAGCAACTGAAGGAAGGAAAAGCTTGGTTCTTTGAACCCAGAACAGTGTCTGGATTGCTTGCAGTTTTCCTCATTCATTTTACCTAAAAAAGCATGGTGATGAGTCTGACGAGCCCTCTGATTTAGTACACACTTTTTTTTATGAGATAATCTATTATTATCAAATGAACCAAACTGTGTAATACAACATATAAATATCCTCCTGTAATGTTTTCAGAATCTTAATGAGTTCAACCTAACACTACTAGCTCCCTTGATAATGTACATAGCACTTTAAAAAAAAAAAAATGTTGAAATGTCTAATTATAGCTAGGTTATGTGCCACAGACAATATGCAATTTATTTTACTTCATTTGTTCACTTGAACAAACAGGCTCTTAGGAATATCTCAAATTGAAAAAAGTACAATGATTGCTCTTGTAAATAAATTTAATATGAACTGTACGTATGGCTAATTTTTAATGCTACAGTGCACAAAAAAACACAACACTATTTCCATGATGGAATAGCTAGAAAACAGAAACCTGCAAAAACAGCAACACCTGTAGATAATTGAAAATAACACTTAGTAAAAGTGGCTGAAACAATAGTTTTAAGTGCAAAGCCATACGAACACTGTTGTCTAATTTGAGCTTGTGTTCAATTTGAACAAATCGTTAATTCAGAACCTTTATAAGTTGTAATGATAGGTTTCAAACATAGTGAGAAGAAATATATATAGTGGTATTTAAATATAATAAACAAACAAGCTGTGTATTGACAGCTTTTCGGCAGTGTTACATTTTTTTTTTTTTATTATTATTTTTTTTTTACCAAAAATGATACTTTCATTTGTGGCTTAGCTTGGGACAAGGCTGCAATCAAGCCAACAAAGTGATTCAGTTTAAACCCCTAATTGCATGTGCTTACTTGGCTCATAACTCAACACTTTAACTAGAAATGTTGGTCAAAGATGTTTTAATGTGCATATGTTGTTTTTTAAAGTCTCATTATTCCAGCCTGTACTACGTCATGCTTTTTTCTGTACACAATGCAATAAACCATTAGCCAATGGTCTATTTACCCCACAGCAAGTAACATGGAAAACGTGTCTGTGCAAAAATGCAGGAATTGGAAAAGCTGGTGCTTATGCACCCAAGACTGAGCAGTGCTCACGTTTGTTTCAATCTCAGTCGACCACAGTAAATGTTATTGGAATTTTTGTGCTGTAAAATTGCTGCTTTCATGCCCAGTGCATCTGACAATAGGAATCCTTAGTCAAGTTTGAGAGCGGGAGGCTGACGTGCCTACAAGACGGATCTGTACATCCTGTTAAAATAGGGTTAGTACTTGACTGAGTTCCTAATAGGGTAATTGACAATGAGATACATGTCAGCAAAGTTGTCAGAGAGAGAGAGAAGCTCAATGAGCAGGCCTTTTAGAAGATCTACCGAGTGAAAATAAAAAAAAATGCCATCCTAAAAGCGTGATTTCATCACAAAGTCAGTAAAAGACATGCATTTTAATGGTTTTATGGTCTGTCACATTATACCACAACAGTGTCTTGCTGCTGTGTGTTGTAGTTTACTGATATGATATTGCTTTAAAAAACAGACGAACAAAAACCCGAAACACAAGTATAAGCAGCTCCACAATAATTAGTTTAGGTTGATGACATTTCTGCACTTTGTATCCTCGAGCAACATTTCCATCCAGACTAATTAATTTCAGATTTTTAAATTGGTACAGAAAGGAAAACAGATTATTTTTTGTGAAAGCTTTGACACTTTAAGCAGTGTCTTGAAATGTGTAACCTAAGCAACCATGTGTACTAGGCATTATTATTTAATTCTCTGTATAGTACAATTAAAAATCTACTTGTGTGGACTACTGACAGTGCTATAGCTCTGGTCTTAAAACACATTTGTCATGTGCATTATTCAAGTGACACCTTGGAATCATTTAATTTCAGAGAAAGAAATAAGCGGCTTACTGTTTTATGCACAGTATTTTATAGCTGAACTCTAAGACGTATTTCGTAGAAATGAACCACACACGCTGACAATAAAAGCAATATACTAAACATCATTAATAAATGAAAAAAAAAACGCATGCCATGTGAAAACAGGTACAGGAGATATAGGAAGAAATTATGTTATATTATTTATATTGGTATATATTTCAAGACTGTACCAGCTACAGCCCTGTGTGACATTCATTAGGTCTGTGTGGATTCAAGTGGCGAAATGTAGGTCTACAGTACTACAGTATAACATGTCTGCAAGTTGAATTTTAAAACATACCATGTTTTTGCTAGTTTTTTAGCTACCACACATTTATATTACTGGATGGATGGAAACTTTGAAACAAAATATCTATAACAAAAGTTAAGACCATAAATTCGGATTTAGAAATTACTGGGTTATCCAGCACCTGGGGTCAAAACTGATGGCTTTTCTGTTTAATATGGATGGAAGCTCAGCCATAATCTTTAACTGGGTTTCAGAGTCTGCATGGTAAAAACATGGGTGTTAATAGGGTTTGATCCTCTAGTTTGTGTTTGCATAAAATCTACCGTAACTTTAACAGCTGATCTACTGCAGTATGACAGGACGCTTGCTTACCTTTACAGCTTTGTGGGGAATAAGTTGTATCTGTCTTTCTGATAAGCCTCCAGATACATGATTTTAAATGTTGTGGGGGATGGGGGACGGAGGTTAGTGGAGCTGAACACATTTTTTCACTTTTATTGGTATATCCAAACAGTGAAGCACATCAAACTACCATAGCTTTGAATAAGAAAACCTTGGTAAACAATTAATAGGTTAGGTCACGATTTTGTGGATATTTGCAGAAGCTTTAAACATCATCTTTTATATTTATTACATATTCGTTTTCTGGTTGTATTCACTTAAGAAACATATCACCTTTCTTTTTAACAAATACATTACAGGTTTTGCAGAAGTTTAAGGTATTGTTTTTCTAAACTTGCCAAAAAATATACAGAGAAAACTGGAAACTACTGATTCTAGTTTCATGTCTCTGTAACAAAGACACAATAAACTATTTAAGTAAATACCGATTGCCTGTCATAAACTGACCTGACTATTCAAGCATCTTGTTTTTTAATGTTATATTTTGTCAGCCCCTGTGTATTCATATACTAGTAACCACACAGGGTGCTGTACAAGATAGCAGTAGGAATGCAAATGCAGAGTTGTTTAGAAAGCTATGGATTAAAATTCACTTCATAGATTAAACACAGATATAATCAAAATCACATCAAACATGTCATCTTACTCTTACTATTACATTCATATTACAAATTCAGTGATAATACTGGCATTTGTTTTGCTTATAAACAAGATAAGTGCTAATATGCAGAGATACTGTTTTAGAACCAATGGAGGGTAATCTGTTCTTACCATTACTTGGAACAAATACAGGAACTGGGCTGGACTGTATTACTGGCAAATACAACCTGGCAGTGTATTCTTCATCAGTGTCAAATTCATGAACTGGCTGGGTGGTATTATTACTTAGCAACCGCCTCTGGTTGTCATGGAGATTGGGTGATGGAGGTTGGGAATGTGAACATTCAATGACTGATGGACTGGAGGAAGAGGATGGCATGGGAGTACCTACAAATAAATAAATAAATAAATCAAATAAATAAATAAACAAACACATACGTACATTATTAAACAAATACATAAACAAATAGGTTTGAAAACTAAACTTAAACAAAGAAACAATACAGAAATAACTGCAAAAGAGAACAAAATGTGTCCTCGGGACACAGAAATAAATGGACCATCTAAAAAGACTAAACTCGACATAGTTTCGGCCCCTAAAATAAGAATAGGCTTGAGATGAAGTGGCCCTTCAGAAGGCTCAATTGGTTGCATTTTGTTATCAGCCAGCAAACAGGACTAGCTCTAATTCCATTAAAACTTTTTGCTTAGGAATGATGGCTGAGAGATTGCACATCCCCACAAGTGGCTGCAATCCCTGAAAGCCATCACTGTTCGCATCATTGTTTTTATTTCACTAAAGATGATTGATTTTACAAGTAATAGGCCAGGCCAGCTTGTTGTGTGACTAAAGATTTTAAAAGTGAACAGACTAGTGAAGCAACAGACTGGAAAAATTGTATTCAAATACTTTATATTGTGATTGTCGTAAAGTGTATGAATCTGTGATAATAATAAACCAGCTTCAAAAGATTGCTGACCTATTTGACCCCCAACCCCATTAAAAAGGAAAGCATGACTAAAAAAAACATAATAATAATTGTAAACTTGTGTGTGATTCGGGCAGTAGGAGCTAGAGCTCCTCCTCCATTCTGTCCTGCCAATAATATCTGCCAATCTCCCTATTTAAACTCCAAGTCATACCCTTGTTCTCTGTCTTGCGTTTTTCGTTTGCATGTCGCTACACAGCTGACAAATGCCACTGACCAATCCCTTGACAACGCTGGTGCCTCAATCCCCGCTGGACCTGCCTCCTCAACCACTGATCCTGATGTGCTTGCTCCCGACCTTGCTCTTTCTTCTTCACATCTTCCACCTGCTGTTCCACCCAATCCTTCAGCTTTCCTAATTATTTTGCTCTCTAAATCTCCAATGATATTAAGCACTAATTCAACCTCTCAACTAAGCTTCAAGAACCAGCCCTTCCTCTACCATAACATAACTGAAGCTCCAGGATACATCTACTCAATTCACAACCTCAGGTTCTGCAAGCAAATTACATTTTTTAAATAAACCAGATCTCCCCTGCACCCTCCAATCAGGATTTAATTATGTCTTTCCTTCTTCACGCATAAGATAATCTACACAATTCAGTGATCTGATATTCAACTCAGTTCATCCATTTACAATCTCCCCACCTCTGCACAAGATTACATGGCCGCTGCCCTCACTCCTCCCACATTCTCGCTCCACTTTCGAATCCGGCCGGTCAGCCTTCACAACCTTCTTAAAGTCTCCCGGTTGAGATGTCTGGTTCCCTCAGATGACCTTTTACACCTGCCTCTACCTCCATTCAGCGAGCTGATATTCAATTAAATCCATCCCTTTCCAATCTCCTCGCTTCAGCTCAAGATTATATGGCCGCTGCTATCACTCCATCCATCCACTCCTCCTATGCAACAGGCTGGTCTGCCTTCACTACCTTGCGCAAACAAAATAACCTTTCAACATGACAGTCATCCCTTCTCATAGCTTCCACCCCAAGTGGCCATTTGTTGCTAATTAATAAATAAAGAAATACATACATTTAGACAAAATCGATCTCTCCGCCTCCTGGAGTTGTTCCATCAGCAGCATTAATTCGCTCATTCCTTCAAACCTTTTCTCTCTCCACTGTATCAGCATTTCTGATGCTATCCATCCATTAAATCATCTGGCCAGGGATCCTGGTTAACCAAAGTCGGCATTTCATACACATTCAAAATCATGCCTATACACCCTTCCTTACACCATATCTTTGGTACTCATCGGAAGGAGTAATTTTATTTTGCCACCAGCTGACTGACAAAACTGGGCAATGACGTCAATGCCCGGTCAATGCTCTCATTGGTCGCTGCTCCTGGGCACTGACAACAATGCCCGGCCTTGACGTCATTGGCCGACTGACCAATATATATATATATATAAAACTATTTCCTTCCATTGATGTTGCAATTGTGGGCAGCCGGGGGTCCTCTTCTGGGGTATGTGAAGCTCACTTCCCAACCTTAGAGGCCCAGCCACGGTTTCCCATTCTCTCATCTCTTGATTCTAACTGGGGGCAGTATCGGTTGCTTCCCAGCCTTGGAGACCGATCGGCTTGGTCTCACCTCCGTGAGGGCGGCTCTCCGCGAGCCCAGGGGCAAACACTGTACTCATCCCTAAGTCACAAAAGCACTTCTCTCCTATTCTCAATTACCAAAATTCTTCCTCCACACAGCCCTTGCTCCTGTCTAATAAATAACATATGAATAAGTGCTGTGGTATAACATAGTATTTATGAACAGATAAAAGCATTTAATGTTTTGCCCCCCAAAAAACTGAAAAATTGGGATTTTGTTTTTACTTTCCCCAAACATCTCTTATTATTATTATTTATTTCTGCTAAGAAATAAATAATAATAATAATAATAAACAAATGTAATGCTGCTCTATGCCAATAATTATTAAATTTGTGAAACGTTATTTCCACAAACATTCCAATACAATGATTTAGGCCCGGACCAAATAAAAACTTTGACAACCTGCTAATTCCACTTAACAAAACTATATTTAATAGCGTTTTCTTTTTTTTGTAATTATCTTTTTTCTTCTACTCATTAAAAGAAAATGCTACTAAATACAGTTTTGTTAAGTGTGATTAGCGGGTTGTCAAAGTTTTGATTTCGTCCCAGCCTTAGAGTTACATTTTTTAGCATACATGTTCAATACCCAACGTTATGCAATCTTCACATCTTAAGTTTCCTATTCATCCTCACCTGCAGTGTCTTATTGTGTGGTGCTCATCTATTTTGTACTAGTGAATGCTGTCCCACGGTACAATAATGACTTTTCTCTATATGGAATTCAGTATTGTTAGAAACGATAAAATTGCCAAAAGAAAAAGGAGCAGTTCCATTTTAATTCATGTTTTATTCTTTTCAGCAGAATGAGCTTTCATTTTATTGATGAGAACAAAACGAAGGGAGCGAGGCTTCAAGAAAACAGCTAATTATCATCATAAGCAAATACTGTGCAAACAAGATTTAGGCTAAGTACTTGCGCATCATAAAACTCTTCTCTGGACTTTTGGACCATTCTACAGTAACCTTAAAATCGTTCCGACAGCCCGGATGCTTTTTAAATACTTTGTGCTTATTTTAGACTCAGTTAAGCAGATAATGATCTCAGCCATGGTGCTTCAGACACATTAAGCTACCTGAAATGAAAACATTACCTCAGGACAAGGTGAAAGGTTTATGAATGCAATGAAGGCCTTGAACACTACTTCAGTACAACAATATTTGGCAATTTTAGGATACTGTATATATATATATATATATATATATATATATATATATATATATATATATATATATATATATATACTGTATGTGTATATATATATATATATATATATATATATATATATATATATATATATATATATATATATATATAAAACACAGAACAAATAAAAAATATTTTAAAAAAAACTGTAGCCAACTTTTGAATGACAGAGTGTTTATGTGTTGCATGCATACCTATCAAACCTTGAAACCATCAAACTGATGAATTTCATTTTCTACAACAGTGAGAAACATACTGAAAATTCAATGCACAAGGTTCAGTCCAGCTTATTTACCTTTCTACCTTTGTTGTGCCTTTTTATTTTCCCTGGTTAATTTGGTTTCAATGTTATACTTTCCTCTCTTTTTGTAAAGCCTGCCAGGCAGATGTAAGTTGGTTACCCACTGCGACAAGCTTGCACACTGCAGGGGTATTTTCTAGTGTGGAACCAAGGAGCACAGGTTAATGCAGTGGAGAAAAAACATATAACTACTTTATACTTATGAAGCTTCCCAACAAGCTTTCGAAATGGATAATGTGTAAGAAATGCTAAGACAGTCACGGCTATATTATTATTATTATTATTATTATTATTATTATTATTATTATTATTATTATTATTATTATTAGAAGAAGAAGAAGATATTGACCCTCTTGTCTACTGGTAGATGCTAAATTAGTTATAGTTTAACAGATTTGATGGGTTCCAGTTGATAGATCAATGGATAAAAAACATTGTTTGGAGATAACTTCAGCGGGTTAAACACAATTAGAAAGACATCTAAATGTCTTTAAAAATAATATACTTCTCACATGACCCCAATTTTGCAAGGAAATATTAACCACGTTTTAAACCCAGTGACGGCCTTGAATACTGAAATCTTGCCAACGGTACAACAAATAAAAAGCCTTAAAATAAGACATCTTCTCTCACGTTCCCATTTGCACAGCTATTCTTTACTGTAAAAAAAACATTTCCCACTGACACTTTCCTTTCAGTTCCTCCGCCGGTTCATCTTTTTATTCATTCTAATTGTACAATCATTTTGTCTTATAGACCCCCTGCCCACCATCCAACCTGTTTGAACTGGCCTTGGCATTTCTCTCACTGCTGGATATCACATGCTTGTACAGTCATCCTGTGGAGACAGTTATCACTTAATTAAAACCCTCCATGCAAATTTAACTGCAGCTTGTAGCTCTGCATCTGAGTAAAATTAGATTTACAACTAAAAAGGCCTTCCACTCCAGCCTCTCAAGCTGAATGGATTCAATTCTGGAGTTGACAGGGGACAGGTATAAATGTTATTTAAATATGAATGAACATAAAAAAGCAGCATAAAACAGGCTATTTAAAGGAACCTCGCCAAATAAAAAATAAAACAATCATTAGACATTTAAATAAAAGATCTTATCCCATTCATGTTGCAGAAAAGCAGGACCTTTCAAGAGGACGGCCAACATACAGTACACCTGCAGAATTTACATTACCCAAGTCTATTCAAACTCAGGTATTTGTATCATACAGGGGGTAACTTCAATCTACAGCAGAAAGATCCTTACACTCACTGTTGATATTTGTCCTTTTTGTATACATTTTATTTGTTTTTGTCCAATAATACGAACTCAAGATGTCTAAGAGTTATGTCTGAATGAGAAATAGGCACAAAAGACAGGACAGGGAAATTATTTTTTGCTGCTGACAGCATTTTAGCCAATCATAAATAAGATATATTTTTTATATGCAGACCGATAACAATAACTGTTTTAATGCTAACATAAGCTTTTCTGTGTTCCATAGCTCCATCGTTCTGGGGCACCACTACCCTTTCCCTTCAGTCCAAGAAGGACAGGCCACTCAGCTGGAACCGCTAAGGGAAATGAGTTATTCAACTAAACAAAAAAGCCCGACTAGGGAACTGAAGCACCAAGATTTAATGAGCATTTAACAAAGCAAGACATTAGAATTACAGAAAGGTAGTGCACCTATGATATTTACAAGCATCATATATGCCTAAGATGAACTTCATTATACTGTAAATTACTTTTTATTCCAGTCGACATTTCTTGTAGTTTTCAAAGAGCTGAAAGGTGGCATACGTAACTCTTTAGCTTTTTCACTTATATTTTGAAATTCCTGGCCAGCGAATTAAGTTTGTTTAGGAGATCTAGAAAAAAAAAAAATCTATAGTGCAACAGATGCCCCCAGAACATGGAGAAAGTGAGAAAAATATGTCTCCCCCAAATAGTATAGTAAATTACACAAAATCAGCGAAAAGGTAAAATGTCAAGGATAAGACACCAGTTTATTGCTTTTAGCTCATTGTACCAAACGCCATGACAACTGTAACCACTTAACCATAGAGGCATTGACTGCATATGTTAACACAAAACTGAAACAAAGCATGAGGTGCTTAGGTCATTTATTTTCTTTACAGCTAGAAAGGCTTATGCAATCTTTCTCAGCAGTTACAGTTTTAGGCATATGAAGAACATCAGTGTAATGCAGAGTTGTAATGACTCCAGTCAATGACTTGACTCGGAATCAAGTTGCAATTTTTCGATGGCTCGACTCGATTCTAGTCATTGCCATCAAATGACTCGACTGGACTCGAGTCCCTGCAAGCAAAGACTTGACTCGACTCCCTGCTCAAAAGACGTGACTCGACTCGAGTCACGCAAAAAAAGTCTCCATCTGACTCGAGTCATTGTCTATGATAAAATCAATAACAAACTTATTTCATTTTCAATACATGCAGCCCCTCTAACACACACAGTCATCTTGTCATTTTGCACATAAACAGGTTCCTGCCATGGTTGTTAAGACCATTGTTAAGGAAATAGAAAACACCTTTCTAGCCTATAGCACCATTCTGTGATCACAACGTCACAAGCAGCAGGGAGCCCAGGAATCAAAATGTGTAGGCGGGAAGCAAAGATAGATTTCTGATCACTGATCACAGAAAATCCTGAGGAAAATAGTGATTTCTGAGTTTTGTCAAAGACACGAAAAAAACAAAACAACAACAACATGGAGAGTACACTAAAGGTACCTGTGGTGGTGGAGTTCACTTTTAATAATTATACAGTCGACCGGGAGAGAAACAAGCAGGCTGCATCCTGCCAGCACTGTAAAGCGTCAGTATGAATAAACTGCATTCAAAACATAGCACCGGTAACTGCCACTAATTTATACCGGTAGGTTTTTATTTTTTTTCAACGGCTAAAATGAGAATCTGAATTAATTAAAAACTCAGGCACAAGCAACAGCGGTATTTTTCCAAAATGAAATTAAATGCCACCAAATTTCCTTTCATTTGGTTAATGTATCTGAAACAAAACTATAAGGGAGTGTCAGTGTTGAGAAGTGAGAAAATATTTAGATGTTCTTTGTTTTGTGGTATCATTCATTACTAAACACCCAACCCAATTGAGCAAGAGAAAAGGGTCTTTATACAGTGGCAAATTGTGCTTATAAATAGATCAAGGAATCAAATTCACTAAAATGGAAAGACATAAACAAAGCTGGAACAGTGGACTTTTAATGGTAAACATAAGTGGGGCAAGTATGACCACATTCTTGTGCATCCTAATTTTGTATTTTTAACAGATTGTTTTGTTAATTCATAGATTCATTGCTAATCTCCTGTAAAACTAAAAGCTGATTAAATCAAGATATCTTGAACTGTCAGAACTAATGACTCGAAGTGACTCGAGTCAGATTAGTGACTCGACTCGGCTCGACTCGATGAGCTTGGCATGTCAAAGACTCGATTCAACTCAAGTCTTTACTCCCCAATGACTCGACTCGACTTGAGTCCCAATTTTGGTGACTCGTTACAACTCTGGTGTAATGCAAATACGCTATTAAGACAAGTTAAATGTAGCATCAGTATTCCAGCATGTCAAAGTAATCACTGTGTCAGACAGGATCACATACAGACATGCTCAAATTTGTTGGTACCCTTACAGCTCATTGAAATAATGCTTCATTCCTCCTGAAAAGTGATGAAATTAAAAGCAATTTTATCATGTATACTTGCATGCCTTTGGTATGTCACAGAATAAAGCAAAGAAGCTGTGAAGAGAGATGAATTATTGCTTATTCTACAAAGATATTCTAAAATGGCCTGGACACATTTGTTGGTACCCCTTAGAAAAGATAATAAATAATTGGATTATAGTGATATTTCAAACTAATCAGTTTCTTTAATTAGTATCACACATGTCTCCAATCTTGTAATCAGTCATTCAGCCTATTTAAATGGAGAAAAGTAGTCACTGTGCTGTTTGGTATCATTGTGTGCACCACACTGAACATGGACCAGAGAAAGCAAAGGAGAGAGTTGTCTGAGGAGATCAGAAAGAAAATAATAGACAAGCATGGTAAAGGAAAAGGCTACAAGACCATCTCCAAGCAGCTTGATGTTCCTGTGACAACAGTTGCAAATATTATTAAGAAGTTTAAGGTCCATGGAACTGTAGCCAACCTCCCTGGGCACGGCCGCAAGAGGAAAATCGACCCCAGATTGAACAGAAGGATAGTGCGAATGGTAGAAAAAGAACCAAGGATAACTGCCAAAGAGATACAAGCTGAACTCCAAGGTGAAGGTACGTCAGTTTCTGATCGCACCATCCGTCGCTTTTTGAGCGAAAGTGGGCTCCATGGAAGAAGACCCAGGAGGACTCCACTTTTGAAAGAAAAAGCCAGACTGGAATTTGCTGAAATGCATATTGACAAGCCACAGTCCTTCTGGGAGAATGTCCTTTGGACAGATGAGTCAAAACTGGAGCTTTTTGGCAAGTCACATCAGCTCTATGTTCACAGACGAAAAAATGAAGCTTTCAAAGAAAAGAACACCATACCTACAGTGAAACATGGAGGAGGCTTGGTTATGTTTTGGGGCTGCTTTGCTGCACCTGGCACAGCGTGCCTTGAATCTGTGCAGGGCACAATGAAATCTCAAGACTATCAAGGCATTCTGGAGCGAAACGTACTGCCCAGTGTCAGAAAGCTCTGTCTCAGTCACAGGTCATAGGTCCTCCAACAGGATAATGACCCAAAACACACAGCTAAAAGCACCCAAGAATGGATAAGAACAAAACATTGGACTATTCTGAAGTGGCCTTCTATGAGTCCTGATCTGAATCCTATCGAACATCTATGGAAAGAGCTGAAACTTGCAGTCTGGAGAAGGCACCCATCAAACCTGAGACAGCTGGAGCAGTTTGCTCAGGAAGAGTGGGCCAAACTACCTGTTAACAGGTGCAGAAGTCTCATTGAGAGCTACAGAAAAGGTTTGATTGCAGAGATTGCCTCTAAAAGTTGTGCAACAAAATATTAGGTTAGCGGTCCCATCATTTTTGTCCATGCCATTTTCATTTGTTTTATTATTTACAATATTATGTTGAATAAAAAATCAAAAGCAAAGTCTGATTTCTATTAAATATGGAATAAACAATGGTGGATGCCAGTTTTGTCAGTTTCAAGTTATTTCAGAGAAAATTGTGCATTCTTCGTTTTTTGTGGAGGGGTACCAACAAATTTGAGCACGTCTGTATAAACACAGCCTTTCCATAACAAAACATTAAATGCAATACACATCTAGGAGAGTAATAGCACATTAAAAAACAATACTAAAAAATAGTTACGTTTGCACTGGCAGAATCTGGATTCCATTGCAAAGAGAATGCAGAAGGTTCAGTCTTGAACAGTGGTTTGTAGAAAGTGTTTAAGTAACAGGAATTCATGTCAGTATCAGAAAAAAAGGACAAAAAATATCAGTATGAGGTATAATCAAAGGTTTTAAAACTCTGCAAGCAGTGCCTAACTTAATTTCGTACATGACATTGCTTAATAATAATAATAATAATAATAATAATAATAATAATAATAATAATAATAATAATAATAATTAATAGCCTGGTTATAGCCAACATGGTGAAAAACCTGTAACTTACCGAGATGAAAGTCTATTTACAGTCTTCTTGCAAACAGCCATTAGATAAATGATTAAGTTTCCACCTCATCTCATTTGTTTTTAATTCCTTGTTCATTAGTTCACACACTGCCCTAAAGCAGGACACAGACCACACATACCAGTGGGGAGGGAAGCACAAAGCTTTTCCTACATTATCTCTATAAAACCCAGGTGTAAAAAATGATAAATATCAAGCCATTTCTATACTTGCAATGCAGAGAAAGCCCAGCCACTACACTGGCAGAATGGGTCTGAAGCAAATAAATAGCCACACTGAAAACAGCTGCGGAGATTACTTTGGAAAATTATTCAGACTTCATCATGGTGGTGTTGATATGAAAGCGCTGCCACTTGCAGGCTAGCTCTGTTGCTGGATGAATACCCGTCTCTTAATAGGTTTTGGATTTAAGGGGGTATTCTCAGAAATCTTGCCATCCATGCATCTTCCATTGACTTGCATCCTAAAATGAGATGGCTAGAACTTATTTGCCCTGCCAGACAAAAACCCTGTCACGATTCATTAATAAAACTGCAGTGCTGAGGTTTTCTTCAAAAAGCAGGGAGAGCAGCCTTCTAAAAAACTGCAGAGTAAACAGCAGCTTCTCCTGAGATTCTCTGGGCCTGACACTAAGGGACTAGCTGGGATGGGTTGGTGGACAAATGAGTGACAGAGCACCCTGTAAGTTCTGCCCGGGATCCCCAGGGAATGCTGCGGCCCTTCACTCTACGAGTTCCAGATCTGCATCATTATTCACTGTCCGCAACTTGGATACTTCAGTTAACAAAGATGTCCCTCAATTGCCCCATTTGGACAATGAGGTCAGTGCATTCTCGCAAAAGAACATAGCCTGATATAAAACAATAAATACCACCCCCCCCCCCTTCCACCACAAAAAAATATGTATAAAAATATTTAATTTTAAGAGCAATCCAAGATCACAACCTCACATATTGCTATTCTGGTTGTATTTTTACGGGGAAGGGGACTGTAAAGAAAATGCAGTATAATAAAGCCTCTACCTTAAACTCCTAACTACCTTCAGAGCCTCTGGAAATGAAAGTCTTTTGCTGCACTTTGGGGTGCTGTAGTCCTTCTCCTTCACAGAAGCCTAGCACTGCAGTACCTGCTTCAGGCAACACTAAAATCGAAAGTGTATGCTTTCCATTGGGAGGCCATTGTAGGGATGGAAGACTGGTAGAAACAAAAGTAAGACACTGCAGATTTTTAAAAAATAACACTGCAGTGATCAGATAAATGTAGGAATTTCAGTATCAGTATAGTGGATTATACTGTTTTATTTAACACCAGGGGTGTAACAATGCAACTAGACATGGTAGAAGTGAGTGTTGGTCTTGTTAAAAGTAATGTATACAGATTAGATTTCCCGAGAAATAACAGTAGACTGTGTCCTGCTGACCTGCTATTGTACATGAGCTTGTCAATGATTACAGAACAACGCAGCTAGTTTGGCACTAAAATCACCTGGCAATTCATACACTCTGTATAACCCAATTGACATGCTGCAGTCTACATCCAGGGATTGTCTACATTTACAACAATATGGGCAGAGGGGATATAGTACTGTATATAGAAAATTAGCTTTAGCTCATAATAAATTGTACTATTGTTATATAAATAAATGCATTGTGATTCTCAGAGCTGTAATTATTTTCTTTTCTCAACCAAATTTGACAGAACAATTCTGCAAGCACTAGAAATAACCACTTTCAGGTAGATTTTTTCATCAACTTCCCACAATGCACCAGTATTGCTCTAGCACCTATTAAAGTCATTTCATCACTCTCTCTCACTCAGTCAGTGCTGTCTATTTGGAAATTCCACACATAACTGTTGAGACAAACAATATTTTAAGCACTCAACAGTTTTTTTTGGTTGCTATAGAGCTACAACCCCCCAGCCCCTGCACCCCAGCTTTGCTCAAACTGTTCAAAGATGAAAAACAGGGTCTCCTATAAGGTGACCCTTCTCAGGAGGACTGCACCCTAGCTCTAAAAGAAAAATAAGGATAGAATTGGATTGGGTGGCTTTGCAGTGAAATTGCAACAGCGGTGAGAACGCAGATTTTAAGTGGAAGACAACAGCATCTTTGAGATTAAAAGTCCTTCACATTAATTTGGCTCTGTTTATTTATTCTCCCCAGCCTCTTCCTGTTGAGCAAATGGTAACAGCAGGAGGCAGAAGAGTCTTGTTCACACATGCCTGGTGAGATTCACTCTGCAGTAATTTCACCTACAGGATTCACAGGGTGAGATCGTCAAGATTCATTCCTTGATATGACATTCAAAAACAATGTCATGTAGGTACCTGATTAGCAATGTATCATCTGTATCTAAAAAAATTCAACATACAGCTGTTACGTAACTGGAGCTAAAGCACTGATATAAATTATAAATTAATAATAATACAATTTATATATAGGACATGAGGGATACTTATCCACCCAGAGATTTAGGTTCTGTGGTGATGGGAGAACATCATATGTTGATCTGATGAGGAAACTGATCCTGTTCTGTTCCATTGTCCATAGATCTTGCCAGCCAATCTTGCGTTGTTCCACACTCTCCCATCTCATCCATTCTCCCTGCTTAGCCTGGGAAACGGCCTTTACACACCTTTTCCTCTCCTCCTGCTTTTGCACCTCGTTGACTACCGGCTTCCTCTGTTGAGCTGGGGTTGCTTTGTGCCATGCAGGAGGAGCTGAACTGAGACCAAGACCCCCTCTTCCATGCTGAACTTGCCCCATGATATCACCAATTCGAAGGGCAGCCTTTGCATCTTTGCCGCCCACTTTCTTCCAGTTTTCAGCACAGGTGTTGCCTTCCTTACGCATTTGTCGTGTGAATCTACTAATGTAATTTCCAGTCGGACCTTGGCGCACTTAAACTACTTGGTTAGAGCAGATATTCCTTTACCATAAAGTCCCACTCTGCTGAGGCAGCGTGGAACTCCCAACCATTTCCTGACGTATGAACTGATTAAAGCTTCCAGCTTCTCTACTGTTGTCAAAGAAACCTTGTACACAGTCAGTGGCCACAGCAGCCTTGGCAGTAGACCAAACTGAAAGCACCAGAGTTTCAGCTTGCCCGGTAAAGCGCTGCTGTCTATGCTCTTCAACCCTTCCGCCGCTTCTTGTCTAACTTCTCCCACACAAACTGTGTCCTTTAGATCCCCGTCGTACCATCTCCCAAGACTCTTCACTGGCTTCTCAGACACTGTTGGTATTGCCTCACCATTAATGAAGAACGTTTTATCTACTACTTTACCTTTAATTATAGAGATGCTCCTTGATTTAGTGGGCTTGGATTGCATTCGTGCCCATTCGATGTTATTTGTTAATTTGCCCAATAACTGATTAGTGCAGGCTACTGTTGTAGTCATGGTTGTCATAGTCGCATTCCAGAAGCCAAGCGATCTCCTCCCACTACCCATTTTGATGTCCTAATGATTACTTCCATTGCCATGGTAAAAGCCAGTGGAGAAATGGTGCATCCTGCCATTATTCCAACCTCTAGGCATTGCCATGTAGTGCTGAATTCTGAAGTTGAAAAACAAAATTGCAAATCTCCAAAGTAAGCTTTCACTAAATTTGTTATTATCATCAGTACACTGAAAAAATCAAATGCTTCACAAAGGTTTGTGTGGCACTGAACCATATGCATTAGCCAAATCCAGGAATGTCACGTGGAGCTCCTTCCTCTCCTTTTTAGCTGATTGAATTTGTTACCAGATCACACTGATGTGTTCTAAGCATCCTGGGAAACCTGGAATACCTGCTTTTTGTACTTATGTGTCAATGAAGCAGTTCTTTAATAGGCTGGTTGACAATCTCTGGGCAATAATGCTGAAGAAAATCTTGACTTCTACGTTTAATATGGAAATAGGGCAAAACTGACTGATGCTTGTAGAATCTTTTTCTTTTGCTCGGCTCCATGCTCTTAGTACAACCTGTTTTTCCCATGCCATTTTCATCAATTTCCACAGGTTTCGTAGAACTCCTGACACACTCTTGTACACTCTGTACGGAACTCCATTCGGCCCTGGAGATGATGACACCCTTGCTTTTTTTCACAGCTTGCTCTACTTCTTTCCACTTAGGTGCACAGTCCTCCATTTGGTATTCTGGTGGATTGATAGGTTGGATGTCTGAAGGAATTGACATAGGCTCCTGCCTTTTTGAATCTGTATGTGTTTCCTCCAAATATCTCTCCAGCTCAAACTTACATGATTTTAGTGTGCCATTTTTCACACTGGTGAATAACTTCTTTACAAATTTGAATGGATTAGTTTTTGCACGCTCCTTTTTTGTAGCGTTTCCGTAGGCGCTCAGCTCTGCGCAATGTTGCAAGCTTATCTTTTATGACCCTTTGTAATTAAGTTTAAGTCCCTCCTTCTGACTTTGTTCTGCTCTTCTCCACTGCTTCCTCAGCTGCCTCCTTTCTCTAACCTTTCCAACGCAAAACAGAGATCCCTGTTTACTGTGTCCCACACAGTTTTCTCACAAGTTTTTGGCCATTTAACTCCAGGCTTGTGCCAGTTGAGGTTCTTTATTCTCTTACGCTGGTTAGTCTGACCGGGTTCGCAAGGATCATTAGGTTCATCACTAGTTGTATCCATGCAAGTCCTCCTCACTTCTATGACAGGGGTGCTGATATCCTGTGAACTGTGGTTTGCTTCCTGTTGCTGGATTTCATTCGACTGACTTGACTGACTTCGTAATAAGTACTGATCAATGCGAGGCCCTTGTCCCTTCTCTCTCAAGCATTTCATTCTCCCTTGATGAATCTTCAAACCCCTGACCGTTGATCCCTTGCTCCAGCCACAGACACAAACCTGGAGTTCCATGTCTTTGCTATCTTGAACTAGTCTTCCGCCCCCAACGTTGAGTCATCTTCCGCCCCCCCCGCTCTCGCAGACTCTAGGGGTATTTTTCTCTAATTTCTTAGAAGCCTTGGACGGGTGTCTCCAGCATCCTGTTTACCTTTGAAAACACAGAGCTGGATACTGCCAACAAGGGTAGCTAACCCTTGCCAGCCCCAATGGGGTCTCTTTCCTCCTGTCAAGCTGATTTGAACTTGGCATATATATATATATATATATATATATATATATATATATATATATATATATATATATATATATATATAAAAAATCTCACACAGATAAAATCAGTAGTACAGTAGGTGTCACTGTCATAGTAAGTAGCAGATACTCACAGTGTGAGCTGTGACGAAACAAAATGTACAAAAAGTCAACAGTATTAGCAGCTCAAATTAAGTGACCTGTTTGTAAGCATCAACATATCCCTTCTCTATGGCTAGTAAAACAACCGTCATAAGTATTTTTTTTGAAAATACACAATTAAGATGCAATTTTCATACCTTATGGTACAAGTTCAGAAAATCACTATATATATATATATATATATATATATATATATATATATATATATATATATATATATTCTGACCCATATTATTATTTTATATAGTCTACGTTTAAACCTTCTTTAAGATGTTTTTGTTTGGCTGATAATTTCTTTTGTAACTAATATCAGGATGTATTTTTTTCCTGGTTTAGAGGTCTATTGCCATAGTAACATAGCATATACAGTATGTTTTTTTTATTTGGGATATATATATATATATATATATATATATATATATATATATATATATATATATATATATATACACACACACACACACACACACACACACACAATTACATATTTCCAATGCAATTACCTTTATTGGAGTGGAAAAGTTGTTTTTTGTGAATATAATTGCAGGTACACAATTTATATTATGTTAATCAAATTGATATCAAGTTGCTTCAACAGTTCAGCACCTTTTATTTTTAGCCTACCAAAGTCTTGCATCCAGCTGGTAGAACAGTTTGATAGAAAGCAAAAAAAAAAAAAAAAAAAAAAAAAAAGATTTAATTTATTGACATCTTTGGACAAATATTACATACAGATATCTAAATTTAAAGTAACAAACAAGACAAGCTGTTTGTTTTGGCAAGCTTGTTGGTTTTGCAGAATTCTTTAATACTCATAAATCAGCTCTCCAAAGCAATCCACTGCAATCACCTCAGTGAGAATCTTACACAGGAACTGAGCTTTACAGAGTCAAGTGTACCGAGCCTGATGCATTGAACCACCTGCAGCCCGGAGAACTTAAACAGGTATAATGTAAAATTAAAACAACAAGACCTATCTGTAGTAAAATGGTAGCTGCATTATGAAGTCTTCATCACGATATAAACCTAGGAGATTACAGTCTTGTTTTCACGGGTTTAATTCTGCAAAAGGCACATGCAGAGAAGATGGCCAATTTACATGCTAAATCACTCCAAAAAGACCAGAGCTACAAGATAAAGATGTCCGGAACAGAAATCAATTCCAGTGTTTGATGACTTCAGGATGAAAATGAATGACCCTCGCACCCTTAATGGATTCATGTCAGTTATAGGCTACTGAACATCACATAATGCTGACAATGTACCACTTGCGATGGTGTCACTTTTCATGTAAGTGCCTTTAAACCTTTTCAAGGGGTAATAGTATTGTAATGTTGTTTTATACATTATATTTTGAGAGGATTTTTACAATCCAGTCTCAAGAGCCATAAAGTAGCACTATTATTAGTACAAGCTTATTTTCCATTATCAGTTACACTGAGCAACCATTTTTGAATGAGTACAGTAAAAAAAGAAGGTTGCAAGTATACTTGCAATGATGGATGTACATGGAATAACAATCATGCATAAGCATTTAAAAATGGTGATTGAAAAGTAGTAATTGATTTGACTTAATACATATTCAACAGTGACACAGATTGGGCCTGCTTCATAGAGCTGGGTTATATTTGTATTTATTTTTTATAAAAAACAAAGTTAGAAAAATAGTTAAAAATAGTTAATGGGAATTTATTTAGCTTTCTACAGTGCTTTTATTCAAATGTTTATTGTGCTCATTGTTTAAATAATTCAGAGTAATACTAGATGTGAAAGGTAACCAGCTCAGCCCTTTATTTATGACAATTCATGAATAATGTGGTATCAAATACAAACCTTTTAGAAAATGAAACAACTACAAAAGAACTGAGCTGAAAAGATATGTATAAGTATTACCCCTTTTAATTCAGAGGGAACAGTCTTGCATTGATCTTCATAACTGTTTCCCCTTTCATCTAGATTCTTCTACACAATCAATAGAAATGAGAGCAAAATTCACTGTATTCAGTTGAGTCAGAATTTGCAAGCATACTTGCCAAATGAGTGAAATTATTTAGTGGCCATAAATTTTTTTAAAAAAATAAAAAAAATAAAAATAAAAAATAGTAATAATAATAATAATAATAATAATAATAATAATAATAATAATAAATAGTAATAATAATATTATATATATATACACAGTGCATTGCATAAGTATTCACCCCCCTTGGACTTTTCCACATTTTGTAGTGTTACAACCTGGAATTAAAATGGATTTAATTAGGATTTTTTGTCACTGATCTACACAAAATAGTCCATAATGTCTAAGTGGGGAAAAAAATCTACATATTTTTCAAAATTATTTACAAATAAAAAACTGAAAAGTCTTGATTGCATAAGTATTCACCCCCTTTGCTGTGACACCCTGTCACAAAGACGGCCGGAGTGGGTGGCGTCAGACCAGAAGCAGGAAATAAACAGACAGAGATGTGTGGTTTGGTGAAGCTGAGCGAATGTTTTCGCTCAGCATTTAATAAACAGCACAGAAAATAAACGGTTTGAAACACAAAAACACAAAACAGGACACGGCACTTGAGGCCAAAATAAATAGACAAACAAAACGAACTAAACAGTGCACAGACAGACTAACACAACACGGTGAGCAGATTTTACTACTACTTCTTATTATTCTTTTTCCTAACATTTACCTCCACTCCTCACCCGTTCTCCACTCACCGAACACCTAACCACGAGTGGAAGAAATGTGCATCTATATATACTGTTGTGCTGGGATTCAATTACTAATTAATTATTCACTTGAATCCCAGCACGTGAATTAATTCTGTGCAACCCCGTGCTCACATATTACATTTAACCAGCACGTGAAGTGATTTGTGCCCTCCTCGTGCCTAAATACAAATCTACACTTTTTAAATACACGTGAAACACAGACCCGTTTATATCCCGTGTACCAATGACTATACACCAACATTAACACACGCACGCAACATACAACACATAACACACAATTGCACACAGGGGCGGGGCACATTGCCACATATACCCCCCCTTGTGCGCAGCACACATGGCCTCAACGGCCACCTCCCCCCTTAAAAATCCAGCAGTCCAGGCCAAAGTCTCGGGCTGGGAAGGGAGGCTTCAGTGGGCCCATGGCTGGCAATGCTGTCAGCACCCCTGCCCGTAGTGGCACGGCTGACAGCATGCTGGTCCATGCTTGCAGCGAAATTGCTGCAGGGGATGCTGGTCTCCTGACCACTCCCCCTTCCTTCGTAGCCGGCAGCTCCCCTTGGTGGGGCTCCGACCACAGTACTGCCGGCAGCGAAGAAGCTGCAGTGGGAGCAGGTCTCCGGACCTCCCCCATGATCTCCGGCAGCGAAACTGCTGCAGTGGGAGCAGGTCTCCGGACCTCCCCTACGATCTCCGGCAGCGAAACTGCTGCAGTGGGAGCAGGTCTCCAGACCTCCCCCACGATCTCCGGCAGCGAAACTGCTGCAGTGGGAGCAGGTCTCCTGACCTCCCCCACGATCTCCGGCAGCGAAACTGCTGCTGGGGTTGGTGGTCTCCAGACCTCCTCCCCCTTCTTCGTGGCCGACAGCTCCCCTTTCTGGGGCTCCGGCCACCGTACTCCCCGTGGTGGAGGTACGGGAAGCAGAGACAGCTCCTGCTGTTCTGCTTCTGGCAGTGGCAGAGGCAGAGGCAGCTCCTGCTCCTCTGCTCCTGGAAGTGGCAGAGGCAGCTCCTGCTCCTCTGCTCCTGGAAGTGGCAGAGGCAGCTCCTGCTCCTCTGCTCCTGGAAGTGGCAGAGGCAGCTCCTGCTCCTCTGCTCCTGGAAGTGGCAGAGGCAGTTTTGTAATCCAAAACCCCCTCTCCTGGTCTGGTGAAGGTGGGAACAGCTGCCTCTCAGGCTTCGGATTCCTGCGGTCCCCCCGTCTGGGCGCTGGACGCTCGCGGTCCCCCCGTCTGGGCGCTAGTTCCTCCTCTTCATACTGGGTGGGGCATATGGCTAACGTGTGCCCATAAGCCCCACAGCCAGGGCATAACTCTGCCGCGAGGTTCTTTAAAAAAACCTCCCAGCCATCATCCCTGACCTCCTCCCTTTTGGGCTGTGGACACCCCGACTCCTCCCCCTTGGGCTGTGGACGTTCGGGCTCCTCCCGCTTGGGCTGTGGACGCTCAGGCTCCTCCCGCTTGGGCTGTGGACGCTCAGGCTCCTCCCGCTCGGGCTGTGGACGCTCAGGCTCCTCCCGCTCGGGCTGTGGACGCTCAGGCTCCTCCCGCTCGGGCTGTGGACGCTCAGGCTCTTCCCGCTCGGGCTGTGGACGCTCAGGCTCCTCCCGCTTGGGCTGTGGACGCTCAGGCTCCTCCCGCTTGGGCTGTGGACGCTCAGGCTCCTCCCGCTTGGGCTGTGGACGCTCAGGCTCCTCCCGCTCAGGTACTGGAGAGGGCAGCGACTGCTCCTCTCCCTCTTGCTCACTGGAAGGCATCCCTCCCATGTCTGCAGCTAGGTACCCCAGCACCACCATGGTGAGGTCACGAACGGATGCCGGGTTGTGCTGTTGCTCCCAGTCCTCCCATCGTTTCCCATCTCGCATCTGCAGCGCATGAATATCCCAGGGGAGGTCACTGGCGAAGTTCCCCTCGGGGTACACCAGCCAGTCCCATATTTCCCGTGACGGTGGGGAACCCGGTGGCAGTGGGGTGGCTACTGCCCCGTTGTGGCTGTCCTCCTCCCAGCCCAGCATGCAGGATGAGGGCTGCAGCTGTTGTTGCTGCTGCTGCTTCCGCTGCTTCCTGCAGCTCTTTCTTCCCATCCTCGCTTTACTATATTTTTTTTTTTGTAATCCAAAACCCCCTCTCCTGGTCTGACGCTTGGAGGCGCTGTTTATCCCACGATGACACCACGTGTCACAAAGACGGCCGGAGTGGGTGGCGTCAGACCAGAAGCAGGAAATAAACAGAGAGATGTGGTTTGGTGAAGCTGGGCGCGTGATTGCGCTCAGCATTTAATAATTAAACAGAACAGAACAGAAAATAAAAGGTTTGAACAGACAAACACGGGACACGGCACTTGAGGCCAAAATAAATAGACAAACAAAACGAACTAAACAGTGCACAGACAGACTAACACAACACGGTGAGCAGATTTTACTACTACTTCTTATTATTCTTTTTCCTAACATTTACCTCCGCTCCTCACCCGTTCTCCACTCACCGAACACCTAACCACGAGTGGAAGAAATGTGCATCTATATATACTGTTGTGCTGGGATTCAATTACTAATTAATTATTCACTTGAATCCCAGCACGTGAATTAATTCTGTGCAACCCCGTGCTCACATATTACATTTAACCAGCACGTGAAGTGATTTGTGCCCTCCTCGTGCCTAAATACAAATCTACACTTTTTAAATACACGTGAAACACAGACCCGTTTATATCCCGTGTACCAATGACTATACACCAACATTAACACACGCACGCAACATACAACACATAACACACAATTGCACACAGGGGCGGGGCACATTGCCACACACCCCTAAATAAGCTCTGGTGCAACCAGTTGCCTTCAGAAGTCACATAATTAGTTGAATGGAGTCCACCTGTGTGCAATTAAAGTGTCACATGATCTCAGATTAAATACACCTGTTTCTGGAAGGCCCCAGAGTTTGTTAGAGAGCATATCTAAACAAACAGAAGACCAAGGAGCTATCAAAACAAGTCCGGGATAAAGTTCTGGAGAAGCACCAATCAGGGTTGGGTTATAAAAAAATATCCCAAACTTTGAACATCCCCCAGAGCACCGTTAAATCCATTATTAAAAAATGGAAAGAATATGGCACAACCGCGACTCTGCCTAGAGAAGGCCATCCACCAAAACTCAGTGACCAGGTAAGGAGGGCATTAGTCAGAGAAGCAACCAAGAGGCCAATGGTAACTCTGAAGGAGCTGGAGAGATCCACAGCTGAGATGGGAGAAACCGTCCATGGGACAACTATAACCCGGACGCTCCACAATGCTGGGCTTTATGGAAGAGTGGCAAGAAGAAAGCCATTGCTGAAAAATACCCATGTTAAATCCCGTTTGGATTTTGCCAAAAGGCATGTGGGAGACACAGCAAACATGTGGAAAAAGGTTCTCTGGTCTGATGAGACCAAAATTTAACTTTTTGGCCTTAGCGCAAAACGCTATGTGTGGCGCAAAGCCAACACTGCTCATCACCCTGAGAACACCATCCCCACTTTGAAGCATGTTGGTGGCAGCATCATGTTATGGGGATGCTTTTCATCGGCAGGGACTGGGAAACTGGTCAGGATTGAGGGCAAGATGGATGGAGCCAAATACAGGGAAATTCTAGAGGAAAACCTGTTTCAGTCTGTAAGAGACCTGGGACTGGGTCGGAGGTTCACCTTCCAGCAGGACAATGACCCTAAACACACAGCCAAAGCTACACTGGAGTGGTTTAAAAACAAGAACCTGAATGTCTTAGAATGGCCCAGTCAAAGCCCAGACCTCAATCCGATTGAGAATCTGTGGCAAGACTTGAAAATTGCTGTTCACCAACGGTCCCTATCCAACTTGACAGAGCTTGAGCAATTTTGCCAAGAAGAATGGGCAAAAATTGCAGGATCCAAAAAGACTCACAGCTGTAATTGCTGGCAAAGGTGCTTCTACCAAGTATTGACTCAGGGGGGTGAATACTTATGCAACCAACAAATGTATATATATATATATATATATATATATATATATATATATATATATATATATAACACAGGATCAACACAGCAGCTCTTGAGCCTCTGTTTTAAAGTTTTAGACAGCAAAAAGTAAACAAACCAGATTATGCGCGCACACGCATAGTGATCTCCATGGAAGGCCATCTGGGTCAAAAACGCTTTGTGCTGCTTTATAGCGACATCTCATGGGACAGAAAAAAGGCAAGCATGTCACTCTGAAATGCGTCCCTTAAACAGTGCCCACTTGCTGCAAATGTTGTGTAGTGATTTTTTATATATATTATATATTTTTGTTGCAACTTTCTTTTATGTGGAATAAACAAGAACCAAAAGGGTGACTTTTTTCCCCTTCATTTTACAACGCCATTTCCACGTTTTATTTGAAGTGTTTAAAGTTAAATTTCAGTTTTCGTTTGCTTGTTCAGTTACAAAAAGACACAAGTAAACCTCATGTTATTATTACTTTATGAAAACGTGTCTATGGTCACTGTTTACTGTGAAGAAATGGCAATGGCAAGGAATGAAAAAAAAGTAAAAATTAAATAAAATGCGGTGTCAACTTTATGTATTATTTATTTCGGGAATAAACAAAAGGAAGTTCAACTTGAATTACTATTTGACATCCTTTGTTTTGTAGTTAGTTCACTGGGGTAAAGTAAGGCCTACACAACGTATTCTTTATTCCCAGGGATATTCTTTTACTTTAGCGTGTTACATATTGTAACATCTTGCTGTAAAATAAAAACACACACACAGAGGCCACACCTGCCCCTGCTGCTATGCTGTCTCTGCCTGCTTTCTGATATATTGTATTGTTATGCAACCTGTTGACATTTTCATTGCAGTTTTCTACAATTTTAACAGGTGGTGAAGTTTGTTATGTTGAGTATAATAACTATATGTTCAATAATAAAAATGTTAAATTGTACCTAAGGTAAAATAATTTATTTTAAAAAATTTGCTCTTAAGGTAGAATTTAATAAACAAACACGTTTTATTTTTTTTGCTTTTTTATTTTATGATCTCACAAAAAAAAAAGTTTTGTTAGGGTGAACATTTAGTAGTGTGTTCTGGCAAGGGTCTGAATTCGTTTTTTTAAATGGCACTGTACTGTCTCTACGTTTTTTACAACACTTTAAAGAGTGTAGTAAAGATGCTCATAAAATGCTTGGCTGTGGGTTGACATCTATGACAAAAACGTGTGGCTGTAAAGGGGTCAAACTGCTCGATATTATAATGTGAATAATAGGTATTTATTCAATAAATGTAGAGAATAATAATAAAAAAACATTAAAAGAAGTTAGATTGATTGTTTAATGACAAAGGTGGTGTCTGTCCACCTTTAGCTTACTCTTGTCTGTACCTTGATAAAATGATACAATGAAAGGGTTTATGGCCAACAGCCATATAGTTTCATGTCTGGAACCTCAGATAAAATCTGGTTTAACTGATACATTTTATGGCCTTATCAAATAAACTTCATGAGACGACCATACAATCAGACATTGATTGAAAACATTACTCAAAACACCCACCATCTAGAAACTGTACAGTTGATGGCAAGTACACACAGATGGATGCACACTGGAGTCATAAGGTTGGGTAAAAGTAATGATACATGATACAGTATGTTTGCTTGTGCTGCCCTTGTCTCAGAATGGTTGAGAGGATTCAGCCTCAGGCACAATCCCTCACATTTCACAAATAATATATTCGCTACTGATTTTTCATATGGTACTTGCAAGTACATTATTTAAAGTGAAGGTTTCATATGAAAAACACCCCGGCAGAGGGAGTGGATAATAGAAGTACTCTTGTTGAAGCTCATTCATTATGTGAAAGTTATAGTATGAAAGTTATACTATAAAGAAATCTTTACTATACAAAACAAGCATGTTATTTTTTTATATATATATATATATATATATATATATATATATATATATATATATATATATAAGCATATTTATTTTTCACTGAATGTATATATTTTAGGAGTGACCAAAAATGATAGCTTAATTTGAATTATAGCAAAGTTTTTGTTATAAAATGAATATGAATAAATACCTTGTGTGAAGTCTTTTCTCTATGTTTTGAAAAATACCAGATTCTGTATCATTTTCACCATTAATTTCCTTTTGTTTAATAACCATGCGCAAATGATGCCTCAGGGGAAATATCATGGCTCACATGAATAGAATAAACTGCCTAGAAGTAGTTGCTCTGTGCATTAATGATTCAGGTAATTGGTTGCATTATCAATGATGAAGGTTCAGATGAAGAAGACGTGGAGTTCAGTGGTTTCAGATCAGATGACACAGACTCCACAGTCTGATTGATTACACTTTCCTGTTACGCTACAATCCATATTTGTTTTTGTTTTTTTTAGACACTGCAAGTAAATCAATCATTTTTTATTAAACATTTTAATACTATCGTGATACTTTGGATGCTACATTAATTTATTATTTTGTGTTGTGTTTTCACACTGGACACTCCAATTTCTTACAGAGATTATGTAAAGCCATTTTTTTAGTGGACTGAAAATTTCACGTGTTTATATATTTGTTAAATGTAGCGACTTTTATTCTAGCGTTTTTCACCTTGAAATTTGTTTTTTCATGATGTGCTTCTGCACTGCACACTGTAGCTTTAAAGTTTAATGTTTGTTTTGTGAAAATATTTGAAATGATGAAACAGTGAACATACTGCAGCAGCTTTGAATTGTATTTCACCAGTCAATAAATATGTTAACTGCACTTCTTGATTCTTTAGTGTGACTGTGTGCATAAGTATTCACCCCCTTTGCTATGACACACCTAAATAAGCTCTGGTGCAACCAATTGTCTTTAGAAGTCACATAATTAGTTGAATGGAGTCCACCTGTGTGCTATTAAGGTGTTTCACATGATTTCAGGTTAAATACACCTGTCTCTGGGAGGTCCCACAGTTGGTTAGTACATTTCCTAACAAAAACTACATCATGAAGACGAAGGAACATTCAAAGCAAATCCAGAATAAGGTTCTTCAAAAAGGGCTATGGCAACTCTAAAGGAGTTATAGTCTGAGCTGGGAGACACTGTGCATACAGCAACAATAGCCTGGGTGCTTCACAAAACTGGCCTTTATGGGAGAGTGGCAAAAAGAAAGACATTGTTGAAAAAAACTCACATCAAATCTCGGCTAGAGTTTGCCAGCAGGCATGTGGGAGACTCTGAGACGAAGTGGAAGAAGATTCTATGGTCTGATGAGACCAAAATAGAGCTTTCTGGCCTCAACGCTAAGCGCTATGTTTCGCACAAGCCTAACACCGCACATCATCCTGAGAACACCATCGCTACCGTGAAGCATGGTGGTGGCAGCATTATGCTATGGGGATGCTTCTCTGCGTCAGGGCCTGGAAAGCTTGTGAAGATAGAGGGCAAAATGGATGCAGCAAAATACAGAGAAATCCTGGAGGAAAACCTGTTGAAGTCTACAAAAGACCTGGGACCTGGGAGAAGATTCATCTTCCAGCAGGACAATGACCCAAAACATACAGCCAAAGCCACACTGGAGTGGCTTAAAAACAAAAAGGTTAATGTCCTGGAGTGGCCCAGTCAAAGCCTGGACCTCAATCCAATTGAGAATATGTGGAAAGAGTTGAAAATTGCTATTCACCAAAGGCCCCCATCCAACTTGACGGAGCTTGAGCAATTTTGCAAAGAAGAATGGGCAAAAATTGCAGTGTCCAGATGTGCAAAGCTGGTAGAGACTTATCCAAATACAGATGGCTGTAATTGCTGCCAAAGGTGCCTCTACCAAATATTGACTCAAGGGGGTGAATACTTATGCAATCAATTATTTTCTGTTTTGTATTTGTAATTAATTTGTAGATTTTATTTTTCACTTTGACATTATGGACTTTTTTGTGTTGATCAGTGGCAAAAACTCCTAATTAAATCCATTTTGATTCCATGTTGTAACACAATAAAATGTGGAAAAGTCCAAGGGGGGTGAATACTTTTGAGAGCCACTGTATATATATATATATATATATATATATATATATATATATATATATATATATATATATATATATATATATAGAGAGAGAGAGAGAGAGAGAGAGAGAGAGAGAGAGAGAGAGAGAATGATAGATAGATAGGTAGATAGAAAGGAAATCACTGTCATGTGAATGGTTCTTTCAGTTTGAATTATTAGTTAAATATTTCACTCAGGCCTCTTGTGGCAAGTTACATGCTAATATCCTTTGGATATATTCACAGATTGACTTCACCTTTGTAGTAAATCTTCCAGTCTTGGACAGCGCTGCCCTTTTGTGAATGCCTAGAATCTTTGTAACAGTTTCCCTGTGATAGATTTGTGTGCTGGTCTTCAGCACCAGATATTGACAGGATAAATGAAACTGCTAGCTTATATCACCGAGAAATAAAATAAATGGCAACAAGATTAAATTAAATTCAAAGCAAGTAATGATGAATTGCTGGTACTGTATATACAGTGAGTGTCATCCCATTTTATTTGTGGAAGTCCAAAATGTATTGGCTGTCGGAGTGACTGAATTAAGCAAAATAGGAATAGAATAGATGAAAGCTGTGTGAGAAATGGCACTTTCCACAGTCAGAAGCGTTTTTAGAAGCATATTATAATGTCTGTACCCAACAGTCGTTACAATTCAAACAAAAAACTGCAGTGCAAAGTTTACAATACAGTTTACAATGGATTTAGTCAGCTGGTCTGAGATAGTAGATGTTTTCATCCCTGCTAAGCCCAGTCTTTTTATTCTGAAAAAAAAATGGATAAAACAAAAAAGGTAGCAAAACCCAAACATGTCTAGGCATTCTGTTAGCTACTTCACTAGCTAGACTTTAATTTAAAGGGGCCTAATAAAGTAAATCAAGACATAAATGAGTGGGGTATACAAGCGGCAAAATAAAGCTTTCAGCTGATCATTTGAACAGTGTGGTTTAAACTAGACTGTGTGAACATCTTAATTTATTATCTTTTTATACTGTAGATTGCCACAAACCACAGCTGCGTGTCATGCATGCCATTTTAAGGGCCTCCAGCCATCCCTTTGTTTCATTTATTTTTACCTGTCCGTATCCTAAGGCGTGTTTATCCTCAAAAGGAAGATGATCCATGATTAATGTATTCCCCAATCACAGAAACAATGTCTTTCTACTGCACTTTTCCATCCCTTAGTTGCTCTTTGATTGGTCTCTTCATGAGGTACAATAGCACAAAAGATTGATTGCAGGCCAGCCTCTACTGGGATCATATGAAACATGGATAAAAAATTGTGCCTTCATGTTCCTAATTAATCTGTTACCATGGGTGGTGGATTATTACAAAGAACTAATTATTTTATTCCTCTGTTTTAATAGAGTTAAGTTTACCTTTTACACCTTATCCTTTACCAGGAAAGGATTTTGCATAGCTTTGTGTTTTCAGTCTCGTACTTGATCACTTTGCTTGTTTTAGGTAACATTACAAGATTAGGTATCAAAGCCAAAGTAATTGTTAACAGAACATCTTATTAAAAGCAACAGCAATTGGGTTTGTTTGCTCATTAGAGCTGAATAGCTTTGGACAGTAATACATTTGAATTCTTACATAAGGGTGGATTAGAAATTAAATTGCCTCTCATTAATCACTTTGAAGGCACAGTTAAATACTTGAGTTTATTTTAGAGATATTTGTAGATTTAAGTCAAATGCATTTCTGTTGCATTTTTTTTTTTTGGGGGGGGGGGGTTATGGCTGAAGATATGACATCATTTTTATATTGACTTTTTTTTTCTGATTGACAGTTGCTGTCTTTAATGCTCTACTGAAAAATCTAGACCAATTCATAGACGTATTTAGTGTATTCTGGCATTTTTCCCTGAGCGCCTCGCACATATATTTGGTATCCTCAGACAGGTCATAAAAATCTCACTCTTTAAATACATGAAATATATAAATAGGATTTATATGATTTTCACTTTTAACCGATAAAACCTAATAAAACACCCCCGATACAAAAAACAATGAATCGGTGGATAGCCAATAAACACCCGAAAACACCTTAAAAACTGTGAAAATGATTAATCACATCACATTCACGTTAAAAAATAATAATAATAAATACATTTCCCAGTGCTGCTGAGCAATGTCCTGCCTTCCTGACTTAATTCGTTCTGAATATTTTAAACCCACCCCAACTACTGAGTCACAGCACACTCCTACATTTGTGGCGAAATGTACAAAAATGCCTACACACAAAAACCCCAGAAGAATATGCCTGTGACCATAGGGATTTCATTGTGGAAGACAGCAAAGGAAAGAAGGTACAACAAGTACTGTCGAGTTACTACTATACATATTTTGACAGGGAAAAAAAAACAAAAAAAACGCTCAAGCATTTTGGAAAGTAACCAAAAACACTAATTTCATACAGTTTATCAAAAATGAAGGCCCCCAAAAAAACGATTTACATAAAACTCAAAAATAGCTAAAAATAAGCACCGAAAAATACAATTAATAAAACCCAAAAAACAGAAGCCCTATATATATATATATATATATATATATATATATATATATATATATATATATATATATATATATATATACATATATATATAAAGTTTGGAATAACCTTAGTTCCATTTAATGTTACTGATGGTATTAGGAATTAGGAGTGTGTAGAATTTAGAAGCTCTCTAATTTTTTCAAATAATATGTAAAGCATGATATATTCAAATTATATCTACCGGTGGATCACAATAGAAGGCAACAGGAGCGAATTAGTATAAAAAACGTGGATTGTAACATATAATTAAATACAATATATCTGAAATAAAACACATGTCCAGTGTAAAACGCCACATTTACACAGATTTTACTGATGAAAAGAAATGAAAGCAATCACTGGTTTTATCATTTCAAAGTTGTCTCTTCTATAGGTAAGATCAAATATATTTATTTAGTTTTGTTTCAGCTTTCAAATCTCCACATATGTCTGCACTATCCTTGGAGGCTCCTCTGCTGCAAAATGCCCCAGAGTATTCTGGGGGTACTATATCTTTAATGATTCTACTGTTCAAAAGCTCTGTGTATGTTGGCACGAGTCTGATTTATAACACAATGTTTGGTCAATTGGGCAAGTGAGTCTGGCTATGCAATGTATATTCCCCCTCCTTCTCCTGATGTATGATTAATACTGTCTATTAACATGTATTGGAGTTTTGGTTGACTTTAGGTCGGTATGAAAAATGTTAAACCAGGTTTAAATATAAACAGCACTTTCTTTAAAACTGGAGTGTTCCTTGATATGAAAATAAATCAGCTATCAGCTACCAATAACGAAGAGTGCAATGGTTCAGATTTAACCTTCTTCGTACTAATGAGTGCATCTGAAAGGAGAGTGTGACAAGAGTGCTGCTAAACTTATTTTTTGACAGGCCTCTCATAATTAAGGGTATTGCGTTAAGATAAGCCATTGCTCTCCTGAATATCAATGTCACCATTTCTTGTAAAGGATCCCCTGCAAAGCCGTTACGCACGACAACATGATTTATTAGATATGTGAGTTTTCAAGAATGTAAGGCAGCGTAAGATTTAAGTTTGTTACTGGAGAGAGAATGTTTCAAAGACCTTCCTCAGCACACAAGAGCAAACCAACTACAGACAGAAGTGAAAATCCTCAGAAGCAGATAAAGTAAATGTTAATTAGACATCACTGTCCAGTGCATAAGCAATACCCGATAGATGAAAAAAACAAAAAGAATACTTTTGGCGGGCAGGTGGAGAACAATGCGCAATCATGTGTACACACAATAAGTAATCAAAAATGAATAGAACATTTATTAGAGACAATTGGTTATTATATGTTTCAGCTCTTCAGCTCTAGCACTGTGGTGGACTGACAAGAAGTACTCATAAGACAATAAAACCTACATTATAATATGCTTTAGAATGTATGTGTTTCAATTTGATGTGTCTGGTAAGCAACAAAAGTGTATCTCCAACAGAATGGCTGTTCACCTTCATAGGTAGGGGTTAAAATAGCTGGCCCACAGAGAACCTGATTTTCAGTACTAAAGACCTCTTAAAGTGCAGCTGCAGCTCATTCAAGGGCCAATTCAAATGTAATGCCCTTTGATTCACATTGGAAACCCTGCTAAATGATCACTTATTTGGCACTTCCGTTGTAACTGGTGCCAAGAGAGACAGCTAATAATTAAAGGGCACTGAAGGAATACATATACATTATATATAAAGTGAGTATGTCACTTTGATTATTATTTAACAAAAGGAGAGAGTGGTACTACTGGCTTGTTTTTTTAAGGATGAATCTAGGCCTTTATAATATAGTAGCTCACTTGGCTGCTTGTCGGCTTTGCCTTATCTCCCCAGCACCTACACAAAAATGCCATCACAGTCCTGGAATGTACGGGGCACCAGCAAAAGATAAGCCACAATTATTTCTTGAACATATCAGCCAATAACCTTTCTCATGACTCGCTGCTTGTCTGACAATAATATCCCCAGATAAAGAGAGTCAAAAGCCACACACTATCAGTGGCTAATTACATGCAGTGACAGGTACAGCAGAGGGTTCAAATCTAAATCGCTGCTTTATTCAAGACAAGCTTCTTTAGTCAGCATTGGGTCACCCACTGTGGCTATTATTTATTTGATTGTGAGTTTCTTAATTATATTTTGACTAAACAGTTCCAACTTATTTTTTAAACATAGAAACATGCCAAAAAACACACAAAAAAACGTGACTTTTGTCTGGAGTCTAGGAGACTATCCCTTCATCTGTACAGATCAGACAGATTTCAAATCACCACTCTAAATCCAACAGATACAATCAATAAAATAGGAAATTGACCTTTCAGAAATGTACATCTGAAATACAGCAAACAGGCTTTTGTTAATACAGTTGCATCCTTTCATTCTAAAGTTTGGCCCATGTTTTAGAACTTTTCTTCTGCTTTAAACCTACCAAGCTTTTAAGCTTTCTCAATCCAAGTCTCGCATGCACTCCAGATATTTTCAAGCTTTCTCAACTCAAGTTTTGCATGCACTCAAAGGATGTGTTCAGGGTTGTGAGGCAATGAAAATCTCATGAGGGTAGATTACATCAAATAGATCACATTGCCATGCAATATCTATTTGTGCTTTATGACAGTTAGACATAAATGCACTCTTCTCAATTAAGCAAACCTGTCAGTTTAGTGCTCTGAAAAAAGGTAATACTGAGTAGGTACTAGTCAGAAGGCAATGCATAAACAGTGCAAATGCACAAGTATACAGAACTAAAGTAAACATTGTTTTTGAAATTATTTACTATTTTCTTCCGTGGATAGGATGTGGCTCCCCCCCAAAGACACAGCATGCTGCAAGGTGGGGAGAAGGCCAAACAAAAAGAAGCGACATGAATGCAAGTTTTTATGGCACTAGAATATGATGTGTTGATTAGTGGGCAGATTCTCCTTCCAGAAATACAAGAAAGTTTTCCAAGAACTGCATGGTCATGCTCACCAATCTGCCACACTGTAGAGCCCTGTCAGTTAAGAAAAGGCTTAACGCAAAAGCTTGCTTTAACGTTGTTTTTATTACGCCGGCCAGAGATCCGCGCTTACAACTATATTGTCATATTTTCTAGATTTTCTTTAAATTCTCAAATTAATAAATCGAAACCCAGGTAATAAAGAGAACCAGGTAGCATCGGGTAATTTAAAACCCAGGTTTTTACGGCACCTGTGCCGACCTCTAATATATATATATATATATATATATATATATATATATATATATATATATATATATATATATATATATATATATACACATATATACATACACACACATACACACAGTATATATAACTGAGCTAAGATACAGTATCCTCTATCCATATTAAATATATGGCATGTCTATTCACACTATTTTGTTATTATTACAGTACATTTAATTTTTTATACGTAGTTTTATTTTATTTGTTTAACAATGTGTTTTTATTCCCCCACACAAGCCATCTGGTTCATGTAAAACATGTAGCAGAATAAGGCAAGTCTAAGGCATATTTGACCTCTTTAATTAGGGTATTGGCACTCATTAGTACCTCACTATAACAATAAAACAAATGGCTAATTTTTATTTCATACTTCTGACAATACATATACTAATACTACTAATAATGAGAATAATGAATGAATGAATGAAGAATGAATGTGCAATATGTCCTTTTGAAACTGGTTCCTACAGAACATTACAAATCACCTACAGCCTCATGCTCAGAGATGTTGACTGTCAGTGCATCCTCTTGGGCCGGTATGAGCTTTGGTTCAGTAATGTTACGTTAATTGGTTGAGGTCTGAAGTGCTTTAGAGGACACAATTGAAGTGATGGTGCTGGGCCATGAACTCAGCAACTTCGGAGCCAAAGGTCAGCGCACCAGTGCGTCACTGTGCTAAACTATTGTGCTGGCATTTATTCTTTTTGTGAAGGCTCACAGGAAAGCCATTTGGGAAACCAAAAAAAGAAAGTACAGATTACTGAACAAGATAGATATGAATATATTTATACATTTAAATCATACATTTAAATATAGTCATGACCTCCCCCAAAAAAATCTAAATTTAAAACAAGGTTATTTTACAAATAAGACCAGACAGAATTGTATGTCAAAAGTGCCTTTTAAAATATTTAAACCCAAACAATTCATTCATCTGCCTCATTAAATGTACATAATATGTTGGTTGGTTATCAGTTACCCTCTAAAGAAAAATTCTTTAGGAAGAAATATGATCCGTAAAACATTCTTGTTTAATCTAGATGTATAACCACAGCCGACACATTCTTAAAATCCTTTTTTTTTGTGTTAAATATAGCAGTCAGATTTTTCCCTTTATTTATTCAATGTGATAAGGTATCCATGGTTCCGTTTTCTGTTACAATGATTGTAGGATTAAGAATAACCTGATCCACAGACCATGGAGAGTCTTGTTAAGCAGACTTCTTTCGATCTTGCTTGTCATCTATAACAAACAACATGTAGATGTGGATGGGTCACATTCATGAATAAAATACTCTTCTAGTGCACGTAGGAAAAGAAACTTGAACACTTCATCGCCTCAAAAACAGATACAAGAGATTACATTGGAAGGCTGCTATACAATAACTAGCTAAGACCCACAGTGTCTGTTGAATGAGGACAAGTATCCTCTCAACACTTTTTTTTTTTTTTGCTGTTGCTCCAAACGCATATTCATAACTTGCATTCAAACATAAACCACACTCCATACAGAATGATTACTATCCTGCAATTACCTGCAAATGTCGCAGCTGGGGTTTGAGCCACCAAAATCATGCTTTTGTTGCAGAAACATTCATTGTGGCTCAGGAAGACTCCCACATTAGTCAGGGGCTTTCAAAACTGCAGCAGCTTGAGAGCCTTAAGAAAGTGCCCCAATTCCGTTGTTTTCAATTTCCACAAATGCTGCATGGAAGTTCAGGCTTGGCTCCCAAGATTGGGGCTCCTCAGATATTTTCTGGTTTCCTTTTTGCAGAAATCCACTGAAGATGGAGCATTCGATTGCTGGTTTTAAAAGTTCAGACGCAAACTTCATTTAAATGTCCTTTTCACATGTTTCAAAAATCCCCAAAAGACTTGCTCTTATCTGCCCTCTCACAGTGATTACTACTATTTTTGGTAACAAGGTTCACAACTGTTCCCCCTTACAACACTCACTCAGGATGTAAATGTCATTCTGTGCTGCTCACTCCTCGATGCTACCTGCAGTGCTACAGCACCAAGAGACCTTGTAAATAATTAACACAGACTGCTGCATAGCCTTCCAATGGTACAGCAAATATATATTTTGGTCTTTGAAAAGTAGAATAATGGAATCCATAATAATGTATTTATCCAGATAGCCATGTCGGTTTACGTTATATTAACTGGAATCAATGAATTATCTGTATATTAAACTGTGCACAGTTCCTTTACCAAACTGATAATGACTATGTCAGGATCGATATGTTTATCCCACACAGGAAACACTCAATATCTTGGTATTTATTTTTTGTTTGTTTGTTTAACAATTAAAAAAAAGACGGGCAGAGAATACAGATGCTGTTTCACTACGAATCGAATGAAAAATAATTGCTTGGGAATACAGTATATGGTCTTGCATTGCAGGGCATAATTCAGTGTTGAATTACAAATTCATGAATCCCCAATGTGTTATGCTGTAAATGCTGTACCGGGGCACCTATCTTGCCCATGTCATTTAGTTCAACTACAATCAACCAGTTCAGACTATATATATATCAGAAAAGATCACTGCAATGCATATTTCTTTTAGGTGTGTCTGCTTTTGCTTATTTATACATCATCGAGGGTTCCAACAAATAATTATTTCCACACAGCCCAGGAAGAATACTGAGTGTAATTCAAAATAAATGGCTGCTTAGTGCTGCCTTTACACAATCTCAAATCCCACTTTAATAAAAACAAATGAATTCATCTTTCCTTGCTTAATATTCATAAAAAGATATTACAAAAGCCCACACTACTAACAGATTCTCCATGCCTTTTGTTTAGCTAAATAACCATTTTTCATGTTGTGGATCAGATTTCACTCCCAATTCAGAATCTTAAAGGAACTAGTACTTTTTATCCTGCATGCAGTTAAATAAATGGCAAATCGCCACATGTAAGTTATTTTGTAAGGAAAAATGTCTAGGATTTATTTCCTATTAGATTATGCAAGTCTCAAACTTGTCTGTTTACAAATGTTATTTGTAAGCAGCATCTGTTAGTATTACGTGTAAGTCATGGGGGATATGCAGCAGTTTAGAATGTACCATGCCTATAACAATAAGTAATAACCAATGGGTTAAGCATGTTATGTGACACTTTTTTTTATCAATATTAAGAATTGATCAATTATAGCTAAATTTAGCATTCCTTTCATTGATCTCATTCCACACAAACAATTGGAACATGCAGGTCCCTTTTCAAAAAAGACCCATGGTAGGGCGGCTGCCAGCTTCAGTTGTTCGACCTGATGTCCAGTGTCACGCCGGAATGCCGTTCTGGTTCTTTTTTCTATAGGCAGAACCTTTTTTTTTTTTTTTTTTTTTTTATAAATTTAGTCGTTGCCAATTATTTTTATTATTTTCTCCCAATTTGGAATCGCCAATTATTTTATTATGCTCAGCTCACCGCTCCGCTACCACCCCTGCGCTGACTTGGGAGGGCGAAGATGAACACACGCTGTCCTCCGAAGTGTGTGCCGTTAGCCGACCGCTTTTTTCACACTGCGGACTCACCAAGCAGCAACCCAAGAGCTACAGCGTCAGAGGACAACGAAGCTCTCGAGCAGCTTACAGGCAAGACCGCAGGAGCCCGGCCAGACTACAGGGGTCGCTGGTGCGCGGTGATACGAGGACACCCTGGCCGACCTAACCCTCCCTCCCCCCGGGCGGTGCTTGGCCAATTGAGCGCTGCCCCCTGGAAGCTCTTAGTCTTTCTATTGAATAGGCAGTAGGAACAAAAAAAATCCTATTCCTATTCCCTACATAACAGTTTTGATGGTACACTCCGAATCGGAGTCTCTGATAACTGGCGCATATTTTAAATGTTTGTAGAGTCAAGTCACACGTCTCTTGCACAATTGTCTGATTCAGTCAGTCATCCTTGTGATGCAATGTTATAAACTACAGTACTACTTTAAGAAGGCTTCTCACAATTTACAGTACCAGAACAAGTTTTTTCACCTGCCGTTTTACTCATCATCACCTAACACCATTTGGTGTCTGGTGTCCTTGTTAAATGACCATTTGGAAGGGTAGCTACAGTGTCATAGAACAAATGAACCATTATAGAGATGAGGCGGCTTAGAATTCCTGCCTTTGGCATAAAAGCCTGCCTGGTCCATTCACAGCACAGCCATCTCAAATTACAAAATCACTGTGCCACAGCATCATAATGTAGCACAGCCCTGCCATATTGGGACCACATAGAAATGAGGATTATCTGCCTTTCTGAGTGGGTTATATTAGAGTTAGGCTTCTAAGTCTGATACTTGAGTCATGCTGCCCCCCCATTTGATGTTATGTAGACACCAGTGTGCAGGAAATTAATGAAGATATTGAATGTTAGAAATAGTGTTTGTTTAAATTCCCTTGGGGAATAGTTAGTGCAGTCCTACAGTGAACAATACTGCTATTACTTTTATATTTAGCTCTTAACCTGCTTTTAGCTAACAACTTTAACAATCCCTCTTCATTTAAAAGTAAGTGGCTTATTAAAATATCACGCTGTCTAGTAATCACTAAGGAAAAATGAGAAGCAGTTATAAAAAAAAAAAATTAAGGAAAATGAAAGAGATTAATTCAGTGATACCAGCAGAGGCCAAATTGTCTTGACGTTTCAATTTTTTTTTCTTATCTTTATGCACAACCACTACATTATCCTTCATTAAAACTAAACGTAAAACAATATATGTTTGTTTGGATAACAATAACAAATTGCAGGGCACATTTTGACCAACAGTATTTTGCTAACTAATTGAAACAGCCTTTCATATAGGGATCAAAACCTCTTTTCTAGTACAATTCCCAAGCTTTGCACTGATTAATTACAATTAGGCACAGCGCAGTGATACTGCAGCCGACACAGGAGTAATCCGTAATGTTTGACAGTTCCTGTGTGGTGAAATTGGGTTGATACACGCTAGGGTAGCTTTAAATTGTGTGGGGTTTTGTTTCTGTCTTTGTTAAGAAAAGCATTGGGGTCACTTCTTAAGTCTAAGTATAAATCACCTGTGTGGTATTTCTTATCTGACATAGTATATACACTAAAATGAAGCAAAATGTTTCCTATCAGAAGAAAAGGATTATTATTATTATTATTATTATTATTATTATTATTATTATTATTATTATTATTAAATTCTGTATATCACTGCTTTTATTTGCCATTCTGCACAGTTCATATTACAGCTAGCATGTAAACAATACAAGTGCATCTTTCAAAGATATTCAGCACAATTTTCTATTTCAATTTTAATTACCGGTGATTATTTTCGATACATACAATTATAGGAAATATTTTGTCTTTTTATTCACTTGAAAAAAAAAAAAAGTATACTGTCCACGCTACTATATTTTATGTTTCAGTCTTACACAAATAAAAATGTACCCTTTTTTAAAAATGGTACCAAGACAAATTGCCACATGTATTCTTGTTTAACCCTTTTTAAAGTTTTTTTTTTGTTTTGTTTTTAATTGTTCTGTTAAAATGGACCCTTTGATGACCCAGATCTGCTGATTAATTACAATTAGGGGGAAGATGATTGAAAAAAAAAACTGAACACAAGGGGGATTTTAATCAGTAATCCTTGACATTTGTGTGTGATAAAGCAGAGCGGGAGAGCAGCTGTCATAAAGTAGCCAAATAGCTTTTTACACCTCTACCAAGGTCACACTTTTGGTTATGCATGTAACTGTTTTTCAGGCACTCAGTTTCAGGCCTTGGTAAAACACACTACTACCCCATTTACACTAGACACTTTTCAGACTGTAGTTTTACAATACAACAAAGTATGGAGTTGATATTTTAGACCAGATGGCATGGAAATAATCAGTGAAAGCTGGGTCTTGCTGGCATCAACTCTTTTATGCTTTACAAGGAATGCAGAGGCAAGAAGATAACGAGGAGAAATGATATGTTGCAGCGAGCTGAAGAACTTCACCAGAAACATTTTGAACAGAAGAAGAGTGCAAAGCATATCCACAGCTGAAGATAGGGATCCCGGTGCCAGCCGCAAGCGACGACAATCATGCATCTACCCCCTAATATCAAGCATGACATCAACCTATTCATCCCTACCAATTCGGTAACAACTGAAATATAATATCTACAACTGCATAATAATTGCAATGAACTTATTTTTACTATTTATTTGACAGAAAATAATACAAATCAGTGAAAATAAAATGTTCCATATAGTTTACATTAAAGTTCTGAGTTCAACATTAACCATGGCCCGGCCACCTGAGGCCGGTAGAGATCACAGTTTGGCCTGTAGTTATGAAGCACCACAGGCACGACTGGGCTGGTTACATTTAACTAGTATTATTTATATATATATATATATATATATATATATATATATATATATATATATATATATATATTGTAGCGATCCTGGTTCCCGCAGGCAGGCGCATCACACAGGGCAAGGCAATCCACACACAGGCGGAGGGCGGGCGCGAACCCGGGACCTCTCGCACTGAAACATAGCGCCGATACCGCTGTACAAAAGAGCCAGCTCCTTTGCAAAGTATATCGGGCTTATGTCTCTGTGCGTGATTACGTCACCTACCAGCCCTATTGCTGCCTTACCCTGTGCACGCTACAATGTATATATATATATATATATATATATATATATATATATATATATATATATATATATATATATAGTGCACATGGCTTCCGTTTCATGAATCCAGGAAAAGCTGAAAACTAATTTACAAACCTTTTTTTTAAAAAACATAACTACGAACTAATGTTAACTTTCCCGCACACGTCATATTTGTTTTACAGTCAGAATCTGAGACTGCGTACCGAAGTGCTGTGTTGGTACTCGTTCCTGTGACATGGCAAATCTTTTACATATCGGGTTTTCTACAAGTAAGCAACCAATAAGCCAAAAAGAAAGCGCTGAAATCAATAAATTATAAAAAATATTACAAATAATATTTACAAAATAATCTTAAGTGTAAATATTGTAACCTGGCCAAAACAATATAAAATGCAGTCCAACATTACAATAGTTTAACATTACTAATTACAACTAGTAACTTTCCAACTCCATGTATCTTGCCTTTTCTTATTAGTCACTGCATTGTTCTTCTTAACATTTAGTATGTACTTATATTCATCATAACGTTAAATTACCATTCTAATTTCAATGTTTCCCAAGTTTAGATTATTTCTTTTAGCACTTGCTATATACATTATTTTATTTCAGTTCACACTTTCAAAGTTCGCTGATGCCATGCTCCCAGAAGCTGTTTCACGACTGGCTAGCAACAGCTGCAGAAGCTGCTGTGTACAGCAACTCAAGCAGGGATCTGTTAACATTAGCTAAAAACAAGGCAATAAAATTGGCAACAATTTCAAACAGAATATGATTACTGTAGAATGTTCCTATTACAAGCATTGTATAATTAATTAGGGTCCTTACGTTTAATATGCAAATAACAATGGGTTTAACACTGACATAAAACTTGTTTAGCATCAGCATTAAAAAAAATAAAAGAAAGACGTGTTTCTACTAGTAGCTAATGTATGAGGCTTTTTTTGTGTACTTGAATATGTAATATGCTTTTGAATAGTTTTTTTTTTATTTTTGTGTAATCGTGTATTCGACTACACTGACCCACAGATCCCTAATTATTATATTATAATATTATTATAATTTAGTTTTAGCGTTGCTGTGACCCATATGGTAACAGCTCGGTTGCATGTTTGCTTGTGAAAAAATGAGTATCATTTGCACACATACATTTTCAAATCTTAATAATATTTTTATTTTCTGACAAGCATACAAATGTGTGCATGTGAAATGGCTGAAGTAACATATATTGAAAGGCTTTGTTTAGCCACTTTCTTTTGAGACGTGGACTCTCTTTGGTTACCATACACAGTTAGAAACAGACTGAAAAAAATAAATAAATAAAACATCATGAAAAAATATATAAATATATTGGGCCAAATAAAATTGTATCCGGCCCAGTAAAAACAGTAGCTCAGTGGCCCAAGGGGCCAGTAGTTAAAAATCTAAACGTAGAGCCCTGAAGTAACTTCATTAAACATCTTCAGTTACAAAAATGCTCAGGCTTTTTCAAAACAAAATAGTATCTTCATTACACTTTCTATTAGCAATATTCATTTCATTAAAACGGATGTCTGTTAAAATGCTTGTCAAGAATTATTTGTGATTGGAGTTGAAAAATGTGATCTTGTTACAATGATCATTGTACAATTCTCTGTAAAGCTTTTGAAATATTCAATATCCACTTAAGCTAAAGACAAACAAACCAGAAAAGGTTCTCCTCATTTTGCGCTTGACAAAGTCATAAACTAATGAATACCTGGGTATCAGGTTTCATGCCACTCCAGCCCACTTTCCTTTTATTTTATACAAAAATGTATTCTATCTAGTCTAATCTTAGCAAAAAGACATAACCTTCATGCTGTTAGCTGAGCATTTACTAAAACATCTCCGACTGGAATAATTACACTTAATACAAAAAATTATTCTTCATGATCATTTTTCATCAGCTTAAAATAAGAGTGATCTCAAAGCTATTCATAATTAAAGGTTGCCCGTAGGCATTTAGAAGTTGTTTGTGAAGTATGTAGGCTACTACACTTCAAAATCAATGTAGCAATCTACTTTAGGAATAGCTTAATAGTTGAGGTTGGTTTTAGTCCAGCTCATAAACCCATTTTCTTATTTGGTTAATTAACATTATTACTGCCCCCCACCCCACCCCCCCCCCCATATTATTGTGTTTTGCATTTTAGTGTTACTTCAGGATATACAAATACACATAACACTCACTGCTGCATCCTGATACCTTTTCTGGTCTGATTGCATCACGACCATTAGAGTGAGTTTGAACTGAAATAACTTTACACCCACAGCATTGTCTTTCACATATGTTCATATTACAAATTGAAATATATTCAACAGAATAAAAGGACCAGTGATACAATTGTTAGTGCTAATAAATAAAATAGATTAATAAGAGGTAAATAAATGAAGAGATACAAAGTGAAGCTATGTACTGTGGTTATTTGGGATATTTATTTTTCACGCAGCCTCTAAGGGAGTAGCTCTTGGAATGTTCTACACCATGGTATGTTCTGGTGCACACCACACCCACTCACACACATGTTCTCCCCAAACACCATATTCATAATGAACTGACTATTTAACAAAGGAATAGATTACTTAAAACGTCGCCCTGGGAGAATTTAAATAATTCAATTTAATAAATATAATGGCTAGTCGTGAAAACGTGTTTTATCAAATGTTTTGTATGCAATTATTCAGCATTGGATGTAACTTATACTTCTGGCTATCATTAATTTCTTTGTTATGTCTTCATGCTCATGGAATGTGTATGGAAGACAGAAAAAAATGTTGTTCCTACACAGAATTGTTACCTGTCCGAATGTTTTAATATACAGCCTTTTAAAAATACATTACTATTTTTTTAAAATTCTTTTTGCAACTAAAAGCCTGGAGTTGTATTTACGGTCCAATGCTCTAGAGCACACCTTGTGGATTTTATCATAAATCACATGCTTAGTACAGATGTTCAGACAGCTTACAAGGTCTTAAAAATGAAGGCAGCCATAGTTATCTGCAAACACAAAAACCCTGCCATCTTTAAATGTATGTGGCTTGTAACAGAATGACCCTAAATAGCAAATGTGCTGTATTATTTATACATTGATAAATAGCTCTGCTTACTATGGGGTGCCACTTGGTATATGACTATTACTCTTTGGCTTAACAGCTAGCAGTGCACTAAGGAGCTTACTCTGTCATTGTCTCCAGGACCATGTGACACAACCAATGTGGTTTATCTTAAAATATAAAAACAAGCATTTGCTATTATTTCACAATTTATAGTAACACCCTCACAAACAATGTAAAACATATTTTGTGATAAGAGACACCTTTCTTTCTAAAAGTTAAAACACTGAATGAAATACATAGGCTCTCAGCTCTAAAGTTTAGAGCAACTGGACAAAGCAAGTACTATTAGATTAACAGGGATACGAAAACAGATACAAAAAAAGATACGAAAACAGATTTTTTTACAATATAATTCAATTACCATTTGCCTTTAGTACTACTGTTTTGGGATTTGCAATATGGTTCTCAATGTAAGTTTCCACATTACTTTTGATCTTACAATAACCATTCTTGTGTTGAGAAAGTTATACTTTTTCTTGGGCGGAGTCTCTTTCCTGAAAATGTTCTGTAGAATTCAAAGCTGGAAATTTGCCTTTTCAGTCTAGACACCTTATAACTAAATATCTTAGAGTATACAGGGGGACCTTGAGATCAACCCCATTAACAGATTCACTGGTGGCTATGCATGTTCCTTTAACACGAGATGCTTTACTGGTTTAAGGCTTGATGGAATAGTCCTCCAGGGAGACACCTCTACACTTAAGATCTGCTTAAATTTTCGGCATAAGGGGTCTAGACTACTCTGGCCAGTTGCCAGAGAAGAATTCAACAGGAATCCATCAAGAATACTGATTTACTGACAACTTTCACAGCAAGAACAGAACACAACTTGTCAATGGAATAACAAGTCAAATAAGAGCTGTACTCTAGGGATACTGACATTCCGAAAAATACTAAAATTAAGAGATTATACCACTCACTGTTATTTTATTTTTTTTGCAAATTGCCACCTGTTCTATCATATATAGGGCTCGTTGTGTTAAAGCATTTGAGCCAGTAGATATATACTCAATAAACAAAAAAAGGGAGAATTGTCTAGACTTTCAATTGAGCCTTTACTCTTTACTCATAAATCCAAGATTTCAGTGGATTATTTGGCTGTAGAGCAACACCCGCCTGCTGGTTGCACAAGATCGTCCACTGATGACCTCATAAACTTGTCAGACAATGATCATTTGACTACTGGAAGATGTACGTACCAGATCCTTCAACCCACTGTGTGTGTTCATAGTTGTATGCTTTGATGCTGGATATATTTCATAGTATTACTGTATCAGTATACTGTACAAATGCAATACAATTTTGATCAAAGTATTTTGCCATATTTCAATGCAAGTTTTCTTATCTGCATCATATAAAATCTACTAAAACACATTAAGATAATAATTATGGTACACCTAGCGACAGATTACATCAAAACAATCACACAGCAGATTATTTTATATCACAGACAGGAAACTGTCATTGCTAAACAATTCCATTCCATTTATAGCCAGAAAATGAACATCTCGATTCTATTCACTCTTCCTTCTATTTTACAATACTGAAGCATTATTCTTCAAGCAATCTATTTAGATCTTACATTCACATGATTACTTGTCTGTAGAAATCAACTGACGTAGAGAAAAACATAATTCCTCTTTTGGAAGGTACATTAATAAAAATTGCTGTGCAGGTGATATTAATCTAACATGTCCCTCATTTTGTGCAGTTTACCCTAATCTGTGAAGTGCATGTACCACACTGGATGACTAGAATGAAACTGCGTCAGAAATGCTGTGATCACAGAAAATGTGAGTACATACTTGTCATTGTGATTCATCTCACTGCAGTTTGCTGCTAATTAACAAAACAGTAAATGGTTCAAATTTCGCATAGATATAAAAGCGTATTTCGAAGTTTAGACCAAACCCTATACAGATATATTTATCTATTAGTGGTATGGCTTTTACTGCACTACCCACCTACATAAAATATTGGGTCTTTAAATCTCTAGTTATTAATACATATTTTAATTTATCCTTAATATATATATATATATATATATATATATATATATATATATATATATATATATATAAAGTAAATCAATTGTCTCTGTTACGGACCTAAATGCAAAAAATAATAATAATAACAATAATCTTTCAACTTACTTTGATGATCACAATTACAGAACACCATAAACTATACTCCCTTGTACTTTAGACCGTTTATACTGGATGTACCTGAACATGTATCAGTATAATATGAGGAAAATATGTTTAAAACTTTGTTTTACCCTGGTGAATTTTTCAAGCCATTCGTTCCTGACCACAGAATAACTGACCCGAAATTCACCAAATTGAAGAAATAAAGGTTTATTTGAAAAGGTAATCTGACACTAAAGAATTCCTAGCCCCAATCTGCTTCCAATTACAAGCACTCTTGTGTATTACCAGTGAGGGAAAATGGCTCCTACCATGCACCTTCTCCAAACTAAAAAGCATTAGCAGCAAAACTAAAGTCTAGCATTTTAAACCTAAAAAAAATAAGATTGTATCTACAGTAATTCCTTCTCATTAAAATTAGCCCATCCATACTATTCAATTGCACATTCCTCATTATTACAGTATTACAGTTCCCATTAGTTACTTAATGAATTAGCCAGTCACTGCTTTATTTTCTTGTGTATCTTAACAGAATATATATATATATATATATATATATATATATATATATATATATATATATATATATATATATATAAACTATTCACTGTCAGCAAGGCCTTGGGTATGCCAGTGTAGTAAAAAAAAAAAAAAAAAACTTCAAATTGAGTCTCACATTTTCTTCTGTATAACCCTATCAATTTGAAAGGAGATGCATTTCCGCTATATCTATGGACTACATAAAATACATTATATATATATATATATATATATATATATATATATATATATATATATATATATATATATATATATACATATAATTTTAAATGCTTGCTGTATACATTCATTCAAAACATAAGGGGTATAAATACAGAAAAGAAACCAAATATCGCCACAGAACTATACTACATTATTCATTTGTACATTATTAAAATGTTTATAAATAAAAAAAGTACATTGCAAGCAAAGGTTCACAAAACTGAAATAAACTCACACTATGAAATGGTGAACAGCGCTTAAAGTAACTCAAAGAAAAAAAAAAAAAAAGCAAGCTGAGCCTTTACCTTGGATAAATCCTTCAATTGGTCCCTGAGGGGTTAAGTAAGACCACCTCTTCTCTTCAGATGCTAATGTAGCCTCTATCCTGGTTTAAACTGCTTGAAGTGCCTCCTCCTTCCAATCCAAACACATAACCACACTGCAGGCAGAAAAAGCATGCACTTTCAAAACAGGGATATTAATGACTTCATGGACTGCCAAAGAGTTACAGCTTATCCCGGCTGGTCTGCAAGGTTAAATGTGCATCCTGCTGGTCACCCACCTTTCTGCTGGCGACTCCTCTGCTCTCTCTCTCAGTGAAACAGCGGGACCCTGATGCTGGCAAGTTTAACCACTCTATCATGTATCGTGTTACGGAGTCTGGGCCTCTTGCAGCACAGAGAAGCAATAGCACATGATAGGCTGAGATTTGTCTGTTTACACCCAGGCAGGGGAGGGGGTTGGGCTTGTCCTCCTTTAACCATTTGTAATCTTGTGTTTGTCTTCAAAACATCTCCCTGGTCTCTACCTCTGAAAGGAGCAGCTGCTGCTCATTTAATCAGTTAATCGACCAGCTCAAATGCTTTTTTTTTTCAGCCACCAGTTATGCAAAATAAAGGTACCCCCTGGATCATTTCAATCTATTTATAGCCTCTACACCTATTTTTGTGGTCTATTTTCATAAAATGAGTCCCTTAAAACACACATATAAATGATTCTCTCTCCCTCTCATATATATATATATATATATATATATATATATATATATATATATATATATATATATATATATATATTAGCTCAAAGAGCCAGCTGCCCAACGTTTCGATATATTGTACATAGCTTTCTCAATGGAGCATGTGTTTAAATCAAAACATTGGAGGTATTTACAGGTTTTTGATGGCATGGCAACTACTTATTTACATTCAAATCCATGATTTATTCTTACATGATGCAATGGTGTTCTATATATTGTGACATCATTTTTACTTCTATCTTTGAATCTGTATTAATTGTAGTTAACATTATTTTATATAAACTTATATTTATATTATCATGCAATGCTGGCTCTGAGGATCAGCCTTGATTTGACCTCCCCAGAGCATCAGCATGCACAACTTTTGAATGAATTTTGTTTATTTATTTATTTAAATGTTACATATTTATTGGAGTTAATTAGTTAATTATTTTCTGTTGAGTCCCACTGGCATAATCGTGTTCAGTTTATTTATCTGTTTACTTTCTTTGATTCTTCTATATGTTGCATTGTTTAATTTTAGCTGTTCTAATACTACACACTTTACATCATTTATGTCATGTCCTTGACTGGTGAAGTGCTGTACTATTGGTTCATTATTATTATTATTTTTATTTCTAATTAATGAAAGGTGGTTCTGAATCCTTTTATATAAAGTTGTTCCAGTCTCTCCAACATATTTTATTCGATCACATTTTTCACAGGCTATTCCATAAACAACATTGCTGTTTTTACAGTAGGTATTTTAGGGGAGTAATTACACACTTTGCATGTACTAGTGCAAGTATTTGTAGAACCTTTTCTGTCAATTATTATTATTATGTATGAGGACATGTGTAAATGCTGGTGCATGTCAATAGGTTTACAGAAGAGGTCAGTCTCAATTGAACCTTCAAGTTTTACTATGGTATCTAAAAATTCTATTTCTTTTCTTGTCCATCGAAGGTCCACCTTAATATAACTGTGTATTTAATTTGCCATTTTATGAAACTGGAAAAGAGATTCTTTTCCATGTGTCCAAACCCCAAAAATATCATCTACAAACCAAATGTATTCTAAAGGTTCTCTTTTCGATTTTCTAAGTAATTGTTCTTCCAATTTCCCCATGTACAGTGCCGTGAAAAAAGTATTTGCCCCCTGTCTGATTTTCTGCATTTTTGCACATTTTTCACATTGTATTTGGTCAGATTTTTTGTGGGTTGTATATAGAGGGAGTCTGAGTGAAAAAATGACACCAAAGTTTGGTGTTTCTTTCATTTGTTTGGTGTGCAAGGTAATCAAACATGCAATCTTCAGATGTGAAAAAGTTATTGCCCCCCCCTAGTTAACGGGATTATTAAAGGGATAATTAGGGTCAGCTGTTTGAATACTTTGGTTAACAACCAGGCCTGATTTGGGCCAGCCCTGCCCAATATAAATCTGACTAACTTACCATCAGAGTGAAGTTGTCAACACACAGGTTCTAGAGGCACATCATGCCACAAACAAAAGACATTCGTGAAGACCTCCGGAAGTTGTTGATGCCTATCAGTCTGGAAAGGGTTACAAAGCCATTTCTAAGGCTCTGGGGCTCCAATGAACCAGTCAGAGCCATATTGTCCAAATGGAGAAAGTTTGGGACAGTAGTGAATCTTCCCAGGAGTGGCCATCCTGCCAAAATCTCTCCAAGAGCAAGGCGTAAAATCGTCCAGGAAGTCACAAAGAACCCTACAACATCCAGGGATCTGTAGGCCCCTCTCGCCTCAGCTAAGGTCAATGTTCATGACTCCACCATCAGAAAGACACTGGGCAAAAATGGGATTCATGGCAGAGTAAGCATTACTCACTAAGAAGAACATGAATGCTCGTCTCAAGTTTGCCAAAAAGCACCGGGATGATCCTCTAGAGTTCTGGAACAATGTTCTATGGACAGATGAGTCAAAAGTGTTCTTCAACTCTGTCTACTGTCTACTGTGTTTAATTTTCCCTTTTCATTTTGCCTTTTGTTTGCAGTATTATTTTGAGCACCTGTGAGTGTACCAGTTTCTTTTTATTGTTTACCAGTATTGGTATTCCTGTGGTCCTGTGTACCGTTGCCGGTACTCAGGCCACGGACAACAGCGCCCTCTGCGGGCTAAAAGAAAAACATCTAAAATAATAAAACTGGGCACCAGTGCGGTGTTTTCAAATAAAACTTCTGTCTCCCGTATGTGTCAATGAATTGCCCACCACCCTTCCACAGTACCCGTATTATTCAATTCACATTCTGCAGATTTCACATTGTAATCTGTGTTCATTATCACTATTCCCAAACCTTTATCTGCTGGTCTTATACTTATATCATCATCATTTAACAGCTCAGTCATAGCTTGTTCTTCAATATTGGTTAAATTAAGTTTACATTTTTTCTTTAGTCCTACTATAATTTCTTGTTTAACTACTTCAATATACATATCTAACCATTTATCTAACCATTTAGGGCAGCAGTGTGGAGTAGTGGTTAGGGCTCTGGACTCTTGACCGGAGGGTCGTGGATTCAATCCCTGGTGGGGGACACTGCTAACAATTTATCTCTTCCATCCGGAGCAGTCCAAGTGCTTGTACTATTAACCTTAATCCCATGCTCATAATTACCCTCTGAATCTGAGATATTTTCATTGAAGGAATATTCTGCTTATCTCATCTCTCCCACTCCTTTAATTCGGTGGCCAGTTTATCTTTATCTGTGTATTTTTTAGTCGGTATAAAATGAAGTTTGTTACCTTATGAATACATGCTGAAAAGAAAAACTATTCCCTCTATAATATTATATAAAACAAAAACAGTAATAGTAAAGGTGCACAAAGTACAACAAAAATAGAAATGTATTTAAGACGTTTCGGACATAAGAGTCCTTCATCACCTCAAATGCCATAAGGTCCACAACGCACTGGACTCTATGGTTAGTTTTTAATAATTCTAGTGTGCATTGATTTTAAATATTTTATAACACATACACTGTATGTACATCTGGATATATACACATAACTTAGAGGCAGTGGTGTAGTGGTAAATAAAAAAGTGGGTGAACTCCCGTTTGGTGGAGTTGAACAGATAGATTGAAAAGATAAACATGAACAGATACATTGTCTCAGCCAACCAGAGCCCCAGCAACGCGCAGCAACACAACACAGACGCTCACCGTTAAAATATCTTGTCTTAACTCAGGATTTGCATACCACAGGAGAGCAGAAATGAGTAAACTCTGTATCCCTTATATGAGAAGTGGCTAAATGCTATATTGCTGAAATTAAAACTGGGAAAACACTGATTACCTGTGTATACCCTCGACTACACCACTGCTTAGAGGCATGTATTGAATTCCAGTATTCATATGCGTTTTGATTATTCCACTGTGTATCCCAAACCTAACTTAATCCTTAGTGACTGACATTATTTTACTATCTTTATTTTTCAATTTTATTAAAAATACTTAACTTTGGTATTTGTATTAATTATAAAGAGTCCATGTGTCCACATCATTATCACAATACAAAAATGCCCCCAGAAAAATATACTAATAGTCTTGTGCTTATATCCATATAATAACTAGAAACTGCTAAGAGCGACAGAATGAATACAAATATCTAGTTACACACTTCTGCAAATATTAGTTTTGGTCATATGTCAGCCCTTTCAGGCAAGTTTCCTGGGAAATCAATAACAATCTGTTTTTTTTCCTCAGGGAAAACACAGATAACATGTAAAAGTAAATAAGATGGAACGTCACCCCTTTTCCTCTGCATTTACCATCTATTTTAAAATCTTCACATGCTATAACATTTTGCATCATTTACAAAGGATGTATGGTATACCTAAGCTTTAAGATGTGAGGATTTGTATTTTATATAACACAATTCAACTTATTTTGAAAGCCATTGGTAGTAATGGAACATTCATTTCCAATTGAAGGTTTTTACCATCTTAAAGTAGCTGACTGTTGCTAAGGAAGATAATTTGTACAAGTCCATTATTCTCACATCCTATAAATACTTATGTTTAAATGCCTGTCATAATTTCTTAAACAGTGCCTTAACTCAAAAGCCAAGATGTAACATTATTATGAATGATCTCATGCATTGCATCTCCCTAAAAAGTTAAGAAAATGCAATACTTGCAATGATGCTTTACTGGCATGTATTAATTTCACCTGACAATAGCTAAACCAGAATTCACAGAGGATGTCCTGAGGAATTTCTGCAGGGAGCTGAAGATTAAACAGAACATTTGTCAGAAAATAATGTCATATTGATGGTGTATTTTTTAGATGATCACAGCAAAGTTTTATTGTGTCTTTGTCACATGACTATGAAGTAATAATCCCCTTATTAAAGGTGCAGTGACTTGTATTGTTTTCAAAATAGTTCTTACCTTATGAATACATGCTGAAAAGAAAAACTACTCCCTCTATAATAGTATCACTGTGTGTGTATATATATATATATATATATATATATATATATATATATATATATATATATATATATATATATATATATATTGTATTTCTAAAACAGGAAAATGCCCTTTTGGTTTATAGAGTGACAAGCAGGATTTTAAGGGAGGGATTATGTTCCTTCTGCTAAAACTTTACAACATGTAAACTGTCAATAGGATTTCACATACATGATATTGGATTATATAATAATATGTGGTCCAAGGGATGCTTTTCTATTTTGTGTTGTATTTATTTGTCCAAAACAAAAGAAAAATATATACAATAATTATAAATGGAAGTCAGATTTCAGTCAGGATCCATTAGTTTATTACGGATAAAGTTAAATTCCTAATTTAAATAAAGTAAAAGTATTTGATAAAAGAAAATGCTCTATGTTTTCTGAAAAATGTAATCCATGTACACAGTTGAATTTATCACAAATGTAATTGGATTATCTATTCCAAGTCATGTAAACAAAAAGTTTTGTTTTCAGAAAACCAATTTTCTGATGCATTCGTTTTCTGATAACTTGATCTAATGTAAACCTACTGATTGTTGCTGGTGTGAAACTGAATATATTAATTGTTCAAATTCATACAGCACTTTTACTTAAGGTTCACACAACATGTATTTACTCGTTTCATTGTGTCTACTACAAACTGATGTGGTTTTCATTTATTGGGAAAACTATTTGCTTTAAGTCCCTTTCATCCAGATTCACACTTCTACTCAATAGAATATGTTGTGTAATTGTGTATGTTGGTGAGTATTTGTGTCATTGTTTGTACAGATGTTTGTGAAGTGTAGCCCTCCATGTATGAAAACACTAGTAGAAAATGCATGTAAACTCTTCTGAAACACTGACCAATGCTTATGAATGTAGTGCTTATGAAATGTGAGGGTCAATGTACTTGCAGTGAATCAGTTACTTATGTACATATTACTATATAGCCTACTCCATCCCTTTATCAAACAATATTCAATGCAATGGTTCTGTACTGAGAGCAATGACACTGAATGAACATTGCTATGGCAACCTACTTTTTAATCCTTTTATTACCACTTCAATTTGCATCTGTATCAGGACCACCTATAATGCTGTAGTCAGGTAACGATCATGTGAGGTTTTCTTCATAATGTACTTGTACTATCATTGTTTTCCAATGGCTGAGTTTAATCTTTTGAGTAAGGGTCGCTTTTCAAATGTCAACTATTAGATAACATATAATTGTACAGAACGATTCCAGTATGCAATGCATGTCATTGTATTACAGCAACTATGTAGACTGCTTTAAATGAACAATGCACCTGCTCTTTTTTTAACCAGTAAAATGTCTTTATCTGATATTAAACAAATAATTTATCAGCAGTCAGGGCACAACGTTAATATGAAAATGACATAAGATTTAGGGCCAACTGCATACCCCATTTTCAACTTGACAAGTGAAAATCCAATATTCTATCTTTAAATCAGAACTTATACCATTTACTTCAAACAAAGGCACGCCATTACATTATTCAAAAGGCAGCCAATAAGGCATAATGAGGCATTGATTTAACAAGCATGTTCGGGAAAACTGTCAAGGCAACAGAAAATTAATCCAGGCTTACACATGCCTGAATACTAAAACCTCTATTAAAAAAAGAAAGGAAATATCTACCAGGGGATTTGTCATTTCAAGCATCAAGAATCTTTTTTTTTTAAAATATTTTTTTTTTATTTTACCCCATTTTTCTCCCAATTTGAAAAGGCCAATTGTATTTTGGCTCAGCTCACCGCTACCACCCCCACGCTGACTCGTGAGCAGCGAAGAACACACGTTGTCCTCTGAAACGTGTGCCATCAGCCGACTGCTTCTTTTCACTCTGTAGGCCCGCCATGCAGCCAACCCAGAGCTACAGCGTCAGAGGACAACACAGCTCTGGCACCTTATAGGCAAGCCCGCAGGCGCCCGGCCAGTCTACAGGGGTCGCTGGTGCGCGGTGAGCTGAGGACACCCTTGATCAGCAATTGCTTGATCAGTATAAAGGAAGTGTACGCATTGCACTGAATCAGATTGAACATGCTTGACCATAATGGGTGATTCAAACACTTGCTGTACACATCTTACACTACAGAATTTAATTTCTAGCAGCACTCTTAAAATATAAAATATTTAAAATGTTGTATCAAATAATGCAAGCAAAAAAATGTCTATTAAGGTCTACCAAAAGAAGATCAGAACTACAATACAACACTGCTGTTTTGTTGGAGCTAACATATCTACATAACCTTTTAATGGCTAGTATAGTAAGTTTAGCCAAATACTGACATACAATTTTGACCATGCAATCATAATGAAATGCATGCTGACATCAGCTGTAGAAACCAAGTTTCAATATCATAATTATATATCGCGTGTGTTAACTCTAAGGGTTATTATTGATTTTTTTTAATGGTTCAGCTTTGATAATTAATCCGAACATATCACTTATGTGGACAGGGTCCATTCCCAACTCAGATTAGCAAGAACCTACTGAACATTTTTACTTACCTTGGATTGTTCAGGGTTAACAATCTCACGTTTACAAGTTATGTTACTTAAAAGATAAGTGCTGGGCATGTTAGCTAAGACAAATTACTATAGAGTTGCTAAAGTCCTGTTTTACAGTAAATGAAAAACATACAAGTGTCTTCTGGCAGGAATGGGATCCAATTTCAATTTACTTACAGATAATGGTGGTGTAATTCTTCATCCAAAGGAAGTGATTTGACAAGCTTAATTTCATACTTTGCTATATACTATATTTTAGACAAGTGCTGCACAGTTAAGCAGCCTTTACATATATTACGGCTTATGTTCAATTTATTAAGATGTCTAATTTTATATGTAGGCTACACAACATTTCAAACAGACACAAGGATGAAATATGGGGCCATATTCCAAAGCTTTCCCCACATGTTTTTCCTCTGTTTTGACCAATTAAAAAACATGTGGCATTTAATGACTCTTATAGAATCAACAACAGTCAGAAAAGTTCTATGAATACCACTCTATTTAATGAATCAAGCCAAATACAGTCTGAATAAGGCCCACTTTAAATTGACATTGTAAAACTGAAAGCAAAGAATATACCAGCCAAAAACATATTCTGGTTAAAAAAAAAAAAAAAAAAAACATGCACACATTTCTTCTTCAATTAAATTATTTTGTACATTGATGTCTTATGTTTAATAGACAACAAATACAATATAACACAATTCCAGAATGGAAGACTATAAATGAGACCAGTGCAGGGTTACACTTGTAGCTGACTGTATGGGGTTCTCAGATTTCAAATAAAATACCTTCCTGTAGTGAGATCGGGCAATATAGATGTTTTTTTTTGTTTTGTTTTGTTTTTCAGTAACCAGCTTGCTTTATAACACTTAGTGAAGGGACCATCAACAGGGATGTTCATCCTTTAAACTTGAACTAGTCTATACAAAACAATACTGTAGTTTATAGTTGTTCATTTAGAGTGCAATGGTGATTTACCAAGTTTGACCATACAGCAATTAACTTTCTTACTCAAAATATATATTTTATTTAATTAATATATATATATATATATATATATATATATATATATATATATATATATATATATATATACACAGCACTGCGCAAAAGTTTTAGGCAGGTGTGAAAAAAAAAATAGACATGTTAATAGATTATATTTATCGATTAACTAAATGCTAAGTGAGTGAACAGAAGAAAAATCTAAATCAAATCCATATTTGGTGTGACCACCCTTTGCCTTCAAAACAGCATCAATTCTTCTAGGTACACTTGCACAAAGTCAGGGATTTTGTAGGCATATAGTCAGGTGTATGATTAAACAATTATACCAAACAGGTGCTAATGATCATCAATTCAATATGTAGGTTGAAACACAATCATTAACTGAAACAGAAACAGCTGTGTAGGAGGAATAAAACTGGGTGAGGAACAGCCAAACTCAGCTAACAAGGTGAGGTTGCTGAAGACTGAGCACAGCAACAAGACACAAGGTAGTTATACTGCATCAGCAAGGTCTCTCCCAGGCAGAAATTTCAAGGCAGACAGGGGTTTCCAGATGTGCTGTCCAAGCTCTTTTGAAGAAGCACAAAGAAACGGGCAACATTGAGGACCGTAGATGCAGTGGTCGGCCAAGGAAACTTACTGCAGCAGATGAAAGACACATCATGCTTACTTCCCTTTGCAATCGGAAGATGTCCAGCAGTGCCATCAGCTCAGAATTGGCAGAAAACAGTGGGACCCTGGTACACCCATCTACTGTCCGGAGAAGTCTGGTCAGAAGTGGCCTTCATGGAAGACTTGCGGCCAAAAAGCCATACCTCCGACGTGGAAACAAGGCCAAGCGACTCAACTAGGCACGAAAACACAGGAACTGGGGTGCAGAAAAATGGCAGCAGGTGCTCTGGACTGTTGAGTCAAAATTTGAAATATTTGACTGTAGCAGAAGGCAGTTTGATCGCCGAAGGGCTGGAGAGCGGTACACGAATGAGTGTCTGCAGGCAACAGTGAAGCATGGTGGAGGTTCCTTGCAAGTTTGGGGCTGCATTTCTGCAAATGGAGTTGGGGATTTGGTCAGAATTAATGGTCTCCTCAATGCTGAGAAGCACAGGCAGATACTTATCCATCATGCAATACCATCAGGGAGGCATCTGATTGGCCCCAAATTTATTCTGCAGCATGACAACGACCCCAAACATACAGCGAAAGTCATTAAAAGTCATTCAGCGTAAAGAAGAACAAGGAGTCCTGGAAGTGATGGTTTGGCCCCGACAGAGCCCTGATCTCAACATCATCGAGTCTGTCTGGGATTACATGAAGAGAGAGAAGCAACTGAGGCTGCCTAAATCCACAGAAGAACTGTGGTTAGTTCTCCAAGATGTTTGGGCCAACCTACCTGCCGAGTTCCTTCAAAAACTGTGTGCAAGTGTACCTAGAAGAATTGATGCTGTTTTGAAGGCAAAGGGTGGTCACACCAAATATTGATTTAATGTAGATTTTTCTTCTGTTCACTCACTTTGCATTTTGTTAATTGATAAATATAAACTATTAACATGTCTATTTTTGAAAGCATTCTTACTTTACAGCATTTTTTCACACCTGCCTAAAACCTTTGCACAGTACTGTGTGTATATATATATATATATATATATTGCAATAAACTAAGGTCAGCTTTTTTTATATTGTTGTTGCACAGTATAATTCAGTTTATCAAGAAGACTAAACAAAAATGCTTCAGTTTAGCTTAAGTCTCCCTCCAGCTGCACTATGCATTCTTTGAGATTGCTAAAGACGGCTTTTTGTGCAGTGCCTAAGATTTCAGCTGCCTGTGTCCTTTAGACTACTCTGGTGTGAGTCTTGTGTGAGGATGCTTGGACTGAAGATTCGCTCAATTGCTTCATTTTGCTTGCCCCAATGAAAATCCAAATATCCAGCGTGAGAGAAAACAAAAAACAAAAAACAAAACAAAAGTGGGATTCAGCAAAATTCCCCTTCTGCTCTGTTGCTCGTCATGCAAATCCAGGATAATTGTCATCCTGTCAAAAAAATGCCCAGCATGCAGAGATGCTAATTTAACTTTCAAATGGTCTAAATAACAATCATAACAAAGCTGACAGGGATTGAGTCCCAATTGGAGTTAATCACAGGCCCTTCTGTTTTTGTGGGAGAGAACCGACAAAGGTCTAACAGTAGGGCATCAGACCTGGTATAACGCACATTACAGCTCAGTTAAATGGAGCAGGTGATTCCCCATTTCCTTAATTACGGCACGCTCAATCCGGGAATGGCACAAATGGAAGCAGAAATTCAAATCCAGTTATGAAAATGAATACTGTAGTAGTAGCAGTTTCATATAAAGAAAAAAAAAAAAAAATTCAGTACATGCCTTTCTTTGAAGAAGATTTGTGAAATGTGTTAAACTATTCTGGCTAAAGATGAGTATATATAGCTCATGTACAATAAACATCAGAAACTATGAAACTAAAAGAGTGGCGATAAAACAAACAAACAAACAAACAAAAAAAACGTTCCAGTAGCTTCATTGCTTGGCTTCAAAGTTTGGTCTTTAAAGTTGAAGCCAAGATCAACATAAGAGATTCATCTAGCTGAATTCAAGTTATTCATGCCAGGAATGCCAGAATTAAAATGGGATCTGAGAAACATTCATAATGTAGTGTGTAACCAAAGAATACAGGACTTAAACATAAAAACAAATTGTAGACTGAACTAGAGAGTTCGCACTCTTGCACAACTACACCTCCCATCATTTTTTATCAGTTCAAAACTGTACCACCCTGTAAATTAATAGGATTAAACAATGATGCATGACAAAAAAAATCAATATAGTTACTTCTGGATGTATTAAAACAGAACAGAACATATCACATCACAGATGGGAAAACAAAAGATCAATTTTTTTATCATTGTTTTAATTTTATTTATTTATTTTTAAAGTGAATTAAAAAAAATAAAATAAATAAAGCTAATGAAACAACCAGCGCTCCAGATAAGGTTTTGGGTCTGGGAGTAACTTATCCTCTAATTTTAACATTCAGAAACAGAATAAAATGTATTTTCAGGGGGTAAAATGCAACATTACCTTGAAGTCATGAGTACTCTCGATAAATAATGTACAATATTTAATGGTAATGTAGTAGGCATTCAAAAAAGCCTCCCATTTTAACTGCAATGTTACTTTGAACTACTGTATAACCACGCGTGTGTTCTAAGCATTTTTTTTTTTTTCGAGGTATCACACTGACTGCAAATTAATTATGTTACTTATATTTTAACATTACATTCTTAAACTCAGTGAACATGTTAAAACTTCAATATAAAGCCATACGGATACAGAAAATATGGGAATGCATTAATAAGTTATAAAACAGTTTGTTTAATATTATAGGCACCTTTTTTTAGCGGTTGCCTCTGACGATGGTTCCAGTTGGATTTGTAGCTGGACTGGGGTGTTTACACTTCAAACTGTGTAGCTTTGAATTTTTCTTATTCTTACTGTGATTGGCTGCAAAGACATCAGGGCTAGCCAGAGACTGGACAATGTTTTGTTGGGCGCGTTTTAATTGTGCACAGTTTCCTAGTAACTGAAGACATTGTATTCTGGGAGATGCAGTTGTTAGTGGAAGTTTTAAGGGAGGCGGGAGGGGAGGCAGACAAGCTGTGCAAAATTGCTATGCGTACTTTTATGCATTAAATTTAAATTTAGTGCGTATTTCAGATTTTTTAGCGTAGAAATGTCAGGTACGCAGCTTACCTGGACCGCTGGAAACAACTGTTATATGTATACTCAGGGGTTCTCAGGGATCTTAGAATTAAGGAAGAGGGATAGCATTTTTGCTTCTAGACGTTAGGTACTGGCCTCGATTTACAGTAGCCCCCATATATGCTTCATGTTGTCATCTCCTTGTGGATCGGGATTTGTGGCTTATTGCTGGTGTCGGTAGCTGCATGCAGACCTTTGTTGAGCCATGTTTTAACATAATCTTTAGCTTTGAACAATACTAGTGGTGGGCCGACTAATCTGATGAACAGGAGTGATGACACTTGTTAAGAATGCGTTTAGCCATTTGGGGTGAAAAAAAAAAATATATATATTATATATATATATATATATATATATATATATATATATATATATATATATATATATATATATATATATATATGTGTGTGTGTGTGTGTGTATATATATATATGTGTGTATATATATATATATATATATATATATATATATATATATATATATATATATATATATATATATATCATTACAGTACACCTTTGTCACTCAATTCAATTGAAAACTGTTTAATTCCCGCCTGTCAAGGTACTGGATCTGGGATTCGGTGCGATCTGGCACAAATTAACTCCTGTCTATACTCGGGAGTATATTTTTATATTGCTTCAACATCACTACTTTGGGTTTGGTTCAAAGGGTGGCAGGAAAGCCTGTTTAGTTCACAAAGTGACAAGAAGGCTTCAAGGTGGGGGAAGCCTTGTGTTCCTTCAAATAAAAGTTAAAGGAGTCTATGAAAACAAAGGGGAAAGCTAGCATGGCACAATCAGTTCAGTTTCTAAATATTCAGGTGTATTAAGCAGCAGCATTTAAAAGCCATCAGTGCCCCAACCCTCGAGAGTAAATAATGAACGCTCCTGTCTGTTTTTATCCAAATGTTTTACATTTCAGATTAGCAAAATGTAACCTGGATTACACTTTACAGAGCAGTTCAAAGATTTTCCTTCCATCTCCACAGAGCGCAATCAATCAGTTAATTATGCACGATGGTGACAAGCTAACACAGTTTTCTTTGAGGCTCAGCTTTTCTGTGATTGATCAGGAATCAATACTTGATTGTTGCTAACCATCACTACAGGTGCTGGAAACACTGACTTTCACATCCATCTTTAAGGAGAATGTTTTGAACTTGCAGGGGATGCCCCTCACCCTACCCTCACACATGGACATTTTGTTGAAGAAGTATTTGTTTTCTCTACCATCACCAAAGGTTGGGAATGCTCGGTGGAATACTCTTGTGACAGTGCAGTGCAGTTCATCAGATATTACCCATGCTGGGAGTTTTTCTAGCACGTGTTACTGACAATTATTGGTAGCAAATGGAACCCATTTTGAAAACAACAGTAAATAAAAAAAAAGCAAGTGCAGCCTTCCTAATGCGGGCCTGCATCTTCTGTGTTAAGAGGCTCTACCTAATAGCTATTTTTTCATGCAGTACTCCTCTCTCTATTGTGTATCTTTACATTGCACTTGACAGAAAATAAATTACTAGTAACTGGCAAATCTCTGAAGAGTGGTAATCTCCACCAAAAAAAAAAAAAAAAAAACTGCCAGACAAAAAAAGTCAGACAAGATCAATCACCAGGATATACAAGTAAGAAACCCATTCCTTCTCCCCGTCATAGTGCGATAACTCAATTGTGCCTGTCAGAGTCTATTAAATATTCCTACTCTTTCTTTTTTTCTCTCATATTAAGTTCTCAAACCATTTGCAGGGTTAATAACTCAAACTACTTCCCTAACTGCCAACTGTATCACCAGCAGACTTTAATCATAACAACAACACCCACAGAAACTGACAGTGAACAAATTATTACCATAAAATCTAAAGTCATCTTACCATAAAATCTAAAGTCATCTAAAGGCCATTCACCGCATATCAGATACATTTACCAGTGTACTTGTTATAATAAATTCTAGAAGAAATGCTTGAATGCTTCAAGTATCTGTTTTATTATATCGAGTTCTGGAATCCATTTGGTTTACCAGCACATATATGTGTCTTTCCTTTTCAGGCTTTTCTGTGACTGAAGTAACTTATTGACCAACAATAGCACTGTTCCAGACTGTAGATTGTTTGTTCATGGCAGAGTAATTCTGGATTATCAACAACCTGTCCTCTTTGAAGTGGTCTGATCTATCTAAACTGTCTTTTTGTGCCTGCTTCAAAACGTTATGCCCTACAAATGTAAACAGAATATAAAAGCAGGTGAGGGCCTAATTAAATACAAAATCCCTTCTGGTGTGTTGTGGTGTTCTCAGCTTTTATCAGGCTGACAGTCTTGGAAACTGGAACGACAGTGTTGTTCTGTAATTTGTTATTGTTATATTTTCAGACAATTCCAGGTCCCACATGCTCCAGAGGGGGTTGCTAAATTGGGTTCTAGAGATTCTCCTGATTTCCCCTTGAAGTTTGGTTTACATTTGATAATTTATTGCACTGTGTGGGAGATACCTACCCTAACCCATGGTTCAACATAAATTCTACTGCCACTCTGTGCTGTGGAATTTGAGAGTTCTGTTCACTACTCTATATGAGTGCATGTCATGATACACTGTGGCAATAAAAACAACACTGCAATAAAGTTTACTTGTTTTCAACAGAAAAATCCCCAAACATGTCAAATGAAGCTCTGAAAAGTTTATCACAAAGTCGATATTTAATGTATATATTTTTTTTCCTTGTTTGATAGATGCTGTCAGACCCAGAATTCCTAATAATGACACAAAATGAACCCCTGCTGGATTTGATACACATAAAATGCCTGCAGAATCTTTGTTTTATATTCTCAGTGAGGATGATGCTAAACCTCAACAGTAGAAGAGACACCATTGAGTAAGAAAGCTCAGGCAAAGTACAGAAAAGGCACTGCCTCAGAAGAGACAGGATGGTAAAAATAGGACTGAATATTTTATACTTCACTGGTAAATTAACTTGAGGGTTTGTCAAAAGAAGGTTTGTGTTTCTTCTGTCATTCCATTAATTCAATTACATAAAACCCTGCATGCCTGCAGCAGCAGCAGGACGAATTGTTCTTGTGTAATTTTGGATACATTGTATCTTTCATAAAGTAAAGTATACATGGTTCAAGACAGGCATAAATACAGATCTGACCGTCTCTAATACAGCAATATCATTGTTTCCCCTCCTTTGTATAAATGGCCCCCTTTGTATAAAGGGGGCCATTGGCATATTGTTATTCAAAAATGCATGAATACTTCCCCCAGTAACTGGTGGTGAAAAACCTTTGCTGTACTTTATTAAATCTACTTCCTTGAAAAAACATCAATATCAACCCATAGTATAAAATGCGTGGAAACCAAAAAAAAAGGCTATATTCCCCCCAGTTATATACACATCAAGGCGATGAATAATGAACACATGATGGCTTTGTTTTATTGTGCAGTATATTATCCATATCATGGATGACCTGATGCAAAGGCAATATTTACACATGAAGCAATGCAGATAATATGCACGTAATCCAGTAACTACTTAGATTCACACAGTGGGCTTAGTGTGATCAATGATTTAAGTTCTCTATTGGCACCGACTGTAAAACTAAATGCATAACAATTGTGAAAGACTCGCACCTCTCACGTTCATTGCCCCTTTAAAAACACTGACCCAACACACAGAAATTGATTTTTTTAAAGCGCGGTTGCGCTATTTTTAATGAAACAAAAACAAAAATAAACAAAACAAACACCTAGCTCTTCTTTGAGCAATAACTAAAACAAAACAGGAACCTAAACTAAAAGACAGGACAGCTAAGCTGTTTACCTGTAACAAAAAATAAACAGAACACCACACACAAAAAAGGCTTCACACTACCTTTTCTTTTAATTACGGCTGTACCCACACAGCAGCACAGCCGGGCTTCTACCCTCTTCAGCAGCCACCCAGAGCAGACTGACTGCTCTCCTTTTAAACCCTGCACCTGGCTCAAATTTTCAATAGTAGCCAGGTGCAGGTAATGATTAATAATAAAACAATTAACAAAAACAATTAAACAATTAAACAAAACAAAAATATGCCTTCCGCACATGTTTTCCTGCAGGGAGGTTTTAACCCCCTCCCTGCTGTCTCACACAATGATAATGTATTTTTGGGGACTAGTTGGAAGTAATTTCACCATTCAAAGATTTTTTTTCAAATTGCCTAATAATATATTCCAAAATGTGTTTCACAGTCATAAGTCTTAAAGGTCCTAAATATATAATAAACCTAAAATGTTTTTCAGACAATTGCTGGTTTTAAAACAGATTTGTTTTTTATTTTTTTGTATCACACTAATATTTTATTAGACGCTAAGTGTTGGAAACCAAAAGGGATTAAATACATATTTAATTGTATCCACACAAAAAACAGTTCTCTGAAAAGGCGATGTTTCAAAGAAAGGATGTAAAACAAACTGGCAATGTTAAATTATGTCTTAAAACTTTAAAGACACTTTAATTTCCAGACATTATTCAGAAATCTGCCAAATAGTACAGGTGTGTTACTTGGATATGAAAGGCAGCCAAACTGCCTGTGGCTTTATTGTGAACAGACACATGTCACCCTGCGAGTTTGAGACCAAGTACAACAGTCCTTAAATCATGAGCTCCAGGCATTAGCTGATGTTAATTTTGTTTTATTATTTCAGCAAAAACAAGAAAATAGTGAGTAAGACATAAGTTAATATTCTCACATACCCTAGCAGACCATATAAACCTGTCAAAAAGGTTGCTTTCTTTGTTTTGCTAAACAGATTATCACATTTGGCTTTGCCAAAGTACAATCACTTTCTTCAAACTTGTTTTTACTCATGTTCTCTGAGCACCTTGCCACTTAGTGCTTTGACTACCTGGCTACTGGCATTACGTAAAATGAATGACACTGCATCTTGGGTCATCACATTTAATTATTTTTTAAGATGGCATCTGAAAACTTTTGTCAGGGTGAAGTAAAAGGAATGTAATCTCACTTAAAGAATTAAAAAATCAGTGTGTGAATTCTTCATATACTTTTTAACACTGTTGAAATCACATTTCACTTTAAATTATGTCTAAAGTGAGCATCTGAATGTATTCAAAATGATCTGGTTATGCAGAGAATGAATTAGAAATCTACATCTACAAATTACCTTTATATTCCTAGAAAGCTTAGTTCTGAGAAAAGCCCTTTGATAACTTGTATAGTTAATCTATCTAAAGAAAAACGCTTCAATGTGACAGGCTAGCCGGTAATCTGTTCTGGGTCATGTGAAGCTGCAGATTCAGTGTGGCAACTGTACCGTGTCTTCCCATCACTTCATATAAAATATGAGCTGCTGAGAGTCAGGTACAGTACCTACCACTGATGATGCTCCTATTCATACAAATAGTTGCACCCTGGTTCTGCGACTTAAATTACAGTTCCCTGGCTTCATTCATTTTAGCATCACAGCTGTTAAGAAAAGGGCAATCTTGGATCCAATCCAATTTTCTTTGACAAACTCATCTGAAAACACTTATAAACAACTGACAAACTTTATTTTAAATTGGAGGGCCAAAGGCTAATCAGGTTCTCTCCACACTCTTTGATGGCTTGACAGCAAATATAACACAAAATAAAATCCATCCAAACCAATAAAGATCTTCACTGGGTGATACAGGTTCAAAGGGCAAGCCCTGTTACTGTTATTGGAGCTCAGGTACGTGGTGGGCTCATGTTGCGGTCAACTGTCACTCCTCACTACCTTGCACTTGCTTGATTTTTTATAATGTTCCAGGGCAGGATATAATGAAATTGAAAGCTGCAGCCCAGTGCTGTCACTTTAAATCGGTCATGTTTTGTCTATTTGACATCATAAATTCAGAATGTGAGAACGTAAATATTTGTGTAAGTAGTTCCCAAGATGATTTTTTTTTTTTTTTCATAGGTCATAACAAATCAATTGGTGAGCGGTTAAGATTAAGGCAAAACTTATCGGCTAAATATACAGTGTGTATATATATATATGTGAGCAACACCCACTACTGTACCAAATATCCGAGTCGCCATGGACAGTCAAGTACAGTATGTGCACTATTCATTTTGGACCTATAAAACACTGTCGGACAACATAAGCCATAAGAGCTAGCCGTCAAATATTAGCATCAGAAGAGAAACAGAAGGTGTTTGAGCAGAAAGTGTTTCAAATGCATTCCTCTACTGATGAAAAATCCCCCAGCAATCTTGAGTGGAAAATAACAGAAAAAGAAAATAAATCTTAACCACATGATGTATACTGCCATTGGCACTGTTTCTGTCATGCGTTCCAGGAAAAAGTTCCATACAATTAAAACAAGATGAATTATAACATCTGCTGATGCAGTTTGCCTTTCAAAGCCCTACAATCTTTACTTAAGCAAAATGATTTTAATTTAGACTTGATGTATTACAACAGCTCTTCAGAGCAATGTAAGACTTCCTAATGCTCTCAGGATGTAGATCATTTATGATTTCTTATAACGTAAAACCGCAAAAAAATAAAAAAAATAAAATGATGGTCAAATGACTAACTAGCTTTTTGTGTATCTGTGTATTACTACATTTGTATACATTTTTTGTATGGTTTGCATGTTATGTCGAGTATCAAACTGGAGATTCTAGTATTTTAGGTCACTGTGTTTCAAGTATTCCTTAGTAAAAGCATGTTTAAACTAAAATTACTATTACATACGAAAGCTGTGGCACTGAAAACAAATAGCTAAAGTAGAGAGTGTTTTATGCACGGTCTTAATGTTGCACTACACATTATTTGGCTGCTTTTTAAAGCTAAACTTGGTTGGAGAGAAAAACAGGTCAGTGTGCATTACATTATCTGGCTTTTATTTGCATTTATATTTATTATGTATACTTTATATTGCTGTGAGAATTACATATATTGGCAATACAATTTTGAAAAAATATGAGCTGTTCGGTTTACACAAGTTAAACAAATATCAGTCATTGTGTCTACATATGGCCCGATATTTATTTCTCAGGCAGGTATAGTTTTGCCTCAGTAATTTAACCCAAACTGCAATCAATTAAATGTTTTTACATTTATTTTTTGTTACCACTTTGAAACGTATAGCACTAATCTGATCAAAACTGTATAAAAGCAATATATAAAAATCCTGCACTCACCAGCTTGCTGCAACAGTTTATTTACTAATTCAATGCTGGTGAAAAAAAAAAATACAAGTAACTAGCTCCATGTAAACCTCAATAGATTTTACAGACCATGTTGACCCTTGCGATAAGAGTAAATCAAACCCAGCTTTTGTAAGAAGTAATCTTAGTTGGCTTTTTCTGACCTAAAGATCAACCCTCTGAGAAGAAATAACATATAGGAATGCTATAAGCAACCCAGAGACCAATGGCATTCTTATGAGTAAATAAACAACAGGCTGTTTAACGTAAGGAAATAAACATATCACCTTTTTCATTCTTTGTTATACAGACATAGACTGTACATTAACTTGCTGTCTGAGACTGTACTGCATTTATTCTCAGTGAGTGTGTTTGAGGATGCATACACTTTAGTAAACAGAGATACTGTCGCCTACTATAAAAACAAAACAAAAATGTTATGCATAAAAGGTATTCTGTAATTAAATTAAGTTGTTTCTACTTATGAAAGCTTTTTTTTTCTTTTCTTTTTTTTTTTTTTCAAATAAACTTCTCAGATGATTTGGAATCTACTCCAGACTGAGCACTGGCAAAAGTTAATCTTCAGAAAGCAAGCACATTTATGTGGACAGAGCACTTACTGACCCCTCTTATCTGGAACTGCTGATTTAAATGTGAGTAGCTGATTCTGTGGTGTGGGATGAGACCACCAGAGTCTGTTTCAGTTTAAACAGCTGTCAGCCAAGAATGACTGCAGAATGAATTTTAATGATTGGAGAAGGCCATATTAAAAACAAAAATAACCATTTCCTTCTGGATTTTTTGTTTGTTTGTTTTAAGAGATTACTAGGTTATATATTATTATTATTATTATTATTATTTATTTATTAGCAGACGCCCTTATCCAGGGTGACTTACAGTTGTTACAAGATATCACATTATACAGATATCACCTTATTTTTTACATGCAATTACCCATTTATACAGTTGGGTTTTTACTGGAGCAATCTAGGTAAAGTACCTTGCTCAAGGGTACAGCAGCAGTGTTCCCCACCTGGGATTGAACCCATGACCCTCCGGTCAAGCGTCCAGAGCCCTAACCACTACTCCACACTGCTGCCCTATATCAATCTGAGGCAGACTTCAATTACTGCGGATATTATTGGAAACTACTAATACCAATCATGGGCTATGATTACTTCAAACAGAATGTTCCATAGTTCAGTACGCCTTCTACAATAAATGTTTAAACAAAAATATATCTACTGTCCTTTACAATGGAAAAACAGTAATTTACAATGGTTAGCCCATCTTCTGTCCATTTTCTTATCTTAGAAATGTCAAATCTAAGACGAATCAGTGAGATTAAAAAGAAACAAAAATCTGATAATGTTGTTTTTGTATTAATCCTGTAGGATAGATCATCATCATGATTACCTTTGGCATGCTGTGTGCATGCAATTCCATTCTGTGCACAAACAGCCTACTAATGCCAGGGCATAGAGGCTCAGCTATTGAATGATCCACCACTATTCAGTATTTAATCCCACTATTGAGGCCGCTAAAAGGATACAGTGAAGTAACAAGATGAATGAATTCTGACCTCAAACTTGCTAAAAGACAACTTAAACAATTTATCTTCTGACCTTTGCTGCAGTCTGTAGCCTATATTTTTTTATTCCGCCTTGGCTGGGATTAGTAGGCTGATCAATGCCACATTAGCAAACTATCTCGACAAAGGCTTTGGACTAGGAGTGTACCTATTATTCAGCTTGTCTACGTCCACTTGTGTTTTGGGATTCTTAATTAAAACGTAAAGCAACCTGCGTTTTGTAAAATATGACTTACTGCCTTTCCTAAAAACATATTTTCAATCTACTTAACGAAACAGTCTGTTCTAACTGAGTGTTCTGAATTAAAGTCACTATTAGCCAGCCAACACTGAACCTATTCTATCTGTGTAATTATTTAATAAACCTTTTGTTCAGAATCTTAATAATCTTGAACAGGGGTAGGGAACTTTTTTTTTTTTTGTTCAAACAAGTTACTAGTAAAACAACCCTCCTAAGGATTGATGAAATAATTAAGGTAAATAATTAAACTAAAAATAATCTTGCGATGGAATGGACTGGGTGGAGGAGTCAATGTTGCCTATACCCTGACCTATAGTAGAATACTTTCAGCCAGAATGGGATCTTCCTTCACCAAGGTAGGCTACAGTTGTGGTACATGTTTTGTATTGGTTAACTTTACTGACACATATTTCTTCAAGAACATGACTAACAGCAAGGTATTTGAACTGTAAATCTCCCTCCCGACCAAAAAAGGCGCTGTGTAAGGCTGGTTGTATGTGTTCTCCTCGACGGTAGGTGGAAACCGGAAGTCGGCCATCTTGGGGAAAGTGTGTCATGCAGCAATTGGGTAAACCATGGTAACGGGCTGATTGCTGGAGTTTGGTGGTACAAAGGGGAAGCAGTTGCGGGAGTACGGCCCCTTACCGTGACGATGCTAACTCACCGGAGCGCTGTGTTTGTTATTGTTTTGTGTTACAGAAGAGGAGTGAGAGACCCAGGAGCTGCAGCCAAGGAGCCAGCACAGAAACCCTGAGCACTTTCCTTCACTGCACAAGCACCACACAGACACGGACACCACTTTCCCCCGGGAAATACAGAGCACAGTTTCGTGCACAGAGGATTGTGGTTTTGGAGTGTCATTTATTTGGGACTGCAAACCCATTGTTGGTATAGGGGCGGCTGGTTATTATTATATCATTATTCATTAACAAATACGGACATTTTCCATTGTGAGTTTTGTCTGGACATTCACTTTGTACACCACACCACTTGCAACCTATCACAGGGAGGCATAACCAACAGCCTGTTTCTATTCTAAATCCCTATCCATTCCAAGTAGAACACAGTTATTGTGCAGTCAGAGAGGTTATTGATTGTACATGTAAGTGGATATAAAACCAACAGACTTTGTATCTGCAATTAGCAGGTCCAGTTAAGTATTACCAAAATATCTTACCAGAAAGAATTTGTAAATATGAATACATTGCACAGTCCTACTTGGTACTTTAAACTGCCTGCTACATATTCTCAAATAATATGTTGGAGTCTTTCAGATTAATATCATGCCTCAGATTAAGCCCCCAAAATAGAAAAATCCATCAGTTTCTCTTTTTTAACCAAAACTCCCATGTGACACTGTATTGCTGGGATACAAAATAGAACAAATTCATTTTCATAATATTATATGCACGTTATCATATAGGTAATGTTCCTGGATCCAAGTTAACTAAATTTTATTTAATTTTTTTTCATATTTAGTAATTAAAGTTGACATTTGCAAGCCTGCAATTTAATGAGTTTTACTATAGGCATTGGGAATACTACACGCATCTGGCTTACTGACAGTAAAGCGGGAATGAGTTTTGTTGAAATAAATACACATCATAAGTCATTGATTTTTTTTATATAATTAAATTGATATTTTTCTGTGATAAAATATTTCGAAAAAGAGCGTGCAATTAAAATGCCTTTGCGAAAATGACCCTGTGTAATTACATTTATTTTCATTGTACTGCACTAAAAATAATGCCCAATATTTCATGGTATGATTACCTTGGCATATAGTTTTTTTTCTACAATTATTTTTTCAATCAGCAGAAATTGTTTCCATTTAAAATGACCTAGTAAATGCATTACACCTACATGCTCATTTGTTATGAGGATGTTTAAACTTTAAGTTTAACAAAAAAGGGGGAGAACCAAAGAGTATTTCATAAAAAAAATACAAAAGTGGAGGAAAGTTTTGTTCTGGAATGGTAATCTAATTAGACACAGTTTTGATAACACAGTACCAGGAGGAACTGTGCAGGCTGTTAACAAACCTGATGTAGCAATTACAATTTAAAGGAATTAACATTTACTTGAGCGCTCGCAAACAGGTAGAGCTACAGTATAATTCTCACAGGAATGCTTGGCAATAAAAAATGGAAGCACCAGATTCCTTTATCCACTGCCTGTGTTCACTACTTTAGGCCTTTTTAGAATTCTGTCACTCAACAACAGCCCAACAGATGAAGCCCAAAGGAACTGTAGCAGTTAATAAATAATTAAGCTGCTCTTTTTGAGAAAATCAGCAACGGGCACAACAAAGGCTTGTTGTGTCCTGACAAACGCTGCAGCATCTGTGAAGCTCAGAAAGGAAAGTCATCTGAGCCTTAGAACAGCTGGCTCTGCACATTGCAGGGGCCGCATGGGATCTGCTCACCAAAGCCCATCATTCTCCACTAGTTTTTAACGGCAGTACTGTGCGCGTAACATAAAACTAAATAGGAGGGGCATGGTCTATGGATGTCTTTAAAACGCATCAGCTGTTTTATGCTGATGACCTTTCATTCATTCATGCGAGCAGGGGTATTTTCTTTAAAACAGCAGTATTGTTTTTGTTATGTCTGATTTTGGTTAACATATCGATACCAATACAGTTTCATTATCATTAATATAGTCAATAACGAAAAATTCTTAGAAACATAGGGCACATTGTATTTTACTTACAAAAATTCATTTTGTATATGAGGGGCAAATTCACAAGGAATTTACTTAAAAATGCCATCAGCACTATTTTTAAGGAGAAAAAAAGAATGACATTTGAAATTATTAAATTTAATTCAATGTCCTCTTAACTTTTTATATTTACATAAAACATGGTGCAAATGACACTTTGGAATAAGGCTTTGTGAATTTCCCTTAAATGTACATGTATTAAGTCAGTGAGCCAATCATAAATGTGGTTACATTTTACAAAAGCAAGGATTGCTGTGACTGACCTTTTCCCATCCAATTGTTTTTTTAGTTTTTATTTCAAGTACTTCTTTGGCACACGATAATGTTACATACAAGTAGTGCCATTTTAAAACTGTTCATTACTAAGCCAGTTTAAGTGTAGGTCATCCAAACATTGAACTCTCAAGTGATCTATAAAAATCAGATGACCTTTATGTTTAAAACATTCACATGGCTGGAATGTAGCATATACCTGGGAGATAACATTACAGTAATCCGTCGCATATCCGACTGTGGTGGCACCAGAGCAAGGGCGGATATGTAAAAAGTAGGATGAATGAATCCTGTTTTAAATACCATTATACACAGCTGTAACAATTACTATATTCACACAATTATTGTTTTGAGATTCAGCTTTTATTAGGGAACTCCCCTAAATCCCTTGTTTAGAAAGATACAGGGTTTTAATGCTTGTGACTGGGCAGTCGTCTGAAGTGTGGATGCGTCCGGTCGCTGCTGAGTGACAGGCAGGAGGTCGAGATGGAGGTTGAAGTTGATACGCCCCTGTACAAAGGTATATTTGTATTTGGTTATAATATTAAGTTATAATCATATAATACCTTATCTGAATTCAAAATCATCTAGGACCCACCTCTACTGAAATAATCAGACTGGACACCGCTTCTAGTGAATACAAAGGAACAGTTTTATTGGGAATAAAACTAAATAATGGAAAAATTAAAGGTGCAACAACTAAAGTAATACAGAAAGGAAGAATTAACTAAACTAAACAGTACAGAAAGGAAAATATAAACAACATCCCACTCCCGATAGCTGATTAGCGATCCAGAGCAATCTATGGCAGATTCCTTTAAATGTTACAACCACATTCCTAACAGTTATTTAAGATGGTTAGTCTTAACAGGGGTATCATTAGTAACACAAATATTTACTTTCGTTAATATTTGATAATCAAAGCATCGTTAAATCAGTCTCATATAGATGTTTTGGTTCAGAAGGTAATTCTCACTCTTGCGAGATAAAGAGGCTCTTTGCGTACAGACAACCTTATGACAATTATCTACTATCAAGACGGCTAATTTGGATTCCAGCTTTAAATACAGAATGATAATTGCCTTGTAAAACCCACATCAATTTATATGAATCACATACAACAAAACAATTACTATAGTGTTCATTAACTCAAAGCATGAATTGAAAGCAATAATATTTTTCTTACATTCTACCTTAAACAAAACGTTAATTTTACATTAAGGTCTGTTTATTCTTGAGTTCATAAGAGGATAAAACACGACGGGCCCTATTTAGCAACGTTTGGAAACCCCTAAGGCAATCACAAAACACTTTTGCAGACAGTTAGTGCACCAAAATCAGGCGCACATGTGGGCAAACAGACTTTGCCCACATATGTGATTTAGCAACATGTGTTTTTGTGCCCACTCGGCAAGTTAGCACCAGCGCTTACTTTAAATACAAATGTAGCGATTTAGCAAACCATCAACAGTGTTAGCGTTTGCGTTTCAGTAGACATGTGAAAACCAGGTCTAAACTGTGCGCAAATTACATGGTCGACTATAATAACTACCAGGGAAGCAGGCAAAGAAAAGAGAGAGAGAAAAAAAGAGAAATAAAAGAAATATGGAGTGCGCACTGGATTAATGTGACATTTTATAAATTTCTAATAAATACATACATACATAAATAAATAAATAAATAAATAAATAAATAAATAATTATTATTATTATTATTACTACTATTTCTATGTGGCCAGACAAAAAGTGGAGGAGGAGAAATATTTAAAAGTCATCTGTCTTTTCTGAGCCTGTCTGACACACAAAATGTATGCAGAGATTTTGCCTCTACAGACAAACAGTCACTGACATCTGCCAACTGCTTCAGGCTGACCTGGAAGGAGACATGCAGAGAGCACACTGCTTGCCTGTAGAACTAAAATACACGCACCAACACAGAATAGGCACCTCTATGTAAATCGTAAGGGGACCTTTTCTGTCAACTTGCAAGGAGTGTGTGATCTGTGATGCAAACAACTACATCACAAATGTGTATGCAAACTATCGTTGCTCAGCTCATGACTTGTTTATCCACGATAATTCAAAGGTGGCGGCTGATTGATAGGGGACAGTGGGTATCCACTGAAGCAGTGGCTACTGAGACTGCTGCTCAACCCCACGACCCCTGCCAAAGGTATAATCGTATCTTCAAATGTGCTTGTACTGTAATTGAGCAAACATTTGGAATCCTCAAAATATGATTTTTGCCCAAGCAATGGCGGCTGCACATATATTTGCTAAATAGGGCCCTATGTGTTGAATACTTAACAGACTTGAGCTCCTTTTCAGCTGGTCTGTATGTCATCCAAAACAGGCGCTCAAAGGCTCTCCTGTTGGCAAGGAAAGGTCCAGGTTCCAGGGTCTGCCTTCCAGGGGACGAAAAATGTTTTGCAAAAACAGGAGTCATTAACTATTTATGTATTCCACAGAAACAGCAATTCCTCCACCAATATGTTCACTCTTCGTCCAGTTATGTCTGGGATATTCCACCGCAAACTCCGGCACTGCTAGCCTAACAAAAGACTGAATATATTTAAATCTCTGTCAACTTCAAATGATATGTCCAATTATTCCTCCGGTGATCAATCGGGGCTAAGTTAGATATTTGATTCCAAGTACTTTTAGGATTCTAAACGTCTTACGTGGCGGACTCCCACACCAAGGCAGCAAACACTGGGGTTGTTATCCCCTATCAGAGTTTCCAAAAACGGTATCTCTGTTCAAGCCGATCGCAGGCTGCGGGTCTTCAGATTGTCAAAGTTCAGAGCCTTGTTCTGTGTGTCAGGAGGCCCGATTGAAAGTCGCGCTGTCTTTTCTACTCCTTTCTTCACCCCGGTGATTGGATAGTTTGTTTATTTGGGGCGGTGCCCGAGTCCACGTGGAGTGTTTTCCCATTGGCTGTTCGCTGTTTTGTCCCTGTCAGCTATATTTATGAGGTGGACTGTTTTCTGTCAGAAGTATCAAAACATTGAAAACCATCTGGTTTGCACCCTCATGGAAGACACCCCTGATGCCAAAGGATTTATTCAGCGATGGTGAAGAACCCCTTGTTCAGTATTTAGTTCATGACTCTTTTTAAAAGCATTCTTTGTCAGTGGGGGAGTTTGTGACAAGAAACCAAGCAGACACAGAGAATGGCTTAGGACCCCTCTTCTCTGTATATTCCATTTCTGTTAATTTCATAAACAGAATGATATTATGACCCAACCTGACGCTACACCCCACAGGCAAACAGGATTTATTTACATATCAACACACTTAACAGCTCACATGACACTACCAGCAATGGCTGAGCACAGAGTACATACAACACAGTGGGCGATAACTGGTAGGATCTACAATATCTGAACTAATATTCTCTGTTCAATAATAAACTAACGTTGCTGAAGAGGTTGATCATGGCGGATAAACGGCAAGGGCGGATATGAGACATGCGACGGACTACTGTAAATGAATTGTATTTTTAAGTATTTTTGCTCCTCCTGTTTGTATACAAATGACTTTAGCTTGCATGTGTTCAATTCCACTACACTAAAATGTATAATACCGGAGCTCCCGAGTGGCGCATCCAATAAAAGCACTCGCTAGAGTGCAGGATGCGCTCTATAGCCTGGACGTCGCCGGTTCGAGTCCAGGCTATTCCACAGCCGACCGTGGACGGGAGCTCCCAGGGGGCGGCGCTCAATTGGCTGAGCGTTGTCCGGGGGGAGGGAGGGTTAGGTCGGCCAGGGTGTCCTCGGCTCACCGCGCACCAGCGACCCCTGTAGTCTGGCTGGGCGCCTGCGGGCTTGCCTGTAAGCTGCCCAGAGCTGCGTTGTCCTCCGACGCTGTAGCTCTGAGGCGGCTGCACGGTGAGTCTGCAGAGTGTAAAGAATCGGGCGGCTGATGGCACGCGCTTCGGAGGACAGTGTGTGTTCATCTTCGCCCCTCCCGAGTCAGCGCAGGGGTGGTAGCGGTGAGCTGAGCCTAAAAATAATTGGGCATTTCAAATTGGGGAGAAAATAATAAAAACTAATTGGCAACGACTAAATTAAAAAAATAATAATAAAATAAAAATAAAATAAAATGTATAATACCGATTTGTTTAGGACTTCATTTAACTGTATTGCATTAGTTAATAAGAGGGTCGATAAATGACCCCTACAGAATACTGTTTAAACATTTTAATCTTGATGGCCAGTTCATGATGTTACACCTGAAGCGTAGTCTCCTGCAGCTTTACTTTACTGCTTCTTTCCTGCCACTGATAGTTGAATGCTTCTTTGTAAATATCAGTATTGTCAGGGGGTGTGTTATGGGTGAATAGCATCCAGTGATAGCATATCCAAGTAAACAATGAAGCTGATATTGATGTCACAGTGGTTGGTTACTTGACCTGCAAAGAAACAGCTTCCCATCGTGACATCAATTACAACTTACTTACAAAAGGAATTGAAATGCCATTTCAATTCCTTTTATCATTCTATTTTGAATACCAATATCTCTCTAATTAAGCATATTTCTTAGTTATTACAGTCAAGCTTGTATGACCTCATTATCAAACTCAATATATACCTAATATGATATCTCTGCAATGTTTGGACAATACATTTTATCCTTATTGTGATTTTTTCTTTTTTTGTGTGTGTGTGTGCTGTTAACTTGTTTTATGGCTGCATAGAGTATACTAGAAGTTTCATATAGTAGTGCAGGGTTAGAAACTAACACTATTGTGCTACTAGTCCAAAGGACTAGTACCTTCTGAAACTTGCTAGTCCTGATGTAAACTTGCTAGTCCTTATGTGAAGTGCCTAAGTTGGAATCAACAACAACAGTTGGGGTCCCTAAAAATAGGCTTAGATTTTATTTTGCTAAAAAATAAACACTGTTATAAATTTAGATTTTTTTTTTTTTAACAAAGCACCTTCGTAAATGCTCATACAGCTCGATCAATCACCTGTTTGCACCTCGTTACTGAGCGACTAACTGTACTGTGTGCTGAGAAACTGACACTGACAGCACCAGATGGGATGACAGAGGAAAACATTCTCTCAGCTGTGTCACCTGAAGCTCCGCCTGGAATTGACACTGATGACAGAAATAAAATGTTTATTTTATTGTACATTACATGTGTTGCTATTTACAAAAAATGCTGGCTGGCTATGAACTACTATCTACAATAATTAACGTACTCACGTACACATGCGGTCTTCACTAAAGTCCCAATTTAAAGACAGTACGTTTCACTGTAGCCCTCAGGATGAAATTGTTAGCTAGGTGGCTATTTTTTTTTTTTAATTAGCAGTGGGAGACAACCGCTTCAGCAAGTACATTAGAATCTGCCAGAACTGACAAATACAAAAGAAAAACGATGGAAACGAAGATCTTTTCAAGAAAGCTGGGAGACTTTGTATAAATGGATTTTATATTTTTAAACTCTGTAATAATAGCTCTGTTTGTGAAGCATCCACACTATAAATTGACAGAGCAGGTGATTTATTTGCACTGTGCTGGACCTTATTTTCCACCATTGGTGTTTGAGCCCCGGAGCATTCACGGAATCACCGCCTGTGCACAGTGATTAAAGCCTGGTTTTGAAACAAACTGGTTATCGCTCACCAATACTGTATTGGTATGAGAAAAGTGTGTTTTATTATGAATATATTGTGTTATTATGTTTTAAGCAACATACTACCATAATGTTCATTATGGAAATTGTTTGAGAACACAAACGTAAAACGTCATTAAGTGGGGTTGGCATTGCAGGGGAGATGAAGGGAGGTTTCAGTTCCGAGTTTTCTGAGCATTATTAGAAAATTGACTTCCCTGCATTTTTTTAACGTAAGACTGAATGTGAGAGTATATCTGTACATTTGTTTTAAGTACTCGCCCAGAGGACTACTGAGACACAAACATCAACTAGTCCTCATCAGATTTAATTTGCCTCGGGTGAGCGTGAGTTTCTAACCTTGTAGTAGTGTCTCTAAAAATGGTTTTATTTGTATCTGTAAGTATTTTACCAACTTAGAGGTAGTGTACAAAGATGGGCCAGTCGCAGTGCAAACATACCGCAATTTGCATTTTCGCTGCGACACATAACAAAGTATATATTTTGTAGTATGTACTAAGAGAAAATATGTTAATGAAAAGAGCCGCAATATACTAATTTAAATATTTGTTGTGTCTTCTTAGCGAGATCTCTACTGCGAGAGTTGCGCAACATTATTCAAATAAACACACATACATTTATAGTATTTTAAATGTAAAAATCATTGCACTATACAATATACAGTACAGTAGTGAAATCCAATGAACACCTGCCGCACTTTCTTTTTACTTTAGCCTGTAGGCTACCGGTATGGTAACAAAATAAATCATGCTGCTGCATTATACACATTGGTGTACAATGCGAATAAAAGATTATTTTAAATTGAAACTAAATTATTTTAGCAGTTTTTTTTAAAATTATTATTATTATTATTATTATTATTATTATTATTATTATTATTAACTTGGCCACCTAGACAATAAACACAAAATAGATCATGGTGCCACATTGACAAGTTATGATACTTACAGGAGGTCAGTCAATTCTAGTTAATACGAATTTCAAAGGACAAGCAATACATTTTGTATCATACCACTAATTCGTATTATCATTAGTAGCCTATAAGCCAAATGTATACTGTCCGTTTTTATTTGTTAGTCAGGGGTGCAGTGCTAAACTGTGCACAATTACAAACCACCTGCACATTAATAGCGGCCAGCAGTGTGGAGTAGTGGTTAGGGCTCTGGACTCTTGACTGGAGCGTCGTGGGTTCAATTCCAGGTGGGGGACAATGTTGCTGTACCCTTGAGCAAGGTACTTTACCTAGATTGCTCCAGTAAAAACCCAACTGTATAAATGGGTAATTGTATGTAAAAATAATGTGATATCTTGTAACAATTGTAAGTCGCCCTGGATAATGGCATCTCCTAAGAAATAAATAATAATAATAATTAATAGGTGTGTTTCCTATTCCTATACAGATGTTCTGAATGAGCTGGAGGGGTTAGCGGCACATGTGGGCAGCCTATTGTTGCTCCCAACACATTGGGGAAACCAGAAATGTCATAGAAATGTGTTTTCAAGTCTTTGTAAGTACACCCTCCTTTTCGGGTTAAAATAGGTATTTGGCTGTTTGCCTAAAAAATGCATTGAGTAAAAAATGCGCTGGCAACGCACAAGAAAAAGCAGACGGGAAATGCTAGCAACAATTGCGACTGTTTAAAACCTGCTTTCAAAAGTTCTTAACAAATTGATGCAATTGTAAGTGTCGCAATTGCCTGCAGCTTTCGTACATCTCATTAGAATATTTGAGAACCCTCATTTGCACTAAGACCGGCCCGTTTTTGAGAATTTATGCAGGAACGCCTATAATTACATATTCATCTGTCGCAAAGCATTCCCTAAAAACACGCAAATAGCATTGCGCTTGTTTAGTACATTTCACCCAAGACTTCCGACTCATATAACACTGTAAGGTCGTGGCTCCCATTTCCCCCATAATCCAATTTGACTCACAAACGCTGTGTTTTATTGTTGGTTTACATTACCGTATTTAAACCCATTTAAGTTGAAACTGGGACATACAGTACTTAAATCTCCCGTGCTTGCACTGTATTTTTTTTCTAAAAGTAAAAACAAACTGTCCGTTAATGTTACAACACAAGTACGAAACAATACAAGTGTGTATAAACGTCCTTGGATTCTGTGTTATTTATTTACAGTTTTTTTAACATTATTTAACATTTATTTAAAAAAAATATATATATACGGGGGCTCCCGAGTGACGCATCCAGTAAAGGCGCTCCACGTGGAGTGCAGGATGCGCTCTATAGTCTGGACGTCGCGAGTTCGAGTCCAGGCAATTCCACAGCCGACCGTGGACGGGAGCTCCCAGAGGGTGGCGCACAATTGGCCGAGCGTCGCCCGGGGTGAGGGAGGGTTAGGTCGGCTAGGGTGTTCTCGGCTCACCGCGCACCAGCGACCCCTGTAGTCTGGCCGGGCGCTTGTGGGCTTGCCTGTAAGCTGCCCGAGACCTGCGTTGTCCTCCGACGCTGTAGCTCTTGGGTGTTTGCATGGTGAGTCAGCAGTGTGAAAAAAAGCGGTCGGCTGACGGACCTCGCTTCGGAGGACAGTGTGTGTTGGTCTTCGCCCTCCCGAGTCAGCGAAGGGGTGGTAGCGATGAGCTGAGATTAAAAAATAATTGGCCATTATAAATTGGGAGAATTAATTTATAATTGTAATACACATATTTGTGTATATATAATTGTGTATTATATATATACACAATTGAAATAAGAGTGGTGTTAACTTTAAACTGGTGGAATAGCAGTTTTAATTATACGGTATTTATTGTAACGACCCAGGATTTATACTGTTACACGACTGGTCTATGGACCCTGTGTGTGTGTGTGTGTGTGTGTGTAAGCTGGGAAGCGGTAAACTTGCCTAGGCCGGGATTGACTGACATCCGGGTATGCAGTAGGGGTGGGAATTTTGAGTAATTTATTGCTTGAATACTCGAGCGTTAAAACTTTAGAGTACGCATACCTAATGCCAGACAATATTATTCTACATATGCGCCACAAAAAATACCACGTTAACACTAGAACCACCGCGGTTATACTCATACCTAAAACCGGCACCGTCAGTCATTATGACGGTACATTTTAAACAACATCAATATTAAAATGAAAGACAACTATCCAATACAACTGAAAAGTTTTATTCATCGTATCAAACATCTGCACAGCCGAAACACTGTATTTAAAAAGGGTTTATTTTCTTACTTAACACATATAAAGCACTACTTCAAAAAATGAAAAAAATATAACAAAATAAACTAGTGTATAACAGGTATATGTACATACAAAACTGTAAAAACGAAAGTAGTTTTTAATTTAAAACGAAAGTAACATGTGTTAGCACTTACATGTGTCATTTGGTGCAGCACAGAATCCAGGCTGAGCTGCTGCAGCCTGCTGCTTTGCAGTTTTCTGATCGAAATATTTCTGCTGAAGCGCTGTGGCTAGCTTCATATATATATACAGTGCCTTGCAAAAGTATTCAGACTCCTGACCAATTCTCTCATATTACTGAATTACAAATGGTACATTGAAATTTCGTTCTGTTTGATATTTTATTTTAAAACACTGAAACTCAAAATCAATTATTGTAAGGTGACATTGGTTTTATGTTGGGAAATATTTAAGAAAAATAAAAAACTGAAATATCTTGCTTGTATAAGTATTCAACCCCCACACATTAATATTTAGTAGAGCCACCTTTCACTGCAATAACAGATTTAAGTCTTTTGGGGTAAGTATGTACCAGCTTTGCACACAGTGTCGGAGTGATTTTGGCCCATTCTTCTTGGCAGATTTGCTCCAGGTTGTTCAGGTTGGTTGGACGACGCTTGTGGACCACAATTTTCAAATAATGCCAGAGATTCTCAATGGGATTGAGATCAGGACTTTGACTGGGCCACTGTAGGACATTCACCTTTTTGTTCTTGAGCCACTCCAATGTTGCTTTGGCCTTGTGCTTGGGATCATTGTCCTACTGAAAGGTGAATTTCCTCCCAAGCTTCAGTTTTTTAGCGGACTGAAGCAGGTTCTCTTGCAGTATTTCCCTGTATTTTGCTCCATCCATTCTTCCTTCAATTTTAACAAGATGCCCAGTCCCTGCTGATAAGACGCATCCCCACAGCATGATGCTGCCACCACCATACTTCACTGTAGGGATGGTGTGTCTTGAAGCATGCGCAGTGTTAGGTTTGCGCCACACATAGCGCTTTGGGTTTTGGCCAAAAAGCTCTATCTTGGTCTCATCTGACCACAAAACCTTTTCCCACATCGCAGCTGGGTCACTCTCATGCTTTCTGGCAAACTCCAGACGTGCTTTCACATGGTACTTTTTGAGTAACAGCTTCTTTCTTGCCACCCTCCCATACAGGCCAGTGTTATGCAGAGCTCTTGATATGGTTGACTGGTGCACCATTACTCCACTGCCAGCCACTGAACTCTGTAGCTCCTTCAAAGTGATTGGTGGCCTCTCTGTGGCTTCTCTCACAAGTCTCTTTCTTGTTTGAGCGCTGAGTTTTGAGGGACGGCCTTATCTTGGCAGTGCCTGGGTGGTGTGATGCAGCATCCACTTCCTTTTGCAAGGCACTGTGTATATATATATATATATATATATATATATATAAGAATATTGTAGGTTATATTCACAATAAAAACATGTATTAAAGTCAGCCAAAATTAGGACTTTGTTGCTAGGTGGGCAGGCTTATAACTTCCTTATTTTCGTGGCCCTGCCTTTCAAACGCCGTTAGGGTATTTATTTACGTAAAGTCATAAACGGACAACCATCTAACTTTCAACCCATCAAAATGACTTCTGTGGCTAGTGTTATTGTGGTATACATGAATAAAATATTGGAACGACCCCTGGTCCTGAGGCTCAAAGCAGGAGACGGAGACGGGAATCAGGCACTAACAAAACTACTTTATTAATTAAACAGGGTCTGTGTTTGGGTCAGGACCACACCAATGAATCCTTCCTCCTGTCTCTATCCTAAAATCTTGCTCACTTTTTCGCTCGCTCTATTCCACACGCACACACAGGCTCCGGCTCTATTAGTCCCCTCACACACAGAGAAGAGAGTGGACCACTACTGTCATTGGGGGAGCAAGGGTGTCTAGATGACATGGTCCACACTCAACAGCGGCTCACACACACACACACATACCCACACTACTGAAACTAGTGGTATGGTCCCACCCCAGAACAATACAGATAATGTGAATGTGCAGGACCAGATGAAACAGAAGTCTGCCAACCTGAACTGACCGGGTCGCTCCCATATATTGAACTTACATTCATGCACAGATATTATTTACATTTTTTCAAGTACTTGAGTAATAAATTAGTATTTGAGTAATTATAATTATTTCGTACTTGAGTACTCTAACCCAACCCCAGTAGGTAGGGACATGAAAGCTCGCATCAACATGAACAGAGCTGACAGTTGAGTCAGACAAGCTTCTGTGTGAATGTGCAAGACTTTGTTGTTTTTGGTGTGGCCCTGGCTGACAGGGGCCAGGAATAATCGTCCCAATAAACAGTGGATTCAACTATACTGCAAATTGTGTGTGTCTCCTTCCTTCATTTTCCAATACAATTTTAATTTGGCCATTGTAAATAATTTCGGGAACAAAAATGCCAATATTCGTTATATTGGCATTTTTTCGGCGAAACACAAGTAATGCGATCTCCAATGATGGACCCTGCAACAGGACTGCTGAGCTATGACGTCCCCAGACCAGACAGCTGAAACAGAGACACAGAGGCAGGTACTCAGGTGAAAGTGCTGGTGCACGTGTATTTATTTAAAAATAAAATAATTAAACAAAAACAATGCTCACAGAGCAAAATAAATATTTAAACAAAATAAATCACAAACACATAAAAACAAAACAAAACAATACCTAGGTCAGGCTGGGTAGTCGTCTTCACTGGTCATCACGTAGTATTTTAGTTTTATTTTTACTTTTGTTTTCGATTCTCTCCCGTCTCACTCTCGTTCCTCCTCTCAAACACTCACCCTGACTAGCAAAAGCTGCAGGGTTTTTATACATGTGACCATCTCCGAATTAACAATAAATGAATCAATCCGGAGATGGTCACATTCTGCACGAGAGTTTTTATTTGCATGGCCGACAGTCAATAATCACTGACTGCCGACCATGCATTCGCATGAGCTGTCTGTCTGGCAGAGATGAGCTGCTAACACCGCCTCTGCCAGATCACATTTAAACCAATATATACAAAACATACTCATTTTAAATAAACACAAAATACCTTTAAATCATAACCATACATCCCCACCAAGCATTCTTTAGATACACCCACAAATTCATCCATTCTAAAATAAACACACAGTATATTTTAAATCATAATACAATAAAACGCAACACATTTATCAGCAGGGCTTTGCCCTGCCCCTTATTTACGTGCAGGGCTTTTCACAGACAACCGCGTTAACGGGGTAGCACTGTATATAACAACAACAAAAATAATAATTGTATTTATATATATTGTAGCGATCTTGGTTAACGCAGGCAGGCGCATCACACAGGGCGAGGCAATCCACACACAGGCGAAGGGCGGGCGCGAACCCGGGACCTCTCGCATTAAAGGATAGCGTCGATAACGCTGTACAAAAGAGCCGGCTCCCTTGCAAGGAGCGTATATCAGGCTTATGTCTTTGTGTGTGATTACGTCACCTACCTGCCCTGCTGCTGCCTTCCCCCGTGCATGCTACACTATATATATATATATATATATATATATATATATATATATATATATATATATATATATATATATATATATATATATATATTACACACATTGATTACAAGTAATTAGCATTCTTCCTGTAACTGTTGCTTCTCACTGACAGGGGGCCTCTGCAAATGAGATGTTCGATCTCAGTGGGCTTGCTCCAGCTGCATTAATATTTTAATAATAAAAAAGAGATAAAAGACACAGTTGGGAACCCCACTAACAAGACCTGTATCAACCACAACCCTGCAGACTTGTATGAAAAGATACCAAAGGAATTAGCCACCAGGGATTTAAACCAGGTCAGTGCACAGCGGTGGCTTTTTGAAATCCTTATTTCAGAGGCATCAAGGATGACACAGCACTGGTGTCAATTTCACCCTAAGGATGTGGCTGCAGGTGCGATCAGCCATGTACCACACATTGTGATCTCATGATATGCATTTCTCTCTTTCAATGTTTTGCTTTGATTAAAAAGACTGATGGGCGTGGAATACATTGGCAGCACAGAACTTACATTTTATCCTTTTGGCACTCAGTAGGTTTTTTCAACTTGTATTGCTATTCTCAAACACAGTTCTAGTAAACAATAGGTTTGTGGTTCAAACACTTCTCTTTGATTCTTTGTGGGACAAGAAAGGTGTCCAATGGTCCTGCAAGGCTGAATGTCTGGTTGATTCTCTTAACATACAGAGGAAGCAGGGCAATGTTTCTCAAATATCCTTTGTAATAGTGCAGGTCCTTTAAGACTTCTCAGTACTGAAAACCCACATTGGACTGGGATGACCTCAATCTATATTACTGGAATTTACTGTTTACATGTGATTTACATCATTGTTGGTCTGAATTATCTATACAAAATGAATAATGTGTTTTCAGACGGCTCCCCCTTAAACAAGATTTAATTACTTCTGTGGACAGCTAGAAAAAATATATTCAGTCTTGGACAAGGACTGTTTCAAATTATCCAGGCTTTCAGAACACAATTACTTTTCCTACTTTGATGTTAACATTGCACAGCAGAGTGCCAACAGTGCAGTCAAGTAAACAGTGGCTAACCTTAGGTTAAACAACCCAGACCTAGGAAACAATGACTTGATCAAAACCTTTAAACTGAAACTCATTCATCAGAACTTTTCTCCGAGTTGTTGCTACTGCAGGACAGTATCTTCCAGACAAAAGCGATGACTAGCACATGGAACCAGGCATTTTTAGTGATCTGTGTCTCTTTGTTTTAGAAATTATAAATACATCCTTGTCTACTGGAATAGTTCCTGTTGCTTTTAAAACTGCCCTGGCCCATACTCAAAAAAAAAAAATTAGATCCTACTATTTCATGCAATTTTAGACTTCTATCCAATTTACCATTTACCGCTAAGGTTTTTGAGAAGGTGGTATCTAGCCAACTCAATATATTTCTTGGTGGTAAAAAAATTCTTGAAAAGTTTCAATCTGGTTTTAAATCTGGTCACAGTAGAGAGACTTCCCTAGTCAAAGTGCTAAATGATCTACTCATAAGCGCAGACTCCGGTTCCAGATCCATTGTGGTTCTGTTAGATCTAAGTGCCGCACCTGACACTGTTGCTCATGCTATTTTAATTGATATTTTAGACTGGTTTTTTTTAGTTGTTACTTAACTGTCATTTTATTCTTCTCTTTTTATAACTCTTACTCATTTTTCTGTACTCTCTGTTCAATTATACTTAGAGCTTCTGATTTTCGGTTTTAACCGATAAAACACCGGTGGATAGCCAATAAACACCAGAAAAAAACACCGGAAAAACTGTGGAAATGGTTAATCTAATCTATTCACATTGACTTTACTGTTTTCCCATTACAAAAAATAAAACCTACTACAAAAATAATAATAAATACATTTCCCAGTGCTGCTGGTCAATATCCCGCCTTCCTGACTTGTATCTATCATTGATTCGTTCTGAATACTTTAAACCCGCCCCAACTACTGAGTGACAGCACATTCCTACATTTCTATTGGAGACTCCGCTTGCAAGATTTAAAATGAGATTACAATCAGGATGGAGGCTTGTTAGTGGGATTTAAAGATGTATTACAGTTAAGATACGTAGGATTTAAAACAGAATTGTGGCGAAATGTACAAAAATGCCTACACACAAAAACACCAGAAGAATGTGCCCGTGACCATAGGGATTTCGTTGTGGAAGACAGCAAAGGAAAGAAGGTACAACTTAAGTGTGCAAGTTCTGTCGAGTAACTATACATATTTTGAAACAAATAAAAAAAAGCTCAAGCATTTTGGAAAGTACCGAAAACACGAATTTCATACAGTATATCAAAAATGAAAGCCCCCAAAAAAACAACAATTTACATAAAACTCGAAAATACCTAAAAATAAGCACTGAAAAATACAATTAATAAAACCTGAAAAACAGAAGCCCTAATTATACTTTATTCTTGTTGGTTTTATTGTATTGTGTGAAAGGCGCTATGTAAATAAATAAACTCAACTTTAAACCAGGAAGGCATGGATTTTATATGGCTAATTTCAGCAAAATCTATTCTTAACAAAAGTAAGCTGATTATCTCTTGTGCTAAATTAATGAATTTGATAGCGCCACAAAATAATGATTAACTATGAGAAAAGCTCCCATTTGTTTTTGCAGGTAGTTCAATGAAAGCTGCTAGAACAGAGATAAAGAATTGATTCAGCTATCACCGATTCCTGCATACATTTTTCTACACAATAAAAATATTACCTGTTCCATTTGTTTTAAAACCTAAAAACTATGTGCCAGCTTAATTTAAGTAATACATTTTAATTCAAAATGTAATAAAAGGGATTACAAATGTTTTCGCTATACAAGATGTTCTGAATATGTTACCTTGTTTAATAAAACGTTTTTTAATGAACAAAAAAAAAATGTTTAATTATTATAACAAATACAACAGTACTTCTTGTTAACATACTAAAGTGTAACTCCTGTACATACTGATTGAACGTGTCTATTTTGTGGCTCACCTTTATCGTTTTTTCTGTGTACTTTGTGTTTATTCATTAGTTGGCCATCTCACCCATTTGTAATGAAAAAATGCTGGCATAATAGCCTTTCCTCCACTGTTCCCTTCACATTGACGAAATAAAACTAATAGGCTAAATGTATTTAATGTAGCTGTCTACTTATTTAAACAGTTATTAGAAAACATGGTATATGTACGTATTGGTATTAAACTGTGTATTGATATGATTGTGTTCGAGGGGAGTGTTATATAGGGAGTGTTTTGAACGTGAATTCAAAGCGCAGCAGTGTTTTGAATGTACGCTCATTACACTAGAGTGTTATCAACTTAGATCCAAAACACTCTAAAGTGTTTTGGGCGTCCTACACTGGGACCTGAAAACTTATGAATTCATCTCAACCTGACAAATATTGTGTTGCCAAAATAAATAATATAGTCATATAATAATGCACACGTGTGTTTTATACAGTTTTTAACGTGGTTTAAATTACAATAAAACACTGAATGCTCATACCTACAGACTGATATAAAACATTTATGGATTTGCCAAAGAAAGTGTTTTATAATATGCCAGTAATCCAGCATAACAAAATGAAACAGAGAGCAATGCCTTTGACTACTATACTTGTTTTTTTTTATATAAAACAATAATAATATATTATTACTATAAACGATGATACATACACACACACACACACACACACACACACACATATATGGGCAACACTATTAATCCAGAAATAGGATAACTTTTTTTTTTCATGCTGGGTTGTTTTTTGGATAATAATAATAATAATAATAATAATAATAATAATAATAATAATACACATTTCACTTATATAGCACTCTTCATACAAACATTCTAGGGCGCTTTACAAAATAAATATAAAAACACCTGTGTCTAATATATAATCCAGCTACAAATAAACAGATCCAAAAAGTATATGTTTTCAAACAGGGGCCCCCATGTGTGATGCCTGTGCGGAGTTTGGGCATGACAGGGGGGACTGCCCCTATGGAGACCCTCAATATGAGGAGGCCTGGAACCAGGGCCTGGTGGGGGATGCGGCAGAGTGGTTCTGGATGACCAGACCCAGCCAGCACCTAAGAGGGAGGAGCCCGAACATCCGCAGACCAAGCCAGCACCCGCAGGGGAAAAGTGTCTGCTGGCCCCACCACCACCAGAGGAGATCAGCTGGGAGGCCATCCTCCGCTCTGTAGAGGCGTCCTGCTGGTGCCCCATCTGCGGAGAGCGGGGGCATACCCCACTCAACTGCCCCCTCCTGTCAAAGGGGTGCCTGCTGCACCCATTCCCACCAGCAGAGGGAGAGTGCCTGCTGGTCCCGCTTCCATCACCTCCAATGGTAGGAGCAGAGCAGCAGGAGGTGCCTCTGTCTCCACCACCGCCACCAGCAGAGGGAGAGTGCTTGCTGGTCCTGTCTCCACCACCTCTGACGACAGGAGCAGAGCAGCAGGAGCTGCCTCTGTCTCCACCACCACCGCCAGCAGAGGGAGCATGCCTGCTGGGTTCCCCGCTGCAGCCAGAAGGGGAGGAGGCCCTGCCGCCTTCGCAGCCAGAAGGGGAGGAGGCCCTGCCACCTTCGCAGCCAGAAGGGGAGGAGCCCCTGCCGCCTTCGCAGCCAGAAGGGGAGGAGCCTCTGCCGCCTTCGCAGCCAGAAGGGGAGGAGCCCCTGCCGCCTTCGCCAGGAGCAGAGCAGCGGGAGCTGCCTCTGCCTCCACTGTCACCACCTGAGGGAGAGGAGCAGGAGCTGCCTCTGCCTCCACCTTCACCACCTGAGGGAGAGGAGCAGGAGCTGCCATCAGGGATGCCACACCTGGATCGCCTGGGGCTGCCTGTGGCTCCGCATCGCCTGGGGCTGCCTTTTGCTCCATACAGGGTACAGGGTACGAGGGAGAAGTGGAACTCCCTCTGCCGCCTCCATGGCCAGGGGCTCCCCCTCCCGAGTTCGCCTCCCGAGGGTCCGCTGCTGCTGCCGTCGCCTCCCGAGGGTCCGCTGCTGCTGCCGTCGCCTCCCGAGGGTCCGCTGCTGTTGCCGTCGCCTCCCGAGGGTCCGCTGCTGCTGCCGTCGCCTCCCAGGGATCCTGCTTCACCTGGGGTCAACAGGGATCCTGCTTCGCCTGGGGTCAACAGGGATCCTGCTTCGCCTGGGGTCGCCAGGGATCCTGCTTCGCCTGGGGTCGCCAGGGATCCTGCTTCGCCTGGGGTCGTAGAGGGTCCTGATTCGCCTGGGGTCGCCGGGCGCTCGGATTCGCCTGGGGTCACTACACTGTGGCCGGCAGCTCCCCCTTCATAAAGAAAGGGGGGGAGGTCAGGACACCAGCTCCCCCAGCCGCATTTTCGCGGCCGGAGATCGTGTGGTTGGAGCCCCACGGAGGGGAAATGCCGGCCACAAAGAAGGGGGGGGGGGGGGTCAGGAAACCAGCTCCCCCAGCCGCACTTTCGCGGCAAGAATTGGGGAGGGACGGACCTCCCACCATGGCCACCCCCATGGACACTGTGCTTCCCCCTCTTCCGGGACTTTGAGACTGAGGGGGGAGGTGGCCATTGGGGCCAAGTGTGCGTTGCACAAGGGGGGGATATGTAACTGGGCGAGGTGCCCTGTACATTGTTTTGTTTATTTATTTTTAGATCGGGGTTTCCCCCTCCGCCCCTGTGCAGATTGTTTTGTGTTTGTTTATTTTTATGTCGGCGAAGCGCCGTATGTTTTGTTATTGTTTTGTTGAAATGACGGCGTAGCCGATTGTTTTGTTTAGCGTGGATGGGTAGCCCCATCCACAACATAAGTAATAAACCCGTGCAGATTGTGGCCGAGGGGTAATAGGAAGATTTACTAATTAGTTAAACCCCTCGGCCATGATATAAAAAGCCTGCAGCTCTCGGCACTCTAGGTGGGAGTTCAGAGGAGGAACGAGAGAGCAGAGAGACGGCGAGTAAAATCTTAAACGAAACTTAATAAAAGAAACAGAGGAACAGTGAAGGCAATCTGCCCAGCCTGACCTTTGTTTATGTATTTTTGTGTTCGTGATTTTCTTTTGTTTAAACCTTTTATTTTGCTCTGTGAGCACATGTTCTTTTTGTTTAAATCTTTATTTTATTTTTTTGTTTTGCAAATAAAAACGGCAGCCAGCCGATTCTTTCTTTAACAACTGCAGTCCCTGGTGTCAGTATTTTGTTCCTGCTTCTGCCGTGACGTCACCGCTTAGTCACCCTGCCACACAGGGTTTAAAAGTTTAAATTGTGCTAGCATTCCTGCAGTGAATCAGGAGCAAGTTCCATAGACGAGGGGCATTACAACTAAATGCCGTGGCTCCGACAGAGTTCAAACACATTTTAGGTACTGTCAGAGGATTAGTATTTTCCGATCTCAGGGAATGACCAGGGGTCAGCAGACTCTTGATGATAAGGTCCAAGACCACGTAAGGCCTTATAGGTAATAAGAATAACTTTAAAATAATACAAATACTACTAATAATAATACTACTACTAATAATAATAATAATAATAATAGCATCAGTAATAAAACAAACAAATGAGATGGATACAGTAATTTTATCAATTAAATTATCAATTAAAACCAAGATTAAATAAGATTTTTTTTTTTTAATCACAAGAATAATCACTTGACAGCCCTAATATATATATATATATATATATATATATATATATATATATATATATATATATATATATATATACACACAGTACTGTGCAAAAGTTTTAGGCAGGTGTGAAAAAATGCTGTAAAGTAAGAATGCTTTCAAAAATAGACATGTTAATAGTTTATATTTATCAATTAACAAAATGCAAAGTGAGTGAACAGAAGAAAAATCTACATCAAATCAATATTTGGTGTGACCACCATTTGCCTTCAAAACAGCATCAATTCTTCTAGGTACACTTGCACACAGTTTTTGAAGGAACTCGGCAGGTAGGTTGGCCCAAACATCTTGGAGAACTAACCACAGTTCTTCTGTGGATTTAGGCAGCCTCAGTTGCTTCTCTCTCTTCATGTAATCCAAGACAGACTCGATGATGTTGAGATCAGGACTCTGTGGGGGCCATACTATCACTTCCAGGACTCCTTGTTCTTCTTTACGCTGAAGATAGTTCTTAATGACTTTCGCTGTATGTTTGGGGTCGTTGTCATGCTGCAGAATAAATTTGGGGCCAATCAGATGCCTCCCTGATGGTACTGCATGATGAATAAGTATCTGCCTGTACTTCTCAGCATTGAGGAGACCATTAATTCTGACCAAATCCCCAACTCCATTTGCAGAAATGCAGCCCCCAACTTGCAAGGAACCTCCACCATGCTTCACTGTTGCCTGCAGACACTCATTCGTGTACCGCTCTCCAGCCCTTCGGCGAACAAACTGCCTTCTGCTCAAATTTTGACTCATCAGTCCAGAGCACCTGCTGCCATTTTTCTGCACCCCAGTTCCTGTGTTTTCGTGCATAGTTGAGTCGCTTGGCCTTGTTTCCACGTCAGAGGTATGGCTTCTTGGCCGCAAGTCTTCCATGAAGGCCACTTCTGACCAGACTTCTCCGGACAGTAGATGGGTGTACCAGGGTCCCACTGTTTTCTGCCAATTCTGAGCTGATGGCACTGCTGGACATCTTCCGATTGCGAAGGGAAGTAAGCATGATGTGTCTTTCATCTGCTGCAGTAAGTTTCCTTGGCCGACCACTGCGTCTACGGTCCTCAACGTTGCCCGTTTCTTTGTGCTTCTTCAAAAGAGCTTGGACAGCACATCTGGAAACCCCTGTCTGCCTTGAAATTTCTTCCTGGGAGAGACCTTGCTGATGCAGTATAACTGCCTTGTGTCTTGTTGCTGTGCTCAGTCTTGCCATGGTGTATGACTTTTGACAGTAAACTGTCTTCAGCAACCTCACTTTGTTAGCTGAGTTTGGCTGTTCCTCATCCAGTTTTATTCCTCCTACACAGCTGTTTCTGTTTCAGTTAATGATTGTGTTTCAACCTACATATTGAATTGATGATCATTAGCACCTGTTTGGTATAATTGTTTAATCATACACCTGACTATATGCCTACAAAATCCCTGACTTTGTGCAAGTGTACCTAGAAGAATTGATGCTGTTTTGAAGGCAAAGGGTGGTCACACCAAATATGGATTTGATTTAGATTTTTCTTCTGTTCACTCACTTTGCCTCACATATATATATATATATATAGTCCACCTCGGTTAACTCGACTGGTGGATAACTCGACACTTTCGCTTAATGTGACAGACAGTCTTGATCCTGATATATTTTCTCCATAGAAAATATATGCATCGGCCTCTTCAATTTTTTATTCAACACCATTCTTTACTCGTAACTCTAAACGTATTAGTTATTACCAGTACCAAACGGATAAAAACTATTAAAGACTAGTGGATAACGCGATACTGTCATTTCACTTGACTGCCCTGGCTGAAAACGGATTGTTCATTCATTAATTCGCAACTACCAAGTGCAGCTGGTTACAGTGTAAATTCATAATGAGTGAGAAGCGAAAAATGTGTTCTCGTTCAATTGGCTTCAAAGTTCAGATTATTCATTATATATATATATATATATATATATATATATATAGAGAGAGAGAGAGAGAGAGAGAGAGAGAGAGAGAGAGAGAGAGAGAGAGAGATTTTGAATTAATCATACTGACCAGGTATATCAATTTTATCCACATAACTTACTGTAATAGTTTTGTTATTTACTGTACTGATCTCACATTCATCTGTGTTGACCTCATTTATTTGTGCTCAGGCTTTGAACATGATAGTGAATATGCAATGTATCAACCAAAATGAGCAATGATGTGTTTTTTCCCCTTGCAATTACATTTACTGTTTTACCCTCCTCCAAGGTTTTATCCTTTGGGAAACTGTGATGATTATGTTATGTTCGAGGAGTAAAAAAAAAAAAAAAAACTGCTTGGAAAAATAGTATAATTAGAACTCTACACTATTTTCTTCGTAAATAAGCAAACTAATGATAAAAGATAAAAAAAAAACAGCAATAAAAGAACATTTAGTTTGGCAGCGGTAATTAAAGATAGAACAAACTGGCCCTCAAAGGACATACACATTTTTGAAATTGGTTCCCTAGACAACCAACCACCTGAAATCCCGAGTGCTTTAACATAATTCCTAACTATCTATTAAAATACTAATGATACATTTTTAAAAAGACTGATTCAGCATTTTTTCGCTTTCAAAACCATTAATTAAAACAATGTTACTGCTACGAGTTTTTTTTTTTTCAAGGACAAAACAAAATAGAAAAACGTAAATACTAAAAGCACATGTCATCATTTTTATTGTGTACACCTCTCCATGCACTGTCGTTCTGCAAAGAGGCCACTTTAACACTTTTTTTTTTTTATAGACAAATGGTTTATTCTTAAACTGGATTCAATAATAGCTTTTTTTTCTAAAAGTAAATCAAATATTGAATACATTACCAACCAAGAAAATATATAGTCTGTCAAAAATACCCTTGAAAGTGTTACTATAATGGGGCATTAAATGTGAACTATAATATTAGCAGTCATATAGCTGTGGTAGCATTTTTTTTGTAGTTTCTTTTTAATAACAAATACTAAATATTTAAAACATGTTGTGTTACTGTCAATAGCCAGAGGCAACACACTGGTAATATAACACTACAAAAAAAAACCAACCTTGCATTCATTTTCTTAATAAAAATACCAATGACATGTCACACCTCTTATAATACATATGTATAAATGACAGCATTAGAAGTATTTATCCTGGGAATTATTTAAAAACAACATTAAAAAAATAGCCATTTTTATAAGGACTGTACCTATATGATTAAATTGAACAAGCGCATTGTAGCAATACCCCAAATCTGCTGGGCTTTCTTTCTAACGAAATGTCTACGATAAACAAAAAGCTTTTTTTAAAAAAAAATAGAAACATTACACGTGATATAAACTCAGCTGTAACTTACTCCCTGAAGCACAGTGTATAGTTCTTTTTATTTATTTATTTTTTTTTTTTTTACCATTTCAGTCACACACATCATCCCTACAAGTTTCATGCATGATCAAATTTGCACTTCAAACCACTGAACCCTGTTAATAAAGCATTGTATGTGCTCACTCATCCATTTTAGCATTCTGAAATTTCTTACAGACATCTTGAAGTGGAATTTACAAAGATATCTTTGATTACAGTCCAGCCCTAGGGATAACTTTATAACAACTTACTTTGCATCCCTACAGAGAACAATGCAGGTGACTCATATAGATCTCTCTTTTCTTCTATGCAGGAAAGCCATCAAACGCTCATTAATCCCCTAACTGCAGCAGCACCTTTTTAACTATCTGTCAGTACAACTTCAGAGAAGTCAAATTGATCTCTATTTAGGCAATGTTGCATTTACAATAAATTGTTATTCAGGATCATAAACGTTCCATGTATGGCATAACTGTTCCATGTTAAATACTGATTCGTTGTCATTACAAAATGTTTGGACTCTCTCCCGATAAAGTGTGTAGAAGAACAGAGTTGCGATAAAAGAAGAAAGGGTGAAAGCGACTCACCATTCTCACTGTCGGATTTGTTTTCATGTTCTGTGTCGGTTAGAGTAAGGGCTGAATTGGAGCGGCTTGACAGACACGAACTGCGTCCCGACTTGACCCCTCGGCCCCACAATCGCATGGCGTGCTCGGGAGACATCACTTCGTTTTCGGTGTCAGCATCTGACCCTGCACCCACGGAGTACCCTCGGTGCGGGAGGCCCATCTCTGCACAAAAGGCCAATCCTCTTCGAGTTGCTGGCTCACAAATCCCCAGCTGCCTCAGGGTAAAATTCTGCCCTGTTTCAAGGAAAATAAACAACCAAAGATTGCTTTGTTAAACCCACACTCAAGGCAAACAGTTGAGTACATTTTACGTTTCTTTCTCATATAGTCACCTGAGTTTTGTTTATCAGGGCATCTGGTTGTTACGGCTAAGTGGTTTCTTTTGTTTCCACAATTCAAGGCCCTTCTCCTACATCATCAGCTCTCAGTGCTGTTTTGTTAGCTACTTAAGTAACTATCAAGTCAATTCAGGTGTTGGAGAATCTGACAGGTAAAATGGTGGAGGGGAACATTGGCCAGGTTTCCATGCAGCTTAGAAAGTCGATACTATCTCTCCACAGTCATGATTTATGTGACGTAGCACGCACTTACCATGCTCTATAGGAAGTGCTCGTCTAAAACATGGTATGACTTTAAAGGGTGGGTGAAACGACTTCTCATGCTAAAAAGCCATACATTTGACCAAAAACTCTTGCATGGAAACATGTCCAGAAACTGTACCTTATGCTTACGAGACTTCAGCAGTGAAAAACCTGTTTGTGACGCAATCTTGCGCAACTTTCTACTTTAGTAAAGGCTGTACCAAGCAATCCTGAGATCTGCTGGAAGTAGCCATGGCAAGGTTCTTTGACCAAATAGGAAAAAATAAGCATACTGTGCAAGGGGTTTAGAGACCTCCATTCAATATGTTTTATCTTTATGTGATTTCAAATTACTGCCACGTTTCAAATTATTGATACAGTAGTCACTGCCTAAGAGAACACCCCTCTGGAAGTAAGCAGAGTGTTCTCTAAGACAGAGTTGACCACCGGACACAATGTGCCAAGGCCAATCACGATATGAATCAATAAATACAAATGTATTAATTACTTATGTCATGACACACATGCATCAACATATGAAATGAACAGAGCAAGTAAGAGAAAAGCAATAGACAAGCATATGCTAATAAACTTGAATAATAAACTAACTGAAAAACTAACGTTAATAAACTGACAAACTAAATTAACAAAGCACCCCTACATACGGTAAAAATGCAGCAGCGACTAACAGTAATTATGAATACGAAAATGAATTTTAACACAATGGTTATTAGCACAGACTAATGTAAAGCTATTACTATGTTTCAATATTAACCAAATCAAGTTATTAATCAAATAGATTAATCTTGTTACATAATTGATTTATGAACATGTTTGGATATACTGTTACTTGATTGATTGATTACTGTCTTGTTCACAGTCATCAAATAACATCAGAATATGTTTTGTTGGACAATAAAAAAAAAAAAAAAAAAAACTATGTTGTTGACCGATTTCAAATTTTGCTGGTCATGTATTTGTTTTTCAAAAGGATTTCTTTAGGATGTGCTGCAGCTGTTAAGCACTGTTTTTTTATTTTTGGGAGTGGGGTGGGGGGGTGGGGGCGTTACTTCACAGTCTTGCACCAGGGCTCTGTAAATCCTAGCGCCAGTTTACCTGGTAAAAGTTCATGCCTCAATATCTAAAGCAAATATTATTTCTAAGCTGACTCCTGCAATGTGTTTATATGCTTAAATGAGTTTACTGCTGCCAGCTGCAGCAGATATGTCTATCTAAGTAAAAAACTACAAACACTGACAAAGGACCTTTCTTAAATTATGAAAATGATCTGCTACAATTAGCCACAAGTCAAACCGCATTGGTTACCTATATACGTAGAATTAACACCTGAGAAAAGCACAGTCAGTCAATGACTATGCACAATGACAGCACGATAAAGAATGGAAGATATTTGCAAAACATAAACAGCAATCCCTTTCTTGAGTCTTAATCAAACTCTGGCCCTATCAAATGTCTGGGGTTTTTTTTGTTTCCGGAGCCTGAAATATTTATATTAAACCTGTATGCACACAGAACATCAAATTGACACTCCTAGCCACCGCAGTAGATGCCAGTATGCCTGTTGTGATTGTTCTGGGCACATGAAGCTACAATGCGTGTTCTGCAACAAAACTTGGAAACTACAGTAAATGATACATTTCAATGAAAAAAAAACCACTTATTTTAAAGGAAAAACAACATCCAAAAAACCCTCTGCTGAATTAATGGTGTTTAGGTTGGATTACATTGAATCCCACTGGTTATGCAATTAAACTTTTCCAATCAGTGGAATTAAGCAATAATACCCAGCACAGGGAAGAAGCACTCAGGGAAATTTAAGTTATTTAACAAACTTATTTTTTTTCTTTTTTGTTCTCTATGTGGTCTGTAGGGATATTACTTCCCGATTCTGGTGATGAACTTGCCAGTTTACTGTCAATCGATATAGAATTTATATATCGATTTATATTGTTAAGAGCAGTCAGTTTGCTTTCCATACGACAAACAGAAAATATTAATTTACAATGTTTTTTTTTTTTTTTTTTTTAATTTAGTCGTTGCCAATTATTGTTTATTATTTTCTCCCCAATTTGGAATGGCCAGTTATTTTTAGGCTCAGCTCACCGCTACCACCCCTGCGCTGACTCGGGAGGGCGAAGACGAACACACGCTGTCCTCCGAAGCGTGTGCCGTCAGCCGACCACTTTTTTTCACACTGCGGACTCACCATGCAGCCACCCAAGAGCTACAACGTCGGAGGACAACGCAGCTCTCGGGAAGCTTACAGGCAAGCTGTTCTTTGTTTATGTCCGTGAGTTTTGTAGACATTTTGTTTTGGCCCTTGTGCCATTTGTTTTGTTGATGTGTTTTGTTTGTTGGTTTATTGTACTGCGCTTAAAACGTCAGCTTTCTTGTCTCTGAGTCTGTCTCCCTGCTGGTAACAGCTTGGCTGTGACGCTACCCTGTCACAGTCCTACATAAACTAAGCCACAAGGACATTTAACCATATATACCACATGGGTTATATTACAATTGATAAAACCTTGTATCATGTATTTATGACCAGTGTGTGGATGATTAAAATATTTGGTACTGTGCGTGTTAGAACAATTAACACATCCTCCACACCGAAAGCTGTGCTGTTTTAGTAAGCTAATTGTCATTAGATGGTATTGATTTATAAATAGAAGTGAATAATGCATCCTTAATATTCCGACCACGTCTAAAACTAAATCTAGGTGAAGAGGTAACAAAAGGCCAAGTTGAGGATCACTTTCCAATATTGTCCAATGTTTCAAGATCATTCTTTTAATGTCATTGGATATATAATTACAGTGACAAAAGTAAATCTTTCTTGTGTAGTCGAATCCTGAATCTTTATAGTTTCTACAAGCTCACTGCGTTCTTTCATTTCAGTTCTACTAAAAGTGGTTTCAGTTAAGTTCTAATTATAACTCCTAGATCGAAAGCAAGCTTGCATGTCTTTAGCTTTAATTTTAAAGTCAGACGTGTCACTGCATATTCTTTTTAGATGTACACATTGACCATATGGTATATTTTTGATCAAATGTTTTGGATGGTCACTAACTGCATTGTATTTCTATCTGTTGATTTAAGAAAAATAGATTTATTAAAAGAACATTTACTGAAATTAACAAATCTAGAAAATATATCTTAGTCTGACTATATTCCATAGCTGATTTTAAGTTCGAATTGGTATTGTTTATGTCATCTCTAAACAAAAATAGATCAGTCTCAAATACATCCATATTAATAACATATCATCAATATATCTTTTCCAAAATAAAACATTATTATTATTATTATTTATTATTATTTATTTCTTAGCAGACGCCCTTATCCAGGGCGACTTACAATTGTTACAAGATATCACATTATACAATATTTCACATTATACAGATATCACATTATTTTACATACAATTACCCATTTATACAGTTGGGTTTTTACTGGAGCAATCTAGGTAAAGTACCTTGCTCAAGGGTACAACAGCAGTGTCCCCCACTGGGGATTGAACCCACAACCCTCCGGTCAAGAGTCCAGAGCCCTAACCACTACTCCACACTGCTGCCCATCCTGTAGGAGTGGGTTAGAAGCAGTGTCATTAATATATAGGTGTTTCCCAATAGCCCATATATAAATTTGCATAGTTTGGAGCAAAAGCAGAGCCCATGGCTGTGCCTTGAATTTGTAACTAAAATGCATATTTCGATAACCCCTTTTGTGACCCCTGGGCTTCTGAGAGGGGGTGCCTGTTTAACCCCCTCCCCCTTTCTACCCTCCCGAGGTACTTTTGCCCCGTAGGGGCTCCTTTACAGAGGGTGGCTATGCTGAGCGCTCCGGCAGTGGCTATGCTGAGCACTCCGGCAGTGGCTATGCTGAGCGCTCCGGCAGTGGCTATGCTGAGCACTCCGGCAGTGGCAACACTGCGCGCTCCGGCAGTGGCAACGCTGAGCACTCCGGCAGTGGCTATGCTGAGCACTCCGGCAGTGGCAACACTGCGCGCTCCGGCAGTGGCAACGCTGAGCACTCCGGCAGTGGCTATGCTGAGCACTCCGGCAGTGGCAACGCTGCGTGCTCTGGCAGTGGCTATGCTGAGCACTCCGGCAGTGGCAACGCTGCGCGCTCTGGCAATGGCTATGCTGAGCACTCCGGCAGTGGCAACGCTGAGCACTCCGGCAGTGGCTATGCTGAGCACTCCGGCAGTGGCAACGCTGAGCACTCCGGCAGTGGCTATGCTGAGCACTCCGGCAGTGGCAACGCTGAGCACTCCGGCAGTGGCAACGCTGAGCACTCCGGCAGTGGCAACGCTGAGCACTCCGGCAGTGGCAACGCTGAGCACTCCGGCAGTGGCTATGCTGAGCACTCCGGCAGTGGCTATGCTGAGCACTCCGGCAGTGGCAACGCTGAGCACTCCGGCAGTGGCAACGCTGAGCACTCCGGCAGTGGCAACGCTGCGTGCTCTGGCAGTGGCTATGCTGAGCACTCCGGCAGTGGCAACGCTGCGCGCTCTGGCAATGGCTATGCTGAGCACTCCGGCAGTGGCTATGCTGAGTGCTCCGGCAGTGGCAACGCTGCGTGCTCCGGCAGTGGCAACGCTGCGCGCTCCGGCAGTGGCAACGCTGCGCGCTCCGGCAGTGGCTACACTGAGCGCTCCAGCAGTGGCAATGCTGGCAGCAGCCCAGGACACTCTGGCAGTAGCAATGCTGCCCGCAGAGTGGGGCGCTCCGGCAGTGCTGGGGGTGCCGCAGGGGCACTCTGGACAAGGACGTGTGGCTGGCTTTCCCTGTACTTCCCTCAGCAGCCGGCAGTTGCCCTGCTGACTCTGGAGCAGGGGGAAGCCCCTCCCCTTCCGGCTCTGGAGACAACAGCGACCCCTCCCCCTTTTACACTGGAGACGGCAGGCTCCTCCCCCTTTGGCTCTTAGGATGACAGTGGCTCCCTCTCTGGCACTCGGGCAGGCAGCACCTCCCTCTCTGGCGCCAGAGATGGCACCGGCTCCTTTCCTCGCCTCCAGGAACAGCATGTCCCCCCTACTTGAGCCATCATTCATCTTCATAATCCTCATTCTGAGATTTTGATCTTGAGCTCTGAAAATTTTTGGTTTGCTGTGAGTGTAATACTCATTGTAGTCCCTATTGGCACAAGGAAGTACGGTTTCCTCTCTCTATACTGGTCGATGAGAGTAACGCTATTTGTTGTCCCCGCTGGACAAAAAGGAACATAATTTCTGAGAACTGGCGCTGAAGGATAGTCTACATATCTGTGGTAAAAGTAAACCATAAATAAATAAATACATGAATATAAATATTAAAATAAATGAATACATAAATGAATACATAGACATTTATGTATTTATTTATTTATTTATCTTGAAATTTATTTATTTATTTATTTTTCCCTATCATACAAACAATGACATTTAATACTGTATGAAACGAAAATAAATATTCAACAGTTCTTGTTCAATTGCGCATTTTGTGTCTAGGCAGTGCTGGCGCGCTGCCTGGGGTGTCACGCGCACAGTGCAGCTGTATGTAGATGGGGTCTGTGTTGGCTGCACTTTGATATGTGCTTGGTTCCACCAACCAGCTGTTTGCGTGGGACCGAAGGTCTGAGCGATTGGACCGTGTGTATGTAAATGTACCTCTGTGTGTGAGAGCCAATAGGGCTTTAGGGGGTATCGCTATTTAGGAGCTGCCTGCGTGCAGCTCGGGTCGTGTTGTGGTTTTCATGTAGCTGTGGGTCCTGGAGCTGTCTATCTGAGCAAAACCATTTAATAAGAGAGTGTCCATTTGCCTGCTGTGCAAACGCGTTCAATAAAAATAGCAGTTTTCACTGCTTTAAACTGTATTATTATTATTATTTATTTCTTAGCAGACTCCCTTATCTAGGGTGACTTACAACTGTTACAAGATATCACATTATTTTGACATACAATTACCCATTTATACAGTTAGGTTTTTACTGGAGCAATCTAGGTAAAGTACCTTGCTCAAGGGTACAGCAGCAGTGTCCCCCACCTGGGATTGAACCCACGACCTTCCGGTCAAGAGTCCAGAGCCTGACCGTTCTAATTTAGGTGACTGGGCACCAATGAAGCGATCTATTTTCAATCGGAAATCAAATTAGTCTTTCTATTGAATAGGCAGTAAAAACAAAAAAATCAGTATCCGATTCCCTACATACCAGTTTTGATGGTACACTCCGAATCGGTTGTTGTGCTGTCTCCATTTCTTCCTGCTGCGGACCAGATACACTGCCACTACTATATATAGCAGATTGTTAAGTATCTGGAATGTGAATTGAATGCATTGATCGCTAGATTACTATTTCTAGTAATCAGATACAATGATAAATGACAATGAGTACCGGGTGAATTTGATATATCTAATGAGTCCTGCTTTCAATACGCTCTGATGAAGACAACATGTCAGAACATGTCAGAGTAATGGTTTTTACCTTGTTTTAATGAATAACGTATGACTTATTTAGCGGGAGTTGCTGTCTGTCCTCTTTGGCGGTGGCAACATCTAAGAAGTGTTTCCTATTTAACGTTTCCTGGGACGAGGCACCTCGTGTCTGATTAAATGGACTGAAACACCTCTGTAGTGCCGGCACCCTTGGGCACCCTTACATTAGTATTTTGTGTGCCCACCCTTTGCTTCCTTTACAGCTTGCAGTCTTTTTTTGTATTTTGAAACCAGTTCCTGGCATCTTTCCAGAGATATTTTTGCCCATTCTTCAACACATACAGCTTTGAGTTCTGCAATCGATTTTGGTTTCCTTTTATCAACAGCAGCCTTCAAGTCAATCTACAACATCTCGATGTGATTCAAGTCTGGGGACTGAGATGGCCAATCCATAACTGTAATCTTCCTTTTTTTCAGAAATTCCTTTCCTTTGTAGACTTCGCAGAATGCTTAGGGTCATTGTCCTGCTGGAATACAAACTTCTGTCCAATAAGCCTTAATGAGAGTGCAGAATGTCTTGATATTTTGTAGCATTCATTGATCCTTCTACAATACAAAGGTCATCAGTGCCTCAGAAAGAAAAACAAGCCCATACCATCACACAACCTCCACCATGTTTAACACTGGGTATGATTAACTTTTCTTTAAATTCTTCTCCTCTCTTTCTCCAAACATATTGTTGCTTTCTTGGTGAAAAAAGTTTTCTTTCTTTTGTGTATTGTTTTTAACAAAGGTTTGCATCTTGATTTTCACCCATGGACATTCATCTTGTTAAGGTATCGTTGAATTGTTCGCTCGTGAATTTCTTGACCATCTTCTCTCAATTCTTGTGTCAAATCTTTTGCAGTAATCCAAGTATTTTGCCAAACTGCTCAAATGATTCTTCTTCCAGATTTTGCAGAAATATTTATTGGTCTTCCACACCTAGAGCGAGTTGCAGTAGTTCCTTTTCTCCTGTGTTTGTCAATAATAGCCCACACAGTGCTTTTCGGTAAACCAAATCTTTCTGCTATTTTTCTGGTAGTTTCACCTTTTTCGTTTAGTTGTATCACTGCCATTTTGAGATTGTTGCTGTACTCTTTCATTTTAACCATTTTTGTTGCTTTTTTGAATCAACACCGATACAAATAAAAAATTGTATATCCAATAAACACCGGAAAAACGCTGGAAATGGTTACTCGATTCACGTTGACTTGACCCCTATTCCCGTGAAAAAAAATTAATAAAATACTTATTAAAAAAAACACATTTCCCATTGCAGCTGGGCAGTGTCCCTCCTTCCTGATTTGTACCTCGCATTGATTCATTCTGAATACTTTAAACCCACCCTACTGTGTGGCAGCAAATTCCTACATTTCTATTTTGGGATTGTAACACACTTGCAAGATTTAAAACGAGATGTTCTTGCTTGCGAGATTTAAAGCTATATTACAGTACTATAGGTAGTATTTACACACTTGTGGAATTTAAAACAGAATTACAAATTGTGGCGAAATGTAAAAAAAATGCCTAAACACACAAAACCCCAGAAGAATATGCCCATGACCATAAGGATTTAGTTGTGGAAGACAGCAAAGGAAAGAAGGTACAATTGAAGTGCGCAAGTTACTGAAAGTAACCGAAAACAATAATTTCATACAGTATATAAAAAGTGAAAGCCCCGAAAAAAACAATTTACATATAACTCAAATAATAACCGAAAATCAGAAGCCCTACTTATACTCCATAATATTTTTTTTCTTTTTTTTCTTTTTGTTAAGTTTCTTTAAGTTTCTTTAACAAGGAAAACGTCTATATTAGTTTTCCAGCATGCTGTCAATGTGATTAACAGATTCCATATTCCAAGAGCTGGGAAGAAAAGTATTTATATTGGCTGAAAAATTCCAAAATGTTAAGTGGTATACAGAAATGTAAAATACCTACGGTAGGGAATTGATCTTGTATAGTTCTAGACTTGGTACACATATTTAAAAAGCTGGAACTGTCCAAGAGTTAACTGAAGAATACAGCAGAAACTGTATTATTATTATTATTATTATTATTATTAGTCATACTCGTTGTATTGAACAATAAGCTTAGAACGCTTACAGGAAAATAAATGTGAGCCTCTTCTATTAATATTACAATAAAATCATGTTCACTGAATTGTGTTTTTGCCAGTATTATTATTACATACATTCTCAGTAAAGGTTAAAACGATTTGCATTATATTTGTTACTGATTAAGTTATGTAAAGTCCCCTAAGAAAAAAAAAAGAAAAAAATGACTTGCATGCAATTACCGTACAATAAGATAGTGACTGCTGTTTAATTAAAATTCTATTAATTTTAAATGAATACTAATTAACATTCATAGAATTTGTCATGATAAGATAATTACGTTAAGTCTGCATTTTTTTTTTATCAAATATGTATTATTACTGGTCGTATGATAACAATTAATAACTGTAATTACCTATATGCAACTAACTTTCTATATGTGAAATATGCATGTAATTTTAATCATACTACTAAGTTTGAATGCATAACAAATATGTTTTAGAAATAGTTTTAATATAACCCCAATAATTACACCATTACCACATTATCTATTATTTACTTATTAAATATGACTTATAGTTGGTTCTAAATTAATAAGATTTATTAACAATTTTAAGCTACTTAATTTGATGTGTTACTACTTGCTTGTATTCCCTGTTTCCTAAAACAATCATGTGACTATTGGATCTATTATGTATTATCCGTTATTATCAATATTTCTTCAAGAAGGAAGAACAAAAAAAAAGAAGTTACCAAACCAGGTTTCATTTACTGGATTTAAGTAGTATTACAGTTTCTTACTCATTGTAATTGGGTTTTTTTGGTTTTTTTTAAATCTCTGATGGGGTTCTCGTACCACTGGGTTAAACTTGATCTCAGTAAACAAATCCTTCAATAATCCTTTGAAAAATAGTTCATTTACAAGTTTGGTCATTGCATTGTTTAATAATTCTTCTGATAATATAACACATAATGTATTAAGCAACTAAACTGTTGAGTGTTAAAGGAGACTTAAATCCAAAAGTGAAATAACACATTTAATAACATAGCTCAGTACACAATTAACAATGTGGACTGCAGCCTCACAGTCCAAAAAGGAAACAAACTATCTGCTACCACTCACCTTGTCGGGTATACTCCTCTGCCTCCATGTGAACCATTTCTTTCACTCGGTTTCCGTACAGCAGCCTTGAAGAGTCATGATCAAAAGCTTTGAGGGTCTCGCTGGAGCTGTAAGATTTTTGGGTAGGCACTCGACACCCCTCACTATCCACAGAGTCAGTGTAACGGCGGTCTTTGTCTCGTCTGCTCTTTGTCAGCGAGCAGTAAGGCCTGCGTTCTTTCACATCCATACTTGAGGCATTCTGTGTCCACAGCAGTCTAGCTCACTGGAAACTCCACTCCACATTCAGCTTAGGTCTACCTGGTCAAACAGAAAGCAGACAGCGGTCAGATAAGACTAATCTGAGCACTTAATCTTCAAGGATTCACAAATCCCCCGTGGAGTCTTATGTGCAAAGAGTTGCATGCATGAACTCCTGATTTAGAAGATGGATGTGAAAATGCAAATCTTAATTGATTACTAGCCCTCACTGTGGTACATCACAGTTTATAACTTGACTAGATACAATAAACACAATTACAACCACAATAACACAAAAATACTATCACACCAAAAAAAAAACAAAAAAAAAAAAACAGTTGACCTGTTATATTCAGATAAGTAAATGCATTGAATAAAATAAAGGAGCAGTACAAAATAATAATCTAAAGGGTTGCATATCATATTATGAAATTATTGGTTTTGTTTACATCTGCACCTAAAAGCCTTTTTTGGTTGCCCTTTTTGCTTTCCAGTCAGTGTTAGTACAACATGTTTTGCTCTCGCCCCGTATCATGTAATGAGTCAAAACATTTTGATACAAGTTTCCTGGCTGAAATCCGTCCTACACTCTGGCAAAGGCTAGGATGCTTCACTGCTCTGCAAATACTTTGATAAACAAATCTGATTTTTCAATCAGGCTAATGAGAAAGCAATGTTTTCCTGCATACATTTCCTCTCCAACGAATCTGTTTCACTGATCAAAGAGATGAATGACATTGCCAAACCAGTAGAATTTATGAAAAGTTTGGGCGCTTTTTAATACTAAAAGGAAAGAATGATTAATAATTGTTTTGGTACTTTCTGTTCAGCTCATCTCCAATTTTGGCCTCTGAACAGTTTTTTTTTTTTTTTTTGTTTGTTTTTTTACAGTCTGTTTAGACTGACTGGTCTAACTAATGGTGTTAAGAACCCATCCCTTTGTGGGAGAGAACGCTTTGAACTGCTCTTTGGAAATTCCATTCTTTGGGCCAAATTTATCATGTTCTGTACTTTGATAAGTGTAATTTGCATGTATTTTATGGAAAAGAAAAGAAAATAGTTGTTTTATAGCAACTGTGGAAACTTTAGCACTCATACTTTCCTTGCAGAGTGCAAAATGTCTGATTAACTTTTGTTCTAATGAAACTACAATTTCTTTTGAATGGTACATTATATCCCAAAAGAAGCACAGTTAACACACATCATTGGAGAGGGCAAGGCCGCCTTTTATCTTCTTTGTTTATTATCTTGTAAACATTCACAGCAGCTGATAAGGACAAAGGGACGAGAGAACATGTGGATTGTCATCGCTGGGAGGAAAGCTTATGGGAAAATCAGATTACTGTCTAAATGATCCATGTATCCAGTTTATCAAGAAAACATTGCATTTGTAAACACAAATCTCTTCTCAACAAAATAAGAGCAAGTAAGAAAGACTATGGCTGGGATGCTAATTGCACTTAACAAAACTGTATTTAATAGTGTTTTCTTTTTTTTGTAACTATCTTATTTCTTCTACTCATAAAAAGAAAATGCTATTAAATAGTTTTATTAAGTGCGATTAGCGGGTTGTCAAAGTTTTGATTTGGTCCCAGCCTATGTTAATATCAGGTAAGTTTTGTACAGAACTCTGAACGTACAGTATAACCATAAAATAATGAAGGTTTGGTGTGAAACCAGAAAAGAAAGATGCACTGCGACAGTTTTTTTTTTTTACATGTAAATACATCATCGTAATCAGAAGCACAATGCCAGGTGCTGCAGATGTTGTTTTTTTTTTTTTTTCATTCTTTGGTGCATTAAAGAGAAAAAACAATCTACACAAGCAATAAACAAACATAGCAACATACTTTTTTGATTTTCATTCTTAGAAAGGTATTCTCTCTAGCAAAAGTAACAATTCAGACAACTAATCACCCATAAAACATATTAAAAGCAGATGAAGACTGAAAAACATGTGGCAAAATGTGATGAGATTTCCACTCCAGTAGGTGATGGATTCAGATATATCAAAAGTGAAGTGAGCTGGAAAAATGACACTTGGTGATGTGCTCAGGATGATCTGTAGTTATGGTCTACCATTACTCAGGCTGATGAATCTTAATACCTGGTTATATTGGGTTATCATGGACTGCGACTCTGCCTAATGATGGTGCCTGCTTTTGAGCTCATGAACTGTGCTCTACAGAATGTGCCCTAGTGCTAAGGACACAATGTGATCTCATACTGTAGATACTAAAGCAACCTGTGATACCAGTGAGCCAATTAAAATCAGTCATTTTAAATGTATTCGCTTCATCAACACCTGCCACTTTTCATTAACCACAAGACACGAACGGTCTTTTTTTTTGTTTGTTTGTTTTTGCTGAGAATTACTTTTACCCAAATTTAGGGGCATGACTCTCCAAGTGGCATTATGCAGTATTAAAATGTGTCTTCTCAACTATCATCCCCAGACCTAATTTAAAATGAATACTACCATTCTACATATCATTCCGGAACATTACAAAATCGCTACTTTAAGTACTCTGTAATTCCTTATAATTATTTCCTGGTTAACATGAAGTATGATGAACGATTCAGTTGTGGATTTTTACAGTAAAAAACATACATCTCTATCACATCGCTATGAAGTGACCCATATTATTTGTATATTTAAATGATGTGCTTTGGTACAAGTATTTCCTTTGGAGGATTACCTGTGGAAAAACAGCAAATCTTCCTTACTGAGCTTTCTTTGTTCCATAATTACATTTCAGAAAAGCTGTGCTAAATATTAACTGAGACCCCTTTGATCCAGCTTTCTATAAATAAGGTTATAAAAGGAAACATTCCCTTTCACGTCTTAAAGTTAGATATTCTCCCCTCTGCCTGTGTTTTTTTTTTTTTAAATAGTTTTTGTGATCTGGGCTCTTTGATGTTTTACTGAGTCAGGCATTAGGACACATTTATCCTTGCTTCAAAACTGTGCTGCTGCCATCACCAATAACAAAAGTACACTTTCAGTGTTGTAAATAATTCACATCATTTGTCTCATCTGTTCTGTTATATAGTAAGAACAGACCGAGGAGAAAACAAGGGCACTTTCATATCAGCTGATGACTTTTCCACCCTGACACCATGCTCCCTGGATGATATTCCCATTGTTTGATACACTGTCCTCGGCAAAGCCTCAAGAGCATTGTTTTCCCTGTTCCAGCACCACATCTGTATGGGTTTGGAAGGCTTTCAAGTTGTAACAACTACATTCCTTTCTTTATTCATTTCCTCTCAGACGTGGCGTGCACAGTCGTATCTCGATGTAAAAAAACAATTAACTAAAACCCTTCTATCAATTAAATAAAAAGCAAGCACGACCATGTGTGTGTGGGTGTGGATATATATTAGAGGTCGGCACGGGTAAAAAATGTGGAATCGGGTACCCGCTGTGAAAAATACCCGGGTACCAGGATCTTTTCCGGGTAATGATTAAAAAAAAAAAAAAAAAAAATCACATATATTAATGTTAAGTGCATGATACTTATTTAAATACAATATAGTACACATACATTTAGTCCCTTCAGATCTGCAGGCTGTGTACTGGAAACATAAAAATACTACTACTACGAATACTACGACTACTACTACTAATAATAATAATAATAATAATTGAGGCAGCTGGGTTTTGACGGCAGTCGTAAAGAGTTAATGGGACTTGTGCGTCTGTTTGGTTGTAATAATAAAGTCCCATTCCTGATCACTAAATTATGTCTTGTGAATACATAACAATGGCATCCAAGCAAAGCATTGTGTGGAATTTCTTTACCAAGCAGGAGAAAACAGAATTTGTGCCATGGAAATACTTCATTCCAAGGAGGAAGCACACTTACTTAATGTGCTCAACATTATTTTATTTTTATTTTATTTATTTGCTTATTTATTTTTAAATAAAGGCTACTTGCCCTTCCAACTGCATTGTCATATGTTCTACATTTTCTTTAAATTCTCAAATTAATAAATCAATACCCGGGTAGTAAAGAGACCCGGGTAGGGTCGGGTAATTTAAAACCCGACGGGTATCCAGGTTTTCGGGTACTCATGTCGACCTCTAGTGTATATATATATATTGCCATTGAAAAAATACACCAGGGGGCGGAGATGGGACGGCACCGAGTTATTTTTTTTTCCTGTCATTCAGTGCAGAACAGATATGAGGAATAAAAATAAATTTAACAACATCTCGGATTTCAGTAATTTGTTCATGGTCTGTGTCAGAGAGGGGTGGATAATGTGCAGAAGTGTCTTTGAGTGAGTATAAAGACAGCGATTTTGTTTTGATTTTTTTTGGTATTTATTTCTGTTTTGCTATCTTCAGGTTTGTTTAATTGTTCTTCATCCAAATTGGCATGCCTACTTACTACTTTTGGTATTTTCTTGCTGGTAATTGGTCACTCAGTTTTATAGTTACTGTACATCTGTAACTGTAAGCAAGATGGCTACCAATACTTTAAATTTTATGAGCCAGCGTAGTGATTTAGAATATGTGACAAGGCTCCAACTGCCCGTATCCATCCAATATATGGTCAGCTGGAACCTTGCTCGACCATTGCTTGTTTCACGTTCCATTGCCAACCCTGGATTATAAATATATATATATATATATATATATATATATATATATATATATATATATATATATATATATAGAGAGAGAGAGAGAGAGAGAGAGAGAGAGAGAGAGAGAGAGAGAGAGAGAGAGAGAGAGAGAGAGAGAGAGAGAGAGAGAGAGAGAAACACACACACACACACACATACACATAATATATAAACCCACCCACAAAAAATAATAAGACATGTTTCAGCCTGATAATCTGTAGCATACAAACATAACTTGCCATTAGAGGATCACTGTTTGACTACTTGGGAGAACAGTGTGAAATTGTTGCTGAAAGGCCGTCTTACCCCTCAACAGACATCTAAAAGTAACAATGGTATCAACAAAGCATGTCACAATTTCAAGGAAAGCTGACATCTCCAAAGGTGACAAGGTATAAGCTACCTATACAGCTCCAAAGGCTGTGTTGTCTATAAACATTAATAAACACTGGATGACAGTGAAGTGATGAAGAGCAAAGACATATAATAAAAACAACTAACAAATTACGTTAAGATTCAGCTTTGTATATTGCTATAAGGAAATGTTATTTCTTGTTTAGGTTTTTCTTTTGGCAATTCGGACTGTATTTTTATGTTGTGAGCAGTCAGAGAAATACTAATAGCTGAGAAAAAGTATAGATTCCTGGGTATGGTTTTCACTACCAGCTCTTCTAAGAAAATGCCATGCTGTATAAATAATCTAAAAACTAAAAACCTTTAATGTCTTGCATATTTTAATTAATGCTTCAAATACTTTTCCTTTGATTAAAATTCAATGAGATGATAGATGACTTTGTTTTAAGCTTTTAGATATAGCATGTGTAGGTCAAAAGAGACACTATTGCTTGAAGAAACTTTTTCTTTCATCAGGAATGATGGATTTATATAGTTTACGGGGATAAACCTCTGTATCAGAAAAAGAGACACAGCAGAGATCAATAAAACAAGGCCTCCTCATGATCCTGACCACTATTTCAGTAGACCACTGTGGGCACTCTTCACCAAAAAACAAGCCCCTAGAGAAGTTCCCAAGTCAAGTTTAAATTTAACTTGAAACTTGAGATAGTCATTCACATTTGACCAACCACCAATACATTTTCTACTACTATTCTAATTTATTGCCATAGTCCCCTGGATGCTGATTTTAAGGAAATGACACACCCAACCCGCAGCTGTGTGGGACAAAGTGGAACCCACCAGACATTGATAACTTATCCCAGTCTATGCTCCCAAAAAAAAACAGCAATTCCATTACACTCCACTACTCCATCCACACAGCTCTGCATATTTTCACAAACCACAATTGCAGGCTGTCATTTTCTGGCATACAGGCTGGGCTGTCTTAAAACAACAACAAAAGTTTTTTACTTGAACTATACTTACGGCATATAGCTAAGCTGTTTTTTTAATTGCTACATTTTTTTTTTCTGATTTGATTGTGGAAATTAAAAGTTGAAAAATGTAAGCTTAAGATGTAAATTATATTTTAAATCAGACTGAATTTAAAAATTGGTTATTAGATTTGTTCATTGTCACACAGTTTTCAGATAACTGCATAAACCTGTTTTTCGATATGAACAAAGTTAACTATTTGCATGACATACAATCCTGTCCAACTATTTTGAACATGTTTCTCTAGTTAACCTAAAATGCCTTTTTATATAGTTTTACAGTATATAGTTCCTTTAATCTTGGGTCTAAGGCTGCATTCACACTGGGTCCTTTTCAAACAGACTCGGTCTGGTTCATTTAGTTTGAAACAATGTATTAATTTGCTTGCTGTTCACACTCATCTACGAGCAAAGGGACTGAGTTTGTTTGGATGCAAGCAAGCTAAAGTTATTTTTTTTTGGTCCCTTTCCGTTTTTTTTCAGGACTGAGTTTGTTTGAGTTCACAATGCAGTTTGCAAGTGCACTCCGCTCGTTTATATGGTGTGTGAACTGGATGTTCACAATATTCTGCAAGGCACATTGAAAGATTGCAGCTACTGATGTATTGCTACGGTTTTTAATATAGTATGTTTCAGATTCTTACATATTGCTGTGGAGTCATTTTTGAGAAAATACTTAATATATTTTACTATTTTTGTGAGTTTTGTTCAGTTCGGCTTGGATTTTGGTGTCTGACCAAATTTTCCATCAGAGCTTCGGTTTTCCGCACTGTCCATGTAGTTTAGGATTACCAGATTTCCACAGTGAAAAACTGGGAGTTTTTTTTTCTTCAATTCACTGATGCTGTAGGAATGCTGAAGCCGTTAACAAAAATAACAGTATATAAAATAACACAATAATAGTTTAAAAAATGTAACATTGGGTGAACTCCAAAACATGATTTTCAACTATTACCATTTGAACGAGTGGCGCATCCAGTAAAGGCGCTCTGCATGGAGTGCAGGATGCGCAGGTTTGAATCCAGGCTATGTCATTGCCGACCGTGACCGGGGGTTCCTAGGGGGCGGGGGAACAATTGGCCGAGTGGGAATATGATGAATGCAAGGAAGCATGCAAGTTGATAACGACTTTGTGGTTATAAATGTATTACAGATCAACTGAAATGACAAGAAGGTTTTCATTTTACTACATTTGGAAACACAATTGCACAATGGGTTTCAGAAAACCCTCACTGAAAATTGTATAATGCTTTCGAAGTACCTTTAATAGAAACAATCAAGCTGATGTTTGAATTTGTTTTTTTATTACCCTAGTTAAGCATCAGTACATGTTGCAGTGTTGTAAAGTGTAGGTGCTAAAAAATATCCTCCCCCCCCCCCCCCCCCCCCCAAAAAGGAAAAAAATCCTACCCAATCACACAACTATAAAGGGACTTTCACTAAAGTGGCTATGCCTGGAGTTTTAGTTTCCAGTGTGACCCCATTTTACATTTTAGGTGTTAACCTCAAATAGATGATGCATCATATTTCAAAATCTCATGTTGTAGCAGTTTGTACAAAGTTAATTTTGAAATGGCATGTAGAACCTTGCTTGTTTATCCATTTCAAAAACCATTTTCATTTGAGGCTCACGCAGACCTCAGCATTCTAAATGAGTTATGGCAGGGGCAGGATAAACAGAAGAAAATTAAAAACAATTCCAGGGACTCTCCTGTGTACACTGTTTTCTCATATTTGTCTCGCTAGCAGCCTGACCCAATAACCCTCTCAACAGCGTGTTAGGAGGTCACACTCACATGAGAATATATGTATTAAAACTGTCCCGGGAGAACAACTGACTTAAATATATCAAACAATCTAGTAATATCACTATTGTTTATTTTGACCATAGGTTGAAAAAATAATGGAAAAAAAAGCCTTATTACATTAAACCAAATAAAGTGTGTGTGGGGAAGGGGGGGGGGGGGGGGGGGTGGTCAGGCATTTTTTAATCTACCTTAAAAAATGGTTTGAAATTGTAAACTGGATTGCTTTGCTTCAGAAATGACAGTGTGGCTAATAACAAGCGTACCATATCCAATCTCTTTGAACAGTGTAGCAGAAGAAATTTTTAACAGCGGGTAGGGAAACTGGTTGGGACTCAATCTGAATACCAAAAATACAAAGACTAATGAAATAATGATACTGTACAAAGTGTTATTGCTATCTTACTTTAATCACACTTGACAAAATTCATTCGGCAGTAATGTTAGGAATGCTATGCAATCATTAGATTACTAAGTGCGCCTATTAATTGGCTAGTAGTTTGTTGCTGTCCATCTGGATGTATTTCGACTGACAAGAAGTACAGTATTTTACAAACATGTATTGATTTGATACCATTCTACATTTTCCAACATAATAATAGGTAGCAGCTCTGTGACCGTGGCAGTTTTCTTAAGCAAGCAGAACCCGGGAGATAGAACAATGGTTTCTTTGTAAGAGGCTGCAGTACTGTATTCAGGCCTGATGTAGCTGTATCCAGGGGTAGTATCCAACGCGCAAGCTTTCCTGTAAGGGTTACTCTCAAGTATTTGATTCCAGCAATCCACACCGGATGTTGACAGGAAAAAAAAAATGTTACATAATCCCGGGGCCATGGTGTTAAAGGTTAGTCACTATAACAGAGAAAAGCAGAGCAACTATTTTACATCAAACCATATTAATGATAATCGGCTAGTAATAGGAATCACCATCCTTTAGATTCAATTACTTTATATTGGTGCATTTTATTAGCATAAAAAATATATGCATTTCAATTACCAGTACTGTGCATTGCCCATTGCCTAGTAAAAAATAAAATAATTCAGCAAAGGACCATAGCATTTAGATGGGTGCCTATTATCAGATTGTGTTTCTTAATTCTGGTTAACTGAACTTTCTTAGGCGCCTCACAAAGCTGTCTAGCTAATGATCTGTGCAGTTTGTTCGATTTTGAGTGCTCTGTATTAATCAGACTCATAACATCATATTCTTGGTGGTGTTATGTGTCTGCGGTGTTAATTCCTTTTAATAAAACAGTGCAGCAGGTTGGAAGCAAGCACTGATTATCTCTCTACGGTACAGTAAATACAATTAGTGCAACATAATGGACGGCACACTTTTCAGTGAACTCTGGTGACACTGGATAGCAACTAAGCTATACCTTTTGGTAATACATGAATCAATCTAAAAAATAATGCATTTGGGACTTATTATTTTCATTGATTTTCATTTCATTTTTTTCATCCTTCAGCTTCTTTCTTTCTCGCTGCTGCAGCAGCTGCATCGCCAGTTAAGCCTGCAACTATCTAATCTCCAGCCACGCCGTTCAAAGCGCTGCTCCATTATTCAACCTCTGCTGTGTCTCCATTATAAAGATCGGCCCTCCGCCAATCTTTTTAAAGCTCTGTTCGACAAAGGCATCAACATTCCCGTCAGCAGCAATCGCCTTCCCCTTAAAAATCTATTGCGAAGCTGTTTGTCTTTTCCTCCGCCTGCAAACAACTACAAGCAGGCGCCCCTCCCCGACTTTTCTTTAAAGATTGGTACATCAACAAGCTATTTTCGTAAAGGTATGTTCTCCTCTGTAGCAGTTAAAGCAGCAGTCGTGTCCCTCCCCACCTGGTCATTCGATAACAGAATCGCATAATTCTGTTACTCTCTCGTCTCCTTGCAGACACCATTGCAGCCTCTGCTCCCTCAACGCCCACCTCCGCAGTAGATCTGTCAATCACCTAGCTTGGGTCTGTTCCCCAAGTGGATTCCTGGTTTAGCAACTCACTGCTACTTACATTCAGCAGCCAACACAAAAAATCATAATGGGTAAGCATTAATTTGGTTTCAATTCCCAGTTCAATGCGGGAACCCCAGCTTTGTTCTCGTTCTAGTTCCGTGCTTTGTAACGTATTACATATTAACGTATTACTCGATACCAGGACCAGGTCCGACATTACAATTTTCCCTTTCCGGTCCGATGTCGGACCCTGTTCGACATCATCAAAAAGACGTAAAGCACAGGTCTCTGTCATTTTTTCTCCAGAAAAAGCCAAGAAAACCATTCAATGGCCGAGTGAGACCGATAGGAGCTGAAAAAAAAAGGGGGCAGATCTGAGCAATACACATAGCCCCGGCACCACAGAGATAACATGGACATAAACAAACAAGATAGCTGCTTCTGCATCCAGCGCTCAAAGAATATCACAAACATTTACAGAGTTTTTTGAGATGTTATAGTAATAAAATAATGACTTGGATCGCATTATTTGGTGATAAAACGAGTGATCAGGAGATGACTTATCGGTATGCACGACTATGAAGAGGTAAGTGAAAAATATAGCGAACAAGGGGTGGGGCGGGGCTGGAGATGCAGTACTGAGTGTCCTGTTGATATGCAGTGCCTTTTAAACCTGTTTTACTGTGAAAAAAATACTTTTAAACAGCGCGTCTAAAATAAACTCTGTGTGTGAAAATAAATTGGACCTGACGTGCCTGAGACGCTCTGAATAAATAGACCGCAAAGGGTCAACCCCATCCCCACCGACTACACATTATAAGACTGGCTCTTTCGCCGGTCTCAAATAGTAAACAATAAAAGACGGACGGTGCTCGACCGCCCGCACATAAACAAAAATACAATGATTAGGATGGACGGCTTCGTCCACTCGCGTACAAATACAATAATAATAATAATAATAATAATAATAATAATAATAATAATAATAATAAATGAAAACATACATAAGTAAATACCAAGGGGTGGACAGTTTGCCACAATGATGTATTTAATGGCCATTGCTGTTCCTAAGGTACAACTGACATGTGCAAGGTGTTATTGAATGCTTGGTGTGGTCAAGTCTAAACTAACGACAGCCTCATTTACAAATGTAAAGTGATCACCATTGTCAAACAATCTGAACATTTAAAAAAAGGTCCTCCCCCCATGAATTTGTAAAATAAACCATACAGACATTTTTTAGAGATATTTTATTATTTGACTGCTGTGTACTGTTATATAATTTGCTGTCCCCAAGACTAACACTGCATAATATTTTGAAAAATGAATAGTCATACCATATAAATTTTCATACTGCATCTGTGTTATGCCAACTTGGACCAGCTCGTTGTTGTCTGGATAGGTCGGGAGGTGTATTTCAGTACACTCTCGACCAGGTGTGCCGCATCACAACACAGCAGTGCCAGCAGCAGAAGCACCTGTTCCAGCAGATGCGTGCAGACAAGGTAGCACAGAAAGAAATGATTCTTTACATAGTTAAAAGAAATCAACCAAACAAATTATATTTTTAAATAAACATCTGTTTTATTTAAATATGCATGATAATGTAACAGTGCTTCGTTCTGTTTTTGCGGGGATGGGGGGGTAACATTTATAATTTATTAAATCTAGACGCGGGTTCTGAACCATATAGTTTAAGTTCATTTTTTAAAACTTCTTCAGATCAGCAACACATTTTCATGTGCCCGAATAAAGCCCTTCCTTCGCCTCTTCGGCATGCTTCCATGTACCTTGGTACTGCTGTCGGTAGATTCCATTAGGATATGTTTTTGAGCCGCTACCGAGGGCCCTCAGGGAATATTTATAGAGCTGACATATATGGACGGCTTTTGTTAGTTTTAAATGTAATGCGATTAACTAGGACAAAATCGGCAAGTACTTTTAATGAGTATACCCCATAAACTCTAAACATGGTTTTCTGTATCCCCCTCCCAAAGAAATAATTGAATACCATACATGCCAACAGTCCCTGTATGGTCGTGACAGTCATTATTTCCGTGCAACTGTCCCACGTCCTGTTGACCCTCGTACACTGCGTGGCAGGGATTGTGTTCACATGACGAGAGTTTATTGACATATGTCATATCCAGTCATATTGGAGAAGCGTATTGTTTCATCACTGCTGCTGCTATATGATTTCATGTGTAGGAGTATGAATAAAATGTGGGAGCCAATGGAACGCAAAGGACTGGAGTTAGCTACACCCATCATTTCCATACAGAATTTGTTGTGATTATCATATATATTAAATAAAGTCAGCCTGTCAGGTCCAGCAAATGAAAATGGCATCTATTAAAGTAACAAAAAGAAAGTGCTCATTTAACAGTGACTGGAGTAAAAAATATTCATTTATTTTGTGCAGTAGAAAACGTTAGGTTATTATCATAACCCTGGTTCCCTGAAATAGAAATGTAAACCTAACATTCCCTTTCAAGTACGAAATGTAACCATTACTGAATGGATGAGTGTACCAAAGCCGTCGCAAGGGCAATATTGCAGAACGACTGGAAAGCTACAAAGCTAAAGCCAAGAGGCTGGCCTGTAAGTTACCATATGGAACCCCAGTAACAAGAAGCTAGGGTGAAAAAATGGAGGGAGAACTAACCTATGTGCCTGTGTTGTAAGGGTCAACTGGGAAGCCTTCCTTCACACTCTAGTTCCAAAACCAGGGTTTTGAGGATACAAGACACTGAGTCTGTAGAACCTGGTGAAGGTATGGGGAGTAGCCCACACCACTGCATTGCATAGTCTTTGACAGATGCACCCTGGAATAAAGCCCACGAAGTTGCCATGCCCCTGGTGGAATATGCCTGGTGAACTTGCCCCATTGAGAGGGGGCAAGTTGGCCAGCTCATAGGCAGTCCTGACTGTCTGTTATCCATTTGGACAGCCTCTGCTTAGACAGGGCTTGGCCACAGGACTTAGCAGACAAAAAAATTGTTCGCGCTGCCTCCAACTTTTTGTCCTGTCAAAGTAGTACGCCAGGGCTCACACTGGGCAAAGCGTATGGAGCTGTCGCTCCCCGTCAGACTGGAAAGGAGGTCGATGGAAAGCCTCCAATTCTACACACTTGTTGAACTGAAAATAAAAAGAGATCTTCCCCGTAGCTTTGACGTTGGAACCTATTCATAATATTTCCATACCGTCCCAGTTTAAAGATTTAAAAATCTGGTCACCTTAGTTATTCACAACCTAAAAGGCATGAGTAAACAACATGAACCACTTAACTATTATCACATAGTTAGTGTATAGCCCCAGGTAAAATTTTAGAAACACAAAATTAATCTGTAGCTTTCACCTAGAAAAAAATAACGCCTAAATCTTTTGTTTTTAACAGAACCAGACATTTACTGTAACTTGCACAAATGTTTAATGATTTTGTTCACTTGCACTCCTTAACAAATCCAAGTATCAGATGCAGTAGTAACCATGAGAGTGAGTTACCAGATTAAGCTCCACAGTGTTCCGTGAAGGGATTATGGGGAGCCTTCAAACCACCAGGATGCTTGAAAATAAAGGATTGCTGCACTAGAAATCATACATATTTCTGCATTTTCTTTTTTACATAAATGGTTCTTCTCAATGGTTTTTTTCAAGAAATAGGTCAATCGGGACAGAAGCCAGCTGAATTCAAGGCAGCCTATAGGGGTCAGCCAGAAAACAGTGGAATTCAAATCAGTTAAAAAAAAATGTAAAAAATGAATGCCAAGGTTTAAAACAGGAGGTAATATTTCTACATAGCTAGTCCTTGAAGGTTATATTTCTTTTAAAAAGCACAGTAGGTATGCATAAAACTGTATGTATGCAGTAGTATTGCTGTAAAAAGTGAATTTCCACAATGCAGCAGTATACTGTACTTTACTGCAATAATACTGAAGAACATATTGCAAGGGCTTTAATTGTAAAAAAAAAAAAAAATCTTAAACAGTGAGCTGTTTTCTTCTTTTTAAAATTAGATACAACTGGCCTTTGTGTTGAAGAACTTGTTATATTTGAGATATCAGTATCACCAAAATCTGCATCCACGCTACGTTAAAATGTAAGAGACAGGTTAATGTGTAAATAACACCCTACCAAAGTTTTATCAAAATTGGATAAGTGGTCCTGTGGATGTATGTAAAGCTCTCAAGTGTGACATACGTACGTTAGGGCGCCTCCAATACTGTGCATCCCTATCTCCATTGGGATTATCTTTAATTTTACAGATTCATGCTACCCAGTAGAAATATAAAACGATTCTGCTCTTCCAGGCTTACAGAATATGTGAGTCACAAAGGTAAATTAAAATAAGCAGATTGCAGATTTTCTTTCAAGGTCAGGAGTCACTGCTATTTTTAAGAATGGTCTCCCACCACCCAGGCTTTCCTGACTCAGAACTAGTGCTACCTTACACCTACAGACTGCTGACACTTCAGTACGATAAATACAACAGGTTTTAAAATGAGCAAGATCAGAACCCATCAAGGCTACAAACTTCAGATTACACATTTTTGGTATAAAATTAAAATTTTGCATGAGCAATAGCTTTAAACAATTTTTAGACCTCACACAGCACATTGTTTATAACAAAAAAAAAAAAAAAAAAAAAAAAAAACACTGTACAAAATCAGTTATAGCCCTGGTCTTCCCTTCACCATTATTTTTATAATTTGTCTTTATAATTGTAACTAGACGGATAGATTGGAATTTATTTTGTGTGCTTCTCAATATTTCGCATTGGACTAAAACAATATTATATATATATAGAGAGAGAGAGAGAGAGAGAGAGAGAGAGAGAGAGAGAGAGAGAGAGAGAGAGAGATAGATAGATAGATAGATAGATAGATAGATAGATAGATAGATAGATAGATAGATAGATAGATATTTTATGTAGATTTTGAAAAAAAAAATATTTGACAACATTTGTATTTCTTTAATTGGCTCATAAATGATATAATGTGGCAACGTGGCTGGTGCAACGTTGTATTTTACTGCAGACACACACAAGTCCAGAAATTGACAAACAAACACGGTTTTCTTTAAATATTTACAAACAAAGAAAACAAACACCTAGCTCCTTTTGGAGAGCTAACTAACCGTACACAGTTTTCCCTAACTACCACAGGACGGCTAAACCGTTTGCCTGTATCAAAACACAGTTTCTAATAAAGTAACATACTCTGTACTTACTAACAGTTCTTGCACGCTTGACTCACACCAAACTGACTCCTACTTCACCTCTTTTTAATTGGAGATGTTTACAAAGTGGATACATTTTAAGATCTGGAAAAGGCAATTGAACTTTTCAAGGCATCTTTAAAAAAGCAATATCTATATATTTGTGGTAATGTGGCAGGCGGTCAATACTGGTCAGCGGCGAGAATAGCAAATACCCAGAGACAGTACTGCAGTTCAGCGCTTTCTGTGCACTTTTAATAAAACAAAACACGGGAAAAAGTTCCAAACAAAACACTTCTAAATACACACAGCATGCAAGCACAGCTATACTGGCACATAAATTAATTCTCTTTATTCTGTTCAGGCTTGGCACACTCCTCCACACACTCTCGCGCTGTGCTGCAAAACACACCACTTCCAAACAGCACAGCTTTTTGTCGGACTACCAGATTTAATCCAGTAGTAATATGTTCAGATACCAAGGTAGTTACCTCATTACTCTGAAGTCGTGGTTCGAATTTTAAATGGCGGATTGAGTTGATGTCTTGATCTGTATTGCATCACCACAGTTAAACATACTTCCAAACAAACTCCTTTGTCCTTTTTTTATAGTGTGTGGCCAGGAGTTATTGACAATCATTCAATTACTACCTGGATACATTCCACACTTTTCCAAACACTTATCAATCAAACAATGCATGCCATGTGGCTGTGCAAAGAGTGGCCATTTTGGTTCCAGACTCCTTCACCAAAATGGCCACCAGCCACCAAACTCACACACCCACACAACCTGCACCCATGTGCAGAGCCTATGCTCTGTCGCAACTTCTCCTCTACTCAGTAACAATATATGTAAGCACTATACTGGAACCGAAGTGGGAAGGGTATGTTAACAGTATATAAGGATGTATATTAAATAAATATCAGAACTATAACTTATTTTAACATAGAACTGGAACGTGACATGCAGATACAACACTGATTATGGATACTAAAATAATTGTAGAATGGAATTTATGACTGCACAGCTTGACTGGTAAATTCCATATTAGACACCACTGCTTTTACATAAATAAACCGGTACCAAGGCATCACATGGCACAGACACATTTTTCTGGAACTGACTACAGATAAAACAACCCTTTGTCTGAGTAAACAAAGCCTAACCTTTATACTCTTCTGTGAGGGAATATTAGAGATTATCACCTCTGTATGTGAATTTTTGCACTATGTATGTAAAAGCTTGCAATAAAAATGAATCCCCCTTCAATTGCAGATGCATTCTTCCTTTTTGGGATGCCATTATTCAAATGGCAGATTTGGGGTTTTGTATTGAATAGCGCAGATTTTAGTTTGATTTATCAAGACAAAAACCATGGGCTAGCACAGCGACTCTATACTCTTAAGTGCCAATGTGTAGCATATCTCATGCTGAAGCTCTGCGGGTCTGGCATTTGTATTCAGCATAGAAATATGGCAACTTTAGGTAATCTAGACAATGTACAGTGTAGGTGTGGAAGGGTGTCGCTTTCCTCGGTGATGGAGTTAGTGGTTACCCGCTGGGAGATAAATGCAGATCTTTTAGTTGCAGAATACTCTACTGTTGACTAAACTGGAACTGCCAGGCACTAGTCACAGAGCAGCCTGGGGCTAAACCATGCCCACCTCTATCCCAGCAGGGGTTTCAGTGTGGAGCAAAGCTTGTGGAGCTCCTGCAGAGACTGTTGCTATATGCAAGACAGAAAAAATATCTGGGAATGTAGTTCCCTACCATATTATATCACTTTATGAACTGTTGAAGAGAACTAATAGAACACAAATCTGCCACAAAATACAATTTAAATTCCACCTGACAGCAAACAGATATGTCCTTACAAATGTAACACGAACAGTCTCCTGTCAGGACACTGCACTCTGATTGGCTATCATATTACTGTTAATAAAACAATGAATAATCCTCTCCCTACACTGAAACCCTAACCTTAAGTCAGTACCCCATACTGCAGTCATTATGCATCTAAAGTAGTTCATGTTTGGCAGTGAATAAGCGTTTTTGTTACTTTAGTTGTCCTGACAGGAACATTTTGTGGTACCTTTGTAAACACTGTGCAAACAGACTATTCTGTATTAGGGGTAGCCCCAAATAGTCGAAACGTCGACTAGAAAAGTGACACTCAATCTCAGAAACTAGTATTTAACTGGCAGCAATACTGTGTGTTTAAAGTGTATACTACCAGCCACCTAGTAATGTATATTTCTTATTGTATTCTGCAGTTTTAATTGAAACAGAAAGTAATTATGAGGTGTGCGGTTTCAGATGAACGTTAGTGCAGTTTCATATAAATGACTACGAATTACATTTTAGAACATTAATAAACAGTTTTTAAAAAATCCAGGTAGTTTCAAAATATGCACAAACAGCAAAGTAACTGTATGTACACAAATATAGCACCGCACATTATCACACACGTGATTTATTAATATTGTTTTTTAAAGACAAGTCGACTATTTTTTGACTATTCGACTCTGGCAAATAAGTAGTCCTAACAGTTGTTAGGTACTGCTGTTTACCTGTTTTTTGTATTTTGTATTTACTTGCTGCTTACCCCAAAACCTCACTGAAAACCACAGTCTGTTAGAAATATCTTGGTTTTACATACAATTAAATAAATGTTAAAGTAATATTTATATATTATGTGGTAAATAAAATTGTACCATCTGATAGCTTTAAATTTTACATAGAAAAACATTTAAAAATAATTAACCTGTGTGTAATTCTCATATTGACGAGGTGAAAATCAATTTTAATTATTTCAGACTTTATAATTGTCATACAATGATAATCAATCATTTTTTAAATAGTTTTGAGTAAATAGATATGCATCATGTCTACACAAATTTTATGTTTTGACAACTTACATGTTGACTTTTCATTTGACCAAAGGCAATGGGCGTGAAGGAATGGATGAGACCTGTGCTCTCCATTTTATTAGTTTTTTTCACAGTTAAACCGCATGTAGTAATTTAAAACAATTAGCTCTTCAGTGTGCAAAAGGTACGTTCCAGTTACTAAATGTGATATAGAAATCGACAGGATACATTAACAGATATCCCAGTCTGTCAGCGATAGAACTGTTGAGGGTATACCAAAGGGATTCTGAGGACCCAAACAGAAAACATAGTACCCTACTGTCATCTCAAGACACAAAGAAATTCACATTAAACACATATCCACATTTTTACATATGAATTTCTGTAATTATCAATTTTTGTACACAGTAGATCATTAAATGTAATGTGTGTGTATGTCCGTAGACTGCATTTTTAAATTTTGAACAGCACAGTATCTCCAGTTTTCAGTATGGTGGTCTTCTACCTTATACAATGGATAAATCAACCTACTGAGTCTGACAATGCATTGTGGGTGAAACGGGTGAATGGACAGACAGAGCTGTGCCGTGCAATGAATGTTATCAAGGAATGGTGGAAGAGGATATCCAGCAAGCTGAAAATGTAGATAGACAGCAATAGAAGAACTTGTCGAGGACATAATCAAAACCAGTGCCCCCCAGGCTAGAATGACTAAGGGACTTGCACCCCTGCATTGCACTGATTGCCTATTTGTTACAGACACAGGTATTTCACCAGCCCAAACCTTGTCATGTATTTATTTCAAGTAATTTTCTATCTATCCTTTGTCTATCCTCTTCCTTTTCTTTGACTTGCTTGCTTTCAGTGTTATTCCTATGCGTTACTTCTTTCTTGTGATTTCCTCAGGTACTGTAGAAAGACTAGGCAACAAACTGAACACATAAGTACTGTTGATGGAATATGAGCAAGGACAAGTGGCCCATTTTTCTTAACTAACTAATTAAAAATATCATCAATAATGAGTGCTTTATTTTTCACGTAGGAACACAAAACATGGCACCAAAAGAATCAAGATGAAGAGGAACCTGCTCATTTGACAGATGACCTCATCACAGAACCATTTAGTTTCTCTGCATCTTAAACAGGGCACATTTCATGGCACTCCTGTAAAATTTCATAGTTACAAACATCTACTATTAAATTAAAAACAGGTTTAACAAATCTGGAAGTTATTTAGGAAGATGTACTTGAACAGTGGACGTTCCCAAAAATAATTGCCATTTTTATGTTTCCCATATTTTAAACTGTGGTCATATTTTTTTTTTCATGAATATACACGTATGTCTCAAATTATTACTGAATATATATATTCTTCGCCATAAAAAAAATTAGCAATACAAACTGCTGTGTAGTATATGCATTTTGTACAAATAGTTTGTAGCTTTGCTGTGTGTGCTGTAATAAGAACAATGCCAGTAATAACAATTTAAATCAGGGCCTACTGAATCTGGGGTTATGTAACTCCAAGGTTATGTAATGTTATCCATCTGGTAACATTATAGCAGCAGCAATTCATTTTAAAATATACATTTAGATACAGCAGATCAGTCCTCTATAATGTACAGTATATCTTTACAGATCCCTTGCATATGAATTTCTGTTATACACAACAATACAACAACTCAATTCAGTGCTCAAAAGAAACACCTTTTAAAAATATGCAGCAACTGCACCCTTTTTCTCATTCTTTCAAAAATTCTAACCCCCATCTTCAGTACTGCAGTTTCTTGCAACTGAAAATTAGTTTGTCCAGCTTAGTTCACTGTGACACTCTAGAATCAAAAGATGTACACTTGATTTGCAGTGCTTTAGTTTGATAGTTCTACAGTTTAATACTTCTATCGCATCTTGACAGAGTAGGAGTTGGCAACCATGATGACACCTGGATTTGAATCCCACTGACCTACTGATTGATCCATTAAAAGCAGTTTCAGCCACTCATACCATCCTGCTATAAGGCTGTTGATAAATACACAACTGTGGCAATGTGCCCCACCCGTGTGTATTTTTGTGTTGTATGTTGTGTGTGTTAATGTTGGTGTATTATAGTTGGTACACGGGATATAATGTGGGTAATGAGCACGAGTGTTTAAAATGTATAATTGTATTTAGGCACGGGGATTGCACTTCACTTCACATGCATTTAAAGTATTTAATATGTGAGCACGGGGTTGCACATAATTAATTCACGTGCTGGGATTCAAGTGAATAATTAATTAGTAATTGAATCCCGGCACAATAGTATGTATAGATGCACGTTTTACTCACTCGGGGTTGTGTGTTCAGGGCGAAGGAACGGGAGAGGAGGAAAAAAATATAATAATAATCAATTGCTACGTCGTGCTGGAGGACCAGCACGGTACTTGTTTGTTTAGTGTTCGTCCCTGTGTGTTAATGTCTGTTTGTTTTGTTTGTCTGTTTATTTTGGCTAAAGTGCAGTGTCCTGTGTTTTGTTCAAACCTTTTTATTTATAATAAACCGGCGCAAGCAAACACCTTCATCATTTCAATTCATCTGTCTGTGTGTTATTCATTTCCTGGTTCTGACATCACCACTCAGCCAGCCGTGTCACAACAGCCAATATGTTTTGTTAATTTATTACGTTAGATACATTTTAGATGTTTAAGTGGTTTTGAGAGAGCTATATAAATAAACTCAAAATAAAGGGAACTCAAAGTGGCTGTCATTTTTTTCAATCATTTAGTTGTTTCTGGCAACTTGGGGACTCAACAGCACCACAGACTCCTGTTCACTCCTTGCAGATCACTAATTTCCAGCATGCAGGAAAATGTAATCATATTGTGTACAGTAGATGGGGAATTTCATAGTTGTGCCGACTCAGGCCTACAGGGGATTGCATGTTTTGCAGTCATGACTTGTTCTGAGGATCATGTATTTTTAATTTAGTTATAATAATCTATTTAGTGTTATGTAGTGGGTTAGATTCTGAGTTTCTGAAATGTGCTTGCACACACAGCTGCTTTTTTAGTTAACCAACAGCTAAGAAAATAAACCTAACGGTGCGGTACTACATAAACACAGTTGTCAAACATTTTCTTTAATTGTAGATATTTACATAAGTCACAATTGTTACACTTACCTCTCAAGAAAATAATTAATATAGACAAGCTGTTCAGCTATTTTAGTTTTATAGCTTTAGTTATGGGATTTAGACAATGACAGAATGATTGCTAAGAGTGTGTGGGGGGGGGGGGCAATATTATAATAAGGGCTGACAAAGCTTGTTGCATCAAGACAAACATTTAAGGGGGGCTCCCGAGTGGCGCATCCAGTAAAAGCGCTCCACATGGAGTGCAGGATGCGCCCTATAGTCTGGACGTCGCGAGTTCGAGTCCAGGCTATTCCTTTGCCGACCGAGAGCGGGAGCTTCCAGGGGGTGGCACTCAATTGGCCGAGCGCCACCCGGGGGGAGGGAGGGTTAGGTCGGCCAGGGTGTCCTCGGCTCACCGCGCACCAGCAACTCTTGTAGTCCGGCCGGGCGTTTGCAGGTTTGCCTGTAAGCTGCCCGAGAGCTGCGTTGTCCTCCGACGCTGTAGCTCTTGGGTGGCTGCATGGTGAGTCCGCAGTGTGAAAAAAAAGCGGTCGGCTGACGGCACACGCTTCGGAGGACAGCATGTGTTCGTCTTCGCCCTCCCGAGTCAGCGCAGGGTTGGTAGTGGTGAGCTGAGCATAATAAAATAATTGACGATTCCAAATTGGGAGAAAATAATAAAAATAATTGGCAACAACTAAATTTATAAAAAAAAAACAAACAAAAAAAAAACATTTAATATCCACAATAATAATAATAATAATAATAATAATAATAATAATAATAATAATAATAATAATAATAATAGTCTTTAAGGTACCAAGGATGTGAATTAGATATGCTGTAAACATTAAATGCTTGCACACAAAATGCAGAATACTGAACCTTCTTTAAAGAAGTTGCATATTGTGGTATATGTGTTTGGAAAGATGAGTTTAGATCAAAACTGTTAACATTTGCCATTTTTGTCTGGAAACAAACTCTGACCTCAAAATGAATAAGGTTAAAGGTGAGTCCTACTCACTTGTCTTTGAACCACTGTGTGCCACAACAATAATCAATTTTAATTCCATGGTCTCTCCATTCACAAAATTTGTCATAGTACTCTATTTACATTTCTTTATCAGTTTTAAATATACAGTGCTCTCTCACTATAACGCGGGTCTCGGGGGACATGCAATATGAGTGTTATAACCAAACAGCGGTATAAACGGGGGAGGGGGTGGGGGGCACTGCGGGACACATAACACACATCTGACTAAAATACAAAATAAAATAACTCCCTCTCTATAATGCACATAATGTAACGTTCTGTGCATTAACCATGCTTAACGCACCATGTAATCAACTGTGTATTTTTTTACTAAAAAAAAAGGTAACATTCCCACTTGTGGATCATTTTAATTAGCAGTTTTTGAACTATAAATAGCCGGGCTAAACGTCAGTCGGGAGTTCAGTTCGAAGCGACAGACAAGCACACCAAGTGCGAGAAGGACAGTGGGTTGGGAGAGGTTGCCGGAGCAGGGCTGAAGCGTCTCGTCTCCCGGAGAAAGCTGCAGCTCCTCTTGCAGCAAAAAAGTTAATACATTAGCAAAGATAACCACGTAATAGGCCTAATATTTATAGAGTTTAAAACCAAATGCTGAATAAGATGTCTGTTATAAAGTGCCAGCGCAGCTTTTCTTCAGTTCAGATACTGTATCAAAAGGGAGAGACGTCATATCCGAGGCACATTATAACCGAGAACCTTATAGCGAGGCACATTATAACCGAGAACCTTATAGCGAGGAAGCACTGTATATTTCAATATAAATATATTCTAAACACACTATAGTTGGTGTTTACATAGGGACATACTTTTAATGATTCAAATGACGATAAATATAAACTACATTTACAGTAATCATACGTGGTGTTTCACTTTTAACCATAGTAGTAAAGATGTTAAAAGAAATGCTGCTGCTGAGAAGAACATACCTTTTTTTACAATTTGCCAAATGCCAGTTAGAAACAGGAAAATAATTTGATCTGTATTTGTAATATGATCTCCCACAGAATTTGCTACAAAGTACACAAGCTAGACACAGGAAATGTCCTAGTGGTTGGTGTAGATTCCTTTAGATAGGGAGGTCACAGGTTCATTCCCCAGTGGGGGCTAGTGTAACCATCATTCTTGAAGCTTGTTTAACATGAGTACTCTGGGGTCTGGCAACTGGCTATCCAGAAGGTGGAGGAGAAGTCCTTCAGGGAAACAATATCACCAATGGGATGCATTCAGGTCTCATAGCTCTCCTGATGAAGAGATTTTTAGCAGCTGACAGCTGTAAGCCCACAAAAACAACATCAAGAAGTTCAGGCGAAAGCTGAGAGCACCATGGAGCCTGATATATCAAAATAGATTCTGGTGTACATTTACTGTACATCATGATGCTTGCTATTTTGACAAACGATGTGAAAAAGTACAAGTGAAAATCTAAGTTTGACATTTATGCATATACATAGACAGATGCCTCGATACACACAATAAACTACGCTTACAGTAATAATGTCCTAATCAATTTTCATCACAATTGGATATGCCTAATACATACTGTTATAAACAACCAAATTCAAATATAATTTTAAATATATAACTTTACCGTCAAGAAATATGCTTCTGCAGTTTAAGCATGTATGCACAAGTTTAATTGGCAAACACAAAAACACAGGAACAAACAAACAAACAAACAGTGACTCGAGGGCCAAAATAAAGATTCAAACAAACAAGAATACGTAGGCTGGGCATTTGCCTTCACTACACAGTTGCAAACAAAACACAGTTACACACACCTATCTCCCCTCCCCAAACAAAGGATTTTGCTCTTCCTTTATAGAGATGGCCACTCCCCAATTAGCACTGAATTACCTAATTGGGGAATGGCCACACATGATTGTTGGCAGGGACAGAATTAAGCCCATCCCTGCCTACCTTACATTACCACACTATATACACAAGCAGGGCTTTTGCCCTGCCACACACCTCCCCCCTTGTGCGCAGCACACATGGCCGCCACCTGCCTCCCCTTGAAACACCAGCCTCCTCCCATCTTGTCTGTTTTTCACCCTCCGGATTCTTGTGGGTGGGTTGGCGGGAGAGTTGTTTGGGGTTGTGGTGGAGGTGGTCCCCTCACCTCCTCTGGTGCCAGTCAAAGCTCCTCCCCTTCCAGCTCTGCAGACAACAGCGGATCCTCCAGTTATGGTACTGGAGATGGCAGAGGCCCCTCCCCTTCCGGGTCTGGAGACGACAGCGGCTCCTCCCATTTTGCACTGCAGATGGCACAGGTTCCCCCCCTTCCAGCTCTGGAGACAGCAGCGGCTCCTTCACCTTTGTCACTGGGGACAGCAGTGCTCGCCTTCGGAAACAGCTGCCCCTCCCATTCTTCCTCTTTCAGGCAGGTCGTTCCTCCATCTCGAGCGTTCGGGCTGGTAGCTCCTCCTGATACTGGAGGGGGCAGCATAACACCAAGTGCTCAAACTCACTCTGCAGCCTCGGCATTAGCTCCCTATGCCAATTTTTGCCTGCAAGAACTGGAAATTAAAGTCTTCTGCACTAGGAATCAGGATGGAGTCTGGAGTCTTTTAAGTCATTCCCAAGACACTACAGAATGATGGCTCCCAAAGTCTTGGCAGTAAAAAAACCCTTTGTAAAGTACATTAACGTCACAGGCACACAAACCCAACATGATTTAAACTATATAATGAGTACCTGCCCAACAGGTTTAGCAATGTCTGAAACAATAGACATACATAAACCACATTCATTGTTCCTGTCGTTTTACTTCATAAAAAGCACACACCAATTAACCTGATACCCTGCAATTACATCAAGCATTACCTCTAAAAGAGATCATTTATATGCAATATTTTTTTGTACCTGTGGAATGATATAGTGGTGCCAAACTGCCACATGCTGTCCTTGTAACCTAAAAATCAACCCTGTTGATAAGGCCATCTTCAGTTTAGTCTCTGCACATTTGGAAAGTGCACAGCGCAGCAGCACTGTCTTTGATCCGCAAAGAGATTGCATGAAGAGAGGGGTCAAATAATGATCCAGCTGTCAGGACCCTGAACTATCCACACTGAGGGATTTGAGTTAGACACTGTTCCTGCTCATCAAAAAAGCCTTCATACTTGGTAACTTAGACAGCTGTACAGTACTTCACAGTTTTGGAAGAAAATTGCATTTGTGCCTCTTCACTGCATCATACTGTACCTGCTTCCAAGTCCAGATAACTGAAGTATGCCTTTTTTGGTAACTCATTCCTGCGTAATAGTCACATCTCAGGGAGCTCATACTTAGTGTAAAAACACAAAGAGTTATTAAAGAATATTTAAATACTGCAAAAGGCATGACCATCCAAAGGGTCATTCTGGAGGATTTGGCTTTGGGAAATGCCCTGCGCCCCAATACTTTCCAAATACTTGTTGGATGGTTGTGTATTATGCTATTTCTAAGAGAAATCTTGGTTTACATACTGTATATTTGCCCCATTACTTTCTCAATTATAATATGATGCTGTTTGCAAAACAAGCTTTGTTTATACATCATGCAAAAGGAAAACAGAGAACTGTAGAAGTTGACGTACTGTTCATTCATTCACCCATTCTACAGTTCAAGAATATTGTTTAGTTATAATAATATTGTATACTTTTAACAGACACCATTAGATGCTTTCTCAAGACCATTGTGTCCATTATTAAAATGACTGTAAGTCTGCCTTTTTATTATTATTATTTGTTCATTTAGCAGACGCCTTTATCCATGGCGACTTACAGAGACTAGGGTGTGTAAACTATGCATCAGCTGCAGAGTCACTTACAACAACGTCTCACCCAAAAGACGGAGCACAAGGAGGTGAAGTGACTTGCTCAGGGTCACACAATGAGTCAGTGGCTGAGGTGGGATTTGAAACGGAGACCTCCTGTTTACAAGCCCTTTTCTTTAACCACTGGACCACACAGCCTTGTGCATTATTATTCAGCATACAGTACCCCTTTGCCCTGTCTCTGTGGCATATGCTGTCTTATAGTTATACACCTTTGTCAATCTCAGGGACAATACTGCTCCTTATAACATTTTGTATTAGATACCAAATGCAAGCCCCTGTCCTTCAAGGTGAAAGCTTTTAAAGATGTTAGGAAGAAGTCTGGCATCACACCTAGAGCACATAAAAGTGACAGCTGCGTGGACTTCATTTTAAGCACAACCTTTTCTTTTAGTTCGTGTGATACAGCAGTGCTTCATAATACTTTACTGTCCTTATGAGTAGCCCTCAAATCTAACAGCGCTGCCTGCTGCTCCCCCGCCCCCCCGCCCCCTTACTTTCTTTGTGAAGTCAACTCACCTGATTGAAAAACTAGACTGAATTTGCTTCTACGGTTATTAACAGTATGCTGGTAACATCACCTTAGTGCCAGCACTTTAGCTGTCACTGGTAATAACATACCGCGACCCTCACCAGGAGAAGCGGAATGTTTCTTGAATACAAGTCACGGGGTTTAATGTGTTACTTTGTCATTGTTTGTCTTTTTTCTTCTTCTTTTTTTAAAAAGTGACTGAGTTATTATGTTAGCTGTGGCATTAACGGCAGGATTTTCAAAAGTTCGTAAATGATAACTCCAGTGTTAATCAACAAATAGTTATGTAGCATTGATTTTGGCATTTGGCATAATTAACGAAAGACTATAACTCACCTTGAAACAGAAATTTAACAGACCGCGGCTGTGACGCAGACGATACAGAGACTATCTAGATTTGTAGTTATGAAAATATTTTAGACTTTTATATACATGTGGTTATGAATGAGATTTGTTCAATTGTTTTAACAATTTGTAACCTTAAGCCCGGAACACACTGCCGCAGGAAGGGATGGGGTGAATCAATAGGCGAACAGAAAGGCTATGACAGTAATAAATATCTACAATTTTGGCTAGAACTTAATGCGACGTGATTGTGAAAACCAAATATGACTGGAGACATGCATGTATTCTCTCTCTCTATTAAACACACACACACGGTATTCCATTTGTTTGTATAAAATGTCCGTGCCGATATTTCTTGAAAACAAGACCTGACAGCCACACATTGTACTATTTAACTATTAGACAAAACATTTACAGAATACTTAAAAACTGTTGCTATAATCATGATTCATTTATTATATAATAGCGTTATCATTAAATTATACCAAATCACGTTTTTTATTTACAATGAAGGTAACCTGTACTGTGTCGCCCAAATGCTTATAAAGTCAGCAGAAACATGTTTTCTCTTCGTTGTAAATAAAAATGTGATTTGGTATAGTTTGGTATAGTTGCAGCATGGTCCTAATAGCAGTTGTTAAGTATTATGTAAATGTTTCGTCTAATAGTTAAAAAGTGCAATATGGGGCTTGCTTTCAAAAGATATCGCCACGGACATGAATGGTATACCTAATGTGATCGAGATCATTGACATGGATTTTGTAATAAGAAAATGCATGATTAGAGGAATTCACCAAACAATTAACCACTTCAACACCATGACGTATGCATGTACGTCAAATGAAAACCCACTTACAGTACTGTATCGTCAGAGTGGGTCATAATATCATTCTGTGTGTGAAAGTAACAGAATTGAAATATACAGAGGGGGAATCTTAAACCATTCTCTGACAAAGAATGCTTTTAAAAAGAGTCATAAACTAATTGCTGAACAAATGGCTTATCTTCACGATCATAGAATAACAATTTTGGCGCTGCAAGCCAGACAGTTCTGGGTGCTTTGACAGCTAAGACAGGAACCAGTCCATCTCATAAATCCAGCCGACAGGGGGCGGAATAGCGGACAAATGGAGAATAAGGGGTTGCATCAGAACAAGAACAACCAATGAGTAACACTCCATGTGGACTCAGGCACCGTCCAAAATAACCAAACTATCCAATCACAGGGGTAAAGAGAACATTATGAAAGTATGAGCGCGACACTCAAACAGGGCTCCTGACACGAAATCCAAGGTTCTGATAAACCAGTCTTTGAACTGTGACAATCTGGAGATCCAGCCTGCAACCAGCTGGAACAGAGATACCGTTTTCAGACACTCTAATACGAGATAACTATTCCAGTGTTTGCCTTGGTGTGGGAGTCCGCTGCGTCTAAAATCCTAAAAGTACTTGTAATCAAATCTCTAACTTAACCCCGAGTGATCACCGGAGAAAGAGTTGGATGAAATTTGAAGTCGACATAAACTGAAATATATTCAATTTATTGAGCTAGCAGTGCCGGAGTTTACGATGGAATATCCCAGACATAACCGGACGAAGAGTGCACATATTGGTGGAGGAATTGCTGTTTCAGTGGAATACCTAAATAGTTAATGACTCTTGTTCTTTGCAGAGACATTTCTTTCATACCCTGAAATGGAGACGAAATGCGAGGAAGGCAGACACTGGAACCTGGACCTGTCCTTGCCAGCAGGAGAGCCTTCGAACGCCTATGTTGTTGAAGACACAGATCAGCTGGATGATGCAGCGCACATCCGTTAAGTATTCAATGAGTAGTGTTTTAATCCTCTTATGAACTTGAGAATAAGCAGACCTTAAAGTAAAATTAATGTTCTGTTTTAAGTGGAAAGTAAGAAAAGTATTATTGCTTTCAATTCATGCTTTGAGTTAATGAAAACTATAGTATTTGTTTGTATGTGATTTATACAAATTCATGTGAGTTTCATAAGGCAATTATCATTCTGCGTTTAAGACTAGAATCCAAATTTAGCTGTCTTGATAATAAATAATTCTCGATAGGTTGTCTGAACGCAAAGAGCATCTTTATCTTGCAAGAGTGAGAATTACCTTCTGAACCAAAATTATACATATGAGACTGATTTAACGATGCTTTGATTATCAAATATTAACAAAAGTAAATATTTGTGTTACTAATGATACCCCTGTTAAGACTTTGTCTTAAATAGCGGTCTGAAATGCAGTTGTAACCTTTAAGGGAATCTCTCATAGATTGCGTTGGATCGCTGATCAACCAGCGGGAGTGGTGTGTTGTTGTTTATACTTCCTTTTCTGAACTGTTTAGTTTAATTAATTCTGCCTTTCTGTATTATTTTAGTTTAGTTGTTGCACCTTTAATTCTTCCTTTAGTTTTATTTCTAATAAAACTTACTTTGTATTCACTAGAAACGTTGTCTCGTCTGATTATTTTGATAGCGGTCGGGTTCTACATGACTTGAATTCAAAACAAGGTATTTTATTATTACAATTTAAAATAGTCCAAATACAAATGCACATTACAGTGCCATGCCGTACGTGCGTACGTCAAGTTTACCATTCTATTCTATGAGCAGTTTCTCAGTCTAGCGTTTCAGGTTTCATTCTCTAAGGCAGTGCTAGTTCTGTGGAATGTAGCCCTGTACACACATTTGTGACTATCCCTCCAACACAAGGGAAGCAGAGACTGCAAAAAAGTTGCAGGGTCTGCTACGAAAATGAAAACAAAAGAAAGGACACAAGAAAAATGTGCAGCGGTTGCGAAGGCAACCCCGGGTTCTGTTGTATTGAACATTTCAATAAATGGCACAGAGCAAGTCGATAATGGCACACGTTTTGATGTTGTTTGATTTTTATTTGATAATTACTGTTTACTGATTATTATTGTTATTAGCGTTATTAGCAGCATTTTTGTTTTCATTGTTCAAACAAAAAATAAAAAATAAAATTAAAAAAATAAGTTTTTATCTCTATATTGAACATGGGTATGTAGTACACACGCAAAAGGGTTAATGAAAAAGTTTAGGTAATTTATTTGTGTTTTATTCATCATATGTTAACATTTTATAGCAATTACAGGTTTGAAAACATTATTATTATTATTTTCAAATTCTGGTACCTGGGAAGGGGTTTCATTTTTACATCTGGAGTTGAAGTGGTTAACTATAAACAAATTGTGTATTGGGTTGGGGAGTTCTATTATAATTTTAAAAGTTGAATAAATGTGTAATGAAGTGTTACATACATGGTATACATGTATAATATTAACAACTACAAACACAAATGACACTTCAAACGTATATATATATATATCGTACATGCTAAAATACATGCAAAAGTAGATGTCAACATAAGAAAATAGATTTCAACCAATATAGATGAATGGCTTAACCCCCAGCCCATCCAAAAAATAAATAAAAAACAAGATTTTTTTTTTTTAAATCTATGCCGTCCGATTTTTACCCACACACCAGATAATCGTAAATCAGCATTTTAGATGTGAAGTGTTCTAAATAATTGTACATTCTACATGACAAAATGCACAATTTTAAATTAAGTTTACAAATTATACACAGAATATTCCCATTATTTTTTATTTCCATTTGGCTGCTGCTCACAGGTGAGAGTCGTCTCGCTGTACGCTAGTAGTTTCCATAACAGCGAATTATGCTTCCATTCATTTTTCTTGATCTCGTTAACATGCATTTTGATAAATGAGTTCCCCTTATTTAGTCGTTGAGATAGGAAGTGATGTACGTGACCTGTGACAATTAGGAGGCTGCTAAATAAACAAATAATAATTAAGCTTTTTAACGAGAAGTGCGTTCATTAACGACCTCATCGACTCAAGTGTGGTACCATTGTGATATCTCAGTGCGCTTAACCTCCTTGTGCTCCATCCTTCGGATGAGATGTTATATCAGTGTCCTACTGCAAGCGACTCTGCATATAATGCACAGTTCACAGCCTACCTCTGGTAAAGTGCTTTGTGAAGATGGTCCACTATGAAAGGCGCTATATAAAAATAAAGATATTATTATTACATCTCTTACCAAAACAATTATCTTTTGGCTATTTTTGGCTAGTGTCTTTATTAAGCCAATTGCATGTCAATATTACTGACAGTTGTCAAGCATGGGACAGTGTGCACAAGTCAAGACCAAGACAAATTTACCTAAGGAACCAAAGTGACAACAAAAACAAAGGTGAATCTTATACTAAAGTGACAAAAAAAAGTGAATCTTATTCTCAGCCCTCAACTTTTTTCAAACATTTGCTTTTAACTCCACTCATAATACATACTGACAGAGTACATACAGAGTTCAGAGGTGTGGTTTTTAATTTATAGTCCATTGTACAGACACATTTTGGTAAGTTTTAATGATGTGACGGGACAGAAGTTTTGTGTTTAGTTATGTCAACTTTGCATTTTCCCTTACCAAATGATCTTCAAATGGAATGCATTGCCACTATAATCCTGTAGCTTGGTAGCTTGCCAGCTTTAAATGGTACAGTAGTAACATTTTCATAACCATTTTCCAATGGTTTCACAATGGTATGAACCAATACTAGTATTCTTTGCAGCACCATTGTGACATCTCAGTGAATAGCAGTTAGATCAAAAGTCTTTGATCACTAAAATACCTACATTGAGGATTTTACTGACAGCCACAACAGTGATTTCTTCTATAAATCAACTTTGACAAGCCTCCACATAGCCAAATAATCAGAAAGTAACTTCTCACATGAGTCATGACTTCACCCAAATGCACTGTCAAAGTGTATGGGTTTTTGAGTCTACTGTACAGGCTCGTCCCATTTCAAATAGCTAGCCCAATATTAATGAAGCTCCTGCAACATGTTACCAATATTTCAAGTGACCACTCAATAAAAAATAGTGTTTGTTAATAGAAAAAGATGGTGACTTATCAGTAAGTCATTGCTTGTAGATCCATTCCTCAAATCTAAAATGAGGTTGCTCTTAAATCTTTCTAAATCAACCCTTGTTTTTACATTACTTTTGTGGTCCTTGCCAATAAGTAGGACAAAAGTGTAAATTAATGCTACTGAGCATCTGGAAACCTTTGAAGATTATACCTACATTTACTTACTTTTACCTGTAGTGCACAAAAGGTAACATGTTTATCTAACGTTATCCAGCTATTGTCTTTATGCGAACTTACATTTGTGATTAGAATACCACTAATGTCTCCATACATGTGTATGGAGACATTTTTTGATCGTATAAGAATGATGTGTTTGCAATTAATGGACATTCTTATCTTTAACAGCATTTATGTTTTCTATTTCAACCCTCCCCCCCCCTCCCCTCCCCTCCCAGCAAGATATAGGTTGATGTACTGTCTGAGTGCTGCATGATGGACATATTTATCACTGCTGGATTGATAATGAATAGGAGAGGTTGGATAGCCTCCTGTCCATAAAGTAACAGTCGTCAATCTGTTGATGAAGGGGTCAACACAAGATGTTTTACAGTAAATGCCATTACCCATACTTCCTTCTACCCCACAGTAGGAGTTCTTCATGGCGATAATTACTTACCTGAAGTCCTTTGACTGCTTTTTCTATGATAGATTAGCTATCAAACTTTACGAACATTTCCTTTACTTGCCCTAACAGTCTTATCACACAACAATTTATTCCGGGAATTGAGAAAACAGGCACATAGTACTATTCCGATTACTCTAGATACAATTTAACAAATTCAATACGAGCATCGCTAAGAGGAGACGCCACTAAAACTTTAATAACACTGAAATATACTGGCTTCCTGAAAAGTGTGAGAGAGCTGCTGGTAGTGGATCACAGTAAATCAATGAGATTGTATAAGAACTACTGCAACCAATGACACAGAGTAAACACATGGATTTCTGTGATTTGCTAATAGTACCATATTACAATTGATGTCCCGTACATGGCAGCAGTACCACTATGATAACATGATTTACTAAGATATACAGTGCTAGGTTAGCTGTAAATAAAATTTAATAAAATTCTGTAAGATTTGTAGATTTGTAAAATGTTATAGGTAATAAAAATATACTTGCAGTGCAGTAGTAAATAGGTATTTAGTAATGAATCATACTGACCATTTCTAGAAAGAAAAAAAAAAAACTACTGAATTTGTCACATAGTTGAGCCTATTGCTGAAGCAGGTGATCCCATTTCCCCTAAAACATATTTGGATCAGTGTGGCAAAGTGGTTAACTATGTGCAGGTGCAGGTGATTAATAATCAGACAGACGATAATCCAGGTGCAATGGTGATTTAATGCTTATATTGCCTGATGGCAAACAACAGTAAATAATAACAATGTTAACACTAGAACCGCCAAGATTTCGGACTACATACAACCGCTGCACCCGCAAAATGTGCAGCTCCATCTTAAAACGGCTTTAATATGAAAATGAAAAACAATCGGATACAACTTAATATTTATATTTATGAACATAATATATAACATTTTCAGAGCAGAAACACTGTATTTACATTGAAAATTAAACTTTGTTCAAATTTTTTTCAAAAAGAGCACATATACATAAACATGAAAAACTGTAATAAAATAAACTTTACGCGATAAACTTCTGTGTAAACAGGTGTAGAAAGCTGTATACACATATAAAATTATAAAACATAAATAACTAGTTATAAAAATAGCATAAAACAAAAATATAACATAACTTATGCAACGTGAAAGCGCTTTGAGTTCAAAGGCTGTCTGTCTGTTCAGAGTTCTAGTACAGCTTTCTAAGTACAATCTACACAGAAAACACGCTTTTCAACTGTACCAGTGCATTTGCCACAGACTTGCCTTTTCACAACGGGCGCAGACATCAAAAGTTCAGTTTTTATTTCATTTAGCAGCCTGGCATTGTCTTTTATTCCTTGTGCCAGTGGGCACAGCGCTGGCTGATGGTTGATGGGCATTTGCCAGCTGGCTTTCGTGTCTCTAATCAAAATGTTTCTGTCGTAGCTCCAGGGCTAGCTGCAAAATGAAGTCCCTCCGAGTGATTGTGTTGCCGGTGCACTCCTTGTACAAAACCAAAGTGTTGATGGCTGCCAGGTCCAAAACATTATAAAAAACAGACACAGGCCACCTGCGAGTACCACCTTTGACAGAATACAGCCGTGCCATTTGATCTAGTATATCCACACCGTACTTCGTTGCGTTGTAAAATGCAACAGTCTCTGGCTTTTACACACTTTTTTTTTTTGCACCGTCACACTCAGGGTGGCACAGTAGTTCTGCCTGACAAACGTGGTGTAAATAATAATAACATATGAGGTGTAGAATGACTTTCATCAGTGTTTCAAGCACTCATCAATACGTTATTTCACAATGACGTTGATTTTATTACAAAGCCCAGACTAAATTGTCGGCTATATTGTTTTGATTTCAATATGCCGCATAAACTGCGGGTCTGGCGGTTGAAGAAGCAACTGCTTATAACTTATTAATTTTTACGTAACACTTCACAACGGACATGCACGAGATATTCGCATAGAGATATTTCAGTTTTCAATTTTGCATAGAGATATTTCAATATGAATTGCAAAAGCCGTTCAAAAAGCGGCTATGGAGGTGCTAGTATTAATAAAGCGGCGTGTATTGCTTATTTGTAATGTGCAGGTTGGCCCCAAAATAATAACAGTCTGTGACAGAAATATAATGAACCTTGGTTGTAAATCTCCCTCACGGCCTGTGAGGGCGCTAAGCAGCGAAAGTAAAGTTCTTTGGACGGGCTGGCCTGACAGTTCTTTCCCAGGGTCGGGAAGTCGGTCAGTCCGGAAGAAGGCGAGACTCTGTTGCAGGAACGTATTGACCCGGAATGGAAATTACGTAGCAGCTGCAGATTGTAGAGACAGCTGCACTCGTTTACCAAGGGGTCATGCGTGATAGCATAAAAGGGGACGGAGAATCGCAATCTACTCCTTCGCTTGGTTTGAGAGAGCAAAACTGGAAGGACCGGGAGAAACCCAGAGAAAGTAAAAAGTATTCCTGGGTGTTTTTTGTTTGTTTGTCATTGTTAGTAATTGTCTTTTGTTTGTGAATCACTAGACGGCTAACACGTATCCGGAGCTGTCGCCTTGGGTCAGCACTACCCAGAACAACACTACACCACAGTCACTTTATAAATTGTTATCACCCACCACGAGCACTACTGTACGCACCCGGATTGGTGACCGTGTACAGTATTATTGTGGGGCACATAACGTGTGTATTATTTGGGCTGCAAACCTTGATTATTGTTACATCCGTGCTTTACACATTGGTGTGTATTGCCAGAGATTTATTGTTTGGTCACCAGACCGGGATTAAAAATAAAAGACCCCTTTTCCAAAACGGATTACAGTTTCCTGGTTGTGATTATTTCTGCAGTGCATCACCTCTGCACCTGCTCTCACTCAGCAGCCACTTTGCCACACAGTCCCGTTTCAGTTCACCCACACCCAACACATCCACAAACACAAACACCAGTCCACGGTGCGTGCTCTAGTGCTCGTAGTGAATACAGTTCTTTAGGAAAACAAAGTGCAGCGATGTTGAACCGAGTTTATTGCTGGCCTTTGGCGACAGCTCTGGATCGTGTTAGCCATCTAAATAACAACAAACAGTATTATTAACGACAAATAAAACACTCACGTTTTCACAACACAGGTTCTCCTTTTGGTCATGCGATTTTAACCATTCACAAAGGAACAGATCACATCACTAAGACCCTTTAAATACCGTCAACCATGACCCCTTGGTTAACGAGTGCACCCGCTCCTCCAATCCGCAGATGCCACATCGTTTCCCTTCCGTTTCGATGATTTAGTGTACCCTAGCTTTACCCCCTTTCTTCCACCTAACCCTGGGAATGAACTGTCGGGCCATCTAGTCCAGGGTACTCTGTTCCGTTTACACAGTGCCCTTGCAGGTTGGGAAGAAGATCTAACACCAAGACTCATTCGATCTCTGTCACTATCAGTTAACCCTTTCTTATGCAGGGGATTGTGGGACACTAGAAACCTAATGCCCGTTCTTTATTTTTTGGTGTGTTTAGTTACAAACTTGCTGGGACTTTCTCCCAAAAAAATAATTGGGATTGGACCATAGTCGTCTACATTTTAATTTGTTTTTGTTACACTGACTTTTATAGCATTGTAGTATTGCGTGTAAATGAAGGCAGATTCACACCAGGTTTTCAGGTTCTCGAATGCAGAAGTTTATTAAGCCGGGACTTTACACTTAACAAGTAAAGCATGCAAGTAAAGGTACAGCTACAGCTGAGCAGCGTAATGTTACTCAGACTGTGAGAAAATAATAAAAGAGAGTCCAAAGCACTATGTTTTGGCTGTGTGCTACAGCCAACTAAGTGCAGTCTCCGGTTTCTTTCTTGGTTCTCCTTCTCTAATTCCCTCTCTCTGTTCTTCAGCTCTTTCGTCTCAGCAGCAGCTTGTCATTGTACTCACTCCTACTTATCCTCAACCCCCCCCCCCCCCCAAGATTAATAAATTGTTATATGAGGCTTTGTTTCTTGGTTAACAAGACAGTTTCTATATTCTGTTGTATTTTCTCTATTTGCTGGCCAGTAAGTTTTGATAGACCTATTCCATGTAAGCTTTCAACTTCTATTAGGCTGCACATATATTTCCTAAAAAAAACAAAACTGTCAAAAGTATTACCAGTACATAACACAATGTGTTACAGGTCACCTAAAGGCCACCTAATGCATGGTGAGTTCCTGCCACTCTTGACAGTGAAATCTGTTCATCCCTAAGCACTTAGTAAAGTGAATCACACATGAGACTTCATTTGTAGTGTGTGTGCATTTAATAATGCAATTTGTTAAAACTTTTAAAAGTAGGTTTCATATTACCACACTAAGCCTTTCCTTTGAATAAGAAAAAAGTCCCTGGTATCACAGTGTTTCTCATTACTGGTAGGTCAATGATTCTGATTGGAAAGCTGACCTCTATTTTGGGAACTGTGAGGTATTTCTAGGTCTGGGTGTCTCAAATGCAGGCTTCGGAACACATTAAATCCAAAAATGACTTGCATCCACTGAGCCTTTTGGATTTCACCCTGTGGGTTTCTATCTTAAGTACTTAACAAATGAGTGCCTCTGCACTTATCAACAAGCCCATTTACCAAATGATTTGGCAAATCATTTTCAATTACAAGACCCTCACACTAGAGGTCTTCACGGGTCTACCCGGACCTGAGGACCAGAGACCCGACCCATAGCGAATGGGTTTTCGGGTACAAAATTGTCACACAACACTCGGGTCTGGTCGGGTCCGGTCCGATTTTGTTTACTTAGTAATACACAAACTGTCGATTGCTATTAAAGAGAGATGGCCGTTGCTCTCTTTGGTACTAAAAATCGTTGTTTATAATTCCTGTTGCATGGATTGGTTTCCCCCAATAGCACATGACATTGCATTTGCCGCTTTGCGGACTGTATATAGTTGTGTTCTTAAATAATACATTTAGTATTCTTGCTATTTGTTTTGCAAAACACAAATGTTACATCTCAATTCCATTTGCTCTTGTGTTAAGTTTGTAATAAAATCAAACATTTATGAGATTGTACTTCAGGTCATTTGATTTTCAGATAATGTATTTATCTTTTTATCTTTTACACAAACATATTATATATTTAATTTTACAGTCCTCTGTGTAGGTTCATGATGGAATAAACACTGTAGTTCAGTCAGATTTTCCGGTTGAAAATACTGTCTAGTCAGTGCATATAGTAAGCTGGAGAAAGGAAAAGCATTCCACTGTTTTTTCAGGCTGGGCCGGATCCGGATCTAATAACAAGAATTTTACATCGGGTCGAGTCGGGTCGGGTAAATAATTGCGGTTCGTGGTCGGGTCGGGTTGATTAATTTGGACCCGTGAAGTCCTTTACCTCACACCTATTGTCTTGTGCCAAATATAAATATGACATACCTCAGGGAACACTAACATGCTGTCATAGAAATGACCTTTTATACTTATTTCTCGGGCTTAAAGTGTTCATACTGGGACAAGACAGTAATATTAATTACTGTCAGGGGTATGACTGGCAGACTTAAAGACCAGAATACAAATTCAACAAGAGCTGTTCTTTCAATAAAAAATAAAAATATAAAATACAAAGTGATCAGAGAATGGGAAAAAATGAGTCTGCATTCAATGTGGTTGTGAAGCAACTAATTTACTGCTGATATGTGATGAAGTCTCTTTACCCCATAATTAGTTGATTTGTTCAATGTATATACAATTATTTAGATTGCCACAAGCAAAATGCCACAGTAGAGTCAAATTAATTCTGTAATTAGTTTACTTTAGTTATGTCAAGCGCTTTTCATATTTTCTTCTTACAGTTATCAAATAATTTTAAGATGATAATGGGATTTCTTAAGAAGGAATCAAAGTGTGCCAAGTGACCTGGGAGGAAATTTACAAAAAATATATTTCAAATAAGTTTTATTAAGATGGATTTTTATAAGCTGTACTATTTTGTAATTCATTTACTCTGATCAATTCGATAAATGTGTAAGGGTATTAGTGAAGGTGACAAAACACAGAGGAGCTGTGAAGGGCCCTGCTAATCAATTCTCCCACTAAGGTGCAGTGAACCCAGTGCACGAAAGAAAGACAAATCTGCACTCATTCCAGTGGCCACTATGCTCCACCGATTCCGGATTGATTAAATCAAACACTGACTGAAACTTAATGAACTTTATCCTTGTCAGGACTAAGAACATTGCCACATAATAATGTATAGGTGCATGCATGTTAATCAGAGCAGTGCCTAATGTCTACTCAGACACAGTAAACTCTGCCTGTCTCTGTATTAACACTTTCTACAACAAAATTTAGAAAGCCAAATACAGGTGAACACAGTTACTGTTATGTGCAAAGCAGATGTCAATTTTCAGCCTGATGCCTTTTCAAGGGCAACTGAACTCATTATGTTCATTGTAACCAGGCCAATTAAATCTCTTTGTTATACAATGTTCATTTTAGCTGAAGGTATCCACACACTGAAATTCACTATATTTATTTTGCTTTATAGGTCAAGTAAAAGAACAAACATGTCAATCTCTTTAATTAAGTTAATATCTCTAACCTGTTTCAGCAAGACCCTGGGGTGTTTGCGTCAGGATATTGTTTGAATCTGCCCCAGGTCAAATACGGTAAACTTTGTAGTTTTAAATGATTCTGCATGTGATGTACTGCATGAAACAGGTCTACAAAAGAATCAATATGTTTAAAGACTGGGAAAAAAATTAGTGGGGCCTGCAGTCTTGTAGTTATTGTCCAGGGAAATTAGATGTCAGTTCAGCTATTGCAACTCAGACAAAGGTTTTCTTACTTTGATTTACTCTTAACCATAATGGAAGCTTGTGTAACTAGGTGTTGGATAACATGGAAAGAAGTCTGAATGCAATATAAGATACACGTGTTTACAGGTTTGTACGCTCTGTTAGTTTTAAAAGGAGATTATCAGAGGAGGTATAGTAACTGGTAAATGCGAGATTGCAAGACTGCATTTAATTGCACGGACGATGACCGTCTGACTGCTGGAATAAACACAATCGCACATTGCTGGAGGAACCAATGCGCTCAAGAGATTAACATAGGTTAAGCACAAAAGAACAAAGGGCCACACCAAGATAACACCATCTTAGGCGGTGTGAGCCTGAACCAGTTTTCTTTACGACATGTACACGAGACCCTCCACAGGGTGCCCGTGGTGATTGAACCCATAAAGAGAAGGAAGGAGGTCAGTGGCTGCTGAAATCAAGGTGCATTCAGCACAATTTCACTCTTCTCAACTCTTCTTACCCACGCTGAAGCTGAGTTGAGTCCTGGAGGATCAAACCTACAGTATTACTAACATATTTTGTCTTGCTACGCTGTTGTTTTGTATTTAAGTTTTGGTCCGTGCAGCACCTATGGATGTGCTCTGTACTGTTTTGCTTTGAGCGTTCTCTTTTTGTTTATGGAATTAAACTGCATATATTGAATAAAATAAACCAATATTTGAAGGATAGGACTCATAGGTCACATCAAGAAACAATACTCACTAACTTTTATTAACTTCTTCATTAGGTAACAGCAGTCAGAATTAATGTATTTCAAAGTGACTGCTTCCCTTTTTCAGCCCCATATTAACCAACATATATCACGTGGAACAATGATATATTTTGTGAAATTGACCATGATATGGTTTGAGACATGGTTACTACATTTAGGGCATGTCTGTAAAAACACACAGCAAAACTATCTGATGGGAGATTTACATTTTTCATCATAGACCATATGGATATGATCACCAAATATTGGTTTCAATGCGAGAAAGTGACCTTGGTACCAGTTGCTATCGTCACAGACACTATTTTGATTGCACTTTGGCATACAGTTCACTGCTTTTTCCCTTAATTGATTCATACAGCTACTTATTGCCAAATGTATGTCTTATTTTTATTTTATTTATTTCTTGGCAGACGCCCTTATCCAGGGCGACTTACAATTGTTACAAGATATCACATTATACATTATTTCACATTATACAGATATCACATTATTTTACATACAATTACCCATATATACAGCTGGGATTTTACTGGAGCAATCTAGGTAAAGTACCTTGCTCAAGGGTACAACAGCAGTGTCCCCCACTGGGGATTGAACCCACAACCATCCGGTCCAGAGTCCAGAGCCCTAACCACTACTCCACACTGCTGCCCATGTCTTACAGAGTGGCACCAAACTTAGTCTGCAAAGATACATAAATAGGCTGTTGACACCATGTGTACACCTCCTATACAAAGCCCGATGGGGACTTAAGTGAGTTGTTTTTGTATTTATTAAAAAAAGGTCAACACAGCCATAGCATGCTGACAGATCTGACCTATGAGCAGAAGACTCACAGTCTTTACCTGTGAACAAGACCATTAATGTGCCATTTGTTTTGTGACATTTTAGGTTGTTAAGATCAGAGTGTCCTGTCTCGGTGCTATCACCTTTTCAAGGCATGCATGTAAAACAGAGTGGTGCTTAACTATATGAAGTGAGTAGGTTTAAACTGGATCCTGGAAAGGTTTAAAAATCTGATTCATTGCCATACCAACTGAATTCATTTAACGTCATTTTGCGGGCCATGTGAGAGCCAAAGGCCGAAACATAATGGGTACCTGTCGTACAGCAGTGAAAACGTGCAAAGAGCTTGAACAAGAACAAGCAAGCATAGATTTCACATGTTAAATTAGTGATTGCAGCCAGATATGTTGTACACTTAAACTTGATCTTAAAAAGCCCACAACTTCCCTTTTACTATACTAATACACAAAGAAATACAATAGCACAGTTACATACTGTAATATACAGTAAATGCTAAATATTGTGTATGTACATTACCCTACATTTTTAGGGCAGATAATCCAAAAGAATAATTCATATATTTAAAAAGTTACTCCATTGTTTATTATTTTAATGGAATACAGCAATAATAATTTGGTTTAGTGAAGGGTAAAAAAGTGATCAATGGATTATGATCAAAAAATCAAATACTGTAATTCAATGCAATTCATGAGAATGCTATGTAGAGTCTGGGTGGCACAGTAGGAATGGTTTGCTTCTGGACACTGTCCAACACTTCTGGGACCTTGTTGAAATCTGACTTCAAGCTTAAGGAATTGAGTGGAAATCGGCCCATCTCACGAAACCACAAGCACAAAAACTGGCAGTGACATACAATTTCATACTTAATTACCAAACATGTCGGTGCCATTCATCCCCTGCCACAGCTGTAATCGCAAACTTAAAGCTATCAGTAACGTGAAAAAGTAGATCCACAGTATGCACCTGTAAAACTGATTCTACTTCAGTATCTTGTGCTAAGCAATGGCATTACAATTAGGCTAAATAAGCACTTCAAGCTATATCTAAAAGTGTATCTATACGGACAGAAAGTCAGAAAGACTCTTAAAACCTTCAGTATATATAAATTATGCCCTATATAAATTGTTCCAAAAAAAAATAAATAAAAACTTTCACCCCAATTGTACCAGTGGCTCTTGAGATATATGAGGCTGTGGTCCAGTGGTTAAAGAAAAGGGCTTGTAACCAGGAGGTCCCTGGTTCAAATCCCATCTCAGCCACTGACTCATTGTGTGACCCTGAGCAAGTCATTTAATGTGCTCCGTCTTTCGGGTGAGACGTAATTGTAAGTCACTCTGCAGCTGATGCATAGTTCACACACCCTAGTCTCTGTAAATCGCCTTGGATAAAGGTGTCGCTAAATAAACAAATAATAATAATAATAATATCTTGAGTGAGTATTATTTCTGCTTATTTTCTTTGGTTTTGTTCCTCAATAGGAAATCCAGCAAAAAGCAGGGCAATAGACCAGAATGCACTGGAGGGTGAAAAAAAAAAGGTCCAGGTGAACATGGGACCATATGAGCACCCTAAAACGGCTGCCACAGTCACTTTGCCGTGCTCTGTTATAATAGTCTACAGAATCCATAGGAATTATTCAGTATTTACCAATGCATATTTTTGTTTACTGTTAAATAACTACTCTTTTTTAGAAGGTAATAAAGTCTATTATTTCCTCAACACTCCTCAACTCTGCTGCCTTACTTTAGCTGTACATACAAGTCAGAATTGTGTTTATTATATCTTATTATATTACTGGTAAATATGGATTATGTGTCAGAATAATTTTCTAACATGTACTACCACAAATTAATTTAGCAACAAAACAAGCAGCTCTCTGCTGTGTACTCATTTGTTTCACTACATATACCAAAATGTGTTTTTCAGGTACACTAATGTTAAAAGAAATGTTAAACATATGTGATCGACAGACATGATTTAGAAGAAAGCTGTGTTAACCTTGTATTAAAACCTTTTTCCAGGTCCATGTTTGTAAGTCTTTTCCAGGCACGTTTTGTTTTTGTGAATTTCCTTTCTGTACTGCTTCAATGCGTTTCCATTCAAATGCTTTCCCAGGCTTCTCTTGTGTAGTTTGTGTTTATTCAATAAAAACCTGGATGCCAAGGTGAAATGATTTTTTCAGACATACCAAGAAGAGCATGCTATAGCATATATGTAAAATATATATATATATATATATATATATAAAGCAAGTGTCAGTTTGAATATTGTCAAGTCATAGAGATGTATTGTTCTTTCTGTTGAAAGCATACACATTATTAGAAAAAGCACTGGTAGTAATCAACCATTTTCTTCTAAAAGGCAGTCAGTGAAGCACTTGCTATAAGTTATTGACACTGACTGGTTTATCGATTAATAATAAATGGTTTCACCTAAATAAACATAATTTAAGATTTACACTCTTATTACTATAAATACTTCCAGACATGATAACATATTATATTGGACCCTTATACAGTACAGGATACATTGTACTGTCAATAAAATGTGGTATTTTGCATGCAAAGGGAAAATAAGATTTAACAGTGTATTTCATGCCAGTGATTTATTGCGTCTGCGCCATTCAAGACAGATGTTTTGTTTGTTGTCAGCCTTCTCTTTCTCCTGTTCTATTCTTCTCCGTCTAAAACTGTTTGGTACATAATAACTCAAGATTGAGTTTATTGAATGAAATGTCCTATTGCATGTTTGGAGTTGCAGACACCTATTGATTTTAGGGGGGACAGCCCAAGGGGAAAGGGACAGGGTCATACAATTATGCGATTCTTTATCAATATTACACATGAACACTTTTTCTAGTTACAGTATAACAAACAAATACGTGTGAGGCGTTACACAATGAGAATGTTACAGATGGTTCTTCTGGGGTCTTTAAAAAAGTTCTTCAGTCAGGCATTCATAGTTAACGGTCTGTTTTGCTCAGACTAGCATTAGTGCTACAAGGGTGTCCCTATACACCAGGGCATGCCCCTGTATACTCCATCCTGAATTTCGGTAGTACACCACTGGATTGGAATATAAGCAAAAGACCTATTCAAAACTAGAACCGGTAAACATGTTATTTCACTCATGTTATCCCACTGAAGTGCGATAACAAAAATATATCCCAAGCTAGACGCACTCACGCTTTTGGTATAAATAAATAAAGTTCAACACATCAGTAAATGGGCACTTGGAGAAGAAGGTTAGGTAACTTACACTCCTAAAAGGTTTAATCTGTCTTTGAGAAGGTTCTCAGTTATGATCAGGAATTTATTTTGTCTAACAAAGCATACCCTATTACAGTTTAGAAATTAAATCAGTCTGGAGGTGTTTTGTCTACGTAGCTTTTTTATTCTCCATAGGAAAAAAAAAAACTGTTTAAAATTGCTCTTCAATGGCTTAACCCACATGAAAGGATTGCAGCAACCAAGCTATACCAGTCAAACAACAGTTGGCATAAGCCCAGATATGAGTTTGTGGATATAAAGTCTGTGTTAGCTCAATCACACAACTATGCATCATTCACAAATCACTTAAAAACTCCAGCAGTGTGAATGAACAGGAATTATGGAAATAAGCAGATTGAAAAAAGCTTGAGTCTCACATATATAGGCCTGGATCTAGGGTGCGTGTTTAGAAAGCGTGTTGGAGACAATCCCAGAAACCTGGCTTTCAAAGGACCATGAATTAACGCAGGCTTAAGACCAGATATGAGTTTGTGGATAAATCTCTGCTCAGGAGCTTTGGAAAAGTTTGGCCAGTTATAATCTGATACTAATTTCAGTTCAGTTCACAGGCAGAGCCATGTAAAAGTAGATACTTTTTTTTCTCTAAAGACCTGGCATATTGCTCTGTGCCAAGCCTGCCTTCTGTACCCTAAGGCTGCATGGGAAAAAAATGAGTCTTGACAATATGTTCTGTTATAACAAACTGAATCGAGTTCAGCACTCCATTGCCACGGGCACTCGACTGGGCCTCTCAAATTTCCTGATTCAGAAACATCAAGTGAAGCTGGTTTTCTAAACTATAATGAACCTTTCTTTTGATTTCTAAAGAGCTTTACAATAGAACAAATGTGAAACAAGGTCAGTATTTTCAAATGTCATTAAATGGCATAGGTAACTTCTACAGAAACTCCAATAGAAAAAAAAAAAAAACATGTTAATGAAGCAGACAACTGTAGAAGATATATATATATATATATATATATATATATATATATATATATATATATATATATATATATAGTTTGTCTTTATAGTTTGTCTTTGCAGCCAATCACAGAAAGAATAAGAACATTTCGAAGCTACACTAGTTGATGTGTAAACACCCGGGTCCAGTTACAAATCCAACTGGGACTACTGTCAGAGGCAACCGCTAAAAAAAAATGTGCCTACAATATTAAACTAATGGTTTCATAACGTATTAATGCATGTCTTTATTTTATTTATCTGTAAGGCTTTATATTGAAGTTTTAACATGTTCACTGAGTTTAAGAATTTAATGTTACAATATAAGTAACTATAAGTAATTAATTAAAGTCAGTGTCATACCTTGAAAAAAAATGCACTGAGCTGACAAAGAACCTTGTAGAACATACATACATGTAGTTATACATAGGGCTTCTGTTTTTCAGGTTGTATTAATTGTATTTTTCGGTGGTTATTTTTAGCTATTTTCGAATTTTATGTAAATGTTTTTTTCCGGGGGGTTCGTTTTTGATATACTGTATGAAATTAGTGTTTTCACTTACTCTGGGTTTTTTTTTTCTGTCAAAATATGTATAGTAACTCGACAGTACTTGCACATTTAAGTTATACCTTCTTTCCTTTGCTGTCTTCCATAACGAAATCCCTATGGTCACGGGCACATTCTTCTGGTGTTTTTGTGTGTAGGCATTTTTGTACATTTTGCCACAATTCTGATTTAAATCCTCTGTATCTTAACTATAATACAGCTTTAAATCCCACTAAGAAGCCTCCATCCTGATTGTAATCTCGTTTTAAATCTCGCAAACGGAGTCTCCAATAGAAATGTATGAATGTGCTGTCACTCAGTAGTCGGGCGGGTTTAACCCTTTGCAGTCCTATGTCGGACCAGTCCGACATTGCAATTATTCCTATCAGGTCCAATGTCGGACCCTGTCCAACATCATCAAAAAGACGCAAAAAACGGGTGTTTAGTCGTTTTTTTCTCCGGAAAAAGCCGAGAAAACCATTCAATGGCCGAGTGGGAGTGACAAGCCGAAAAAATAAATAAATAAATAAATAAATAAATAAATAAATAAAAAAGGGCGTATCTCATGATTAGTCATACTTGACCCTGGCATCAGATAGGGGCGGTCATAAGGAAACAAGCTGGTTGGTAGTGCATCAGCGCTCAGAGAATATCACGGACATTTACAGAGCTTTTTTGAGATGTTATAGTAATGAAATAATGACTTGGATCGCATTATTGAGGCGTTTGGTTATAAAACGAGTGATCAGGAGATGATTGATCGGTATGTACGACTATTATTATTATTTATTTATTAGCATATGTGAAAGCTATAGCGAACAAAAGGGTGGGGCGGGGCTGGACATGCCTGGTGAGTGCTTTGTTGATATGCAGGGCCATTTAAACACGTTTGACTGTGGAAAAAAAATACTTTTAAACAGCACGTCTAAAATTAACTGCGCGTGTGAAAATAAATTGGACCTGACGCGCACTTAATAAATTGACTGCAAAGGGTTAAAGTATTAAAAACGAATCAATGATAGATGCAAGTAAGGAAGGCGGTACATTGCCCAGCAGCACTCGGAAATATATTTATTATTATTTTTGTAATAGGTCAACGTGAATTGATTAACCATTGCCACAGCTGTTCTGGTGTTTTCAGGTGTTTATTGGCTTGTCCACCGATTTCCTTTTTTTTTTTAACTGGGGGTTTTTTATCGGGTTTTATCGGTTAAAACCGAAAATCAGAAGCCCTAGTTATACAGTAGTTCAAAGTAACACTGCAGTTAAAACAACGTAATTATTATTATGCCATGCCTCAAAAAGTTCAGTAAATATTTAAGAGTGGTGTGGCGGAGTGTCCCGCACCTATGTATTTATTTATTATTATTTGTATTTGTTTGCGGCGCAGATAAAAGCGCTGTGTCTTTTGTTATTGTTTTTTATTATTTATATTTAGAAACCCCGTGAGGATGCATGACTGATCAGCTACTGATTATTTAACTAGCTGACAGTCATGCATCCTTACCAAACGCGTGCAGACTCTGGCCGAGGGGTAATAAGATAATTAACAGCTAGTTAACTCCTCGGCCAGAGTATAAGAACCTGCAGCTGTCCGTTCTGCAGGGGGGTGTGTGTACAGTGGAGAGTACGGAGAGCGGAGAGAGCAGACAGCGAGCAGACGATAACAATTGCTAAAACGTGCTGGATTAGCCAGCACGTCACTTACTTGTTTGTCTGTTTATTCGTCTGGCCCTTGTGCCTTTTTGTTTTGTTTAAATCTTTTGTTTAATTATTAATAAATCCAGCTGAGTGCCATTGCACTCAGCTTCACCAGCCCATCCACTGTTTGACTCAGTTACTTCCTGGTCCGTGACGTCACCACTGCAAGCCAGCCTGCCACTTATGGTGTCCTGCGTGGGATAAAACAACGCCTCCAACAGTCGGACCAGGAAGTAACTGAGTCAAACAATGGATGGGCGGGTGAAGCTGAGTGCAACGGCACTCAGCTGGATTTATTAATAATTAAACAAAAGATTTAAACAAAACACAAAACAAAAAGGCACAAGGGCCAAACGAATAAACAGACAAACAAGTAAGTGACGTGCTAGCTAATCCAGCACGTTTTAGCAATTGTTATCGTCTGCTCGCTGTCTGCTCTCTCCGCTCTCCGTACTCTCCTCTGTACACCCCCCCCCCTGCAGAACGGACAGCTGCAGGTTCTTATACTCTGGCCGAGGGGTTAACTAGCTGTTAATTATCTTATTACCCCTCTGCACGCGTTTGGTAAGGATGCATGACTGTCAGCTAGTTAAATAATCAGTAGCTGATCAGTCATGCATCCTCACGGGGTTTCTAAATATAAATAATAAAAAACAATAACAAAAGACGCGGCGCTTTTATCCGCGCCGCAAACAAATACTAATAATAATAAATAAATACATAGGGGCAAGATATCAAAAGTTACAACAGACTGTTACACAACATGGTGTGCTAAAATTATTTGTGATTTCTTGTAACACATTACAGCAGGAAAGATTCCACACCAGCAGAACTATAGTCTGAGCATCAGTGCCCTTGGGAGCGTCAACCTTTAAATATGTCATTCCACAGGATATCAAATCAATTTTCATACCCTTTATTAGCTTCAGTACAATATGCTAGGACCTCCTCACCACTATACAGAGGCACTTTTCATTGAATACATTTTTTGGAAAACTATACAATACTGTAGAGCAGTAGTCTTCAAAGATGTTCTGCATCTTTAAAAATGTTTCAAAGTTAATAAAACGTATTTGTTAAGTGAATTAGTATCCTTGGTATGGTGTTAAAAATACTATTTTAAAGTCCATGAATGCACAAACAAATAAAGAATACACAGTGCACATATATGCACAAACAACAACAAATAGTAGCAATACAAAACATGCTTGGCTTTTAAGTTGAACACCACGTACTGCTTCATAAGTATGGCCCACCATTTTACAGCACTGGCTCACATATGCTGGGATGGTTTTGGAGGAGAGGGATGAGTGAAGATATGGAATCGCAGATGGAATAGTGGAATTAGGCATTTTGGGAATGGAATTTTTTATCTCACAACTCCAGTTTTCTACGTTTTTTTTTTTTTTTTTCACTACACCCTGCCAAGTTGTGTTCATTCAACATGTGACCTCACTCACGTGTCTCCGCTGAAACTCATTGTGGCGGCTGCACCAACGAAGGAAAAAAAAATGCAATGTTTTAGGAAAAGACAGAGCTAAAAAAAAATCTGATTATCTATATGAGGATGGTGGGATACTATTCATCAAGTATTGCTGTCATTCGATTGACCAGGTACGAGTCAGTATCATTAAAGATCATATTGCCAGTCGTAAACACACAGAGAACAAGAAAACAAATAAGATGGTAACAACAGCAAAGCACTGCATTCTTCTAAGGTACTGCCTTCAAGGCAGGGCTTTCCCGAAGTAAGCCAAATTAATTGTGTATTTAATTTTTTTTTTTTTTTTTTTTTTTTATACAGATATCACATTATTTTTACATACAATTACCCATTTATACAGTTGGGTTTTTACTTGAGCAATCTAGGTAAAGTACCTTGCTCAAGGGTACAACAGCAGTGTCCCCCACTGGGGATTGAACCCACAACCCTCTGGTCAAGAGTCCAGAGCCCTAACCACTACTCCACACTGCTGCCCCTCTGTTTAGTTTATTTCTTTCCACACTACCTGTCTTTAATAAAGCTATAATTAGCAATGTTAAACCATCGCCGTTTCTTAATTAAATTATATTATCTGACAATGCAGAAACAAGCTCAAAGATATTTTTCTAGCTATACATTCATTGAAGGAAACTGATCACTTTACTGTGTGGACGTAGTTACAACAGTACACACTGTTTGTTTCATAAAGACATTCTGTCTGGAGACACGACTCTTGTTAAATCTTGCAAATAAGGCAGAATTAGCAAAGAAACAATTTTAATTATGCGTTTACATTAAAAGGACAGTGAACTTGTTTAGAGCAGTGAACTTGTTTAGAGCAATGAGTCAATCAACACACTTTTTTTTATCAGTTTTTCATATTTTATCCTGGTTATTGTAATGCCAGTAAAATGCTAAACTTAATTTGTAATGTATTGTAAATAGGATTAGTCTCTCTCACATGACATTGTTGGACTGTTACTAAACTGTTTAATCATTTTTATTGTTATTGTAATGCCAGCAATAAGATAAACAGGTCTTTTCAAAACACCTTCCTTTGTAGACTGAAATGTAGTGTTTGGCTAGAATACAAATAAAAAAGAAAGAATTGTGGTAATATTGATTAATTTACTTAGTTTAACTATCAACATTAGATTTATGTTCAAATGCCATGTTTAATTATTAATAAGTTGATAAAAAGTGATGAAAAAACGGAATTGGCCATTTTAAAAAACTGAATTTGCTATTCCCAAAAATGGAAAATAGGTAGCCTGTGCATCTGCCTGGGATTCCCATGTCATCAGCCTGCATCGCTGATAGAGGCAGCTGGGGACTGTAAGCTGGAAGCAGCCATATGTTTGATGTAGTAACACATCAGAAATCACTAGAAACTGAATTAGCATGTATTTTTGAAACAGGGCATCTATGCCCTTTTTGAATACATGTTAAAACCGTGATAGCCATGGCAGTTAAAATTATTCATACAAAGAGGATAATACATTTGATATTTTAGATAATAGGACTGCTTGTTTTTATATCATATGAAGGTCAAAATAATCATGCCAATGTCAAATTTAATCATCCCAATATTGTCTGTTAGCAGTTCTGACCTTTAGTAAAACGGGGCTGTTAATTGTACAGGGTTGCCATTTTACTTTTATCACACAAATTTATGCAAACCTTTTTAAATTTCACAATGTTGCTAATGTGTATTGCACTACACAAAACAATATTATACCAGGCTACCATACTGTGTATATATACCATACCTCTATATATTAGCATTTTAATGGAAGTCTGGAAGAGGTACAATGGTTGTATTACTCAAATGCACTAACCCTCAATAATCCTCTGCAAATATGTGTCTAAGTGACACTGAGCAAAATTTTAACTTCCCCTTATTAAATTGTCTTAAAAATGCCAGTTTAAATGAAGTTAAAGTTAATAATAGAACAATGTGAAGCACGCATAATTTAAAAAAAGTATGATTCTAGCATATATGCTCCTCATTTCTGTTACTACAAATTAATGAAATCATGCCTCATCATTACCACACAATGGAAAATGAGGCCCTGCATTTGTTATTATTTTATATTTAGTATCAATAAAGTGGTCTAGATGAGATATAATACCTCACTTTCAGCTTTGCCCTGCCCTTGTTTACAGGAGTTGAGGAATTGAAGATGTTTGAGAATAAGCCTTGGCGTTGGGAGCTGAATCCCGTTTGAAAAACCTGGACTAATAGACTGAATACAACACACACAGATCCTTAAAGTTAAAGCTAGCGTACCTTGTTTGCCTGCCTTCAACTACAAGTTAGGAGACTTGTTAGACCAGCCTGTTCTGCAGCTTTATTACTTTAGCCATAATTTCCTCTTTAATTAAAAGTGACTTCGCTTATATGAGTCCAACAAAATATTACTAAACAAATATTAAAAGCAGTAAAAAGGTGTAGAACAAGACAGCCCTTCCAGGTGAGCAAAATACTCCGATTGCATTACTGCATTCTGCACCTAAAGGCGATTTTGTTCACTGCCTTTTCTGTTTCCATATCATCTCAAAAAGCAAAATACACTTCAGTTTAAAAGAACTGCAATATTATTTATTTCTGAAGGTTCCATTTCCTTTTTTTTTTTCCTCCAGATGGCAAGATTAAATTACATAAACCCTGTCAGCAAGTCTAATCCTCAATCGTATTCTGTTCCTCCACAGAAGCCTCCCAACCTGTCTATAATTTTGTTATAGATGTTGGCAAACAGCTGTAGTTTACACTGCGAACATTTCACTAGAAAATATTTTATAAATGCTCAAGATTCCTGTGTTCAGGAAAAAAAAAAATGTGATGAGGGCAGTAAAAAGGAATGATATGTCCTATTACATTGTTAAACCCACTATAACAATATAATTAATATCTAATATTATTATTTATTTCTTAGCAGACGCCCTTATCCAGGGTGACTTACAATTGTTACAAGATATCACATTATACAGATAACACATTTTTTTACATACAATTACCCATTTATACAGTTGGGTTTTCACTGGAGCAATCTAGGTAAAGTACCTTGCTCAAAGGTGCAACAGCAGTGTCCCCCATCTGGGATTGAACCCACGACCCTCCGGTCAAGAGTCCAGAGCCCTAACCATTACTGCAGAAGATTTCTACACACCACTATTCTACTTCATATGTACAGTAGAAATGCATAAACAAAAGCCAAAAATGTTAATGGAAACAATTCTGCCATTGCCTGGAAGAAAATAATATTGTCCCATGGTAAAAATAATGCTCTTATATCCATAGCTCTGTACAAATACACACACAAATGCATAGATGTACTAGGTTTATTAAGTGTGAAATTGTATAAGTAACTGGGGTATTTCAGGGGTTAAATCGCTTTGGGACACTTATTTCAAAGTTGATTCTCACAGAGGGGGAACCCCTCTACATCCCCCACATGTATTTATCCAGGCTCAAAACGGATTTTGATAAACAAGCAGCGGGCACAGATAACACATTCCAGTTTATTCGCATATTGCAAATGTAACGCAAACTGAATAAGTGACCGCGGTATATCAGGGGTTAAATCGCAATGGGCCACTTATTACAAAGTTACAATTACCTTTTAAAAATATTTAAATCTCATAATCATTTACAAGCATACTGTAATCTAGAGCAAAGAATTAGAATTTAGAGATGTCAATAACGGATATGTATTCTTAAGTAGATTAATAATTAATACTGGGATAGTTTGAAGTCCCCACTTGCAAAATGACGTTCACACACTGCTGCGTGTGTTTGTGCAATAAGTACACTATGCCAGTACATTGTAGGTAACTGGTATAAAATAGTTATTGTAATTAGGCTGCTAACGGTGCTTTCAATTTTCTATCAATATAAAACTTCACCAGGTTCATAATCCTTTAAATACACCCCACATTATAGTCCCCACTTGCATAGTACAGAATGATGCTCACACAATAAAATACAAATTTCTTTCTCCATTTAGATTTTTTGTATATAATGACATATAAATAAATGAATGTATTTTAAAAGGATATGTTATGTAAATATTATATTTTAGATATTAAATATGATATAATATTTGGTATGATAAAAATTAGCAGAGTTGATTAAAATTAAGAAATAATCTTATGGTTATAATTAGTTTAGCTAAAAATCACAAATTACCTTTTTAAAACATTCTCATGATCATTTGCAAATATTCTGTAATCTAGAGTAAAGAACTAGAACTTAAAAACTACTAAATGCTAAATTGTAAGAAAGAGGAAGATGAATCTGCAACATGTCTGTGTAATGGTTGTGAACAGCAGGACTCAGAGTGGCTGCGGCTCAGACACAGTCCTACTGCAGGCTGTGCAGGTCCCCACTTACACGTAGTGTAAACGTGTAGTGTAAAAGTCCCCACTTGGTTGTTTATTTTCTAAATATATTTTTTTCTAATTTAAACAAATATTATCAATGTTAAACATAATTTTTTATATATATTTTGTTTAAAGAAAATGTTGGGAAGTCATGGTCATATACCTCAGTGTTGTTTTATCAGAAATTCTCTTTGCTGTCCAGATTCTCCTATTTTCTGTTGTAATGAGGATCCATGCATTCTTCTCTCACTTCTTGCCTCTGAAACGTGGAGCAGCCCTCTAGCTTAATGAAGCAGGTGGCCTTCACAAGCTAGCGCTGTGTCATTCAAGTTTAGTCTGTTGAAATCAGACAATCTAGGTCATCTGGTCACCTTATGGTAATTTCATGAATGGGTTATAAAATGCTGTCCAGTCTGTCTAGAAATTGCAGGAAATTACATCTGAAGACCAATGAACATGCAATGATTGTGATGACCGACAAAGTAATCCCTTTGTGTAAAGCCAGAATTCTTCCTAATGTTAACTCTGGACAATGAGCTGTATTCATTGAAGTATTCTGTATTTACTGGAATGTCAATGCTTTATGAATATGTCCCAATATAACTATTATGTTCTTCAAACTTTTGGATATAAGTTAAAAGCAGTACTTATGCAGTGAGCAACATGGCAAGCGATGTGAGCCAGTGAATTCAGATTATTATTTGTTTTTCTTTTTGCTCGATCACCCCAGTTGTTTTGAAACTTACCAGTTAGGAACCAGGAGTGTGTGTCTTTCATGTGGAAATGACAATGGACAAGGAATTCATTCTTTTTGCATCTGCTGTGACTCTTTGAATAACATACCTGTAATTTCTCTTTTCATTGTTAACATGCTGACAGCTTTTTACACTTATAACTTTAAAGTCTGTTTCAAGCTTTTTTTAAATGGCCGCTCTAGTGCACTGGTGTTTGAGATCAGTCCTTTAAATCACTGATCCATACCACATCATGGATCGTTATTGCCGTGTTACTTGTTTGACAATGTGGACACAATCCAGTGCACTACAGCGGTCATTTTGAAAATAGCTTTGAAACTGATTTTAAAGTTATAATTGTAGAAAAATTGTCAGGATGTTAACAATGAAAAGAAAAATGACAGGTACGTTATTTAAACAGTTGTAGCAACACGCTAGATTTTTCGAAACCCCCACTACTTATTCTTTAAAGCAGGAGGCTGTATGGTCCAGTGGTTAAAGAAAAGGGCTTGTAACCAGGAGGTTCCCGGTTCAAATCCCACCTCAGCCACTGACTCATTGTGTGAGCCTGAGCAAGTCACTTAACCTCCTTGTGCTCCGTCTTTCGGGAGAGACGTTATTGTAAGTGACTTGGATAAAGGCGTCTACTAAAATAAACAAATAATTAAAAAAGCAAGAAACATGTGTTTCCTTGCACTTTGAGATGCCTGTCTTCTTCAGAAAAGGGATTGTTGTTAATACAGTGTCCAACACTACAGAATGACATCTTAAATATTTTTTGTTATCAAGCATGCAAGAATATTCCTGCTGAACTGAAAACAAATCCAGATCTGATTGAAATATACCAGAATCCACAGTTAATATTAGGATTATATGTGAAAACCGGCTTGTCTTTATTATAATTCACATCCACAACAGACACAATAAAATTGTTATTGCAGCAATGACTATTCAATTACACCCTCAAAGCTATTCATAAAAGTAATACAAGCAACGTTTCAACCATATGTTTCTCCCCACTTAAATAGGCATGGTTACTTGCCAACCTAATCCTCATGTTTTTTAGACAGCACCACTACCTAGCCTCGTATCTGAGCCTGCTTGAGTCATGTCAAGTCTCTGAGTCTTGATTAACCCAGGGAAGGGGTCATTATTCTCTGTTGAGGGTGAGTGATTGGCTCTCAAAGCAGAGAAAACCTAGACCACAATGTGTCTGCTGGATCAAGAGCAGACATGATTTTACCTGGATGAACTTGGATATTTAATGAAGATTAAGTAAAGCTGTACGTGTTTACATGTTGTGCTTTTAATGTTTAGGGTATTGTACACAAAAAAATGTTAGCTGTTTCACACTAGTACTTTTTTTTTGTAATCTTTGGCTAATGTAATCCATCTTCATTCAAGAGTATTTGAGGTAAACTGACTTCATACTGCTATAAATATCTTCCCCTACCTCGGCTTCTGTATAGGAGAAGCTGTGAAATATTGATTTCAGAAGAAAGTTCATTTAGATTTAGTAAATAAACACTATGTGAGATGCTCTGATCCTAATGCTGTGCACTTCACAGATGGAAGAGAACACCTCCAACCATATGTGTAGGAAATTGGCCCATGACTCTTAAAAAAAAATATTTCCGTCATCACTTTCAGGTCGCTCATATGTCAAGTTACACTGATCCTCAGTATAACAGAATTAAAACTATTTTCTTTGCGGAAACAGATGTTTATGCAATGAGCTAGGAAGGAATTAAACTTCTGTTTGTGCTATTCAATGATGACTGACTTGTGCAGCAAAATATTGGATTTCAGAAATGAAATACATCCCTCTAAACGGCTTAACAGGAATTTTATAATTAAAGCAATTTCAATTAACTTTTTTTTCTGGTTTACATTCAAGGGGGAATATAAGTCGCTGTCATTTAAAAGCTACGTTACTGAACCTTTAAAAGCAGGTCAATGTAAATAAACAAGATGTTCCTTTCAGTGCTGTCAATACTTACAATGTGGAAGTTTATATTACACATTTTCTGGGTATTTGCACAGATTTTAGTAAATAATGTAAACACCAATAGAGATGCATATTTGGAACATCTTTTAGTAGTTTTTTAACTTTGTAAATCTTTTACTTCTTGGAAGAGTTAAAATTATGAATATATTTCAAACAATGCGAACCTATTGGGGGATGTATAATGATGTCTATTTTTTATGCTCTAAATAGAGGAGAATCTAAACTTATTAACCTTACAGTGAAATGGGGTTTTCCATTAAATCAGGTTTGCAACTTTTAGGGCAGCTGTATTAATATCCACCACATCGATATGTATGTAGAGGCAGTCTGGTACAAATTGAAAAATTGAAAGTAAAAAAAAAATATTGCATTGCAAAGCCACACAAATTTAGTAAAAATCACTTTATAGAGGGGCTAACAATAAACTGAACGTATGTGATAATAACGTGTTTCATTATGGGATGGTGAATGTCTGTGTAGAAGTGAACAAGTAGAGGCTTGTTTATGAACTATGAATGTTGCTTGCAGTCTCATACTTCATTATATATGACTTTATTGGTAAACAAAAAAAAAATAACAAAAGGGGTTTCTAATATAACAGTTTTATTTAGTCCATTGGAACTTTCATTGAAAAGAGGGAAGGCTGAATGCAATTCTGTTAAGTAGTTAATGACAGACTGACCTTCCAGATGAGAGATGCCTAAGGTGCATGGCTTTTCAAGCAGGTGACATCAACTGCATTGAGAATAATGTTCAGTAGAAACTCAAAATAGTACAGTTAAAGCCCTGAGCCAAAGGCATCTACCATAGGATAATGAATGCTTTATGAAAATACATATACAAATTCTAAGCTAATACACACAAAGGTGTCCCTTTCGTAAAAATAATTGAAAACACATTCATTTTAGTATTTTACAAGACAGAGTTCCTGAATTATTTACGAAAATCTCTTGAGACAAACATCCATGATTTAGACAAACAATTTCACAAGTTCAACCGTTAACAGGAATGTAGGCTACAAAACATGTATGTAGACACTCTGTAGACAGTATTTATTTATTTAATTATTTAAGCAATCATCAATGGAAGTTGATCTAATAACTGTCACGGCCTCAGACTAAAGTTCCATATCTATGTTAAACTAAACTGTCAGAAGGATTCTGTTAATTTAGGGATGATTCCATTATAACCATATCCTAGTGTGGCAGGGCAGATCCCTGCCTGGGAAAAATGTGTAGGTTGTTGGCAGGGAAAGGGTTAATATCTGTCCCTGCCAGATAAATGTTTGCAGTCACAGGTGTAATTAGTTTATTTATTTTATTTAATTGATTACCTGTTTAATTGCTTTATGATTTAGTTAGTGTCACCTTCCTGGGATTAGCAGGCTGTTATTTAAACAGGGAAACATGTTTGCTCTAGGCAGTCTGCAGTTGGTGTAAAGGCAAGAGGCTGTCAGTGACAGAAGGTACTGTGTGAAACCTTTGTGTGTGTGTAAAAGTGTTTATGTCGTAGTTAGGACGGAGAAAGTTTGGTTAGTGCTCCATGTGAGTTAGGTTTTTGTTTTGATTTTTTCTTTTAATTCTTAAATTAATAAAAAAGTGTTTAGCAAGTGTTAAAAAAAAAAATCAATTTCTGTGTCCGGGTCTGCTTAAAAGGGGCTACGAACCTTGAAAACGAGTGAAATCTTTCACACCTAGTCACAACATATTTCATGGAAATGATAGGTGAGATAATTGAATGTTTTTAAGCACACCAATTTTATAAGGTTTCCTCACCAGAAACCCACTCCTTGCAGTGTCGATTCATTTATGGGCGACTAACCAACAAATTATTTACATTCTGAGTGGATGGTGATAAGGTAAAGGTGCTTGATTCAGTACTTTGAAGTTTATTAATCAGCGATTCATGCTTCAAAGGCAGTTAACTCTGGATCACTTTAAAGTGCAGAAAATCAATTACAGCTTGATCTGTCCAAGAGCTCCACATCATGCAGCCTAATCAGATTCATGGAAAAATGTAATCACTTAAAGATTAGAACTACGACGTCCTCTCTTTTAGAGGTACACAAGGGTATGGACTGCTGGATTTGGGAGGGGGAGGCCAGTTATCCAGGGCTTGATAATGAGCTTAATCAATACGCGGTGGATTCTTTGACATGAACACTTTCAAGCCTACTGCATGGTGTCAGACAAATTTATTGAAGCACAAAAACTTAAATGTATATGCTGTACTGTTCTTGAGCCTTTAGTTTACCTATACGGGGCTCTATGTACTAATACTACTTACGTGTTCATAAACACTGCAAATTCATAGCACTCCGTCCTTCGTAAACAGCTATTTTTCGTACAGCTAACTATCGTAATATCGCCGCAAGTTTACGAACAGCATAACTTACTGCTCATTATACAGGAGAGATTGGAATTTGCATTTCATTACAAATAGATTTGCAATGCTGTAAGTCAAGATTTAGAACTTCCTTCTGGCAAAGATAAATGAGTGGTATTATAGTGAACAGAAATAACTAACAAAATTAATTCACTGGGACACTTGACATTAAAAAAAAATGCATGACCTTAGAAGGATTACACAGAAGCAGCAGAAAATAAAATAAAAAAAAAACAAAAGGACAACCCGAACAAACCTAAACGTAGATCTAAAAGAAAGGGTCCCCAAAAACGGAAAGTTTAAATAAAACTAAGCTTGTTTCTATATATGGAAGTTTACCATGGTAAATTTGCATGGTAATTCTGCAGTTTACTATATATGTACTCGTCTGTACCCTAACCATGCTTCCCTATGCTTTCAGTGCTTTAATTTAAGATGATCGCAGAAAGCTTCAGTTTGAGTCTATGTACATTTTAGTTGTGCAAAAGAAAAACGTACAGTGCATACTTTTCGTCATATTTCAGTTGTCTATGAGCTACATAATTAATTACTGAGAAAAAAAGACTTCAGTTTATGTTTAATTAAAGAACTCTGCAATGATTTGTTTCCATGTTTCCCATCATTTAGGGATGCACAGAATCCAGTATTCAGATTCGGCCCGAATATCTAGTTTTTGAGCAGGGTTCGGATTCGGACGAATACTTAGGATTCGGAGAACCGAATCCTATATCCACCCAGACGCACATCAATTTTATTATATCCCTCCAATCTGTGCGGTTCTTCTTTAAATAAAAGACACGAATCCGGTATTGAACGTAACTGTTGTATTTAATAACGAGAACACGTTTGAACTCTGTCGCAGCTCTCAACTCCCTAAATTACTGGTGGTGCATGCACTAAACACACACAGCTGCTGAATGCAAACATACCCCTGTATGCAACAGCACGTTCACATCACACTTTTCATGGAGTAAAGTTATGCAGTAAACCTGTAATATATAAAGTAACGGCAAACTGTCAGATGTGCAAGACGCTGTTGAACAATATGCTTTAGTAAATTAAATTTTACGTTATTGCAATGTGCCAATACAAGTTGAACCATTTGGGAACTGCTGTGTTTTATTAAAATAATTTTTTCATAGCCTATTTGATATGTGTTACACACACGGTGCATTTAAATCAACGTGGGTTTTATTTCGCAGGGAGATCATTCAGGTCACTCATCATGGTAATTTTTTCCTCATAGCTCTCAGGTGACACAGGTTGAAACGTCATTAAAGAAAATAGTGGGTTATATCAAAGATGCAGCTCTCCTTTCTTCTATAGGTAAACAGTTATGTATTTTGACGTCCCTTGTTAGTAGCTGCCAGTCTGTTTTTCATTCAACAGTGTCCTTCAGTTTTCTTTTTTGTAGATTCGGTATTCAGCCGAATCTTTTGAGATGGATTCGGCGTTCGGCCGAATCCCCAAAACTTGCATCCCTATTAATGTTAAGTTTAAAATAAAGTACCTTAAAATATAAAATAAACCAAAATAAAATGTATTTATTGCCATTGTTATTTAATATAGACGATTAATGTTTTTTTTTCTTTTTTGGGGGGGAGGGGGGGGGTATTTTATATTTTAAGGTGCTTTACTTTAAAGTAACTAAAAGCCTGTAAACATTTAAACAGGAAGTTTCACACACAAACAGCTAGTTGAATCTAGTCTACAGTGAGAGGCATGCGTAAAATAACAGGCGAAAAACTAAAGTAGTAAATCATGAATGAAACTAAGTTACGGGAGTGAAAATTACTTTAATACATCGCGGGCAAGTCTACGAAGTTACAAAAACCTACGTAAAGTCTAAATCCGAAAGAAACATCAGTTAAGCGATAAAGCGCGTCGATGCAGGCTCTTCCGTGTGGTAGATGACCGCGACTGGAGTTATGCGTCCCGAGCCGTAGGCGAGGGTGCCAACGAAAGACAAGGTCATCTACCACACGGTAGAGCATGCATCGAGAGGGCTCTATCGCTATTAGAAAACGATTTATTTCTTATTTTATCTTTTAAAAAAAATAATTAATTAAAACTTATATTTACCTTGAACTTCTGATATTTCGCCGGGTAACGTTCCGCTGAGGAAAATAGTCCCTAACATAATTCGAATAGAAAAATGACACACGTGTAAAGAAAACGGTTTTTATTATTATTTATTTATTGGGGTCTTACTCTCTTTCTTATTATAATTTATCTGGACATTGCCAGATAAATTAACGGTATAATTGTTGAATAATTCGTGTAGTATAGAGTCAGACTCAAAACTTGTTTTTGGAGGTGGGGCGTCATTCAAGCTGGCAAGGAGTGGATTGGCTGGTGTAGAAAGAACTGAAACAGGGTTGGAAGTTTGACTGGCTGGTTTTGAGGAAGGGTGTTGTTTGGATCCAGCTGATGACAGAATTGTGGGCCAATCATGTCCTTCCTGTTGATTTGCTGTCCAGTAGCTGCGAATTGAGCCTTCATTACGGTGTCCTGTCACAGACACGATTTCCTTTGTCTCTAGACCAGCATCAGAAAGTATCAATGTTTAAGTAGCTTTTTATGTTATCAGATTAGTTGTAGATTAGAATGTTAAGGGGAAAAAGACGGTATTTATGCACAGATTAATTTAAAATTTAATTCAGTTAAGCACTTCAACGTTCCAGCGGGCATCTGTGCAAAACAGAAGCCCGCTAGATCTGGAAGCTGATTGGCTGTTCGCACTCAATCATTTTTCTAATGACATATAGAGCCATGATCGCCTTTTAAAAATAATGTACACACATGTAACAAAACAACCAATGAGGTGGGTTAGCTTTTTTAAATTGTGTTAACTTATTACATACTCTTATTTAAAACATGACTGCTTCAATTAGAGGTAAAAACACGGTTTTAAACATCTTCCTATATCTAGAGTAATTAGTATAACATTTTCTCTACAGCTCATTTAGTTTTCCAGACTTTATTTTCATTTTAAATTAGCGAAAACTCAACACTCTAGATTCACTCCCAGTGCATCAGTTATTATGATCTCACTTATGTCTCCATTATCTGTAAACATTTATAATATCGTGAAGCACTATCGACAGTATCCTTGTTCACCAGCGTGTGTTCTCTTCACTTAATATTTTCAGTTTGCTATATCAGTATTGCATATTAGATGCAGCAGGAGCAATCAACGGTCCTTTTAAAATGAATGGAAGGTTGAGTTAAAGTTTAAATGAAGTTTTAGAGGAATGGATATTCAGTCTGTGCAGATATCATTGGAAACCTAAGCAATTTAAGGCAATTAAAAAAAAAAAAATTCTAGCAAGGCTGTGGAACAATGATTTGCATTCTTGAAGGTATCAATTGCTTTACTCAACAAGGGGTTATTCAAGCTTATTGCTACACTGCTAACCCCTTCAATACCTCCAGTGAAGATTTCTGCATGTGTAGGAAAGGAACATATGCGCTAGTTACAAAAAATGTAATTAATAACTAACTTTTTACCATTCTAATTGTTCCCACTGTGATAAAAGCAGGTGCTCCTGGAAAGGATAGCCTTCAAGGAAGAAAATCTGAATTAAAAACGGAATTTTAAGTGTTAGAGTCTCAGGAGAAACAGAACCTGGAAACAAAGCATATGGAATATTTTCAATAGATTTTAAACCACAAAAGATAATAGCTGGGCTAACAATCACAAGAAGCAGCTAATAGAATACCAACTAATATGTGCTATACCTTATACAAAATGTATGTATACTTATATTAAACCCTATTCACTTGACAAAATATTTGGAATTTTCTTTAAATAATTTATACCAGTATAAATACAGAAGTTTGACAAAAAATAGAAACCCCTACCATAGCAATTTCAACAGGGTGAGGGTCACCATGGGTTGTCAAGGCAGAACTAGAGCAACATGACTGTTTTAATCATTCCATAGGCATACTTAGCCACTCCTTTCTATCAAACCAAGTATAATTCATTCAGGGAAGCTGGAGGTTGAAATCTACAGGAAAGTTTGTTCGCCAGAATGGTTTGTGGTCATCAATTTTGAAACTCTTTCTTTATGGGTACAGGTATGCAGATACAGAAGGTAAATAGACTTTACACATTTCAAATGTATTTCCTTCATTCGGACACATTTCCAGGATCTCTAAGTATCCCGGTCTTCTGCTCTATTCTTCAGGCTATTGGCTAAAAGAGATTTTGAAGCTACATACTAAAGCAGGATTAACACTAAAATAAGTATAATATTTATACCTATTATAAAGTTTAACCCACATAATTGTTTTTTATAATTCTCAAATACTTTATTCTATAAATGGTCACTGTAAGTGTTAAATTCTTTTTGTTTTTTGATGAATAATCTTTTTGCTGTATTCTTTCTTAAAATACAACCAGTTCCTGAAAGACATTATCCCTATAATAATGCACTGGTTGAATGACGATCCAAAACATTTGTTGTTACTTCAACTAATGAAAAAAAGGAGGAAGATTCATCACATAAGTATCATTTTAACTTCAGCCACGTGTTCCTAATGCCAAAATTATAGTATTAATTGTGTTCTTTATATGTCTCATTAATTGGCATGTCTGGCTCCACTGTTACTAACAGATTAAAAAGTTATGAGAGCAGGTCTTGTTAGAAATAAGAGCTCTAACAGGAATGTTGAACACTCTCCAAAACAGGATGATGCACTTGTTTCCTTCAAAAAAAGCAAAGCACAAAATATACATAATGTACTGGACATGCAGCATTTAAGAAACATTTCTAAAAAATGCCTGATCACATGTTTTTATAAAAGAAATGTCATTAAAAACAGGGCAACCTGCTGTGTCTTGAGAAGAGGGCCTCTTTCTTGCAGACATACTGAACTACGTGACATACTGAACGAGGTGACTGGGGCTACGTGGCGTCTTGGACTGGATTAGGCTGAAAGGACAGTTGAATTATGTACAGATAATTCACATGTGCAACACCAATCGTTTTGACACAAGGAAGACATAAACTAGTGATATCCCAGTGGAAAAGGACATTTTAAAACATCAAAGGCCAGGGAGTTTAAAGAGACAAGATAAACAAATGACCTCATGAAAGTAGCTACTCAGCAGTGTGAAAAGACTATAAATATCCAAGCAAAACTAAACATTTTTGCGCTCCACATCGAATACTAAACAAGGTGCTGTCACTCTGTTAAGTGAAGCTGCAACTCCGGGACTCTGCCTAGAAACGGACCCAAGATGGGACTCTGGATGAAAACTGACCCAAGAAGAGGAAGCAAATTGCAAGCGAGTCACTACCACAAGCAACGAGACTGAGGCCTGGCTGGAGGAATGCCGTAAAAATTACAGTGACCATTATCAGCCAAACCAATCTGGGTGTGCTGTACACCTAAAACCACAGTATCCAAAAGAAACTGTGCCCTGCTTTCTGCATCATTTTAGTTGATGCTGTGCTTGTATGTGGGTGTGGGTGTATGTGTGTGTGTGTGTGTGAGAGTGTAACGGGGGGGGGGGGGGGGGGGAATCTGTGCTGACTATCTGGCGCATGTGTGGTTCTGCAGGAAGGGGGCAGCAGCCTCGTAAGATCCACCTGTCAATCATGGCAACGACACAGAGAGGTTGGGAGGAAGTTGTGCTGGCTTTCACCTCTCTCTGAGTGGTTGAGAGGCGGGCCTTGGGGGGGGGGGGGGGTTGCACGGCCCATAAGAACTATGCTTGGTTGTGCATTCGGGTGGCCATGACCGAGGAAACCCAGTGACGCTAGCTGAGGAGGCGAGCGTAAACAAACAGAGTGAGAGAATAAAATCAGACAAGCATGGCTGAGGAAGACAGCCAGACTTAAATAAACTATTCATTCAAATCTCTGGTTACGTACCTGAGGGGACGTGTGTAGTGATAGGGGAACCTTGGTCACCCCAGTGTATAGTGACAGCGAAGCGTAGGACAGAGACCTGAGCTGACCGGCATAGCAGCAGTGGGGGCACTGCGTAAGCAGCACTTTTGTTTTGTAGTTTTATAACTGTGTTTTATTTTCCCTTTTTCATTTCGCCTTTGGTTTTCATTATTATTTTTGAGCACCTGCGAGTGTGCCTGCATTTACCTGTGTTGGTAACCTGTGGTCCTGGTTACCGTTGCCGGTATACAGGCTACAAACAACAGCGCCCTCTGCGGGTTAAAATAAAAAAAAAAAGAAATAAAACTGGGCACCTGTGCGGTGTTTTCAAGTTCAATCTTCTGTCTCCCGTGTCAGTGAACACCCCCACCCTTCCACAGTGAGCCATTTACTAGCTACGTCACAGCTTGCTTGAGCTGCTGCGGTGGCTGCTTTGTGTGTGAGGAGACAGGCGGTGTCATATTTCAATTGCCTGCTAGCCAGCATGAGTGCAGTGAGAGCTTTGGACTTGTGTTTTGTGCTCAGAGACTAAGAGATTTACTTTATGCTTTTTCTGATTTCTGTTTATTAATTTTGTGTACTTAATAAAATATTACTATTGATTAAACATTCCTTGTGTCTAGCGTCTGTATGTGTGTTCATAGTAAATCCTCTATCTTTGTAACACGTCAATTAAATATTATTAATACGAGAACTAATCAACCCAGATAAACATTAAATGATCAATTATTGAATTGTTCCTACATTAATTGGTGACCCCGACGTGATGATTGATTTAGCACAGTAAGTGCTGGGTTTATGAACATACAAACACAAAGAATTAAACTTGGAATTTAATTTGAGTAGTTGTTTTTCCCTTCCAATTGCATATAACAAACGGGGTTGGAATTGAAAACCAGAGTGCTGTAAAGTAGTTGCTTTTCCCTTCTAACAGTGTATAACAGCATTGTTAGAACAGAAAATCACAGAACAGTAATCTTTCCACAAACCACATTTATCAAACATAGAGTGCCACAGTGTTGTTTGGTTTCTTGTGTGTTTTAACAGTGTATAACCGCGGGCTGTATAATTGACTTAAAACCAAGTTAGAAAGTACAGCCATGTCTGTAGGTTCAGAATCAGACACTGATGCCATGGTGGAGATGCCTAGATTGGAAGTTGCTTCCAAGAAGGGGTTATATTAATATTTGGTAGATGTGATTAAACAGGATACACCGGGGGCTCCCGATCCAGGGGATCTTGTCATTTCTCCCACAGAGTTGAATCTCAGGAGGGCTCAAGAAAATGTGTTTCAGCAACTTAAAGTTAAGGCAGTGAGACTTGTCAGCGCAATTGCTACTTTAGTATGCCTGTTGATTAAGAGGTTGGACTTGGAACAGGACAGATGTCAGGTAGTGCAGGAGAGATGTCAGGTTTTGAGGAGCAAAAATCAAGATTTGATTGGAGAGCTTCAGGCTGTAACTAGAAAAAATCAGGCTTTGAGGCGAGAGCATGCTAAGCTTAGAGACAAAACTGCAGCCGAAATTCAAGATCTGAGGATTAGCTTGGATAGGTGTCAACTGCGTAACACAGAGCTTAACAAAGCAATGTGTAGGAATAATGAGGTGAATCGTGGTTTGATCAGTGAGAAGGCTGCATTAAAACGTAGAATTGAAGAGTTGGAACATGAGAGAGCAATGGTAACGTGGGATAGAACTAAGGCTGATGCCGAGGAGGCTGACTTTGCAACCCTGCCTCCCCGAAACCCGCAGGCTAGCACCCCTGGGTTTCAATATCTCAGAGGTACCCGCAATACACACGCAGAGGTGCCTGAGTTGTCAGTACTGTCTGCATGAGACAAGCACCCGAATACACCTGGCTTTCCGAACACAACAGACACACTCAGATTGGGGTCTAAAATGACATTCAGTGAACTGATAAGCATGACTGTAAAATGTCCACAGTTCGACCCAACAAAAAAGGGTAATCATATAGAAGACTTCATCGCTAGAATGAGACGTTTTATTAAATTGGCTGGAATTGTAGAAGAGGAGCAAAAGGCATTTTTTCTTAAACAAAGAACAGTTGAGTATAATTCCAGTTGCACTTTCCTTTCATGGAACTAAATGAATTAATTGTAACACATTCACATAGAATTGAACTGTTAGAACATAAGAACATAAGAAAGTTTACAAACGAGAGGAGGCCATTCAGCCCATCTTGCTCGTTTGGTTGTTATTAGCTTATTGATCCCAGAATCTCATCAAGCAGCTTCTTGAAGGATCCCAGGGTGTCAGCTTCAACAACATTACTGGGGAGTTGGTTCCAGACCCTCACAATTCTCTGTGTAAAAAAGTGCCTCCTATTTTCTGTTCTGAATGCCCCTTTATCTAGTCTCCATTTGTGACCCCTGGTCCTTGTTTCTTTTTTCAGGTCAAAGAAGTCCCCTGGCTCTACACTGTCTGTACCTTTTAGGATTGTGAATGTTTGAATCACATTGCCGCGTAGTCTTCTTTGTTCAAGACTGAATAGATTCAATTCTTTTAGCCTGTCTACATACGACATGCCTTTTAAACCCGGGATAATTCTGGTTGCTCTTCTTTGCACTCTTTCTAGAGCAGCAATATCCTTTTTGTAACGAGGTGACCAGAACTCAACACAATATTCTAGGTGAGGTCTTACTAATTCATTGTAAAGTTTTAACATTACTTCCCTTGATTTAAATTCAACACTCCTCACAATATATCCAAGTATCTTGTTGGCCTTTTTTATAGCTTCCCCACATTGTCTAGAGGAAGACATTTCTGAGTCAACATAAACTCCTAGGTCTTTTTCATAGTTCCCTTCTTCAATTTCACTATCTCCCATATGATATTTATAATGCACATTTTTATTGCCTGCATGAAATACTTTACACTTTTCTCTATTAAATGTCATTTGCCATGTGTTTGCCCAGTTCTGAATGCTGTCTAGATCATTTTGAATGACCTTTGCTGCTGCAGTGTAGGAGGAGTGGCAAACAGTGTTTGCCACTCCTCCTATTTTTGTGTCTTCTGCAAATTTAACGAGTTTGCTTACTATACCAGAATCTAAATCATTAATGTAGATTAGGAATAGCAAAGGATCTAATACTGATTCCTGTGGTACTCCACTGGTTACCTCGCTCCATTTTGAGGTTTCTCCTCTAATCAGTACTTTCTGTTTTCTACATGTTAACCACTCCCTAATCCATGTGCATGCATTTCCTTGAATCCCTACTGCGTTTAGTTTGAGAATTAATCTTTTATGCGGGACTTTGTCAAAAGCTTTCTGGAAATCTAAATAAACCATGTTGTATGCTTTGCAATTATCCATTTTCAATGTTGCATCCTCAAATGTTAATTATTTAGTTTGCACACTTTGTGTGTGAAATAACTTTTAGTGAAACTTGATAAAGTAACTATAAGTAATCTACCTCATATTGTTGTATGAAGAGTTTCTTTAAAAGTAAATTTGCCATATCCTTAATCTATAAACCATTAATAAGCTTAATGTGATATATTCTAAGATTGTGTGCATCATTTCAGTTGATGCTGTGCTCGTATGTGGGCGTGTGTGTGTGTGAGCAACTTACTACCTACGTCACAGCTTGCCTGAGCTGCTGCGGTGGCTGCTGTGTGTGTGAGGAGACAGGTGGTGTTATATTTCAATTGCCTGCTAGCCAGCATGAGTGCAGTGAGAGCTTTGGACTTGTGTTTTGTGCTCAGAGACTAAGAGATTTACTTTCTGACTTTTCTGATTTCTGTTTATTGCATTGATTAAACATTTCTTGTGTCTAGCGTGTGTATGTGTGTTCATAGTAAATCCTCATTCTTTGTAATACGTCAATTAAATATTATTAATAAGAGAACTAATCAACCCAGATAAACATTAAATGATCAGTTATTGAATTGTTCTTACAACCCACTGTGCTAAGGCAATTATACAGAAATATAACAGTCTGTTTTAGAAAATAAACTAATGTTTGTACTGCTTGGTTGATTTACACACTTCCTTTGCACTACTTTCAGTTAACCAGTAAAGAGCTGGATTGTTTTGTGCATTTATTTAAAAAACTGAAGAAAAAAAAATAAAGTCTAATCTTTTTTTTTTTTTTTTAATGAAAATGGGCTTCTGGACAGCTAAATCTATAGATAAACACTTGCCACAGTCAGGATGTTGGCATGCAAGATTTAAATGCATAAAATAATGTATTACATCCTAACATATTGTTTGCCTTTGGATAGTTTTTGTTATACTAATCTACTAATAGCTTTTTTTTACAGTTAACATGTGACTTTATAATGTATCCAAGGTATTGTATAGTAATAGATCAATTATGTGAATTTAAAAAATGTAAATACAAATACAAGATTGTGTTATTTTTTCCTTCGTATTTACGTTCGGTAGATAACTGCATAAACTGTTTTTAAGCCAATCCAAACAGGATTTGTGCATCTGAAATGTGACAGATCTTTTTCACGGGGGTTGCAATGACAAGTGTTGCTGACACCCGTCCAAACTGCTGAGACTAAAGGGTGGTGCTGCAGGCACACTGGTTCTTGAGGATGCCGCCAAAGCAATCCCTATGGTTAAAGAGGAGATGATCCTGCCATCCATCTATCAAGTTGCATTTGTCTAGTAGCTGTATAAAAGCGAAGATTTTAACACTTTTTCCACATTAGTCATAAAAAGTATTTTTGGAAGGCACACTAATGTTACCCTTTAGTGCATTATGAAAGAGAAAACCATGAATTTTTCATAAGAGTTCATGTGAAAAAGTAATGCATTGCATTTAACAAAAATATATTTTATTTTTTATTTTATGAATCTGCACAGAGGAAAACCAACAATAGAGACTTTATACTGTATCTTGTGCTTCTACACAGACAGAACACCAAATGGAGACTCACTTACCAGTAAATATTACCCTGTATAAGCTCTTCAGAATTTTTCTCCCGCTATACTGTAAACTAGGTTAATGTGTGTTGATAATGTGCTCTGTTTGTATTTGCTGCAACCAAAAGATTTGCAAATATCTCATTATAGATGACCCTAACATCGGGCACCATAATAAAGCTACTGATTAGACAGTAATACCTTTTTAATAAAGGGAATAAGACATCTGCCCTATCAATACTAATTTTACCATGGGTATGTTGTTCTGGGCCTTTTCAATGATTTTTGCTTTTGAGTGTTTTTTTTTGTTTGTTTGTTTTTTGTATTACTTATGTTTAAAGTATAACTTTTAAGGAAAACAGTTTTAATATTTAGGTTAATAAATATATGAAATACTGTATTCAGAGTATTTAAGTAGGAAGTGAATATTGTGGAATTCCATATAAAAAAAGTCCAGAAAAACTGAAAGTATTGCTTTTAGTTTAAAGAACTTGTAAGTTTTAAATAGCATAATGGGTAACATGTCAGACTGCATTAAAAAGAGAAGCCTCCATGTTTTAGCAGGTGTAGAGTTCACTTGTGCAAAACTATTTTCTTTCTTTTCACAGCTGATTTCCATTAGGTTCACATCCTGCTACCATAACAATCTGAATGTAGAAAACACATTAAAAAAGAAGACTTTTGTACATCACTACTGTACATTGTTTGTCTTTGATTTTTCACATCATAATCATTTCTACTATAAATATCATAGAACTATTGATTTTTTGTTGCTGTTTTGTGTTGGTACACATTATTCATGTACTACATTTACCTAGAAACCCAATTAGCTTTTCTGTATAGTTCACCTGTAAAGTAACGATTAGCTATATAATAAATGACAACTCAGCATATGGATTTAGAAGCACCGTTTACTTATTGCTCCTTCCATTTCAATGAGGAAGTACTAACTTACTGAACGAAACCTTATAACAATTCAATTTTTGGAATCAATTTCGCTACAGATACTGTATCATCAAACATATGTAGAGAAAAATGTTAAATATTTTTTACCTATGCTTGGTGAATACAGATGTGACATTTTTTTTATCTTATTTCAGATAAAAGTAATATGTATTGCATGTGTTTTTATTAAATACTATTTTTTGCTCTGATTAACTGCTCAGTACTGATCCATCTTAAATTAAATTGGAAACTAATCATAGATTATTGTTCACATATATTACAAACAGAAGGTAACATGAAATTCAATAAAACCATTGAAAAGGTTCAATTGTGCCTGTTGGTTTGACAAAGAAGCAAGGTAAAACAACAGTTGCCCTCTTTGCCCTGTCAAGCACCTTAAAAGAGTTACTGGTCTTATTTGGAAACAAATGACATTTCAAGACTAAGAAGAGCTACTATCAATCATCAATAAGTTAATTCTAAATAATAGGCCAGTTTTAGACACAGACTGAGCTACAGTGAAAAGCGGCATCAGAAATTGATTACAACTGCACTTAAAATGAATTCGACCCTCAAACCCGTTTCTTTGTACTGAAACATTAATCTCAATTATAAGGAGAGCTTCAAAATAGTAATGCCTGGTATGAAAAAATAACAAAACAAACCAGGTTTTTATAAGACATTTCAATTAATCAGCAAAGATAATTAGTGTTTTGTTTTTTTTTTCTTTTGGAATTCCAAAGGCTACCATAATTCTTGAAATAACAGCAATGCTGGATCAAGTTTACTATTGTATGAATATCTGTTGATCTCCCAAAAAAGTTTGTAAACGTGATACATTTTAGTAAGTCAAGGCCTATGAGAAATTAAAATGCATACTTACTGTATATACATGCCGCACTGCAGAGTATTTCCTAATATACATGTACTGAATTTAAATAGGTAATGAACATCATATGATAGGTTTGATTTTTCATCACGCTCTCCTATAAATTGTATTTAAAAGAGTTTTTTTAAAGTGCATTTTGCTAAAACGGTCAAATTTAGAACAAAAGCTTTTAAAAATAATTTCGGAGGCAGGTTGGGGGGGCGGGGGTGCAATGAAAGACTGCATAGTCTAGGCGTGTAGCTTTTCAGGACTGATTTATCAGTGGCTTATGCAACATAATTCCTCCAGTTTTTCTAATAACAAAAAATTAAAGTAACCAGCACACTACCATTTATAAGTAAATCAAAAGCAAACATTTATAAGCAGCCTAGTTCTCATCAAAATGTAGTTATATGTGTTATTTCGACTGACATAGCACGGTATTCAGAGGCACTGGAACATTTTTTATAGTCGGGGTGCTGAAAGCCATTGAACAAAACTGTAACCCCTGTATATGATGGAAGCCATGCAAAGCCAGAGGTATTTATCATAAACAAATGAAAAACATATTTTAAAAGTTGACTGTAGTATTACATGTTATCACTGGCAACATTTATTTATGATAGGATGAGTTTTAATAAACCCAAATACCCTAATTAAGTACAACAAACTCTAACTTTAAACTGGGAGGAGGGCTAGCCACTTTAAAATGGTATAAAGAGGTTAATTTAACATGAGCCTTTTGTGCTGTGAATATGTGCTGTGAAGTTTCTTGTTCTTGTGCTGTTAATATTCAGAGTTTTTTTTTTCTGAATTTAATCACTCTTGGCTCAGAGGCTTAACCTGAAGTAGGACCAGTCTGGATGTACTTCAGGTTATTGTCTCTATCTTTTCTTTTCCCACAATGTTTAAAAGCTTATTTAGGAATATTTCATCAGACTTTATCTTGCTTCTCAGCTTTCACACCAATTGAGATCTCTCGGTCTAGTCTAGTTAAGTGCAGTGTATATGTGTGTGTGTATATATATATATATATATATATATATATATATATATATATATATATATATATATATATATATATATATAACAGAAAAAACTACAGTGATATACTAATGAAGCATTCTTCAGTTGTTAATATTTTTTTGTATGTAATATTTTTGTAAAAACAGATGACGTAGAAGAATACAGCTATTTATTTAGTAGCAACTGATTACAGAATACAAATATTTCGTAATTTAACAGTTCAAAAGATGCATGAGACGATAACAGATTTTAACAACACTTGAGGACTCACTTCACACGCAAATACACTATTTTTCACAGAGTGGTGTCTAACTTTAAATGTGGCAAATAAGACCTCAACAAACCCATATGTTTCGGTCGACAATTGTACTTTACACCCTGCTGAGTAGAAATAAATTAAATACAATGTTGTACCCTTGTTACGTTACAAAACACACAGCGGAAGACTGTAAAGCAGAAATCGGAACACAGTGTGTTTATTTAGATTGTGTTCTTAGCCATCTGGTTTCTGTCACAACACGCCGAGTCAAATCAATTCCCTTAGACAGAAAGCATATACGCTATATAAAAAAAATAAAAAATAAATAAAAACTGATTTGAAACCTTTCCAACTTTAATAAAGACGCTGTATCGTTAAGGTAGAAAACGCTGAGGCGTTTAAATCAATAGCATTTGTTTATATCACAGACCGAAGTAAAATCGTCAAATATTACTGTCCCAAATACAATATTTAGTTTGGACTGTCAAAAATGTGCCTGGAATACTTTGATCAAAACACGTATTGTTTTCCCCTCTTAACTTTCTGAATGCTTGGTTAATCTTTCACTTAAACGTGGCACTGAAATGATTTCCTTTAACAAAAATTTTAAACTATGATAATTATACATACTAGTTTCAAGATCAAGACCACGTCATTACACTTTCCGATAATAATCTTAGGATGTATAATAATCTGAAATGATATGACAGCACTTGATAAGACTTGGGTTAATGTTTGTATCATCCTGTATGTATTTAAGCATTGCTTTATCTCCTTGTAATCGTGTTTTACACAGGAATGATGTTGATCTTTTCTGGGCACTTCTATTCATGAAATGCACATTATTACGTAAAGATACAATACGGTGTGATCTAATATCAATAAACAGATCTATTTTTAGAATGTAATATAATATTACTTTAATAGAACACTGATCTGTTTTTTTACTGTCGTTTTATTTACACCATGCAAGGGATACGGCGCTGTGCCATAAATGGTATTTAATCGTCTGTTTAAACGTATTTAATAATATACCGTAACTATAGAAATAAAATCAATAATAATAATACAAAATCTTACAATTTCGGTTACATTGCGCGTCAACCTTGTTCATTGTATATACAATTGGCTTATTCGTAACATCGACTCTTTATTCTGTTTCCCTCATAGTACAAGTGTGTAAAAATAACAAACCAGTTAGGGCCTTACCTGTTATAGTTTAACCTCATTAGCATCCCATTGTCCTGAGCCGTGGCGAAACTTCACCAAACAGATGTCCAAACTTCTTTGCTATGCTACACACTGCAGCTCCTTGAAAGGGACAGCAGACAAAACAAAACCCCAGCAATCGCACTTTCGGTCTCTCTTTTTTTTTTTTTTTTTTGGTGAGGGGGGTGGGGGGTGGGGGTCCCGGGTTTACTTGTTTAATTTAAGAATGTCAAAGCAGAGGGGAGGTTACTATTGATGTTAATAAAACAGACGGACGATACCTAATCTTAAAACACAGCAGTGATCGCACAGACTCCAGAGATGAAGCTTCTGAAACTGACAGGCACACATGTGAAACTGCGAAGGACCATACCAACGAACCCCGACCCGAAACAAGGGGAGATAGAATTACGAAAACATGTTCACAGTGAAGCCGCAGCCTCTGCTAACTACTGCTGGTATATTCTGTGCCGCTGCACAAAGTGAACATACTGTTCCTAAAATGCAACGCTAGCTGGGGTTCATTTGTAAAGACGAACGAAAAAATACACTATCCTTATAAATGGCCTTTAACCATCTCCCCCTTTCAGTGTTGGCTGATGTAAAGTGCCAGCCTTTACCCTGCTGTGTCCAATCAGTGTATCTACCACTATTGATAATACTTTAGGGGTCATCCATGACTAACACTTCATGCTGATGAATGACTCCTTGCCGCTTGCTGCTCTGATGAGGGTGTCTGCATGCTTCTGATTACAAACGTTAATGAAGTTTGGGCTTCATCATCAGGCTTTCATATTGTGACTTCTTTACTTGTGGGAGTAGTCGAGCCTCCGTACTTGTTCTAGGGACCCGGTATTAAAATTAAAGACTTTTCTACAATTTTGGTACTGCGGAGATTTCATTTAACGTCATCTAGTTTCGCTCTCTCATTGAAAATAATAATACTATGTTTACAACTACGACTACTGAGACTAATACTAACAGTTGTATTATTATTATTATTATTATTATTATTATTATTATTATTAATAATAATAATAATAATGCTGTTATTTAATAGGACTACTGTGACTACGACTACTACTACTACTAATAATAATAATAATAATAATAATAATAATAATAATAATAATAATAATAACTAGTATGTTTGGTAATATGTGTTCCAGATTTCAACTCGGCATTATTATTATTAGTCGTAGTCGTCGTAGCAGTATTATTTCCCTCTTTTCCATTCTTGTGATTCTTGTGTTTGATGCTGGATAGCACTTTTGACTGTGTATCAACAGCAGAGCATGCAAAACAGGGGAGATAAGACTGAAATGACCTATAAATCCTCTGTACCCCCACAACTCTCCTAGAGTGAGTGTGATTGAAAGAAAATGTCACATTCTTTGGCTAAAACCACTCAAGCTCAAAGGGCCATGAGAGAATTAATGATGTTCTACAGGATGGTACAATATAACAGGACAAGCTCCAACAGATACTATTCTCAATCATTTAAAAAAAAAAAAGTGGACAGGATATTACAAAGTTAATACTGCTTCCATTACTAATAGACATTACATGCCATTTGATGAGTTGCTAGACCTTGACTAGTCAATTAATGCATTGTAGTTTTCCTTACATAAGGCTATTAATACAGAGACTACTCCTTCTGTCACCACAAGAAATCCTCCCTCCAATAACAGTTAGCTTGAAGCTCAAATTAGGGTGCCTAAAAACATTTACCACCTTGATTAGTGTACAGTGAAAGCATACACATGCAATGTATACACTGCAGGTGAGAGGGGCAGCATTTTATAATTATAAAAAAGGTGATTTATTGACCAGATTAATTGGATACTATATGGTTAAGAGTGTTCATTTGTAATATCATGAATACGGAGAACAATTTAACTTTCAAAATATCCTGTTTTAACCTATTTAACACCACATTATGAAATAGTGATCATTTTTAACTTGAATGAGGACTTGTATGAAAATGCGATACAGCTAGTAAAGATACAGAAATATTTTAACAATAGTTTTTATAACATCCTTCCTACACTAACATTGGTGTTTCAACTTGCACTTTACTAACTACAATAGTGAGGATATGAGTACGCCAGGATATTACTGAATTGTTTTCAATTACCTGTGTAACACAGAAGAACAGGGCCTCCTTGCAATGTTGGGTTAATTGAAAATAGGAAATGAAAGTTTCAGCCTTTGTACGTGATAATGCAATACCTTGGTGCTTAGCCCTTTATTGAACAGAATTCATCAATCGAATAACAGGAAATACTGCCGAACTACACAGTTATGCAAATAACAGAAATCTGACACTGTTGTATTAACTAGGAAAATGATACATACATCAGAGCTCATTTTGAAATATCTGTCATAGTTATCCAAGATAAACAGTTTTATTTACTATATGCTGCAGTGTGTACATTTCTCAGCAAGATTTTCAGTTCTGGACAGAATTGCACATTGAGTTTTAATGGGCTCACACTGCAAGTGTGCCCACCTCTCCTGTAGTAGGTTAGCTGGGGACCCAAGAAGTCAACCCTGGTCCCTATGGTGATTTGTTTTATAACCAAAGATGATTCCTGAAACCGTCTCTGACTTACCAGTCCCAGTGGTATCATTTACTCGAAGTCTATGGCTCTATTTTTCACAAGAGTACTGTTTCAGCCTTGGATATTTTTGTTTTTTCAACTGTATTTGCAATTGAAATCATAGTTGTTTTAGTGAGCTTTTTTCAATGACTATTTTTAAAATTATTAAAAGACTGAAAGGCAAGTACTACAATAAAAATACATTAACTTAAAATGATAGAATATTTATAATAATAATAATAATAATAATAATAATAATAATAATAAAAATAATAATAATAAGCGCACAATGGTACGTTGTAAATACTTTATACCATTACACATAATGGAACATAAATATACAGAATATATTAGAATCACTGTATTTTTGTTTTTTTTTCAAAAATACATTTGTACTACAATTTTATAAAGTTTCTCTGATCCTCAGGAGTTTACCTTTCCACCAAATGGACTAAAATAATTAGCTTCAGTCAAATACTGACTGAACAGGATGACCATAGTTTTTTTCAAAAACCACTGAAGACCCACCTACAACATATATCAGGGGGTCAAATAAAAGATACATTATAGAAAATTATAAATCATGTATGATAAGTCCACGACACTTATGTTCTTAAGTACAATCTTCATTTTTATGAATCGCTGTATTATATATTAACATGTTGTGTGTATGGTGTCTCATATTGTGTAAGATATGTAATTTGCTTGTTTTTTCACCAAGAAGCGCACATAGTATATTAAAAGGTCTTTGTATTTGAGGTAGTAGAGAAAGCCTTTCCATATCAATGCACAGTAAGTGCTGCTACAGTAGGTGGCAGTAAATTGTTTATCATGCTTTTTTTTTTTTTTTTTTTTTTAATTCTTTGTATTTTTAATTATTATTTTATGTCTAAAAATCAACAAGGTACAAATACAGTAATTATAATATGCAGTGTCACTGCAACATTATTTCATACAATACTCACCAAATTATAATATACATAGTACATTTTATTTTATTATTATTATTATTTTAATCTCATAGTGGAAAATGTATACAAGTAAGCACAGAGTTAAAAAAAAAAAGGTGTCACGTATGGCATTTTGTATAGATATATTAATTTATACAAGTGGAATAAACTAGAAATGCAGACAGGCAGAGAAAGCTTGTGACTAAGCTTGCTTACTAAGCATTTCATTGAAAGTTGTTACTATCAAAAGCCAGCATTAGAGTTGCTTATTTCAAGTCGACAATCCAGTGATTTACTGCTTTCTACATCTCCAGTACTGAAACCCTCACATATAACAATATGAATAAAGAAGGCTCATTGTTGAATCACATTATTATACCTTATGGATAAAATTAAATATTGCAGTGTGTTTAGTAAGCTTCTGCTCCACTGTAAATATAAACAAAATATTGTGCAAGACTAAACAAAACCAGCCCTGTTATTCTGTATTGTGCTGTTTGGAACTAGAATATATATATATTGATATATTTAAAATTTTTAAAATGAAAACTGCTGTGTACCAAAAGGAGCAAAATCAAAAAGAAAAAGGTAATGCAGGTACATAAAAAATGTGAATAATTGATTTTAAAAAATCAATTCTATCAGGATGTTTCAGACTACAAGTGCTTCTTCAGCTGGATGGAAAAAGCAGTGCTGTAAAGTGTAACCCCCCATCAAAATAAAATAAAAACGTAATAATACTGTTTTAGGAGCATTTGCATTATCATCTTTGTTGCTATTGCAACTATTGTAATTAATGCATTTAGTTGTACAATGAATATGTATTTATACATGTCCATATGCTTTGTAAAAGTCTGCTCTCCAAGAATGAATAAAAGCTTCACAAGAGCTACCAAAAAATAACAAATGAAAGATATTCTCAAATTAAATAAATCAATAAATGACAGCTAAACTACACCCAATTCTAGATGTGGAATTTAGAATGTTGTTATTTCTGGCTGTGAATTACTGTCCGGTTTAAAGAAAAAAAAAAAACCAAATCAACATCTGGTCTTCAGCTGCCCTGCAAATCTATCAAACTGTATTTCACAAATCAATCCCCTTTATAAACTTTGAATTCCCTACAAGGGTTCACTTTAAAACTTGTTTAAGAAATTTTCAAAGCCCTGTTATTATCCTTTTCATCACCTATGAATTAGTTTTAAACTACAGCATATTTTGTTTATATATTTAAAGAGAAATCACTCAAACTGACCGCAACTGATAGCAAAAAGTTAACATTCTATAATAGCCAGAGGTTGTTTTTCCAGAGGTACTCTACAAAAATCTATTCTGACTAATATATTAAATGATAGTATGTTCTTTCAAAATACAAGTACGGTATGCCTAAACTATAATTATATTAAGCAAAAATACTAATATATATATAATCTTTTGTTTCATGCTGCATGTAATGAACCTTGAGATGGTTTTGCTATCATTACAGCCATTTTTATACACAGATTACTATAGCAGGATTGAATTTATTATTATTATTATTATTATTTTTGTAAACCAGTAGCACACACAATGCTACAGCTCCTAATCAGAGCTTAGTTTATGTTCACAAAATAATCTAGTAACCACTAGGTATTATCTTATAAATGTAGTCAAATATTTTTGTACATTCCAGGAACTATCGATTTCTATATATGTATTTATGTATTTATTGCTTTAGTGCTTTTCTTTTCTGTAAACAAAATATATAATAATGTACTGTATTCATTAAGCAGTTACATTATTATTATTATTATTATTATTATTATTATTATTGTCATCATCACAATTCAGTTGTGCCAGTTGCTCACAACTCGTATTCTTAAATTTATTCTTAAATGTCGATACAAGAAACTAATTTTGCTGTCTATGAATGAATTATTCTCAATTTAGGGTTAGGTTACTGGATTTTAAGCATTTTAAGACATCTGCTTGAAGTTTCAAATTATATAATAGCCTAATTGGGTAAATGGAGCAGTGCCTGGAATATCAGTCTGTTGATGTGCACGTGACCACTAGGTTAGTGACCACTACTTTAATAGAAACCTTATCATAGGTAAATTCTAGTGCCAAACATGGCATTTGAATGATCCTGAATAGTTTGGATTTTATTGTAAAACCTTGGGTCCCGTTTATTAATTTACCATCAGTTCTCCAAATGTTTTTTTTATATAATTTTGTACACCCGAATGAGAAATTATAAAAATGTATCTTTTTTCTTTCTTTATCCAAACAATTACACTCTTGGGAAGTATTTTTCTAACATACAGTAGTATCCATAGATTTTCAAAACAAGTAAAGCTGAAATGTATTTTATGCACTTCATGTTAATGAAAAAGTACACCCACCCCTTGCTATACTATGGGTTCAGATATATCGCGGTCCTGGAGTTGGCTCCCCATTTTTACAGTCTAACTGCACATGCCTTAGCTGCCAAATTACAAAGGCAAATTCACTTAGAATTACTGTTCGTTTTATTTCGTACTGCACATCACAAACAAAAATATACAAAACAATTAAAAACAAACGTACTGTTATCATATATACACGCATTGCACAATAACACAAAGCAAATTAAATATCTACTTGCTGAAGCGGTTTTTATTTTAGCCAACAAGGTGTTCACATGTGGCAGCAATGCACTAGCAAAAGTCACAGGGCAGTGACGTCAGCTCCCTAGCAACAAGCCTCCTATGTTGAGAATGGGTTCTTTCAATGCAGCGGGTTTGTGCATTTGAGAAAGGAGAGGAAGACTCATTAAATCAATTGGAGACTTAAGTTGATGAGAAGCAATTACCCTCCGCAGTACAAATTAAAACGGTGTGCTGCTTTTTATACGAAAAATGAGAAAAGGCGGGTTGCTTATATTGGGCCCTGACGCCCCTGATAAAACGAGGGAGTGGTTGTACAGTATTTGTTAGCCTCTTTGTTTTTCTAATGGGTCTCTCGCTATATCGCTGCCCTTGATATATAACTTGATATATAGGTGGTGTATCTCTTTTTTATGTGCTTTTCTAGAACATTCAATTGAAAGCAAATTTATTGATGTTTTGTTTATTAACACCTCAATACCTAGAAAATGTCACTAATATCATACTAAATACACCTGATCTACTTATTTGTTTATTACCCATCTGGGTCTATAACAACTACCCCCCAATACCTTAAAACAGCATGAATTTCCAATACCGCAAATTGCAGCTCCCGAGTAGATAGTTGCAATTCCATAGGCATCCAGCCATTTCCAAAAATTGGGAATGCATTTCTTTAACACTATTTAGTCTTTGAGTGGTCTAGTTGGAGATTACCAGATTTCTTCTTCTTAAGACGTCCATAAGTTGCGTCCATACGTTTTTTTTATCCTTTTTGTGTTGATGTTTCTGGGCCAGACTGTTCAGTTACCAGTGATTTATTTTCCACCTCCTTTTCAAATTTGAAAGAATGCTACTCTTTTGAATTTTTTTTTTTAGCTTTATTTAGTTGTGTTTGTGTAAAGCAAGACATTTCACCACGAAGGGCTCAATACAATCAGTACATTCATAAACCAACATTTATACTATTTTCTGCATTAAAAGTAAAAAACAGGTTAATGTGAAATGGTAAGCCACTACGGTCCACAAAAAGCCAAACACATCATACTGCTGCTCAAACTATGTCAGCATTTATACCTACACAAGATATATGTCTTCTCTGAACTACGGTATCAATTAAAAAAAAAAAAAAAAGTTTGCATAGTGCTTTAAAATCCTAAATGTCAGCTCTCCCCCCACCTCCATTTTCATAGGGTTGTTGCTAAGTTACTCACGTTCAATACTTACACATTTTCTTGTGGTTATCCTATAAGAGGCCAGAAAAAAGGGCATAACAGCACCCAGCAACGGACTACACTGACATTTAAAAGACTTAAATAGCACAATGTTGATGAACAAGTAGTGCTTTAGAGCTGCCCTTTTTAATATGCCCAATTTATTAACATATTGCAGTTGGCACATATAAAAATAAGTCGTAGATGACCAAACTCTTTCATGTTGAAAATGTAATAAAATAGCTTTAAAGATTAGGCCTATCTCTAAGATTACATTCCCTTTTTTTCCCATGTTCCCAGACAAAAATGTTAAGGAGAGACAAAAATTATTTGTTGTTGGGGGGAAAAATAAAACCTCTATGAAATAACTGATGATGGTCTTTAAATGCCGTCTGTTATTTGATTGAGTGAAAAACACATTAGAAAAGCAGTAGAGAACTAATCTTACTAGTTTTAAGTAAGTCCTTTTTTTTGGTCTGGGAGAGAGAAAGTCAGACAATACCATAACAGAAGAGAAACATAAGTTATAGTCTGCAGTCCAGTGCACAGCAGGAAACCGAGCGCTGCTCTGACTGTCATTTTTTTTAATCCCCATCCTGATTTTCTCCCGCATCTGACCTCTTGCTGAGATGAAGCTATCACAGAAGACAGCTTTACTCTCACCAATGAATCCAGCCCTCGATCCCTATTATCCTCAGCAGATCAAAACATTGCTTTCATCAAATAGCATTATCTGCATACAAGGCATGCAATTGCCCAATAATTTCTTCCAAACTATGCCATTCATTCAAGGGTGTACAGAGAAATGTAATTCAGCCCTCTTGCTTAGAAACTCTAACTCCAACTGCATACATAGGATTTGTTTTTAAGAAAGGCTCCTGGGGAGGGGGCCATTAAAACATTTTCCCTCCTGCTACAAGCTTTAAAATGTGTAATTGTTGGAACACCTCTGTGCTATCTAAGTGCCAAAAACACTGGGTCTGAAAAAAAAAAAGCTGTCAGAAAAAATGGAATCAAAGAGCTTGCTGGGAGCTTCATCTATTAGCCATGGTTGTCTGAACCCTAATAAGACGACCAGTACAATGACATGATAGAGGAATATAAAATGATAGTAATATACCAATTATGACAAATGTTATGGATTGTTGATGCTTCAGAATAAATGATATAAACAAGGTAGTTAGGTCGATTTTTTTCTTATTGTCCTGCTTTGGTACCACTATCTTTTCTGTTCTTCAAGAGGTGTAATATACATACCATAAATGTTAATGTTTTGAAAGTGAAAAGCGGGACAGTGTTATTTCTAGCCCACTAGTGGTGTTATTCAGAGTTCAGGAACTTCTATCTGACTTTTTACAGCACGCTGTCCTGCATTTTTTAATACCGCAAGAATGGTCTGATTTTTTGAAACTCAGCACTGTGGTCTTTTGCTTTGGCTGTTTTCATTACATCAGGCTCTTTTGGTTCTCAGGTGGGTCTCCCAGTGGTTCAGTATCATAAAGGCATAATCAAATGTTTACAAATAGAAAATAATTCAACTTGGTATTGCAGTGCTATACAACGCTGGCCAAATGTTTTGCATCACCCTTTAGAATTAACAAATAAACAAACCTGCTGAATAATGTTATGTTAACATATTGAATTACATACCGCTTTATAGTTTTCCACAGTTTTAACAAAAAACTGATGACAATTGAAAAATGTGACATTTTGAAATCTAACATGATATACTCTACTATTATTATGGCTTCCGGTAGACATTCGCGATTTCATGTTTCTTTGAGTACATGTTAAATAAAAGATCTAAATTCTGTTCATATCAGGTTTTTTTTGTATTATTATGCCTCAATCCTAAAATTCTACATAATGCAAAACATTTGGCCATAGCTGTACATAATTCTGATCTGCATGTTAATCTGTAAATATGATATTATCTTCTATTATCAAAGATTTATGCTGGCTCGTGTTATATTCTACAATCGTGTTGTTATATAGATATCAATTAGTTGTAAGTACAACCCCTATTCATTATTCCACGACATTTTAGATTGTATTATCCATTGACTAGAACATGTGCTGAAGCATGTACTGTGTACCTGTAAACTGATGTTACTGTTTAAATAATCTAAGATAGTTACCAAACATATATATTTCCTGTACTCACCTGATAAATGTCTCCAAATGTGTATGGGAACGGGTCAAACCAGCAGTACTTGTGTGCCTTCCTTTGTACTTCTGGTTGATTATGTGCCTAAAGAAAATAAAACAGAATGGAAAAGTGACGCCATTGGAAGCTGTTATTTGAGTATGGGAATTTAATTTGTCCTCAGTGGCTTACATACTATATTTTGCTGTCTGTGCAAATTGAATGGGGCTTGTCATCATTTACCCCCTACCATGTGCTATGAGCAGCTAATTATCAAGTGAAAGTATTTTATTTCAGATAATTAACTAACTGAATTTGAAGTGTTGGAAGACACAGTATTCTTCCATAAGCCCATTATAACTTTTGGTGCATAACAAAAAACATAAACCAAATTTGTTTCTACCTCTTCATCTGGTACAATGGGACTGAAGCCTAAACAACTATCCCTGGTCCTTATGGCAGATTTAATCTGTCACTATATCATGGAAAACCACCCGAGTTTAAGCCTGGCAGTGGATTTAACCTGTCTGACTGATTTTTGTATTAAGCGTAGTTGTGGATTCAGTGGAAATAACTTACATTAGGCATACACACTTTTTGTTTTGATTATTTGTGTTACAAGTTATTGAAAATTGTCTCAGAGGGAGTGCATGCAGGCATTAATGGCTTTTGTGTGGTTGCAAAACAATAATGAAGCAGTCTAATCAATTGTTCAGAATGGTGATACATCACAGTTAAGGAAAATACATGTTCTTATAGAGCCCCGGTGTATCATTAGTTCCATTCTTGGCCGTCCATAAATATTTTGGTTGATGTTGCGTCTGCTGAAAAATTTGTACTACATTACACAATGTTTAAAGCAAACCTTGATTTCGCTGTCTAAATTAGACCCCGATCGCATGAATCATAAAACAGATATTGGATTTAATTTTCATAATGAAACAGCTTTACATTGTGAGGTGACAAAAAGGTTAAACGGTCTGAGATTAAGTTATAAAACATACCTAACACTGAAAATAGAAAGTTGCTCAAAAATCCTAAGCGGCTAGCAATATTTATTTTAGGCCAGTCTAGTAAATATATTTAAAAGGCTGCAAACAGATCTTGATTTTGTAGGTGTTTGTTCGGCAGTTGTATTATATGCTGTGGCAGGGTGAAGGCTGGTAAAAGGAGTGAAATCTGGCCTCCTGACAGGTGGAGGCACTAAAGGGAGCTACTCACGCGACCTAACCAAGATGGAGCATGCCTTAAGCATAGGGTCCAGTTCCGGTGGCCATCTTGTGAAGGTCAGAAGCACAGGTGTTTCAGGTTGCGTTAATATCAAAACCGGTTAGGTCACATGCACAACCGAATAGCGGTTGGCTGTGATGGATTGATAGAGGCGTGGCCTGGGGTCATAGGGGAATTGTGTAGAGTAGTGGAGTTCCCTGGTTGGAGGCAATTCTGGTTATTCTCCCAGCTGGCAGAAGAAGCTGGGTCAGGACCTCCCCAGGTGAGAAAACGCGGGGAAATGTGGTGAGGATACAGGGTAACATCCCCGGGTTGACCCACTCAGAGCCTATTACGGCCATAGAGCCTCTTCCCTTCGAAACACAGACCTTTTGGGACCGGTATATCGACATGGTGGGTGAGAAAAGCAATGACCCCACTATACAGGCGTTGAGGAACAGGCCTGGTCAGTGGAGGGGAGGTATAACTCCATAAGGAATCAGTTGCTGCATATCCCAAGCATCAGGCACAGGGCAGATGGTATAACAGTTGCTGGTTCCACAGTCTTTTCGGACAAAGGTGCTCAGGCTAGCCCATGTGTGATAGAGAGAGAAAGGATCAATGTTGTAAATCTCCCTCCAAACCAGAAAGGGCGCTGTGTAAGGCACTAAAGGGAGCTACTTGCATGACATAACCAAGATGGAAGGTCGGAAGCACAGGTGTGTCAGATAGCACTAATATCAAAACTGGGTTAGGTCACACACACAACTTCCCCTCCCTCTCACATATGCATTGTCCATATAATTCTCTTTCTTTTGGCAAATACCTGGGCCTTTTTTTACTACCCGGGTATTGATCATTAATTTGACAATTTAAAAAAAATGCAGAAAATATGACAATGCAGTTGCGTTTATGTCAGCGATCCATTAATGATCCATTAATGATAATAATAATCATGTGGCTTCCAATACAGAATGCTTTATCTACAGTTATTGCACAGATAGTTTTTTGCAAAAAAGATCAAATAAGTAGCCTTTATTATAAAATAAATAAACAAATAAATAAAGTATTGTGAGCGGTGTACCCCACAAAACCGTAAACATTTTTTTTTATTTTAATGAAGTAGATTAACTAAGAAAAAGCATATGCAGTCCAAAATGCATAAGGTGCAAAGTACAAAATGAAATCAGTATGAGAAAAACATAACTCACACACGTACGAAACTTTTACCTATTTTGTTTTGGGTTAAATAAAAACTGTGGAGCAAATTAAGTAAGTGTGCTAGTGCTTCCTCCTTTGAATGAAGTATTTTCTTGGCAGAGTTTGTGAATTCAGTTTTCTCCTGCTTTGGTAAAGAAATTCCACACAATGCTTTTCTTGGATGCCATGTCAACTACAACAACAGCGGAATATGACCAATAGACGTCGCAAAGAATCCCGCAGCATGAAGCGCATTTAACATAACTGTATTCAAACTGAGATGATATTATTATTATTATTAATATTATTATTATTATTATTATTATTATTATTATTATTATTAATAAGATGTTTCCAGTACTGAAAAAGGTTACACAAATCTACAGATCTGAAGGGACTAAATGTATGTGTACTATTTAGTATTTAAATATGTATCATGCCCTTAAAACATGTGATTTTGTTTTAATCATTACCCGAAAAAGACCTGGGTATCCGGGTATTTTTCAAGGCGGGTACCTTGCATAAGTATTCACCCCCCTGGACTTTTCCACATTTTGTAGTGTTACAACCTGGAATTAAAATGGATTTAATTAGGATTTTTTGTCACTGATCTACACAAAATAGTCCATATGTCGAAGTGGGGAAAGAAATCTACATATTTTTCAAAATTATTTACAAATAAAAAACTGAAAAGTCTTGATTGCATAAGTATTCACCCCCTTTGCTGTGACACGCCTAAATAAGCTCTGGTCCAACCAATTGCCTTCAGAAGTCACATAATTAGTTTAATGGAGTCCACCTGTGTGCAATTAAAGTGTCACATGATCTCAGATTAAATACACCTGTTTCTGGAAGGCCCCAGAGTTTGTTAGAGAGCAAATCTAAACAAACAGCATCATGAAGACCAAGGAGCTATCAAAACAAGTCTGGGATAAAGTTCTGGAGAAGCACCAATCAGGGTTGGGTTATAAAAAAATATCCCAAACTTTGAACATCCCCCGGAGCTCCGTTAAATCCATTATTAAAAAATGGAAAGAATATGGCACAACCGCGACTCAGCCAAGAGAAGGCCGTCCACCAAAACTCAGTGACCAGATAAGGAGGCCATTAGTCAGAGAAGCAACCAAGAGGTCAATGGTAACTCTGAAGGAGCTGGAGAGATCCACAGCTGAGATGGGAGAAACCATCCCTGGGACAACTATAACCCGGACTTTATAGTTGGACTTTATGGAAGCGTGGCGAGAAGAAAGCCATTGCTGAAAAAAACCCATATCAAATCCTGTTTGGATTTTGCCAAAAGGCATGTGGGAGACACAGCAAACATGTGGAAAAAGGTTCTCTGGTCTGATGAGACCAAAATTGAACTTTTTGGCCTTAGTGCAAAACGCTATGTGTGGCGCAAAGCTAACACTGCTCATCACCCTGAGAACACCATCCCCACAGTGAAGCATGGTGGTGGCAGCATCATGTTATGGGGATGCTTTTCATCGGCAGGGACTGGGAAACTGGTCAGGATTGAGAGCAAGATGGATGTAGCCAAATACAGGGAAATTCTAGAGGAAAACCTGTTTCAGTCTGCAAGATACCTGGGACTGGGGCGGAGGTTCACCTTCCAGCAGGACAATGACCCTAAACACACAGTCAAAGCTACACTGGAGTGGTTTAAAAACAAGAACCTGAATGTCTTAGAATGGCCCAGTCAAAGCCCAGACCTCAATCCAATTGAGAATCTGTGGCAAGACTTGAAAATTGCTGTTCACCAACGGTCCCCATCCAACTTGACAGAGCTTGAGCAATTTTGCTAGGAGGAATGGGCAAAAATTGCAGGATCCAGATGTGCAAAGCTGGTAGAGACTTACCCAAAAAGACTCACAGCTGTAATTGCTGCCAAAAGTGCTTCTACCAAGTATTGACTCAGGGGGGTGAATACTTATGCAACCAACAAATGTCTTTTTTTTTGTTTAATTAACTTCTGTGTCACAATAAAAAATATTTGCACCTTCAAAGTGTTAAGTATGTTGTGTAAATCAAATGGTAAAAATCCCAATTAAATCCATTTTAATTCCATGTTGTAACACTACAAAATGTGGAAAAGTCCAGGGGGGGTGAATACTTATGCAAGGCACTGTTTATATATATATATATATATATATATATATATATATATATATATATATATATATATATATATTCCAAAGAAAGGCATCTATGCACTCCAATGTTTAGCCTCTGCGACGTGCTGACCATAAGGCTATGGTATATAAAAAAACAAAAGTACAATATTTCATACAAAGTCATATTAATAAAATTACAATGTTTCTATAAAAACCAGAAATTTGAATTTCATTGAATAGGTAATTAAAGTGTGAAATTCAGGATTCAACCATTACATTAATGCTGTATGCCTGAGCAAGGTACTTTACCTAGATTGCTCCAGTAAAAACCCAACTGTATAAATGGGTAATTGTATGTAAAAAAAAAAGTGATATATTGTAATAATTGTAAGCTAAGAAATGAATAATAATAATAATAAGAAGAAGAAGAAGAAGAAGAAGAAGAAGAAGAAGAAGAAGAAGAAGAAGAAGAAGAAGAAGAAGAAGAAGAAGAAGAAGAAGAAATTAGTGATATTTACTGTTATTTTATTTACCAGAGCAATAAATTAAAAGGTGTGAACTTAAATCCAATGTTTCATTCAAGCCGTAAGTTTCCATTGTTTTTAAAGTAAAGATCCAATATGATTCTCTTCTTAACAATTGATTAATTATATTACCACCTCTTACAGAGCTTGAAACTTTTTCTATAGCTACAAACTTTAAGCTTGAATCAGAACCATGATTCATTGCTTTGTAATGTCTTGTTACAGCATAATCCATATTGTTATATCCAATTGCTGCTTTATGTTCTGCTACACATACTTTTAAGTTTATTTTTGTTTGTCCTACATAAGCCAGCCACAAGGGCATTTAAGCATGTATACTACATGAGTAGAGTTACAGTTGATGAAGTTCTGAATTGCATACATCTGACCTGAATGTGGATGACTGAAGTATTTAGTATTGTGTGTGTTGGATCAATCAGTACAACTACCACATTACCATGTAATTCACTTGTTAGCCAGTTTTTATTGGGTACAGCTGATTTCTACATAGAAGAAACTACAGTCTTTAATATTTCTACCTCGTTTAAAACAAAATCTTGGAGGTGGAGTGATAGACAATTTTAATTGAGCATCACATTCCAGTATTTTCTTAATCGTTAGCAATATAGTTATGTTCAGTTACAAAGGTGATTCTCTCTTCAGTGGACTCTAGTTTTAGTTAATAAAAGTACATTTCATTCTGTTACTTCTGATCGGTTATATGCCGTTGTGACCATATTTCTTTTGTAGCCTCTGGACAGAAAACGATCCTGCATGTCTTTTGCTTGAGTTTCATTATCTTACGGATTACTACAAATTATTTTTAAACGAATGAATCGGCCGTATGATATGTTTTTAATCATGTGCTTGGGGTGATCACTGTCTGCATGCAGGATAGTATTTCGATCTGTAGGCTTACGAAAGATCAAGGTGTTAAATTTATCATCAGAATTCATTGAAATTAACAGATCTTGAAAACGTATCTCTATTTGGCTATATTCCATGGTGAATTTCAAGGTAGGGTAAGTATTGTAGTGTTTCAGGGGAACCAACAAGAGCCAGACGACCGCTGGATGACACACAAGGATGACACACAAACGGCGGGAAAGACAGGAAAGGACACGTGCACACATACACACACAGCACAGAATGCTACATAGCTCCCCCCTCAAGTTCTCTTTGTCCCCGAAGAGACAATGTTACAGTCCCGAGCGATCTGGAACTGGCCAGACGCCTGCAGTCTGTAGCTGGTTCTTAGGAACTGTGTGCTTGGTCTGGTACTTCAAGAGGAGCTTGGGTCCCATCCCCCGGCTGTGCTGACAGACTCTAAAATCCTTTCCAAATTATAATCATCTCTGTCTGTTTCATTCATGCACTGCATCACTCCTGCACCTGTACGCAATCAACCACAGTCCCATATTTGCCACAGTCCCATATATAAATTTTTATAATTTGGGGCGAACGACAAGCCCATCGCCGTACCCTGAATTTGCAAATAGTATTTCTTTTTAAACAAAAAATAATTGGATTTCAATATAAATGTAATTAGTTCCAAAAATAAATCCATGGGCAATTCACTACGCTTAGATTCAAAGTAAAATGACAGTGCCTCTAGTCCACCTACATGCGGTATGTTGGTGTACAGACTCTCCACATCAAAGGAAACAAGGAAAGATGTAGAAGAAGCAGTATATTGGGAATGCAATTTGATCGCATCTCGAGTATTAGCTAAATATGAACGTAAATCTTTTACAATTTATTTGATAAAATAAGCTATAAATTGACTTAGAGGTTCAGAAATTGAACCATTGCCCAATTCTATTGGTCTTCCTGGAGATCGTAAAGGTTTTTTTTTATGTATTTTAGGTAACGTGTAAAATATTGGTGTTACAAGAAATTCAGCTTTCAAAAAAACTATATATATATATATATATATATATATATATATATATATATATATATATATATATATATATATATATATATATTATTTAGTCATTTAGCAGACGCTTTTATCCAAATTGACTTATAGAGACTAGGAGGTGAGCTATGCATCAACTGCTGCTGCAGAGTCACTTTATATACAGTGCTCCTTCGCTATAAGGCTCTCAATTATAACACACCTCGGATATAACGCTCCTACAGCATGTCCCCCAATTCCCTATACTAGTGATTCATGCAGTATTTCTACAGTAAATACAGGACCGGTGTTGTTCAAACTGTAAACAACATCTCAGTCTAACATTTCAGTCTTTCCCTTTTGATACAGTATCTGAAATGAGGAAAAGCTGTGCTGGTACTTTATAACACAGAAATCCTATTCAGCATTCATTTTATAACTAAATAAATATTAGACCATTTACGTTGTTATCTTTCCTAATATATTTACTTTTTTGCGGCGAGAGGAGCTGCAGCTTTCTCCGGGAGATGAGACACTTCAGCTGGGCTTCAGCCCCACTCCAGCCCAGCTGTAGCCGCTGAACCTGGGGTGAACCCATTCCCTCTTCCCCTCGCACGACCCGCTCTCCTTCTCGCACTTGGTTTGCTTGTCTGTCACTTCGAACTGAACTCCCAACCACCGTTTAGCCAGGCTATTTATAGTTTAAAAAAACTGCTTATTAAAATGATCCACAAGTGGGAATGTTATCTTTTTTTTTTTTTTGTAAAAAAAATAGCGTTGATTACATGGTGCGTTATGCATAGTTGATTACCGGAAAGTTTTTGCTTCACTATATGTGCATTATGGAGAGGGAGTTAGTCAGATGTGCGTTATGTGTCCCGTGACACCCCCCCCACCTCCCCCACCTCCCGTTTATAACGTTCTTCGGTTGTAACGCTTATATTGTGTGTCCCCTGAGACCGCTTTAAAGCAAGGGAGCACTGTTTATATCAGGGGAGGCAAAGAAGGCAGTGCCCCCCCAAAAAATCTGAAATTAAAATTCAGTTTTATATACATTATATTATATATAATTATTATTATAATTGTGTTCTGTTCATACATAATATATAATGAAACCACACAATCAAGTGTATTTTTTTAATATCTTAAATTTTACAGCTGTTTATAATATACAGAGAGAGACACACACACACACACACAAACTTGTGTTTTAACACTATTTAGATAGCTAGAGGCACTGGCTCCATTGGTTTTCCCTATCTGCAATAGACTTCAATATAAACTGCAAAAATCATGTGCTATAAACAATTTTTAATTAGATGAATTGCAATATATATTTTTTATCAAAGGAGGTAAGTCTCCGTACATGCTGCCAGCCTTGCTCAATGCAATATAATTATTACCTTACCCAATGTTCTATTACGCATGCGCCGGTGAAGTTAGTGGAGAGAGTATATTCAATGTTGATAGTAGACGTCTTTGCCTGCATTAAAGCGATTTAATTTAATAAAATCCTGTATGTGAGGTGAATATTATTCAATTTAATTTTGGACGAAGGCAGGAAACACGATTTAATTTTCATATATTAAAATTATAGTGTATTCCGCGGCGCCAGTGCCACCGTGTTAAATGGCTGAGGCCGTGAATGTGATCGGTTGCTAAAGTCTCCCTTTGGTACTTTACATTAGAATATACTGAGAAAGTCTGTATAAAATCCGAGGGTAGACCTCAGCCTCAAATAAAAATAAACGTAGAAGAAGAAAATACTGGGAAGAAAAGTACCACTAGATCATTTCATTGTCACTGGTATGATAGAGTGGACTGGCTGACAGGCAGCGCGATTGCAATCCGCCTGTATTGTTGGCCTTGTTGATTTTTCTGTATTTCTGCTAGTACTTGGACAAAATACGGATATAATGATATAAAAAATTTGGATCAAGCAATAAAACGTCATTCCAAAGCAAAAGACCACGTCAATGCCGAAGTTAAACTGAAGCTGCTAGGACAAATTCAAATTGAGCATGTTATAGATGAGGTGCATGGATTCAAGTAGCAAAACACAACGAAGCCGTGAGAAGGAACAGGGCTGTTTTAAAACTTCTAATAGATGCAACAACTTTCTTGGGGCGCCAAGAATTATCACTCAGAGGGCACGACGAGATGGCGGATTTTTTAAACAAGGGGAACTACCGGGAGCTCACAGAGGTAATAGCTCGCTATGATGGATTGATGGATTGCTTGCCACTCATATTGAGCAGCCTAGTGTATTTACAGGAATGTCAAAAACAATTCAGAATGATTTGATTTCTTCTATCTCATTATCCGTGCTTGAGGATATAAAAATACTACAGAGGAGAAAAGGACTGAAGAAGCATTTAATAAATTGTACAAAAAAACAGCCAACTTGACAGAAGACCCAGCTAACACACACAGGAGAAAGAGTCGCCGACGGCAGGGTGAGCTCCAAGACGTAAAGCAGCAATACCGCACACTGTATTTTCCATTTTGGATAATTGAATACTCCAGATTAGTCATCGATATGCAAGCCTGGATAAGCTGCAATTCCTTGAGCTATTGAATCGCGAGAAATTTACAGCAATGAAGAACGTATTCCCAGATGAAGCATTTTACTGCTAACTGGGGGATATAGCCTAGCCGATTTTTGATGCGGAACATTTGAAAACAGAGCTGCAAGTTTTCTATTCGGACACTGAGTTTCAAGGTGGCAGTGGCAAAATTTCAGATTTGCAGGCTTGATCTATAAGTAAAGGTAAGAAAATGTTTTAATCAACTTAAGTATTTTATTTTTAAATGTGCCCTTTACTGTTAAATTATCAATCATGGTAACGTTTGTTTATTTAGCACTCAGTTTTACCATTTTTATTTATGCCCTTTCTTTCAAATCCCTATTTATGCCTATGATACTGAGTTGAGAAAAAGTGTACTATAAAAATATGTTTTTATTTCTATACTTCTGGGTATTGGTGTATGATCATCATCTGCCTTGACTTATTGTTAAAACAGGGAAGCAAGTAGGCACATCCATTTTAGAATGAGTAAATAAAATTAAGAGTAGGCTGCTTATTTGGGTTCTGTCTGCTCCAACACTTTGCCTCACCCAAGTGTGCCTCCTCTGGCTCAGAAGTCACCAGCTGCCACTAATATATATATAGAGGCCCGACAGGCCGTCCTTGTACGTCGAATATATGGACGCCTTGGGGCGCCCAAGAAGTCAGTATATTCGACGTGTATGGACGCCCTGAATGGCCTTATTGCATTTATAATCCAGGTCAAACAGTGGATTTGAAGAAAAAAAAAGCATAAATCATGTTTAGGGCAAAATATTATTTTTTTTTTGTTAAAAATCCTCATGCCAATAAAGTAGCCTCATTTATAACTTTGAACTACACACTAAGTTAAGCTGAGTAAATTAATTGTATTGGAAGATGCAACAAAAAGCACATCTGTATTTTTGATATTGTGGACATTGCCACTGAGAAAATAGTGAGGCTGCAGTGAGTTATTTTCTTCTTCTGTCACTGACAGTGCAGACACACTGTTTGAGCAGAACAGGTGGGAGGACTAAAAATAAATACAAGTAGTCTTGGATTTCAGTAATTTTTCAAGGTATGTGTCTGAGAGCGGGGGATAATGTGCAGAAGTGTCTTTTTGTGTTTTTCTGTAGCGTTTACAAACCGCTAAAAATACATTATTTTAAGTGACAAAGTCAGGGTGACTGAGTATAAAGACAGTGGTTTTTTATTTATTTTTTTATATCTATTTTTTGTTGCTATCTTCAGTTCATTTAATTGTTCTTCATCCAAATTGGCATGTCTACTTACTACTCTGGGATTTTTTGCAGGTAATTGGTCACTCAGTTTCATGTACATCTGTACATGAAACATCTGTTTTATGTATATATATTAGACAAAACCGAATATTAGATAAAAGGGACCCTGAGTGAAGAAATAATAATAAATAAGAATAAATGTGACACATATTTCATTTATTTATTAAAGAAAGTTATGCAACACCCAATGCCCCCGTGTGAAGAAGTAATCGCCCCCTTAGACTCAATAACTGGTTACGCCACCTTTAGCAGCAATAACTGCAACCAAACGCTTCCTGTAGTTATTGATTAGTCTCTCACAGCGCCGTGGAGGAATTTTGGCCCACTCCTCCATGCAAAACTGCTTCAACTCAGTGACATTTGTGGGTTTTCAAGCATGAACTGCTCATTTCAGGTCCTGCCACAACATCTCAATGGGGTTTAGGTCTGGACTTTGACTAGGCCATTCCAAAACTTTAAATTTCTTGTTCTTCAACCATTCTGATGTAGACATGCTTGTGTGTTTCGGATAATTGTCTTGCTGCATGACCCAGCTACGCTTCAGCTTCAGCTCACAGACGGATGGCCTGACATTCTCCTGTAGAATTCTCTGGTACAGAGCAGAATTCATGGTTCTTTCAATGATGGCAAGGCGTCCAGGTCTTGATGCAGCAAAGCATCCCCAAACCATGACACTACCACCACCATGCTTGACCGTTGGTATGAGGTTCTTACTGTGGAATGCAGTGTTTGGTTTTCGCCAGTCATAATGGGGCCCATGTCGGCCAAAAAGTTCCACTTTTGACTCATCTGTCCATAGAACATTGTTCCGGAACTCTTGAGGAGTGTGCAATGGTTAGTGAGCAATGGTTTCCGCCTTGCTACTCTGTCTTTAATCCCATTTTTACCCAGTGTCTTTCTGATGGTGGAGTCATGAACACTGACCTTAGCCGAGGCGAGAGAGGCCTGCAGATCCCTGGATGTTGTTCTAGGGTTCTTTGTGACTTCCTGGACGATTTTACGCCTTGCTCTTGGAGAGATTTTGGCAGGACGGCCACACCTGGGAAGATTCACTACTGTCCCAAACTTTCTCCATTTGGACAATATGGCTCTGACTGTGGTTCAGTGGAGCCCCAGAGCCTTAGAAATGGCTTTGTAACCCTTTCCAGACTGATAGGCATCAACATCTTTTTTTTCCTGAGGTCTTCAGGAATTTCTTTTGTTTGTGGCATGATGTGCCTCTAGAACAGGGTTTCCCAATCCTGGTCCTAGGGACCCCTGTGTCTGCTGGTTTTCATTCCAGCTGAGTTCTCAATTACTTAATTGAACCCTTTATTGAACTATTCATTAGCTTAATTATACCTTTTTAATTGTTTTCAGCTTTTAAACAGTTGGAGATTTCAAGTTAACTATACAATTTTATAAGTAACTTGAAATCGGCAACTTTTTAGGACCTGAGAACAATTAAAAGGGTCTAATTAAGCATGTTATTGGTTCAATTAAGGGTTTGATTAAGTAATTGAGCTCAGTTGGAATGAAAACCAGCAGACACAGGGGTCCCACAGGACCAGGATTGGGAAGCCCTGCTCTAGAACCTGTGTGTTGACAACTTCACTCTGATGGTAAGGACCAAAGTTAGTCAGATTTATATTGAGCAGGGCTGGCCGAAATCAGGCCTGGTTGTTAACCAAACTACTGAAACAGCTGACCCTAATTATCCCTTTAATTGGGTTGAGTTAACTTGGGGGGGGGGGGCAATAACTTTTTCACACCTGAAGATTGCATGTTTGATTACCTTGCACACCAAACAAATGAAAGAAGCACCAAACTTTGGTATCATTTTTTCTCTCAGCCTCCCTCATATACTATTACAACCCACAAAAATATCTGACCAAATACAATGTGAAAAATGTGCAAAAATGCAGAAAATCAGACAGGGAGCTAATACTTTTTCATGGCACTGTATACACACACACACCACACACACACACACACACACAGTGTCTACAGTATCTTTCTTGCTATTGTATTATTGAAAGCCCATATACACATACCCTTGTTAACCCTCTGGTAAAATACTACCTCAAAATCAATAGCTGCCGTACCTGCCTGTGCCTGGGCCATTAGCAGTGTGTCATTTCACTAGCATTTTACAGTTTCTTCCTTTTCTCTGATGGCATACAATAAGCCTATTACTGGATAAAGTTACCCCCTTCAGTCCAGCTGTGCAAAAACACTGTGATTAAGACTGAGCAGATTTTCAGATTGGATCTGAGCCTGACTGGCAGAAGAGCAGCTAAATTAGAACCTGTTGAATGGCAATTATTCTCATCCTTTTATATTGCAGATTAGTCTGAAAGCTTTAGATCACATGCAGTACAAATCTGATGTTAGCATTTAAGTACTTACCAAATAATTGCTGAACAATTAAACTTAAATAATAATAATAATCCTTAATCTTTCTATAGTACGTGACATTTATAATTTGCTTTGCTTCTTTGTGCACCAGAGAATTATAAGTACAGTATATTGTTCTATAGTTGTTAGTGATAGGTGTTAATTTTAATAATAATAATAATAATAATAATAATAATAATAATAATAATAATAATAATAATAATAATAATAATACAGTGGAACGTCACATAACCACCCCGATCAATTGACCGCCTCGCTAAATAAATAAATAAATAAATATTAAAAGTAGACTACGAGAGTCATGGCATTGGCAGCAAGTGCAGCGTCCGCGATGGAAACAGAAAGAAAGTGTTACAGCAATCAGCCTTTTGGTGCGTTCCCCTTTAAGAGAGACGGGCTGTGTGCGTGTGTCAGTCAGCTGTGTGTAGCAGTGACGTTTCAATACACCAGTTGAGAAAGCTTTGTATTTTACTCTTTTTTGGTGCAGTGTGTTTATATGATGGAGCGCATGGTTGCAGATATTGGCAGTGTGTTGTTGTAGCTTTTAAATGCATTTGAATTAAACAAAGCAAGCTTCATAAACGCAGTGCTTACCGGCCATTTGTTTAAAATAGCCGTAGCAGTGTTTAAACCGAGCTTCTTATCGGCTGTTGGCAAAATCAAGAAAGATCACAAAGTACCGTGACAGAGATATTAAGGGCCTGTTCACACTGGAGCTTCTTTTCGTTCTCAGTACGGTTCGGTTAGTTTGGAGAGCAGTGTGAACATCAAAGTTCGATTGGCAAACGATCCAAACCGAACTGCTTAAAAACGTGAAGGTGAACACTAGGGGTGAGACCGAATAGTCGAAAATTCGACTATTCGATAACGATGGCACCTATCGACAAGTGAATCCAACATTCGAAAGCTAAAAAAAAAAAAAAAATGTATATATTGATTTTATTTTAAAGGCTGTACTGCTGATTGGCTCTCTATGTAGCGGTAATGAAGATTGACTGGAGGGTGGGATTTGTTATTTCTTGTCTGTGATTGGCTAAACTAGAACGTACCTCGGCTAACGATGGCTTACTCACAGAAAAGTTCAGCATGGAAATACTCTGACAAAGTAAATGAAAACACTGTTAAGTGTAAAATATGTGCAGTGCAATTAAACTACCACAAATCTACAACTGGTATGTTAACCCACCTAAAAGACAAACACCGTTCTGTGACGCTAGCAACGACAGAAAAGAAAAGAGGACCGCAACAAACCGCCATTGCATCCTTTGCGGTGAGGCCTCGTCAGTGTGACAACGTCGTACGTGCTGAAAAACATCAGCCCTTATTGCTAATATGGTGGCAAAGGACATGCTTCCCATACGTTTTGTTGAAGGTGAGGGATTTCGGGAGTTGATGAAATTTGTGGAACCTGAATACACAATCCATGCACGAAAAATCCTGCACTAAAACAATTACCACTCGACTCGAAAAAAATGCATGCCGATTCCGCAGCGTCTGTCCGCAGAAACTTGTCAAAGGCTGAGAAGGTGGTGATTACTACAGATGCGTGGACTGCACTGAATACCGAGTCGTACGTCATAATAACCTGTCATTTCATTGAGGATTGGGAAATGAAAAACGTAGTTCTACAGACTCGCGCCACGCCAGAGAGGCATACAGCAGAGAATCTCGCAAATGTGTTAAACACCGCTGTAGACCATTCGGGTTTAACTAGGGGGGGAAATCACTGCCTGTGTTCACGACAATGCCAGCAACATCATCTTCGGAGTTTGTTGAATGGGTCTCGAATTTGTGCTTTGCACACACTCTGCAGCTCGCCATCAACGATGGCTTTAAACTTGGTGCCATACATAATGTAGTCGGTGCGGCCAGCCGTCTTGTGTCGCATTTTCATCACAGTGCAATAGCTACTGAGGCTCTGAAGTGGAAACAAAAACAAACAACTCTGCCTGAGCACCGTCTGCTGCAGTATTGCCGGACCTGATGGACATGCTGATTTTTTTAAACAAGAATAAGTGAACATGATGATAATAATGGACATTGCTAGCCTAACTATTCCTAAAGTTTTAGTTAGGATTTTTTTTTTGCTTCCATGGAAGGCTAGTGCGTTAATGCCACTCAGGCCTTTTTGTTAATTCATTTATTTATTAATATTATTAAGCTAGCTACATACATAGCAAGCTGTTGCCTATACAGGCTATTTATTTTTTATTCACTGGAACTCGAACGCACAGGTATGTTTCCGATCTGATTTAACGTAGACCGGTAGTCTGCATGTTGTGTGTGGTTTGAAAACGTAGGAAAAGTAAATCGTTTAGTTAAGTGGATTGTATAAATTAGCTAGCTAGATAGTCTAATGCATTTTGTATTTCGCTGTTATGACCGGAAAACATTATTGCCACAAGGATGCTAATGTTAAGGCGTTTGCCTCGCAGCTCACATTGCTAAACTATTATTGAATGAAAATTAAATTAATAATTGAATAAAAATTATACTTTTTTTTTTTTTTAATTGTCACAACCTTTATAGTTCATTTGAAATTGTAATTAACGGAAAAGCTTGTGACAATATCGGTAAAAAAAATAACACTTGCTTGCAAAATACGAGAGTCTCACACGAGAGTTGACGGTATGCTTATGTTATTGCTGCTGTTATGGCATTTCTGTATGTTTCCTAATAGGAAGGTATTTTTTACATAGCCTAATGTTTATTTAACAAAGTTAGCTAAGTATTTTAAAATAAAGTTCAGAATTTATTGCAATTGCAATAATTGTCACTTTGCATTATTTCGCATTTAATGTACGTCTCATTTTGAATGGGGGGGGGGGGCGACTATTCGATTAGTCGACCTCAACAGCTGTGGAATTATCGATAGTCAAAATATTTGTCGTGCACATCCCTAGTGAACACTGGACGGTCACGGTTCTTTTGCAAACAGGAAACGAACCCGGTAGATTTGGATGTACAGTAGCATACAGTTACTGCATACACAAACAGGTGGTCAAAATGTCCAGATGAGTGATATGGACAATGGGGGAAACAACGGCATTGTTAGAAATTTGATCATAATAAAAACAGCGTATTGGCTGTAATATCAACATACCAGAATTTATTAAAATTACAGTGGCTCCGGTTGGCTGGTGCGATTGCTATAACCTCTTTAAAAAAAAAAAAATGTTTGCTTTATTTTTGTAGAATTGTTCAAGTTCATGTTGAATGATGTGAACTGCCTCCAATCGCTTTCATGATTCATCACTGACATTGGAGAAAAAAAAACACATTTGCAGAAAATACAGCTGCATTTGGATTACTGTATACGATGTTGTGCGAGGGAGTGTGCAAGTACCAACTTTATTATACAATATAGTACAGTATTTAAGTTAAACATTCTGTTTTTGGGTCGTTGTCCAGTTTGGGCAAAGTTATGTTTGGTGCGTATGTAAATATGTTTACCAGTGCTGCTGCAAAAAAAAAAAAAAAAAAAAAAAAAATACAAAATATTGTATTAAAAAAAAGGACCAGATTTTTTTTTTCCCAGGTATGAATTACGTGTCCACTGTTGTCTTGAATAAATGAAATAAAACACAATTTATTTATTTATCGCTGTACACACTCTATACCAGTGCTGCCCAAACACGGTTCTGGAGAACCCCTATCCAGTAAGTTTTTGTAGGTCACCCTAAATTGCTAATTTCTAAAGACTGGGAACACATGGAAGTTATTGATCAATTAAGCAAATAACTTGTTCAATTAAGGGAACTCTGGTCATTGGGCCAGTTTACATGCTGGGAAAATGTCATGACTTGTTTACTGTCATGACTTATTTAAGGTGGTACGGTCTGGATTACAATTTTAGTTAGTTTTAGTTTATGTTTAGTTTGTTTGAATACAAATGTAATACATTATACAAAAATCAAATACAACATGAAGTTTCAAAGCAGGAATTGTTAAATTAAACAAACCAAAATTATCTAGAATTATAATTCAGCCGTACCACCGTAAATAAGTCATGACAGTAGACAGATAAGTCATGACATTTTCCCAGCATGTAATCCAGGCCATTGAGGGCTGAAAAGGGTAGTTCATTTTTTGTACCAAATGATCTCTAAATGGCTTCATTTAGTAAATTACCTGCTTAATTGATCACAATGAAATTGTTCCAGGTGTTAAGAAATTGATGATTAAAGGTTACCTATAAAACCTGCTGGATAGGGGCTCTCCAGGACCGGGTTTGGGCAGCACTGCTCTATCCTAATGTTTTACACGAGGAGCTATATCCCTAAAAATACATTCCTTTATATATGTTGTCATTATTACAATACCGTAGTTCTTTTTTTTTCAATATACGAGGATTTTATACAAATTTTAAAAAAGCAAAACATTAAACAATATATACAGTAGGCTACTGTACTACTATTGTATTTGAATATTTACATAGTGTGAAGAAGCAATGCCAGGAATGTAAACATCCAATGGTCTTTTATTAATAAAAAACGAGTTCACTTGATTATTTCAATATGAACTCAAGTGAACTGAGTCCTGGGAAAACATGAAAGTGAACCACAAAAACGAGCCCCAGTTAATTTCCAAACGAACTCAGTACGTTTGTACACAAGGCAAGTGTGAACAGCTAGCACATTGATACATTGTTTCAAAGTAAATGAACCGAACTGAGGACGTTTGAAATGAACCCATTTTGAATACCCCCTAAGAAAGCAGAACCAGGGAGGCAGGGCCTTCTAGAGTTAGGAAAGAAGCTATCAGTTGCAGGTTACTGTACATTTACCGTTTGTTTTGTATTTTTTAAGCTTTGCGTGGAGATGGCTTATAGTAAACCGCACAGCAAACACTGTATATTGTAGCCTAATTAATCTCGTTTACATTTTCTTACTTTTAAAGCAATTTGAGTGTTGTTTTTGTTCACAAACCTATTTATGCATGTGTAAATGTCATTTTCTATTGATGTTCGCAAATCCGACTTTTTCACATATCCGCCTATACTCCAGTCCACAGGGGGTCGGATATGCAATGTTGTACTATAATAATAATAATAATAATAATAATAATAATAATAATAATAATAATAATAATAATAATACTTTTGAATTTCATAGATTGTCTTCTGGAAGTATCAATGCAATTGTCAAAAGCCTTATTATTATTTTTTAAATATCAATGGTCACACTTATATTACCTGTAATAACTTTAATATAATGTTGCAAATTGCATTTGTGTCATTTCAAGGCAACTCATAAAAAGGTGTTGTTGACCTCTATCAGAAAATCGCGTTTCAAGGAGAATATTTTAAATTACAATTTTTGCACCTCTGTAAAATATCTAATGGTTCTTAATAAATGCTCCTTAAAAGCTGGGACAGGGCAAGAAGAGCCAGGACAAACGTATTACATATAAAACCATATGTGTACTGCAGGAAGAAAAAAAATGACACTTTCAGAATACTTCATTTGGACATGAAAATGTATTTTACACTTGAGAGAATGGTAATGAATCAACCCAGAGGTCTTCTATTGTTTTAACAGATCCATTAAATTTACAGAAGATGACTCGTTTTGTGGGTGTTAAGCAAGAACGGAAGGCTGGTGGTTACCAAATGATCAAAAAGAAGAACAAAAACAAACAGTGACAAAAAAACAATAACTTGAAGTAAACATAGAAAGAAGGCAAACAGTATTGGAATGTGAAGGAAAGAAACAGTAGATCACTCCACCTAGACATAATCTGACATACACCTCCACTTTCAAGTCTTTTTGTGTCTATTCATTTGTGATAAAGATATAGGTCAAATAATAACTGTAGCTTTGGAGTGAAGTAAACTGTATTTAACTGTGCTGAAATAGATTGGTTTGTGCTTGTGTACTGGTTGTCTTCCGTTTTTTGGCCAGTGGTTCCCGTCTGGTTCTCTGAGTACTGCCCTCGAGGCGTTACTTGGCCTCCAAGGCTGCGAAGGTAGCTTCACTTAATATTTTTACTAAACAAACATAAATCGATTGAAAACATACAAATACATATATAGTACTTTAATTAATTAATGTTGAAATAAATACTGTATCCAAATATATGAATAACAACCTAACGAAACTAACAAATAAATACAGAAATAAATAAATAAATAAATAAATAAATAAAACCTAAGATAAAGAAACACTTATATATTTTTAACCTCAAACAAAATAACAATACTACTGAACAAACCTACCCAAACGACCTTTAAATACATTTATTGATCAAACAGTGTTAGAAGCAAATTTTAACTGTTTGACACAATGTTACAAGATTCATCACTGTTGTAATTAAACACAGTTACTAAAATTGTAACTAAACACAGTTACAATCACATTTTTCTGTAAGTTCTTTCTGGCTTTAACAAAGTTGGGAGGTTACGCTGTAACAATTAATCTTGATGAATCTTATAACATTGTGTCAAATAGTTAAATTGAGTTCAAATTCTGCTACCTATTTATAGTGTTCTTACTGGAGCCAAAACATACCAACTATTCATATATATATATATATATATATATATATATATATATATATATATATATATATATATCTATATCTATATCTATATATATATATATATATATATATATATGAATATTTGTACAAATTACATTATGTAAAAATATAGATATGTACAATAGGCTTAACAGTAGTAATTTTTTTTTTGTCTATCCTACAAACCATACGGATGCGTTATAGGCTTCATGTTGTTGTAAGATGTGATAATAAAATATTACTTTAAATTGAAACTAAATTATTTCAGCATATTTTCTTTTATCTGTCTCTCATATTTTTTATCCCTGCTGCCACCAGTAAGTAAGTTCCTTCACCTGTTGTCAATAGAATAAATACCTTGCGCAACTTCAGACCTGTTGCCATCCCACAGTTTGTATGCGAATTAGAATTTTTCTGACCAGTATTTTTGCTTCTAATTAGTAAGTAAATAGGGCGTGACACTTTGGGATTCATCTCAATTTTCCTCCCGCAATTCTGGTCAAATTACCGCCGATTAGTAAATGAGGCCCAAAGTTGTTTTATTCCTCTTCGATTCTTTGCCACAACTTTCAACTGCTCAGCAAATTCTGCTAACTACATGGGGGCCAGTTAGAGGAATCCCACAAGGCATCACAAGCATGGTACCTGAACAGCTCAAAAAGTGGACGACTATTGAGACTATTGCGGACTAAACTTCTTTAGCTCTATTCTGCCAAATGTTGCTTTCAATCAATTTTTTTAAAGGTTTTGTTTTTGCATTATTTTAATGTAACATGTCCTAAGCCAATGTTGTGCATGCTACATTATTATTATTATTATTATTATTATTATTTATTTATTTATTTATTTATTTATTTATTTATTTATCTATCTTTCAGAACAAATGGGCAAATTACACTTCGGTTAAAATAACTTGAAAAACATGTAAGCCCCCTAAGATAATGTTACATTTGCATAAAACGTACCGTCTCCTTTATCGAGCCAGTAACAGTGGTTAATATGACCGTATTTAATCAGGTGATTCCTAAAAGTAATTTACTGTAAAAAAAAATCACTCATCGCGACATTAGAATAACGTGCCCTTGGAGACCAATTTTCTCATTAACATATTATTTGTCTGATTCATAAAGCTGTATGGTGCCGTTAATTGACCATTACCGGCATTATAATTACCACGTACCTCAGACCAAGCTTAGAATAAGATGTGTTTTATATGGTAAATTTCCCAGCATAATGTATGTGTTAGGAACATGTATTTAAGACAATAGTAAAAATACAATAATGTCTACGTTTAATTATCTGGTAAGTATGTCATTTAAGTATTTTGTTATTTGTAACACATACATTAAATTGCATTGTTAACTTGTCTGAACAGGACAGGCTACTTACTGGATGGAAAACATATAAATCAGGTTTGCAGCCTATTCGTTGTCATAAGTGGAGAAAATAGCAGGGAGATCTTGTTTGAAGATGATCCTCCCAGAAGAGTGAGAAGAACCAGCAGATTTCTTTTTTCTTTTCTTTTTTTTTTTTTTTAACTTCCTCATTAATTAGATCTGATATCTTATGCAATATATTTTTTCGGACAGCCACAGAACCTGTTGTATTTCCCAACAGCTAATCTGCATTGGCAATTGCTACTTTTAATACTGTGAGTTCCTGGGGCGTGAATATAGGTTTTCTTAACCTCTCACTCGTGTCAGGCACCTTTTAGTACAGTAATCCCTTACTAATACAGACACTGGTATGCCATACATTCAGATATGCCTGACACAACAAAATAAACTGAGCACTAGAAATGTGTGTGCGATTTATTTATCTGTTTATTTTGTCTGTCTCCCAACATGCCCGGTTTAGAGAGGGACTACTGGAGCCATAACATGACGGTGTAAACAGATGGTGTATGCTGGCGGCGTCTTCAGTAGGAGATACAGCTCACTTGCATACCTCTGACAGTTGTTTAGATACAATGTCTCGGTAACAATCTGTGACGGTAAATCACATCTAAAACCATTACTGGCCTGTAAAATAACCAGGCTGTTGTTTGAAATAATAATCACTGATATTTGATTCCAAACACTACTGTATAAAAATGAAGACAAATGTATTTTTATATTTTCACATATAATGATAATGAGTTAAGTGTTCCTGCATGACAGCCTACCAAATTCTTTCTTGCATCCACATAGATAACTCCACTGACAAGCACTTTCTGCTAACTTGGCAATATGCCTGCCTTGTCCTGGAGGACCACTCTTTTTCCTGAAGAAGAGGACTGAAATGCCTATTCAGTCCAAGGTCCCTTTTGAACAAAGATTATAAATTGGGACGCCAATTTGTCTGGGGTTTGAAATATGAAAAATGATCCAATGTTAGGGAATCAGTAGATTGGGGACGGACACTTCTGGATTAGGACTTGGCCCTTCAGAGGTTAATATTGGGCATTAGATCACCAGGCCACCCAGTCTACAAGATTAGTAGAACATGTAATGAATGCTACTATACTGAATATAATCTGGATGTAATATGAGCACACATGAAAAAGTTAACTTTTATTGGAACATAATTTACTTTGCAGCAGAACTGACTGCGTCCTCTTATGGCAGCATATAAATATAGAAGCTTACAGTTTAAATTTAAAGAAGTGTTATGCTAACTTGTCAAGCATAACAAGTAAATATAAACCATACAGCTATGGGACATCGTGGCAGAGACAGTGTTAATGTCTCTGCCAGCAACCACAGGTGTGGCCACTTGCTAGTTGCAGATTGGTGCTAACTGGGGAGTGGCCACCCGCATAACAGCAGGCAGAAATTTTATGTCTGGGAGAGAGGAGTTGGTGAGTTTTTTTTTTTTTTTTTTAAATCTGTGTTGTTGCTGTGTTATATAATATATTTTCTGTGAGTAGTGAAGGCGAATGCCCAGTCTACGAACAATGTTTTATTGTTGGGGCAGCAGTGTGGAGTAGTGGTTAGGGCTCTGGACTCTTGACCGGAGGGTTGTGGGTTCAATCCCTGGTGGGTGACAACTCTGCTGTACCCTTGAGCAAGGTACTTTACCTAGATTGCTCCAGTAAAAACCCAACTGAATAAATGGATAATTGTATGTAAAAATAATGTGCAAAAAAGAATGTAATTGTATGTAAAAATAATGTGATATCTTGTAACAATTGTAAGTCACCCTGGATAAGGGCGTCTGCTAAGAAATAAATAATAATAATAACATTTTGTTTTGGCACTTGAACCCTTTTGTTTGGTGTTATTTAGTTTATTAAAGTGTGTGTTTGTGCTTTAAACTGCATCTTCCTTGCTTCTGAGTCTCTTTCTTGCTGCCACCCTGCTACAGGCATCACCTAGAATTTTAGGATTGAGACAAAAAAACTATCTGAACATCATGTAATCAGTAGAAACTACAAAATGATATTGCAAAAGTCTACCGACTGCGGTGGGACCAAAGTAAGGGCGGATATGTAAAAAGTCGGATAAATGAATCCTGTTTTAAATACCATTATACACAGCTGTAACAATTACTATATTCATGTAATTTTTGTTTTGAGATTCAGCTTTTATTAAGGAGTTCCCCTAAATCCCTTGTTTAGAAAGATACAGGGTATTAATGCTTGTGACAGGGTAGCCGTGTGAGTGCGGGTATTCACTGCTGAGTGACAGGTAGGAGATCGAGGTTGAAGTTGATATGCCCCGCATGCAAACAGGATTTATTTACATATCAACACACTGAACAGCTCATGTGACACTACCAGCAATGGTAGTGCATAGAGAGTACATACAACACAGTGTACAAACACTTTGGTGGGATTTACAATCTCTGAACTAATCTTCTCTATTCAATAATAAACAAACTGCAGCTACTCGTCGGGATGTCGGCGGTTTCAACTTGCTTACCTTCTCTTCGATATCCAACCCTGGTTCTCGCTCTCACCCACTCACTGACACTCTGCTGAAGAGCTTGATACATGACAGATTTCTGTATTTCATGTTAGTGTCACACTTTTAGAATTTTTGTCAGTTTTTTCATTAAGTATATGGAAAACTACAAAGCTGTGTGTGACAGCAGAGTACACTTTTTACTAATCTCTTTTTCACAGTGCAGCATGGAATATTTGGATTTTGCCACTGCTTCAGTGGAAATGCAGCAGAACCTCATTCCATACACAAACACATAGAGACAGACGCACTGAGTATCTTTGAAGTGCATGGCTAGGCACTGTGACATTCTGAATGAGCCCTGGCACAAGAAAATGACACACAGAGGTGTCTTAACTCTTTGTGGGGCTGCCAGCAGCGAACATATCACACGCTGTGTTGTTGTTGCGGCTGCTGCCCCCTGCTGTTTGACTCACTGCTGCTCTGCAGCTGCCCTTCACTTTATACGTGTGCTTCAGTCACCAACTCACTCTCCTCCACCGTTTTGCTTTCAGTTGAAGGTGCTGAGTGACAGGCTTCCTGGGCCTAACCCTCTCATGCCTGTCAAACACTGAAGTACTGTTACAGTACCAGAAATCAAATACTCATTCGAGCCTTTCTGGACCACAGCTGCCCACTGCCACTCTGGGTTGTGTTGAAGACTGTAGGCTAGATTTGCTAATTTCCTTGTTAAGCTGTGTAAAAAAATGCCCTTCCATTATGAATAACTATAAAAGGAAAAGTGTTATTATAGTGCCAATATTTGACCTTTTTCAAATAAAAGTCCTAATGAATTAAATCAATTTTCATTCTTAGTAAAAAAAAAAAAAAAAAAAAAAACTATAATGTGATGTGGTATCAAAAAACAATTCTGGGAGATTCATGGAAAGAGGTATAGCGAGAATCAAGTATAAAACTAATGCCAGATCCTGTGGTGCAAATGTGGTTCACAGGAAATCAATACATTTGGTCTGCAAATAGCTGTCAAAATGAGCCTGGCTGTTTTGCACAATGGTTAAGGTCTGGATTGGCAAGTTCAAGTCTTCATTTGTGTTTCATATTGTATGCAGTATGCAGAGTGCAGTGGTTAAAGAAAAGGGCTTGTAACCAGGAGGTCCCTGGTTCAAATCCCACCTCAGCCACGGACTCCTTGTGTGACCCTGAGCTAGTCACTTAACCTCTTTGTGCTCCGTCTTTCAGGTGAGACGTAGTTGTAAGTGACTCTGCAGCTGATGCATAGTTCACACACCCTAGTCTCTGTAAGTCGCCCTGGATAAAGGCATCTGCTAAATAAACAAATAATAATAATAATAATAATGTTGTAATGCATAGTATTGCAAGCCAAATTATAATTTAGAGATATCTCAAATAGCATGTTGATATATTGAAACATTTAGAGATATCTGTAAATCATTTGCAGTTTAAATGAATTTGAGATATCTGTAAATTAACCATTTTGAAGTTATTTTAATTTCATTTTTGGGATTTTAGATTGAATCTAAAAATGAAATAGATATATCTCAAATTGATGTACAGGTATTTTTAAATAATATTTTGCTTGCATGGTATGCCAAACTGTTATTCAGAGATATCTCAAAATAAACAGGAAGTCATTTTAAGATATCTCTAAATGACTTCTATGTGTTGAATGGACTTCCTGTCCATTCAGCGATATCTCGAAATGAACAGGAAGTTATTTTCAAGATATCGTAAAGCAATTTAGAGATATCTCTAAATGAACAGGAAGTTATTTAGAGATATCACCAAATAAACAGGAAGTAATTTCGACATATCTTAAATTGAATTTCAGGTATCTGAAAATTATTTAAAGATATCTCAAAACCATTTGATGTCTGAACATGCATTTTAGATATATAATTTAAAGCTCCATTGAAAGATATCTGGAAATCATTTTCAGATATCTCTAAGTGTATTTTAGATATCTTTAGATATAAATGATTTAGAGATATCTTTAAATATGTGAAGATATCTTCAAATATTTAGATATCTGGAAATCATTTAGTGATATCGTAAAATATCTAGAGATATCTATACATTAATTTGAGATATCTCTAAATGATCATTTGGCTTGCCATACACATGGTGCAACTGTGCTTATGAAACAATATCTAAAAATGTCAGAGCAAAGAAATGATACAGCAGTTTCAGGAATCCGTCTTTGCCAAGAATTAATTGTAGGGCTATTGGAAATTCTCCTTACATAGTGCATAAAAACAATTCACTGCCATTGGTTCTCTCTAATAGGGCACCTACACATTCATAAATCCTGCTTTATAAAACATTAACATGACATCAAATATTTATAAATATTAATGTGTGTGTTAATATAATCTAAGGTCTAACAAGTACTCATAGCCCTGCCAAGTCTCCTATGACAGGCGACTCTGATAATGATACCCATTATCTACGGAGGTATGTGCTAGTATTGGTATATGTCAGTGACACTGCAAATTAATCTTTGTTTTTTTAATGCATCCATAAAACAGAACATGTGTTTAAACTCAAAACTCAGTTACAGAAACACCAAGATGTGCACATGTCTATAGCCTCGTCCGTCATGACCCACTTGTGACTGGAGATTTTCTTTCCAGTGTTGGCTTTCTGCTGAACAGTTGCACACAACTTATATATGTCTACTGGTCAGAAAAGTAACACAGCATGGTATAGCATTTTATAACCCTTTTATTACCCAAATGGAAACCAAGCAGAACAATCAAAAGACAGCAACATTACTAGCAACAACAACACAATTTGTAACCAAAATTGCAAAGTGGCCCTGATAATCTAACACTGATACTAATGTGGTCACTATGAACATATGTAGTACTCTTCTACCAATAGCTTGCTACTATAGAATTATACTTAGTAGTAGCCATGATAGTGCCACTGTCATTGCACTGAAGATCATACGGTAAGAGGAGAGCTTGACAGCTTTAGTAGTTTGAGTGCATCTACTTCATTGGTTTTATCCGGTAACTAAAGAAAAGCTCTAGAAAATCTAGCAACAGCTGGGGACCACATTGACTAAAAGATATCATTCTTACGATAAATTGACTTCATCCAACCTATTAGCTGGGGGCCTCACACACAGAGCCTTGCCAAGCTAATGTTTCAATCCAAGAGGTTTTATTATGTACTTGGCTGTAACAGTTTGGAATTCATTTACTTGAAAGCAATGTGGTGTTGGAAGATCTATTTTTATATTTAGAAGGGACTGGGTATATATCACAGATTTTATTGACTTTCCAACCTTTTATATACTTTCTAGTTCTCAGCTCACTGATAATGAGGTCTGCAGAGAGGCATCCCCTCAGAGGCAGAGCAGAAGTAGCACAAACAAATGTCCCCTTTCAAACAAAGATACACATAACGTAATTGAACTTCTCCTTTCTGCTTCGGGAAACACAGAAATGAGTATGTGATTTTAATTTCACATAGTGCCCACTTGACACAAACCAACTTAGCAGGGTCCCCTGAATTCAATCTCGAGACAAAGCATATTTCTCTGCAACGATTATTAGAACAATTACAATTTCCTGGTGTAAAGTGATGTCAACAGTGAACAGTGCCCTTTGTTCATGGTGTGCTCAACTATTCAAAGCCACTGTGTAGTAGGATTGACAGGACCTTTCGTTTCTAATGGAAATTCAGCCTTTAACCAAGGACAATGAAGAGGGTGCACTACAGGTTTGCTGGAAGTGGTTTGAATTAAGCCCCCAGCAAGCCTCTAATTTCTCATAAGCAACATTAATTAGTATTATAAGTTGTGTGAACATAGCTTGATAAAGATGCTGACCTAATTAATTTTAATTATCGAAAACTGGATCACACGTTTAAAACCTCAGTCATTATTGTAGGAAAGCAAAGGTTCCTTTGTACTGTATAATACCTTGGACAACAACATTTAGCTTGGGGGAAGGAGATGAAAGTGATGGATCAAGCCAGAGTACTCAAACTGAACTTTTTGCATTAAGCAAAGACAATATTTTTTTTTTACTTTTCCAATTCCCACTATTTCTAAACATTTGTTTCATAAATAAACTTGGGGGGAAAATCAATGCTTGAGAAATAATACTGGTAATATGAATAATTTCTGTTGACCTGCACCTTTTCTGATGAGCTGCTCTGTGACATTTAAGGGTGGGTCACACAGAAGAGGCAGACAGGTGTTTTTATTCCAATGCTCTGGTTTTGGGCGTAGATCAACCCAGACTGCTCTTAGGTCAGAAAAAGGCCCCCGACTGTCTGTACAAGCTCTCTTTTTGCCAGCCCCTCCTCAGCCAGGAATTGGGCTGTTACAGGCTACAGGTGTGGACCAATTAAGGCTAATGATAATAACAATGTTCAAACCATAATTGCCTACCTAACCACACCTGCAGCCTGTTCACCTGTTAACTCCTTGACACGTACGCTGCCCACAGGTCCCCCCGATCGTTATCGGCAACACCTGTGGGCTCGCACCTAGTCTGCCATGAACTCACTATATATATATATATATATATATATATATATATATACATGTGCCCAAATATACGTAAACACAAATTCCTAGATAGTAAACCCATATCTTTATATTGGAAAATTAAAGGTATTAAAGGTGGTATGGGTCAAATAAGAATTTCCGTCAGGTTCTATCCTGCTGGTGCTGTTTAATCTCATCCATGTGGTGTATCACTGCACCGTAGTTGAGTTTCTACCAGCAATGTACTGTCAGGTACTATTTAGCACTGTTGGACAAATAAAAAAATATAAAGACAGGACTCCTGGAGAGAAGCAAATGCCATGTAACATCATTTATTTTCAATAGAGTCCTTGAAACTCACAAAAAAGTTAAACCAGTGACACATTTTCCCCCCCTACTGTGCCACAGCCAGTCATACCATTCTGCGAACACGAGTCAGGTGATCAAGGCTTCCAAAGAACAGTGTGGGAAGAATGCACAAAAACAGGATGAAAGAAGTCTATATTTTTAATGATCTAAACAGCACTGGTTGTAAATGGTGTTGATCTTAAACTTCTAAAACCTCTCTAACACGGGCTTCTTTCTGTCATATTGTATTTAGTTAAGGTAATAAGTGGGTCAAAAATTACTCCATGGGGTAATGCCAACAGGATTGAGAGGTAAAGGGCAGCATTTTTTATGTCTGTCTGTTTAGATAATTAATGTTGACCCTTATCTGTTGTTTTCTGTTTCTTCCTGCACATATTAAAGCTAACTAAGAAGCATAAAATAGTACAATTTTTAGTCTGCATTGTGTGCATGTAAATTAAATGAAAAATAAATTGCCTGTGCATCCACTGATCCAGCGTGTTACCTACAAGTTGTGTGACACAAATCAACGTGTAATGTAAATCGTCCCTTTGTTATTTAGTTTGTGTTCAGAATAGATTTCAGTGCTCCATGATATTAAGAGTCAAACTTTGCAAAACTACAAAGATGACACTATAATTAAGGTTTTCTGTGACTTTGGCTTTTACAACAGCACTAATTTACATACAGTGCCATGTATTAAGTGTTGCGTAATACACATATAAATAGTTAAGTGCTGTCATAAATACTGGGAAGCCTGTTTGTTTATGACAATGAACAGGATATACTAAATGCATACAATACTATGTACCAACGGAATCCATGCATGCAAAAGGACTAATACAATGTTTTAATCACATAATGCTTGTCTTTGTGAGCTTAATCCCCAAATTGCAATGTAACTAGCTTTAAATCCATCAGCAGTTAAGTAAAAAATAAATGGACTACATTTTGAGAACATTCTTGCAAACACTAATGTGTAATGTAAAGTATTTTACATAGAATCTTGTAATTTTGATGGTAATAGTAGCAGGAAACAAAAAACAACAACATAAAACCTTATTATGCACCCAGCTGCACTTGGAGCATGTGAACCAATAACCATGTTCTACACGCACAGTATGCTTATGTAAAAATGTACGCTTGAAATACATACAGATGGACAGACCGGTAGACAGCCTCCATAGCACCCCATATCCTGATGCTATTAATAACGTACAGAATTGGTTGTGTTTCTTTAGATTATGACATACATAAATATATCAGTCTCTACTTTGTCACTGTCCCTGGGGATATTCATCCTCAGGGAAGGATACTAATACAAGTTGCTGGTAAGTGACCCTCCGGTCACTAGATATGAATATGTTTTAAGAAGTTAAGCCGTAGTGACCTCCAACATCACTTAAATAATAACAAAATAATATGCTGGAAGCTGTATGTTTTTCTATTGGATTTCATGTATTATGCATAACATAATCTGCCCCACTCTTGTTTTTGAAAAGGCGCATAAGCATTGAATCATTCTTACTCACATACCCCTGGGAGGAACCCAGGAACTCTGGCACCTGCGTATACATTTTATTGTACCGCAAATTAAAGTGGCTAGCTAATACCGAAAATTACTTTACCCACACAATCCATAATATAGTATACTGGGAAGGGGGAGTCCCTTTTCTGTTTAAAGTACAGTTTACACATGGACAGTTCATTGGTGTACCATAATGCAAATAGACTATGATTTTTATTTATTTTTTTAATATGTCACCTTTCATATTCTTTTGATTAAATTGGTTGAATGTATACCAGTGCCTTGATTCCTTTTTCTAGAGGCATTCTGTATTAACTTTAATTACCGTTTTTGTCACCATTTTATTTGCATACAAGTAACCATATTAAGCTACTTTTTAAACATTTGCATGATTCTTTTATGCAATTTAATGCATCCGCACACAGTAAACATTACTACAGGTCTGAAAACTATTAGCTCCTTTGCCCTAGTTATTATACAGGATTACAGTACTTCAGTAAATCATTTCAGGCATCTGTACAGTTTAATGAGAACTCTACTAATTCAGATATTGCCAGTATTTGAGTTGTAACACTCAGGTCACGTGTATGACTTTGTAACAGCTGGTTGCATTAGAATAAGGTCATGCACCTGTTATCGTTGAGAACAATAACAGGTGCACAAGGGCTTGGTGGTGCAGTATTAACATGCACTGTCAAAAAATATTTTTCATAAGACTTTCAAGATTTGTTTATTTCCCCTCTCTAGACAGAGGTTCCGAGGATAAGGTACATTGTCAGCACAGGGGCATAATACAAGATTTTGGTCTGCAGCTCTGTTAGGCACACCTTCCTTAATTCTCATGCTGTGCAGTGTCTATAAATTCTGAGGATATTCATAACGCGACTTAAATTTTTCTTGTAAGATATCCATACCTACAAACCTGACCATGATAATCACAGAATTGGTCTTAATCATCTGGAAAGCAAAAAGTCACATCACCCAAAAATGGTAGCCATCTTAGGTCACAGTTCAAGTGAAGGGTGTAGGGGTGGCGTGGATCATATCAGCTCCCATCACCAGGAAATGGTATAAGGTATACACATCTCAAAATATATTAGTTAACATTACATCAACAAATGTGAAATACTAATGCAGGGTGCGAAATGACCATCGAACCGGCGACAATTGCCACAATGCCTCTCAAATATAAAAAAAATACAAAAAAATTGCCTGTACAATCACACGTGTTCACTGTCAGGAAGATGGGCTGTCTAAAGTGGCAGTGAAGTGTTCTAGGAAGAAATGGGTGCACAACAATTCATCCCCGACAATAATAGTAATAATAATAATGTGAACTTACAATTGTCAAGTACTGCAGAAAGGATGAGATTAGAGAGAATTAAACTGAATTGTGACAGAATGGGCTTAAAATTTAAATACTTTAAAATGCAACGGTGCAATACACATTCTAACACCTTTGATGTCTTCACTTCACTGTATAGAAATTGCTAATTTATATAGACATTTCAATGACCGTTGCTGTTTTGTAATTCGGTGTTATTCCCCCCAAAACACCAACGCTAAAAATGATAATTATTAGTTTTGCTCAAATTCTTACATAAAAAAAAACACACCCACACAAAAAAACAGAGGAAGTAGCTATGACATGGTTCAAGTGGCAGCTCCCTGCAGTATGAAACAAGTAGGAGAGATAACATTATACTAGTGAACGAAACACAATTTTTCATTTATTTTTGCATAATACATTCTCACTACCTTACATTTTAACTAGTAAAACATGTGCTTTCACGAAAAGGGGTTAGAATGTATATGCTTAAAAAAGGTATACTTTTTTTTTTTTTAATCGAGTGTCCAGCAATGCACCATAACAAAACTGTAAATCCTTCTCAACTGTAAATTTCAAGAACTGTAAAACTATATAAAGTCCCTCAAATGTAAACATCTAACATTATGTACATTCAGCTGTTCATTGTTTGTACAGGTTGTACAGGTTTTGATCCCTCCCATATTTCATACAAGGACAGGCAGGACAGTACTTTATACATCGCCCCTGATAAGCACCCTTCCTGCAGCCAATTTGATACTGTTATCACTTTTTGCCTTTTTATTATTTCTGTATTTCCCTACTATTTTTATTAAAAAACTGGCTGTAAAATGATATATTTTCTAACACTTTAGTAGGCTACTTGCTGTCAGCAATGTATTGTATGTTTCTTAGCTAAGTTGATCGCTCATTTCATACACCTGCATATAGATGACACAAAAACTACTTTTCATAAACAAACCAGTGTTTTTATTTAGTAGACTATATGGGGGGCATTACAGCTATAGCCAAAAGTTTTGCATCACACCCTATAGAATTACGAATGTTACATTAACATATTGACTTACATATCACTTTGTAGTTTTCCAAAAATGGTGACATTTCAAAATGTAACATGAAATACTGTACTACTACTGTAGTTTCCGGGAGACTTGTACGATATCATTTTGTAGTTTCTTTCATTGCAAAAAAAGAAATTATGTCTGCATCCTAATTTTCTACTAGGTTCAATTTCACTTACACTAAAAAAAAAAAAAAACCCTTGTGGGTTATATCTCCCCTCTCAATTCAGTTAAAATCCTGGCAAAAGTCCTGCCGCACCACCTTGAATCCATTCTCCCCTCTATTATTTCCACTGACCAAACAGGATTCATTCGGGGTAGGCAGTAATTTTTTAATCTTCGACGTTTATTCGATATCATATATTCTCCATCTATTTCATTGTCGAATGGGACTTCCTTGATACACTCCATAAATTTGTCTTTGGCCCCAATTTTGTTTCATGGATCAAACTACTATATTCTTCTGCCCTGGCCTCTGTTATTACTAATAATATATGCTCTAAATATTTTTCACTGCACAGTGGTACTAGGCAGGGTTGCACTCTTTTCCCTCTCCTCTTTGCCATTGCTATTGAGCCCCTTTCTATTTCCCTACGTGCTAATCAGAAAATACAGGGCGTGACATGATGAGGGTTTGAGCAGAAGATGACCTTCTATACATCTCAGATCCTGTATCTTCTCTCCCGCATGCTCTTAACATCTTACAGCAAATTCTCCAGTTACAAACGTAATTTTCACAAAAGTGAACTCTTCCCGATTAACTCAATTGCCCAAAAATAGCTGCCAACACCTTCACTTACCTTGGAATCACAGTTAATAGATCCTTTTAATAACCTTTCCAACTTTACTCCTCTATTAAAATGCACAAAACAGGATTGAGCTCGCTGGTCTGCTCTGCCTCTGTCTCTTGCTGGCTGTGTTAACTCTGTAAAGATGAACATACTTCCCACATGTTTATACTTATTTCAGTGCATTCCAGTCTTTATCCTACAAGCCTTTATTTTTTTACTACTTTAGACCAAACAATCGCCTCATTCATCTGGAACAAAAAAATGCCTAGGATCCATATGGTCCTACAAAGACCCAAACCTTCAGGAGGCCTGGCGTTACCAAATTTTTGCTTTTACTACTGGTCAGCCAACATCCGTGGCATCTCCTTGTGGTTGTGCTCCAGCCCTGACCAGAGCATTCCAGTTTGGTTAAGCATAGAAGCAGCCTCCTGTCAGTACACCTCCTTACCTGCACTGCTGTGTTCCCCTCTTCCATTAACTAAACCTCATTTTAGTACTAATCCTGTAGTTTGACAAAGTCTTAAAGTCTGGACACAATTTAGACAACACTTTGGCTTACTATCAGTCTCATTACAGTGTCCTGTGAATAGACACCATTTATTTCCTCCTTCAGTGGATGACACTGCTTTTTGTCTATGACTGGGAACGGTGCTAAGTGTCTGAAAGACCTATTTACCGACAATAGCTTCGTTTTTTTTGAACAACTCGTCCAGAAATACAATCTGCCCAGAACCCATTTTTTTCAGACACCTACAAATTAGAAATGTTGTCAGGAATACAGTTGCACAGTTACCTGCACGTCCCCCTGAGTCCGTGCTTGGCTGTGTGCTTCGATTCGACCCCTACTGCAAAGGTTTGACATCTAAAATATATAATGAAATGATGTCTTTACACTGTCCTTCACTTTCCAACCTAAAAATATTATGGGAGCAGGATTTGGGATTCAGTCTCCGGGATGATGATTGGGAGTCTGCTCTCACTCAAGTGCACTCTTCATTGGTTTGTGCTCGTCATGGCCTTGTACAGTTTAAACTTCTGCACCGCATTCATCTCTCTAAGGCCAGACTGGCAAGGATTTATCCGGGTTTGGACTCAACCATGACCGATGTGCTACCCTCATCTATATGTTTTGATCGTGTCCTAATCTAGCTCACTTCCGGTGTCTGTTTTCAAGACCCTCTCCCAAATCATTCAGTGCCCTATTGATCCTTACCCTCTAATTGCATTATTTAGTATAACACCATCTGACATTTCTTTAACAAAACTCTAATCTGACTCTTTGGCCTTCTCCACACTACTAGATAGGCACCTGATTCTGTTTGCCTGGAAACAGGCTGCCCCACCCACACATGCACAGTGGCTGAGGAACCTTTTGCACATCTAAAGCTTGAAAAAAATAAAATATACACTGGGGTGTCTACTGAAAAATTCTACTTGGCTTGGCATGCCCTTCTATCACATACTAATGAACTTAGATTTCCACAGCTCCCCTGATCTATAACCTATCTGCCTACCCTTTTCTCTCTTCTGAATGCAAACTGACTTCTTGCAATCTTTCTCTTTCACTCTTCGTTCCCCCTTTTCTTGCCTGTTTTTTTCTCTTTTGTCTACTAAATACAATTTAAAAAATAATCCTGGCAAATTGAAAATGATAAATGATTTCATGATGCTTTATGTATTATATTATTATTTGAAATGCGTCTGTTACTTTTGTTATTTGGTAAGTCATTGTGTGTAATTTCTTTACTTAACAAAACCAATAAACAGAATTTTTTATATATATATATATATATATATATATATATATATATATATATATATATATATATATATATATATATATTCTACTAGGTGATGCAAAACTTTTGGCCATATATGTAAATTATACTCGAGTACATAGCCTAAGGTGTGGTACTGACAACTACTGTGCTGTACCATTCCATTTTCTACAATATTATAAGAAAAGTGTTTACACCGTGCACTGTACCATGCACCATACTGTACCATACTGTGCATATCGTGCACCGTACCGTACCGTGCCCTGTGTACCATGCACCATACCGTACCATGCATACCGTACTGTGCTCCTGCACCGTGCTCCATAGTATCATAGTGTCTTGCCAGATTGGCTGTTTTGCAAGTCATGTCCTTGCGCCGGCTTGGGTATACTTACCCATTGTGTAATGGAATACATTTTGTACTTGAAAGGGAACGGTAGGTTATTATCAAACCCTGGTTCCCTGAAACAGAAATGTATCCATTACAATTCTTTGGTTGCTGCGTACATTCCATGCAGTAGGTTGATGAAAATGTATGGCAATGAGCGCCGTCAGGCGTGCTGACGTCACAGACATAAGACACAGCTTTGGTAGAGGTGTTAAGTTGAATCGGGCGTAATAGGTTAACCCATTGTGTAATGGATACATTTCTATTTCAGGGAACCAGGGTTATGATAATAACCTAACATTAACTTATAGTAAAAATATTTGCTTATAAGAGTAAATTCCATTAAGAGCAAGTAGTAACTACAATAAATCAATACAAATGATTACAAATAAGAGCAATTACAAAAAACATGAATACGGTTACCTTAAGGAGTAATATCAAGTACAAGATACAGAAAGTACAATTTTAATTGAGAGCAGTCATAGAATACAGCAATGTGTGGAGCAGTTAAGTGCAAGTACAAGATGATGCAAGTACTGATACAGTTGGGCAGACACTGCAGACCGAACAACTCATTTGACCACTATCATTATTAAACTCCTGCCATGGGTAAATCTTCAGCCAGTTTGCCTGAAAATCTATCTTTAACTTTCCCTTCATTGACATTGTTTATTTGTGCTGTTGTATCACTAGGGCTGTATCTAAGCCTCTAGTCTAATCTATGTATTGGTCAGTGGTGTGTGACCAAGTTTAGTACAAAAAATACCCTTAATTTTCTATTTTTTTGCCAAATTACCCTTTGTATTTTTTCATTATGAATGTTTATGTTGTTTTTAAATGTATTTTTTTTATACCATTTTATTTTTACAATGGAAAAGTTACCTACATATTATTATTGTAACAATTAGTTTGTGAAGATTAGATTAGTTTGTCACTCAGAAAACATTGATTTGTGTTTGTTTGAATTAAAATTTCATCAACACACTAGGCTTTTTGTTTTTCTTTGTTGTTGTTTTATGAGTATGAAATCACCTTGGTGCCCTTGGGCTGGATTTATGTTTTGCCTTTTTTGCTCCCTAGAACTGACTTGGTGCCCCTGAATCTTCACGCCCAACGAAGGCAACATTGCTTTGCCCTTCATGACCTTAACTTTACGCCCTGCTAATGTACAGTATATGGCATAGTTATATTTTTATAGGCTTATGTAAATAATAACCAGAGATTAACAATGATTTGTTGTGTATGAGAAAAAGGCTTTTTTTTTGTAGGACTATAAGCACACCCACTCTTTTATTTATCTGAAGTGTATGAGACAATTGATTGCAATAATCTTTTTCAGCTTTATTGTCATCCAATTTGAGTATGCTATTAAAAAGGATTGCCAGCATTGGACGATTCAATTTTCCCAGCATCTATTTTTGGGAAACATGCCACTGATAATAGTATTTAAATCTACAGGATCAAATTGAATGCCATCACATCACACATAACAAATCACTTAGCTAGCACTTACTACAGGGTTCTCCCCAGGCCTGCCTTGCAGATGGTAATGTGCCTTTAACAATAAGGATTGATTTTGCTTCTAGCAGACTCGATAAGTTGCGCGTTGCTGGATGGAAAAAAAAATCTTGGAACCACGACAGCTGTGTTACGTCTTGACACAACATTTAACCAATCAGAGAGTTGAAGGGGCGGGTTTTCTGTGTTAAGCACTTCGAGAGGCTAAAACTTAAAAAATGACTGCTGAAAAAATAAGCAATTATTTTCAAAGCAAAAATAGTGACAATGAATGCAGGGGGTCAAAATAAGTGATCGGCGCAATCCACCACCTAATACTATATTTGCGCCGGCTACTTTATATTAAGATTTTTTTCAGGTATAATCATTCAGTCAATTTTTTGTCATATTATTGTACTGTAAGGTGATATGCACCAAAAAAAAAAAAAAAAAAAAGTGTATTCCTTTTGTTGTGACATCGTAAAAATATGTACCCAGGTGCTTGTGAGAGATATTGGGGGTTCATATATAGAGGCTGATGGGATATCAGCTGAACACTTGGCAGATGACATAAATATGCTTAAGTGCAGAGGTACTAGATTATTACACTCCAGTTTCATGCAACAGTTATGATGGTGACCAAATGTGTGTGAGTACTGTTGTGTTAAAAAATGGTTAAAATGAACAGTTGCATTAAAAAAATGTTGAACAGCGAAAAACAAAAATAGATGTGCATTAACAAAATGCCCTGAAAACTTAACATAAATAAAACAATTTACTGAAGTAATAAGCTCAATAATTAAGCTAAAGGAAGTGAAAAGGTTACCTTTTTTTTGTGACCTCCAATAACCCTAAGTTATTTTTCTCCAGTCAGATCGTAGAGTACCTAAATAAGCACGGTAATTTACCATAATAAAAATGAAAAAGAAAATGTAGAACATAAAAAAGCGCAACCAGATATAGTCAACAAAAGACAACACATTATTAAAATTATTTGTCGTATTATATATTTATGGTAAGGCAAGTTTATTTTTCCGTTAAAAGTGCTCCCAGCTATAATGTTCTGCCGCCCGACTGTACAGAATTCCTGGGGAGAACCCTGTTACTATCCACAGAACTTCAACACAATGACAAGTGAACATATTAAATGGTTTCAAGATGTTTTGAAAGTGTGAAGGTTAGGTGCAAGTGATCAGACAAAAAGACAGGAAATCAGGCAACTGCTGAATAGTGATGCTACTAAACACTTTAACAAAAATGAAAGATTTTTAAACAACTAATTACAATATACAGTCATACTTTTGGATGCTTCTGGCCACAACCGACTGGAGCTCATTCTTAAGCCCCAGCTTCTACAAGACTCAAAACACATATATAACTTAAAACAAAGTGAATCATTAATTATTTGATTGGACCACCAATCAAGGTCCATAGTTTCTTCAATTCCTGCCACATTCTCACATGTAAGTAGTAAATCAAGTCACAAACTTAACTCTTTCTGGGGTTCATTTAATTTACACCCATTTAAGAAAAACATTATTACACATTTACACCAAAAATAACACTATGTAACACAATTTTTGTTCCTGGGTAGTAAGTGTTATTTCCTAATTGCTTATGCCTCAAAAGTATAGAAAATGGCTATTATTCCCCACAAACTTTGCTTTTGTGACCAGGACAGTGATATTTTGAAATTTACCTATTTCCAATGAGAAAACGGTCTTTTCGTTCACATAAAGTCAGAAAAAAACAACATATGAATCCAAATTAACATGTATTTATACTAAAGTAATACAAAAATGACTACAAAAGATTTAGAAGTGAGTAGTTTTTCGAGATTTACGATTATACTGTAAATCACTTTCACGAATCAGCCCCCAAATGTAGTCTCCCAGCATGTTCTCGTTATACTGTCCTTGGTAGCTGCGTTCAAAGTCCAGTATATCCTGGTGGAAGCACTCGCCTTGCTCCTCCGAGTACGCTCCCATGTTCTCCTTGAATTTATCAAGATGAGCATCAAGGATATGGACTTTGAGGGACATCCTACAGCCCATTGTGCCGTAGTTCTTCACCAGAGTCTCAACCAGCTCCACATAGTTTTCGGCCTTGTGATTGCCCAGGAAGCCCCGAACCACTGCGACAAAGCTGTTCCAAGCCGCTTTCTCCTTACTAGTGTGCTTCTTGGGGAATTCATTGCACTCCAGGATCTTCTTTATCTGTGGTCCGACGAAGACACCGGCTTTGACCTTTGCCTCAGACAGCTTAGGGAAGAAGTCTTGAAGGTACTTGAAGGCTGCCGACTCCTTATCTAGAACTCTGACAAATTGTTTCATAAGGCCCAATTTGATGTGCAGTGGTGGCATCAGCACCTTCCAGGGGTCCACCAGTGGCTCCCACTTGACGTTGTTCCTCCCCACAGAGAACTCGGTCCGCTGTGGCCAGTCCCGCCTGTGGTAGTGCGCCTTGGTGTCCTTGCTGTCCCAAAGGCAAAGATAGCAGGGAAACTTGGTAAAACCGCCTTGGAGACCCATCAGGAATGCCACCATTTTGAAGTCTCCTATGACCTTGATGCCATCCTAGAAAAATGCAGATATGTATCCACTTAGGCAGCTGGAACTAAACTGAACTGGTGGGCTTAAGGCCCCTGTAATAATACTACTATTTATATTACAGGAAAGTTCAAGAAAGTGCTAGAAGTTACTCCAAGTTTACTCAGCACTGAATCTATCTGGAATGTTCTGGAAAATAGGTACATTTCAAAATATCACTGTCCAGGTCACAAAAGCAAAGTTTGTGGGGAATAATAGCCATTTTCTATACTTTTGAGGCATAAGCAATTAGGAAATAACACTTACTACCCAGGAACCAAAAAAAAAAAAAAAAATGTTACACGGTGTAATCTAAACAAATATGAAAATATAGATAATATGGTTATTGCTGTAGTTGGTGGAGTTATGCACATTTGTGCTGCAGAATATGGAAGTGAAAACAAGTACCGGTACAAAATAAGTTACAAACACAAAATAAATCACATAAGTAAACACTATTTACAAGTGAGACAGTACAAAAAAAAAAAATGGAAGAATCAAACAACCTGAGAACACAACTAATAGCTACAATGGACATGCAGTATAAAAGTATATAATAGTGACCTCTTTGTATAGTTATATCATTTTTATAATATAGAGTGCTGGTAGTTCGTGACTATAAATAATTATAGTTACATTTAGTTAAAGGACTAAAAGTTAATACATTAACTTACTAAATCTGACTGGCGCCAAATGCTCCAGGACAACCTATGCTTCCAGGAGAAATATGTGTGTATTTTATTTTAAAAAGATAGTAAAAGATCATACTGTATATTGTGTTATAACAATAAGAAGGTCTCTTGGATACTGTTGTGTGACAGAGTACACCCTGCTCCTGTGTTTATTTGTATTTTTTGTTGTATTATTATGATTTAAATGTATTGTTTGGTGTTTAAAAACACAATGTTTGTTATTGTTTTACAGCATAGATGCGGTTAAAATTCCCCATCCAGCTAAACGCATGCAATGTGGCCATCTCCAAATTAATTAAGTAATTACCAATTTGGAGATGGCCACGTATACATAAAGACCGGATCAGCCACTCATTAGAGGTTAGTTGTTCAGAGAAAAAAAAAAAGGTTTTTAAAGGTTTTGCCTGACCTTTTCTGTGTTTTCTCATCATTTTCCGCCCCAATGACTCAGTTAAAAATAAAATTAACTGCAATGACTAATGTTTTTATAAGACACAGCCTTCTAAAGGAACAATGGGGACCAAGGATAAATTAGGATAAACCTGCTGACAAAAGCTGAAATCATACGATGAAAGCTGTTTTACTAACTTTGAGGTATTAATCTATTCATTGTGTCCCATTTTTTAAAAATGTTTTGGGCTATAACCAAGACTAACAAAAAGCAGAACAACATTCCTGCAAGTCCCTTATTGTTTTCTGTAGATCATTTAATTTTCCAGATGTTATGTTATTTAATTTTGACACTGGTTATGTTGCCACCAATCCATAGATTTATTTCCTGTGCAGTAAGTATAAGGACCTCCCACATTGTAATACCATTTTTATATATACATATATTTAAAGTTAGGCCCCATATAGACACAAATAGACATATATGTGCAGGGATTCAAATATTCAAATTTAAAAACACAGATGTGATCACTTAGATTGTGAGCCTTAATGCTGGTCACAAAATTAACAGCCCTGCATTGTATTCAAATTGTGATTTAAGTACCAAAAATTGACCTTTTTAATGGTTTTACATGCAGAGTATCCCATAATAACTAGACACTACCAGCAGTAAAACAGCAGATTTGATTTCAAGTGCATTTAAACACCTGTAAATCTTACAAATGCAAATACAAATGTGTGCATGTCAGTTTCATTTGAATACAAATGCAAATGCAACTGAGACTTCACAAATGCAAATACATTTGATAGATTGTTCAAATGCATTTATCAAAATAAATACTGAAACTCATCACCGATAACTGCAAACATGGAAGCTTTTCTCTATCAATTCAAACTGCACCTCATGTAATTAATTATGTGTTCTGAAATTACTTCAAAGACTTGGAAGTTCTTAATTAACCCTGCAATTACTTTAACAATGTATCCCTAATTGCTGTATCATTTAAAAGCAAATGCACTTGAAACCAACCTGGGTATACGGTAGGCCTACAGTACATTCATGGTCGCCTAGCAACCACAGTTCACTGCTATCAAGTCTGCACAAAGCAGACGCAGTTTAGAGATGTGTAAGAGCACAGTTTGAAACATTAAATACATCAAGAAAAGGTGGCTTGTTTTGTGTTTATTGTCAATTTTTTCTGAAAGCACTTTGATTAAAACCATTCATGCATCATTGCTGTTAATGTATCAAACACTTGTGGTTATAAAAAACAAACTAACAAATTACAGATTTTTTAAACCGAAAAATAAGAAATCAGGAAAGAATAAATCTGAAAAATAATAAAATGGATTTCATAGGGCCCAACAATTATTTTGCACTGCTCCCTATGTAAGATTAAGAGCAATGCAAATGAGTCAACACGCACAAATAATGATCCGCAATTATGATAATGAGGGTCTCAATGAGTTCATCGGTCTATTTAGTGGCCACACTAAAGCTGGTACATTCGTATCTCAGAGAAACTGGAGAGGAACGGGAAATTAAAACAAGGTAAAGGCAATCATCCAAGTAAAGCTGAAGCACTAACGGATAACGACATAGAATGTCTGTACAGCACTGAAACACTAAGTTTAAAAAAACCCAACTGTACTGCTGAACCTCGTCTTCTTTAATAATAGCATCACAAGGGTATCCATGTATTATAAAAAATAATAGATGGGCCTCTTCAGCCTTTTATATGCTTTTGTGCAAAATAACATTACAAGAATGTGTATTTTTAAGGAGCATATTTTTTAAACGAGTATGTGTAATTTTTTAATGTGCTTTTTTTGGGCTTGCTTTGCTTGCATTGAAATGTACAATTGCAATCATTACTTCACGAAAACGATAATTATTCGTCATTAGAGGGAGTTACAGAGTAGGGAGGAGGGAAGAGGGAGTTTCAGAGGAGGGAGGATGGAGGAGGGAAGAGGGAGTTTCAGAGGAGGGAGGAGGGAAGAGGGAGATTCAGAGGGGGGAGGAGGGAATTTCAGAGGAGGGAGTCATATGAGGGAGGAGGGAGGAGGGAGTTTCAGAGGAGGGAGGAGGGAAGAGGGAGATTCAGAGGAGGGAGTCATATGAGGGAGGAGGGAGGAGGGAGATTCAGAGGAGGGAGTAGGGAGTTACAGAGGAGGGAGCACATAATGACTCCTTTTTGCCTGATGTACAATTATGTCCTAATATGGTTTATTTTTGGAGGACCACTTAAAGCCCAAGACAGACTAAAGTGTTAGAAAATATGGCCTTTTACAGACAGTTTTTTAGTAAAAAAATAGTAGTGAACTACAGAAATAATAATACAAAAATGCAGGAAGGATGCTTAGGATGTATAAAATACTGTCCTTGTTTGAAATATGGGAGGGATCAAAACTTCAGGGTGCTTGGACACCTCCGTAGACAACAGTTTCATTCATGATTTTTCATGGCAAGCACGTGTTGTCAGCACTTGGCTGTGATTGGTTAATCCAACAATAGTACCGCGTGTCAGGCAGAAAAAAATCGCTCTAGTTTCGATTTGAGTGGTACCGCTCAGCGTCACCGTGGGACTAGTGCGGTATCGTCCCGCGCTGATCTGTCTAACACCATATGAAAGCAATGGCAGCAAAACAGATGGCAACATGCCTCGCGTGCTGCGCTGCGCCTGTCTATCTATCTGTCCAGGTCTTAAAACCTCCTCAAGGCCCCCTAGGGGGCCACAGACCCTGGTTGAGAACCCCTGGTGTAGAGTACTTGTTTATCCACAGACAGACAAAGCCCCTGTGTAAACAGTTAACATTGCTAACCTTAGCTATAAACATTCTCTTAGCTATAAACATTCAACGCTAATGGATGCTGTTGTAAGAGAAAATAGTCTTTTCATAGGTTTACAGTAAGTGAATGCTTCTGCTCCTAACACAGATTTAATGCAGAGTCTGGGGAGAGGAAGACGAAGTGCATGGGACATGACCTTTATAGTGAGAAAATGTAAACTAAGTGATGCCATTTCTCTAACCAATACAACTAGACCTATTGCCCTGGATAAGGGCGTCTGCTAAGAAATAAATAATAATAATAATAATATTGGTAGGATTCATACACAATAAAGTTGGTCAGGCACTGTATTGCTGTATGAAAGGATATGAAACAGCATGCACTATACACAGTAGATGTATTGACAGCCTCTATACACTTTAACAGCCGTAGTCTTCATTGTCCAAACAAGTCAGAGGCCAGAACTCATGCAAGAGAGGGTCATTATGAACTAGACTCAAAGAACATGTACACAAATGTCAATACCAAGTTTCATTACAAAGTGTAATAACTTACATACATGCAAACATGAACCTACACATGTGAATCTTTTAATAATGTGCAAAATAATGTAATTATAAAGTCCAATCAATGCATACATGCAAGTGTATATCTCCAGATCAGGTTCATATGCCAATTTCATCCAGAGAGTGACATTTTTTTCGCCTGGGTCTTACAATGCTTACCTATGGTTTATTACGCTTTATTATTACAGTTCACCTGGAAGTAAGGCAAGCAAAGTGTGAGCTTTCTAAAAATGATTATGGTACCACCAAAAGACACATTAACAGCTTTTAATATTAATAACACTGTACATAATAAATAAGGCATAGAATCAACATCAAAACATAGCACTTAAATATTTAGACTTTCATGTCTGTGCACTTTCAAATTAATAAGCACAGAAACACTTTTAAATTGTCACTTTAAAATCATCTTTTGATCAGGTAATTAATGTTTTTATTCATTTGATACAAGTCAAGTATGCTATGATCTTCTGTTTGACCTTTCAGGCCAGTTTCAGTTTTATAAACCTTAGAAGTAAAACTATTCTTACGATTGAGTTGTGAAGCTCATATATTTGTTTTGATTTAATTAGTTGCATTTCACTGGTTTACCATTTTGGACTCACTTCACAGTATGTAACTGTACTAATCTTGACATTAAAAATGATGTCTGTACATTAATTACCAAATAACAGGATTTTGGTTGAACCTTTGACAATCTGTCACAGGATTTATAAGTAAATAATTGAACAATGTAATTAACTCATCTGTGTACAGTAGCATGTTATGAGTGGCTACAATCTAGCTATGTAGCATCTTGCAATTCAATTATTGTACTAATGATACAAAATATTTCAACTAATTATTTAAAAGCTTTATGAAATTACTGTATATCGTACTGTAGTTGTAAATGCTAGTCTTGCATTATGATTTCTTGGAATTGCTTGCAAAGTATCAGTTGTACTCCACATCCATTATAATCGGCCTCTTATCTACAATAAATCCTACTAAATTTCTCTCATTATAACAATCGTGACAAAATACTTACTAGAATAACATGTCTGGCTCATTTGCAAGTATATGGAGTGTAGACAAAATGCATAATTAGGAGGCCTATTTTCAAGCTGTTATGGGCAAATAATGACCGAATATAAAACAGGTTTCATGTGTGAAAGATACATTAGTGGCTATGAGCCTGGTGTTGAAGCACAGGCAAAGGCACAGTTGAAATTTGAGTGGAATTAAGCAAAAAATCATCTAGGGGACTGAACCTAACTTTTTAACTGCAAATGAAGCTTGATATTTTGTACATTTATCTCAGTACCTAATTTTGGGATTTACTGTAGTTCTCTATATTTCCTTGCCAATTTAAATCAATTTTACTACTGGACATTCAAAGATTTCCTCTAGGATGTGGGTGGGTCTGTATATCAAGGGACCAATAAAGAAAATAAGCAGCAATAATCTTCATTAGAGCACGACAGGATTTTATATACATCAATGACCTGTTAGAACCAAAATTATCCATTTGGAATAAATAGCTGTATTTTTTATAATATATGTTTTAAGTGAGGTTCCTACTGTATTTAGCAATGAGAACAAGGGCAAAGGCACATTTTCTGAATGAAAAAAAAAACATTTTAATGTTATAACTACTGCATGAAACAGATTTGACTATTGAGTAATTCCTCTGTTAGTTATATTAAATCTGCTTTATTTGTTTCAGAAAATTCAATTAGCCTTTGCCCTTGTACTTTTTGCAAAATAAGTCTTTAAGTGTTAAGTTTCCTGTTTATTGTTTTATGCAGGGCGAATCATAATAGACACACCTAGATCATTTTGTGTCATTGCACATTTGTTGCTGTTAGGTAATGTCCCTATGGTTGTCCTTTCTTACAATATATGTATAGTGCCGTGAAAAAGTATTTGCCCCCTGTCTGATTTTCTGCATTTTTGCATTTTTGACACTGAATGCTATCAGATCAACCAAAACCTAATATTAGATAAAAGGGACCCTGAGTGAACAAATAACACAAAAAATTGATACATATTTCATTTTTTATTAAAGAAAGTTAAGTAGATGTTAAAACTTCATGCTGATTTGAACTCGACTCTTGCCAAGATAAGCACCAACTAAGACGTAGCTTTACAGTAAACTAATGTGATCCATATGTGTCTCCATCCATTTGCGCTTCCTTCCATATGATGATGTAGCTATCCTTCTGTCTGGTGTTGATGGCTGAAGTGTAATGCTGGCTCCAGGGATCAGCTTATTGCCTCCCTAGCGCATCAGCACACACAACGGCTGCGATGCTGGCTCCAGGGATCAACCACAGTGCGGTCTCCCCAGCGCATCAGCATGACAACCGTCTGGATTGAGCTAAGTAGGGAACATCTTTGGGGTCTTCAAGTGGGCACCTTCCATCCTCTGTGTTTCGTCGACAAGCCCACGACACCTCAAGAGGGCTCGACTGTGATTCTGGTGTCCCAGCATCACCCCCCTCTGTCCCCCACTCAACTCAGCCCAGCTTACTTACCCGTACATCAGGGTTTCTTTCTTTCTATTGTGCTTGAGATCCCCAGCCAGAATCTTTCCGTCTCAACCACAGCCAGTTGCTGCTCCTCTCTGCTGCTTCAGAAATGTTCTTCACTGTGCGACGCAACTCTTGGCCACTGAATCCGACATCTCTGAGAAACGGGGTTGTAGAGTGTGCCACAAATCCTCGACAACCCACCTCCACTGGGTAAACTTGGACTCTCCATCCTCGCTGTTCCGCTTCAGTGGCTAGTTGAGCATACCGCAGTTTCTTCCTCTCATACACTTCATCTACAGCATCCTCCCATGGCACTGTTAACTCTACCAGGTGAACAAGGCGTGCTGATCCAGACCACAAGACAATATCTGGTCGAAGGTTAGCGCTGGCAATCTCAGGTGGAAAAATAAGCCATTGACCAACATCTGCCAGCATTTTCCAGTCTCTAGCAGCTTCCAGTTGTCCTGGGTGAGGATTGGTTTTAACACCTTTTATTGGTGGTTGCTTTCTTGGGTGGAGGAATGTTGTCTTTTGTGTGTAATGTTTTGATGGAACAGGTGGCAACTTATTGGTCATGTTACGCTTGTCTTCCAATGCTAAGGCCAAACATCGCAGCACCTGGTTATGGCGCCAAGTAAACTGTCCTTGGCTAAGAGCCACCTTACATCCTGTCAAAATGTGCCTTAATGTTGCAGGTGATGAACACAAACTACATGTGGGATCCTTTCCTACCCAGAGGTTTAGGTTCTGTGGTGATGGGAGAACATCATATGTTGACCTGATGAGGAAACTGATCCTGCTCTGTTCCATTGATCATAGGTCTTGCCAGCCAATCTTGCGTTGTTCCACACTGTCCCATCTCATCCATTCTCCCTGCTTGGCCTGGGAAATGGCCTTTATACACCTCATCCTCTCCTTCTGCTTTTGCACCTCGTTGACTACCAGCTTCCTCCGTTGAGCTGGGGCTGCCTTGTGCCATTTGGAGGAGCTGAACTGAGACCAAGACCCCCTCTTCCATGCTGAACTTGCCCCATGATATCACCAATTCGAAGGGCAGCCTTTGCATCCTCCACAGCTTTCTTTGCCGCCCACTTTCTTCGAGTTTTCAACACAGGTGCTGCCTCCCTTACGCATTTATCGCGTGACTCTACTAATGTCATTTCCAGTCTGACCTTGGCACACTTAAACTCTTCGGTTAGAGCGGAGACTGGTAGCTGCAGTATTCCTTTACCATAAAGTCCCACTCTGCTGAGGCAAAGAAACCTCGTACACAGTCAGTGGCCACAGCAACCTCGGCAGTAGACCAAAATGAAAGCACCAGAGTTTTAGTTTGCCTGGTAATGTGCTGCTGTCTATGCTCTTCAACCCTTCCACTTGTTGTCTAACTTCTCTCACACGAACTGTGTCCTTTAGATCCCCGTCGTTAATGGTGAGGCAATACCAACAGTGTCTGAAAAGCCAATGAAGAATCTCCCAAGATTCTTCATTGGCTTTTCAGACACTGTAGGTATTGCCTCACCATTAATGAAGAAAGTTTTATCTACTACTTTACCTTTAATTATAAAGATGCTCCTTGATTTAGTGGGCTTGAATTGCATTCGTGCCCATTCAATGTTATTGGTTAATTTGTCCAATAACCAATTAGTGCAGGCTACTGTTGTAGTCATGGTTTTCATGTCATCCATGTATGCTTGAATTTGTGGTAGTCACATTCCAGTGCTCTCCTCCTACTACCCATTTTGATGCCCTAATGATTACTTCCATTGCCATGGTAAAAGCCAGTGGAGAAATGGTTCATCCTGCCATTATTCCAACTTCTAGGCATTGCCATGTCGTGCTGAATTCTGAAGTTGAAAAACTAAATTGCAAATCTCCAAAGTAGGCTTTCACTAAATTTGTTATTGTCATTGGTACACTGAAAAAATCAAATGCTGCCCAAAGAAGTTCATGTGGCACTGAACCATATGCATTAGCCAAATCCAGGAATGTCACATGGAGCTCCTTCCTCTCCTTTTTAGCTGATTGAATTTGTTGCCAGATCACATTGATGTGTTCTAAGCATCTTGGGAAACCTGGAATGCCCGCTTTTTGTATTGAAGTGTCAATGAAGCAATTCTTTAATAGGTAAGTTGACAATCTCTGAGCAATAATTATCCCTTTAATTGGGCTGAGTTAACTAGGAGGGCAATAACTTTTTCACACCTGAAGATTGGATGTTTGATTACCTTGCACACCAAACAAATGAAAGAAGAACCAAACTTTGGTGTCTTTTTTCTTTTAGTCTCCCTCTATATACTACTACAACCCACAAAAGAATCTGACCAAATACAATGTGATAAATGAAAATCAGACAGGGGGCAAATACTTTTTCACAGCACTGTATATATTCATACATTAAACATGAATGTTAGCTTATACTATTTGATAATGCTTTCAAAAACCTTTTACCCCCACCAACCTTTCTGCTATTAAAACAGACAAATGATGGCTACCTGGAGCCCCCAAGTTTATAGTGCATTACAGCTTGTTTGCATGTGGGCCATTCCGCCAGCTTGCCTGTCAATGTCTATGTTCACCACTGTTGTGTATAAATAGTAAGGGGATATTTATTGTACATCAAAATGCAATTTGCCATTTTTTCTTTGGAAAAGTTAAACAACCGTTGACCCAGAAGGTTAATTTAAGAACCCCCAAATACTCCAAAGGGTTTATTATTTATCCAGTTACATTAACAGTTGGTCTTCCTTTCACAAAACATTATGCAAATTGTATTTAAGTGTAAAGACATGTAAAGTCCCAAAGAACTTTAATTTGCACAGTGGTGTAAATTGCTTATTTGCTAGTGAACAACTAGCAACAGCATCATCTAGCTAACTAATAAGAAATGTTGTATATGACAAAACTATTGAATGATATTATAATCCTTTGAAGGAATGGAACATACATTTACCAAGAGACTAGGGGGGAAGCATTATATGTTGTATTTGTGTAACGTGTCATTATATGTAAAATGTCCCATTGGACAAAGTAGTTTGCCATAAATGCACATGCAGCAACATTTAGAACAATGCACAAGCAAACGTGAATACAGGAAACTTGCTTTGCAACATGTGCGACATGTTAATTGTGAGAAATGTACTTGCTACTGTAAAGCTACTGTTTACTATTGTAAACATGAAGGATATACTATCAGTGATCTGTGGATGGCATTTAATATATAAATCTTTTACTGAATATAAATCATATAAGTTTCAGAGCTTGTACTATAATTTGGAAAAATAATAACAAATGAAAACAAAACAATCTGAGAACTGTAATAAAGGTAAGCTTTATGACCAAAGCATGATTCAAACCCAAACTTACATACACGAAAGGCTAATGCATTAACCCAGCCCACAATTTGGGAACAAATGTAATTTGTAATTTAGAGGTCTGTAGTTGTTTTGATTTGACTGTACTTTTGTCATGACATGACATGAAACGTTTTGGAAAACAAGTACTGTACCGCAGTCAATGTTCTACTCTACAGGGATCACAGAGCCTCACTGACAAAGACACAGTTAAAGCAATTTAGAACGGTCTGTATAATCTTTTCTTACAGAACATAGACAGTGAATATATTCAATCAATAGAAGCCTGTAAATCAATCTTAACATGTTTGCTCTGTTAATACTCCATTAGATGAAACCAAGACAAAATGTCCTTGAATCAAGGTCAATCAAGATTTCAACTCTACTGTGTTATGTCGACAAGGTCAATGATAACTCACATTTACATCTTAATTAAACCATTGGTTAAGAATCATCTAGCCCTTAATCTGAACCCCAATAACAGCATATCTGCTTTTGTGATTGTCACAGCACTAAATAATGTAAATAATGCAGTAAATAATGACATATTTAATACACCTGGTACAAAGGAAGTATGAACATCTACTGTAAGTTTAATGTATATTTAATGATTTCTCGAAAGCTTTTGATAGAGTGGACCATTTAATTTTACTAAATAGATACAGATGGATTTTTAGTTTGGCCCGTTTTCAGAGCTGCAGCAACGTTCGTGGTTTTCAAAGGTTTTTTTTTGTTGCACTAAACAGTTTTTTCTTTGTATATTATTGACATATGCATGCAGCAGGTGGCTTCTTTATCAATTTAGAATGCTACTTTAGACATACTGTGGAGTGGTGGTTAGGGCTCTGGACTCTTGACCGGAGGGTCGTGGGTTCAATCCCAGGTGGGGGGACACTGCTGCTGTACCGTTGAGCAAGTTACTTTACCTAGATTGCTCCAGTAAAAACCCAACTGTATAAATGGGTAATTGTATGTAAAAATAACGTGATATCTTGTAACAATTGTAAGTATCCCTGGATAAGGGCGTCTGCTAAGAAATAAATAATAATAAATTAATAATTGTAATATTGTACGAGATACTGGAATAACATTTGTTGTTATCAATTAATACCAGCAAATTGTATATAATATACAACATATAATACATCCTGTAGAATAACATATTTTACCCCATGGGCACACATTATCAAAGCAACCAATATTTATGACATGTCTATCTATAACCCCTTTCACACCGGCATGCTGTACCTGGGTTGGAACTTGCCCAGGTCAGGACCAGTGTCATGCGGGTCAGCTATGCGATTTCACACTGCTTTTGATAAAGCAGGGTTGACCTGGGTGACAGACGCAAGTACACAATGAGTGTATCAATGCCCCGGAAGCAACTTGTTACAGACGCTTCCATCCAAGCTTCTCTGGATTGAACCGTCGGCCCAAATGTTGAGTAGAGCAAATGTTTCTTTATCCCTGCTGCAATCTGGCTCATGGTGTGTCTCAAGCAACAAAAATATGGCTAAACAGAATAAACAAAAACGTTCCTTGCGGGAAGTGAAACCTTCACGCAGGCGTGGCTGTTTGTTATTTCATCGGCCGTCATGCATTTCGTCTCGCTCAGTCTGGGTCAAAGCGTGTCAACTCACATTTTGAGATGGGTCGCTGGGACCCAGGTACATGGTTTCACACTACGTGTGATTGTGACCCGGTTAGCCAGAACCCTGGTCCGGACCCGGGTAGAAGTGCCAGTGTGAAAGGGGCTTATGTTGTATGATTAACCAGTACATATTTAGAATTGGAAATCTAAAAATGGAAATGAATATAGACAGGTCCCTTATAAAAGTTTACTTCTGTAAAAGCATAGTAAAGCATAATAAAGCATGGTAAAGCATAGGTACGGATTATAAAGAATAGTGAGGTATGGTAAAGCATATTAATAAACATGGCAAACTGTAGTAAATACATAGTATAGCCATGGGAATCACATAGTAAAAATACTGTGAAGAAATACTGTGGTAAACTTTTATAAGTAGTGATATAAATAGGTGATTCCATGGGGTACAGCCTATTCAGTTCTATGGAATGACCTTTATAATTATAAGATATATAAATTATATAATCCATTAAGATTGATGACCTAGCACATCAGTTAATTATAATTTACATATACAAATAATGTTCAATTGAACTCAAATAGTAATTAATAAATTATTAAATAATATTTATATAACTTTATCAATGTAGAACTACAAGGCACACAAAGTTTAACTTGACCAGTGTTAACACTCATCTGCAATATTAGTCTAATATTAAGTGCAGGGAATAGAAGTACTTTAGCCAATATAATTATAAATGTAATCTTAATAAATCATTGTAAGTAAACTACTCCATGGGTTTATGCTCTTCGATATGTCACTTCTTGGCTAGACTTTGTAATTTCTGTGGCTAATGTTAACAATACATTTTAATTCTCATTGATTAACTGTCACTTCTTGATTATCATTTAACTAAGATTAGTAAAGAGTAAAGATGTCAGTTGGGGTTTTTTAGAAAACCAGCGAAAAAATCAACATGAAATGTTGCGTTGGGCATTCATGTTTACTTTAACACAACAAAGCAGCTCCTTTTTGGGTAATTTCACCCATTCCTCAATGGTAGACTCGAGCATTGGAAGCTAATTTACAGCAGCTTGCTGCTGCTCTATATAAAGGGTGCTTACATTACTTCTTTCTTCTGGCTGCTATTCTGCCTCAGGCTTACAACATCACCAGTTCAATGCTGCCAGTAACATTCCGTCTTTTCACAATCTAAATCATCGCCTTTTATTTCCATTAAATGCTGTCTCTCAAGTTTTTAATTTATTTTATTTTTCATGGTTCACCTCCTCCTGTAAGCACATACAATGGAGATAAATACTAGTTACAAACCCAGTGTTCACTTTTTTCTCCACCAGGCCTGTTTTTTGGTCAATGGTTGGAATAAAAAATAAAGTTGATAAAATGATAAAATGATAAAATACAGCAATTGATGGCTGACTTTTTGTCCTTGAAAAAAAAAAAAACGTTCGCTTAATTACCGTAACCCTGGCTCCCTGAAAGAGAAGATGACCCACAACATATGCCTGCCACAGCTCAGGTACTCACAGAGCATTTTATGTCAGAGCTGCCGATAGGCCCCTCCGTGGGGTGATGTCCTCAGTCCCGCCTACCAAGGGATTAAACAGTCAACCCGGGGAGACCATTTTCTCTTTTGCATTTTCTCAAGTCCATGAGGGCGACCGATGCAACCTCACTGGTTGGTGGTTGTCTTCTCTTTCATGGAACCAGGGTTACGGTAACTAACCTAACATTCCCTTTCAATTTGAAGACGACCACCAACATTACTTTTAGGAAAGTATACCAGAGCAGTTGCGAGGGAGAAGGAACGGCAGCAGACGAGGGACGCATCAGAACTGCATAACCCAAGGGTTAGTGATGCAAGCGTGCAACCTCAAGGACCCTCATGCCTAATTACGTGGAGGGAGCGATGTATGTCACGTTTGGGATGTATTCGGAAGGCATTGAGCCACGCCTGAAGTGGGCGCATATGGAGTAACCCCAGCTGGAGGGCTGATGAAGCCGCGGCCATCAGACCCAGCAACTTTTGACACAACACTAAAAGTACTATCGTCCCCTGTTGACTCAGGGATAGGCAATTTTGAATGGCAGCCACTCTGTCATCTGACAGATAGGCTCACATTGTAAGGGAGGCCAGCCAGTGTCCCAAGTAAACTGTACCTTGCACCAGAATTAAATGGCTTTTGGCATCGTTGAGGGTGAGACCCAGCCTCAACAGATGCTCCGTCACTATTGCCGCATGGGCCACTGCTCCTTCCAGCGACTGGGGACAGCTCAACCAGTCGTCCAGGTAATTCAACACCCTGATTCCCTGCAGCCGCAAGGGGCGGGGATGGCATCTACGAACTCTGAAAATGTGCGGGGGGCTAAAGAGAGGCTGAATGGCAGCACAGAAAACTTGAAGACGCTCCTTGAAAAGTGAAGCTGAGATATTTCCAGTGCGCGGGACGAATAGGAATGTGAATACACATCCTTTAAGTCCACAGTAGTTAACCAGTCACCCGGCCAGACAGACTGGAGAATGTGACAGTGTGCACAACCAGTGTGTATGGTGGCGAGCACCCAAGTGTCTGAGGTGCAAGTGTGCCTGAGCCGCAAGCCTTCAGGGACCCTGCTGGGGCTGCTAAGCCTGCTGTGGGGACTGCCTGGGGCGGTGTTGGAACTGCCTCCTAGATCGCTGTTGTTTTGGAATCCCATGTCCGGCTCCCTCCCGTCATTGCGGATAGGCCCGGCTGTTAGCAAGCGTGGAATTTAGCCATGCTTGATGTCTCTATGGCCCCGAGGGCGTTGTTTAAACACCGGAGGGTGTAAACCTGTGTATTGACACACTCAAGCACCAAGGACACTGATTGAGCTAGAATACAGTACTGGTGCACCGAAGAATCGGGGCACCGAGTGGAGGTGTTATTGACATGCTGGGGTGCTGAAGCACCGAGGCACGGAGCGTCTAAGCACCGAGGGCGCCAAAGCACCGAGGCACTGAAGCTCTGAGGCACCAACAGACGCCTAGCCTTAACTGTGTGTAGTCAACACAACCCGGGGTAGTGCATAGCATACACCGGGGTGGATACACAGGCTTGAGTGGCTGCGGTAGGCAATCAGGAGAGCAGTACAGGGTAGCGCATGGTGCTGCACCAGGGTGCAGTGCGGCAATAACCTAGTTCCGGACCGCATGCAGTCACACAATGGGGAAGCGCATAGCGTATACCGGAGTGAAGCACAGGCTCAAGGAGCTGCGGCGTGTTAGACAGGAAGTGTATTGCTTTTTTATTTTTTTACTTAACTGCAAAGGCATTAATAGGAAAAAATACAGGCTCACACACAGCAGTTCAGCTATGGGGAAAAAACTACACCAGGCGGGTGTGCTGTAAAAATGTATTATTATTATTATTATTATTTTATTTATTTATATATTTATTTATGTATTTAACCAAGCGCGCTGAGTAAGCATGCTGAAACAAGCCGGCGGATTCAGCTCAACAGAATCACGCTTCTTTTTTTCTGTAATAGCAGAGGAAAAAACACAAAACAGCAAGTGCTGTAAGGTTAGAAAAGCGACTATAATCGCAAAGCGATGTTGGCTGTTGAAAAGTAAAAGATTAGACACAGTGCAGTTGTGCAGTGTTTATAGCTGAGTTCACAGAAGTGGAGTTTCTGATTCCAGGGAAGTGGCAAGCCGACTTCCAGCAATAGAAACTTCAGAAAACGAGAGAGAGAGAGAGAGAGAGAGAGAGAGAGAGAGAGAGAGAGAGAGAGAGAGAGAGAGAGAGAGAGAGAGAGCTGTTTCACACAGGCTCGATCACAGCAACTGGACAAGGGTGACTAGCCTGGACTACGTGCAGTCACACAACCGGGGCAGCACATAGCCTACAGCAGAATGGAGCACCGTCTACAGGCAGAGGGCATCGAGGCACCGCGTGCACTGAGTGTACTGAGCACCAAGGGCACTATGCACACCATGCTTACTGAGCACCGTACGCACTGAGTACCATGTGCACCGAGTGCACTGAGCACCATGAAAAAGGGGAGAACACACTTTAAAAAAAAAAAATTTAAGGCCCGATGCAACGAGGTGGATGAGCCGAGACAGCGGCAGAAACACAGCCCCGGTGGAGGAAGTACACGGCTGTTGTCATTTTTTTTTTTTAACTGCAATGCAGCAGAAATTCACAGCACAAACACAGGCAAAGCGTGGTTGTGTGACAGGGTCAACACATAGATGGACACACAACAGCAACAGACACAAATAATATTTATTTTTATTTTATTTTGCCCAAGCTGCGTGAATGGCGACCGGCGGAGTCACTCAACAGCGGAGATACGGCAAAGCCGAGCCCTGGTGGAGGAACGGTGTTCTCCTTAAGAGTGTAGGCTGAAAAGACAACACACACACACTTTAATCAAATATTGCACAGGAAGTCACTCACATACAACAGACAGTCGTAGTACAGACAGCCTGCGATGCAAGCGAAGCAGGCCGTGAAAGAAGCAAGAAAGAAACTCAAAAATAGAGCCACTGATTCCATGAAAGCGGCAAAGCCAGCTCTCAGCACGAATGCAAGGGAACTGCAGTCAACTCAGAAGAGCTCTTTCAAAAACACACTCAGGTTTAGCAACACAGAAGCGTACCTTACCGTAGATGAGAGGCAAAAGAGGAAATGGTCTCCACGGGTTGACTGTTCAATCGCTCGGTAGGCGGGACCGAGGACGTCACCCCACGGAGGGGCCTATCGGCAGCTCTGACATAAAATGCTCAGTGAGTACCTGATCTGTGGCAGGCATATCACAAAAGTAATGTTGGTGGTTGTCTTCGAATTGAAAGGGAACAATAATTTAATCACTGTGATATCTAATTTAATCACTGTGATATTTTATTTTGCATTGTAGGTTTGCAACAATATTGCTTTCTAGAACTTTACATTTTCACACCAAACAAGGGCAGCAATAACCTTATAGGGACCCTTCATTTGTGTGCTAATGTTTTACAAATAAAGCCGTTTAGGCTTAATGTCGTCTGGTACCAAAGACCTTAAAATGTTAAATATTTGATTTAGGGGCCTGGTTTGCATAGCTTGTTAATGTAATTACAACGTTCTCTTCATTTGGGTACGTTTTATTCATATGCTCTACTTTTGGACATGCACTTTCACAAGAAATTCCTTCTTACCTGACATCTCTTTCAAGGTTTTCCTTAAATTCTCTAGCTCATTAGCAAGAATCCTGCAAGACGATATAGGGAATATATTGTAATTGCCCTTTGTAGCTCGATTCACTACATTAACTTGGGGATGCATTTGGATGAGCGCCTGCAGGTTTCTGCAATCATTTTATGAGAATTTTCTGTCAAAAACAGTTCCATAACACGGCAGTAATGACTCAGAATGCATGGAATTAGGCTTTCTTAAATTAAGCAAAAACACATGAATACAATAAACATACAATACATAACTATCTCTAACTGTGTGCAGCTTTCATGGTGCAGTAAGCACAGCACTCGGATATGTGCCCTTTTATTAACCCACACAGAAAGCTCTAAAGACTGTATACAGTAGATGTATTCTTATACAGTATATAGTAGATTATTCCCTTAATGTTTTATAAGTAATGTATCTATCTCGTCTGTGTCTGAATGTGATTTCATCAGATCAGTCCATTTGGCCTCTGTCCCAGGCTGACTATCACCCCTGTAGGCAGTAGAGATAGTAAATATTTAAGGGATACAGTGGCCTTGAAGGGGGACATTTATCTAGAGGAATAGACCACTTGAGCAACTTTTGCCCAGAGGCAAAGCCAAGGCCTAGTAGCATTCCAATTGGATTGAGATTAAGATAAAAGACCATCAATTAAGTGGATTTTTTACTGTATTATTATTTAGTTTTTACTAGAGAATTTTATATATATATGTGTGTGTGTGTGTGTGTGTGTGTGTGTGTGTGTGTGTGTGTGTGTGTGTGCTAAATATATCTATCTATCTATATATTGAAGATGACATCCTGTATCCAAGGTTGCACTTAAAAACATGATCTTCTCTTCAGACAACATGCTTTATTTTCTCAAAGGATTTTCACTGTAGCTATAGATTTGGTGTTAAATATGCATGGGACAGTCACTGTGTGAAAAAAGGGTCTGCACTACAATGATCCTTTACAGCAAACCTTAATCATTTACATACTTCAAAAAAAAGGTCTGACCACCTTTCTGAGGTCATCGGTATTTTTTTTTCCTTTTACCAGCTACTTGGCAGTCACTTCAAATATAGTATTGTATATATCAGCCTATTCAGACTCAATCATGGCCTCATTTGTGAATTATCAGTTATTTTAATCCATTTAAACTTAATCGTAGCACTTATATTAAGATAAGGACCAGAGATGCTTTAAGCCATTAAGTCTAGTTCAAGGAAGGTACAGCAGAGGTTTAGGTCTAGCATTAGAATGCTAATGGAGACAGTCAAATTAGATGAAATAGAGTGGAATTTACTTTGCTTGCATTACTTTAATTGGCTAGATTTTGCATATTCCTCTAAAATACACCAGTGCCTATTTTCCAGCTGTACCCCAAAATAGGCAACTTAATGCTATAGAATTTAATGTTGTACATCCTGTGTGATTCACCAAGGTGTAAATTTAGTGTATGAACATAACTCATTACCTATAAGGGTATAGCAAAAGTTTAGCACTACTATATCATGTGCAGAAAAAAAAGTTCAAAAGATACCATTGAGATACCATGATAATAAATCTCCAAAAATCCTTCTAAAGCCATAGCATAACGCAACGTTACTTTGGTTGATTTGAAAACACATATTTCACATGAATGGTCCTGATACAATAGAACCCTGGTACAGTATTGCCTCATTTAACACAGACCCAAGTAATCATAAAGCTTTTAAACTTAAACAAGAAAACATTTCCCCTCAACCCCTTGTATTCATATAAAGCTTCATCAAATATATTTAAAAATCAAAATTCACAGACACCATTTGAACAGTGACCGATGTGTCATTTAGATTACAGTCATCGGTTAAAATTAACTTCTAATTTACAAACCTATTTATCATAAATGGTTTCTAAAGATAATTTACAGGGCAGGCAGCAATTTACTGTTCGCACTGACCGATGCATAGCTACTGGAGAGTAGTCATTTTAACCCCAGATTCCTGTGTAAATGTGGTGGGGCACAACATTACACAGTCCTGTCAAAATGCTGTGCATCAGCTGTCGCACTCTTGTACGTACTTTACATACTTCTGTAATGTATTATGGAACCATTTATGTACAACCATTTTTGTTTCCTCACTCTAAATAAATATAATTGAGCCCATCTTTCAGTTTACCTTTTGCTTAGCAATAACTGATAAGAACATAAGAAATATGTTACAGGGTGTGGACATTTTACTAGGAACTTTTAGGAACATCATGAGACAATGAAGACAAGTCAGTCTGCAGGAATATATATATATATATGTATATATATTGTGAGGAAGCAGGTGGAGTGAGACAGCAGGGAGGGGGTTAAAACGTAAAGCGTGTGTTTTGGTTGCTACGGGTAAACGGGGTATCCGTCCCGTGTTAGGAAGGGTGTTCCTGTATGTTTAGTTAGTGCTCGTATAAGAGCTAGGTGTTTGTTTTGTGTTTTTGTTTGTTTTATTAAAAGTGCGCGGAAGCGCTGAACGCTATTTCTGTGTCTGGGTCAATTCTTAAAGGGGCAACGAACCCAAGAAGGTGAAATCTTTTACATATGGTACCAGAAGTGTGGGTGCCCCTACGACCCAGTAAAAGAAAAATGGATTTTAAGGAATTGATCGAGGAGATCAAAAGAAACACAGCTGTTCAGGTAGAACAGACAAAGAAGTGGAGACAGGAGTTGGGGCTACCGGATCCGGAGCCGACGGAGCTGGACCTGCTGCTCCAAAGGTGGGAGCAGGCAGGGGGTGCCCCACTGACTCAAGCCCAGAGGGGAGGAGCTGCCGCTGCCGGAGCCCAGAGAGGAGGAGCCGCTGCTTCCGGAGCCCAGAGAGGAGGAGCCGCCGCTTCCGGAGCCCAGAGGGGAGGAGCCGGAGCCCGGGGAAGAGGTGGAAAGCATACCTCCACCACATCCCCGACCACCACCCCTACAGTCCAGTTCGGCGCCGCTGCGTCCAGTCCCTCACCCCTTGCTCCGGGACACCCTGCCGGTCTTCCTGGACCTCCCTGTGCTGGACCTGGAGCCCAGGGGTCTGCAGCACTGGCCACAGCTCTGCCCCTGGTTACCTGCTCCGCTCTCCCCGAGCACCCAGACGTCGCTGGGCTGCTGCCAGACGTCGCTGTCGCTCCCCCTGTTCGCTGCTTCGCTCCCCCTGGGTGGTCGGGCATCACTGCGCCAGTCCCCAGGGGAAGACCTGTGTCCACTGCGGCATCCTCCAGTGCCCCGGCCTACGCTTCGGTCGGCCCTGTTAGCCCGGTGGGGTCCCGTGTCGCCGGTTTGCGGTCCCTTCCTGGCACCGACCCATCCTCAAGCCCGCCCGTGGAAGAGGGCGGCAATGGACATTGCTGGACTTGAGGCTGGGTGGTTGTGTTTTAGGGGAGGAGGTGGCCGTCTCGTGGCCTGTGTCTTGAAAAGACAAGGGGGGGGATGTGTGAGGAAGCAGGTGGAGTGAGACAGCAGGGAGGGGGTTAAAACCTCCCTGCAAGAGAGAAAAGATGTGCGAATGCACTTGTTGTTAATTGTTTTGTTAATGATTATCCGCACCTGAGCGTTATTGGGCAGTTAAAAGGAGAGCAGTCAATCTGCTCGGGGCTGCTGAGGAGAAGGACATGGAATGGAGTACTCTGTGTCCTAGCAGTCCCAATGTAAGTCCTGTGCTGTGTTTAGCTTTGTAAAGCGTGTGTTTTGGTTGCTACGGGTAAACGGGGTATCCGTCCCGTGTTAGGAAGGGTGTTCCTGTATGTTTAGTTAGTGCTCGTATAAGAGCTAGGTGTTTGTTTTGTGTTTTTGTTTGTTTTATTAAAAGTGTGCGGAAGCACTGAACGCTATTTCTGTGTCTGGGTCAATTCTTAAAGGGGCAACGAACCCGAGAAGGTGAAATATTTTACAATATTATATATATATATATATATATATATATATATATATATATATATATATATATATATATATATATATTAGCTCAAAGAGCCAGCTGCCCAACGTTTCGATATGTTGTACATATCTTTCTCAAGGGAGCCTGTGTTTGAATCCAAACATTGGAGGTATTTATAGGTTTTTGACGGCATGACAACTACTTGTTATTGTTTACATTCAAATTCATGATTTATTCTTACATGATGTAATGGTGTTCTATATATATATATTTTTTTAACAGGAAATAAACCATCTTCCCACTTACTGAACTTCCCTGCAAGTAGATCAACTGAAATGTCCACATTTTACTAGTAACTTTAACTACTACCCGGTAGACTATCAAACAAATTTGCTTAACTTGCCTGAGCTTTTGTGGCAAAGTGGTTCGCAGTGCGCAGGTGTAGATGTGATGCAATGCTTAAACAAATGACAGACAACAAAGTTCACGGTCAAAACAATCCTTTATTTGTTTTTATAAACCGGGTCGTTTGGCGACCATAAATAATAATCCCAGGCAATACACCACAGTGTGTACTGCACACTGAAACCTCGGGGTTCAGTCCCGAAATACTAAACACAGTATAAAAACAAACAGAACACAAGTCCAGAGTGCTAATGAGCAAGTGCTCAAATACAATTTATTAGTTAACAGTGAGTGCAGTGCTGTCCCCGTTGGTGCTGGCCTTTAGCGACAGCTCCCGGTACATGTTAGCCGTCTGACAAGAACAAACGAGTACAGTTAGAATGACAAACAAACAAACACAAAACACTCACGGTTACTCTACAGTCCTTCAGCGGTTCTCTCTCAACCAAATCAATCAATAACAAAGGAGCAGTTAGCTTTACCACATCCACTTTTGTACCTTCAGCCACGCCCCCTTGGTTAGCGAGTGCAATCGCTTTTGCTCTAATCTACGATTGCCACATCGCCTCCTGTCTGGGGTGATGACTTGGTGTACTGTGGCTCCGCCCCCTTTCTAGATGGCCGACTTCCAACTTTCCCTGGAATTAAGTTTCTGTATGTCCCTACCAATCATAAAAAAGAACAGATTAAGGTCATTTTGAACTTGATTGACTGTGTAGTATATTCATTGTTGGTTGGTTGATTGCAAAATGGGTACTGGTATAAGCAAATATTGGTATAAGCAAATATTTAACAGAGTATAAAAGTGTGGTTAGATAGAAGATGCAGACTTGTCAGGGCATCAGTATCATATACTCTAACACCTAACAGGAAATGTAATTTGTATTTTAACTGCTTGCAGCTAACAGAATACTTTCATAAATCTGTCATGCACTTCCATTCACTATGTATGTCTCGAGTGTGCACTTTCCACAGAAACATGATATCGCAAAAATGTTATTTTCATTTTTTAAAAATCACTTTAAGGAGTGGCAGACATCACTGTAGAGAAATACTGAACTTGCGGTAAACAACAGCTGTAGAGGATTTTGATATCTGAAAGACGTCAATCAATAAAGCAAACACTGAATGCAGATAATGAACAAGCTGTGTTGACCAGGGCAGATCGTTATAATTATGTTACACATAATGACTGAACTAGATGAATCATCAGAGATCAGGGACCCGAAATGAAGATGAGGCTTTTACTGGCATTATCCCGTTCGCATTACCTAGCAACTAAGTAATCTTGGTTATGTATTGATATGTCCTCTTTATTCGCAGCCTAGAAAAACAAATTTAAGAAGAGACGTCATACATTAGTTAATACAGGCCAATATGATCCTAAACTTTATAACCTTAAGTACAAGTTTATTTTTTTTCCCTTTCCCTTGAATTTTTATGATGTTTACAATTATGTTGAGTGGTTCTGGGTTCTGTTGATCCAATATTGAGTTATTTTTCTGTAATTTTTCATATGATCTGTTTGTACCTTTCTGTGAGCTTGTCTCAAAAGTTCTAATTGCCTAGGACTGGACAGACTAAATATTGCATTCAAATAACGTTGTTTTTTAACTTGGTTGGTATGGCCTACACCCCTTCAGTTATGTAGATTAGATTGGGCCAGCAGTTGAAAGGTCACTTTGTCTTGTGGTTTAAATGGCATGGACATTTGTTCACTGTTAGGTAGCTGGATAAACTCAAATCTGGTTCAAATCCAGGTATTGACAGATATAGAGAGAAATTATAATAACTATTAGAACATTAGAATCACTGTCACCAACTGCAAAGATCTCAATAAGAATTAAAATGTGGAACAAATAAATAAAATTACATTTGAAGTTCTTTGGTCTTCAAACAACCTTGCCAGTGATATTGTATTTCTACTGAGTTTTTTTATTGACTGAATTGCAAACTCGTTATACAAAATACCTGTTAATGATGATTAAAAATGGCGTGGCTAATTTAAGAGCTCCTGCCTTCACCAGCTAGTTCTGTAACAGTAGTTTGTTTTTGCTTTCACAAAAAGATGCTGCAGATTAGCATTGTTTTGTAAATAGAGCCATCTCTTAAAACATTTCTAAAAATCCAAATTGTTACTAAATGCTATGTTAGATGAACCAAGTTCAACAGAACATACGTTTCATAAATGAATAAATCATATTTTTTACTTTTGTATTTAACAGTAATACTGTGTGGGTGCAGTCTTTTTGCTGGGAAGTTATTTCTTTGCAAAACACTTTCTATGATAAATTCTATGATTGCTTTGGCTGGCAGCTGCAGGCTGTGGGAATCCCCAACTGTGCTCATGCATAGAATGTTATCATTTAATTTACAGCATCACAATTATACTACGAAAAACAAAACATAAGAAAACAAAAGTGGAACATTTTGTTGTTAGAAGCCAAATCCTTCATCCCAGCCTAACAAACTCAATAGTACAGAAAAGCCAATGGTATTCTGACACCATGCCAACTCAGGGTTGGTAGGGTGAATGAGTAATAACTCTTTAAAGATTTTCTTTTTCCACAGTGTGGATTCAAAACAGCTCCCTTACTTGAATTATGAGGGAAAAAATGATTTTGGCAAAGCGATAAAACATTTTCTGAAGTATAAATTGAATTATTCTTGCCCACTGTTATTTCATAATTAAAAGCCCCTTTCTCCATGGGAACTTTTTATTGAATTGTACATAAAAGAAGAAACAAATCATTAATCAGGAGGAGGTAAGGGGACTGTGAAAATTGAGCCTATTAAACTCAAACGTACTGGCAAATTCTCCAGGAGTCGGTAAACCTTGCTGGATACACATCTCTTTAACGTTAATAAGCACTCAGCTTATCTCATGCTTTGCACTGTAATCATCTGATCCATCAGACAAAAAATATGGTTTGTGCTTTATATTACAGCTCCATCGTGGACTCAAAATGTAATGCTACAGTGTCACTGATCTTTAGTCAATTAAAATGGTTACCCTGGAGAGTAATGTTTAAGGGAATCGCACAAAAAAGATTAAACTTTTACATTGATAGAATAAAATAGATATTTTCCCCCATAGGCTTCATTTTATATCACTCAGTGTAGCATATTGAATAATATTCTTTGAATCAATACTAGAATATTTGTTGACCTTGGAGAGAAGAGTGCTTTACAGATGAAAATGGTAATGAGAAATCTGTTCCTGCACAGATACTGCTCCTGTCACAGAACCAAATACTGCTTTAAATGGTTACAATAGGACTTATGTGAACACATGTAAACACAATAGAAACACTCATATACACTGGTCAGTGTTTACATTTTTTTAAACTTTGGTTACAAAAAGCCTCAGTGCCATGAAACATAAAGAAACACAGCTTCATCTTTTTGACCTGGATTATTTTCTTACCAAATAAACTGGTTCTTGGTTTACTAATTGGTTGAAAGTACAGTGGAATGCACCTGCTTTGGGATGGCTGTTTTTATGAATGTGCTGTGTTTAGAAAAGTATTTAAAGTTACATTTCATACAGCCAAAAGGTTAATAATTTCAGCCATGTTTAAGTGTTACTGCTGTAAAGAATTGATTGCTTTCTGTCATGGCTTTTGGCTTATGGCAATCATATTCAAGAGAGAGTAAATTCACTTCCTGGAGATTAATGTACATTATTAAATGTAAATCCACTTGTCCTTTCTTAATCGTATCACATCAAATAAATAGCTGAACTGATACAGTATGTATTCAGTAATGTGTGCTAGAACAGTAAATGTGGAATATGAGAATGTATGACAGATGCATTTAATTCCCCGGTAGATTTTGAGAAACGTAATGGGAAAAACACGAATCCTGTACTGAAAATGATTGTTTAAGTTTTAATTGATGAAAAGTGATAAAACATACAGATAAAAACAACACTGGATACCACTCCTTATATTGTGTTTATTTCCCCTACCGTTCATGGTGCAGTTTTATATATTTAAGGTAAGATCTAAGTTTAAGCAAAAATTGAAGAAATTCAATAATAGAATGGCAAACCTCTCAAGTATTGTCATGAAACACTACTAAACTATCAAGCTAAGAAACCCTAAAAAAGCTACCAGAGCATGTGACTTGGCTATTTTACTTTTGTTACTTATTGTTACTGCATATGATGATCCAATGTGCCTGCATACATAACAAATACAAAACTCCATTTCCAAGTACATTTTGCCAAAACCAAACATGAATTTGTACCTGTGGCCAGTTGTTTATTTTTTAACAATGCCACAAGTACAGTGACTGATATTTGTGTTTGTGGGACACAATTGCTCTTGTCAACCTCAGTGACTAAATATGAGGAAAATAAAATCAATATCTCACCAACTGTGTACCTAACTACTATATGTCTATGTTCACATTTAGGAAATCAATTGAAATCAATTGTATTGTGTAAAAACTTGCAGTGGTATCAGAATCTAATCCATTCCCAGATGTATTCATGTTATTGATTATGCTGAGCTAAAGTTACTTAATAATAAGGTTTGCTAGTGTTGGCTTTTAAATTACTTTCCAGGATCCCCAAGAAATCTACCGGTGCATGCTGCTGTTTGCATTGCAGAGGTAATGACGCTGACATACTGTGTTTAAGAGGGAGGTTAGTTATTGGCCTTGAGCTCCACAGTAAGTGTAATGAATTCCAAGAACATATGGTAGAGAACAACATGTGGGCTTCTAATTTATTTTGGGGTAGACAGGACAGGGTACTAAAACTGGATGCACATAATTAATGCCAGTAACAATCTGGACTCCACAGGTTTATTCAAGCAAACTTTTAACAACAAAGAGCAAGATTGCATGTTTGAATTCATTTAAATTTTAATAATATCGCAAATAATTTGGGTAATTATTATTAATGGTTTTGTGACTCATAACCAATAAATGTCTTTGTGCCCTCAAAATGCTTTAGGTAAAGTTTATGCAATATACAATATTTAGGGGATCCTTGACCTTGTAACTTGGCTGTATCCTGCACGACACAACTACTGCTGACTTGAAAGATGTAAGTGCTCCATGAATTTTACAGATTTGTTGGTGCCACTTAATCAGGATAGTGATAATTGGGATTATTATTATTTATTTCTTAGCCTCACCTGTCATTTGCGAGTTGTCATCATGGCTGTTGAGTTTCAATTATTCAGGCTGCTGCCCAAAACAGAACTCTCATGACTCATGTTTTAAAACTCCAATTGTAAATACCAAAAATTAAAAATGTTTCTTGGGAAAATGTGGCAATTATCTGCCCATTATAAATGACATTGTTACATAATGTTTTTAAAGAACTGACTCATATTTCAAATGATGCATTTAACATGTATTCATTTAGAAACAAAGAACAGTAAGGTAACAAATTACTTATCTCTTGTGCATGTCGTAAATTATTAATGTAAGTGAGACTAAGGTCCTCTCAAATGCCTCTTGTTGATACATATATATATATATATATATATATATATATATATATATATATATATATATATATATATATATCTAGTTAATATGGACTGGAGAGGAGGGCTATAGTAGGAAGACTATTGTTACCGACAGGGGGCTATAATGCCCTTAGCCGCAGGCACCCTGGAGGTAACAATATTCTTCCCGAGGGGCATTTAATTTTCCACTATGGCTATCTGCAGTACATATTTAATATATGAATCAGTCAAGAAAATAAGTGAGGCAAGTTTGGATAGTAAATACGACTTATATATCTTGTTTAAATATAGCTGATACAGCATAAGTAAATAAATAAATAACATAAATAAATAACATTAAATGTTTTTGAAGTTCATAACGTATAGCTAGCAAAGTTTTTTTCCGTCTGTGTCTGGTGTGCCGACTGCTGCATAATCCAGTTTATATCCCGCCCGTCATATTTGCTTACATCGTCGAGTTTGTTTGAATTTCAGAAAGTCAGAAAACAGTGACAGTGACATTTAAATCACCATTGTAGTGTTTGGAGCATCTTTATTTTGTCGTATGTTTTGTAATTCATTTTCTGTTAACTCACAGAATCAGTGTTCAGCCATTTACTCTTGTAGAGTGCAGGGGAGAAAGGGGTTCCTTTGAAAAGGGGCGGGACTGACGGTGATGTGAACCAATCACATGACAGACCAAGACTATTGCCCGGTGGTGTAAGGATGTTAGGTCAATAGTTCAATCTATTTTTCCTCCCATGATGAGGTTTTAACCAAATCACAGGCCAGGATTTTCAAAAGTGTGTTTGAAAACAAACATTGGAGGTATTTATAGGCTTTTGATGCCATGGTAACCACACATGTATTTCTCTTTGAATTTTATGTCTTTGTGATGTCATTCACTATATAGCTAATGATGTAATGATCTACTGTTCCTTTCTATTTAAACCTTCAGGCATCAGGTATCTAGTTAATTTATCCATTTATTTTCTTTTATTCTTCTATACTGTACATTATCTAATTGTATTTTTTCTAAAACCACAAACCTTAGGTCATCCATGGTGTGCCTGTTCCTTGTAAAGTGCTGAACTATTGGTTCATTTTACTTTTGTACTTCTTATATTTGATAGGTGGATCTGTATTCTTTTATACAATGATATACCTGTCTCTCCTACATATTTTATTTTATTACATTTTATGCAAAATATACCATATACAAGGCTGCTATCCTTGCATGATTTTTTAAGACTGAATATTTTTTTTTGTTCATCCACATATCTTATGTATTCTAATGGTTTCTTGTCTAGTTTACTCAATAACCTTTCCTCCCATTTATCCATATACATGCTTGCAAAATGCATACCTAATTGTGAGCCTATTGCTGTTCCATCATTCTGTTTGTAACTTCTTAAAATAACTATTTTTTAAAACTATGTTTATCATATTTAATATTTATCTGCTCTATTTTCCAGTGCCTCTTTACATGCTTCTAAAGTTTCATGCCTGGGAACACTGGGGTACAGGGATTCTACATTCATGCAAAATAAAATTGTATTCTCTGGAAGTTTAACCTTTATATTATTAATCCTTTTCAGAAAATAGCTAGGTAAGCTTTCAACATGTGGCTGCAGCTGCCTTTCAGCTATTTCCGCAATAACACATGTTGGGTTATCAATTGTGTTAACAATCATTCGCAATGGGTGCTTTTCTTTGTGCATTTTTTAATTACCTCTAACCAAACCTGTTCTTGGATTTTGCGGAAACATGTAATATTCAGTAAATGTAAACATTTCAAAATACGCCTGTAACAAATACAGCACTTTCTTTACCAAAATTGTAGAAAACACAATCTCTGGTTCAACAAACCTGTTAAATTTCTGTACCTTCTGATTTGCACTTATTTGCAACAAACCAATTAGCACAAGCAGTGTCGGCAAACTCTTTTCAAAATCACAACAGTGGGGCGACAACGCAATAAAATACAAACATTTGGGGTAGATGTACATGGGGTAAGTGTTGCGGCTGTCTCAATAGTTGCAAACCAGTTACAAACGAGTCAGAAGTCTAGGGTGAAATGTACTAAACATGGGCAATATTGTTTGCGACCTTTTAGGGAATGCTTTATGACAGCAGTTTTGCTTTGTGGCTTAGCCTTAGATGAATAACTAATTATGGGCGCTCCTGCATAAATTCGCAAAAAGGGGTTGGAGATAGTAGATAGTGCAAATGAGGGTTCTCAAATATTATAATGACATGTACTAAAGTTGCTGGCAATTGCATCAATTTGTTAAGAACTTTTAAAATCATGTTTTAAATGGTTACAATTGTTGCTGGCACTTGTGCTCAATGCATTTTTGAGGCGACCACCCAAATACCTATATATTTTTTATGACATTTCTGGTTTCCCAAAGTGTTGGGAGCAATAAACAGCACACATGTGCTGCTAACCCCTCCAGCTCATTCTGAACATCTGTATGATATAGGAATAGGAAACACACTGATTCTATTAATGTGCAGATGGTTTGTAATTGTGCACAATTTAGCACTGCACCCCTGACTAACTTAAATAAAAACTGACAGTATACATTTGGCTTATAGACTACTCATGATAATACAAATTAGTAGTAAAATGCAAAATGTGTTGTTGGTTCCTTGAAATTCGTATTAACGAGAATTGACTCTCCCCCTTAAGTATCATAACATATTAATGTGGCACCATGATCAATTCTGCGTTAATTGTCTAGGCTACTAAGTAGGCCAAGTTAATAATAATAATAATAATAATAATAATAATAATAATAATAATAATAATAATAATAAACTGCTAAAATCATTTAGTTTCAGTGTAAAATAATATTTTATTCGCATTGTACAGCAATGTGTACAATGCAGCAGCATGATTTATTTTGTGTTACCAGTAGCCTACAAGTAAAAAAGAAAGTGTGCTAGGTATTCATTTGACTTTACTACTTTACTGTATACTGTATACTGTAGGTGTACTGTACAGATCTGTATTTTTGTTCACATTTTCTGTGATTTTGTTTGATTTCTATGTTTAAAATATTTGATTAAATCCATTAGACCTGAGTGTTGTGTTTATATTTGTATCTGTATATATTTTTTAAACCTGACATCTTATGTCAGACAAACATATCCGGTTTAGCGAGGGCCTACTGTATGATATGAAAAGCTTTTTGATAGAAACATTTTTTTTTTATTTGGGGGTGAGTGTGGGGGCCCCACTATAGAATTTGATGGGATTAAACTGCCTTTCATTATTTATTTGAAAAAATGTTGCACGACTCTGGCAATGCTAGAGATCTTGCTAAGATGATGCAACACATATTTAAATGAGTATATTGCGGCTCTCTTTATTAATATATTTTCTCTTAGTACATACAACAAAATGTATACTTTGCGAATTGTTGCAGCAGAAATGCAAATTGCCATATGTTTGCGCTGCGACTGGCTCATCTTAGTATATCTACCCATTAGTGCATTGATTGAAACATTCAGGAAATAGGCCTAATTAACATCTTAACCTGAGCGATTTTCAACATTGCACAGGTTTGTCTTTCCTGTAAAACGAATTTCCTCTGAAGAGCAAATTCCGTTATTAAACATATTTTTAATTGGAACTGTTTATATGAGATAAAGGAGCAACATTGCTATTAAAGGGGAAGTCAGTTTCAGTGTCCACAACCTGTGGTGATGGCACGATGCAACACAAGTGCTTGGGAGTTTGCGCACCGTGTTGCAATGCCTTTGTCTTTATGAAAATCTGTTCCTCTCTAGTAATGTGGGTGATCATGCTTTATAGTCAATTTAACAGTTCTTTTGTATTTTCACATTTTAATCTTTTTTTAAGTGTCACTGGGACATTTCAAATTTGCAATCAAAAACCTGACCCTGTGTATAATTCAGACAAGCCATTGTGCATTTGTGACCCTACTAAGTATACATGTTACCTCATGGACATTGTCTGTTATTGCACTTTATAAACCTTTCTGCCAGTAATGGTGCATGACTGAAAATCATTCTGTCATTGTAGTGCAATCATGACAGAACTCATGAAGGAACACACACTTAATATATTAAGTCAGTCAAGGAAGCAATAGGATTGTAGGATGATTGTAGCAGGGTAGGAAATGGGTTAAACATTAACAGCACCAGCTCTTTTTTTATTTCTGAAATTGTTTTAGTTGGCAGTTTTTTTTTTAAGATGTTAACTCTTTTTTTTAGGCTGTTTCATTTCCTTGGGTGTTAAATAAAAGGTAGGTTTTTTAACATCCAGTTTAAAGTGCCTTTTTTTTTTTCCTGGTCTGCTGCTGCTGAATGCCAGTTGAGTCCCAGAAAGGCCTCTGCGTGATTGGGTGATCAATTGCATCCTGGTGGAGGCATGGGGAAAAATGGAAATAGCCTATTTCACATCACTGAGCCAAGTGATCGTTGAGGCCTCTAGAGAAGTCATTGGCAGCCACTCGGGACAGGGATGCTCACAGATATTCCAATTCTAGCATCTCCCATCAAGAATTGCTACAGGCAATTCTACACATGTTTTAAAGACCAAAACATGAAGCTACAAAATTCAATTTTATATATAAAAGAATGAAAAAATATAGGTTAAAGATCTACTCTCAGGGGCTTATGGGCGGCCTTTCTAAGGATTTTGTTTTAAATCAGCAAGCTGTAGGATTCACAATGATGGTTGGGAGCATCGCTCAGTAAAAAAAAAAGAAAAGGAAAACACATTTTAAGCATGAGTTATGTAAATGGGGCCTATTATTTCAAAACAGGTATATTTGGGTGTAAACTGACTTTATCTCAAATGTGAAAATAACAGTATTCATATGGGAAATGTTTTTTGGCATTTTTCATAACAATTGGACAGTCATCAAGGATAAGCATGGAACAGAAATCCTTAAAGGCAATTATAGCTTACTAATGCTAGTAATTGACATAAAAGTATAATTTTAATTGCCATTAATTGCATTAAAGTGATTCTTCCTGCATAGCTAATGGGACTTCTGGCAGCAAAGTTGATTTTAAGAATTTAATGAACCCTGATGGCAGAAGTTTGGGATTTGAATGTCTTTTGTTTTATTACCTTGAATGTAAGAAACTAACATAAACGTGAACACCAGTACCTGGTCTCTATGTTGTAACTATTATGTTATGCAAATTATTCAGCTCACACATTCAGTCCTGACTCATAGCATTGGAAGAGTATATTTTATATACATAAAAAGAAACCTGTTTATTACTGGAAAGACAAAAGCTGTTCTTTACACCTGTTTTGCATATATACAGTACAATGGTCTGGTAGGTTGGACCCATGTTGTAATAATGGGACAATGGTATACCATATCCTGTGGTTTCCTCTTCATGGGTGTTCATGAGAATTTGCAAGACACAGCAGGGCATTCCATTTATTGCTACCTCTTTCCCACTTATAAACAATTAGCCTTTCATCAATTTGTTTAGTAATTTGAAATTTGAAATTTTTTAAAATAATAATAAAAAAAGATTAGAGGGTTTGGGGGTGGAATTTGTTGGTGGAACATTCCTACTTTTTAATTAGCTGATGGAATTGCTCCTCATTGATTTCTGTGGTCGGATAAAGGATTTCAAGTTTGGAATGCCTGAAAATGAAGTGTAATTAGAACGCAAGGGAAAGTGTGAGTAAATTACTGTTTACTTTTTGTTTTGCCCAAAAGTCTACACCCATGCTGTCACTTATTGATGAAAAACAACAATTAAAAATAGTCTTTGTGGGTTATTCTGTAGAGTCCTGAGGTGTAACAGCAGACTGATTTTGTGGTTGATTACCATCAATGTGCTTCCTGACAATTACAAAAAAGACATTGACAAGAGGAAAAATGGTACAGTCCAATACAATTCTATAAATATTACAAATCCCCTATGTCTTTATAACAAAGTCGAAGTTTTCCCTCTACACATGCTGGGAGCCCAAACGTACTATCTGTGAACTCATTTCACATAATAATCTTAATATTCAAACACTGTTCAATATGTATCTATCCTATAAATACACAGTCTTGTCATTACTGAGTAAACAGACCATTACAGAATAGTAAGCTGTACACTCTGTTGACTATGTACTTAAACCACAATGAGAGGCAGATGTAATGATTTAAAAATGAATTAGAAGGATTAAGGTACATGGGAAAGGGGAATTAAAATGCACACCACCAGTGAAGTCTTTTTCTCTGTAACCTGTGCTAATGTAAATGGAGTAGCCCATTACTAAGTTGTGTATTTATGCCTCTGCACACCTCTGTACATCATGGCCTGCCAGAGAGTATAACAAGTCAGGTCTCTACACGTTGATGTTTATTTATAAGGAACAGCTAATGCCACAAAATCAATAAGGCAGTATCAATATAATGGGCAAACAAAAAGTGGCATGTTATCAATAAATATCCTTATGAATACTTAATACCTATAGTATTTTTGTCACATATTTATACAATTCCAGATGAGACATCCCACATTATACGTACAGTCTTGCTGCTGTAACTTTCGTCCTGAGTTTTGTTTTGTCACCTTCAACCTTTTTTAGAAATTTCTGGAAGAAAAGCACCTTCACAGTAGAAATACGAGGTGTTTACAGTTGAAAAACAATAGACAGCCAACATCGGACAAATCTGCAGGTTCATTAGCAGGTTGTCAAACATGTATTTATATTTGTTGCTACCTGGTGGCCTTTATAGGTTCTATTAGAGAAGTAAATGATACTGATTTTGTATTTTGTATTTAGTAGACTGTGTTTCTGTATGACCTTCTTTTGCTTCTTATTGCTGGTACCCTAGTGGCGGCCACCTACCACTGCACCTGAACTTGCAATTCTTGTCAATAAAACCTGGATGCCTGAGCGGCCTTTTAACTTCAACCTCTGTGTCTCCCATCTATCAGTGGATACCCACACATGTAACAAACACCCCTGTTACACATCCTAAAGTATTACTTTTTATAATGCTTAGATATTCTTCCAGAACTATTATTATTATTTATTTCTTAGCAGACGCCCTTATCCAGGGCAACTTTTACAATTACATAATTTTTTTATACATTATTTTTAAATACAATTACCCATTTATACAGTTGGGTTTTTACTGGAGCAATCAGGTAAAGTACCTTGCTGAAGGGTACAGCACAAGTGTCCCCCACCTGGGATTGAACCCACGACCCTCCGGTCAAGAGTCCAGAGCCCTAACCGCTACTCCACACTGCTGCCCCAATATGAAGCAATCTGTTGTAAAATGTGTTAAATAATAACGAAATTAGTACAATTCTCTGACAAATGTTCAGACTATAAGTCTTTCAGAAGCCAAATGGTTCTCTTAATATTTCTACAGGCTCCAATTTCGCACAGGAGGAATACATTGTGTACAATGTAATACGCAAGGGTCCCCAATGTCCCCACGGGTTCTTAAATCTGGAATGCTTAGGTATAGTGTTGCTGATGCCACTGAGCTTAAAATACTTAAAATACCTTGTAGCAGGATAGCATCAGAAATGAGACTCAGAAGCTAGGAATTGAAGTTAAAGCGTGTATGCATACGTTTATTAAACATATAACACAAAAACAGGAACAAACAAACAAGGCACGAGGGCCAAACCAAAAGGTTTACACAAAACTAAACAAATTCTTCTATTCAGGCTGGGCAATGGCCTTCACTAAATAGTCTCCAAAACACACTACAAACACACTCATCAACATTCCTCTCTAACACCTTCACCAAAGGATTTCTACTTCCTTATATATATGAAACACAAAAAACTAAGTTTTACTTTGCAGTAAGAGCTGACAATTCCGAAAAGGATGGGTAAACATGTCTTGACAAGGCTTTCCAGGACACACTGCTTAATGGGTGCAGTAGGTGGGTTCACTTCCCACAACATGTGTAATCACCAGAGGGCAGGAAAGGTCAGGTCGGGTCTAAAACCAGAACAACCATGGTTGTTTTCATGTTGTCATAGAATTATATGTGAATTGGAAAAGCTAATTAGAATAGTTGGAATATTAACACATCTGGAGTGAGACAAGTTATTTAATGTGTACTTTTCCAAGTATACAAATATTTACAACTGTCATAACCATTTCAGCTTTTTCCTTTTTTTTTGGAGTTGGGTCATGTTTATGAAGGATACAAAAACATGTGTTTGATATGCTGGAAAATAAATTTGATGTATTTGTGGCATAGTAATATATGGAAATCCTAACGGTAAATGGTGTAAAAATTAAAATGTGAGGCTATTATCTCGTACGCACGACTTACTATCTTGTGTGCAGGACAGAATATCTTGTGCGCACTTTTTAATTTACACCATGTCCCTTTAGGGGTTCCATAGTAATGAGATCATTGAATGGAGACAATATGTTATATATGCATTTTCCAACCAATCAATCCATGAGCTTTATAGATATTTCTCATCCATTGATGACAGCGACTGTTCTAAACATCTAAATTATATCTATTGTTTCAGAGAACTGTTTCAAAGAACTTTTGAATCCTCAGCAACCCACTGGTGACTACACATGTTGTGTGAAGTGAACCCACCTACTGTACCTACGGTGTCCATATTAGGACATCGTCATTTTTCATGTCTCAGCGTCAGTTATCAGGAATTTCTTTGTTATGGATCATTTGGTTTGGCGATTAGTTGTCATTTATTTATTTATTATTTAGCAGACACCTTTATCCAAGGCAACTTACAGAGACTAGGCTGTGTGAACTATGCATCAGCTGCAGAGTCACTTACAATTACGTCTCACCCGAAAGACGGAGCACAAGGAGGTTAAGTGACTTGCTCAGGGTCACACAATGAGTCAGTGGCTGAAATGGGATTTGAACCGGGGACCTCCTGGTTACAAGCCCTTTTTGTTTAACCACTGCGCATGCGTAACTTATGAGTTAAAAAAATAAACCGCACATGTGCGTCGAAATTCTTTTGAGTTATTTTAGTGCAAAAAAAAAAATTGTCAAAACTAATTTTTTCGCGATTTTGTAACTTAAATTTTCATGAAACTTACCTTAAAAAATACTGAGCTAATGTCTTTACATGTTTTGTAACTTTGTTGTTTATTTCACATTTCTGAAATTTAATAAATTGGTTACCAAATAATAAATATTATTTCTGCGTCATAGTGATAAGCACAATTAAAGGCTATAGACTGGACCATTTAATTAGCAAAAGATGAACTGTTTTTTTATGGGCTTTCAACTTTGTAAACCTTTCTGTAAACTTGGTTTGGATTGATAGCTTTCCATTTTAATTGTATAGGTTTCTACTCCTCTTTAATGAGCAAATGTAAATGCACAAATGTGTATTCCCTCCTCTTTTACTCTGTCTTATCGATTTTCTCCCAAACAATGGCTGGTATATCATACATTTCTGTCCCATGAGTACTATCTTCTGAAAAAACTCTCAGTCAATCAAATTGACATTCCAGGGGACACTGCTGCTCTGCAAGTGATTTTATTAACTAATTAACTAACGGTATATTACATGCATTCATGATTTAGAAACAGCCACACACAAACATACAGAGTATATTTAAACTATAGGCAAATAAAATGCATAAATCAAATTAGCAGAATATAGTATACCCAATGCAATCTGAATGTGTGATCAGAGGGTTTATTTTCTTGAGAGTCATTACAGGTCTGAGATAGGTGAAATGACCATTTTTTTTTTAGTTTATTTCAATGATGCTTAATTTGCAGAGGTTCATGTAACTGGTACGCAGTTACGCCTGCGAAACAATAAAGAAAAAGGCGGACTTCCAATACATGTAACAGGAAAGCATTTTTTCATAAAGGCAGTGAGGGTGCTCACGCTTGCAAGGTGAGCCATACCTGTCTATGCTCTGGATTTCCGGGTCTCCGGGGTCTGTCAACGATCTCCGGGAGGGTTCAGATTTAACTACAGTCCCTCCCTGCGCTATCATTGGCTGCTTCACATTTTTATTAAAAAATGGATAGGTGGAACCACTCCAGTCCATAAGAATTTCTTTTAATGGGCACTTGAAACAACCAATGATAGCAGGGATCTCTATTAAACCATCCTGAGCGGGGGTGAGAGGAGGCGTCAGTGTTTGAAAGCTGTTACATTTAAATGTGAGTTTAAAAAAATACATTTAGTTAACCATTTTACTTAAAATAATATATTTTTCGCCCTTAGTTATATGCTTATATAAATACTGTTGTGCCGTCAAGCTAACGTGCTCAGCAACATTAATAAAGTGTTTGGATTTTTGCTTTTGGATCCCCAGGGTTGTGGTATATTGAAATAAATAGAGAATGTGTGATGATTTGTTAAAAATTATAATAGCCCACAATCTGAACTCCTACTTAAACATTCATAAACTATTGTTGTGACAATGCCATCCCCCTTGTTTGAACTGTTGGAGGGGGAGGTGGAGCTAGACAGCGACTTGGATGATTACCCCTAATTGTGGTGCTTATCAAACCATTTCTGCTGGTACTCATGTGAGAACCTCATGTCAAAAGTTATGTGAACCCCTGTTAATTTGTATCCTATGATATTATCTTTTTTGTGAAAAAATCCCTATGTTTAATGATGCAGTTGTCAGTATTTTAAAAGAAGTATGTCATATTCCTCTTGATTTGAAACAGGAAACGCTATTGGAAAAAGGTAAGCTAAGTTTAATTAGGAGTTGTTGTTTCAAATTATGATATATATATATATATATATATATATATATATATATATATATATATATATATATATATATATATATATATATATATGCATACAGAGGCTTCATAGTCACACAGTAAACACACTGTAAGTGAAGGGTTGTAAAAAAAAAGTTTACCACATTATAGCCAAATGCAATCCAAAAGTTTATAGGAAGCTAGGAGTGAGTGTATTGTAGTGATCTGTGTGTGTGTGTTTGTGTTTCCCTCCCTGTATTCCTGCTGTTCCTTATATGTTTACTCGCTGTAATTGTGTTTCCCTCTCTGTATTCCCGCCGCTGCTGTGTTTACCTCTGTATGTGTAATTCTAGCCCTGCTTGTTGCGTTCTGTGTCTCCCCTGTGATTGGTCCAGTCTGTGTGTGTTCAAAGTGGTCCAAAGTGTGAGGCCCAGGACCAATGGGGTGTGTGTGGAAGCTATGCACCCTGATTTACATACAGGGGCGGAGCTAAGTGTATAAAAGGGGCTGTGCCTGGCGTTCTGTGTCACTGTCTTATATCCTGTGTTGCTGACAGAGCTGTGGACTGTGTGTGAGCGTGCTAATAAAAAGCATTGAAAGAAACCAAGCTTTTCTCCTGTTTTCTGCCTCTTGCATAAAATGCTACAGTATGTACTGTTTTATCCCAAATGTTAGATCATTTATTATGTTTTAAGTTACTTTAAACAAATGCCTGCCCATCGATTAAATGCTGCTGTTCAGTTTATACACTTACAGAAAGAATACCTCACATACATAACTTGGGTCAATACAATATCATAATTAAAAGATATATGCAAGATTTTTAAGACCCAAAACATAATTTTTCTCACTAGGCTACTCCATTGTAGATACAATAAATTAATGGAGTACGTAGATTGTCACTGACATGGTTCTATACATGAGTGAGCACACTGTCTGAAAGGGGCACACAAAACTGCATCAACATTCTACCAAAGTTTTCGGCTCCAATGGAGAGTAAACATTTGTCAAATAGTAAAAAGACAAAGGTCATCCTGCTTGGCAGCAGTCCCAAACTGGCCAAAATAAAGAATGCTGTCAACTATAATACAGTAGTTACCTTTATGCAAAGAAGTTTTTCAGGTGGTCCACTGGAAATAATGACATTGGATTTATGACATGACTGCTCCCTTTTCTTTATTGCACATTGTAGCTAACATGAACCGGTGATGTTGTTTACTGCTTTTATGTGACACATTTTTCTACTTATTTGAGATTAACCTTTAATAATAGTGAAATTACTCCAGTGAATAAATAATAATAATATTTAATGACCAACGCCTATAAAAAGATCGTTTTAGACCACATCATTACCAATGTATTTTTTATCCTTGTCAGTTATATATGATTATATTTTTTAAATCCTTTAAGCATCTTAAAGAATTCATTGCTTCATAGGGTTAGTACTGTTCTTTAAAATCCTGTAAAAAAAAATTTCATCTACGGCTTTGTAAAGCCACTGTATTGGTACAGTCAGTGGTAATGTAACTATAATACTTTGTAGGGTATAGCCTACCTCATAGTACGTGGTTTGAATCCTATCTCTCGCTCTCTGTCTTTTTTTATACATACAGTTTTAACACAGGCAATTTGTAACCTGGTATATCAAATGAAAACAACATTGCTTTTTTTGATGATTATTAAATATAAGATTCAAGCTTATAATTAAAATTACAGAGCAACACTGAAACTGATTTAAAAAAAAAACACATCTATTTTAACACTGCACCTGTTATCTTTTAAGAAAGCACAAAATCCTACCCATTACCAAAACCAACAACCTAGAGGTATGCTGGGGAGGAAGATTGCAAGTGAGATAACATCATTAGTCTGTATGGGCTTTTATTAAATATATTGCAGATACTGTATACTGTAGGCATTGACAGAATAAACATGTACACGTATACCATTCATTATTACAAAACCATAACAAATGTTAAGAAAACAATCCAGTTTTAACCATTTTCGGGTACATTATTGTATTATCCCACAGCTAACGCTTTCCTTCCAGTAATAGTGTATAAATGTAAGACATTACAACAATTTAAAGTTAATAAATAAGGACGGTGTGGATGATTACATTTCTTGATGCTGGTTGATTCCTGCTCATAAGACTGCAAAATGAGCAAAAATGAAATACCATGGTAACACCATACCAGTGTATTTCTTCTGTATTTAAATGATAATGACTTGCTATTAGATAAAGGTAACAGTAGATCAGCACATAATTACATGTTTAACGCAAGTAGGTTCCTTGTAATGCCAGGGAACAGTAATTCTTTAAATATACATTATTAGAACTGCGAGAGTATTTTAAATAAATACCCTGTCAAACACAACAAAACAGTTTTTGCGCTTGAAGACAAGTAAGGGATTTTGAATTGATATTTCTTTGTGTTCTTGTCGCAGTTACATGAAGACGTTTTCGCATTGTCCCTACCATACCATATGATGCTGTGAATGGGAAGGTAAGCTGTTTATCTAGCCAAAACGGCCAGGAATAGCTCAGTCATTCCAATTTTCATCATAACAAATACATTGAGTGTGTGACAACATACTGCATTATGGGATTATAATGTACTGTTCTGGCTTGCTAAAAGTCATTGTAAACATTGCCTGGAACCTGATGCAAAAAAAAGTAATTTGGGTGTATTTAAAATAAAATAAATGGGATATATTAACAAAGGCAAATCCTTACCCAGGAACATGACATGTTTACTTTAAACTGTATTTGTTCTCCCAAGCAAAACAAATCTGGTGCACATGTCATAGCAATGCACGATACAAAGATAAGCAACTTGGTCTAATGTACATTTTCTCGTAAACTTACTCTCTAACTGGTTATTTTCTGTACAGTATCTCTAATGTTCTCTTTCTTTTCCTACTGATTACTATTTAACTGATTGACTATGTTTACATGAACCGAGTAGTCAGAATCCAGAGGATACAGAATGCCAATCCCACAATTCAGAATCCCTGTCACTGTTTCCATGATATCAGTATTTAGTCTAGGAGCCAGTTTCAAAAAGGCCTTAGTTTTCGAGTTGGTTGCAACCCAATTACAGAAAAAAGTTTGTCAATTATATCTGAAACTATGGTGGGTGGCCATCATTTTTATTCAGAACAAGCCGATTCAGAATATATATGTAAAATGGCATACAGCTAATAACCAGTCAGGGCTAGGTAACGCGGTTTCACACAACGTCACAATTTAACGATGGGGTCATCCTAAATATAAACATCCACTTTCCATATATAAGTGCTGTTTTAATTTGTATTTATATTGTGAGAGTTTGAAAGCATTCAAAATGAATAAGGAAATACACATCTATATATCTGATGGGTTATAGCAATCGTGGTTCAACAACAGTTTCACAGGGACCAGAAAAACAGTGTCATGCATTGTAAAACAAACTTGTTACATGCTGGTAGTCTGCAGTTCACTGTGTGTCTGTCATGTACATCCTTAATATGTAGGTAGTAGAGAACTGCATCCCATTTTAATTGTGAAACAAATGCACATTCAGTGAAACAAAACCTACATTTACAGTGGAAATCATTAAAAAAAACAATTTAAAATGTAAAACCAGTTATATTCAACCCATGCCTATAATAATATAAAAAAAATAAGATATTAATCTTGACACAACCTCATTTTGCAGCGCACAAAAGTGCACATTGACAATTGTGAGAAGTTGTTAATATGATATGTTAACAATACGCTTTCCTGTAACTGGAAAAAGCAATACCAATCAAGTGTCTTGCCTGGGGATTAATGACCGTCTGGTTTATTTTAGGTAACTACTGAAATGATTTGTTCTCAACTGTCAAAATTATTTTCTGTACACACTTGTACAAAAAGTACTTTCCAGCTCCACAAAAAAATATGATTTTTCCAACTTAATTTTTCTTTGTTGCTTTCCATAAAGACTACAATAGTTAATATTTTGTGCTAAATATTAATGTTATATAGGCCAATGTTGTTTGGTCTAGCTTTGTAAAATAATCTTTAGATAAAATCTCTGGATAATGATCTGTGGATAAAAAAAAATGTTTTGTAGCATGCTTTTTTTTTTTGGTGTGTTCTGAGAATTCATGTCTGGTAGAAAAATGTATTTATTTATTTATTTGTTTCTTTATGTATGTATGCATTTATGTTTGATCTAGTGAAAGAAATACACTTCCCAAAATTGATGTAGAAATGTGGTCTATAAAATGACATAAGAAAATAAATAATTTGACAACCTTTTTTTTTCAAGTTATGTAATGCACGTCTAAATTTTACAGATCCTTCTGTAGTAGTTAAATATTTAACTGCATTCCGTATACACATGCCACAGCTTTCTTCTGCCTCCAAATTATAATTACTGGTACTTGAAGAGTGCAGGGGGTACACAAATTATAAAGTATTTCAGTTAAATGTGGAAGCACAAAACAGATTAATGGCAATGTATTTTGTTTTTAGATTAGGTTAAATCAAACATACGTATGAGTGTTTTATTTTGAATTGAAATACATCAGTAACAAATACCACATAGAAGAGAGCATCTGGCATTTCTTACATTCACTGGGCCCAGGGAAAGGTTAATAGTACATTCTGGTGTACCAACTTATCTTGGAGAGAAGACATGCTTGACATTGAGATTTAAAAAGGCACCAAGTGAAGACTAAAATAATAATATACAAATGAATATTGAAAGAAGAATACATTATTTAAGAATCCTGTGATGTTTTATATCTATACCGAGTTGCTCTTTAAATTAGGTCTGTTTATACAAAGCATTTGTTTAACACAATGCTGATTTATAGAGTTAAAGATGTATGCATTCTTCTAACACACTTTGGTAAAGTATGTTTTAGCAAAACAATTAAGTTGCAGGGGTGCCTGAGAGGCTCACTTGGTAAAGGCACAACCTCATGCAGGGTGAGTCATATAGCCAGGAGCCTGCAGGTCTGTGTCCTGGTTGTGCCAAGTTGACAGTCCTGGCTGTGGTTTCCACAGGGAGCAATACACCCACTGGTTAGGCAGGCAAAATCGGCATGGACTGTATCACCTCACCATGCTACTGGACCCTATTGGCCAAGCGCCTGGAGAGCTAAAAAAAAAAAAAAAGAACAGAGGGACAGATGATGCACTTAAGTTTGTAGCTAGAGCAAATACAGTACAGCTGGTTGTAGGCACATCTGAATAATGTAGCTATATTATAGACCATACAGATATGCTTTAAATCATACATAGAGTTGTAACTGCATAAGAATTTAAGAAGATATAAGTTGCAGTTAAACTGAAGACTGTTCATGTGAAGCTGTATGGAGTTATTGTTGTTAAACATATTGCTGTACAATGGAAGGATTTTCCACCCATTTGACTGCCATGGATGTAAGTAAATAAAACGTATTGTTTCTGAAGTTTGAAAAGTCTGTACGTCTGCAACCTAGACTACAAACTCTGAAGTGGTACATTTGTTTATTAAGAAGCCACCACACATTCCATATGATGTATTTCAAGCATGTGTTACAAGTACTGCTTGTACCAAAATCTCCACTTCCATATTGGTAAATTTCCGTTTTCGCTTCCGAGCATCCTCATCACCATGGCTAGTACCAGGCTGAGGTCTTTGTGTGCCATTCATTTTCTTTTGGAATGTGTAGCCTACACACGCAGGGTTGACCCAAACCCGCTATTTATTGTGAGAGGTGTGTAATTCTCCACCGCTAATTGCGGTGAGGGGTATTTAAATTGGTTGATTGCGGAGTCGCCGGCTTTACCTAATTAGTCTTATAAAATAGGTCGTTATTTTGACGCTGAGTGCGGCCGTACTGAACATGCACATTACGTGGCTTTTTGTGGTTGGTTTTTCCCCTTTAGAAATTTGGGCCTAAATGTATTAAAATAAATAAATACATAAATACACCTTCCTAACAGGTTTAAACTTAAAATATCTAGTTGAAAAATGTATGACTGTATTAAAGGGTCTTTTTTAACCTTTCTCTAATCCTGTGTAGGCATTAACTGGTTCAAGAAAGTTTTCAAGGTTAGATGTCTGCACAGTATGAAAAAAAAATTATGGATTTAAACAATCCTGACAGTCTTTTTTTCTGCAGTGGAGGTTAAGTAATATAATGCTTTCTAAATGGAAGATATTCAATTCTTGCAAGCTATGAAGCACTCCAAATCAGCACGCTCAGTTTGATGTTACAAGACTTACTGGAGCTATAAAATCTGAAGTGGCAGATATTTATTTCATCCAGAACAAAAGGATTGCAGACATAATTTGAGAGAATGTAATTAGTTGGCTAAATGCCCCCCCCCAAATAAATTATATAATACGTAAACATTCCACAATTCATGACCTTAAATTGAAAAATGTTAAGTAAACAACTATTTTAAACAGACACGTAAATCTAAATGAGCAAGTAAAAAAAAGTCAAACTTGTATTACTGTAAACATGACCATTAAATCATGCAGAAAAGAGATATTCTATTACCATAGACTGTAAAATAACAATTTTAGTAACTTTCAGTAATAAAGCCTGTGGTTGGATGCCAAATAGATTTCTATTTTCCACATGTAGTGTGCTAATAATCTCTATAACAATGTATTGCTAATAATATTGGGCTGTTTCTGAATAACACATTTTAATAAATTTTCTAATGCTTCATAGGCACGCTGACTAAAAACTCTTTCTACAATTTTTTTTTTTTTTATATAGATATAATAAATAGTGCATAACCTACTTAATAGGCTAATCTTAAAAAGCCTGCATGAAGCTTCATGATATGAACATTTACTGACATTTAATCTGTCTCAACTAAAGTCTGTTGGCGAGGCAATTCTACTTTTGACTTAACCTTTCTAAATCATCTGTAATGGACCATGGACACTAAAAATATGACAATATGTCTTTTCATTTGACCTTTCTAACAATTAAAACATCAGTATACAAAGAAATAATGTGTATAATTCAGCACAAAGCCTTGGTTTGACTATAAAAATAACAGAAGAAAAGTGCAGTGCTAAAATTGTTAAAACCTTCCGCCTGAATTGCTGTTGGAATTTCACAAGAAAAGCCCTTGAACTTGTGACAGATACTGACACAACACAATTAATACAGGCGATAAATGCTCAACAACATCATGGTCACTGTAGGGACCACTTATATTATCTTTGCTTACAGATGGAGTTTGCAGTGTGTTTGTAAGACTTTATAGTACACTCTACCAGGGCTAAGGTAAGGTATCAACAGACAAGCACTTGCAATTTTTGAAGGCCAGTAGTGTGACTGATAAAACTCCTTAGGGGCAAGTGGCTTTTTGTTTTTAGATGTCAGCTTGATAACTTCCAATAATGCAGTCCATTAGGGTTGTTTTATAAATGATAGTTTTCTTCAAAGAACTTTGTGCAGCTCCCCCAAAGCTTGGTTATCTTAATGGCATTTCCTGTTCTGCAGGCTTTTGAAGTAAATCCTGGGATTATACTCTAAGCAGTTTGCATCTCCTTTATTCAATCGGGACTATGGCACCATGTGGGAGGGTGTGGGAATTCACTGGACACAAGACAGAAAGTGTAGTTGAAAACACCCCACAGGGGTGCACTTAATTATTTTCGCCACAAGATAGCACTGTGCTGCTGGTGTCCTCCAATACCATCAATGGTAAAGGAGGAGCAGTATACTTCTTGCATACACAGGTGCGTCAAATAATACTACAAACAAAAGGTCAAAAGTAAAAAGGAAAATAAAACACAATAACAAAACTACAAATAAAAGTTGCTGCTCTGGGAGCGTTCCCCCACCATCGCTACCTGCATGGCTTGGGTCTTCAGTCTGCGCTTTGCTATTCCCCTACTATACTCTATGGAATTGCCCAGGGTTTCCCCACTAACTACACACATCCTGACTCGAGTACATAATTACGGTTCTTTTCTTTTCGTTTTGGCTCTCTTCCTCAGCCTTGTTTGCCTGTCCCTCTTTGTTTCTCCAGTACCTCATGACCAGGGCTGTCACAGTTGTTCTTCCTAGATGGGTGGGGCTGAGGAATAAGAAAGCACAGTTTTTATAGATCAAGCACCCCCCAAGGCCCACCTTCCGACCACTGAGAGAGAGAACACACCCTCACCCAACCTCTCAGTGTCATCGCCATGATCGACAGGCAGATCTTACAGGGCTCCCGACCCCTCCGCTACAGGGTCATGCATGTGTCAGATAGCCAGCACAGATCTCACCCTGTTACACACCAGCTACCTACAGTAGCCCTTGGTAGTTTTCTCTGTGTAAGGCAAAATTACGGTAAGAATAAGAAGTTAAATGCAAACTTTTTACCTAGTGCCTTCATTGGTGCCAAAACATCTTTCTTCTTAACCCTTTGCGGTCCATTGTCGGACCATCAAAAAAACGGGTTACTAGTCGTTTTTTCTCTGGAAAAAGCCGAGAAAACCATTCAATGGTCGAGTGGGAGCAACAGGAGCTGAGACAAGCCGAAAAAAATGAATAGTCATACTTGCCCCTGGCATCAGATAGGGGCGGCCATAAGGAAACTAGCTGGCTGTTACTGAATCAGCGCACAGAGAATATCACGGACATTTGCAGAGATTTTTTTGAGATGTTATAGTAATAAAATAATGACTTGGATCGCATTATTGAGGAGTTTGGTGATAAAACGGTCAGGAGGTGATTGATCGGTATGTACGACTATTATTATTATTATTATTTATTTCTTAGCATATGTGAAAGCGATAGCGAACGAAAGGGTGGGGCGGGCTGGAGATGCCTAGTGAGTGCTTTGTTGATATGCAGGGTCTTTTAAACCTGTTTTACTGTGGAAAAAAAATACTTTTAAACAGCGCGTCTAAAATTAACGGCGCGTGTGAAAATAAATTGGACCTGACGTGCCTGACACACACTTAATAAATGGACTGCAAAGGGTTAATATAGTTTATTTTTAGTATTATGTATTATTTTTATTATTTATTTGCCTTTATCCAAGCCTTTACGTAAGCAAATTAATCATTTTGTATAGTTGCATTTTCGATAGACAACCATCATCTCAATCATTCTCTCAAAGGAGCAGGCTGAAGAATGTTTTTGATCTGCATTGATTTCCATTTGTATTTCTCATCTACAGATGATAACCACTACTCCCATAACGAGCAGGTGAAATCTTTTACTTTATGTGCAAAATCAAGAACAGAAAATCTGAATTTTACATCTGAGTTTGACCCCAAATTGAACTTCTAACTGTGAAGCAAAAAGGTCTACAATGTATAAATGTTTACATATATTGTCATGAGTACCTCAGAGTTTGAGTTTGAAATCCCTCTTACAGAGACAAAAGTTGCAATTGAAGATAGTAGCAGCTATGTTTTAGATGCACTACATAAAAAGGGGGCATTAGAAAAATAAAAATGCTAAAAGCAAAGGAATGTAAACTAGGAACAGATAGTAAATGTATTGATTGTTTTGCCGAACCTAAAACAGATTGGTTTTCGAGAAGTAAGTGGGCTGTAAAAGCTTGTTTAAACAATGGTTAAACAAAACAAATGCAAAAGCTATATGAAATGTGAAATGCTGAACTGAAATGACAAGCCCTTTTCTAAGTGTTACCTTTGAAATGTGTAATACTATAATGAACTAATTGTTACAATGATTGTTGTGTAATAAAATGGTATTCAATGTTCTGTTGAATTGTTTTGACTGTGGTTTTGTTGATGAGTCAACAGTTTTCTGTGGATTCGTAGCACAAACAGTGGATTTGTTGATCTGCCCCGCAGTCCCCTTCTCTCCAAAGCCACTTTTAGTGAGAAGATTTGTAGAATTAATCCGTCAAAAAGATCAAAGGGTGACAGAAATGTTTTAAAATGGTATACAATGGGCTCTTCTGACATAGTAAAATATATAATACTGCAAGTTCAATGGTTTACTGCAGGTTGGGTACTTATGTATTGTTAGATGATTGATTAATATCAGGAATTAGCCGTGTACAAATTGCTTACATGCCTTTAAACCATTTAAGAAGTTTTATTGCTGCTAAGTGCCACCTTGGAGCCATTATAGGTTTAGCTTGTGTTCAATTATGCAACATAATTTTTGACCTAATGCTGAGACCTCTCTTCTTCTGAATAATTAAGTGAGTTACTTGATACTAAGGCAGATTCCTGACATCAATCCTTAAAACAGCCTGTAATGTTTGTCAGGTAAAATGCTTACATCTGAATAGAATAACAATTTTAAGGCATTTATGATAAAATTAGCTAAGAAGTCTTAAGCAGGTAAAACGTAACAACAACAAAAGGACACAAATACATAAAGTTAATAATACAGATTATCTTCAACTTTAACCCTCTATAGCCCTCTATATTTTATTTAACTGATTTATTGTTACCGTAATATTCTATCAGTATCATGGACACATATTGAGCAAATATTGAGCATACAATACGTAGCTGTATTCTCTCATGTGTGTTTGTTTGCATGCCATTTATTGGTAAATCTGTAACCAAAACTTGGTTAAAAGCACACCACTATATGACATCCACAATGCTTTACTGCTTGCTTCATATATGCACAAGAACTTCAACAGCAACACACTTTAAGTGGCTTAAACATATAAAAATATATCAGTTTTTAAAGTCATGCATATAGGATTGGATTATTTCTGTAAAAATTGCAAATAGATTTTATTTTTTCTTACCCTTTCGGCACTGCTAGTATAATTTTAATATGTTTATTTCCTATTTCTTTTACGTTTTACCTCAAAGAATTATGCCATAGGTACCAATAATGTTGGCTTGATAAAGATCGATTCCTAGTTTTATATAATACAAATATTGACTGGAGCCAGTTGAGGCTTATAGTGTAAAATTTCTGTCCCAAGGGTGGACAAGGTGACAAACAATGAGAAAATATGTCCAAAGCTACAGACCAAGAGCTTTATTGCTCACTTTTTCAACCCAAGGGGAACCATTTTCCAGTATAAGGTGAAAACTGCAGTCTGTTTTATTAAACTCTTATTAAAGACTACTGATTAGAGTATATGATATTATATATAATTGATTTTAAAATACACTGATGCATCATTTTAATTTGTTACAATTATTTGTACTGTTGCACTTTATCATACCAGATGAGTATAGTTTTCCTTGCCTTACTTGGTAATGGTTATTTATAAAGACAAGTTGCAAGGATACTTCAGGTTGACAGGACAGCAGAAAACTGCCAAAAAAAGAAAAGACTATGATCAGTGAGAACAGATATATCAGAGACAGGAAGAACTGACACCAGGTAAAGCTCAGCTGAGAGTACTTAACCCACCAGCAAGACTGAATAACGCTGGCCTAATTGTACCTTAAATTTCATTCTAGGTTTGATGTGATTGATATATAAAAAAAGAAAAAAACAACCACATCCACATGACCCCAGTCTAGCCCCTGAGAACTGGCACTTCAGTGTTAGCCCTGTGTTTTTACTTCAATGGCATTAAAGCAAAGCTATTTGTTTGATGTTCAAAAAAAAGAAGGGTTACAGACAAAATTTCACAGTGTAACCTGCTGGGATAGAGCATACAGTATACTACATTCGCTTCACTTTTATACAAAGCAGCTTATATATGCATTATATAATGTATTTATTTGAATATGTAATCAGAGGCATCTTTTAAAAGAAATGCATGTTTAAAGTTTCACAAATTGTTTAAACTAGTTCAACACTCAGAGAATACTCCTCGCAAGATGTAGATGATATAAAATTCTCCATCAGTTTGTCAAAACATTTTTTTCTATAAAATGAAGGTGAAGGAAGATCTTTCTTTGTGAGCTATACTAGTTGTCCTCATAAAAGAAGTAAATAATAATCATCAAACATTGCTTAAAAAAGCTTCTCTTTAAGGTGCATAGAAAGCAGTGACGGAGTTTATTCACATTTCAGCATGCTGGGAATATAATGGCATGGCAGTTTGCAGATCAAGATTTTAACGAGCGACTCATTTAAGGTTTATGCGAGTGTGTTTATACATTATGCAGCATAGCTTTTTGCTTCAGAGAAATCACATTCACATTTTCCTTTACTATTACCAGTTTAAGAATTGCTGAGGACTACAGTGTGAACCTTGGAAAATGTATTCAGCTGAGACTTGTGTTGTAAGAAACTTAAGACCCTCTTCAAAAATCTAATAAGGAAAGAAGCTTGGTATCAGTCTTTCTATATCACTTTAAAGATGGAAGTAACCAGCTGAGTGCCAAGGAACTGGTGTTAAACATCAGACAACAGAGCCTAAAACTAATAAACAGTACCTGGATCCAGGTTAAATAGTTAATAGCAAATGAAACCAACTGTAGCAACAGTCTGATTTTATGTGACCTATAATGGATTTGAGTCCAGGCCTCCTGAGGCAAAAGGCTAGTGCATTATTAACCCACACTGCCATGTAACCCCTAGATTATCAGAAAACTTTGCCAATTAAGATCTACTTAAATTACAGTAAAACAATGGCTAATGAACAGAGTTGACTCTTGCTTAATCATGTACATGATTTATTGTTCCATGACCTTACATGCTCTCCTGCTAATTATAAATTGAGGCAGACAGTAATGGGGCCAATTGGATTTTACTCATCTAAATCTTTTCATACCTGTAATTGAAGTTGAAATAGGTTACCACATCTTGACACTAGCAGTACTGACATGAATTAATATTAGGTTTAAGCTTTCCATTGGTGAAAAAAAACAAAATAAACAATTGCACAATATTCAGTCAGATAGCATATCTGTCTAGCAGAATAAAGTTGAAGATGAGCCACCCACAAAGTGCCTGACCTTGCCTTTTGCACTGGAAAAGTGTAGATGAAAATGTTAATAACATATCTCTTTAAACTCGGCCTAATTTCTGCCTGTTTTTCACTGTTTTCATTTATGTATGTGTAACTACTGGATAGTTTGTGCTGCATGCCTGTAACATATCAAATATAAGGCCACAAAATTTCCTTTCATATTATATACGTTGCAACAGGTTCAGGCATACTATATGTGCGAGAGATGAGAATATATGTAAAAAAAAAAAAAGCTTTCCCAAAAAAAATCATGTTTGGTCACTGCTATATATTTTGCAATCATAGAAAAAATGCACTGGGATTTTTTTTTTTTTAAATGAAGCAAATTGTGTGAAAAACAACTGTTTTATGAGCACTTTTAACAAACAAGTATAATCTTTTTTTTTTTAAGAAAACAAAAACATTACATGTGGAACACTGAAGAGAACTATTTACAATTTTACATGCTCAAGCCATGTCCATTACTTTCTGTGCCATTCTGTAAAGCAGTTCCTGTATGGCACAACACACAATGGCACATTTTCTGAACTTGTAGCAACTGTATGCTTTTGATAAAACTAGCTCTCTCTGGTCTGTAGCTTCTCTAGCAACCTAGCTAGGCAACCAAGACAAATGGCACTGGAAATGCCTAAGCCTGCCCTTTCAGAAGATATCTAATCCGATTGGCTGGGCCCTGAAATACACCCACTTAATTTTATAACTGTTTTCGGTCAGATCTTAGGGATCTTTTGTTTTTGGCTTTCTGTGAATGCATTGAATTAAATTCTTTGTCATGCACTATGAAACAAGGCCTCATAACTCTATTACCTAAACCTGGTAAAAAAAATAAACCAAAACTTTATTTTTGGATAATTGGCATCCAATTACATTATTATGTACTGATTATAAATTATTAGCACATGTTTACGCAAATAGATTAAAAAAAGGTATTGCTAAAGTTATCAGCGAAACCCAATCAGCCTTCATGAAAGGCAGGCATATTCATAATCACATACATTTGGTATTAGATATGCTGGATTATAGCGATTTCATAAGTGGATAATGGGTTTATTCTTTTTCTGGATTTCTTTAAAGCCTTTGATATGTTAGACCACCTATATTTATACAGAGCATTAAAATCATTTGGATTCGGTGAAAATGTATAAATATAATAAAACTCATGTACTCAGATATTAATAGCTCTGTTTCCTTGAGTTCAGGAACATCTCCAGATTTGAGATTTCAAGAGGAGTAAGACAAGGTTGCCCAGTCTCCCCTCTCTTATTCATAGTGGCTGCTGAGTTATTGGCAATACTAATTAAAAACTCCCCTGATATACATGGGTTAAATGTCTTTGGTAAAATATTCATTATCAGTCAGTTTGCAGATGACACAGCGATTATTCTTAAAAACACCACACGAGTGTCTTCTGTTGTTGACAAGATTGTTGTGTTCTCTAAGGCTTCAGGCTTATGTCTTAACTTAAAAAATGTGAACTTAAGCCTATTCATAAATGTGAGATAGACAGTATCGACTCTATTCCAATCAAAAAACGAAATTAAGTATCTAGGAATTACCATTACTAAAAACTTAAAAAATTGAGAATTGTTGAATATCAATAATAGTTTTTGGTTACAGAGAGATTTATCCATATTTGGAAGTATTCTATTATCAAAAAAAGCAGGGGATTGCTAGATTAAACCCATCTCAGTCGTTGTATGTTTCCCCCCAAAATATTAAGCGCATACATTTTACAATCTTTAAATGTACAGTATATGGCGTAACAAAACCCATTTCATAAGAAAGTCAGAACTAGTAAAGTATTCAGATGGTGGGCTCAAAGCCATTGACTTTGAATCCTTGATCGGGACCTTTAAGCTAAAATGGTTAAGGGCCTGCTTAAGCAATAGTGATTCTACGTGGTTTCTTATTCCAAATCACTTATTCAGAGAATTGTGAGGTTTGGAATCTTTGCTTAGTTGTGACTATGATGCTGCACGACTCCCAATAAAATTATCAAACTATTAGAAACAGGCATTGCTATATTGGAAATTGGTCTTTTCTCAAAATTTCACACCTCACAGCTCAATGTTATGGAATAATAGAGTGATCAAAATAAACAAGAAATCTGTGTTTGAAAAAAAAAAGGTTTGATAAAAATGTTATATTTGTCAGAGATTTACTGGATGCACAGGGCGTATATATGCTGTATAATGATTTCATACACAAATTCAACCTCTTAATTACAAACAAACAATTAATTAAAATGATTAAGGCCATTCCCAAGGCTCTAATACTCATCATTAGAGGTGTACTGCAGTATCACAAACTTAGTCCTACTTACCCATCCTTATTGATTAATGGTTTACACTTTCTAAATATTAAATGTAATAACAAATGGTTTTGTGATGCTCTAAATATGGCTATATTTAATGATTTCAAATCTAAATACAAGAATGACATCATAGATCAGTCAAGGCTTAGAAAATCAAGAACCTTCTATTTAACCTGCCCAATTCCACCAAAAGCTAAAGAAACTCACTTTAAAATCATTAGCAATATATATATATATATTTCCATCCAGTGAATTTCTTCATAAAAGATTTCGTTTTGAAAATATCCCTTGTGTATTTTGCTTATCTAATACTGAATCTTAAGAACACTTATTTTTTTCATATTATTTAATTTTGGAAGGTAAATCATGCTTGGTTATCTATAAAAATTTCAGCCACAGTACTACAACCATGCTTTATTTAAACAAATAAATCAAATGTTTTACATATTCTGGAATTATTTACACCTTCACATGAGATGGTTTAAATCTGCACATGTAAATTATGTGTTTGTCGCCTTAAACAAGTTTTTGGGAAAAATTCTGTAACTGAGTAAAGTTATTTGAGAAAAGTACATGAAAGTAAAAATACTTTAAGTAACCACTTCTAACTTGGCATACATTGATAAAGAACACTATCACAAAACTTGACAACCCATATAAAAGTCTACCATAGTAAAAGCATAGCACAGTGAAAGCATGGTAAACAATAGGTAAGCATTGTAAAGAATAACAAGCTAACATGACCCCAGGGGCTAGGCACCGCATGTATTTTACAGTGCCCCAAATCTATATGATCTACATTTAAATAAATAAATAAATATGAAATCATAATGCAAAACAGTGAATAACTGTAGATGCGTTAACATGCTTACTGCAAGATGAAACCAAAGCACTGATGCAGCCTATAATAATCTTTCCCGCACAATCCCCAGGCAGTTGCTTAGTAACTCCAATTATAAGTTACGACCTCAGTAACTGAGCGAGCTGAGGAGAGCATGAATTTGGTACCATGTCGGGGGTGGGGAGGAAACATAAAAAATAAAATAGTAAATAGCTGTAGTAGAGAAGAAGTAAAAACGAGAGAAATTACTGGCCAGGTAGGTGTAAAGTAATTATATGTTTAACGTGAAACTAGAAGTTATTATAACATTTTAGCACTCGTCAAAATTGCAAATGTGACCTTTTTTTAATTGCTGTGTTTTTTTTTTAATTGGCAATTTATTATTTCATGTACGAAGGAATAAAATATGCAGGCAATTGTGTTTGACAGCACGAGTGAAGGAGAAATAGACCCTGAGGAGTAGATGTACTAAGATGAGCCACACACAGCGCAAACATACTGCAATTTGCATTACTGTTGCAACAATTCGCAAAGTATACATTTTGTTGTATGTACTAAGAGAAAATATGTTAATAAAGGGAGCCGCAATATACTACATTTCATTTTTTCAAATAAATAATGAAAGGCAGTTTAATCCCATCAGATTCTATAGTGCAGCCCCCACCTTCACCCCCAAATAACACAAAATGAAACTAAATGATTTTTAGCATTTTTTTAAAATGATTGTGATTATTATTATTATTATTATTATTATTATTATTATTATTATTATTATTATTAACTTGACCTACTTAGTATCCTAGACAATTAACACAAAATAGATCATGGTGCTGCATTAATATGTACCAGTATTTCCTGCACTGAAGCAGGAGGCGATTAGGGAGGAGTCAGCTGACTAAGCAGTGTTGTTCGCGCTTGTTTGATACATCGCAAGATCTTTTTATCATGTCTGCTTGGTGATATTAAAAATGTTTGTGAACGAGGTGAAACAAAAGATAGCGCAGGGTTTATATCATGTAGTGGATACTAGCTTGAGAGGTAAATCAGAAGTGTGGAATTATTTTGGAATCATAGCAAATTAAAATAATGAACATGTGACTGGATTTGTTGCTTGTAAAACCTGCCATTATGTTTTTGTGAACAACAGCCACAAAACTGGTACATTATCTCTGCGAAAGCACGGGTGTAGCTCCCTTTCAACTGGCGGCACAAAAGGAATAGACATGTATTTTATAGTAAAGTAAGTAGAGGTAGTTAATATGTTACAGTGTTAAAATATATCCAGACCACAAGAGAAAGCTACCATGCTGTGTAGCCTATTGTGTAAACTCAATCTGTGGAGAATGGTAGAGATATCTGTGTGTGAATGTGAGAGCGTGAGAGAGTCTGTTGACGCAAGCATTCGGTTTGGGGGTTTGGGTCGGATTGCATGTCTTATTAAAGCGGGTCGGGTCGCGGGTAAGAAGACGGTGTTGCAGCGGGTTGTGGGTTTGGGCCGGTTCCTATAGTAGCGGGTATGTGTCGGAAGTGGGTCGTAAAAATCGGACCCGCGCAGGACTCTACCTGGAGAGGTTAGCAGTACATGTGTGCAGTCTATTGCTCCCAACACGTTAGGGAAACCAGAAATGTCATAGAAATTTGTTTTCAAGCCTAAATACACCCTGCTTTTAGGGAAAAATAGGTATTTGGCTGCACAACTGGCAACGCAGAAGAAAAAGTGGACTGGGAAATGCCAGCAACAATTGCGACTGTTTAAAACATGCTTTCAAAAGTTCTTAACATATTGCTGCAATTGTAAGTGTCGCAATTGCCAGCAGCTTTAGTACATTTCTTTATAATATTTGAGAACCCTCATATGCACTATCTCCACCTCCTTTTTGCGAATTTATGAAGGAACACCCATAATTACAAATTAATCTAAGGCTGAACCACAAAGAAAACCTGCTGCCGCAAAGGATAGAGTATTAATATATGCTTAATATATCCAAGCCATTTCATAATGAAATAAAAGCACATATTGATGTACCAATAGGTGTAACAACACTGGTCAATGTTGAAACATAAGTCACAAACTGCAATGTTGTTTTTATGGGTGTTCTCATATTTTTTTAGTACTCCGATTTAGTTTAACAAATGCAAATCTATTTACCAGAAATAACCATGAATGTGTAATTTCCTTAAAGTTAAATATATTAAAGGAAATAATGACCTAACAGCATTTTTCTTTATTGCTAGTTTGTCCCTTATTACAAAGGTTTATTACAGTGGCCCTGAAGTGCAAAACACAAGCAAATACAATGACGACATACAAACAAAAAGTTACCGACTTACAAATAAAAATGTTTTGACTTACAAACATACAAAAAGTAAGTGACTTACAAACAAAAAGGTAGCAACTTAAAAATAAAAAAGGTATTGACATGCAAACAAAGATAGCAACATGCAAAAAAATTCCAGAACAGAAATAACTTTGAAATCTGAAAAGGAACAGTTAAGTGAACGGGTGCTCAATTACTGTGATGTTGGACGGCAAAGTGCATTGTCTTTGTACAGTTCTTAGTATGTGGTTTTTTTTTAATATATTTTATTTTTCTTTTTATAAACAATATTGGAATATAGTACTTTAGCAAAGCTGAAGCGGTGTTGAGAGTGAGTGTAAAACTGTTTGGTCTAAAAATATTTTGACTTTGCTGTCCAGGACCACAGTAGTTGACTGAATGTTCCTCAAATCGCAGATCTGTGATCCCTTTCCCTCCACTATCTTGCACCCACCCACTAAAGTGTTCCATTTCTGTTTTCGAGGTTGTTTTGTAATTTGTTTGCAAGTTGCTAACTTTTTGTTTGCATGCCACAAAGTGTAAAAAAGCATAGTAAAAGCAATAAAGTCAGCACTGTGAGAGTTATGGTAAAGCATATTACAAAAAAAACCAAACATGGCACACCATGATTAACTATAGTATGTGTACAGTATAACCATGGGAAAACAAACAATAACATGTACAGTGGTAAACTTGTATAAGGGGTAGTTGACACATTCTAAAAGAAAAACATGACAAAAGCTGCTGATTTTCAATCCAAGAACATCTTCAAAACATAAAAGATGATTCATTATGCCACCTGATACTGTATGTGACAACCTTTCGACATGTTAAAAAAAAAGCTGCTTTAGACTAAATCATTGTGCAAGCTTGCTGGAATAAAGCCATTAAAAAAATATGTGAAATTCTTGTGGCATTGTGTAAAAATCAGTCCAGGACAGCTAAGACCTTGTAACCAGTTTGAGTTGCCCTTTTATTGTGCTGCTGATGCAGTTTTTGTGCTCAGTGAATTGTAGGAGGATATTGAAGGACATGTGAGAATGGTATGCTTTGTCGACAGTTATAGCAAAGGAAGTGACAATGTCTGTTCTCTTCTTTGCCTGTCTAAAGAAACTACCTTAATTTCTGCTGCTTCTCCCTTTAAACCACAGTTTGTATGTTTGATATGTGTATGTCCAATATGGAGTGTGACTTCAAGTGTCAGATATCATTCCTATGAAACCTAACTACCTGTCTGACAGAATTGACTTAGTTATTCCTCTGAGCTACACTTGAATCTGATTCCCCACTGAGCAAGGTCACTAGTCTTAACAAAAAGAAAGTGGGGTATTGTATGGATTTGTGCACTTACTCCTCATCAAATTCTGGACCAGCTGCCTAATTTTGTTCAAATTATTTAAAAGTTTTCAACATTAAATGGAGGACGCTTGTCAAATGATGTCATCTTTGTTAATTCATGACAGTATATATAAAAACAAAAATGTTAATGTGCTTCTGAGAACCATTGTGTAGAGAAACACCCACATCCATAGAATAAAACATTCATTTGTATTGGCATTGAGAAGAAGTTATATGGATCTGTGTGTCTAGGGAGGAATTCCTCAGTCTAGCCAGATTTGTTGGTTCTTAAATTAAACTGTTTTGCCAACAGAGACAGGGTACTTAAGTGTGCGCTTGCCTAGTGGTCGACTAACTAATTTGGATTGCCTGAGGCCACAAAATCATTGAGAGTTTCCATTCTTGAGCAGCGGATGATGCATGACTGTGCTTTAATGCTCTTAGGTGGAAGGTAGCTATGAAGAGATGCAATATACCATTGAGTCTTTGATAAAATTCTCATCCAGGCTACAAATTCTAGACATTTATTTGAAATAAATTGAGACGGATGATCAGTCGATGACAATTTCCATAATCGTTATACCTTCAGTAATTCATCAAGGTAATGATATTCGTGTCCCTAATGTCACATTTATCCTGTTCTGGGAATGGTGCACATGCTGTGATTTTTAAAAGGATTGATTATACACCAACTGCTTTTCCTCCACCCATAAGTGTGGGGCAATCAGTTATTTTGCCAATAATAACAGTAAGTAACAGAAAGAAAAGAAGATGCAATCTAATTTCCTTCATACAACATATTTTGTTTGCTCTATGACAGCAGGGTTGCAATTACAAAGGTTCTGCTTCTTTAGCTTAGTGTACTATATCCAGACACTGTAATGTACATTGTATTGTACATTATGAGAAGTTTTTACGCTTTGATTACCCTTTTTTTAGTGTTATCAGACATGTACATTTGCTATTCGTGCACAAAGATGTCACTAGTCTATCATAGATTACAGTTTTATTTAAATGTCTAAAAGTAAATGTGATTTTTAGAGCTTTGGAACTGTAATCCTGCGGCTGACTAGGAGTATAAGAATGTATGTTAATTAAATTGTATGTTTTGTTGCATGTGTGTTCTGTATAATTGATACGGGTTCAAATAATGTGGCAGTGAAACATTTATACAAGTCAACACTGGTAATGGAACTTGACTGACAGAATCATAAAGTACAACTGCATTCCAAATCTGAACCATCTCATATTGTGTTCATTGATGTGCCCAGAGGTTAAAACAATATGGCAGTGAAAATGTGCAAAAAGATAATGAAAGAAAATAACAAAACATGTGATCCCCAGACGGTCATCCAGTAAAGGTACTACTGTGTGTCATGTGATCAGGAGTTCAGAGGTTGCCAAAATGGGTAGGGACCCACAGGGAGCGGTGAATTGTCCTTTGCTGTCCCGCAAGTTGGGGTGGAAAATCAACTGGCCTAAATGTATCTTATCTCACCTCAGCAACCCTTCTGAGCATGTTTCCCACAAGACCAGGCAAATATTTCCAGGACTTAACAGAGAACATCATAAAATACAGCTGTGAAATGCAGAGGCAATTAAACTGTACTGTCTCTATAAAAGAGAAAAAGAGAAACCTAAAATGTAACATTACCTCATTATGACAGACATTTTAGTTTAGAGGTCAATGCCATAGACATCAACACATAAAGCATGCAGTCTAATTATATAACTATGGCAGTGTGAAGGCACGGGTGTGTGTGTGTTTTGGGGGGTGGGAATGTGGCTGGAGCTGTGAATTGAACAAGTGAGTAAATGATTAATTAAGGCTCCAGCCACAGATGTATAAATAGGGTGATCCCGGGTGTTAGTTAGAATGATTAGAGTTAATGTTGGTGAAGTATGTGTAAAGTGTTTTCATGTTCCGTGCTGTCTCGTTTGTTTGTTTACCTCAGTGAGTGTTTTTGTAGACCTGTTGTTTTGGCCCTTGTGCTGTTTATTTCGTTATTGTGTTTTGTTCTATGTTCTGTTTAGTGTTTTGTTATTCGTTTATTTGTTATTAAACATGCGCCCGAGTGCTTAACCTGCAACTTCTGTGTCTAAGTCTTCCTTCCTGGTCTAAACATCATTGCCAGTGACGCTATCTTGTCACGATAACCCTGAAGATATTAAATCAGTAAGGGTTAATGTTCCTTGTTAGATTTGCACTCTGGCTATATACTGAAGCAAATAATAAATTTAACTCCATTTTCTATTCACTTTAAATACAGTTTAAATACACTTTTAAAGGCCTGTCTCACTCAAACATGAAAATGTTTATCATTCAGCTCTGTAAGCAACATTTGCTCAGAAAACTGTACTCATAAAATCATTTTTTTTATGACACCGCTATCATTTTGTAAATTATTAATCTCACCCAGGGACGGATTAACCTAAATGCGAATTATGCTATAGCGTAAATTCTGCGTTGTTTGGGACATTTTACAAAAACTGCACATGGGCGAACAGGCAAATTGTACACAGGAAGCTCCCTTACATTTTAGAACATTTCTCTTTAAATAGGGGGGTTGGAATTTTTGAAAAAAAATAGATTGTTTTGCTCGCTTCGGATTACAACTTTATTGAATGCAATGCTACTACTGGTCCGGAGAAGGGATCTACGAACTGGTTTGGAAAGAAAACATTTTTTTTTTTTTTTAATGTAATTATTTTCTGTATAATAATCTGCTGCTATTGTATATATAATAGCTCCTGGACTTTCTACTAAACTAACAAAACCACTGACCCTTTAACCCAAGTGGATCCTCTATTATGCACTTGCTAATACTATGGACATTTGTGACCACTGATGATTTTTTTTCTATCACTTTCTAAAATAATATTGCACTTTGTGTCTTACCTTAGTTTATCTGATTTTGCTCGTCAAATGCATATTTGTGTGAAGGAGAGTTATACAGTGAATGTGTATGTTACTGTGTTTGTTTGTCTGCGATTTACCTGAGGGATTTTCTTTGTGTGTGCTCATTTAAATGCTGCATTGCATTATCTTTTCTAATTTAAATGCTTTTCCAGATTCTTGACAAGAGTACATATTAGTACTGTCGTCTTACAAAAACATGAACAGTTACATGCATCCCAGTGCCGCAGCTAGGAAGTGGCTGTGGCCATCTCCCCCCGAAAAGACGAGGCCGCCAAACCATGAATGAATAATAATAAACAATTAACACACTCCACAGTGGCGCCCTGCCACCTACCCCCCAAATATTTAATTTAATGAAAATCAGCAGCTGAGACACAGCCCGTCCCCCAGAGCATGACTGCGCTGGGGGAGAGAGCCCAGCGTCTCCAACCCGACCACTCACCCTGCAGAACTAAACACGAACCGCTCAGCACTCAGGTAAGAAAAAACCCCCTACTCACATATTTTACATTTTTTAAGGGGAAACCTCAGGGAATCCGTAGCTGAGGGCAGCCCTTCCTCCAGGCTCTAAGCGGTCAACTCCCGTTTCGGCCTCCCAGCGCTTGACCGAGCAGCCGAAACAAAAAGAAGCGACATGAAAGAATAACACACAGAGCTTTTATGCGCTTGCTGATGACATATTGGTTAGGGGTGGATTCTCCTTTGCAGAAAAGCAACCAAGTTTACAATTTCTCAATATGCTATTTCACTTTTATCTTTACAAATATATTCACATACTGTACATGTGTTCTTACAGGTTTTAATGTCCATTTAATGTGTCTATGATCCGTTTATGCTTAATGTGGACCAAAATGTCAGCTAAATTTGCATCCCTTCTAAATACCACTACTGGCGTTTTATTAATTCGCATTGGGTATTTTTCTTTGTACTTTTGTGGATTACCTCTAACCATACCTCTTCTTGTATTTTATTTTTGTATTCTTTCAAAACAAATCCATTTTATACAATCTTTAAAATTCTCACTTATTTTTATTATGGTATTAATGTTATTAGTTTTTACTTCTTCATATGTATTTATATTTTGCAATTCAGTCTCTACTGCTTTCATATAATGAACTTTGTCCATTATTACAATCCCTGAACCTTTATCTGCTGGTCTTACACTGATAATATAATCCTCTATTAATTCATTTTGCACTTCTTCATTTCTAGTTAAATTAAGTGTGCCTTTCTTTTTTGTTTTGGCCTGTTCACCCTAATTTAGTGATGTCCAATTATTTTTTAGGCTCAGCTCACCGCTACCACCCCTGCGCTAAGTCGGGAGGGGCAAGGCGAATACACACTGTCCTCCGAAGCGTTTGCTGTTCTTTACACACTGCAGACTCACCATGCAGCCACCCAGAGCTACAGCACCGGAGGACAACACAGCCCTGGGCAGCTTACAGGCAAACCCACAGGTACCCGGCTAGACCACAGGGGTTGCTGGTGCGTGGCGAGCCGAGGACACCCTGGCCGACCTGGCCCTCCCTCCCCCCGGGGCGGCGCTCGGCCAATTGTGCGCCGCCCCCTGGGAGCTCCCGTCCTAGGTCAGCAAAGGAACAGCCTGGACTCGAACTGGCGATGTCCAGACTATAGGGTGCATCTTGCACTTCACGCGGAGCGCCTTTACTGGATGCGCCACTCGGGAGCTACAACGTGTATCTCTTCCATCTGGAGGAGGCCAATGCCGTTTTCTTTTCATTTGTATTCCATGTTCACTTACATGTTCTGATTGTATGTGTGTTTCATCATGAAAGTATTCTGCTAGCCTCATTTGTCTTTCTCATTCTTTTAACTCTGTTATTATTAACATCCTGCTTTATGTATCTTTTTGCTGGAACAAATTTGAGCCTCTTCCCTACACATTCTTCCTTGGAACATTGCTACACTATTTTCCACAAATTGCCATGGAATCCAAGATATTATCTCTATAATGTGATCATATGTGCTTGTACTAATAGGATTTAGGTAAACAATGTATAAAGTGTCATTTGTATGATCCACACCAGAGCCATAATATTTACTAAAGTTAAAAATTTTAAATATTGAAACAGAATACAGATTCCCATAAGAGGTATTTTCTTACCACTTTTCTTAAGGCTAAAATACACAGTATAATGCATAAAATATAAAGTACAACAAACAATTTCTTGGTTTTATTCTACAAGATCTTAACAACATGGTGATCCCCAAACTGCATGATTTTAGGTTGTCATGGTGCTCTGAAAAATTGACACTCAAATTCTTGATAAACCACCGCCTCCACGAGTCAGTGCAGGGAGTACTGCAGGCGTTTTTTTTTTTAATTATTTTTTGTAAGTTATTTTTTGTGAGAACATGCTCTCCCACCGCTGGCGAGGAAGAGAAAAAGCAGCTGTACCCGCGGCCAGCCCAGATGGAGGGAGCCCGAGCGTCCAGCGACCGAGGGAGAGCCGCACCAGTCCCCAGTGACTGAAGGAGAGCCACATCAGTTCCCCACGACCAAGTCGCACCAGTCCCCAGTAATAGAAGGAGACTACCTGCTGCTCTCACCTCCACCGCCAGGGGAAGACTACTCGCTGCTCACACCTTCACCGCTAGGAGACTGCCTGCCGCTCCCGCCTCCACCGCCTGGGGAGGCCTGCTCGCCGTCGCCTGGGGAGGCCTGCTCGCCGTCGCCTGGGGAGGACTGCTCGCCGTCGCCAGGGGAGGTCTGCTCGCCGTCGCCTGGGGAGGACTGCTCGCCGTCGCCTGGGGAGGCCTGCTCGCCGTCGCCTGGGGAGGCCTGCTCGCCGTCGCCTGGGGAGGACTGCTCGCCGTCGCCTGGGGAGGTCTGCTCACCGTCGCCTGGGGAGGACTGCTCGTCGTCGCCTGGGGAGGACTGCTCGTCGTCGCCTGGGGAGGCCTGCTCGTCGTCGCCTGGGGAGGACTGCTCGCCGTCGCCAGGGGAGGTCTGCTCACCGTCGCCTGGGGAGGCCTGCTCGCCGTCGCCTGGGGAGGCCTGCTCTGCATCGCCTTGGGTTGCCTGTGCGCTATTGCCTGGAGATGCCTACCCAGGAGGTTGTTTGCTACAGACCTCCGGGGATTTGATGGGGCTGGAGGCGCCAGCCTGGGAGCCATTAATTGCTCTGCTGACAGCATTTCTGCTGTCAGCTGGGAAAGCTGCCAGCATTGCCACCAGCAGCAGATCAGTGGCAGGAATGTGCCACACTGCTGTCAGCATTATCGCTGACCGCATTGCTACGGACAACATTATTATTTGTTTATTTAGCAGTCGCCTTTATCCAAGGCGACTTACAGAGACTAGGGTGTGTGAACTATGCATCAGCTGCAGAGTCACTTACAACACGTCTCACCCGAAAGACGGAGCACAAGGAGGTTAAGTGACTTGCTCAGGGTCACACAATGAGTCAGTGGCAAACACGAAATAAATGAATGTTGTACAATTCAGCATTAACTCAAAAAGCAGGTTACTGAAAGAAAATGTGGATATTTTATGCATGTATTCATAAGGCGCTTCAATCTAGCACAAATATTCAAATTAAGAATAAAATGAAAGCATGCAACAGAACTCTACGTTTTCTTTTTTCATGGTTTGTCTTCTGTCACTTATAATCAGTGAATACTTTGAAAAAAAAGTTCACAGTCAATGGAAACCACAGGGTACATGATACAATAAATCATGGTATTGGATAAGCTGGCATTCTGGCACCTGTGCCCAAACAGCATGTCAATAATATCTACAGAGCCGTCAAAATTATTCTTAACTGCATCTTTCAAACTGTCGCTTAGTTTCATGTACCACAACACAACATAATTTATTTCCACTTCCCTCAGCAGTGGCACGTTCACAATACATTCTTTCAGCATATTTTTATCCATTGATGCCCAAGTGGCTATCTCCAGTGGATTAAACAGTTAGCCAAGAGAAGTCAAGAGAAATTCTTTGCAGTGTTGTTTAATTGTTATGCGTGATTTTAGCATTTTAGAAACAGGTCTCTTCTCCTCCATCACAATTTTAATTCCCAAACGACTTGCTCCAAATTCTACATCTGCGCAAGTGCTAGTCAGAGCTTCTGTTTCCCTTCAGACCGTGTCTATGGAAACGGCTGAGCCTTGACAGCTACGATTGCAAGTATTTATTTAAAGTAGTTTTTGTATAAACCTCCCAATTTAAAAATGTCATTCTATGTTTGCTTTATAATGATTTTTCATTTTATTTTGTTCTACATTTGCATTTCATTTTATTTCGGTTTATATGTTGCATTTCGTTTTATATTGTGCTATTTCGTATTTGCAAAAAACACGGGTCTCTAGCAATGTGCATTTAATTAATTGTATGGTTATTAATATGTATACCATCTGAAAAATTAGCTAGCCCCAACCTAGTTATCATAAAGCATGACAAATAAATACTTAAAATTTTTAAAAAACTGAAACTTACAAAGCAACCCTGACAAATCAGGTTAATGTAAAAAACCTAAATCTTAATTTGACACTCAAATTGATCTTTAATATATTATTTATCTAGTTTCCTGTAGTTTATGTGGATGATTCATCACACTCTTCAATCACTGTACACTTCACAGAGGGAGAGAGGAAAATAAGTATCCAAAACACAAATACCAAAACTTTACCAGATTATCTGGGCCTGTTTTTTTTTGTCACCTAGATATACAAAGAGCTTGTTTATATAAAACATTTTAAAGTTATCACTGTCAGTAAATTATTATAAAATGTGGCTTCTCTGTATAAGCAAATATCTGTTTCTTAAAGAAACCGATAAAACTAAGACAATGTAAACACTTTAAAATAATTAAGCACTCCATTCAAATTAGGTGTATGCATACGGTACAGGAACTTGTTCTGAGGGAACAATAATTTGAAAATATGCACTTTATAGACTGACATGTTAAGTGTGTTGCCCACAGGGACTAAAGCCCAGCATATACTGGGAAACAATTATTATTTCAGGTAAACTTTTGGTAATGTTTTTTTTTTTTTTTTTTTTTTTTTTTTTAATGTTTTTAAGCAACACATGATCATTGTTACTTAAACAATGAGTCACATACAAATAATCTCACCATTTCTGGTGCTTTGACTTGCACCAACTGATCAAATCGGTACTTTGATGTACTAAAGATATACATATATTAAAACTATAAGAGCACATGTATAAAAAGAATTGTAATAACCTACAGTACATGTCTCACATTTTAGAAGGGATTTTGTATTAGGTAAAGTATTGTAACTCTACATATTTTACTTTTGAAACTAAGCATTTTAATTGCATTTATGTCCCTGCTGTTTACAAAACATCATATTCTGTACTCAATGGAGTGGAGAGAGTGTCCATGGTTTGGACCAATGGGGATAAGGAATAATCTGAAACTGCCACTCTGGTGGACGTTCACACTATACAGTTTAAACAACTTGTGAAAACACTGTTCTATAGTTTAATAACTCCCAATGGGAGGCCGAGTCAAATGGTCGCATGCAGGACTGGGAACAGGAGTTATGTGTTTTTGGTCTTTGTTAATTATAAATAGGGCTTGAATTTTTGGGGTTTTTATTTTTTGTTCAGTTCGGGTGGGGGGCTATAGTTATCTTTTTTAAAATTATATTTTGGCAAAAATTGTTTTTTTTCAGTTATTAAAAATAAAAACCACTCAAACGCATAGTTTCTGTAATACATACACAAAGGTTAACTTTCTTTGTTGAAGTGAGGATGTCCATATTAGGATACTGGCAATGTAGAACTTTGGATGCATTTTGAATCCGAGAATTGTGAGAAGTAACAGATTTAATTTTACGCCCATTACTGCCTGCGTATCTATCACATTACAGTTAATGTTTGGTTTTTTTTCTGCCCACCCCATCATATGACTATAGCGTACTTTAGTAATTAATCTCAGCATACAAGTAGTTATTTAATTTTTTTTCCTAAGATTAAACATTCATCATGATACTCTGAAAGGTTTGATATTTATCTAGCTATAATAATAATAATGTTAATCGTAACAATAATAATTAAGCAGTTGTTGTACACAAGAAAAACTTTAATATGCATTAGTAGAAGCACAACTGGACAGCAGTTTTACATTTCAATAACATTTTTGGTTCATCACTGAATAAAACCGTAATGCTATAAAAACGAACTGGCAATGCCATGTTGCTCATTTGTTTGGGTTCATGGTCATTAAACCCATTGCTAAGCAAATGTCGCATTGACGCAAATGACACATAATCTATTATGTAGTACACAAAAATGTTGATTGGTCAGTTGCAATGTCTTTTCACACTGCTCGCCTTCTGAAAGCTGTTTTCTTTTTATTGAAAGAGAGTCGGGAATGATTGGCTGTTTTAAAAACATGTGGCCAAAATCCACATTTATCAGTTTAAAAAAATAAAAAACGAATCTTCTAAATAGATTTGGTTAAAAGCAAAAACTTCAAGCCCTGTTTAAACCATATTTATTTAATTTTATTTAAATATATTCTTAATTGCGAATGGTCTTTTTAGGTAAATATAGCCAGTTGTGCAAACTTGTTTTACTTTATTTTCATGTTTACCCATGTTTATTGTTCTTAAAATCTGTTCTTAAAATCAAGCAACCACAGAGATATACAAAAGACCTGCTAATCCAAACTAGTTTAGCCAGACCCTGTTCAGGGGTGCATATCCTAAAAGCTACCTTAACCTAACCAACCTCATTCATACACTATTTCCACAGCTACTTTCAGCAAACATTTCATTATGAAGTGTGCTTCAGATTAGCTTCAGAATAGCAGGGTTAGGATTAGCTAGAGACTGACATCCCTCACTCAGATGCATTCACTACATCTAAAAAATCAATTGGTCTTGAGTGACCGACTTCATACTCTGCCTGAAATCATTAGCTATTATGTTGTTAACAACCCTTTTTCCTTTTTTTGGTTTGTTTTAATACAGTTTGTACAGGATTTTTTTTGTTGGTTTACTTTTATGTTTAGAAAGTTTTATACTAAGGTAAAGATTACAGTGTGTAGTGCATATTTAAAAAAAATATATTATTATTATTTATTTCTTAGCAGACGCCCTTATCCAGGGCGACTTACAATTGTTACAAGATATCACATTATACATTATATCACATTATTTTACATACAATTACCCATTTATATAGTTGGGTTTTTACTGGAGCAATCTAGGTAAAGTACCTTGCTCAAGGGTACAACAGCAGTGTCCCCCACTGGTTTGTTTTAATACAGTTTGTACAGGATTTTTTTTGTTGGTACAACAGCAGTGTCCCCCACTGGGGATTGAACCCACAACCCTCCGGTCAAGAGTCCAGAGCCCTAACCACTACTCCACACTGCTGCCTTATAATGCAGTTTCCCCCCTTACAGATATCAAAGTATGACTTTTTTTTTTAGTTGAGGTAATTAGATATAAATTACCTCAACTACTTTTTAAGATTTCAGTTTTGTGAACCCTGGTTTCAATTTATACATATACAGTATATATACATATATATAGTTAGGGTTGAGTTGGGTGCTCAATGGTAAATCTTTAACTTTGCACTTTAATAACTTTGGTGTGGTTTGTCGGAATTGCCCACAGATTTGCATGTTCCATTGACTTGCATTTTTTTTTGTAAAAGTTTTTGTACAAACACATTTTTGTACAAACACATAGGTTCTGTTGCGTACAGTGGCTCTCAAAAGTATTCACCCCCCTTGGACTTTTCCACATTTTATTGTGTTACAACATGGAATCAAAATGGATTTAATTAGGAGTTTTTGCCACTGATCAACACAAAAAAGTCCATAATGTCAAAGTGAAAAATAAAATCTACAGATTGTTCTAAATTAATTACAAATACAAAACAGAAAATAATTGATTGCATAAGTATTCACCCCCTTGAGTCAATATTTGGTAGAGGCACCTTTGGCAGCAATTACAGCCATGAGTCTATTTGGATAAGTCTCTACCAGCTTTGCACATCTGGACACTGCAATTTCTGCCCATTCTTTTTGCAAAATTGCTCAAGCTCCATCAAGTTGGATGGGGACCTTTGGTGAACAGCAATTTTCAACTCTTTCCATATATTCTCAATTGGATTGAGATCCGGGCTTTGAATGGCCCACTCCAGGACAATCTTTTTGTTTTTATAGCCACTCCAGTGTGGCTTTGGCTGTATGTTTGGGGTCATTGTCCTGCTGGAAGATGAATCTTCTCCCAAGTCCCAGATCTCTTGCAGACTTCAGCAGGTTTTCCTCCAGGATTTCTCTTTACTTTGCTGCATCCATTTTGCCCTCTACCTTCACAAGCTTTCCAGGCCCTGACGCAGAGAAGCATCCCCATAGCATGCTTCACGGTAGGTATGGTGTTCTCAGGATGATGATGAGGCAGTGTTAGGCTTGCGCCAAACATACCGCTTAGCGTTGAGGCCAGAAAGCTCTATTTTGGTCTTATCAGACCATAGAATCTTCTTCCACTTGGTCTCAGAGTCTCTCACATGCCTTCTGGCAAACTCTAGCCGAGATTTGATGTGAGTTTTTTTCAACAATGGCTTTCTTTTTGCCACTCTCCCATAAAGGCCAGTTTTGTGAAGCACCCAGGCTATTGTTGCTGTATGCACAGTGTCTCCCAGCTCAGCCATGGAAGACTGTAACTCCTTTAGAGTTGCCATAGGCCTCTTGGTGGCCTCCCTGACTAGTGCCCTTCTCGCCCGCTTTTGAGGATGGCCTGTTCTAGACAGATTCACAGTTGTGCCATATTCTCTCCATTTCTTAATAATGGACTTTACTGTGCTCCAGGGGATATTCAATGCCTTGGAAATGTTCTTATATCCTACCCCTGATTGGTGCTTTTGAAGAACCTTATTCCAGATTTGCTTTGAATGTTCCTTCGTCTTCATGATGTAGTTTTTGTTAGGAAATGTTCTAACCAACTGTGGGACCTCCCAGAGACAGGTGTATTTAACCTGAAATCATGTGAAACACCTTAATTGCATACAGGTGGACTCCATTCAACTAATTATGTGACTTCTAAAGACAATTGGTTGCACCAGAGCTTATATAGGTGTGTCATAGCAAAGGGGGTGAATACTTATGCAATCAATTATTTTCTGTTTTATATTTGTAATTAATTTAGAACAATTTGTAGATTTTATTTTTCACTTTGACATTATGGACTTTTTTGTGTTGATCAGTGGCAAAAACTCCTAATTAAATCCATTTTGATTCCATGTTGTAACACAATAAAATATGGAAAAGTCCAAGGGGGGTGAATACTTTTGAGAGTCACTGTATATGCACTTTGTTATGTAGGCAATATAAACACTTTTTTTTTTTTTTAAATACTTATTTACATCGTTTCAGTTGTACAGTTTTGTATGTATATGATATATCTGTATATACACACATTTTTTTTTCAAATATTTGTTTATTTCATTTTGTACCATTTTTTGCAGTGGCGCGTTATGTAATATGTCTGTATATATAAACACATTTCTGTTCAAATGTCCGTTTATTTACAATGTGGAGATGCTTTATATGACATTCCTTAATAAAACTACAACTTAAATTCAATTGTTTGTCCTTTCATTATAATATTTATGTTGTTTTTAATACACCAGTCAAATTGACCGGTCATGGTTGTTCTAGGTATGTGTATAAACGTGGTCGTTCTAGTGTTAATCCATTTATTATTCTGCCTCTGTATGAGATAAATTCAATAACGAGGTATACTGGCACACAAATGAGTCAGTAAATATTGGATAGTTCTTGATTGTCTTCACTCTACATTTAAATAGGAAACAGATAGAGATTGGTGATTTCCATACACTAGATTTATTTTTATGTATTTATGTATCTATGTATTTATATGTCGTATTTTTGGTAATGACAAATAACAATCCAGCATTTCATTACAACATGATTTTAATTATTGTTATAGCTAACAGGAATGGTCATTCCCCTACTTTTATCCTTAGAATACAGTATCTGAGTTGAGTGCTATTTATTTTTACTGCTCCATTTTCACATCAAATCAGACAAGTGTACTTGTTATGCTAGTACTTTTGTAAGCGGTTCCCTTGATTCATTTTTCAGGATCCTGTGAATGAGTTAAACTGAAAAAATAATACAAATGCACACAGCCTCTGGTCTCTACAGTCTCATGTCTGGAGTGTCTCACTTTGTTTACGTTTATTGTTCCCAAGCAACAATTCAGTTTGTGTTTACAGAAGAGCTATAGGACGGCCAGAAAGCCGCTACAATCTACCTTCTCCCGAGTTTACACTACCTAATTAAGCTGTCCTAAAACCTAAATCAGATTAGAGCCATCCTAAGTGGCAAGTGGAAACGGGGTACAAATAACTGTCCAGCCATTTATATGCATTTCATGCATTTATATGACAAAGGCCATCAACATGATTATCATTATGATTGTTGTGTGTATCAATAATAAATACAGTGAAGAGAAGCCTATGAAAACATGTCCAATACATTTTTGTTTGAACTAAAATAATTATTCAAAGAATAGAGAATCCCTAAATGTTTCTAAATATGCTATTAACTACATAATCCCTAATGATTTCCCTCAAATCAATCTAATATCACCCCCAGGTCTTTAGTTTTACTCTCTCTCGTTTATCTAAACAATCACTTGCATGCTGAATTATATTTTAAGGTCTGTCAGATGGCTGATACGGTATGTGTCTCAGGTAATATTATTGATTTCAAACATTGATTTCGAAAATCCAGATTTTTCTTCCTCTGTCAAAATGTAGACTTGTCATCCCCTGATTTTAAAAGATACTGTAGTAGCTAATAAGAACAATTATTTAGCATCTACTCAGAGCTCTAAGCTAACCAGCACAATGCCATAAAACTGTTGTACGACCAAGTTGATTTCTAGAGGTAATACACTGAAATGCCACAAACAGAAATGGAGGTTGTCATATAATAGCATCCATTAACACAATATTTAGTCCCCCACTTAAGATTCTTCTCCCCCCCCCTCCCCCTCACAGTTCCAGAGAGGATATAAATGGCCTAATAGCAATTTCTAAAACAACCTTTCTGAAATTCAGCAATAGAGAATGAAAGAGAACAAAAGTAATAGAATATAAACAGGTAACAAATACAAAATGAAAAATAAGGTATATAAAACATGATTTTAAGAATGTATTCTACAGAAGCAGATCACTATAATAAAACTTGGTAGTGTGTAGTAGTAGGTCAAATGTAGAAACATTTGCTACCATGTACGCTACTTAGGTAAATAAAGATAATGCTGAAAATAAATCTGTTCTTGATATTATTTTTTGTAACTTAGAACATAATGCAAGGGAGTATCACATTTATAAAGCAAAGTAAAATTTAGTTGATCTGTAGCAAATAGGAAAACTAGTTTAACAAATTAAAAGGCTATTTTTTATATTTAAAATACAGTACAGTATACAGTACTGGTATCTGAAAATACATTAGAATATTTTCTGCCATTTATTTGAAATACACATTTATTATTATTGCTGGACATGTTCATGTCAAGAAAAATGCTTTCAGTTATTAGCTTTGTCTGCAAGTGGCTTGAAGTAAATTGCTAAGTCAGACTAATCAGCTTGATGTTTTGACAGTCAGTTGTAAAATTAAATTCCACTGAGTGATGCCTTTAACAATACTTAAGGACTGCTCAGTGAAGCATACAGGCACACTTACATATGTTAACTGTAACCAATACCTGTGATGGGGCTTATTTTAAGAAATAAGCATACCACAACAAGCTGAAATGGCAAATATATTATTATAAATACTGAGCCATAATTTCCCAACAATCTCATGTTTTCTTATTTGTTATATCTTAATTGTGTTATCAGCAACTTGCAGAATTACATCTTCATGACCTATATCCACTGTTTGCACAAACTCCAAATATACCTCAAAATTATGATAATGTCCAAACCAAGTTTCATCACAGTTGAATACGTACAATACTAAATGTATCAATGCGTTAACTTAACAAGTTTCGTCAGAATTGGAAAAGGAATCTAGATGAATGAAAAGGGTGTGACAAACAGTCAGGTGTTCAGACAGACAGGTAACAATTGTATTTAGTCTTAATTTACCCCCATATTCGGATACTGTCAATAACATCTTAACTCAATAAGCAGTTCACTAGATAAATGTGACAGTAAGTGTGACAGTCTTCACGTACCGTACCCGAGACACTCAATAACTTTGCAAAGGTGGTTCTTTATATATATATATGCAAAAAGTGTGACATACTGTATGTATGTACTTTTTAGCCTCCATTAAAACTCCATCCTCAGTGGCAGATAATTAAAGTCTTTCTTCACAACTCTCTTCCACAGATGGGCAAATTCAAACAGACAAGATATGGTTCACAGGCAAGTTGATAAGCGTAAACTTTTAATGTTATGTCTAAGTTCCATTAAGTGGGAATATGTGGGAATGCGTGGAAATTCTACAATTATTTTTCATTTAAAGCCCAGCAAGAAGATTTCAACAAATTGAAAGGTATAGGTTGAAGGTACACAATCATAAACAGGTAAAACCTGTATTGACAACACAGAACATGCAACATGCATACAAATTAGCGGCTATAAAGCAATATACTTTAACATAAACAAAATACACAACATCAATTATATATTTAAAATGGACACCATGAACACAAATGTGTGATGTAAATCAATGGTTTACAAGCAGTGAAAGTGGGTGACAAAATAAATCCATGATTTGACAATGCTAAACAGCATCCCACGTGAAGTTAATTAAGTTCAAGCCTTTAAAACAAGTGTAATCATTTGCACAGGCTGCTTTTATCTCTTGTTGTCCTGCCCTGGGACACCCCATTTACCACCTGATCTGCTGGTATCATGAGATAACATTCCCCTTAGTTGTCCCACATTACTGTGATGTTTTCCCCAACCCCTGTTGTTCTTTATATGTCATACAGTAGCCCTAGATGTTCACATAACTATTTTGTATTGTCCTTTTTTTTAATTGGGCTATATTACTGATATGCTTATAACCAGTATGATCTAACTAATACATATGTAGGTCTGTATTAGTTAGCAATATACCATATTATAGGACAACCGGACACTGCGCTCCCATTGTTTTCTAAGGAGGTCAACTGTTCTATTATTACTCAACAATAAAGAACACCTGGGAAGATGACACTAATTAATGACACCTGTTCTAAAGCCATGTCCTACTGATGGAACAGTTCACACAGATCTCTCACCTTTTATGATAACATTTTTGTTTTTAGCAGACTGGAGTGGTAAACTCTTAAAACTTAATAAAGTTGTGTTGTCTAACCTCATTTCTATTCAATTCTGTACTTCCCATGAAAATAATAATGATCTATATTAGATTATTTTATATTTTCAGTTTTAAAATTGGTCATTTATCCTTGAAGGTTAAATATAGAAGTTGTTGAATTATTATAGATGTAATTTGAAAACTTTAACACTAGAATAAAGTGTAATCCACTTCTCTCCCTTAAATCGTTGAGTTGTGACTGTATATTTTTTTAATTAATGCGTATATTGACAAGTGAGATCTTTTATTTTTTCCACAACATACAAACACGACAACAGGAGAAAGTGCCATGCGGGAAGATTTTTGAAAAATAAATTAAGAAAGAAGGTGCGGGATAGGTAAATGGATTGGGCCACGGCCTTCTGCACACATCTGCATTAGAGTACGGATGCCTTTCAACACAGGATCTATTAAGTCGTGTTTTTCCAAATAAAGTGAACACCAATTTAGTAGCCCTGCCAAATCTCTGTATAGCAATTGGAATCACTTGTGTCAAAGTTGATTGCAAAGTGATGCTCTGGGTTTTGGTGCCACATCTGTATCTGTATCTATGCATGTGTTGTTTTGAAAGATATATGTTAACACTAATGCAGTTGGTTGTACATGGGCTCACCTGAATGATGCTGCCAGATATATATTGTATTTAAATGTATATGACTCCCTTTTCCATTGTCCACTAACAAATACCCATATCCACTTTCCATCACTCAGAATGTGATTTTGCTATTGTTCTTTTTTTTCTTTAGAAAGATGACAGCTCTAATCTAATATGCTGTATTACACTGCGTTTAGCATTGAGATGGGACGATAATTATGGTTTATTATATCACATTAATAGTCAGTAAAAAAAAAACTATCCTATGTATTAAAATGTAAACCAATGCAAGATGACACTAGTGAAGTAAAGTAATATGAGTATTTTGGATGAGCCATCATGCATTCAAACTGTTCACTCCTAATACAGTATACAACACTACAGGACATTAACCATCTAAAAATAAACCCTCCATACAGCAAGTTAGAAAGGGCACAATTATCATCAATAACAACAGGGGGATTCACCTCGGGAACTTGCACCACAGATGAATGTTGGTTAAGCTGCTTTTTTTTGTTGCCAATCAAGTGAATACCTTGTGCATTTTGTATGCCATCATTGAATCAGCAAAGGGAGGTTGTGGGGTATAAATTATTGTACAGCACATTTTTTTCTATAAAGAGTCAAAGGAGAATTGATGAATACATACTATATTCATCTCGAGTCTCTGTTATAGATTTTGTCACTGTTGCACAGGGTCTGTAGATGGGATCTTTCACACTGATAAAAACCAAAGAGGAACATTTTTCATTAAGCATGTCTGCAGTATTTCAGTATGGTAGCCTGTTGTATATAAAAATACAGTATTAAAATGCTGTTGCTTCAAATATCATAACAAACTGATTTCCCATAAATGACCCAATTGAACAGTGTAGTCTTTGAAACCCATTTTTATCAGGTAAAGAATATATTGCTTCAAATGTCATTTAAGTGTCTTTTTTTCATTTCCCTTGTATAGTATGGTGTTTACCATCATTCTCAAATTGCTCTGGGTTCTGTTGCTTCAGCATTAAGTTATTATAATTGGTCGCTAAGTCTGCTGTACCTGGTTTTGCGCTTGTTTTGAGCTTGTCTTGACAATACCAATTGCTGGGACAGAACAACCTTCCTCATTCTGTTCAAACCATGTTGTGATATTACCTTTCAATTCTGACAGCCTCACTTTCTCTACAGTCAACAGGTGGGGCTGGTAAAACTGAGCCGTCACGTTGTTCCATGATTTGAATAGAAGGAGGAAGACTGTTCAGTACAGGGTTATCAAAGCAAGTTCAGCATTGAAGCAACAAAACCTAGAGCCATGTAAAACGATGGGAAACATCTTAAAATAGTAAGAAACATATAAAGAGCAGCTAAAATAACACCAGAGGCTATTGACTCTTAAAGGATGTATTTCTAAAGGACATAAAGGTGGACAATTAAAAACATAAAAAAGGGATGTGCAGTGGATGTTCTTAGCCTTAAACAGTGTTTTTCCTAGTCTTAACCCCACCACCAAAGAAACATGTTACAACATTTTTTTTTGTTTGTTTGTTTTTACAGAAATAAAATTTGAGCTATTAAATAAAACTGGAGTTTCTGTTTCAGTAACATTAAAAAGATTACACTTTGGAGTTAAAAACTTTCAAAATGCTCCCTTGTGTTTAAGATATGTTTGAATTATTATAGTGTACATATTTCTTAAAAAAAAAAAAAAAAGAAAAAATCTGTGCTTGAGATGTATTAATTCATGGTTGCTGACCAAAAAAAGAAACATTTTTAATTGGGTCTTTAAATTGTAAATCTGTGTAACTTGGCTTTGAAAAGGTCACTCAGGCTAAGATATATTTGAAAATGTATGAAAGCACAAAAGATAAATAATCATAATTTGTACTACAGTGCCTCCTGGGAATGGTTTATATAAAATATGGAGGTACTGTGATTAGAGAAGAACATCAAGGCAAAGGTTTTGCAATAGATTTACAGTCTATTCCTTTTCCACTGGTTTGTCAGTGCACCTCTGCACACACTAAATAAAAACAAAAGCTTAATCACCTTGTGAGTGCCAAAGTTACATCTGCTGCTTTCTTATTTTGCAAACACTTCATAACTAAACCCGACTGAAACCAACTACATAAATTGCAAAAAAGTTGTTCTTAAAACTAGCCTTTTTCCTCTGTAAAAGTGTTTGTGCCTAAGATAAAACCTATACACAGAAATGAATCTGTGTGTATGACTAAACATAGAAAACAGTTGCTTTTTAATGGGTCACTGTGTAAACCCAGGGATTTATTTACCTCTAGCCCTTGCTACTGTACTAGAGAGAACCACTAAAAAGATACTCCTGCTGTCAGGAAACATCTGACAGATTGAACTGAGGTCCCTTTCCTGTCTGTGGTTAGACATCAGAACACTGCGGTGGATATCTCTCCTTACACTCAAGTTCTCCTGGTAAAATATTAAGGCACTTGCCCATGGGAAATAATTTACAGTATCTCCATGTAGCCAGTTTACATTAGTAAGTGAAAGTCTACTCCTGTGTTTTGTGAGCCATATATATATATATATATCCTAGCCTTATGCTCTTTCTTCCCACAGGACATATCAGATGTCTTTCTCCTAGGCTTCTTTTACATTACGCTTTTCTATATGCAATCACTTTTGCTTACTTGCTAGTGGTAGATTATTTGTAATCCTGTGCAATCATAAAGTTTAAAATCCATGAAGCAATCTTAAGCCATGTTTCTTTACTATGCTCTCATCACTATTATGTGCTTCAAGAGTAATAAACATTATCAGTGTCGGAGTTAAAAAAACAGGCATTTTATGCCATTTCAATCAGGTTTGACTTGCATTGTGACAGAGCGTACCCTTCACATCTTAGAAAGCAGTTGGTGGAATTGTACAGGGTATTTGTCATGGCATTGCATCAATATGGATTCAAATTCCTCAGTCCAATTAGAGATACAGAAACATGCAAAATCTTAACAGAAATGTAGCATAACAACGTAGACATTTTGAAGAATACCTATATATATATATATATATATATATATATATATACAGACGTGCTCAAATTTGTTGGTACCCTTACAGATCATTGAAATAATGCTTCATTCCTCCTGAAAAGTGATGAAATTAAAAGCTATTTTATCATGTATACTTGCATGCCTTTGGTATGTCATAGAATAAAGCAAAGAAGCTGTGAAAAGAGATGAATTATTGCTTATTCTACAAAGATATTCTAAAATGGCCTGGACACATTTGTTGGTACCCCTTAGAAAAGATAATAAATAACTGGATTATAGTGATATTTCAAACTAATTAGTTTCTTTAATTAGTATCACACATGTCTCCAATCTTGTAATCAGTCATTCAGCCTATTTAAATTGAGAAAAGTAGTCACTGTGCTGTTTGGTATCATTGTGTGCACCACACTGAACATGGACCAGAGAAAGCAAAGGAGAGAGTTGTCTGAGGAGATCAGAAAGAAAATAATAGACAAGCATGGTAAAGGTAAAGGCTACAAGACCATCTCCAAGCAGCTTGATGTTCCTGTGACAACAGTTGCAAATATTATTAAGAAGTTTAAGGTCCATGGAACTGTAGCCAACCTCCCTGGGCGCGGCCGCAAGAGGAAAATCGACCCCAGAGTGAACAGGAGGATAGTGCGAATGGTAGAAAAAGAACCAAGGATAACTGCCAAAGAGATACAAGCTGAACTCCAAGGTGAAGGTACGTCAGTTTCTGATCGCACCATCCATCGCTTTTTGAGCGAAAGTGGGCTCCATGGAAGAAGACCCAGGAGGACTCCACTTTTGACAGAAAAACATAAAAAAGCCAGACTGGAATTTGCTCAAATGCATATTGACAAGCCACAATCCTTCTGGGAGAATGTCCTTTGGACAGATGAGTCAAAACTGGAGCTTTTTGGCAAGTCACATCAGCTCTATGTTCACAGACGAAAAAATGAAGCTTTCAAAGAAAAGAACACCATACCTACAGTGAAACATGGAGGAGGCTCGGTTATGTTTTGGGGCTGCTTTGCTGCGCCTGGCACAGGGTGCCTTGAATCTGTGCAGGGCACAATGAAATCTCAAGACTATCAAGACATTCTGGAGCGAAACGTACTGCCCAGTGTCAGAAAGCTCTGTCTCAGTCGCAGGTCATGGGTCCTCCAACAGGATAATGACCCAAAACACACAGCTAAAAGCACCCAAGAATGGATAAGAACAAAACATTGGACTAATCTGAAGTGGCCTTCTATGAGTCCTGATCTGAATCCTATCAAACATCTATGGAAAGAGCTGAAACTTGCAGTCTGGAGAAGGCACCCATCAAATCTGAGACAGCGGGAGTAGTTTGCTCAGGAAGAGTGGGCCAAACTACCTGTTAACAGATGCAGAAGTCTCATTGAGAGCTACAGAAAACGTTTGATTGCAGTGATTGCCTCTAAAGGTTGTGCAACAAAATATTAGGTTAGCGGTCCCATCATTTTTGTCCATGCCATTTTCATTTGTTTTATTATTTACAATATTATGTTGAATAAAAAAATCAAAAGCAAAGTCTGATTTCGATTAAATATGGAATAAACAATGGTGGATGCCAATTACTTTTGTCAGTTTCAAGTTATTTCAGAGAAAATTGTGCATTCTTCGTTTTTTGTGGAGGGGTACCAACAAATTTGAGCACGTCTGTATATACTGTGTATATATATATATATATATATATATATATATATATATATATATATCAATCGATTTAAAAAAAACTAATCACGATTAATCTCGCAATTGAAAAATGTAATCTCAGTTGATCTTTGTTTTAATACAATGATACAATTACTGCATCAATCTAATTCAAATGTGTTTTATAACTGATATTATTATTATTACTATTATTATTAATATTATTATTATCATCATCCAAAAAAAACTGTTTTCTTATTTCTGGATTCATAATGTTGGCCCTACTTCATGGTTTTATATTTATTTACACAGAATTATACAGAAAAGGTACAGCATGTGCTGTTATATTGTCTGAACCAACTGCTCAATCACAACGGAGTCAGTTTATTACGCACCTTACTGCATTTCAAATTAAACTGTATATTTTCTAACCAGTTTCCTTTAAAAGGGTATCCGTTATACTCATATACTCATAAAATGTTTTTCACTGCTGTTTAAAAAAACATTTTAAATAAATGTAGTAACTGAAATACAATTAAAAGTCGGTATCTATCCACATTGCAACGGCTTATAACCCAGTAAGTATTACAAGTATTACAACGTACAAATAAATAATAAATAAATAATCTCACGATGGAGCAGGCACGGACATGTACATGAATCCTCGTTATTACAAACCCAGTTTATACAGGAATTTCATTCCCAACCTGGACATGGACTGAATGCCAACATCTAAAACTGAAATAGTTACGGGGCTACTTTCAAGTGGGGCACCCTGTATCGTACTGACAAGACGTAGCTTGATGCACAGGCTTGCAGAGATCCTGAATCAAAAAGAAAGTACTCTTGAAACAGGTTTCATTTGTTGATCTGTTGTTGCTGCCTGTAGCAGAATAACTGCTAGAAAGTGTATTTTGATAAGTGAAGGCGTAAATAATAAACACATAAATAATGAATCAATGATGTGTATCTTATGTTAATAAAAAAAAATGTATTAAAAAGTTTATATTTCACTTGATGCTCATTTTTAACACCCCATAATTAAATGCTATTCGCAGAATGAGCAGCATCTTCAAAATCTGTTAGGGAACTGTGCATTTGCTCAGAGCACCTTTTGCAATTTGATATCGCTTTACTCAAAGACCGAAGAAGCTGTGTGTTCTTTTCTGTTTTGTTCTTTGGTTGCTTGGTATTTTCCATTTCGCAATTTGAGCAAAATAAATAACCTTTCATTTTGTTATTTGATAATTTGTAAATGCTCAAATCACGAAATGGTTATTTTTATCGGTGATTGGCAGAATCCTGACTCTGAGTGTACCATATATATATATATATATATATATATATATATATATATATATATATATATATACTGTATATATTGTTCAATTCTAAAAAAAGGCTAACCACTGTCTTTATCTTGTTTTTATCCTGGAAAAAATGCTTCAGCATAAGATCACCATCAATTTCAATGGAAGTTTGTTTTTAATTTTGTAATACCTAAATGACGTGAAAGTTAGTTGTAGTGTGTCACAAGGCTGCATGATGAATGATCAAATTAAATAAATTAAATCTGTAATGTTAGCATATGGATAATGTATGTACATTTATAATTGTACAAAAATGTAAACATCATCAATCATAACTCACACTGAAGACAGAAATATGGTCTAGAGTGTCACAACTCTGTGTTGTGTAAATACATTTGATTTCTAAAGGCTAACAAATTAACGATACTCAACTGGTAATATGTACACATAAATTAGTGCTTTAAGTAATTGCGTAAAAAGACTGCAACTAAAACTAAACTTTACAGTAGGCTGACCGCCTTGGTTCAGATCTTTGATATTCATCTTCAATTAAATACCTACCACAATTGCAGAGACACGCTTAATTCTGTTTAGCAATACTGTATTCTAATTCATTATCATTATATTCCTTCTTAAAGACGGACAGCTTTATTGATTTACCATTTGGAACCATACCTATCAGAAGATTACAGCATTTACTTTTAGTAAGTGGTAAGGGTGTCCTGACCTTTATAATTACACAGCATTCACCCAATTAATTATTTTTATTTGCTTGTCAAACTGATTGGAATATATTTGGAATATTAGCGAGTGGTCAGAAAGTAGGGGAGGAAGTTATTGTAAAGACACTAAAACTACCAGTAATGAGTAAGATTTTATTATTTTATTTAATATGTAAACATTATACATTTTACAGTATCTCATACAGTACATTTGAAAACCACTGGACAAGCAATAGTTTTCCTCTGCAAACAAATCACATGTTTCCAGCACAGTAGTGGTTAAAAAATAATCTAGTATTATTACCCTACAATGTTGGACCACAACGATGACACAACATAATTCACTTCCAGTCCTTTTCTTGAAATAGTGTACTTTGACAGTGTCATTTCATGCTAAACACCAGTAATGGATTCTCAGTTGTTATTTCACTTAAGTCATTATATTGTCATTTTCTAGGGAATGCTTTGAAATTGAGCTCAGAATGAGCAGTGAGTGCTTGTAAGTGGTGCCGTTTATCATCTCTCAGAATAAAGGTAGACTGTCACAATAAACAGCATTTATTTGTTTCTGTTTATGGCCAGAGGGTTGAATGGAAAACATTACCAGCTGTAATTGCAGGACACATAAATAAGACCAGTCGTTTCCAAATCATAGATCATAGGAAACAATAGCAGATGGCACTCATGTTTCAAATAGATTTGACTGTCATTTTAAACTACATCTTTCAATAAAATATGAATTCAGGTCTGAAATACTTGAAGCAACTAGCATAAAAATGACTGAAATATAAAATTTTGTATTGAGTTTGCTTCTTCCATGTTTGCTGTGTCTATGGCCTCTTGTTTCCTGACAAATTTCTTACTTTTATTTCAGGGGAATGGGACATTATAAGTAGGGGTGTGTATCTTTAGGGCAGCTGGCTCTTTGAGCTAAAATATATATATATATATATATATATATATATATATATATATATATATTGTGAGCGGGTGGGTGCACACAGAGAAAACAGACAGGAGTTTCCAAAACAAAGCACGTTTTTATTTCAGTATTTTATAAGGCTTCCTCCTATACTGCAATGTCAGCTGCGTTATCGAGCCGTGTCCATAACAAAAGTAAACAGTTCAAACAAGAGTTCAAACAAAACAGAACCACCAAAACAAAAATGCCGACGTAAACCAACTGGACCAATAACCACGTCCAGTTGGTGAATAGGTCATTCCACCTGGGGTTTGGGCTTCTTCTACCCTTACTCTGCAGTCCAGTCTTTCATGGATCCCAGCAGCGGACAGGCCGTTCCCCGTAGCCCCTGTAGAGAACAGGGAATTGCAGAGGCAAAGGACCACAACGTTATCCGGCACTGATTCCTGTTCTTCTATTCCAGTCTTGTGGTAGATAAGCCCCAGAGGTTCTCAGGCAGGAAAACAAAACAAACAGCCCACCAGACTGCCGGCACATGCTCCCTTTTACCAGCCAGGCATTTGGCTGTTACAGGCTACAGGTGTGGGCCAATTAAGGCCAATGATAGTCTAACAATAGTCAAGCCAAAATTGCCTACCTAACCACACCTGCAGCCTGTTGGCCCGTTAACTCCTGGTGTTAAACTTGTGAGCTGGCTCACATTCCCTCCCCCTTTGCAGCTGCATATCCCTGGAAAAGAAAACAGAGTCATCATGCAGCCTCGATAGCACATCAGCATTTACATGTTCCTTACCAGCCCGGTGTTTTATATCGAAACAGTAAGGCTGGAGGGTCAAGAACCAGCGTGTAAGACGTGGGTTGCTATCCTTCTGGCTATACAGCCACTTAATAGGGGAATGGTCGGTGACGAGTGTGAAACGGCGGCCCCACAAGTAATACCTAAGACTTTCCAAGGCCCATCTTATGGCCAAGCACTCTTTTTCAATAGTGGCATAATTACGCTCTCGGGGAAGGAGCTTCCTACTTAAGTACATAATCGGATGCTCCTCACCCCCAACTTCTTGCGCTAAAACCGCACCCAAGCCGACATCTGACGCATCAGTCTGTAAAACAAATGGCTTAGAAAAATCTGGGTTACGCAACACGGGGCTAGAGGACAAAGCCTGTTTTAGATCCTGAAATGCCGCTTCACATTGGTCTGACCAGAAAATAGGTTGATTCCTTCTCCCTTTTGTGAGCTCTGTGAGGGGTGTAGCACGAGTGGAGAACTGCGGGATAAATCTCCTATAATACCCCGCCAGTCCCAAGAATGCCCTAACCTGTTTCTGGGTTTTTGGACGAGGGTAATTGTGAAGGACCTCCACCTTTTTTTCCTGGGGCTTCAACCACCCCTGCCCCATAGTATATCCTAGATATTGGGTCTCGGAGAAGGCTAACTTGCACTTCTTTGGATTCGCGGTTAAACCCGCCTCCCTGATCGAGTCTAGCACTGCCTGCAGTCTTTGTAAGTGGGTCCGCCAGTCATCACTGAATATAACAACATCATCTAAATACGCCCCGGCATAGGAGGTGTGAGGACGTAGTACCTGATCCATTAACCTCTGGAAAGTTGCGGGTGCCCCGTGTAGACCAAAAGGCAGAACCACAAATTCAAACAAGCCATCTGGGGTGGCAAAAGCTGTCTTTTCGCAGGAGCTCGGGGTCAACGGCACCTGCCAGTATCCTTTAGTTAAATCCAGGGTGGAGATATATTTGGCAGTTCCCAACCGCTCCAGTAACTCATCTACCCTGGGCATAGGATAAGCATCAAACTTAGACACAGTATTTAATTTCCTGAAATCTATACAGAATCGAATTGACCCGTCTGGTTTAGCCACCATAACCACCGGGCTACACCACTCACTGCGTGACTCCCGGATAACCCCCAACTCCAACATTTTACGTACCTCCTCACGCATGACTTCCCTTCTAGCCTCTGGCACCCTAATGTATCTTTGCTGTACTTTAACTCCTGGTTCGGTTTCGATTTGGTGTTGTGTAAGGTGTGTGGACCCTGGGAGGTCTGAGAAGACTGCTCCATTTCCCTGGATAAGTCGGTCTAACTCGGCTTGCTGTTGCTTACTCAGCTGACTGCCCATAGCTACTGTCAGGGATCTCCCTGGTCGATTCTCCCTCCCTTCTAGGTCCGGCTGCCTGAAAAAAAAACAATCCCGGTCTTTCCAGGGCTTCAACAAATGAATATGATAAATCTGGTGGGTCTTCCGCCTCCCGGGTTGGTGTACCTTGTAGTTAACCGGGCCCATTTTCTCTATAATTTCAACGGGTCCTCTCCACTGGGCTAAAAACTTATGGGGGTCGGATGGGACAAGCACCATTACCCTATCCCCCACCTGAAACTCTCGGACTCGAGCCCCTTGGTTATACTGGCGCTGCTGTACTCCCTGGACCTCCTGGAGATTGCTGGACACCAGGTCCGCCATCTCTGCTAGCCTATTCTGGAGTAGCGTAATGTACTCAGGAACCGCTCGGCCCCGGGCTGGTTCTGCCTCCCATGCTTCCCGCAATACATCAAGAAGGCCCCGGGGTTGTCGTCCAAACAAAAGTTCAAATGGGCTAAACCCGGTGGACGCCTGTGGAACTTCGCGATATGCGAACATCAGGTACGGTAAAAATACATCCCACTCGCGTGGCTGGTTAATAGTGACCCTTCGCAACATCTGTTTTAGTGTTTTATTGAAACGTTCCACTAGCCCATCCGTCTGTGGATGGTAAATGGAAGTGCGCAGGGTTTTAACCTTCAGGAGCGCGCAGAGCTCTTTGAAGACCAGTGACATAAAAGGGGTACCCTGGTCGGTCAGGACCTCCTTAGGTAACCCCACCCTACAAAAGATATGCAGCAATGACTGGGCTATAACTTTGGCCGAGGTATTTCTCAGCGCCACCACCTCGGGGTACCGAGTGGCATAATCTACTACCACTAACACATGTTCAAATCCAGACTTAGTTTTTGGCAGGGGCCCCACTAAATCAATCCCAATCCTTTCAAACGGGACCTCGATGATGGGCATGGGAACCAGCGGGGCTTTAGGGGGCTTCTTACTGGTCACTCGCTGACACTCAGGACAGGACTCACAATACTCCACCACATCACGCCACACCCCTAACCAGTAAAACCTATGCAAAATCCTGGCCCTCGTTTTATCTGCCCCCAGATGTCCCCCAAGCAAGTATACATGTGCTAGATTTAATACAGTCTTTCTCTGGGAGCGCAGTATTACTAGCTGATGGATGTGTTCCCCCGGAATAGTCCCACGTATTACCCGATACAGTAACCCTTGGTTTAATAAAAAATGGGGTGTATGCCTTTCTTCTGCATTTTTCCAGTACTCCTCATCCGCCACCACTGCCTGTTCAAAAGCTGTTTTTAAGTTGCCGTCCTCAATTTGCGCTTGTTTAAGGTTTTCTCTGTCTAACTCGACGGCCTGACTAAGAAAATCTTCTGGTTGGCTTAATTCTGGCAAGATGGGGCTCCTCTGAGGAGTACTGGCCTGTGTGGACGGTCGATCTGCATGTTTCTGTTTAGCTAAAAACTTTCCCCCCTCCTTTTTTTTCTGAGATCTAGTTTTCCTCTCTCCCACAGAGGGCGCTATATCCTCATTATGAAAGGGAAACAGTTCTGTCTCAGCTTCCGGTTTCTGCAACGAGGTGGAAGGTTGGGGTTCCTCCTCCCTCTCTACCTCTGTATTTGGATTGGAGGTGGACGGCTGCGTCCCCTCACCCTGTCCCCATAGGCCCGCCCCAACTTTAACCAACTCTAAAAACTGTGGGCAGTTTTTCCCTATGATCATCGCAAAGGGCAGGGCAGGAACTACACCAACCTTGACAAAAAAATTCTGGCCCACTACCTCCACCCCGATCACTACTGTGGGATATGGTTTAATGTCCCCATGAATACATCGTATGTACACATCCTTACTATCTTGCGTGTACTTCTCCAATGGTACCAAGTCCCTGGTAACTAAAGTCTCTGAACTCCCCGAATCTATCAGAGCAACCACTTCTTGACCCTCCACCCTCACTTTAACAATAAAGGGATCGGTACTCACCGAGCTGGTTTGGAGACATGGTATACTTTGGCTGTGTCCAACATCCATTCTCTCCGGTGACTGCCGCCTGCACTGCCTGGCGATATGCCCCCTAGTGCCACATCGGAAACACTGGATAGATTCCTGCTGATTGGTGGCGACGGCAGGGGCCTCTTGTTTCCCTGGAAGGTGTCGTTGTGGTCCTTGTGGTTCTCTATGGCGGTCGTCTCCAGGCGCCAGTTTTGGGTCCAAGCGGACACGTGACTTGACTGGAATGGTCCCTCTCTTCTCCTGGACCTGCCGGTCCGCATGCCCCAGAACCTGTGCTGCGGTATAGCGTTCCAAAGCAGCTATGGTGTCCTCCAGGGTGCTGGGGTCTGTTTCTGCTACTCGCTCTCTGGCTGCCACAGGAAGGCTCCGGATGAACCTGTCCATTACCACCAACTCGACCACCCGTCCGGGTGAATTGAGCTCAGGGTTAAGCCATTTCTTCGCCAGGTGTAGCAGGTCGAATAGCTGGGAACGCCCCGGCCGCTCAGGGTTGTACTGCCAGTCATAGAACCGCCAAGCTTGAACTACTGTAGTCACCCCCAGTCGGGCCAGGATCTCTGCTTTTAACTTTGGATAGTTGCAAGCCGCTTCTTGGTCTAGGTCAACATAGGCTTTCTGCGCCTCCCCACACAGGAACGGCGCTAGTATGGTCGCCCACTCTGCTGGGGCCCATTTCTCACGCTCGGCGGTCCGCTCAAAGACCCTTAAGTAGCCTTCTATGTCATCGTCGGGGGTCATCTTGGACAGCACCTGGCTGGGTCCAGTTTGTCGATGAGTCCCCAGGGTTTTCAGGACGAGTTCCTGGAACTGTAGCTGTTGATGCTGCATAGCTGTCAGCAAATGCTGCACTGTGGCGGTGAGTTCACCAGCGACTCCTGCCGCAGCTCCTTTGGCTCCCGCTGGCCAAGCAGCATCTTCCTTATCATGGGGTTTCACTGGAAACATCCTGACCACTGTGTACAATAAAGCCCCACTTCTGGTACCACTTGTGAGCGGGTGGGTGCACACAGAGAAAACAGACAGGAGTTTCCAAAACAAAGCACGTTTTTATTTCAGTATTTTATAAGGCTTCCTCCTATACTGCAATGTCAGCTGCGTTATCGAGCCGTGTCCATAACAAAAGTAAACAGTTCAAACAAGAGTTCAAACAAAACAGAACCACCAAAACAAAAATGCCGACGTAAACCAACTGGACCAATAACCACGTCCAGTTGGTGAATAGGTCATTCCACCTGGGGTTTGGGCTTCTTCTACCCTTACTCTGCAATCCAGTCTTTCATGGATCCCAGCAGCGGACAGGCCGTTCCCCGTAGCCCCTGTAGAGAACAGGGAATTGCAGAGGCAAAGGACCACAACGTTATCCGGCACTGATTCCTGTTCTTCTATTCCAGTCTTGTGGTAGATAAGCCCCAGAGGTTCTCAGGCAGGAAAACAAAACAAACAGCCCACCAGACTGCCGGCACATGCTCCCTTTTACCAGCCAGGCATTTGGCTGTTACAGGCTACAGGTGTGGGCCAATTAAGGCCAATGATAGTCTAACAATAGTCAAGCCAAAATTGCCTACCTAACCACACCTGCAGCCTGTTGGCCCGTTAACTCCTGGTGTTAAACTTGTGAGCTGGCTCACAATATATACACACACAGAGAAGATTTACCCATTGAAACCGTTGTCTCGTTTACAAGTGGGTCCTGTTAGACAATAAAACAATTACAAATACAAGCAACACAATAAATGCATGTGTGGTCAAAACTTAGTCAGCTGCCTACAAAAAAGAACATAAATAAGACACATCTGTATGTTATTGTGGACTAAAGCAAAAACAATGGTAAGAGGAAGCAATTCCCAAATACGATCTTTAGAGCCAGAAAAGGAGAGATTGTCAAATAGCTGAAGGGGTCATGGGGAGCCACGTCCTGTTCAGATTCTAGTTCCGGTCCAGTCTAGTGAGCACCCCCCAAAGTGTTATCCAGTAAAGGAAAATAAAAAAGCAACAGTTAATTACAGTAAGTGTATGCGTGCCGTCTCTCTTAGTCGTCAATAACTAGTACATTATTGAGGTTATTACACTATATGTAAAAGAGTTCCACATTTTTGGGAGCTGATAGGTGAAAGATAGCTCTCCCAAACATGTGCGAACCCTTGGGACTCCCAAACTAACAGAATCCTGAGAGCGTAAATTATAGCCAGTGTTAATCCTCTCCAACAGAACATTCAGATAAGGAGGTACCAAACCTTTAAGAACCTTAAAAACAAAACAGTACCAATAAAAAAGGCTATGATTTGTTAATGAGAGCCAGCCTAGTTTTATATACATTTGACAATGGTGTGTCAAAGAGGGACAATCTAGAACAAATCTGCATTGCATTAAGCTTGCACTGTAACCCTGTACTGCCCTGTAACACCTGCAAGTCGCCTTGGATAAAGGCACCTCCCAAATACATACATTATTATAATAACTACATTACAGACTTAAGAATAGAATCCTCTAACTTAACAAAAAAATAAATAAAACATAGTGGAGAGAGACAGTAGGCATGCTTTATCATTCTGGATTACTCTCACTAGATAAAGTCGTAGACATGTTGCATTGTTCTACTCTGATGCATTATGAGCATCAACAATTTACTCAAAAGTCTCCACTAGTGTTTTCAACTATTATAACAACCTTGACTTGCATAAAGAAGGAATAACATTGAGTGAAATAGTGAAATAGTGTGGTATCCGAAGCATAATCAACAAGTACAGAGAAACATCATCTGTAATTGACAAACCCAGGACTGGAAGACCCAAAAAGCTGTCTAACAAGGATGAGCAATAGTTGAAGATAATATCCTTTAGGAATAGAAGGAAGACAAGCGTTGAATTGACAATAGAACTGGTAGAAGGCACAGGTGTCGTTGTCCATCCATGAACAGTCCAAAGCACCTTTGACCATTGTTCCATAGTCCATAGTGTTCTTGTGCATATTTTAGCCTTTTAGTCTTGTTCCCCTTTCTTAACAGAGATATTCTTACAGCAACACATCCTTTAAGTTCTGATCTCAAGTGACCTCCGATTTGACCCTTATTTTCCCAATCCAATGTTTTGAAAATGTCTTCTAGGGACACTCAATGCAAAAATAAGTCAAAAACTACAAACAACTCAAAGGAGTATGGAAAGATGCATGCTGGAAATAACAAGAAGAGACAGGAAAAGGAAGGAATGGATAAGAGCACAAACAAAAATATTCAATGTTATTATAAGGACGAAAAAACTGAAATGGCAGTGGGCCAGACATGTAGCAAGAAGAACAGACCATCGCTGGACCAAGGAGATACTAGACTGGATCCAAAGAGATATAAAGTGACCAAGAAAAAGACCTCCAGGAAGATGGCAAGATGAAATTAGGAAACACGCCGGAGTAACGTGGATGAGGGACGCAGCAGACAGGCTTTTGTGGAAGAATCTTGGGGAGGCCTTCATCCAGCAGTGGATTGAAAAAGGCTTAAGATGATGATGATGATGATGATGATGATGATGATGATGATGATATATATATATATATATATATATATATATATATATATATATATATATATAATATACATATCCATATCATGTATATTAAAAAGAAAAATATGAAACAGGTGTAATTACAAAAACTGCTTATATCATAGATTTGTTTTTTTACCGTACTCAATTAAATAAGTAACTCCTTACTATAGCACATTGTTGAATAAGGCTGAGGGATAATAGCCAGGGATAATAGCACATATAGTACATCTGAGTAAAGGTCACATGTCACCTTATGTTGCAAACAAAGCTCAGAACCTGGCTTTTACTTCATCTGAACTTTTATGACTAGCTAGGGGAGAAAGTGGTTCATTAATAATGTCTCTAAGTGGCTAAGCTCGCCTAGCATCCAGGCTCAGTGGAGCCCCTGACAAATGTTATTACTGATCTCTGCTTTTCCTGTCAGCCACTCATAAGAGGTCAGGGGGAGTAAGTGCCATCAAATATATATATATATATATATATATATATATATATATATATATATATATATATAGTGTACTGTCCCACTGACAATCACTTTTTTCCTTTTTTCAGTAAGTGTCTGGCCCCAACCACAGTACATAGTCAATTATTTGGAATATTCAAATCTTATATCTTCATACCATGTTGAAAGTGTACACATTTCATGTTTTAAGTCATGAAGCAATGTGAAAATATAAATCCTTCGCTTTCTTCTGTTGTCTTTCTTTGTTATACACGGGAGTTTTATTCTTTTTTTTATTTTATTGCATTATTTATTGTCTCACAACGCTTCATAAATAATGTGTAACAGTGCAGCTTTCAAGCCAATCATTTTGTGATCTTTTACACTGGCTATCCATGCCTCCTTGTAGAAAATCCTAAATTAAATTTTGCATTGCATAACTTCTCATGCGTCGTAAAAGCCAAAGAAGACAAAAAAGGCTTTGGGTGCATGACATAAATAAAACACAAAAAGAGCAAATGTTTTGACTTATGTCAAGATTACTGACATTGCTTCTGATTGGTCCATTTCACTCTAGTCACCTGCGATGTATGGGAAAAATAGAACACAGTAGTATTCCTCACTGGTTGTGTAGACGCACCCATACATTCCAGTCACTTCTAAATTATACACTCGCGTCCAGTGTGGAACCACCAGTATTTGAGCAACTAAATGAATGGACTCACTTTAATTTTATTTAATTTATGACCAATCCCTTTAAAAAATAAATGCAGTTCTTTGTATATACTGTGTTTACTTGTTTGTTTGTGTATGCTACCTGCTTTCCCAACTAGGTGTAATTTCATGGCAAAGCAGCCTCCAGATGACACAAACATTCCAAACCATTTGTTTTAACGGACTTGCTGAAAAACGACTGTCACTTAGTTCAATACTGTTATAACAATTTTGCATTCAGTAAGTATCTTACCATTTTCTGAGACAATAAAAGTGTGTGAGTTACTGGGAAAGTACCAGTTTTTGTTTGTTTTTTTTTAGTGGCAAGTTTGGCTCACTTAGAAACTTGTGATCCAACTGTTTTTCAATATAGTTTGTGAACCTTGGTTCTAGTATGACTTTCTATCAGTTTCAGGGTGTTCTGTGAAAATGTACTTAAGTTATTCCATTTAGTCACTAGGGGTATTGGACTTTACCTACTTAGAAGGTTTGCAATAATGTATGCGGCCTTCATGTAGGGAAAACTGAGACCTACATCGTGATCGTCATACAGGATTAGTTAACAAGGTTATAAAAGCCAATCATCTAACAGTGCATATGTAGGTCACTTCAATGCATTTCTGTAAAACATATTTAAAACACCAGGCAGTCTCACTTATTAACGATTTCAACGACTGAGGTCTATTTTTTTCCCCATACAATTTTAGATTCAATAGACCCAATTAAGTGTAGAACCTTATTAGTTGAGGTGATCAGTCTATGTCGACAGCAATCCTTCATTCTATCTGCCTTTCAGCTTCCTAATTTTCCATCCTGTCTAATACCAAACATAACATAATATCACACGACAAGCAGCGATTTAGAAGTCGGTATATCATTAGCTCACAGTTTCAATTAACAGATGTCAAAAAGGCTCACATCACAGTATGGATTGAGTGAAAATGGCATCAATCAACAGAACTGTTGAGATTAGTTTGAATAAAACAAAAGTGGTAAAGTGGTAATTGCTTGCTATATAATTTTCGAAAATAATTTGAAATGTTTCCAGCTGCTGACAAAATGTTCTGGTCACTGAAAAGCAATAAAACATTTTAAAAGTTTAAGTGTCCATGCCTGTGGTTTAATTCAGTTACGAAATAAGCAGTCCAAAACATACAGTAAGTCTTGTGTTTTATAAATATATGAATATTACTGCAAGATAATGTTTTTTTAAATGAATGTTAATATACCTCATTTGTCATATAGGCTAGTACAGTCACTACACTCTGTGTCTATGTTAACCCAAAATTAGGTAGTTATTACTGCACAGTTAATGGATTGTGTCTGCCAAAACAGAAAATGAAAACTTCCAGTTCACACAGCTTCCTGAAGCAGTCATTTATAGACTGCAGTTAGTTCAAAGCTCAGTTACCCATGACATGTCCAAATCCCTCTAGCACAGGGGTTTTCAACCTTTTTTTTTTTTTACAACTGTAGCCCTTCTCAAGTCTTTGGGTGCACAGAATCAAAAGACAGTATTTGGGAATCTTCGGAAACACAAGTATTCACTTTCTACTCTGCAAAGTTATTATAAATAATCCAAAATAGTCTGCACTGTAAATATTTATCATGTTACCATTTACTTCCCATCTCAGCATAATTATGTGTGTGTGGCAATGTGCCCCACCCCTGTGTGTATTTGTGTGTTATATGTTGTATGTAGGCGTGTTGTGTTGAAATGTTGGTGTATAGAGATGGCTGCACGGGATATAAATGGGTGTGTGCAGCACGAGTTATTTAAGAGGTATAATTGTATTTAGGCACGGGATTGCACATCACTTCACGTGCATTTAAAGTAATGAATATGTGAGCACGAGGTTGCACGTAATTAATTCACTTTAAATGCACGTGAAGTGATGTGCAATCCCGTGCCTAAATACAATTACATCTTAAATAACTCGTGCTGTACACACCCATTTATATCCCGTGCAGCCATCTCTATACACCAACATTTACACACAACACGCAACATACAACATATAACACACAAATGCATACAGGGGCGGGGCACATTGCCACAGTGCCATTTAAAATGTTTACAATATCAAAAACATTAACCTTAAGAAAAAAACTATAAAAACTAACAATGATAAACTCTATATTAAGCAGCACTGAGCACTCTGAGCAGAGCTCTCCATACAGTATGCAGAATCGCCAGGCACCTGCTTCACCCACCCTAGTATCAGAGGGGAAATCCGTGCAATGGAAATTACTCATGCGAAAGTTTTATATAGCTTACCAAAGTAGACTTTCTCCAACGACTATTAGCGTGACCAAATAGCTCGATTTTTGTTTTGTGTGCTCCACAAAACCTTTGATCAGAACTCATATCCATCATACAATCCAACATTTTCAAGACTTTTCTAGAATTAAGTTCTGCATTATCATATTGAAATTTCTAGCACCCTGTGGACAATACTATCATAGTATCAAAGGGTATGAATACTTTTGAATTAGCATTTTTGTTAGAGTTCTGCAAAAAAAAAAAAAATGCTGAAATAAGTAATTGTAGATATCTACATCTGTTTCTCCTCATCCACAAAAGTAAAACTTTTACTACAAAAGATTTTCCCTAAAATTCTTTGTGTTTATAAATTATAAATTTCCATTCGGTATGTAAACTTTTGACTACAACTATATACTTTGTCCCTTGTTAAAATACATAAGCTTTTACAGGACATTTTTGCTGATTCAGAATGGAATTTCCTGTTCTATGTATTGCTTTTAAATTGCTTTGTTTACTTACATTACCCCTTTCTTGGCCTAGCAATGTTTTTGAAAATGTAACTTCTGGCTGCACCCTCACCTACCCTTCCCCCTGGCTGCACCTTCACCCCCACCACTTTTACAATGGCTCCAGCACCATTGTATGGAATGTTTCATAAATGGAGTGACACAAGTTTGTATTGTTTAGTAAAGCCAACATTTCAAAGTTACTCTTCTGCAGAGGAGTAAAACAAGAAACTACTAAGTAGGTCACTTACCTCTTCTTGCAGTATGTGTTTTGGAGGCCAATAAAGGAGTTGCAGTATTTTTCTCAGTGTAACGTCTGTATGTTTGGAAAATCACCCGTTGCATCAGGAAGGCGAGACTTTCAGATCAGTAATTTAAAACCACATCCAGAATTCTACCTGAGGGCTGAAAGTGTAATTTTAATTAGATTTAAAGAAAGAAAGAATATCATGAAAAATGTAATTATATAGGTTTGAAAACTAGGCTTAAAATCATCTGGAGAAAATTACACCTGCATGTGTTTCTGTCTCCTGAGGGCTGATACATTTCAGGTGTCTCTGGTTCTAAAAAAATGGTGTTAGCAGTCAACACCATACATTAATGAAATGTGAACGCAGCAGGCATACTGGGTTTTTACCCAAATTCATCGATATCTCCATAACCGTGTATCTGGTCATTACTTTATTTTAATAAAACGTTTTGGGGTTAATGGTAGCATTAACATTAATGCTATTAATATTAATAAGCACCATGTTGAATCAGGTAGCACAAATCAAACAACGTGAACTCTAAAAACATGCCCCCCCCCCCTTATTCATACATCACAGCCTACTAAAGTCAAATTCATAACAGTGGGGAGCAAATATAAATGTATAATTAAAGACATCAACACAATAACATGTCTCTGGCACACTGCATGACACAAATGTTTTACATTACCCTTTTGACATTGTATTACAACCTGCTTCCTGTAGACTCATAAATGTAAACATAACATGTAAGGTTTATGTATGCTTACTTTTCAATTACTCATATACAGTATCGATAAGAACGATGCTGCAACAATAATACACTCTACTGTAATTGTATTATTATTATTATTATTATTATTATTATTATTATTATTATTATTATTAATAATAATAATAATAATAATAATAATAGTATAAGAAAACCAACTGTATTACTAACTGTATAGTACATTCTAAAGTTGATATTTTATTGTGATGCAAAACAAACATCAAGAAAGAAACCATGTGTGACAGGATGGCTGACGTGGTGACGTCAGGCCAGATGCAGGAAGAAAACAAATGCAGGTACTACAGGGCAAAAGACACGGCATGCACCGTTTATTTTTAAATAACAAAAATACATAAAATATTTTAAAAAAAACACTGCTCACAGAGCCAAATCAAAACAGGTATACAAAAACAAAATCACAAACACAAAATACCAAACACACAGGTCAGGCTGGGCAGATCACTTTCACTGATCCTATGTTGATCTTTTTTTCTTTTCCTTTTCCTTTTCCTCCTCGCTCTCTCTCGTTCTCTCCTCTTCTGAACACCCACCCAGAGCAGGGAGAACTGCAGGCTTATACGCAGGTGACCATCTCCCGATTAGCAACAATTAATTAACTCAGGAGATGGTCACCTTCTGCACAAGGTTTTTTTTAAATGCGGATGGGACTTCCCATCCATGCTATAAGACAATACAAAATACATGGCTTCGCCGTCACATTTATAAAACAACAACAAAACACGGCTACGCTGTCATATTTATAAATAAATCAATCAATAAATAAATAATACTAAATAATAAATTACACAGGGGCAAAGGGGTACCCCGGTCTAAAAATAAATAAATACATTTATGGTAGGGCTTTGTCCTGCCCCCTTTCCCTTTCTCACCCTGCCACACACATTTTAACAGTAAAAAAAAATGTATGAAATGTTTGCTTTTTCCATTTTCCACACTATACAATTATGGTCTTATTACTATGTGTACTGTTTATTTGGATGTACTTTATCCCTTATATTATTGTCATTCTGGGGGTGATGAAATATATGAAGATTTGTGTTTTTATTTAAAGTTTTACATGTTCTCTCTTAAGCAGAGATAAACAACATGAAGGTTCATGGAGTACTGTAGGTGATCGACGAAGGAGAATGGATGAATAACAGGAGTGAAATAACCACAGCACTTCACGTCTATTTTGTAGCATTTTGTTTTTATAACAAGTACAACGCCAGCGGAAATCTATTTAGCAACAAGGTGTAATTTGGAACAGTAATTCTGTCATTGAGGGCCATCATTTCACCTCAGTAGGTCAAAACATGCTACTGGCTGCACAGCATGATTTATGATGGGGAAGACAGGTTTGAAGTGGGTAGGTCAGGTTTATTTAACCTAGCATAGTACCAGATACCATTTTCTAAAATTAAATTACTGGACATGGACTGTAACTGTACATGTTTTTTTTCTAAATTAAACATGTTAGACACATTAAACACACTTTAGGAACACATTAAAGTCTTTGAACGACGTAGTCATACAAATTCTAATGAGAAAATAAGTGGTGACAATGATGTTTTATAAAACAAAAGAGAAAGACATAGCATTATGCAGGACATGAAAGAAATACATAAAAACATCCTCTTTCCAAATAAGATAATCTTAAAGGTTACTGAACAGTTAAGTGTTTCCAAAAACGTTAGGCTATTATCATAACCCTGGTTCCCTGAAATAGAAATGTAACCATTAACTAATGGGTATTTAACCTAAAGACAGTGACAACCTGAATAAGACATATCAAAGCTGCACGTTGGTGCCTGTGACGTTGTCATGCCTGCCCCCAAGGGCATAAAAGACCTGCAGACACACACATCATCATCATTTTTCTTCAAGACCGCTGCAATATAGACGCAGTGACCGTGAAGGTTAATGGTTACATTTCTATTTCAGGCAACCAGGGTTATGATAATAACCTAACGTTCCCTATCAAGTACAAAATGCAACCATTACCGAAATGGGTAGAAATACCAAAGCCGTCAGAGGGTAATATTGCAGACCAACCAAAATGCACAAGGTTAAGCCAAAGGCTACCTTGCCCGTTACCATTAGGAACCCCAGTATAAGTAGCTAGGGCTAAAACACTGAGGGAGAACTCACATCTATGTTAATGTTGTAAGGGTCAACCCTGAAGCCCCCTTTAACACTCTTGTTCCAAAGCCAAGGTTTTATGGATCTATAACATTAAGTACCTGCACGGTACCTGAGCTCTAGTACAGTACACTAGAATGGTACAGTATAATATGTACGGTACACACGGCACGGTATGGTGCGGTGCCCACAGCATGGTGTCAACGGTGCGGTACGCTTTGTACCGGGCACACGGTACAGTACACATGCTGCAATGCACCTAGTACTGTAGACACGTTACTGTACCCATGGAACGGTGCACATGGTATGGTGCCCACAGTATGGTGCACAGGGCACGATACCCACGGTCCCAGCGGTACAGTGCATACGGTACGGTACCGGTACGGTAAGCTCATTCGCTGTACAGTACGTATATCGGGTTGGGAACGGAGGTAGGTCTGTGACCTACAGTTACCGAAGAAGCAATATATAGGGATGCCCACCTATATAGCTTCTGGCTAGCCAAAAGACTGTAGGAGCCTGCTGTCAGAGCCCTGACAGCCTTCGCAATGGAACTGCAAGCAGAAACCAGAGCGGCAACGAAACACTGCGGGAAGGACTGCAAACAGAACAGCTGAGCCCAGCAACTGCTAGTGAATTGGCAAAGGGTAACCTCGTTCGTTGTACAGAGTACCGGTGGGAACGGAAGCGATTTATAGGGATCCCCACCTATAGCGCTTTTGGCTAACCAACAGTCCGAAAACTGAGGAAAGCCTACTATTAGTCATAACAGTCTTCACAGTAATTCTGCAAGCAGAATTATTGTGGCAACGAGACATTGTGGGAGAAGCTGCAAGCAGCTTAGCATGAATCGTGCGTCTCGGTCCAACATAAGGGCAGTGTGGAGTAGTGGTTAGAGCTCTGGACTCTTGACCGGAGGGTTGTGGGTTCAATCCCCGGTGGGGACACTGCTGCTGTACCCTTGAGCAAGGTACTTTACCTAGATTGCTCCAGTAAAAACCCAACTGAATAAATGGGTAATTGTATGTAAAAATAATGTGCAAAAAAGAATGTAATTGTATGTAAAAATAATGTGATATCTTGTAACAATTGTAAGTCGCCCTGGATAAGGGCGTCTGCTAAGAAATAAATAATAATAATAATAATAATAACATAAGACTGCTGAGCCCATCAGCTGCATTCATATTTCTGTGAAAAATACACACCGAGAAACACATTTTCTCACGCAACACAGTAAGAACTCGATTACCGTTAATTTAGTATTATTTTTTGTAACAAAACACAACATTTTATTTTTAAACTTCAAACGTAGCTAGCAGCCTGAGAGAGAACACAGTAGCCAACCGAATAAGCAGATATAAGTAATGACACTTATCTGTTCGCAGATAAAAGGAAAAATGATGACGATGTGTGTGTCTGCAGGTCTTTTATGCCTTTGGGGGCAGGCATGACAGCGTCACAGGCACCAACGTGCAGTTTTGATATATTTTATTCAGGTTGTCACGGTCTTTAGGTTAAATACCCATTAGGTAATGGTTACATTTCATACTTGATATTACTGCCTGCTATGTTGTAAATATTCATGTATATATTTTAACCTAATCACAATTGTTCTGATATTTTTATTGTACAGTTTAATGACAAAGGATACGTGAATAAAAATATCAAAATCATGATTAGGTTGAAAAAGCTACTGCAGGAATACATACAACATAGCAGGTAGCAACGAGTTTAATTGAGAAAGACTTTAATTGATTGCCTGACTGAATAAAAAAGTATAGGACACCCAGACTAATTGACTGTTTATAATTTATAGTGTGGCTTAAATGTATTGATTGTTTTATTGTACATATGTCTGTCACACCGTATATATGGAGAACCAGTTATCCAACTGTGATGGAACTTGGCTATATTTTATTGAACGTATCCGAATCTGGGGCTATACAGTATAAACAAACCTATCCATATCTCACACTTACCGTACATTTGTTCATATATGTACAGTACATTACCTTTCATCTAGCACAAACAGGTTTACAGTAACAAGGAAAGCTTCCACCAAGTGTTCAAATCTCTCACTGATAATAGCAATCTAAAAGCAACCTCTAATTAAGACACATTTTTGTGAAGTGTGCTCTCTGAGACCATAAGCATCCTCATTGCTGGCACTTTGAGCAGCATGAAACCTGTTAGATTCTCCATCAGCTTTATCCTTTTAGTGATTGCAGCAGAGCGGTTCATTAAATGAGAGCAGTTCAGCATTCGCTGTAAAACAATCAGAAGGTTCCACTTCCAAAAGTTCAGTATACCAAAAGTTGCTTTTTCTATTTATTGGAGTTCAGTAATTAATGTATAAACTGGTTTGCTTATTATTTTAACCAATTTATTTCTATAAACGTATTGTTACACAAATTAAACAATTCCCTTATGCATCTGTGCATCTGGGTTATTTGGTGTTGTGTGGAACAGAACTATACTGGTATACAGGGTAATACCCCATTTCAACACAAGGCAGATATAACAGTTTTATTTGAGTTATGTGGTCTCAATATTAATGCTTATCAGTCATTTTTTTTTTCACTTTCCGACTGCTTTTGCACACATACAACAGACTTGAAGTTCAAACACAAAGTGGGCCCTATTTACAAATAAGTTATTTAAAAAGTTGTATTTTCAAAGCCTGTTTTATGATTGGAAAGGTAAAATTGGCAAGGGCTGTTTTACCCTACGGTGGCAACTAATGTTAACCATCACCACATACACCAAAACAAAGAAGTTTGAATAGAAGACTGATTATGTTGGGATGAATATATATATATATATATATATATATATTCCCCTAAATACAGCATGAATTTAAACTGATACTTGTTTTTAAAATGTTCTGGACTGCTGGGAATTCGTATGATTTAATGGACCGAGTGGGAATGATTTTATTTGTTCAGTACACGATCCTAAGGGTGAGAGAATTTCCTTGTGTCGTTATTTGTTAGATGTGTGTGTCAAATTATGAAGATATTGACAACCCATCCATTAATTATACTCTGTTAGAGTGTGGCTAAAAATGTGCACTAAGTGGTATTTACATTACAGTAATTGATTTTGCTGTGAGTTATGCAGTTAAAGAAGTACGATTATTAATTAACACTAACTAAAGCCTTCTCTTATGCATCTGTGTATATTCCTTGGGGTTATTTGGTGTTAAGTGTTGAACATAGCTATACTGGTGTACAAGGTAATATATATATATATATATTTTTAGAAAACAGCCCCATTGCAATACAAGGCGGATGTATTAAGAGTTTTATTGCAATATAATATTGTGTTGGCTTAAATAAATCATAATAAGAAGTTTTTTTTTTGTTTTGTTTGTTTTTTCGTAGGAAAATATAACAAGTCAAAACAAATGTTTTTAGAAAATAAACATCAGTTTATTCTTAGGCTACAAAATAAGTCTGACTTAGGTGAGCAGGATCAAGTCCTGAGCTCAAGGACATTTTTTGTTCTCTCAATACTTCTCTCTTCAAGTCAAATGAGAGCATAAAAGGAGTCCGGAAGTAATCAGACATTACTGGGTTATTGTGCTGTTCCTTCTGGCTGCTCTTTAACAAGATCAGACAGGCTGACAAAAAAAAAAAAAAAAAAACTATAGTTAGTGCCTTTGCTAGTGGCTTATTTGCACGCTATATTCCCAGACACAGAAAATTGCTGCTGGATGCCTCAAAGAAGTGTTGCTTGATAGAGTTCAGATAATACCTTTTTTTACATTTAAAATGTGTGAATATGGGGAAAAAACAACAGTATGTGTCTGCTGTTGTTTTTTTTTTTAATTTATTTTTTTTATCAAAGACATTTGACATTCTTATGTTACTTTTTTATAACATAAATCCAGGACAGTGTAATTTACGTAGTTCTCCATTCATTCTATGTTGTGTATAAGTAACAAAAACATTCGCCAATGCATAACATCTATATTCTCCTTCTAGATATTTAATGTAAAACAAGCAGCAGCTCTGAGTACTAATAAACTATGATTAGCTTGTGGCCATTTGTCCTGAATTGCATTACAAATAGCATTGTGCAGCACCAGTGATGATGAATCATTATATTTACTTAAAGTAAAAAATAAAACAATATGAGGTATTCCAAATTAATATTCTAAAGGGCATTTATGTGCACACATCTTTGTCAATCTAAATAGCCTATAGCTGTTTTTACATAACACTGTTACATTTCACACTAGTGGGTGTAACTGGAATACAGCCATATTATACAGGTACAGGCACTTGCCCTTGGCTGCCACTTAGCCTGACCGCAAGACTTCTGAAAATAGCAGAAGCTCTCTAAGTGTCAGTCCGTGGCTAAATCAATGTTTATGCATGATGCAACTTTGAATAGCAAACACTTGCTGCCAGGAAGCTAAACATTGTTTTCAGCTATTCACCCTTTTCTGTTCCAAAGACTACAGTGCACAGTGTTACAAATCGCATTTAGTGTGAATTATCTGCTGGTATTTTACAAATAGAAAAGAAGTGTGATTAATGAAAAGAGACAAACACAGATTACTTTGCTATCCAGTCTCCTTGGTGAATATGTAACCCTGCTGAACTGAAGCTCCACCTTTTGTTGCCTTTAACAAGGCCAAGGCAAATGCTTAGTCTTGCACACTTGATTCTTGATGGTGCTAACCACCTTTATGCTGCACTATTTAACATTGTGATGCAGCCTCACAGCCGTTGAGCTACTTTATTCAATGGGAAATGTCTGGCTTTGTTTGCATATACAGTAAATAAAAAGTATACTTGCACAAAACTCCAGCCTCACAAAGGATATGAGATAAGGTATCAGGAAGCAGCAGTTCTTAAGATTTCAAAAAATGAGTCGGACACTTTAGTCTAATACTACATTACCTAGCCCCACCCTAACAGCCAAAATGTTCCAAGTTTCCATTTTTGAAGAACAACTAGTCAAGTAGACAAATGTTTTTGACTGGTGCCTTCATCAGTACACTTCTGTACTGGTTCATCTAAGCAGAATAGTACACTTGAAAAAAACAACGATTAACATTAATTTGGCAAAATTGACATGGCAGTTTGAGAATTGTAATTCCAGTAAAGCACTAATAAATATTATCACAAACCATCAACACTTAACTGTTAAAAGTATTCTTTACTACTATAGTCTTACAATGTGTAATAACAAACAAACTAAATAAAAAACAAACACATAAAACATTCTATCTTTGGTTTCTGGTGACATACAGAACACTCTTGAGTGGATTATCAAAACACTCAATGTAAATAACAATAATAATAATAATAATAATAATAATAATAATAATAATAATAATAATAATAATGATGAATATTTGTATTGTTAGTTACTGGTTTAATGTAATCCTTTCAATTAAGTTAGAATGTACAGTGCACAACCTCTTATATCTATCTCTACTTACTCCAACATATGCTAACTTTCCTTACCTTGTTTTTTCAGCCATTACACTGCCTTTTCACATTATCGCTTGTTGTTCATGACAGTAACCTCCTACTAGTGTATCTGCTGCAGCCTGCACTACCTTCTCTTCTGCACCTGTTTCCCTGGCTGTGTTATAACTTGGGCAGTGCAGAAGCATACATTTTGTTGGTGCGCTCCCTCATGCCCCACAGAGTATACTGCTGTTCTTCCTCAGACTGACCTCTGTTCTGTGTGTCTTTAACCTGTCCAGATTGAAGCCTGTGTATGAGAAGCTGAAATCTATTGTGACTGTATTCAAAGCATATTCATAAAACACAGCAATCCTATGCAAAACTGCAGTCTGAATGCTAGGAACTAAACATGTCATCAAAATGATTAAATAGACAGTTTTATCACTTTCCTGTAGCAAGAAGTGATGCATTACAATAGTCCTTAAGTCCCCTGTAACCCTATGCATAGTATTATTATTGTCATAAAAGAATAAATAAACTAACTTTATGAAAATAATCTTTATTTTAAGGCCTCCCTTTCAAACAATGTTTCTGTAGACTTGGAGTGTGTTATATATTCATTTATCTATGTTCAGTGCACACTTGTGCCAGAGAGGTTGTTTCCTGTGAGGGTGATCTTTGTGTTCCATTTTCTAAACCCTTAAGCATTCACTTATGTATAGCAATGTTCTTTTCAATAATGCATGCATTGGCTTCTGCTCTATTTTATATGATATTAGTTTCAACTTTATTTTTTTCCTTCCTTCCAGTGCTTTTATATATATATATATATATATATATATATATATATATATATATATATATATATATATATATATATGCTAAACAATGCTAAACAGGTAAGCTGATTTTGAATTGATGGTCTCTGGACTCTGTCAGAGTCCTGCGTGGGTCCAATTTGTATGACCTGCTTCCGACCCAGACCCGCAACCCGCTGCAGAACCGTCTTCTTACCCCCGACCCGACCCGCTTTAATAAGACCTACAACCCGAATTTCACACTTCTGATCTACCTGTCGAACTATTATCCACTACATGATATAAACCCTGCGCTATCTTTTGTGTCACCTCGTCCCCAGGCATTTTTAATGTCAGTAAGCAGACGTGATAGAAGGATCTTGCAACTTATCAAACAAGCGGCAATACAAACCGAGAACACTGCTTAGTCAGCGGACTCCTCCCTAATCGCCTCCAGCTTTAGTGCAGGAAATAACGGTACATTTGCCTTCTAGTGTGCTATTTGGGAAACGGTTACAGACGCTGAAAGGACAGAAAACATTTTTGGTGATTCAAATTCAGACCCTAGCCTGACCCGAAAATTTATTTTTTTTTTTTAACCGAACCGCAAACCGCGAGAAAGTTCACATTCCGACCAGCTTTTGCGGGTCACCCGTGGGCAGCTGATCCGATGCAGGACACTAATGCACAGTCTTCAGGAAAAGAGTAGGCAATAGGTTGCTTGCAGAACATAGTGAAAACCCCATTAAATATAGCTCAACCACATCACTGGTATGCAAATCCTCACCAAAAAACAGCACAATTTAAGATGTCCATAGTCATAGAAGTACTTATCCTATACCTAGTAGTATTATCTCTATATTATTCATGCCAACTTTGGATGCTGGCACCCAGCCAAACACATTTACTTCATGAGAATCCATCTGGCTTAAATGTCTGCACGCTTTTTTTATCGACACTATTTGCTCATTACCTGCATTCGGTTTTCAGGTTGTGTGTATTGATTGAAGCACAGAGACCATCCTCTGTAGCCATTAGAGTTGTGATTTTTTTCAGGCCTATCCTTTTTAATAGTTTACATCATAGTTTACCTCAGTATCTTGAGGTACCCCAAAATGGAAGCCATCTTAGGTAACAGGTCAAAGTGCAGTTAGATGATTCACAAGGAATTTCCAAAGCACTGAAAATATGAGGTTACCTGTAATCATCCTCTGAAATCATCCCCATACTTTCCAGACCCTGGGTACTCACCTACAACAGGACCTGGCCATGCTACAATAATAGCCTTGGATTACATATATCCATGTTTCTTTTATTTATTTTGTACATATTACTTATCTTACAATAATATGTTCTGTGCGCTTGTCTTTTGTGTTTCTGTGCAGATTAATTACCATGATCTGTTCCAGAAAAAGATTTTTCAGGCAGAAACAGTATAAAAGTAGACATTTTGTATTTTTTTTTTTTTATCCCTGTATTGTGGTTTCTGCACAAGAAACAAAGTGGCAAAATACACATTTTCATAAAGTAATATCATTATTGCAGTTTACTTCTGCCTTTTTTTTAGATGTAGATGCAAGTGAAAACTCACATTTAACTTAAATAAACTCTTCAAAAAAATGTTTTAGAAAAGGGGGCATTTATTACAGTCCTCATAACAGAAAATACTAGGATCACAACAAAACAAAACATTGATCGCTATGCTTAACATGTACCTTGCAAGTTGGGCCGGTGTTTGAAAAGCGTGAAGCACACCTCCATCTGAATCCCGATTCTGACTCGCTTACCAGATCTGAAGCTGCACTTTGATCCTGATTTTGTATGTTACTGTTAATCCCTACTGTCCCACACATCACTTTAGATTTTAGAAAATTTCGCGCAAATTCTGGCAATGTGGTAAATCGGTTATGATAATTATTTCTAATACTGATCAACTATGTAATTTATGGCGAACACTGACTGGATTTTTGCCTTCAAATTCATGCGCAGCAATGGTCGTTCGAATATTCAGATAGTTTCTCCACCGCACTAAAGAAAATAATTATTACTTCATAATTGAAACAGAAACAGAAGCAGTATGATAAAACAGAATGGGAGAAGCACAAACTGTGCTGAATGAAAGCGCATTTGAGAAACGTTGCGCTAGTGGACTGTGTGAGTGGATGGAATGCATCCGCGTTGGATGAGAAGCAGATTAAATAAATCCCGGTACAGAGTACCGGTGAGTACTGGCAGAATTTCACCCCTGATTGTTGCTATACATTATCTGATAATTATTTTAAGTTAATCACTTAAATTAAAAAGTCAGAGATTAAGACTTCAATATACCCCAAAAAACGACTGATTTTACCCAACCAACCAATCTACTCTAACAACCCTAGACCCAATGCTTCTATTATTAAATTGCTTAAATTATTGAATTATGACATTTGTTAATACTGAATTGAGAGAAAGCCCCTGTGGTCAGGCCAACCAGGTGTAATGTCTTTGATAACTAAAATGCATAACTAAAACTATTATAAACTGAAGAAACTAGCTTTCCTTCCCAAAATATCTGGATTGCACTAAATTACTGTGCCTTATTTTTTTATTATTATTTGTTTTTTAAAGTAACAGTAACAAACTAGTTACACACATTCATTATAACACATTTATTCTCAGCAACTAGGTTCCAAAACCTTGGGGACCATTATAAAAGGCCTTTTTTTTCTTAAGCTCTACTTAATAATTTACAAATATATGAGACAGAACGAGAGAAAGCTCTTTCTATGACCACTGAACTGAATACCACGGTATATTTACTTGTTTGCTTAGACACACTGGTGCTCACAGCCACAGAGTATTTTCAAACCAAGTTGCTGTTAGCTTAAGGGTCTTGTTTTGTGGGGATTACATTATCCGTTAGCTTTTAAGAAGGAACACAACTTTGAAGTCTTTTTCAGTCAAGGATCTAAAATCACATATAATACTTGATATGTATTTGTATGTATTGCAATGATGTTGGTGATGTTGTGAATGACAGTTTATTTCCTTCTCTTGATTGAAGTATTGAGTTGAGGAGGGAAGTTTTGGCCTCCTAGTAGTCTGCAGAATGCAGGCAGCTTGCATTGCTATGGTAACAAGAATTCTTTACTTGGAAGGCAGCAAATGCCTATTCTAAAAAAAAAAGGCATATATAATCATATTTTTTAAATGAATAAAGTACATTCTACTATGCATAATAAGCCTTTAATTGTATTAAGGCATTCTGGTGATACTATAAACCTAAAAGAGTGAAGCTTGATTGGTAATTTACATCACCAGAAATCTGAACAAATTACAGCCTTGTGTACAATAAGGTGTACTTATATATTGTAGTTGCAAACTATTTAAATAATTTCTATGGTTTCCCCAGTTCCTTATGGGCACATTCTTAATACATTTTTTTGATATCGCTCAGTGTTTTAATTGTGTCTGTATTTTCTTGTTGAATGCTTCCTTCTTCAAATATCAACATTTTGAATCTGCCTGTCATTTTGATATGCTGATTTTGCCAGTTGATTTGTACAGCTGTCACTGAAGAGGTTAGTGTTTATTATCTAAAGAGTCACATGCAGTCTTATTATATTACAACTGTTTCCTGTAACTCTATACAGATGTAACTACAGTAATAATGCAAATTGTACAAATATAAAACTTGGAACTAGAAAATATTATATATTAGCAGTAACCCTGGGTTATTAATCCTCAGGAAATGCCTTTGGCCTTGATCAGACAATCTTCTATACATTCTCCTGAATTGTATTCACAGGTATATAATATGTAACATTGCCAGTAATGTGTGAGTAAATTGCACAGGAGTTATTATTTAAGGTAATGACTAAATTGATGTAGCATATTTAGCAAAAATTGATGTCAAGCATAAAACACCACAGTACTTCTCTTTACTGTTGTCACAAGGGGACTCAATATTATTGATACTTTGCTAAATGGAAAGAAAGTCATTTTTAATGTTCAAGCAGTGTATAATGTTACATTATCACAGCTTACACTTAGGTTTGAATTGCCACCAATTCTCATTTTCCCTATAATACAGTTAACAAATCGGCAACTGGTCTATATTGCACAGTGTACCGCAATAGCTCTTACCATGCCTACAGCAGAGCACAGGAGCTAAAACAACATCATGCTTGTCATTATAAATATTACATATACAAATCACAATAGAACACTAGCATAAGCTGATATTTCTATTTTAATTTATAATTCAAGAGCCTTGTTAGGAACTCTATTTTGAAAGAGTTGAAGGATCCCAAAAGTGCAAATACTCTGGCACGTCAGACTGTTTTTATTCATGTTGTATTGACAGAGCTTTTATACAGTAAGAAGTAAAAAAAGAGTGGTAGATACAGCGTCAAATATCCTGAATTTTTGTTTCTTTCTCAATTTCATCAACTTCTTTTCATTTATTCGTGTTGCTTTACAATTCAAATATCTAAGCTCAGCATTGTAAGATGTAGAATGTAGTGTGGGATGAGTGACTGTTTGGCTCAGGATCTCGCCTTCTGGACCAATAGGAGCTGCCTTCCTTTGAGGTGTGACCTGTGACATCGGTCGGCGGTCAACCAAGGCCGGGCGATGGAGCATTGGCCCCCCCAGAAGCTGACCTTTTAGACCTTACTGCTGCGTTTGACACCTTCGACCATCCAATTATCCTCAAACGTCTTGAAAATCTGGTAAATGTGAGGGGGACTGCTCTGGAATGGTTCTGCTCATATTTATTGGAGCGACATCAATATGTGTCTTACACTGGCTATAATTCCTCTAATGCTCGTCTTGTTCATGTAGTTCTGCAGGCTTCTGACCTTGGACCACTCCTTTTTAACATGCTGCCATTGGGCGATGTTATACGACAACAACAGAGTCCACTTCCATTCTTATGCAGACGACACTCTGATTTATTTAAAAATGAATTCCAAGATGTCAAGCTTGGATGTCAAATAATTTTCTGAAATTAAATGCAAGCAACACTGAGTTGTTGGTAATGGGATCTAAAACCCAGCTCTATTCTCTTCCAAAGTGTTCTTGCTGTTTTGGTGATTTCACTGTTGACGCCTCTTCGGTTGCCCACAGTTTAGGTGTCCAGCTAGACCCTAGGCTATCATTTGAAAACCATATTTCTACTGTGGTAAAGGCAGGGTTTTATCACCTAAAGAACATTTCCAGAGTTTGATGTTTTCTGCCTCCCAGTGATGCAGAGATCCTCGTGCATGCCTTTGTAACCTTGATTGGATTACTGTAATGCTCTTTTTGCTGGTCTTCCTACTCGTTCTCTGAATCGTCTTCTGATGGTGCACAATGCAGCAGCAAGGGTCTTGACAGGCACTAGGCAGACAGAACATATCACCCTGGTCCTTCTGCGTCTGCATTGGCTTCCTGTTCATTCTCATGTTGCCTTCAAGATTCTGTTGCTGACATACAAGGCTTTGCATGGTCAGGGTCCTAATTACATTATGGACCGTCTCTGCCCTTACACCCCTGGAAGACAGCTCAGATTGTCAAACTAAAGGCTTTGGTTCCAAGATGTGTTACTCCTGTTAGGCATAGTTTTAGCTGTGTTGCTCCTTCTCACCTCAAAGAGGAGCAACCTCTGACATCAGTCAGTGTCAACCAAGGCCGGGTGATGGAACATCGACCCCCCAGAAGTGGATACTGATAAAAATGCTTTATATACTCGATGTCCGGATTTGTATTTATTATTTTTGCTTTGAAACTGAAGTCCTGATGTACATCTCTACTGCAGACTATGTCCATCTTCCAAGCTTTTTGATCAGATGTTGGTTAATGTTAACTTTTGCAGCGGTTGCAGCTGCTCTGATTCTGAGGGAGTGGGCAGAGTATTAAGAAGCTGGTAAGTGAGCTCTTGACAGTAGGTTCGACAGGTGGGCAGAAAACCATTGACGAGTGACTGAGCCTTGGTTATACAAGATGAAAAGAGGCGCTGAAGAAAAAGATGGATGTCGCACCGCTAAGTATTTAGTGATCACAGAATATGGACATAAGGGAGAGTCTGTTTTGTGGAACTGAATATGGTTACCCTCTCGCTTGGAGTGCTTTTTTGAAGATCGTAGCTGAAGGTTCTATAGATGGTTGAGACTGGAGAGGTGGGCATGGAGACCCAGATAGGTAGATGTGGATTGTATCCCCAAAGAAAAAGGCAAATAGTTTGCAGGCATAAGTGGCGATGATCACAGCAATAGGTTTATGAAGCAAGCATGTGATTAAGTTCGAATTCTGTCAGTAAAACTGAAGACATGGCACAGAAAGACATATAGGCTGCCCAGCCTGATTTATAAGAGGCTTTGGTAGATGGAGCTATAGAATTGGCCATGTAAAATACTGCTGAGTTGAGAAGCTGAGAATTCGATCCATAATGAGGTCCTGAAATGGGGGAATGGGGAGGCTGTGAGGATCGGCTGACGGGACCAGTTGATGGAATTTCTGAAACTAAAACTGAGAGAGAGCATCAGCTACGGGATTGAGAAGACCAGGCACATGAGCTGCTTTAAAGAGAAAGTTACTGTTATTAGATAACATAGAGCTCATGTAGAGCAGAGGAACATTGTTGAGGAGGGAGATCCTAGATTGGAGTTGGCCAGGCTGCTGAAAACCAGGAAAAGTAGACCATAAGAAAATAAGACTTTCCAGAACGAGGAAAGGCCATTTAGCCCACCTATGGTAGCTTGCTTTGGTGCCAGGGTGGTCCGTTAGCACTCAGAAGAGGAAAAGCAAAAAAGGAGCAGTATGTTAGACACACACACAAACACACACACACTGGATCAGTATGTTAAACACACACACTGGATCAGCATATTAACAAACACACACTGGATCAGCATGTTAAACACACACACACACACACTGGATCAGCATGTTAAACACACACACTGGATCAGCATGTTAACAAACACACACTGGATCTGTATGTTAAACACACACACACTGGATCGGCATGTTAAACACACACACACACTGGATCAGCATGTTAAACACACACACACAAACACACACTGGATCAGCATGTTAAACACACACACAAACACACACTGGATCAGCATGTTAAACACACACACTGGATCAGCATGTTAACAAACACACACTGGATCAGCATGTTAAACACACACACAAACACACACTGGATCAGCATGTTAAACACACACAGTGGATCAGCATGTTAACAAACACACATACTGGATCAGTATGTTAAACACACACACAAACACACACTGGATCAGCATGTTAAACACACACACAAACACACACTGGATCAGCATGTTAAACACAAACACACACACACACTGGATCAGCATGTTAACAAACACACACTGGATCAGCATTTTAAACACACACACACACACACACTGGATCAGCATGTTAAACACACACACAAACACACACTGGATCAGCATGTTAAATACACACACACACACACACACACACTGGCAGCGGATGTTAACAAACACACTGCGAGCTGGGTATTGAGGAAAATCCACCCATTCACCGGTACTGTATAAAGAGGATATTATGATGGGTATGCAAGTCATGTCCAGAATGGGTTACGTCTGTCTTGCCAGTTTCATATTTTAGTTACAAAGATCCATCCGAGATTATGTTCATTGCTCTCTGTTTAAACCAGGTGCAATTAATACTGACAATGGATTTTCTCCTTTTACCAACATGCACATATGTTGGATAATTTGCTTGTTTTAAAACATGACCTGTAACATGGGATTACATTATCTTATATTTCATGGGTTTTATTGTTTTATGGACCAGACACATGATTGCAAGAGATGAATCAGCTTAATTCTTTTTTTTCTGCACAAAAAATATGTAATCTGTAAAACAACTTTTTTCTGATTAGGGGATCATACATGCGGATTGCTACAACTTGTGTACAATGACCAACATTGATTTGATCAGGGAATTAAAATTTGCAAAATCTGCACCTTTGTTTTACTTTCACATAACAACAGATCCATCTCAGGTGGATGAAGGGAATGGCACATTTTAGAATCTCTATATAGACATATGTATGGGAGGGATGCCCTTTTCATATCAAATGGTAGTGATGATAACAGTGTCTGAATTTGAAACCGTAATATAATATCCGGGAACGTTGAGCAAATCCGTATTGTGACCTGCTTTTTGAGTACAATATGTCAGAGCAGGATGGAAACTGGCAATAGAACAAAATGAAAATGTTTAATTCTTCACAGGTGGTGCAAGAGATACCAAAGGCGCCATCAATACCCCTGAGATACAGATCAGGCACATTTAATGAATTGCACCTCTTGTTTAAAAAAAAACCTATCAAATCAGACTAGAAATCAGATATAACTCCTACAACGACACCTTTGTTAAACCTATTTTTTTTTTTAAAGGTTTATACAATCAGGAAACAAGTTAATATACATTGAAAGATAAGGAGCTAAGAGTATTCTAAAAAAAAATCTCAGCACCTGATTGGGTATTTAGTACAATGGTATTTGATGCGTTGACTGTATAAGAATAACACTATCAATTTGAAGACTAAATAATTCATAGCTGCACAATACAGGTGAAATAGAACCAAGAACATTATGGTTTTAGTGCAATGCAATTAACCTGTGCCATTTTAAGAATAGATAATGCAAGGACGAGTTCACCTTTTTAAAGTAACAGGATTAAAAAACACTGCTACTGACATGTAAAGAATAAGAGCAAAATTAAAGGATCTAATGATTAAATGGATGATTAACAATCTGAGAATATATTGACTAAAGCTTTTATACCATGTCTTTTTTTTTTGAAGAAAATCTTGTTATTGAACTTCTATCTTCTGCTCTTTTAATTTTTCAATTTAATAGTTTGATTTTATCATCTGTTTCTTTGTAAAAGATACATCGAATCATCAGTTTTAAATTAAGGGTGAAGAGTTAAAAAGGAAATTGTAGTCAACGAGGATTAAAAGAGAAATAATATTAAGAGACAGTGCTAGTCAGTGTCCACAAGAATAACATTTAGATACAGAATGGTCGTTTTATTTTATTTTTTTACATTTGTAACAAATAAATAAAAAATGCAGCACAACATTATAAATCCTAAGAACATACAGTACTTGTTCAATCAGTTTGCACAAGTAGATGCATAATATATTTATATAGTCAACACATTTTCAGACAGACCCATATGATCATATAAACACATACTAGATGATATCCAGTTAATTACAATATATATATATATATATATATATATATATATATATATATATATATATATATATATATATACAGTATATATAAAGGGGCTTTGTAACATTATCAACATAAGAGCTGCAGCCCACCTTACTTGTGCACAAAACAAATCAGATGTCTATTAGTAATTTATTTGTTAGTTTAGCAAGACGCCTTTATCCAAGGCGACTTACAGAGACTCGGGTGTGTGAACTATGCATCAGCTGCAGAGTCACTTACAACTACGTCTCACCCGAAAGACGGAGCACAAGGAGGTTAAGTGACTTGCTCAGGGTCACACAATGAGTCAGTGGTTGAGGTGGGATTTGAACCGGGGACCTCCTGGTTACAAGTCCTTTTCCTTAACCACTGGACAATCTGCAACATCTACCCTTTCTACCCAAATTCAAAGGCAGGCGATTTAATCCTGCTAGAGCTCTTTCAAACAATTCCTCAGGAGAGGTCTAAATAAAATGTTTGCTAATCTAAAAGATCTTGGCACCAAGCTAGAACAGTTTTATTTCATCACATTTACTGAGCCTGACGTACAAAATGAGAGAATCCCTAAACTCCTTGTTTTCCAGTTATATTGATGTATTTTCAGATTGTAAATGATTTGCTAGAAACCCAAAAGATTTGCCTGTTTCAACTAAAATTGTATAGTTATAGTCAAAAAGCATGTTACTTAGTTATGTAAAACACAAATTCAGTCTTTGTACTACTGTGCAGGACTTCTTTTAATACACATAATTGGCAGCAGTGTGGAGTAGTGGTTAGGGCTCTGGACTCTTGACCGGAGGGTCATGGGGTCATTCCCAGGTGGGGGACACTGCTGCTGTACCCTTGATCAAGGTACTTTACCTAGATTGCTCCAGTAAAAAACCCAACTGTATAAATGGGTAATTGTATGTAAAAAATAAATAAATAAATAAATAATAATGTGATACCTGTATAATGTGATATCTTGTAACAATTGTAAGTCGCCTAAGGTGTCTGCTAAGAAATTAAATAATAAAATAATAATAAATAATTTCCTAATGTTGTAGCACCACTCGTAACTACTGTTATCAGGTTTGTTTGCTCAATGTTTTTCTCTCAAACTGTTTTGGGATATTAAGAGTGAGTTACTGAATAACTTCAAGAACATAGGGACAAACTTTCTGAGTCAACACCATGACTAACTTGTATGAACAATTATTTTCATTCAGGACACAGCTTTCGGTTGTTGAAATTAATTGTGTATATCTACAAAAACGAATTATCTTAGACCGATTACATGAAGGCTAGTGACATGAACTAGATGCTTTTGGATGCACATGCAGCTGAAAGATGGGGGATTTGTGTAGTAGGGGAGATGAGGTAATGGGATAAAAATGCTATTACTCAACCATACAAATCCATCTGTCCCTTTTGTACAAGGGTAAAGACACTTGTTTGGGTTGAGTACACTTGCATGCTTCGATTGCACAATGTGCCAGGTGCTATGTAGGGAACCCTTTTAATAAATGTAAAACAGGAAAATGTTTTATAAAAATAATGAGGAAAATATATATTATGAGTTGATCATTTCTATTTTTGAAACATGAGTAGCTTTTTATTATATTTTAAATAAAATATGTGGTAAAATGTGTTCACTTGAGTAGCTGAGCTCTTCCTTGCGTTTTCACTTAGCCCACATTTATTCAACTCGGACGACACAGAGCATATAAGAAAGTTTACAAACGAGAGGAGGCCATTCAGCCCATCTTGCTCGTTTGGTTGTTAGTAGCTTATTATTATTATTTGTTTATTTAGCAGACGCCTTTATCCAAGGAGACTTACAGAGACTAGGATGTGTGAACTATGCATCAGCTGCAGAGTCACTTACAACTACGTCTCACCCGAAAGATGGAACACAAGGAGGTTAAGTGACTTGCTCAGGGTCACACAAATAGTCAGTTGCTGAGGTGGGATTTGAACCGGGGACCTCCTGGTTACAAGCCCTTTTCTTTAACCACTGGACCACACTTGCCTATTGTTTTGATTTTACTTATTCAGTTTACTTCATATGTTGATACATCATGACAAGTACTGTACATATGTATTTATTTATTGACTGATTCATATTTCATCGTGTGGCTAACTCCGTCTTAGAGAATACTCTGGATATAAGAACACTTTGCTCGCTTCCCGAGGGGTGTTCTGTTAGCCATATATATACTAGGCGTATACCAGAGGGTATTGCATGGCGCTGCAAAATGCTGTGGTAGCAGTTTTGGTTCAGGGTGCCACTCGCTCTGTGCAAGTCGCCGACTCTGGATCCAGCAAAAGAGCCCCAGACCATCACGCTTCCTTCTCCATGTTTGACAGTTGATGTCACACACCGAGGACCCATCCTTTCGCCTACTCGACGGCGTACAAAAACCCTGCGTGATGAACCGAAGATTTCAAATTTTGATTCATCGGTCCATAAGACCTTCTTCCGGTCTTCAGTAGTCCACTGGCGGTGCTTCATGGCCCAGGCAAGCCTCTTTTTCTTATTTTGCCATCTTAGCAATGGCTTTCTTACTGCCACTCGACCTGTCAAACCTGCAGCTCGAAGTCTTCTCTTCACAGTTGAAACTGAGACTTGCTTACTTCGACCATTGTTAAGCTGTGCTTGAAGCTGTTGTCCTGTGAGCCGCCTATCACGCAAGCTGTTGACTCTCAGAAACTTGTCTTCTGATTCTGTTGTGGCTTTGGGTCTGTCAGACCTCTTCCTGTCAGAGTTTCCTCCAGTTTCCAAGTGCCTTTTGATGGTGTAGGAAACTGTACTCACTGACACCTTGGCTTTCTTTGTAATTTCCTAAAGGAAAGACCTACACTTTTAAGGGTTATAATGGTCTGTCTGTCTTCCTTTGTTAATTGCCTTTTTCTCGCCATTATGAGAGCAATATACTACTTCCTGCAGTACAATACTGTCCAAATAATGCTTAAGAGGGTGTAGTAACACAGTCTGTTCCAACACTGCTTTTATGCAGACAGAGGGTTTGTAAGTAATCAACAAAAGTTGGGATACCTGTAGGAATTGTTAGCATCAATTTTCAAGGCTTAATTTACTTCCATTGCTGCAGAACAGCTGTCAGTTGTTAACCCATTACTTGTTCCCTGAAAAAGGCCTTTTTGTATAACTCTGAAATGTACATTATTTTTCAGTTTTTGGTAACCTAAACTTTTTTTTTTAACCTCTGGCAGTTTACTGCTTACCTTTGTACCATTTCAGGTTATTCACTGGACTTGAACTGCTTAAATTTCAATAAAAACTGGAAAAATGGGGGTGTTCTAAAACTTTTGACCGGTAGTGTATATATATATGGCTAACAGAACACCCCTCGGGAAGCGAGCAAAGTGTTCTTATATCCAGAGTATTCTCTAAGACGGAGTTAGCCACACGATGAAATATGAATCAGTCAATAAATAAATACATATGTACAGTACTTGTCATGATGTATCAACATATGAAGTAAACTGAATAAGTAAAATCAAAACAATAGGCAAGTGTGGTCCAGTGGTTAAAGAAAAGGGCTTGTAACCAGGAGGTCCTGGTTCAAATCCCACCTCAGCCACTGACTCATTGTGTGACCCTCAGCAAGTCACTTAACCTCCTTGTGCTCCGTCTTTCAGGTGAGACGTAATTGTAAGTGACTCTGCAGCTGATGCATAGTTCACACATCCTAGTCTCTGTAAGTCGCCTTGGATAAAGGCGTCTGCTAAATAAACAAATAATAATAATAATAAACTATAATAATAAAGTAACAGACAAACTAACGTTATAAAACTAACAAAACAACACGGTCAAAAAGCTTAAATTGCTGTGTACTATGAAATTAGGTAGCGGGTGTGTTTCAGGCTATAACAATGGCAGAAGCAAAAATAATGGCTGTTACTTAGGGTTAACTTAATATTAATAAACTAACTGTCAAACTAAATTAACACAGCACTCCTACACATGTTACAAAATGCAGCAGCACAATACAAGACATGCACATTATTTAACACAAGGTGAAGCAACTCACTAGAACGGTAAACACCAAATTGCTCGGCGACTTGTGTCTGATTCAGGTTTTCTTTCAAGAGCTCAAACAATTTCCAACTTTGTGTAGCAAGAGAAACAGCAGCGCATTTTGCCGTTTGTTTACATGATATTTTTTAGCGATGAGGTGCACTCGTGGAAATCAGAATACAAAAAAGTCACTTTTTTACAAAACAGTACTGTTTCCATTGTGAACTAATCACTATCAGTGCCAAGAAGGTGCTTTTTGTTTTTTTTAAGCAAAGTTCCTGTTCCTTTAGTCAGAGCATTTACAATGGGAACAATGCGTTTTACTATAAGGGTGTTCACTTAAGAAGTGTTCCTATACACTGAGACTACTGTGTGTGCGTGTGTGTGTGTGTGTATATATATATATATATATATATATATATATATATATATATATATATATATATATATATTGTAACAGGGCAGGGAGGGGATTAAAAGCCTCCCTGCCAGAACATGTGCAAATGCATGTTTATTTAATTGTTTTATTGTTTTGGCAGTTGGCTCGTTATTGTAAAAGCACGTTTGTCTTTATTATTTCTTGATGTTAACTTATTTAAACATATTGTTGTATTAATACTAGCGTGGATGAACAGAGCACAATCGTGTTCATCCCCTATGGGAAGGACTGTGTGTGCTGCAGCAGTTATATACATATATAATATATACATATATTAATATTACTTTTTGTCTACTACTTTTTGTCTGTCTTAAAATATTTAAGTATTTTTGAGTAGTTTTACATTTACAGAGCTCTAAAGTCACAACATATCGCGAGAGACAATGAAACCTATCCTCTTAATCATAAGTCTCAGTAAGCTTTCACTACTTCAAACAGCTCTCTCTAAAAGCCACAATCAGTATAAGAGCTGAGCTGTGATTAAGAATTATTCTCTTGATCAAATCATTGTATTTAACTACGCATCTACAACATGTCTGGAAGAGGCAAGGGTGGTAAAGGACTCGGGAAAGGAGGCGCCAAGCGTCTCTTAATTCATGCGCTCATTGTTTAAACAGGCACACTGTACGCCCGCCGAATACTTATCGTCAGGAAAATCTATGTACAGGCTTGTTTCACTTCCCTCTGTTAAACTCCGTTCCAATCCAAATAAGTGTCCCAAAGCAATTTAATCCCTGAAATACTCCAGTTACTTACTCAATTTGCGTTACATTTGCTGTATGCGAACAAGAAGCTGGAATGCGAATAATAAGCTGGCCGAATAAGAAGCCAACTTCAACATTGTGTGAAACGGCTCATTTAGAGATGAAAATCAATGTGTTATTACGTGTAATAACCTTTCGCCATTTGGAAGGTGTCATGATACAACATTACTGAATTGTTCTTTTGTTGTGTAATAAAACGAGTGTAATGAAGTTATTATTTCCTTGAAGTTGTTTAATTAGCATGTGTGGTAGGCACTGTCTTATCGGCAAACAACCAGAAAAAAATGTATATAGTCCTAAACTGTAATACAGTTGACATTACAGGGACAGCCAGCTTGCTAAATTTGGTACACAACAACACAAATAACATTTTAAATGTGGAAAGGTTAGGAAAATGTAGGTCTTACAGAAAAAAATACATGCATTTCACAACTGGCAGCCAATGTACTACATCGCCTAAAATTGGTGCGGGCATCTATAACCTCGAAACAAACTGGGAACCTCCTCATCATTCTGTTCGCTCGTCCAGGAACTTGAGTGAAGCACAGGTGGCGTGGTGTTAACTACAGTACTTAGCTCCAAACATGCGTTGCTGCTACCAAGGAGATATGACTTGAAAGCAGTGTTGCCAGATCAGTTAAAAAAAGCATAAAAAAGCTAGCATAAAAAAACTCTAGATTTTAAAAACTATCCTCTAGATTTGTGACATATGTCCGGCAGGGGGGGGCAGGGGGAGGGGGTGCTGTTAGATAGGGTCATTGAGCCAGCACGTTCATGTGTACAGCTGTACAGCACATTACATTTATTGAAAATATAGTTAAAGGTAGATTGTAAAATTCTCATGATAAAAAAAAAAAACTGCCATAAATAATCTAACAATCTTTTCAATGACAACAAATTAACTAATTCAGCAATTACCTTAGTCATAGTCTGTGTATCAGTATCTCAATCTCCTATTTAGTGCTCATCCATATGAGCACATATGGTTGTGGCTCCTTCAGGCAGAAATCAAGATCCTGGCCCAGATTGTATTCAAAGATTGTAATTGTCAGTTTATAAGGCTTTAAACAGGATTTCCACTTGTTACATTATTTTTAAATTAGTTAAAGAAAATTATTGGGTTAAAGAGATAAAAAAAGAAAAACAATTTACAGTGTTATGCTCTGCAGTCAAAATAGCTGAAGGCCTTGAGTTCAACTTAGGTTGTAGGCAACATAAAATGGAGCATAAAATTAGGTATAAATAAAACAATGTAATAACAATACATTTGGTTTACAAATGTATATCACAGGCCCTCAGGCCAGTCTTCCTATTTCTCTTGTGCGACAGTTTTAAATATTTTAACTGGATAGGTATACATATTAAATCACTTAATTTTAGCAAGTCACATTTTCTATTAATTTAAATGGACTGCTTTTAAAACTGCTGAAGATGTTGATTTCCAACTGTTAATGTGTATTAATACACCATATTAACTTAACAAACATTAGTAAACAAATATATGTACAGTAGTTCTTTATCTTTTAAAGTAATGTTAAATATGTAACATTTTGCAAATTATTTTCTTCTAGAACATTCACAAACAAGTAGATTAACTGTTGCCCAGTGTAGCCTACTTGTGCTGTATGCATACTAAATTCACATGCACTGAGGATTTGAGAGAAAAAAAAAATCCAATGTGAGGGAGATATAGTTTATTGTTGTGAAGTCAACGCATCGGCTTTTGGATTTTATGAAGAAACTTGCTGTGAATTGAGTGCAAGGGGTAAAGAACAAACTTCGTTCATAAGGTTAAATATTTTTAATACAAATTATTATTATTGGGGTTTTTTTGCATTTAATTTATGTATTAAAGCAAGGCTACTGCACTTTGTTGTGAGACTGCTGGAGAAATTACTGTGTGTGACTGTCTACTTTAAGAGGAACTGTAACCTGCTGAATTAGTGTTTGCTATATTTGTTGGATAATAAAGTTTGGGAAGATATGCCGTTTACCCCCTCATGTGCCTCATGTTATTCCCAGAATCTGCAAACACTTAATTAGGGCAGCAGTGTGGAGTAGTGGTTAGGGCTCTGGACTCTTGACCGGAGGGTCGTGGGTTCAATCCCTGGTAGGTGACACTGCTGTTGTACCCCTGAGCAAGGTACTTTACCTAGATTGCTCCAGTAAAAAATAATGTGATATCTTGTAACAATTGTAAGTCGCCCTGGATAAGGGCGTCTGCTAAGAAATAAATAATAATAATTAGAAGAAAAATGCTTTAATAAAAAGGGGGAAGATTACTTTTGATTACCCAGTAATTAGGTTGATTACGAATTTGACCCAGTAATCTAATTCGAGATAACTTTCATTTATAATAATAACAATAATAATAATAATAATAATAATAATAATAATAATAATAATAATATAGCAATTCACTTAGCAGACACTTTTATCCAAAGCGACTTTTACAGACTAAGGGGTGAACTATATTCGGGAATACCTTTATTTGCGTTAATTCCCTTTTCAAGAATGTCATGAAATTATATACCTTATGGCAAAAAATAGTTTTTACAGTATTTTAATTGCACACATGTGTAACTATAATTCGAACTGTAGCTATAGTTTATTTGGATCAGTGTGAAATAGAATATTCACCAACGTATTTGCTTGTAGAAACATTTGTTAAGTATGGACTAACAATCAAAGATGACAACATACATTTCTTTGTATAAAATTAATAATTTCCATTGGTCTTTCTTGGCTCCCCGTCTTTTCTGTGAAGGTTGAACACATGGCCTAGGCCTACATGTCAGGATTCTAAAATAATTTAATGACAATTATATATTGTACATATTTCTTGAAAAATAACAAGTTCACTGCATCTATTTACTTTTCTTTCTACACAGCTGCAGGGCTTTTGTCTGAAACGTCCTGAAATAAGTGTTGTTTTTTTTAATCATTTAAACCTTGTGTACATTCAAATGAACTTTGCTTTCATATATATATATATATATATATATATATATATATATATATATATATATATATATATATATATATATTGTATACTTGCCGTTAAGCTGGTTTTCACATTCCCACGCTGTTGAATATTTTTTTTTTGTATTGGGTTGATGCAGGCAATGATACAAAATATGGTAACTTTCAGCTAACACTGGTTTTGTCTTCCCTTGAGTGCTAAAAATAATGTTTCAGCACACTGCCGATTTATCTTGGGAGAGTAATAATAATAGTTAAGAGTTACTAAGCAACTGTCCGGGGATTGAGCGGGAAAGATTATTATGGAACTGGAACAGTCCTAGGATTTCACAATGCAGTGTGCATGCTGACATCTACTGCAACCTGGCTGTTATACATATATATATACACACACACACACACACACACACACATCGGTTGAGATATATATACATATTGGTAGCGATTCATCAGTTCAGATATATATCTATCTATCTATATATATATACATACATACATACATACATTGGTTCAGATATATACATTGGTTCAAATATATTTATTGGTTCACAATACATCGGTTCAGATATACATTGGTTCAGGTATGTATGAGTGTTTATGTGTGTATATATATATATATATATATATATATATATAGGTAGACAAATTTGGAACCAATGTATATCTAAACCAATATACATTTTCAAACCGATATTTTTTTTCCTGTACGGCACCCCATAATATATAGTTTTTTCGCTCTTATAATAACATTGCATACTTTTGTTTGTGCTCTTATCCATTCCTTCCTTTTCCTGTCTCTTCTTAAAATTCCCAGCATGCATCTTTCCATACTCCGTTGAGTCGTTTATAATTTTTGAGTCATTTTTGCATTTAGGGTCCAGGTTTCGCATCCGTAAGTTAGCACTGGCAGCACGCATTGGTCGAAGACTTTCCTCTTATGCCAATAGTGATATAAAATAAATAACTCTTTGTATATATCTCTTCAGGACAAAATCATGAAACAAAATCATGCATCATGAAACCTTCAGGTAGGAAATGTTTGTATCTTCCATTACTTTGACCTAGACAAAGATTTTACATTTACATGTCAGTGAATTGAGCAGTAGTGAGGGATAACATACAAGAAGGTTCTTCTGTCTATGCAGGTAGTATTGATGCACAGTAACCTCTACTAAAACATAATTGAACTGAAATGTATAATTCTATTGTGAAAATGTAGGATTTCTGTCATGTTTTCATTTACTTTGGCAATTAAAATACATAAAATAAAAAAGGAATATTTCAGAGCATTAAAACACTTATTCTGATGAAAGCAATTAAACAGCAGCACTTTTGTTAATATCACCACCCCTTTAGCAAATAAAATAAATTGAACTTGATTTAATTTCTACTGTGGGAGATTCAAAAACTAAAAAAGAAAAGAACAGCTTAATACTCTATTAACCTTTTTTGTTCTTTTAATTGCCACATAGTCTTGTAAATTTAAAAAGCCCATGACTGAGGGGTTAAAGAAATTGCTTATGGCTTTGCCTAATTGACTTAAATAGACCCTAAACACGTTGAGTCAGTGCAGTATCATAAATTAACTCACTGCTAAGCTTGCATTTTAATGTTAACACGGTGTAAAGAACGATCCCTGAGATACTTGTATATATGTATCCCTTATTAGAGATTTTGTAAATTGTGGGAATGGCGAAAACAATTTAAATTTGAATACAGACAACAACCTTGTCTTGCTTAATCTCTAAACAGTGATAAGCTCATTTGGCATTCTTGCTTAAAGCACAACTGCAACTGCTATTCATGATCTTGCAGCATGCAAAACCATATCCAAATTAGTGTGGATAATTGCTTCTTCTGTGTGTCAACTGTTAAAACATGGGCAAATAACCCAACCTGACAAATGGAAATTCAGCAAGGCACTATCTGCAATCATGCTGCTTAGCATAGCTTTGAGGTAAACTAAGTTCCCTTGGATACTGTTCAACATACCCAATGATGTGGAATTCACAGGGATCTTTTTGTATAAAGCACCTACACCGTGACGGTAGACCTGGCTATACAATTTTCATGACTCTCAGTTCATGTTACTGTCAAGACAACATTTTGAAATTCAGGGAGTATGTTTTACTGATCTAAAAAGGTGTCAAATCAAAGTCCTGTTGTCCTTAAAGCAGAAAAAAATAGGTCAGCAATAGAGTGGCTTTATAAGTTCTAGAACAGTAGTATTAAGATATATAAAAAAAAAGGTTTAGATTAGGGGTCACATCAGACCCCCTGGTCATTTTTAAAAAAATGTTATCCATCTCTCCAAAAGGTCCATCAGCTGTTATTTTTTTCTTATGATGCATGACTTAAAATCAATGACACCTTAAGAAAAAGATTGTGGAACTTCATAAAACTGAGTTTGACATCCCTGGTTTAGATAGAAAGCTGTATGATTTAGTTGATCCAGACGTTCTTTCCACATTGAACTGATACCCACATTTCACTCAAATCACTTCAGGAATTTTAATATCCAAGTAGCAGATATTCAGAACCATTGTTTTTGACACTTACAACACTGGATTAGAGCAGTCTGCTACTCAACAATGCTTTCTAAGAGGAGGTATAATTAAATATTCTAGTTATTTAGTAACACGAGTCAATTGACCTTTAGGAGAAATGATATATTCCAGCTGATAAATCAGTGGTACACCTCAAGATTCAGCTGCAGGAGTCTCTGATATGTTGCACACATCACACCATAGGGAACTATAAAACAAGATGACATGGACAATGGGACTGGTTCCCTAGTATGGATCTAGGGAAATAAGGTTGCTAAGGAAACTTGGGATAATGTACTGTAGTATACTTTTTTTCAACTACTAATTACACTGGCACAAACACTGAAGTAGAACAAGGCTAGGCTATGCGTGAGGATAACGTGTTTCAAGCTCATTTACATGCCACCAGCAATAGTTTCTGATTATTTAAAAATGTAAGAATTATTTTTGAAAAAAGTCTACAATTTGAACAAAATACTGGCAAAATGGTAAAACTAGTTTCTAAAACTAATTTCCTTCTTAGGATATAATGATTATGTAGTACATTTGGCAATGTATGTAAAATTAAGCACAGTTGTCGTTTTATCCTAAAATAAGTCCCAATAAGCAGATAATAATTTTTTAATGATGTCTTTAAATGCCCTTATTTACATATTTTAGGGATAAAGAAGCACTTAGAGAATTACAATGTGGAGTACCATTACAAAATGTATTTTGTAAAGTGTATTGCTAGTCATTTCATTTGAACTTATAGTGTTGTGGCAAGCCAAATGATCATTTAGAGATATTTCATCTAAGTTATAGATACTGTATCTCTAAATATTTAAAGATAATCTCTAAATCATTTTAAGCTATCTTTAAATCATTTCCAGATATCTTTAAATGGAGCTTTAAATGAGATCATTATAATGCCTTTTCAAATACCTTTAAATCACTTAAAGATATTGTGACAGTCAGGCCAGAAGCAGGAAAGAAAACAAACTAAAAATACTGCGCTGAAAAAAGACCCTGCGGCGCCATTTATTTAACACAAAAATAAATAAAATATTTAAACAAAAACCACTGCTCACAGAGCAAAATAAAAAGATAAAGAAAAACAAATCACGAACACAAAACACAGGCTCTGCTCCTCCTCTCGAACACCCACCCCAAGTGCAGAGAGCTGCAGGCTTATATACAGGTGACCATCTCCCGATTAGCAACAATTAAACAATGAATTAACCTTCTGCACAAGGTTTTTAATGTAGATGGGGCTTCCCTTTTCATGTGCAGGGCTTCTCGCCCTGCCACAGATATCTTAAAATAACTTCTTGTTAATTTAGAGATATTTCTAAAGGGCATTCAAAACATAGAGCATTTTCACAGGAAGTCATTACGCGATTTCTTAAAATGATTTACAGATATCTCTAAATGAACAGGAAGTGATTTTGAGATGTCTTAATAACAGTTTGGCGTACCATGCTAGCAAAACATTATTTAAAGATATCTGTAAATCAATTTGAGATATCACTGTTTCATTTTTAGATATCTCAAAATGAAATTAATATATCTTCAAAATGGTTTATTTACAGATATCTCAAATTCATTTATAGATATCTGCAAATGACAGATACCGGTATCGCTAAATATTTCAAGATATCTTAAAATGCAATTTGAAATATCTCTAAATTATCATTTGTCTTGCCATATAGTGTTGGAGAAAAACTTGTTTAGAAGCCATATTGTCATATTTCTAATTTAGGCAATACAATTAAGGTGGGATTAACTCACATCATTGCCTATTGTGTCAGCCCTAGAGAGTGTGAGTCTTGCATCTCTGTACAGTCAGTCAGGATGTGATCTGAACTTTAGCCATGCAGAAAATTTCCAGATGTCGATGTGCATAGTATGGGAGAGGATTCATTCTCTTAGGTGATAGTGCAAGTGGATGCCTTCCAGGATGTCAGTAAAAAAAATTAGCCGAGTCAGCAATCTATGCACTAAGCTGATCTCCAGCAGATGAACCAAAAAAAGATATCGAAAGGGCTTGCTCCACCAAAAGCTTATACCAGCAGGAGTCGCAATTGCTCATCTGTTTGGTTATCTTTGATGTACTCTTTCTTTCTGTCTAATTCATATGGCGGGGGGTTTGGGTAAAACAGTTGCATGCAGAAATGGAAAAAGTAATGGAGTGTGGGTTTAATCATTTATACTAATCACTTTCAAAACAGAAAGCACTGAAATCGTTATATAGCCTCACCAAGGATTCTAAAAGGTAAAGCAAATCAAACAAATACAAAATGCGTGCACATAGACATTTAAAAAACATGTAGAAATACTGACATTTTAAAGAAAGTGGAATAGCAAAGGCAAACACAACAATTGTAAACGTATACACTTGCTTATATGAATGGACAATTCAGTTATTAATAGCTTCTTGCAAAATTTCTTCCAGTGACATTATTTTAATCCTTTAAAAGGTGTTTCAGAATAGGACCTTATGTCCAAAGTTGTTCGCCTAGTAAAAATGCATGGTGAATCAAAACTGTTTTAGGCACCAGTTTGTCAACCTTGGCTGGGAATCCACAGGGAAACTCACGAGGAGCGGTTAGGCGCCCAAAGAGTTCAGGCTGAGACTTTGCAGGCTGGGCCCATGCCTCCAAGGTTCAGTAGATTGGCAGCATTAGATCAGCAGGCGAAAAGGGCATTTCAAATTGTGACGTTGAAACAGATGAAAAATTATAGTAAATAAATAAATAAATACAAAAACATATGTAAAACCATTGGAGCTTTCTCTTGCTTTTTTGTGCTTGTAAATTCAGTTATATTGACAGTTGAGGGCCAAAGCACAATATGTGAGGTTCATCTCATAGCTATACCAGTGCACCACCATCCTGACCTTCACACCCCCTACCCAAGCAAATAATGTCAATGGTGCCAAATTGGGGCTTAAGACAACCAAACCCATTTAACTAGCGACCTTGGTGTCTAGATGTAAAAGCCATGAGAGGCAAGTGGATTACCCGCTGTGCCACCTTGCCCCCTAAGAATCTGTGTATTCAGCTATGCCTCTGGTGTTCTTTCTGAAGGGAGTGATTGTATACTTCAATTATATTGCCCACAGAGTAAAGAGCATTGTCCAACAATAAGACAGTCTTTGCTTTTAAAGGCACATTGTCTCCATTTGCATCAGAGGTGGGAAAAACTGTTGGATTAAAAATGACTCACAACCTGATCTATAATAATAAAAAAAAAGTTGCTTGCAGTCTTTTTTTTTTTTTTTTAAGCCATTCCAAGCATAACAACTGAATTGCCCACATTCCTATAAATCAAAGCAGACGGTGCCTCTCCTGACTGCACACATGCATTCATTGTCTTGGATACCCAAGAAGTTGTTACCCTTTGTTCATTTTTCTACAGGAAACGTTAAATCAAAGCTGCTTAGCAGACCGGAATGATATTTATGGGTCAGGGTGCACATTCAAATGCAGAGTGTTTCCCCTGTTGAGCCTCTGAGACACTTTGCCACCTGAATGGAACACCTTGGGCAATGATCCTAAAGAAATGATTGCTCTGAAAAAAATCCAGCTATTTTTTTTATTTTTATAATTCCTTATTAATGAAACCTCTAGAAAACTTAAGATATTTAAAAAAAAACAACAAAAAAAACACTTTGGATGAAAAAAATAACAGAATATAAAAATGCTATAAAAAGAGTCAACAGAAGAGCATACAATCTAGCACCAAAAACATGATTAAAACCTAAAAACCTAGAATGATCAGCCAAGCAGCACTTTTTGACTAAAGCAGATTATCTTAATTCTACATGATCAACACTAAGTAATAACTACTTAGTTCATATTTCTGAAACCTATGCCTACTGTTTTGTAATAAAATGTTAACATCCTCCTTTTATACTCCTTGTATTACATCACGCTGTAAAAGTCACCAAATCTGTCCCAGATCATTAATTTTAACCCCTGCTAATTTTCTAGGAAAACATCCTTATCCTAGTTCAGTCCGACTATAATATTATACTGTTGAATCTGCCCTTATACTCGTACATAATTGTCTTTGGGTTGAATCCATCTTAATTTGCTGAAAATGTCTTGATATAATGTGCACCCTGTGTATTACATGTATGACTGAGCTGCTTACGTCTTGTACAGCGTTGACCCCTTGCCCTATAAAAAAACCACCACACTATATATATATCTACATATACAGTGCCTATAGAAAGTCTACACCCCTTGAACTATTTTCACATTTTGTTGTGTCAGTGCCTCAGAGTTTCATGCATTTAAATAAGGTTTTTTTTCGACTTATCTACACACCATACACCACACTGTTAAGGGGGGAAAAGTTTTTATTGAGAAAAAAATTATATATTAAAAATACAAAATTGAAAAATCATAATTGGATAAGTCTCCACCCCCCTGAGTTAATACTTGGTGGAAGCACCTTTGGCAGCAATTACAGCTGTGAGTCTGTTGGGATAGGTCTCTAACAACTTTGCACACCTAGATTTGGCAATATTTGACCATTCTTCTTTACAAAACTGTTCAAGCTCTGTCAAGTTCCTTGGGGATCGTTGATGGACAGCAATCTTCAAGTCATGCCACAAATTGGATTGGATTGGATTTAGGTTGGGGCTCTGACTGGGCCACTCAAGGACATTTACCTTTTTGTTCCTTAGCCACTCCAGTGTAGCTTTGGCTGTGTGCTTTGGGTCGTTGTCATGCTGAAAGGTGAACTTCCGTCCCAGTTTCAGCTTTCTTGCAGAGAGCAGCAGGTTTTCCTCAAGGACTTCTCTGTACTTTGCTCCATTAATTTTCCCTTCTATCCTGACAAGTGCCCCAGTCCCTGCCGATGAGAAACATCCCCATAACAAGATGCTGCCACCACCATGCTTCACAGTAGGGATGGTGTTCTTTGGTGATGCACTGTGTTGGGTTTGCACCAAACATAACGCTTTGCATTTAGGACAAAAGGTTCCATTTTTGTTTTGTCAGACCCCGAAACTTTTTGCCACATGGCTACAGAATCTCCTGAGTGTTTTTTTGCATACTTCAAACGGGATTCAAGGTGGGCTTTCTTGAGTAATGGCTTCCTTCTTGCCACCCTACCATACAGGCCAAATTTGTGGAGTGCTTGGGATATTGTTGTTACATGCACACTTTGACCAGTCTTGGCCATAAAAGCCTGTAGCTCTTGCAAAGTTGCCATTGGCCTCTTGGTAGCCTCTCTGATCAGTCTCCTTCTTGTTCGGTCATCCAGTTTGGAGGGACGGCCTGATCTAGGCAGGGTCTTGGTGGTGCCATACACCTTCCACTTCTTAATAATCGTCTTGACCATGCTCCAAGGGATATTCAAGGCCTTTGATATTTTTTTTATACCCATCCCCTGATATGTGCCTTTCAACAACTTTGTCCCGGAGTTCTTTTGAAAGTGCTATTGAAATGCATTAACCCAGCAGAGGGAACCTACAGGAACTGCTGAATTTATCCTGAAATCATGTGAATCACTACAATTTAACACAGGTGGAGGCCACTTAACTTGGTGTGTGATTTTGAAGGCGATTGGTTACACCTGAACTAATTTAGGATTGCTATTACAAGGGGGGTGGACACTTATCCAACCAAGCTATTTCAGGTTTTATTTTTAATGAATTTTCTACACATTTTTAGAATATTTTTTTCACTTGGAAGTTGTGGGGTAGGATGTGTAGATAAATGAAAAAAAAAACAATTTTAATTCCAGGCTCTAAGGCAACACAAGGTGACAATTTTGAAAGGGGGTGTAGACTTTCTAAAACACCTGCTGTACGACTGCTTCATCTGTGCAGAGATAGTTACTTCTACTGGTTCATTCAAAATATACAATATATCTTCATCAATTAAAAGGAAAAAAAACACCTTCCCTGTAGGTATAGCATATCCTTTTTTTTCAAATTTAAAATGTTCCCGTTCCTAGTTTCTACCGACACTATCAATGTTTCTTTCCCTCTCAATCACGTCCTGAGTGTCTCGGCAGCCGGCGTGCCTCTCGCTGAAGTAAATAACATGACAAAAAAAAAATAATACATTGAAACCTTTCTGTTACTTTTTTTTTTTAAATTCTAACCATTATCAATGTTCCTTTCCCTCCCAATCACATCCTGACTGTTATTTTTGCTTCCTGCCAGTCTCGGCTTCCAGCAAAGCTCCTGCCGTACTTAACTTTCCTTTCTTTTCCTTAACTTTGTTTTCATCCTTGTATTACTTTTACTAGTTTCCTATTTAAGTTAGTCATAAATTGCGAAAGGTTTCATGAAGCAAATATGGATATACATGCAAATATAATCCCTGTCCGTCTGTATTGCCCTCCCTCGGGGGCGATCATCTTCTGATATGTGACTCGAAGGGCAGTCCATATTTGCCATATATAGACAGATACTTGGGTAATTTTGAGAAGGGGTTTCAGTTCCCAAGCCGATCTTACATATTACTTAATACTTGAATACCTTTTTGTAGTGTATATTAAACATGCACCAATTTGTTATTTTAAATGCCTGCAGTTATCACTTATGTTTGCTTGGCACATGTTAACCAATAAAATCAAGATGGTAATTGGTAATCTGCACCTTTATCTGACAGTAACACATTATGTTGGCACATAATGACCACTGAAAACAATGGCAAAAAAGTCCTAATGATTTATATCCAATTAAATTGCGAAAGATAGTGTCTCTAAAATGGAATGGAGCTTAATTTCTATAGCCTGTCTTGATATTATATAGCCTGTCTTGACCCTTTAGAATGAAAGCTGAATAACTCATTCATGGTAGGCAGATAATCACAGTAAACAAACATAAATCTAAGTGACATGCTTGAGCCAAGTTTTCAACATGGTGTCATGTTGTTGCTTGGATGGCCCATGCTAATTAGTGAGAAAAGTACATGAAATTGCTATTAGTAACTGTAATTCTAGAGAAATTGCAGCTCTCAATGCCTGCACTAATAAGCAGGGATGAGCATCAAATGACTCGAAATTTGAGCCAAATCAGAACTCCCTTTTCAGTCTGAAATTCAGCCTGATTGCTCTCTAGCAAAATGTAACGCCTTTAAAGAGTGTAATTCTAATGTGGAAAGCACAATACTTTGTTTACTATGAAATAGAATAGCCATTAAAATAAAAGTAAATAATTTCATCTGCACTACAGGAAAACGGGTAAACAAAAATAGCAATCATGGCTCTGCTAGCAAAGGACTGAAAAGGTTTCTAATTAACTGGCTGCTTGTTCTACTGTTATGTGATCTTGATCTCTCTACAAAACAGTCTGTAAAAGTCCACAGGGGCCAACAAGGAAGTCACAAATATTGACCCACTGAGCATTATCTTACTTGGACAACAAATTAGAATACCGTTTTATTTTCTAGTTAGGATATGTAGGGAACTTCAGCCAGTTGAAGAAATAGAAGAAATAAAAAACTAACTTGATCTATTTTTCAATAAGCCAGGACAGAAAGAACTTATTTTTAAAGCTCCTATGTCCAAACATTATTCTTGCAAGCAGTATCTGTTTAGACTTGTTGATATTCTTCTTAAGAAGCAATACACTTCCAGGGACGCGAACAACGTTTTCCAAATGGAAAACATTATCAACATATTTCTGAGGTCAAGCATTCATCAATTGTTTATAACATGCCCATGTATATGTAATATCACCAGTAAAATATTTTATTCATCATGGTACAGGTGAACTACACTGAGCAGAATGATTAATTTTAAAACCTCTGGTTAAAATAACTTGCTTGTAACATTGCAGTTTTGCTGCATTACTCTGTTTGGGATTTTGTCGTAATAAATGTACAGTAAAACAATATATTTGAAAGGAACTCTGCATTATTAATGTGGATTGTGCTTGCCCTAGGGCAGCCAAGACATAAATGTTACATTTAAATTAACTGCCCTTCCTTCAGTACATGCTGCTTTATCAAATAGTTGCTTGTGACAGAACTTTGTAGAACTTTATTGTTTCCATTTCCAGTTGTGCTGAAACCTTAACTGACAACTGAAATATTTTACTCAGTTCTAGGAAGTAATATAAATTATTGTGTCTCCAGAGAAACACTAAAAAAAAAAAGATCTCTGGGCGGAGAAGGGAATTCAAAGACAAATTCTCTAAAGCGCTCATTGAATTATGTTTCTGAATTTAAAAATGCACAATGGGAAACAGTAAATCTACGTCTAAACCCCTCAGCAGATTTCTCTAAAATTAAGCTATATATCATTTGCATTGCGCTCTGTGAACTGATAAATTATTTCTAGATTTCATTAGTCAATACATTGTTTTTCACTCTTCTGGTCTTCCTTAAAAAGAATGTGGTAATTAGATAAGGAGAAATATGTTTAAAAATAGGGAACAGCATATCAAGTATGTTCTCTTGGTCTGTAGGTAACAGAACTGTACAGCTCATATACATATCGTGATTACATTTTATGGTTTTCAGCATGTTCAGAAGTCAGGGCTGAATTCTACATATTAACCCTTTGCTTGTCAGAACTGCTCCAATGAAGAGTCATACCCGTTGAAACAGCAGCAAACACACCAACAGTCACAGTCAGTGTGGGTTGCTTTCTAAGCCATCATAATCATGATCAATGTTGGTTGATTCATTGTTCATATTGTGCCACTGCCACGATATACTGGTCGCTATTACGGCACAGCTTTAATGATAAAAGGCAATAGTTGTGACTGCTATATACCTTGGCTAGCCCAATCGCTGGACCGTAACCTGTTTAGTCCAATTGAATAAACAAGTGAACAGGTATAGAGACCTGTATGGTACTTTGCAAGAATAGCATTTCCTCAGAGCCAAGTGACTGGCCAACATCTTGTAGAGACCATGCCTTGCTGTGCCAAAGTTTTAATGTGAGGCTACCAGCATTGACCGCAGGTGAGAAAATGTTTTAGCTTGGCATTATCAGACATTTATTAGTAGGAGTATACCATAGAAATTGTTGTATAGGTTGCATTGGCGTAAACGCCCTCCCCCCCTTTGAGACAGTTTTATGAAAACACCTTTTTTGAATTTTTTTTTTTTTTTTTACAAAATGTTCCCTACATGCTCAACACTGATAAATAAAGAAAAATACACAGGTTTAGTTTTGAAATAACCCTTGTTTGCAATATATAATACTACTACAGTACTGTAAATTCCAGTAGTAAAAGAGTAAATCACTGACAAATGGTACTTGAATGGATTTAAAAAGTAACATAATTAACAAAGGGTAAAATCAAGGTATACATCCAACATCGCATCTCTATAACCTGTTTTATTTTAGCTTATCAAATACCCAAACACTTCAAGAACATATCTTCCTTGCTTTACTGAACATTTCTTTCTAAAACCATACTTAGGAAATAGTTCCTGCTGCATTGGCTTTTACAAATTTGTTGTAATTCAAATTTACAAGAAAGGTATTAAACAGTGCTGTGTGGGACATATTCCCTGAATATGATAATAATATTTGAACGCGTATTGGAAATGTAACTGGATTAATTATTGAAACTGTGTGTCTTGAGAAACAGGGCAAACTGCTGTGTCTTGAGAAGAGGGCCTCTCTCTTGCAGACATACTGAACTATGTGACCTACTGAACGAGGTGACCGGGGCTAGGTGGCGCCTGGACTGGATTAGGCTGAAAGGACAGTTGAATTATGTACAGATAATTCACAAGTGCAACAGCAATCATTTTGACACAAGGAAGACATAAACTAGTGATGTCCCAGTGGAAAAGGACATTCAAACATCAAAGGACTGGGAGTTTAAAAAAAGCAAGATAAGCAAATGATCACATGAAAGTGGCTATTTAGCAAAACTAAACATTTTGTGCTCCACATCAAATGCTAACCAAGGTGCTGTCACTCTGCTAAACGGAGCTGCAACTCCAGGATTCTGCCTAAAAACCTACCCAAGACGGGACTCTGGCTGAAAACTGACCCAAGAAGAGGAAGCAAGTTGCAAGCGAGTCAACGACCACAAGCAACAAGACTGAGGCCCGGCTGGAGGACTGCCATAAAACTTACAGCGACTGTTATTAGACAAACCAGAGTGGGTCTGCTGTACACCTAAAACCACAGTATCCAAAAGAAACTGTGCCCTGCTACCTACGTAAAAAATTCAGCGAAGAGGATAGAGTGGACGGGTGCTGTTGTGGATTCTATACCGAGGACTGACGACTTTGTTGCAGCTGTTGTTGATTCTATCAAGAATTGAAAGCTTTGTTGCTGAGTTTGATCCAATGTGGGATTGAAGACTTTGTTGCCGAGAGGAGAGCCTTTTGTACTGGACACTTCTACAGATTGAGTTTCCAAACCAGCGGACCAAAAGTCTAAGCTTCAAGGAACCAAATTAATTAATTGTAACACATTCACATAGAATTGAACTGTTAATTATTTAGTTTGCACACTTTGCGTGTGAAATAACATTTAGTGAAGTAACTATAAGTAATCTACCTCATATTGTTGAATGAAGAATTTCTTTAAAAATAAACTTATTTTATCCTTAATCTATATACCATTAATATGCTTAATGTGATATATTCTAAGACTGTCTGCATTCATTTAAGTTTAGGCTGTGTATATGTGTGTGAGCAAGTTACTAGCTACATCAGTTTGCTTGGGCTGATGAAGTTGCTGCCTGGTGTGTGAGGAGATAGGCGGTGTCATATTCCAATTACCCTGCTAGCCAGCATGAGTGCAGTGAGATCTTTTAACTTCCTGACCCTGAAGTTAAGTTTTTGTGAGCCATAACCGTGGCTGTAGTAATCCCATTGTGGCAATGGTACAGTAGTTTATTTATAGACACACCAGCGCATATGTCGCACTGGTGTATTAGTCACACCCCTCTTTTATTTAAATGCCTAGCAAACTGACTTACAACAGTTTTTACAGTAATATTTTTCATTCTGTATACCTGCCAGACAGGCATTCATCAATCTACATTGTAACCTACTTTAATTAATAATAATTGTCTCTATAGAGAAATTGGGAGCAATAGCCTATTGCTAACTTGAATTCAGATTTTACATTTTTAAACATGGTTTAGAAAGCAATTATTATTGTTTACTATGGGAAGAGAATAATAAATTAGCCAGGCTGTGCCAACATTGATTTTGGGAGGAATATATCAAATATAAATCAATGGTGGTAGAGCACTGCTAATTTATTATACCTCAGTATTGTACAGTGAACCTTAATAACAGCTTATGAAGCCTTCATGTGAACTACAATGCCTGACATTAGGCTAATCTGAGGGAGCTGTATATACAAATTCAAAATAAATTGACAGATGTTTTAATACAAATCTGGTGGCGATAACTACATTATTAGGCCTGCTCCTGTAAGGATTCACAATTTCTTCTTTACTGTAGGTCCGCACTCTGATTTTATTTTCCCAAAAGGGTTAAATCAATGAAACGTTCACGTGAACATTATATATATATATATATATATATATATATATATATATATATATATATATATATATTTTTTTTTTTATGTCACAGTCCAATCCACAATACCACAAATACCTTAAAATGTAATATTCCTATTGGAAAGCTGTGTGTGCTCATGCACCAGTATTTGAATACAAAACAGATGGGCATTTTAGAATTCTCTTGTGGTCTCTGTTGGTGAAAATGTGTAACTACATTTTAACCAGCCAACAGCAGTGCATTGCTGCATTTCGTGAAACAAAACAACTCCCTTTACAACATCAGTAAACGAAGCGTGTATGTTAACAGGAAAGCAATAAATCCACTCGGTCAACCATTAAGCATGTTTATACTAAATGACAGAGGTTTTTCATTCTGTGGGTATTTAAAATATGTGCATTTAAGAATTCACAGTTCTGTGTTTGCATTGCTGTGGAATTTCAGTGCCTTGATTGCAATTCTATGGCACATATGTCTAATCAATTAAACACCCTACATGAATTTATTCCAAGTAAAAAAGAAAAATTAAATTAAAGTAATTGGCATTAGTTTAAATGTGGTATATATTTATATTACAAATACAAGTGTACAATATTACATGTGTCTGTCTAATCTAAAATGTTTTTCTTTGTTATATTTATATACTGTAGCTATAAAGCATTCATATATAGTGTAGGTATATATAGTGGAGGCTCCTTAGAGGAGGCAAGGGAGGCAGTGCCTCCTCAAAATTTAAAAATGAATATATATATATATATATATATATATATATATATATATATATATATATATATATATATATATATATATATATTAGAGTTGCAGCCAAAAGTTTACATACCCCAATGGAAATTTTTAATTTCTAGAAATTTCTCGAAAACAACGAATTTTAGGAACAATCTTTTGTAGCAAAAGTTTTGCTTTTGTGGGTGAGAAAAAAAGTTACAAGAAATAGATTTATTTCAGCATTTTTTTTTTGCAAAACTCCTAAAATGCTAATTTAAAAGTATTCATACCCTTTGATGCTATGATAGTATTGTCTACAAGGTACTACAAATTTCAATGTGATAATGCAGAACCTAATTCTAGAAAAGACTAGAAAATGCTGGATTGTAGGTGATCATTCTTAGAGCCTATAAAAGGGTTAGGCATAGGATGATTGCTGTCATTACCAATAAGTCAATATGGGAAAAAGTAAAGAGCTATCTGAAGACCTTAGGCAGAAAATTATTTATTGTCATAAAGCTGGAGAAGGATACAAAAAGATTTCCAAGCATTTGAGTATCCCAATTTCAACTATTGTTTCTATTATTAAGAAGTGCATGAATAATGGTACTGTCTAACGCTCCCTCGGTTTGGAAGTAAGAAGGTTCTTTCACCAAGAACAAGTAGAAGAATTGTGATGAAGGTTAATATCAATCCGAGATTGGCTGCCAAAGATATTCAAAGTGAATTGGCTGCAAATGGGACTAGGGTTTCCATTTCAACCATAGGTCAAGTATTGCATGGTGAAGGCCTCAATAGTAGCAGGCCAAGGAAAAAGCCTCTCAGGAAAATGTCAGACATTTGAATGATGGATATCAGTTCTGGAAAAACCAAGCTATCTGGTCACGCTGGTAGTCGATACGTTTGGAGAAAGTCTGGTGAGGTGTACAAAGAAAAGAACACCATATCTACTGTCAAGAATGGAGGTGGTAATATCCTTTTATGGGGCTGTTGTTCCTCTAATAGCATAGGAAATGTTGTTCCAATACATGGTAAAATGGATTCCATAGCATAGCAAAAGATACTGGCCAATCATCTGAAACCCTCCACTAAAAAACTTGGTTTTAAGCGCAACTGGACGTTCCAAAACAACAACGCACACATCAAAAGCACACATCAAAATCTACTTCAGAATGGTTAAAGAAGAAGAACATCAAGGTTCTGGAATGGCCTAGTCAAAGTCCCAATCTAAATCCGATTGAGTATCTTTGGTATGAGTTGAAGAAGGCTGTGCACAAGAGAAGTCCTCGGAATTTGAATGAACTGAAACAATTCTGCTTTGAGGAATGGTCACAAATCAGTAAAAGTTGCTAAAGGTGCCTCAACTAGATATTAATTTCATTTTCCTTGTCAGGTATGAATACTTTTGAATTAGCGTTTTTGGAGTTTTGCAAAAAAAATTATTAAATAAATAATTGTAGACATCTATTTCTTTTAACATTGTTTCCTCATCTACAAAAGCAAAGCTTTTGCTACAAAAGATTTTTCCTATAATTATTTATTTTTGAGAAATTTCTAGAAATTATAAATTTCCATTGAGGTATGTAAACTTTGCTGACCACATTCATTTTGGCGTTGAAGTCACAGATGATGAACTTATAGTGGCTTTTCTCATTTTCGTGTAGTTCTTGTACTTCATAAAAGTCTTCGACTTCTTCATCTGAATAGCTTGTTTTTTGTGCATATACTTGGATGACCTGAAGATCATACTTCCTTGAAACTTTCACTATCAGTCTTGCAGACGTCTCTGACGTGCTATCAATCTCTACTATGTTATTCTTGATTCTCTTTTATTTATTATTATTTATTTCTTAGCAGACGCCCTTATCCAGGGTGACTTACAATTGTTACAAGATATCACATTATTTTTACATACAATTACCCATTTATACAGTTGGGTTTTTTCTGGAGCAATCTAGGTAAAGTACCTTGCTCAAGGGTACAGCAGCAGTGTCCCCTACCAGGGATTGAACCCACAACTCTCCGGTCAAGAGTCCAGAGCCCTAACCACTACTCCACACTGCTGCCCACAACTCCACTACTCCACACTACTCCTGTTCGTCCATTTGTAGTGCCTTGGTAGAAGAGAAGATGTAATGGAGTACACCCCGCACCTGTATTATTACTGGTATATACTGTATGTATGTTTTGTATTATTGTTGTTATTGTATTTGTAGGCGGGAGGGCGAAGCCGTCCGTCCTAATCATTATTGTGTTTATGTGCAGGCGGTCGAGCACCGTCCGTCTTTTATTATTTACTGTTTGAGACCGACGAAAGAGCCGGTCTTGTAATATGTAGTCGTGGGGATGGGGTTAAAACCCCTTCCCTAGAACTCTCGTGGGAATGTGGCTGGAGCCTTAATAAGGTAATTTATTAATAGGTAATTAAGGCTCCAGCCACGAATATAAAAGACCCACTCTCGGCTCAGAGGGTGTTGGATGTTCGGAGGAGGAACGAGGGCAAGAGCGAGAACGAAAACAAAAAGTAAAAAAACAAAGCGTACAGGATCAGTGAAGGCATTTGCCCAGCCTGACCTATATTGGCTGTTTGATTTTTGTGTTCGTGATTTGTGTTTGGTTTAAGAATTTATTTTGCTCTGTGAGCACATTGTTTTGTTGTTTAAATCTTTTACTTTATTTTTGTATTTAAAATAAAGACGGCGCAAAAGCCATTGCACCCTACCTGCAGTATCTGTTTCAGTTCCTGCTTCTGGCCTGACGTCATCACATACGCCATCCTGTCACACGTGGTGTCTTCGTGGGATCCACCCCAGCCTCCTACTCAGCCCAGAGAAAGGTACTGCAGGATTTTTTTTTTTTTTCTTTTTTTTAAAATACATTGAGTGGAGGACCAGGAGGTGAAGGACTGAGAGGAAAGAGGAAGATGGGCAGAAGGCACCAACAACCTCCCCAGTGCCCAGGGAGGGCCGCTGAGATGAGTACTACTGCCTGGTGGAGACGGCGAGTTGGTGCCCGCTTTGTGAGGAGAGGGGCCATTCGATCCTCAACTGCCCCTGGCCAGGAAAGGAGGAGGGGCGGCTGGAGGGCAGCTGGAAAGCTTGCCTCAGCGTGCTCGAGGCCGAGAACCTGTGCCCTGCCTGCGGGGAACGGGGCCACTGGGTGGTTGGCTGCCCCGCTGTCCAGGAGGAGGAGGAGAAGGAGGAACTAGCGCCCAGACGGGGGGACCGCGAGCGTCCAGCGCCCAGACGGGGGGACCGCGAGCATCCAGCACCCAGACGGGGGGACCGCGGGAATCCAAAGCTCAAGAGGCAGCTGTTCCCATCTCCACCAGCAGAGGAAGAGTGCCTGCTACCTCCACCAGCACAGGAGGAGTGCCTGCTGTCCCCATCTCCACCAGCAGAGGAGGAATGCCTGCTGTCACCATGTCCACCAGCAGAGGAAGAATGCCTGCTGTCCCCATGTCAACCAGCAGAGGAAGAATGCCTGCTGTCCCCATCTCCACCAGCAAAGGAAAACTGCCTGCTGGTTGCGCCTTCAGAGCCGCACCCGTCCCCTGCAAGTGAGGGAGAGCCGCACCCGTCCCCTGCAAATGAGGGAGAGCCGTACCAGTCCCCTGCAACAGGGGGAGACTATGCGCTGCTCCCACCTCCGTCGCCAGGAGACTACACGCTGCTCCCACCTCCGTCGCCAGGAGACTACACACTGCTCCCACCTCCACCACTTCTGCTACTAAGAGCAGAGCAGCAGGAGCTGCCTCTGCCTCCGCCACCTTCACCACCAGGAGCAGAGCAGCAGGAGCTGCCTCTGCCTCCGCCACCTTCACTGCCAGGAGCAGAGCAGCAGGAGCTGCCTCTGCCTCCGCCACCTTCACTGCCAGGAGCAGGGCAGCAGGAGCTGCCTCTGCCTCCGCCACCTCCACCTCCACCACCAGGAGCAGAGCAGCAGGAGCTGCCTCTGCCTCTGCCTCCGCCACCTCCACCGCCAGGAGCAGAGCAGCAGGAGCTGCCTCTGCCTCCGCCACCTCCAGGAGCAGAACAGCAGGAGCTGCTTCTGCTTCCCTCAACCCCACCGCCAGGAGTAGAGCAGCAGGAGCTGCCTCTGCTTCCATCACCTCCAGTGGCAGGAGCAGAGCAGCAGGAGCTGCCTCTGCCTCCACCAATGTGGGAGGACAGCTTGCCGCTCCCACCTCCACCAGCAGAGGTTGAATACCTGCTGGTTCCGCCTCCACCGCTGTGGGAGGACTGCTTGCCGCTCCCACCTCCACCACTACAGGAGCTGCAGCTGAGTTTGCCATTGCACGGGGATGCCTTCACGTCACCGCCCGGGGATGCCTGCCTCACCTGGGGCTGCCAACTCGTCGTCGCCTGGGAATATTGGCACGCCTCCGCCGGGGGATGCCGCCTGCATACTACTGGCCATTGTTGCCAGTATGCCACGGCCCGAGTTGCCACTTGAAGGCAATAGGAAGCCTCCGCTCCCACCCCAGAATGTGGACTGGGACTTTTGGGACTTTAAGGGGGGAGGTGGCTGTTGAGGCCATGTGTGCTGCACACAAAGGGGGGGGGGGGGGGGGGTATGTGATGGAGTACACCCCGCCCCTGTATGATTATTTGTATATATGTATGTTTTGTATTATTATTGTTATTGTATTTGTAGGCGTGCGGACGAAGCCGTCTGTCCTAATCATTATTGTGTTTATGTGTGGGCGGTCGAGCACCATCCGTCTTTTATTATTTACTGTTTGAGACCGGCAAGAGAGCCGGCCTTGTAATATGTAGTCATGGGGATGAGGTTAAAACCCCTTCCCTAGAACTCTCGTGGGAATGTGGCTGGAGCCTTAATAAGGTAATTTATTAATAGGTAGAGCGAAAACGAAAAGTAAAAAAACAAAGCGTACAGGATCAGTGAAGGCATTTGCCCAGCCTGACCTGTATTGGCTGTTCGATTTTTGTGTTCGTGATTTGTGTTTGGTTTAAGTATTTATTTTGCTCTGTGAGCACAGTGTTTTGTTGTTTAAATCTTTTACTTTTATTTTTGTATTTAAAATAAAGACGGCGCAATTGCACCCTACCTGCAGTATCTGTTTCAGTTCCTTCTTCTGGCCTGACATCATCACACACGCCATCCTGTCACAGATTTTATATATATATATATATATATATATATATATATATATATATATATAAATTACAAAAACTTAAATACGAAGCCAGCATGTTGTTGACATGATTGGAGACACCTTTGAGTGTGCCAAATAAACTACTCTTCCCAGAAGACATTGCGTTGTGACACCCGGCGCGTCAGTAAAGTGAGATATACAGTGCCTTGCAAAAGTATTCAGACCCCTGACCAATTCTCTCATATTACTGAATTACAAATGGTACATTGAAATTTCGTTCTGTTTGATATTTTATTTTAAAACACTGAAACTCAAAATCAATTATTGTAAGGTGACATTTGTTTTATGTTGGGAAATATTTTTAAGAAAAATAAAAACACTGAAATATCTTGCTTGCATAAGTATTCAACCCCCACACATTAATATTTGGTAGAGCCACCTTTCGCTGCAATAACAGCTTTAAGTCTTGGGGTAAGTATGTACCAGCTTTGCAGACAGTGTCAGAGTGATTTTGGCCCATTCTTCTTGGCAGATTTGCTCCAGGTTGTTCAGGTTGGTTGGACGACGCTTGTGGACCGCAATTTTCAAATAGTGCCACAGATTCTCAATGGGATTGAGATCAGGACTTTGACTGGGCTACTGTAGGACATTCACCTTTTTGTTCTTGAGCCACTCCAATGTTGCTTTGGCCTTGTGCTTGGGATCATTGTCCTGCTGAAAGGTGAATTTCCTCCCAAGCTTCAGTTTTTTAGCGGACTGAAGCAGGTTCTCTTGCAGTATTTCCCTGTATTTTGCTCCATCCATTCTTCCTTCAATTTTAACAAGATGCCCAGTCCCTGCTGATGAGAAGCATCCCCACAGCATGATGCTGCCACCACCATGTTTCACTGTATGGTGTGTCTTGAGGCATGCAGTGTTAGGTTTGCACCACACATAGCGCTTTGAGTTTTGGCCAAAAAGCTCTATCTTGGTCTCATCTGACCACAAAACCGTTTCCCACATCGCAGCTGGGTCACTCTCATGCTTTCTGGCAAACTCCAGACATGCTTTCAGATGGTACTTTTTGAGTAATGGCTTCTTTCTTGCCACCCTCCCATACAGGCCAGTGTTATGCAGAGCTCTTGATATGGTTGACTGGTGCACCATTACTCCCAGCCACTGAACTCTGTAGCTCCTTCAAAGTGATTGTTGGCCTCTCTGTGGCTTCTTTCACAAGTCTCCTTCTTGTCTGAACACTGAGTTTTGAGGGACAGCCTTTTCTTGGCAGTGCCTGGGTGGTGTGATGCAGCTTCCACTTCCTGATTATTGATCCAACTGTGCTCACTGGGATATCCAAACACTTGAATATTATTTTGTACCCTTTCCCTAATCTATGCATTTGTATTAGTTTATCTCTAACTTCATTTTCCTTCAGATTCACAGCCTGACCAATGATCCTTCAACAGTGGGGTTTTTATCTAGAAAATGTGACAGCAACTTTAATGGTTCACAGGTGGAGGCCAATGGTAAGGTAACTGTGTCCTCGTTAGGGCAATTTCTTTCATCTGTATAAACTGGGAGCTTCCACAGCACAGGGGTTGAATACTTATGCAAGCAAGATATTTCAGTTTTTTATTTTTCTTAAAAATATTTCCCAACATAAAACCGATGTCACCTTACAATAATTGATTTTGAGTTTCAGTGTTTTAAAATAAAATATCAAACAGAACGAAATGTCAATGTACCATTTGTAATTCAGTAATATGAGAGAATTGGTCAGGGGTCTGAATACTTTTGCAAGGCACTGTATACAAAGTTTCATATTATGACACCACTTCCTTTCTCTGGGAACAAATCTAGTTGTTAGTGTTGTTTTCTTTCTGATAGTGTTTGTTGGAAGTTGTATTTATATTATTTTAGCCCTTCCCCAGCAGTGTTTGTTTATTTTCAGTAGCGCACGCAGGTAAACTGTTTCACTGTCTTTTCACCTGTACGGTATATAATTATTTTTAAGTTTAGAAAATTAAGTCTATATAGGATGTGCTTGATTTTTGTCTGCCTTTCTCTGCTGTAAAAACTTTGTTTAGAATATATTTAATGCAAAGTATGTTAGTGATGTGGTCTTGAAATCGAAATGCTATATCAGTTGTATACAGTGCATTTTTAAACATACCCTGGCAGTGTGTAATAGTTAACTATATTAGAGTAAACTGTGATGGGCTACTGTTTTCTTTTCTCTGTTAGCTAGTAGAGAAAATGCATTTAACAGCCAAATTGTGGTAAACCCTGTTTAGACTGCACTTGTAGATCTCGTGACCTAACGCTCCTACTACTGTGCACTAGACTTTCCTGATCTATGCACCATGTTACCGGCCGCTATAAATGTGGCTTATGTAAAGAATGGTGTTCACCTGGCGTTCTGCATCCGCTATCAAATTTGCATTTTGCCATCATTAATCTGTTAATTATATTGAAATAAATTTAAATGAAGAAAAGAGCATGGTTTTGGGCAGGATCTGCATAATAAGCAGGCACAAACATTATAATGTGATGTAAGGATTTTGCACTTTGGCAATTGCTGACCCTCCAAAAACTTTCCACTTCTTCTTACAAGATGCAAACCATTGTAGAAGCGAGTAACTAAGAGCTGTATAAAAGCACACACCTGCAGAGACCTGTCACTGGCTTCCAGATGGCTGCTGTGGTACACTTCCTGATGCTGCGACACTTGGCTCTTGTTGAGGAGAGACATGAACATGTTCGGAGGAGAAGGGCAAGACAAAGGCAGCCCTGCATATTCAATCCCAGGGTAATTTTGTTTGGGATGCTGAAGGATGCGGTGCTAAAGTGTTATCGTCTTACTCTGCAGATCATCCTGCACCTCATAGCTGAATTGAGGGATGAGCTAGACCCCATCTAGGGACTGCTATCTCTGCACATGTGAAAGTGCTGTGTTCTCTGTACTACTTAGCCTCTGGTTCATTTCAGACATTAGAGGGATAGCCCAACCTTTTCCAGAGTGCGAGGCAAATTCCTGGATGTCATGCTAAAAAGGGCAAGCCAATACATATGATTTCCTAAGGATACTAGCATAACTGATGTTGGCTGAGGCTTTTCCAAAGAACTCTGTTTCATGCTGAGTGACCTCAGCCGTAAGGACTCTCGGCTCCTTCTCAGAAAACTTTTATTTTCTTTTCTGTGCGCCAAGAGGACTTTGCTGCCCCTCCTCTGACATATTTTTTTTTATTTGTATTTTCGTGCTCCACAAATGTCATACAGCAAATACTGCTCTCTGTACTCCTAACTCTGCAAGTGCGGCCGCTAAACAGACCGATGCGCTCATTGAGACCCTCATTATCATAATTGCGGATCATTATTTGTGCGTGTTGAGTAATTTGCATTGCTCTTAAAAAATAATTGCCTGGCCACAATGCAATTTGAATTTTGCATCTGCAATTATTTGCACTGCACCTATACTTACATCACCCCCATAACCTCTTGTAATAATAACTTGTTGCATCCTATTTCATATTGTACTTTAGTAGTATTATTTGTAAACTACATTGTATTTAAATATTCATCTTGCATTGTAATCCTGTACTGCCCTGTAACACCTGTAAGTCGCCTTGAATAATAATAATAATAATAATAATAATAATAATAATAATAATAATAATAATAATAATAATAATAATATGAAAAGTGTTGTGAGTCCTAATGCAATAATTAGATTCTACTGCTGCTGGGAGCTTAAGGGGACCCTAAGCCCTCGTGCATCTTAAAGGGGTATGGAAACTGCTTCAAAATTAGCCAAAACGCTTCCCTTTTATCATTAAAGTTGCCATAATTGACAGCAACCAAGTACAACCAGCTATAGTCAACTGCTCCCTTGGTTATTGTGGAGTACGTCATTTAAAAGTTGTGATCTTGCCATTTGTCATCGATGATCTATTCAGCTCTAGTCAGTCAAGGAATGTTTTGGGTAGAAAGTGACTCAGTCTAAATTTAATTTTCTTTTCGTAACAATATTTAAAGAAACAAAAGCAATATTGTAAACATTGACTGTTACTAATTAAGCTAGGGGTGGGAAATGCTGGCCAAGCCAGCCAAGTCTTTGTTCCAACATTTGTTCTAAATTGAATAATTTTAAATGTATAAAATGTCCATCCGAGCCCTAAAGTACTTAATTATTATATTAAACCAGGAGTTATTTGGCCCTCCAGAAATGGATTATGCATTTGGCAAGGGTCCTGTTGTATGAGCCCACTTCCCATCCATAAATTGGATCCACTTTTGACTGGGTGTAGGACAAGTGAATTTCCCAACCTCAGGATGGTTTGGCAGAGTTAGATGATGTCAGTACATCCAGTCCTGTTCGTTGTTCCAACCATGTCTGTAATTATTACATTGAAACAACTGAAAACCCATAGGCCAAATGGCATAGGTGGAATTTTCAAACTGTCTCTTACCAATGCCCACATACAACTCGCTACTAAACTCTGTCCAACGATCAATCCTAACAGCCGACAAACCTAGTAACAGACCCAGAAAACCCCCATGAAACCAAACCATAGGACATTCTGTTTTGCAGAGGGCTTCCAGATTTGATTAATCAAGACTCAATGTACATCTCAAGCTGATGGTCTTTACGATGAAGCAGGAGAACTAGTACTCACATACGTTGACTAGCACAGCCAAACCACCTTACTTGTTTAGCTGTTGGCATCAGTGGGAGGGGTACGCCCCAAGTCACTAGTGTTCAAGTTTAATACCTGTGTAAAGAAGGGGGTTTTCCTGTAGTTAATAAAAAGTTCCTATAGTGCACTAATTAACTCAAATAAGTGGCCCCTTAAAATAAACGTAATACACAAGTCTCTTTTTTCATCCTTTTTGTATATTATAGTAATCTGAGGTACCATTTGCCTGAATAGGTGTACTCTATTTCTTAATTAGGCGTATGTTATAATTTAAGTTATCAAAAACAGTTTAAATAAAGCGACCCTGAGCAGATTGTTATGAAACCATTTTAACATTTCAATATACTAAATGATGGTCCACATAACACCCCAATTTCCATTGCAAATTGCAGATTAAAATGGGTCCCAGAAAGGTAAATAATTAGCTGTTTTGTTTTCCTTTTAATAAAAGTAAATTACTATTTAATATCAACTGGCATGGATTGCCTAATAAAAAAAACTGTTTTTCGTATTGCTATCTTGACCAGCTTTGCATTTTGATTATCCCCAAAGTTTGCAGCAATTTTCGTATAGCAATGCTCTCAGCAGTAATTGCTTTAACATTTATTCCAGGTCAAGTGGTTTAAGTATGAGTAATGATGTGTCAAAATTGTACAGTAACAATGTCAATAGAGCAATAACCATTTAGCTACAGATTATTATGGCACAGGAGCACAACATAAACACAACAGCAAAAGAACGAGGGCAGAGGAAGTGATTGTGTGCACAACATAGTTGTGTTTATTTATAACAAATAAATACTACGGGATTGATATTTCTTGGAGGGCAGTTTTTATATTTATATTAAATTAATTTACTATAGATTGTTACATTTGTTCTCATACTGTAGAATAAATGTTATATAGAAAACATACCTATGGCACTGCTATATTTCAAAAAGTGAATATTATATGAGGAGAGCTTTTTATTAATACATGTACAACCCAAGCTTTTTAATTACTATCTTTAGTTCTCTTAAAAATACATGAACAGATTGGTCAGAGGCATGGACTTAAATAGACTAACTTTAGATTTGACGGAGATGAATCACCATTTTGCAGTGCATATATGGAAAACCATTGGAAGTATTGTAGCAGTTCTTTTAATGTATACGTATTATTACATGCATGGCTCTCTGTTAATATTGCATTATCTAATTACCATCATTTTAGTCTGAAACCATTGCACAAGGACATTATTTATTTTAGCTCATTTGTCCTTGTAACAGGGGAGACCTGGACTGGCCGTCTGACGTATGCACGATGCTGCAGGAAGAGGGCGGCAGTCCCGTGGGATCCACCTGTCAGCGACGGCAGCGACACAGAGAGGTGGGGAAGAGGGTGTGTGGGCTTTCCCTCTCTCTGAGTGGCTGGGAGGAGGGTCTTGGGGGGGATTGCTGGTCCTATAAATTAATACTTTGTTGTTTCCTCAGATCTGCCCCTTTAGACCTGAACAGCGAGCTAGCGGTCACGCTGCTCGGCAAAGAACATGGACGGACGGGAGAAATAAAATCCCTAAAAGAAACGTAAAGAGAAGAACCTAAAGAAATAGAGAGAAAGCGGGGAAATCATTGGGCAGACCCCGATAGTGTTTTAAAACCTAGCTGAGGAACAGCAAAGGGTAGGACGGAGACCCGAGTCGTACGGGTAGCGGCGACTGGGGATAAACCCGCTGCAGAGTGCAGCTCATTTATTTAGTAGTTTTCATTACTGTGTTATATTTTCTCTTTTGCTTTTTGCCTCTTCGTTATCATTATTCTTTGACCACCTGCGAGTGTACCTGTTCTGGACTGTATTACCGTAGGTTCTGGATACCATAGTTGGTAGCCAGACCACAGACAACAGCGCCCTCTGAGGGCTAAAAGAAATCATTGCACCGCAACAAAAATAATTAAATCAAATAAATCTGAGCACCTGTGCTGTGTCTCAACTCCAACTTCTGTCTCCTGTGTCAGTGAACACCCACACCCTATCACAGTCCTATACAGTGTGTGACAAGAAAAGCGAGACATACACTATGTGGGTCTAATCCTGCCTAAATAGCACTAAAAGTAAATTGCATCACTAACTTTATATTCATTGATAACAAGCATTCACCAGGAACAACACTCTTTTACTAAATAGGATATCTAAAGCATGAAGTCTGATGTTATTAAGAACATAAGACCATAAGAAAGTTTACAAACAAGAGGAGGCCATTCGGCCCATCTTGCTTGTTTGGTTGTTAGTAGCTTATTGATCCCAGAATCTCATCAAGCAGCTTCTTGAAGGATCCCAGGGTGTCGGCTTCAACAACATTACTGGGGAGTTGATTCCAGACTCCCACAATCCTTTGTTCAAAAAAGTGCCTCCTTTTTTCTGTTCTGAATGCCCCTTTTTCTAATCTCCATTTTTGACCCCTGGTCCTTGTTTCAGGTCGAAAAAGTCCCTTGGGTCGACATTGTCAATACCTTTTAGAATTTTGAATGCTTGAATCAGATCGCCACGTAGTCTTCTTTGTTCAAGACTGAATAGATTCAATTTTTTTAGCCTGTCTGCATACATGAATGCTGTCTAGCAGTGGTGTAGTCCTAAATCAAAAAGCACCGGAACGCCAACAAAATAGAGATTTCTTAAACAAAAATTATACAAATTCCCATTTTATTTGTTCATTGAGCTTGAGGTAACATGTAATAGGTAATGCATGTGTCTTTTATAAGCTACTCCCCAGTCAGTGCTGCCAGATTGCCAAATTTGTCTTGTTTTGAAAACATCTTGTGTGTAAATACTGTCTTTGGTGGTTTAGTTATTTTTATCGTACATGTTCTTTCTCTATTCCTTTCGATTATGAGGTCATCACCAGCGCAAAACTTTAATCACCATGATGCTCTGTATAGTATATCACGTCCTCCCCCTGTCTTTTTTCTGGAGCTCTACATCCAATAAAATTGTGAATCACACAAACACTGTTATTTTGTATTTGTCACCAATTTCAGAACTGAATACATGGTTTTTCCTGGACCTCCCGCATTTGATCTCTTCAGTAAAAAAAAAAAAAAAAAAAAAAAACAGCGGTTCTGGTAATGTAAATTGTGAGAAAAAAACAAACAAAGCAGATAAATAAATATAGTTTATAGCATTTTTTTTTAATAAATATGTAGCACTTGTAATATATATTAAATCTTAAATGTAAGTGTGGTTTTTGGCTGCTTTAAAAAACACAATTTGGCTACTTCTTCATCAGCATTTTCACTAAAAACATCGTTAGCCTTATTAAACTTTAGTACTGTAGTTTGTAATAGAAGTTCCTAATGTTCTCTTCATTGCATCACAAGGACGACTGACTGAATCGTACAATTGTGCGGGAATTGGGAGATGTGTGTGACTTGACTGCAAACATTTATGTGCCAGTAATCAGAGATAGAGACTCCGATTCGTATTCAGTGGCATGGTACAGAAAGACTTTTGATTTCCACATGGAAAAGAGATTGTTTCAACTATTGAAAAAAGTACCAGAACGCCGTTCTTGTGCGTTCTGGCTCGACTACACCACTGTTGTCTAGATCATTCTGAATGACCTTTGCTGCTACAACAGTGTTTGCCACTCCTCCTATTTTTGTGTCGTCTGCAAATTTAACAAGTTTGCTTACTATACCAGAATCTAAATCATTAATGTAGATTAGGAATAGCAAAGGACCTAATACTGATCCCTGTGGTACACCACTGGTTACCTCGTTCCATTTTGAGGTTTCTCCTCTAATCAGTACTTTCTGTTTTCTACATGTTAACCACTCCCTAATCCTTGTGCATGCATTTCCTTGAATCCCTACTGCGTTCAGTTTGAGAAGTAATCTTTTATGCAGGACTTTGTCAAAAGCTTTCCGGAAATCTAAATAAACCATGTCATGTGCTTTGCAATTATCCATTGTCAATGTTGCATCCTCTAAAAAATCAAGCAGGTTAGTCAGACACAATCTCCCTTCCCTAAAACCATGCTGTCTCCCAGGATACTGTTTGCATAACTGAAATATTATATATATATATATATATATATATATATATATATATATATATATATATATATATATATATATATATATATATATACACACACACACATATATATATATATATATATATATATATATATATATATATATATATACACACACATATACAATTCTTCAAAGTGAAAGGTACAGTATGTGATGCTATGACAACATTATGCAATTGGGAATATTAATTTAAAATGTTTCTGACTTTGATTTAAATTATAGGTCATCCATAACAAATGAAAAAGTCTCTTGGCACATTAATCTAGTATAGAAATAGCAGAGTATTCAACGATTTCCTAAGAGGCAAAACAGAAGATTAATGTATTCTGACTGATCCAAAACTGTCCATTATGATCTATGATAAGTGAGCAAATGAGTACACGCTAAAAAGAATACAGATAAACAGATACCAGTACTTGCTTTTTCACCTTTCTGTCAAAGATGGGCCAACAGACGTTTTTATTGAAGCCAAAGATTGATACACAGGACTTTAATTGCAGCAAGTCCAGGTAACTGCTGCTTATATGGTACAATACCCGTTTATTTTGTTGTGTTAATTCTGTGTAAGAAGGTGTAATGTAGTGTTTTTCTAATAGTTTACAAATATTTAAGACGGTTGCTACACGGCCATCTTGAGTTAAACAAATTCTTTATAAATACAACAATTGTAAAAACAGAACATCAGTCACGGCCTCAGGCAATCAAAATGCAGCATTCCGTTGAATTGACAACAGAACTGACAGAAGGCACAGGTGTCATTATCCATCAAATCAACAGTATGAAGGTCACTCTTGAAATCAGGACTTAAAGGATGTGTTGCAGTAGGAATACCTCTGTTAAGAAAGGGGAATTAGACTAAAAGGCTAAAATATGCACAAGAACACAGAAATTGGACTATGGAACAATGGTCAAAGGTGCTTTGGACTGTTGATGGATGGACAACGACACCTGTGCCTTCTGCCAGTTCTGTTGTCAATTCAACGCTTGTCTTCTTTCTATTCCTTAAGGATATTATCTTCATGTATTGCTCATCTTTGTTAGACAGCTTTTTGGGTCTTTCAGTCCTGGGTTTGTCAATTACAGATGATGTTTCTCTGTACTTGTTGTTTATGCTTCGGATACCTTGAAAATCAAGTGATGCGAGCTATTTCACTCAGTAGTTTTTCCTTCTTTATGCAAGTCAAGGTTGTTATAATAGTAGAAAACACTAGTGGAGGCTTTGAGTAAATTGTTGATGCTCATAATGCATCAGAGTAGAAAAATGCAACATGTCTAAGACAGCAGTGTGTGTGCAAACGTATGTATGTTCAGTGAAAGTGTCATTGATATCAACATTTTTTTCACATTAAAAATGTGTTTGTTACACATAAATAAAATATATATATATGTTTTTAAGTTTGTGTGGGAATCGAAGCCAAGATATGCTTCCAATGCAGCTTGCAATGCAGACGCCCTAGCTTTCATGCCAAAAAGTTTGTCCTTCCATTTTACAACATTTGCAATTAGTATAGCAGTAAAATTACAGTTTTTAACAAGTAACGAAACGAACAAGATTTTGTAAATAATGATTATGTATTATTCCAATTGTATTGAAAGCTTTCATCTGATTTTGCAAACTATCATAAGAAGCTTGATCCGTTCATTTAGTATATTGTAACGTTTTCATGTTTAGGACGTACTACTCAGGGAGACAGTGTTGAATTCTCAAAAAAAAAAAAAAATATTTGAAAAACTACAGAGAATTCCTGGCAAGGGCCGGAATTCACAACACCAAAATAATAACCCTACGTTTTAGTGTTGACTTTCTCTGCATATTCTCTGCGGTCACAGCTCATATGCTCGCTCAGTCACACTCACAGTTTCTCATTCAAGTTCAGCACTGGACTGTCTCCAGTCCCCAGACTCATGCACCACCTTATATAATCTCCCGTCGTTTCCCGCCGTTGTCTGGCTCATCAACTAGTCACATCCATGCTCTGCAACCCCCGAAAACAGCAACACACATTCTCCCCACTCATTCACTCACTCCCCCTTCCCATGCTAAGTAACGGTGTGACCTGTTCTCCTTACAATATATGTAACATAAAAGACAGCCAAGACAAACTGAACAGACAACAAGTCCTGCAACAAAGCAATTGTCTGGGTCGTTACAATATATTTTTAACCGCAGGTCTACTTTTCACCCACATGAATTGCCCTGCATATCCCCAGTTTCATACTTCAATAAGTATCATCATTTTCATGGGTTGTGTGGGTCTCCACATAACATTTAGGGAGCTCATGTTAAACTAGGTTAGCTATAATTGTCCAGTACATACAAAGATACATTGTGTTTTATATTATTATTTATTTTTTAGCAGACGCCCTTATCCAGGGCGACTTACAATTGTTACAAGATATCACATTATTTTTACATACAATTACCCATTTATACAGTTGGGTTTTTACTGGCACAATTTAGGTAAAGTACCTTGCTCAAGGGTACAGCAGCAGTGTCCCCTACCAGGGATTGAACCCACAACTCTCCGGTCAAGAGTCCAGAGCCCTAACCACTACGCCACACTGCTACCCTTCAATACTACATTCAGTTCAACAATGAAGTACATAATATTAACATTAACTTTTTAAAAATAACATTTTTAAACAATATTTAAAATACCCCTGAACACCTACTTGATTGGATATGTGATATTTTAACTCCTGTAGTATGAAAACAGACCTGTGAGGAAATAACCTTGGGAAGATGTTGGCCAAAATAAGTATAGACAGGGGATTTACAAATTATTCAGTTTGTGCAACTACAGTACACATACTCTCTAGCGCTGGACTAGAAAAACACCAGGGCCTATATTTATCATTCGTGTGTGCGCAAGTATTCCCTTATAAACCGTGCACACACACATTCGAACAGAAAGTATGTGATTTATAAACACAGAAGTGTCCTTGTGTTAGAATGAAGGTACTGCAAGATAAGATCAAACGCCTATTAAATCGTCTAAAGATCCACAATCAGTTCAATATGTAAAATAATGTTCTTATTATGTTTATATTATTGAAGCAAGTACTGCTGAAATTGTGATGTTTGTCACATATAATTATTTTATAAATTATTGCTTTTATATACCAAGTATGCTATTATTCATATTGTTATTAATATTTAGGCAGTAGTATGATATAAATGTTAGTTACCACCACCATGATTATTACTTAATAAGCAGAAGGTAATGTTTTTATAACTCCCTTGTTTCAGTTATGCACTGGTAATTACAGAAGACATTAATATGATAAGTTGTAGCAGGTGTATAGGATATTTGCGAAACGTTCTTCTGTGAATAAGTCATATCGATCCTGAAACGCTCTCTGTCTCTTTCTTGACAAAAAGCAGCATTAGCAAGGTCTTCCAGAAGTGCGAGATCAGCCATGTTTTGCAAAGATACTTGACAAAAAACATAACCCGTGGTAATGATGAAATACCATACGGTATACAAAAACTTCACTTTTCAGAATGCAGTACCAGAGATGGAACATGCGCAGAAAACAGAGGTGAGCGTTTCACTGAATACAGACAGGTGCAATTATAAAACGATGATTTATTGGTATTAGTAGTTCATTTTTATATGTTTTTAGTTTTTAACCACAAACCATGTTTGCTTTTGTGTTCGAGTTACCTGAACTGAAGAACAGCTCCATGTAAGTAGCAGAATTGCTTTTAGTATTGAGGTATTATTTAGGCTACTGGAAGTACCCACGATACATCGTCCACCGCTGGGATAATTCAGCCTAAAGGCTACCAGACCACAGATGGAATTCTGAGCAAATGACATTACCCATGGAGTACTGAGGAAAATGTTTGTATTTATTAGCAACAAAAACTAGTGCTGCATAAAATCCTGAAAAAAAACAAACAAAAAAATGAAATGTTATTTTTTTAACATATCCATTTTCTAATAGTAATAGAACCCTCATAAGAGGGCCATCTGGTAAAGCCCTTTGGCTGGGGCATTTGACAGCATGAGGCAGGCTTTACCAGATGGTAAAGCCTGCTTATGAGGGTTCTATTGCTTAATTAGGCATTCTCTGACAACAAAACACCACTAACTGTGTCCGGTTCAGTTTCTTAAGAACACAGTTATTCAATGGATGGTCCTCAAAATATATCCTTTAGGTATCACAGTAGCTGACCCCCCCCCCCCCCCCCCCCACGTTTTCCTACCTCTTGACATGATCAGCCAAACCTAAAATTGATAATATAATACAGTATATACATTACAAATGTTCAGATGATCTAAAAGGGGACATATCTAAATACTGCAGCTGCCAGCGTTGCCACTGTGGCTGCAGGTCCACTGCCAGAACCGCCTATGCTGGAGGAGCCAGCCCTTCCTCTGCCAGGAGTGCCCCGACTGGAGGAGCCAGCTGTAGCGCTGTCAACATTTCTGCTGATGGCAGTACCGCTATCAGTATTGGCGCTGACAGCCTTTCCGCTTCAAGCAGGGCCACTGGAGGAGGACCTCGCGTCGCTGACAGCATTTCCACTGACAGCATTGCCACGAACAATATTGCAGCCCGTGGGCCCATTAACACTAGAAGGACCGGAGATATAGTCATACCTAGAAGCCCCGCAGCAGTCTTTCTGATGGCTGTATTCAAAATGCTGTAAATAGTATAACGAAAGGAGAAACAGTCAGATGTAATTTGTTTTTTAATTTTATTGAGTATGTCACATAAACATCTGAACAACCGAAGAAGCATGCATGCACATATATATATATATATATATATATATATATATATATACAGACGTGCTCAAATTTGTTGGTACCCCTCCACAAAAAACGAAGAATGCACAATTTTCTCTGAAATAACTTGAAACTGACAAAAGTAATTGGCATCCACCATTGTTTATTCCATATTTAATAGAAATCAGACTTTGCTTTTGATTTTTTATTCAACATAATATTGTAAATAATAAAACAAATGAAAATGGTATGGACAAAAATGATGGGACCGCTAACCTAATATTTTGTTGCACAACCTTTAGAGGCAATCACTGCAATCAAACATTTTCTGTAGCTCTCAATGAGACTTCTGCACCTGTTAACGGGTAGTTTGGCCCACTCTTCCTGAGCAAACTGCTCCAGCAGGTTTGATGGGTGCCTTCTCCAGACTGCAAGTTTCAGCTCTTTCCATAGATGTTCGATAGGATTCAGATCAGGACTCATAGAAGCCAACTTCAGAATAGTCCAATGTTTTGTTCTTATCCATTATTGGGTGCTTTTAGCTGTGTGTTTTGGGTCATTATCCTGTTGGAGGACCCATGACCTGCAACTGAGACAGAGCTTTCTGACACTGGGCAGTACGTTTCGCTCCAGAATGCCTTGATAGTCTTGAGATTTCATTGTGCCCTGCACAGATTCAAGGCACCCTGTGCCAGGCGCAGCAAAGGAGCCCCAAAACATAACCGAGCCTCCTCCATGTTTCACTGTAGGTATGGTGTTCTTTTCTTTGAAAGCTTCATTTTTTCGTCTGTGAACATAGAGCTGATGTGACTTGCCAAAAAGCTCCAGTTTTGACTCATCTGTCCAAAGGACATTCTCCCAGAAGGATTGTGGCTTGTCAATATGCATTTTAGCAAATTCCAGTATGGCTTTTTTATGTTGTTAAGTGGAGTCCTCCTGGGTCTTCTTCCATGGAGCCCACTTTCGCTCAAAAAGTGACAGATGGTGCGATCAGAAACTGATGTACCTTCACCTTGGAGTTCAGCTTGTATCTCTTTGGCAGTTATCCTTGGTTCTTTTTCTACCATTCGCACTATCCTTCTGTTCAATCTGGGGTCAATTTTCCTCTTGCAGCCGCGCCAAGGGAGGTTGGCTACAGTTCAATGGATCTTAAACTTCTTAATAATATTTGCAACTGTTGTCACAGGAGCATCACGCTGCTTGGAGATGGTCTTGTAGCCTTTACCTTTACCATGCCTGTCTATTATTTTCTTTCTGATCTCCTCAGACAACTCTCTCCTTTGCTTTCTCTGGTCCATGTTCAGTGTGGTGCACACAATGATACCAAACAGCACAGTGACTACTTTTCTCCATTTAAATAGGCTGAATGACTGATTACAAGATTGGAGACATGTGTGATACTAATTAAAGAAACTAATTAGTTTGAAATATCACCAATAATCCAATAATAATCCAATTATTTATGATCTTTTCTAAGGGGTACCAACACATGTGTCCAGGCCATTTTAGGATATCTTTGTAGAATAAGCAATAATTCATCTCTTTTCACAGCTTCTTTGCTTTATTCTATGACATACCAAAGGCATGCAAGTGTACATGATAAAATAGCTTTTAATTTCATCACTTTTCAGGAGGAATGCAGCATTATTTCAATGAGCTGTGAGGGTACCAACAAATTTGAGCACGTCTGTATATATATATATATATATACACACAGTGCCTATAGAAAGTTTACACCCCCTTTTCACATTTTGTTGTGTCAGTGCCTCAGAGTTTCATGCATTTAAATTAGGATTTTTTTCCACTTATCTACACACCATATTCCACACTGTTAAGGGGAAAAAAGTTTTTATTGAGAAAAAATATATATATTTAAAAATACAAAACTGAACGATCATAATTGGATAAGTCTCCACCCCCCTGAGTTCATACTTGGTGGAAGCACCTTTGGCAGCAATTACAGCTGTGAGTCTGTTGGAATAGGTCTCTAACAACTTTGCACACCTAGATTTGGCAATATTTGACCATTCTTCTTCACAAAACTGTTCAAGCTCTGTCAAGTTCCTTGGGGAGCGTTGATGGACAGCAATCTTCAAGTCATGCCACAAATTTTCGATTGGATTTAGGTCGGGGCTCTGACTGGGCCACTCAAGGACATTTACCTTTTTGTTCCTTAGCCACTCCAGTGTAGTTTTGGCTGTGCGCTTTGGGTCGTTGTCATGCTGAAAGGTGAACTTCTGTCCCAGTTTCAGCTTTCTTGCAGAGGGCAGCAGGTTTTCCTCAAGGACTTCTCTGTACTTTTCTCCATTCATTTTCCCTTCTATCCTGACAAGTGCCCCAGTCCCTGCCGATGAGAAACATCCCCATAACATGATGCTGCCACCACCATGCTTCACAGTAGGGATGGTGTTCTTTGGATGATGCGCTGTGTTGGGTTTGTGCCAAACATAACGCTTTGCATTTAGGCCAGAAAGTTCCATTTTAGTTTCATCAGACCACAAAACTTTTTTTCACATTGTTGTCACATGCACACTTTGACCAGTCTTGGCCATAAAAGCCTGTAGCTCTTGCAAAGTTGCCATTGGCCTCTTGGTAGCCTCTCTGATCAGTCTCCTTCTTGCTCGGTCATCCAGTTTGGAGGGACAGCCTGATCTAGGCAGGGTCTTGGTGGTGCCATACACCTTCCACTTGTTAATAATCGTCTTGACTGTGCTCCAAGGGATATTCAAGGCCTTTGATATTTTGTTTATACCCATCCCCTGATCTGTGCCTTTCAACAACTTTGTCCCGGAGTTCTTTTGAAAGCGCCTTGGTGCTCATGGTTGAGTCTTTGCTTTGAAATGCACTACCCAGCAGAGGGAACCTACAGGAACTGCTGAATTTATCCTGAAATTATGTGAATCACTACAATTTAACACAGGTGGAGGCCACTTAACTTGCTGTGTGACTCTGAAGGCGACTGGTTATACCTGAGCTAATTTAGGATTGCTATTACAAAGGGGATGGACACTTATCCAACCAAGCTATTTCAGTTTTTATTTTTAATTAATTTTCTACAAATTTCTAGAATATTTTTGTTCACTTGGAAGTTGTGGGGTAGGATGTGTAGATAAATGAAAAAAAAAAAAACTATTTAATGCATTTTAATTCCAGGCTATAAGGCAATAAAAGGTGAACATTTTGAAAGGGGGTGTAGACTTTCTATAGGCACTGTACATATTCAACAAATCTATACAGAAAAGAGCCATTCCAATTGATTGGACAATTGGTTATGTTGTTCCTATATTTAAAAAGGGAAATTTCTGTGATTTAGTAAGGACCATACCTCTGGTGGATACACATGTAAGGCCTACCTTTAAATATCACCACTGCGAGTATAAGCTTGCTTCTCAATGCTGTAATTTTCACTCGTGTGTGACATGTGATGCAAATCTAATGCTTGTTTCTGGTTTGTTTACAGCTAGGTGTGAGCTGTCAATGTATTTTTCTGCTGCAGTATTTTATCTTGAGTGTGTTTTCACTCTGATAGGAATACATGGATAGCGAGATACACATACAAATGCTCTGCCCATGTGTGTCCAGCCTTAAGGCTTTACTTTGTGATGCCTGATTGTGAACAGATGTGTTTTCTGACTTTGTTCTGCTTACCCTGCATAAAAACTATGATTAAAATGAAGGCACATGGGTACAGTGTACTGTATATGAAGGTTAATTCTGTGGTAAAAGGCAGCTTCTGCAAGCATTACTATAAATATTTAGAATCAAACCTATTTTAAGAAGTGTACAGCGATCTAATAAATTTGTTTCGTCACAAATACTTTTTTTTTTTGTTGAATTAAAAGAATATTCACTGTAATGCAGGAGGAATCAGATCCCAACACTGGAGACAATGTACAGTATGCTGCTGCCCACTGCAAATTTAAACCTTCTTATAACATTTCTTTTTTTTTTTTATGAAAAACACAAATAATATATATGTCTGCATAAAACTGCCTTTTAAATACAGAATTACTGGTTATTGTACAGCAACATTTACCATGTGGCTGGTACATTCAACCCCTGTAGTCAGCACTGTCTTTCTCAAACAATCATGACGGTATATTTTTGGTTGAGAATGCCTACTGTACATTATCTCTGTACCAACATGGGGTTCCGCAAGAAATTGACATTAATATGTTTAAGAAAAAAAAAGAAAAACTTACTTACTAACAGTTAGCAAGAGGAAAAGTATTCAGAAAGTAATTTGGTTAATATAAATGACCACAGGGAAAAAACAGTGTTAGCACAAAATGAAGGCTCAGAATGCCTAGTGGAACCATACATGCAGGTGGGGACTCGGCAATTGTAATTAGAAATGAGATAATTGCTATTATTTTTTTTAATTATTTTTTTACATTTAATATAAGAACCCATAGATCGGTCTCAAAGGTCCACTTGACAGACCATAAAAGAGTGCATAATCAGCAGGGTGTAGTTATAATTGGTTTCCCCATGGACTTTGTTCATTACAATAAAAGGTTCACAGTGATTTGAACAATATTTCTGCAAAGGACTTTCTGTGGCAACGACTTTTCAATGAAAAATAGTTAATGAGTATTAATAAATAAGAAAAAGTAAGCCACAGTCAGTTAAGTAAAGCAATAACCCACGACAGGGTGTGCGGGAAGACATAGGCCTCTCTTACATACGCCTGGGTGCGTTGTGCCTTCAACCACCCAGAAGTGGATTGGGTTATTGCTTATAATGTTTGTTTTATAAAAAGAAAACAAAACAATAACATTTTAAACTTTAAATTAAGTTTTATGTAATGTATCCTTCTGCTAGTGCAAAATACAGTAGTTCATATACTTTATCTTTAGAAGCTACAGATTTGCTGTAAAAACGTATTTCTGCTGAGTATTTATTTATTTATTTATTTATTTTTTAAAATTTTTTTTAGATAGTCAAGGTTATTAGTGGTTTGAAAAACAAAAATATATAACTGCTTATTTACATGTTTACACGCATCCGGTCTGACAATTTATTTGATGTGAACCACCAACAGTTAACAGAGAATTTTTATTCTGTTGTGATAAACATACATTACTGCGAGTATAAAGTGCTTGTTTCAATATGGAAGACCAATCGCTAGGGGAAGGGGTTGCTGAATACAACAAGGAAATTCAATGCCTTGAAACGTTAGGTCTATATCCGCTGTGCCATGAATCAGGCGGGAAGCGACGCATTGGCAGACTTGTGGCAGATTCTTCTGCCTTTACACTTACAGTTTCATCATGAGTAAAAGAAGGGAGACAGAGGAAACTGTCTTCCATGCATGGTGTGAATATATTTTTAGTGAACATGGAAGTAAGCCCCAATGCCTTGTATGTTTGCAATTTGTGGCAGTGATAAAGGTATATAACTTGAACCGTCACTACAGTACCAATCACAAAGCAAAGCACGACACATATACTGGCAATCAGTCTTCTGAACTGCAATTAGAACTGTGCTAACTGCAGGCTGATCCTTTCTTTGTTGCAAACATGAATGAAAGGGGCATTCAGTTTTAGAAACTGCTTCCTGAGTCCTGTTTCCCAAATATGAGAAAGTGGGCACTGAAATTGTGTTCTATGCTTGGGAGCACTTACATTTGTGAAAGTAACTTCTCTGCATTGAATCATTTGAAGTCAAAGGAAAGGAACCGACTGACAGATGAAACAATCTTCCATCTTATGCAGGTTGGATGCACTAAAATTGATACAGATGTGCCCTTCTTAACACACATACACGCTGCGACACTACTGGGCATTTTTGTGGTGTGATACTATCATATGGAGGGACTATCAAGTTTCTAGATAAAAATATCAAATTAAACAATGCTGTAGACACAACCAGTTCATAAGCAGAAAAATCACTGTACACCTCGGACAGAATTAACCTTTCCAAATAACCTTCCTTCTAATGAGGCTATTCCATTGTATCAGTCTTGAACTTCAAAATCTGCCAAACCTATAATTTGTTGATAGAGAGCTCTGTTTGTATGTGATATTAAAAAATCCTCTCCTATTCTTTTTTTTTTGTGGACAGTGCTGTGACAAGTATCTCATCTCTGCAACACCACATGTGATAGAGGCAATTTGTGTCATGAGAGTTTTTTTTTGCGTAATCCTTTAGTGAGGCAATGGGGCATTTCAACTTAATTGTTTCAGATATGCAGGAGAAATACTAGCATTAGATACAGAATCTGGTGGACTTTGGTCATGATGACCTAATGTGTATTTGTTATTATTATTATTATTATTATTATTATTATTATTATTATTATAATAGGTTTTGTAATCTCTGAAGTACTAAAGTAAAGTATAAAAAGACACTCATGACTTACTGACATCACTTTTCATGTCCACCTGGGTGACAATTTAAAGCATTTTTTAAAGAGTAAAATAATGTGCTGCAAGTAAAACGTATTATTCTTTTTTAAATTACCATAATTGTAATGGTACTTGAATGATCAGCACACTTGGCAGACCAATCAATGTGGAATTTATTTTAACAGTATTATTTATTTATTTTTTTGTCACACCCTGACTCCATTTCGCATTTCACTTTGTGCCACGACTAGTGGGTGAAGAAAGGAGCAAGACAGTTGCTTGCACATGTGAGTTCCAAGCCCACAGCTTTTTGAAGGCGATCCTACATTTCAATTTTTTTTAATGTATCAAATGTACTGTTTCAAAGCACACTGAAAATCTGTAAGAGGGTGTGGACAGGATGGCTTGGTGGTGACGTCAGACCAGGAAGACACAGGCATAAGTACTGCGGGGGTGACTCGTAAATGTGCTCGTTTTTCTTTAGCAATAAATTTAATATTTAAACAAAAACAAGACTTTTACACAAACCAAAACGGCACGGTGGCCAAAACAAACAGCAGAACCGCGCTGGAGATAATTCAGCACAAGTAGCAATTGTATTTTATATATTTTCAGTTCTTACTTTTTACGTTCTTCCTCTGAACAACCCAACCTCGGTCAGCAAAAGCTACTGGTTTTAATATCGTGGTCGAGGGATTACCTGGCTATCAATTACCTTGGTTATCCCTCGACCGCATTCTGCACAGGGTTTCTCATACGCGTGGTCGACAGCCAATTTATCAATAAACCATTAGCTGCCAACCACGCATTCTTACAAGTTTATCTGGATGGGGAATTTCAACCCCATCCTTGCTGTCAAACAATAATAACAAAACCTTGTTTTAAACAAACACAAAACGGTACATTATAATAATACAAAATAGTCACAGGGGCGGGGTGTACCCTGCCACAGACGGATGTTTTAATTTCTTATGGAGGAGTCGCAGATGTCAAACGACATGCTGCAGCACATTTGTAACACATCTCAATTAAAATCCAGGTAACACTGATAATATTCAATTCTTTTTTTTAAGTATGTACATTATGTTTATTTTGTTAAACCTAGAGTCATTTTTTTAACTGAAGTCCAAACACTTTGTTGCTGCTCCTGAAGAAACACTTTTTAAATGACTGCATTTCAATGATGGATGCAGAAAAAAAAAAGTTTAGATTACTGTTTAAACTAAAGTAGGATTTATTCTGATATTTTATTTTGTTCATATTTTTGTTCATATAGCCAATGGGTTCATGAAAGGGGTATTAGGTAATTTTAACAAAGTGTCTTATTAATATATGTCTTTAGTAAAATGCATTTTCTTACAAAACACAGATGCAATGCTGAAATTCTGCACTGGAGAAAATATTTTTTTCAAACAGTTTTGTTTTGTTAAATTGCAGGATGTTAGATTAAATAAAAGCTTAGTTTACAGAAAGCACCATATTATTATTATTATTATTATTATTATTATTATTATTATTATTATTATTATTATTATTATTATTACAACAAGAGGTGCTTGTATACAGAGAAAAAATATAGTCAAGGGGGCCCCATGCTGCAATGGTGTTTTACAGGGTGTGGCACACTGGACGTTAACAGTGATGCTAGTTCACAAGTAAAAAATATACATTTATAATAAAACCAAATTATTTTTTTACTATGGTGTCTAATTTTTACCCACATAATCAGGTACTGCACTTTAATAAATTGTTGGCCAAGGTACTGTTGAGATTTTTAAATATAGCAATTTGCCATGATGATAAATTATGTTCTTATTTTAGAGCTCTTCAGGTGGCAACTAAGGATATAATAGCTTACTTTTTCTTAAACATTTAATATAATTAGTTTAACTAGAGTAAAAAAACAACTACATAAATACATCTCACATACGTCCATAACATGTGACGTAAATACAATTTTTCATGCTGCTTAGTGGCAGAGGGAAAATAACTGGTTGACTGCATCAGCGTGGATGAAAAGGAGAATCCAGCTACAAGCTAACATGGATCGATCGAAAAGGAGCTACATGTGGAATCATTTCAAAAAAAGTTAAAGAAATGTGTTATATTATGTAATGCAGAACTTACTTATTTAAACAGCACTGGAACAATGCTAATTAAATTATCATTATCATCATTGCCGTGCCGTGCAGTAATCCAACTAAGCCAACTCTACAAAGAAAGAGCAACTCACATGTAATGTTTGCCAGTTTTACCCTAATTTAACAGCACAGGTTATTTTATTTGGAAAGAGCAATGCATGAACCACAAGAAAAGCAGAGAGCAAGCAAAGATGGAGTTTGATGGTTTTATTAAGATAAAATATGTTTTTCACATTTACAAAAATATAATTTATTAAATGGATCCCTTTTTTTTCATGGCATCATAAAAACAGAGGCATATTAGTTACCAGCTACACAAACTAGACACCATTGTTCACAAATCAGCATCACAATTTGTAAAGCACTGAAAGGCACCTAAACAGAATAAAACAATCCAGTTAGTTACATTGGTGAATTGGAGATGTGGTTGAGGACTCAGTCAACAAAGTGTATTCAAATCAAAATAACTCAGTGTTCCAACTAAACAAAACAACCAAGCAAGTCCTCAACCTCACCTCCAGGGGAGTTCAGATACCAAGCATCTAGCACGTATTCCATTGACTAAATAATCCAATTTTCACAGCTATCAAAGAAAGGAAATGGATTTTCATTTTACAGGCTAAATAATCACATCGAAGCCATTCTAGATCTCCCCCCCCTCTCACCTCCTCCTCACCCTCACAACAGACAGTGCCAGGCTAAGAATGTAGCAGCAGTGGCAACACATGAGCATCCATGCTCACCCGAACTTCTTGTTATCCTGAACGTCCTCCCAGCTTTTTCCTCGTTCTTTCTTCTTAATGAGGCTTTATAAAGTATTCAGCTACAAACAATTTGACTAATTAATCAATTAGAACGTGATTTCCATATACGCATTCACACATGCTTTAAAAAACATATAAATATAAAATAATCAAAGTGCAATAGAAAAACAACACATCTTAAATTATAAATACAAAATAAAGTGCAAAGAAAGCTTAACCCTGTTACACACAGAAAAGGCGCCACTAAAGTTAATACATGATGTGCAAACAAGGTGGAATATTATATTTTATGTTCGAACGTCTGCTTGAGTTGAAGTGGCCAGTAATTGCAGTTGTGTCAAACCATGATTTGACACAATTTGCAGCTCCTTCCTCTTCGTGGGATTTTGTTGCAAATGATTTTTTTCTAACCCAGTTGCTGTCAGTCATGACATCTTAAGGTAAGAAACATTTAAATCATTTTAACCATTTGTGAGAAACTCGCTGGGCTGAGAAACTGCAGAAACGTTTCATTTTCGTGATTACTTTGGATATCTGAAAACGTGTGTTTTGTTATTCTCTACAATATCGTATGTTTTCTTTTGCGTTACGGAAAACCAACACCTTCCCAGCCCTAGTAAGCAAACAATGCTGACAACATTTGTTTCAGTCTTTCTTTCCAGTTGTCTGTTAATGCTTTGGTATATATAAATTAAACTTATAAAGGTAGAAAAACCTCCAAGTTTGAAGGTTGCCTATTAAATAAAAATTTTACATTTCTGAAATAATTGGGGACTAACATTTATCTGATCCGGTAACTCTGCCTGTTAAAATATATCTCTTTCTCTGTATCTCTCTCCACAACAGTCTATCCGTCTATATATCTCTATGTTCAGCTGATCACTCTTCCAGACCCTACCATTAGTCTTTCCATGAAAAGCTTTTGAAACTTAAGTGCTGACTGTCTAAATCTTTTTATCTTATTTACTGTCTGTTATAGAAAAGTTCTGCATGTGTATATAGGAGGAAAAAAGTTGCAAGAAATAGAGGTCTACAATTATTTATTTCAGCAATTTTTTTGCAAAACTCAGAAAATGCTAATTCAACAGTATTCATACCCTGACAAGGAAAATTAAATTAATAGCTAGTTGCAGCACCTTTAGCTATAAACCTCTTTTAAGCAAGTAGGATATTTGTCAATGAGCTTTTGGCATGATTCTTTAGTGATTTTGATCATTCTTCAATGCAAAATGGTTCCATTTCATTCAAATCCAGAGGATTTCTCTTGTGCACAGCCTTCAACTCATACCAAAGATTCTCAATCAGATTTAGATCGGGACTTTGACTAGGCCATTCCAGAACCTTGATTTTATTCTTTTTTGACCATTCTGAAGATTTTGATGTGTGCTTTGGGTCGTCGTTGTGTTGGAATGTCCAGTTGCGCTTTAAACCAGGTTTTGTAGCGGAGGGTTTCAGATGATTGAGCCCTGGATAAGGGCGTCTGCTAAGAAATAAATAATAATAATAATAATAATAATAATAATAATAATAATAATAATAATAATAATAATTGGCCAATATCTTTTGGTACGCTATGGAATACACTACCATGTATTGGAACTGAATTTTCTGTGCCATTAGAGGAAAAACAGCCCCACAGAAGGATATTACCACCTCCAAGCTTGACAGTAGGTATGGTGTTCTTTTCTTTGTACACCTCACTGGACTTTCTCCAAATGTTACGACTATCAGTGTGACCACATAGCTCGGTTTTTGTTTCATCACTCCACAAAACATTTGACCAGAACTCATATCCATCATTCAAATGCCGTTTTGCAAACTTTAAGCAATTGTCCTTGTGACATTTTCCTTCACCATGCAATACTCGACCTGTGGTTGAAATGGAAACCCCAGACCCACTTGCAGCCAATTCACTTTGAATAATCTCAGTCAATCTCAGATCGTTATTAACCTTCCTCACAATTCTACTTGTTCTTGGTGAAAGAACCTTCTTTCTTCCAGACCGAGGAAGCGGGACAGTACCGTGAGTCTTGCACTTCTTGATAATAGAAACAATAGGTGAAATTGGGATATTCAAATGCTTGGAAATCTTATTGTATACTTCTCCAGCTTGACAATAAATAATGTTCTGCCTAAGGTCTTCAGATAGCTCTTTACTTTTTCCCAATATTGACTTATTGGTAATGACAGCAATCATCCTATGCCTCACCCTTTTATAGGCTCTAAGAATGTTCACCTACAATCCAGCATTTTCTAGACTTTTCTAGAATGAGGTTCTGCATTACCATATTGAAATTTCTAGCAACTTGTAGACAATACTATCATAGCATCAAAGTGTATGAATACTTTTGAATTAGCATTTTTGGAGTTTTGCAAAAAAATTGCTGAAATAAATAATTGTAGACATCTGTTTCTATAACATTTTTTTTTCCTCATCACAAAAGCAAAACTTTTGCTACAAAAGATTTTTTCTAGACATTTTAAATTTCCATTGGGGTTTTTAAAAAACCCTGCATATCCTGTATGTTACGAAGGTGCAAGTTATCATCTTATAAAGCCTATTAATGCAAACAGCAAAGCAATATAAGTTGCTAACCCTTTAGCCAGTGACCCACCTTGGATGATGTTTGAAATTTCATGACCCATATTTTTTAAAACAAATTGTCTCCAGCAAAACCACACTAACCTAGAATTACCCTATTCACACTGTTAGAAATATGTGATATTAAAAGGAAAAGAAGAATAGAACTTATAAATATGAATAAGTAGATGGGTTTGGAACTTCATTGAGAGGCATGCGTTTGGTTCACTGCTACTTTATTATTATTATTATTTATTTAGCAGACGCCTTTATCCAAGGCGACTTACAGAGGCTAGGGTGTGTGAACTATGCATCAGCTGTAGAGTCACTTACAACACGTCTCACCCGAAAGACGGAGCACAAGGAGGTTAAGTGACTTGCTCAGGGTCACACAATGAGTCAGTGGCTGAGGTGGGATTTGAACCGGGGACCTCCTGGTTATAAGCCCTTTTCTTTAACCACCCTGCTACTGAAGTTAATGCTGAGACTGATGACACTGATGCTACAGCTGGAACTGGTAAGACTGGTGCTGACACTGCTGGGACTGGTAAGACTGGTGTTGGAACTGCTGGGACTGGTAAGACAAGTGCTGACACTGTTGGGACTGGTTATACTGGTGCTGACACTGCTGGGACGGGTAAGACTAATATATATATATATATATATTTAAAAAATGCTGTCACCAAACAGTGAATTTATGGATATAATTACCTCTTCTTCCATCACACAAAATTACAATACAGAAAAAGTTCTAAAAACTAACAGCTATTAATCGTTATATCGGGGAGGGGGAAAGCACTGCCATTGTGCAGGAAAATTATTGATTAGCAAAACACATCGCAGCTAAACATCACACAGGACTGTCAGCAGAAAAACAATATTAATATTAGAAGAAATAAAATCACTAAACATTCTTACCTAGAGTTGGCTGCTTCTGAAAGAAATGCGTTTTAGACTGGTTTCTTCATTTCACCTTTGAGTATGTACAGTACCGAACCGTCCACTAAATAATATACGGGACTACCCGCTTCTCTAGGGGCTGGTTGTACTAACAAGAATAAAGAAATGGGATCAGATCCGAACTCACTGGAGTCGGATCATAGAAAGTGTTGTAGTAAGCGGATCTGGATCAGGCTCCACTGATCTGTAATCTTGATCCTGCAGCGTAACTAGGGAAAGTGTCCTTTTTTTTCTTTCAAAAATGTACCTAGCCGATTTTTACAGAGTTGGAATGGAATGCCTATTCATTGCTGGCAGTTAAGATCCAAAGCAAGCTCACAGCCAGATGAAGATAGATAGAGGCTCAACATTGGAGCAGAAGAACTCAGAACCACCACCCAGAACAATTGAAAACATCATAAAAAGTAAAAAATATATGAAAATTATATTTCAAGCTACTTTTATAGAGGGAGATGTTCAAATTGAATCAAGCTAGTCAGCAGGGAAATTACCAATCAACATAAATGCTATACATGAGAGTAATAAAACAAGTAATTGCAACATAAAAACATGATTAATCTGCCCCTAACATAATTTATCTTAAGATAATATTCAATATTTATGTATTAAACTTGTGAAAAAAAGTAATAACAATGTGCAATGAACATTTAAATGAAAAAAGAAAGGTCACGGTTTCATCAGACTATTAGTTCTGTAGAACAGGTTTATTTGATTAGACTCCTGAGTTCTCTCTTTACTTTAGTACTGGTGTTGAGCTAATAAACCAGTTCAACACCTAAGCTTTCAGATCTGTTAAAATGTTAACAAAAAAAGTTATAAAAGGCATATTTTAACATTATGGAAATGCGTCCCTCTAATATTGAAGAGATCTCTTCCTTTAGCATTTCAGCTGCAAGCTATAGCTTTCTCATTACACGCGTGTTCTAATTAAATAGATTGTATATTGATGTACAACGGAAAAAAGAAAGCATATTTACATTTATAAAAATGCTGTTTTCTGTTTTTTGACATGCTCAGTTAAAAAAAATATATAATTTCATATTATAAAGACTAATAAAAAACAAAACAAAATAAATGGTCTTTTAAACTAAATGAAAAATAAAAATGTTACTAATATATTTCATTGTTAGCAATAAAGCCTATTCCAACAGAAAAGTTCAGTGAAAAAAAAACATCTGAGAAAAGGAAATTAAAAAGTAGGACATATCCAGCTGGAACACAAACAGCTCTGTCTCAGGAAATACATTGTCTAAATTACATTCTGGTGACTAATGACACCTCTGTCGCTACGGAATGGCTGGATCATGATGTGTTCCCTCAGCCACAATTACCATGAGCAACAGCAGTATGAGAAGCAACATGGGCATGCGCTGTGGGTACCATTTACAAAGCTTTATTGTCCAGACATTTATTATTTTATATGTATGGTGTTTTCTATTCACAAATGACACAATTACTGTGGATTATTAACTTTATTTTATTCAGCTGTGTTTTGGAAAATCTAGCACACCATGTGTAAGAAACATTCTTAACAGTTTTATATGAATGTATTGGTTTCTTTTGTGCTCAAAAGGAATTGCTTCAAGCATTTTACTTGAGGACAAAATGCTCTGTAAAATAAAATACCAGTGTTACAAATGGACTGCTTTACCTAGAATGAAAGGTTAATGGGGTGGAAAGAGAAGTATTCAAACTATTCAGAAATAATCAGTGAGTGCTGAGGATAGTGTTGGCAGACAAAAGCCTGGCAAGACAGGACCTCCACCCAACAATCCATGTAGTGTATATTCAAGATAGGCTATCTGAGAGCTTGGGGCTAAAGCTATTTTATGATTTTGACTAATCACTCAAAAATGTACTTATGTGCTGCCCTTTCAACTAATCAGCATTAATAATGATGATTATTATACCTTTCTGAAAACTAAACTTAATTTATTAAAGTAAAATCCTTCTTGTTCCACAATACTGTAACGTGCATGGGGCGGGGAGCTCATAACACCAAAATGCAAGCTGAGCTGAGGGTCTTTGTTTCCCCGGCTGGATTATGGAAGTGCACACCCTCGTTAGCCCTGCTCTGAGGGCCAAAACACCAGCCTGGACACTGATTGACAGGTCCCCATAGGGCTCTATGGGGAGTGAATGAGCAGAAACACAGGACTGCTGCTGGTGGTTGGCCAGAGAGACTGGGGGAGGGGGTGGGACTAGTGAGGGTTATAAGTAGGGCTTCTGATTTGGTTTATTGGTGGATAGCCAATAAACACTGGAAAACACCGGAAAAACTGTGGAAATGGTTAATCTATTCACGTTGACTTTACCATTTTCCCATTAAAAAAACCCTTTTCCCTACCACAAAAATAATAATAAATACATTTCCCAGTGCTGCTGGGCAATGACTTGTATCTATCGTTGATTCGTTCTGAATACTTTAAACCCGCACCAGCTACTGAGTGACAGCACATTCCTACATTTCTATTGGAGACTCCGCTTGCGAGATTTAAAATGAGATTACAATCAGGATGGAGGCTTGCTAGCAGGATTTAAAGCTATATTACAGTTAAGATACGGAGGATTTAAAACAGAATTGTGGCGAAATGTACAAAAATGCTTACACACAAAAACCCCAGAAGAATGTGCCCGTGGCCGTAGAGATTTCGCTGTGGAAGACAGCAAAGGAAAGAAGGTACAACTTAAGTGTGCAAGTACTGTCGAGTTACAATACATATTCAAGCTTTTTGGAAAGTAACCGGAAACACTAATTTCATACAGTATATCAAAAACGAAAGCCCCGAAAATAACCGATTTACATAAAACTCAAAAATAGATGAAAATAAGCACCTAAAAATACAATTAATAAAACCCGAAAAACAGAAGCCCTAGTTATAAGACTGGGGAGTGGCTATGCTCGCTCTTGAGAAGGGACAAGAACTGTGAAGGAGCTCCGTATAGGTTAGTCAGTAGCAAAATAGAGTTACAGCGTGGTTGTGGCCAACAGCAACCATTTAATTCCTGTGGCAGCACATTGTTGTTTATTTGTTGTTTTGTTGCAATTCGTGCATCTGTCGGTAAAAAATAAACGTGGTGTTTAGCCCTGTTTCAGCCTCTGAGTCACTGTGATTTCGAGAACACGATAATACTATGAAAAAATAAAATATTTTTTTGTTGGTTTAATGAAATTCAAACAAATATTTTCCATATGAATATGCATCCCACATTTTAAATCTGTCAATGCTCATAAAATACATACTTGTCTTTTCCCTTCCTCGTTTCTCCCACGCTACTCCACTCCCTCCACTGGCCAATTCAAAACTCTTGTACTTGCCTATCGCTGTCTCGACCTTTCTGCTCCCTCCTATCTCCAGACTATTATTTCTCCCTACACCCCAACTCGCCCCCTCCGCCACTGTCAGATTAGCTGTACCCCCCTATGCTCCCCCGCTTCCAGACCTACCCCACGGATATCAGGACTGTTCAGTCTCTGACCACCTTCTGACAACTCCTCAAGACACACCTATTCAGACAGCATCTGTAAACCTCACAACTCTCGACTATACTGGGCTATATGGCACCCCATTGTATCTTGTACTTGCACTTAACTGCTCTACAACTGCTCTCAATTGTAATTATATGTTCTGCATCTTGATTTTACTCACGTTTTTTGTAATTGCTCTTATTTGAAATTGTTCTTATCCATTTATTGTACTTACTATTTGCTCTTATAAGCAAATATTTTTACTATAAGGTTAACTGCTCTTAGTCGATATCGCTCTCAAACGTAATTACAGTCAACCTCGGTTAACTCGACACCCTACGGGGATACCATTTAGTGTTGACTTATCCAAGGTGTCGATTTACCCACAGGTGCACATGAGCCATGGCATTAACATGCATATAAGTAACAACTTACACATTTACAGTATTATATTTTTAGTTAAATGTCCTTATGAAACTAGTTGAAAGAACTGCAGTAAATGAATCAATTACAGTATACAGTACTGTACAAACTTGGAACAACTCATATAGTTCTATTTAAAAATAAAAAGTAATTAAATAACTACAGCGTTATTTTTACGAAAACAATCCCACAAACTGTGCACAAACTGTTGCCTACACTTTTAGGTATTGGCTTGTACTAATTTGATTGCTTAAATTGCAAAAGTCATTTGTAAATAATGATTATGTATTATCCTGATTGTATTGAAAGCTTTCATCTGACTTTGCAAACTATCATAATAAGCTTGATCCGTTCATTTAGTATATTGTAACGTTTTCATGTTTAGGAAGTAGTACTCAGGGAGACGGTGTAGAATTCTCAAAGTGTTTGTTTTATTTTAAACTACAGAGAATTCCTGTCAGGGGCCAGAATTCACGGCACCAAAATAATAACCTTACGTTTTAGTCTTGGCACTTTCGCTGCATATTCTCTCCGGTCACAGCTCACCCACAGTTTCTCATTCAAGTTCAGCGCTGGACTGTCTCCAGTCCCCAGGCTCATGCACCCCCTTATATATAACCTCCTGTCGTTTCCCGCTGCTGTCAGGCTCGTCAACCAGTCACATCCATGCTCTGCAACCCCCCAAAAACAGCAACACACATTCTCCCCACTCACACTCTCATCAAATAGTATCGACAGGAACCCATACTTCTTTGGGCCAACAGGGACCACAATGAGCGTTGCACTGACAGGAAACCAACATTTTTTAGAGCTCAAGATCAGAATCTCAGAATGATGAGGTAACTCAAAAAAGAATCTCCAATAACATCTCCAATATGTAAAAAATAAAGTCCAGAAAATTCTCAGCTGGCTGACTTCATCTTTCAAAATACTGCTTGTTTTCTCAACTAAAAACTGAAGGTTATAGTTTCAAATCACATGCATGCTAGACCTTTTTTATATTTACATTATATAAAAAATATATATATTATTTGCAGGCAAATGTTCAATTTTAAAACATAAATAAATAATTTAATATAAATGAAATAGACGTCACAATAAGTGAGTTCCCTGGTATAGTTCTATGTTGACAAAACAAGTTAATTGTCATTAAACTCTGATATCCTGTAATATACATATGCGTGGATAAAAGTGCCTGGGGTTTGCAAAAATCGGCAAAAAAATGGGAGGAGAAGCACATTTTTACCTTATTTTGGCGACTTATTTCTCTTATACTGTATGATAGGTATAGACTTTTTTTCTACATTTCACCTAAGAGTGTTGGGAACTACAAATTCAAAGTGAAATGGTGCTTTTGGCTGATTTACTTTTGCTGCGCCAATACCCTGAAAACACGTAAACTATCCTTGCTGTATAGAGAGTCTCTGGCAGTTCTCGTTGATAACTTGGCATGAGGAACTACCGTTCCTCTCAATTTATATTCTTGTATTTGATTTTGCTCTTATTTACTATTGACTTTATTGTATTTTTTTAACTGCTATTATCTGTAATGTGATATTTTGTAACAACTGTAAATTGCCCTGGATTAGGGCATCTGCTAATAAATAAATAAATAAATAAATAAATAAATAAATAATTTGATTAATAACTGTGTTACCATAATTTGTTTATTATATATACATGCTGTGAATAACTTGTATAACTGAGCAGCCTTAGATTACATCCCTTGTATAAGCCTTGCACCTCTTACATATTACTCAAGCAAAAACACCACAGGATAATAGATATTATAGGAAGGGAACCATGTTGTGTTTTTAACATTCACTGGGGGCTGACGGGCAGGTTAATGATTATGTAATGGGATAAAACACTGATTTGCACATTTACACATTGATTTGAATAATGCACATTTAGTATTTATTTTATTTATTTATTTCTTAGCAGACGCCCTTATCCAGGGCGACTTACAGTCGTAAACAAAAATACATTTCAAGAATCACAGTGCAAGGTGGCGAGTAACAGGTGGAAGAGAAACAGGCCTGCAAATTGACTTTTTTGCTGAGAAGTATTTGGCTAATTAAGTATTGAGCCCTGTCGGTAGCTGACTGGATTTTTTTTGTACTGAAACTAAAGTAAGATACAGTGGGTTCCATGGAAAACTTCCCAGGCATGTAATAGTATAACACGGTTATCATGCAGTGCACCTTGAAGCCTAAAACCACTACTTTATTCTTCCAGCAGAGTGCACCAAAGAGCTTTTAGGAATTTAATGGCTTGCATACCATTGTTCCGTAACAAGATGATTTTTGCTTTAGATTTGTTTCTCTCTCTGTATTGTGTGAGTACTGTGTTAATAAACACACTGCATTTTTTAAATTAATTTGTTGATTGACAATTAAACTACAAAATCAAAAAAAAATAATTCAAATTAATAGATGCAATTGTTTTGGCCACATTTCATACTACTCGTTACTAAAAAAAAAAAAAAAAAATGAAAGAAAGATTTCTATCAATATGGATGGTTCAGCAGGTTAAATTGCTGTGTATATTTGTAATGTTTCTGCTCATATTAAGTCTTAGTTGTTGTGGTAAAATGTAAACATATAAATAACACACACACACATAGAAAACATATTTATTATGGCAAATATTTAAGCATTTTTCTTGGCTACTCCATTCCCAACATAACTAAATATTAATAAAAAAACAATACTGGCAAATGTTATCATCTGTTTTATTTGGGCCATTGGTGCAATGTAAGGATAACTATGTTAATGTACCATTTATGCCAAACATTCAATACAAAAGATGGAAATGTTCTGGTCCATATTAATGCTATTTGTTATTATTTTGCTCAGAATAAAATACCATAAGAGGCATATCGGACAGTGGTTACATACATTAACCAATAATGATTCTGAGATCCGGACATTGAAATATGTGACCAAACGCCTTGAAAGTTTGGTCTGAAATTTTCAGGGTACCAAAGGAACTGGCACAGAATAGCCTTTTGTTGATTTAGTGAAAAAAATATGTATCAATTCCTGAGTTTATAACTAAAAAAATAAAACGTTTGAATTTATTGCAAACATAGAAGGTTGTGTGTGTGTGTTTTTTTTGTTGATGTTGTTGTTGACCCTCACTATAGTATAATTCCACCCTCGCTTATTGTCATATATATGGGATGCAAAAAAAAATATTACAAAAATATATATACACAAAATACAATTACTGTCTAAAATTTAAGAGAAACCTAAACATTAGGCAATGCTCAGAGCAGCTCAGAGAGGTGTTTTTTTTTCCTCAGAGGAGACAAGCCTCCATTATAAACTCTTTACTCCATTCAGATATCTGGCACTGTAACTATAAGCAACTCTGGCAAGTAAAAAAGTGATTTGTTTAATAAAGGTTTTTTTTTTTGTTTGTTTTTTTGGTCTAATTATGTGTGTGATCCTTTATGAACATTTTTGGGACTATTTTCCTAAAACTTTTCTCACCGGAAGGGTACCCAACAAATGACTATAAGTTCAAGGTAAATGTAGGTTTTAAAGTGTTTTTCTTTTTAAAGAAAATAACGAGAAATTATTTTCTAATAGCGAAAAAAAAAAAAAAACACCACAATATATCTAAACAAATGTTTTCTCATCTTAAAATTCTAACAAGAGCAGGTCATTTCAGAGTGGTTGGTATGACAAAGTGGATTGGCTGACCAGGGGCGCACCTAATAACCGTCTTGCTGGCCCTGTTTACTTTTCAGTAACTGGTAAATTGCTCACATGGACAAAGTATAGCTCTTTTTTTTGCATGGGAGATTGCTGAAACAACGATTTTGTAGATGTGACTCTTCTGACCTAACAACTTTGTTTAGAAAATATTGTATGCAAAATGCTATATTAATGTTGTATACGTAGCATTTTTAAACATACTGGCAGTGTATAACAGTTAATGAGGTACTGTTTTCTTTTCTGTGTTGGCTAGTGGAGAAAATGCATTTAACAGCCAAATTGGTGTAAAACGTTAAGAAGATATGAAAAGTGTCAGTCAGAATACTGTTAGGGGCTTAAAGCGACCCCAATCCCACTGCCTTTTGTCTGCCTCCCCATTTCGTTCTTGTCCACCAGCCGCCACTGATATATATATATATATATATATATATATATATATATATCAGCTAATCATTCATGTTCCACAGAATAACTGCATCCATCTCTCTGATTGGACAGTTCAATACAACTCATTATTGTTATTATTATTGGTTGTTACTATGTTAGTAATAATACTGTCCTTTTTATACACAAGTATCAATGGGGTTTCTAATGTAAATTTTTGTTCCGATGTTGCGAGTAATATTGTTCTGAAGTGTGACGTCGGTTTTATATATATCTTGATTCCTATCCGGCTGTTGCCGACGGTACTACGCAAGTGTCAATGGGGTTTCTTATGTTAATTCTTTGTTCTGAAGGTCTGTCTGTCACTCAGAACAGGAATGAAAGAACAGAGGGAGTGATTCGGACTCTGCCCGAGAAACAGTGGGCAGACCGCACGCAGTTTGCCCGGACAAAGCCCGAAATAAGTTATTTTAATTTTTATTTCGGGCTTTGTCCAAAGTCAGTGGGCAATTTGCAAATTGCCCAGATTTTGGACTTTGCCCGTAACATATATACTGTATATACATATGTTGAAGGCAATATATAATATTTTTTTGGTTTCTTACTTGATACCAACATATAGTCTAACATGCTGTTAAATGTTACACTATAAATTGTATCTGTCTGTTTTAGAACAAGAAAGTCATATAGAAACGCTTAAAGCCTGCATCTTCCATCAGTAGCACAAATGTGTTTTATTCAATGCAAGTGCAATATCATTAATCTCTTTTAACTTTAGGTTAGAGTCTAGAGTCTGCCACATGCTAGAATTTTTTGCAATTAAAATTGGAGATGGATATTGTACATAATACTGACTGAAAAAAAATACCTTTAGGTTAAATTCCCATATTACTCACCACAAACAAAAAAAGCACTACACACTCACAAAACAAAAAAGTGAAACATTCATCAGGTTCTATGACAAGTACATAGATGCAATCAACACTGTAGCCATTTCTTTGACCTTTGGTTCATCTGGAATAGCACTGGTTTGCTCTTTTCTCAGCACAGCTTTTTTAAAATAAGAGTTAATATTGATGCAAACTATTCTTCATAGGAAGACTGAATAATTATGTTACTATAGATTATCTTGAATTTAAGCATTTCATCTCTGCCATTCTCTGACAGTACAATTATACATTAATTGCTTCATATATTTATAAAATCAATAAAACATCATCAATATGTGGCTGACCCTTTCCTAGATTCCTTACCTTCCTGGCATTTATGATTTTGAGGTTTAAAAAAAAAATGCAATTAGTTAGGATATTGACCAAGTGTCTGCCTCTGGTTTCTTAGCCTACTTACAGTACAGAATCAGAACAGTTGAAAAGCAACAAATCTACCATGTAGTTTCTCTCTGAGCTACGTCAACCTTCATAAATACAGTTCATGTATACTTGTAAAAATGTATTCGTGACCAGAATCAATTTAGCTTAAGATCTGAGGTGGCAAGTCATTAGCCCTACAAGTCTTAAACATGCCCTGTGGACTGCATATCCGGCAACAGAGATATACAAGAGGTGCCCTTGCTAACGTGTGAACCATCACACTAACATTTTTATATATCTTGGAAAATAACAATCTAACAGTGATGCAATTTGATTAGGCCATTCATTAGTTATAAAATAAACAAACAAACCAAGCACTCAGATTATTTTCACATTGCCATACAGACATGTTCGCACTGCCGCACAGTTCAATATAATTATGCAATCAGAGTGAACACTGAATGCTGTGATTTTTTGCCTGCATTACAGCCTTGACACAACGTGACATAGATTCAAATGTGCTGGTGTCTCTGGCGACCACATGTCCTTCTATTTGCCATTTGCCACTGATGACCACTCTCTTGGGAGGAGTCTACCAACATGACTATCCTTGTTACTGTGGTACCTGCCCCACTATCATGCCTTTTTTTTAGTGCTGTTAGATATTTGCTTTTCACAAGTTCTGATAGACTGATTGCAATTGTGCTGCTCCCACATATTTATAGTGATGTAGGGTTTACATGTCCCATAACTTAATCAACCTACTTTGCATCTTTAAATCCGAATCTTATTGGCTAAAAAAAGTCCTAACAAAGTGGCTGAGCAGTGTATAATTTAATTTGAAACAAACAATTGAACTTTGCCTACCTTTGTCCAATAGCATCCGTTGTTCCAAGTAGAGAGTACTCCTTTAAAATGCTGATAACTGCACTATAAAAAAACAAAAAAACAACGCATGTTTGTAAAGGAAAAAAAACATGCACATCTTAAGGCTAGGTTGTTTAATTATAGACTGTAATGTTATTGAATCAATATGTGAAAACAAACAATGAAGATAAATAATTTTGCTTAAATGTGTAATTCTGTTTGCTACACATTGCTTTTAAAACTCTGTGTGGGGGAATAATAATAAAGCTTATTTAATTGATTCAAAGACTTGACTCATTTTGCTGTTTGTTCCAAACTGATTGTCTTGCAGCCTTAGAATCCACATAAAGCTCATTGCCCGAGGACCGTTAGGGATCAAGAGTGTGACATGGTCATATTTTTAATGCCTTTAATTGACTCCTGAAAGATGAAAATTCAACAGTAACGTACAAAATTGAGTAAAAAACATTACTTAGATGTTTGATACTAGTTTTGTAAAATCAGTAGGTGTTATTCATCCCTTTCAAAAAACAGGAGTTAGTTAAAAACTAAACACTGAAAACATGGCCCTTGGTGCCTGGTTCCTGTTATCATTTATAAACCACTCTCAGTAGGTGAGTTCCCCTTTAAAAACAATTACTGATGCAACACTGCAAAACTAATTTGAGGCTACAATTGTGCCATTTCAGGTGTGCGAGTTCTGGTTCATGTTCCATAAACCACTACCGTACAGTTTTGGCTTGCTGAATAGCCCACTGCATGCCTGACTTCACTTCCAAAGGAACACCTTACTGTGTCAAAGCTTGGACAGCTGGCATTAGACAGGCAAGCCAAATACAATCCAATTTGTAAAATAAGGTTATCATCTGTTTTAGCATGGTCTTCTGATTGCAATTACAGTCAATTCTCGTTAAAATAAACTTGGATTAGACTAATTTCCTGATACTACAGATTTTCTACATGTTCCTGGCCAAATTTAGCAGTTGCTTATTGAAAATTACTTCTTATAATACAAATTCACTAAAACGAGTTTCCTGTTAGTGCAAATTATTTTAAAAAATAATGTATAATACGTTTCATTGTTCTGTAATTGAAATTTAAAGTGTCTTAGGCTGATAATATGAATCACTGATAATACAAATTATTTTTGCTGGTCCCTTGAAATTCGTATTAACGAGAATTAACTGTAGTTACTTTTTATTCATTTTTAAAAAAAATTATTTATACTAATTATTCTTTGAAATAATAAATTATAAATTACAAAAAATGCATAAAATGTTGTTACTTATATTGTACAGGTAGTAGACAAAAAATGGAAACATCTGGGTAAATGAGGGGCATCCGTGCATTAATTCGAAGTGCAAGGCAAAACAGGCAAGCAACTGCAGATCAATTGACTGCAAATTTCAACCTGGGGCGCGAGCAGCCAGTTTCACCAAAAACGGTCTGCCGAGAACTCCACAGAGCGGGATACCATAGTGGCCCAATGCCCTATTAAGTTACTTTACATTGGTCTTTCCATTTTTTGTCCACTACCTGTATATCAATAATAACAAAATAAAATCTGTAGAAAATAAGTAAAAAATGATATATTCTATGTTACCATGGCAACAGACCCCTAAACGGAAAATAAAAATCACAGTATTAGTTACGGTCGTACATGTGAACGTGATTAATACTTTTCAGATTAGACCTCTTCCTACGTCATCCCCATCTTCACTTTTCTATGTATGGATGTATTTATTTGTTTATTTACTTGTTTATTTGCTTATTTATTTATTTGATTGTCGAGTTAGTTTTTTTTTCATTTTGTGTTTGTAGACCCCACTCTGGGGTCTCATTCTGGAGGGCCGGAGGCTCACACCCACCAGCACGGGGTCCGCTGCTGAGTAATAACATTATGTCTACGTCGAGAATGAATAAAGCTGTAGTGATGTTTTTTAGCGGAAGGCAGCTAGTAGATAAAATAGTTGAACACGGCTTTGTTATTAAAGGAAATTCAGGGCAGGTATCACGCTGCTGCCCAAGAAAGGGGACTTGTGCCAGCTGAAGAACTGGAGACCAGTCTCACTTTTATGTGTAGATTTTAAAATTATTTTCAACTGTTTGGCAAACATAACCGAGAAACTACATGGTCAACATAAATCACCCGGATCAGACTTACTGTGTGCTGGGGAGGTCCATTTTTGATAATGTTTTTTTAATAATATACTTTTATTTTATCAGTAACATGAATGGGTGATCAGCATTGCCGGCAGGGTAGCAGCCTTCAGCCTGCAAGCCATACAATGTCAACTGTACGCTAGGGAAGGAGCTCACTAGAAGAGGTTAGCCTGCCTCTCCCTCAACAAAGTAGAGGGATTGGGATTCGGCATCACATTCTGAACAGTTCTAATCTACCCTCTTTTTATTGCAGTATTTTAAAAGTGTGGAAGGCAGTGAGAGTGGAGAAGGAGGAGGAGACTGACAGCTCACAACAAACAACTTTAACCACATTATATGTAATTATAATAGATGTATGTAGTCTGCATCTTTTCCCTTTATCTGTTTTCTTTTATTATAGGTGTGTTTATAAATTAATAGTCACTTAAATATACATTTTTCTAACCCGTGCTCATTCTACTGCTTGTTTTCACTGTTCTGCATTGAATATTCCTAACTCGGTTGGAATGACTAAATTGAAACAAACTAACAACAAAAAAGAACTATTAAACCATAGTCTTAATACTTTTCATTTTCAGCAATATTAAATATGTACTACAGTGTTGACAGAGATATAGGAATATCCCTATTATTTCCATATTATACATTTTTGGAGCGGTTAGCTGCATATAGTAATAGAAGTTAATGTGAAACAAAAAGAGGCTATATTTGTTGCTTGACTTGTGAACTGTACCATAGTGTGAATGATCGATTTCAGCTCCATGTTATTGGGGTTATATGGGTTTATTCAGACATGTTTAATATCTCACTAAATAACATAAATAACAGATCTCATATTTAATTATTTTGGTCCGCACTGAACCACTAGTTTGGTGGGCCAATTGGTCTAAACAAATGTAAAGTTTATGACTCCTTGGTTTTGTTTTGTTATTGTAAATAATAAAAAGTGCTTAAACGTGCTTAAACTGCAAGTTCTTGTGTCTGGGTGGGTGTGGCAAAGCGCCCCGCCCCTGTGTGCATTTGTGTTATGTGTATGTATGTATGCGTGCGTATGTTAATGTTGGTGTATAGATTGGTACACGGGATATAAACGGGTCTGTGTTTCACGTGTATTTAAAAAGTGTATATTTGTATTTAGGCACGGGATTGCACATCACGCACGTGCATTTAAAATGTAATATGTGAACACAGGGTTTCACGTAATTAATTCACGTGCTGGGATTCAAGTGAATAATTAATTAGTAATTGAATCCCAGCACAAACAGTATAAATAGATGCACGTTTAGTCACTCGTGGTTGGGTGTTCGGAAGAGGAGAACGGGTGAGAGAGAAAGGAGTTAAAATAAGTGATAAATAATAATTATAAGTGTTTTGTACTCACCGTGTTTGTTTGTCTCCGTGCACCGTTTGTTAAGTGTTTAGTCGTTTTGTCTGTCTGTTTATTTTGGCGTCAAGTGCCGTGTCCTGTTTTGTATTCCCTTGTTTAAACCTTTTATTTGTTAATAAACGCTGAGTGCAGCCATTGCACTCAGCTCATCATCACCACCGTCTGTCTGTGTTTGAATTCCTTTCTGGTCTGACGCAACCCACTCTGGCCGTCTTTGTGACACGTGGTGTCCTGTGTGGGATCGACAGCGCCTCCAGGACTCAGGCCAGAGCAGGAACCGCATTTTTTTGAAAAAAAAAAAAATGTTGGATTACAAAAAAAAAAAATATATAAATAAATAAAATGGGATGGAAGGAGGATAAAGAGGTGAAGGACAGGGAGGAGGAGTGCCGCCTAAGGGCCAGACATCCACGGCGATCTAACAAGCCAACGCCGGGGTGCCTCCTCTGCGACCAGGATCATCTGTTCGCCAACTGTCCCTTCCGCAGTTATGAGGAGGAGCCTGAGAGTCCACAGCCCAAGTGGGAGGAGCCTGAGCGTCCACAGCCCAAGTGGGAGGAGCCTGAGCGTCCACAGCCCAAGTGGGAGGAGCCTGAGCGTCCACAGCCCAAGTGGGAGGAGCCTGAGCGTCCACAGCCCAAGTGGGAGGAGCCTGAGCGTCCACAGCCCAAGTGGAAGGAGCCTGAGCGTCCACAGCCCAAGTGGGAGGAGCCTGAGCGTCCTACGCCCGAGTGGGAGGAGCCCGAGCGTCCTACGCCCGAGTGGGAGGAGCCCGAGCGTCCTACGCCCGAGTGGGAGGAGCCCGAACGTCCTACGCCTGAGTGGGAGGAGCCCGAACGTCCTACGCCTGAGTGGGGGGAGCCCGAACGTCCACAGCCCAAGAGGGGGGAGTCGGTGCGTCCACAGCCCAAAAGGGAGGAGTCGGTGCGTCCACAGCCCAAAAGGGAGGAGTCGGTGCGTCCACAGCCCAAAGAGAGGAAAGTCGGGGCTTCCATAACCCTAGGAACCAAGCTGCCAGCAGAGGGAGAATGCCTGCTGGTCCCACCTCCACCAGCAGAGGAAGAATGCCTGCTGGTTTCCCCTTCCGAGGCAGAGCCGCACCAGTCCCCTGCAAGAGAGGCAGAGCAGCACCAGTCCCCTGAAAAAGGGGGAGACGACATGCTGCTCCCACCTCCGTCGCCAGGAGACTACACGCTGCTCCCACCTTCACCGGCAGGAGCAGAGCAGCCGGAGCTGTCTCTGCCTCCGCCACCTCCACCGGCAGGAGCAGAGCAGCAGGAGCTGCCTCTGCCTCCGCCACCTCCACCGGCAGGAGCAGAGCAGCAGGAGCTGCCTCTGCCTCCGCCATGTCCACCAGCAGAGGGTGAATGCCTGCTGGGTCCCTGTCGACCAGCAGAGGGTGAATGCCTGCTGGTATCACTTCCCCCACCAGCAGGGGATGAATGCCTGCTGGTATCACTTCCCCCACCAGCAGAGGATGAATGCCTGCTGGTATCACTTTCCCCACCATCACGAGGAGAGGAGCGGGAGCTGCCTCTGCCTCCATCACCATCAGGGGGAGAGAAGCAGGAGCTGCCTCTCCCTTCACCAGAAAGACCAGGGCGTGAAGCTGGCGGCCCTCCGCAGCCCTTGCATAGGCTGCTGAGGGAAGCATGGGTAAGAATCGCCTGGTCGCAGAGGCCGAGAAGAGGGCCAACACCCGCATCCCGGCTGGTCCTGACTCCCTGCCACGCTTCACCCTCGCCTGGGGCTGCCAGCCGTGCCGCATTGCTTGGGGCTGCTAGTTGCTCCGCATCGCAGCAGGAAGTACTGTGGCCGGAACCCCACCAAGGGGAGTTGTCGGCCACGAAGAAAGTGGGGGAGGTCAGGAGACCTGCTCCCACTGCAGCAGTTTCGCTGCCGGAGATCATGGGGGAGGTCCAGAGACCTGCTCCCACTGCAGCAGTTTCGCTGCCGGAGATCGTGGGGGAGGTCCGGAGACCTGCTCCCACTGCAGCAGTTTCGCTGCCGGAGATCGTGGGGGAGGTCCGGAGACCTGCTCCCACTGCAGCTTCTTCGCTGCCGGCAGTACTGTGGTCGGAGCCCCACCAAAGGGAGCTACCGGCTACAAAGAAGGGGGACGAGGTCTGGAGACCACTTTCCCCAGCAGCAGTTTCGCTGCAGGAGTTCTTGTGGCCGGAGCCCCACAGGAGGGAGCTGCCGGCTACGAAGAAGGGGGAGGTCGGGGGACCACCTGCCCCCGCAGCTTTTTCGCTGCAGGACGGGACCAACAGGCTGTCAGCCGTGCCACTACCGGCAGGGGTGCTGACAGCATGGCCAGCCATGGGCCCACTGAAGCCTCCCTTCCCAGCCCGAGACTTTGTCCTGGACTGCTGGATTTTTAAGGGGGGAGGTGGCCATTGAGGCCATGTGTGCTGCGCACAAGGGGGGGTATATGTGGCAAAGCGCCCCGCCCCTGTGTGCATTTGTGTTATGTGTATGTATGTATGCGTGCGTATGTTAATGTTGGTGTATAGATTGGTACACGGGATATAAACGGGTCTGTGTTTCACGTGTATTTAAAAAGTGTATATTTGTATTTAGGCACGGGATTGCACATCACGCACGTGCATTTAAAATGTAATATGTGAACACAGGGTTTCACGTAATTAATTCACGTGCTGGGATTCAAGTGAATAATTAATTAGTAATTGAATCCCAGCACAAACAGTATAAATAGATGCACGTTTAGTCACTCGTGGTTGGGTGTTCGGAAGAGGAGAACGGGTGAGAGAGAAAGGAGTTAAAATAAGTGATAAATAATAATTATAAGTGTTTTGTACTCACCGTGTTTGTTTGTCTCCGTGCACCGTTTGTTAAGTGTTTAGTCGTTTTGTCTGTCTGTTTATTTTGGCGTCAAGTGCCGTGTCCTGTTTTGTATTCCCTTGTTTAAACCTTTTATTTGTTAATAAACGCTGAGTGCAGCCATTGCACTCAGCTCATCATCACCACCGTCTGTCTGTGTTTGAATTCCTTTCTGGTCTGACGCAACCCACTCTGGCCGTCTTTGTGACAGTGGGTCATATTTAAAGGGTGCAAACCACCCTTGGCTGGGACTGCACTGCTATATATATATATATATATATATATATATATATATATATATATATATATATATACACACACACACACACATAGAATGTTGTTGGTCCCATGGCCCACAGTGTGGGAACCCCTGACCCCTGAATACAGAACAAGTTTTGTTTTTTAAATAGACTGTGTTTTGTTGTTCACAAACTGCCTAGTATATGGATGGATCTTTCAATACTACAGTATGAGGCTATACAAAAAATAAGGACTTACAGCAAACAAATAATAAGGACTTATAGCACACTTTGCTCATAACAAAATCACTGATGATTAAACCCTGACCAGAAATGTTTCACTGTTTTCTTTTAAGTCCTTCATGTATATATTTGAAAAATCTTAAATTGTAGCTCCAATGTAGCCTTTTACAAATCCAGTTCCTGAGGGTAACAGGGGAAGGTATAGGCATGAAAGCGACTGACTTCAAAAATATTTTTCTGCATTAGGAATTAGCTGTGGAAGGCATTGACTCAGCAGGACAAGTTGCGCCACGTGGTTTCACTAATCAAATTCTGCAATTAACTTGATACAACTAACTTAAAAGCAGCAACATAATTATTCTGCACTGCTGGCATGCATCTTGTTAATGGTCCTGTGTCAAAAATAACCTTTCCTAAGCCACTGCAACTCATAAAATCAAAGGATTTCATTTTCAAAGCTGCTTCAGAAACATTTTCCCTTTAAAGTTGGAAAAAACAAACAAACAAAAAAAAAAACTTCAATGATCCTTTTCTTTTAAGACCTGAGTGAAGCAAGACACTTTTAAGATTTTCAACTGTGAGAGGCCTTATTGTATGTCACCAATTTTTGCTCAAAACTCCTTAGAGGTATCATGAGTAATGCAGCGGTGAGGAATCAGTCAGTTGAAAAGAGGGAAATGCCATTCCCAGTGATAAATTATTAGAAGGAGTGACAGTGTTGAGTGACGCTGGAGACTTGTACCATTTTTCATGGAAGTTTTTTTCCATTTTTGCCAGCTGACACATTGTCATCCATTTCAGGGGGAAAAGGAACTGGTTAAAATGGCTGGTACAGTTCAACAAGCACTTGCACAAATGTAATTCTGACTCAATCATATAGGACACAGCTTAACTGTTGTAGCTGCTGAAGCGGGGTATCTTTGGGGTCACAGTTTTAAAGAGTTGAGTCTCCCATTGCCCCATGGCAGCTCAATCTGTGCCTTTTGATTTACTCTGAAGCTCACAGATAAAAGACCCTGGCGGCATATGCTTTCACATAGGAAGCCAGTTTTACTGAGCTGTTAAAAGCCCTTTTTATTCTAAATATACTGTACTGTGGATCAAACACAGTTAGATGAAGAAATAAGCCACACCAAAAACAATAAGACTAATATTAACTATTATTTGAGGACTGGTTGCTTCTTTCTACTTCAGCTCATCCATTCTTGAATGTCTGTAAGTGTAATATCTAAGCAGATGGATACATATTTTTTTCATGGAATAGTGGCAATCCCAATGAGCTCATGTGTTGTTAAAATGTTATTCAAAAGGGAAAAAGCTGGCATTAACTAATTTTCCTTATGATCTAAACGGGATGTGATCACAGGACTCTAGAGATGAACAACCAGAAAAGTAGTCCATTATTGAATGCCAAAGGAAATTATGATTAATATAATACACAATTGTAGTTGGGATTGTTAGATCCAGGAGTACAAATGAACATGCATTTCAATGGTCTATCTAATGAGCATTATCTCACAGAACAATACTCCCATGATGAACAGTGGAAGTGGAAGGTAGACTACTGTGATCTCTAATGCTTTTATTAAAAGTAACATTAATAATAGCATCAGTAATAAAGCACATAATAGAAATAGAAATAGAAATATAATCTATAATGAAACTGCATCAGCTATTTTCAACTTAATTAGCCGTATTCACACTGATTTAATCCAGGTAATTTAAAATGTTTTTAAAAGTCTGTTTTTATTAACTGTAGCTAACCACAAAAAAAGATATAATATTTTTGAAAAAAATCCTTAATTAATGCGCTAAAGCTTTGTGAATCGAGTACAATGACTCAAACACGTACAGTACACAAATATTTAACAACAGCCCTAATGTGCCCAAGGGGCTTTTATTTGAATCTTATTGATATTCTTGCAAAGGGGGACCACAGGAACAGAATCTTTTGTCAAACAGGCTTCCAGATCACCAGACAAAATTCACAAAACTTGGACTGTCACAAGCATTAATACCCTGTATCTTTCTAAACAAGGAATTTAGGGGAGCTCCCTAATAAAAGCTGATTCTGAAAACAATAATTGTGTGAATATAGTAATTGTTACAGCTGTGTATAATGGTATTTAAAACAGGATTCATTTATCTGCCTTTTTACATATCTCCCTCTCTTTGGTCCCAGCGCAGTCAGATATGAGACAGATTACTGTATTAGTATTTTGGCAATATCCTATTGTGGCGGAGTGTCCCGCCCCTTTGTTTATTATTTATTTTATATTATGATTTATGCTTATACTACGACGAAGCGCAGCATATTTGTTATTGTTTTATATTTTAAAAACCTTGTGAGGATGCGTGACTGATCAGCTACTGATTATTTAACTAGCTCACAGTCAAGCATCCTTACTAAACTCGTGCAGACTATGACCGAGGGGTTATAATTAATTAATAGCTAGTTAACCCCTCGGCCAGAATATAAAAGCCGGCAGCTATCTGCGCAAGGCAGAGAGTATGAGAGGAGAGATGTAAGGCTGTGAGATCTAAAACCAAAACAATTGCTAGACGTGCTGGCTAAAAAGCAGCACGATACTTGTTTGTTTGGCAAACGCGCCTTTTTGCTTTGTTGTTTGTTTTAAATCTTTTGTTTGTTTATTATTGTTTATCATTGCTTTGGTTTTTGTTCCTGGTCCATGACGTCACCACCCACACACCACTCAACAACAACTCGCTCACACCTGTCTTGACCACATTTTTATGTAATCCCCTGGTCAAGCCTCCAGGCATAATCAAAGCTAAACTCAATATCAGACTGGCACACAAAGATACTATTCTAGGGGAAATGCATAGTAAAAAGTCACAAAGTTAAGGAACAATTGCCTTGAAAGTTCCGTGTCAGACTCCTGCTGGAAGGAAAGAGAGACGTCTGCGGGTCAGTTTATCTACGCGTCAGTTTATCTACGCGTCAATAAGAATCATTCCCAGCTTTAGCTGTAAAAACACAGCAGATTGAGAGACTGTGTCTGCCTTGGTGGTGAAGCATTCAAAGAAAGAAGAAAACACACAGGCAGTGTGTGAAACCCTCACTTGGGTTTTGAAGATAAAAAGGAACACACAGGAAGAGTGCGGAGGCCCAACTTGGGTTCGAAGATTTGTTGCAATAAAGTGTAAGTTGAACTACAACGGAAGATTTATTGTGCAGATTTTTGGGTCTTCTTCAAGGAACCGTTGAATATAATTTCATTACCTTCCCTTGTGAAACTAGTAATTAATTGAAGTTGCAAACACATAAAGTTGATAACAGTTATGTTAATTTGCGCTTTTAATGCTCGTATTAAAAGCCTCAGAGTTTAAACCTTGTGTAGCACTGTCAGTGTAGCTCAGCAGGGAACTGTCAGCAGTGTGACATCATCACAGGCTGAAAAATCCAAGCAGGCTGGACTGACATTGATACAGAAGAGTCAGTGTACTGTGTTAGAATGAATGTTGAACCTGTACTTGATGCTAGTAAAGCAATAGGACTTCACTTGTACTGTAGTTAAATGTATTATTGGGGAACCATATATACAAGGTGTGATTTGATGGGGTGATGTGGAGGTTTTCCCTGGCTCTGCTTTTTTTAATCCCTGGCTCTGCACTTTCAGTTGTCATCCCCGATTAAAGATTTTGAATTAACAATGATTTATTTCTTCTGGAAATTTTAAACATATTTAAAATGATAAATGCATGCTGCATCATTTTTATGCAAACTGACTTAAAAAAAATCTTGGTCTCAGCACTTCAGACCGTAAGATCAGTAGCACATTGTATTAACTTTTTTTTTTTTTTTTTTAAAAAGGAATGGAGTTTAGTTTCACTGGAGCCGCATCATAAAGTTTGGCTGTATAAAGTGGATCAGGCTCGCACCGTAGCAAGGCAAATTGACCAATAAAAATCAACTACGTCAACGTCATTCAGTTGCTGTATTTCAAACTGTTATTTTTTTATTATCATCAGAAGTGCATACTAAAGAAAAAAGAAATGAAGACAGGACACTAAAAATACATAGTAGGTTTTTTTTAACAGCCCCAGAGCCAAAGACTGGAACTTTTACCCGCCGAGTCACCCGCTGAGCAGAGTGGAAAAAACACCAAGATTAACAACAATTAGCTCCTGCAGATTAAGCTGTTAAAATACGGATGTTGTATTATGTTCCATTTATTGTTGTTACACTCTGTGCAGTTATCAATGAGGTTATGTGCAACAATGCAAGTACTTGTCATGAGTGCATTGCCAACAGTCCCTATATGGTCGGGACAGTCCCAATTTCCTAACAAATGTCCCGTGTCCTGATGCATAGGAAGAAAGTCAATATTTACCCATAGAAAAAAATGCATGTATTCTGCACAGTATAGTTAGTGAAAACCACACGCTGTGCTCTTTGTGCGGCTGACACATCTGCTGATCACTAACTTATACAAAGGTAAGAACACTTCATTATGTCTGTTTTTATTGTCATGATGGTCGTGTGATGTTGAGTTGGGGGATATGTCTATTATATGATAATACATATGATCAGAGTCCTGCTGAACAGTTTCCAAATGTTGGCAAGTATGACTGTATCCATAAAAAATAACTGCATTTGACCTGAATGATGGCAGATTTGGCAAATGTGTGATTCCTAAAGATTTTTTAGTAGTTGATTCGGTATAATATATAAGTAACTTAGTGATTCGCTTAACTGTTTAAATTGTGTACTACAGATGTATCAAGGTTTGCCATGATGTTTTATTCAGTGATTAATTTGTAAAGGAAGAATTGCCGGGGCACAAGCAATGACAATAATACCGTCCTTAAGAACCGCACATTCAAAATCACAACACGTTTATTTGAAAGAGTATTGTACGTACTAGTGTTAGATGTTTACAATCACGTATTCTACATCATATACAAAGTAGTAGTATATAGTAGTATATAGTAGTAGTAGTAATTAAATTATATTCATTGAAAAAGGCAAGAGAGAACCAGATCGTTATTATTTTTTTATTGTTTTGGTTTAATATAATAAATCAGTTTTCATGTTGAAGTAGGCTACAATATTTTTTTCATTAAAAAGTTGTCATTGTTCTTTGTTGAAATTAATGTTCAGCTTTCATATTTTGTTGTGTACTACTCATTTTATCAAACCAAGTAGTGTAAGAAGTTGCTTGTATCGTTCATGACGTTTTTCAAATCAAGTAAGCGTATTTGTGTATAAAAAATGACAATAGAGTTGCAGCCAGTGTCATCTTACTTAAAGGCACTCAAGCTGAAATCGTAAAGTAATTTAAAGTAGGCTACAAACATGGCAGCGGACTGTCTCTCTAAAAAGAAAGCATTTAATGAGATTTTTAGCTAGAGGTACCGGGGATATGACTCTGCACGCCCAGAGGTTCCAGGGCTGTGCAGAAGTTTTGCTTTTGTGGATGAGGAAAAAGTTACAAGAAATAGATGTCTAGAATTACTTATTTCAGCATTTTTTTTTGCAAAACTCCAAAAATGTTAATTCAAAAGTATTCATACCCTGACAAGGGAATTAAATGAATAGCTAGCTGAGGCACCTTTAGCAATAATAACCTCTTTAAAATGATTATAGGATATTTTTCAATGAGTTTTTGGCATGATTCTTTGGTGATTTTCTTCAACACAAAATTGTTCCAGTTCATTCAAATTCTGATGACTTCTCTTGTGCACAGCCTTCTTCAACTCATACCAAAGATTCTCAATCGGATTTAGATCGGGACTGACTAGGCCATTCCAGAACCTTGATTTTATTCTTTAACCATTCTGAAGTAGATTTTGATGTGTTGGAACGTCCAGTTGCGCTTTAAACCAAGTTTTTTTTTAGTGGAGGGTTTCAGATGATTGGCCAGTAGCTTTTGGTATGCTATGGAATCCATTTTACCATGTATTGGAACAAAATTTCCTGTGCCATTAGTGGAAAAACAGCCCCATAAAAGGGTATTACCACCTCCATGCTTGACAGTAGGTATCGTGTTCTTTTCTTTGTACGCCTCACCAGACTTTCTCCAAACGTAACGACGATCAGCATGACCAAATAGCTTGATTTATGTTTAACCCTTTGTGGTCCTATGTCCCTTTCCGGTCAAAAGACGAAAACCACAGGTCTCTAGTTGTTTTTTCTCCGGAAAAAGCCATGAAAACCATTCAATGGCCGAGCATGACCGATAGGAGCCGACAGAAGCCGAAAAAAAGGACGGATCTGAGCAATACACATAGCCCCGGCACCACAGAAATAACACGGCCACAAACAAACAAGATAGCTGCTTCCGCATCCAGCACTCAAAGAATATCACAGACATTTGCAGAGCTTTTTGAGATGTTATAGTACTAAAATAATGACTTGGATCGCATTATTGAGGAGTTTGTTGATAAAACGAGTGATCAGGAGATGATTTATCAGTATGCACGACTATGAAGAGGTATGTGAAAAACACAGCAAACAAGAGGTGGGGCGGGGCTGGAGATGCAGTACTGAGTGTCCAGTTGATATGCAGTGCCTTTTAAACCTGTTTTACTGTGAAAAAAATACTTTTAAACAGTGCGTCTAAAATAAACTGCGTGTGTGAAAATAAATAGGACCTAACGCGCCTGAGATGCACTGAATAAATGGACCGCAAAGGGTTAATCACTCCACAAAACCTTTCATCAGAACTCATATCCATCATTCAAATGCCATTTTGCAAACTTTAAGCTATTGTCCTTGTGACGTTTTCCTAAGAGTGGCTAATTTAGCAAAAGATTTAAAAATAACAACACCACCAGTTTCCAGAAATAAACAGTATTCAAAGTCAGTCTTCAAAATTGCAGAATATAGTGCTCGATAACTCTTATGTCACAGTTCACTTGCAAATGGAAATGCACAAAAGCAACTAAAGATCACAGATTTAAAAAAAAAAAAAAAGCATCACAGTATCTAAAACTGTTTAATTATTAACTTTTACATTACTGTGCCTTGTCTCATTCGCTTGGTTTTTGGAGGAAGCACTGTGTAACTGCAGTGCACAATAAAGACAGACTGATTTGCTTTGCCAGAAAAAAATAATAATAAATAAATAAATAAAACTAAAAAACAGAGGCTGTGACGGTTAAACAAGACAATTGTATCACTGAAGAGATACACTTTGTATCAGAAAACTGGTGACGGAGTCGGAAATCGAGTGTGACAGGAAAGGGCTTCTGATTTTCGGTTTTAACCGATAAAACCCAATAACACACCCGATACAAAAAAAATGAAATCGGTGGTTAGCCAATAAACACCGGAAAACACCGTAAACACTGTGGAAATGGTTAATCTATTCACGTTGACTTTATCCTTTTCACATTTAAAAAAATAAAACCTACTACAAAAATAAGAATAAATATATTTCCTTGTGCTGCTGAGATTTTATTCTTAATACAGGACAGTAAAACGTAACTGACTAATACACTACTATATTTTAACCTACCCTGTTGTGGTTGAGGGTGTTTGTGTGTTCATCGTAATTCCTCGATTTTATACATGTCATTAAGTAAAAGTGATTATGCTGAGGTCTTAATTAATGTGAATGAATGCTCAGATTATTTAATAACTAACTAATAGATTGTCTTTATTTAGTCGGTGATCTAATATGGTAATGGTCATATCGTATTCATTTGGGTTAATTAACACAGAGAAATTTAAACTATTTAATTATTCAAATGAATTAATTGTTTAAATTAATTATTAAACAAACTAACGTGATTAGCCCCACATATTGCTTTGAATAGATATTTATGTATGTAATTATTTGCCTGGCTCATGTACTATAACTAAGAATGCAACAGCTTTTAACTGACCTCAACAATGCTGTCACCAATTAAACCTCAATTTCCTGCAATCGGAACTGACCAGTACTGATAAAAGAAGCCACACTATTTACACGATTGACAGAAATTCCATATCCTAGATTTAATTCCCAGATATATAGCGGTATTCCCCTTCTACACCCTCTCTACATTTGTCTTGGTGGTGGGGTTGGATGGATCAAATGCAATTGGCAGTGACATAGAATCTGTAGTTTGTGCACTTTCACACCTCTCCGTGGTTAAATAAACTGTAGCACTTGCTTCATTCATGATTCATTTTAGTGTGCCCTGGAGGGTTTCATAATTCATTGGAACAGTGAACAAGAGTTGCCTACATGGAATACTCTGTTGTGGAACGTCGTGCTGTATAACACGTTATATTTTCAGCAGTGGATAATGCACAGCAACCCCACAGCTATAATTTCTACTATTAATCTCTCAGGAGAGTTTTAATATACATACGCTGTTTTCTATCATTTCAGAAATTGTGAGGTGAATACCTCTTCTTAAAATAACAAATTGCTCATGCTTGACTTATGTGCTTCTAAAGGGAATTTTATAGATTTCTTCTACAATGTCATGATATCAAGATTATACTCAATTAAAATTTAGAAAGAATGTTGTGCAATACTGTTTGAGCTTCACGGTTACAGATTTAGATCAAATTTGGGTGCAGTTCTGTTAATTTGGTACTTCTCTGTTAAAAGATCACTTTCTACATTCACATTAAAATACTATTGGCCTGACAGAAGAATTAAGTGATACATTTGAGCTCTTTTTTTTTACCATTCTCTATGACTCTATAAGTAGTTCTAATTTCATATTTTATTAATGCAGAACTTTTGAAAGGGACTCAATCATTCTAATAAAAAAAATGCTTTACTACACATGAAATTGTAACTACAGTGTATCCAGGATGAAGAGTTAACAATAATAATAATAATTAAAAAAACATGCTATTTGTATATATTCCAAATAATGTAAATTACATTTGAAGAATTACTGGGGGTCAGTGAATTTATTGCCATAAAATGATCACAGATTCCATTTACATTACATTCAATTAAGCCCACTGCATGATAAAAAGCTACTTATTTGAGGCTGTCCATCAGAATCAGTTTTAAGATCACTTTTTTTTTTTTTTTTTTTAAACCAGGCATAATTTATAAATGATACAGGCACTTATTATTTAACTCCCATCCTCTTCCCGTGGCAAACAAAAATCTGCAAATCAAAACATGTGTTAAATACACATTCAAGTACTGTCTGGTCACTTTCTGAATTAAATTAATTTCACCCCACTTCTGGTGATGTCATCTGAATGAGATACAAAATACAAGTATGGCATCTCCGAGTGCAATTAATTGCTCTTCTGCATACCCCTAATACAGAATACTGTATTCTCTCCGAATGACTGAAATGAATTATAGGGTTTAATAATAACTGTATAAATGGCACAGGGAGAAAAAGAAAATCCCATGTCAATCAATGGTGGCTTTTCTTGCAGATTGGTTGTGAATAAACTAAATATTTTTGTTGATTGCTTTGTCATAAAAGGTCCTTGCCAATGATCAATACAAAGTACATTTCTGCAAAAAATAAAAAAAATATATTATTGTAATCCTGATATAATAGCATTGCCTCAAAAAAATAACTAGGAACATATTTATAACCTGCCATTACAATTTTAAATATACTGGCAAAATCTTGGGTCCAATCAATTTTTAGTCAACCAGATTTTGTTTGTTAGTATAGAGGGACTGATTATCCTTTGTCATGAAGTGCTTATCCCATTACTTATTAAAATGCATTGACTTTCATTTGCATTGACATGGTAGCAGGAGGCAACTGTCTGTCAATTGCAAAGCAGCATATTAAAAAAAAGAAAGTGTTCCCTAGTTTTCCCTAGGTACTTATTTTTCAATATTGTAAAGACACAGTTGGCATATAAGAACTGCAATATTTCTTGTGCCAATAACTTTTTTTTAGATTGTATCAATCTAACTGGTATTATGAAATTCTGAACAGTAATGTTTGGATAGTAAGCTATTCTTATTTTCATATCTTATTTCATATCTTATAAAGGCAGAATCTCCAAGTCAGTGATCTGCGGGTTTTGGACAAATCCCTATTTGGGATTTATAGCCTACGCTACATTCGCAAAAGGTTAGCTCCACATGAAAACAATATTTAGAGAGAGAGAGAGAGAGAGAGAGAGAGAGAGAGAGAGAGAGAGAGAGAGAGAGAGAGAGATGCTAACTAACCTTATTACTGTGTTTATTTTTCATATTCAATACAATATCAATAAATGCTGCATTTTTAAGTTATATTCTAAGACAAGGGTCCATATGTTTAAGCAAGCTCAATGGGAAACTACCAGTGTAAAAAACTCATAAAACTGTAAAATTTGGTTGCTCTTCCCTACAACTAAATGATATATAGGCAGTTTTATTCCTCAGAAGAACAGTTTTGCTTTTTGCACTTGCTTTCAGACAAAGCCCTACAAACAAAACAGGGTGTGGACAAAAATAGAACCATGTGTCAAAACACTATAAATAAGAGTTACGGGCCACCACATTCCCAATGGTACTGATTGAACGCAAGTCAAAAAGGAAGTTAGAAAGGCCAAGAGAGAGAGAGAAATGAACATTGCTAAGGGGGCTAAAATCAATTCCAAAATGTTTTTTTCCAATGTTATAACAGCAAGAGAACATTCAAAGAGGAGGTTAAATGCCTAAGAGATACAAATGGCAAAATCAGCATTCAGAACTGGGCAGACACATGGCAAATGACATTTAATAGAGAAAAGTGTAAGGTACTGCACACAGGCAATAAAAATGTGCATTATAAATATCATATGGGAGATAGTGAAATTGAAGAAGGAATCTATGAAAAAGACCTAGGAGTTTATGTTCACTCAGAAATGTCTTCATCTAGACAATGTGGGGAAGCTATAAAAAAAGGCCAACAAGATGCTCGGATATATTGTGAAAAGTGTAGAATTTAAATTGCCTAAATAAATGGGCAGCTGAGTAGTTAAATGTAAGTATTTACTGTATTCTTTATTTCGCTCTTATTAGAATTTGAACTTATTTGCTTATATTGTACTTTATAACTGCTCTTATTTGTAATATTATATTCCGTAATGTGGTATTCTGTAACGTTCTATTTTATAATGTGGTATTTTGCAATATGATACTTTGTACTGTGATATTTGGTAACAATTGTAAGTCGCTCTGGATAACGGCGTCTTCTAAGAAATAACTAATAATAACAATAATAATAATGTGGAGCTTTTTCCTTACTGAAAAAAACATGCTAATAATGATTTGGATTATATTGATGTGATAATGACATTTGGAGTACACAGCTTTGAATATCTGTCCCACTGTGTTTCAGTTGTTCTGAAGGGATATGAGACTATTCCTCGATAATTAGAACATTTCCTTCAGGTAAATTTGCAACAAATTATTTCCTTGTGATACATTCATATTTTGTATAGGTATACATTCATCCCCATCAATTGCACACACACACACACAAACTTGGACCCAACACATAAATTAAAGGTTTTAGCGCTGACGTGCAGTTTTAATAACACAAAACAAACAAAACAAAATGAACACCTAGCTCAAACGTACAGCCTAACTTCACTTTGAACAGGTCCCTGACTAACACGCAGGACGGCTAAGCTGTTTACCCGACATCAAAATGAAACACTTTTACACACAATTATTTTAACCAAGAAACTATAGTTCCTACAATACATTTTCTCTTACCAGCTCCATGCTGATCTCTCCCTAATGGAGCTGGTAGCTCTCTTTTATAGTCTGTGGCTATTCCCAATTGACACCAATTATCTCATTTGGGAACAGCCACACTCTCACATGTTTTTGGCAGGGAGGATTTTTAACCCCCTCCCTGCCTTGCTACAAACACAGTATGACACAAAATCATGGCTTAATGCTAAAGACAAAAAGCGAGTATATTCGTAATGTTAGTAATTTATATATATTTTATATATATATATATATATATATATATATATATATATATATATATATATATATATATATATATACAGACGTGCTCAAATTTGTTGGTACCCCTCCACAAAAAACGAAGAATGCACAATTTTCTCTGAAATAACTTGAAACTGACAAAAGTAATTGGCATCCACCATTGTTTATTCCATATTTAATAGAAATCAGACTTTGCTTTTGATTTTTTATTCAACATAATATTGTAAATAAGAAAACAAATGAAAATGGCATGGACAAAAATGATGGGACCGCTAACCTATTATTTTGTTGCACAACCTTTAGAGGCAATCACTGCAATCAAACGTTTTCTGTAGCTCTCAATGAGACTTCTGCACCTGTTAACAGGTAGTTTGGCCCACTCTTCCTGAGCAAACTGCTCCAGCTGTCTCAGGTTTGATGGGCGCCTTCTCCAGACTGCAAGTTTCAGCTCTTTCCATAGATGTTCGATAGGATTCAGATCAGGACTCATAGAAGGCCACTTCAGAATAGTCCAATGTTTTGTTCTTATCCATTCTTGGGTGCTTTTAGCTGTGCGTTTTGGGTCATTATCCTGTTGGAGGACCCATGACCTGCGACTGAGACAGAGCTTTCTGACACTGGGCAGTACGTTTCGCTCCAGAATGCCTTGATAGTCTTGAGATTTCATTGTGCCCTGCACAGATTCAAGGCACCCTGTGCCAGGCGCAGCAAAGCAGCCCCAAAACATAACCGAGCCTCCTCCATGTTTCACTGTAGGTATGGTGTTCTTTTCTTTGAAAGCTTCTTTTTTTTGTCTGTGAACATAGAGCTGATGTGACTTGCCAAAAAGCTCCAGTTTTGACGCATCTGTCCAAAGGACATTCTCCCAGAAGGATTGTGGCTTGTCAATATGCATTTTAGCAAATTCCAGTCTGGCTTTTTTATATTTTTCTTTCAAAAGTGGAGTCCTACTGGGTCTTCTTCCATAGAGCCCACTTTCGCTCAAAAAGCGACGGATGGTGCGATCAGAAACTGATGTACCTTCACCTTGGAGTTCAGCTTGTATCTCTTTGGCAGTTATCCTTGGTTCTTTTTCTACCATTCGCACTATCCTTCTGTTCAATCTGGGGTCGATTTTCCTCTTGCGGCCGCGCCCAGGGAGGTTGGCTACAGTTCCATGGACCTTAAACTTCTAAATAATATTTGCAACTGTTGTCACAGGAACATCAAGCTGCTTGGAGATGGTCTTGTAGCCTTTTCCTTTACCATGCTTGTCTATTATTTTCTTTCTGATCTCCTCAGACAACTCTCTCCTTTGCTTTCTCTGGTCCATGTTCAGTGTGGTGCACACAATGATACCAAACAGCACAGTGACTACTTTTCTCCATTTAAATAGGCTGAATGACTAATTACAAGATTGGAGACATGTGTGATACTAATTAAAGAAACTAATTAGTTTGAAATATCACTATAATGTTGCTTGCAAACAGTGATGGCGTGTGCTGGGAACGACTGGAGATCAGACACTTTCTGATATGAATTAAGAAGCTCTAAAAGTATGATCATAACTTATGATTATTCTTTTTTCATTCATTTTTGTTTTAAATAAACTCAAAATTATTAAGGTGACCAATGTTCTAGTTCAAGAATGCAGTTTTAGAAATGTATTTCTACAGTGCTTAAAATCTTAGAACACAGTTTAAAGTAGTAAAGAGAAAAGCTCATTAAAAGCCAAATAACTACTTACTTGTTTACCATGCTGACATTATTTATTATTTATTGGAGATGGTCTTGTAGCCTTTTCCTTTACCATGCTTGTCTATTATTTTCTTTCTGATCTCCTCAGACAACTCTCTCCTTTGCTTTCTCTGGTCCATGTTCAGTGTGGTGCACACAATGATACCAAACAGCACAGTGACTACTTTTCTCCATTTAAATAGGCTGAATGACTGATTACAAGATTGGAGACATGTGTGATACTAATTAAAGAAACTAATTAGTTTGAAATATCACTATAATCCAATTATTTATTATCTTTTCTAAGATCTTTTCCAACAAATGTGTCCAGGCCATTTTAGAATATCTTTGTAGAATAAACAATAATTCATCTCTTTTCACAGCTTCTTTGCTTTATTCTATGACATACCAAAGGCATGCAAGTATACATGATAAAATAGCTTTTAATTTCATCACTTTTCAGGAGGAATGAAGCATTATTTCAATGAGTTGTAAGGGTACCAACAAATTTGAGCACGTCTGTATATATATATATATATCATATATATATATATACTTATAAAAACAAAGCATCCACAGTAGCATAATGTAAAAGAGATGCCAGATTACATTCATGTGGCACTAAAACAGGTGATGTTTACTGGACATTGCCTGTAATGAAACTGTATTGCGAGGTGTGTACCAACTCTAAAGAGCCTATGTCAAAGCATTTGGCCTGTACGATTGATATGGCCAGAATTTAAAGCAGTGGGGTTCATGTTTTAATTAAACTTGAGCTAGAGACTCACAATGAATACACCTGTGTACTAAGTATGAATGCAATAGCTCTAGAGTTAGCTCTTTATCGTCCAGAAACCAACATTTCACATTACCACAATATTGCGGGTCAAAGTGAATTTGTGATATTTGTGAACTTATCTGATTTATAAAACATTAGCAGAATTAGGTGCGGCAACGGGTTGACAAACTCATAAAAGCTCCTCTTGCTGGGATGCTTAAATAATAATTTGTGTGTAAGGTTTGCACAGCAGCTAGAACCATATTTACTGGTGTACTAATGTTGAATTAAGACTAGTGTGTTAGTGTAGGATCCTATGGTGAATAATTCATTTTTTGTTCTGTAGAACATCTGCATTTTCAAAACCCAGCACTCGTACCAAATGGCTTTTCTCTAATAAGGCAAGTGCTATAGTTGAACGCAACTACATAGAACTTTCCAAAGTTGATGGCCATCTATTGATTATGCATTGGTATTTTGCACCACATCCTTTAAACTTGAGAGCATAAAAGAGAGTGAAGCTGAGGAACATTAAAATCTTGGTTTTGTTAGAACCCCCGCTGACTGAGACAAGATCAAAGCTCCAGAGGATGCTGTGAAAAAAGCTGAATCTACTGCACTGAAACTGGGCCTGTGGCAGCTGCTCTGGGCACTCTCTCACTCAGTCATACCTCTGGATCTGCGAAATTAATCATGGGAGTGGTCTACCTTTTTCCCTCCTTCATTATTTTATCCACAGTCACTAAGGAGATCCGAACTTCATCCATCACAATGCATAGATTCTCTTTGCACAGATTTGGTTCAAGCCTAATTAAAGCTTTTCATTTAATTTGTGGAGATAATTAGACTTTCATCTCACCAGGAAGCTTCAGAAAGATCTATTTCTTTCTTCAATGAATGCTACATCAAAAAAAGCTGTTTTTAACCGCCGTTTCTTTAGGGCACAAGTCAATAATTGAAGGTATCTTGGGTTACAAAAAACCTTCTGCAAATAATGCAAACAGTTTTAATTTTTGAATAGTACAAAACAAAACATTTGGGTCACTTGGAAAACTTCCTGAAACATTTAGTTAAAATAAGACTTTTCTAGTCTTCAGAATCCTGAAAGTTTGATGCGAGGCATAAAATATATTCAGACATCGTTAGAGATCTGCACATATGATCCCCATACATATACTTAAGCTCTGCATTATGCAGCATGTAATGCGAATGTGGCTTATCTGAAGACAAAGGGCCCTTGGGGTCATAGTGAAACAAAGCAAATAAACACCACAATGGGGAAAACACAGAATTGCTGGTAATAAACATTTGCAGTATGCAGTAAAAAAAAAAAAAAAAATGCATCAACATTTTTTCAGGGACAGCTGGACCCTAAATAATTTAAAAGTATTAATATTTCCAAAATGGGGCACAGTATTCTAACATCTGTTTAATCTCTAATTGCAGTTTTCAAGACTCCACCTTTTTTTATTTATTTATACACCTTTACCTACTTTAATTAGCATCAGTGTTGTGTATAACATTGATTTAGAAGTTTCTCTAGGGGTTCTTTAAATAATTAGATAAAAAGATGTAATATTATGTATCCTCCTTTTTAATTCAATTAATCTGCAGTTTTGCTAGCATTTAAACAGTAATGTAATTTTAACACATGTCAACAGCCCCAGCGAGAATAACTATTTAATACATTTGAAGTTTATCGTCTCATAAATTGTTGATATGCTAAAATATTGTTGGATTTGTATCTATAATTTCCACAGACAATTTATTATTTTAAATGCAACTAACAAAGGGACTGCCCAAAGATTAATACATTCTTAAAATAGTTCAACTACTTTTGCCCCAATGTATTTAGAAAGGATTTACCATTGACAGCATGCAAAACCAGTTTTCATTCCTCTAGGAGCTGACTAGTTTCCCTGTTTACATCTAGCTGACAGAAGGTCTCCTAAAAGTAAACATAAATATGATTCTAGAATGTAAAACCCTGTGCTCACAACAGTAACAATGACAACTGACCTGTTTTTATTTTTTAATAAAAGTTTATCTAATTCATGTAAAATGTAACTTTAGTAGCCTCTCAAAAAGTAAAATATCCCTGTGGTATATATCCCATTGTGTGGCACCTTAATGTTCACCAAATGGAAAGCCAGTCATATTCACAATGGATTTATATTGCTGGTGAGCATGATTTTTGGAATTATGTCAACTTAACTAGTCAATAAGCCACCTAACCTGTATGTTGATTTTATTAAAACAATTTATGTATTTATAATACAATTATAATACATTACAAGTAAATTAATACACATATAATACAACAGATGACACAAGGTTTTATAGGCTTATGTCGAGAATATGCATTGATCTAATAATTATACAATGAATATTATTTCTGGCCTACCAACATAGTTAGCAAGTACTAGCTCCAATAATGCCCATGCACTGAAGTTAAAGGCAGTATTAATGAATTGTGGTAACAAATTAAATACTTACTGCAAGGTTATGACTTTCATGAAATCAACAGGCTCCAAGTGTCAGCAGCAAAACCTTAATTACTATACAGGAAATGTAGCTTGGGTTTAAATATGGGGTTAGTTTAATTCTAACCATAAACATGTAAATACTGAACAGTTTTTGGAATTAGTGGACTTGATCATACCTCACATTAAAAAAAAAGGCTTCAGCTATTCCTGTATATATTTGCAGGAACACATGGATACTGTCCAGTGCACAACGAGGGGCATTCTATCCCAGGAATCTGTGCCTACCATACACCAAATATGAAATCGTACCTGTTAATCATATATCTGGATCTTAATCACTTAATTATCTAATTGATAATTTATATAACCTGGATCGGAATCACCTCAAGGAAGAGCTGAGTTTTAGATAAAGTGAATTCTGGGCTTATCAGAAGAATCATTCATTTTTTAGGTAATGTGTCCATACATTTTCTACTGAAGACTAAGTTTGCATGTATGTATATTTTGATATCCAGCTACAGTACAAGGACACAAGTAGTATCCCATAGAAAATCAGTAATCTTACCTGTAAAATTCCAAGTAACTATCCAACGTTACAGTTGTTGTAATGGATTATATCTTAAATAACCATCTTTTAAATTAACTAATATTAAAAATGCCACAGACTGTCTCAGCCAATCAGGTTCTGGTAGATGCCAATATGACTAATCTAAGAAATGTAAAGCTGCTTAAGTGATCCAGACCATATACAAAAACATTTGGTATAATAACATTAATATCGCTGGAAGCAGTCACTACCTCAGTCCTTGGATCAGGGTTCTTAACTGTCACCATGGTCAGTTATTCTAGCAGGTAATTGTATATGTATTGGGAATGCTTAAGAAATACCCCACATGTATGTGTGTGTATATATACAATATACAATATATATATATATATATATATATATATATATATATATATATATATATATATATATATATATATATATGTGAAGACTGGAGACCTGCATTTATTTAGATGGGTCAGAATGAATTACATTGTACTGGTATTATAGACGAACCTGTCGAGTCCCTAAGTACTAACTTTCAATACATCGAATACTCTGGTTTATCTTTTTGATAACTTTTTAAAATGATAATGGATTGATGTTGCTTGCTTAAAACAGAACAAATGTGGGCCTTCGCTGGCAAATAGTGACCGGAAATGCTGCATCTTTATTGGCTGAGGCAGTGTCCAATTTTCTGTTAGGTTTATAATTAGTAAAATATTACAGTTCCAGAACAACATTGGTCTTATACACACTAACTCAAAACTCACTTATTAGAGAGGAAAAAGACACACAGGATGTCCAATGAGTACTGCCTTCTGCAGCCCCCAAATGCTATTCTCTTACCTGTGGTAGAGTTTGAAACTCCAGTTTTTCACTAGTTTGGGAGTTTTTAGCCTTATACTTTAGAACCAGATGTTCACATAGCATCCACTTGCCACTCAATGTTGCCTACTTGTTTTGTATGTTATACAGCAAGTGAAAATATGCATTTTCTATCTTTGCTTGTTTTCTAATAGAAATTCAAAATGGAAAGGTGTCCTGGAGGCTTGAAATGTGTTTCACAACTTGGTAGTGCATAACAAACTGTCTTCCAGTGGTGAGCATCTTTTTGTAAGTGAAAATTAGGCTACGGCAGGGTTGGGGGGGGTGGGGGGAGGGGCGGGGGGTCAACTCTGAGGATTGAAAACCAGGTGTTTCAACTCAGAACTCACATACACTGTTGAAAAAAAGAAGCTTTGAAAATGTGACACACTGGGTACAAAGAGTGGCATTATGGAGAAGACGACAGAGCATATGATTCTGCAGTGGTCACTGCATTGCAACATGGAGGAAAGTTTGAATCATTTACATGGAGAAATACATATTAATAAGTAGAACTAGTAGGCAAGGAAGAAAAGCTTAGTTGTCAATCTACATAAAATGTCGAGGTCCATGGAGCTATATAATTAAGAAGGTATTTAGGGGGAGACAGAATATTAGATGAACATACTCATTTAAGCAGCCATCTTAAGTTTACTCCCCACAGTGTGGCCCAGCAAGCTGACTTTTTTCGCCTGTGGTGAGCTGCAGTGCACATTATAGTGAGCCTCAAACATTTCATACTTCTAATCCCACGCTTAAATCATTACAAGAATAGTTATTCACAAAATATATTTTGCGTTTTCTAAAACAGAAAAATAAGAATGAAAATGTGCCTGTAGCAAGGCCACCCATTGTTGTTATGATCTAAAGAAAATGTGAACTTGGTAGTTTTAAACATTTAAATGTGATTGTAACCAGTACTGACTCATTTTGGCTCTCTACTCATTATAATGGTACATGATATCACAACTAACACTTTATAACTAATAAAAAAATACTGTTAAGGCTACTATATAGGATAGGATACTGTATATTAGCGACTTCTCATTAAAATAATGTTTTCATATCACAACTAATTTAGGCTGTTGTGTGTTTTGTGAATCTGTACAGATATATTGAAATTTGCTTGTGAAATCAAAGCTCTCACTCACTCATCAAAACATAAAAAAGGAAAAATGACGAGTTAAAGTGAGGTAATACATTCTTCATTCTAGCTCTCCAAGTTTCCTATATTCATGACAGTTTATGCTGTATGTATAATGCTGCGTCACACACATGTACTCTAAGTATAAATGTGTATACAGTACATGTTTTTTTTTGTTAGAGATTTTAGGCAAATCTTTTTTACACAAATGTAAAAAATACAAAGCACTGATTAGTGTTTTTAATATACACAGTATTCATAACAATAAAAATAAACCAACTGAGAAGGTCTGGTGACAGCTAATCTAGCAAAGTAACAAACTACATACAGTATGTTGTGTACAAACTAACCCATTCGAGAATGGGTCAACCTTTTTAGGAAATATAATTTGGTTAAGGTTATTGGATCACCGTGACTCTTTGACTGGCTGCTTTAAAAAGTAGTTTAGTTTAGGGATTATTAAATCCAATATAAAATGTACAGATATGTGTACAGGTGTGTCAGCGGAACCTTCTAGCACAAACAGCGCACAGCCCAAGCGTGACATCTTTTATTTCTTAGTTTTGTTTCTCCCATATTTTGTTTTGCATTTTACTTTCTTTTCGTACAGCTGTTGTATGTTTGCCCCTAATATACCATTTTGCTCCTGCTGCTAAGAATAATATTTCTTGAGAGCCTGAACAGTGTACAGACTACAACTTCCACCTCCATCTGTGAGCGCATTACCCACACCCTTTCATTCTTGTTAAGGATCGTTTTAGGTAGTTTTCCGACTTTGATTCAACAAAATATTATTTTATTTTTCCGACTGTCATGTGGCATCATGTCATTCTAAAAACGTCACTGTTTTGCACAATCTGAAAATTGCTTGTACTACCCATTTGTCTAATTTGCTAAAAATTTTTTTTTAGGGTCAGCGAATATCCAGCCAAAAGCAGGAAAAGGGATTAGATTTGGTATGGAAATACAGTGCAAAAAAGTTACTTATTCTGACCCTAAATCTATTATTGTAGGGAAGTTACATGGCAGTCTAATCAATAAATATGTGTTTGGTTGACTATTGGAGGGCTGTTTGTGCTTTTTATTATTATTATTTTTTATTATTATTATTTTTATTTGGGTGTTGTCAATGCCAAATAATACAGTTCAATAATCCTAATGTGAAACATGTCACTCTTTAAACAGGAACCATCTGTCAACAAACACCAAATAAATAATCAATAACTGTTGGCTAATCTTTCATTAGTTAAGTGAAACTTATATTTATCTTAGCGATCACATTTCTTTTCTTCAATTATTTCACAGGGCCAAGAACAAATTCATTTTGTAATGATTATCTGACTCAGGTAAAACCTATTTTCATTCACTCTGTTCTGAAGTCAGTGACAAGGGCAAAACAAGGGTTATTTTTCAGCAGTTTTCAGCCAAGCTAAATCAGCAGATAGTGCCATGTTGAGTGCTGTAGCATTCATTACCCAAAGGCCCCTTCATTCTTAATGTCCCTCAGATCTTTGATATGCCAAAGCGACAAAATATTCAATAGTTCATCTCATGCTCTCAAAGTGGCATTAATATTTATATTTTAAAGGAAACTTTCTATTTTTTAAAGGAAAATAGAAAATGAAAAGTCTGTCACGTTAGTGCCACCGTTAGCCAAGCTGGGCAATGAATGTAGTCAACTCTCATTTAATACGAATTTCAAGGGACCAGCAAAAAATTGCGGGTGCTCTCAAATGTAAATTAATATTATCAGAAGTAATTTACAATAAGTGACTGACAGCTAAATTTGGGTGAGACCATGTAGAAAGTTCATAGCAACAGGAAATGTGTTTAATGAGAAATGACTATTTAGTATGTCTTTAATTCCCTATCCATGTTTAGATGTTATATGAAACCATATAAAGACAGAAGACACTGTCAAAATGTAGGAGGATGGTGGGGTGGATTGAATACTCCCCTTAGATATGGTGTGTAATATTTGATAAGATGTAAGTAGAGGCTCACCTACTGTATGTTAGACATTTTGAATGACCTAGCCCAAAGTTCTCTACAAGCTACATTTATAATTAAGTTGCAAGCTAAAAATGATCTATTCTTCAAGACTCAAGAGGGCCAATGGTTTAAGTTTTATACAAATACACAGTTAGGTACATATTTGCTTCCTATTTATTTTCAAGGAAGTTCATTCAACCAAATTATCAGACATCTCAGCTATAAATGACTTAAATGCACAATCAGATTTCATCACATCTGTGGTGTAAGATAAGGATTGGCTCTGATGTATGAAATTTAAACATTGGTGTCTCCAGGGTTAAAGCTCTCTGTGATCTCAGTTCAACAATTTGGATTAGACACTTTGGTGGATTCACAACAGTTTGTTATCATTTCTAATGTTATACTCCATTTACAAAAGACATGCTTTATTAATATACTTTTTAAGAATATGTACTTGGCTGTGCTTTGTGTATGACTTCATCATACAAGTTAGCAGACTTGTAGGACTCTGACTCGACCTTGTTTGACTTTGGTCTTGGATTCGAACAATCACAGTATTAACGACAAGTCCTTTTTTATTTTCTATTACACAAGTAATATTACAGTTACTAGGAAACTGCACAATACAAACCCAACAACAAAACATTATCCAATCACTGGTTAGCTCTTTTGTCTTTGCAGCCAATCATAGTAAGAATAAGAAATTGGAAGCGAGTTAGGTAGTAGCATAAACACCCCCCACATATATCCAACAGTAACCATTGCAGACTAAGATTTTTTTTCCCGTCTTTAGCATTAAGTTTTATAAGGAATAAATAATGTCAGCATGGTAAACAAGTAAGTAGTTATTTGGCTTTTAATGAGCTTTTCTCTTTACTACTTTAAACTGTGTTCTAAGATTTTAAGCACTGTAGAAATACATTTCTAAAACTGCATTCTTGAACTAGAACATTGGTCACCTTAATAATTTTGAGTTTATTTAAAACAAAAATGAATGAAAAAAGAATAATCATAAGTTATGATCATACTTTTAGAGCTTCTTAATTCATATCAGAAAGTGTCTGATCTCCAGTCGTTCCCAGCACACGCCATCACTGTTTGCAAGCAACATTATAGTGATATTTCAAACTAATTAGTTTCTTTAATTAGTATCACACATGTCTCCAATCTTGTAATTAGTCATTCAGCCTATTTAAATGGAGAAAAGTAGTCACTGTGCTGTTTGGTATCATTGTGTGCACCACACTGAACATGGACCAGAGAAAGCAAAGGAGAGAGTTGTCTGAGGAGATCAGAAAGAAAATAATAGACAAGCATGGTAAAGGAAAAGGCTACAAGACCATCTCCAAGCAGCTTGATGTTCCTGTGAAAACAGTTGCAAATATTAAGAAGTTTAAGGTCCATGGAACTGTAGCCAACCTTCCTGGGTGCGGCCGCAAGAGGAAAATTGACACCAGATTGAACAGAATGATAGTGTGAATGGTTGAAAAAGAACCAAGGATAACTGCCATAGAGATACAACCTGAACTCCAAGGTGAAGGTACGTCAGTTTCTGATCGCACCATCTGTCACTTTTTGAGTGAAAGTGGGCTCCATGGAAGAAGACCCAGGAGGACTCCACTTTTGAAAGAAAAACATAAAAAAGCCAGACTGGAATTTGCTAAAATGCATATTGACAAGCCACAATCCTTCTGGGAGAATGTCCTTTGGACAGATGAGTCAAAACTGGAGCTTTTTGGCAAGTTACATCAGCTCTATGTTCACAGACAAAAAAATGAAGCTTTCAAAGAAAAGAACACCATACCTACAGTGAAACATGGAGGAGGCTCGGTTATGTTTTGGGGCTGCTTTGCTGCGCCTGGCACAGGGTGCCTTGAATCTGTGCAGGGCACAATGAAATCTCAAGACTATCAAGGCATTCTGGAGCGAAACTCACTGCCCAGTGTCAGAAAGCTCTGTCTCAGTCGCAGGTCATGGGTCCTCCAACAGGATAATGACCCAAAACACACAGCTAAAAGCACCCAAGAATGGATAAGAACAAAACATTGGACTATTCTGAAGTGGCCTTCTATGAGTCCTGATCTAAATCCTATCGAACATCTATGGAAAGAGCTGAAACTTGCAGTCTGGAGAAGGCACCCATCAAACCTTAGACAGCTGGAGCAGTTTGCTCAGGAAGAGTAGGCCAAACTACCTGTTAACAGGTGCAGAAGTCTCATTGAGAGCTACAGAAAACGTTTGATTGCAGTGATTGCTTCTAAAGGTTGTGCAACAAAATATTAGGTTAGCAGTCCCATCATTTTTTGTCCATGCCATTTTCATTTGTTTTATTATTTACAATATTATGTTGAATAAAAAATCAAAAGCAAAGTCTGATTTCTATTAAATATGGAATAAACAATGGTGGATGCCAATTACTTTTGTCAGTTTCAAGTTATTTCAGAGAAAATTGTGCATTCTTCGTTTTTTGTGGAGGGGTACCAACAAATTTGAGCACATCTGTATACAGTTCCGGCAATGTCTAAATCAAATTGGCAGATTTTACCCAAATTGAAGTCAAAGTCGATGTTATAGTCAGAAGTAGTAACTTTAATTTCTTACCGGTGTAATTTAATTTCGTACCGGTGTTATTTTCAGGTACTCAGCGCACTGTGCTTGCTCACGCATGCCTGAACAACATCCGCTAAGAAAGCAGGGAAGCGCCCATCCGATCGGGTATGTTATGCTGTTTTTGGTCTTTTACTTGAAATTGAATTTCATATGATCATATTTTGCAGTCTTTTACGTCATATTTTTTTTTTTTTTTTTTAATTTAGTTGTTGCCAATTAGTTTTTATTATTTTCTCCACAATTTGAAATGCCCAATTATTTTTTAGGCTCAGCTCAACGCTACCACCTCTGCGCTGACTCGGGAGGGGCGAAGATGAACACACGCTGTCCTCCGAAGCGTGTGCTGTCAGCCGCCCGCTTCTTTACACTCTGCAGACTCACCGTACAGCTGCCTCAGAGCTACAGCGTCGGAGGACAACGCAGCTCTGGGCAGCTTACAGGCAAGCCCGCAGGCGCCCGGCCAGACTACAGGGTCGCTGGTGCGCGGTGAGCCGAGGACACCCTGGCTGACCTAACCTTCCCTCCCCCTGGACGACGCTCGGCCAATTGAGCGCCACCCCCTGGAGCTCCCTTCCACGGTCGGCTTTGGAATAGCATGGACTCGAACCGGCCAGGTCGGGATTAATCAAAACTGTCATAGGAAATGGAGCTCTGAGAACACTACTGAGGAGATCAGAGCAGTTTTTGAAAATATGAACAGAACCTGCCATGTCTCCCAAAAGTATTTCCTGTGTAGATTCTTCACAGGTTTGTTGAAGTTAAAATAACTGGTTACAGACATTTTTCTTGCTGTTTCTTTTGGTTGTAAAAGTCTGTAGTCAGCAGATTACCATTTGTATGTTATAAGGACTATAGCTCCTGATGGCTCTTCTAATGAATGGCTGTTATTAACACATTGAATGGCTAACTTAATGCTGATTTAGGAAAAAATTACATTTGGACAAAGAATTCCGATGAGCTGATAGCAACTATAAAAAATAAACACTTTAACAAAAAAAGTGCCACCCACAAATAGGCTAGCCTACTCTACCAATAAGTTGTTCCCTGAACTCTGATATGCTACTGAATATCATGCTCAGTACATCACTTTTGTTATGTTTTTTGGTTGAGAATAAGACCAAAACAGCGGTGTTAACATAGCTCAAAACACAGAAAGTAATACATATTTACCAATCACAAGTGATCAAGGGGTACAAAATACCGATGACAGAATTACGTGTATTAAAAGTATAGTTGCTAGGGGCTCCTGAGTGGCGCATCCAGTAAAGGCGCTCCGCGCAGAGTGCAGGATGTGCCCTATAGCCTGGAGATCGCAGGTTCGAATCCAGGCTATGTCACAGCCGACCATGACCGGGAGTTCCTACGGGGCGGAGCACAATTGGCTGAGCGCTGCCCGGGTAGGGAGGGCTTAGGTTGGCAGGGGAATCCACGGCTCACTGCGCATCAGCGACCCCTGTGGCCGATAGGGTGCCTGTGGTTCTGCAGTGGAGCCGCCAGATCTGTGTTGTCCTCCAGCACTATAGGTCTGGTGGCATTGCTGTGGATCTGCAGTGCAAAAAATGACGGCTTGGCAGGAGCACGTTTCGGAGGACGCGTGTTCCAGCCTCCGTCGGCGGGGGGGTTGCGAGTGGTGAGCCGAGGATACAGATAATAATTGGGCATGCTAAATTGGGGTGAAAACCAGGGTAAAATAATTGGCGACGACTAAATTAAAAAAAAATAATAAAAAAAGTGGAGTTGCTGAAAAATTAAAACCTACTAAGCTGTGCAACCCCAATCAATGTATAAACTGTGCTTTTATTCAACCAGCTTGAAAATGATAACCTATCCTTGGATTCCATGCCAAGGTTTATTGAGGAATGTAAATCGTTTTGTCGCAGCAATTGCATTTCACTGACAGCTTTTTTTGAGGAACGCAGAGCAACACTCTAAAGAGAAGGAAAGATTTATTTGAGAAAACCATATTAACTAACAAACAATGTTTATATTCATTACAATATTATAATTCAGCACCACTGTAAGAAATACGGTCCGGAATTCTTTGGAATGATATGAATGTATTTTTGCACATTGGATTATATTTAAGACCTGTGAGGTCGCCCATACTGAACCCACAGAGTTACTTCATGATGGTAACATCTTTTTAAAAATATATGTCTGATCAACATTTTAAACAGATGATTAAAAATGTTTCTTTCACAAAATCAATATATAAGTTTTGACAGGAATGTAAATTTAAAGCATCAAGTAACCAGTACTGTTTAATAGTTTGAATATTGCATTTAATTACGTTGACTTTAAACTGAGATCGATTGGCTGTGGGACTAAATTACAGATGAGCAGTACATGAAATAATTTAATAAATGTAAAACATTGTGTCCAATTTGTGTGGACAAGAGGACTGCAAAGTATCAGCAGTGTGAAACAAACATCAGCTTCAAAACATGATTTATTCTTTATAAAAACTTTGTCTGAGGATTTTATTCCAATTGATTACACATGGAAGCGGAAGTATACTTCTGTTTAAAGTAAAAGTAGAAAATATCTATTTTGGTTATAATCTAATGTTACATGAATGTTCCACTTTAGTTACTGATAATAGACTGCGAGAGCAACTCATGTCATGTCATTTAAAAAAAAAATAATTATTTTTCTTGTTTTGTGAAGTTAACCAGAGTGGATTCAATTATTAGATAATCAAAATAAGAATGGCACAGTTTCTCGAATGAAAAACGCACCATTCACTGTAACAGCTGTCAGTCTGAAAGGTTCTGAATTGCGTATGTGTCAAGTTTGCCGGTTTTCTTGACGTGTATAATAACAAACAAATAAAAAAACATATATAGCCTATAAACATTCTTTAAGACGTGTGTTTACGTTACTGTTGCAATGTTTTGTTCAGTAAATATCAGATGAAATCACAAATAGCTATCAGCATTTGTAAAAAGTATTGTAAATCATGTAACTTATACTTTAGTAAGTACTGCATTTTTGGTAAAGATACGTTGTTTATGTCATTGTATTTTATTTAATTTCATTAAAATGACAATGAGCTCTGTTTTCACTGTATTTTGTAGTTTCCAATAATTACACTGCAGCCTACTTAAGATTGTGTGTCCACAGGGGTTGTATTGTTACATTATTCTACAGGCTAATGAAACCCCAATCTCATCATTCATCATGCCCAACAGATGGCACGTTAAAAATACAATAGCGACAGAACAATCTGAACTGTAGTTATCCTACTACAAAATGTGAGTAACCCACATCTCACTCCCTATTACATTTGAATCTCAATCTCACACATTTACTACTGTCACTTTGGCATCTCACTCTGGTTAACAAGAATACTATAAAAAAAATAAAAATAATAATAAAAAAATAAAAAAAACACATGACTTAAGTTGCCCTTGCCGTCTATTTTCAATAACTAAAGTGTATCATTCATAAAGCTTCCACAACCCCCCCTTCAATTCCAGGTGAACCACTAAAAACAGTCTCACTAGCTTGTTGAAGTGAACGACCAAAAATTACTATGTGGTTACACAGTCAACATTTTAAAAGTACATACACATGTGGCGTATATATGACTTAAAATATGTACATCTAGTAATAGGGACAAATTGTCATGGGGCGAATTCTCGTGCACCCGTATTGTACTAGGTCAGCAGGTGGCAATGCAACTCATCCACATCCATATTGTCTATGGAGAACTCTAATTTATACTGTATTGTAAGGTTTGTCTTTAGATCATCTAACCTTGTTTCTATTTGCCAACTAACATATATTTGTCCTAAAATAGTTTTTCATGGTAATACAAACTAAAATACAAACTAGGAGGCTGTGTGGACCAGTGGTTAAAGAAAAGGGCTTGTAACCAGGAGGTTCCCGGTTCAAATCCCACCTCAGCCATTGACTCATTGTGTGATCCTGAGCAAGTCACTTAACCTCCTTGTGCTCCGTCTTTCAGGTGAGACGTAATTGTAAGTGACTTGGCAGCTGATGCATAGTTCACACACCAGAGTCTCTGTAAGTCGCCTTGGATAAAGGTGTCTGCTAAATAAACAAATAATAAAATGATGTGAATCTGAAAACGTGTTTGCTTTTGGCAGTTTCTTACCTGTGTTTTAGGTGTTTTCCTGTTAAACATTTCCTGTCAGTGTTTTCAGCGTTATCACAAATAGTAGGTCAGAGGTGGACACCATGCCTGCCCCCTTGTATGCAACAGTAATGCATATTTATATTATGTTCACTCTAAAGTTCTACTTTGATGGATAACAAATGTAATAATTGTAATGACTTCTTTATATCTTGATACACAGGGGATGCATGAAACTCTGTCTGCCTGTAATATTAGGTATTACAAATGGAGTGTTTGTGTTTCATAGTTTATTTTTCAAACAAGATACTGATCAGGCTTCCCTTTGACATGTGTTTCATTTAGCTATTCTTCCTACTGATCTGTACTTTCCAGATTTGAAAAAAAAGAGAAGGAACTATTCCATGAGATACCTAGAACAGCCTCAGATCACAGACCATCATCAACTGAAGTTTCACACATCTTGCACATCTCACATTTTCACCTTCAGTCAGTTGTTATTCTTAGATCAGTAACCATCAGCAATTTAAATTAATTACATTTTGCTAATAAAAAGGTGTTTTAGTGTTTGAATCCACGTCACTGTTTATGACAGTTGTGTAAATGATAATTGTAATTGGTGGCAGAATTATTTTATTATACAAGTAGCAAAACAGAATGTAAACAAGCAATTAGGATTCTGTACCAGAACTGACCTGATCAAATTTAGCATCGGTACTTCAAATGCAAATCCTAAATTCTCAAATTGTCTGCTATTACTCCTGTACTGAAAAAAACCAAATCTAGATACTGAAGCTTTATGTAATTACAGGCCAACTCCAAATTTACCTTTCCTGGCAAAAATTTTAAAACGGGTGGTAGTGTCTCCGCTTCAGTCTCGTCTAGTGCTTAATCAGCTTCATGAACCTTTCCAATCTGGTTTTAGATCAGCACATAGCACAGAAACTGCTTTAATTAAAGATAGTAAATGACTTGTTGATGTCCGCAGACTCAGGTTCACCATCTATTCTTGTTTTGTTGGACCTGAGTGCGGCCTTTGATACTGTTAACCATGATATTCTTTTACGTCGTTTAAAGGACTTTATTGGTCTTTCTGGTACTGTCTTTCAGTGGTTTACTTCCTACTTGTCTAATAGAAAGATTTAAGTCTGATGTCAGTTCTGTTACGTCTGGTGTTCCACAGGGCTCCGTTCTGGGGCCGGTATTATTCAATATTTACATGCTTCCACTTGGTCAAATAATCAGACGTCATGGCATTCATTATCATTGCTATGCTGATGGCACACACATTTATCTACAGACTAAACCTGATGTTTCTTTGGCTGTTTCTGTACTGAGTAACTGTTTAGCTGATATACAAACTTGGATGCAGCAACATTTTTTGCAATTAAACTGTAATAAAACAGAGGTCATGTTATTGGCTTCTCTCCATCAAGTTAGCACAGCTGGTAATTTTAAATTGGTTATTGATGGGCGTGAGATTAGTCCAACCTCTGAATTTACTAACCTAGGCGTGAGGCTGGATTCTACACTTTCTTTTGAGGCTTTACATTACATCTGCAAAGTGTGCTTTCATTTACGAAACATTGCTCACCATAGATCATCTTTATCTGTGCCTGATGTCAAGAAACTGATACATGCCTTTATTTAATCAAAATTGGACTATTGTAATGCTCTGCTTTCTGGTGTCTCTTCAGAACTCATTCATAGGCTGCAGTATGTGCAAAATAGTGCTGCACGGGTTTCGACGAGAACAAGAAAGCATGATCACATATCTCCAATCTTAGCATCTCTTCATTGGTTGCCAGTAAAATTTAGAATCGATTATTAGATCTTGCTGCTGACTTTTAAAACCTTACAGGGCCTTGGTCCAATCTATTTTAAGGACATGCAGTCTGCCGAGGACAAGGCTGTGCACTTTGGGCGATTGGGCCTTTTGTTCTGTGGCCCCTCACCTCTGGAATAACCTGCCTGGACATTTGAAGGACTGTAAAACTATTGAGGCTTCTAAATCTAGACTAAATACTTATTTTTATCAACTGCCGTTTTTGTAATGTGTTTATTGTTTTTAGGTTTGCTTTAATCTTTCTGTAAAGTGCTTTGAAAATTCTGTAATGAAAGGTGCTATATAAAGTAATTCTATTATTATTAAATCGAGCACAAACATTTCTCAAAGTTATTTGTCCAAATGGTCTTTCAATTAATGTCATTATGTCTGTTTGTAAATGTTCAGCATCTAGTTTTGTTTTATAATTCTGTTCACCCAGAATTAATTTGCTTCCCAGCATTAAATGAGTGTTTTTTACATACACATTTTAGAGCGGGATCATTCACAACAGTGACCCTTTGTTTTGGCGGATCATGGAACTGTCACATTCATTTAGAATTTTACTTCCTCTCACCCACATTACAATTTCAGATTGGAAAATTGACATGTATGTGTACAGTTCTACATTTACTTCACCGTGTTAAAGATATATTTTATATGTACTGTACATAGTGTTACCTGAAGATGACATTCCATGACAGATGAAAACATGGAACCTGCATGTTTAACCGAAATAAAACAAAAAAAAAATATATATATATATACTGTATATATATATATATATATATATATATATATATATATATATATATATATATATATTGTAAGACAGCAGGGAGGGGGTTAAAACCTCCCTGCAGAAAAACATGTGCGTAAGGCACATTTTGTTTTGTTTTGTTAATTGTTTAATTGTTAATTATCACCTGCACCTGGCTATGATTGAAAATTAGAGCCAGGTGCAGGGTTTATAAAGGGAGCAGTTAGTCTGCTTATGCCGGCTGCTGAAGAGGGTAGAAGCCCGACTGAGCTGGTGTGTGGGTACAGCCGTAATTTCAAAGGGGAAAGGTAGAGTGAATCCTTTGCTGTGTGTGCTGTTTGTTTTTGTTACAGGTAAACAGCTTAGCTGTCCTGTTTTTAGTTTAGGTTCCTGTTTTGTTTTAGTTATTGTTCAAAGAAGAGCTAGGTGTTTGTTTTGTTTATTTTGTTTTTGTATTTTCATTAAAAATAGCACAACCGCGCTTTCAAAAATCCATTTCTGTGTGTTGGGTCGGTGTTTTTAAAGGGGCAACAAACCGCGGAGAGGGGCGATTCTTTTACAATATATATATGATATGATATATAGATACAGACGAAGCCGCTTTATATCATGATTGCTATGCAGGCATACTTCGTGATATAAAGTGGGTCATGATATAAACTGAGTTTCATGTTTGCCTATGACAGCACATTACGAGTGCAACAAAAAAAAGAAAGAAAATGGTTAGTTAAACAGCAGTGATTAATAGTGTATGTTCAGTTGTTCTTTACATTTAAACAAATTCATCTAGTTTACTACAGGAGAAACACGTTTTGTATCATTAACTGGGAAAAAACAGTTTGTGTCTATCTAAAAAAGGCATGTATTGTCGACTGAGAGCTATCAATACTTGATGTTTTGTGTGCATTGTATAAGACTCACTGTTAAAATCTGGTGACATTGGTGGTTTGTAAATGAACTGTATCTTGTTAAGACCACCCACGCAGCATTTGACAGGCTGCACAAAATGTCAGTTTGTCAGTCGAGATGATTATTGGTTGTTAGTTGCTTTTGAAATTAATTATATCCTTGTGGTTACTTAGTAAAGCCCAGCCACACAGCATTTGACAGGCTGCACCAAACGTGACAATGATATTAATTCTGAATTTACAACAAAAAGTTTATGAATGGTATTTGGAATCCTACCAGCACCAAGCAAGTAAATGACTCCTGAGAAGAATATTAAGTTAATTTAACTCTCTGTTAGTGGAGCGCAGTAGTACAGAGGAGTCATCTATTCGGGTGTTGAAATAATGTTTCTGAAAGCTATTGGAAAGCACACCAAGCTGATCAAAAGGATAACAAGCTGGCTGCCAGGCTCAAAGGTATGGAGTGCCATTTGTGCCAAAACTATCCAGGCATTAGTTTGTCAATTCATGAATTGGTCAATTTGTCCAGCAATTCATCCATAACTTGTCAATTAATTAATACGAAAGGCTGTACGGACTTTAGTGTGAAGCGTTTGCTCAGCGCTTGACCTGCAAATTTCCAATCAACCAGACGAACTTCCCTGCAAACCAAACAGACAAACTTCCAACTGTCAATCTCGCACTGTGCCGAAAACACTGCAACCTTTCTAGTCAACGGGAGCACTCACTAATATTTTAACCAATGAAAATCCAGCCTCACTCAAAACTGCTTCAGCCAATAATATTGCAGCTTATTTAGAAGGACATTTCAAAAGATATTCTATTTAAGAAGATACTCGAATCCGCTGATTTTCAATGGAGACTTCCATCTCACTGCGCGCAAAGCATTGTGGTATATACACAGAGCTTGGCAAAAAATATTCTATGGAGAGTCAATGGAGATGTAAGAAATGTTGCTGGTTTTGCCATGTTAAAAAATGCATCAAACTTTTGAAGTAGATTTCACATTTGCCCAAGGCCTTTTGAAGAAAACAGCAACATTGGCAAATTATGACAATACATAATTATTGTCTAGAGCAATTATTATTATTATTATTTTAATTATACAACAAGAAACTTGGATTTTTGTGAATACTGGTGGTGTTTTTCTTGAAAATTAGATTGCTCTAGCTAAAGTGAATTTACAAAAACTATTACAACATCATGCATTAATAAGAGGGGCTATTTTGTACTGCTGTTTATTATTCTTCTATGGGTCTGCAAGCAAATTAAAACATTATTTCTTTCACAAAGGGCAACACATACAAAAGCAAATACATTTGTATTCATGTTATACTTTCTGTACCTTTACCAAAGTTATTTTTTGTGCATTGCATTTAAATCATCAAATTTTAAATGCATTTGCTTGAAGCAGTGTATTAAATCAGATGTCTTACAATGTGAATGCCCAACTGTGAATATCTTTTCTTGTTTTGTTTTATGTGTGATGGTGCAGACCACTTAAGTTGAAAATGTTTTTACAATGTTTTTTTTATTATTATTATTTTCTGTTCACAGTTGTATGCTGTGGAGTCTGTGTGGTCCAGTGATTAAAAAAAAAAAAAAAGGTTTGGAACCAGGGGGTTCCTGGCTTTAAATCCAAGCTCATCCACTGACTCATTGTGTGACCTTGATAAAGCACACTTAACTTCCTTATGCTCTGTCTTTAGGATGAGGTGTGGTAATCTGATCTATGGTACAATGTGCTTTATTTTTTAAATGTGGTAAGTATTGCAGTACAATGTTATTTACCATAGTAATGCATACTTCACCATAGTCTTAATGTTTCCTATATTATTGTTATTTTTTTTATTGTACTGAAGATTAGTAACTGTTGTCGCTTCTTAACTGTAATGGTGATACAATATTTTTGTATGGACAATATGGCAGATTATGCAATCAGAAACTTTGTAGCTGGAAAATTGTAACCTTATAAAAACAATAATACATGTAAAACATGTTAAAATAATTATAAATCCATGAAAGTATACCTGCACAAAATGTTTTAAATTAACTGAATATATTGTCCAGGTGTTCAGCCACAGAAACACGAACATGCCTCATGATAACCAGCCCCCATATAAAAATGAAACTTTTCAATACAAATGTTAGTTAGCATATGTGCACCATAATATTATGTACAGTATATCAAAACATGCAACCCTCTAATGATATATGTATTACTTATTATATTATTAAAATAAATACAAATATTCTGGATTTAGGAGGTAAGTTTGGTCGGAGACTCAGAGTGCTGACTGTTACTTATTTATTTACTGTTTTATTCCAAATATAAATTTAATATTCAACTGTAGCCTGAATATAAAAAATCTAGTTAGTTTCAGGTCACGTTCTAAAACAACGAAATAGTAGTAATATTCACAGCCACTTAAGTCTAGTTAAAGAAAGGGAACTATCATTCATTTAATACATTTACATTCAATATAGTATTACAGTGCAATGTTAGATTGGCAACAGGCAGTCAAGTACAGCTGGGTGCGTGCACTACAGAGCACCTTTTTAATACAGTAATGATGTTTTGTAAATGTAGTAACTTATGTCAAACGTACCTGAAATATCATGATCATAATAAATGCTTGTGACAGAGAAAGAATGATTCTTAGTGTTAGATCTCCCTCCCGACCTTTGAGGACACTGTGTAAAGGGAACAGAGTACCCTGGACTGGATGGCCCGACAATTCATTCCCAGGGTTAGGTGGATGTCGGCCATCTAGAAAGGGAGGCGGAGCTACGGTACACTAAATCATCGACCTGGAAGGGAAACGATGTGGCAGCCGTGGTTTGGAGAAGTGGTTGCACTCGTTAACCAGGGGGTCATAGTTGACGGTATATAAGGGGACTTAGCGAGGTGATCTGTTCCTTTACTGTGGGTACGCTAAACCGGTACTTGTATTTATTATTTGAGGTCACCAGACCAGGATTATAAATAAGCATCGTTGCACTTTGGATTATCATTGTCAGTCTTTCATTGATCACTGCATCACTCCTGCACCTGCACACTACTTACCACTTTGCCACAATGCTGGATCTTATATATTGTTGCTTGTGTTTAGATTCTACCTTATTATTAATTCACAAAAATACTTTTGTCTCTTAAATCTAATTCTTATGTATTCCTTAGTTCATCGGCGAGGGACTTGTCAGTCGTTGCTCCAAATATGTGGAGGAGGCACATCTGGCAGGAGTCTAATCCCAACAAAGAAGCTTTATGATATCATAGGTAAATTTGCTTATTAAATGACTTTTGCTATATTATTTTATTAAAATGGTTAATATTACATTTGTATTTTACATAAAGCACATTTTTATCCCAGTCTTGCCTTACAGTATAGATGGGCTAAATGTTAATTTCTTAATCTTGTTGTTTCTTCAAAATATGTACTATGGGAAATGCATGCTAAATATTTTATCATTTGTTTTTTATTTAATATGTGATGCTGTTCTAATGTTTCTTATGGCAGCAGCTGTGAAGAGAGAATACCCTGGAACGCATGACACTGCTATCAAGCTAGCCATTAGGAAGAAGTTTGGCAATGAAATGAAGCAGCTACGGAGAAATGAAAATAGTATAATTATTCCTCAATACAAAAATAGCTTATAGTTTTCTACTTTTAACTTCGACTTGTTGTTTTTCTGTATCACGTTTAGATATGTTTTAGTTAATTTTCACATTTTAGTTTAACAGAGGTAATTACAGTAGTTTTAAATGTAAATGGTTTCTTATTTGTAACTCATCTGTTACTTGTAACTAGGAACCTATTCCTTTAACTTTGCGGTCCATTGTCGGACTGGGTCCGACATTGCAATTATTCCTCACAGGTCCTTTGTCGGACTGGGTCCGACATCATTATAGCAACGCAATAAACGGGTGTTTAGTCGTTTTTTCTCCGGAAAAAGCCGAGAAAACCATTCAATTGCCGAGTGGTAGCGACAGGAGCCGAGACAAGTCGGAAAAAAAAAATAAAAAATAAAAAAGGCGTATTTCATGAATAGTCATACATGGTATCAGGTATCAGATAATGGGCGTCCATAATAAACAAGCTGGCTAAGTGCGTCAGCGCACTGAGACTATCATGGACATTTGCAGAGCTTTTTTCAGATGTTATAGTAATAAAATAATGACTTTGATCGCATTATTGAGGAGTTTGGTGATAAAACGAGTGATCTGGAGATGATCGATCGGTATGTACGACTATTATTATTATTATTATTTATTTCTTACACAGCTGAACGCTATAGCAAACAAAAGGCTGGGGAGGGGCTGGAGATGCCTAGTGTGTGCTTTGTTGATATGCAGGGCCATTTAAACCCGTTTGACTGTGAAAAAAAATACTTTTAAACAGCGCGTATAAAATTAACTGCGCGTGTGAAAATTAATTATTCCTGGCGTGCCTGACGCGCGATTAATAAATGGACCGCAAAGGGTTAATACTTCAGCACTTAGTTTATGCTATGTGATCCAGTTATGTTCTTAAAAAAAATGTCACGTTAGTGTAGGACAATTTAGCTGAAGGGTTACATTATAGTTTTTTAAAATGCTTCAATTTCAGTGTTAAAATGTTTTACTACATCATTGAGTGTATTTAGTAGGATGTTGTGTTATCCTAAGTGCTTGTAATGTGAATGCCGTCTAATCACATTTTCTTTGATTGAATCAATATGTTTACACACTCTGTGTTGCCATTAAACATAATAAGCTGTGCTAAATTGAAAAATCAAACAGTTGCATTTCATTTTTGTACATTATTGTGGTACTACTCATTATGCTATATGGTTAATAGCAGAGTACTTTACAATGGTAAATACCATCTTGTATTTCCCATGTAGAACTGTATCCTGGTACTTTCCATAGGAACATACCATGGTCAATTATAGTGTACTGTAGTGATTACCATGACAAATTATGGTAATTACCATTGTATACTATGATAATACCATGGTATACCATACTATCCCATACTATATTTACTACAATACTACCATCACTTTATCACAGTAATTACCATAGTACTTTTTCACCTGGGAAATAAATAAATAATATTATTATATACTGCTAATATAGTTATTCATTATAAATGGCATGTTTAATCAGGAAACTTGTTTTCATGTCTTCTACAATAAAATCCTGTATATAGTTTTTACTCAACTGACTAAATTATGCTTAAGTTTAAACTGAGTATAATTAAATAGCACTTCTGTCATTGGCCGGCCATTGTCAACAATGCCCAGTGAATCTCGGGCAATGGTGTTACTGCCAACAGCTCTCGTCAAGCATTGTTTATAGCGGTGCATTGTGGGATTGATAAAGGAAAGCGACAACAAACGATTTATTCACAAAACTGGGCGATTTTACAGTTGTTGAGTACAATACAGACGAAAGTAACTAGGAACTACAGAAGGTACCCTCAAGCAGCTATACACTCGAAGCCAGTTCACAGTGTGCAAGGAAAACTTAGTCGACATTAGCACCATTCAAGACACAGAGAAAAGCCTTTGAGAAGTGGCTTCAAAGATGTCACTCATAGGTGGGCAAGGTAACAAAAAGTGTTCTTGCAAAACGAAGTGTTCTACCAATAAGTGTACATGTAAAGCTAATGGTAAACTATGTAATTCTAAGTGTCTACACTGACATTTTTTTTTTCTTGTGTTATAAAAAAAAAAAAAAAAATGTTCTTGCAAAATTAAGTTTTAACAATAAGTGTACGTAAAAAAAAAAGCTAATGGTAAACTGTGTAACTGTGTCATAGTAACCTGTCATGCTGCAATAAGTACACTGTAAAGAAAAAATGAAAAAAAAAAGTTAAATCGTGTTCATCTAGCTCTGTGTCGTTGGTTCTACTAATACGGAATACATTTGGTTGAATACAGTTATATTGTATAAAGTATAAAACACTCCTACACACTGTACTTTGCCAAATCTCACTTTTATTATTTAAAATGAAAGATTTCGTCAGAGCATTATTTGGTTGAATAAAGCAATACTTTTATTTATTTTTTTAGTCGTAGTAATATGATTTTTTCAACATTGGCCAACTACTACTGGGCAATGTCGTCATTGCCCGGCCAGTGTTGTTATTTAGTTCTTTATAACAACATTGACTGACAAAACTAGGCAATGACATCAATGCCCGGTCAATGCTGTCATTGGCCGCTGCTCTTGGGCACTGACAACAATGCCCGGCCATTGACTGACTTCGGACATTGGCTGTAACATATATACATATGTGTGCGTGTGTTTTGTACTGCACTATTGAGATTTATTATTAGAGTTGTTGTTTTTTATTATGTTTTGAGTTGGTTTAGTGTGTGTGTTTTTGCTTAGATGCGTTATAGTTTGGTTTATATAACAAGCACTTTAATATTGATTTTTATTGTTACAATATATCATCTGCATATTTTAAGTGGATGGAAGCTGAAAATATTTTTTAAAAACAGCCTTTTCTTATACCAATACAGTACTAGCATCATTTTAATAGCAAAACAGCAAATCTGGATTTTGCCACTCGCTCTAGCCCTCAACACTGTCTCAGGAGCCAGTTGTACTAAAGGTATTTTGATCCTGGATCCAGGCTCCGATCTGAGTGGAACTTCATGCTCTTCGAAGACTAAAGTCATGGCTTCATAATTCCATGATTCAGAAGCGACTGAATAATATAGCTATTTGCCACTCATCACTCATGACAACATTGTGCCAACAATTTAGTGTTTTGAATGATTGCCACAGGAATGTCTTTGGATCTTTTAATTAGACATACAAGGGATGCAATGCTTTGTTATACTTGTGTAACATATTTTATTATTTCAGGTAGAATAATCTTCATGCATGCCCCAGTTACAGAAACTGTCCCTCCCACTTTTGAAATCAAGGCTATGCCACTATACATATATAGGCAAGGTATACTTGAATCTCATATTTCATAATTATCCAATCATACCTGGTTAAATAAAGTAGTGATTAATTGATCATTTTATTATATTTATTATATTATTATATTTAACTTTTATTGCCGGTATATTGTTTCATTATATTGAATCAATGGATTGAATTAGGATAATGAAAGCCTTTTTTTTTTTAATAAGTTAAAGCAAAAACAGCATTTTTGTTCATAAATAGATTTTAACCTTAAAATACATGATTCAAATAAATATACTGCCAGTGTTGAAATGACATTTATTAAAAAAATAAGTATTTATAAAAAATAGAGACAGAGAGATGGTATTCAAACCAAGTACTGTACATGGGGGTTTACAAACTGTAGTTATATTACCACTATACTATATAAGTGCAGAACCCATTAGAAGCTAAACACCAGTGCATAACTGTGGAACAACCTTTTTATTCCGTCATGATTGCAATGCAGTGGAGTCCATTAAGTATCAAAGAGACTTGAATCTAAGGGTTTATGTTGACATAACTGAGTAGAACCATGGGCAGTTTGTTTATAGGTGATCCATCAAAAATGAAAATCTGATAGCATAAAGCAGTGCATCTTTAAGCCTATTTGCAAGAGATAGCTCAGGGCCTAGGCCTCAAAATTAAGGAAGTCAAAGGTTTGATCTTACTCTTACAACAACACAACAGTCAAAAACCATTTTTCCTCTTCCCATAAAAAGTAAAAGAAAACTACATATATTTTACATTCTACAATAAAACAGAAACTCAGGCAATTTTTAAGTCAATAACGAAAATGAAGTATTTGAAATGCACAAAGCAGAATCAAATTAAATTGTTATTTTTAAACATTTCAAAATAATCTTTTAGTATTATGCCACAGCACACAACACGACATCAAGAACACATTGCCTGAAAGTCAGTTCTGGCAATTTGAGATTGCAATGTGCCTTAGACTATAATAATTCAATTTAGGGCTTAGGTGATTAGACACAGTGTTTTTTTAACATCGTTTTTTTAAGGTCTAAGTACCCCCAGTGCTGTAATCGGTTGGATATGATCACCGGCTCACAGACATAGAATAATTTGTGTTCAAGGCGATCCTTTATCCAGAATGTAAAGCTGGTTCAGAATTATAATCATCTTCGCCAACACACTGTACAGCCTTTGGGTATTAAGCTTTTGTGTTCATCAAGTACATCTTAAAAGACCAGTGAGGTCTAGGTCTCAGACCCAGACTTAGTCATATAAAACATCTGAATACATGATTTCTTAAAACCGAAAAGTTATATTTTGAGATGTGAAAGTATGATCATTTAGTTGCTTATTAATATTTAACATTTGCTTCATCTACAGTGTAACTTTAATGATGACATGAATATTGTGAGCGAATTACTATAAAAATGTTGGTTGGATCATGTTATTACTATCATCACCAATAGGTAGCTAGCTAGCTACATTACTAATATTTGTGGAAATGTTGAAAGTACATCACATATACTGAGATAAATGATACAATTTTATCAAAATTATTACATATTGACATTTAATTGGAATTAGGCCCGACGGTCTGAAACGATACGATACTATATCGTAATTTGTTTCAAAACTGTTTATTTACTGCAGTGTACTGAGTTTCTATAATCCTTAAAGATAGCGGCCGAGAATCACTTACGAGAGAATAAAGTCTCGCGGTACTTAAAATATCCAGCACTACTTTTATTTATTTATTTATTTATTTATTTATTTTAACCAGAACTACTCAGAATGCGGCTCATAGTGCTTTCATTGCTGACACCCACTTCTTTAGAGATTGTTGTAGCGTTTCAGGTGTTCTAAATTGGGTGAAAAATATAGTAACTTGGTGTCTTAAAATATCTCTGTGGGATTTTCCCGCACTGAAAGTTGCAGATATGCGGGAGCAACTTGGAAAATGCACGATTTGATCTAACGGTATAAAGTGACTTCCCTGCCAGAACCACCGCTTTGATTAATTTCTAATAACAATGTAAAAAAAATAAATAAAATGTAACACAATATCAGTGGTCATGCCTTAAAGCAGTGCTGCCCAAACCCGGTACTGGAGAGCCCCTATCCAGCAAGTTATTTTATAGGTAACTTTTAATCATCAATTTCTTAACACCTGGAACAATTTCATTGTGATCAATTAAGCAGGTAATTTATTAAATGAAGCCATTTAGAGATCATTTGGTACAAAAAATGAACTACCCTTTTCAGCCCTCAATGGCCTGGATTACATGCTGGGAAAATGTCATGACTTATCTGTCTACTGTCATGACTTATTTAAGGTGGTACGGCTGAATTATAATTTTAGATAGTTTTGGTTTGTTTAATTTAACAATTCCTGCTTTGAAACTTCATGTTGTATTTGATTTTTGTATAATGTATTACATTTGTAACTAAACATAAACCAAAACTAACTAAAATTGTAATTCAGACCGTACCACCTTAAATAAATCATGACAGTAAACAAGTCATGACATTTTCCCAGCATGTAAACTGGCCCAATGACCAGAGTTCCCTTAATTGAACAAGTTATTTGCTTAATTGATCAATAACTTCCATGTGTTCCCAGTCTTTAGAAATTAGCAATTTAGGGTGACCTAAAAAAACTTACTGGATAGGGGCTCTCCAGAACCGTGTTTGGGCAGCACTGCCTTAAAGAATATTATAATCCAGGTCTGGTAATGGAGCGTGAAACAAGCAATGTGATTGGTCGAGCAAGGTTCCAGCTGACCGTATATTGGATGAATATGGAACGTTGGAGCCTTGTCACAGAATTTAAAGTACCGGTAGCCATCTTGTTTTCAGTTACAGATGTACAGTAACTATAAAACTAAGTGACCAATTACCAGCAAGAAAATACCAAAAGTAATAAGTAGACATGCTGATTTGGATGAAGAACAATTAAATGAAGTGGAAGATATCAAAACGGGGAAAAATACCACAAAAAAAATTGTTGTCTTTCAGGACTGGCTGAAACAAAAAACAAATTGTCTCAACTGTGGCAAATGCACATTTTAAGAAAATCTTTATAAAATACTAAGGGATTTCTATGTAAATGTAAGAAATGCCCACGGAGAAGAATATAACATTTAAACCTACATTAAAAATTATTGAAGTCCGAGACGGCATTGAATTTATTTGTATTCCTCTCGTCCCTCTGTTGTGCTCGAAACAGTGTCTTGCATTGAGAGGGAAAAAAAAGTCACTCAGTGTTGTCTCAACTATGCCTCCTGGTGGATCTTTTCAAAGGCAATGTACAATTCAACACATCAAAAATAAAGATCTACTTACTTTTGCATGTTTCAATTACATTCATTTACTCAGCTTAATTTAGTGTGTAGTTCAGTTATAAATAGGACTGCTTTACTGGTGTAAGGATATTTAATATAAAAAAAAATAAATTGCCCTAAACATTATTTATGTATTTTATTTTTTTTTTTAAATCCACTGTTTGACCTGGATTATAAATTCAATAAGGCCCTTCAGGGTGTCCATATACATCCAATATAAAGACTTCTCAGGGGCTGGAGGCACAATACCCTGCAGTTTAACATGTTGTCCTGGCGTGTTGTTTTCTCCTAAAGAATCCACAATACAAGATGGTCAGCACCCCTTATATATATATATATATATATATATATATATATATATATATATATATATATATATATATAAACATTTATGTAGAAATACAAAAAAAGGTAACATTCTTTGACAATGTCTATTTGAAGAGTCATACGAGTTTATTTTATTATTTTAACACATCTTGACACATCAAGATTGAGTGTGTTATAGTTATTATAAGCTCTTGGTAATTTAAATAAATAAAAACATACTGCATCAGGGGCTTAAAAAAATGGATATATAAAGATTACATGATTTTGTGTGGTCAAATATTAACAAATACAGTAGAAACCTCCTTATCTGAAATAATTGGGACCAGGCCCAGATCGGAATATCGAAAGTTTGAAAGATCAGAATAATATCTTTTAACTTAAGTTTCTTAAAGCAGACAGCTTTTCCCTGGTTACTTTAACATGTCAAATGATGACACTTTTATTTTAAAATGCTGAGCCACCCCAGGCAAGCTTTAGAAAAAGTACCAGATTTTAATAATGCAATTTAAAAGTAGCAATAAAAACACAGTATAGTATAGTATTATGAGGCTGTCTTTGCCATTGCACAATCACGTAGCCGCTTCATCAACAGCAGCTGGTCTGTATCGGACTGATGCTCCAAGTACTGTAGAAAGAAGTTGCCAGCTTCAACACCATCGCAGTGAGAAACCTTTTCAGCTGACTCTTCTTCAGAGGGATTTTCACTGTCTTCAGTATGTAGCACAGACTGTACAATTGCTTCTTCATCCAGTAACTGATGGCCAGGGTCAGTTGTGTCATTTTTTTTTTTTACCAATTTGCAGTAAGGGAGCTTGTGGAGGTCAACAAATGAACATGCCTCTTCTTCAGCTGTCAGTTTGCTCTCCCGAGTCTCATCAGTAATTTCAGGCCCCAGATTCTTCCATGATTTTTGTAACATTGACCTGGGAATGTCTTCCCATGCTTCTAATATCCTTTAATATTAATTTTCATCCACCGTTGCAACAAGCTGTCATCGCTCTGAAATGCTTTATCTGACATCAGTAGGCGATTAAGAAGATTCAGTTAATAGCTGCGTTTCAGACCCTCCAGTACTTCATGGTCTATAGGCTGTACAAGAGCTGTTACGTTGGGAGGCAGAAATAAACCAAAGGTAAGCGATCTGTCATCAGGATTAGAGGGTGCATTGTCCATCAGCAAGATTTGTTTTGATGGGATGTTGTTTTTATTCCGATAACTTCTTACTCTTGGTACAAACGTATGAAAAACCAATCATGAAACAGAGCACTGTCCATCCATGCGTTGTCCTGTGATTTGTAGTTAATGCGCAAAGCATTTATTTTGCATTTTTAAATGCACGTGGATTCTTTTCTTTGCGAATAGCTGTTAATGGGAGCTTGTGCATTCCACTGACACTGGCACATGCCAGGACAGTCCAACATTCTTTGCTCGGTAGGCAGGTGCAGACATCTCCGTTCTCTAAGCAAGTGTCTTAGATGGCAACATCTTCCAAACCTGTTTCATCACAATTAAAAAATTGTTCCACTGACTATAGTGCTCAGCTATAGTCATATATATATATATATATATATATATATATATATATATATATATATATATATATATATATATATATTGTAAAAGGACTTCACTACTTTTGGTTCGTTTGCCCCTAAAAAACACAGACCCAGACACCAAAACTTTGATTTGAAGCGCTACTGTGCACTTTAATTTTTACAACACAAAACAAAACAAAAGCCTAGCTCAACGTAGAATCTAACTTCACTTAACAGGTCCCTGACTCACCCACAGAACGGCTAAGCCGTTTACCTGTCAACAAAAACCTTCACAAACAGTTTACCTCTCTTTCAACAGCCAAACACTTCTCATACCAGCCCCCTGGTGATCTATCTCTAATGGAGCTGGAAGCTCTCTTTATAGTCTGTGGCTGTTTCCAATTAACACCAATTACCTTGTTTGGGAACAGCCACATTCTCACATGTTTTTGGCAGGGACAGGAATTAACTCTATCCCTGCCAACCACCACCAAAACACAAACATCACCCAATCTATTTACATACAGAGCTCTTGCTCTGTTACAATATATATATATTCAGCAATAATCCCTGAATAGGCAGACAGTTTTTCCCTGTTGATTGTAAGCTGTCAAATGCTTTGATGCTTTTTAAAGCGGTTGAGACATCCCCTCCCAAAGCTTGATTTGAGTTCTTAGCCTTCTCACACAGTAAAGGGATGCTAGCAGGGATTCCTTATTCTATCGCCTTTATAAACCACCGATAGACAGCTTCATCAAAATTAGAGTCCTTGGCTTGCTTCGTGGTCTTCCGTGATGACGGCCAAGCAGCAGAATCAACTTCATTAGTTGTACAACATTTTTAATGTAAGATACGGTGCTCTTTCCCAGACTGTAGTCTTCAGCAATTTTTTTGAGTAATTATTTTTTATTTGAGATATAATCACTACCTTAATGTGTAAAGGTAGTACAACACATTTTGGTTTGCTTGCTGAGGCAGTTGAAGCCATTTTGCAGAGCTGAAAAGGCACAACCTGTTGATACGGAGACATGGTGTGACAGAGACAAAATTAACCTTGGTTACAAATCTCCTTCCCGACCTGTGAGGGCGCTTTGGAAAAGGAACAGCATGTCCCGGACTAGATGATCTGACAATTCATTCCAGGGAAAGGTGGAAGTCAGCCATCTGGAAAGGGGGCGGAGCAATGGTACACCAAGTCATCGCCCCAGACGGGAAGCGATGTGGCGATCGTGGATTGGAGAAAATGATGACTCGTTAACCAAGGGGGCGTCACTGACGGTACATAAGGGGACGTGGGCGAGTGTTCTGTTCCTTTGTTATGGTTACAGACGTACCCAAAGGAGAGTGAAAAGTAGTGAGTGTTTGTTTGTTTTTATTGTGTTTAATTCTGTGATTTTAATTTTAATTTTGTTATTATTAGACTGCTAAACATGTACCAGGAGCTGTCGCTTAAGGTCAGCACAAACCTGGACAACACCACTTGCACGTTAGCACTCACTTTGGACTTGTGACCATGTTGTGTTTTGTGTGTGTATTTACTGTATCATTTTTTCGGGACTAAACCCCGTGGTTTATTCTGAGTAGTACACATCATTGTGTACTACTCTTCGCTATTATTTACAGTTGTATTATAAATAAACACCATTGCACCTGGATTATCGTTGTCTGTCTTTCATTGATCACCGCACCACTCCTGCACCTACGCACTGCAAACCACATTGCCACACATGGGTAATCAGGGTACGGATAACAGGGGTTCTACTGTGGTTATATTTTAGCCTGCCGTACTGGGGTACTGCCCTGTACTATTTGCTAAAAATAAGCACCAAAAAGTACAATTAATAAAAACAGAAAAACAGAAGCCCTAAACATAATTTAGAGCTTTTATTTAACATCATGTAATCAAAGAAACTACAAAATGATATCGCAAAAGTTTACCGGAAGCCATAATAGTACAGTGTTTCATGTTAGATTTCAGTTTTTTGTTAAGTATATGGAAAACTACAAAGTGGTATGTAATTCAGTATGTTAACATAACATTATTCAACAGGTTTCATTCGACATTATGAAGCAAAATGAGTTACTTCTTTAGGGTGATGCAAAACTTTAGCTGTAGATTAAATGTAATTGCAATTATCTCAATGCAAAAAAAAACAACAACCTTATGGCAGAAGTTTATTAGCCTAAACTTCTTTTTTCTGTTTCTTTATTTTAAACTAGACATGAGTACTGAAAATGCTGTAGCATTTGTTTCTATAAATAACAGCTCAGTCTCAACTTGTTTTATCTTCTAGTCATGAATCTCAATTAGATAATTACCATAATTAGAAACACTTGTATTAAAATCATATATATTTTGTATTTAAATGTGTGGTGTGTTTTTGATTAAAAGTGTTTTGATTTTTCTACAGGATGTTCCTACCAAATGGGAGCCAATGGTCATCAGATTTATTACTTATATAGCACGAGTGATGGAAACACTACTGGAGTTTACAGATTCTCTCAGTGGAGACCATGTAAACATGTCTGCTTTAAGTCCCCTTCTGCAGCACTTGCATAGAGATATTCTGGAAGCGAATGCTGACCAAGACCAAGAAATGGTTAAGCAGCTCAAGTGTAACACATCAGAGGACTTTATAGTCTTGGTATTCAGCTGAAGGAGTGAAACAGTTTGTGAGTGTGTGCTTATTTATGGATTCTCATTTTAGACAGGAGTATCTTGAAAATACGGATGTCACTCTTGCAGCAATTAAGCAGGAAGCTGTGGGTGTGGCCAAAGTGACTTGCATCAGGTGGCTCTAGCCAGGCCCAGTGAGGAAGTGGATCATGGCGTTGAGGATAGCCATGGTGAAAGCAGCACCCACACTTTGTTTGCTTCAAGAAAAAGGAAAAACAAGAAGGGCTTAACCTCACTTTTGAAACAGACAGCCAAGAAGAGAAAACCTGAAGTACTTGCGAGAAACCTGTCTGTCAGAAACAGTTCAGCGTGAGATTCTCAGGTATCTCAGCTTACCTGAAAGTGATATCGAGGTTGATCCACTGAACATTTCCAGATCTTTCCAATTTATCTTGCAAGTATCGGTGTTCGGCAGCCACAAGCGTTCCACCTGAAAGGCTGTTCAGTGGATATTGATGGGTAGTGACCCCGCAACATAATCAATTCTGTGTTGAAACTCTTCAACAGCTGATATTTTTAAATCGCAATATAGAATTTATTTAGACTGGAAAGCATTTTTTGAATGCTTTTGACATTTGAAAAGCTACCAAACAAATACATTTGGTTGTATTATTTTTGCTTTTTTGTAACCAACCATTGTTTCATAAAACTGCTTGTCTTTGAAAACTGTCTAGTTTTATTTCTTCTAAACAGTGACTTGTAGAGGCAGTTGTCATGTTGCTCAAGTATATATATCGCATTAAATTTGAAAAATAATTTAATATAAAGGGGAAAAAAACATAGTTAATATATTTTATTCATTCATCTGATAATCATGATCATTGTGATAATTTACAGCCAATAATAACTGAAAACACACTGTAGAGACTGGGGAGTCTTCAGATATAATTCTAGTTACATAGGGGTGTGCAGTAACACACATTGTTTATTATTAAGGCAATACACATAGCAGACTACTTCCTAAAGTAAAAAGTCTGAAACAACATGCATTCAATATCATATAATTGTCGTCAACGTTAGCCTTTCGTTCTTGAAAATGTCAAACATGATTGCATAATAACAGGTGAGTTTGAAAAATAATTGCCTAATGCTATTGTTATGATCACATTTGCAACAATGTATGTGCTATTAATGGTTCTAAAGTAAAAGTGACACGTATAATTCAATTTGGTATTTTGAATGGATTGTCTGCTTTGTTCCAAGTCTTATTTTACTCTTCATGGTAGGTGATTTATTACTTTTTTTTGCTGGACTAACTTGCCGTGATGTATAGATTATATTCTGTGTTTATGTATCTGACAGTTACTCAGGTTGCATGTGACATTTCGAGACCCGTAGTATCTTTTTTTGTCTTTATTATTATTATTATTATTATTATTATTATTATTATTATTATTATTATTATGATGCTTCCCTTTTCACATTTTAATGTCTTCACATACCAAATTATCCATCATCTGAAGTATGCAACACTGGCAAGTGACAATACAGTGGGGTATTTCTTTATTTATTTGTTCTGCATACTGTTGGTGCACATACATATGTAAACAATACATTTGGTTTGACTCATTCACTTTATTACCTTAAGCAGTCCAAACCCTTTACATCACCACTTTACACTGTATCTGCCTAGTGTGCATACACTGTAGAGACCATAGAGCGGTGTGACAGAAATATAATGAGTTCTGGTTGTAAATCTCCCTTTCAACCTGTGAGGGTACTAAGTAGCGAAAGGGAAAGGCTTTGGACAGGTTGGCCTGATAGTTCATTCCCTGGGTCGGGAAGTCAGTCAGCCTGGAAGAAGGCGAGACTCCGGTCCGGGAACGTATTGACCTGGAAGGTAAACGAGGTAGCAGCTGCAGGCAATAGAGTCAGCTGCAATCGTTTACCAAGGGGTCATGCATAATCGCATAAAAGGGGCCGGAGAATTGTAAATCTTTTCCTTCGCTTGGGTTTCAGAGATACGAGGAGACTGGAAGGACCGGGAGATATCCCCAAAATAAAAATAAAGAGTTTGTGAGTGTTTTGTTGGTATCTTCTGTTTAGTAACTGTCTGTGTTTTTTTTGTTAAATAGCACTAGACGGCTAAACACAATTCCAGAGCTGTCGCCAGGGGCCAGCACAAAGCCGGATCAGCACAGCACTTATTTTTCACCAATAGCACGTAATATATTGTACTTCACCACAAGCACTGAGAGCACTCACTTTGGACCAGTGATCGTGTTTGTCTAATTGTGTGTGTTTTGTACCGTGTTTATTGTTTGCGGGACTGCAACCCTTTTTCATAACTATTTTTTTCTGGCTGGTCATCAGACAACTGGATTTATAATCATAAAACCCTCATTTCACCCGTACTTTGTTGTCTGTTTATTATTGGAATTACTGCATCTGCACTGCACCTGATATACACCTGCTACCAATCTACCACTTTGCCACAAGCGGTCAGAAGTCTCTCTCTTAGGATACAGAAATGTATCTCAATTAACCAGGGTTTCCTGAATTGTACAGGTATCTATATGAACCGACTCCATTCATAAGATCAAATCCAAATGCTAAACTTAACCTGAAAAAATATGTAGGTCGTTACTTAGCTTAAACAAATCTTTATTTTCTTATTTTTCATCTTATCACAGCGTATCATTTCTTTCTTCTGGCTAAAGAAAAGAGTGACTGGTAAGTTGAACCAAGAAATATTTGGATGAAAAATCTGTGTCCTTACTGCTGTGCTGCATAAGATTAAACAGAACAACCTGATTAAATTGGATAGTGCTGCAGTATAATTTATTTATAATACAGATATTAATGTTTAGTTATGCATATTAAAAAGCCTGCAATTCTTTTCAAACCACTTGCTTATCCTTAAAACGTTAAACTGTTAATGACTTTGGATGTTCAGCGATATTTATATGTACTAAACCTCCCAAAAACTTAGAAATAAATAATAATTTTGAGCAGCCTAGTAGGGCTTTCAAAGATTCTTATACTCAAATGATATTTACAAATGCTTCTACCTGTCACTAATTGCTGCATTAGACAATTTGGAATCCTTATGTATATTGTGAGTATTAAAACCAAACAAATAATGGGCTAGCCCTATCTACTTTAAAGCTATAGTACTGTAGGTAGCCAAGAAAAAAAGTATATATATATATATATATATATATATATATATATATATACACACACACATACCGGATTCTCCCAAGTTACAGAGATTATGTAAAGCCATTTATTTTAGTGGAACAAAAATTTCACGTGTTTATATATTATTTCAAATGTAGCAGTTTTTATTCTCGCGTTTTTCACCTACAAATCTGTTTTTTCATGATGTACTTTTGCACTGCATACTGTAGCTTTAGTTTAATTAGTGCTTTGTCAAATATTTGAAATGACAAAACAGTGGACATACTGCAGCAACTTTGAGTTGTGTTTAGGGCAGCAGTGTGGAGTAGTGGTTAGGACTCTGAACTCTTGACCGGAGGGTTGTGGGTTCAATCCCAGGTGGGGGACACTGCTGCTGTACCCTTGAGCAAGGTACTTTGCCTAGATTGCTCCAGTAAAAACCCAACTGTATAAATGGGTAATTGTATGTAAAAATAATGTGATATTTTGTAACAACTGTAAGTCGCCCTAGATAAGGGCATCTGCTAAGAAATAAATAATTCTAATAATTTCATCAGTCATCAAATATGTTAACTGCACTTGATTCTTTAGTGTGCTCTACCTTTTGAATTTTAAGCAAGCCTAATTCTACAAGTAATCTAGCTACCTAATGTTAATAATGCCTGTAATTTCAACCTTGCCTGAGTCAACCCCCCCTCTTTTCTTACTGCTTTTACATAAAGTTTTGACTGAATCCTTGAATATATCAAAGCTATTTCTGAATTGCAGCTTTTTAGAAATGATCTAACATGCATGAAGATTTTGAAGGGTTTTCTTTCATGGCTTTATAATCACTAAATCTTCAAAGAGGAATAATAAATCCCCGTAACTTACACATTTGCATTTTAGTGCAAGAAATGACTGATTTTTTTTTTTATAGGATGACACTTTTCCTAATAATGACTTTAAAGCTCCATTAATAAGGATAATGTATTTCTCAGCATAAATAACATGAGTTTAACAACATGAAGAATGCTTCACAAGACAGGTTATACAATTGGTCATATAACAGTGGCCCTGTTTACAATGTAAACAGAAAATGGCTCTTATGCTGATGTCATACCTTTTTCAGATAAAAGTTTTTCGATTTTACCCAGCACGATTTACAACAAACTTATCAGTGTAGTGCTGATGGTGTCATTCTATTTTAATTGAGATGGGACTATGCTAAAATGGTGAAGTTTATTACATGTTGAAATTAATAAATTTGGGAAATGTGGTATAGTAAACTAAATATAAAGATGTACTGTTAACTATATAGCAAAACAGCACAGCACAGTCTCTTAAACATATTGTGTAATATTAATGAGTCGGTTAAATGTAGTGCTGTGTGTATGTGCTGTATATTTAGCACACTGTTTTTTGTAAATATTGTTGTCTCTGCAGCTACAGCAATACAGCAACATATATCTATCTATCTATATACAGTATATATATATATATATATATATATATATATATATATATATATATATATATATATATATATATATATACACAGTGCCTTGCGAAAGTATTCGGCCCCCTTGAACTTTGCGACCTTTTGCCACATTTCAGGCTTCAAACATAAAGATATGAAACTGTAATTTTTTGTGAAGAATCAACAACAAGTGGGACACAATCATGAAGTGGAACGAAATTTATTGGATATTTCAAACTTTTTTAACAAATAAAAAACTGAAAAATTGGGCGTGCAAAATTATTCAGCCCCCTTAAGTTAATACTTTGTAGCGCCACCTTTTGCTGCGATTACAGCTGTAAGTCGCTTGGGGTATGTCTCTATCAGTTTTGCACATCGAGAGACTGAAATTTTTGCCCATTCCTCCTTGCAAAACAGCTCAAGCTCAGTGAGGTTGGATGGAGAGCATTTGTGAACAGCAGTTTTCAGTTCTTTCCACAGATTCTCGATTGGATTCAGGTCTGGACTTTGACTTGGCCATTCTAACACCTGGATATGTTTATTTGTGAACCATTCCATTGTAGATTTTGCTTTATGTTTTGGATCATTGTCTTGTTGGAAGACAAATCTCCGTCCCAGTCTCAGGTCTTTTGCAGACTCCATCAGGTTTTCTTCCAGAATGGTCCTGTATTTGGCTCCATCCATCTTCCCATCAATTTTAACCATCTTCCCTGTCCCTGCTGAAGAAAAGCAGGCCCAAACCATGATGCTGCCACCACCATGTTTGACAGTGGGGATGGTGTGTTCAGGGTGATGAGCTGTGTTGCTTTTACGCCAAACATAACGTTTTGCATTGTTGCCAAAAAGTTCGATTTTGGTTTCATCTGACCAGAGCACCTTCTTCCACATGTTTGGTGTGTCTCCCAGATGGCTTGTGGCAAACTGTAAACGACACTTTTTATGGATATCTTTAAGAAATGGCTTTCTTCTTGCCACTCTTCCATAAAGGCCAGATTTGTGCAGTATACGACTGATTGTTGTCCTATGGACAGAGTCTCCCACCTCAGCTGTAGATCTCTGCAGTTCATCCAGAGTGATCATGGGCCTCTTGGCTGCATCTCTGATCAGTCTTCTCCTTGTATGAGCTGAAAGTTTAGAGGGACGGCCAGGTCTTGGTAGATTTGCAGTGGTCTGATACTCCTTCCATTTCAATATTATCGCTTGCACAGTGCTCCTTGGGATGTTTAAAGCTTGGGAAATCTTTTTGTATCCAAATCCGGCTTTAAACTTCTCCACAACAGTATCTCGGACCTGCCTGGTGTGTTCCTTGTTCTTCATGATGCTCTCTGCGCTTTAAACGGACCTCTGAGACTATCACAGTGCAGGTGCATTTATACGGAGACTTGATTACACACAGGTGGATTCTATTTATCATCATTAGTCATTTAGGTCAACATTGGATCATTCAGAGATCCTCACTGAACTTCTGGAGAGAGTTTGCTGCACTGAAAGTAAAGGGGCTGAATAATTTTGCACGCCCAATTTTTCAGTTTTTTATTTGTTAAAAAAGTTTGAAATATCCAATAAATTTCGTTCCACTTCATGATTGTGTCCCACTTGTTGTTGATTCTTCACAAAAAATTACAGTTTCATATCTTTATGTTTGAAGCCTGAAATGTGGCAAAAGGTCGCAAAGTTCAAGGGGGCCGAATACTTTCGCAAGGCACTGTATATATATATATATATATATATATATAAGGACTGTTCCGATTAACAGATTAATTGGACCGATTAATCTATATATATATATATATATATATATATATATATATATATATATATATATATATATATTGTATATATATATATAAAATAAAATCAACCAATAGAAGATCTGCATTTTCTCTGTGGCAGTCCAATCATAAGTGAGCGGAGGCAGGACATAAACAGTTGAATATATTGGGTGCGTTCACAAAGATCATTCTCAAAATATCGTTGAAGGTATTCTCTGTTTCAGTTGACGGTCTTTGGAGTTTAACCAATAGTAAAGTTAAACATGTGCCCTGATTTCGCAGCTGTCCAATCATTAGTGAGCAAAAGCGGGACGTAAATATGCTAGGGTAAACGGTGTACACACATCTCACTATGGGCAGAAGCTGGTAAGGGCGTGGCACCGATACAGCAGATCTGTCACAGCAAAACTGTGTATGAGTCATTTTTAAAGGCTTGTGATTTGTTAATATAGATCAAAACCTTGGCTTGTATAAAAGAGGATGTATTGGACTTAACAATATATATATAAAATATATATATATATATATATAAAGATATCAGTGCTGCATTCTTTTGTAAAAGCCACAATAGCAACATTTAATATTATTGGTTTGATACATAGATGTCACTGAAACAGTAAATGAACTGTATATGCTGTCGCAATGCTCCCTCGGTCTGGAATAAAGAAGGTTCTTTCACCAAGAACAAGTAGAAGAATTGTGAGGAAGGTTAATAACAGTCCGAGATTGACTGCCAAAGATATTCAAAGTGAATTGGCTGCAAGTGAGACTGGGGTTTCCATTTCAACCACAGGTCTAGTATTGCATGGTGAAGGTCTCAATAGTCGCAGGCCAAGGAAAAAGCCACTCTTAGGAAAATGTCACAAGGACAATCACTTAAAGTTTGCAAAACGGCATTTGAATGATGTATATGAGTTCTGGTCAAAGGTTTTGTGGAGTGATGAAACAAAAATCGAGCTATTTGGTCATGTTGGTAGTCGTTACGTTTGAAGAAAGTCTGGTGAGACGTACAAAGAAAAGAACATACCTACTGTCAAGCATGCAGGTGATAATATCCTTCTATAGGGCTGTTTTTCCTCTAATGGCACATGAAATTTAGTTCCAGTACATGGTAAAATGGATTCCATTGCATATCAAAAGATATTGGCCAATCACCTGAAACCCTCCACTACAAAACTTGGTTTAAAGTGCAACTGGACGTTCCAACACGACAACGATCCAAAGCACACATCAAAATCTACTTCAGAATGGTTAAAGAAGAATAAAATCAAGGTTCTGGAATGGCCTAGTCAAAGTCCCGATCTAAATCTGAACTAGCTATTAATTTCATTTTCCTTGTCAGGGTATGAATACTTTTGAATAAGCATTTTTGGAGTTTTGCAAAAAAAATTGCTGAAATAAGTAATTCTAGACATCTATTTCTTGTAACTTTTTTCCCTCATTCTCAAAAACAAAACTTTTGCTACAGAATATTTATCCTATCATTATTTGTTTTCGAGAAATCTCTAGAAATTATACATTTCCATCGGGGTATGTAAACTTTTGACTACAACTATATATATATATATATATATATTATATATATATATATATATATATATATATATATATATATATATATATACACACACACAGACACACACACAAGGCATGTTAGCATGAATGTCAAATATATTGGATACTGTGTAGCAACGGGATACACACACACACATTATATATATATATATATATATATATATATATATATATATATATATATATATATATATATATATATATATATATATTACTGTATATTGTAGTGTAGTTTTAATTAGTACCATGCAGAATTGATTATATACCTTGTTATCTAAAACTTGCCAACAAATATTTGTCTAATTATCAAAAAGACTTCTTGACAGCTGCTTCAAATTGTCAAGTGAAATGATCTTCTCTGCGCATTCAACATACAGTATGTCCCTTCACAGTTCCCAAGCTGATTGCGGTTAATTATTATATTAATCTCTAATATAATAAAAAATGCATAGGTTGCGACTTCATAAAGCTCATTTTTATTCATGTTCTATGGTTTAAAAATAAGTCAGTATAACAAATGAACAATTTCAAACACTAATGCTAACTAATTATTTTCTTTTTTAAAACTAGCAGAATTAAACCACACTATGTGCTCTTCATACTGTATGGTGCAGCCCTTCTTTTTACATATCGCACAATCCATGCCTGTTAAATATATAATGCTACTAATAATTAAATGTTGAAATTATGTGGAATACCTTTTTTCTAAATAGTATCAAACAACAACGCTTAGGAAGAAAGAAATATAACAGGACATAATGGGCCCTGTTTTCAGTGTGTTTACTCCAGTTTTAAATTAACTCCTATTTTTTGAAAGAGTTAAAATGCATTTTAATTTTACAAAACTAGAATCAAGCAATCAAGTAATTTAATCTCTTAAGCACTCTCAGACTGTTTGTTTCTCATTTTGTAACATTAACATGAATTTTTCTCCTTTAAAAAAAATAGGAGTTAATGAAAGAATGGAGGCTTTGATATAGTTTTAGGACACGTAATAAATACAAAATACTTGAATTTACACTACAAATTAATGTGTTTAAATGGTCTATCATATTTGCATAATCAGATCCACTGTGAATTGTATCGATGCTACTAGCCCTGTGAGTGTCTGCACTATCTGAGCTGCCCTGTGACGTTGGATTAGTCATACCGTCTCTGTCACTGCTGACAATCACTCATCTGCTTGCAAGGGGTAGAGTAAAAATGTGCCTTTTAAATGTATCCCGCGTATTCTTAGTGAAGTTTCAACACACACTAATCATTTTATATATATATATATATATAAAGCATTTGAAATACTGTTCTTCCTCCAAATTTCTTATATCGAGATCGAAGTTACGATTTAAGATGTCATGGACTGCAAGACTCCTCGATATGACTGCTGGCAAATTCAGCCCTTTTGTTAATAATGACACATCTGATTTAACTTTTGATTTATCTGTATTTTTGTTGTTTTCAATTCCTAATTCTGCACAAAAAGCAAATGGCTGCTTCCCCTTACCACTGTTTGGAGCCTCCACGCTAACAATCACACCAGCACTTATTATTGCCATTGTCTCAGAACACAGAATCAATTGAACCTGAACGTGACTTAATCCAACCCATATATCTCATATAACCACACAGGATAGAAATGTAATTCAAAGAGGCATGTCTTACTGACTCATAGCACTAACCAATAATGTACTTTTTTGTCGACTGGTATGTGGTTACGGCTTCAAAATACTACCTCAGAATATTAAAATTACTTTTTATGTGCAGAGATAGGGTTTACAGGCAGGGATAGGGTTACATTCTGTCCCTGCCAATCCTCAACACATTGCTTCCAGGCAGAGATGCCACTATATATATATATATATATATATATATATATATATATATATATATATATATATATATATATATATATATAGTGGCATCTCTGCCTGGAAGCAATGTGTTGAGGATTATTTCACATTATACAGATATATATATATATGCTATTTAAGTGTATCATATAAGTGCTATTTAAATGCATCATATAATTGGTATATGGCACTTGGTTTATGCCTGTGTCAAAGGTTTGTTTTTTTCTCATTTATTTATTACAGCCTTAGATTTGTTAAAAGCAGGTGTTATTCCCATTTTCGTATAATCAGAGTGGAAGGTATATTTACTCCAGAAGTGTGTTTTTGCTTGAATGCTCCAAATATCTAAGCTTCATGTACAGTATGGTCATGGTAATGTTGCTGTAAACCTTATACGATTATGTGTTTTGTCTGACACCATTTTATGGAACATTATTGTGCAGTAATAGTCACGGCAACACTTAATATTCATGATTGTGAACTATAGCAGCAGTGTGGAGTAGTGGTTAGGGCTCTGGACTCTGGACCGGAGGGTTGTGGGTTCAATCCCCAGTGGGGGACACTGCTGTTGTACCCTTGAGCAAGGTACTTTACCTAGATTGCTCCAGTAAAAACCCAACTGTATAAATGGGTAATTGTATGTAAAATAATGTGATATCTGTATAATGTGAAATAATGTATAATGTGATATCTTGTAACAATTGTAAGTCGCCCTGGATAAGGGCGTCTGCTAAGAAATAAATAATAATAATAATATAGATTAAACACAAAAAATAAAATGAGAGATATCTTTAGGATTCTTTTTATAATACACACACTTAACATGTTTCAATGGACTTTATACCTTTTGCAGTTTCCTCTGTAGTGTTTAATTTCTAATTGACACATAAAAAGATATGTTAATTGTAGACGCTTCCATAAGAAATTAGTCACATTCCCCTTGGAATAACACCTTTTATTAACCTGTCTATTAATATGTATTACAATGTTTAGAGTCCTCATTTTGCACTGATCATCAATTTGTCCAGCTCTTTGAAACACTCTATGTGGTGAACACAATAACTGGCTTAATTTTGTCTTTATGATGTGATTATGAGTTGAGAAGAATCACTGAACGTACATACAGGTATGTGTGCTTACTGGTTCTTCTTTCTATCCATCAATATATTGTATATAGCAGTACATATATTATTATTATTATTTATTTCTTAGCAGACACCCTTATCCAGGGCGACTTACAATTGTTACAAGATATCACATTATACATTATACAGATATCACATTATTTTTACATACAATTACTCATTTATCAGTTGGGTTTTTACTGGAGCAATCTAGGTAAAGTACCTTGCTCAAGGGTACAACAGCACTGTCCCCCACTGGGGATTGAACCCACAACCCTCTGGTCAAGAGTCCAGAGCCCTAACCACTGCTCCACACTGCTGCCCCTGAAACACCCCTCTATTAAAACATAGTTATAGTGAGAGAGTTTCATTTATACACAATGTTATTTCAGCCAAAGAGCTCCTTTGTCACTTTCTTTAAATACAGATTTTTGTACTGAAAAACAAAGTGTGTACTATTATTTCATTTGCACTATCAATTACAAGATAGAACACAGTTGACAACAAAGAGTTTCCGTGGGAGATAGAGTTCTCTGGTCTATGACTTTTCTTAATGGTAAATTCAATTAAAATAATAGCTACTTCTTTATTTTCCAAGACACGCACTTTTGCTCTGCTTCCCAGAAAAAATAAAAAAAAATCGCTGGTTTTATTATGACTCACATGTGTTCAGTGTCGACTATATTACTTAATGTGACACCATGTAAAAGAATGTAGGAATGTGGAAGTGTTGCATTAATAATACTAATAATAATAATAATAATAATAATAATAATAATCATAATAATAATCTTTTTGATATAGCACATTTCACATGAATACAAACATTGAGATATAGTAAGAGAATGCAAGAAAAGCAAAAAAACAAAAAACAGGTCAGAGAATAAAAGGAACATAATTTTAGCATAAAATGCTACATTATAATACTGCGTTTTATAATCTTGTTTTAAAAGTACTGATAATTGGTGCTTCCCTTACAGAGCTAGGCAGATCATTCCAGTTTTGGGGACCTATAACTGAATGCTGCAGCATTTTGTATAAGTTGCAGTTGAGATATAGCATGGCTATGAGAACCAGAGAACAGGGCATTACAGTAATCAATTCTAGAAGATACAATCACATGCATCAATCTCTCAGTATCTGAGTGGGAAAGAATACTTCACGATTTGGCTATATTTCTTCGATGATAAAAATACATTTTAGCAATATTCCTGATGTGTGTCTGAAAAGAAAGATTTGGGTCGAAGATCAGCCAAATTCCCCATTTCATCAGCAAGTTCACAAGAGAAGCCACCAACAAGTAAATCGGACACATTACTTTGTTGCATCTGATATCACAGAATCACCACTTCTGTTTTATCTGAGTTTGCATTACAAGACAGGTACTCAAAATATTTACAGCCGAGGTGTCACCCTGTTTCAGGGATACATATAGATGTGTATCATCAGCATAACAATGACAATTAACCCTATAGCTACGCATAATATTGCCCAGAGGCAGTATACACAAAGAAAACAGAGTTGGGCCAAGAATTGAGCCCTGTGGGACCCTGCATCTAACCTTCGACAAAAAAGAGGTCTCCTCCTCTATTGCGACCTGTTTGAGAAACCAAGACAGAACACAACCAGACAGTCCTTCCTGATTTTCAAGGTGATCAATTAAAACAGAGTGATCAATAGTGGCAAACACAGTACTTAAATCTAATAAGAACCGAAGGTGTGCCCGTGTCAGAGGAGAACAACACATCATTAACCTCTCTAATAAGAACCGAAGGTGTGCCCGTGTCAGAGGAGAACAACACATCATTAACCTAAGGTGACCAGATTTTTAGGTTCTTAAACTGGTACAGTATGGAAATATTGTGAATAACTTCCAAGCTATAGGGAAGCTCTAGGTTTTTTAATTTTTGACTTTGGAAAGTGAATGCAAAGTATTGGAAGTGAATGCAGAGACTTATGGTGATATTTAGAGTGAAATATTTTACTTCTTTTTGTGAATAAATGATCTTATTGTCTTTGTAATTTTCATTTCTACACAACAAGTATAGTTATTACATCGGGCAGCAGTTTGGAGTAGTGGCTAGGGCTCTGGACTCTTGACCGGAGGGTTGTGGGTTCAATCCCAGGTGGGGGACACTGCTGCTGTACCCTTGAGCAAGGTACTTTACCTAGATTGCTCCAGTAAAAACCCAACTGTATAAATGAGTAATTGTATGTAAAAATAATGTGTAAAAAAATAGGTAATTGTATGTAAAAATAATGTGATATCTTGTAACAATTGTAAGTCGCCCTGGATAAGGGCTTCTGCTAAGAAATAAATAATAATAATAATACATTACACAGTAGTAATTCAATGATATAAAATCCCAAGATTCTATTTTATTGTTGATTACTGCTGCAAATCTAAGCCCTTTTCTGCCTAAGAAACTGCATCTTCTGTCTTTGATTTCCACTTTTCATCTTGCTCTATCTCTATCTCTATGCTATCCTCTAGTGTCCAATCTGCAAACCAGGCCCTTCCTGCATGAAAACATTACATACCTCAATATTTCTATTTATTAAATGGTTACTTCATAAAATCTATTTTTTTCCCCAAAATATTTAATTTCTTATCAATTAATATGACATGGTATTTTTTTTTCTAGTGCAGTTTCTGCTTGCATCATTAGTGTGTCGTGATTAATAGATACTAGGATTTTGTCAGCCACTTTCTACTATTAAACTATTACTTAGGTGATGACATGTGTTAAATATCTTTTGACTGTGTACAATAAATAAAGCCCGCTAATTAGCTTTTCTGAGTTTTGCTTAGAAGCTGCCCTGATTGCAGAAACAGGAATTTATTTCTGAAGCAGTTATTAAGTATGGTAGATAGTAATCCACATAGGCAAACCCTTTAAGTTTCTCTGAAAAGTTGTATTTCCAAATTCCCCCTTTAACATGCTGTAAGCATGACAGGGGTCACTTAAAACGGAAAGGAACCTGTTAAAAGCTTGTTAATTGCACTATAACATTTCCAGCCTATTCCGTTTTTTGGTACCAATCAATAATCATGAGAAAGAGTCTTCTGACAATCGTAAAATAACTACGCATTTTACAAAGGTTAATTTCTTTGCTGATCTTGGCTGTTTATTTTTTTGAGTCAACAGTAAATAGACTGAGACATGGATCAAGGTGTAATACGATTCAATCGTACTCCTTTTCTGATCAAATGAAACGTTGTCACTTCTTTACTTAGGAAAGCAATACTATTTAATATTTTGTAATATAAGCATATGCATTAGCCTGTGTAAAATGCACAGAGAAGTTTTCAGATTGTCAGGAGACGCTTTCTCATTATCATTGATTGGTACTAAAAATCGTATCATTGATTTGTACTGAAAAACTGCATAGACAAGGCAGGAAATGTCATCATACAATTAACACGTTTTTAACAGATTCTTTTCTGTTTTAAGTGGTACAAGTGAAAAATGTGAAAATAACTACATTATTTTGTATCATTCACTAACATAGTTAGTGGTGAACTGAAAGTGAATCTAGACTTATTTCAATAGAAAATACTTGTCATATTTTACAGACCCTCTTATTGTTGTAATGGGCTACTTTGATGCACAAATGTGTTCAAACCACGACAAGCTTCAGTGCACTGTGTTGTAAACATGACACGGTGATGTGACATGACAGCATTGATTTCCGAAATTGTCGCCTTTTGCTTAGGGTGACCAGACGTCTCGATAACATCGGGATCATCCCGATATTAGGGGCTTTGTTCCACGTCCCGATCGAGGTTCTGTTGGGATGCCATTTGTCCCAATTTTTAGAGTAAATGTTGAAAATCCAGGCGTAAAATGTGAATTTTTTCTTTTCTCGTTAGGAAATTTCGTATATGTGGCTGCTGTACTGTCTCAAGGTGCAACATCATACTCTACTGGTTTAGGGCGTGTTTGAGTGAGTTGTTTGCATTGCATCTATGCGGCTATCCAATCACGTTAACCTGCAGTCATATGATGCAGTATACGTCATGTGTTTTTCTTGGTGCATGCGCCTGTGCGTCCGGTTTTGCTGGTGAAGTGTCATGATGGCTGTTGTTGTTGGCAGGCCTGCTAATAAAAAGCAAAAAAGATTGGTGTGCCTCCAATGGGGAATAAAATGGATTCAATCATATGCCCATGGTCAAGTCATCCAATTAGGATTAGGGTTATAATTAGGATTTCACTGACATTTCGCTGACCTGTTTAAACATTAAATACACCTAATATTTCAGAGCACTATAAAAGCCTAAAAATAGTGGTACTTGCTTCCTTACTAAAATAGAGTGCTACCATTTGTTAAAAGGCAAGCATGCAACATCTCCCAACAGATATTGCTGACAATCTCTGTCTGGTGTGGATTTGCCTATACATTGAGACTGCACGTTTGCATCCACTGAATTGGTTGGAAGTGTAAGGCAAAGCTTTGCCAAGTTATACAGATGTGGAAATAAATCAGAAACAGTTTCTGCTTGGATCATTAGTGTGTCGTGATTAATAGATACTAGGATTTTGTCAGACACTTTCTACTATTAAACTATTACTTAGGTGATGACATGTGTTAAATATCTTTTGACTGTGTACAATAAATAAAGCCCGCTAATTAGCTTTTCTGAGTTTTGCTTAGAAGCTGCCCTGATTGCAGAAACAGGAATTTATTTCTGAAGCAGTTATTAAGTATGGTAGATAGTAATCCACATAGGCTTTAAGTTTCTCTGAAAAGTTGTATTTCCAAATTCCCCCTTTAAAATGCAGGCGTAAAATGTGAATTTTTTCTTTTCTCGTTAGGAAATTTCGTATATGTGGCTGCTGTACTGTCTCAAGGTGCAACATCATACTCTACTGGTTTAGGGCGTGTTTGAGTGAGTTGTTTGCATTGCATCTATGCGGCTATCCAATCACGTTAACCTGCAGTCGTATGATGCAGTATGCGTCATGTGTTTTTCTTGGTGCATGCGCCTGTGCGTCCGGTTTTGCTGAAATATACTTTGCTTGTTTTGCTTTGTCATGCATTTTTGGTATTTTACGTCTAATACTGAAAACTAGACTTTAGCAACCTAAATCAAAACAATGCAGCACTGACTTTGTCCCACCTGCTGCGTACAGTACAGCAGGTCACAGGAAAGCCAGTACAGACGCACTTATAGGCTGATTAAAACATTGTTATCATCTGAACAGTAAACAAGAAAGTTAACCGCTTTGGTAGTATTTTTTTTTAAATTACATTTAAGTGCGATGCACACTGGAAGGCGAAGGAATAAAAAAAGCCTGTCTACAGAAGAAAGATACGTAGTTTGTGTCGCTTGTGTTGTGCAGTAGTTCATGAGGTTTCTTTCCTTCCCTCACCAACTGAAAGTGTCCCGATTTTTCACTCTTGCTATCAGGTCACCCTACTATAGCAACACATGAAGCAAAGTTGTTTGCACACAGACATACAAATATCATGGATGAAGAGAATAGTTCCTACACGATACAAATGGTACCAGTATGAGCCGTTATTGTTAGACTACAGTAGTCTAACCTCTTCACGCAGCGAAAGTGATGATTCAGATGAGGATAGCCGCCAGTTAGTTTTAGCAACAGTCAGTGGATAAACCCACCCACAATTCTCTGTGATTGGTTGCAAATATGAATGTTGCTGTTCAGTAATTCTCCAGATTTGCACGGTGCTGTACAGCCTCTTTTTAATGCTACTGGTCATTCTACCTTCCCTTTAGTAACATCAAGTGTAATTGTACTGTAAAAAGTTAGACATGGTAGTAACACAGCAGCCTGCATGAAAATGCAGTATTCTGTTACCAGCATGATGATGGTCTGGGAAATGAGTGTCCCAAGAAAGGTTCTGGGGACACTGGGACCAGTGTTCCAAAAGTGGTACTGTCCCGTCCAAAACGGGACGCCTGGTCACCTTACATTAACCACTCTAATAAGTGCTGTCTCTGTGCTATTATAAGGCTGAAACCCAGACTGAAATTTCTCATATGTTATGAAGTGCAAGAAATTTTTAAAGTTGACAATACCTAATAAAAGGGAGCTATTAACAATATGTAATGCCGTGGTATTTATTTTGGAGAATACTTCTTTAGAAGTAATAGAAAAATCCTGCACACTGCATTATGAAACTCACTTTATTGTTTAAAAGAAATAAAACAGAAAAGAGCTTACGCTTCGGTCGTCAGACCTTCTTTAAAAAGTGGAGTAGGGATAGGATCTAACACATATGTAGTGGATCACTACATCTGGAGTATGACCATGAATATGGGTAGGGCCAATAACATGTTGAGTGAAACCAAGTGACAAGCAATATCATAAAATCCCAAGGGGATCTCGTTCTACATCAACATGCACATTAAAATTACCTAACACCACAATCTTATGAAGTGTCGATGAAAGTGCCCCAAATTCAGATAAAAAAGACAATTAACTTTTGGAGGGCGATACATAACTGCAACCTGAATAGGAATTTGGCTACAAACCACATATGCAAAAATTTCGAATGATGAATAACCGTCCATATTCTCATTCTTAAGAGCAAACTCCTGACCGAAAATGGCAGCAATACCACTGCCTCATCCTCTAGGACGCGCTTTATTATAAAAAGAGAACCCGTTCAGAGAAGCCTCTACTAGCGGGGCATTTTCATCCTGTTTCAACCATGTCTCAACCAAAGTTAAAGTATCTAAATTCGATTCCAAGATGAATTTGTTTATTAAGACAGATTTATTACCCAGAGATCTTGTATTTAATAAAGCTAGACGAATAGTTGTCGATAGAGTGCTACTTAAATTGTCACATATTCTCAGAATATGAACACTGGGAAGCAGCTGGAAATAGACAGCGGGGGGACAGACACTGCTTGAATAGAACCATTCAATTGTGAGGATAGATCATATGGCTCAAATTTGTGAATAACTTCTCTTAGTCAAAGATTTTTAATATAATTCTTTATGTTTTCCGCCAATCTAATCAAACACCTCCTATTTGGGTGCAGACCACCTTTCCTAAAGAACCCAGGTCTCTCCCAAAAACTATCCCAGTTATCGATGAATCCCAGATTCTCAGAGGCACACCAATCTGCTAGCCAGTTACTGAGAGAAAGCAGTCTACTAAAAGCTTCACAGGGGGACCTGACACAATAATATTCTTGCCTAATTGTTTTAATTTATGACAAAGTAATTTTAAAATGGATCTTGAGTGTCTCAGATTCTCTGAGTCTAATGTCATTAGTACCTACATGGACAATTACACTGGACGCTTGTTTATCGTTTTCAACAACATTTTCCATGTGGGTAGAAATATCAAGAACCTGGGAAACATTCTTTAGAAATTTTCTGATTGCACTTAAATACAGTGCTAACATTTTCTAACAACAGAGATGAAGGTACCCTGGTCTAACGTTTTCTTAACTGAGATATGTATATATATATATATATTATATATATATATATATATATATATATATATATATATATATATATATATATATATATATATATATATAATTTTAAATACCAATAAAAATCAAATACACTTTTACCATAATGTATACACATTTTTGTAGAAGAAAATGTGAAGCCTACAAAGTGATGGCAATACATATCGGGCAATATTTACTGGATTTATTTTTAGGAAAAAATCATGACTATTCAAAGGGTTAACGCTTTGCGGACGGTCCGACATCACAAAAAAACCTGTGTTGGCTCTGAGCGGGAAAAGCCGACATGGGGTGTTCCCCAATAGTCTCTGATCGGAAAGAAGGCGGAACCAGCCAAAAATTATTTGAACAGAGAAGCGCAGGCAGGACTTGGAGAGAGCATCATGGCAGAGAGCAGATGACAGAGAAAGACATGGCAGCCTGAAGAACTTGCAGAGATGATGGAGGAAGAAGTCAGTGACTATGAAAGTAGTTTAGATGAAGATTTCGAAGAATCCAGTGAAGAAGAAATTCAAAGTGACGAGACAGAGGACGAAAACGCAGAAAGCGATCACGGCAAGCCAGACATGGAGGGGGGGTGGAGACATGCACCTGTAAGCGTAGATGGTTTTGTGATAGATAGTGAATAATAATGAATAAACTTGTTTTTGGTTGAAAAATGTGGTATAATTTTCTTTCCTCAAAGTATCACTTTGATTATAATGTGATTTGAAACATGTTTTATGTAAATAAAGTCACTTTAATTCAATTTGAACAGCACATGGTCTAAAGTGTTATTTTGTTCCCCAAAATTAAAAAAGACCTGACCAGCTCAACAGGGTGAAAATAACTGCACTGCAAAGGGTTAAGGAACTGTCAATCTTTTATCTGAATTGTGCCATTCATTCTGATCTCAAACTCAGGTAGAACCAGGGGGGGTTATAAATGTATCAAGCAGCAGATGGGCTGATTGCTATACTGCAAAAGAAAGCTGATAGATGAAAAGAGGACTTACGATAACCTTACAACTTGTAAGCATTGCTTATTTCTGAACCAGATGATTAGGATGACTGCAGATCCAGATCATGTTTGATCTGTGATAACTGAATTTGATGTTTTGCCAATGCCCTCCACTTTAAGTATGTAAACGCAAATAGCAGTACAAGGTCACGACCATATCAGATACTGTGTCTGATTAAATTTTAACCAGTTTAAACATGTCTAAGGCCTTTTGAGAACTTAAAACTACAACATTCAGCACTAGCTGAAAATGTTAAATGGATGAAGATTGGACTCATTTACAGTACCTCAGTGTTCATCTAAAAAAACAATTAGCTAGCTCTTCTGTAGATTAAATGCATGTATGTGCATTTCACTTGATTAACTAAATGATTGATTCTAAAAGGTGTAAACAGTGAAGTAATTAGTCTTTACATTTATACATGATTTCATTTTCTTTTCATTTTGCAAAAGGGAAAACCTTTTAACTCCCCATAGACTATTTAAATCCCCAAATTAGAATGCCAGTGCACTCTAATGATGCTTTAAGACTATCGCGATTTCACGGGCTGCGTGGAAATCGTAAAATTATCCCAATAACGCGATTTTTACAATATTTCATAATTATTTGTATTTCATACAACAATAAAGAAAATCACGTTAATGAAACTGTACAGCTCTGCTATGTGCCTGCGTCTGATATTCGCAATGCTCACAGTGCTGTGCAGTGATTATGTCAAGTCACTATATGCAATCTAAGCAGGAAATTAAAATACTACACACTGTAAACAAGAAAATGGATGTCTCTAAAAAGGCAAAAAATGTGTCTGAGACAGATCATGTAAAGCAGTATCCAGCAGAAGTTTTACACAGCAATGGAGGTAAGCTCTTGTTCTGTATGTCCTGCAACTTTACTGTAGACCACTACCGAAACTCGTCTATCGACAGGCTTTTAGATTCACCGAAAAGAGAAAGGCGGAAATCCAGAACAGTACTGTGACTGTTTTACTTGCAAAGAAACAAAAAACGGTTACTTCCATATTCCAAAAGTCCACTTATTAAATTTTGACCTGACAGAGGCATTTGTTTGCGCAAATATTCCTTTTGAAAAATTGGACAACCAAAAGTTAAGGAAATTCTTCAGACACAGTGTAGCAAAAGGAGGAGCGATTCCTTCATCAGCCCAGCTGAGACATGAATACTTACCTAAAGTTGCCGAGTATCACAACCAGGAGATTATGGAATTGGTAAAACAGTCTGGTAGCTTGTCAGTGGTCACACTAAAGAGTCGACAGATGCACAAGATCAGTATGGGTTACACATTGTATTTGTTTTGCAAGACCTAAATGGTGAACATGCACCTGACGTACTAGAACTGAAAGCTGTCCTTGCAGATGCACTTTACCTACAGGCTGTTAATTACAACACTGTTTCACAACCTATTGTAAAGTGCTTGAATAACTTTGATGTTAATTTTGATGTCAGTGCATTTATCTGTATATTTGCTGTTTTAAAAAAATAATAATCTGTACACAAACTATTTTATATTTCCATGCAAATACGATAATTTACCTGTGACAATGTCGTAAATTTAAAAAAAAAAATTCTGTGATTTTCACAGGGCCTTATTTAAGACTGCAGTCGCTTTTATGGCACAGTTACAGCTAACCATCAAAATCAAAGCCAATTAAAGTATTATTCTATAAATATTCGAAAGAATATAACACATTTTTTTCTTCAGTTGTAAATGTTACACAAATCCAGTTTAAAAATAAAAACAGAGCATTATCAAATGGATAATCACAAATTAATTTTGGGGTACAGTATTTTACAAAGTAATGACAGCTGTCTTCTTTACAGTACAGGATTGAGCTATGGACGTCAATGAGCACCTTGATTTTATTGTCTGTCATTCTTGACATAATCTGTTTGTTTTGTGTTCAGTGGTGTCTGGCACCTCAGTGCACATCTGAAACTGGAGCATATTAAACAAAACGTTAGAGTACGGATGTAACCCTGGTTCCCTGAAAGAGAAGATGACCAACAACCAATCTTTTGGGATATGCCTGCCACAGGTCAGGTATTCACTGAGCATTTTACATCAAAGCTGCCAATAGGCCCCTCCGTGGAGTACCCATCCGTAACCCATCCATTCCCTTTCAATTCGAAGACGACCAACAACCATACTTTTGGGAAAGTATATCAAAGCCGTCGCGAGGGAGCGTGAGCGGAGACAGCTGACGAGGGATGTCTCGTTACCGCAAACCAAGGTTAGTGGCGTGAGTGTGCAAACTCAAGGATCCTTTTGCCTAATGAAGGCATAGAGGGATCTACCACATTAAGCCGGTAGAACCTGGTTAATGTATGTGGAGTAGCCCAGCTAGCCGCAGTACAAATATCAGTCAATGAGGCTCCTTTAAAAAGAGCCTATGACGTAGCCACTCCTCTGGTAGAGTGCGCGGCCACCCACCAAGGTGGGGGTAGGCCGGCTTTAGTATATGCAGTCAAAACTGTGTCCACAATCCATTGGGACAGTCGCTGCTTCGAGAGGGCTTGACCCAGGGTCCTTTCACCATGACAGACGAAAAGCTGGTCAGACTGACGCAGCACTCTCATCCAATCCACATAAACTCTAAATGCCCGAACCAGGCAGAGGGAATTTAATCTCCGATCCTCCTCTGAAGAAAAGGGAGGGGATGGAAAGCCTCTAGTTCCACTGACTGGTTTAAGTGGAAAACCGTAACCACCTTAGGGAGGAATGCGGGGTTCGTGCGTAACGATACCCTGTTTCCATCATCCCAAATACGCATACAGGCACTGTGCACTGACAGAGCCTGTAGCTTACTAACTCGCTTTGCGGAGGTAATGGATAACAAAAAGGATGTCTTCATAGAGAGATATTTCAACTCTACGGACTGTATAGGCTCAAACGGGGCCTTAGTGAGAGCATCCAATACCACATCTAGACTCCATTCGGGGAGGACGTCCTTTCTAGTAGGATGTAACCGCTTAGCACCCTTTAGAAAATGGGTAGCCAAAAGATGAGCGCCTGGGGATACTGAGTCAATGGGGATATGGTATGCAGATATTGCTGCTAGGTACACGCTTTCAGCATAGAGGGGGACCTGCCCGCCTCTAGCAACTATTGCAGAAATTCTAAAATAATTGCAATACATGGGGTTATGACCTCTGGTCATACACCAATTTTGAAAATACTTCCACTTACAGGCATACAACAACCTTTTGAAGAAGGCTCTAGCATTCTGCAGTGTACTAACAACTGCATCTGAGAGCCCTAAGGCGGACAGACGGTCCCGTTCAGGGGCCAGACCCACAGTTGGAGTCTGCCTGGTACTGAGTGCCAGAGGGTGTCTCTCGTCTGACTGAGGAGATCCATGCACAGTGGGATACCCCAGGGCTGGTCTTGCAGCAGCTGGCAAAGGTTTGAAAAACAGATTCTCCTGGGCCATCTGGGGCCCAGAGAACTGTCACCTCTTCTCACCGTACTTTCTCCAGGAAAGCCAGGAGCAACGGTATTGGCGGGAATGCGTACAAGAGCAATGAACCATTCGCAACTCCAGCGCATTTATGTACAGGGATGTCCAACGGTCTGACAAGGACCTGCGGACTACTCTGCCGGACCAGACTGCACCCCAACCTGAGTTGGATGTGTCCGTCGTCACCACCTGACGATAGTGGAATACCCCCCATCCTTACACTTTCACACATGTGAGAGGCTCGTCTCTACCAGCACAGGGCTTCCCAACATATGCGAGACACGGTCAGCTGACGGTGTGTGTCGCGTTTGGGATCTAGCCGGAAGGCATTGATCCACGCCTGGAGGGCTGATGAAACCACGACCTTCAGACCCAGCAACTTTTGACACAACACCAAAAGTACTATCATCCCCTGTTGAAACAGTTAAGAGCTTGGCCTGCTCAGCACTCTGTGTAGGAGACTAAGAGCGGGTGCGAAAGCGAGGCATCTGAGCCTGAGCGCAGGGAATACTTCGCGAAGGGCGAAGGGAGAGATTGAGGAGGGGGGAGGAAGGGGCTCCTAACGCCGCGTACGGCTCAGCCATGCTAGCAGGGGATGTTGTGCAGGACGTGCAAGTGTGGAATTTAGCCATGCTTGATGTCTCTATGGCCCCGAGGATGGCGGAAGGTGTAAACCTGTGTATTGAAGCACTCAGGCACCAAGGGTGCAGAAGCACCGAGGACACTGAGTGAGGTAGAATACAGTACTGGTGCACCGAAGAATCAGGGCACAGAGTGTCTAAGCACCAAAGGCGCCGAGGCACTGAGGCACCGAGGGCAGGGACAGGCGCCTAGCCTTAACCGCTTGTAGTTAACACAAACTGGGGTAGCGTATAGCATACACCGGGGTGGATACACAGGCTCGAGTTGCTGCGGTAGGCAATCAGGAGAGCAGTACAGGGAAGTGCACGTTGCTACACCAGGGTGCAGCGCGGCGATAATCTGGTTCTGGACCGCGTGCAGTCACACAACGGGGCAGCGCGTAGCGTATACCAGAGTGGAGCACAGGATCAAGGAGCTGCGGCATGTTAGACAGGAAGAAAAAGTGTACTGTTTTTTTTTTTTTTTTTAACTGGAAAGGCAGTAATAGGAAAAAATACATGCTCACACTACAGCAGTTCAGCTATGGGGGAAAACAGTCACCATGCAATGCGGGTGAGCTGTAAAAATGTATTATTATTATTTTTTACCAAGCACGCCGAGTAGGCAGGCTGAAACAAGCCGGCGGATTCAACTCAACAGTGGGGCGCAGCAGAGCTTGGTCCTGGTGCAGGAATCACACTTCTCTTTTGAGAAAAAAACCCACATGCACGCACACAACAGCAAAGCTGTGAGGGTAAAAGAACAGTCACCACGGCAACGCTGGTGAAGTGACTAGAAGCCAACTAAAAGATTATGCAACTCTCCATTGCCTGCATGCTTTGTGCTGTCTGGTTCAGTAACTCTATTGATTTGACAACCATAGTTAAGACTGTAGCAATGCTTGTTTCATCTTCTTCGCTAAACCGTCTTGTGTGACATTGTCTTTGTAGGGACCATTGCAAAAGCACAATCAAAAGATGGCAAAAGATTGACAACGTGGATAAACAAAATGTATGTGTACCTATGAAATCTTTGTACTGCCTCCAAGAACAAAGTGATGAGCATCAGTCCGCTCTCATACGTGAATACAGACAGGCTTTTGTCCCACCCGATAGAAACAGTGGGTTGAGTAACCAAATGAATTGTTCAGCAGGGTAGTCTTATTGGGCAAGATTGTGCAGCTGTATATTATCTTTATCAAAAACACCCATGCCATATAGAGATAGCAATTAAAAGAGATGGTATGTACATAAAATAACTGGAAAATCTGGTCTGAAACTTGAACTATAAGTTACATAATTGTAACAATATTGGAGACAATGCTTTCACACATTCTTGAAGCTTCAATCTAAGCACAGATGACACCCTTTGGCAAGGAAAATAAATCATTGAACCTCAGAACAGATGTAATCAAAATGTGTTCTATTAAATGCAGCTGGCTGTTTAAAAATAGAGAAATTAAAGCACCATACTGTGATTCCTGAGGCTGCACGTAACAATAAAACAAGTGCCAGATGCTAGCAATTTTCAAAAACAAAAACTCATACATTGTGTATTTACAATTATGTGATGTAATGTTTCCACACAATGAGCAAAACATGAATGTGTGTGATGTATCATTGTATCATTTCAGTAATTATTATCAACATTATAACAAATATTATATTACTCTATGCTACAACTAAGTAACAAAAGTGAACAGTAACAGAAGTCACATACCTTGACAATAGCCACCTCATAGCTTTCATACTGTATATACAGCCCCTATAAGCACAATTATCCTGAGACAACTCTGTGCTAGATTCCCACCACCAAGTAGTGATTAGTTTTTAAGTGGTGAAAACACACTCAATAAAGTTATCAAACCAGAAATTAACAATTCATATTTATTGACGTGTCTGTAATTAGGTTGATTTTATTAATGTGTTTCTTTTTAGTTTTAGAACTGCAATTAGTTATTTTATGCCAAACTAGCAATTACTGATGCAGACAAAAAAACAAATAAAACAATCCTTGGGCATTAAATATGTAATTTGACTGTTTTAACCCTTTGCAGTCCATTTATTAAGTGCATGTCAGGCGCGTCAGGTCCAATTTATTTTCAGATGCACTGTTTAAAAGTATTTTTTTCCACAGTCAGACGGGTTTAAAAGGCCCTCACTAGGCATCTCCAGCCCCGCCCCACCCTTTCATTCGCTACAGCTTTCACATACGCTAAGAAATAAATAATAATAATAATAATAATAATAATAATAATAATAATAGTCGTACATACCGATCAATCATCTCCTGATCACTCATTTTATCACCAAACGCCTCAATAATGCGATCCAAGTCATTATTTTATTACTATAACATCTCAAAAAAGCTCTGCAAAGCTACAAGATATGAAAAGCGATCAGTGGTTTTACTTTTACAATTACTTTAAAGAACCAGGCAGATGCATTATTCAAAGTTGTAATCTTTTTAGACCTCTACAGCTGTTTTTTTTTTTTTAATAAGGAGAAGGAAACAGCGCTCTTGACTCCCTATGAAAATGCAACCCCCTCATTTACCTCCTCCCCCACACACTAATCTCACCCAGAAGATTACAGATAACAGAAAGTCCTAAGGAACCATTTGCAATTTACTGTTCTCAGGAATACATACTACAGGACAAAATTGTCTATTTAATGCAAGAAGGAAAATATTGAAGAAAAGGCTTAAGACCATTTTGATTAATGTAGTCTTTGTCTATCTAATTCTGTATCTTCTCTTTAAATCAGCTGTCATAATAATAATATTGCCAGAAAAGTACTCCTCTATGTGTTGTTAAGTCTTTTAATCACTAACAATATGCAGTTAATTATTTCAGAAGCTATGTCTGCTGCTTGTAAATGCAAATTTCAAAGAGCCTCTGTAATGGTATATGCAATTCAAGATTCATCAATATCCTGAAATAAAATACGCACATAATAGTTATTATTCATTCACAAACCCAAAATTAAATACAAGCGGTGTGCAGTCAAAACTGGTCAGCGGCAAAAACAGCAAACCCAGACTCTGAAAGCTGCATTAAGCACTTTGCCCCATTTTATTACTTCACAAAGAAATATTAAAAGTATGGAAAACCTCATTATTGGAAAAAATACTCTCTGAGGTACCAAAGGTTCTTTTTGAAGGCTGCAGTTTAATGTGCATTGACAAGAGTGATGGGACAGGGTGTTCTAGTTGCTGCTGTCCTGAGTTCTACCTTACACTGGGAGTGGTTAGTACAGGCATGGCATTAAAATAAATAAAATATTTAAATCCCAAACATTGCTATCTTGTTTATATGCACTTAACATGGAAATTGCTGCATGTCAAAGATCGTCCATACATGACAATTAAACACAATGCCCCTGTTAATATTAATTATATTAAATATTATACATGCTGGGGTTTTTTTATGTGCAAAAAAAAAACTATAATTCTGTACACACAAGATTTGTGTTTAAATACAAGAAACAGGGTTTCCATAGCAGTCATTCTAATAGACTTTAAGCTCTTCTGCATTAGGCTGAAGCAAGGGCTGAGCATAGATATTATAATAAAATGGAGATACATTTTTCACCTACAGTATATCAATTCATTAGTGCCACAATAAAAGGTACACAAAAAGCTTATAACACTCTCCTCTTTCCATTGCTGTGATACATTGTTACATTTAGCCCAATTAAATCACCTTGTACAAACATTTTGCAATAGAACTACTGTAACACCAGATCTCAGATACATAATATTATGTTTCACTTATGATGGAAACTACACAGAGCTCTTCACAAGGCTAGTTCTCCACATTTTTATCCTAAGCAAATATTTTATATTGGAGTAGCATTCTTGATAGTTCAACAGGAAATTGTGTATTATGAATTATTGACCTTTGTAATGCACATTCTTGATACCATGGTATATGTAATGATACTCCTATAATATTCTAGCAGTGATTATTTGTTTTCATTTTTATTTTAGAACATAGATATAGATTGATTATGCTTTTTCTCCAGTACAAAGTTCAATAGAATACAAAAAATACATGATTTAAAAATAAAAAAAAAAACTACTAAAATATATTAAATAAACACGGATACCTGCGTGATGCTTCTCTCTTTCTCATCTGACGACAAAGTTTCCAATGCTAAAAATATCCCTCCAGCTCAGCAGTCTAGCAAAAAAACATCTAAACAATGTCTCAGTCTGCATCTCAGCCCGTCTCTATTTTTAAAAACTGTCACTCCGACAAAGTCCTCCAAGGCCATCTCTTTTCCATCTGGTCTACCCACTCTAGAAACCCCCTGTTGTCCACCACCCTGAAAGACATCCATTGTTGGAATGCAATAACTTCAACTCATCATTTTTGCAGCGACACTCACTCCCGCTTAATCTGCTCTCTAACTTCCAAATGACATTCAACAGTACCATCAGTTTCCACTCCGATCATGGTTCCCCTTGTCTCTGAATAAATTAAACTCCATCCCAACACAGAATTCGTCAACTACCTAATTTCTGAACTTTTACGTAGGTTCTCTACTGGCCTCAACCATCTGCTGTCACCCTGCTTCCTCATAAAAAAAAAACCTTCAATCAGCTCTAAAAGACTCCCTACTTCAGAAGGAAATTACCAAAGGCTTCATGGCCTGACCTTTCCACAGTTCCTCTTCAGCCCCATCGGGGTAGCTACCAAGAATACTCTGGGAAGAAGCGCCTTATCTTCAACCTCTCTGTTCCCCAGGGTTCCTCCATCAGCAGCATTAACAAAGTTATCCCTACAGACCAGTTCTCTCACCATTACATAACCATATCTGACGCCATCCATTACATCAGTCAGTTAGTCAAGGGTCCTGGTTAACGAAGGCTGACCTATGCAATGCCTTCAGTCATGCCCATCCACCCTTCCTTCTGCCATCTGTTCGGCAACTACTGTACATGTATACATTTCCCAATCTTCCCATAGGCGGAAGGCTTTTTTCATTTGAAACTGTATGATTTTGATCGAACGGCCGTTTATATTTAATACAATTTTTGTTTGTATATTGGAACTACTGCACTAAGGTCAAGGACCTTCGAGACACACTTCAAAGTTGTAGGTCAGGCACTTCTTTTTAACAATTTGATGTAAAGATTGTGTGAATACATGAATTTGAATACGTTACGTTATTTACAGTAATACTTGACCGTATACAATTAACTGCACAAGAAGGCAAACATTGTATTCAAGGGTGTTTGCATACGTCGAATATACAGACTTCTCGGGGGTTGGAGGCACTCGACTGTCTCGTGCCACACAACGCCAGAAGTGTCTGTATATTTGACGTATACGGACACCCTGTCGAGCCTTATTGCATATTTATATACATGTGGCCATTCCCCAATTACCATTCAATTACCTAAATAGGGAACGGCCACATTCCATCCGTAATTGTTGGCAGGGATGGATAATCCCATCCCTGACAAACTACATACAATATTTACATTTAGGGCATTCTCCCTGCCACAGATTCAACAGAAAATGAAAAAAACTGTGTGACAGAAATACAGTGATTCTTGGTGGTACATCTGCCTCCTGACCTTAGGGCGCTAAATAGCGAGAACAGAGTACCTTGGACGGGTTGGCCTGACAGTTCTTTCCCGGGGTTCAATTTTTTTTAAAACAAACTCTACCACCAATACATGAACACAACAAAACACTGTCAGGACCAAAACAAACAGCAATGGCCTGGGGCCGGTTTTTCAAAACTTGTAGTCTGGATAACAGAGATATAGATTTTGTAATCCTATAATTTGTGATCAAGATTACTTTTATCTGGATCATTTTGATCTGTTTTTTTTTCAGTTTTTTTAAAGTAAAAAAAAAAAAGGATGTTGTAATCGTAATTCTTTGTAATCTGGATAAACTTAATCCAGCACTGACATTTTCTGAAAAAACAATCCAAATAAAAGTAATCGCAATCACAAAATATAGGATTACAAAATCCGGATCACTGTTACCTAGATTACAAATTTTGAAAAAACAGCCCCTGTGAATGTAAGGTTTATCCTCTGAAGACTGTGGAATGTGTGTAAGGGCACAGCCTAAGTACTCTTAGAAAACAAAAAAATAACATTTTGTAAGAACTTGCCTCAGCTACATGCCCTCTGTGGTATGTTAGGCAGTATAGACCCTTGAGTGACAAGGAAATCCATTGCTATAAAAAGCCAACTGAATCTTCTACATGTAGTTTTCTCGTGCCGGTTTACATTTTTTAAAATTGTTTTCTAATGTTATTCTCAACATTTCTTAAATAGTTAAAACTAAACACTGCTAGTCAACCAACTCCATTCAATTAAACTCTTGGAAAAGTGTTGAAAAGTGTTAATTGTGAAACAAGTTTTTTCTCCCATAACTTGATTGAGACTATGATTCTGTTTCATTAGGCCAGTTTACATGTGCGATTATTTCACGTGAATCGACAACTCAGTATTATCTCAGTATTTTACTCATGAAATCAATGCCCATTTATACATGTAAACACGAGTTTCTCTTGAAAATGTTAATTAGCTCAGTCAAGTCCTTTCCTAACGCTGCTATGAAAGTCACATGGGAATACATAAGTTATCATGGTCCAAAGATGGCAGCCCGGAAATAATTTTTTTTTTTTGCAGTATTTCCTTTATCATACAAAGATCTAAATGTGCTTGTAAAGTATCATACAGATTGTATTTACCAAGTTTCTGTTTAAAACTATTACTAAAAATGTTTGATAAACTGCATCGTGGGAATTCAGGTGGTTACAGCTACTGTACAGTACTTCAGAATACACTTACAAATAGCTTTCCAAACAACTGTCAAAATGTCTTTATTGTAAAGTACTACTAAGTACTGTTAAAATGTGTATAACTATACTCAAATGCAATTTCTCCTAGTTACTTATGTCTAAGCAAAACCTGTGTCCTTCCTCCACTTACATCCGTTGAAGTGATGAAGAGACTTGGGTGTTAATATCCATAAGGGAAGAGGATATGATGAGGCAGCTTGATACAATGCACTACACGAACATTGTTTAACCCACTCTCAAAATAAAATGTGGTGTGGAATTTTTGCGACTTCTTGGGAATCAACAATACTACTCAATATTCCAATTCTTTATTAAGCAGAAGCAGTCATACAACTACAGAATGCTATATTTGGTATAAAGAGATACAAAACAAGCTAATGAAACAAAAATGTGATACAAAATAAAAGTACACCGTCAGGTTACAAAAATAAAGATAGCTGAGCGTCTCTAATAGCAGGACCATCTTCATATCGCTGTTTTACAGTTCTTGCTGGAGGCTGAGGTAGCTGTTCCTCTGCTTGCCTGAGCACCTCCTTACGGTCCTGGCACAAATTGTGCAGGATCCAGCAGGCTGTAATAATTTGGGGAACAAGCTTGTGGTTCACTTCAGTATGCTTCTGTAGTATCCGCCCCTTCCCTTGCAATAGCCCAAACGCCTGTTCAACAACCACTCGGATTTGGCCCAGTTTATTATTAATAAAGATCTAACCTCCCCCCCACACACACAGATGATGTGTGAAAAGCAGTGTGGGAGACAACACTAAAACATAGTATTAAAAAAGCAGGCACTATCCATCAGCAAATCAGATCTTTAATAACCATTTACGTCAAACATGATGACACGTGGATTCTTTCACGTGAAACTTTTTCCTGCTCATGTAAACAGTATTTTGGGGACTTCCACGGTTAACAGCACGAGAGTCTAAGTGGGCCGTCAGCATGGCTAATTAAAATCTGACCGCCCCTCCCTCTCTCCTTCATTTGCACAGCGTTCGGGGAAAAGTAGGCGTTCCAAAAGGATATGAGAGGCTTTACATGTAAACACAAAAAGGCACCATGTCCACGTTTATTTCACAAGAAACAGATGTCTCGAGAAAAACAAACACTCATGTAATGTTGCCTATTGATAATGTAAAAAAAAGCACCTTATTTTTAATTCAAACCGAATGCAAACAACAAATGAAGTTAAATTGATTTAATTAAATTGTAATTAAAAGGAAACTTATTTGCAAAAAATGTTATAACATTTTTGCAACGAGTAATTAAGATTATAAATCTGGGAAAAGCAATTTAACTGAAGTCGCTTTTTGTGTTCGGTTTGAATTAAAAATAATTAGCTGCCTTTTTTACATTATCAATGAAACAGAATCATCGTCTCATCCAAGTTACGGGAGAAAAAACAAAAGTGATCTGTGACCCGGATGGCTGTAGGGGTGACGTCAGACCCGGAAGAACACACAGTACTGCGAGTGAAATGATAAATGTGCTGCTTGCGCGTTTATTAAATGAACAAAATAAAAGGTTTAAACAAAACACGAAACACTTGCACAAAACAGACAGCACGTTGGCCAAACAAACAGACAGACAAACAAACAGTGGACGAAACAAATGAACAGATACAGAACAAGTACAAGTACCGTGCTGTTTCCACTCCCAACACGCATAGCAATTGTTATGATTTCATAATTTTTTTCTCTCCTGTTCTCCACTGTGAACACACCAACCCTGCGTGCGTGAAACATTCACTATTTTATACAGCTGTGCCGACACTCGATTGCTAATCAGTCATTCACTTGAATGTACAGACTGCACATGGACTAATTGTGCACTTCCCGTGCCCCTATACAAATACTCATTTTAATCAGCACGTGATGTGATTGTGCAATCCCTGTGCCGAAATACAATTATTACACAATTTTACATCACCTGTGCTACATAGCCCAATTTATATCCTGTGCACCAATATATATACCCCAACAATAACACACTACATACAACATATAACACAAGCTGCACACACTTAACAATTTTCCAAGAATTTAATTAGGAAACAGTCGGCTCAATATAACTTTAAAGGGACATCACGTGACCAAAAATAAAAACCGAAAATGACGAGCCCCAATTATAACACATAATATACACCGAATCTGTGCATGTAATTCTGTAAGTGACATTGATAACTTGAGCTAGTGCTTTCATGGTTCATACACAGCCAGACTCCTGATAGAATTACAGCCTAATGTTGAGTGTACATTATTATTATTATTATTATCCCATGCATGACCACCATTAAGTGATGATAGCAGACTTGCAGTTTTTCCAGTTCTTTCAATTCCAGTCCGTTACCTTGTTTCAGCCATCTCTGTGGTTTTGTAATAAATAAGGTACTGGAATTAAATTGGCTGTAGAGTTACAAGTGTGTATATATATATATATATATATATATATATATATATATATATATATATATATATAGTTGTTATTTGGTTTTAGCTTGAATGAATTTAGAGTGGGGCCCTGTGGTGCAGACTTCCATACACAAATAATGGTATTTGACAGTGCCATTGTCAAAGGAATCATTATTAAAATGCACTGCTTTGAAGTTTTTGGGAAACAAATAAAACAGAATTCTAAAATTATGTGCTTTTGACTACTGACCAGATTAAATGAGACTTTAGAGCCGAAACAGTACATACTTCAGACTCCGACATCATTTCTGGTCTCCGATCTGTGCAAATAGTCAGAATTACATAATCTACAGTCTTGTGACGTGTGTCTTTTTTGGAAAGGCGTACAGACTTAACAGATCATCAACCTTTCATCTATCATTCTAAATACCTAAAATATCTCACGGTCACATACCCGCATATCTCTGAATAATGTTTGAAATTCTACCTTTTGGGTTCTCTGTTGGTTGAGAGGACAGATGTACTAATGACATCGCTTTTAATTTTTTTTTTAATCCTCTTGTATAGAAGTACAAACTCAGTACATCTACTTAAATGTAAATTTATCCAATTTCACGAATGCAATCCTTATTTTAAGCATGAACAACAGCTGTGACCACTTTGCGCAGTCAAAAGAGCTGCAACACAATGTGTCCCTTACAGCAAATAGTGAAGCTGCGCAGCTTTTAGCTGTCTGCGTCTGACCAGGGCCATAACCAGAGGTGACATTCTACCAAGGTCAAACTTTTTTATATGACTGCTTGGTACTTAGTATTCAACCTCCAAATCTATGTTACACTGCAAACCAACTGAGAAATTAGCCTTTTGTACTTTACCAGAATCTCTGTGGTTTTGTAATGAACCAGCATTAATTCAATAATTAAGGTCCTGGAATGGAATGGGCTGTAGAGTAACACGTTGTAAAAGACTTGCACCACTCGGGTTCGTTGCCCCTTTAAAAACACACACAGGAATGGATTTTTATGAGCTGACGCGCTATTTTTAATTCACAAAAATAAAACAAACACAAAACAAACACCTAGCTCTTTACGAGCACTAACTAAACTCTCTGGAACACCCGACTATAAGTGGGACGGCTAAGCCGTTTCCCCACCAAACACAGAACAACCAAACAAAACCTCACCGGTTTAAACTGCATCCACCTTTCTCTCGACTGCTCGGAAGCAGAGCACCTCTTCTGCCTCCTTCTACTCAGCAGCCCCTAGAAAATTGACTGCTCTTCTTTAATACCCTGCACCTGGTTCTAATTTTCAATTACCACCAGGTGCAGGGGATAATTAACAATCAAATAATTAACAAAAACAATTAAACAATTAACAAAACTAACCAAAAATGTGCATGCGCACATGTCTTACGCAGGGAGGATTTTAACCCCCCTCCCTGCTATGTTACAACGTATATATATATATATATATATATATATATATATATATATATTGTTATTTGGTTTTGCAGGCAACATCAACAAAGAACATCTTCAGACATTTACCCAGATTGGCTTGAATGAATTTAGAGTGGGGCCCTGTGGCGCAGACTTCCATACACAAATAATGGTATTTGACAGTGCCATTGTCAAAGGAATCATTATTAAAATGCACTGCTTTGAAGTTTTTGGGAAACAAATAAAACAGAATTCTAAAATTATGTGCATTATAGAGTTTGAATAGTTAGGTATTACCGTCTGACTGGTATATATTGAACAGCAAACATTTTGCCAGAAAGAATTCTAAACTCTGGTCTTGAAGTAGTAATAAAAAAATTACATTTTCCACAAAGATCCAGGAGAAGATCATAGTCATATATTAAGGTGTAATTGTAGTATTTAAGAGTATTGTGAAAAGCTCTGTTATGTTGCCATGTTTCTATCCTGGAAACAGCAGTATATTCACTTTAAATATCTGTAGATGTACATGAACTGTCCATATTTTAAATGACCTTTTTTAAATAAAAAAGCAGGAAAAAGTATTTGCTAATCACAATAGAGCCTTCTCAAGGCTATATTGTCTGGTAGCTTGGACATAACAGTTTATTTTAGTTATTTTAGTTCCATGAAAGATGAAGCAACTTCCATATTTCACATATTTCATTTTTGGCCACAAATTATAGACAAAATTCCCATCTTATAGACCCTTGATGTATACTTGTACTGTATGGCAATTGGATATAATGCATACAAATATGTTATGTAAGTGATAAACCATGATAAGTGTTGAATCTGTTAAGCTTGAAAAACTGGGTTATTTTCTTACCAATGTCAACACTTTGAGTTGTTTAGGCCACTTAGAAAAAAATGTAAAATGCTAAACTGAAACTGCAAGCCCTTTTGTAAGTGTTACATTTGAAATATGTAATACTATAATTAAAATGTAATACTATAATTAAGAATACAATTTTGGCACGGTAACTTTTAGTACGTTTCACGGATCAGGTGTGGCAAAGAAAACAAGAATTCACGGAAAGTTCACCAAATGTAGTTTTAGCTACATCAACACACACAAGAGCTTTTAAATATACATCAAAACCAATAATATTGTAGCGTTTCGGATTCTTGGGATAGAAATCAGACTGAGGCTGAATTGAATCGAAAGGCTCAAGACGTTTATTTTTACAACAGTGATTCAGAAAATATAGGATAAAGGGAAGGAAACTGGGAGTCAAAAACAAAAATAAAGTGATTATTTCTTTGTTATTTCTCTATTATTTCTCCAGTTAAGCTTTCCCTCTCTCTTTCTATCTCTCCATCCACGCACTCTCTCTCGACTCACTCTTGACTCCCACTCTCCCAGTCATTTCCAAGCACCCCCTTATATCCCCTCGCTCCCGACCCTTATGCCAGAAACCCAGCCCTCATGTCTTTCGCGCCATCTCTGCAACCCATTCCCTTACACACACAAACACAATTACAAGTATTTACATTACTTATAATACATTAACCACGATCCCCCCAGGATCACTACAATATAAAGACTTGCTTTTTACTACTGACCAGTTTGAATGTTACTTTAGAGTACAAAACAGTACATACTTCAGACTCCGACATAATTTCTGGTCTCCGATCTATGCGAATAGTCAGAATTACATAATCTACAGTCTTGCGACGTGCGTCTTTTTTGGAAAGGCGTACAGCCTTAACAGATCATCAAACCTTTCATCTATCATTCTAAATACCTAAAATATCTCTCACTGTCACATACCCGCCTATCTCTGAATAATGTTTGAAATTCTCCCTTTTGGGTTCTCTGTTGGTTTGAGAGGACGGATGTACCAATGACATCACTTTTAATTTTTTTTAATCCTCTTGTATAGAGGTACAAACTCAGCACATCTACTTAGATGTTAATGTATCCAATTTCACAAATGCAATCCTTATTTTAAGCATGAACAACAGCTGTGACCACTTTGTGCAGTCAAAAGAGCTGCAACACAATGTGTCCCGTACAGCAAATAGTGCAGCTGTGCAGCTTTTAGCTGTCTGCGTCTGACCAGGGCCATAACCAGAGGTGACATTCTACCAAGGTCAAACTTTTTTATATGAATGCTTGGTATTTAGTATTCAACCTCCAAATCTATGTTACACTGCAAACCAACAGAGAAATTAGCCTTTTGTACTTTACCAGAATTTATAGATGAGCACCAGCCTTGATGATGCAAAAAGATAACCAAGGACACGATGCCTGGGTCCTTATAGCTAGTTACGGCAATGCGCCTGATGTATCGCATTCATTTGCAATGTATTTTCAGTGCATGACAGACTGCATTTTTTAAAGGAAATAAAGGAAGTGTCTAATCAAAAGTCTTTTTACATCCAATTCCAAGATGTCACTGACTTTCTTTACAAATTCACGATATTCAAGATTTCCAAGACCTCCATGACAAAATCGTAGCCTTAACTATAATTAACTAATTGTTGAAATGATTGTTGCATAAGAAAATGTTTTTCATTTTTCTGTTGAATGGTTTCGTTGACGAATCAAGTTTTCTGTGGATTCGTAACGCAAACTCTGGATTCACTAATTAATAATATATCTGACCCGCACTCCCATTCTCTTCAAAACCACAGCCCAGAAGATTGGCAGAATTAACCAATCAAAAGATAAAAGGGTGGCATCACAGAAATGTATGAATACAATAATGTGGTTGGTTTTACAGGAGATGTTGATGCAATCACACTTACAGCTGTTTAATCATATGGAGAAAGAGGCTCATAAAATGTAATCATCAGATAATAAGGCAGTTATTTCATTTTACACATCAACTCAGTCTTGTATAAACACATACAATGACTATAAGTAGATTAATGCCTAAATAATTCTCTTGGCATTCACACTAGGTTTGCTTTTGAAACATGGTTATGGTTGCTAAGCCTTACTGGCAGATGTAGCATCAGCACTAAGGGGTCTCTTCCTAGACAATTTGTTTATATGTTTATACAAGGATTTTATCTATAAATATTCAATTGTAACCAATCAACCATAATAGCAGTTTAAAATGTAAGATACATGTGTTTATTTTATTGAAAATGTAAATTAAATATTACATTACATGTGAGTATTTTGATATTAAATGATCCCAAATATTTCTAATATTTAGTAGACCATCCTTTACTGTTTTCTTCAAGGCCAAACAACCACAAAATAGGTATCTAATGAATTTATATAGGCTCTCTAGGGGTTATTTGGCACATGCCTAGCATATTAAATCAATCTCTGATTTGTTTCTGCAGCTGTATTTATCTCGCCAATTTTCAATGGGATTAGGGTTATGTGACTAAAAATACCATGGGTGCACATTGATCTTGAGCATGTTAGAGTTTCTGGATGGATTTTAAAAACTTTTTTCTCAATTACTGTATATTCATGAACATTTCTCCACCACCAAAAACCAAGAAACCACCCCTAAATTTAACATTACGACCCTATCCTTCAGAATGTAGTCCCTTTCATGATCTAATAGGTAAACTTCCCATCAGACACATGTTGAATTCTTAAAGGATCCACAAGAGTTACTTCCAAAGGTTACTTTCCTTGAGCACTGTGGCGGAGTGTCCCGCCCCTATATATATTTGTGCACTGTTTTATTATTACATTATGTAACACAATTTTTGTTCCTGGGTAGTAAGTGTTATTTCCTAATTGCTTATGCCTCAAAAGTATAGACAATGGCTATTATTCCCCACAAACTTTGCTTTTGTGACCAGGACAGTGATATTTTGAAATCTACCTATTTCCAATGAGAAAACGGGCGAATTTGTGTCTTTTCGTTCACATAAAGTCAGAAAAAAACAACATATGAATCCAAATTAACATGTATTTATACTAAAGTAATACAAAAATGACTACAAAAGATTTAGAAGTGAGTAGTTTTTCGAGATTTACGATTATACTGTAAATCACTTTCACGAATCAGCCCCCAGATGTAGTCTCCTATCATGTTCTCGTTATACTGTCCTTGGTAGCGGCGTTCAAAGTCCAGTATATCCTGGTGGAAGCGCTCACCTTGCTCCTCCGAGTACGCGCCCATGTTCTCCTTGAATTTATCAAGATGAGCATCAAGGATATGGACTTTGAGGGACATCCTACAGCCCATTGTGCCGTAGTTCTTCACCAGAGTCTCAACCAGCTCCACATAGTTTTCGGCCTTGTGATTGCCCAGGAAGCCCCGAACCACTGCGACAAAGCTGTTCCAAGCTGCTTTCTCCTTATTAGTGAGCTTCTTGGGGAATTCATTGCACTCCAGGATCTTCTTTATCTGTGGTCCGACGAAGACACCGGCTTTGACCTTTGCCTCAGACAGCTTAGGGAAGAAGTCTTGAAGGTACTTGAAGGCTGCCGACTCCTTATCTAGAGCTCTGACAAATTGTTTCATAAGGTCCAATTTGTGGCTCCCACTTGACGTTGTTCCTCCCCACAGAGAACTCGGTCCGCTGTGGCCAGTCCCGCCTGTGGTAGTGCGCCTTGGTGTCCCTGCTGTCCCAAAGGCAAAGATAGCAGGGAAACTTGGTAAAACCGCCTTGGAGACCCATCAGGAATGCCACCATTTTGAAGTCTCCTATGACCTTGATGCCATCTCAGAAAAATGCAGATATGTATCCACTTAGGCAGCTGGAACTAAACTGAACTGGTGGGCTTAAGGCCCCTGTATTTATACTACTATTTATATTACTGGAAAGTTCTAGAAGTTACTCCAAGTTTACTCAGCACTGAATCTATCTGGAATGTTCTGGAAAATAGGTACATTTCAAAATATCACTGTCCTGGTCACAAAAGCAAAGTTTGTGGGGAATAATAGCCATTTTCTATACTTTTGAGGCATAAGCAATTAGGAAATAACACTTACTACCCAGGAACCAAAAAAATAATAATTGTTACACGGTGTTATTTGTATTATTGTTTGCGGTGCAGATAAAAGCACCGCATATTTGTTATTGTTTTATATTTTGTATTTTTAAAAACCTCGTGAGGATGTGTGACTGATCAGCTAGTGATTTATTTAACTAGGTGACAGTCACGCATCCTTACTAAACTCGTGCAGACTATGGCCGAGGGGTAATAAGGTAATTAATTAACAGCTAGTTAACCCCTCGGCCAGAATATAAAAGCCTGCAGCCATCCACGCTAAAGAGGAGAGTGTCGAAGCAGACAATTGCTATATACGTACTGGCTAAAAACCAGCACAATACTTGTTAGGTTGCTTTTTGTTTTGTTGTTTAAATTTTTTGTTTATTTTGTTATTTAATAAAACGCTGAGCACTGTTGCGTTCAGTTCTGCCATTCCATTCACTGTTTTGGTTTCTGTTCCTGGTCCGTGACGCCACCACCCACATGCCACACAACAGCTCGGTCACAAGCACATACAGAATGAAATTGAAATCTGTTCTTATGATTCTTTTTTTTATATAAATGTAGTCGTTGCCAATTATTTGTATTATTTTCTTCCAATTTGAAATGGCCAATTATTTTTAGGCTCAGCTCACCGCTACCACCCCTGCGCTGACTCGGGAGCGGCAAAGACGAACACACGCTGTCCTCAGAAGCGTGTGCCGTCAGCCAACCACTTTTTTACACACTGCAGACTCACCATACAGCCTCCCAGAGTTACAGTGTCGGAGGACAATGCAGCCCTGGGCAGCTTACAAGCAAGCCCGCAGGCGCCCGGCCAGACAACATGGGTTGTCCTTATGATTCCATGCATTCAAAAACGCTTTCTACCTTTCCACACTCCCAGCAAAGCCAGTTGCCTTGACAAACACCCTAATCTTTATCTTTATACAGGCACTTCCCAAACTGACATAGTATTTCACTTGACCTTGGTGACTCTGAGATGATCCGTGAACAGCTAGACCTGGGTCCATCTTCAGAGCTACGGACAGTTTCTGTGAATGTACTCAAAAGTATACATACACTATATCTTGGGTTTCTTTGTAATTTGCCTATGTAAGTGTCCCAATTGTTGTGCTGTGTGAGGATTTCCATGCTCTTATTTCAGGTTTCTTTTACCTGCCATCTAAATGACTGATAAGCTATTGAAAACAACTTTAAATGACATTCATGTCCAATGCAAATATTTGTGTAAACTTTAGGAGCGTATTACTATGCCCGCTGTTCTTTAATTAATAACTTCAATATTACTGCAGTTTTAATTGGCTAGTCCAAAATACTCCGACGGCAGTGGACAATGGTTCAACCTGCTTATACTAGACGGAGTGCATGTACGCATTCTTTTTCTTATCTTCTGATAACAACAACAGGGCAGAACGTCGTTACAATAACTACATAGCAGTAATTCGCCTTACCAAAAATCTTCAGATGACCACAGAGCAGCTTGCCAATATTTCTGGATGATCAAACTGTTTCTTACACCTTCTAAGGACCGAAGGAACAGCATTCAACGACTACGGAGCTACTATCCTGATGAGGAGCAGCCTTTTCATTGTTGAGAGGTACTGGGCTGCCGGGACTGAGTTAATTGAGGTATGGCGCTTGTTGCAATGCAAGTGGGCCTCAAGTTCATTTATACCCTTTGTGGATTGCTAAATATAAGAACTGGGAACTTAGTCTCCAACGCAGATATTTTTGGAGCTGTAGCTAACCAGTGGAATCATGGTGAGTTTACATTTTTTTTATGTATCAGACCGTAAGATTATTGCACAGCGATTAATTTGAAAACAAAAAGGTATCTTATAATTAAGGAAGGGACAACTTTTGTGTTTCTAGACCGAATGTACTGACTTTGATTTACAGTAATTTCCATGTATATCTGCTTGTCAATTGTGGCTTTGTGCCTTAGTTAATTTCGGTAGCTGCATGCCGACCTGTGCCTAGCCACATTTTAAACTAATCGTCAGGTTTGAATAATACCAGCGACAGACAGACTAACCTGATGAGCAGAAGCAACGACAGTGTTGTTATTAAGAGCGCTAGTCCACTTAGCCCTGTCCAGTGGTAAACAAAAACACATTTGGACTTAAAAACGATCTAAATAAAAGTCAGCTTACATTAAAACACAGCAGTCAAGTCCTAAGTGCCGGAACTGCGTCTTTTAGCCCCACACACTTCCAAGTATGATCCAAATATCAGAACGCAAATGAGTTGATGGATCTGAGTACAAATAATGGCACAACCCTATTATTATCATTCTTTTTATGTAATCTGTCAAGCTTTTAATTACTAATTCATTCATTTAGACTCATTGTTTAATAAGGATATATGTTCGTGCAGCCAATTTGTAAACATATTCCATCATTTGTCTGCCTTAGGCTAAATACTGGCTTGTGGCATTTACAGACTGATGCACATTTTGGGAATACCCACAGATGGTTTAGCTATTGATATTTTTACTGCATCTCTCAGCTTAAATTAACTACACAACCTCCTTGTGTATTTTATGTTTCTGCAAGGTGTTAAAAGTATGACTTCACAGCAAGTAATGTAATAGGTCAAGCATAATGGTGTCCAGTTGTAAAAGCGCTATTGTTAACAGGTAAAGTAAGTTATATATACAGTGCCTTGCATAAGTATTCACCCCCCTTGGACTTTTACACATTTTGTAGTGTTACAACCTGGAATTAAAATGGATTTAATTGGGATTTTTACCATTTGATTTACACAAGATACTTAACACTTTGAAGGTGCAAAATATTTTTAATTGTGACACAAAAGTTAATTAAACCAAAAAAAGACATTTGTTGGTTGCATAAGTATTCACCCCCCTGAGTCAATACTTGGTAGAAGCACCTTTGGCAGCAATTACGGCTGTGAGTCTTTTTGGGTAAGTCTCTACCAGCTTTGCACATCTGGATCCTGCAATTTTTGCCCATTCTTCTTGGCAAAATTGCTGAGACTCTATGAAGTTGGATGGGGACCGTTGGTGAACAGCAATTTTCAAGTCTTGCCACAGATTCTCAATCGGATTGAGGTCTGGGCTTTGACTGGGCCATTCTAAGACATTCAGGTTTTTGTTTTTAAACCACTCCAGTGTAGCTTTGGCTGTGTGTTTAGGGTCATTGTCCTGCTGGAAGTTGAACCTCCGCCCCAGTCCCAGGTCTCTTGCAGACTGAAACAGGTTTTCCTCTAGAATTTCCCTGTATTTTGCTCCATCCATCTTGCTCTCAATCCTGACCAGTTTCCCAGTCCCTGCCTGAAATAAAAAAAATGTGTTCTAGAAAGTTCTAGAAATGCGTTCGAGTCCATCTGTGCCCTTGCCCTGTAATAACCTGTACTGCTTGTATAACTTGTGTCTGTACCGCATATCTAACTTGTTTTTGTACTGCATATCTAACTTGTTTTTGTACTGCTTATCTATCTTGTTTTTCTCAGAATGTTATGGGAAAGGGATAGCTTACAGAAATGATTCACAGGGCGAGCCTCGAGAAAGTGATCTGGCCAATTACTCTCTCGCACGCAGAAGCCTAACTTGGTAAGCTATAAAAGAGCGGGTTCCTCCCCTACTCTGGTGAGAGTCAGCCGTGAGGATGTGCGCAGTCCTGCTCGGTATTTTTGGAGACAGCTGCTTTCTCTTACCAGGGTCGAGGGGCTCTCCCGATCTGCTTGGAAGGGTAAGGATTAGTTCAGTTGCGTCTCTATGAGTATATTATATCTCTGATTAATATATTCTTGTATGTGTGTTTGTCTATTATTGTATCAAGGGTGTGAAATAAAGCGGACCTTATTTGGAATTACTCTGTGTAGTAATTGTCTTATTCACCTCCACATCAACTTCCTTCTAAATTTAAAGTAGTTAAAATTTCACACAACACTGCCGATGAAAAGCATCCCCATAACAGGATGCTGCCACCACCATGCTTTACCGTAGGGATGGTGTTCTCAGGGTGATGAGCAGTGTTGGCTTTGCGCCACACATAGCGTTTTGCACTAAGGCCAAAAAGTTCAAGTTTGGTCTCATCAGACCAGAGAACCTTTTTCCACATGTTTGCTGTGTCTCCCACATGCCTTTTGGCAAAATCCAAACAGGATTTGATATGGGTTTTTTCAGCAATGGCTTTCTTCTCGCCACTCTTCCATAAAGCCCAGCTTTGTGGAGCGTCCGGGTTATAGTTGTCCCATGGACGGTTTCTCCCATCTCAGCTGTGGATCTCTCCAGCTCCTTCAGAGTTACCATTGGCCTCTTGGTTGCTTCTCTGACTAATGCCCTCCTTACCTGGTCACTGAGTTTTGGTGGACGGCCTTCTCTAGGCAGAGTCGCGGTTGTGCCATATTCTTTCAATTTTTTAATAATGGATTTAACCGTGCTCTGGGGGATGTTCAAAGTTTGGGATATTTTTTTATAACCCAACCCTGATTGGTGCTTCTCCAGAACTTTATCCCAGACTTGTTTTGATAGCTCCTTAGTCTTCATGATGCTGTTTGTTTAGATATGCTCTCTAACAAACTCTGGGGCCTTCCAGAAACAGGTGTATTTAATCTGAGATCATGTGACACTTTAATTGCACACAGGTGGACTCCATTCAACTAATTATGTGACTTCTGAAGGCAATTGGTTGCACCAGAGCTTATTTAGGGGTGTCACAGCAAAGGGGGTGAATACTTATGCATCAAGACTATTCAGTTTTTTATCTGTAAATAATTTTGAAAAATATGTAGATTTTTTTCCACACTCCGACATTATGGACTATTTTGTGTAGATCAGTGACAAAAAATCCCAATTAGATCCATTTTAATTCCAGGTTGCAACACTAGAAAATGTGGAAAAGTCCAAGGGGGTGAATACTTATGCAAGGCACTGTGTGTGTGTATATATATATATATATATTTTAAGAATTCCGAGAGCAGCATTCCATTCTAGCACCTCGGGGATCGGAGACCAGTGAGTTAACTGTTGGACTACAGCAAGCAAAGTACTTTAATAAAAAATTACCTGAGACTCCCCTTTATGCCGTCTCGTTAAGTTTCATTGAGTTCACTGTCATTTCTACATGGATCCAAATCTCACCAGACAGCTGTTTTCTGATAACATTTTACCTCTTCCTGGCACCCCTCCAGCTACTGTTTCTATACCAGTATCTGTCCGAGTCCTGTCATATCTCCAAAACAACCACAAGTACGATCCTGTTATTTTTGACTATTGCATTCTTTATCGTTAACAATAACATTTCGGTAATTGCTTCTCAGAGATTGCTGTTTCAGTCTATTTGACAAACACATTCAATCGGATCCGAAGTCCATTGAAGCTAAAAGAATCAGACATACTAAATCCCAACTGAAATCCTGAAATAAAATAACATTTGGATGGGTTTGCATCTGGCCTTCCCAATACAGGATATACACTCAACTTGGTTCACTGCCAAGTACAGTAGCAACTGCAGTTTGTACTGTGCAGCAGTCTTTTTCCACTCCGTCCACAACAGACGGGAACTCTCATTCAAGCAACAACTTTTCAGTTTTCTTTTTAGGATATATACCTAAAAACCAAAATAGCCTTGCTTCACTCCATACACAGGCCTCATCCTAGAATATGTTTCTCAAAGTATTCTTGGATTTCTGTGCTGTGAAAATTTCAATCAGATCTTCCACCTTCCACCAGATCAATCCTTCAAGAGACATTACTTCAACAAATATCACTAACAACCAGGTCATGTATTCAGTTAATTTAAAAATTCTTTGGAAATGGGGTTTTGTGTTGTCAAAACACAATCTAATTTATTTTCATTACCATTGGTCTAGGTACTCAAGCATTTGAAGTTTATCCACTGCTCCTTCACTATTCCTCACAGAGGAGCACTACAGTGCTTCCCATTCCTGGTTTTCAAATTGTCTTTCCAAGATCTTCGAACCTTGCTGCTTCAAAACTCAAGACTTTTCTGGAGACAACTTGGGATAGGAGCTGCAACCACGGTGACAACAATAGCATTTCATATCATTAAACATTTGTAAGTCACCTTGGATAAAGGTGTCTGCCTAATAAATAAATAATAATATATTATATTATATATTATATTAAATGGTCCTCTTCAGCTATGGACTTCCATTCCGATGTCTAATTGCCGCAGCAGAAAGTATGTTCAGTATGTTAATATGTGCTATAGGCCAAGATTTACCAATATAATTTAATTCAGCATAATATGAATATGCAGAAATTGCTATTGGTGCTGGTTTTACACCAGCGCAATACTTTTAGTATTTCTCCAGTGTTTGTTTTGTCTGTCTGTTTTGGCCATCATGCCATTTTCTTTTGTGTGCAGTGTTTTGTTTTGTTAAACCTTTTGATTTACAATAAACCGGCGCAACCGCACATTTACTCACACTACTGTAGTCATTTCCTTCCTGGTCTGATGTCACCACACAAGCCATCGTGTCACACTGTCAAATAACAGAGATTTCCTTCCCACACATTGCAGGTGACAGTGGTTATGAATTCAAAACATAACACCTAACGGACCTTTGGGTTACTAAAAACATGATTGAAATGTCTGAATTTGTCTGTTTGGTGCACAAGGTATTCCCTGAAGAAAGTCTGCTTGCTGCATGCTGTGTCTGCACAATATTGCAATCAAGCTACAAGTTTAGCTTCATGATGCCATTTATTATCCAGTTCAAGTGCATAAGGATATGTTACCTGTGTTTCCACCACCTGAGGAGCCTGGCATATTGGCTGTGTTAGAAGATAATTTTTCTATTTTATATGTTGCTTTGCTTCGTCTGTGTATTTTCTTTTTTCTCCTAATCAATTTTTTAAAGTTCTGAATATAAAGGCAAGCTAGTGGAAAGTTACTGGTATGGACACATTCCTTATTTGGGTATGATATATGGAGGTTGTTGCTGTCTTATACTCTTCTGTTATAATCTCTTGTATTAGTAAATATTATTAGCAGGGTGTGTGTGTGTGTCAAATGCATGAATTGTGAGTATGTTTATTAGAAGGACCAAGAGGGTACCAACCTAAACTGGAAAACAATTACAAAAAGAATTGTTGAAGAATGATATAACCACAGGTTAGGTACCAAAAGTCTTGTTTAGGACCTTTGTTAGACCAGAGAAGAAATGAAGACAGCACACTCTGTTGTATCCAAAATTGATAATTATGTGCATGAATGCCTTTTTCGTATTGGAGTTTAATAAGGCATTAGTATTAAACTGGCTAATTGTTCTTGAGCTAATCATTCTGGGTAAACCACAAAATAAGACTCATACCAGTGAGCCTCATCAACAATCAAGGAATATTAATTCATATACATTTTCCATAAGGCAATGGCCTGTCGTTCGATTAAGAATATGCCCACAGATACCCAGCTTATGAAGTTATAAAATGATAAGAAAATGAAAACAGTTGAGCTAAAACTGAGCTGGTTTACCTTTTTTTCCTTCAAGGAAGAACCCCCCCCCCCCCCGATCTCTAATCTAAATACTGTCAGTTTAATATCCTTTCTTCTTTTCCCTGGCATGTTGATTATAATCTTTCTGAGAACTTCCAAGTTCTGTACTGTTATTACAACGCTGATGTTTAATCATTTTCCAGTTAGTTGTCTCCAATTAGCTTTCAGCTAAATTCCCTGCTGGCTGTTGGTTATTATCTGACTGCCAGTCGTATGACTGCCTTGTGAGTCTATCGACTTTCAATTCTGTTTGGTTCACAAGCTCTCTAGAACATTAATGAAAATAATTAAGTGATACAGACAACAACAAAACATGTAATACAGGGGTGATTTTGAAAAATAAATTATGCAAACCATAGAATACATGCTAGATAAACCCATCTTTCATTCATTGCTCTTTATTGTAAGAGCATCTAGTGTACTTAAGCAATACCTTTAGGACTGGTAAAGTGTATGAAGAAAGAAAAAAAAGGAACCGCGAGTGGATAAATGCCTGGGACATATTCGAGTTGTATTGTTACAGGATATGATTCTCATTTAAATATGTGCCACTCAGCAGTAGTATCTGTGACTGTTAAATGCATATGACCAGGTTTATATATGATACTGAAACCTGTAATATATTAGCCTGAGCTACTAACATTTGGGAAAATAATGTGCCAGGGTATAAGGGGAAACTAGCCCCCAACTACAAAAAGCATGCCTCTGAACCCAAAAGTAGATACTCTGGTATGCTTAGTACTTAACTTTTTAACAATGTTTGTGTAGAATAAAAAAAGACAGAGGGCAGAGGGTTAAAAGGGCTACAAAGAAGTGCATATTTGCAAGAACATCTTGAGTATATGAATGAGTGAAAGGAGTTTAAGGACTTCAGAAATCTACACAGAGTGGATGTAAACTCTTTTAATTAAGAATATTTTTTTACGTTGTGCAGTACATCTATAGCCATTTATATGTAAATGTTTCCTTTTGCAAAAATATGTATTTATAATAGAGGTCGGCACGGGTACACCCCAAAAAATTACCTGATGTTTTAAATTACCTGACGCTACCCGGGTCTCATTTTACTATCCAGGTTTTGATTTATTAATTTGAGAATTTAAAGAAAATGTACAAAATATGACAGTGCAGTTGTAAGCGTGGGTCTCTGGCCGGCATAATAAAGACAATGTTAAAACAAGCTTTTGCATTAAGCCTTTTCTTAACTGACAGGGTATCAATGTTTTACAGAAAACAACACAGAGAGTGGCAAGTACACCTCAATAATAATAACTGCAGCGACTAGACTCAGGAACTAAATCAGAAACAAAACAACATAACAGCAGTGCAAATCAGTTACAGTGCAACTAATATGGTAGCATATGCGACTAAAAATGTGTTTGTGCGAACGTAAATTTTAATTTAGGCGCACGTGTGCCACTAGAAACTCCGAAAGGTTGACTATAAAAAAATAAATGTGATTTTTTTTTTAGCTGACAGTATAAAACATAAAATAAATAAATAATACAAAAAAACAGATTTATAAAATAAATTCTCATAGCTCAATCGTAATGCACTCTGGGAATGTAGTTTATTGATGTCCACTGCCCACTGTTAATCACACATTAAAAACTGCAAATCCCATACCCCGCCAATTTCACTGATTTATCAGTGCGGTGGCTACTCGTTTCCAAACAGTTTGAAAACTTGCCAAACAAAGATGAGGAAAATAACAAATTATTTTCATGTGATTGGAGAGGTTTCAAAAGAAAACCGTGATGAACAAAATTCAGATATGTCGACGCCTTTACAAGAAATGAGCAATGAACGTATTTATTATTATTATTATTATTATTATTATTATTATTATTATTATTATTATTATTATTATTTCGATGTTTCCAGTACAGAAAAAGGTTACACAAGTCTACAGTTCTGAAGGGACTAAATGTATGTGTACTATATAGTATTTAATTATGTATCATGTACTTAAAACATTAAGTGATTTTTTTTTTAATTATTACCCGTGCCGACCTCTAACTTAAAACATAATATCTGTTTTTCAAAACAAACACATTTTTATATTTTACTTGTGAATGCTTTTCAAGGTAATCAAGAATTATATGATCCATACCAAAAGGGTTAACCTGGCTTATGTCCTGAGCAAAAAAAAAAAAAAACCTCATAAACATATTACAATCATCATTACCCTTTTAAAATCAATCTCGGACCAAATTGGAAAAGAGCACCTGCTGGAACATAATTTTTTTTTGTATTTCAAGACATTATTTAGCCTGAGGCTTTCAAAGATAAGGCACATTAAGTGCCACTGCAGCAGCTCTAGAGAAAAGCCTATTAATCCACTAATCCAATAGCATTTATGACTAGGTGAATATCCAACAGGTTCCTTTCACAATGGCTAAAATGTTGGACGAAAAGACTAACAACATGAATCATTTAAAAAGTGAAAACCAGCGAAAGCACAGACATGCATTAATACTCGTACACTTGCTGCATTGCATAGAATTTTAAGAACACTATTTTAACCCTAGGATGCAGCCCTGGGTCCAAGAGACCTGCCATGCATTTTTGTAGAGCAGTAATTTCGTTATAGATACATATATTGCCATGACCCTCTTTCTATTCTTCTACAATTTAGTGACAAATGCTTCTGTAGGATAGTTCTGGTGGGTGTGGTAACTTTATTAATTGATAATGAATCAGACAACTGTACTTTTATAATTATTCGAATTACACAGTTTATTGATTCATGAAAGATTATTCTTAACAGATGATTATAGTCAATACATGATTACATTTATTTAAATCCATTGGTTATTCAAGATACAGAAACATCACAATTATTGCAACCCATTTTTCTAGTCGAATAATGGTAGTCACCTAACAAGTGATAATCCAGGTGGCCTATGGTCCTGTGGTACAATGTTCTGGATGTAGCTAGCCTGAATGCTTACTTGCTGTACACATCACAGCATCCAGAATAAAGAGAAGGGCTGAAGCACAAGTGATACTTTACAAGAACTTGTAAGAGAAATGGTCACACCAAACATGAGAAGCAGGTCGGAAGGCAAATAATTCAAATTCTGATGCTCTCACTAACTTACTGCGTGACATCATATTTTATAATTTCAAGTTCAATCACAGTTGGATAATCTATGATCTAGATATACAGTATGTAAAAATGTGAGACATATACTGTATGTAACCATTTTTCAATGAATACCATATTTAATTAATTCCAGGATTGTGGTCTTCAGAATGGACCATAAGTCATAACTTTACAACCTGTTCCCATAGGTTTAAATAGGGGAGTTCGAGTGGACAAGCCCCCCCCCCCCCTTCCTTGACCTGGTATTTGTTTTGTCCTGTAATGCCTAAACACAGTACATCTCAGACAAGCTGTGTAGAGGTTATGAAACTGCATCCCTGTGATTGCCCTGTAACTTGCACCTGCTCTCTAGCTTTGTAAATGATGCTGACTCGATGTTGGAGCTAGAATGGCATCAGATTCAGAATCTCTTACCGATTCTTTGTCGCTGGGGAAGATGGATTGGATGGTGTTGCACATACTCTTGCCATTCATTGACCCACTTCTCTAGTAGGCTACATTTACTTTTACTCCAGGGAAACTCGTTTGGTGAGACTGACACACCATAACCGTAAGTAATTTAACTAAATGATAGGACACAAAAATAGTTTCTCATGGCATTCAATCACAGACAAAAAGGGTGTGCTTTGCTGGCGTTTCCCTGTTGAGAGTAAGGAGACTGAAAGAGTAAATCAATTGATTAAAAGACCATCCATTTCACTGTGCAGAGTGTGCAATAAAAATAGCAGGTCTAACTGCTTTGAACTTTACGCTGTTGTCTGCCTCTTCTTCTTCTTCCCTGCTGGAGCCCGCCATAGCCGGCCACTACAATATGTATTGATATCCTTCTGTAGCTTGTCAATAATAAGCCTGCTAAACAAACAGTAGGCTAATGCTAAGAATTGGTACTCACACTACTAACTGTAGTACATGTTATAATGTTAGTGTCACAGTAGGAATATGTTATTATCTTTGTAATAACAAAAAGTACACTTTTGATTTGGCATATTCTATACAACATAATTTCCAGAGTGCACTAGATCACTCTCTTAAAAAAAAAAAAAATCTCTTGCAATTGTGCCCATTCCCAAGTTCTCTTTGCTCCCTTGCCAATGAAGTTAGAACCATACCCCCCATAAAAAAGACTGGGGACACCCATGCTGTTCCTAATATCATGGAACTCAAATAATTTGTGCAGTCTTGAATATAGATCCTTCCAACCTAGTGCCATCTTTGAAAGTCTTTCAAAGAACTACAGTACTGCCTTCCTCAAAGTAACTAACTTTGACTTGCAACAGCGAGATTCTGTTTTACAAGACATACAGTACTCAAAAACTGTGTGTTAGTGGGAAGAATCAAAATATGGACGAAACATTACAATTTAATATAATCTGTTTAATCTTTTCCATGGATGTTTGGGTTATGCTTCATAATTACTTATTTAGAAAATCTGTTATTACTGTACCCCTTTCTGTGTGCTTCAGGCAATGTAAAGACTCCAGAGCTAAAAACATTAAAGTCAGCTGTTGGTGGCCGTCAGTCAGACTTCCCTACTCACAGACCGCTTACTGTTTGAGAGTGCCACTTGTGGCTCATTTGCTTGGAACTATCTGGTTTCTTTAAAAGTAACATCAGTGGAATGCCAATCAGACATTATGAGTGACAAAAAAGAAGGAAGAACTGCTGAAGCATGAACTTACATGTAACCTAGATGTGCTATAATGAAATACATTCCATCTGCTCTAAAAAGGCAAAATATGTGGAGTTGGCTTCTATAATGTAACATCTAGGAAACAAATTCTTTTATTTTTTTCTAGGTTTGTAGGGAAAACAGTTACTTAATTCTTAAGCTGCATCCACACTGGACGCGAGCAAATAACTCACTGCAGTCAAATAGGGGTATCCACACCAGACGCCAGCGACGTCGTGTTGAGAAAATTTCACGTCGCTAAAATAGAACCTGTTTCTGTTTTGTTTTTTCGTTGCGCAACTGGAATGAAACTGACCAATCTGAAGCAAGGTTAACACCCTTGAAACACGTCAAAAACACATGCCTCAAAACACGTCACGCCTGAAAACAAGTTAATCATTTTATGTAATACCAGTAGTCGTGGCTTGCAGGTGGTGCATTTAGCAGCACAGAGACATTTTCTTTCAGATTATGCAAGTTGCATAAAAATAGGTTTATTAAAAAGCAAAAATAAACTGGACCATACATGTAGTCTATATATTCCACATTTAAATGAAAAATGTGCACTTTTGCTGGCTTTTAAAACTGACACAAAAAAAGGTCCTGCATTCACACAACTTGAACATGTGACCTAATTTTAAGCTATGGCTTTTTTTGTTTTGTTTGTTTGCTTTTATGATAAATAATGTTTTATTTACTATATGGCACAAATCTGTGACAAGAAGAATGTCTTTACATATGCATAAAGTGAACACATGCATAAAGAGATTCACCAAACAAACACAAATATTATCGAGGTCCTACTATTCTATACATTGTAAAACAAAGCCAGCAATACATTTGTATTCTATGTGACACATCCCAACGTTATCAAGATCATAGTTTTGAAGATTATGAGCCATATCTGTTCACCGGACTGTTTTAAAAGGAAAAACTAAATAAAAGTCTTGGGTCTTGCCATGGCACACAACCTTCTTCTGTGTATAAGTATTCATAAGTAAATTAAGTCAGAGACGGCTCAAACACTCACCTATGATCTGATGCGTCACAATCTTAAAAAGCGTTTACGATCAAGTAGAAAAATAGATTTGCAGAACGGCATCAGTAGAAATACAAGGTAAGTGGTGACTTGTGCATAATAACACGGATAATAATAATAATAATAATAATAATAATAATAATAATAATAATAATAATAATAAAGACAGTGATTATGTATGCTTAACAACAACAACAACAATGTAAAAGAAGAAGAATGTTGCACTTTAAAATACTTAAAGAAGTTAATAGAAATGATCAATGAAGGAATTGGTAAATAAACACAATCCAGATTGCAGTAAGTTGTATATATAAATGTATAACAATGAAATAATTTTGTTGAAAATATCAGTTCAACTATACTGCTATTGTCCAGCTGTCTGCTGACTGCTGGAGATGTACCGGGCTTCAAATCAGACTACAGTACTACTACGACTGGTGCCATGAAGAAATAATAAAAAATAATACTACAAGTACAACTGTACAATTACTGCTAATATATGATAACAATACAACTGTTGGATATATAGGGATGTTCAATAACTGCGATCTATGGGTTTTACAAGTCCAACATTTATTTTACAATGGAGTTGCTGGAGGTCAGGGTGGTAACCTTTTATCAAAACAAGACTTGTTTTGTAATGGAGCAGCCCATCTCTAGTATGTCCAATAGGAATGCATGGGCGGGGTCATGAATTTATTTCCAGTCTTTTGGATCGTTTCCAAGTCGCGTCTGGTGTGGATTGACATTCAGCAACTTCACAGAATAATTTAGCAACTTCACAAATTAATTAAACGGAAAGATGCAATTACACGATTGCCAGTGAGCATACTTAGATGTTTGCTGCAATTTATACATTGAAAAAACAGACCCCCTCCCAAAATCAAATAATGTTTAGCATATTTTCAAGATACGGTTATCTATTCAGAGATACCAGGGTATTTAGTAAGTAAGAGGTCTGTGAGGAAAAATGGGCAATACAATCCCCACCCCTAGTCTTGATGTAAATCATTTGTCGTTTCCATAATTTGCACCGGTACTGTAAGTTAGGTCATACAAAAGTTGATCAAATGCACAAAGATCTTAAGGAAATTAATAAAGTTGTGTAACTTTGTGTACTGCATACATTCAGTTATGCACTAATCCAATACATTATTCGAAAGGATGGTCTTTAAATTTCAAAAACGTGGCTATTATTTATTATAATAGTTTTACAAGACGCCAGTAACATCTAACCAGGGTTCCCCTATTTGACAACTGCATTACAATGCCATCTATATTACAGATCAGGGGGGCAATATTTAAGTAACTTTGAGTTCTGCATATGTTGTCATAAATTCATTTTTCACAGCATCACTGAAGTTTAGGTATATAACGTGTCTTTCAATACAGATTTTAGTGTCACTGTACAGACAGTGATCCTACCAGCTTCAAACATTTTAATCATGTTCTGAACAACTCTGATTAAAAAAAAAAAAAAAAACGGTTTCCTTAAATAATATAAAACCCATACTTCATACCTGTGTGAAATAATGTATTCAAGATTATGTATCTGTTTAAGAGAATATTTTCTTCTTGTGTGGAGTTTGAAACATATGCAAATCCCCAACAATGCCACACAGCTAAAGATTATAGTTTATTTTAAAATATAATAAATATATATTATAGAAAATTGTTTGAACTTGCTGTTCCCTTTATAGTAATGGGATTGACAAAGCCTGCATTTCAAATAAACCCCCCCCTTACCTGGTTTAAGACACAGTCGCCCCATCTGCACCACCGTCAAAACTGCTCGACGCTAAACATGCAAATGAGGCCACAGTCCGGATGTTATGCCGACCACTGGCATGGGCAAAGGCAGTTTACTCCTGTTTGCGCCATTTTTCATCAAAATCAGGGGCAAACGCGATTTGCCCTACCATTAGAAGTTTGCCCCATCATTAAAATCGGACCCGTAGAATTCAAAAGAACTCAGAACCACTATTATAAACATAACAAAAGGTAAGAATAAAAATAATAAAATTATATTTTTTATTACATTTTCCCTTCAATGATCACAAACCTAAAAGTAGTAAATTAGGAGATGAGAAAGTGTGTGTGTGTGAGAAAAGGGCTGTGGATTCCATTCACAAATATTGTCTATCCAGGGCTTGTGAAAACTCAAAAGGGACATTACATTTATGACAGATAATTCTGTCAGCATTGTGCATAGAGGCATTATTTAAAATACTTAGATTGTGTCTATTGCACATCTATGCTTAGATCATAGATATAGATGGAATGTATTGGCTTATTTTTCATCACCAAAAAAGCAAGATCTTTATATATATTGGTGAATAACAATAACACAAGTATATCCGTAACATACCCCCCCTACCATGACTGTACATTTTAAATCTGAGGTGTCATCATGATGAAAACGTGATGACCATGACATATATCAACAACATGCACAGATTAGTAAAGAATATGAATTACAATGAAATATTAAATCACAATTGTCCAGATATGTGCAAAAACGCAAGGGTGACATACAGATGGACGGATGGACAGATTTTTTCCCAGAATATGATATCCTAAATAATGTTATTCCAAGTTTCATGACAATTGGAAAAGCGGTTCTTCAGACATATACAAATTGTGTTAAGTGCGATATAAGTATGACATTACATATAATTCATATTTCTATCATGCATTTCAAATATTTTGTGTCATACACTGCTGGACAGCTTACAATAAATTTTCCACACTGTCATTTTCTTCCTATACTCACAGCTCAGTACTGACATGCCAATTGTACCATTATGCCATGCCATTACATTTTTGTGGAAATCTACCTCTAAATTCTGGGAACATCCTTGCAATTGATTGGTGACCAAATAGGTAGGTATAGCAGTTCAGGACAAAATTGCAAATTAGGACATTTTGACAGTTTGACTTCCACATATGTTATATACAACAGGATTTCATGAATTATTGTACTAGCTTCCTTATAGATAAATAAGTCACCCACCAAACTACAATACAAAACCTAAAAAAGGGTTAATTTCTTTATTTTACATTACATTTTTTGTCAGTTGATTAGAGCATTAATCATATCAGAGAACATTTTCAAACAATCCAATTTCGTTTGTAAAACTAAGCTTCTGATTTTAAAGTTAAGTTAATTAATCACCTTGAGAATATGAAGCACAAATCATCTTCTATGCTCAGCAGGTGGTAGCAAAGTAGGTGAAACTTAGCAACATTAGTAAAGGTAAAAATTATTACAAACAGATTGGAAATATGGGTGCATACAATGGTGGAGTGTTGTCCAAAATGGCATTGAACACAAACAAACAAACAAATAAAAAGCCAGAAGACATAGACACAAAGGAAGATTAAATATTTTAAGTTTCTGTAATTTTTTCTTTTGTGCATTATCATCAAGATGTCTGATAGGTCCTGCATGAGAAATTGTAATAAATAAATAAAGAGCTTTAGAAATCTTCAGTAGAATGATTTTCCTTTCAGGGAATATTATTCTTGGCTTTTGATACCATGCTTGCTGCAGGCGAAGACTTTCAAAGCTCACAGTGCTGAAAAATTGCCAAGCTCTCAAAGACCCCCTACTGTGCACGTCAAACTAAGAAATCTCTCTGAACTTGCAGAATTAAATTAATCTCCCTATCTCTACAGCCTCCCCTTGTGCTGAAAAGCTTTGTCCTTGTTTTTAACAGCCTCCTATTCTCTAACAGCGTATAACTGGAATTCTTTTGTAACATTTAATGAAAAAAATTGAATTTTAAGAAGCTTAACTAAAAGAGAGACTTGGGGGAGAGGGATGAAACCCACAGGAAACCATTATGCCACTTTCTGACAAACTACACTAAACTAAAACTAAAAGGTTGAAATGAAAGTGCTAAAAAGTCAAATTACAATTTTACTTAAGTGTATTTTATTTTAATGGTACATCAGTGGAATGAACTAAAGTGAAAAATGTCAGGAGGCTGCTTACTTTTTGGCGATTAGGGGCATAGTGTTCCAAAAGATCTTTAAGGTATATAGAGGAGCAAGACCATTTAAAGCCTTATAAATTAACACCTTAAAATTTTAAAACTAACAGGAAGCCAATGCAAGGATGCCAGCATAGGAGTGATATGCACTTGCTTCTTGACCCGAATTAAAATTCTAACTGCAGCATTTTGTACAAGTTGGAGGCGAAAAATAATGTTGTGGCTAGTCCCAATGAAAAGACCATTGAAATAATCAATCCTAGAAGATATAAAAGCATGCATTAATCTAGTCTTGCAATATTTCTTAAATGAAAAAAAGGAAAATTGATGGTGCATGCGCAGAAAACAGTTGAACGCTTCGCATAGTACAGAGTAGAAAGGTGCAATTATAAAATCTGATTTATTTGCATTAGACGTCAGATTTTATATGTTTTTCATTTTGTTACCATTTAATTGAATTTCATTTTGATGATTTACTACTGTAACTTCTATATACATATAAATATAAAAAACAACAAATGAATATTGCCCCGTCCATTAACGTTTGTGTTAGTGCCAGTGGTCGGCATAACTTTTGGGGGTGTGGCCTCATTTTCATGTTAGTTATTTGGAGGTTGGACAAAGACAATTTTGTAGAAATTGAAACTTACATAAACCACAAACCTACATGTATCTTAAAACGGTCATAATAAAATGTTTAGGTGTGGATTTTAACCCAATAAGTACCAAAGACTTACAAATATTGCGGTCAACAAAAAAGTTAAAGAGGCTTTAGGCTTGTGAGATCGGAGCACACTTACGCACGCACAGAACGTCTGTGCTGTGTGGGGACTCGCTGTGGTGTGGAGAATAAAAACATAATTGGACTTTCCAAATTGGAGGAAAAATAAATAAAATAATAATTGGTCACTCTAAATTATATTTAAAAAAAAAACATATCAGTGTGTTCCTTTTAAAACAAGAAATGCTGCACTTCCCTCATCTTTACAATTGAGTACCAATTAATTTCAATTAACTTCCACATTGAAGAATTGAAGATTTGTCTCAGTCGCTTGGTTGGTGCTCCCGTTGCTGAAGTATGAGTGTTAATCTTCACAGTGACAGATTTCTTAAAAGTGCCTAAAAAATACGAATTGTGGGTGTTGTCGAGTGATTGAAATTTTGAAAGTCATTGACAGGAATGTCTTTAATTTCTTTAGTTTCTCTGAGATACGAATGTGCCAGCTTTACATCATTTCTTTTTATTTTTTTACATATTCTCATTTTGTTGATCATTAATGAACATTTCTCTACTGTGGGTGTTGTCGAGTGATTGAAAATGAGACATTTTGTGTTTGAATTGAAAGTGGTCTCGAGGAGTCGAATGGGTAAAAGTTCAAGTATATTTTCCTCTAGAAAAATTATGACATTTTGACGTCACTACGGTGCTGTTCTGTCTTTTTTCGAATGGCTCAGGATGCAAATATAGCCTTCATCCATGTATTATATATATATATATATATATATATATATATATATATATATATATAGTGCCGTGAATAAGTATTTGCCCCCTGTCTGTTTTTCTGCATTTTTGCACATTTTTCACCTTGTATTTGGTCAGATTGTTTAGTGGGTTGTAGTAGTATACAGAGAGAGTCTGAGAGAAAAAAATGACACCAAAGTTTGGTGCTTCTTTCAATTAAAGGGATAATTAGGATCAGCTGTTTGAGTACTTTGGTTAACAACTAGGCCTGATTTGGGCCCTGCCCAATATAAATCTGACTAACTTTGGCCCTTACCATCACAGTGAAGTTGGCAGCACACAGGTTCTAGAGGCACATCATGCCACGAACAAAATAAATTCCTGAAGACCTCCGGGAAAAAAGTTGTTGATGCCTATCAGTCTGGAAAGGGTAACAAAGCCATTTCTAAGGCTCTGGGGCTCCACCGAACCACAGTCAGAGCCATATTGTCCAAATGGAGAAAGTTTGGGACAGTAGTGAATCTTCCCGGGTGGCTGTCTTGCCAAAATCTCTCCAAGAGCAAGGCGTAAAATCGTCCAGGAAGTCACAAAGAACCCTTGAACAACATCCAGGGATCTGCAGGTCTCTCTCGCCTCGGCTAAGGTCAATGTTCATGACTCCACCATCAGAAAGACACTGGGCAAAAATGGGATTCATGGCAGAGTAGCAAGGCGGAAACCATTGCTCACTAAGAAGAACATGAATGTTCGTCTCAAGTTTGCCAAAAAGCACTCAAGAGTTCTGGAATAATGTTCTATGGACAGATGAGTCAAAAGTGGAACTTTTTGGCCGCCATGGGCCCTGTTATGTCTGGCGAAAACCAAACACTGCATTCCACAGTAAGAACCTCATACCAACAGTCAAGCATGGTGGTGGTAGTGTCATGGTTTGGGGATGCTTTGCTGCATCAGGACCTGGATGCCTTGCCATCATTGAAGGAACCATGAATTCTGCTCTGTATCAGAGAATTCTACAGGAGAATGTCAGGCCATCCGTCCATGAGCTGAAGCTGAAGCGCAGCTGGGTCATGCAGCAAGACAATGATCCGAAACACACACGCAAGTCTACATCAGAATGGTTGAAGAACAAGAAATTTAAAGTTTTGGAATGGCCTAGTCAAAGTCCAGACCTAAATCCCACTGAAATGTTGTGGCAGGACCTGAAACGAGCAGTTCATGCTCGAAAACCCACAAACGTCACTGAGTTGAAGCAGTTCTGCTGCTAAAGGTGGCGTAACCAGTTATTGAGTCTAAGGGGGTGATTACTTTTTCACACGGGGGCATAGGGTGTTACATAACTTTCTTTAATAAATAAATGAAATATGTATCACATTTTGTGTTATTTGTTCACTCAGGGTCCCTTTTATCTAATATTAGGTTTTGGCTGAAGATCTAATAACATTCAGTGTCAAAAATATGCAAAAATGCAGAAAATCAGACGGGGCAAATACTTTTTCACAACACTCACTGTATATATATATATATATATATATATAATAGTAAATTAATATTAATATTACATTATATAAATATATATATATATATATATATATATATATATATATATATATATATAATTTATTACAGTAGTAACTGCTGTACATTTGCATTTGTATAGCAAAATATCATGTTTATTACCATACACTGCAGCATTTTGCTACATTTCGTACATACCTTGGACATAGTGGGGTAGAATTTCAAAGGCGACTAAGGACTTGAGATGGGTGTAACTCAGCTTTTTAGACGTTTGGACGGGGGTCTAGTGTAAGAGTGATTTTCTAAAGCTTCTAAAATCTTCACCTGATGCACTTAAGCATCTATTGTGTCTAATGACCGCATTAACATTTTTGCGAGCGAAAAAAACAACTAAAAATGCATCTATGTACAGGCATTTTATCATGGTTTGGTTTTTTGTGATCTATGCAATTTCTATTTTAAGTGTGTTGCCTTTATATATGTATATATATATATATATATATATATATATATATATATATATATATATATATATATATATATATATGCTTGTGTAATTGCTGCCTGCTTTTATGTTTGTTGTGTTTTGGTGCTGCTGTTTTAAACTGTACAGCGCTTTGAGATGCTTTGTTTTTAAGAGCTTTATAAAATAAAGATTATTATTATTTTACATATTGGGTATTACCGATATTTCAATTAGGCTGTCGTTAATAAAACATTTCTAATGATACGATTAAGAAAGACATAGCCTTTTGTTTTCAATGTACTGTAACTGATATATTTGTCAATGGTAGCCTAAATGTCTTTCATAATATTAATTTATATACTGCTATAGGGTATTGGTTCGCACAGAGCTTTCCCTGCAATGGCAATGCTTTCAGTTTCCTAATTTAAATTACGGATCCCTCTATACCAGTCTTCTCAAATCTTTGTGTAGATGTCTACATTTAGACGAATGCATCATTAACTGTTCATTTGCATACATTACAATAAACTGCCTAGACCGCGAACAGACTAAAGTCTAAAACTCAGAAAATCACATTGATTGCTTGTCATCTAAATCCAGTGTAACCTTATGGAGCGTTTTAGGCGACTTTGTGCTCAAACAGCACCCCTGGTCGTCTAGAAACGTCAAATTACAACAGTCATGTTGGAAAATCACGGCTCTAACTAGCCTGTCTAAGATAAGGTGTAACTTTAGACATCTGACTAAAATGTAGTCACCTTTGAAAATCTACCCCAGTCTATGCATGCCTTAGACTCATCCCTTCCGTTGCTCAATGATACCGGTATAAAAATGCAAGTGTGAACAGGGCTTAGGTTAGTGTGATTCAAGATGTGTTTGAAGATCAGATTTCAAAGTGCAGCCATCAAAAGGTTTGGAAAATATTTCATTTAATTGCCCACGACTAGAAACCCACAATTCACTATAGTGATGCATTTCAAGGATACTAAGGAAAGAGAAAAAAATGATTTCATATCAAAAGGCTACAATAAAATTAAGACAAATAGTCGCTTGGAAAGTATAACTGAGTTTCAGTTAGTCTGATCATGACAGGTTCTGTGTTAAATAACTGTCAAATTGCAATTGATTCATACTCAATAATTGTGTAAACAAAGGAAACCGAGGGACGGCATTGTTTTGTGTTGAGTGTTTAACACGTTGTGTTCCATTTAATTAATACCTAACAACTTCAAATTTATTAAAGGTAATTACTTGGAAAATACGAGTATCAGTACACCCCTCATATTAATGCTGTAGTCAAATCAGTTACTGGGTTGCTAATTACAGTGTGACCACTACTTGGCAAGGTGAAGATGGTACACAAAAACATTGTGCCTATGTTCTGATACAGATTGCTCACTGCCTTGATGCAGTTGCAGACACTCAAGAACAGAATGAGAATAGAGGATGAGCCACACTATTATACGTTTAGGGAAAATGATGCTGCATTTACAACGAGAAAACATAACTGATATTTACATGTTTCCAGGCTATTAGAATTATGATGCTGAATTACTTGTATGCAGTTTTTTTATTGTCATATATAATGTTGGATTAAGCTCTATAGTATTGCACAGATATAGAACTCTATAAACATACCCTGTATAGTTTATAGGTTTTGCTTTCCATAATACCATTGTGTACCTGACATTAATAATGCTATTAAGGATACAGCAATCAAGTATGCAAATAAAGTTGATGGGCCCTACTGTATTGTAGTGTTTTCCAGATGTGTTCATTTAATTGAATGCTTTTGCAGCACAACCCATGATGTATATTATATGTTATTTATTTAGTTCGCTTCTTTCATTTGTACTGAACTTAAATTTGTTTCTAATGATTTTGATTGCTTTTCTTTTACGAATATATCTTCTGTGCCCTTCTGTATAAACCCAATAAAGTCAGTATTTTTTTTTCATTTGCAGCCATTTTCACCTGCTCTATTGACTGTTATTAATAGTTCAATTGTGTTGATAACATGGATGTGGGTCAATGTATTGAGCTTTGGATACAAGTAATGCAATATACTGATGCACAAAAGAAACGCAACAGTCAGGTCTAATAGATTTAATCAAATATTTTAAACATAGATATCAAACAAAATCATAGAAAATGTGAACAAAAATACAGATCAAAGAAGTAGTAAGTTTTCAGTATGAAACGTGACACACTGTCGAAATGAAAACATTACAAAGTTAGTATTGGGTATGACCTTCCTCTGCATTAATACAATCCTGGCAGCGTTGACGCATAGGCCACTGAATAGACTGCTGTGGGATGTTCCGCCGTTCTTGCAGTGTAGCTGCAGCCAGCTGGCAAAGGTTGGCTGATCGCTGTTGTCTCCTGTGGATGGCACTGGCGATTTGGTCCCACACATTTCTCTATTGGAATCAGGTCAGGAGAAAAAGCTGGCCACGGCAAGACCTCAACATTGTTTTCTTGAAGTCATGCAATTGTAATTCTAGCACTGTGTGGTCTTGCATTGTCCTGCTGGAAAATGGACACTTCCGGATTGGCCTGCAGGAATGGAAAAACTGTTGCCTTCAGGACTTTGTCAATGTATTGCTGAGCAGTAAGGTTGCCCTCAATCTTCACCAAAGGCGTTCTTGTGTTAAAGGAGAGTCCTGCCCACATCATCACACCACCCCACCGGTTGGCTTGAACAATGCAATAGTCAGCATAACGGTCCTGGGCTGATGCGGTGATCCTCTGTCTTCCAGGACATGGCCTGTCCTTCACAGAGCAGGTTTCCTGGTTTTAAGGTGTCTGCTAATTGTTAAAGCAGAACATCTCATTCTCCAGGCAACATCTCTCACAGACAGGCCGCCTTCAACCATGCCGACAGCAACCAGGCGATCTTCATTACTGAAGCGGGGCATGGTCGTATCTTTCGTTGTTCTTGCGTTAATTAAAATCATGTCTTTTCGAATGGTTATTTATACAGGTTATTAATCAACTTATGTTGGCAATTTTAACTCAACTCAAATACCAAACACTGAGCATCTGGCGTTTTTATGAAATCACATGACTTGAGGTCAGTATTTTGTTATCCCAAGGATCAATACTACTCAAACAATCAACAAACCTATCTGCTCACTACTTAAAATGTAAATAACATTATGTATGTGCCCAATGAACTATTGATGTAAAACTCAGACTGTTGTTTTCATTGTGCATCAGTATATATAGACAGTTTGGAATGGTATGAAGGTTATCGTATTAGATTATAACTGCATTAATTTGCTTGTAATGATGTACTGCTGTATGCATAGAAAATAGACTTATATAATCGAAATTAACAAAATCACAGTAAACATTAAAATCGACATAATCTTCTTTTTCATTTGGCTTAAACTAGACAATCAATTTTTAATCACAAAATCACAGCTACTTTTAATCTTATACACAACCTATACAATTCAAAACAAATCCATTTATATTTCAAAGGTAGCTTATGTAAAATATTGACATTCTACAGACAATTCCATAAGGAACTTATCTCAAACACAACACATTCTCACTTCCATGACATCTTCAGAATGTATCTTGATATTTCTTATCATATTCCTACTCAGTAACCCTTAGAATCCTAACCTTTCAAACTTACTTCCCTTATTATAGACTTTATGATTTATGAGCACCAATAGATACTGAGACAGCTATTGGGATCAGCATTGTAATTTAACCCTGATCACCTCAAGAGAATGTTGTCAAGCATATTGTCACAAAACTGTAGTTTCAATGAATTTTGAACACCAGACAAAAATAGAGACAAAAATGCCTTACTTTTGTGTATGTGTGGCAATATCTTTTATAATTGCTGTCAACGTGTGGCAAAGTGGGTAAGTGTGTGCAGGTGAAGGTAATACAGCAATGCAGAAGAAACAGACAGACAACGATATCCAGGTACAATGGTGTTTATTGATTGTATTTTGTCCAGAGCCTGACGGCAAACAACAGTAAACAATAATGAAGTAAAGTGATACAGAGGTGTGTATCACTTTATTTATAATCCCCGGGTTTGACCCATAACCAAAAGTCCATTCTTTATACACCCACACGTAACACAAAACACATACACAGGTTCTTTAGTGAGTGAATTAGTGCTCGTGGTGCAAATGCAGTTCTCTATGAAACAAGGGAAGTGCTGGTGTTCGGGTTTGATGCTGGCCTTCGGCTACAGCTCCGGATCATGTTAGTAGTCTAAATAACAAACAAACAGTTTTTACGTAAGACAGTACAAACAAACACAACACTCACGTTTTCACCGGTTCTCCTTTTAGGTTTTCTCTAACCATTTACAAAGGAACAGATCACTTTACTACGTCCCCTTTTTATACCATCACTCATGACCCCTTGGTTAACGAGTGCATTCGCTCCTCCAATCCGCAGATGCCACGTCGTTTCCCATCCGGGTCATTGAGTTCGGGTACCGTAGCTCCGCCCCTTTTCTAGATGGCCGACTTCCACCTAACCCTGGGAATAAACTGTCGTGCCATTTAGTCGAGGGTACTCTGTTCCCTTTACACCGCACCCTCGCAGGTCGGGAGGAAGATCTAACACCAAGAATCATTCGATCTCTGTCACACAAAGTAATACTGGTTTTAAAACTTTTAAGTTTCCTTAGTGTTACTGATTATATCCTGTGACTGGGTAGTGTGACTGGCAAGACTTTCATCCAGGAAGGGAGATTCAGACACAGAAGTTGCAGTTCAAAACGCTACTGCGCTATTTAATTAAACAAATACATCAAACAAAATTGACAAAACACTAACAAAACACAATCAACAAAACAAACGGCACAAGGGCCAAAACAAAAAGTTATACAAAAAACTCACGAACGTAAACATACGACAGGACAGGACAGCACAGCACGGAACACAGATCAGAGCCCTCCACCACCACCACCAACACCAACACCAACATCAATCCAAATCCTCTCTAACTAACACCCATGATTACCCTACTTATACACCTGTGGCTGGAGCCTTAATTAATCATTTAATCACTTATTCTATGTCGGGATCAAGACTGCTTGTATGGGTATGCCTGTTAAGGGGAGTAGAAGAAGCCACCGCCCTCTGAAAGAGGAATTGATCTAACGATGCCAGGAACAGCAGGGTCGACCGTGACGAAGCCATTATTCAATAATCCTAGAGAGAGCAATCATTCAATAATCCCTCCCCCGAATATCAGTGTAATGTATATACTCTGTGCCATTAGTTATAGGCACTACATTCAGGTGTAAGGCTGCCCAGTTAGCATATGTAGTTGGTGGCACATTGATACTAAATATGCCTTGTTAATGTGAACTACGCAGTTGTGTAGTAAAGAACATAGGTACAGTCACTGGTGTGTATGTGTCGTTCCTAAGTTATAGTTTGTGTAAAACAAGTTAAATACACACCAAATTGGCGACGAGTGTCGGATACCCTGCCGTGAAAACTGAAAAAAAAACCGGATTGGATAGCAGCAACATGCTATGCTGCACATACAGCGAAAGGACTGCATGTGTGTAAGCAAAAGTAATAGGCTAGTAAAAAAATATGTCTGCCAGTGTGGGAAGAATGTATATTTTTGATAGCACCATACGGGCTACATATCTGGAACAAAATTTAAATCAGTGATGATTACACTTACTGAGTGTAATGCTACATAGCCTTACAGCGACAGTGAAGCCAGCTGATAAAACGCACACAGATTGTTGAAGTGTTACAGAACCACCTATCTCCGAAACCGCTGGTAATTGCTGAATGTTTTCGCTTTGAAACTTTTGACTAAAAGAGATCTAAGTTTAAACTGCGCCATTCAAACAGCTATGTAGATGGAGACCACTGCAAAAGACGCAGCGGAGTTGCAACTGAAATGTAAAATGGACGCTTTGTTTTCGTTGCGGGAAAAAATCACATGACATCAGCAATTGCTGGTTTAACCACTTCAACTCCAGATGTAAAAATGAAACCCCTTCCCAAGTACCAGATTTTGAAAATAATAATAATGTTTTCAAACCTGTAATTGCTATAAAAAGTTAACATGTGATGAACACAACACAAATAAATGACCTAAACTGTTTTCCATTAACCCTTTATGCACCTGTGTACTACATACCATGGGTATAGAGATAAAAACATTTTTTTATTTTATTTTATTTTTTGTTTGAACAATGAAAACAAAAACGCTGCTAATAACAATAATAATCAGTAAACAGTAGTTATCAAATAAAAATCAAACAACATAAAAATGTGTGCCATTATCGACTTGCTCTGTGCCATTTATTGAAATGTTCAATACAACAGAACCAGGGGTTGCCTTCGCAACCACTGCACATTTTTCTTGTGTCCTTTCTTTTTTTGTTTTCATTTTCGTAGCAGACCCTGCACCTTTTTTGCCGTCTCTGCTTCACTTGTTTTGGAGGGATAGTCACAAATGCGTGTACAGGGCTACATTGTGCAGGCAGTGTGATGGATCTGACTGCCGCAGATCCCTGCTTCATTGCCTTGTACCCAGTACAGTGTTTTAATAGTATTTCGTCACAGCACTGCCATTTCAAATCAAACAGCTTCCCGTTTGCGGCTGGCTTACCTGTAAAGTAGCTGCATACTCTCTTGTTTTTACAGTCACAAAGGTAAATGATTAGCTTTTCAGGAACAAAAGCCAAAAAGCACTCCAATGGGATAACGCAAACTCTCAAGTTCCGCGATGGGGTGCACACCTGTGTAAACAGGTGCAAAATCAAATGATGGAGGACTGGCATCATGGTAGGGATCAGTAAAAAATACCCAGTCCCCTGTTGTTCTTGGCTCCACATCCTCTTCATCATTATCGCTGAGTGATAAGTCAGCATCACTCTCGCTAGTATCGAAATCCTGCAAACCAACTTTGAAATCGTCATTACTCCCGTTGTCGCTCTCCACGCACATTGCCATGTTTAGCTTTTGCTAAAAACTATATAAATTACAACTAAACAAGTAAAACTAATAATAAAACAAAAACATATATATATATATATATATATATATATATATATATATATATACTTGTAAAAGTTGAATGGCTTCTCGCAATATATCTCAGTCTTCTAAACGCCCACAGGTAGATTGGATTGAGGGTTTAGCTTGCCTTGAACTCTTTAGTTTAAAAGAAGCACACCACAAAATAAATTGGGTTACACCACAAGTTGAGGGAGTGGCACTTAACATAGAGTTAGAAAACTTACAAAAAGTACTAACTAGACAGGCTGAGTATGGACTGAGAGCTAACAGAGACAAATGTGCATTTTTCAAAGAAACCATAGCTTACTGTGGCCATACCATTGATAAACAAGGGCTGCACAAGTCACAAGACAAGATTGATGCTGTCCTCTGAGCACCACAGATACAAAATGTTGCACAGCTTTGATACTTTCTCGGATTGATTAACTACTACCACAAGTTTTTGCCAAATCTGTCCACAGTGTTACACCCCTTGAATGTTTTATTGCAGAGTGGAAGCAAATAGCAGTGGTCTGAAGAGTGTAAACACGCGTTCAAGGAGGCTAAAGCACTAATAACTTCAGAGAAGGTACTCAACCACTATGATCACTCCTTACCCATTAAGCTAGCTTGCGACGCTTCTCCTTATGAGATTGGTGCTGTGCTATCACACAAGATGGAAGATGGCTTAGCCAATAGCTTCGTGTCAAGATCCCTTTTGACTGCAGAACGCAATTATCTATGCCCCGATTGACAGAGAGGGCCTCAGTCTAGTGTGGGGAGTAAAAAAGTTTAACCAATATGTGTTTGGCAAGAAGTTCACATTGGTTATGGACCACCAACACCTAGTCTCCATCTTTAATCCCAGGAAGGGTGTTCCAGAAATGGCAGCAGCACGGCTACAAAGAGGGGCTTTGTTTTTATGGCACACACTTATGACATGAGTTCAACGGCACGAAGCACCATGCTAATGCCGATGGTCTATCTCATCTGCCGCTAGAAACAGTACACCAAAAGATCGAGTCAGATCCTGTTGACATGTTTTACATAGCGCAGATGGACCAGTTGCCAGTAACAAATGTCCTTATTCAAAAAGAGACTAAATCTGACCCTATACTGGCTAAAGAGTACGACATAACCATAAAAGGCTGGCCGACCCGTGGAGACCCCCAGGTGTCTGCTTTTCATGCCTGTCGAGATCAGCTTTCAGTGTACCATGGATGTGTTATGTGTGGCATCAGAGTTGTCATACCCTCCAAACTGTGTTCACATGTACTTGAGGCTTTGCATGATGGCCACTTAAGAGTGGTTAAGATGAAAGGACTTGCCCGAAGCTACATCTGGTGGCCTGGAATAGACCAGCAAATTGAAGACCTAGCCAAAGGATGTCCTGCCCAAGCTAGCAGCACTGCACACATGGGTCTAATTGGTCTAAATAAACCAGTTTCCATTGTAACACAGGGTAAACTGTTTATCTGAAAAGCATTATAAGATAATTAAACTTTTTGCTATCCAGTTGAAAAAATAAATACTGGAATATTATAAACATATGGATAGACATTTTCCACATAAACTCCGTAGAGAAAAAGAGTTTAGCATACTTGCAAAATAAATAAATAAATAAATACTCAAACCTTGACCTAACTACAAATTGAAATCATTGGAACCATATTGAAAGAAAATAAATATTAAGTGCCACAATGCAATTTAGAAGATTGTTTCAGATGATAACCTTTAAATGTCATGCATTCTTTTTGTTAGTGGGTATTAGCTGACATTTTATGTACTTTCATTACACTTGTCTCACGAAGGACCAAGCATGTACAATTAAACTGAACATCTGGAAGACAATGAACCTGTCTGCTACTGGTGTGCAGAAGTGCCGATATTCAGATTTAAGGTAATTTTCATCTCAGTGAAATGTACAATAAATCCTTGACTCACACTCTCTGATAATGTAATGGATACACATAAAGCACTGACTGAATACCTTTACAACATTCTCTCTCTCTCTCTCTCTCTCTCTCTCTCTCTATATATATATACATATATATATATATATATATATATATATATATATATATATATATATATATATACACAGTATATATTTTGTTTAACATTTACTATATATGCCATTGAATTACAATGAGATTTTGAAACAGAAACAGCTCTATATAATTATGATATTTTAGGACATCCCCTGACGGACATCTTCAAATGTCAGTTTCTTTTTTTTTTTTTTTTTTTTTCAAATACAAAGCTACCTGACCTAATACATTAGAATGTTCTCACGAATTTCATTTTTCAAACTAGCCATGGGCAAAAAAGGCCTTATAGACACTCACTGTTTCAAAATTCAGATTTGGGTTGAACATGAATGCATGATGCAGAACTTGTATGCAAACAACCAACAAAGTCATTTCACTTATTTAAAAAAAAATACAACATACATGATTTTAAAGTATTAGCTATGTTTTATCACAACATTTTCTGTGCCAGTACCTGAGATTAAATGGTTATCTGAACACAATGTGCTTTAATTGCTTGCTTCATTTTCAACTTCTAAATGAATTCTCTATGGGGCTAAAATCAATTCTAATAATGTTATCTTGTCAATAGTAAAAATACACAATTTGATAAAGCTGGTACTTTTAATTAACATAAATGTTTGGAGACTACAAGCAATTATTAAACAGTTAAGACTGAAGGAAAGCGAAGCTTGGACATTTTGAAATTGAATTCAATATTGCTTGCATGCCTGCCAAAGAACATTTGTCTCCACTTAATAATGAAGAGAAATTAAATTTAGCAAGGTGTTCATTGCTAGGTTCATTATCAGCCCTAATTAATCGATGTTTTAAACCTTTAAGAGAAAATTATTGACAACACTAAAGTGCCCCACAATCATGTTAAGTTTTATACCAAAATATATTTCATTGTCTCATAAATGCAAACTTGTTCGACAGTACTGTAGAGTTAAAATGAAATACATATAAGACATAAACGCTCTGTTGAGATACCTATATAAACTAAGAGGTTTACGCAATGCATTTGAATTTCTCAGGCCATTGACATCTCCGGTCTTGCATGAAAGAGAATTCCCAGTTCAGGTAATATTGATCCATTGTTTTGTAACTGTTAAAGCTATCTGACTTCATATTTTGCATCTAGAAATATGTTGCAAAAACTGTTTTGTTTTTGTACAATCATGAACCATGAATATTATTTTTTTATAAAATGTAATTTGATTATTAACCAAATATTTAATAATTCATAAAATAATTATAAAAAAATAATTAATACAATGCTTAGGACATAACTATAAATACATAATACAACAATACCCTACAGTACTACTATCAATTCAATGTAATGTTTTGTACTGTGAATGGTTCAGAAACCATATATTTATCATAAAAGTGATTCACATCTCATATCCCAATCAACTAAGATATAGCCTAAATGTCATCAAAACATAACCATGTTTTCTGGATGGAACTGCAAAACTGCCATATTGCCTTGTAATATTTTTTTTAAAAAATATAAAAACACAAACAATATTTGACACTGTAAGTTATTCCTTGTTATACGTATCAGTAAAGTGTCTGCATAAAATTCAAAACCTATTTCAAAGAGTAATTCTGTAAATACATAAAAAATGTAAGGTTTATTATACAGTTATGAAGGGTTAAAGGGTTACTGAACTGGCTGTAGGGTTTAAAACAACACATTACTTCCCCTTGTTTCCTGCTTTGTTGTACATATTCCTGCAACATGTACAACATAATTCTGATAGTTTTTAATATTTGTATTATCTTATCCCTTGTACAAAATCATTTTTGACCAGTCATTTTTGTTTCACATTGGTTATGCACCCATATTTGTTTTCTATAGAACTCTACAAAATATCATCAGCCAATCAGCTTCCAGCTCTAGCGGGCTTCCATCAGACAGTAGATGCCCACTGCTATGTCACAGCATCAACTGGGAATCAAACTTAAAATCAATCCAGGCAAGTGCCAGCTTTTTCACTTTGACTTTCTGTACTGAAAGCTCAATTCACATCTATTGGACAGCAAATAATACACAAAGACACAACTGGTACAAATTTTATTTTATTGTCCACCAAAACCAGCCAATCAATAATTTGAACTGACTAAAGCAACCAACCCTGTACCCGCAACTGCCGAGTCAACCATTGACAGCCTGTCAGCTCGACTGGAGCTCAGACAGTTCAACAGCAACAAACTGAGACACAGACAATTCAGTAATATTGCTCCATTCATATCGGGCAATGTCCAGATAAACTATAAGCAGCTCTGACAAAGTAAAAAAGGTTATTTGTTTAATGATTTTTTTTTTTTTACTCTAATTATGCATTTGATCCTTCATGAACATTTTTGGGACTATTTTCCTAAAACTATTCTCAGTTCAAGGTATTTCTAGGTTTTTGTTTTAAAGAAAATATTGAGAAAAATAATTTTTTAATAGTGACAGCGCACTGTGATAGAGACTTCATCGATGGGCACTGTTGCTTAACTATAGTAATTTCTACAAAACACTATAGAATTCTATAGCACTAACATAGTACAATGCGGTACTTACCATCATATTTTGTAGTATATTCTACAGTACATAGTATTACAGTATTCTATAGTATTGAGGTGGTACCATTTACAGTAGTACTTACTGTAGTATTTTGTAGTATGTTCTGTAGTACACATATACCGTATTCCTTCGATTTTAAGACACCCTCGAATTTAAGATGCAGCCCAATTTCATTCAATTTGAGGAAAAAATAAAATATCAAACAAATATGCATTTACAAAGGTACAACCTCAATTATGCTGTTGTATCGTACAAAACTGACACGAAACAGTGTTGGTGTAGATTAACCACAGAGCTTGTTTATTGTGCTGCGCACTGTATAATACTTTGTACTCTGATGGCATCTCTGTCGTACACACACCCCTCACTCACTTGGCACCACACATCCCGGCAACAGTAAGCACGACACAACATCATGCAACATGTAACCCAGCAACCACAACAGCATTGACCGCATTGCAAACACAACAGTCAGAACGCTATACACAATACCAACTAACAGAACATAACGTACGCATATGACGATTACTCACACGGGTGTCTGATCAGCATTTCCGATCTGTCCAAGCTGGTACTGTTTGTTAGAAACGCTAAATTTGTAAAAGCTTCTGTATGAATTCCTCAGGAAGATAACTCTTTGAAAATGGCTGCCTGTATGCCATGGATGATTTGTTTGGGCAATACCCTTTTGGTTTGTCTTTTATCAGAAGTGAGTCACGTTGCTGTTTGTTGGCGATTTTAATACACACATCACTATACTGTACTCGAATTTAAGAAGCAGACTATTTTTGAGAAGCATAAAATGGTTCAAAAAGTGCATCTTAAATTCGAAAGAATGTGGTAATACTATATAGTAATTATAGTATTTTGTACTACAGTAGTCCCTCACTAAACCGGACATGTTGGGAGACAGCTGTTCGAAATAATGAGGTGCCTGGTTTGAAAAAACACAAACAAAACGACACCATACATTGATAGTGCTTCATTTATTTTAAAATGTATAAATCTTTGCTCCGAAATAAAACGAAGGTGTATACTGTATACATAACACACATTACATTTTGAAAAAAACACCTTGGAAGAGTTAATCTTTTTCTTGTTTTTATTAGTATCCATAAATTGTCAAAAGTGTATAATTTACAACAGGAATCTATGCTTCAGCACTAACTTTTCAGAAAATGCTTTTTTTCTTTTTCTTCACAAATTGAATGCAGGCGGGCAGAGATGTGTCTCCTGACAATGGTTGGGAAAAATTCAATTTGGATTTTCAGATTGACAATTTAATTCTGGAGTTTCTATAATGCTTTTCTGCTGTTTTAATTGACTCTTAAAAGCAGGGTACTGGATATATACTAACAAGCATTCCCCCTGTGGTCAACACTGAGGATTAGAAGACAGTTTTCATTTTATCTGTTGATTGCCTAAATAAAACAGCTTTGTGGATGTGCATTTCACAATACCAAGATGAAATTATCTTGCAGTGCTTAATCTTGGAGTTAGATTAATGTAAAGAAAAGGCTGAATTTCATTTCAGTGGTAGAATATTTCTAAGAGATGATTCTCTGCTTAGTATTGAGCAGCTTCCTGCTTTTGTGGAACACTAGCTATCTTCTTTCCCCCACGGGTACAGTTCTAACATACCATGACTAAGAAAAACAAAAAAATATGGTGTAAGCATAAGATATGTTCATTCGTATGAAGATTTGAAAATCAGAAGTTAAGACAGAGAGAGACTGCAATAGGCTACTGCAATAATGACAAAGCTGCACTTTTCTTTACACATCTCGACAGACAAAACAATTATAAACACAAGAACCTAAGAACATTTCCAAACAAGAGGAGACCATTTGGCAGATCTAAGCTCGTCGGTTCCGAGTAGCTGATTGAACTCAAAACTTTAGCAAGTTGGGTCTTAAAGATTCTGCCTCAACAACTAGTTTATTTAACCCGTTCCATACCCCCATACCCATTCCATACCTTCACCACTTTCAGTTCTAAGTCTATCTCCACTTCATTTCCAACTGTGTCCTCTGGTCCTAATTTCTTTACTGAGCTTAAAGTTTTGGTTAGGGTTAACTATGACAATTAATTTTAAGATTTAAAAGAGTTCAACCCCCCCTCCCCTAGTTCTAGGCTAAATAGATTCAGTTCTTTCAGTTTATCTTCACAGGTCATTCCTTTAAGCCCTGGGATTTGTCTTGTTTGGTATTTGGATACTACGTTTGAATTGACAACAGAACTGGCAGAAGGCACAGGTGTCATTGTCCATCAAATCAACAGTATGAATGTCACTCTTGAAATCAGGACTTAGAGGATGTGTTGCAGTAAGAATACCTCTGTTAAGAAAGGGGAACAAGACTAAAAGGCTAAAATATGCAGAACACCACAGAAATTGGACATGGAACAATGGTCAATGGCAATTTGGACTGCTGATGGATGGACAACAACACGTGTGCCTTCTGCCAGTTCTGTTGTCAATTCAACACTTGTCTTCTTTCTATTCCTTAAGGATATTATCTTCAAGTATTGCTCATCCTTGTTAGACAGCTTTTTGGGTCTTCTAGTCCTGGGTTTGTCAATTACAGATGATGTTTCTCTGTACTTGTTGATTATGCTTTGGATACCACACCATGAAAATCAAGTGATGCGAGCTATTTCAATCAATGTTTTTCCTTCTTTATGCAAGTTAAGGTTGTTATAATAGTAGAAAACACTAGTGGAGGCTTTGAGTAAATTGTTGATGCTCATAATGCATCAGAGTACAAAAATGCAAAATGTCTAAGACATTTACACAGCAGTGTACATTTTATGTAAATCGGTAAATAGGCCCACTGCTAGCCAAAAAACACAAGCCACATTACTGTTTAGTATTCTCATATAAGTAGCCTGCATGTCCTTACGCTTGGATTGAAAAATGGTACTTATAAAACTAATTTCATGTCTTCAATACACATTAAATGTATTTTTCTTGCTCTTGTGCTTTAAAAGTCACCTGGAATAGGATGCACTCTTATTTCCTTAGAGCACAGTATTTGCTTTGTGCTACAAAAACATTCTTGTAAATGTCTAGCCCTCTGAAATATTGTGTGTTGTTATGTTTCCGGCTTCGCCCCCCACACCCTCCCCCATTTATAAAGCTCTTCAGTTATAACACTCATATTTTATGACCCCTGAGACCTGCGTTATAGCGAGGGAGCACTGTACATACATGAAAAATTGAAAAAGCCATGCATTTGATAAGAAAGAGATTTCCAGTTTAACTTCTAGTTTTGTCTAAGATAATTCATGTTAGTGCATTTTCTTTATTGGTGAATTTATTACCTGACCCCTTTTTACAGAGTACAAACGAGTCAGCAATGTAATGCTTCTAATGTAAGAACTTCACTGACAGTAAAGTCAACACCAATCATTACAAACAAGATTCATTCAATAGCTAATTCACTTTTGAGGACAAATATATTTTAAACTCACTGTAAAAGTATTTAACTAAGGACAAGTCAATAACTACCTCTAATGGAAAAAGTGAACATAAATGGCATCATTAAATATATCTGTAAGTCATTTGCAACTGCACAACAGTAAGACGATTACATTTAGTGGATTGTTATTGTTTTTGGCTATAATTTGATTGCAGGCAAATGCATTATAAAGGCTAGCTCTAAAAAAAAAGAATATTTAAGATTAATATGTCCCAAAATGAGTAATATTTATATGTGCTTTAGGGGTGTACAGCACCAATTACTCAGACAATTCAGCTATTTTGATGTAACAGGAAACACACACACATATACATACATTATATACACATATATATTTATATATATATATATATATATGAACTGGCCGGCACCACACACGGTTCATTGCCCCTTTAAAACCAGACCCAGGACACCAGAATTGAATTTCCATGCGGTTACAAAACACAAAGTAAACACCTAGCTCCTCAATGAGCACTAACTAACACACAGGAACCTAACTAGCACAGGACAGCTAGGCCGTTTACCTGTCAAACAAACCACACTTCACACTGCACGTAGTTTCGTCTTGACTGCTAGGAAGCAGAGCACCTCTTCTGCCTCCTTCTCCACCACAGCCCCAAACAAACTATCTGCTCTCTTTTTATATTTTATTTAATAATAAGCATCAGGTGCAGGGGATAATTAATAATAAAACAATTAACAAATCAAAATTAAACAATAAGGCAAAACAATCAAACAATAAAGGAAACTTAACAAAAAAGGTGCCTGCGCACATATCCTACACAGGGAGGATTTTAACCCCCCTCCCTGCTGTCTTACAATATATATATATATATATATATATATATATATATATATATATATATATATTTTTTTTTTTTTTTTTTTTTCTGGCACATAATTTCATTAAGAAAATGACCAGGCAGAGCATTAATGTTTATTTAAGGATTTATATTCATGAAGACCAAATTATTTTAATGTATTATGTAATCCATAATTAGTGGTTTTAAAATGGGCAATGTTTGGTGATATGCTTTTTTTAAACTGTAACTGGGTCTTTAAATATAATACAATTTTATTTTGTGTGTCAACTGGTGAGATCATTGGTACAACACCAAGCAATGCAAATACAAACATGTTATATTTACAAAATCTTAATTTCCTTTTTTTGGTCAGATGTCACTATTTTTGTGCTGTTGTTCATTTGCTTGTTTTAAAATGTTTATATATTTATATTTTTTATTTGTAATTATGTCAGAAGAGGTACTCAAATGGTGCACTGTTCTTTGAACCACTTAATCGACAACATAGTTCAGTCACTCCAAATGTCCCTAAAGACCACGGATGTTACTGCCCTTGAGTTACTTTGTGACCCTGAAAGAAATCTGCATTGCTTTTTTCTTGCTTTTTATTACTGAATCTTGGTGGCGTTCTTGTTTATACTACCATTATTAATGTTATGGTAACTCTTGCATCTGTTTACCTTAACTGTATAGTATAAATATGAAAGGTTTTAGGCATAAACATGTCAAAAATGTCCTGTCTATTTTAAACCGTCAGTTTTCATTAAAAACATTAAATATTGCTGCTTAGAAAAAAACGTGACCTTGCTGCAATTGGTATTATGGGACTTGTATCAACACATATACTCATGTTTGTCACCAGACTGTAGCAGATTGCTGATGTTCTGTTTCAAAGCTTTTGGAAATTCTCTGTGGAATACATGTTGTTGTCTGATGTAGTGTGAACAGACAGACATCGAATCATTTAAACAGATGCTTAATACAGATAGATTTAAAAACAAATAATATAGCAGATTTTTGATATGACTGTAGTGCACCATAACCAATACACATAAAGCATGGGAACTCTTTTAATTTCATCAATAACAGTGTAATTTCTAAAAACAAACACATCAGTTACTGCATCAGGTTTTCATTGGAAGATCGAAACATACACTTTTACATTACCACCCCTCATCCTTAAAAGGTTTCATAACAATTATGACATTGGCAGCTGCTTAACAGCATGAATAGTTCATGTTTCTGTTTTTACAGGGAAAAAGAGTGAACTATGATAATTTTGTACAGCCCCTAAAAGTGCACATGTCGACAGATACATTCATCATGAACTTTGTCATACTGGGGTTATTGTTACCTGTATTTTGCTGGAGACTACTTGAAGAACAGTGAGCCTCAGGCACTTTCTCCATTGTTTGGGAAGATACAGAGATGAGCCATAAGCATGTGCCTCTATTCCCTGTGAATAATTGACTTCTGGTCAGCTTGCATTATTCTCTCACTTTAGACACATTTTTAAGCACAGGCTATCTGTTATGTTTGAGAAGCAGTAGCACAGTTACATATAATGAGACTGCAGGATTTATTTATTATTTATTTACTAATTATTTGGGGATTTCAGGTGTTTACTGTGATGGGGAGATGCTTGTCTCCAGTATACAGTGGAGTATGAATAAATAAAAAGGTTATATATTTTTTTTAATTCAATGTTAAGCTAATGGCTGGTTATTGCAAATCGCAATCACAGCTCCTCGGACTGTGCCAAACGAGTACAAACAAATATTCATAACCAGTATGGCAATCTTTCCGAGCAATACACAAGTCATTTTGCTATTAATTATATTCGGGGGGAAATTATTTAAACAAATTAATTGAATCGGCTCCTGGCTCCCGTAGGGCAGTGACGACTGTCAGTCTCAAGTCTAGAGGTAGGCAGGCTTTCCATGCAAAGATTAAATTAATCTCACATTTTTCTCACACTATTTTTGTAGTACCTTTCAGGTTATTTGGGTTTCCATGTAGTTTTCTTTTAGGGAGAGAAATTCTCCTTCCAAATGAAAACAACTAATATTAAAATACAGAGATTTTCAGAACAGTGGTAGAAAATCTACAATAGGCTACTCTACTCGCCCACATTTCACCCTACATACTATTCATGATAATAATAATAATAATAATAATAATAATATAATTCTGTAGGGACAGTGTTAAGCCCCATATATTTCTTTTTTTTAGAATTTATTGGAACAGTTTTTCTTGATAGCAAAATTGTAAAGGATGACAAAAACATTTTTCTGTGCTTTGCAAGGGGCTTTGTTATTTATTTATTTATTTCAAAAGGCTACATTTTTTAAATCTGTAGTAGCTTCAGTATTTTTTGTATAACCTTGCTTATAAAACAGCTAAACTCAATTTGCTTGGCTTTTCAGTAAGAACGTGAGTTACCCACCCCTTTAAGCTGTACCATGTTTTGGCGTGCACTTGGAATGGCGTGAGGAATGTGAGTGACATGACAATGGAGAGAGAATTTGTAGTTTCTAAACTGCATGGAAACCTGGCCATAGAGAGCCAATCCCAGGGAGAAGGACAATCAGCATAGCAGTCTGAACTAAACAAAATGTCAGTCCTCCATTAGAGTTTCAATGCTGAGACGAGCAGACCTACTTTAATTTAATTCCTACACACATCCACTTGAAAAAGAGATTTCCCAAAGATATACTTTCCAAAAACACATTATTTAAAAAATGTGTTTTAGTTAATAGTAGGTTTATTTGGGGATTTTAGCCTTTTTTCAATTTTTTCATTCATTATGCCCATGTGCTCGTCAGTGAATCAAAGTTTGTATTAATTTATCAAAAAAAAGCAACTAGCATATACTTTTTTTAAAGGTGTTTTGTATTGTATTTCAGTCTTTTTTTTGCTTTACAGGTGTGTGTGAATCGTGAATGCAGCAGTTTTGAAATCGATGTAAGGTTATCCTAATACTGTGCCAGCCCGTAAACAGTAACAGTGAGGCTGGAAAAACTAAAAGAAAAATGTGCTGCAGCTGTTCATACAGAACTTTGAATAGGGGAACAAGTTGCGATTACCACAGACTTGTGGACCCCTGTCCCCAATCTTCCCATAGGCTGAAGGCTATTTTCACTTGAAATTGTTCTGTATGATTTTGGACCAAATGGCCGTTATGTTTAGTACAATTTTTGTTTGCATATTGGAACTACTGCACTAAAGTTATTTGCTCAGCTTGTTTCCTCAGAATATGAACTAAACCGTGAAATGTTTACTTCAGAGTCAGGCTACCTTGTGTAGTTCGTTTCCTATGTGCAAAAGGACCGAATCCAGCTGTTGTTCACATATGGTTTAGCAAGCGAACTAGACTTGGTGCGTTTCACAAACAGACCAACACCACCTCTTTTGGTGGACTCGGTACGGTTCATTTCCCAAGTGGACTTTGTTGTTCACACTTCAAAACAAACGTATCGAACCGTACCAAGTGAGGACCAAACCCTCTAAATGGACCCAGTGTGAACACAGCCTAAGAGTTATCCACTTCAACTGTATACATCAACACTAGAACCGTCACGGCAGTCATTGTGCCGGTTTTCACTTTTAAAATTTAAATTACTCTGCGTCTGTGAAAGATACACGGTTGTCCGTTCTTGACTTTTCCTAAATACATGTATTAAATACCTTGATGGCATTTGAAAGGCAGGATTGCAAACATAAAGTTATAATCCCCTCTACCTAGAACCGCCAGTGCCATCATTTTGACTGCCTTTTACAAAACATGTTTTTATTTTGATTATAACCTACAATATTCTATTTTATTTGTATATACAAGCCTGTTGTTATCTCTACTGTACAAGGAATGCACCAAGGAAAATATCAGTAGGAGAGATTTCATCTTGAAGCTAGCCACAGTGCTTCGGCATTTCGATCAGAAAACTGCAAAGCTGCAGGCTGCGGCAGCTCAGCCTGAATTCTGTGCTGCGAGTGACACACACGCAAGAGAAAACATGTTACTTTCATTTTAAATTAAAAACTACTTTTTACAGTTTTAAATGTATATATACCTGTTTACACCTGTTTGCACACTAGTTTCTTTTGAAATGTTTATTTTATTAATTTTTCATTTTTTGAAATAGTGCTTTATATGTGGTACGTTAGAAAATAACCATTTTATGTTTAATTGTTCATTTAAATACAGTGTTTTGGCTGTGCAGATGTTTGATATGACGTGCCTGAATAAATCTTTTGAGTTGTATCTCATAGTTTGTCTAATATTGATGTTGTTTAGAATGTAACCGTCATAATGACCACTAGCGGCGGTTTCAGGTATGAGTATAATCACAGCGATTCTAGTGTTAATCCCAAGCCAATCACAGAAATTCTATATAATTTGATAATAAATAATAAGTCACACGTATAGCAAAAAAGGTATACAGGTTTCGGTGCACATCTAGTTTCAATATATTTAAATACATTTTGCTACTGTAAAGGTGTACTTCATAGCTGTATATGCTATTGGCATTGGAGTAAGCTGTAAGTTGCAGACCCTAGATATTTATAACCTATTGAACTACATGTTCTGTTATATTCGTGAAATATCTGCATGTTGTTTATTTTGTTTTACGAAAATCAAAATGTGTTAAATGCATTTTATTGCAAAAAAGACACCGATATTAAAAAGTGAAATAATCTTATTACCATTGCTTTGTACCTGGTACTTTTTGTTTTATAAGACTTTTGCCATTTCCCAAATGTCAGGAAATAATATAATTGTAACTGTTTTTATGACCATGTAATTGTCTGAGTATTAAAGACAGCACATCTTCTGCTCTACTGAATTTTATAAGGTTAAAGCATTACCTCTTATTGAGTGACCTAATAATGAAGCTTCATTGCTGAAGCCGAGAAACATTCAATAAGGTTAATAGGTATAAGATGGTATGTAATTTCTTTATAAGACATCAATTTGTTTCAGTATGTAACATGGTACCACTTTAGCTGCCACAGGGTGAGCAAGAATCTAAATGTCACATTGCACCTGCTGTATGTTCACGTAAGTCAAGGCTATTTACATGTGACCGCCAACTTTAATTTTATTCCATGTCGCTCATTTTATCACAGTTTCAAGCCATTTTATATCAAGTCAACATGATATGATGGTAAACGACAGCACCACCTGGGTACAGTTGCACTCTGCATGACTTTAAGACAATGAGTTACATTTTATATTCATTTTAAAATCTTATTTAAATATTTTGTTTAGAAAAGCCTACACTATTTGTCGAGGTAGTATGTTTCACTCTAACCATGTGAAAAGTTTGTGCTTTTTTATTTTATATTTGTTACATAGGAACAGACAGGAATATATATATAATCTCTATCACATAAGGAAGAATTACATACTGAGTGAAAATCAGAGCCAGAGAGGCATTTTATCAGCACTTCTGGCCTACTTCCAGTGACATCATTCATACGAGTATTGGTTTCTGAGTACCAGTACAATTGTGTGGATGAATAATGGGTTATCTGCACACCCGTGCAAAAGGACAATATTATCAGATAGTGTCAAATTACATTAAAGCACTGCCTGTTCACTTTATAAAAGAGTCTTATTTTTTTTGCAAAGCTAATGTGTTACACTTCTTCCTTTCCACAAGGCATCAAGCAGGTTTAATAGGTAACCCTTAAATCATATATTTCTGAAGAATGATCAATTTTTGAAGAATTTTGCAAGCATGTGTTCAGTTAAATCAGAAGTGGTCAGCTCTGGTCCATGAGAACTGCAGGGTGTTCAGGTTTTCTAAATTATCTAAATTATCTCTAAATTACTTAATTGAACACATTACCTGCTTAACTAGTCAAAATGAAGTTGTTCCAAGTCTTTAGAAATGTATTATTTAAGGGTTACATATAAAACCTGCTGGATTGTGGCTTTCCAGGACCAAGGTTGGCCAACCCTGCGAAGACCATTTACCATTATGCATGCGTTGCCATGAAGATAAAAACATTTAACAAGATACATGAATCGTCATGTTGCCGCGCACATTCTGCATTACACCGCGCATTAGCTACTTGTTTGTCTGGTACCCTTTCCAACACACACATACACACAATTTATATTTGTGTGTATGTGTGTTTGTGGAACATCTAAAAGTTACATTTCATTAACACTAGAACCACCTTTTACAATACATTTTATTCAATTTTTTAAATATACACTATATACAAGCCTGTTATCTCTACTGGATCTGGCAGCCATCAATTCCTTTGTTTTGTACAAGGTAGGAGAGATTTCATCTTGAAGCTAGCAACAGCGCTTCAGCAGAAACATTTCGATCACAAAACTTCTGTGCTGTGAGTGACACACACGCAAGATAAATCATATATTGCTTTCGTTTTAGATTAAAAACTACTTTTGTTTTTACAGTTTTGTATGTGAATATACCTGTTTACACACTAGTTTCTTTTGAAATGTTTATTTTACTACAGTTTTTCATTTTTTAGGGTAGTGCTTTATATGTCGTAAGTTAGACAATAAACCCTTATATGTTTAATTATTCATTTAAATATGGCGTTTCGGCTGTGCAGATGTTTGATATGATGTGCTTGAATAAGACTTTAGAGTGTATCCGACAGTTTGTTTTTCATATTAATATTTCTGGTGTTTAAAATGTACCAGTGGTTGTAGGTATGAGTATAAACACGGCGGTTCTAGTGTTGAAGTAGTCCATAAATGTACAGTGTGTGTGTGTGTGGGAGGGGGGGTCTATGTTTTGTATGGCCTTTCTGCTGGAGATTACGTGATATTAAATCAGAAAAAACTGGATCTTGACTGCTGAAACCTCATGAGCCACAAGCACGATTCCTGCTCCGGTTTACGTGGGTTTTTAAAAATATTTTTTATTGTGAGAAGACCCTGCCCTTAAAGTCACACTCACCAAAGGCTGTAGAGTTGATTTTCATGTGCATGTAAACCCAGCCATTGAGGATTTAACATTTTAATAAGGGTTATGTACTTGTAAATCTACCTTGGCTTATGTTAATGAAACATGTTGAGAAGCAGTAGCCTATCTTTGCACTTCTTCATGTTGTATTTGTGTATAAATTGTACTTTTTGTATAAATTACTTATTGCATACAAACTTGTATTACCCTTTACACTTGTAAGTCGCCTTGATAAGGCGTCGGCTCAGTAATAATACTAACTAATGTTTGGGATGTTTCTTTGAAATTTGGCAAGTATAAAAAGAAAAGATTTAGGGGCCTACTTGTTTGGGATGGTTGCGTAAAAGATATAAACAAGACATTTGAGTGTGATACAATTGTTTTTCTTAAGGAAAAATATTACCTCTGAATATCGGTTTGATTTCTGTTAAAACTCAAATATATCCTACTCGGTTATTATTTATTTTTTTTCTCACTGTAATTTTCCTGCTTGTTTGTAATTTCTCTGTAAGAGAAACCGAAACAAAATGTTCTCATAGATAGTAAGCTTTTTTTTATATATATAATTGTACAGGACTGTGTAAAATTCTAATTGAATAAAAAACAAAACAACTAAACGCCCTACAAGAAGATATCTTCAGCCAGCTTTCAGATAGTGCTTAGAGTGACCGGCAAAGCTCTAAGTTCCTCTGAACTGAAGTTTTCACCGTCCAATCTGACGACGAGGTAAACAGACAGCCCTTGTTTTATCCCCTGCTGTGTTGGCAGTGAACTCTGCTGGAAAAAAAGGGACATGAAGGACTGATGTGCTGTAAGTAGTTCATCTCGGGTTGTCTAACGGGACTGTACTATAAAATAACATTTGCTTACTAAGGTGGGTGTACATTAGTTTGTATTACGTGCTGGATTGAGGTTGCAGTCTCTTCAGGGGTGTCATGTACATAGGCAGAGTTGCACGTTTCTTTATTTTTTGAGCAGGGGTAGAAAAAAAAATACCTTTACGTTTTTTTATTGAGGGCGGCGTTTATTCGAGGGCGGCATCTATTAAAAAGCTGAAATCTGAGTGAGGCGTTAATTCGATGGCGGCATTCATTCGAAGTAATACGGTATATAGTACTTTTATGAAGATTGCTTCACATTGAACAGCAAAGAAATGAAAAAGTAAAAAAAAGAATGTGCACTTACATGATAAAACATGCTTGTTGCGTGGTTGCAGTTTGTGTCAAGACGGCGGGTAGGCAGCGATTGCATACGTCATGCATGACTCGCACTACATGTTATCTATGATAGCCTTGTCTTTGAATTTGCCAACCATGGTCTTTGTTTTCACTGAGAGAATAACACTGGAGAGCGTTCAGTGTCAGTCAGTACACATAAAGAGAAAAAGACACATTATAGAACTGTACTAATAATCCATTATCACAACAGAATAATAATCAACTCTTTGAAATTACACATTAATTGATGAGTATCTGAACATGTTATGGATCTAGGTGATGGTTTACCTACAATTTTATCAGATAATTTCAGTTTTAATCAAGACTTTAAACAAGTATACCAGTCACAAGTATAAAATTTAAAAATGGTTTGAAAACATGAGGAAAATTGTAGTTTTCCCATTATGGGTGAGTTCAAATTGTATTATTTTTTTTTTGTCCTGAGAATGGTTGAGAAGATTTTTTTTTTTGTCTTCCCTCAGCAGCACCCACAACTTGATGTTTCATGCATTATGTGGTAGTTATTGGGAGTGACTGATCACAATGATACTGAAGAGGTGGAAAGAGGGTCTAAGATCTTAAAACCCAATTCACCCCTAACAGATTAACAGATAGAGCATTTAACTATAGCAGTCTCCATCCAAAATGTCACCCCCATTTTAAACATATAACTTTTATAAAACACATTTTTTCTTCACCGGGACCCTGTAAAGGAGTAAGCGGTTAATGATAATGGATGGATGGATGGACATTTTTTCTTTGGGTTAGAATACCATTTTTGGTTTCCAAATAGTGCATGATTATGGAGACATAAATTGTAAATACTAATATTTGGTATTACACACTTGAGAATCGTTAATCATATTACTAGGGATGACATATTGTTGTAGTGTAATCTTCTTATTTCTGCATGTTCTATCAACTGACACTTTGATTTACAGCAGGCTCATGAATATTACACAATTAATATGAATATTCATATCCACTGTTTTGTAGTTTTCTTTTTTTCCCATGGAGGTGGTAGTTGTACACTCATGAGTATTGGCAGCTGCTGCTGATGTAGATTCAGGTGTCAGGCAGAATTGCAATTCAGTTGAGGCAAAATAAGAATTCAAATGTAATGGTTGTCATACATGCCTAGGAATGTATCTTTTTACTCATCCTCAAGGTCAGCTTTCATCTTCTGTACCTCATCACTGTCAATGCAGATAACAGTGATACACAGTCTTTGGCAGATTGCAAAGGACTGCAAATCCATGGCATGATGACGGTTGAACTTTATGGCACTGAAGACCCACCTCCCGCCAATACCACTGTTTAAGGCTGTTTAACACTGGCATGGTTTAATTGCAAAAATAAAAATATGTTTTTGGCATGCTATTTTGGTAGTACCTTTCCAGTAATTTGGATTTACTTGTAGTTTTCTTTTATGGAGAGAAATTATCCTTCCAACTGAAATTCACCCTATCAATAATAACATATGGCAGGGTGAGGAATGTGCATGATATGTGCATGCTATGTCACATTCTCACAACAATGGAGAGAGAATGTTAGGTTATTATCATAACCCTGGTTCCCTGAAATAGAAATGTTTACCTCCTAAAGACCCCCGAAACCAGACAAAAAACTGTTCAGACTGACTCCAACTTTGTGTCCTGTCAACATTATACACTAGTGCCCACACAGGGTAAAGCATATGGAGCTGTCACTCCCTGTCAGACTGGAAAGGAGATAGATGGAAAGCCTCTAATTCCACAGACTGATTGACATGAAATATACAGATATATAGTTTTCAGCAAAAATACAGGATTGGTAAGAAGCGTAACCTTTGTCCTGGCTTCTGCAAAAATGAAGCAATTGAAAATGCTTGCATCTCAATCACCCGCTTAGTGGAGGTGATTGCAAGCAAGAAAGCCGCTTTGAGAGATGAAAATTTCAGCCCAGCTGAACGCAAGGTCTCAAATGGAGTCTTCATGAGTGCATCAAGCACCACGTTAAGCCTCCAGCGAGGACCAATATCCTTTATTAGTGTCCGAAGCCGGCGGGCTTCTTTCAAAAATTGCCGTTCCAGGAAGTGAGCTCCTGGGGAGACTGAGTCAATTTTGACATGGCAAGCTGATAGACCTTTAATGTAGAGGGGGATTTCCCCTCTCAAACAGGTCCTGCAAAAATTGCAGTATATATGGGACAGGTCGTGGGGGCAAAACCCTGAGGCAGACACCACGTCTGAAAGACGCCCCACTTGTACCCGTACTAGGAACGCGTGGACGCTGCTATGGCATTTTGCAGGGTGTCAATGACCCTATTAGAAAACCCCAGACAGCTCAAATGCAGCCATTCAGGGGCCAGACCCAGAGCTGTAGGTTCGATGGATCGGAATGCCACAAGGTCTCCCGCGCCTAACAGACCACGTCGCACCATTTGGGCAGGCTCCATGGCTGGCTGCTCAGGAGCGGCATCAGAGCTGAAAAACAAGGCCAGTAAGAGGCTACTAAAAGCACTCTGGCCCGATTTTCTCCAGACACAGCGGGAGCATGGCGAGCAGTGGGAAAGGCATATAACAGTTGCCTCAGCCACTGGTGTGCCAAGGTATCTATCGCCAGCGGGTCCCCAACTCCTGTTATGGAGAACCACAAGGGACAATGGGTCGACTCCTGGGAGGCAAAGAGATCTATCTCTGCTCTCCCGAACCTCTCCCAAATGAGGCTCACCACCTCGGGGTGAAGCCTCCATTCTGAGGCGTTGGGAGCTACCCTTGAGGATGGAGACTGGGAGACCTGAGGCCGCGCTGGTGGTTTATTAAAGTCATCACGGTAGTGTTGTCTGTCCAGACAAGCACATGTCTCCCTTGAATCTCCTGCAAAAATGTCTGCAAGGCCAAATAAACTGCCTGCAGCTCCAAAATATTTATGTGGAGACCCTGCCAAGGGGGTTCCATACCCCCCTTGCCCCCCTGCCATGCCACACAGAGCCCCAGTCGAGGCTGAACACGTCCGTGGTGATGACTTCCCTTCTGGTGACGCTGCCCAGCGCTACGCCTATGTGTAGATAGGCAGGCTGTGTCTAACAAAAGCGTCTTTTGACAGTGGCGAGACACTGTCACTAGGGGGCCACGGTTCAACGTGGGCTGAAAAACCCTGCTGTTGAACCAGACTTGGAGAGGGCACATGAGCAGGCAACCCAAAGAAAGGGTCTGGGGAGCTGCTGCCATCAAGCCCAGAAGTCTCTGAAACATCACTACTGTAGCACTGTGTAGCTGAAAAAGCTTCAAACAGAAGGCTAGTCTCTGCACTGTGTCATCCGACAGAGTGGACAGCATGGACCTGGAGTCCAAGCGTACTCCCAGATAGGAGGCTGTCTGCGAAGGTGTGAGCTGGCTCTTTGCAGGATTCACCAACAGGCCCAATCGATGAAGGTGGCCGGTGACGAGTCCCATGTGGGCCGCTGCCTGTGCTGAAGACTGGGCACAAATGAGCCAGTTGTCCAGGTAATTGAGCAATTGGATTCTATTATTCAGTATTTTAAACATTTTGTTTATAAATCGAAATAGTCCTTGTTGTATTGCATCAAAAGGAGCTTAGGTTACTGAAGAAGAAGCTGCTTATGTACATGTCAGAACCTCTGTTATGCCTTTATGAAGGTCTGTACTCATGCCAGTTAATCCTGATTGAGCGCACACACTCACGCAATGAAAGCTGTGTTCAGGGTTAACATGTTTTCAAGGAAAATAGAGTTACGCCAGAGACTGCTGTAAGCCGAGTTGTTAGTGTTTCCGGTTTGACGGCGTGTGGTGCTGACTGTCAATACAAGAAAGAGCAGTTCACATTTATGGTTACATCTGAACTGAAATGTATTTCGACTTGAAAAAAGAAAATCCCACCAATTTAGGGGTGTATAACAGAGAAAAGGTAATGAGATGAGCTTGCGGAAAGTAACTGTAATATTATTACTCCCATTAAAAATCTAACATGTTATAGTACCTTGTTATTGACAGCAGTAATATGTTACCCCAACTCTGCATAGTATAAAGTCATACACTGGAGTCAATGAGACCTTACATTTTGTGAATTACAGTTGCAGTTTCTTTCTACTACAACTGTCTATTGCCAGCAGTAAGTACTCTAAGGTAAGGAAAGATAACAAATTAATTAAAATTGCATGTGATGCTGATTACTCTTTAGTGGCATCCTAGTTAGCATACTACATTATAGTAAGATGTCAAAAATAATGACTATAGTTAGACTGGAAATGACTGTACATACAAAGATACAACAATCATGATACTGTTTCCTGTGGTAACATTTTTGGTTCTAAGTACAACAGCATGAGTTAATTCTTGCTTCCCCATTTAACCTGATAATGGCAGTCCAATTAAAGGTTGAGTTATTAAATTGTACTTGGCTGTTATTTTATCAGCATTTGGCAGGGATTCACATTTTCATATTAAATTACAGATTATTACTTTACAATCTGGTACAAACCAAATACATCAATGGCTGGCATGGATCTAGGGTTGCCACGTGGCATTTTTATCCTGTTAATTTGTAATATATAGCCCTAAATTACAGTGACTCTGCCAATTAAATAATAACACTGATCAGGTGTTCACTGTCTGATGTCAGGAATAGTGAACAGCTGGTCAGTATTAATGATTTGCGAGGGAGAAGGCGATATACTATTAAAAACTATAAAGAAACTTTAAAATATATATTTTATAAAACTATTAATAAAATAAATAAATATTGATGATGGTATTTATTTATTTAATTTGTTAAAAGCTATTATTGTATTGTCATGCTGCCTCAAGATAATTAATCAACAGAATCAATTTAGCAAAAGTTTAGCGCTCAATTCACATGTTGATTTCCTTCAGTTTAAAGGCAACTTCAAAATCCTGTTCTGTCTCGCAGTGTTCTGGAATTATGGGTCCAGGTGGCAACCCTACATGGATCCCTTGGTCGATTTTAGGATCAGTCCCTGGCAGGAGGTGATTCAGCCTGGATGTCAATTTAAAACAAGGACTCTGGAAAGCATAAAGTTTATGTGGTTACCACTTGGTTAGTAAAATAATGTCACGAATTAGAGCCTTTATTGAGTCCAAAGTCTTCTGCGAGACAAGTGCCAGCAGTACAATCCTGCCTACAGAATCTCAGCATGCAACATTCTGCTTAACCCCAAAGAACAGGAGCAGAGTACTCACTCATCGGCAGTTAATTAACCAAGCTAAACAAAATCCCATTTTGAAATTTGATTTCATAATCACTGACCAAAACATCTACAAAAAATAAAATAAATACAATAAAACGGTCTGCTCAACTAGATGTGATATAAAAATGGGCAAACAAGACACTGTTGACATATATCATATTCTTTATATAATCTTAACACTTTCTGTTTATTTTATGTAATCTGTGAAAATACTGTATTAGTTTTATGTTTGTGGGATAGTGATATGTTTATTATACGAGCATATACTGTACATGTCAAACACAGCAGATGCTATGATTTTTCTTTGTACTTCTACACCTGTATTGTGGGTTAATTATATATATATATATATATATATATATATATATATATATATATATATATATATATATATATAATATGTAAGTGAGCAATTAACAACAAGTGATATTATTTGATTGTTACACAGGTAACCTTTTTTTTTTTTACTAAAGTAACTCTTGTAGATAACAAAGTTGCTAATTAGTGCAGAAGAAAATCATTGCAGTAATTGCCTTTTCTTTGTAGCGTGTTGAAAGTGTATTTTAATTACATGGTGTAACAGGGCGAGGTGCCCTGTACATTCATTTGTTTATTTTAGTTTAGAATGGAGTTCCCTCCGCCCTTGTGCAGATTATTGTTTTTGTTTATTATGATTTAGTTGTATTTTAATGACGGCGAGCGCCGCGGGGTTTGTTATTGTTTGTATTTTGACGGCGTAGCCGGTTTGTTTTGTTTAGCGTGGATGGGTAGCCTCATCCACAACATAATTAAAACTCGTGCAGAAGGTGGCCATCTCCCGAATTAATTAAGTGATTTAATTTGTTGCTAATCGGGAGATGGTCACCTGTTATAAAAAGCCTGCAGCTCTGTAGCTCGGGGTGTGGGTGTTAGTGAGGAGCGAGAGTGGAGAGAAACGAAAAGTGATTTAAAAAGAGTCCAGGAACAGTGACAGCAACTGCCCAGCCTGACCTGGGACCGTATTATTTATAATTTTGTGCGTGATTTGTTTTTGTTAAACCTTTTTATTTTGCTCTGTGAGCACAGTGTTTTGTGTTTGAATATTTTATTTATTTTTGTATTATTTAAATAAAACGGCACTGCCGTGTCCTTTTTGTTGCAACTGCAGTATTGGTGTCAGTTTATTTTCGTGCCTGCTTCTGCCGTGACGTCACCACTCGTCATTCCTGTCACACATGGCCAAGCACTTCTATAAAGGTTTTTTTTCCTTGTATAAATAGATGTAATTAGGAATTATTAGACAATTACATGTCAGACTGTAAAATGCTCAAATTTGTTATAACGTAATATCTGTTTCTCCACATATTATCATTATTTGTCCATCTTATGATAAAGATACATTTATGTTTTTTCAGTTCATCCATAAATGCAACTTTGCATTTTGTAAGTTACATGCAGCACTGATATTTCTGAGTTTATCTTATATTAAACTGCATAGAATATAGGCTATTCAAAATGGTTGTATGGCCTAACAGTAAAAGCCAATGCCTTCACCCAGGGAGCTACGTCCTTGCAAGCTCAAATCTAGGCTGCTGGTTGCCGGGCCGGCAGGCCGCCCAGCGGTAATGCAATTGGCCGCCTTGCTGATGGGAGGTTTAATTTCCCGGTCAGGGATCTCACCGCCTCTCACTGCATGGCTACCCCCTGTCTGTCAAGCACTGAATTGCTCTGCACGGTCTCGGTGAAGACAGCTGTGCGCATCCAAACAGTGAAATTGTCAATGGAAGAGATCCTGTGGAGCCATTAAGTGCATGTACAGAAGCTCAAGTACAAAAGTTTTGTTTAGGAAAAATGGAGTATTAGTTTTCTGACTGTAAACCACAACAATATTTCTATATGTTTTCTTTAAAAATTGGGTTTATTTTGCAGTAGTGTAGTTTTCAAATTAAAATTATTATCCAAAAACTGAATACGACACACTGCTGGCTTGTTTTCTATGTTCCAAAGCTGGTTTTAACTGAAGGAATCCAAAGGTATCCTTCTGCTATACATCAGTAAGCAAAAACCCAAATCAACATGCTATTTTTACTGGGAACGTTCTACAGGAAAAAGCTATATTTAAAATATTGGCATAACAAAATATAGGACACAAATTACTGTTTGTCAATTTATTTATCAATTTGTTACTGTATGCTTTTCAGAAAAATGATGCACATTTTTCTCCATTGTAAAAACTTTATAAATCTGGCCCAATTATCTCTACAAACAGAAAGTCTGCACAGAAGTGTTCTCTGTTGTTATGGAGACTAGTTTGTATATCTCCAGGTTATAAAGGGATGTATAAAACTAATACATAATACAGCAATTGGCAGTGGCTCTTGGTAATAATAATTAAACATTTATCAAAATGATCTTTATAAGCTATGTAATTATTAAAATTCATATCCTAGCAGTGTTAATCCCCACCCCAGTACATACCTCATGAACCCAATGAATACAATGATAAGAGTTCAGTTCCAGTTCACTTGGTTATTTGACAGTTTGATAATGTCTAAATAGTACTAAGAGATATGTATATTTTATTATTCAGAAACTATGCAAATGCCAATCCTTAGAAACAAAGAAATGTTTAAAATAGTTAGCAATATAACTGCAACTCCATTGACTTTACACAACAATACATGTACAACTACAATGTCTTTGTTGCCTGTAGATCCAACAAAGTATTTTATTTGAAATGATACCAATGAATATGTTTAATAAAATGTGCCATGAACCAAAAGCATGCTACAATTAAATGGTTATGCAAATGGTTTCTAATGCTTAAAGTGCCTTTAGTAGCACAAGGAAAGCACTGGTTGGAGGGCAGACCACAGTGCGACTTATAGTGGCTATCTTAATTGGCAGATCACAGTGAAGAATGACGTTATATTTTGCCAGAGGAGTTTCCATTACATTGAAAAAAAAACATATGAAGTTTCTAGATTAAACATTTTTGGACTTATGCTTTATTAATAAATTGCATTATTAGTTGGAACTTATGTGTTCGCAACATGTAAAAATGTTATCCTGTGTTACCTTTTTTAATACAAAAAAAATGTTGTTAATATTATTATTGTAGTTGTATAAAAAGGGCAATCAAATCTCATTGCAAATTGCTTTCTCAAAATGTTAAATGCATTATGTTCTGAAGACATTCTCCTTTGCTTTGTAGTTGAGCTTTAAATTCTGCATTAAAATAGTGAGTGAGCTGTTTTCTGTAAAGACAGGAAAACAAATGCATCGGGGAACAGAAGGGGCTTTCATGCTGTTTCAGAATCGTGAAAAACTCTAAAGCCTGGTTCATACTTCTGTCACAGATGAATGCAACACGTCAGACGCATACAGCTATAAAAGCTGTGCAGCTTCACTATTTGTTGTACGAAGGACGCATCGTGTCGCTGCCGTTTTCATTGCACAAAGTGGTCTCAGCTGTTGTTCATACTTTAAATACAGACGGTATTTGCAAAATTGGATACATTGACAATTTAGGAGATGTGCTGAATTTATACCTATACAAGAGGTTTAAAAAAAAAAAAAAACTAAAGCGACATTGTTGATACATTTGTCCTCTCAACCAACAGAGAACCCGAAAGGGAAAATGTCACTTTAATTAGAGAGATACAGGTATGTGACACTGAAAATTGTTTTTTGAATGACAAGTGAAAGGTTTGACGATCTGTTAAAAAGAATGGGACCATTGCTTCAATGCAAAAATACACACGCAATGCCAGTGACACCTGCAGAAAGACTTGCACTGCACAGAGCAACTGGCAAATCCCAGCAAAGTGTGGCCACGAGCTTCCGACTCGACTCTTTACTTCAGGATTTTCTTGCTCTTCACAAATCTCTTTCACAGTTTTCTCCATCAGGCTTTACATTCTCTTCAGTCCTTTTCTATTTTCTTCTGAATAATACACATCAATGCTGTTCCTATTATTTGGGTATCTCTATATTCTTTAAGTCAGGGGTCATATAAATGTGTATGTTTACGAACTTCTTCTATTAAAAGTTCCTCAAAGTCTTGTTCCAGATGGTTACCAGTGTACGACCATGAAGGAAATGTTGAAATTTTTCAAAATCATCTGACCCATGCGATTTCAGGTTGCAGACTCATAAGAAACGGCTGTGCGACTTTCCAAATAAGACGCATGTTGCAAGTGTGGATGATGTAATTCTGACCTGTCTCACGCATCTTCGACTCCAACCAGAAATGATGTCAGATTCTGAAGTATGAACCAGCCCTTAGTTATCATCATTCACAAAACTGACTGCTGGACTGAAGATATGATGTGGTTTCATTGTGTAAAGCTAACCTTGCTATATATGGTACACAAGAAAATACTAACCAGAATAAACTCACATATTCTTTATCTTCAAAATTAAACTGCCATTTAAAATCTGTTTAGGCTTCATGTAAGCAGTCACTTAAAAATCATTCACTTAAAACAGACGTTTAATCCTTATCAAACCTACAAATTAAATGTGACAAGAAAATCTTAACAAATTATACAGGAAGCAGCAGAAAATGTTATTTTCTTTTATGTGATAATCAAACTAAGCATAGATACTGCTGGAAAATAATGGGTTTGACAATCACATTTGGTACTTCCAAATCAATTATTTGATTTGGTAATCATGTGCTCGTTTTGAGATAACGGTTGCTGTAGCACTCAGAAAGGTCACAAATATTCTCTTGGGGGCCTAAGTACTAAGCATTGTGCATGCACAAAATTGCGACATATGTACAAAAGGGAAATGCCCAGTGCATCACGAAAGAAAGTGCATGTGCAAATTTGTAAGGGAAACTGTACGCTTCCGCAGCAAGATGCTCCAGGAAACATGCAGATATGTCATTAGCGTCTCATTGACCTCTGAGATTCTCCTAATTACATATGCAGACCAGATGTGCATGTGATATGTACCAAAGTCAGCATCAAATCGCTCCCTTACTTGTACATGCTTAACTTTGCGCCACTTAGGACTTGGTGTAAATGATGTGACGGGGCTATAAAAAGGTGTGCTTCTGTGAGTGTGTTCTCCAGACAGTAATTCATGATTCACTGGCTCCCTTCTCCCGTTCCTCTCTGAAACCCTTGAGTGAGTGTTACATCGCCAGCTCTCTGCTTTCTTGGCAACACATTCTCTGCTCGGCCCCCTCCAATCTGGTTTTTGTCCAGCACACTCCACTGAAATTGCTCTTCTCTCCATCATTAACTTTCTACTCTCTGTCCGTACCGCATCCCTCTCCTCTGTCCTAATTCTCCTCAACCTTTCTGCTGCCTTTGACACTGTCAACCACTCTATTCTCCTGTCCTCCCTCAATCGCTGACCTGGGACTCTCCGGCACTGCTCTTGCCTGGTTCTCCTCCTACCTCTCCGGTCGCACGTACCATGTGTCCTGGCGTGGCTCACCCTCAGCCTCTTACTCTCTTTCGACAGGTGTCCCCCAAGGCTCAGTCCTGGGACCCCTCCTGTTTTTTCTCTACACCTGCTCCTTGGGTCCCCTCATCTCCTCCCATGGCTTCTCGTATCATTTCTATGCTGATGATGCCCAGATCTTCCTCTCCTTTCCCCCCTCTGACTCCGACAAATTTCCTTCTGTATCTCTACCTGCCTCTTGGCCATCTCCTCCTGAACACACTCACACCATCTGAAACTCAACCACTCCAAATCAGACCTCCTTTTCTTCCCCCTGTTTTCCTCCCCCATCGCTGATCTAACTATCTCTATTCCTCTTGAATCCACCACCCTCTCTCCTTCCTCATCCAACATGAACCTCGGTGTCACCCTCTACCCCTCCCTCTCCTACTCTTAGCACATCTCTACTCTGGCACACTCCTGTCGCTTCTTCCTCAGCAACATACACAGAATTCGCCCCTTCCTCATCAACTACTCCACATAGCTCCTAGTTCAGGCCCTGGTACTGTCCCGCCTTGACTACTGCAACTCCCTCCTGTCTCTGCTATCCGTCCGCTCCAGCTCATCCAAAACTCTGCAATTGTAACAATTGTAGCTGTACACGGCCCAGCATCAATGCCGTACATTTGGTTACTACGGCAACAGGGTCATACAAATACCGACATCATGATTGGCGAATTCCTCATACTGTACAATGACATTTTTACATACTACTAGAAATGTACGGTGTGTATAAAGAACAACACAAAAGCTTTTGCTTTTGTCATTTCAGGTTTCTCCCGTGCTTAATATTTTGGGATTAGAGGCAGCAAAATAAGTTATGTGAAGTACACAGTCATTGTAATTAATGTGTAAACTCAAGGTTGTTTTTAAAAAATCGATTTTGTTTGCTTGTTACTTTTTTTTGCAGCCAACACAGAAGTTTGTTACAGTTTTGAAGATGTTTCAATTGCGACTTGAGTTCCAATGTTATAATGTACATTTTAAAGACTCAATAGCTAGGCTAAATGTTAAAATTTTTTTCATGTTTTTTTGGTGATGTTCTTGATGTACTATCAATGATAACAAATTTTAGTTAACTTACATCAGTAGAATATAATGTAATAGAAAATGTGTTTTCTGGTGAGTTTTTTTTTTTTTTATTGTCATTCGTAAATTTCTTAAAAGAATACAGTGAATTTTCCAGTCTGATGAAGACAATATGTCGAAACACGTAAGCTTTATTTATTTGTCTTTTTATTTTTTTACCTTGTTCTTAATAAAATATTAATAATTGAGAGACACTTTGGGATATAAGTTTTTCATTAAGCGAGAGTTGTTGTCTTCACTCTTCAGTGGTGGAAACATCATATGAAATATATATATATATATATATATATATATATATATATATATATATGAACATAATTTATATATTTTATTTATCATATAATCAAAGAAACTAGAAAATGATATTGCAAAAGTCAACCTGAAGCCATAATAGTAGTATAGTATTTCATGTGAGATTTTGAAATGTCACATTTTTTTCATTTTTGTCCTTATATGGAAAACTACAAAGTGTATGTAATTCAATGTGCTAACATAACATTATTCAGAAGGTTTCATTCGATTTTATGAAGCAAAATGTGTTAATTCTATAGGGGGGTGCAAAACTTTTGGCCATAGCTGTATGTCAATGCCTAAGGTTTAAATGTTCATGAAACGTAACCAAAATGCATGTCCCCATATTAGCTTATTAAATAGCTAATATTAAAATATGTTCTCATAGCTTACATGAATATAGATTCATATTCATTAACCAAACTGTATTCTTTCATTTTTTTCCTGAAAACATCCAGATTGAAATCTATAATCATTTAGTTTAAATAAAGCTTAGCAGTTTTATTTATTAGAGCGTGGCAATGTTGAATAACAGTATTTGTCAACTATTCATACCTTACAAGTTACAAGAACAAAGTTTCACGAGTTGGATTGGGCAAAACACATCGATAATGCATACGATTTCCAAAGGAATTAAATATATCTTTAAACTACTACTTGTGTGTATACAAGGCACATATATATATATATATATATATATATATATATATATATATATATATATATATATATAGTGATCTTACCCCATCCTACCCTGTTATTTTCATCATGTACCATTGTTTTAAACTATTAACTATTTTGAAAGCACTTAATAAACAATACATGCAGTTGTATTACAGTTGCAGGCAAACTTATAGGCACTAGGTAACAAGAAGCTAGCATGGCATTTAGTCTTTAATTACATATATATTTTTGTCAATAGTGATCTAAAAATATGTAGCCCTAAAGACAAGACATGAAGAAGACGACCACGGTATCAAGCATCCAGTAAATGGCACTGCTGGCAAAGCAACACTGATAACGGGACCAGTTCATCTTTCCTTGCGATGAACAGTAGTTCTGAGTTAATCGTAAAATAAGTTATAGGAACTCTGGAAGCCACGCTCACCAGTATTGCTTTTCTGGTCAACTCTCTGAATGGATCTATGTTTATAATGCTCTTGAATGAGGCGATCTTATGGCCCTGGCTCACATTAAACAAAAAAAATCGAAACATGCACATTTAACCTCATCCATACCATACTTTGGGTAATATTTGTTTTTAAACTGTGTGGCGTCGGCGGTGAACGTATATCCCACGTACACCCAGCCAATCAGATTAGCAGTCACTTAATAAGCAAGCGGGTGGAACTATTTTTAAGGAACTATATTTTACAGTGTACGGTTTCCGTGGCTGAGACGGGGGTATCCAGCCAATGGGATCACTGCTATCCCGACACCCCAAAAAATCTCACCGGCCCCTGGCAAAAGTAAACAAATACATAAATAATAATAAAAAAAAATACGAATAAAATTGCATGACTCATCCTGATGTGGCAACAGCCCCAGTCGGCCACAGTGTAGCAGCGTTTGTGATCATAAGCTACATTGGTAAATATTGAGTCACACTTTTTATCAATCAGCATTTATTTCTACATCTTTTACTCATTCAGGGACATAACATACCTAAATGTTTATTATTAAATGAATGTGAGTTTAAATTACTAGTAAGTATACATGTGTCGATATGAAAGCTGAACATTAATATCAGCAAAGAACAAATAAGTTACATGTTTTTAATGAAAAAACAATTGTAGCCAACGTTTTGACAAAAGTAAAATTAGGCTTGTGTGATTGTAAAATGCCACTTTTTCTTATATTTACTACTGCTTAATCTAAGTTAAAAAAATAAAAGATCTTGTTCATGGCCCCGTGCAACATTACCCTAATTTTTAATTCTAAAACCCAACGTTATTTAATTTTTAATAACAGTCTGGTACTTTCCTTACCTTTTTTCTTTTAATAATGGTCTTATGCTCTCTCTTCCTTCAGATATTTCTGTGAGTAATAAATACAAAATATATACCTATATTTAAGTATTAATATTTCGCACAGTCATCTCTCTGACCGCCTGCCACGTTCACATTCACTTGCTGACATTTTTTCTTACTGTTAGGTAACGTTAGCCACGGTGCAGACCTGGGTCAAACTAATGTGTTCGTGCATGTAGGGAGAATTTATTGTGATTGTTTATAAATGTGGCCCATCCTCTGAATACTTTTCCATTTTTATATTTTATTTTAAAGATTTTAAAGCAAACCAATGCCAAACACAACAAGGTATAATACATAAATAATGAATAAAAAACATGGGGGGGGCCAAAATGTATAGTTTGACCCCCCCATAGTTAAAGTGGGGGGTCACGTGTCCCTTCTGCCCCAACTTTTTGAGCTGCACACACGCATCAACTTGCACTTGCCTGCTCTTAGTAGGCTACATAGGACCCTTGGGGTTTACGTTAAAACACAGGTCACTGATAAGTCCTGAAATATCACTGTATTTCTTTATGAAAGTATTATCTTTTTAAATATGGAAATATTTCATTACCTTCAAGAGGTTTACATTTCAGAATCTTCTTCGTGTTCACATATACAAACCCATGGTTCTTCGATGTAAGCAACAATGGAAAAACTACTCTAGTGAAGAAAATATTTCTCGTTAGAATGTATGCATTTTCATTCGATCTTTTCTAAACCATTGTTTTAGTTGTGTGTTACAGAATATATAGTTTGGGCCTTTTGCTTAATATCTTATGATACCCGTCGTCTAGAACTGTCTCAGTGTTGATCCTGGATGCATCAGTGTATGATCCTTCACAGTTTGCCAATTCTCCAATTCTGTTTCATTTTTCTGTGTTGTAACTTGCCCATTCTCTTAGTTAATGCTAAACACCACTACACTAAAAACAAATCTAATATTTATTTAAAATATTTAAATATTTTACTCACATTTCATGATTAACATTGCCCTCCTGTTGGGTAGAGAATGAAACCTGTAATTAAATAAAAATAAAGTGATGATACAACATAGAATGAGCGCACTGTGTACATCTGCATAAGTCAGCATGCAGTGCAAATCCACATAATAACAGTTTTACACAATTTACAACATTAGTTTTCAAAAAATTGAAGATGCAACTTCATTATAGATACATATTTTAAGGATTGATTTTATATTTAAGACATTTTTAATGTTTGCAACGTAAATATTGTGTTGAACACTTCTGAAGTAATTGAGGAGAGGATAGTATACTTAAACTGTTGCCAGGGAAACAGTATGGCCAAAAGTTTTGCAGCACCCTTTAGAATGAACACATTAAGCTTCATAGAGTCGAATGAAGCCTGCTGAATAATATTATGTTAACATATTGAATTACATACTGCTTTGCAGTTTTCCAATAGTTAAGTAAAACTGACAAAAAAATGACATTGCCAAATGTCACAAAATACTGTACTACTATGATGGCTTCTGACAGACTTTTACGATAACATTTTGTAGTTTCTTTGATTACATGATGTTAAATAAAATAAAACTTTAGCATAACAGAGGCAGAAGTGTTAAAGGGACTAGCAACTCTTAAAATAAACAAATCCTCTGGACTGGTTGGGATCCTCCCAATAGTACTTAATAATACATATATATATATATATATATATATATATATATATATATATATATATATATATATATTTTTTTTTTTTATCGGGCTGCAAGTATAGTGGGCGGGACTCTGCCCCATACTGGGCACCACCAAAAATTATACAAACCCGGCGACTATGAACTTCCCAGTAATGTTGTTGAAGCTGACACCCTGGGATCCTTCAAGAAGCTGCTTGATGAGATTCTGGGATCAATAAGCTACTAACAACCAAACGAGCAAGATAGGCTGAATGGCCTCCTCTCTTTTGTAAACTTTCTTATGTTCTTATGTACTATAGTGCTGACAGTTCTGCAATGTCCTCAGATAACAATTCCATACAAACCTCTTCCAAGTGAATACAATATATTACATTTTGTAATGCTATTGTCACCCAGGAACAGTTTAGAAAAGTTTCATGGACATAACTGTATTTTGTTCAGACCTTTAAATAACATTACTTAAACAGTAAAGGCACAATATAATGCAGAAAAAATAAATCTCACATTTGAGCTTAAAAGAAAAGCTGAATTTAATTTGCAATGTAATTTTTTTCTGTCACAGTAATATTACTTCAGCGCCATCTACTGGACTTTTAGAAGAAACACAAGTATGTATTCAACCAGATTTTGAAAGAATAACATAGAAACACACAGGCTTAAAGTATACAATATTTGATTGTATGTGCTTTTTAAAACATGTATCCATTTCCAGCATTTCCAGTTACTGTTTAAAATGCACTTGGCTTTTGACATTGCCTGTAGTTTGTAATGAAATGAATGACATATAACATTGTGGAGTAGTCATTAAGGCTCTGGACTCTTGAATGGAGGGTTGTGGGTTCAATCCCAGGTGGGGGACACTGCTGCTCTACCCTTGAGCAAGGTACTTTACCTAGATTGCTCCAGTAAAAACCCAACTGTATAAATGGGTAATTGTATGTAAAAATAATGTGCAAAAAAAAAAAAAATGTAATTGTATGTAAAAAAAATAATGTGATATCTTGTAACAATTGTAAGTAGCCCTGGATAAGGGTGTCTGCTAAGTAATAAATAATAATTTGATTTGTTTTTTATCCTTGAGAAGGAACATACTTGTCGTGACTATTCATATTAAGCCAGGGTTCTGCGCAGAGTAGCACTATGTGCAAAATATCAAGGTTATGTAGGTCCCACAGAATCTGGACAGCGTTGGGAGGAAGTACTTTGAAAACAGCAGTGCATTGTGAAAAAGAACAGGCTTTTAACTCGTATGCTTATTCTTATGGTGAAATTCAAAGTGTTCAATTTACTAAACCTTAAAAACGTTCCATATGTATTGAAGTTGATATTATTTTACTTGGTTGGAAAATTGACAATACTGTATAACATTATAAGGCCCTGTTCACACTACATAACCAATCTAGAGAGCCGTACTCAAAAACATTTTAATTAATCCAGCTCAAAGCGTCTACCCACTAAAGTACGATTTCATGCGTACAAACACTTAAAATAGGCCGGTTACAGTTCCTAGCAACGCAATGGACTGTGGGATTTAACATGACATTATCTCACCATGCACTGTATTTTATGTTTACAATACGGCAAATATGGAGCCCGTTCCCACTGAAGACACAGCCCTTCTTAGCATGAACGTTATGGCTTTGTTTCTTAAAAACACAAGGTACATTGTATTATAATGTGTGCATTTCATTTTGAACTCTGAAGTTCTCCTTGACCGATTTCATCCCTCCAGATATCAATGTGCCTTGATTGCGGCATCTGATCACATCATGCCAAGATCCAATATTTTACAACAAGCCTCAGAAATTGTATACGGTGCAGCAGTATTGATACTCGTTCTCAACTCCTTCAGGCGCCTGTTCTTAGGACTGTATTTGTAATGTCCACGCACCAAAACATATCAGAAAGAATTTTGGGATATTGGAGGAGACACAAAAAAATATAGTTTGGTATTACAGCGTCCACACTTCTGACAAACCGCACTATCTGATGCAATTTAATTTAAAACCGGACACGAGACTACCCCCTGAGGAGGTCTCAAGTCCAGTTCTTGAGTACGGTATTAAACACTGCATAGTGTAACCATATTGCGCACTTTTAAAACAGTTTAAAGGCAACTAATATGTTTTAAAAGGCATAGTGTAGAGAGGGCCAAAATTGAACCCGATTTTTTTTTTTCATATGACATTGGTATTTGATGTAAAACATTGATAAGAGTATTTGCTGGTAGTTTTATCTCTATATTTAATTTCTTTAGATAATTAACTGTTAACAACATAATGTTGTAAACTGTTGATAAACTAAAAAAGTGCCCCTTAAAATAAAGCGTGACCCATTAACATCATTTTCTTCCCAATTGTTCTTATTTATTACTGATTTTACTGTACTTTGTAACTGCTCTTATCTGTAATGTGATATTTTGTAATGTGATATTTTATAATGTGATATTCTGTATTACGATACTTTGTATTGTGATACTTTGTAATAATTGTATTATTCCATGAACTGAACCATAGTAAAATAAAATAAAAAAAATGTTTTATTCAGTCCAATTATTCTGTGCACTAAATGCAAAGAGTGACCCCATAAGTACACATCTATAACAAATCAAGAGCTTCCATTATCATGCGGGTAATGAATATTCTTTCAAACTGTGTAGCAGTCAGCACACAGTGAAGATGAGGTCAGTCTTTATATAGGTGAAACACATTTGCACCCTCCTGAAGAGAAGGAGTAGATTTGGCACACTCAATTAGGACACAAATTGCATTATGTTTGTTATTAATGTACATGTCAAGTTGTTCAGTTGAGCAACTGCTAATTAGGATGAGTGTTTTTGGCAGTTGTGCCACTGTTATACTCGTGACAAAGTGCAAAAAGGTGCAGAAAAATCCCTTTCATAATTATTTTTACATGACAAAAAAACTCAAAAGCACAACAGCGTGTGGATGAGGGAAAAAGCCACTGCACCCCAGTCGTAAAGCAAACAGGTTCAAATGTGTTCAAGCATTTCAGAAATGTATTTAATACAATTTTATGTCAAATAAAATACAAATAATATGACATGTTTCAGGTCTACTTTTTTCTATGTAGTTTATAGGTTTTAAGAATAATGTACAATGTATATATAATGTATGAGCCCCTATGTAAACTATTAGCTTATTCTCCTTTTTCTAAACTACATAAGAGCTTGTAAGTCACATTCACAACATTCGACTGTTGCAGATAGTAGCAGGAGCAAAACTTTGTAGTTCACAGTGTGCAAAGTGAAGTATTCAAAGAGGTTGAAAGCTTGTGTCCGGAGCTGAATCTACTATATTTTTTCTTTTATTTGGCAGACGCCTTTATCCAAGGTGACTTATCCCAAGTACAGTCCACATAAAAACATGCAGTCACCCAGGATTATAATTAAACATTAATTACGGTACTGGATACTGTTGCATATAGAAAACAACAAAATACATTTAAAACCTCTGATAAACCTTACAAAACAAAGTGGCTTTAGCTTTTTGTTTAAGGTAGTCAGCTTTTTTTGCCAAGCTAATGGAACATCAGCAGCAAGGTATTCAATTACATTAAAAGACAAATACTTGAAACAGAACTTCCATGGCATGCAGTGATGACAGCAGGATTCTGTCACCACCCATCTTGCCAGCAATGGCAGTTCCTTTTATTTATATGTTGTTTTCCACATCTATCCCAAACCAGCTACTTAAGAATGCAATCTTTGGATATAAGTTTGTTGTCTTTATGAACAAAACTATCACTATAGCTGATCACAAACCATCATCCCAAAAGGCCTGTTGTTTTGGAAGGGCTAATTGTTAAAGCCTTTTATTCCAAAGTGTAATTTGTCCCATAAGAAACACCTGTTAAAATCATAAAACTAGAAATAAATAACTTAAGTGTACTTAAGTAAGAATGGTTGAATTAAATTCCTATTTTTTAATTTTTTGTAACCCCTAATTAATTAACTTATAGAAAAAAGATTTAACATGCAAGACATAGAATGAGATGTTGTCACAAAGACGGCCGGAGTGGGTGGCGTCAGACCAGAAGCAGGAAATAAAACGACAGAGAGGTGTGGTTTGGTGGAGCTGAGCAAATGGTTTCGCTCAGCATTTAATAAACAGAACAGAAAATAAAAGGTTTGAACACAAAACAGGACACGGCACTTGTAGCCAAAATGAACAGACAAACAAAACGAACTAACACTTAACAAACGGTGCACGGAGACAAACAAACACGGTGAGTACAAAACACTACTTATTATTATTATTTTCCTTAATTTTACGTTCTCCTTCTCTCTCACCCGTTCTCCACTCTCGAACACCCAACCCCGAGTGAATGAAAAATGTGTCTATATATACTGTTGTGCTGAGATTCAATTACTAATTAATTATTCACTTGAATCCCAGCACGTGAATTCATTACATGCAACCCCGTGCTCACATATTACATTTAACCAGCACGTGAAGTGATTTGTGCCCTCCTCGTGCCTAAATACAAATCTACATTTTTAAATACACGTGAAACACAGACCCGTTTGTATTCCGTGTACCAATCTCTATACACCAACATTAACACACGCAACATACAACACATAACACACACACATGCACACAGGGGCGGGGCACATTGCCACAGATGTATTTGGGATATTTGCATGATTTCTATAGTTTTCTGCCTGGAACATGTCACATGGAGATCCACCCCAGAAGTGGGGCTTAGGTTACATGAAAAGTGAGGCACGAGAAACTGTGGATTATTTTTCTCACCGATTATTTTTCTTGCCACTTAAAACATTTCTTCCCTATTGATACTGTTCCATAACAAGATTCAATTGATTGTTAATTTGTTTTTCGCTCCTTTGTTACGCTTAGTAAAAACAATTACAGTGTTTGTCTCTCACATTGCGGCAGTGTTGTCATGAGCTCCTCTGAGTTTGAGTTTGGAATTCTACTTTGCACAGGCACAAGTGTCTGTTCTAAGTGAAGATAGTAGCAAGCACTATGTTTTAGATGTAGGACATGAAAGTGGCATTAGAAAAATAAAAATGCAAAAAACAAAGGAATGTGAACCTGGAACAGACAGGAAAGTTATTGATAGTTTTGTCAAACCTACAGATGCAGACCTAAATATCATTGCAAGCAATCCGTTTTCGAGACGTACGTAAGTGGGCTGTAAGCTTGTATGAACAATGGTTAAAGCCAGTAAAGAAATGCAAAAGCTGAGTATACATCTAATGATGATGAAATTGCTTTTGTTACTGGAAAAAAAAAGAAATGTAGTTCTTGCTGTCTAAACAAAGAATGAAAAAGGACATCTCCCAGAATGCCATAGCTATCCCAGAACACCGATTGGCTGGCAATCACTTAAACTAATACACCTTTGTAATTTAACAAACAAGGCAGGTACAAAAGGACAGGTTTCAAAGACAATAGCTGTCTGTGGGAAGTTAAGGAACTGTGCATAGACTTGAATGCGGTGTACATTGAAACTAAGTATATTAAATCTATGATTTGTGGATAATATATTTAAAGTCAGTAAACCAGACTAGCGCCTGACTCAAGTTAGGGATCCTGTTAAGTTTAGTTAGCGCTTCAAAACATGAGTTGGGATTTATGTTTGTTTTGTATTGTTTGTGAAAAGAAGAAGTGTTCCCACTGGAAAAACCCATCCTTTGTCGAGCGTGCTTTAGCCACCAAAGACGTGTTAGGAACCCAGAACTGTTATATTGTAAATAAAGAAGCTTTGTGTCACAATTTATAATTATGAAAAAAAAAAAGTTTTACATTGTTAATGTATAATTGTATTACCCTACTTTTAGCAAACAATAAGAAATGCTAAATTGAAATCGCAAGCCCTTTTCTAAGTGTTACGTTTGAAATGTGTGATACAAATTGTTGAAATCATTGTTGCTTAATAAAATGATATTTGTGTTTCTGTAGGAATTGTTCGGACTCACTGTGGTTTCGTTAACAAACACGGTTTTCTGTGGATTTGTAACACTAACTGTGGATTCATTATTCCTGCCACGCACTCCCCTTCTTTTTAAAGCCACTCAGCTAGTAGAATTAATCAATCAAAAGTTCAAAGGGTAACATCACTGAAATGTTTTAACTTATATTGAACAATCCAAAGAGAAACAGAAGATAGAGGAAGGATGACAAAAAACATCATACGGATGTTTATATTGATAAAACTGTCAATGCAGAAATACAAGTAATGCTGGAGGAACAGAGATAAACGTAGTATTTGAACGTATATTAGCACAAATAAGCTTGGGGAGATGAACAGGTATACTGTGGGGTCAAGCTACAAAACTCACAGCAAAGTAAAAACAAATAAAGGTTTTCAATTACAGAATGAAAATTAAAACAGCAATATTTGTTTTGAGAAAACATTAAATAAACAGAAAATGTCAAAATATTGGTCACCACGGATGATAAATGCAGTATAAGATTACTGTTTAAGTCTGCCAGACCCATTGGCATGTATACAGTAGACGATTGTTTCAGTTAGTGCCTTCATCAGAACAATAAATGTGGTATCCTAACAGCAAGGGATAATGATTGCACTGTGTATATAAAATAAAGTTATGACTTTTCAAAAAATCTAACATTTATATACTTATTGACTTCCTTACATAATCATAGGTGGCAGGCTGTACAATTATCATTCAATTCTAAATTATTATGAAGGCAAACTTAAGCAGTTTCCCAAAACAATTGAATTTACATATCTTAAAAGACTGTGATGACGAATAAAACAAATGACTGTTAATCCTATTTGATTAATGTAATGCTTCAAGAAAATATAATCTTTCTAGTTTAATGAGAAACCATTTAAAGTGAATGAGGACAAAAAATATCAATATCCAGTACCTTTTTTACAAGTGATAATTACTCTTTTTACTACAAAAGTGTAGTATAATATTTTCTTTATTGAATTCTTATGACAGCAACATGTACCCATAATCACATAATTTTGATGAATCTACTTAGAAAACTGCAAAGATGGCCGTTAATGATTACACCGTGTAACAAATTTTTATTTTTTTTTGGTTCCTGGGTAGTAAGTATTATTTCCTAATTGCTTATGCCTCAAAAGTATAGAAAATGGCTATTATTCCCCACAAACTTTGCTTTTGTGACCAGGACAGTGATATTTTGAAATTTACCTAGTTCCAATGAGAAAACAGGCAAATTTGTGTCTTTTTGTTCACATAAAGTAAAAAAACAACAACATATGAATCCAAATTAACATGTATTTATACTAAAGTAATACAAAAATGACTACAAAAGATTTAGAAGTGAGTAGTTTTTCGAGATTTACGATTATACTGTAAATCACTTTCACGAATCAGCCCCCAAATGTAGTCTCCCATCATGTTCTTGTTATACTGTCCTTGGTAGTGGCGTTCAAAGTCCAGTATATCCTGGTGGAAGCGCTCGCCTTGCTCCTCCGAGTACGCTCCCATGTTCTCCTTGAATTTATCAAGATGAGCATCAAGGATATGGACTTTGAGGGACATCCTACAGCCCATTGTGCCGTAGTTCTTCACCAGAGTCTCAACCAGCTCCACATAGTTTTTGGCCTTGTGATTGCCCAGGAAGCCCCGAACCACTGCGACAAAGCTGTTCCAAGCCGCTTTCTCCTTACTAGTGAGCTTCTTGGGGAATTCATTGTACTCCAGGATCTTCTTTATCTGTGGTCCGACGAAGACACCGGCTTTGACCTTTGCCTAAGACAGCTTAGGGAAGAAGTCTTGAAGGTACTTGAAGGCTGCTGACTCCTTATCTAGAGCTCTGACAAATTGTTTCATAAGGCCCAATTTGATGTGCAGTGGTGGCATCAGCACCTTCCGGGGGTCCCAGCCGTACTCATCATACTTCAAGGCGTCCAGCAAGGTCTTGATGCAGTTGTAATCCTCTTTGAGGTGCACCGAGTGAGCCAGGGGAAAAGACGGGTACTTGTTACCATTATGGAGCAGCACGGCTTTGAGGCTCCTGGGTGAGCTGTCAATGAAGGACAGTATAACGAGAACATGATGGGAGACTACATTTGGGGGCTGATTCGTGAAAGTGATTTACAGTATAATCGTAAATCTCGAAAAACTACTCACTTCTAAATCTTTTGTAGTCATTTTTGTATTACTTTAGTATAAATACATGTTAATTTGGATTCATATGTTGTTTTTTTCTGACTTTATGTGAACGAAAAGACACAAATTCGCCCATTTTCTCATTGGAAATAGGTAAATTTCAAAATATCACTGTCCTGGTCACAAAAGCAAAGTTTGTGGGGAATAATAGCCATTTTCTATACTTTTGAGGCATAAGCAATTAGGAAATAACACTTACTACCCAGGAACAAAAATTGTGTTACATAGTGTTATAAATGCCTCTAAATTATCAGAGAATAATGTTTTGATTCTAAGGGGGTGGTTGTTTCTATCCATGGTTTGTGTGCAGGAAAGCATTACAGTAACTTATTAACATTACTACCTCGGTACATAAAATTAAAATACAATAAAATGGTATTGTATTTTAGTGTATAGGGCCAGTAGTACAGAAATATATGTATCTTTGACACAAATTTTGCAGGGTGCCGCATGTAAACAGGGGGACCTTAAATAAATTGTAGCAAACAAAACAATTCCATAAATCTTATCTTTTTTTGCTCTTTCATTAGCTACACAGGTCTCAAATCAGCAGTTTTGAAAAATATGGAAAATATGTCGGCTATGTGCTGGTATAGGCAATTCACACAGCCCAACGTGCCGCTTCAATGCTAGCTTTGAGCTGTAATAACTCAGCTGTGTGAATGGTGCAATGACCAAGCAAGTGCAACGCTATGTGAAAGCATTGACGTCAAACAAAGGTTTATTTAACCAAGTGTAGTAGCAGATATGATGTTTTAAATAAAAATACATGTTTACAATAATATGTTTCTTTCATGTTTCATTTGAGGCATATAGAACCAATGGAAGTGCAAAACAGGTACGATTTATGAAATTATTTTGTAGCTATAATCACTTTAAGCTTATGCAAGCTTTGACTGAAAGCCACTGTAGCGACTACCTTGCTTGACTACATAAGACCCTCCCTCACTGCCTTAAATAATACTGTTTTTCAGTTTTGGATGGGAACTAGCTAGGGTGACCATATTTTCAAAGCTCAAAACTGGGACACATTGTTAAATAATTGATAAGACTAATCAAACCCCTTAAATATAGGTTATTTTTATGGTTAATTAAATAGCCGTCCTCTCACTCTTAGTATTATCTTTTTTTGTTTAACAGCTAGCTAATTTCAGTACACCCATGGGTGTATAATGTATGACTCATTAGTTTAAGTAGCCATATTGTGTTATACATATTACATACTTTTATATTGAGTTTATTAATAATAATAATAATAATAATAATAATAATAATAATAATAATAATAATAATAATAATAATAATAATAAAATCATTAAATACATTTACGTTTTGGCATTTTTCTTTCTTTCTTTCTTTCTTTCTTACTCACGGTGTCAGGCTCTATTTATTGACATTGATATGGTTTAACATGGTGGATTTGGGTGCTTGCAACCTCTCGCTGCTCTGTCTGGGCTAAATCCAGCCAGAACTGCTGAACAGCTACAAAATTACTATATTAAACACAAGTGTAGATTCATATTGAATATAAACTAAATCAAAACACATGGCGCACTGAGGAATAAGCATGTATGCCTCTGTTAATCATTTTATAAAAATAATTCTTGATTACCCTAGTACCTTGTTTTTTTAATTTAATTTTGTTTTCACTGCAGGTGCCATAAACTAAAAGCGGATGTGGACATTGTTTTGACAAAAGGTATTTTGAGCGTGTCGCGCTACATGAAGCGGCTGAATACTGGGACGTTTTAAAGATTTTGAGCAAAATGTCACGACACCGGGACCTTTGATGAAAAACCAGGACTGTCCTGGCTAAACCCGGATGTCTGGTCACCCTAGAACTAGCAGAACTGCCGGAATTTGTGATTCCTTCTGATTTGGCTGGAAACAGCACAACATTTTTTTTTTGTCTGGATATCCCACTGAAAGCTATTCTTTGTTTGCACGTTCACCTCTATTACTACAAACAAAGGAGTAAAGAGCAGGTTTCAGACAAGGTAGGGAACTAATTTAGAAACAACAACGCAGCATTTTCAGGGATCAAAAAGGGTAATTCTCTATAAAAATCCCTATAATTGTCTGAAGTCAAATAAACATACCAGTCATGTAAAATCCACTTTAATTGACTTTTAATGTCTAGCTCAGCCGAACAAAATTTTCAAATTACAATTTTTACAACCGGATCTTATTTGCCAGTATGTGTCTTCACATTCCAGAAGCCTGCAGATTTATTTAAATGTCATGTATTCATTGTAATGACTTTTTATATGATGAAGCAAATCTTTCCGGCCTTGAATAATTACATCTCAAAATCTTTTAATGAATTCAGCAAATTAAAGAAATAATTACTTGTTTGCTGTCACATTTCAATTAAATTCAATAATGTTGCTGCAGATTACTTTATGTCAATTAACAGAAATGGTTTGTTTCCTCATTAACTTTCACCCCGACCTGTAATTCCAACTTTTGTGTTCAATATCCGTCTTTTCATTATCATGGTTCACATAACAATACATCAGAATAGCAAACTACAATAAATGCCCTAAGGCTCCAGGCCCAGAACAGCTTAATCACCTAGTTGTGTTTCCCTTGTGGATTATTCATTACATTTTACAGATGTCATTTAAATAGTTTTACAAATTCATCACATACAATCTCTAAGGTGTTTCATTGTTGCTTATTCTAATACCAATTTAGGCAACTCAGTTTATTTTAACAATATAAGTAACCTTTATTAAACATCTAGTTCGTTTGCAGGTTTGGTCACTGTCACTTGCATGCTTGCAACTCTGACTATTCTCTAAAGACTAACCTTGCATTACATTTTTATTTGTCCCGTCCACAACTGTGGCTCAATACAACATAACCCACAACAATATCTATTAACTGAGGTTACAAAAGTTACTGAAAAACGTCAACATTTTGTAAACGTCCTCTTATCCCTTAACACACAAAGTCTTTTAAGTGTATTTGTTAGCTTAATACTTCGTCCTACTTTGGATTACACAGTTGCCTAGGCCTGTGTTTCTGGATTCTTTACAAGGTAATGTCTAAGAGACTGTTGTATGGGCTTGTTGAGGTTTTCTTGTTGAACTTCTGAAACGATATCTTCCTGTCTCTTTGGCGTTTTATTATTTATCTCCGACACTCCAGCAGGCTTGTTTATCACTTGCTGATCCAAGCTTGGTGATTCTGCTGTATTCTGCTGTTCTTGTCCTGGGCTGATCTTTCTTTCGTTTGTGTTTGTTTCTTTGGTTCTTCTGAGATGGCGTTGATTCCTTCTCAGAATCCGTCCACTTTCCAGTTGTACTTGGTATGATCTATTATCCACCGGTTTTAGCACTGTAGCTTTTTTCCTGTACTTGTTTTGTGGTTCCAAAGGCTGTACTCTCACAATGTCCTGGTTTCTGTTGTTTGGCCACCCTTGTAATATGGTGTTCTTTATGATTTGCATGGTCTTATTGTTTTCTGTTCCTTTCTGTATAGCTCTCAGCCACTCTTCTGAGATTGGTAGGTACTGTATCATGTTTATGGTTTCTATTTCAGCCTCAACTGAACCTTCTTTGCTGCATTCCGGTAGGTATGTTCTGCTTAAAGTGTCAGCTAACAGCATGTTTCATCCAGGAACACATGCAACATTTATGTCATATTTCTGTAGTCTGAGCAGCATTCTCGGTAGTCTTTTTGGTGTGCTGAGCAGGGGTTTCTTCACAATATTTTCTAGCGGCTTATGGTCCGACTGTACATCAACTTGTCGACCACATGTGTATTGATGGTATTTTTCCATTCCAAACAGAATGCCTAAGCATTCCTTTTGGATTTGAGCATAGCCCTGTTCTGTTGGTGTTAATGCTCTTCTTCCAAAAGCTATTTGGTTGTCCTCACTGCATCAGGGCTGCTCCCAGTCATGTCTCTGATGCGTCACACTGCAACAGTAGACTCTCTTCTGGATTGTAGTACTTCAGTATGGGTGCAGTTCCAATCATGTTTTTTTTTTATTTTCATGAATGCTTGCTCCTGTGATTCAGTCAATTCCCATACAGTGTTCTGGTGTGTTAGCTGTCTCAACAGTTCACAGTTGTCTGACAAGTGATTACAAAACTTTGATAGATAATTTGCCATACCTAGCAGTCTTTGTACTTTCACATCTGTGGGTCTTGGCCTCTCCTTGATTGCTCTGACTTTTTCTAGGTCTATTCTTAAGCCTTCTGATGTGAGCAGATGTCCTATGTATAGAAGTTCAGTCACTCTCAATTTGAGTTTGTCCAGGTTGAGCTTTATGTTCTTCTTTCAAAAAACAGTTTCAGTTTTTTGTCGTGATCCCTCTCTGCTAACTCGGGGCTATCTCCTTCTCCAACTGTTACTACATCGTCTGCGATTGTTCGGATTCCTGGGAGACCCTCTAGAGCTTGACTCATCTTTCTATGAAATATTTCTGGTGCGGGGCTGATCCCAATAGGCATTCTTAGCCACCTATATCTGCCGCAAGATGTAGCAAATGTGGTCAAGTAACTGGACTCATCTTCTAGCTTTACATGCCAGAACCCATTTTTCACTTCGCAAACAGTAAAGACTCTTGCTTTAGACAAATCAGGCAAGATGTCACCTATAGTAGGCAGTGGGAAGTGACTTCTCTTTAAAGTTTTGTTGAGTGGTCTGGGATTGATACAGATTCTCATTTTTCCAGATGGCTTTTTGACAATCATGAGGCTGCTGATCCAGTCTGTGCTCTTATCTATAGGCACTATAACTATAATGCCTGTTCTGCAAACTTTGAAGCTCTTCTTTCAGTGGTGTCATCAAAGCAACAGGCACTCTTGGTTTCGGTAATTTTACCAGTTCCACACTAGTATCAATTTCAATTCTATATCTCCCTTCCAGACAGCCTTCCCCCTCAAAGAGGTCTGCATTATCGTTTTTGATTCGATTCAGATTCCAAGGGCTCCCCTCCTCCAGTATCTCTGTTATAATTCTGTCAGTTGCTAAAATGTTCTCAAACTGCACTTTAACTAGGTTTATGGCTTGCACTGCCTTACTGCCAAGGAAAGGCACTGATGACTCTTCATCAACAACCATGAACGGTACATCTTTTTGTTTTGGGGATTCCTGATTTTAATTCTGCATTTGCCTAGGGCTTGTAGCGTGCTTTTGTTGTACATCACCAGTACTTGATGTGTTTTCTCAATCTGCGTTACTGGATTTAGCAAACTGGGATGATATTACAGTTTGCCCCACAATCCAACTGGAGTCTGACTAGACTTTCTCCTATGACATTGCTGAAAAAAGTTGCTTTGGACTACTACTTGTACTTTTTTGTACTGTATTTACCATCTGTTTCTCTGCCCTTCATGTTCACAATCAGAATCTCTTCATGTAGATCCTGCTCAGTTGCTAGCACATTATGCACTCTTGTTTTGCCTCTCTCCATTTTTGCCATACACCTTGCTGCAAAATTGTTGTATTTTCCACACTCTTTGCACTGCTTCCCATAGGCAGGGCACTTCTCTTTATTTCTTGCATGTTTTCTCCCATAGTACTTGCATGATAGAATGTCTCTTGTATCCTTAAGTTTCTCTTGCTCCAGTGCATGCAATTCTTCAACTGTGTTACCTTCTATTGTTTTTATATTCTCTTTTGACAGCTAAACAGCTCTGCAAACTTGTCAGCTTTTCTCTAAGGTCAGGTCTGCTTCCCTTAGGAGATGTTCTCTGAGCTGAGAGTTGTGAATTTCCACACCTCTGATAAGTGGGTCTTTAATTGCATCAAAAGCAATTAAATTGCATTAATGTACTCACAGTACGTTGGTCTTGGGGCACTGTTGCACACAAAGTCTCGCACACCTCCCTTCCCGTGTCTCCTATCAGGTAGTAAAACTGTTTCACTTTCAGCTTTGCGTCTGCTTCTTCCTTTGCAATATCGACATATAAATTGAATTCTTCTTTCCAGCTTCTCCCAGCCTTAGATACATTTTTCGCTTGCAAATTCCACGTTGCTGGGGGTTTTAATCCAAGTCCGCCATCCATTTTCCGTCTTTTTCAACAATTATAGTGCATGTGTACTCACAGCCTCTCGCTTGTTGACAGTTTGTCTCTCTTCTTAGTTCAGGGTTCATTCATCTCTGCTGCCACCATGTTTCATTGTTGCTTATTCTAATAACAATTTAGGCAACTTGGTTTATTTTAACAACATAAGTAACCTTTATTAAACATCTAGTTCGCTTACAGGTTTGGTCACTGTCACTTGCAGGCTTGCAACTCTGACTATGCAGGTGTCTTCTTTTGAGCTGACTGGGCGTCTGGCCAGTAGGGTTCACTGTAGCACAATGAGGACAAAACAGTCCCTACCAGTTTTGCCTCCCTAACCCATGGGAACTCCAGAGCCAATGTGTCGCTCCCTTCAGTCCCCAGCAAAGAACGGCCTACTTCACACAGCCAGGACGCGAACCTGCGCTGTAGGACTTACCCTTCGCACCATGCGGCTGCGCTTCTACCAAATGAGCCACTCCGGAACCCAGTAACTGCTGTTTTAATCCCTATCTAGACTTATATCTAGTCAGTCTCACTTAATATCACTTCAAAGGGACTGGGCAGAAATGGTGACAATAATCAGAACTGACATTATCTGGAGCTCACTCGTAACCTGGCAAAATAGGCCCACATTTTTTTACTGTTGTTAATCTCAACAAACCATGCGCTGTATTTCCATTAATATGTATGATGTTACAGAGTTTAATTTGATTTAATACCCTATACTGTGCATATACAATTTGGCATAAGAGTAACATGCTTGTAAAAATTCTATTTATACCCCAAAACGTCAGAGGTTTTCAGTAATCGCATATAAACTGTCTAGTCCTTCTGCTTTATTTTTTTTTTCTTTGAACAGCAACTAAATCATGTTTTATTTCCTGAAAAACAAATGTTCAAAAATCCTAAACTTATTTATGTTTAGGGCCTATGCTTTCCACTAATTTCCATAGACAATTTGTCAGTTTTGTTTTTTTCTTTTTTGTCTGATAGAGTAATTGTCTTTGAAAATCAGTCACATGGATGACAGATTTGATTCAAAGATAATATAATGCATCCATTCTTTCACTCTAATATTTTTTTTCCTTTTTGTAGGTTCTCTCTGTTTCTCTGACTAGTACACACTCACTCTGTAAGCTACATATGCAGTATTTTATATTGCTTGATTGCTTATCGTTAAAGGGTCAGTTTGCACAGACCGGCAAAAGAACGACTGCACAGACCTGTTTGATGGGGATACTTTCTTTACAATTTATTTTAATTTTCATGATAAAATTGCATATATGAGCCTAAAGAAAGTATTCAAAGTAATGAGAATATTAATCAAAACAAAGGTAAGCTCTGTTTTGTTTCACTTTAAGCAGTGTGATAATAACCAAAATGCTATTTGCCAGCTTGTTCCATTGACTCCCATTTTATTCTTTTCATCTGTGTAGGGAGCAAACATATTTAAATTTCCCCGGCTGTCATAGGGAGAGTGCCAACTGCGGTATTAAAAGTGACTTTCATCAAGTGGCAGTTGCTCCACATTGGTAAGGCTCCGGAACAAGTAAGGCCATCAGCACTATTTGTTACCATACAGGTAATCAGTGGGACTCAAAGCCACAAAACACCCATCTGTCACGACTGGCACATCAGCAGTGATCAGGCAGGTGCAGAATGGAAAACTGACCTCATGGGAAAAATCAGTTAAATAGGACATCAATGAGTAAACTGACACTTACCAAAATGAATACAATTTAGCGTTTTCAACTTTGGTTAAGACCTTTACAGCTAAATATAACTGAATGGCTTTTCTAGTAAATGTGCACCACATACAGTATCAGACAGAAAATTACTGGCACCTGCCTATAAGAGGCAGTATCTATAAAGGCTTGAAATACACTTCTCTGTGCCTTTTTAGCTGATATTATTTTCTACTTTAACAGCAGGCACAGCTTTCAATAACTGCGTTGACAGATATTTCCAAACTAAGATTTTGGGAACATCAAATGTATTATGACATTCAGTTGTGGTTGTCTGAATTACAGCTTGCTTCAAATGTCATCGCCACACATATCAGGAAATGCATTTACTTTTATCTCAGCATGTGCAGTGCATTTGTTACAGCTTACAGATGTATGAAAATTGTATTTTCATTGTGAGGGTTCTACCAATCTAACTTCATTGCATGAATGAGAAATGTACTCTGTGGTCAGACTGAGAACAAAACAGCACAGCACACAAATGTACACACACACAATACAACTGCGTTCTGTCTGCTGAAGAAACTGTTTATTTTGCTTTAATTTTAAAAAAGGCAGAATAATATTACCTCAAGGTACAGTGCCTTGAAAAAGTCTTCACACCCTTGAACATTTTTCACATTCTGCTGTCTAAAAAATACAATTCAAAATGCATTAAAGTAGGAGTTTGTTTCACTGATCTACACAACATTATCTACACTTTCAATGTGAAAGAACAATTATAGAAATATTCAAAAAGTAATTACAAATAAAAATCCAAAAAGTCTTGATTGCATAAGGCCTCACACCCCTTGAGTCAATACTTGGTGCAGCAATAACAGCCATGAGTCGTTTTGGATACGTGTCTACCAACTTAGCACAGCGGGATGGTGCAGTTTTTGCACATTCTTCTTGGCAGAATAGCTGAAGCTCTTTCAAGTTGGCTGGGGATCGTCTGTGGACTGCAGTCTTCAAGTCTTGCCACAGATTTTCTATAGGATTCAGGTCTGGGCTTTGACTAGGCCACTCAAGGACATTCACTTTCTTCTTGCTGAGCCACTCCATTGTTGCTTTTGCTTTGTGCTTAGGATCATTGTCTTGCTGAAAGGTGAATCTTCTCCCCAGTCCCAGGTCTCTGGCAGACTGGAACAGGTTTTCCTCCAGGATCTGCCTGTACTTTGCACCATCCATCTTTCCATCAATCTTCACAAGCCTCCCTGTCCCTGCTGCTGCAAAGCATCCCCAAAACATAATGCTGCCACCACCATTCTTTACTGTAGGGATGGTGTTAGCAGGGTGATGTGCCGTGTTTGGTTTACGCCACACATATCACTTATCCACTTTGGTCTCATCAGACCACAAAACCTTCTCCCACATGCGTGTAGTGTCCCCTAAGTGTTTCTTTGCAAAAGCTGTGCGGCACATCATATGGCTTTTTTTCAGCAGTGGCTTCCTTCTTGCCACCCTCCCATACAGGCCATGTTTGTGGAGTACTCTTTAAATTGTTGAACAGTCAACATTTTCCCCAATCTCAGCCAGTAGTTCTTTTAAAGTAATCTTAGGCCTCACAGTCACCTCCCTCAGCAGTTTCCTTAAGCCACGGCTACTGACTTTGGAGGGACGGCCTGATCGAGGCAGTGTCTTGGTGGTGCCAAACTGTTTCCACTTTACAATGATGGACCTGACAGTGCCCCAAGGGATATTCAAAGACATTGAAAGTTTCTTATAGCCTTCCCCCAATCTGTACCTTTCAATAACTTTATCCCAGAGTTCTTTTGACAGCTCCTTGTTCAGCATGTTTTGCCATTTGCATCAAATTCACTTCATACAACAGAAACAGCTTGATTCTTCATCCAGGAGTATTCGAATCAGTTGAACTACTGTGATTGGACACAGGTGGGCTCTATTTAACTTATTATGTGCCTTGAGGCAATGTGTTGCACCTGAGCTAATTTGGGTTTGCTACGACTAAGGGTGTGAAGACTTATGCAATCAATATTTTTTGTTTTTTTTAGTTTTAATTACTTTTTGAATATTTGTATAATTGTGCTTTCATGTTGAAAGTGTAGATTATGTTGTGTAGATCAGTGAAACAAACTCCTACTTTAATGCATTTTGAATTGTATTTTTTAGGCAGCAGAATGTGAAAAATGTTCAATGGTGTGAAGACTTTTTCAAGGCACTGTATTTAAAATACAAAGCATAGAAAGATTAAATATAAATCAAAACGTAATTTTACTAACAATGGACATAAAAAAACAGAATGCCAAACAATAAAAGAAAACCAATAAATAACTGCCTTTTCTTTAACAGGTTTTACCATCTCTGACACTAGTCAGGCACACCTTAATGAATAAGTACACCCAAATACAGAGGGCCCTCATAATCACATATTGTAAATATGTGTACAATTTGTATTAAAATCAACTGGTTTTTGGATTTACCTGTGTACCAATTAATTATTTTCTAGTATAAAACAGCAGTAGTGATTTGTGGTGGGGTGCCCCGCCCCTGTGCATATTTTTGTGTTTTATGTGTTTTTTGTATTTAGGCACCGGGATTGCACAATCACTTCATGTGCAGATTAAAGTAGGTATTTGGATGGAGGCAGTAAAGAAGACTGTTAAGAAGACACTGGCTATGCCAATTAAAGCACTGAGCAGATCATCACACCTGTACACGCAATATTTTTGGATTGGATTGAGGCAGACCAGTAAGGCCATGTGAGGGATCGTGGCACTGTATCAACTGGCATTACACCAACCTCACAGAAGTTTAGACCCTGCTACATACAGTGCCTTGACTAACATTCAATCACAAAATGAAAATGATAACCTGGTAAGCAGTTAATAGGCTTAGCCTAAAAAAATCAACTCGAAACCCATCCCCTTGGTAGATTATATACAACTCTGATATATATATATATATATATATATATATATATTGTAGCGTGCATGGGGGAAAGCAGCAGCATGGATGGTAGGTGATGTAATCACACACGAAGACATAAGCCCGATATACGCTTCATACAAAGAAGCTGGTTCTTTTGTACAGCGGTATCGGCGCTATGCTTTAGTGCAAGAGGTCCCAGGTTCGCGCCCGGCACATTACAAATAAAGCTTTAGCAACTGGTCTCTGGCCAATAACATCTTACAGTAGGTTAATAATGGTTGGCCTTACTTTGCTACCAAATGACTTATCCGTCCCAATTCACTTTAGAATTGTGTTTCTTATATTAATCTTTTCAACAGGCACATACAATCCTAACCCACTAATGCAGTTCTATTATAGGTAGTTTGGGTTAATCATAAAGCCTTTGTCATTTTTAATAACACTAAATAAACATGCTAACAATAATGCTGAATTATGACGGATGTACTGCACGTCAGCATATCTGATAAGTTGTGGTATAAATATTTAAGTGTTTTGCCCAGAGAGACCACTTTTTACTACCCATATGTGCAAATTGAGACAGAGGAAACAAATGTACTGAACTAGTAAGTAATCCTTTTCAATGCAGCATATTCCAAGTGTTATTATTTATTTCTTAGCAGACGCCCTTATCCAGGGCGACTTACAATTGTTACAAGATATCACATTATACATTATTTCACATTATACAGATATCACATTATTTTTACATACAATTACCCATTTATACAGTTGGGTTTTTACTGGAGCAATCTAGGTAAAGTACCCTGCTCTTGAAGGTATCCATCGCTATCAAGGTACAAATGCAGCAGAGTGCAGAAACAATGCTTAACTACACCAAGGCATTTAGAAATACAAAAATAACTTAATGAATTAATTGACAAATGTTTAGACCATAAATCTTTCTCAATGTCTTTAATTTATTTGGGCTTCCAGAGTAATCAGTGGACCCAGGATATACCAGGAGAACATGTCTCACACCAGGGCAAAAAAAAATCTAGTCGGGTAGGCATGTTGTTATATTGTTTTGTAATAGAATGGTCATGGAGCAAAGTTTTGTTTTGAAGGGTAGTCTGAAGTCCAGGTTGCAGTAGCTGTGTTATTTTCAGCATAATAAAAAGGTGCTCCACTGTAGGCCAGATTTGAATAATGTATGATTTGAACATGGATGAATTGAAAAACATAAAACAAGAAAAAAATGATCACAGTTACACAGCAAATTCATTAAGCCACAGCCAACCATTTAAAATTTGCTATCTGTCAACTGAAGCCCACCCACTGTTGAAAATGGAAGATGGCTGTTTAAAGCATGAGACGTGGACTGATTTTCATACAACAGGTTACAAGCTTGATGATGATGACTTGGACTATTAGGGGGTATTCACATGGGAGCAATTACAGATGATCCAGACTCGGATTGATTGTGGAAATGATACAAGCTCAGGTCAAGGAATGTTCAGACAGGATAGTGAGAAAACAGCCCAGGAAAACAAGCCAAGTTTGTTTGATGGCTCTCTGTTAGGCCATCTAACGAGACCCAGATTATTTACTATTATCACAGACATTTTAAGCGAGCCCAGCTTGCATCAAATATCATTAAAAATGTGCTTAAAAATAATGCTTGTGATGAATTATTCTGACCGCATACCTTAGCTATATTAAAGTACAACATTAAACATTTGAATACATAATATAATGTATTATTGTTAAAAAAGGAAAAGGTATTTATTTTAAGATGCTATAACTGATGTGTTTGACTTATATATTTTGTTTTAGCAATCCCTTTTATTAAGCCTACTATATGTACATTATAATTAATACAGTGTGAAGAAAATGTATTTTAGCACCAGAAAAGTAAATGAGTTTCAGCAACACAATAGAAAATATAGTTCATGTAAAAAACATTAAAAGCATGTTTTTAAATTGGCATAGCTTATTCCAAGTCTCTGTAATTTCAAAGCTGATGCCCTGTTCCTGCTGCTATATTAATAAAATGCAAAAAAAGTTACAGTAATAGAAAAAATGTCAAAAATTCTCATGATATATTTACCTGCTTACTACAAAAGATATTTCATATCAGCCATCAAGTGTCAAGGTAGTCTCCCATGGGGGGATTGTAATCATTCCGCCCTAAGATAGTTTATCATTCACAAGGCAGGAAATGAAATGATCTGCACTGGGTTTGATTCCCAAAACGAGCTGAGACCACCTATTCTTCCAATCTCAGGTAAGATCATTTTAACCAAGCTGGGGTCAATTGGAAACTTTCACATGGAAGTTCAATCTTTTACAGGGGTAAGGCAACTGAGTGTGGATTGAAATGTTCCCTAACCATGATAAAGATTAAAATACTGGTGTCAGAAGAGCAGATTATGAGGCTGCTGTCAAGGTAGTCCATTAAGGACTATAGATTCAGCCATGTCATTAACAAGGCCTTAAAATACACTTAGAACTAAAATTTGCTTTCAGGACACAGCTACAATACCTAGAACTGTGGAGAAAAAACAGATATTTCACCTCTTTTTAAGGCAACATGTATATGACATCCAGTTGGATTTGGATGTTTGATTAAAAAGTCAACAGTTCTTCCTGAACACTGTCTAATGATTTGTTCAAGCCTAGCCCTCTTTTGTTATTGTGCTAATTTCAGTACATGGATTGGCTGCAGATTTTTTTAATTTTTTTTTTTTTAAGTGAAACTGCTTGTTATACTTTTCCTAAAAGTGTATCAATCTTTATTTTCTTCTTTTTAATAGTAGTAGTATAAATGTCTTCATTTAACATGAATTCATGCTCAGTTGGGTATTTGACATGGCTTTTGAATTACAAAAGAATCCTTTTGGCATCTGTTTTGAATCCAGGTTGAATACAAAAATGGTAGCATTCTTGAATGAATGATTTTAGAATACAAATGATTTTCAGCAAATAATTTTAGTTTATATTTGTGGCAAGGCATTGTATAAATAGTGGGCTCTATGTACTAATATTATTTATGTGTTCGTAAATACTGCAAATTTGTAGCCTCTGTCCTTCATAGAATTTTTGCGTGCGATGTACTAAACAGCTCTTTTTCATGAACAACTACCATAATATCACTACAAGTTTATGAACAGCATAAATTACTGCTCACTATATGGAAGCAATCTGAATTTGTATCTTATTATAAATAGATTTGCAACGGTGAATGTCAAGATTTAGAACTTCCTTCTGGCAAAGATAAATGAGTGGTATTATAGTGAACACAAAGTAGTAGGCAAATATAATAGGATTGAGCTAAGACTTCTGCAGACTCTGACCTTTAAGTGTAGCTATAGGTCAGCGAATGAGATAGCTGAGTGAGCAAGCATGTAAATCAGTGACAGCTAAAATGCAAAAAAAAAAATGTAAGTAAGCAGTTTTCTGTAATAACAGTTTCAGAATCATGGAAAACTGGTCCATACGGTACTTCTGTTGCAGATGAATGCGATACGATGTGTAAAGCACGGAAGAAACAATAATAAATGGATTGCAGTCCAAATAATAAACACACGTTATCCGCCCCACAATAATACAATACACGGTCACCAGTCCGGGTGTGTGCAGTAGTGCTCGTGGTGGGTGATAACAATTAAACAGTGACTGTGGTGTAGTGTTGTTCCAGGTAGGGCTGGCCCAAGGCGACAGCTCCCGAGACGTGTTAGCCGTCTAGTGATTTACAAAAACAAAAGACAATTACTAACAGTGACAAAAACAAACAAAACACTCATGAATACTTTCTCTTACTTTTAGGGGTTTCTCCCGGTCCTTCCAGTTCCTTGTCTCTCAAATCAAGTGAAGGAGTAGATTGCGATTCTCTGTCCTCTTTTTACTGTCACGCAATGAACCCTTGGTAAACGAGTGCAGCTGTCTCTACTATCTGCAGCTGCTATGTCGTTTCCCTTCCGGGTCAATACGTTCCTGCAACAGAGTCTCGCCTTCTTCCAGACTGACCGACTTCCCGGCCCGGGGAAAGAACTGTCAGACCAACCCGTCCAAAGAACTCTACTTTCACTGTTTAGCACCCTCACAGGTTGGGAGGGAGATTTACAACCAAAACTCAATGTATTTCTGTCACAGACACAGAGAGATATTTTAGGCATTTTAGAATGACAGATGAAAGTTTTGATGATCTGTTAAGGCTGTACGCCTTCCAAAAAACATTTTCGATTACGTAATTCTGACTTTTCACACAGGGTCGGAGACTTGGAGTCTGAATTATGTACTGGAAGACTTGTACTCTAAAGTAACATGTAAATCAGTAGTCAGTAGTCAAAAGCAATATAGTCTTTATTTTATTGGTTTTGGTGTACTATTTGAAAGCTCTTGTGTATGTTCATGTAGCTAAAACTACATTATTTAGTGAACCTTCCGTGAATTCTTGTTTGTTTGCTGCACCTCGTCCATGAAATATACTAAAAATTACCGTGCCTAGCTTTGCCTAGCGATAACGATCGATCTAACACCACGAATACATCAGGCACTCAGGGAACAAAAGGCTAATCAAACCCGTTCTGCGACTGAATTACCCAGTCTAGTGAGGGAAGGGGGGTTTAGCACAAGAGAAAGGTGGAGAGAGCGAACAATCAAGCACATCCAGACATGAACTAGCCAATCGGAGCATATGGCGGGTAAATTAAACAATCCCTTTGTTTGAAAAGTATAAAGCAGACTGTAAACATTAGCTCCTTGCTCCCTGATCTCTGGCCACCTGCTCTGCTTCCTGATCTCTGGCCACTTGCTCTCTCAGATTCTAAGAAACAAGAAAAATACAACACTGCACCTGGAGCCCTCATCTCTCAGTATTTATCCATCAAGGTCAAGGGCCCTGACACTTGGAGAAACACATACTCTTAAATATCTATACAGGTATTGTGCGATCTCTTGTTGTAGTGTCAGTATGTACTAATATTTCTTTGGTAAATTGTTGTTTAAAACCTTAGTTCTCATTGTAATGCTTTTAATGTGATATTAATTGTGTAACTGTTTTGTGTGATTTGCAAACATATTTTGTTGCATGCTTAATAAATGCCATCTTTCTATGAAGAGATTCCCAGTATTGAGTCATTCGCTAATGTTGAACAAACAGGATTTATGAACTTTGAACAGTCTGGAATGTGGTCTATTTCTGGCTTGTTGTAACGTGTAAATCCACTATCGTTTTCAGGTTTACATTATAATAAGACGCAGTTATTGTTTTAAGAATAGTATGTCTACAATAGCACCTACACACATCAGTCAGTTTTTGTGATGAGATGTTCTTGAAACACTGTATATAGAAAAAAAACTTGTGTGACATGCAATGTAATTGAAAAAAAAGAATGTCACACCTTTTTTATTAGCAACCTGTTCTAAGCTATTGTTACTGCATATTGGCAACTGGAAAAAAAAACATGAAACATCTACTTGTTATTTTTTTTAATTTATTTTAATTACAGTAAACCTGTTTTATCTGGTTTTGCTATGGATCGGAAACATGTGCTGGATTACAGAGGTACAGTATTGCAAAATCTAATACTGAACCTAAAAATAAATACAAATAAAGCTATAAAAGACTATTTGAACAATTAAAAAATACATACAAAATAAGTACACTCCAGGTATATCCTGTAATTCAAGGGTTGCATTAATTATACTTTCTCTATGAAGTAAACAAGGATGTTTCTGTACCGTACCTGTGGGACATGTGTGTATTTACAAAACAAACATGATTATAAAAGAAAAGGCTTAGTGCCGGACTGCACGTTGATTTTAGGCAGACAACACTTACAAATCATGCCGGATTTCAAAAGAGGTTCTGGATGTGATAGTAGAGGGTGTCACACCATCATTATTTATTTCTTAGCAGACGCCCTTATCCAGGGCGACTTACAATTGTTACAAGATATCACATTATTTTTACATACAATTACATTATTTTTTAGACATTATTTTTTTCATACAATTACCCATTTATACAGTTGGGTTTTTACTGGAGCAATGTAGGCAAAGTACCTTGCTCAAGGGTACAGCAGCAGTGTCCCCTACCTGGGAATGAACCCACAACCCTCCGGTCAAGAGTCTAGAGCCCTAACCACTGCTCCACTGCTGCCCATTCATTTCAATGGGGATTTGGCAAATTATACAGAATGTCGGTTTGTAAATGGGCTGGATTAGACAGGCTTTACTATGTTTATTTATTTCGCTTAAGGTTACAATACAGTGTCATTCCTGTATTGTACTTCAGACACCCTGCAGACATCGTTGTCAACTAACTACGCCAAATAGGTACTCTTGTCATATTAGTAATTGCTACTGTCCTTAGCGAATAAAGAGACTTGTAGCCACTGCTGATTGCAACCATTCAGAGGGTCCTCAGAATTTCAAAGGTAAGAACGTGAAAGACCGAATGTACAGGTTAAAAATGTTTTTATAAAGGTATCTGATTTTAGCCAAATCAATTTAAAATGGCTATACGAGGCTAGGAGTGTATAATAGAAGTTTGGTTAAGACTGGTGCACAATCAAGCCAGTTATCATGTTTATCATCAAGAGTGTAACAGACAGCAAAATAATAAATGAGAAAGACTAACGTGACACTGCCAATTTCTGCACTGGCTGTGAAAGCAATGGTGATCTGAAGGATGCAATTTTTTACATTAACATTTATAACTGCAAAGTCTGTATTTACTGTACTGTAATACAGTATAACTTTTTTTAAAACTTTATGACCTATAAATATCCCCTTTAAGAAAACTGTTGAAAAGTTGAACAAAACAATAATAGGTCAGAGTAAATGGTACTGAAATTACTTCAGGTTAGGAAAAATGATTAAAACGTAAGTTTAAAAAAATGTAATTGAGATATGCATGCCTGTCAACATTGAGTTTTCAAAATAAGGGAGCTTTTGTATCTTAGTGGCCTGAATTCAAGTGAATACCTACATAAGACAAAGGCTTACAACTACTCCACTTTATTACAGCAGTGGGGGACACTGCTGCTGTACCCTTGAGCAAGATACTTTACCTAGATTGCTCCAGTAAAAACCCAACTGTATAAATGGGTAATTGTATTTAAAAATAATGTCTAAAAAATAATGTAATTGTATGTAAAATAATGTGATATCTTGTAACAATTGTAAGTCGCCCTGGATAAGGGTGTCTGCTAAGAAATAAATAATAATATTCTTCACAATCAAATTGTCTCTCTGCCCCTGTGGTTCTTATTGTACTGTAGTTGTAGGTGGCTTATTTGGCAACAGTCAATACTTTGTAAACAGGTCCACTGTAGTTGATTTTGCATGACAGCAAAACATACACAGTTGTCATAGGCGCCTAACCCATAGGGCAGAAGGGGCATGTGCCCCCACCCCCCCCCACCCCACACACTTTGAATATGGGTGGGTCAAAGTATATGTTTTGCCGCCCCCCCCCCCCCCCCCCCCCCCACACTTTTTTCATTCATTATTTATGTATTATACTTTGTTGTGTTTGGCATTGGTTTGCTTTAAAAACTTTCAAATACAATATAAAAATTGAAAAGTATTTAGAGGATGGGCCACATTTATTAACAATCACAATAAATTCTCCCTATATGCACGAACACGTTGGTTTGACCCAAGGTCTGCACTGTGGCTAAGTGAATGTGGACTTGGTAGGTGGTCAGGAGAGACGACTGCACAAAATATTCATATTTAAATATAAGCATATATTTTTTATTTATTACTCGCAAAAATATCTGAAGGAAGAGAGAGTATCAGACCATTATTAAAAGAAAAAAGGTAAGGAAGAGAGAGTATCAGACCGTTATTAAAAGAAAAAAGGTAAGGGAGAGAGAGTATCAGACCTTTATTAAAAATTAAATAATGTTGGGTTTTAGAATTAAAAATAGTGTAATGTTGCCGTGGAGCCATGCCCGAAAAAATATGCCCTTGTGCCTTCAATGTTGCCATTTCTCTTATTTTGTTTACTGCACCGCGGTAGGTCTGTCTTACAGTGCAGCAGTAACACTGCAAAACACTCGTATTCACGGCTATCTCCTAACCTCTTCCGGAAATACACAAATAGCTAAAAACTGACAACAGATTACAAATGTGACATTTCAAAATCCAACATGAAATACTGTACTGTACTAATATTATGGCTGCCGGTAGACTTCTGTGATATCGTTCTGTAGTTAAATAAAACATCTAAATTATGTTAATATAGTTTATTTTTTATTTTGTCTCAATCCAAAAAAAAAAAATGTAGGTGATGCAAAACTTTTGGTCATAGCTGTACCTGCAGGGCTCCTCCATGTTTCACCATGTGGAACTGTTCCTTGAGCAGACCGGGCTGTTCAACCGAACATTTACATGATAGGGATTTTATTCACTTCATAACTTGAGATTACAGTTTTCTTTGAAATTAACAGCATTTTATTTTAAAAGCTACATAGAGCCTTATTCATGAGAACATAAGAAAATGTACAAACATAGAGCCTTATTCATGAGAGCATAAGAAAATGTACAAACGAGAGAAGGCCATTCGGCCCATCTATGCCCCTGTTCCCAGTAGCTGATTGATCTAAAAACTTTGTCAAGTTGGGGCTTAAAGAATCCAAGGAATTCAGCATCAACATGACTAGGCAGCCCATTCCTTATCCTCACCACTCTGTGTGAAAAAATGTCTCTTTCTGTCTCTTAAGTCTATCTCCACTTAATTTCCAACTGTGTCCTGGTTTCCGTGCTGTACTTCAAGTATCGGTTAGGGTGAACTCTGCAAGACTTTAAAGACTTCAATCATGTCCCTTTATCTCACACCTTGTCACTGCAAGATAGTTCAACTTGACAGCAAGGCTTGGTTTGATGATACTTAAATAAGGTTTGATATCCGTAAGATATTTCTTTACTGTATTTAACAAATGCCAAAATATTAAACTATGTTAATAATAAACTATTTTAAGTAACCATCAACACATTGTTTAAATAATGTAATTATGATTTTAAGCTTTCTGAAGAGGGTCTATACTATATCAAGCACAGTGTGAGATGTCATACTGTTTTAGAGCCAAACTTTTTTTTTTATTAAAGGTTAAACGGGTTGTTCTTTGAGTATGAATGGCAGCAATACACTATTCCCCCTGATGTTTACATGTACCATGGGCTCATTCAGTGTCCAGTTAATGTTCATTTTTCTGAAATAAATGATGGGACCTAAGATAGCAAAGCAACATGACTCTGCACACCATGCTGTTGTGCTGGTAGAAGCAATGCATATTGCTGATTAGCCCAGGCCAAGTGCTAATTTGCAAGTTTCTGGCTGAAAATCTGATTTTAAACGATTCTGCCAAAACCAATAGTGCATTCTGTATTGTTTGGTCGAGCGACCCCCCAAGACCCGCCTTCCGGCCACTCAGAGAGAGAGAGACGACACCCCCTCCCTCAACCTCTGTGTCATTGCTATGATTGGCAGGCAGATTTCACTATCGTCAGATAGCGTCAGATAGCCAGCACAGACCTCACCCTGCCACACAGGCATAAAGGAATATATGAATATATATAGCTACTTTCAATATGTACTTATGTCAGTCTCTTTTCAAATTCCTATTCCATAAAACATTTTGTATTTTTTATGCTAGAAGGACCCTAGGAGGTATACATTGGTTTAGATATCTATTTGCATGACTAAAAAATCTCCTGGGAAGATCAGCATCCATCTCCAAAATCATGACAATTTTTGTGTAATCCTGCTGGATATGAAGAGAGATATGGCTCTGAGAGGAGTACAAATGCAAAAAGCACTAGAGCATGAAGCAAAGTCACCTTGAAAGACTGATACTGCAGTGCATTCTACTGTAGGGCTCACGGCTTCACTGCACATGCTTGCTTCACAGTAGCCCTGTTACTGAAAGCATGTGAGCGGTCACCTGAGGTCTATGGGGGGGGGGGGGGTATATTGGGGTGCAATACATCTAAATCCTCACAGTACAAAGTATAGACAGATGCCATGATTAGCATCTACCAGTGACTTTTAATATCACCTTTTAAGCATTCCAGTAATGTGCAAGTTTAAATGGCAAAAATACTCAAACATACTGTAAATTGATGAGAATAATATAATAGTAATAATAACACACTCTACTGAAGCAATATACAGTATATATATATATATATATATATATATATATATATATATATATATATATATATATATATATATGCTCCTTTGAGAAAGATATGTACAACATATCGAAACGTATATATATAGTGGGAAATTATTGCCCAGAGGGAAGACTATTGTTACCGACAGGGAGCTATAATGCCCAAAGCCGCAGGCAACAATATTCACCCTGGAGGTAACAATATTCTTCCCGAGGGGCATTTAATTTTCCACTATTAGCTGAGTCTGCAGTACATATTTAATATATGAGTCAGAAAAAATAATAAGAGAAGCAAGGTTGGATAGTAAATATGACTTTATATACTGTACTGTAAAGCCATAAATATTTGTGAGCCTTTTATTATGCGTTTTTCGCATATGAAAAAAAAAAAAAAACGAAACATTTTTGGCACGAATATCTTAGTCCTGTACATATAATGAAGTAATATACTACTATCAGTGCAACAGGTCGCCAACATTTCTGGAGCAAAATAGGTTTTATGGGTATGATTTGACAAATATTTTGATCGCAAATATTTATGACTTTACAGTATTTTGTTTAAATATAGCTGATACAGCATAAGTAAATAACTAAATAAATGTTTTTTTCTTCGTTTGTAGTATGTTTTGTAATTCATTTTCTGTTAGGTCACACAATCACTGTTCAGCAGTTTTTTTCATTCAGCCATTTTATATTGTTATTTAGGAGTGGAGGGCGTTCCTTTAAAAAGGAGCGGGACTGACAGTGATGTGAACCAATCATAAGAGACGGTGGTGTAAGGATGTGAGGGCAATAAATCTATTAACCAATCACAGGCCAGAATTTCCAAGCACTTACTATATATATTAGGGCTGTTACTCGATTAAGATCTTTGACTGGTTAATTTATGGGCATTAGTTGATTAATTGGTAGATTAATCGGTAGACTAATCCGTGCACATTTTTAATAAAGGTAACGATCGTATAGAGGCTGTCCTGCATAGTAATACAAAAAAAATTTTATTATTATTTTTATTTTAGTAAATGTAACACATTTTCACAGAATAACTGTTCTTTCGGGCCACTGTCAGTCACATACCTGAAAACACAAGACAGCTGAGCTGCGTTTCCATCGTTGGTTGTTTAATCTACCATTACAGCTATGTACTTGGCTTCCTGTACTTCTGCTTTTATTCATTCTGAATCTTGTTAGAGGTACCCGGGAATACTGTGGCTATTGACAAGAGATTGCTTAATATGCTGTCGTAGTCAGAAATCAGAGAAAGTAATTCCACATAATTACCTCTATTTGAGGAATTGGTGCCTTCATCGTGCCCTCTGAATGCCAGTTCTTGCTTGCCAAGGTAAACAACAGAATCAATCAAGCGTTTAAGAACCTCACGGTTTTTTCTTACTTGCTCATTGTGATGTATTGTATTCGTATGCTTTCTGCTCATCCAGTTTAACATCAATCTGGGTTTGTCCACAAGTTTTGAATATTACAGTGGCTCGCAACTGACACTGGTAACGCTCATGTTTTTTGTCCTGACTTCGATAGACATCCTAGATTGCTGTAGCCAGTGCTGTTCCATATTGCCTTTTCTGTACTGAACAAAAGACCAGCTGTATATTTTTTTTTAATTGGCAGATACCAGTAAGCCATGGATAGAGGCACTGCTTGCTCCGGCCTCAGAAATTCCAGAAGCGCTACTGCTGCTGCTCGACACCACAAACCTCTGTGTGGTGTCGTGCAGACATCCCTGGGCAATGACGTGCAGGCATCCCTGGGCAATAGCAAACTGGCAACCCCGGGTGATGGCGAAGTGGTATCCCCGGGCGATGGTGAAGTGGCAATCCCTAGGGCATGTCGAACTGGCATCTGGCAAGCTTTGCAGCCCTAGGCAGTGCAGGCTTTGCAGCCCTAAGCGGTGCAGGCTTGGCATCCCTAGACAGTGCAGGACAGGAACGATCCCTCAGGAGGCCAACGGCAGCTGCGGACCCTTGGGAGGTGATGGCAGCAGCGGATCCTCAGGAGGTCGCTCCAGCTCCTCTGGTGGTGGGGGCGGAAGCAGCGGATAATCTCCCTCTGGCGGTGGAGGCGGGAGCAGCAGGTAGTCTCCCTCTGGCGGTGGAGGCGGGAGCGGCTCTCCCTCGGTCATCGGAGACTGGTGCGGCTCTCCCTCGGTCGCTGGAGACTTGGGCTTCCCTTTCTTGGGCTCTGGACACGCAGGCTTCCCTTTCTTGGGTTGTAGACGCTCAGCCTCCCCCTTCTTGGGTGCTGGAGACGCAGACTTACCCCTCTTGGGCGCTGAACACTCGGGCTCCCCCCTTCTGGGTGCTGGATGCTCAGGCTCCCCCCTATCTGGGCGCTGGACGCTCGGGCTCCCCCTTCTGGGTGCTGGATGCTCGGGCCCTCCCCTTCTGGGCGCTGGACGCTCAGGCACCCCCCTTCTGGGCGTTGGACGCTCGGGCTCCTCCCACTCTGGTTGGGGCTTTCTCAACAGCGCCTCCAGTGGCTGTTGAGGATATCCATTGTAACCTACCTGCCCCCCCCCAAAAAAAATGTTCTGGGGTTTTGTTTCTTTCCTTTTTGGCTCTGCACACCACTGTAGCTCTGGTTCCGACAGAAACAAGGAGTCCTCTGTGCTGGTAGACCCAGTCCTCCCAGTCCCATAAAACTTTTGTCAGCCCATGAATGCGCAGCTGCCTTAGCTCAGCTTGCTCATTGTGGTGCAGACTGAAAAAGTTCATTGGCATCCAGCTCCCGGCTGGGTCACTAGGGGGCGCTATCCCACCCTGACACCATCTGTGATATAGCCCCTGGTGCCACAATATATAATCAGATGGTCATAAAACTAAGTCTAAAGAAATCCATTACGATACAGCCAGGGTTTTTTCCCCCTAAGGATGCATTTTCAAAGCTTCATTGTTAACAATGCAATAATTCAAACTATGCCCATGGAAATTATACACAACCTGAATCCTCAAATTACATGCACTTCATTATTCTTAGCAGTAAACACTTAAATGGTAACTTGCTTTGATTAACTGTAATTGTTTTAGAACAAGGAATTTGTTCAACGATTATGGTTTTATAGCAAGTGATATTAAGATAATTGCTATTACAAGAAGTTTAATTGTTTAATCAATACTGCAACATATTGACTCTTGTACAGTGCTAATAAAAGGAATGCATGAGTATCATGGCTAGTTAGGATACAGATAGTTTCACACTGGCTCTGTAGAGTCAAATGAGACAAACATTCCCGTATACATGTTTACCACAGTAAATGTGCATGCTAATTGTGCAGTTTTCCATGCTTTTTTATATGCTTTACCATACCTTTCTTGGCTTTACAATGCTTTCCCAAATGCAAAATCATGTGGTTTCATAATAGCTCTGTAAACAAAAGAAAAAAAAAATACAAAAAAAAACTGAAAACCCCTACTGTATAAAATATATAATTAGGCAGACTGCTGTTGTTAGCTGTTACATTTTGTGGTATTTTGTGCATATTTCAACCTTGGAATTGCATACAGTACCAATTATTTAGACTTAAAATAACTTTCCTTTACAATAAATGACACATAGCGTTGTTCGTGCCTGATTATGAGGTGCTATAGGTGGATGCAAATGGGAACTCATCACAGTAAACAAAATCAATACACCAACTGTAACTGTACACCTGGGTAAACAAAACCACTCGAGTCAGTCCCTGAGATTAACTACAAAAGTTCTGCAGCTGAAAACGCTGAAAAAGAAAACTGAAGTAAATGAAGCAGATTTAGACAACCCATAAATGAATACAACTGATGAAAACACCAAGCACCAGATAAAATGGGCTATGAAAGCTTTCCGTGACAGGTGAACTGAAAAGAACATTGATTTAAAAACTAAATGTCACAACAGCAGCAGCAGCTCCATCTACTGGACAGACTCCATACATACATGTTGAAACAATGAATGGCAACATCCACTTCAATATCTACAAAGCCTAAACAATAAACTATTATCGAAGCCCCCAAAAATATTATACAAAACAGTTTAAAATCTAATGTTTTGTTGTTAAGCTAACAATTTTAGTTACTTGTGGAACTACTTTTTCTCTCAGTGGAAGGTTACACAAATGCAAATTACAGTAATCCGTCACATATCTGCCCTTGCCGTTTATCTGCCATGATCAACCTCTTCAGCAACGTTAGTTTATTATTGAACAGAGAAGATTAGTTCAGATATTGTAGATCCTACCAAAGTTTTCGTACACTGTGTTGTATGTGATCCGTGCGCTGCCACTGCTGGTATTGTCATATGAGCTGTTGATATGTTGATATGTAAATAAATCCTGTTGGCCTGCGGGGTGTATCAACTTCAACCTCCGTCTCCATTTCCTGTCTGTCACTCAGCAGCGAATGCACGTAGCCACACAGCAGATGTCTACCCTGTCACAAACATTAATACCTTTCTAAACAAGAGAGGGATTTAGGGGAGCTCCCTAATAAAAGTTTGGGCGAGAGGACACACAATGTACTAATTTAGCTTTAAAACTAAAACTATTATCCCCCCTTTTCCCGCCGCTGACGTCAGTCGTATTTGGCAAACACCAATTAAGTCACAAAGCATTAGAACTGTAATTCGGTCAAGTTCAGGTGATTGTGGTGTGCACTTTGAATATCGAGGGCTCAGAATCAGAGGGCTGGAAATGCGTGTAATATATAGAGATTAAGAAATTAAGAAACTAGTTTGGCAAGGTTTTTACAGATTAACAATGCATCTTAAGAAATAAACAATAATATTTTACTAGCACTACGTTTAGAGAAAGGTAAACACGCAGGTGCTGCTTGGAAGGTGCTTGGTCCTGCACGACTATTTGAGAAACTGACCGTGTTTCATACCTAACCACATGTTTTGTTCAGTATGCTTATTTTATGCTGAGATATACCATTGTATTTTAATGTAATATAAGAATGAATATGCAGATCAAAGATGGCACCTATTGAAGTAAGCTCAAGAAACTCGAGTGATCATGTCATGCCATCAATACATACAATAAATTCATAACATGTCTTGCTAGTTTAAAAGCAGGCTGTGCTAGATCATAGAAGAAAGCACAGCTTGGGTACCAAAACAAGCACACAAAATACTGCCAAAATAACATGGTCATTATCTTATATGTTCACAGCATTGCAAAGTATAGGCATGTCTGCAATACAGCTTTTGATCTGCAGGCTAGTAACCTTGTACTGTACATAATAGGCTCTGTTCTGTGATGAGCCGGCTTTATAAACTTAGTGGAAATCACAATGTAAACACAGACGCCATGCTTCATGGGAGATCAGGAGTTATGCAACACTGTTTATAATTCTGAAAAAGTACTTGATCCAGGAATTCAGGACAATAACAGCACACTCTTGCAGGCATTGATTTAACCGATATAGATGTGATAGTGGTTCTTTAATATGTTCATGATACAGTGACATTTAAGAAACACATTTCCTAAAAAAAAAAAAAACACAGTACGGCACCAGACTTTTAATGCATGTTTTTAAAGCTTGTCTTTAAGACCAAACATAATTTCATAACTATTTTCACAGGACATCTAGACTAAGATACCACATGCAGTTTCTCGGGGGGTTCTACTTGTATTCAAATTTACAGTGATTAGTTAAAGGGAAGGTCACACTTCTGGAGTTCATGTCTCACAAATCTCACAAAGAAAAAAGAGGAGATCAAGTTAAGTTACCCATACAGTTTGGTAGTTAGATGGATTCTGAGTAAATTTATTCACCTTTCACTATTTATTTATTTCAAGCTAAATGTTTTTTGTTGCTCATGACGTAATGTAAAGTAAATATGCAAAACTGTGATTTTCTTTTCAAGCTTTAGGTCAAGTCTAGTGTCATAATACAAAATACATTGTTATGATATAAAGCATCTGTTTGGATTTTTAAACTTCTAATGGACAAGAGGCTATTATATTCAAACATAATCCTGCACAAGAGAAATTGCCATCAAAATTAAATCTTGTTGTAAGAGAGAAGTGTATTCTATGTATCCTTACACACACACAGATAAATACATTATAAACAGAAACTACTCTACAAGCAGACAATACATGTACAAGAACCTAGTTAAGGAGTTAATAAAACATAGCTGAGAAAAAGCAAATGTTTCTAACTTTATTAAAAAAAGAATGATGAATTACTGTGAGGAAAACATTCTCATTATAAAAAAAAGTTTCAAAATGTTTTAAAATGAAATAATACTGTCTTATCCATATGCAGATTAATTATTTGTATTCAGATTTCTTGTTCTCATATGAAAACCTGTGAAATTACTTGCTCTGGTAATTGGCAAAGCCCAGGAGCATTTAAAAGTGTTCCCAACCAAGCCAAGTGGCTGTCAGCTCCAACAACCTTAGCTGCAAGTGTAATGGACCAACACAGAATAGAGGCTTTAAATACAACTCATATCCACCTACCTATGCAATGTTTCTGATAGAATGCTACAGAAATGTCAACACACGAGACATGAGACATTTTATTTACCTGCTGTCAAGTATGAAATCTCAACGCATTTATGCCACATGAGACCCAGTGACTTACTGGAAATTCACTGGAGGAGATGTGTCTAACTTTCTCATAAGAGTTACGAGGATTTAGAACTTGGGAACAGTGGCGGACAAAAAAAAATGAGGAAGCAAAAAATAAATAAAAAGCAGATGGCTTGGGGTCCCCTTAAGTCCCCAGCAGCAGACGAATTTTCATATCTTCTTGACATTTACCCCAATTCAAGACTGTTAAATGTTAAATCTCCACTAGCCAGCAGAGAAAAGACAACAGTAGCCAATCACAGTTGATTATCATTTAAAAAAATTATGTATATTTAAACTAATGAATCTATAGATAATTATTGCCTTCTAAAGCACATTTTGTTCCTTTCACTCTCGTCAGTATTATCATCCGAGGTCATCAAAGTGGGAGGGCACACGTCCGGCTAAAACAGGCAAAAGGGGAGTGGAGGCATGCCACCCTTGGCTAATTTTTTAGATGGCATTACTCAGTTTTCCATGCAAGCCATCTGAAGAAATGGAAGAATATGATTGGCTAATAGACTACTTCCTCCAAATGTATAGCGGTGACTGAGTGGAGAATTTGGATTGGATGGCTGCTATATATTTATTGTTGCATATTACATATAAATAAATACATTTAAAAAAAGCTTATTTATTTTAAAATTCTTGAGTAGGCAGTGCCTTCTCTGGCGAGCCAGTGCTTCCCAATATAAAGATGATAAAATCCAGAAAATGTGCTGCTCAGTGTTCAAACTAATACCATTTTGCAGGGTCAGAACATGATGAGAAAAGAAACAGAGACAAGGATTCTTTGTTCCCAATTGCTATATATTTTTAAGACTTTATATAATGCTACAGGAGATTAACTGATAGATAACTTTTGTCTGCTCACACAGCTTGGATGTGAAATTAAACTCCTGTGCTGTTACAGTTGATTTACAGACAGTACTGGGTATTCATCAATCCCGCGACCAAGCTAATTACCTTTTTACACCCAGGAGCTTGATAGTGCATGTTATTATTTGTTCATTATTTGTTTATTTAGCAGATGCCTTTATCCAAGGCGACTTACAGAGACTAGGGTGTGTGAACTATGCATCAGCTGCAGAGTCACTTACAACTACGTCTCACCCGAAAGACGGAGCACAAGGAGGTTAAGTGATTTGCTCAGGGTCACACAATGAGTCAGTGGCTGAGGTGGGATTTGAACCGGGGACCTCCTGGTTACAAGCTCTTTTCTTTAACCACTGGACCACACATGTTGGTAAGCTCCCGGCCCCTGGAGGATGAAGGCCAGCCCTGCATGTGTCTGTCTGAACTTACTGGACACCTGGCCGAGTAGGGTCTTCTGTAGCGCAGCAAGGAGAAACAGTGCCTGATCTTTTTGCCTGATGTTGTATGTACCAGTGAAGATGGGGAGCCTTGCACCAACACCATGATACCAACAAGCTTTATATTGGACACCCATTGTTTATTTTGAAAGTCCCAAGTTCTTAAGTTACTGATCTGGTGGAAGGGTTCCACAACTGTTTTATACTGTATGCCACTATATAATATAATCAAGTAGTCACCAATATACTTGATCAGTTTGAGATGCAAAGTGGCATATTATGACCAGACCTATTTAGTTCCATCCTCATACATTACTTTAAATTGGACAGAATAAAGACATACATGAAAGGGTAGTTTGCATACGAATCAAAAGTGTTTTGTTTTCTATTTATTATCTTTATGGCATTTTTGGCCCTGCTACTTAAATATAAAAATCAGCATTTTTGGGGCTCCCGAGTGGCGCATCCAGTAAAGGCGCTCCTCGCAGGATGTGCCCTATAGCCTGGAGATCGCTGGTTCGAATCCAGGCTATGTCACAGCTGACCGTGACCAAGAGTTCCTAGGGGGCGGCGCACAATTGGCTGAGCGCTGCCCGGGTAGGGAGGGCTTAGGTCGGCAGGGGAATCCACGGCTCACCGCGCATCAGCGACCCCTGTGGCCGATAGGGCGCCTGTGGCTCTGCAGCGGAGCCGCCAGATCTGTGTTGTCCTCCGGCACTATAGGTCTGGTAGCATTGCTGTGGATCTGCAGTGCGAAAAATGACGGCTTGGAAGGAGCACGTTTCGGAGGACGCGTGTTTCAGCCTCCGTCGGCAGGGGGGGTAGCGAGCGGTGAGCCGGGGATACAGATAATAATTGGGCATGCTAAATTGGGGTGAAAACCGGGGTAAAAATAATTGGCGATGACTAAATTTATAAAAAAATAAATAAAAAAAAATCAGCATTTTTACATACATGAGGATTTGGAGTGGCCTACTAAAAAAAAAAACATAATCTTCTTTTTTTTTTACAGTATTAGGATAATTGCAAAAAAGCTGTCACTGAATGAAGAGATTATGTCACAAACAGGATTAAACAAAGTGACGTCCCAATTAAACGACACAAATAGTATTGTGAAGAACTGTCTCCTAGAGTTCTGTCCCTTTTAAGCAGAAATCCCAATTATCGGTATCCCCATCAGACGGCGCCAACTGCACTGTTCTGAGGAATTTGTTGAACAATATAACAACATTCTACTGGCGAGAGCCTTGCACTGTCCATGCGGAATTCAGATTCAGGTATTTATTATTATTATTGTAGTGGGAAATGTACTCTACTAAACATTTTGACAGGATATATATTTTTTTATATCATTAACCTAAATTGCTGGATTTTTAGCTCCATTTGTAGACTACCATAAGTAGGGGTCTACCTAAATCGCGATTTTGCGGAAATCGTGAAATTGGGGTCACCGCAAAAAACACCTCTTTTAGGAGAGAAAAAAAAAAACCTTGTTTAAATCAACTACTGCACAACGCAAGCGACGCAAACTACGTATCTTCCTTCTGTAGACAGGCTTTTTTTATTCCGTCGCCATCCTGTGTGCATTGCACTTAGGCAAAAAAAAAAAAAAAAAGTCCTTAGACAAATAACATTTACAAAAAAAGCATTTAATGTTCTTGTTTACTGTTCAAATGACAACGATGTTTTAATCAGCCTATCAGTGCGTCTGTACTTGCTTTTCTGTGACCTGTACTATACAGTAGGGGGTGGGACAAAGTCAGTGCTACATTGTTTTGATTTAGGTTGCTAAAATCTAATTTTCAGCATTGGAGGTAAAATACCAGAAATGGATGACAAAGCAAAAAAAAGCAAAGTATATTTCAGAAAACAAACTGGAAAGTCAGCGCAGACAAAAAGTATTCCTGTCGGTGTAGCCAAGCTAAATCAGTACTACAGGTACGATCTAGCACAGCCACCTTCAAACAACCTGCTGCTTACTTTAAAAAAACAAGACCCTAAATTCATTGTTTCAATTAAAAATAATCTTGTATTCGCATTGTACACCAATGTGTACAGTGCAGCAGCATGGCTTATTTTGTGTTACCATACCAGTAACCTACAGTCTATAGTAAAAAGAAAGTGTGGTAGATGTTGTTCATTTGATTTTACTGCTGTACTGTATAGGCCTACTGTACAGATTTATATTTTTACAAAATGTAATGTGTAGCCTACCCAAAACACATTAGTGTTATTTCAGCGCAATGATTTACATGTAAAATGCATTGAGCACTATACATGTATCTGTGTGGGATTTTATTGTATTTTTTTAGAAACACATTTTTTATTTGGGGGTGAGGGTGAGGGCCCCACTATAAAATCGGATGGGATTAAACTCCTTTTTATTTTTGAATATATAGTATTAAAATAGGTCAAATGAAGCCGGAACAGAATGCATTGTACAGATGACATTTACATTTAATAAAAACAATGTCATTTTGATTCTTGCACCCTTGCATGTATAGACGTTATCCTTCGGGCACCCTCTGCTGCAGCAAACCACAACTCAACTCCTGTTATTTATTTGAACAATGTCGCACGACTCTTGCAATGTATAGTGTTAGGAAGATGCGACAGATATTTAAATTAGTACTGTATATTGCGGCTGTCTTCATTAACATATTTTCTCTTAAAGTACATAAGACAAAATGTTTACTTTGCTAAGTGTCACAACGAAATGCAAATTGCGGTATGTTTGCTCTACGACTGGTCCATCTTAGTAAACCTACCCCTCACTATTTACATAAATATACAATCCCATGTTTTAACATTAATTAGGTCATTTGAATTTTAATTAGGTCATTTGAATTTTGAAGGATTATTGTTCTCCCTAAAAGAAAACTTGTAAACCCAAAGGTACCCAGGTTTTCCAAGTGCCCTTACTTTTTACTGTTTACTTCACAAAGTGACACATTTAAATAAAAAAATAATCGTTTTAATAATGAGCCAACAAGTGCCAATGTATGTATTCAAAACAGCAACATATACATATCCTTTAGAGCTGACAGTCTTTATCGGACCAGTGTGTTGCTAAGTGGATAAATCACAAGGTACTCAAGAGTTGTTTTGAGTTTTGAGCTTCAAAAAAAAAAACCTCACTGCTTAATGTAGTTAGTACATTTTGGTATCTACTGTTTGTCTTCATTCCTATGTGAATTACCTCCCCCCCCCCCCCCCCTTAAAACTATTTGAATTCCTTGTGATTATTTATACTCTCTTAAGGAGCCTTTATGCTGACAGGGATCTGTGTGGTCCAGTGGTTAAAGAAAGGGGCCCCGGTTCAAATCCCACCTCAGCCACTGACTCATTGTGTGACCCTGTGCTCCGTCTTTCGGGTGAGACGTAGTTGTAAGTGACTCTGCAGCTGATGCATAGTTCACCACCCTAGTCTCTTGGATAAAGGTGTCTGCTAAATAAACAAATAAAATAATATAATAATATAACATAATACTACACAAGAAATGTATTTGGTTTACTGATACATGTTGAACTCATGTAAAGTACCATTACCAAGAATGCATTAAAAACAATACATATAGTAACACATTTTTAAATCCTGATACAATTGTATTTGAATTCCATATAACATTTAGTGGTACAATGTTAACAGATGTATTGTGTTTTTTTTTGTTGTTTTTTTTGCTGCGGTGTTTTTAGCAAATACGCTTTGCTTATTTGTAAGAAGTGTAAGATACATCACAATAATACATTACATTAAGTCTTAAATAATCCATCAGCAGAACATTAACAAAACAGGCCACAGCACGATAGGCGCTCTATCACCCGCAGATAACCAGATAAAGAAAAGGGAACCTTACCCTGTTGTAACATGAGCCTTCAGACTGCTGGCTTTGGAAAACCATTCTAAATCCAACAGAATGAATTAAGAGTGGAAGAAATCACTTACATATTTGCTGACAGAGGGGTTCAAATAAGTTATATTGCCAACAGTGTACTAGTCTGCATATCGCTTGACATTAAGGAAAAAAAAACAAAAAAAACAGTGAGGTCCTAATTGCAGTTGCCACATGATAGAAGCAGCACTGAAAAATAATTTGGCCCAGTGGCATTATATCAAGGATAATAAGGTCAGGAAAAAACATCTTGTGCCAACAGCTGGGAGATATATTCTCCGGCACACTCTGAGAGCATTGTCTGCCAGCTATTAATGTGACTGTAGTTTGGTGGCTCACAGTGAGAACAAGGCAATTGATGGCAACAAAGGACAGTTTTAAATGCTGTAAAGTCTGATGTTTGTGCATCTATTGTACCCCAAGTTCACACTATCAGACAAAAATGAGCATAAAACAAATAATCTACAATCAATAAAGCAGCAGCATTTCTGAACGTGTTAGGTCAATTTTCTGGCAGCATTGTAATGAATATTTCTGTCCAGAAGAGGGGGTAAGTGGCTGTCAGGGAACCTGCACATGAATTTTCCTTGACCTTATCTGTAATAAAGGTGGTTCATGTTTTTATTTTTTGGTTTCTTCTACTTGTTACAATGCTTTTGTTTTTTATTTCACACAGCTGGTATTGTTGTGAAACCCTGAAAGTATGTACCTAAACAACACATGGTTTGTAACTTGAAAAAAAGGGGAACTAGCATGTCTTTCTGAAATATAAGTGGCAAAGAAGGGCCATGTATTAAATATATTGTTTATAACTGCTTTTTATTCAGATATAGCAAAACTGTAAATTTAATATCAAAACATATTAAGGGGAAACAACTCAACATTGTAATACCTACAGACGATTACACTGTAATCTGCAAAATAACTCAGACAAGGCATTATCATGTAATAATTAGGAAATGTTTTCAACATTAAAAGAGAGAAAATGTAGATTATAAATAAGCAATGAGGATTAAAAGAGCATCATGTGTAATGATAAACCATCATACCATGTCTAATTAGCTCCCTGCATATGCCAATTATTACCATGTTATACTCAGGGCCGTTCAGCCTTCTGCGTTGCTCAATACACAAAACTCTTAATAAAACTAACCTTATAAAACTTTTTTTCTTTTAAAACACATTTTCATTTTATTACATCATCATCGGAAACATCAAGCGTTCATGTCCAGCGATCTTTGAAAAAATGCAGCTGTGTTGGCGTGGAATCATCAAGGGTTCAGAAATCTACCATATGTAACACTTGAAATTATTTGTATGCCAAAACATTGGCGATTTCTCTGCTCTGGAGAAAAGAGCATGTTCTTCAATGAAGCGAGTCAAAACCCACCCGATCAACAAAAAACAAGGAAATATTATTGACGATTTTGCATGCAGTAAACTGTAATGTATTTGACTACACAACAATGTACAGGTATGTTTGTTTTTTTACAGTTTATTTTCATGGACTATTGTGGAGCTACCGTTAGTGAACAAATGTTTGAGCACCCTTCTATATATTAAGTTCACATGGTGTTTCTTCTTTGTTTCAACTGTTGCCTTTTTAATCAGTAAATCAGGAAAAGTCATTGTCAAACTGTGCTAAAGGATTTAACGTAGGGTTCCATTTTTTCCAGTTTTATTCTGAAATGTACTTAGCACATCCCCTACAGTTTAATTTTTTGTCAGATTAATTCAGTTGTTCATAATAACTTTAAACTAAGAATTATACCTGTTGTTAAAGAGTGGCTAGATATAAAGGCTATAATGTATGTAGAGGTGTGTGTATGTGTATGTATTGTAACGACCTCGGGAGATCTGACAGCCCCTTTAAGATCCTCGGAGGACCTCTGTGATGGACAGGTGGCAGGAACACTGATTGGGCGGGAGGCGTGGGCGACTGTGAGGTCTCCGCCAACTGGATCCTTGGAAGCAAGAGGGGGCGGGACAGTATATAAGGGCTGCAGGCTCGATACAAGGGGGAGAAGGAGGCGACAAGTGAACTGACGAATAACAGATATCATTAGTTAGAATTGTTATTTTTTTTTTATTATTAAATATCCTTACACCAATAAAGTAGTCCCATGTATAATTCTGTACGACACACTAAGTTAAGCTGAGTAAATTAATTTAATTAAAACATGTAAAAGAAAGTACATCTGTATTTTTGGTATTGTGCACATCGGTATTGAAAAAATACACCACGGGCCAGGGCTGAGACAGTACCGAGTGTCACTCAGTACAGACATGCTGAGCAGAACACATGTGAGGAATAAAAATAAACTAAACGACATCTCGGATTTTAGTAATTTGTTCAAGGTCTGTGTCAGTTTGATTACAAACAATGCAGTGTTTCCTGCATCACTGCACGATCCACGCTGCGTGCCTAATCACACGAGATGTGATCAAATTCTAATTCAAATTCAAAAGCTTTTATTGGCTGTACAGGTCATTGCACTTGATCAAGTACCGTATTACATGTAGTCAGTTTGCTCCGAAATGATTCTTATAAGTGGATTGCTTGATTCTTACAAGCTGATTATTTTACATTGGATGGTATAGGAATGATTTTGCCCCAGTGGTTTTGATCACTATATGCTGTTGATACTCATATCGGTGATTCTTATAAACTGACTGCACTGTATTGGTTTAATAATGCTGTCTATCTTGGCTATCTGTTGCAAGGCATATGTTTTTAAGACAGCAAGCATCACATTAGATTGAACTAAATGAGTCTAATGGCAAAATACAAGACACATACATCTTCAATAGTTCTATTATTATGACTGCCAAATGTATTAAAGGGGTATTACTCATTTTCAGTTTGACTCTTAACTATTAAAGGCTAATTATCTATCATAATAAAAGTTTGTTTTGCAATTTTGCTTATAATATTCCTTTTCTGATCCACTTTGTTTCAATTATATAAAACCGGTATCTGATCATGACCAAATTATGCTTCTGTAAGTGCAGTTTTATTGTGTATCCATCATTTTTACAATGCCCTAATGTCAATTAAAAAAGGATTTTAATGTTTCATGACATGATGGCCAGGAAACTGGTCTTCACTTACTTACTTATATACCACATTATCTTTTACAGCAACAGCTAGAACTAAACCCAGATAATACTATAAATTGAAGAACAGCTCCCCCTGCTGACATGATGAATAATCACTGCATGTTCTGAATAGCTACAGTATTATAAATCATTATTTCCAAACACTGCTGCAAGCATGTGCCCTCAAATCTCATTGTAAATTTCAGGTTAAAACAAATTATTTTGAAAATGTTTTAACTGTTATTAGAAATATGGATATTTCAAACATTGTATGATGGCAAACGTCCATAACTTAAACACTTTGACTCAACCATCAAATGAATAAAACTAAAGACATGATTTGTTGAATTTGCTGAAAAGTTGTCTGGATGCAGGGTGGTCATATCATAACAAACTAAAAATATATGATTTATTGTGATTATGTCTCTCACAAGTAAAACAATAGGGCTGGACCCCTGACACTCATTATGGTGGTACAGTCTTGTGGTGACAGTATCAAGGTCCATGTACTGCATTCACTATTATTATGTGTGGGATTACAGTTTCTCCCCACTTAAATCATATCAGCATAAGTATAGTATTATTTGTGTATTAGTCAGACGGAAAAAAAAAAGTGCACAAAAGCTGTTGACTGTCTCTGTATCTGTGTGATTCCTGTCTGTTAATTGATCATGTCTGCTGTCACACACATATACGCATATTCAGACTCATTTGAAGTACCCAGTTAGGACTTCAGTAGTAGTTTAGTATTAATGTATCAGCTTTTCCAGTGCATCTTACAGTGAATATGACTTATACCACTGGGACATTTCTGTCAAGGGATATTTCTAATATACTGTAAATTAATCTGCTATACCCAGGAAGTTTGGCTAGGTAACACCTGCATTAGTCTGGAGATCACATAAATATATTTGTTTCCTAATGACTGGCCAACAGGAAAATTAAACCATAAAACATGTTTTTGAAATGAAAAGATGTACTGCCATCTGAGCTAAAACAAAAACAGTGCAAAACAAACAAAACAAATAAACAATTTAGAGATGAATAATATTGTCTGAAATATTTCAGAAATACAATCAGACATGGTGTGGGGAATTCACTGACACAGGAGACAGTTTAATTTTGAGACCACCCAATTGTTATTTTCACTGCACACACAAGAGGGCACTGTTTCACCGTGGAGGAACAATACCAACAATGGTAAGGTTCCTCGGGTCAGCCCCGCTATGATGCACACGCAGGTGCTGAAATAATAATTGAACCGATGACCTCCAGGCTATAGGGCACATCCTGCACTCCAGTCGGAGTGCCCTCACCTTCTGTTTTTTTATTATTGCCGACCGTAGACGGGAGCTCCCAGGGGGCAGCGCACAATTGGCCAAGCGCCAGGGTGTCCGAGGCTCACCACGCACCAGCGACCCCTGTAATCTGGCCGGGCACCTGCGGGCTTGCCTGTAAGCTGCCCAGAGCTGCGTTGTCCTCCGACACTGTAGCTCTGAGGTGGCTGCACAGTGAGTCTGCAGTGTGAAAAAAGTGGTTGGCTGACGGCACACGCTACCGGAGCGCGGGGTGGTAGCAGTGAGCTGAAACAAAAAATAATTGGATATGCCAAATTGGGATAAAATAATAAAATAATTGTTGATTACTAAATTTAAAAAAAGAAAAAAAAACAGAAGGTGAAAGAAAAAGGGAAAATAAAACACTATGCAGTGTCCCACAACCGCCGCTACCCGTACGGCTCAGGTCTTCAGCCAAAGCTTTGCTGTTCCCTCCCTATACTGTCAGGGTGCCCAGGTTTGTCCCCGTTACCTACACTTCCCGTTCAGGTACGTAATAATCAATATCTTTCTTGTGATCATATCAGGTGCTTTCCACAGCCTGGTTTGCCTGGCTCGTTCTTTTGCTCCAACCACTGGCGTTCTATTTTGGGTTTGTTTACACCGCCCTTTTATTTTTAAACCCAGCGCCACTGTGTTTCGTCTGTAAGGGCAGCCTGAGGGAATAGCAAAGCGTTTATTTTATAGGTCGAGCGACCCCCCAAGGCCTGCCTCCCGACCATTCAGAGAGAAGGAGAGACAACACACCCTCTCCCAACTTTTCCGTGTCACTGCCGTGATTGACAGGCGGGCCCTATGGGGCTCCCGACCTCCCCCTGCAGGATCATGCCTGAGTCAGATAGCCAGCACAGTTACACATGATTATACTGCCTCTTTTTTTCAGAAATAGGTTAATTCAGTCCAAAATTGGTCAGAATCAAAATTAAATGTAACTGTAGAAGCAGAATTTCCACACAGAATAATTTAAATCCAGGAAACGATGCCCTGTACATTTAAAGTATAGTGTAGGTCTTAAGTAACATTTGATCATACATTTACTTTGCAGTGTAATGCAAAAATGCACTACAACCAGTGTTAAAAAAATTATACACTGGCAGGATGCACATCCACAGCAAATGTATACAATTCACAGGCCTGGATTCCATATGGACTGCAAGTAGAATATTGGAAACAAAATATAAGTATATAAAGGTAACTGCAGGCAAATCACAGGTACTGGTTATTGTTTAATGACCCAAACAATGCAGAAATACTGGCCATTCGTAAAAGATATCACTTGACGCTTGTTTGCATTTAAATAAAATAGTTAACAAAATATAAAAGAAGACTGTACAATCTTCCCATTATTTTACATGTGTTCAACCTGGTTCACAGCTGACTGACTAACCCATCACTAGTGAATAAAATGTTGTAAAATGATAATTCCCTGTCAAATTCATAAATGCTGAAGTGTTACAATAAATTATGCAATGCATCATAAATTTTAAATTAGCAACTGTGATCACAGCTTCACTTCAGAATGTCACAGTGAAGCTGACATAAAATCTTCATCTGTTTGATTTTATGGTAGAAATGTTCATACTGTAAATGTAAATGTATGTGACAGAAGGGTACAGGCAAGTGGCTGACTGAGCCACTTTTAAAAGTTCTGATTTTAAAAGTGACAACTTTACCAGTTCTGAAAATAATTACAAGTAGAGAACAGAATATATAAATACATTTTATGGAGTTTTGTCGTACTGGAAAAATACATAATGCATCATTTTAAAAACTAAAATATAATATACTCATAATTGTTTCAGAATTTTAAGTTACTGTATCTTATAATATCGAAATGGTTCACATTAAAAAAAAAAAAAAAACACATTCTTAAGTTATACTGATACATTATTTTGATATGAAGTCCTGACAAGCGACTATGATATAGTAAGTCAGGTATGATTCAGAAAAAGGGCTTTCAGTTTGACACAAAATTAAAGCTGTTCAGGCTTGTATGTGCATCTTAGTGGTTGATTCAATAACAGCTTAGCTATGAAATACTGTTTTGGAAAATGATAGGTTACTTAAACAGAGGAAATGTGAGCATTAAGTATTTGATCCATGTAAATATAATATTACTCTACATTCTCTCTGATGGTACACTGTTGAACCAGATTGTAAACTTGTTGCTAGTTACTACACTCATGTTTTAGCTACTGTTCTGGTGATTTAATTGAACATGCTTTGCATTTCTGAGCTCACTTGGATTCAGGGATTACTTACATAAATGCAGTAATTGAATATGGTCTGTGTGTTTGAAAATAAATAGAATGTATATATTTTTTAATTAAGTTTGGCATGGATGGGATTAAAATCTCATCTCCTCCAAATCCATGTGCAGAATGTGGATGGGGTTAAATTGATTAATTGAGGATAAGTTAGGCCCAGCCATGTGCTTTAAAAGAACAACCAACTCCTTAGTTTATGGAGAAGACTGGGAGCAGCAGGTTGTGCTCCCTGCCTATGTGCCATGATAGCTTTGCTTGGGTGTTGTTTTTGGTTAGATTGGCTATTTCTACCCTTGGCCAACCCTGACCACGACACTACTCTACCACATATGGTGGTAGGGTGGGATCCCTGGGTGGGTGGGATGAGGCAAGGCAAGACATTTCTTTTGTTTCAATGAACCTATAAGTCGCACGTTTTTCTAAGAAATTCATTGTTACACCAATACACATTGCAAATGGTTCGCTAAGACGCAGGACAGCAAAGCAGTGTTTGAAATTACGGAAAGTTTTACCAAACAAGATTCTGATGCAGCAAAGACGGACAATGCGCTAAGTGCACTCCATATTTTTCCAGCTCCTGGCCAGTGAGGTCAGTTGTAGCGCAGTGAGAAGAAACAGTCCCTGCTGATTTTACCTCCCTGTCCTACAGGCGTGCCAGAAACAATGGTCCCTGTGGAATCCCCAGTGAAGACCAGCAACTTTGGACAGCCACTGTGCAAGTTCCAGTTCTTTAACTTCTGCCTCAGTCATACTGTATGTTGTTTCAATGTTTAAGTCCTGCCAACTTTTATCACTTTTTTTCTTTTGAAACCATGTTTTAAACAGTCACAATTGTTGCTGGCATTTCCCAGTCCGCCATTTCTCGTGCACTGCCAGTTCTGCTCAATGCATTTTTGAGGCAAACAGCCAAATACCTGTTTTTCCCTAAAAGCAGGGTGGACTTACAAGCCTTGAAAAAAAATTTCTATGACATTTCTGGTTTCCCCAACGTGTTGGAAGCAATAGACTGCACACATGCTGCTAACCACTCCAGCTCATTGTGAGCATCTTTTAGCACTGCACCACTGACTAACTTAAATAAAAGCAGACAGTATACATTTGTCTTATAGGCTACTCATGATAATACTAATTAGTGGTATTATGCAACATTGGTTGATGGGCCATTGAAATTCGTATTAACGAGAATTGAGTATTGTAACTTGTCAATGCGGCACCATGATCTATTTTGTGTTAATTGTCTAGACGGCCAAGTTAATAATAATATTAATAAAAAAAGCTAAAATCATTGTTTCAATTTAAAATCTTTTATTTGCATTGTACACCAATGTGTACAGTGCAGCAGCATGATTTATTTTGTGTTACCATACCAGTAGCCTACAGTCTAAAGTAAAAAGTGCGCTAGGTGTTGTTCATTTGATTTTACTACTGTACTGTATACTGTATTTTACTTTTAATTTTTAATTTTTTGTTTGGAACAATTATTTTTATTTTCCAATTTTTTCCCCAATTTTTTTGGAATCTCCAATTAGTTATTCAACCTGGCTCACCGCTGCAACCCCCAAACTAACTCGGGAGAGACAAAGACGACCACACGCGTCCTCTGAAATGAGTGCCATCAGCCATCCAGCCCGCCGTGCATATCCAGAACTTACAGCGTCGGTGGACCATGCAGTTCTGAACTGCGCACAGGCTGGCCTGCAGGCACACGGCCAGCCACAGGGGTCGCTGGCGTGCGGTGAGCCAAGGACTCCCCAGCTGACCTAACCCCTACCCCGCCCGGACAGCGCTTGGCCAATTGTGCGTCGCCCCCTGAGAACTCCCGTCCACGGTCGGCAGTGGCATAGCTTAGATTCGAACCAGTGATTTTTCAAGCTATAGGGTGCAACCTGCACTCCGGGGCAGAGTGCCTTTACCGGATGTGCCACTCAGGAGCCCCTTAAATGTTTACTTTAAGTGTCGCAACGAAAATGCAAATTGCGGTATGTTTGCGCTGCAACTAGCCCATCTTAGTAAACTACCCCTTTTATCATTGTTTTTTGTAACCCTGATTCATCAAGGTGAAAATGTAATATTTATAACACAAAGGAGGCAAAACAATCACTTAAAAATGTACTGCCAGGTTCAATTAAGATACAAAATAAGAAAATAAATAACTTACACTTCCAATCCTAGTAGAGAATGAGCCACCATCCACTTGATTTAAAAACAATATGAAACAGGACCATGTGCAGAGTGAGCATTTGGAAATGTGCCATAGCTCTTCAAACAACCCCCTTAAAATGCACCTTATCTGTTAAAGGTCAGAACTTATCTAAACCTTAATCCAATGAAGGTAAATGCAAATGCATGTCCACAATTTCAGCTTCAGAGTGTACTGAACAGAGCCTGAAGGCTTTTTGATCAAACTTTAAAGCAGCAATGCCCCATACAGGTTTAAATGTTACATATCACAAAGACTGAGGTAATAATAATAGCCAATGGTGGTAAGTTCAGTTATTTGTATCTACAGCCTGCAAGTTCTTGCATCATAGAAGCTGTGTTGAAGCTGTATGCCCTTTGCAATTATAAAAAGCAAATGTATCTTGGGATTTTATCACATCACTGACTAAAGACTTTTGAGATACAGAACCCTTAGTATATCACTATATTATGGCCGTTAGTTACTGCAGAGCAGATGACAAACTGAAAATAAAAAAATAAAAAATAATAAAAAATATCTGGATGTTCAAAGCTCAGTAGCATTTATTACAAACAGAGAGGTTATAGCAATGGAATTCTTACTGTCAATTAAAAAAAAAAAAACCTGCATCTTTTCCAAGTGCCTTAAACACTTTGCAAAATGGTTACACTGACAACATTTACACCATGATATCGCGTCAGGCTGCCTTTGGCTCCAGAGGCAAGGGATGCCAAACCAATTTAGGGACCAGATTACTGCTGTATAGTAAAGGACTCTTCTCTCACCCAGCTAAATTCAGTACCATATTGCTACATTTTCTAGCATGACCCTTGTCTGCAATCATTTTACCAATTCATTTTGTCTTTCAGAACGTTTGTGCCAAAACCTGCTGTGTCCACACTGCAAATGGGAAATATCAGGATTCTAAAACTGACAAATACTACAGTGACACAAACAATCACGTTGTTTATTAGGCTTCCAAGCTGCCTTGGGAAGCCTATTGTTATTGTAAAGATTATATTTATTTATTTATTTATTTATTTATTTATTTTATTAATTTATTATTATTATTATTATTATTGTCAATTTTCCTCACAAAACTTTAAACTGCTCCTGTTCGCACGCGGTGTAACCAATCAACATGAAACTTGGCAGGTATTTTTTGCAAAAACCTTTTAAAATCTTTCTTGGGAACCAGTGAACCAATTGATCTGAAATTTCGCATATGTCATCAGCAACCAAACTCGCTTCAAGTTTGCGAAGCTGAAGTTGCTGCGATAAATTTTACTATCAAAATGGCTGCCACCAAATTCGCCAAAACGTGCCCCAGACTGCTTCTGATTGCAGACTGTTTAAACAACAAACTCTGAACTTGGTAGGCATGATCCTGGGGACAATATGGAATTCAAAAAGGGAAAAATTGTGTTATTTTGTAAAACAAGATGTCCGCCAGACCTATGTTTAGTTCTTAAATTTAAAACCGCTATGGCCACCTGACGCATTTCTTTAAAAACCTTTCAAAATGTAAAAGTAGCTTATAACTCCTTACAGAGTGTATATAGGTTAATGGTTACTATAGAACACAGATAGGAACCGGCGACGTCCAGGCTATAGAGCGCATCCTGCACTCTATCGAGTGCTTTTACTGGATGCGCCACTCGGGAGCCTTAATATGAACCTTGTTACGCATTCAAAGTCTCGCTACCTACTTACAGGTGATTGTCTTATTACACGAGGACCTTTTAAACAATATGTTGCTATTGGATTTTTATAATAAACAAACGTCTACTGAATTTGTGTGATTTTCTTGGCGGCCTTGTTGCTGAAATTATAGCTCTGTTATCTGAATTAAAAGAATTATTCTGTGCTCTATAGTCTGATATTTTACAATTTAAGAAATGTTGTGCTGTTTCTGTACGCTCCCGTACTGGGGAGGTGTTACATGTTGTAAACATTAAACTGGTTTTCAAGGTTCCCATTTATTGAAGGAAAAAACTGCCAGCATCAGGGGGTATTTTAGTGATGTTTTTTTTAAAACTCAAAATAGGGCACAGGGGATTACCGGGCATGGCTTGCATACATCCACAGTGGCTTTTTTATTTCAATAAAAGCTTTGTTGATTTTTTATTTCTCGTTGTAGTTTAAGGATATGAATTCTAGTCAATTTTCATCTGTAGTGACAACAAAACTGTCAGGTTTAAACACACACTGCCCTTCTCTGCCACGCCTTGCCATGTGTAATTGAATATCTAGCCAGACTTTATGCACCAGACCAGAGGGTGTGCTGCTGGAAAGAGCAGCTGAGTTTCGTGGCTTCTCCAGGTCAGCGGTAGTAATGCGTTGATGGTGAACTGCGGTGTCTTTGTCTCCTTTTTTGTAACTTTTAACCACCCAGCTGCCCATTTATTTTGGCATTTCCATGTTAAAAATTGTTTTTTTTTTAGCCCTCAAATAAGCAATCTGGACTGTTTTAAAAAAAAAATGTTACTATATTTTTTAAAATACAGAACTTAAATAATAAAATAACAACAGTGTGTTTACAATTGTAGCATTATAACAATATAGATCATAACATATTTTTTTTCCAATGGCAGCATTACAGCATTATATACGTATGTGAGAGGGGAGGGATCTGGACTGGCTGTCAGGCCCATGCACAAGCTTCTGGGGGGTTCGGACACTCCGTGTATTCCCACACTGTCAGGCAATGTCTTAGAGTCAGCTGTGAATCGGCTGACGCTGTCATTGGCTGAGGGGTGGGATTATACGGGGTGAATGGCTAAATAAAAATGCACTCTTTTGTATCCATACAGGAAGTATAGTGGAGCGTGACTTCACTGCGGAATCCTTAATCGAAAACTGGAAACTGGAGCAGCGAGTTGGGGAGACAGTGCAGCAACTCCAGCGTGAGACACACAGACCCGGTGGTGCAAGCAAGCCACGCACCGGTTGTTTTCTTTTTCACTGTCTTAGATAGTTAGTTTAGAGGGACTGAGACGTCCAACAGTATATATGAGAGGATACTGAGCAGGGCCTGTTTCTTGGGGCTCCCATCGCTAGAGGGAGCAACGAGCCGCGGTTAAAAAACCTACACACTTTATTTTATAGTTTTTCCTGTTTTGTTTTCTTTTTTCCTTTTGCCTTTTGCTTATTCTTTTTGGTTTACACACCAGCGTGTGTGATTTATGAAGACGGGGCACAATGCCATTGCTGGTAGAGTGCCACCGAACTGTCACAGAAGCACCTGCCAACTGAGCGTGGACTAATAAATCTGGGCGCCTGTGCAAGCATGTCATATTCGAATCTTGTGTCTGCCTTGTGTTTTCCCACACCCTTTACAATTGCAGCATTATAATAACATTATAATAATTGTGCAGGCATATCACTTGTTAGAAATTATTTTTTGTGCGATAGGATTCCTTACAACCTCCTGTAACACCAACAAAGAAATAAATAGCTCTCATTCTCTGTAGATGCAGGTGTCCTTTTGTCACTCTTAGCTGTGCTAGCTACAGATGAGAAAGTCTGTAAAGCACATTTCTTAGGGACTGCTGCCATCTGTCAGTGAAAAACAAAACTGCAGACAATTTTACCATATAATCTGCTTATTTATTCACTGAAACGCTCTCAAAAAGCTCTCACGGGAGTGACAAATTTTGGACTCGCTCACGCGCCAAGTTTAAATCGCGGGATAAGCATCTGGGTGGTTAATTATTGACAAAAACAAATTATTGGCATTTTTAAATGCTTGGTCACTAACAAGGCTAACATAATGGTTTATGTCAGAGCTGTTTATATAGCGATTGAGACCAGCCTGGAGGCCAACAAAGCTAGAAATTGAGTACTCTTGACCAGTCGATTTACACACTGAAGCATAGAATTCTTGTAACAGACTGTTAACATTTTTAAGAGAAACTGTTTTTAAATCAATTTACCATTTATTTTTGTTTCATCCAATCAAGAAAAACAACAGCTGCCCAAGCAGGTTTATTTCTTTTTGTGTGTGTGTGTGTGTGTTTGCTTCATTTTAGTTTTCTTCAATTTCATTAAGTTATTGACTTGTTAGATCTTCGTGTCTCAGGCTTTTTTTTCAACTGAGGTTTTTCTTGTAATTCTAGCTACTTGTTTACTGTGTGTATATTTTTGCAAGTAGTTGTGTATTGATAATTTATTAAACAAAAATAAGTTCTGCCATGCCTTGTGCTATATTTGCACAGTTAATAGTCCTCAACAGCCAATCAGTGTGCAGCATCCAAACATTCTGTTTTATAAAAGGGATTGTATCCCTCTAGCTCAGCCAATCAGAGTGCAGGTAATATTTCCATTGAAGTATAAATGAAAGTTGTTTTTAACTGCAAGCACACAAGTGTTTTCTAAATAAAAATAAATGGATTACTTATACTTCATAACTCCTTTCAGAAGTATTGGTGACTTAATGGCTCAGCGGGGACTTGTTTTCATAAAATAAAAAAGTGTTCTCTGCTGTGTTTTATAAATGCTGTATAATTCTCTGAGCATGTATAGATAGACCACACTATCAAGCTACATGGCTATTTTAAGCTGTTTATAGCAGGAAGCCTTACTAATGCTAATTAAAATGTAAACCTCTGTATTTTTATAGTTCACTTGAAGTTTAAATGAATGAGGACAAAATGTTTCTTGCATTGAAATATGCAACTTACATATTGGCCATTTCCTTGGTTCTTTTAATTGTTTATAATGGAAACTAGTTATAAAAAACTAAATAACAATAAATAAATGAAAACATTTAATATATGTTGTTCTTAAAATGCCTAATTTAGCCTCTTTTAGTGAATCACTTTTTATGACTACTGAAACAAAAACATCACTTGCAAGCAGATTTGCATAATAAGGATTCTTTAGGCAAAATCATGAATGGTTTCAATTGGCAATTAAGATGAATTAGGTATTCAGAGTCCATTCAACTGTGCATATCCATATTAATGTTTTATCATACATTTTGCAGTGTTTATTTTAGTCCAAGGAATGACTGGAAATAGATATTTAGCACATACTTAGAACAGCTATGATGCATTAAAGCCTAAACGGTTAGTTGTGCTATTTTTTACTATTTTTATTTTCCCTGAATAATCTCACGTTACCATTGTGATTCACAGTTATTTATCTTGTACACCTATTACATTTTTCTTTCCAATATATTGACTGAGAAATATCCAGTTGCAGTGTGTCTTATATTCAATTTGTTCCATCACCACTCTTACAAACAAGAAGTTGAAAAAACTAGATTGATGCCATTGCAGTCTTGTAAAAGGAATTTATGCCACATGCCATTAAATGGTTCTCCACAGTCATAGTGCTACCCCAGCTGGCTTAAGAGCATGTTTATATTAAGCATAGATGTGTATACTGTATTAAGCAGAGTTAAGTTTTACAGGGGGGTCCAGCTGTACTTCGAAAACATGCTTTATTTAGGCCACAGGGGTGTTTCTGACTTAAGTTTTAAGAAGTCACCTGAATGTGATGTGATGACTGAAACAGAAAATGACATAAAAAGTGATTCTAAACAACAAGTAGAATACAATAGTGAAGATAACTGTGATATCATACCCATACCAAGTTGCTCTTGAACTATGTTAACTATGAACACCATATGGGGTAAGGGGTAAGGAGTAAGGGGTAAGGGGTAAGGAGTAACCCCCTCTCCCTCCCCTCTCCCTCCCCCTCCCTCTCCCTCTCCCTCCCCTCCCCCTTTTCATGTTACAATAACAATGGCAAAATAAGCTTTTTCATTAGTGTTTGGTGGCATTTCATTTATTATTATTCAATTTCAATGTGCCTACCGCCCCCATTGTATCATGTCTACAACATATGCAGTAAGTCCAGCAATCTTTTAAACTAAATTAAGTTGATAGCCTTTATTCCAGACAGATATTAGTATATGTCAGGGATTTGTTACTGCTGTCTGTACCTGATGCCTACAGGGTTATTTTAATTACAAATGCATCCTCTTTACAGAGTCATTGGTTTAAAGGAAAATACCCAAGGGAAATTATATGTATCTGCAAAAGGTTAATGGCTCCACAAAAACTGTAATTGCATTTGATCAATAGTAAAGAAAAAGTTTATAATTAAAATAAACCCTTATTTACATCTAAACCAGATCAAAATTGCAACTGCATATGTATTTGTTTAGGAGTTATATATTATAGGATTATAGGATGGTGAACATCTGTGTATGACGGGAATATCGTTACGAGGTGTGAATTACTAAGCATCGATGTAATCCATATACAGACGCTCTTAGGGCTTCATTTATGAAGCGTTTACCATACGCAAAACATGCTTACCATGTGCAGTTCTGTCCTCGTCCTATTTACTATTCCCATTTCAGTGCGGAAAACAAGGATTTAAATGATGCAAAATGAAAGGGGCGGAATAGCGCCACTGCCTCATTTGCATCGAATTAATGGTGTTTATGTATGCAAAGCAGCATGTTAAACACAGATAATGAGCTGCCATACATTCCTGAGCTATTCACGAAGGTCCGACAAGGATTTTGCGCAGACAAAAATGACCCAAAAATTCAGCCGACTGAATACTGCCGCAAAGCGGAGAGCATAGGCAGCAGAAGCTGTGTATCAATTTGAAATGGCAGTTCCCTTTCAATTCGAAGACGACCACCAACCAATACTTTTGGGATATGCCTGCCACAGGTCAGGTATTCACTGAGCATTTTAAATCAAAGCTGCCGATAGGCCCCTCCATCTTTGGTCCCGCCCACCGAGGTATTAAATAGTCAATCACGGAGAACTCATTCTCTTTTGCCTCTCACAACCAGGTAAGCAAGGTGGGTATAAACTAACCTCTTCCCAGTTGTTCATTGTCTTTTTTTTTAAGAGCCCTTCTCTCCAAGTTTTCTGTGAGTTTCTTGGCAATTTTATTGCTGGAAGTCGGCTTGCCACTTCCCCGGACTCAGAACTCGGCAGCTGAAGCCTGAGCGAAAAGCTGTGCAACGGCGCTTCATTTTAAAATAATTATTTTCAACATTCTACATCACCTTTATCAACCTTGGTGCCTCAGAGCCTCGGTGCTCAAGTGCTCCCCTGCATCAATGGCCTCGGTGCCCCGGAGCCCTATAGGCTTGGTGCCTCGATGCTTTGGTATCCTCGGTGCCTTGACGCCTTAAACACTTTACGCTCCGTGCATCGGTGCCCCTCAGTGCCCCAGTGCTCCATAGCCTCTGTGCTTCGGCATCCTCGGCGCCTCGACGTCTCAGCTCTTTAATGCTCCGTGCATTGGTGTTCTTGATGCCTTCAACCACCAGTGCTCCAGAGCCTCTGTGTTTCAACACCCTCGGTGCCCCAGCGCTGTGATGCCTTGGTGCATCGAGCTCGCAGCCACTCAAGTTCTTCTCCAAAGAGCTGCAAGCAGTCGATGAACTCATAGCAGGCAAAGGACATTTTAGACCTGAAGAGCCAGATGGCTCAGAGTATCTGATCAGGCAGCAGGCTATTGACCTTGCTCCTGCCCAAGCTCCATCTCTGGCACTTGTCCCAGAACCAACCCTGCCTTCACTGGCGGTCATCCCGGTCGTCTCAGAGAGAGATGAGGCGATGAGCATGGAGGAACATGACGCCTTATCCATCGAGGCACCCTGGGATAGAGACTCGATAGGGCGTCCAGAACCAGAAGTCCAGGAGACGAACCAGGAGGCGGGCCCCAGCTCTGAGGTTTCCTCAATCCCTCAAGATCAGTTCGGGCACTCATGGAGCGAGCCTCCAGCTTCCTCCAGGTTCCCTAGAAAGCAGTGCCAGAATGACGCCGGTCAGTGTTCAGACCAGCGCAAGCTTCGACCCACCCTACCCCCCCCCCCCCCAGCACTTTCTGGTGTTCCCGGATTTTCTGGAGGAGGTCAAGTCCTCCTGGCACCACCCGGCTTCGGTGCCCAGTGTTTCCAATAGCATGGCCTCACTGGCTTCCTTGCAAGGTGCAGAGGCGATGGTGCTAGCACAGTTTCCGCCGGTGGACCATAGCGGCCTTGTCGCGAGCCCCCCCGGTAGAAGATCTATCTAAAGATCCTGTATGCCCTAACGGCCAATGCAGGTTCTCAGAAGACCACCTCAAAAAGGTGTACGCAGCTGGATGGCATGCTGCAATCTGTATCCCTTCTTGAACCACTAGATTCAGAGCTACGCCTGGTTTCGGGTATGCTATTACAGATCTCCGGCTTCCAGGGTCAAACCTGGCAAGCTGGCAAGCTTGGTGGTAGCACGCAGACAGCTGTGGCTGTCTCAGGCGAGGGTCCCAGATACGGACAAGTTGGACCTATTGGACGCGCCTATCTCCCCTGGCCATAACTTCGGGCCAGCGGTGGAAGAAATATTGCAATGCCCCTACAGGGAGCGGGAGGCATCTCGGCAGGTGGCTGCAATGCTCCCCTCCCGTACCACGGCACAACAGAGGGGGGAAGCGTTGGTGTCTGGCAGTTACTACAGCAACCCGGACAGTTCCAATCCCCACTGCGCCATGGGGTGGCCTGAGGCACGGCACTAATACATGGAGCCGTCAGCAAGCATGGGGAAACGCCGGACGTGGGGCCACAGCGCATCATCGCTCAGGGAGACAGTTCCAGAGGAAACGCCCCAGGCAGCCTCCAAGACAGGCTCCACCCCAGCCTCAGCAACCTCAGCAGGGGCCTTGAACGCTTGCGGCCTCAGACCCACCTGTTCACACAACACTAGCTGCAATACTGGTGTAATTGCACCTCAGACTCCTGGGTGCTTGCCATCATACACATCGGTTACACGCTGCAGTTCCACAGTGGACCTCCTCCCTTTAGAAGGATCATGGTTACATCTGTGAGCGACTCTCTCCAGGTCTTGGCTCTCAGGCAAGAAGAAGAAACACTACTTCTCAAACAAGCCATCCGTCTTGTAGAACACACAAGGTTCTACTCGAGTTACTTTCTGGTGCCAAAAAAGGATGCCGGCCTTCGCCCCACCCTAGACATGAGACACCTCAACAGGTTCTTGAGGGAAAGGAGGTTCCAGATGGTCAAACATCGCCACACCCTCCAGTCTGTCCAGCCAGACGACTGGTTTACCACTGTGGACTTAAAGGAAGCATATTTTCATGTCCCTATTTGTCCCGCACACAGGAAATATCTCCACTTCGCCTTTCAGCTAAGCGTCTTCGAGTTTTCCGTGCTGCCATTCGGCCTCTCAATGGCTGCAAGGGATCAGGGTGATGAACTACCGGGACAACTGGTTGATCTGCTCCCAGTCACAGGAAGGAGCAGTGGCCTACACAGCGATAGTAACAGAGCATCTGGTGAAACTGGGTCTCACCCTCAACAATGCCAAAAGCCAATTAATACCGGTGCAAAGTACGGTCTACTTGGGTCTCCAGCTGGATTCCCTCATGATGCAAGCCTACCTGTCAGCCTCCATTCACAACTGTTTAGACCTGTTTCAACAGGAGTCCACAGTGCAATTGGTGTTGTGTCAGAAACTATTGGGTCTGATGGCCGCAGCTTCACAGCCGTCCAACTGGGGTTACTACAAATGCAACCGATCCAAGCGTGGCTCAATGCCTTTCGGCTACACCCCAAACATGACAGACATCGTCGGCTGACTGTGTCTCGCTCATGCTGGGAAGCCCTACGCTGGTGGAGACAAGTGTCATGAATGAATCTAAAACACGTCTTCCTTTGTACAAGGTGCAATCACCTTTTTTGAGTGAAAGGTGTATGCGGCAGAGATAGATGTCTCTTTGATAGAAACAGTTTAATTTATTTGAAGTCTTCCCACTGATGATGGGAATGGGAATGTAGAGATGGAAGCTCTGCTAAGAAGATTTAAGTTTTTGCAGGGATCAAGCTTTTAAAGACACACCTGTGGTGGCTTTGACAGACTCACTGAGAGCAGAAACTGACCCAAGACTGTGACAGCTACTGGAAGGCAGATCTTTGGGATACAAATTGAACATTTGTGAAACTGCATGTGTGTTATAATGTTGTAATAACTGTACTGTGTTTTAAAGAATATAAAGCCAGCAGAAATACTAAACAAATTGTTAAAACACACTGTTCATACAAGAAGTTATAATATGCTCTGTATTAACATATAGTTATGTTAGAGCATTCTATATTCCTGTTTATTCTGTTCTAACAGTGACAAATATTATAGTATCTTTGTACGTCTGAGTAAAAAGGGAGCTAGTTTGGGGTCACGCTGACCAAAAAACACCTGTGAAATGAGCTAAGCTTGTACTTGTCTGAGCTACTGGTGCCAAGGTTTATAACCTTGAGGAGAAAAGCAGAAATGAGAATCTCATTTAATTAACTTAAATGTTCACACAGTCATGTCTCTTATTTAAAGAAATAAGCTTGATCTGAAAGTAGTCTTTAAGCTAAACACAGGTATTCTAGAATAATTCATACAGAGTATAAGTGTAAATGTTTTATTTTAACAGAAGAACTGTTAAGTTTGAAACTAAGAGAATATAGTGCAGAAATTAACTCAAAGTCAAAACTTCAGTCAAAGAGAAGGTAATTAATCTTGGTAACCTTTGCTTGTTTGCAGTACCAGACGGAGGATAATGTTGGGGGGGGGGGGGGGTTGGAATCCAAGGTTTCTATAATGAGTGATCTGTTACATATAAGAAATACCTCTTGGTACAGGAAAGGGGAGTCAGTGGTGAATTATATATGGCTTCATTAAATCACAAGCATTAATGAAGACCTGGTAAAAACAAGTGAGGGGGAACCATAGCATAGGATCATGTTATGCCATACGTCTGAGAAAATGCTTACAGAAGACTCTTCTACTAATGATGGCTAATTAATTTTATGGCGGGAGTTGCCGGGTGATTAATGTTTAAGACTTCATTGAGACTTCTGACGTAAGAAGCGAGGCAAAAAATCTATAAAAACCCAAGGTAAAATCCTAGTCAAGTGTCACTCAACTTGCTAACTACAAGCTGATGTGATCCATGCTCTGAAGATCTCTGATCGAGCTGATTGCTGTTGGTGTCATATTTAGAAGTCTTTGCCTTTGAAGACAGTTTCTGTCCTTACATTATATTCTACACTTCCATATATATATTTTGGAAGGTAAGAACTATTTTGAATCTATTTCTCTTTTATATTGATGCATTGCTATAAGGTACAGTATATGACTTATGTTTTAGTCTAAGAGAGTGATATATATTGGATGTTCATTTTTTAAGCCTGTGGCATTTTTTAGCTTTATGTATGCATAGCTTAAGGGCAAAACACGTTATAACCATAAACATATTGAAGTATTAATGCTACTATACCTGTTATGGCACTGGACCGCCCAGGTTGCCTGTCAGCTGGGATTCGACATAATTTGTAACTACTCAATCCATTTTTAAGCATTTAATAAACCAAAGGGGTACTAATACTACTCTGATTCATTAGAACTTAAAATCGAATGAGTCTGTGTGAATTTCTTGATTATTAAAAGTCATATGGATAAATTGCAAGCTCAGTGCATGAACGATCCACTTACAGGAGTCCGAAACATCTTTATGTCCTCCTGAACATCTCCCCTGAGTTTAAGAGTGTGCTTAGAGTATATATATATAAATAAAAAGAGTCCGTGCAAATCTGACACAAGCCTCTCACCTGCACGAAGGTGTAAGGATGGGAGTGATATACAACCGACAGGTGGTAGCGTACTTGAACCACCACGGAGGGCTTCGGTCCCTGGGGTTACACCACATAGCCTTTCGGCTGCTGATCTGAGTACAGAGACACTATCCCTCCGGGCTGTCCATCTCCCGGGAGTGGTGAAATGGGCAGCGGACCTCCTCTCGTCAGAATGGCAACTGCACCCTCAGGTGGTGCAGTGCATTTAGAAACGCTTCAGGGAAGCCCAAGTCGATGGTGTTTCTCCCTCCGCCGCTGCGGAGGTCCACTAGTCATCAACGCCCTAGCCCACGAGTGGCCCAAGGCGCTCTTGTATGCATTCCTGCCGATATTGCTGCTAGACGTGGTATTGGAGGTTCTCACTAAGGCCCCGATTGAGCCTATACATTCCATAGAGTTGAAATATCTCTCTATGAAGACAGCCTTTCTATTAGCCATCACCTCCACTAAGCGGGTCAGTGAGCTACAGGCTCTGTCAGTGCACAGTTCCTGTATGCGTATTTGGGACAATGGAAACAGGGTATCGTTGCGCACAAACCCTGCTTTCCTCCCTAAGGTGATTATGGCTTTTCACTTGAATCAAATCAGTGGAACGAGGCTTTCCATCCCCCTTCTTTTGCAGAGGAGATGGACTGGAGATTGAATTCCCTCTGCCCTGTTCCGGCATTGAGAAGTTATGTGGATAGAACGAGAGCACTGCGTCAGTCTGCCCCGCTCTTCGTCTGTCATGGTGAAATGACCCTCGGTCAAGCCCTCTCCAAGCAGCGACTGTCCCACTGGATTGTGGATACGGTCTTGACTGCGTATAATGATAACTTCATGGGTCCTCTTTAGATGAGCCTCATTGAATGATATATGTATTGCAGCTAGCTGGGCTACTCCACATACATTCACCAGGTTCTACTGACTTAATGTGGTAGATCCGTCTATGCCTTCTTTAGGGTCCTTGAGGATGCATGATCACGTCACCAACACTAGTTGACGGCAGCAAGACGTCACTCATAAGCTGTCCGCTCATACTCCCTCGCGACGGCTTTGGGAAAATTATACCAAAAGTATTGGTTGGTGGTCGTCTTCGAATTGAAAGGGAACGATAGGTTACGGATGTAACCCCGGTTTCCTGAAAGAGAAGACGACCACCAAACCTTGTGAGGTCGCATCACTCACATTCGCGGGTTCGATGCACAAGAGAATGAGTTCTCTGCCTAGTGACTATTTAATACATCGGTGGGTGGGACCGAGGACATCATTCCACGGAGGGGCCTATCAGCAGCTTTGATATAAAATGCTCAGTAAATACCTGACCTGTGGCAGGCATATCCCAAAAGTATTGGTTGGTGGCTTTTCATTGTCTTATTTAATAAAAATACAGATTTGAAATGGCAGATATTTAAGGTCCTGTATAACCATAACGTGTTAATGCGACACTATGATTTATTTTGAGCTAATTGTAGACTAAGATAAAAAGAATATATGCTGAAATAATTTTGTTACAATTTAAAATCATATTTTATTATCTACGCGTCCTACACCAATGTGAAGCCTACAACGCATCAGCATGGTTTGGTCTGTATTACAAAAAAAAAAAAAAGCCTGGTAGGTATTTATTTGATTTTACTACTGTACTGTTTAAGCCTATTGTACATATCTATATTTTTATATAATGCAATGTGTACAGAGAACACATTGATGTTATTTCAATATACCCTCATATTTATTAGGTTATTCTTTTTTTGTACTAAACAAACATAAATCAAATGAAAACATACAGATACATATATATATATATATTATGTTAATTAATTAATATAGATATATAGATAGATAGATAGATCTAAATATATGAATAGCAAACTAACTAAATAAATAAACTAATAAATAAATAAATAAAACCTCCTAAGATAAATAAGCACCTCCCCAAAACCTGAAAAAAAAAAAGTAAATATATTTTCAATTTCAAACAAAAAACTAAAACAAGTCCCACCTACAATTGAACTCGGATCTGTCGTTGTAGTCCTGAGAGCTACGCATTATACATGTATGCATTGTAGAGTAGTGGTTAGGGCTCTGGACTGTTGCCCAAAGGGCCCTGGGTTCAATACTAGGACACTGCTTCTGTACTGCTGCTAGAAAAACCCGAACTGACCTTTATTTCACATACCTTACAATAAATAACTACCTTTATTCATAAAACTGCCCGGAACACTCCGTTCCGAGGTTCCATTTGAGATGAAAATTATGCATGTAATAAAACTAATTGAGTATAACTGAAAAAGAAAAACACCCAACCAACCTTTAAATACCTTTATTCATCAAACAGTGTTAGAAGCAAATTTCAACTGTTTGACACAATGTTACAAGATTCATCACTGTTGTAATTAAACACAGTTACCAAAATTGAAACTAAACATAGTTACAATGTACATTTTTTTGTAGGTTCTTTCAGGCTTTAACAAAGTTGGGAGGTTACGTTGTAACAATTATATTAATTGCATCTACATTACCTTCGCTGACCCCAAGCGCATTTATCTGTACTTTAGCTAGTTTGTTATTCATATATTTGTGTATATATTACAGGTCGGCACGGATAAAAAATCCAGAATCGAGTACCCAGATCTTTTTCAGGTAATGATAAAAAAAAAAAAAAAAAATTAAAAATCACATATGTTTTATACTATATAGCACATAAACATTTAGTCCCTTCAGATCTGTAGGCTGTAGGCTTAAACAGTACAGTAGTAAAATCAAATGAATACCTAGCAGGCTTTTTTTTTGTAGTCTATCCTACATGCAATACAGTACAAAACAAACCATGCTGATGCGTTGTAGGCTTCACGTTGTTGTAGGATGTGTAGATAATAAAATATTATTTTAAATTGAAACTAAATCATTTCAGCATATTTTATTTTATCTGTCTCTCATATGTTTATCCCTACTGCCACCAGGAAGTAAGCTCCTTCACCTGTTGTCAATAGAATAAACACCATGCGCAACTTCAGACCTGTTGCCATCCCACAGTTTGTATGCTAATTAGAATTTTTCCAACTAGTATTTTTGCATCTAATTAGTTAGTAAATAGGATGTGACGCCTTGGTGAAATACCATGCGCAGTCATCTCAATTTTCCTCCCGCAATTCTGGCCAAATTACCGCCACTTTGTAAATGATGCCCTTAGTCCTATAAATCTATTCCATTCTGCTATAAGGAGGCTGTGTGGTCCAGTGGTTAAAGAAAAGGGCTTGTAACCTGGAGGGCTTGTAACCGGTTCAAATCCCACCTCAGCCACTGACTCATTGTGTGACCCTGAGCAAGTCACTTAACCTCCCTGTGCTCCGTCTTTCAGGTGAGACACAATTGTAAGTGACTCTGCAGCTGATGCATAGTTCACACGCCCTAGTCTCTGTAAGTCGCCTTGGATAAAGGTGTCTGCTAAATAAACAAATAATAATAATAATATACTGAGCTATATTTGTATTCTGTATTGTTGAACAAGCCTGCATTTACACTTTAAAAAAGACAAAAGGATAACATTCCAGTCGTAGGTATCAAACACCAGACATTTAACATTTCACAATTTCACTGGTAAGAGAGAGGCATGCCGAGAAGTTTATCGAGATATTGTTGATATTGTTTTCCAATACCCTGCTGACTCAGGCGGGAAACAATAATTAAGCAATAAACATCTTTTGATAGGGACACGTGGACCCATGCCAGGACTTAATTCCCTTTGTTTCAATCAACGGACCAGGACATAGAACTAAAAAAAAATAAGTTCAATTTTGATAAAAATAAACAATAATAATAGCAAGGTTATATGATTGGCTAAGCCATGTGTCCTCCCACCTTCTGCTGGTTATAAAGGCCATGCATCTTCTGAAGACAAGTGTAGATCTTGAAGTTCCATGCAGGACTTACAATTCACAATTTTCTGTCTACTTTACCAAGGTACCAACACCTATACTTTGAAACTACCAAGGAACTCTGTTTGTTAACCTGCTAAAAACATTTTTGTGAAAACCAGTTGGAAGCCTTTTGCACATTCCTCCAGGCCAAAAAGAAAGGCTGGACCATGGAGCAACGATAGTCACAGCATTGTTATTTTCTTTTTTCTTTACAAGACATTTTTTCAAAAGAGACTTTTGCACATCCCTCCATCACCAGTTTTCTGCTACAAAGTCCATCTCTTCAGTGTTACAATTTATTTGAATGCCAAATCAGTCTGAAGCAGTTGCTATTAATTAGATACAGACAATAAATCTACCCGCTACCAAACCACGCCCCAGTCTTGACTGCTCATGAATATGCATTACAGTGGCAATTTCTTTGTATTTTATCTTTAATTATATCTTTGTAATTTACTGAATTTTGCTTTATATTTTACTGATTGCATTTTTTTGTGGTTTTCTTGCGTTTTTTTGCGGGAAATAGTGAGACCCATTTGCAGTTATACAGCGCTTCCTCCAGTTTCACCTGACGAAAATGTAGCCAAAACAAAGTGGAGACAAGCTATGGTAATGTAACCGTTAATCATTAAACAGATTTAGATACTGTGATGTCTTTTTTTTTTTAATCGGTGATCTTTAATTGTTTTTGTGCATTTTCATTTGCAAATGAACTGTGACATTAGGGCCTTATCAAGCACTATATTCTGCAATTTTGAAAACTGACTTTGGATACTGTTTTAATTCTGGAAACTGCATTTTTTTTAATCTTTTGCTAAATTGCATTACCTTTTACGTTGTATGAGGCTCTGTGCATGGGTAACTGTGACAGGCTAGCTGCAGGGATGACGTCAGGCCAGAAAAAAATCACAGACAGGCAGTACTGGGGTTGAAACTGAAAACGCAATAATAAAGAAACAAAAGGTTTTAAACAGAAAACAGGACACGGCACTTGAGGCCAAAATAAATAGACAAACAAAACGGACTAACACTTAAACAAACAGTGGACGGACAGACAAACAAACACGGTGAGTAAAAGAAACTTAAATTTACTTTCTCCTTAGTTTTTAGTTTTTGAAATTCTCTCCTCTCCACACCCGTTCTCCACTCACCGAACACACAACCCCGAGTGAATGAAACGTGCATCTATATATACAATTGTGTTGGGATTCAATTACCAATTAATTATTCACTTGAATCCCAGCACGTGAACTAATCTGTGAAAACTCTGTGTTCATATATTAAGTACTTTAAATGCACGTGACGTGAAGTGCAATCCCTGTGCCTAAATACAATTATACATTTTAAATACTCGTGCTCATTACCCACATTATATCCTGTGTACCAACTACAATACACCAACATTAACACACCACACGCAACATATAATACAGAAATGCACACAGGGGCAGGGCACATTGCCACAGTAACATTTTGATTTCATTTTGCTGTTGGGTCGTTAACGGGGAATTTTACATACTGCTACAATACGTATCAGATTTAAAAGTATGTACTGTATTACAATCCATGTCGTCTCTTTTGGCAAGTAATATTTTCATTATCATACCGTTCTGAATTAAAATACTTCTGTTGAAAATTGTAGTACTGTACCAACAAAACTGATACAGTACATCTAAATGGAAGCCTACTTATTTTAAAACACAGTCCTTTCAGATATGTATTTTTGATATTGTATCTTTTTTGTGTTCCCTGAAAAATGGACAAGGGTTGGAACGGGCCAAAATCAAATAATCAGATATATACGCCACACGCGTTTAACCGTCACTGAAGTCAAAATGTTATAGGCTATGTGAGTGCTGTCTGGATATGATTTATTGAATTTATGCTGCACAGTTGTTTAATTGCATGTGATGATATTTGTTGTCTAAACATGTGTAGGTGATACTTGATGTAGAAGTTTCTGAAAGTATTACTCATATCTAATAGTTTCAGTTTTTTACAGCTAGTTTTAGTTTTAGTTTTTTGTAGCTTTTGAAAAGAAAAGTCCTCAAATAGTTAAACAAGCACTATCATGCATTTATTTATTTATTTATTTCTTAGCAGACGTCCTTATCCAGGGCAACTTACAATTGTTACAAGTTATCACATTATTTTGACATACAGTTACCCATTTATACAGTTGGGTTTTTACTGGAACAATCTAGGTAAAGTACCTTGCTCAAGTGTACAGCAGCAGTGTCCCCCTGAGATTAAACCCAAAACCCTCCAGTCAAGAGTCCAGAGCACTAACCACTACTCCACACTGCTGCCCAGTTAGTGGAACCCAAGGCATAAATATATTGTTAAATGGAACCATTCTAAAATGACAACATGTTTTAAGTAATAAATATATATGTTCACAACTGGGTAAGATATAGAAAATATGAACTGTATTTTTACTATCAATATGTGTATCTGTGGTTGATCAACTAAAACCCTAGACATAAAACATCATTAATAAATTAGCCTCACATAAACATGAAGTAAACATGGATTAAGAAAAAAGTATATGTGAAATTAATCTGTAAAAAACTATGTGATCTTGTTGTATAGCCAGAAGTTCTCTATCGAATGTGGTTGCTGAAATATAACAGCCTCAACATCAGCACATAAGTACAGCAAGGACGTGACCCCAAGAATCGAAAGGGTTAAAGCTCTGTCCATTTTCCCTCATTTCCATTTGTCAGGAACCTGACTGAGTTAGGAGAATATCAGGGATGGTCGAGCAACAACCTCTCATTGAGTTGATGTGAAATGACCCCCAGGTTAATTAACTGTAGGGCCCCACAGTTCAGATAAAGAAAACATAAGAGACAAAATAGCACCATCTATTCACAGTGGGAAGTCAATTCCAAGAAAATGAAAGCGAACAGTAGAGAAAAGGGAAAACTTTATCAAGTACAATACCCTTCTGACAATCTATGTCTCCAAGGATGAGGATATTGTCAATTGCTTTAAATAGCTGCAATACTTTCTAGCCATTTGATTGCAGCGCTTTGCTTTTTGTTTGCTTTTGCTTTCTTATCCATACTGTGCTGTCCATCCATACCAGGTGTTACAAAATGTGGTGCCAACAGCAACGTTTTTGTTGATAAATATATGACCTGATGGTATCGGGACCATTCACCTGTGCACAATTTTTTCTTATTGCATTTTGCTTCACTGTATATTGCCAGTTGTTTCCCAATTAAATAGTTAGAAATACTTCACTATGTTTCTGTGTAAGCTTAGACTGTATGTAGCATTTTGCTTATTCTTAAAAAAATGTATACAAATAGCAGCTGTATATATAAGGAAGAGCACATAATAGTAATGTTCAATTATGTACTATGTACGACTACTATTTTTCCTAAATGTATCATTAATTCAAAGCTACGTAAACAGGTGAATTTACCATTGCTTTCAAATTGCATCACACAAATCCATTATTGTGATGTCATAAAACCATGATAATAATCTTCCAGTATGTAAACCTAGCCATTAATTATTATATATAGACTAGTGTGTTAAAAAAAAAAAAAATCTATGCATGTTAAACAACCAGGAGAGTAAGCTGATTAAACCAAGTTCTGTGCAGCGTAGTACTGAAACGTTCTGCTCTTAACTTCCCTCAAGCTTCCCAGTATTAACTGCCCACAAAGTCGATCAACATTACAAATAGCAGGGAAGTTCAGGGAAGTACAAAGTATGCAACTTGGGTGTGGTTTTGGAGTGCAGAAGAACAGCCAATTTGTTGTCCACTTCCCCCATCCACACATGATAAACTGACACTGCAGTACATTCAATTTCCAGTAGTAAAAATAGAGTACATTTTACCACTCAAAACCGGTTCACTTTAGTTATTTTACATTTAAAATAAAGTAGTTTTTTTTTCCTGTTTCATTCTTCACTAATCTTACTTTAATCTATTGCATTTATCAATGAAATATATTCGCACAGCAAAGCATGTCCTATTGAGCCAAATCGAAATATGGACAGAAAAAATTCAGAACCACAGCTAGCCACCCTTTACGCACACTTACCTCAGTAAGTGCATTGTGCTAATAATACAATAATACAATGCTTAGATTCCTAACCAACTTCAGTAGTGCAGTAGTGCAAAAAATTGCATTTTTTACAGTTGGGAATCATGCATTTTGTAATTATACATTTTGCTTTAAGACATCTATATTATTTTAGATTGCACACTGGAAACTGCACGTATTGGCAGATATTTTACATATAAAGGCCCACAAAATTGACATTTTACATTAACCATGCATGATGATATTTATATACATGTTTTAGTATGTTTGGTTGAAGACATTTTGTTCTTTGCAATAATAATTTAATATAAATGAAAATGGGGAAGACCAGACCACACAGCAGGATTTTGGAAATGGGCACAAACAAACAAACAAACATTACCAAATGTGAGGAGGCTGAGGATGGAGCAGAATTGTTTTAATGTATTTTTAAGAAGTGTTCTGGATTTCCTCAAAGCGGGTGAAAGGATCAATTATTTCACAAGATACTTTTTTGTGGTGCTTGGGTATTCTGTGTGTGTTTGTAAAAGAGCAGCTGCAATGCCAGCCATTTGTGTTTTAGTAGGAGTACACTTGGTCTTGCACATTTTAAATACATTGATGCTTTTATTCAGGCAACAAAAAAAAACTTGGATTTTTGACCTGTAAGGACATTAAAGAGTTTATAGTGGGGCGTGCTCCTTATGAAATATTTTCAGTTTGTCATTTGCTTCGATAACCCAATACTTTTAAAACTGTTATTGAACCAAGGGATATGGTTTATCGATTTACCAAAATATTGACCCAGATTTACATATATCTCTAAATAAAACAGTTATAACTAAAAGTTATTTAGAGATATCTCTAAATGACAGTTTGTTGTACCATACTAGCAAATATCTCAAGTTCATTTCAAGATATCTTAAAATGCAATTTGAGATATCTCTAAAAGATAATTTGGCTTGCCATAGAATCACATAGCATGTACTGTATACGATGATCGGACCTGTCTGTCACACAATGTTGGGCAAACACGATAACTGCCTTGATTTTTAACCAGTCTTAACCAAACAACATGCACGGCAATATTTAAGCCCTATCGAAAATTCAGAATACATTTCACTATAACCTTACTGGATTATGAGAACCCTTTGCATGTGCCTGCAGTGGAAATTCTCTTTTACTGCTTGCTCCTGAGAGGCTGTACCATATTTTGAAATCAGAATTCACATTTGAATTAATAATAACAGAGGCATGGCACTGATGAAAATACAAGGCATAACTAAACCGATCTGCTCTTGATTAGAAAGCTACATATTTTTTCCAGAGGATAAATAAAACATCACGTTTTACACTGTATATAAAACCGGGTCAGCCATCATAGATTGGTATGCTGTACCTACATTCACTGGTCATGTTTAAATTTAAATCTTTACTTAATTCAGTTTTATTTGCTGAGACATGCTGTTTTTGAAGCACCCTGTTACGATCATCACACAATGACGTGTATTTGTATAAATAAAACATAACACTTACTTTAATGTCTTTATATTCACAGCTGCATTGAAATTGCTTCTTGGGACAGTAATACCTATTGAAAAAATAAAAAAAAGGCATCAAAGCTATATCCAATTCAAATTTGAATATGATAGTGGTTTGTAAATCTGAGATTATAATGCTTCTGTTTGTCTCCTCTGGGGATTTCTGTAGATCTAGCAAGCATTTTTATTTATTTGAGATGCATTTATATAGTCACGTGGGAACTTGATGGGCAAAACCCACATAGCAAGTGCTAATTATGTTTGGGACCCTGTGGTATGAGAAAGCTTGCGCTGTACCTAAAACTGATGAATCTCAAGAAAGAATGAATGTACGTTTTTACAACATCAAACAAAGCTAGAACAAGTAAAGAGAAACTACCAAATTTCTATTAATAAAATAGCCTTAAAACCTTTATAATAATACAATAAACAAACAAACAAAAACATATTGCACACATTTTTATATACAGCCTGGTCTTAAATGGTCCAAACATGGAACGTCTCACCCTGGGCACTTTTATTACAGGACACCCCAGGTGATTTTTTAATATTATTTTGACTTTTTGGTCTATATTATTTCCTGGGCTGACAGGATAGAAAATGAATGATAACAATATGTCATGTAAAAACAGGCTTATCAAATCTGTACTGGGAACACAGTACATCTGTAACTTTATACAAAATTGAATCCGTCATATTAAAATAACATGTTTAAAAATATTTTAAGTGATGTGTGTACTGCATCTGTACTACTTTGTGTTACAATATGAATGTTAATTAATCTCCCATTGTGTGTGCAGTCTTTCTGCTAAGCAGATTTACTCATACTACTAGACTTCACTAACCTTTAGGTGCAGTTAATGCTTAAACCACCCAGCCACTAGTAATAATAATCTCTTAAGGTACATTTTACAGTGATATATACACAACTGTACTGCTATGATGATAAACCTGTTTCCTTGTTTCCATTTGAAAGACTGTAACCATCTGTACAGTTCAGTGTAAGAAGTGATAAATTTTAGTGATCTTAATATAAATTCAGGCCTTTAATTGATTTCCTCTGTGTGAATGGAGCAAACAGTTATTTGGAAAGGTCTGTGCTTATAGACATCAAATTATATCTGTGCTATATATATATATATATATATATATATATATATATATATATATATATAATGTGATCCAAGTACAACTATTTAAACATAATACACGTTCATATTTAAATACAGTACATTCATTTTGAGTGATTCATTGTAAACTTCCACATGTGCCTTCAACATTTTGGAACATCATTTTTGTGCTAGAAGTGGAGCATTCCACAAATATTGCGCATACGATTGTGCGATTGAAATCCTTATTAATAAACCTAGATAAGGTGCCCTTTAACACACACACACCTTAAACATAAGGTGTTGGGTTGATTAGCAGCTGCTGAATATGCCTAATGCATTGTAATGTAATCAAATGATGTAGAAAGATAGCACTAATGAGGGGAATAGTGTGCTGTAACAGGCTAGCTCTAGTGATGACGTCAGACCTGAAAGGAGTACACAGACAGACAGTAGTGGTGAGTGAAACTGAGACGCTGCTGCGCTCAGTGTGTTTAATGATACACAGAAAATAAAAAGGTTCAGCAAAACAAAAAACAAATGTGATTCCAGAATAATTCATTTTGATAATTATGGGGCCAATTACAGCAATGGCTAAAAGTTATAGAATTATAGAATTAACAAATTTTGCTTCATAAAGTTGGATGAAACCTGCTGAATAATGTTACGTTAACATATTGAATTACATACCGCTTTGTAGCTTTCCATACTTAATGAAAAACTGAAAAAATGTAACATTTTGAAATCTAACATGAAAACACAAGATTTACAAAAAGAAGCCATACATTTTAACATGTGTTACTCAATTATAGCTACTATTTAATTTTTATTTTTTTGTCAAATCATCAATTAATATCTATGTTTATTTTAGAAAGAATTTACCTATTTTTTTTTCGATCTTTATTTTTCAATTCAAGCAGAGCATGGGTGAAATCGACCTTTATGCTTAAAAAAAAATACAGACTTTTTATGCCATTGAGAAACGTCTAATTTAGCGAAACCCCTTTATCGTATTCAACATGCAACAGAACCATGGTTACCAACATTCTAATTGAAAGAACGTTTGGTCACAGCAGAGCTATACCTTTTGTATATGCTATAACGCAGCATATAGAACTGTATTACACAGACTTATGAAAAAAAGGGGAAAAAAGGAAAGTGACATTTCAAAATCTTACATGAAATACTCTACTATTATGGCTTCCAGTACACTTTTGCAATATCATTTTGTATTTTCTTTGATTACATGATGTTAAATAAAATATGTAAATTATGTAAAAAAAAATAAAAAAAATAAAATAAAAAAGTTATTATGTCCTGAATCCTAATATTCTAGGTATTGCAAAACTTTTGGCCATAGCTGTAGAGTATTTCATTAACATACAACATGTGTCATTAAGTTTTAATTAAGTACCCCCTCCGGGCAGAAATGTGCTGCGTTGATGAAAAAAAACAACTGTTTGATGGAAACATGGCTGTCTGTCAGCCCTGGCAGCCCTTCCACTTGTTCTGTGCACAGGATAGAGACTATCTGCTCCTCCACGCTTCCTCTATCTCAGCTCAGAAAACAAAATAGGGCACATTTTAGCAAATGCATTATTTACTGTGCATGAAAAGCAATTCCAATTTCCAAATGTGTCAAAAAAGTGCTTTATTTTTTGGCACCAAATTAGACACGGATAAATCAGTGACCAAGGTGAGTTACAACTTAAAGCAATGGACTTAATTACCAAATAATTCAGAACTATACAGATATTTCTTGCTTTATATGAAAAGTTTGAGGAACAATTTCTGAACAATTTTAGTATAGTATGCTAGATAATGAGTTTCCAGAATATGAAATTGTTTACAAACAATTCCAATTCTGATTGTACACACATTTAGTTCACCTGTGCTATTATAGTATTCTGTATAGGCTACTTTTCATTTAAACATACTGTAGCAGGGAGGTAGTAAGCCCTGCTGTTTAAATATATTTCTTTATTTTAGAACAGGGTTTCCCCCTCCGCCCCTGTGTTATTTTGTATTTGTTTGATTTTGTATTTGTTTGTTTATGTATTTATTATTTATGACGGCGAGACGCCGTGCGGTTTTGTTTTGTTTATTTTAAAACGTGTTCTGGCAGAGGCGAGATTGGTGCTCGTCCTCTGCCAGGAATAATTAATAAACTCGTGCAGAAGGTGGCCATCTCCCGAATTAATTAAGTGATTCATTTTGTTGCCAATCGGGAGATGGTCACCTGCATATAAGCCTGCAGCTCTCTGCGCTCTGGGTGGAGTACTGGGTGGGTGTATGAGGAGCGAGAGTGGAGAGAGCGAGGAGAGAAAAACGAAACTAAAAAAAAAGATACAGGAACAGTGAAGGCTACAGCCCAGCCTGACCTGTATGGTTTATTTATACTTTGTGTTTGTGACTTGTTTTTGTTTACCTGTTTTATTTTTGGCTCTGTGAGCAAGTGTTTTGTTTTGTTTAAATCTTTGATTTATTTTTTGTTATTTAAAAATAAAACGGTGCGCCACGTCATTTATTTTGATCTGCAGTACTGGTGTGTTTCCTTCCTGCTTCTGACCTGACGTCACCACCCAGCCAGCCTGCCACACATACCTACCAACAGAAACATACTATAGTAATTAGCAGGAGCCTTAACACACAATGTTCTTGGTTCTGTTGCCCGAATGCCAATCAAATTCACAGGGCATGTAAACACCACCAATGTGTGCAGTACTGTATATATTCAATTTAATCATCATTTGATACATTTGAGTTTTTATTTAATGCTTGAAATTAAGATTTGTAGACTGATTTAAATTAAACATGGCAACAAATATATATATATATATATATATATATATATATATATATATATATATATATATATATTGTGACAGACTGGGGTGTTTTGTCACGGTTCTTCCGGGTCTTGAACACAGTCTTTCGGAACCAAGCACACTGGACAACAGTATTTTATTGTAAACAGGGCGGTGCCTGTATGTTTATTACCGTGTTCTCTTTATCCAGAGTCACACAAATCAAATATCAACAACGTAAACAAACAAAACCAAACAAAACCTAGCTCTTTATTAAGAGCACTAACTAAACCTTTTAATTATCTTTTAACTACCCCTTTCTATAAGTCAGACAGCTAAGCTGTTTACTGACCAAACAGAATACGTTAACTAGGCAGCAGTTGTCTTCCCCTAGGTAGAACACCAACCTTTAATCCGTTTCCAGCATGCATCGGTCTCTCTGCATGTCATACCCTTTGCACACACTCGCGTTTGAACAAACCCATGCTCTTTTATGGCTGCCTAATTGGAGACAGGTGAAAACCCTTGTCTCAAAATGGTCGCTCCTGTGGAGCTCTGGGAATTGTAGTCTTTGTGACATTGGCAGTCAAAGACTACAACTTACTTATATAACCCGAATTCAATGGAGAGGATACAGGCTTCTCTTCACTCTTGGACCAATATACACACCGTCCACCACTTTCCCATATATTTTATAGTTCACTTTGTCACACATCCTCCCCCCCAGCTCAGACCTACTGGTACGAGCGACCTTGGTGAACAAACAGTGAACACGTGATAACCCATCCGCATTGCCTTGCAAAAGGCCAGCCCTGTGTTCAATTGTAAAATTGAATGCCTGTAGGCTTAAAAACCACCTGGTTACCCTAGCATTCTTCTCTTTATTGTTCTTCATCCAAGTTAAGGGAGCATGGTCAGTAATTAGTTTAAAACGTCTGCCCAGTAAGTAATATTTAAGTGCTTCCAATGCCCATTTAATTGCTAAACATTCTTTTTCCACTATAGCGTAGTTCTTCTCTTGTGGAGAGAGTTTCCTACTTAAAAACATTACAGGGTGCTCCTCACCCTGGACCTGTTGGGAAAGCACTGCCCCTATCCCTACTTCAGAAGCATCTGTCTGTACCATGAATTCATTATCAAAATTTGGCGTAACTAATACTGGCTGCGTGCACAGAGCCGCTTTCAACCTCTGAAAGGCAGCCTCCGCTTCTGCATTCCACTTTACCATTAGGTTTTTCCCGCCTTTGGTAAGATCTGTGAGGGGTGCGGCTATTGTAGCAAAGTCAGGGATGAACCTCCTGTAGTAACCGGTTAGTCCTAAGAATGCCCTAACCTGTTTCTTTCCCACTGGCCGTGGCCATTTTTCTATTGCCTCTAGTTTATCAATTTGTGGTTTTACAACGCCCCTTCCCACATTAAACCCCAAATATTTTGCTTCCTCCAGCCCTATTGTGCACTTAGTGGGGTTAGCAGTTAAACCAGCACTTTTTATAGAATTTAGTACTGCTTGTACTCTCACCAAGTGGGTGTCCCAGTCACTACTGTATATTACCACGTCATCTAAATACGCGGCTGCATACTCCCGATGTGGCCTTAAGATCCTATCCATCATGCGCTGAAATGTAGCAGGAGCCCCATGCAAACCAAAAGGCAGTACTGTGTACTGGAATAAGCCCTCGGGTGTGGAAAATGCTGTCTTTTCTTTGGCTTCGCTAGTTAGAGGGACCTGCCAATATCCTTTTGTTAAGTCGATGGTTGTTAAATAACGAGCTGGTCCCAATCTCTCAATCAACTCATCAACTCTAGGCATCGGGTAAGCATCAAATTTGGACACTTCATTCAGCTTCCTATAATCATTACAAAAGCGAAGTGTCCCATCAGGTTTTGGAACTAGCACTATAGGTGAGGACCATTCACTATGTGATTCCTCAATCACCCCAAGCTTAAGCATTTTCTTTACTTCCTCTTTAATGGCCTCCCTTCTTGCCTCAGGTATTCTGTAGGGTTTTACTTTTATTTTCTCTCCTGGTTTGGTCAATATTTTGTGGTGTACGATGTCGGTTCTGCCAGGTATGGCGGAGAACACATCCCTATTTCTTCCTACAAAATTTCGTACCTCCTGCTTCTGGGTCTCCGATAAAGTATCTGCTATTTTAACCTGTGGCTCAGGCTGAACTTCTTTAGATTCTACAAATGCATTATCGTTCATAGCCAACAGACCCTCCCTGTCTCTCCATGCTTTTAAGAGGTTAACATGGTATATTTGCTCCACCTTTCTTCTCCCCGGCTGTCTCACTTTGTAATTTACCTCACCAACCTTTTCTATGATCTCATATGGGCCATGCCAGGTAGCCAAAAATTTACTCTCTACGGTCGGAACTAATACCAGAACCCTGTCTCCAGGCTGAAAAACCCTGACCCTTGCCTGTCGGTTATAACTGTGCCTCTGCTGGGCTTGAGCCTGCCGCATATGCTCCTTCACAATGGGTATTACAGCAGCTATTCGGTCCTGCATCTGAGAGACATGTTCAATAATGCTACGATACGGGGTGGGTTCTTGCTCCCAGACCTCTTTCGCTATGTCCAGAAGGCCCCGGGGATGTCTGCCATATAAAAGCTCAAAAGGTGAAAATCCTGTAGAGGCTTGGGGCACTTCTCGTACAGCGAACATTAAGTAAGGCAGCAAGAAATCCCAGTTTTTACCGTCCCTATCAATTACCTTCCGTAGCATTGATTTAAGGGTCTTGTTGAAGCGCTCCACTAACCCATCCGTTTGGGGATGGTAGACAGAGGTTCTCAGGTGTCTAATTTTCAGTAATTTACACAGTTCCTTAGTAACCCGAGACATGAAAGGAGTGCCCTGGTCCGTAAGTATCTCTTTTGGGATTCCTACCCTGCTAAACACCACAAACAACTCCTTGGCAATACCTTTAGCTGAAGTATTACGGAGAGGAATAGCCTCCGGATATCTCGTAGCATAATCTAGGATAACCAGAATATGCTGATGTCCGCGGGCTGACTTGTTTAGGGGGCCTACTAAATCCATGGCAATGCGTTCAAACGGAGTCTCTATTATTGGCAATGGCACTAATGGGCTGCGAAATGTTTTAAAAGGGGCCGTACGCTGGCATTCAGGACAGGAGGTACAGTGTCGGGCTATATCAGCATGTATCCCAAGCCAGTAAAACCTGCGAACGATACGTTCTGTGGTTTTCTCCACCCCTAAATGCCCCCCTAAGGGATGTCCATGGGCTAAATCTAGTACCACCCTCCTGAACTTCTGGGGCACAATTAGCTGCTCCACAATCTCTTCCCCCTTCTTATCTACACGATACAACAAATCATTCTGCATAGAAAAGTGAGGATAGGTCAGAGGAATCTCAGGATTTGTTTGAACCTCATTTACCACCATTATATTCTCCCTGACAGAACCTAAAGTGGGATCGCGTAATTGGGCGGTCCCGAAATTTTCTGCATTTGTTCCCAAATCGAGTAAGTTTTGTTCTGGGTCTGGGCCATTACCAGAGAGGCTAGGCCCCTCGTGATCCACTTCCTCTCCTATCATTACGTCCATTGGGAACTCTGGTTTACACTCTGTAACAATGTCACTCTCTAACACTGGAAGTAAGGGTTCTGGGCCGTTACTCTGTGGCTCTCTTCCTGCCACCTCAGTTTTATCGGGTTCATCTAATGCAACCTGTTTCTCCCATAGTTTAGTAAAATTGGGAAAGTCCCGACCCAATATTACTTGATACGGCAACGTCGGTACTACTCCCATTCTATATTTAAGCGACCCAGCACTCGTTGTAATGCCTATAATTGCCGTTGGGTAGTGGCACGTATCGCCGTGTATGCAAGTAATATTAAGGTCCTGGTCCTTATCTAATTTATGCGGGTCCACTAATTGCGCGGCCACCAGAGTTACCATGCTTCCTGAATCGAGTAATGCTTTACCCTTAATCCCCTCTACAACCACTGGGCACATGTGTTTCTCCCCCTTTGGGTTCCCCGGTGCTACAGAAACTATAGTACAGGTATATAGAGAACTGTTATTAGGTTGTTCCCCCATGTTACACTGCATAGGCTCCTCATTTCCAGGACAGTTGGCCGCTATATGACCATATTCAGAGCACCTAAAACACCTTAAGGGCCTACTAAATGACTGAATTTTAAACCTTTCAAAACCCTTTTGTTTAAGCCCTGGGTCATGTTTACCCTCAGATACCCCACTCTCAAAATGTCCCTTCACAGACCTAGTCTGCTCTTCGGTTCCCCTTTCCCCAGGAACAGTCTTACCAGTTCCGCTGTAGTTCCGGGTTTTCGGGATCGGGGAACGTTCCGGTCCAGTTGGTTGAAGTAGCGCTCCTGCTGCAATGTAGCGTTCGACCAGCGCAACTAGCTGATCTCCATTAGATGGGTCTCCCTGACCAACCCACTTGCGCAGACCTGGTGGCAATCCTCGTAGGTACCTATCCATCACAACTCGCTCCACTATCTGACCGTTGGTTAAAGCCTCAGGTTGGAGCCATTTCCTGGCTAGATGAATGAGGTCGAACATTTGGGACCTGGGTGCTTTATCCTCCCGGTACTTCCAGCCATGGAAGTTTTGAGCCCGAACCGCCGTAGTGACGCCAAGTCGGGCAAGGATCTCTGCCTTTAGTTTGCCGTAGTCGGCAGCCTCATCTCGTTCCAGGTCAAAATACGCTTTTTGGGCATCCCCAGCAAGAAAAGGAGCGACTAGTCCAGCCCACTGGTCAGTGGGCCACTTCTCTCTTTCAGCAGTGCGCTCAAAGGTTTTCAAATAAGCCTCAACATCATCGTTACTAGTCATTTTCTGTAACCAGTGACTAGCGCGTATGGGTTGAGGGCTAGGCAAAACCCTGTTGGCCAACTCATTGATTTGCTCTGCCAAGGTCTGTATGTCTTTTTGCAGAGTCAAACTGGCTCTCAACTGTTCCTCTCGCAGTAACTGATTTGTGTCCTGTTGGATCCGGTTGGTCTCCTGTTGGAGTCGTGTTGCTTCTTGTTGTGCTGCCTGTTGGACCCGTGTTGCTTCTTGTTGCGCTGAAGCGACTTGTAAGAGCCCCTGCACTACTGTTTCCATGGTTGCAAGCTGTTGTGTTCCGCTTCACAGACTTTATTTTTTTTTTAATGCTGCCCGCATTCTCCACCACATGTGACAGACTGGGGTGTTTTGTCACGGTTCTTCCGGGTCTTGAACACAGTCTTTCGGAACCAAGCACACTGGACAACAGTATTTTATTGTAAACAGGGCGGTGCCTGTATGTTTATTACCGTGTTCTCTTTATCCAGAGTCACACAAATCAAATATCAACAACGTAAACAAACAAAACCAAACAAAACCTAGCTCTTTATTAAGAGCACTAACTAAACCTTTTAATTATCTTTTAACTACCCCTTTCTATAAGTCAGACAGCTAAGCTGTTTACTGACCAAACAGAATACGTTAACTAGGCAGCAGTTGTCTTCCCCTAGGTAGAACACCAACCTTTAATCCGTTTCCAGCATGCATCGGTCTCTCTGCATGTCATACCCTTTGCACACACTCGCGTTTGAACAAACCCATGCTCTTTTATGGCTGCCTAATTGGAGACAGGTGAAAACCCTTGTCTCAAAATGGTCGCTCCTGTGGAGCTCTGGGAATTGTAGTCTTTGTGACATTGGCAGTCAAAGACTACAACTTACTTATATAACCCGAATTCAATGGAGAGGATACAGGCTTCTCTTCACTCTTGGACCAATATACACACCGTCCACCACTTTCCCATATATTTTATAGTTCACTTTGTCACAATATATATATATATATCATAGACTTTGTGCTCCAATTAACACATTTACAGATTTTCAACACCTGTCAACACTTCTGAGTTTATAACAGCTTGCATTTTTTAGACAGTTTTGGACTGGAATAAAGAGGTATGTATTATGGATGGCAGGTCTTTATTCACCCATCCAGTGAGAAACTGACAAACCCATGATTGGGCTCCTACTATGCCGCTGAGAGTTCATCTTGAGTGAGGACACTGAATTGGTAATGATGAAGAAGGCACAAAAAAAAGTATACTGTGATACAGTGTCACTTTCTGCCATCAGTTATATTAGGCTAGTGACACATTACTGGCCTTCCAGCCAGCCACCTTCCCTTTCATCTTTATTTTGTTCTTATATCTGAAGGATATGCTTCTCTACAGACTGTTATGGTATGCTGGTCCAAAACTGCAACTTGAAGTAACAATGGTACTAAAGATAAATAATGTCAGCCAAATGGTGTCAGCCAATTGCCAACTTGAAGAGCCAATCAGCTAGCTATCTTTCACCTGCAGGCAGAAATTTTTTGACACCAAAAACCTTGTGCTTGCAGTTAAACACAAAGGTTTCTTATGGGATTCTCTATCTGCGGAAGTAACTAATAGCGAGAAAACAAACTGTTTAAACATTAAAGTTCTTTTAGAATAGGGCTGTGCCAATCAACGCAGACAAATAAATATGGTATGGCCATTTTTCCAAGACGAATAGTGCACAAGTAATTTTGCTATTACTCATTATTCTGAGAGAACAATAAAATTGTAAACAAATGCATGGAATCAGCGTCTAGCTCCAATAGGGAAGTGACGACTGTCAGTCTCAAATCTAGAGATAGAGGACCAATTCGGTGGGGAAGGAGGAAGGACCATCAGCACAGCAGATACAAAGCACCACATTACAGTTTTGGAGGAGACGAGGCCAGAGCTACTGTTAGTGAATTCATACATACATACACTTTTAAAAGGGATTTCATAAGGATATACTTTCTAAAAACACACATAATTAAAAAAAAAATTCAAGTTCATAGTAAGTTTATTTGGGGATTGTAGCCTTTATTCAAGGTTATTTATTATGTCTGTGTGCACATTTATCAAAGAAAAAAAGTTACTAGTATATACCGTATACCTTCAAATTTAAGACGTCCTCGAATTTAAGATGCAGACCAAATTTCCCACCCTCGATTTGAGGAAAAAATAAAACATCAAATAAAGATGCATTTACAAAGATGCAACCTCAATTACGCATAAGAAAACGATGTATGAAGGCAGTTTGCGGCCATCTGTTTGTAGAGCACGACCAAGAAGTCAAACAGAAATAGATGTGTGACTGTCAGCTAATTAAATACTCAGTAGCTGATGAGTCACACATCTTCGATGTATTTTAAATTAATAAATAATACAAAACAATACCATGGCGGATGGCACCTTCCACGTCCTTCCACAAAACAACAAAATACAAACAACACTGCCCTTTGCCGGTATATACATTTACAGAAATCATAATACAAATCCAAAATAATACAATAAATCATAAACATAGTGCAAAATATATACATAGGGGCAGGGCTCCCCATCACAGTCTTGTAATATTTATTTCCTACACCCCCTTCAATAACTGATCATACAGGTAGATATAAGGCTCTAAAGATTATAATGGACCCAGTACATGATGATGGAAAGTGTTTGTACTATTTCTCTTCTGGGTGGTATGAACACAATATATTTATATAAAAGGCTTTTTGAACACCATTCCCTGACAGAATGGCAATTTCTCTCTCTCCCTGCCTATCTATGGGCCATGGCCTCTGCAGCACCAGCCTGTAATTTAAACTCAGTACCGCTTGCTCATCCAACATCTTTAAAACAAACTTGCTTCCTTTTCTCAAACATGTAATACCAAGTTTTTACCGACACTTTTATCAGTTTAGAGCAATTTCCTATCTTCCATAAAACTTTCTTAACCCTTCCGCTACAGCATCGCTAGAAACCTTTCATATATGAACGATGATGTAATGGTGACATTAGATGTCCATTTTAAGCCGTTTTAAAATGACTGACATCTCCAAAGGCTCCAGCAACCAATCAGGGATGGTTTTATATACTTTCAAAATGAAAGTAAAGTTAGATCGACAGAAAGCTAGACGAGTGAGTTTTATTTTTATTTTTGTTGGGAGATTCGGCGATCACAAGTACAAGTGTAACAAAGTTAAAAACGACCTGCTTTTAGATGTGAATTCAACCAATTTTATTCCAGTTTAATTGTTCTTCCTTGATAAATGCTTTACTGTTAATAACTCTGTGACAGACTGGAAGTTGACTTGTTGTATTTTAATATCTTTTGTCAGATGTACAAAATAACTCAGCATAAGAAAAAAATCAACTCCTCTGGTGTGCAGTGTGACGTTCTTGGGTACTGGCCAGGTCTACGAAACCACAAGGGTTACACTGGTGCCGTGACTCCTTGGATGCATAAGATCAGCTTGATGCCGTTCACAGAGGGAGAACAATGCTTAGTTCCAGCTGTCACAAAATACAGTATATATATATATAGATGAAAATGGCTTATAAAGCAGATATAGGTTTAGATTTTTCTGACTTACAAACTGAGGTAGAGGAAGGGGTGTACTACAGGTTGGAAGTGAATTCTCAGTGGCTATCAAAGTCAGTGTTGGTGCCTATTCACCCTTTTCTGCCAATGAAAAAGATACAGAGGTGACCCAGAACCCGACTAGTACTCCAGTAGGTCAGCCTTTACAAGGAAAGCCATGTACTTCCACACCAAGTGGTAATATTGATACTTTACAAAAAATGAGTGAAATAATTGGGCAGCTAGGTTGGCAGATTGGTGACTCAGTTGCTTCTAGAATTCGTATGAACAAGAATGTTGAGATTAGAATTTAGTGGGTAGATAGCATATGATCAAATGATAGGTCTTCACAAACTTGTGGGCATGACCTGCCACAAGTAAATGTACATGTTAAATCTGATAGAGAGAAGATAGAGACACCCATTTTCAGAGGTGAAAGTACAGATAAATGAAATGTGCAAGAGTGGATTGAACTGATGAAAGCTTACATCAGAAAGCACAAATGCTGCATTTCTGAATCTCGTAAAACACTGTATTCATTTCTTACCTTTGGATGTTGGAAGGAACTCTGGACAGAGTCACTCCTGTGTGTCTACAGACCATGAGGAAGAGTGAATCATCCGATAACATAGCTACATGAGAGCAGATGCCCAATGCTGAGCAAGAAGAGTCAGTGAGTAGAACCCTGGATTGGGTAGGACGGATATCAGCAAACTCCAGGAGCTAGCTCAATTATGATGGCCTGAGAGGCTAGTGCCCCTAACTCTGGATCAGAAAAAGGTTCTGAAGAACAAAGTGATGCCCTGCTTTTAGTTGAATCAGATATCGCGGAGTCATGTGACCGAAGACAACAAGCAAGCGTGAGCCTCACTAATGATGATAAATCTATCTCAGAACGGCAGTGTGCAGTCCAATTAGTCAGGTTAGAACACGGGTGTGTCGCATAGTTAAATCTCTTAACCGTTTGCTGTACACAATGTCAAACCAGGCAGTAATTCAGGAACGAAAGAATACTGTTGCCAAGTGGGCTAAGTCAATTTTTCACAAATGTTCACAAATGCTACTGCAAGTGCAAAAAGGAGAAGTTTGTTTCATTTAATTAAACCATTTTGTAACCGCAGTTCAACTTTATTACAAATTGGTGTTCCATGTTCACATCTATAGATGGGGTATGTGTAAGGTGTATATGGCATCTTATTATCAGAAGGTGGTGGGAGAATTTAGCACTACTCTCTCACCTTTTCATCCATTGTTAAAATACATTTCACTAAAGCCCCAGGCCAATAGAGATGCCTTTTATTATAATGTGCAGCATTTCAGTATCTTAGGTTTCAGTTTTGATTACTGTATATACCATGATTTTAAAGCGCAGCATTACCGGAGTGCTACTAAATTGCTTTACATAACAAAGAATGCTTACCAACCAAAAATACTTAAAGAGGTTGATGAGTTGACAGATCTATCTGATGGCGAACTTCTTCACATTACGTACCTGTCAAACAATTTGGTGTAAAATGAAAACCAGAAATGGTATTTATAAAATATCCTAGTTCCTGATAGTTGTGTCTACCATCGATACTATTACAGTTTTTAGGTAGGACATCATTAAATTACACTTATGGAAACATTTCTAAAGAAATTAATTTGAGTACAATTTAAAACGTAATTTTTACATTCAAACTAGGTAATCGTATGGTATATTTCATCATAGAGTGAACATGTTCTCTTAATAATCTTCAGATTCTCGGCTGTTTAGAAAGGTATAATACGGTATACTTTCTGTGGATATTTGTCCTAATCCTGAGACACAAGCCAAAAGTCATGTTATGTCAGTCAGACCTCAAACAGGTAGAATGTTCAGCGGAGCGGAAGGGTTAAACTAACTTTTTTTTATTTATTTATTTTAATTTCTTTCAGAAATTTAGTCATTGCCAATTATTTTTTATTATTTTTTCCCAATTTGGAATGGCGTATTATTTTGTTATGCTCAGCTCACTGCTACCACCCCTGCGCTGACTCGGGAGGACGAAGACGAACACACGCTGTCCTCCAAAGCGTGTGCCGTCAGCCGACCTCTTTTTTTCACACTGCGGACTCACCATGCAGCCACCCAAGAGCTACAGCGTCGGAGGACAACGCAGCTCTCGGGCATCTTACAGGCAAGTCCGCAGGCGCCCAGCCAGACTACAGGGGTCGCTGGTGTGCGGTGAGCCGAGGACACCCTGGCCGACCTAACCCTTCCTCCCCCCGGGCGGCGCTCGGCCAATTGAGCGCCACCCCCTGGAAGCTCCCGTCCTCGGTCGGCAAAGGAATAGCCTGGACTCGAACTCGTGACGTCCCGACTATAGGGCACATCCTGCACTCCACGTGGAGCGCCTTTACTGGATGCACCACTTGGGAGCCCCCCCAGGGTTAAACTAACTTAACAGTACACATTAACATCTCTCTGCCAGCACCTTCAGCAGATCCACAGTTATAAACTCCATTATACCCAAAAGGTCTCCACTTCAACTGTGTACATTAATGACCACTCCATCACAGACATCTTATATATAGTGTGATAATAAATAATAAGATGTGTAACAAGAAAATGACACGTTAAGAATTCAAAATGATAAGAAAAGCAAAGTTAAACAAACTGACTGAAAATCAGGGCCAAAGATGCATTTAATAACACTTCTGCCCACTTCTAGTGAAGTAATTGTAGCAGTATGGGTTTCCAAGTACGAGTACAAGTACAATTCCAAGTATGAGTAATGGGTTAAACAGTGCTAGAAATGCATGATCTGGATTTATATTTTGTGCGGATAAGTGCCACTGTTATAGTGGATAACTAATTGAAGACCTACAGTGGACAATTATATTTCTGATAGATTCCCCACTATAAATGTCAATTACAGTCCTTAAACAACCCCGCAAACACCCTAATTGGGCAACATTTCCATATAATAGAGTCAGCAGTATCATGGAACCGATCTTTTATACAATATTTATATTTATAAACAAAACAAGTAATTTTTCTATAAGATCATGCTATCCAATCTGACAGCTAAGCTGCAATGCCAAACAAGGATAAACAACCAAGTCTGTTAATTGGATGTTTGTTCCCAGAAATACCATTAGTAAAGGGGAGAGTTCCCTGCCATTTTGCTATATATATATATATATATATATATATATATATATAGAGAGAGAGAGAGAGAGAGAGAGAGAGAGAGAGAGAGAGAGAGAGAGAGAGAAAGAAAACATATCAATGTTTGTTTAGGTTACAAATTATGCATATTTTTTAACAGTTCAGTTTGTCCCAAGAATGATTAGTTATGTGCACTGATTTTTATAACTGATATTTTCCTTTAGACCAAAACACAATTTTGAAATAACCAATTTGTTGCATTATACAGTGACGATCGGCAACACAGCACAGGGCCGTAACCAGCCATGAAAAATGACTGAGGCACTTGCCCGTGCTCCCTCCAAGTTCTTCTAACTGAAGAAAAAAGATATGAGGAAATTATTATATGTTGTTTATTTAAATACAAAAGTTTAGTTAACAGTTTTTTGTTTTTTTTTTCTGAATAAGATACTATTAATTTTAAGTACCTGAGGCTCTAAATTTGCAGGACCTGTGTGGTTTCGTACAGTGCAAATAGTAGCTTTTTATTTGCAACATTCAAATTCAACATAAAAGAAAATAAAAAATATTACTTAGTTTTAAATCCTAATCTGTCAAACAAATCATTTTAACAGTGATGTCATTATCCAAATACCGAGAAGACAAGAGTGCTTGCATACATAAAGTTTTGTGTGATATTAATTATAAAATCACATTCAGCAATAAAATTAGCTTAAGTGGGTTGACAAGAAGTACAGTCAATTTGATAAGCTGTTTGGCTTATTTTGAAATTATATATATTCATGTTAGTTCAACTCAGATTTAGTCTTCATCATCCGGACGGCTATTGTTAAAATAGAGCTGCATCATTCCACCTACAATTGGTCTGACTTTGGAATGGCACCACCTCCCTAATATGACCGCTGAACTGCCGGTTGAGTCACTTTGTACAGAGGAATGTTGGCTTTAACACACATTTTGACAAAATCTGAAACAGTTTCACACTGTTCTTTGGCAGTTGTAAGATGCGGATGAAATGATCCAAACACTGTGCTGTTTCGGCCTCATCTTGTTTATGTTTCCTTTCATTCAATTTATGTTTAGCGCTGCCCATGTGTTCTACAATGGTCTGCCTATGAGTGTAATCTACAGCCTTGCTGCATGAAACAGCACATTACCATCGTGAAATTGTGAAATTCGTCTTTGCCAAACTCTTGATATTGACTGAAGTAAACTGAACTTGAATACCTGAAGCAGACAGGTATATTTATGTACATTTAAAGCAAAGTTGTCTGTGTTAATGTTTATATATTATACGTGTATTGATGTGGTTATTATAAAACAAACAAAAAACTTTTTTCCCCTTTTTTTTCTGTCTTATTCAGCAGCAAATGGATTCCTAGGATCCCTGCTCATGAATAATGTGATTGGCCAGCTGCGAGGCTCCTTGCAAACCGCAGCTCAGCTATATATATATATATATATATATATATATATATATATATAGTGTACCGGAGCAGGAAGTGGAATTAAAATCCTCCCTGACAAAATACACGTGCAAATGCAGGCTTATTTAATTTGTTAATTGTTTTATTGTTTTGGCAGTTTGCTCATCATTGTAAATTACAGCCAACTGCCAATATTTAAGGGCAGCAGTCAGTCTGCTCGGAGACTCTGCTGTGTGAAGAAGCCTGACTCTGTGTGTGTGTGTGTGTGTGTGTGTGTGTGTGTGTGTGTGTTTGTGTGTGTGTGTATATGTGTGTGTACAGCCATATTGAAAAAGGTAGAGTGTGAAACCTTTTTGTTCTGTTTAAAATATAACCTGTGTGTTTTGTTTTATGCCTGTAAATAGCCTAGCTGTCTAGCTGATAGCTAGGAAGTTCCTGTATGTTTAGTAAGCTCTCGGAAGGAGCTAGGTTTTGTTTTCGTTTTGTTTATTTTTGTATTACTGAAAGTGCGTGTAACTGCTTAAAACCTCAAGTTTTGTGTCGGGTCTATGTTTTTATAGGGGCAAACGAACGGTAGTGAGAGCGGCCGTGTTACGTATGGTGGCGGCTTGTGTGGGCACCCCTGTAGACCAATAAATTGACACAGATTTAAAATAGTTGATCGAGATGATCAACAAGAATACCGCTGCTCAGATGGAGCAGAATGAAAGATGGAGACTGGAGCTAGGGCTACCAGAACGGGAGCAAACAGAGCTGGAGCTGCTGCTCCAGAAGTGGAAGCTGGCAGGAGAAGCCCTGCTGTCAACAGCACTAGAAGGAGTGGAGCTGTTGCTGTCTCCGGAGCCACGGATGGCAAGCAAGGGGGAGTAGGTGAGATACCTGCCTCCAACACAGCATCAGACATTGCCCATGCAACAGTCCGGTGTTGATGGGTGCGGTCCCATGCCTCGATAGCGTGGACACCTGTCCAGAATGCCCGGATCTCCCTCCGCTCGACCTTGTGCCCAAGTCGCAGCACTGCCAGGCACAGTTCCTTGCCTGGTCCTTTGCTCCGCTCCCTCTTGAAACCCAGACGTCATTGCGCAAGAGGCAGACGTTACTGGCATTCCCCCTGCTGCTTGCTGCGTTCCCCCTACCTACTGCTCTGCTCCCCCTGGTCTCCAAGACATTGCTACGCCGGTCCACAGCCACGTACCTCTGCCTGTCACTGCTCGCTCCCCGTCACCTCACTGCAGTCGCCCAGGGCAACCTCTCCGGGTTGTGGTCCCTTCCCAGGGGCACTGGATTTTTTTATTGTTTTGGCAGTTGCCTCATCATTGTCAGTCTTTAAGGGCAGCAGTCAGTCTGCTTAAAATATAACCTGTGTGTTTTGTTTTATGCTGGTAAACAGTCTTGCTGTCCGGTTGATAGCTAGGAAGTTCCTGTATGTTTAGTAAGTGCTCTGAAGGAACTTGGTTTTGTTTTTGTTTTATTTATTTATTATATACTATATATAAGTGTGCATAACTGCTTAAAACCTCAAGTTTTGTGTCAGGTCTACATTTTTATAGGGGCAAATGAAGGGGAGTGACAGCAGCTGTGTTACAATATATACTGTATACAAGCAATAAAACAAGTTTTGTTTAAGAAAAATGTTCCTTGTATTACTTTTACTATTTTCCTATTTAAGTTAGTCATCAAATGTGTGTATATTGGCAAATATGGACTGCCCCTTGAGTCACATATCAGAAAATGATTACCCCTTGGGAAGGCAATACTGATCTCCAGGGACAATATAATCCCTGTCAGTCCCTCAGGGGCAATAGGACAGTTGGAGCCTTGTCACATATTCAAAATCACTGCGATGTCTCACAGAATTTAAAGTACTGGTAACCATCTTGTTTACCATTACAGATGTACAGTTGTAACTATACAACTGAGTGACCAATTGCCAGCAAAAAATCCCCAAAGTAGTAAGCTGACATGCATATTTGGATGAAGAACAATTAAATGAACTGTAAGATAGCAAAACAGAAAAAAATACAAAAATAAACCCTGACTTTGTCAGTTCAAATAATTTATTTTTAGCAGTTTATAAATGCTACATAAATACACAAAAAGACACTTCTTCACATTATCTACCCCTCTCCGAAACAGACCTTGAAAAATTACTGAAATCAGAGAATTTATTTTTTATTCGTCCCGTCTCTTCTGCATTGGGTGAAAGGACTTCGCCCCCTGGTGTATCTTTTCAATGGCAACTTACAATGTACTTTCTTTTGCATGTTCTAATAAAATGAATTTACACAGCTTAACTTATAAATGGGACTACTTTAATGACGTAAGGATATTTAATAATAAAAAAAAATTGCCCTAAACAAGATTTATGCTTTTTTTCCCTTCAAATCTACCTGGATTATAAATGCAATAAGGCCCTTCAGGGTGTCTGTATATGTCGAATATACAGACTTCTCGGGGGTTGGAGGCACTCGACTTCGTCTCCATCCGCACAACGCCCCGAGGCATCTGTATATTCGAAGTATACGGACACCCTGTCGGGCCTTATTGTGTATATATATCAGTTCTCTTCCTTATTTAACTGAGACATTCTGCGAAATGTCGTTTTTTTTATATAAAAATTTAGTCGTTGCCAATTATTTTGATTATTTTCTCCCAATTTGGAATGGCCAATTATTTTAGGCTCAGCTTACCGCTACCACCCCTGTGCTGACTCGGGAGGGCGAAGACGAACACACGCTGTTCTCCGAAGCATGTGCCGTCAGCCGACCACTTTTTTTCCACACTGCAGACTCACCATGCAGCCACCCAAGAGCTACAGCGTTGGAAGACAGCTTACAGCTACAGATTACAGGGTTCGCTGGTGCGTGGTGAGCCGAAGACACCCTGGCCGACCTAAACCCTCCCCCCCTGGGCAACGCTTGGCCTATTGTGCGCCGCCCCCTGGGAGCTCCCGTCTACGGTTGGCTGTGGAATATCCTGGACTCGAACCGGCGACGTCCAGGCTATAGAGCACATCCTGCACTCCATGCGGAGCGTCTTTACCGGATGCACCACTCGGGAGTGAGAGAAATGTATAAAAGGGACCCTGAGTGAACAAATAACACAAAAATTTGATACATATTTAATTTATTTATTAAAGAAAGTTATGCAACACCCAATGTCCCCGTGTGAAAAAGTAATCGCCCCCTTAGACTCAATGACTGGTTACGCCACCTTTAGCAGCAATAACTGTAACCAAACGCTTCCTGTAGTTATTGATTAGTCTCTCACAGCACCGTGGAGGAATTTTGGCCCACTCCTCCATGCAGAACTGCTTCAACTCAGTGACATTTGTGGGTTTTCGAGCATGAACTGCTCGTTTCAGGTCCTGCCACAACATCTCAATGGGGTTTAGGTCTGGACTTTGACTAGGCCATTCCAAAACTTTAAATTTCTTGTTCTTCAACCATTCTGATGTACACTTGCTTGTGTGTTTCGGATCATTGTCTTGCTGCATGACCCAGTTGCGCTTCAGCTTCAGCTCACTGACGGATGGCCTGACATTCTCCTGTAGAATTCTCTGATGCAGAGCAGAATTCATGGTTCCTTCAATGATGGCAAGGCGTCCAGGTCCTGATGCAGCAAAGCATCCCCAAACCATGACACTACCACCACCATGCTTGACCGTTGGTATGAGGTTCTTACTGTGGAATGCAGTGTTTGGTTTTCGCCAGACATAACAGGGCCCATGTTGGCCAAAAAATTCCACTTTTGACTCATCTGTCCATAGAACATTGTTCCAGAACTCTTGAGGATCATCCAGGTGCTTTTTGGCAAACTTGAGAAGAGCATTCATGCTCTTCTTAGTGAGCAATGGTTTCCGCCTTGCTACTCTGTCTTGAATCCCATTTTTGCCCAGTGTCTTTCTGATGGTGGAGTCATGAACACTGACCTTAGCCGAGGCGAGAGAGGCCTGCAGATCCCTAGATGTTGTTCTAGGGTTCTTTGTGACTTCCTGGACGATTTTACGGCTTGCTCTTGGAGAGATTTTGGCAGGATGGCCACTCTTAGGAAGGTTCACTACTGTCCCAAACTTTCTCCATTTGGACAATATGGCAATATGGCTCTGACTGTGGTTCGGTGGAGCCCCAGAGCCTTAGATTATATATATATATATATATATATATATATATATATATATATATATATATATATATAATCTATATATATATATATATATATAATGTAACGGATGTAGCAGGACAGGGGGCCTGCGATATGAAAAATGTTTTGTTTTATATCAGGGACAGAAGTAAAGCCTCCATTTTGTTCTTTCTTTAGCTTTCTTTATACTGGGGCTGCGGTTATCCAAATGCCCGCATTCTCCACCACATGTAACAAAGCTTCTCTCTTATCGGCTTGTTTGCCCTTTAAAAACACAGACCCAGACACAGAACTGCACAGTGAAGCACTTTCGTGCACTTTTATTACAAAACAAAAATAAACAAACAAAACAAAAACCTAGCTCTCATTGAGCACTAACTAAACACACAGGAACCTCAACTATAACGCAGGGCGGCTAAGCCGTTTACCTGCTACACAAAACACTCTGTTCTTTCAACTTACACTTTTCCTGTAAACTTTCTTGACTGCTTGGAAGCAGAGCACCCCTTCTGCCTCCTTCTCCTCAGCAGCCTAGAGCAGACTGACTGCTTCTTTTTTATACTCTGCACCTGGCTCTACTTTCCAATCATTGCCAGGTGCCGGTGATAATTAAACAAACAATAAAACAATTACCTTGGCAGGGAGGCTTTACTTCTGTCCCTACCATAAAACAAAACATTTTTCATATCGCAGGCCCCCTGTCCTGCTACATCCATTACAATATATATATATATATATATATATATATATATATATATATATATATATATATATATATATATATATATTCCCCCTTTTTTAATTCCCACTGCACTCCCTCAACAGCTCCTCCATTCCCACTGCCAAGTCAACTGCCTCTTTATACCAAGAAGCTTGACAGCAGATGCTGAGAAAATACTGACCCCTTAATATATGTAATGTAGCTTAATCAGTAAGCATACTACTGAAAAGTATATATGCTAAAGTATAAAACTCCCTTCAGAAAGAATCAGGTATAAAAAATATAATGTGAAAAATATCTGTTTAAAAAAAAAAACAAACGTCTGAATTATCATGTTCTTGTACATATTGGCTACAATTGTACTTTATAAGGTGTATTGGCTAAAAATAAATATGTCCAGTAAGCACATGGCATATTATATTATTAATATTAAAGAAATATAACACATTCTGTATATGGTGTACTTATATACGGCTAGGCTATCTACTTTAGTCTCAACGGTGGGATTATAAATATTTCCTCCTCCTGTGGGCAACAATAACTGCAGTGGAAAAAGCAGAGTTGACTCATTATAGGCATGGTATCATGGTAAAGTGGTTTTATGGCTAGCATACTAATGTCCCTGAAGCCAAAATGACCAAGTGGGAAACAGCTTTTTTTAAAATCTTGTACCAGGCAGAGGTCAAAAAGGGAAAAATATTTTTGTTTAAGAAACTGCATTAGTACAGAGGTTGCCTTTTCTCATTACCCCTTCATCTCCCCAAAGACCTCTAAAAGCCTTACTCATCTCATCTAATTTTCAATTGTGCTGGAGGGGGTTACTACAAACAATCATATTCAGAGACAACAAAGGTAAATAGAGAAACAATTTCTGCACATAAAAAACATGGAGGCGATAGAAACGGTCATGGCAGATGAATCACTTTACCGTTGTTAATTTAGCAGCATTAATATAGTATACAAGAATATTGTCAATCATCTCTGATAATTAAAGAAAAATACCTCATTGTCATCGGGATAGTTTATAAATTTCAAGTCGATAAGAGGTTTCATCCTACAGTATTTCCTGGAATGTAATTGATCAAACCCCCTAGTTAGCCTTTTAACTCATGTACTGATTGGATCAATAAACATTTATACTTATTTATATTGATCATTTAAAGCATGGCAATGTAAGTCATGTATGTCAATTTAACCTGGATACTAATCTAAAATGCTTGGGCCTTAAACTTTAAGGACTGTTTTTTATAGTGTTGATAAAAAAACATTATTATGATTAAACAGTGTTTGAATGTGATTAGACTTTTAACCCTCTCTTAAACAGTATATTCTCAATGACACAGGTCCAAAAATAAAATAAATAGTACTATTGAGAAATAATTAGTTCAATAAATTCCACCTGAACCTTGATAATGTATATTACGGTAGTTCATCCCATAGCTGGAAGCATTGACTTTTATTTCCTTTGACGGGCCATATTTAAATGTGGTAGCTGTTGATGAAAGGGCATTAACTTTAATTAATTCAAACCACTCTCAGAAGTAGAAAAGAGGAGCTTAACATCTATTGTATACTATTGTATAACACTTCATATTAAACAAAACATTTTAAGGCTAATTTTCTCCAATAATAACTCGAAACTCACAACTCTCTGCCTTTACATAACATGTTTTTTTATGTGCCCAGAAGGAATGAAATCTAAAATCCAAGAACCATCTCTATACAATTAAAGTAACACTATATTAATTGATGTGAGATCAGTTGGATTGTCATTCACAACAGCTCAATCATATAGCTTTGCTTAATGATACAAGAAGCTATAAAAAAAGGCCAACAAAATTGCTCGGATATATAGTAAAATGTGTTGAATTTAAATTAAGGGAAGTAATGTTAAAACTTTACAATGGATTAGTAAGACCTCACTACAAAAAGGATATTGCTGCTCTACAAAGAGTGCAAAGAAGAGCAACCAGAATTATTCTGGGTTTAAAAGGCATGTCATATGCAGACAGGCTAAAAGAATTGAATCTATTCAGTCTTGAACAAAGAAGACTATGCGGCGATCTGATTCAAGCATTCAAAATTCTAAAAGGTATTGACAATGTCGACCCAAGGGACTTTTTCAACCTGAAAAAAGAAACAAGGACCAGGGGTCACAAATGGAGATAAGATAAAGGGGCATTCAAAACAGAAAATAGGAGGCACTTTTTTACACAGAGAATTGTGGGTCTGGAACCAACTCCAGTGTAATGTTGTTGAAGCTGACACCCTGGGATCCTTCAAGAAGCTGTTTGATGAGATTCTGGGATCAATAAGCTACTAACAACCAAACACGCAAAATGGACTGAATGGCCTCTCATTTATTATTATTTTTATTTTTTTATTTAGCAGACGCCTTTATCCAAGGTGACTTACAGAGACTAGCGTATGTGAACTATGCATCAGCTGCAGAGTCACTTACAATTACATCTCACCCGAAAGACGGAGCACAAGGAGATTAAGTGACTTGCTTAGGGTCACATAATGAGTCAGTGGCTGAGATGGGATTTGAACCCGGGACCTCCTGGTTACAAGTCCTTTTCTTTAACCACTGGACCACACAGCCTAATTTGTAACCTTTCTTATGATCTTAATCATTGATTACTAATACTACGAAAAATGACGTGTAGTTACAAATTATATTCTTACCAGAAACAAACTATCAATTTACTTGAAGGTAGGAAAACTGGCATATGAAGCAAGTGCACTCAGTTTGAACTGGAAACACATTTATAGCCTATCTTTGTATTCATGTGTTTACATTGTTTATTGTGACCTTGGATTTTTGATTTACTCTTCTTCGCAAAGTTTCTGTCTTTGTACCTCTGTGCAGTATAGTTTGACTGTGCGTATTGCCAACCATTCAAAGAGACTGGTCACCTCAGCAGAGCTATTGCACGTTAGCAGAATGTATTACTTGTCGTACAAATGTTCATTTACACATGAGCCAAATCATCCCACTGTCAAATCTAGACTGATGATAATACCTTTTGCAACAGTATATCATAGAAAATGAAAGTAATCTAAAACAGGCTCCCCTTTAGGTGATGAACCAACTAGTCCCTCATGGTGTGATGATTTATTTGTACTGTATTGTTATGTATGAAAAATTAGTCCAAATACTGTAAAGATTATAACGGATAGATGTGATGAATGAAAAATGTTTTTATTTTGCTTTATTATTTTGTTATTAACACAGTCATGAAACTGTTATATATATAATGGCAACTGTTTCCCCATATTAACCACCTTTCATAATGTTTCTGTTAGTTTAAAATGTATAATGTTACTATTAGAGAATCTAAAAATCAACCGATTGTATATCTCTCCTCAACTACAGTACACACTCAAAATACTATTATCAAAACTGTTATCTGAATTCAAGAATAACTTTTAATGTTACTCTTTTCCTCACCTGCCATTTGGAAATATATTTTTTCTTTCAATGCATAAAAAAGAATATACACTCCGTTGTAATTTTAAAAATAGAACAAATTATAACAGATTGTATATATGGTCCATTATTAAGGAAATAATAAAAAAGCTCTGTGTTTCAGATGATTATAATCCATGCTACTCTCAGTCTTGTGTTGGAGGTCTAAGAAACACTTTTTTATTATTCCCTGATAATGGACTCTGGGCCATTTATAATCATATATATTATTTATAGTGAATGATACCCCATACTCATGGATTCAAATAAGTGGTATGCAGGTCCGCATGAGAACCAGAATTTAAAAATGCTCAACTAGTAACAGATTTTGATCAGAAATGTCAACCACAATCTGTTAAAAAAAAAAAAACAACCTTCATTGCACAATAAGATAACACAGAACTTTAGGTTACGTATGTAACCCTGGTTCCCTGAAAGAGAAGACAACCACCAACAATACTTTTGGGATATGCCTGCCACAGGTCAGGTATTCACTGAGCATTTTATATCAAAGCTGCCGATAGGCCCCTCCGGGGAGTGACGTCCTTGGTCCCACCTTCCAAGGGAACAAATAGTCACTCCACAGAGCTCACTTCCTCTTTTGCGTCAAACCCATGAAGGTGACCAATGCGACCTCGCTGGTTGGTGGTTGTCTTCTCTTTCAGGGAACCAGGGTTACATCTGTAACCTAATGTGCCCTTTCAATTTGAAGACGACCACCAACAATACTTTTCGGAAAAGTATACCAAAGCCATCGCGAGGGAAACAGCAGACAAGGGATGTCTCAAGTCCGCAAAACCATGGATAGGGGTGCTAGCATGCAACCTCAAGGACCTTTGTGCCATAAAAGCAGTGCTTAATTTGTAAAACGGGAGGTCCCGGAACACATAGTGAGTGCGGGAGGGGGGTGTTCTGAGGGGCTCTGAGGTACTGGAACGCATAAGAAAAAAAGTGACAAACACAATGTAGCCAGACAATGTAAATATAAGGTGTCATATTTAGCCTTGGCTACAACGCTTGCTGCCGCTAAATGGGCCTTGGTTCGGGCATGTTCAAAAACCTTTTTTTTCTGAGGGCTCTTTGTTGTTTTTTTTACGTCGGAGGCAGAGGACGTTACTGTACATTCCACCCACTCTTGCTAGTTTCATCACTCCAGTCTTTTCCGGACCAAAGCTCACTACCTTTTTGCATGTTGTACAGCCCAGCTTTGAATTTTGCATGACAAGCCAGGGGTCATACGTTTGCTTTTTCTTGAACTGAGCCTCCGCCCAAACTGCACCTGCTCCGGGCACTTCGTCGGTGGATGCACTGTCCTCCCTATTGATGTGTAGCTCGCGAACGAATCGTTCTTTTTGAATGACTCACTAAGGTGAACGATGGGAATCGGATCAGAGTCCCCACTGAATCGGTTCTTTTGATTCACCCTATGAACAAGCTGAGTGGTGCACAGGAGTCGAGTTACCAGCCTATCAAAAGTCATGAAATTATTCCTTACCTCTCGAGTGGCTGATTTGTTCGTTGTAACAAGGAAACCGGGTTGTCTCTCAACTCATTGAGTGTTATGAAACTGAAGACCGTATGTGCCATGTTGGATCCAAATTCCCGCTTACTTAGTGCATGATAAGAACTCTGTGTGAGCCAAAATGGCATCAGTTACATCCTCCAGACCATAGCTATATATCTATGATCCAGATGGTGTGTACTTTCTAGAGTGCTGCTTCACGCTGTCAGAAACTCGGATTACAAGTTTGTGCACCGTAATTTTATTTTTTATTTTTCTTACAGTTCTTCTTAGTTTACTATGTATGTAACCTTGTGTAAGTCTGCCAAACAAATAAATAATAAAATGAATCACTACTAGTTGTAGCCTATGTGTGTTTGTTATTGTTTATACACATACAAAATTAATCATATCTATAGTTAACTATTTTGCACAAATTATGATTAATACTTCTAAGTCATCTTGAGTAAAGTCAGCCATATTACTAAATCATATTATTATTAATAATAATAATAATAATAATAATAATAATAATAATAATAATAATAATAATTGAGATATACACCTCATTTCCAAAATAAATAAATACAAACATCTACTGGTATTGTAACGTTATTGTACCCAAGGCTTAAATATATAACTTCTGATAAAATATTTCACCTTGAGGAATGAATGTATTTTATACATGACAATTTACAACTACGGTTAAATATTTTATAATTTAATAATGACGGCGCTTCACCTTAGTCCACAAGGTGAAACGTAGTATCAGCTACAATACAACAACCTTTTAGGAGGATATTGCACATTCTAATGGATGACGTTCTTAAACGTCTATTATATTTTACACGCACATTAAATATACATTTTCTAAATGTTATTTTACTGTGTTAAACACTAAAAAATACTAAATATAGACACGTTTAAACTTTGTTTATATAAAATGTACAAGTTGCGGTTATGGGTTTGCTTCAACGTGTGATTGATCACATGACTAATCCCAAAGGTTTACTGGATAGAAGAGGAATTGGGCAAACAGCGTTTTGCTATGTGCTGAATTTGTTGTTGTTGTAAAAAACAATGGGTGACTCCAAATGTATAGAAAAAAAACACGTAAGAAATGCAATTGACTATTTTTATTTTTTTAAAGATTAAATTAAATTAGATTGATACTGATGGCTAAACAATGCTAATGGTTCAAACTGTTATGTTATCTCCAGTATTCTAAATATATATTATTATTTTTTGTCAAACTATATTTAATTTAATGTTTATGAACCCAGTCAACCAAATATAGATTCTCCCTAGCTTTTGTGATGTGCAGTTCGTGAACGGCTCGTTCTTTCCGGTTCAAATAAACCTACGTAAACAATCTTAATGCGATCTACATTGATTGGTTTTGTGTCATTGAATCAGTGAATCAAATGAACGAAATGAATCGAGTCACCAAACTGAACTGAATCAAATGAATCGAGCCACTAAAATAATCAAACTGCCCATCACTAGTCCTCCCCGACCCCGTCCCCCTCTCCCGCCGAGTCTGACTCACTAGTAGGGCTACTAGCTAGTGGACGTGTCAGTGGTGGTGCTGAACTGGCGGGATTAGCAGCGCAGACAGCGCTGCTAGCTAAGGCATCGCAATCAGGAGCAGTTTCCCCCTCATTTTTGATTTGGCGTTCCTTTCCAACGACACGTTTCAAATTCAGTAGCGACGACGAGAGGTACCGGATCCGAGCAAATTAGGTGCCGGAACGAAAAAAGTCAAATCTGAGAGGTGCCGGATTCTGTTCCGGCAGGATCCGGCTCAAATTAAGCACTGCATAAAAGCATTAAGTCAGTAGAACCTGGTGAAAGTATGTAGGGTAGCCCAGCTAGCCGCAGTACATATGTCAGATAGTGAGGCTTAAAGAGGGCCCATGATGTAGCCACTCCTCTGGTAGAGTGCAGGCCGTGCAGATACTCCTCCCTCCTTATCCTGAGGGAAGGGGCTACCATCCCAGGAAGCTGTGATTGATATCACATCCTGGTCTTCCTTGACTACAGCTAGGTCTGGTTCTGAGACATCCAGGGTGACCACCAGTAAAGGCAGGGTTAGGTGTTAATGGCGGAGCCTGGGCCAGAGCAGGTGGTTGGGCCTGCTGCCTGGCCAAATATTCCAGGATTTGAGCCATTTGGTCCTTTAAATCAGAGATGTCCTGTGCCTGCTTTGATTGTCTCGCCTGCTTAGCGCTCCGCGCAGGAGATCTAGAGCGGCCTGAGGCGCCAGAGCCTGAGCGCAGAGGATACTTTGTGAGGGTTTCTGGGACAATTGGAGGATGGGGGAGACCGGGGCACCCAGCGCCGCGGATGATTCATTTCAGCTAACTGGAGAAGCCACACCGGTAAACCTGGCGAGTCTGCACCCGAGGTTGGAAATCTGCAGAGATCTCACAAAAGGAAACATCTCCCATGACAGAGGCGGCATGCGGCATGCTGCATGCCCAGGCACCGGACACAGAGGAGCTGCCTGTCCTCTGGAGGAAGCTTCCTGCTGCAGGATGTACAAGCATGGAACTTTTGTATGTTCGCCGTTATAGTCACGCTACGTGCACACAGTGTCAGAACCGAGGCACGAAAGAGTGAGAATATGGATTGCCCAAGTACTGAGGGCATCCAGAAATTGAGGCGCTGGGGCTCTAAGGTCCCGAGGGTACTGAAGCACCGAGGGCATCAATTTCCAAGTGCAGGCGTCAAGGCGTCAAGGGCACCAAGACTCTGAGGTCCCGAGGGTGTCAAAGCACCGAGGGGCGTTGAGCACTGAGGGCATTTAAACTTGTAAAGTGGTGGAGGAGACACATGTTGTCTAATGTTCTTCTTCTTCTTCTTCTTCTTATTATTATTAAAATCACACACACAAAAGTTGAGCTGTGGGGGTAGTGCAGTCACCACGCTAAGCGGGTAGACTGAAGAGAGTTGTTTTATTATTATTATTATTATTATTATTATTATTATTATTATTATTATTATTATTATTTAAGCCAAGCTTACAACCAGCAGAGTCGACTCAACAGCAGGATGCGGTAGAGCCGAGTCCCGGTGGAGGAATCACGCCTCTCTTTTTTTTGTTGCAAGTAGCAGAAGAAAATAACATACAACAGCAGAAGCTGTGGGTTAGAAAGCAGTCTGCAGCACAAGCGATGCAGACTGGTGAAAAGAGAGAAGGATTACGAATCGCAGTTGCGCAACGATTATCAGAAGCTGAGTTACTGATTATGAAAGTAAACAATGACTCACTATATAAGAAGGGTCCCTACCATATAAGTAATACCTCATCAGTTGGTTTGTAGAATTTTGTAATATAAAAATATAAGGAGACTGTATGCATGTTATATATGTGTTGTGTGTTATATACAAGATTGGCTAGTACACAATAGGTGGTTGTTATATACAACAGGTGTACACAATATGTACACCAAGTCTTGTATATTTTACACACGGTGCATGTTATATTCGAACAATTACTGTATTTTCATTACCAATGCTCTTTCCATGTTGCTAATTTTGTGCACTGTCAGTAGCAAGGTGCAGCTAAATATTTCTCAATTGCTATGTGGAGTTATTCTAACATATTAGATGCTCTGATCTCTTTTTTGATGATAGTTAAATATACTGCTTTTCTGGCTAAGTGCATAGTAGAAAGGCTAATTAAAGCAGCTGATTATAGCTGAGTGTTTTTAGGCCCTTTACTTTTTGAACAGAGTATGCTTAATTTGTTGTAATAATGCTAATTAGGGAATATTCATCCAGCATTTTCTACTGCATGCAATCTTGCCAAGTTATAGATTCTTAAGAGTGCTTGAACCATTAAGGTTACAAAAATGAACAACATCAATTAGTTTCCATCTCCACCGCATGTGATCTACAACAACAACTAAAAATAATGTTTACAGTTTATGTCACTCTTTTACCTGATGCACCAAATTGGGGTAATTAAGTTGATCTACACTTTGGTGGATCTAAATAAAACAACAACCACTTTAGATTTATATAGTGCTTTTCATAGCCAAGGCCATCTCAAAGCACTTAACAAGCAAACATTACATGAAATAAACTAATGCAATACATTCATAATTAAAATAAGTATGTTTAGAAAAAGAAAATACATATAAAAAATGTTTATAAAAATGAAATGCATATCTAAAATTCTGTTACAATAATAATTAGAATACAACTTCATAAAAAATAGTAGGGATTATGCCAATTCAAACAAATAGATTTTAAGAAGATATTTAAAAGAACCCAGTGTATCAGAGTCCCTGTTACATTGTGGGAGGGCATTCCACAGTCTAGGAACATGGATGCTGAAAGCTGTCACCCTGTAAAAGCTGTTTGGTTTCGGTAGAGAACGCAATGGACTATAAGGGAATAACAATTCAGAAATGTACAATGAGGCAAGACCTTTCATGGCTTTATGTCAGTATCAGAACATTAAAGTCAATCCTCATCCGAACAGGAAGCCAGTGAAGGGAAGACAAAACAGGGGTGATATGTTCCTGAGAGCGGGTTTTTGTCAGTATCCTGGCAGCAGAGTTCTGAATCAACTGAATTCTCTGAAGTGAGTCAGTGGAAAGACCAATAGAGACAGAATTGAAGTAATCGAGTCTAGATATCACAAAAGGTTCAGTTGTTGAGTTTTCGTATGTTGTACTTGGTGATGTAGGTCTAACAAAATAATTTCAGTTTTATTAGAGCTTAATTGCAGGAAGTTGTTGTGCATCCATTTCTTGATATCATGAAGCAATCTGATAGTACTGTCTGAGCTGAAGTGTCATTTGGTTGAAAGGACATGCATCATTTGCTTAAAAACTAAAATCCACACCATGATTTTGAATGATCTACCCCAGCGTAAGCAAGTACAGAGCCCTGTGGGACAAGGCAGTGCCAGGTTCAGATTTGTTCTTACCAATGGAAACAATCTGTTTTCGGTCCAGTAAATAAGAGTAAAACCAATTAAGAGCAGTTCCAATAACACCAACAGGCGTTTTAATACAATTTTGTGGTGAACTGTACCAAAAGCAGCAGTCAAATCCAAAACCATTAAAAATGAAAGAAGGCCATGATTTTCTTTTACTGTTTGTATTTAATGTACTATGCTCTGTATTTCACTGTATTTAATGTATTATGCACTGTTCCTCACTGTCTTGTAAAGCGCTTTTTGATGGTGGTCCACTATGAAAGGCGCTATATAAAATTAAGATCGATTGAAAGATTGATGATCAAAATTTAAAAATAGATTGTTCACTACCCCATACCAAAGCAGTTTCGGTACTATGAGAATCACAAAAAACAGAAAGATGGACATTTACTTGCTCTACTAAGATGTTGAAGAACCTTAGACAAGAAAGGTAGATTGGAGATTGGTCTAAAGTTACAAAGAACATCGGGATAAAGGTTTGGTTTCTTTAAGAGAAGCTTAATCAAAGCCAATTCATTTTCATACATTGAAATTGAATTACATTTTAAGCATGCCTATTGTAAAAAAAAAAAGTACAACACCATATTTGGGTTTGAAACGTAAAAAAGGCCTGGAACAGAAAGATGGTTTAACAGGTGTCTATAGATCAACGTAAGCTGCAATATGCTACTTGACGCAAGAGACAGAGCTTGTACTTGCATAAAGTTCAATTAATTGTTGCTTTTACAACAGAAATAAATAGCCATACCTTTGTCTCGTTGCTGAACTTTTTTTTTCCATATAATAAAATTGATAACATTACTATCATGGAAAAAGTACCAATTTCATTAAAAGTTATTTTAATGCTGTATTTCGCTACGGATAAATGAATGCAATGTGCAACACACACTGAAATGGAAACGTTTCTTTCTAGACCTGTTTTAAATAAGAACTTTTAAAACAAAAAAACAACATTTGTTTTTATTACTTTATTTACAAGGTAGTAGTATTCTACAATTTACTGTTTTACTGGTAAGCATTTAAATATTTAGGCACATTTGTTGTATAATAATTTGGAATTTGACAATGCTATTTTTTCTGCTTTAATAAACATCGTAAAATATCTTGAAATACCTATTTTTAAACCATCAAATGCTGTGAAATAAGCTATTTTTGACCATGAAAAAATGCAGCCCTAATTATAATACTGTAGAGCCTGTGCAATGTGCTTGTATTGTAATTCCCGTACTGTCAATACTGCTGTAATTTAACTGTGTCCCCCACCCCCTCTCCCCTCCCCCTTCTGTATTTCCCGCAGCTGGTTTGTTTACCTTTGTCTTTGTCTGTATAATTCTAGCCTGAGTGTGTGTGTGTTCTGTGTTTCCCCTGTAATAGGCTGTTGTCTTTCTGTCCCCATTGGTTGTTGTTCGTCTGTACCCATTGGTCCTAATGTGCGGCTGAAGACCAATGGGATGTGTGTTAGCTCTGGCACCCTGATCTGCATAAGGGGCGGAGCTGAAGGTATAAGAATGTGCTGTGCTGCCATTTTGTGTTGTTGTTGTTTGTCACTGTCTTGTAACATGAGTAGCTGACAGAGATGTGGTCTGTGTGATAGAAAGGCATGCTGAATAAAAGCCTTTGAAAGAAACAAGTGTCTCTCTTGTTTTCTGCTTCCTGCTGAAACTCTACAATACACACACAGAAGTATATTTCAGAGATACAAGCAATGGGTACAGATGTGCAGTCTACCAAAACGTAAAGTCTGAGTTGTTTGTTAACGGGCTGTCTTGCTCTGCTACTGAACCACACAACAACGATGCTTAATATAAGAAATGTTTACCCATGTTTGTACATTTGTGTGGGGCAGGGCCCAAAGGGATAATTCCTTAAAGCGATAGGAGCCTAATGTACATACAAAACTTTGACAGTGTTGTGGTGCGAGCAACCATCCAAATTCAAGACAAAGGGAAGCAAATTGCGGGCCCTTTGAGGCGCGGGGCCCTATGCGGTCGCATAGGCCTGAGGCCAGCTTGTATATAAGTGCCTTTTTCCGCTGTGGACATGTTTGTTGCCATAAAGTGAGGGGGGCATGAAACGCTTTACACATTGTCACTCTAAATTGAGGATTACATTCAGTTTCTTTTAAACTGAATCAGGGTTAGGTTTATTGTCTCATGAAATGTACTGCATTGTAACCTAGGACCTCTAGCTTTGATGTACATGTTTTTATTTTTCTGTTGTCAAAAAACATAGCCTCATAGCCTATATAGTGACAGCAAATATAGAATAGCATCCTTGGTTCATCTATTAAAAAATGTCAAAATGTATTAAATTCATTAAAGCTTTATAAATAGGTCGTACAACTAGGACTAATTTAATTATTGTTGAAGATAGCCACCAGACTCATTAAAATGCTAATGAAGCTCATAATTATTACACTGCTCTATGATTCCTTATAGGAATAAATGACAAAATAATAATTGAGAGCAAAATAACAGAATGTCCTCGGGCAGTCTCTCCCCGATTATAATACAACATGACATTGCTTTCCAGAATTCCAGAAACAATGAGGTTAAAAATGATTAAAAAAAGACAATCCTAACTTCTCAAAGTACTGTGATAAAGCTTTAAATGATTTAGTTTGAAGTCATTTGGGTGTTTTTTTTTTTATTATTCATAAAGCAGCTAAAATATTATTACAAATATTGTTATATGGTTTTACAATTCTCAAATGAGGCACTAGGTTTCCAGGCATGGCTCTGTAGAAATACCAGCTTAGATGCACTCATAACACGTTAGTGAATTGTGATTGATCACCAGTCAATCAGAGTGTAGGGAATATTTACATTGAAGTGTGTGTGTGTGTGTATATATATAATATACACTCAACACTCGATTATCCGGGGGAGGATTAACCGTGGTAAAAAATAATAATAGATTGTGTATTTGTGAAAAAATTTACATTATGTGCTACAAATCAGCGAAAACATCTATCAGAAGGCGTCTATTGTTTGGAACTACATAGTAACCAATAGACACCACATTGTGTCTACTGCAGCGTGGGAACGCCCCTCCCCCTTGCCAATCAGACGTGTAGCCTACATTATTGGCGCCCGCAGCCTGTCATTCTGTCAGTGTTCTGTGCAAATTTGAGCTGTTCGGTGTTGTTGAACATTTGTAAGTTTAAATGTGATAAAAATAACCCTAGTAATTAAAATGTCGGAATCCAAGCAAACGCGTAGTGCTCAACATTCATTTGAAAAAATTGGAAAAAGGGAGGAATGTTAAACAACTTGCATTACAATATGGAATAGGGGAACAAATGGTTTGTGATTTGAAAAAGAAAAATAACAAATTAATTTATTTTGCATCCTCGTGAAGTTCTTGAAGCGGACTGAAAAATCTAAAAACCATGAAAAAGTCCTCTTATGACGACCTTGAAAAGGCAATGCTGGTTTGGTTCAATCAGCAACGGGCACAGGGAACGCCAGTGTCTGGACTAATTGTTTCTTTGAAGCTCTCGGAATGGAAGGTAACTGATGCGATGTTTTGTGTACCTAAACTATTGTACTTGTATTATTTTATATTTTTGGATGGCATCTGTAGAACGGTGTTCTAAATATTGTTCCTACATATTGGATGTAATTTTAACTAAATGAGTTTACATTAAATCCATTTTGTACCACGTTTTGACTAGTTTTGTTTTAACCGTGATTTTGGGTTATCTGTCACCTCCCCCCCCCCCCCCCCTCAGTGAGTTACAGGAAAATAATTCCATCTAGGGTTTCTGTGACGTCATAAACTACGAAACCGTCAGGTTGAGTAGTTTATAAACTGCCAATTAAGTCAATATTAAAGAATCTTAAATATAATTGTCTTTTTGATAATTCAGGAACGGTGAATTAAACTGGGTAGATAATGAACTGCAAAAAAGAACATATTTTTAAGGAAAAGTTGTTTCAATGGGGTATGTTTTTTTTTTCTTAGTCACTGTCAGAGTCGACGATTATTTGTCTTGCTTGCTTGGTTGGTGGAGGATGATTGTAAATCTTCACAGAGACAGATTTGTTAAAAGTGAAGTTGGGACCAAATATGAAGTTTGCCAGGTGTCAGTCCAAGGAATGTCTTTTGAAAGGAATGTCTTTCACTTCGCGTTTCTCTGAGACACGAATGTACCAGCGCTACATCAAATTTAGCCTTTTGTTGTTCATAAATGAATATTTCTCTACTATTGTGGGTACTATAAGTGGTCTCGGGGTGCACAGGAGTCAAATATGGGTCAAAGGTCAAGTATAATCTTCTAGATCTTTGACGTCACTACTGCGCTGTTATGCCTTTCATTCGAATGGCTCAGGATGCAAATATAGCCTTTATCCATGTATTCTATTATATATATATATATATATATATATATATATATGTCGAATATATGGACACCTTGGGGCGTTGTGAGGCACGAGATGAGGTTGAGTGCATCCAACCCCTGAGAAGTCAGTATATTCAACATATACGGATGCCCTGAAGGGCCTTATTGCATTGAAAATCCAGGTCAAAACAGTGGATATGAAGGGGAAAAAAGCATAAATCATGTTTCGGGCAAAAAATGATTCGTTTTTTTAATTTTTTTTATAAAATATCCTTACACCAATAAAGTAGTCCCATTTATAACTTTGAACTACACACTAAGTTAAGCTGAGTAAATAAATTTTATTAGAACATGCAAAAGAAAGTACATCTGTATTTTTGATATTGTGGACATTGCCATTGAAAAGATACACCAGGGGGCGGAGTTGAGACGGCACCAAGTTATTTTTTTTTTCCCTGTCACTGACAGTGCAGACACACTGTTTGAGCAGAACAGACGGGAGGAATACAAATAAATACATCTCAGATTTGAGTCATTTTTCTGAGAGGGGTGGATAATGTGCAGAAGTGTCTCTTTGTGTTTTTCTGTAGCGTTTACAAACCGCTAAAAATACATTATTTTAAGGGACAAAGTCAGGATAACAGTATATGTCCTGGAAGAAAACTTGCTTCCTTCTGCTCTGACAATGTTCCCCAACTCTGAGGATTGGTTTTTCCAGCAGGACAATGCTCCATGCCACACAGCCAGGTCAATCAAGGTGTGGATGGAGGACCACCAGATCAAGACCCTGTCATGGCCAGCCCAATCTCCAGACCTGAACCCCATTGAAAACCTCTGGAATGTGATCAAGAGGAAGATGGATGGTCACAAGCCATAAAACAAAGCCGAGCTGCTTGAATGCCAGGAGTGGCATAAAGTCACCCAACATCAATGTGAAAGACTGGTGGAGAGCATGCCAAGACGCATGAAAGCTGTGCTTGAAAATCAGGGTTATTCCACCAAATATTGATTTCTGAACTCTTCCTAAGTTAAAACATTAGTATTGTGTTGTTTAAAAATGAATATGAACTTATTTTCTTTGCATTATTCGAGGTCTGACAACACTGCATCTTTTTTGTTATTTTGAGCAGTTGTCATTTTCTGCAAATAAATGCTCTAAATGACAATATTTTTATTTGGAATTTGGGAGAAATGTTGTCAGTAGTTTATAGAATAAAACAAAAATGTTCATTTTACCCAAACACATACCTATAAATAGTAAAACCAGAGAAACTGATAATTTTGCAGTGGTCTCTTAATTTTTTCCAGAGCTGTATATATATATTATTATTATTACTATTTAGCAGACGCCTTTAACCAAGGCGACTTACAGAGACTAGGGTGTGTGAACTATGCATCAGCTGCAGAGTCACTTACAATTACGTCTCACCCGAAAGACGGAGCACAAGGAGGTGAAGGGACTTACTCAGGGTCACACAATGAGTCAGTGGCTGAGGTGGGATTTGAACCGGGGACCTCCTGGTTACAAGCCCTTTTCTTTAACCACTGGACCACACAGCCTCCTTATATATATATATATATATATATTTAGAGTTACTAACACCAAACTTACGAACTGACCGGTCAATTGAACACCCCACTTTCAGCCAGTATGCAGTCACTCAATAATGAGTGCAATGGAACCAGATAGGCATTCTTATAAGTGGTGTCCTGGTCAGACAACTTATGGGCAGATCTGAAAGCAAGTATAGGAAATTTTATGGGGAACATTTCAGTTTTAAACAAAGCACAGTTTATTTTTTTCAAGCCAAAGGAGTCTGAATGACTGAGCAAGCTGTTTTTGTTACAGTTACAATTTCAATGGTAACTTAAATTGAGCCTTTTTCCATTTATATTACCATATTAAAGACTTTAGAACCAGAACATCATGAGTATTGCATTACTGTGCTATATCCTTGTATTATTCCCCAGATTGAGGGTGTAGATAGCAGGTATACACGTTTATTAAAACCATTGAAAACTCATTTTTTAGAGTTACGGACATTTCAGATATCGTATTCCTTTGGACTGAAGACACCCTTGAATTTAAGATGCAGTTCCTCACTTTGAGGAACACATAAAACATCAAATATTATTATTATTATTATTATTATTATTATTATTATTTGTTTATTTAGCAGACACCTTTATCCAAGGCGACTTACAGAGACTAGGGGGTGTGAACTATGCATCAGCTGCAGAGTCACTTACAATTACGTCTCACCCGAAAGACGGAGCACACGGAGGTTAAGTGACTTGCTCAGGGTCACACAATGAGTCAGTGGCTGAGGTGGGATTTGAACCTGGGACCTCCTGGTTACAAGCCCTTTTCTTTAACCACTGGACCACACAGCCTCCAAAATTGTATTTACAAAGATACAACCGCAATTATACATATGGAGGCCTTATCGGACAATATTCTGCAATTTTGAATACTGACTTTGGATACTGTTTTAATTCTGGAAACTGGTGGTGTTTTTTTAATCTTTTGCTAAATTGCATTGCCTTTTACGTTTTACGCACTTCTGTGCATGGGTAACATTTTTTAATTTTGCTGTTGGGTCGTTAATGGGGAATTTTACATATTGCTACAATATGTACCAGATTTAAAAGTACCGTATTACTTCGAATTAGCACCGCAGCGTTTATTTTAAATTGTTAAAAATGGCTGCAGCACTTAATTGAGGAGGGCAGCGTTCATCAGAAATACTATGGATTTGAATGGTACAGTATTTTATTGCATGATTTAAGACATTTTAGAAGCGGCACCGTGACAGCCTCCGATCTGCAGCACTATACTCATGTGTTTTTGGGGCTTGAATACAGTACATTTACTGACAGTTAACAAGAGCCTATTAGGTGGGAGTTGAGAGGTCAGGGGAGTACTGTACCATCGAATCAGGAGTGTGTATTGGTTGCTATGGGGCAGGACAAGAAGAGGAGAGAGAACGGTAGTTGAGTGTGATAGTCAAGCCAAGTACAAGGTTGTCCTGGAAGAAAACTTGCTTCCTTCTGCTCTGACAATGTTCCCCAACTCTGAGGATTGGTTTTTCCAGCAGAACAACGCTCCATGCCACACAGCCAGGTCAATCAAGGTGTGGATGGAGGACCACCAGATCAAGACCCTGTCATGGCCAGCCCAATCTCCAGACCTGAAGCCCATTGCAAACCTCTGGAATGTGATCAAGAGGAAGATGGATGGTCACAAGCCATCAAACAAAGCCGAGCTGCTTGAATTTTTGCGCCAGGAGCGGCATAAAGTCACCCAACATCAATGTGAAAGACTGGTGGAGAGCATGCCAAGACGCATGAGAGCTGTGCTTGAAAATCAGGGTTATTCTGAACTCTTCCTAAGTTAAAACATTAGTATTGTGTTGTTTAAAAATGAATATGAACTTATTTTCTTTGCATTATTCGAGGTCTCACAACACTGCATCCTTTTTGTTATTTTGAGCAGTTGTCATTTTCTGCAAATAAATGCTCTAAATGACAATATTTTTATTTGGAATTTGGGAGAAATGTTGTTAGTAGTTTATAGAATAAAACAAAAATGTTCATTTTACCCAAACACATACCTATAAATAGTAAAACCAGAGAAACTGATAATTTTGCAGTGGTCTCTTAATTTTTTCCAGAGCTGTATATATATATATATATATATATATATATATATAATTTGTACAGGACTGAGTATAATTCCAATTGAATAAAAAAACAAAACTAAACCCCCTACAAGAAGATATCTTCAACCAGCTTTCGGATAGTGGTTAGAGTGACCGGCAAAGCTCTAAGTTCCTCTGAGTTTAAGTTTTCACCATCCAAGCTAAGGACAAGGTAAACAGACAGCCCTTGTTTTAACCCCTGCTGTGTTGGCACTGAACTCTGCTGGGAAAAAAAAGACGTGAAGGACTGCTGTGCTGTAAGTAGTTCATCTTGGGTTGTCTTTCGGGACTGTACCATAAAATAAAATTTGCTTAATATGGTGTGTGTACATTAGTTTGTGTGCAGCAGTGTGGAGTAGTGGTTACGGAGGGTTGTGGGTTCAATCCCAGGTGGGGGACACTGCTGCTGTACCCTTGAGCAAGGTACTTTACCTAGATTGCTCCAGTAAAAACCCAACTGTATAAATGGGTAATTGTATGTAAACATAATGTGATATCTTGTAACAATTGTAAGTCGCCCTGGATAAGGGCGTCTGCTAATAAATAAATAATAATAATAATAATTACATGCTGGATTGAGGCTGCAGTCTCTTCGGGTACGTCACATGTACATAGCCAGAGTTATTTTATTTTTGAAGCAGGGGTAGAAAAAAAATACCTGAGTTGATATCTGAGTCAGGCACTAATTCGAGGGTGGCGTTACTTCGAAGTAATATGGTATGTGCTGTATTACAGCCCACGTGTCCACAGTCGTCTCTTCTGGCAAGTGATATTTTCAGAATCATATCGTTCTGAATTAAAATACTCACAGTGCATCTAAATGGAAGCCTACTCATTTTAAAATACAGTCCTTTCAACTATGTATCTTTTTTTGTATTCCCTGAAAAAACGGACAAGGGTTGTAACGGGCCAAAATTATGGGGTGCCGGGGGGGAGGGAGGGTTAGGTTGGCCAGAGTGTCCTCGGCTCAACGCGCACCAGTGAACCCTGTAGTCTGGCTGGGCGCCTGCGGGCTTGCCTGTAAGCTGCCCGAGAGCTGCGTTGTCCTCCGACGCTGTAGATCTTGGGTGGCTGCATGGTGACTCTGCAGTGTGAAAAAAGCGGTCGGCTGACGGCACACACTTCGGAGGACAGCGTGTGTTCGTCTTCGCCCTCCCGAGTCAGCGCAGGGGTGTTAGCTGTGAGCTGAGCCTAAAAAAATAATTGGCCGTTCTAAATTGGGAGAAAATAATAAAAAATAATTGGCAAAGACTAAAAAATATTTTAAAAATACATAAATAAAAAAATTGCATATTTCCCAATTAGCATTACAAGAGCCAATCAAATTGTGTGAAAGCACAAAGCGGAGGGAGCTCATTTGCATACAAACTCCAGATTTAGCTGGCCAGTTAAATATTTAGCTAAATGTTAAATCTTGTAACATTTATATCTGAATGTACACATTTAAAAAAAAAAATGTATAGGGTGGATATGCGAGTACTGACTGTGTGTGTGTGTGTGTGTGTGTGTGTGTGTGTGTGTGTATATATATATATATATATATATATATATATATATATATATATATATATATATATATATTATACAGTACTGTGCAAAAGTTTTAGGCAGGTGTGAAAAAATGCTATAAAGTAAGAATGCTTTCAAAAATAGACATGTCAATAGATTATATTGATCAATTAACTAAATGCAAAGTGAGTGAACAGAAGAAAAATCTAAATCAAATCCATATTTGGTGTGACCACCCTTTGCCTTCAAAACAGCATCAATTGTTCTAGGTACACAATTGCACAATGTCAGGGATTTTGTAGGCATATATTCAGGTGTATGATTAAACAATTATACCAAACAGGTGCTAATGATCATCAATTCAATATGTAGGTTGAAACACAATCATTAACTGAAACAGAAACAGCTGTGTAGGAGGACTAAAACTGGGTGAGGAACAGCCAAACTCAGCTAACAAGGTGAGGTTGCTGAAGACAGTTTACTGTCAAAAGTCATACACCATGGCAAGACTGAGCACAGCAACAAGACACAAGGTAGTTATACTGCATCAGCAAGGTCTCTCCCAGGCAGAAATTTCAAGGCAGACAGGTGTTTCCATATGTGCTGTCCAAGCTCTTTTGTAGAAGCACAAAGAAACGGGCAACGTTGAGGACAGTAGACGCAGTGGTCGGCCAAGGAAACTTACTGCAGCAGATGAAAGACACATCATGCTTACTTCCCTTCGCAATCGGAAGATGTCCAGCAGTGCCATCAGCTCAGAATTGGCAGAAAACAGTGGGACCCTGGTACACCCATCTACTGTCCGGAGAAGTCTGGTCAGAAGTGGCCTTCGTGGAAGACTTGCGTCTAAAAAGCCATACCTCCGACGTGGAAACAAGGCCAAGCGACTCAACTATGCACGAAAACACAGGAACTGGGGTGCAGAAAAATGGCAGCAGGTGCTCTGGACTGATGAGTCAAAATTTGAAATATTTGGCTGTAGCAGAAGGCAGTTTGTTCGCCGAAGGGCTGGAGAGCGGAACACGAATGAGTGTCTGCAGGCAACAGTGAAGCATGGTGGAGGTTCCTTGCAAGTTTGGGGCTGCATTTCTGCAAATGGAGTTGGCGATTTGGTCAGAATTAATGGTCTCCTCAATGCTGAGAAGTATAGGCAGATACTTATCCATCATGCAATACCATCAGGGAGGCATCTGATTGGCCCCAAATTTATTCTGCAGCATGACAACGACCCCAAACATACAGCGAAAGTCATTAAGAACTATCATCAGCATAAAGAAGAACAAGGAGTCCTGGAAGTGATGGTATGGCCCCCACAAAGCCCTGATCTCAACATCATCGAGTCTGTCTGGGATTACATGAAGAGAGAGAAGCAACTGAGGCTGCCTAAATCTGCAGAAGAACTGTGGTTAGTTCTCCAAGATGTTTGGGCCAACCTACCTGCCGAGTTCCTTCAAAAACTGTGTGCAAGTGTACCTAGAAGAATTGATGCTGTTTTGAAGGCAAAGGGTGGTCACACCAAATATTGATTTGATGTAGATTTTTCTTCTGTTCACTGACTTTGCATTTAGTTAATTGATAAATATAATCTATTAACATGTCTATTATATATATATATATATAGATAGATAGATAGATAGATAGATATATAAACCAACCTTCCTAAAGAAAACACAGAAGTTGAATCCTACCTGCAAGTAGCACACATTATTATTATCAACTATCTTTGTATTGTCTGCATGCAACATAATAAAAAAACAAAAACCCTTGAATATTATTAGCAACAAAACTAAAACAAACCTTCCTCACTACATTACAGTATAATAAAGAATGTTATGGTACACTAACTCATACAAGCTGTGTAAGCAGCTCTACTGCTCAACAATACTCTGTAGACACCAAAGTAGTGAATTACCAGTCTTTATTTAGTAATGGGGATACAGACTTGCCTGATCTGCAAGTTTAAAAAACTGTCAGGAAAATCCCTATGGTATGCCATGATTGCAGCTCATTTAGTGTTAATGGCTCTCATACATTTCCCCAATTATCATTCTAATTGCCAGCTTAAAAGTAAGCCCAGATGGGGGGGGCATGACTGTAGGTACAGAGGCTTCAATTAGAGCTCAGGAGGTGGGTAACATCATTATATCAAGCTGCACACCACATGTAGTGCAACAAACAAAAGCCTTAATCTATCACAGCAATAAACCTGGCTTGGTTATAACCTCATAAAACTGAGATGGCAAAACACATTTTTCCCATATAAAAAATGTACAGACATTAGTCATTTACCAACATTAATTCTAAGGAAACATGCACAATCTTAATGAAGAATAAAGAGTTTATTTTTCTAGCCCATTAATAAATTGAAAGGCACCTTTCCCTTACAGTATTTCAGGTTCAGACCTCCTTCTGTTAAAGAGACTTGCAAGCTCTGAAATGTTAATTATTACTGTGGATTCTGTAGATGAGCGCCTCAGTGACACTTTAGCATTTGCAGAGGTTGTAATATGGCTCACTTTCCTTTAACCCCAGAGCAAAGGACATCAGTGTTACTATATGTCTGAAGACTTGCAGCTTTCGTATTAACTAGACCAGGGAAAGTTTTTTTTTTCATGTTTATTCTGTACACTTGAACAACTTTCCACAAGGCTGTATGGAGAGTTAAGTTCCAATCTGACAATTTAGTAGATGTAAGCAGGTTAATGGTGCTGTGCATACATAGGGAGTCACAAATTATCATGCAGTGAAAATGACTCACCTTTAAGTTATTTTTAATGTAATGTAGAATGTAATGCATTTGCAACTTGCAGTACTTTGTATTATTTTGGAATGTTAACATAAAACATAGTTCAGTGATCCTGTGTGGCCTGCTTCAAGGTGTAGTGTGCAGAATGAGTCATGTAGTCAAGGGAGCACAGGTTTGCATTCTAGCTATGCCAAGTTGCCTAACTTGTCTGCTGATCATAAAGTCAATAAATAAATAAACATAGTGCCACAGGGTGGCCATCTAGTGTTATTAGGCACAGCCCTGAATAGATAGTATATGATATTATAGTTGCACATTTTAAACACAGCACTACTGTTATTAAACACAGGCCCCAACAGCTGCAGAGGCCAAAAAAATATAAGGCAAAAACCTACACTGATAAAATGCTATTATACACCGGCCTAAATAGTTTTATAGATATTATATAAAACTCTGAAATCTATATATTAAAAAAAAAAAAAATACATATTTGAAATAAATGTAATGAACACGGGCCTAAACAGAGGCCAAACTACAATAGGAAAAAAATATCCTATACAGTATTCAGTTTGACATTCTCGTCTATTTGATAAAGTGAGTTTAGAGAGTTAATTTTTAGATAGCATACCATACTATATATTTAAACCAATAAATAACCCTAAACAAAAAGTATCAGGGGCAACAGTTAAACTCATGCTGTAATTCACTCCTCAAGGTTCATATGTATAAAGCTGATAATTGATTATTTGTTGGTTAGTTTCTAGGGACTGGTAGTGAAAGGATCTTGGAGCATATCAGAACTCTATTTGAATCATACATCTTTTGTGATTATCCTAAACAAGGAATTTAATATATTTATTTATATGCCTGAGGGAAATTAGATGTTTAAGAATATGGTAATATAAAATGCACAATTTATGATGCCATTTCTTTATTAAAATATAGCAATTAAAATTCCACATTGGATTTAATTGAGGTCATTACCCTTTAGGCAAGTTGTTATAAAATGAATTGTCCAGAAAATGATTCTCAAATTTTCTTACATCAGACTTTTTTTTTTAATTTTGTATTTCAATCAACTGAAATTCCTTACATTTTATCCTTGCACAGCGGTAACTCCCTTTATGTATTACCTGTTTACATGAACCATGTTTATATAAATCATTGTTGTTGGTCTCCCAGAGGCTTTAAACACACTGCTCCTGGTAGTGTACGGTGAGTCATGCAAGTGTAGCTTGCATCAAGTTAGTTAGTACCTCTAGTAACTTTTATAATAATTACAAACATCACAAAAAGGCAAATGCTTGTGGGGGGGGGGGGGATTATGTCAGTCAATTCACAAAAGTATTGCTACCAAAAGTGAACACATTCACAGCTACTACAGCGTTTTGTATTTTTAGAATTGTACCCTTATATCCTGTTGCAAAAGACCACCCTGCAGGAACAATTATATCTACAAGCCCTTTTCTCCATCAAATTGTGCAATCATTCTTATTCAAGGGGAGTGGAAGAATCTTCTTAGTAAACTAAATTATTGCACAATGCTTATGTCATGAGAAAGATCTGACTGTATAATCTAACTTCTTACATTTTTCTAATAAAATAGTTAAAAGACTGTCACTCTCCAGGGTTTAGCAGGGGATTTATTTTTCATATAATAACCATGTAAATTCACTTTTAAATATGAAATACAACACAGAGGCCCCTTACACAGTAAACGATTGGTGACATGCAGTCTGTTCTGATACATTACAGTCTCATTATTTGTTATGGATGAAAACCTCATTAAAATAGGACTATAATATCCCTTGGAAATATTTTATGCAATAATTTTATCAGTTACACAGACTGCATGTAGTCATTGGCTGAACAAACCACAGGACTATAACCTAAAAAAAAAAAAAAAAAAAAGTCTTTTTTAAATTATGGGCCACATGCAGAACTGTGTACCACTTATTGGAATCCCAAGCCATTATCGTTCCAAGTACCTAACCAAAAACTCTATCCATATTACCAGTACCCTGGATCCACAACAATTTCACAGCAAGGGTGTTGTTACATTTTGTTTGAGGAGTTTCCATAACACTGAAAAATAATGGAGCCAACATCTCAAATATGACATATGAGCAGTTGAAATAGTAGCTGTGCCTCACAGTGATGCTCAAAGATTTTTAAAATATGGTGGTCTGAATTTGTTCACATGATGTATATTATAAAGTCTGCATTTCTTTAAACAACTCAGAAATCAAATTGGTAAGTATTCTTACAGTAAATTGTATTTTGATTAATTCACCCCAGCGTCTTTAAAAAGGGGAACTGATATACATTTGGTAGCTCAAAGGTAATGCCTACACTGTAATAGTATTTCAGACCTTCAAATTCTGCAGCTCGTTTTGTGACCAGATGTCACCACTGGTACACTAGATAAGAAACAGTAGAAATTCAGACATATCCATAAGTAAGTACAGCATAATTTCCATACAGCCTCAAGCATGTAACAAAATTATGATTTCAGGTTGTGTAATTTGTATCTTCTAAGTTCAGTCAAGCTTTTTTTTTAAATGGTAACGGTTCAATCTTTTTAGAATTTTCAATCTGCAACAGTGTTTAATCTGAATTCACCCCAAGAAAGTTAGCAGTACGGTAGGTTAATCACAACTAGGATGGAGTGTCAAGTGAACCAGCTAATAGTTTTCAATATTACTATCAGATTACATTTTATATTATTATTGTTATTATTATTATTTCTTAGCAGACGCCCTTATCCAGGGCGACTTACAATTGTTACAAGATATCACATTATTTTTACATACAATTACATTTATTTACACATTATTTTTACATACAATTGCACATTTATACAGTTGAGTTTTTACTGGAGCAATCTAAGTAAAGTACCTTGCTCAAGGGTACAGCAGCAGTGTCCCCACCTGGGATTGAACCCACAACCGTCCGGTCAAGAGTCCAGAGCCCTAACGACTACTCCACACTGCTGCACTACTGAATCACATCATATAGAAAGTAGTAGTATGTGCAGAAAAATTGCATTACAATAGAGAAATCATCAAGTTTTATTATAGCAATAATATATATATTTGTTTATTTAGCAGACGTCTTTATCCAAGGCAACTTACAGAGACTAGGGTGTGTGAACTATGCATCAGCTGCAGAGTCACTTACAATTACATCTCACACAAAAGACAGAGCACAAGGAGGTTAAGTGACTTGCTCAGGGTCACACAATGGAGTCAGTGGCTGAGGTGGGATTTGAACCGGGGACCTCCTGGTTACAAGCCTGTTTCTTTAACCACTGGACCACACAGCCTCCTATATAGTACCTAACCAAAAACTCTATCCATATTACCAGTACCCTGGATCCACAACAATTTCACAGCAAGGGTGTTGTTACATATAGGAGGCTGTGTGGTCCAGTGGTTAAAGAAACAGGCTTGTAACCAGGAGGTCCCCGGTTCAAATCCCACCTCAGCCACCGACTCCATTGTGTGACCCTGAGCAAGTCACTTAACGTCCTTGTGCTCTGTCTTTTGTGTGAGATGTAATTGTAAGTGACTCTGCAGCTGATGCATAGTTCACACACCCTAGTCTCTGTAAGTTGCCTTGGATAAAGACGTCTGCTAAATAAACAAATATATATATTATTGCTATAATAAAACTTGATGATTTCTCTATTGTAATGCAATTTTTCTGCACATACTACTACTTTCTATATGATGTGATTCAGTAGTGCAGCAGTGTGGAGTAGTCGTTAGGGCTCTGGACTCTTGACCGGAGGGTTGTGGGTTCAATCCCAGGTGGGGGACACTGCTGCTGTACCCTTGAGCAAGGTACATTACCTAGATTGCACCAGTAAAAACTCAACTGTATAAATGTGCAATTGTATGTAAAAATAATGTGTAAATAAGTGTAATTGTATGTAAAAATAATGTGATATCTTGTAACAATTGTAAGTCGCCCTGGATAAGGGCGTCTGCTAAGAAATAATAATAATAACAATAATAATATAAAATGTAATCTGATAGTAATATTGAAAACTATTAGCTGGTTCACTTGACACTCCATCCTAGTTGTGATTAACCTACCGTACTGCTAACTTTCTTGGGGTGAATTCAGATTAAACACTGTTGCAGATTGAAAATTCTAAAAAGATTGAACTGTTACCATTTTAAAAAAAAGCTTGACTGAACTTAGAAGATACAAATTACACAACCTGAAATCATAATTTTGTTACATGCTTGAGGCTGTATGGAAATTATGCTGTACTTACTTATGGATATGTCTGAATTTCTACTGTTTCTTATCTAGTGTACCAGTGGTGACATCTGGTCACAAAACGAGCTGCAGAATTTGAAGGTCTGAAATACTATTACAGTGTAGGCATTACCTTTGAGCTACCAAATGTATATCAGTTCCCCTTTTTAAAGACGCTGGGGTGAATTAATCAAAATACAATTTACTGTAAGAATACTTACCAATTTGATTTCTGAGTTGTTTAAAGAAATGCAGACTTTATAATATACATCATGTGAACAAATTCAGACCACCATATTTTAAAAATCTTTGAGCATCACTGTGAGGCACAGCTACTATTTCAACTGCTCATATGTCATATTTGAGATGTTGGCTCCATTATTTTTCAGTGTTATGGAAACTCCTCAAACAAAATGTAACAACACCCTTGCTGTGAAATTGTTGTGGATCCAGGGTACTGGTAATATGGATAGAGTTTTTGGTTAGGTACTTGGAACGATAATGGCTTGGGATTCCAATAAGTGGTACACAGTTCTGCATGTGGCCCATAATTATATATATATATATATATATATATATATATATATATATATATATATATATATACACAGACGTGCTCAAATTTGTTGGTACCCCTCCACAAAAAACGAAAATTGTACAATTTTCTCTGAAATAACTTGAAACTGACAAAAGTAATTGGCATCCACCATTGTTTATTCCATATTTAATAGAAATCCGACTTTGCTTTTGATTTTTTATTCAACATAATATTGTAAATAAGAAAACAAATGAAAATGGCATGGACAAAAATGATGGGACCGCTAACCTAATATTTTGTTGCACAACCTTTAGAGGCAATCACTGCAATCAAACGTTTTCTGTAGCTCTCAATGAGACTTCTGCACCTGTTAACAGGTAGTTTGGCCCACTCTTCCTGAGCAAACTGCTCCAGCTGTCTCAGGTTTGATGGGTGCCTTCTCCAGACTGCAAGTTTCAGCTCTTTCCATAGATGTTCGATAGGATTCAGATCAGGACTCATAGAAGGCCACTTCAGAATAGTCCAATGTTTTGTTCTTATCCATTCTTGGGTGCTTTTAGCTGTGTGTTTTGGGTCATTATCCTGTTGGAGGACCCATGACCTGCGACTGAGACAGAGCTTTCTGACACTGGGCAGTACGTTTCGCTCCAGAATGCCTTGATAGTCTTGAGATTTCATTGTGCCCTGCACAGATTCAAGGCACCTTGTGCCAGGCGCAGCAAAGCAGCCCCAAAACATAACCGAGCCTCCTCCATGTTTCACTGTAGGTATGGTGTTCTTTTCTTTGAAAGCTTCATTTTTTCGTATGTGAACATAGAGCTGATGTGACTTGCCAAAAAGCTCCAGTTTTGACTCATCTGTCCAAAGGACATTCTCCCAGAAGGATTGTGGCTTGTCAATATGCATTTTAGCAAATTCCAGTCTGGCTTTTTTATGTTTTTCTTTCAAAAGTGGAGTCCTCCTGGGTCTTCTTCCATGGAGCCTACTTTCGCTCAAAAAGCGACGGATGGTGCGATCAGAAACTGACGTACCTTCACCTTGGAGTTCAGCTTGTATCTCTTTGGCAGTTAACCTTGGTTCTTTTTCTACCATTCGCACTATCCTTCTGTTCACTCTGGGGTCGATTTTCCTCTTGCGGCCGCGCCCAGGGAGGTTGGCTACAGTTCCATGGACCTTAAACTTCTTAATAATATTTGCAACTGTTGTCACAGGAACATCAAGCTGCTTGGAGATGGTCTTGTAGCCTTTACCTTTACCATGCTTGTCTATTATTTTCTTTCTGATCTCCTCAGACAACTCTCTCCTTTGCTTTCTCTGGTCCATGTTCAGTGTGGTGCACACAATGATACCAAACAGCACAGTGACTACTTTTCTCCATTTAAATAGGCTGAATGACTGATTACAAGATTGGAGACATGTGTGATACTAATTAAAGAAACTAATTAGTTTGAAATATCACTATAATCCAATTATTTATTATCTTTTCTAAGGGGTACCAACAAATGTGTCCAGGCCATTTTAGAATATCTTTGTAGAATAAGCAATAATTCATCTCTTTTCACAGCTTCTTTGCTTTATTCTATGACATACCAAAGGCATGCAAGTATACATGATAAAATAGCTTTTAATTTCATCACTTTTCAGGAGGAATGAAGCATTATTTCAATGAGCTGTAAGGGTACCAACAAATTTGAGCACGTCTGTATATATATATATATATACACACACACACACACACACACACACACACACACACTACCGGTCAAAAGTTTTAGAATACCTCCATTTTTCCAGTTTTTATTGAAATTTATGCAGTTTAATGTCTCAATGTACTCTGAAATTAAAGCATAGAACAAATAAACAATTGGAGATAAAAAAGAAATCATGGAATTGTTTTGTTTAACAAAATTTAATCTAAATTTTTGACTCATCAAAGTAGCCACCTTTTGCAGATATAACAGCTGAACACACTCGTGGCATTCTTTCTACAATGGAAATCAAATATTGTTCGGAAAGTTCTTCCCAACACTGTTGCAGAAGTTCCCACAAATGTGTTGCACTTGTAGGTTGCTTTGCTTTCACCCTTTTGTCCAGTTCATCCCAAACCAGCTCGATGGGGTTTAAGTCTGGAGACTGTGCTGGCCATTCCATGATTTGAAGCCTACCGTCTTGTTCTTTTCTTCTAAGGTAGTTCTGACATAGCCTGGAGGTATGTTTTGGGTCATTATCTTGCTGTAGGATGAACCCCTGACCAACTAGGCGTATACCAGAGGGTATTGCATGGCGCTGCAAAATGCTGTGGTAGCAGTTTTGGTTCAGGGTGCCACTCACTCTGTGCAAGTCACCAACTCTGGATCCAGCAAAAGAGCCCCAGACCATCACGCTTCCTCCTCCATGTTTGACAGTTGGCGTCACACACCGAGGAACCATCCTTTCGCCTACTCGACGGCGTACAAAAACCCTGCGTGATGAACTGAAGATTTCAAATTTTGATTCATCGGTCCATAAGACCTCCTTCCAGTCTTCAGTAGTCCACTGGAAGTGCTTCATGGCCCAGGCAAGCCTCTTTTTCTTATTTTGCCATCTTAGCAATGGCTTTCCTCCAGTTTCCAAGTGCCTTTTGATGGTGTAGGAAACTGTACTCACTGACACCTTGGCTTTCTTTGCAGTTTCTCTAAAGGAAAGACCTACACTTTTAAGGGTTATAATGGTCTGTCTGTCTTCCTTTGTTAATTGCCTTTTTCTCGCCATTATGAGAGCAATATACTACTTCCTGCAGTACAATACTGCCCAAATAATGCTTAAGAGGGTGTAGTAACACAGTCTGTTCCAACACTGCTTTTATACAGACGGAGGGTTTGTAAGTAATCAACAAAAGTGGGGACACCTGTAGGAATTGTTAGCATCAACTTTCAAGGCTTAATTTACTTCCATTGCTGCAGAACAGCTGTAAGTTGTTAACCCATTACCTGTTCCCTGAAAAAGGCCTTTTTGTACTGAAATGTACATTATTTTTCAGTTTTTGGTAACCTAAACTTTTTTTTTTAACTTCTGGCAGTTTACCGCTTACCTTTGTACCATTTCAGGTTATTCACTGGACTTGAACTGCTTAAATTTCAATAAAAACTGGAAAAATGGGGGTGTTCTAAAACTTTTGACCGGTAGTGTATATATATATATATATATATATATATATATATATATATATATATATATATATGTATATATATATATATATTGCATAAGTATTCACCCCCCTTGGACTTTTCCACATTTTGTAGTGTAGTGTTACAACCTGGAATTAAAATGGATTTAATTGGGATTTTTACCATTTGATTTACACAACATACTTAACACTTTAAAGGTGCAAAATATTTTTTATTGTGACACAAAAGTTAATTAAACAAAAAAAAGACATTTGTTGGTTGCATAAGTATTCACCCCCCAGAGTCAATACTTGGTAGAAGCACCTTTGCCAGCAATTACAGCTGTCAGTCTTTTTGGGTAAGTCTCTACCAGCTTTGCACATCTGGATCCTGCAATTTTTGCCCATTCTTCTTGGCAAAATTGCTCAAGCTCTGTCAAGTTGGATGGGGACCGTTGGTGAACAGCAATTTTCAAGTCTTACCACAGATTCTCAATCGGATTGAGGTCTGGGCTTTGACTGGGCCATTCTGAGACATTCAAGTTCTTGTTTTTAAACCACTCCTGTGTAGCTCTGGCTGTGTGTTTAGGGTCATTGTCCTGCTGGAAGGTGAACCTCCGTCCCAGTCCCAGGTCTCTTGCAGACTGAAACAGGTTTTCCTCAAGAATTTCCCTGTATTTGGCTCCATCCATCTTGCCCTCAATCCTGACCAGTTTCCCAGTCCCTGCTGATGAAAAGCATCCCCATAACATGATGCTGCCACCACCATGCTTCACCGTGGGGATGGTGTTCTCAGGGTGATGAGCAGTGTTGGCTTTTTGCCACACATAGCGTTTTGCGCTTAGGCCAAAAAGTTCAATTTTGGTCTCATCAGACCAGAGAACCTTTTTCCACATGTTTGCTGTGTCTCCCACATGCCTTTTGGCAAAATCAAAATGGGATTTGATATGGGTTTTTTTTCAGCAATGGCTTTCTTCTCGCCACTCTTCCATAAAGCCCAGCTTTGTGAAGCATCCGGGTTATAGTTGTCCCATGGACGGTTTCTCCCATCTCAGCTGTGGATCTCTCCAGCTCCTTCAGAGTTACCATTGGCCTCTTGGTTGCTTCTCTGACTAATGCCCTCCTTACCTGGTCACTGAGTTTTGGTGGACGGCCATCTCTAGGCAGAGTCGCGGTTGTGCCATATTCTTTCCAATTTTTAATAATGGATTTAACGGTGCTCCGGGGGATGTTCAAAGTTTGGGATATTTTTTTTAAACCCAACCCAGATTGGTGCTTCTCCAGAACTTTATCCCGGACTTGTTTTGATAGCTCCTTGGTCTTCATGATGCTGTTTGTTTAGATATGCTCTCTAACAAACTCTGGGGCCTTCCAGAAACAGGTGTATTTAATCTGAGATCATGTGACACTTTAATTGCACACAGGTGGACTCCATTCAGCTACTTACGTGACTTCTGAAGGCAATTGGTCGCACCAGAGCTTATTTAGGGGTGTCACAGCAAAGGGGGTGAATACCTATGCAATCAAGACTTTTCAGTTTTTTATTTGTAAATAATTTTGAAAAATATGTAGATTTTTTCCCCCACTTCGACATTATGGACTATTTTGTGTAGATCAGTGACAAAAAATCCTAATTAAATCCATTTTAATTCCAGGTTGTATGTAACACTACAAAATGTCGAAAAGTCCAAGGGGGTGAATACTTATGCAAGGCACTGTATATATATATATATATATATATATATATATATATATATATATATATATATATATATATATATATATATATATATCAGGGTTGTAACAATAATATCGATAATCACAATAATTTTTTGCAGCAATAATTTTATTGCGTTGAAAAATGATTATCGATAACATAATTAACGTCCGTGACCCAATGAAGCAGGAAGCGGCTCTGCATTGAGCAGTAAGCAACACTGAACTGTCTGCGTGAGGCGTGAAACATGATCTGTGTGAGCACTGCGTACATTGGGAAGTTTAGCACTGAGTTTAAACAATATGCTTTTAACTTTACGTCATGGTTTAATTTTGATAATTTGTACAGTGCCAAAGCATGACTGGTTTTCTAACATAAAAACACAAATATTATTGTTTGTAAAATGACTATTTGAACTTTTGACTACTAAACATTTTGATGCATTTTTTTAACAAATTGAATGTAATTGCAAAAAGAAAACAAAACAAACAAAAAAAACACAACCATATGGCACACGTGTAATATATCCCAAACAACTGTGTTGCTTCTTTATTTTAAACTACAGTAAAGCCATGAGTACTATACTGCGGCCTGTGCACCGCATGGGGATAAATAGAGCTTGCAAGGAAAGAGTAACAGGTCTCGTTATCAGTGTTTCTTGGCAGCATTCCCATTTACTGGATGTTTGATACCATGGTCTTATTTTCATTTCATGGCTTTAGGGCAATACATTTAAAATGTATTATTGGCAAAAAAGTCTTTGTAAAGACTAAATGCCATGCTAGCTTCTTGTTACCAGTGATTCTAGTTTTGTCTGCAACGGTATACAAATGAATGTATTGTCTATTATGTGCTTTCAAAATAGTTAATAGTTTATAGTTTTAAAAAATGGTACATATTGGATAAATAAGGGTAGGTTGGGGCGCAGAGTTTCACCATGCTGAAAATATTATTATACACATGGTTTCCGACGGATATATATTTTTTTAAAAATCACTACTGCCTTCTTGTATACACACAGGTGGCGGAAGTTTTCTTTTACATTTTTTTTATTTCGAGTGCCCAATTCCACCCCCCCCCCCCAGTTTTCTCCCCAATTTAGAATATCCAATTTTTTTTTCTTCTCACCGCAGCAATTGCCTACACTGCTCAGCATAACCGAAGGTTCAGTGGACGTCCTCCAATATTACGACCAAGCTAGCTTCCTCTTCTACACCTCGAGAGTGGATGTCAGAGAGCTATCGGCCTCTGGAGGTGTTCATCTGAGCTCACAAAGTGCCTGGCCAGTAGGGTCCACTGTAGCGTGAAAGTCCCTTCCGGTTTTGCCTCTCTAGCCCGCTCCCTCTGAAATACCTAGTGAAGACCGGCAACTGTGCACAGCCAGGACACAAACCTGCACTATGACTCCACCTGCACACCACACGACCATGCTTTTACCAGTTTTTTTTTTTTTAAAAAAACAATATTCCTTTGGAAATCGTATGTATTATCAATATTTTTAACATTGGTGTTTTGCCCCAACTGGGCTTTTTGCCCCATCCCACTCGAGAAACTTTGTTCCTATAAGGTATGAATAGTTGGAAAATAGCATTTTCTATTCTGTATGTTATTCGACATTGCTACACTATAATAAATAAAACTGTTAATTATTATCATTTTTTTGGGAGAAAAAAAGGGAAGAAAGGATACACCTTGTTTAAAGAATATGAAACTATGGGCCGGACCAAATTAAAGTTAGCACTTAACGAACAAGGACACGAAAGCATTCGCGGTAACAAAACACAAGAAAAATTCCAAGCAAAATCTCGCGGAACCAAAGCAAGTCCTTTTTGCCCTTCAAAAAGCAGCTATCGATTGTTGACTACAAGTGGGTTGAGAAGGGGGATTGGTTTGCTATCGCCTGACCAAATCTACTCAATTCCAGCTATAAATCACATCGCAAGACTTTCGCAGGACTGGATTTTATAGTCAACTTCGAACTTGTCGAAAGCTATCGCATATTACGCAATTAGTGAAAAAAATAACACTAAACATCCTGATATTTGCAAAAAAAAAACAGTACATGCCTCAAGGCGCTCCACTGACCTCATATATCGAACACTTGCACACAACACTGAATAATTTAAAATGAACAATTTACAGTATCAAATATTAGTATATGTATTATTCCTATTATTATCATAATATGTTGTGTTTGTTGCACCCTTAAACAAAACACGCACAAGACTTCTTCAACCTATTTATTTTTTGTTTTTTGCCACAGTTCGAGTTAAATGTTTAATAAAGCAATACTATTATTTCTTTAATACGTACAAACAATAAACTATTTGTGTAGATAACAAAATTACATAATACCTATAAAGGTCATCTCAGAAGCATCAAGATGAAGTTTTTAAATTTGCTTTGGGTTTTCAACAGAATAATAATAATAATAATAATAATAATAATAATAATAATAATAATAATAATAATAATAATAAAATACAACTACCCGACTCTGCCCGTTTTTTTTTTTTTTTTTCACGGCACTGGATAGGATTTCATTTGACTTCTTATTGTATATAATATGTACCGGTACTGATCCTGGCCACAGTGTTACGTTGTGTTTTGTTTTGTGGTTTTTTTTTAAATCTTTGTTCTTGTGCAGTTACTTTACAGTCTTGTGTATAACAGAGCTCTGGGCAGCACCGTGCCAATTGGGTATGAGGATGCTTACATTGCATGGTGCTGACACAAGCCAGGGCACGGTATGGATTTTTACAAAAATCATGAAAACAATGTGGCGCACTTTCATGACAGTGACAGAACAATGCAGCACAATGCTGCTGACATCGTGGAAACAAGGTAATTGCCAAGTGTGTGTGTGTGTGTGTGTGTGTGTGTGTGTGTGTTTTCTTTCACAGTCATGTCCATATTTTTCAACATTTTACACATTAAAAATAAAAGCAGATAATTGTTATTAGTATTATTATTATTAAACATATTTTTATCATTATTACTACTAGTAGTAGTTGTATGTTATAGCAATCATTCACTTATATTCAAACGAAACAGTATTACAACACCCTTTTTTTTTTTTTCTACCCTGGCTGCCTGCCTTTTCACATGTTACTGCCTTGTTTCCGCCCCTTCTAAATGTCACAAATACCGGCTGGGGATTGGTCAACACCTGTTTTCATGTTGCTTTCAGCGGTCCCTCCTACTCCTGCAATACTCCTCTCCTCCCATTTGGCGGATTGGAAATGGCTAGTTTTGGTTTCTTGATAAAGAAAATGCGATATGGAAACTAGTGATATTATCGCATAAACACTCTTTCGCAGGAGCGATTGAGGTTTGATTTTGTCCGGCCCTATATTCGTGAAACTATATACAATTTTTTTAAACATTGGTGTTTTGACACCCTGGCTGACCTAACCCTCCCTCCCTCCCGGCGACGCTCGGCCAATTGAGCGCCGCCCCCTGGAAGCTCCCGTCCACGGTCGGCTGTGGAATAGCCTGGACTCAAACTCGCGACGTCTAGGCTACAGAGCGCATCCTGTACTCTAGCGAGTGCTTTTACTGGATGCGCCACTCGGGAGCCCCCCAGAAAGGATACACCTTGTTTAAAGAATATGAAATTATATTCATGTAAGATATTAACCCCTATTTTAATATTTAGCTATTTAATAAGCTACTAGGGATGTGCATTTTGGCTAAGTTTTATGAACATTTAAACTCTAGGCATTGTTAGTTTAAATTTGAGGTTAAATTAATATATATATATATATATATATATATATATATATATTTATTTTATTTTTTTCTGCTAAATTGTGTCGTGACTTTTATGTTCTCATATCTATAAGCTACTTCTTTGCTTACAAAATCATGCAAATACATTTTCCTTCTTTGAACATTTCGGTAGTCAAATAACTTTTTTTTTTAAAACAGTACTCCAAAAGGGTTGTACAAATTATATTTAATTCTGTAGTTTACAAGTAGGCTACGCACCATAAAAATGATTGCCCAGAAAGAAAAGAGTTTGTATAATTAAAGCGTCAAAAGCTGTTACAATATTTTATCATGCCATTTGAGATGCAATAATCTTATATTTAATATTAAACTCCATAGCAAAGGAAAGGTTTCAGTAAATAAAACAGGGAAAAGTACAACTGAATAATGTGTAAGCAGTCACACAAATGTTATAAAAATATGTTGTACAAATGTGTATTTGTGCAACATAGAAAAGCAGGACTATACATTTAGCAGTCTCAATACAATTAATAACTAAATGGTTTGCATTTTAGATATAAACAATTCACTTGGCTGGAGTACAGTTTGAAGAAGGAGAAGGCTTTCTGCTTCTACTGCCGGCTTTTTCCTGTTCTTGGCTCTGTCAGCAACCGTTCCTGTCTCACTTTCTCAATGGAGGGATTAAATGCACTTGGTGGCAAGGATCGTGGTTTGAAAGGTCAAGACATTTCCAAGGTACATATGATGGCCATCAGGACTCATCGTGAGTTTATAAAAAACAATACAATGGACTGCCAGCTCAGTGACGCAAACAAACAGCATCCTGACAGCAAAAGAAAAAGGTGAAAAGGGTGATGAAGTTCTGAAAGGACACCTGGACAAAGCTACAAAGAATGCCACATATCTGAGCCCTCAGATCGGAAATGAGATACAGGAGTACAGGAGGAACAGTGATCTAGGCAGAAATACAAGGTAAAAAAACAAAACAAGGTACGAGCATTTGAGTAACCTACTACTACTTTTGAGAAACATGGGCTTATTCTGAGTTGGTCAAGAGTATGATGGTGGCAGTAACATGAAGGGGAAGGTCCAGGGTGTCCAAGCAAGAATACATTCTCAGAATTCCAACTCCATCTCTACACACTGCTATGCCCACTGCCTGAACAGAGTCATTTTGAATGCTGTGTCAGGCAAAACAAGAAACAAAGTCGCTACTGACTTTTATGGCATTATTGAGCAGCTATATTATTGCACCATAGAGGGAAGTGCATTGACGCATGTACCTTTCATGAAAAAGCAAAAAGAGCTTGATAGTACCAGGCCACCAAGAGCACTTTTCAAATACCAGGTGGAGCTATAGGGCACAGTCTTTAAATGCTCTTCAAGACCATGTCATGCTTAAAGCTGCTGTTAGCACTCTAGAAGACATAGAGGAATCTACAAATAATGGAATACTCAGATGCGCTGGGATCACATGAGTTCATAACCATACTTAAATTCATCACGTGCCTGGTTGTGCTCACGCAAGTGATGGGTGACATAGATCAACTGAGCAAGGTGCTCCAGTCCTCCAACCTTGACCTCCTTAATGCTAACATGATCAGCAGCATAGAAAACAATTCAATCAAATGCTGAATCCCTTGCTAACACCATGGGCAACAGGGCAGAATATGAAAATAGATGATGTAGAGCAGGGTTTCCCAATCCTGGTCCTGGGGACCCCTGTGTCTGCTTGTTTCATTCCAACTGAGTTCTCAGTTACTAAATTGAACCCTTAATTGAACTATTCATTAGCTTAATTATACCGTTTTAATTGTTTTCAGCTTTTAACAGTTGGAGATTTCAAGTTAATGATACAATTTTATAAGTAACTTCAAATCGGCAACTTTTTTGGAAACAATATATTTAAGTTACCATAACACATCAAAGTAAAATTAGGGCAGCAGTGTGGAGTAGTGGTTAGGGCTCTGGACTCTTGACCAGAGGGTTGTGGGTTCAATCCCAGATGGGGGACACTGCTGCTGTACCCTCGAGCAAGGTACTTTACCTAGATTGCTCCAGTAAAAACCCAACTGTATAAAAATTGTATGTAAAAATAATGTGATATCTTGTAACAAATGTAAGTTGCACTGGATAAGGGCGTCTGCTAAGAAATAAATAATAATAATAATAATAAATAAAATTAAATGGACTGTTTAGTCTGTAGCATCAAGAAGCAAAATAGGTAAAACTATTCCTAAAATGTAACAAATGTTTTATTTTATATCTAGGGCTAGGCTATCTAATCCGTTAACAACGTAGCTGTTTTACAGCTTGTGGCATAGTGGCGGGTGGTCAAGGTCGGTCAGGGGCAGAAATAGCAAACTCCAAACACAGAACTTCAGTTTAAAGTGCCTTGGTGCACTTTTATTCAACAAAATAAATCCAAACTCTTCAAAACAAACAAAATATATCCCGTTGTTTGGCCTGGATTGAGCCCCAATATCTGCAGCCCTCAACACAGTTTCTGTCCTTCCAACCACATGTCGACAGAGCCCGGGTTCCTACGTCTTTGAATCTGCATTAGTGAGCTGATGATCCGGTGAACGGGTCTAAGCAACAGGGGCTGTCTGTGCAGTGCGGTTTGATCTAATCAAGCAGTGTTGCTGCTGAACTCTGTGGAGATGGGTAAATCAACACCCAGTAATAACACAGTCCACTTCACAAAGCAACACAATCCTGAAGCACTCTATAGTTTGTTCACAGTCCTGGTTCTATTTAGGCAGACTTATTTACTTTTTATTCCAGTCACTTCTTAGTACAGTCCCAACATAGCAGCTTGCTCCACACACACACTGCCCCCTCCTCGTTCTCGCGCCACCACCAATGCAATACCATAGGATGCAAGCAGGCCTGAATCCAAGAGTCTGCCTGAATCCCAATTTCTACCCCCCAAATGTTAACTTTTATTTCGGTCAAAATAGTGCAACTTAAATTTGAGTAAGTACGGTATTTAATGTATCTCTGATCCACACTTCTTAAGTAAAAAAAAAAAAAATCCTTATTCCCCAGTATTGAAAATCTAAATTCCAAGCTTCTAGAAAATCTGCCATCCCTAATCCCAGATTCTAATTTCTATGAGGTATATTCAACACAACTCAACAGGACCCTGTTAGCAAGTATTTACAGATGAATGAATGTTTTCTCAAAAGTAGAAGTGTAAATATGCATTGGCTTAGGTGTGTTACGCATGCTAAAAACTTCAAATGTATAGCCTTCAGCTTCTCATTGTAGTACTACTGTATAGTTTGCTCTATGTGTATTGTGTGACTGGTCTGGACATATGAGCTCCTTCATACAGTTCTTAAGTTCCTTCTCAATACAGTTGACTTGGAATTATCTTGATTATTATTTTTAAAGTTGTAATATAAACTATATCAATATTGAAAGCTTATTATTTATTTAATTTAGTTATTATTGCATGACTTTCCAATGAACTTGTTATCATAGTTTTAATCTACAGTTAATTGTAACACACACAATATCTGTGTTACACATTAAGTTTCAGCTTCACAATACAAAGCTTCCCTAAGCTTTACCTTGCTTGCACTATTTCTACTACCATGGTATACTTTTTAGGGATGATGACAAAAAAAGACGTTATTTTATATTATATATAAATATACTTTTTTTTGTTAACACATTGCAATCAATATTCAAATATAGTTATTTTACTGATCAAACTGGTTTACTTTATCATATTTTGTTTTAGTTAAAGAATTAAAAATAAATATATATTTAACAGTGCTTGCCTAGCTAGGTGAGATGACAAAAGTCAAATTTAGATACAGAAATGCTGTCCATATGTTTGTTTTTGTTTCTGAAAAATAACTAATGGTGTTTTGATCCTCTAATCTTCATTACATTTCCAACTAACTCTCCCTTTAAATTCAGAAATTCGCAGAATAGACAGATCTACTTTTTTCATGGTCTTCTAATTTCCTGAGGCAGCAGTATCACAGCATTTGTTTAGGAGTGTAATCAATATAGGTTAGCATATACTATAGCCTAGCAGAGCACACGGTTAGAGACTGGGGATCCTAACGTTGTTTTAGTAGATACATTTTATCTTTTAATTACACAGTTGTTTCACTGTGCATTGTAAAATGTTCTACCTGTACATACCAAATTGCAAACACGAGGCACACTGTTGGTGCTTTTTACTTATTAAAATCAGGGCTGAATAAAGAAAAGTAGTACTTTATTGGCCTTTGGTTTGAGAAAGGTAAAGAGGAAAGAATCCAGGTCTTGTCCATGTTTCATATCAACCCTGAGTAATCCAATCTTACTGATGTGGGACATCGCAAAAGAATGTGGAATTTCAACAGATATAAAAAGGAATGCTTTTTAATAAAAAAAAAAAAATAAAAATAAGTACTCAGCTTTTAACAGTATAAATTAGGTATTGCATATCTTATATTTAAATATTACATTTCTTAACCTTCTGTGACCTTTACCCAATTTAAATCACAATATTTGTTAACAGTGATGGAAATTGAAATGTGATTGCAGTGGAGTCATACTCATATCATTTTGCTGGCCAATAAATAAATAAATGAATAATTATAGATTTCTTGCTTTGACCTTATGGGTTGATGGATACAACCAATCCTCAACCTCAATTGTATTAAACAAGGGACAAGCAGATTCAGCATTCCTTACATCACTTCAAAATATCATCAAGGTCAGCAAACCTATATGCAGAGCTATGCAAAATCCAGCTAATTCTATTATAAAAATATTGCTGGACACAGCTTCTTTTAGAACTGAGAAATATGCAGCTATTATGTATGTGTAAGTATGTGTAACTTATGAATTGACACAACCCCTAAAAGGAAGGCACCAACTAAAATGTATTTTTCAGTTTAACCATTAAGATAAATACATTTTAAGAGTAATGAAAGTTTAAGTAACAGTGTTTTCCTTTCAATCTTGCTGAAACCGTAGATGTGCAGTGGGGATCACAGAGGTGCTGTAGGATTTTATTTTTGCCTAGACATAAATAACATTCATAATTGAATGCAGATAACTCTAAACATCTACTTCTGACCAAGAGATAATACACAATTGCACAAACCCATTAGAACTACCCTCCCAACAATCAACAATACAATTATTCCAAGCCTATTTTCTTTCTGGTGCCCGTATTCAACCATTAACTTTAAGACCCAGCTTTACAGTGTTGCGATCAATCAGCTTCAAGAAACCGGACAAGCTTAGATGAGCTGAATGACCTCCTCTCTTACGTTCTTATAAACTTAAGTCACAGGTCTTTTGCATTAGGAGTTTTATTAACGTTGGTTAAATAATTTATGAGTTATTAGCAGTGGAATAAGCATTGGATCTAGATTTACGAGAACACATAAGCTCCCTTTTGTATTATAAGCATACACTGTAGAAAAACGACTGCTAAGTTACCATGTATATTTGTGTACCAGAAAGTACAGCCAGCAATGAAGAACCTTGAACAAACACAAGCAATTAATTGCATAATTACAATTACACGCACAGAATCTATAGTTTAGAAATCAATTAACTTAATGCCTTAGGAAGTAGACACGCAATCCAACATCAAGTGTTTCCAGGCATTTTCATTGTTTAATTTTGTATTATACATGAAGTAATAGAGCAACATATTTATTGTTAACCACTTATGTACAGCATGTTTGCATTTAGGTTTACTTTGCATATGCATTTACCTGCTTGTGACAGAGTAGAGGCAGCCATATAACACACACACACACACACACACACACACACACCACACACCTGTGCACCCATGTACAAACATTATTTCCTTTGTAACTTTCATATCATGTGTCCAGGGCTCGATTGACAATTAATCATGCAATCACCACCTGGCCACATTCCACACTTTTCAATTCAAAAAATTAAACAACAATCAAACAATGTCATGTGGCTGTGCAAGGGTGGCTATCTTGGTTCCAAAATCCTTCACCAAGATGGCCCCCAGCCTCTGCTCTGCCACACTGCTGTTTGTAAACTTTATGCTAATAGTTTGTAATTCCGCAAAATAATAAATAGTATTATTTAGGCTGTCTAACAACAGAAGACATTATGGCTATGGTGGTACTATAATTTTGATTTAATCCAGGTCAGAGAGTGAAAATGCACTTCCAGTTACCCAAACCAAATCATTAATTACCAGTTTCTAATTGCAACAAAACCTGATTCAAGGGCATTACCTTCGTAGTTGATCTCGTCTCTATGGTACCATCTTGCCATGGTCAACTACCTTATAAATCACACTTCTCTATAGAAAATGCTGTTGCAAATATTTAAATATGTTTCAGGAAAATAAAAACCACTCAATAAATAGCCTCAGGTTAATCTACATATACAAGAATTTTTTAAACCCATAATCAGTATTCTAAGGTCCTCGAGTAAGCCTCAGTAAACTTACTTCACATTGTTGTGGTGATGCTGGCTTATAAATGTGTATGGCTATTTTAAATTGTTGGTCTATTCACGACAGGATAGTGCAACTTCATGTAAATGTAGTTTTTTTCCCTTCTTAGTTTTTGAATAATGGCAATTTTAAATACATCTGTTATCCTCTTGTCTTGCCAAACCTATTTTACCATTGCTAGAGTCCATTATTTACCCTATTTTCTTATAACTGGGCAATATTCACACACATGCATACTATTTTATTTTCCTGAATTTCAGCTCACCATTTGCAAGATTAAAGCTATTGCTTGGAAGCATACAATAGCTTGTAAGGGTGTGCAGAGAACCCCTTACTTGTACTCTAGTACTAGATTTACTCGAAATACATCACTAGAAGTGCATGGGGCTAAAAGTGGACATGTCTCTGGCCTTGATTTGTGACCATACAGTGTTTTAATGTTTACCGTAATTTTGAATATAGTCACACACCGGTGCAAAACGCGCTCCAAAGCAATCCACACACTTTGTGTCATTCTTGTAATGAGTTTGTTATATTATACACACCTATGGACAATGCTCACTGTTTTCGCCGCCCCAATATCGGTTCTTAAAATTGCAATGTTGGACCAGGTCCGACATAGGACCGCAAAGGGTTAATGAAAATTACATATCTGGTTAAATGTAAGGTGCCCATATGGCTCCGTGTCCAGTGGGACGGTTTGGGACAGTATAGGCTTTTTAACTCACAACCCAATGCATTCTGGTAAGTGTAGTCCTGCTTCTCTTAAAGAAAAGAATGGTACCTGAGACAGGTAAAACATACCAGAATGCATTGGGTTGTGAGTTGAAAAGCCTGAACTGTCCCAAACTGTCCCACTGAACACAGAGCCATATGGTCATCTTAGTTAAATGGAGCTATATACTGATTATTTTGTATTGCATTTGAAACCGAGTAAAATGTCAACAGTATATTTGAAAAGGGCTAATAAATTGCTACAGTATAGTGTAGTATTTGATATGCTGCCAAATTCAAAACACAAGCTCGTTGGATTTCACAATTAGAATACGTGTATGAGTTTAAAGATTGTGCTTTTCATATCACATAGCTGTTCTCATATACTTTTTTCTAACATTGCTAATGAAAAAGCATTAAAAACAAAATCATTATTTCACTGAGTTTTATGATCGCCCAGATGCATTGAATTTTACATTAAAATAAGACTATGTAATCAAAACTATATATCACTTAATTCTGATAATTTTATATATATATATATATATATATATATATATATATATATATATATATATATATATATATATATATATAATAAACATTTAAATAACTGATTTAGTAATTTTTTTCTTTGAAAAATTAAAGTATAATCATTTGCACTGTCGAGCACTCGCACAAACTGAAGGACTAAATATACTTTTAACCCTTTGCGGTCTATTTATTCAGCACGTCTCAGGCGTGTCAGGTCCAATTTATTTTCACAAAAGTTTTTTTTTCACAGTAAAGCAGGTTTAAAAGGCACTGCATATCAACAGGACACTCAGTACTGCATCTCCAGCACCGCCCCACCCCTCGTTCGCTATATTTTTCAAATAGCTCGTAATAGTACATACCGATAAATCATCTCTTGATCGCTCGTTTATCACCAAACTCCTCAATAATGCGATCCAAGTCGTTATTTTATTATTATAACATCTCAAAAAGCTCTGCAAATGTCTGTTGTATTCTCTGAGCGCTGGATGCGGAAGCAGCTATCTTGTTTGTTTATGTCCGTATTATCTATGTGGTGTCGGGTCTATCAGTATTCATGAGATACGCCCATTTTTTTTCTGGCTTCTCTCGGCTCCTATCGGTCTCACTGAGCCATTGAATGGTTTTCTCGGCTTTTTCCGGAGAAAAAATGACTAGAGACCTGTTTTTTGCGTCTTTTTGATGATATAGGACAGGGTCCGACATTGGACCGGAAAGGTAAAATTGCGATGTCGGACCAGGTCTGACATAGGACCGCAAATGGTTAAAAAGTATATTTAAATAAATGATATACTTTTAAAAAAGCTGTGAGAAAATCCCTTTATTCAAAGTGAAAGTAATATATCGCTGAAAAAAAAGTCTGAGTTGAAAGTTCCATCTGCCTGACCTTATACAATACAGAATGATGCTGAACTCCACTATGTCTGAGATTGTGTCACACTGGTTCCTTCTTCCTTTCCCTTTGTGTACTCATGTATTACTCGTACTAGGAATAAATGTCCATACTCGTTAAGAATACTCGTTTGTACTCATACTCGGGCACACCCCTAGTAGCTTGCCCCATACTGTTTAGAAAAAAAGGAGACTTACTAATCCAAACCAGTTGGGATGTTCACATTAATGATTTGTTCAGAAATTGATTGCATTCTGCAGTTTATCAATACCAGGGGTGTGGAATGATACCAAGATCCAATAATCCCTTGTATTGTAGGTTAAACTATAGAATCTTTAGACCAATTTCTGTTTTTGTTTAATGCATTTAACCATTAAGATACATTTATTGATCTTAATGGTTAAACTGTAAACTCACACTTGGACCATTGGATGTTTATAGTATGGAGTGTGCTGATACTCATAGTTTCTGAGTAATTACCTTTAAGTATTTGTCAGCAGGTATTGAATAAATCAAAACACATATTTATGAACCCATTTGCAGCCTCCGTCGGCTATGTTTGATTCTCCTAACGGTTGTTTTGCGCAGTGGTTCCATTTTACCCTGCGTAACCATTGCAATCCGTCATCAATAAACACCAAATTTAGCATGGAGACAGTCAAGGCCTTTGAAGACCAGATAGACTTGTCTCCATCTACCTACATGACTTGATCAGACAATCACCTTTGAAAAACGCCGACTGGCTCTGTCATTCTGAGTTAGAAGAAAATGTTTTGGCTAAGCAAACATTTATTTTTCTACATGCAAGTAATTACTTTAATGTTATTATAAAGTTTAGAAATGTGTTTATTTGAAACTATATCCATGTATAAAATCCATGTAATCTCCAGTAGCTTTATATTCATATTCTGTCTTGTTCTATATGTGATTTTCTTACATAATAATCATTGGAAATGATAGTAATTTTTTTTTTTACCGTGTTTTTCTTTCATTACGTTAGTGTAATGATGAAATTGACTGCAAATAGAAAATAAGAACTTGGAAGCAATGCTGTGCTATGTATCATTTGTTATTCTAAATCGTTATTATATCTGAATAAATATCTTATATTATATCTAATCATTGAACATAACAGTGATTGTATTTGTTTTATACTGTGCTTTTCTTTCATTACGTTAGTGTAATGCTGAAACTGACAAAATGTATACTGACATACAAATGTAGGCTATACTGCAAATAGATAATGAGATTTGGAAGCAATGCTATGTTATGTATCATTTGTGTTTCAAAATTGTTATTATATCTGAATACATATCTTATTTTCTGCATAATCATGGAAAATAATAGTGACTGTATTTGTTTTATTCGTTTTTTCTTTCCTTATGTTAGTGTAATGCTGAAATTGACAAAGTTTAGTATAAATTAGGATGAGATGCTGTTTTATATTCATCATTCTAAATCTGTATTATGAACGGATATATAAAGTGGGAGGTGATGTTTTTTATATATGTATACAGTATGTGTGTATTTATTGATATTTATTTTGTTTTACTTCTGTAGTATAGATCTTCATTGTAATTACTACAGCAAGGTGTTTATATAGAGGCTGTGTGGTCCAGTGGTTAAAGAAACAGTACTTCTTGTATGTTTCAGAAACTTCCAATTATTTTTTAGGATTGAAAATGTAATACGTGGGGCTCCCGAGTGGCGCATCCAGTAAAGGCGCTCCGCGCGGAGTGCAGGATGTGCCCTATAGCCTGGAGATCGCAGGTTCGAATCCAGGCTATGTCACAGCTGACCGTGACCGGGAGTTCCTAGGGGGCGGCGCACAATTGGCTGAGCGCTGCCCGGGTAGGGAGGGCTTAGGTTGGCAGGGGAATCCACGGCTCACCGCGCATCAGCGACCCCTGTGGCTGATAGGACGCCTGTGGCTCTGCAGCGGAGCCGCCAGATCTGTGTTGTCCTCCGGCACTATAGGTCAGGTGGCATTGCTGTGGATCTGCAGTGCGAAAAATGACTGCTTGGCAGGAGCACGTTTCGGAGGACGCGTATTCCAGCCTCCGTTTCCCGAGTCGGCGGGGGGGTTGCGAGTGGTGAGCCGGGGATACAGATAATAATTGGGCATGCTAAATCGGGGTGAAAACCGGGGTAAAATAATTGGCGACGACTAAAAAAAAAAAAAAAAAAAAAAAAAAATTATAAGACAATGGTTTGGGAAAAAAATAATACAAAATATAACTACTGTCTGAAATACGTTGTAGCACTTTAAACACATAGAGCTAAAAACAGTCATAAAATGCTTGGCTGTGGAGTTACAACTGTGACAAAAACTGTTGGCTGTAAAGGGGTAAATGAAAGGTAAGACAAATAGCCGCTTAAAAAAATATAAATTAGTTTTTGTTTAATTATGACAGGTTCTATATTAAATAACACTTCATATTGTTATTGATAATTGTGTAAACAAAGAAAACTTAGGGACCGCATTGTTTTGTGTTGAGTAATTAACATGTTTTAGTCCATTTAATTAATACTTAACATTGTCCAACATCTTAAAGGTAACTACTCGGAAAATACGAGTTTCAGCACACCTCTGTTTTATAGCATGGATCAAACACACGCAGGAGGTGGAAGAAGATGATGTAATGCAATTATAATACAATAGATTTTATAATAAGTTTAAAACAGTTATCTTTTTATGATTGTGTAGGTTTACACATTGCTTCTTACTGCTGGCTTGTTGCCTGGACGGAGTTACTTATCATATTACTTGTTACATTATTGGCAGGTATTTAATATAGTGGGTGACAGTGCTGAATATTGTGATGTTCTGCATGGTATTGTACCAGTATCACAGAACACTAATCTGTACTGTACAAAACGTAAACTGCCTTTTGTAGACCTATTTCAACTTTTTAAAAAATAAAATAAACTGAAGCAATAACAAACTACATTAAAACATTAATTACAAAAATGCATTGTAATGCATTATACTGTAGTTATTTAAACACCATTTACCATAGCCTACATGTGTAACTGTGACAAGGCCAGGAGCAGCAGCAGCTCGGACGCTCCAGGGGAGACGCACTGTCAGCCAATTGCTTGAACCTTGCAAACTGCCTTTGTGATTAAAGGGCTATTCACACTACAGTGTTTATTAACTGTGTTTTCTATGGTAAAAAATCAAACCAATGGAATAGAATACTACCTTTCACACTTGAGCGTAATCGCTGTGAAAAAATAAGCGAAATTCGCTGTGGAAAAAAAAGTTGAAACAGGTTACATTTTTGGATGAAAAACGCAGTGATCACCACCCTGTCCTGCTAAATTTGGATATATTCTGAAGGCAATATGGATCGGGTGCAAGCTGCTACATACTTATTGCTCCGAAGAAGAAGAGAAAGAAAGAGAAGAATGTGGATTCACCCTATAATAGCGAGCAACGCCCTAGGGGAGTACCAGCATCTTGTGCAAGTGCTGAAATATACTGAAAATATTTATATAATCTCAACAATGTTACTGGCATTTGTTTAAACAAAATTAGAAGTACAGACAGGACTACCAAACACAATCATTTCGATGCATCCTGATGTGTTTTTTTTTTTTTTTTTTTTTAAATGGCATTGTCAATGCAGATGTAACGTCAGACAGCACAGGCAGTACACGTATACTAACATATATGATTGACATAAAACCATTTTAGATAGTATAATTTGCTGTAAATACAATGCCACTTACCTGTGTATGCTACTGGATATAATTAGATATGTGATTTTGTTTTGTAGTTCAGTCTATATTTAATAATGAGCCACGGTATCGCATGGCATGCACTTTCTAGAAGCTACATCCAGACATTTAATGAAAACCTGTAGTCAAAACAGTGTGTTTATTTTAACATACCAATACTGCTTACTTTCCTATTACCTTATATTTTCCCATAATTTCTGTTTGTATTCTTTAGAGAGATTTCTTGTTCTGCTTATCATAAAGAACAAGATATTCTGCACTGCTATAATCAGACGTTCCCCCATCTTGCCTGTGATATTTGACGAGCAAGTCTGAATATAAAAATAGCAGCGAAACGTCAGGCATAGTGTGAATAGCCCTTAACACTTGTAAAAGCCTATGATTTGCCTTGGCTTTTATTTTTTAGAGCTTTTTTCATTTATTTTTAAATGTATGATCATTTCATTTTAAATATGAAGGCATTTATTATGTGTTAACCTTATTTTGTCCCACTGTGCAAAAGGGCTGTATAGGGGCAATGTGTTTATTATCATCTGAGGCTGTGCATCATACACAGAACCTCTGATTTTCAGTGTTTATTAATTTCATTTTTCTGTGTTTATTTTGAGCTATTGTCGAGTTTTATGAAGACACCAATATATTTTTTTGGGGGGGGGCTTTTGCTTTTTATATACTGTACTTTTTTATTGGTTATTTCCCAAATTCTTGGGCGATTTCTCCTGGCACAATATGTATAGAAACTTTACAGTACTATACTTGCACACTACCTTCTTTCCTTTGCTGTCTTCCATAATTAAATCCTTATGGGCACGGGCATATTCTTCTGAGGTTTTTGCGTGTCTAGGCAATTTTTAAAATTTCGTCCACAATATGCAATTCATAAGAACATAACAAAGTTTACAAACGAGAGGAGGCCATTCGGCCCATCTTGCTCGTTTGGTCGTTAGTAGCTTATTAGCTACTGTGTCAGCTTCAATAACATTAGTGTGTACAATCCTCTGCGGAGTCTCCAATAGAAATATTGGAATTTGCTGCCACTCAGTAGTTTGGATGGGTTTAAAGTATTCAGAACGAATCAATGCGAGATACAAGTTAGGAAGGAGTGAAGTCAACATGAATTGAGTAACCATTTCCAGTGTTTTTCCGGTATTTGCCCACGACTTTACCTAACATTCTGTTACAAGGTGTTTTTTTTTTTTTCATTTTTTTAAATATTTGTCAAAATCGGTTATTTTTGGTTATTAAAAATATACCCCACTCAAACTCAAACGCATCAATTTTCAGTTTCTTTAATAAAATGTTTCACTAAAAAGTTTAACATGCTGTGTTGAAGTGAGGATGTCCACATGAAGATTCTGGCAATGTAGAAACCAGGATGCAGTTGGATCCGAAAATTGTGAGAAGAGATTTAATTTTACGCCCATTACCGCCCGTGTATCTATCACACTACATTTTTTTTTCTGCCCACCTCATCGTATGACTATGGTGTACTGTAGTAATTAATCTAAGCATAGAAGAAGTTATTTCATGTTTTTCCTAAGATCATGGTACTCTGATTAAGGTTTGATATTTATGTAGCTAGTTAATCATACTACGACTACGACTACTAAAAAGGAAGTCATTGTAGACAAGAAGAATATGCATTCGTGGAAGCATAACTGTACAGCAGTTTTATATTTACAATAACTTTTTTGGTTCATCACTGAATAAAACCATAACGCTGTGAAAAATAACTGGCAATGTCATGTTGCTGGTTTGTTTGGGTTTGTGGTCGTTAAGCCCATTGCTAGCAAATGACGCATTGACATCAGAAGCAATGTCTACACACTGTCTGCCTTCTGAAAGCTGTTTTCTTTATGTAGAAAAAAAATAGTGCATGATTGACATCATTTAAAATATATTGCCAAAACCCAGGTTTATCAGTTTTAAAAAAACAAAAAATCTATTTTTCTAAATAGGTCTTCAGGGGCGTTTTTTCAGTTATTATCAGTTAAAACCGAAAACTTCAAGCCCTAGTGTGACAGAGAAAGAATGAATCCTGGTTATAAATCTCCCTCCCGACCTGTGAGGGCGCTGTGTAAAGGGAACAGTGTGCCCTGGACTGGATGGTTTTGCAGTTCATTCCAGGGCCAGACGGAAGCCGATTATCCAGGAAGGCGGCGAAGTCATAATACCAGAAGTCATCACCTTAATGCGGTAGGTGATGAGTCTGTCATGGATTGGAGGATACGTGGTTGCACTCGATACCGAAGGGTGACTGAGGGCATCAGGGGATGTGACAAAGCAATCTGTGCCTGATGTATAATTATTAGCTGGCTAACACCTGGGAGTTGTCGCTGTTAAACCAGCTTTCAACCCGGATTACCATACTGCACTGGTCACCCTTTATCGTGTATTCTCCACTGGCACTGGAGCACTGTGCCTGTACATTGCTTGTACTTATTATTATTTTGGGACTGAAACCCTGTATTGTTTAGCTGTGCAAATACACCTTGCTGGGTATTCGCCAGCACCATTATTTAAAGTCCAGAAGAGCCAAATAAAGCACTCTTTAACAGTGAACATTGTTTGGACTGTTTCTACTGTGCACTGCATCACCTCTACACCTGTGCACTACAAACCACTTTGCCACACCTAGTAATATTGCAGATTTTTCATCAAGAATTATTATTATTATTATTATTATTATTATTATTATTATTATTATTATTATTATTATTATTATTTATTTCTTAGCAGACGCCCTTATCCAGGGCAACTTACAATAGGGCAGCAGTGTGGAGTAGTGGTTAGGGCTCTGGACTCCTGGCCGGAGGGTCGTGGGTTCAATCCCGGTGGGGGGACACTGCTGTTGTACCCTTGAGCCAGGTACTTTACCTAGATTGCTCCAGTAAAAACCCCAGCTGTATAAATGGGTAACTGTATGTAAAAAATAATGTGATAATTGTAAGTCGCCCTGGATAAGGGCGTCTGCTAAGAAATGTATTAATAATAATAATAATAATAATAATTGTTACAAGATATTACGTTGTTTTTACATACAATTACCCTTTTATACAGGGTTTTTACTGGAGCAATCTAAGTAAAGTACCTTGCTTAAGGGTACAGCAGCAGTGTCCCCCCTCCACCTGGGACTGAACCCACGACCCTCCGGTCAAGAGTCCAGAGCCCTAACCACTACTCCACACTGCTGCCCTAATTACTTACATCTCACTAAGCATTAGGTTCATTCCTGGGGTTGGAAACACCTGGCAAGGATGTGAACCACCCAGCTGCTTATCCCGTGTCAGTAGTGTGCATCTGCAAAGTTGATCACGTCTTTTCAATGTGCTACACTAAATCAATAGGCAGAATATACACTACTATAGCCTGCAGTTTTGTTTTTCACCAGCAGATGGCAGCAGGCCCTAAGAAATGTGCTTGACAGACCGGCCCATCCATAGAAACAATCTCAACAGCCAGTAAAAAGAAAATGCAACTTGCAGCACAAAGAGATTGGCTAGTAGTGATGAAGAGGAAGAAGATAGCGATTTTCAAGTTGTATAGATTTGGAGAGTGGCAGTGACAGTGATGACAGTAGCAGTGAAAGTCTGGTATTCACTGAAAACATTGAATTTAGAATGTGAGGATGTGGACACGAATTGACGAGGAGAATATTATCCCCGCACAGGGAAAAAGGTGTGCAAACAAACCACGATTTGGTGCAAAGGAATGTGAAGTTGGACTGTGCCTTGAACCATGCTTTGAAATCTATCAGACAAAAAAGAACTTCTAAAAAGTGATATGACTGCATAATGACTTTTTGCCACACTGTTGTTATTCTAATGAATGATGCACTATTTATAATTATATAATGCTGCCATTGGAAAAAAAATGTGTTATGTTGTTATTGATATTGTTATAATGCTACAATTGTAAACAAATTGTAGTTATTTTGTTATTTAAGTTCTATTGATGACTGATCATGTTAGTAAACCAGTAGGTACCAGTTAATAAACTAAGTGCCGGAATGTCAGTAACATAGATCCCCTGCCACGGCTGTAAATATTAAATTAAGAGATATTTATTAATGGCATCAGTGTGGAGTAGTGGTTAGGGCTCTGGACTCTTGACCGGAGGGTCGTAGGTTCAATCCGAGGTGGGGACACTGCTGCTGTACCCTTGAGCAAGGTACTTTACCTAGATTGCTCTAGTAAAAACCCAACTGTATAAATGGGTAATTGTATGTAAAAATAACGTGATATCTTATAACAATTGTAAGTCGCCCTGGATAAGGGCGTCGGCTTAGAAATATATAATAATAATATCAACAGTATGTACAGAATAGGAAGTGGTAATGAGTAGTTTAATGAAAGTTGGGTACGTGTTAATTAAGACCTAGACACATTGTTAAAAATGATTTATACCAGAAGCATGGATATATCTAGTTATTTTTTTTCCCACTTAAGTGGAATAACATGCTTACTGGGACTAGTTTCAAAATGTGTCTTTCTTTACATTCCAATCCAGTGGTGCACTGCTAAAATTCAGGATGGAGCTGCTCTTCGGTAGTTCAAACAATACTGCCCCCAATACGTGTTTTATAACAACTTTAAAATGTCTGAAATTATTTCAGATTTCTACTGTTTTGATTTGGACCGAGTTTGGTCCAGAAATGGCAAACTGAGCTCAAGGTTCTGAAAAGGCCATAAAAAGGGTTTGAAATGAATCCGCGTCGAAGCACAGTCTTAAAAATTAAAGTAAAGATCCGCCAAGTAAAATAATCCCTGAATTAAATGATATAATATAAAAAAACATTTACAAATTGTATTGCAATTTTTTTTTATAAACAGAATATTGAACGTTCATTCGTGGTTATACACATTTTTTATTCGCCATAGATCACAAACAATCCTTCAGTATCCTTTATTTACTGTATATGAAATAACTTCTTCTGGTCTCGAGATACATCTAACATACAGGTGTACAAACATCTCCATATATCCCCAAAAACTAATACTCAGAATGCAACCCAATGTTTATATCAAGTTTCTTCACAATTTAATAATTGGTTTTCCAGACCTCTGCAAAAATGCAAATGCAAACATTATATCCCTGCTGCCAGGGATTTCATCCCCTGTGGAGGATAATAAAGCTTAACTAAGATTACAAGGGTAGGAAGTTTGTATCCCATAGTTAAAATGAACTGTAAAAAAACAGATTTGAGCAGAAAACAGAAATTCAGCATTAAGTTTTCAGTGGAATAATAAAATAAAATGAGTAATGAAATGAAAGCAAGTTATTTGGGTCTGCCATCGGTTGGGGGGTTGGTATCGTGTGGGGTAGTGTTTGTAATTTTTGTGTTTAGTCAGCAGGACAGTTCTGCTTTTGGCATGGCAGAATGCTGTTGAAAAGCCACTGTTAAGCTTTGTTGTTGAGATCAGCCTTAAATAAAAGTAGTGCAGGTACCTTGTGTAAAACAGTAAAAACGCCTAACCTGTTTCTAAAATAAATTATACACTCTCAGGGCTCTAAATTGGCCAAAAAAGGGTAAGGCCAAAATGCCTTTCAGTTCAATAAATGTGTAGAGGGCACCGAGGCCACTAAAGTCAAGGCAAAGTGTAGGAGGTTGTGTAATTTTGCTTAGGATTCATATATAAAGCAAATTATTAGCCACAGAAAGAAACAACAAAGTTTGACTGCCAGGACATTTTTAATTGTTTGAACTGTCCTATGTGACTACTGGCCCAAGTAGGGTTGCCACCTGTCCAGGGTTGGAATGTGTATCCGGGTGGCAGGAATTAACAAGCCTGGATGTCCTAATGTCCGGTTTCAAGTGAAACACATTAGAAACACCAACATTTCTTTAATATTTTCTTTTGACATACCGTATAACGGGAAATTTTGCTGTGGAATTTTTTTTGGCTTTATTGGCGGCTTTGATTGGATCGCCAATGATACTTCCACCAATCAGAGTGTGACATACAGTGAGCGATCGCACCCTCTGACAGACTGGTATGCATTACAGGTTAAAGAAGTGCTGGACAAGGGAAAGAATGTGTTGGATATAAACTCAGAAATATCGTTCCCGTGTGTAACATACAAAATCCAGAGGTCCTGTGTTGCATTTATGGGTGAGCTGACAAAACATAAACATACCTTTAATGATAATAAACACTGTAATACAATGTAGAAAAGTATTTCCTACCATTTTGGTTTTGTTGTGGTAAAAATAAGGATGTTAAAACAAGGAGATAAGTTAGTTACAGTAAATCTTTTTTTTTTTTAACCAGAAAGAAAAAAATTCTAAATTACTGACCTGAAAAATTGTCAAGTTTTGCACATTTGTACGTCGATTGTGCAAGCCCTATTTCTGAGATGGCATTCTTATGAGCAGTACAAATCCATGTGCTTGAAAGGGTAGTGTTTGCTGCTGTTACTCCACTCCCCCTGCTGATATGACTTAATGATGCAAATCACGGAATCATGCTATTGTTTGGATCTAAACCCTTCCTAATTTGGTGTGTAAACATGTCTCTAGTTGCTATAGTGGAAAGGGCACTGCAGCCATAATTGCCATGAATTGACATATATTTTGATGAGCATTGCTGCCATTGAGAAGGGCAGCCAAGGGAATTGCCTCCGTTAATTTTCGAGCCCTGCACTCTGTCTGAAACTTACAAATATTTTTTTTTCAAAATGTAATGTCTTATCTGTAATGTTATTACATTGAAAAATCACCAACAGGAAGTATATGAAGACAATTCTAAAGCAAAGTAGTGAGAAAGAAACATCCCTGGAGGAAATGTGACTACTTCAGAGAATCAACAGTAACTCTCAGTTGAAGATAGATTTTAGGAGGAATAAGAATGAAATGCTTTGTATGCACATTGTGAGGACAAGTTTGTTTAATGCTGTCAATGAGAATATATTTAAAAAGAGTAACGACTAGAAAATTATTTGTAATAAAACTGCTGTGAATAGAATAACTGTGCTTTTATTTAAAAACATTCATGACTAAGAGATGTGTATCAAGGGACTTTTTCATGTAATAAAACTGCTGTGAACAGAATAATTGTGCTTTTATTTAAAAACATTCATGACTAAGAGATGTGTATCAAGGGACTTTTTCATGTATTTCTGCTCCAAACAATGCAATTGTTTTATACAATGCAAACTTGCCAGCATTTTAGTATACCCTGTGCAAATGTAATTTTAAAAGATCAGGAATGTCATATAGAGAGAGAGAGAGAGAGTGAGAGTGGAGGAGGTCGTGCATATGTATGTCAAAATTCACATTTTTCCATATACCTGGAGAACTGTGTCCACCTGTTTGTCACACATATTTGTGATTTAACATTTCATTGCTAAATCTTATACAGTAGCTTTCATTTTTAATGTACAGCCATGGCAGGCGCTGTATGTTACTGACATACTTGTTGATATTGTAAACATATGGCTAGTTCAAGAGTAGCGGTTTGTAAAAACATCTGTTAGTTCATGGCCTTAACCAATACTAAGTATCTAAAGGGTTAAAGCAGTTAAAAATTCAACACACTAAAACCACATTTTTCAAGTTTTTAAATCTGTCACGGTAATATTGCTGCGTTATGAAATACAAAATGACATAGTTCATCCGTTAAGTCAACCAGTATCTTGGGCATGTTCACATTTTTGAGAGACAGGAATACAATGTTGCAGTAACAACATTTTTAGTTTGATGGTTTTTAATCCAAACCACATGGTTGACTAACTATGAATCCTGCTTATATATTTACATAAGCAATTACAGGTGCTCATTGGTGTATTTCTGTTTACAGGTGCATAGCAGATTGAAATATGTAGCGTGAACTCACAGAGGGATTGCATACCAGTATTTGTGTTATAAAAATGTCTGGTCCTAGAATAAAACAAAAATCCAAGAAGTTCAGTTCTCTGATGTGACAACAGGTTTTATCATAATTATCAATCCAAACATGAAATATCCTTTTGGGATTTTACTGACAAAAAAAGGAATTTTGGATTGGTCAATATGAGTTTCCTAATCTCTGGAAAAGGACCTTGAGGGGAGCTTGGAGATGGTTTAAATTTAGACATAATGGCAGCATACCTCAGCTGGACTGAGTTACAGGAAGGAGTCCCACAAAGAAAAATTAGACAGACTGAATCCATTTATTTTGAAGTGATGAGGAATATTGTATATTTGAGTAAAGACGAATTGAGACGAAAGTTGTGTGTCGTGTTTATATATCATGTTGTACAATTAGAAATGTAACATTTTTTAAAGACAATAAAAAATAGTATGTGGCATGTTGAAAGTATATACATGTCCGCAGGGGTTCATGTGTGCCGATCGCAGCGGATCCAAGATCCTGTACCTTTTTGTCTGACAGGTGAGAATTATACAGTTTGCAATGAACCGTATGGAAAAAAAGTTATTTTGTGTTGCAAAAAAGAACTCTATGTACATAACATGTAAAAAAAACTTTCCTATTCCATGACTTGAATGACAAACATGTTCTGTAATGGTATATTTTAGGATGTGACATCAATGGGTAAGAAAATATGCTTGTCGCTCCTGTTCATCAGATTAGTCGGCCTGTCACTGGTGTTGTTCAAACCTGAATATTATATTAAACAGGGCTAGGCAAAGGTCAGCAGCAGCTACCAACACCAGCAATAAGGCATGAAACCACAAGCACATGAGAACTTGAAGCGCATATATGGAAGCTACTGTAAATTGGGGTCAGTGGAATATGGTAGAAGAAATGCTAGCCCTTTTCCTTAATTATAAGAATCGGTGCCTTTTTGTTTACAAATTAACCCCTGCACGTTACTGCCGCTAGTAAGAAATTATGGTAACATTTTTTTTTTTCTGTTTGAGGTTTGTCAAAATGTTAAAAAAGCGAATATTTAATACCAAAAAAAAAATATATATATATATACATATATATATATATATATATATATATATATATATATATATATATATATATATATATATATATATATATATATAAAAAAATATAAAAATAAAACAAAATAATAATTTCACGGGACTCTAGCTATAAACATTAGGGTTCTGGTATTAGGAACCCCCATAGTTTAAAATTAAAATTACTCAATCCTAAACTTATGATATAGAAAATAGTCAAATTCATTAAAAAAGCAATACACACTGCAGATATCGTAACTATCTAATTACAAAACATAAACATTGTACAACTCTTTGACTCCATGATTATAGTTTTAGCCTTAAATCTGTTGCTGATAATTACGGAACCATCTGGAAAGGGAGCATATGCACCAGTTTACGTCCTACAAATATGTATTGTCATAATCAAACCTAATGTAGAACCAGATTAGCTTTATGGTTTGCTGCTGCTTAAAGTAATTAAGCTAACTAAATCACTGTGGTGAATGTTTTCAATGTTAATTACCCTTACATCCAAGGTGCCATTGTCACAATGCTGGTGGATATTTTGTTTAAATATGGTAATAGAAGTAGGTCAATAATATTTAATTGTTTGTAGAATTATTCTGTCTGATAAATTATGAATATATTTTAATTCCCTGAAATTAATAGTTAATAGCCAGGGATATAGTAAAGATGTTCAATACAATGCAACAGTATGTTGAAAAATATAAAAATATTGTATTAGTTGTGTTCCTTTCTTTCTCAAACTGCCAATTTTACATCTAATTTCAACCACTGTAGCAACACTTGGTGCATAAACCTAGTTAATCTGGTGTAAGATAACTGGAATGAATCCTTAAATAATGTCTAAAGGATGAATTAACAAGTATAATCTCTTTTATGTTAGACAGCTAAGTGGTTTCTCTAAAACGTTTAACTTCCTGACAATTCCTGTATGCAAAGTTACACAAGTAAAAATTAAATCTTTCATAATTGTGATTGTGTAAACACAACCATTTCAGCTCAAGAACATTTACTCTCAGACATGACCTTGACCTTGGGAATCTGGCCTAGGTCATAGAGCATCCTGTCATTGACCCTGGTCTTGATTTTAAAGGCTCCTGGGCTCAACCTCAAATTGGACTTCAGAAGCCTTAGCCACAGCCTTGAATCCAACCCTGGAACATGGTATGTCAGTTTATTTTAAAACACTTTTCTGATGCCAGCCTTTTAGAGCACTCTTCGTAAAGACATGCTATATTTTTGACAATAGGGATGGTTGGTACAACAAAAAGAACTGTGACGCAAATAACAAGTTGACAAGAAGCAGCTGATACTGCTAGGATCTTGTCATTTCCGTGACAGATCTCAAAATGATCTGTCTTTTTAGTATGGGCTGTGTAAATGGCAATATACTTTTGTGCAGTATCAAATGTGTTTTGAACTTTTCGGCCACCTTATAAAACACAGCTTGCAGATGACGTACATACTCAGGGCCAGTGTCAGCACACGGACAACCGCCTGGGGCCCCAGACACCAGAGGGGAGGGCCCACACACACACAGAAATTAAATTGCAAATATGAGTTGATCAGTGGCAGCTAAGCCTACGTGTAACTTTGTAAAAGTAAAAAAAAAGCTTACTTTACGTCATGCTTTCCAAGGTCTAGTGTTTGCTATTGGCTAATGTAGCCTCACAATGGGTGGGATTCTGTGTGTCTTCAACCTGTCAAGTTTTAATGCATTTGTATTGGCTACACGATGCAAGTTTGCGGCTAGCCTCTACCACTCATAATTAGATTTAATCTTGATGTATCTGTTGCCAGGCAGGTTATGGGTCAGATGTAACTACTTGCTTATGTTTCGATTACCATACAGTACATTGTAGATATTTTTAATTCATACACCATTTTGAGGAAAAAATAACAATAAAAAATAACAATAAAAGGTAATCCAAAGCCTAAACTGGACCTTCTTCAACAGGGAGGACCAAAACAAAATTGCCTTTTTAATTGCTCATGGTATGAAAAAACTAAATGGTTGACTATGAGTATTTGCTGTTTGGTTTTTCAAACTGGCTCTTCATCTTCCCAGTGGATTTCTGTGGGCAGCAGTGTGGAGTAGTGGTTAGGGCTCTGGACTCTTGACCAGAGGGTTGTGGGTTCAATCCCCAGTGGGGGACACTGCTGTTGTACCCTTGAGCAAGGTACTTTACCTAGATTGCTCCAGTAAAAACCCAACTGTATAAATGGGTAATTGTATGTAAAATTAATGTGAAATAATGTATAATGTGATATCTTGTAACAATTGTAAGTCGCCCTGGATAAGGGCGTCTGCTAAGAAATAAATAATAATAATAATAATAATACAGTGTTATAAAAAATCTTCCACGGACCGTAAAACATTTTTTTCTACAAATGACATCACTCAAGATTCAACAATCAAGTAAGTCCACAATGTTTTTGTTATATTCAGTTGCTTGCCTTATGTGCTGCTTATACTATATTACGGTATTACAATTCTTATTAAATTATGAAGTACCTTTTGAAAAGTGCAACGTTTTATTGTGTATATTAAAAAATTATATATATATATTATTTGTTTATTTAGGAGACGCCTTTATCCAAGGCGACTTACAGAGACTAGGGTGTGTGAACTATGCATCAGCTGCAGAGTCACTTACAACTACGTCTCACCCGAAAGATGGAGCACAAGAAGGTTAAGTGACTTGCTCAGGGTCACACAATGAATCAGTGGCTGAGGTGGGATTTGAACCGGGGACCTCCTGGTTACAAGTCCTTTTCTTTAACCACTGGACCACACAGCCTCCTCCTATATATATTGTGAACTTTTAGTTCTACTTAAGGGATTTTAGAGTGGGCAGTATGAAGAATTAGTCTGGACACAGTAGTACTGAGGCTGGCCATTAGAGAGCACTTGCATCTTTTTGTTAAACTTTAACATAAATATCGGAACTTGGGAACTTTAACACAAATAAACAGTTCATAAACAAAAACTCCTGTGTCACAACCAACACAACAAAACATAGTCTTTCCTTGGGAGACTTCAACACATGGGAAGTGACACACTAATAGTTTTTTATTTTGCTTATTACAAAGTCCTGTTTGTTTTATTGCATATTGATTGACTACTGTTTAGCAACACTCTCTTATCCTGCAGGTGTCATTGTGGAGACCCAGTAGGTACAGGTAAATATCAAGACTGCCCTCCTGTGGACCATCCTGGAAACACACTTGGATGCCTGTAGCCTGCCCCTCAAAGGACAGAGATGATATGACAGTGTACACAGTTCTTGTATGCTGTGGTTGTCCTTCTGGTTGCAAATGGAATTGCCTCAGTTTCACTGTGGTCACTTCAGGGAAGTACACCGACAGCAATGATAATACTGATATCTTGTTTTTCTCTTTAACAGGTAGTGGCTCCACCTGCTGGACTTATGTGATGCTACCGTACCAGTGCACCAGTTGCAATTGTCTTTCTCAATGCATTAAAACAGTCTATAACAATGTTCAGTCTCTGTGTCTTTACTATCTTTTAATGAAGACAAAACAAAAAAAGTATTTCTGTAAAGTGAGCGTTCTGTTTTCTGTTAACTATGTACTAAGTAGGCTACAGTAAAAATTTGCTGAAATCATTTAGTTTTAATTTAAAAAAAAAATCTTTCACTATTGTTCTAGCAAGACACTGAGTGACTGAGAACTCTCTGTGCTGTGGCAGCAACCGGTGGGGGCGTGGCCCCTGGGCTGTGTGCGTTGTTCGTTTATTGGTTGTTTTCTGTCTGTGTTTTTATTGGTTATCTTCAGTGCCTTATTTGAATAAATGTATCCAAATGTTTATTATTTTGATGTCGGCTTGTCCCCAACCAGGTCCACGAGGACTGTACTTAGGTAACGCGGTGACCTGGCTGTGGGTTTTGTCGTCGGTTCCAGAGAAAGGATGTGTAATAAAGAGCCTGCTATGTTAAACTACATTCCTGACTAATGTCTTCATTACACTATTTTACACTGTACAGTAATGTGTAAAATGCAGCAGTATGATTTATTTTGTGTTACCGGTAAGCTAAATTACAAAGAAAGTGTGTTATAGGTATTCATTTGATTTTACTACTGTATTTATTACGACATTTTTATTTTTGTTTAAATCGGACATCTCATGTCTCCATTCAGACATGTCCGTTTAGCGAGGGACTACTGATTATGAAAACTTTTTTGATAGAAAAATATTTTAGATTTGGGGGTGAAGGTGTGTGGGGGCGGGGCCCACTGCAGGTTTATTTGCCAGAAACCAGCACTGCAACAGTAGCAAGAGTGAACCTGCCTGGCTTCCAGGGTGACAATGTGGACCTTAAAACTTTTAATCAAATATGTTGCTTGTGTTAACAGGTGTACGGCCAAGGTTAGTTCATCCTCAACATTGACGTTTAGGTATTGTTTTTTTATTTGTATATATATATATATATATATATATATATATATATATATATATATATATATATATATTTGTCTTTTTTTGTTTTAATTGAAGCCAATGTAATACACTGGTCAGAATTTTCAAACCAAAGTAGCAGACTGCATCAACAATACATGCATGGAATGTAGAGATTTGTAAAGCATTAATTAATTCACCTGTCAGAAAACATAAACTTGTGAATCATTAGGTAATTGGACACACTTTGCCCTATAAGGCTCCATAAAGTTATGTATGCATTATATCAGTTGAGTACAGTTTCCAGATATAAAACTTTACTTACAGAACACCCTGCAAAGTTTAGAAGAAACACGTCACATTACCTTTGGTGTGTCCTGTGCAGCATTCGATAGGGAAAAAAAAAAAAATTGTAAGTATCACAGGGTATCCATATCATGCTCCCTTCTGCACCAATGCCACAGAGCACCAGCATTGTTGCATGAGGGAGAAGACAAAATATATTTCTCCTGGTAAGCATTCCTGAGTACAAGTTTGAAATAAAGTAATTTTCTAGTTGATTTATCTAAGAATAAATAAATAAATGAAATGAAATAATTGCTGAGATATGGACAACACAGGATACAGCAAAGGTAATGTGTTCATTGTAAACACTGCAGGGTTTTCTGTAACACTTTAATCCATCAAAACATGCTGTACAGTTTCTTTAAAAACTCATGAGGTAAAGCTTTGTGAGTAGGCCTAGTACAAGCTCAAAATTAAACTATATAAATAAAATAGAAATGTGCCTATTTAAAGTCACTAATGATATTATATCCTTTATGGTTTTCAAACTTCTGATCATTAAAACTCATCTAACATTCCCAGTTTAGCTTTAGAATGATCGATGTGCAGTAATATTTTATACTTACCTTTTATAAATGTGTTCCCGTAAAATGTTTAATATTTTAGAAAAAGAAATTTTGAAAAACTATGTATGCAGACTGTTATTAATACGGTATGCGTTATGTGAAATTACACGACAATTTAATAATTGATGAGCTATTTAACTTAAGATATGCTAGGCTTTACATATATTTTTGACAAAGAAGAGTTGCTAATTAATATTTTAAATACTATAAGCGACTTTGGTCACATCAGTCAACCATTTATTTCCTATGATCCTTGAAATTTAATTTCTAGAGCAGTCAGCTGTGACGGATTGCATAGGATACATTTTTTAAATAAAAAACTCCACCTCTGTTAATTTCTGAAGCATTTGGACCTCCTTATCTGGACATTTTTTTCTTAACAGACTTTAACTGTAAATTTGCTTTGCCAATCTAGACTGCTCTGTATATTCCAAAAATGTGAAAGCCACCAGTTTCAATTTGTGTTTTGATTTGAAGACCATCTGCCAGGAGATTGCAATTTTCAATCCCAGATGAAACACTGACTTTGGCTGTGACCCTGTGTCCCTCACCAAATTTGTGCTCAACCAACTGATAAAACTGGCTACAAAAAAAAGAAGCTTGGTAAAAAATAAATTTGACTGTACTGACACTTTCCATTTTTTGTATCCTTTATTTATTATATCTTGGGGGGGGGGGGGGGGGGCTGTAGCTAACTCCAGTCCTTCACGTTCCATTGGCTCCCACATTTTAAATCATACACATCAGAATGCATAACGAATGTTACTGCCGCTGTGAAACATTATATGAAACATTTATTTTGATTAAATTCACTTTATAGCCCATAATTATTTAGTGTTAAGCATTGTAATTTTGTTTATGCAGTTATTATTTTATCATCTTGTTTTAATATCTTTTTTTTTTGTGCATATTAAACCTGACATGAATCTGATGTTCAGTTTGGACTGACTTCACATAGGTATGAAGTATCAGCTTTATATAATTTAAAATATCTGTTTTTTGTTTAATTTACAGAGCATCACTAAGATGGATCGTCACAAAGAGCTGTGTAATAGCCTACAGTGCAAAGCTACTAGCTTTCATCTGCAGGGCAGGGAGGTAGTAAAAGCTGTACTGCAGACATGCTTGTGAACATGTAAGATACACACCATGTTATTGTGGTTTTTTGGAATGTCTGCATATATTAAACCTGCCACACACTGGATATGTGCCAGTTTCTCAAATAGAAGTATAGGTCTGAGATATATCATGGTCCAGTAATTCTCTCCCCACAAGGGAAACTGCCCTCTTCATCACTAATGAAGAAACTATAATCCCGAGGCCAGCTTAATTGAGATTGTGAACCCACGAGAATCAATGCAGTCAACTGCCTTTAATGTATTGAGCTGAATCTGTTCTGATTTATAAAACAGAATGCCCCCAGCTCCTCATAGTAAAAATAATATATATTTTTACTCCACTGCCACTGGTCAAAGAACACTATCAAAGTACACAAATTACAAACGAAAAGAATCACAGGAATAAAGTGGCGTGCCGTGACAAAATGGACTGGGGTAGCAGAGTCGTCGCAAAAGGATTCGTAACCAAATCGACTATGATGTTTCCGTTTTCTCATATTTTTTTATTTTAGTGTAAAATAAAATTTGAAATAATTAGATGTTGTAAAGGTATTTGTATTTATCAATGTATACTTATAAGCAATATCGTGCGAAATCCAGCTGTCCTCCTAACTGCAGTGCTAACCAAGGAATATTCATGTTTTGGGGTTGCTCACTAATGATTGGTCAGCTGTCAGAGCTTTGACTTTCCCATTGGTTGCTAAAGCAGGGCCTTCAAGTGATGCAGAAAATACCCTGGGAGATTTATGGCCCGTCTCTGCTCACTCCTGATTGGTCGCCTGTCTAAAAAAAAAAAAAAAAAAAAGAGTACATTCTTCGACTCGCCTATTGGTTAAACTCACTCAAGCCCTTCAAATGAAACGGAGAATACCCTCAACTGTTTTTTGTTTTTTTCTAGCGTCTGGTCGTTGTTTTAGACTTATACAGGGGAAATGCAGATATCTTATTGGCTGATCACATCCCCTTCAGGAAACCCCTAGACTCTTAAAAAAAACTCTAGTAAACCTTGTAAGTCATCTTGGATAAAGGCATCAGACAAATGAACAAATAATAATTAGAGTAGTATGCTTCATAGTATAAGCAAGCACACTGTACGCAAGTGAGTGAGGCAACGTAATGTCATTTGACTGACGGTTTACTTGGCATTGTCTGGTCAGCAGAGAATACCTTGAAGGTCCTGATGGCACGCCACTGCAGGAATATATTCTAAGAATGCCCAGGAGACTCAGTGGATGGTAAAGTAAGTGACTTGAGGCATAAATGCAGGTATTTTATTGCCAGGAGCAATACTGAGGTAGACTTCCTCTGTTCATAGCACAACAACAAAGACTAGCCAAAAATGTTTAATCTATTTCACTTTTATAGTTTTTGTTGTTTAACTCCTTAAAATAAAACCCAACATGTAAAATGATGGAATGAAAAACATACCCAACTACTGTACAGTATTATCTTATGAGTAGAATAGTAAAACATACTTTTTTAAATTACCATTTTTCCTGGGAGTAGTTTTTCACATACTGTACATTGCCAAAATCTAAATCAAAACCCTTCCAATGGCATGTACAGATTCACATGGGGGTGAGTCCATATATAGCAGAATGAAATCTAAGTAAATCCAAAGCTATAATCAAACAGGATTTTATAGATAACCAAGCATGGTTCTTGTTAGAACAACATTAATCTATTAAGATTAGTATCAATATGTTTTTTTTTTCTGTGAAATTGTTTTATATATTTCCAAAATGTAAGAATGCAAAACAATATTATTGTTGCAACCTCTTAAAAGACGTTTACCAGAAACCATTCATTCAAAACCACAGCGGGAGGTGTTTTTTTCTTTTTTTTTGACTTCCAAAAGTGGGTGGGGCTGGAACTTGTGCTGTACTTGTGTATTACTCACTCAAAGAAATATCTGTTACAGACACTTGTTGCATATAACCTTTATATTGTATTTCTGTTTTGTTGAGACATTATTGATACTATACAATGTCCCATGGACACAAAAGTTTGTAAAAAAAATAGCATGAACACTGTATATCTCCCTGCAACCAAATATGAGTTCCTAACTTCACACATTCTGTAATGGTTCAGTACCATGTACAATTGTACAATGGTTTGGGTACTGCCAATATGAGTCTGAATGATTTTGGTCTTCTAGGGTTATTACTCGTACTGTTTTCAGTTGGTTTCTTATCATTTTTAAACTCTAAGGTACATGAGAGACATATTGAAATTGTGAATGTTTTTTTTTCTTTACATTTGAATTAAACATTTTAAGAAGTACCATAATTTGACAGTGCCCTTTCCTATAACTTTAATAATGTACATTATACAGTATATGCATGCTGCTTCATATTCTATTGACCTTTGCCTGTGACTCATTAAGTACAATTAATAAACCGGTTCTACATAAATTAAGCTCCAAGTTATTAAATATGTACCTATAATTATTCTTTATAGTTCTGCCATTTGAATAATACATATTAGATGGGTCTAGACTGCTGTTAGCTTCTTGAAGAAAAGTCTATAACATAGTCATGAATATTAAATTGTATTTAACACATCGTACATAATACATAAGTTAAAGTGTAGTGAAGAAGGCCTACTATTTTGGCACTTATTCAATTATTACCAAAAACAATAGCCATAGTGAATGGTAAACAGAATTGTTGTCTAGTTTTAATGGACAGGGTAACCAAATTAGAATGATTCTCTATATTTTATGGTGACTGTAAATTTAACAAAGATAAGACTTGAGGTAGTGTGAAGAGATACCATAACATCACCTCTTTTCAGGGCAGTTGGTTTCAACCACTGAACCACTGTGGCTGGCAGCTAATACTAGAATGCACTTTACTCTACCCAGTTGTTTGCAAAGGATTGAGATTTTTGTTTTCCTTTTTTATTTATTTATTCAGTATTTAAAATAAAAAGTATTACTCATAATATCAATATCCTTTCAAGAGTTCTCTATTCATAATGTGTGAAATAGCACCCATGAAACACTGACAACAAAACACATTAAGGGGCTGATGTAAGAATAGGGGCAGTGCAAACAACTGTGGCTGCAAAATCCAAATTGCCTAGCGACCAGGCAATTATTTTGCGCTGCGGCCTATGTAAGCTTAAGAGCAATGCAAATTATTCAACACGGACAAATAATGAGCTGAAATCATGATAATGAGGGTCGCAATGAGCCGCCTGTGCATCGGGCTATTTAGCGGCCGCACTTACAGCCCAGAGGTGAGGTGAGTTAGAAGTACAGAGATCAGTAGGTGCTGTATGAGATTTGTGGACACGAAAATCAAACCAAACAAAAAAAATGTCAGAGGAAGGGCAGCAAAGTCCTCTTGGAGCACGGAAAAGAAAAGTTTTCTGAGGAGGGGCTGAGAGTCCTTACGGCTGAGATCACTTAGCATGAAAGTGGGTTATTTGGAAAAGCCTCAGCCAACATCAGTTATGCTACCAAAGAGGTCATATGGTCCCCTATAGTGAAGAAAGTCAACGCTGTCAATGTTACCAGGAGGACAGAACCAGGTGATGAAAAGGTGAAATTCAGCTATTAGGTCTAGGATGACCTGCGGAGTAAGACGGTAACGCCTTACCACCAAATCTTCCAGCATCCCAAACAGAGACCATGGGTTTGAATATGCAAGGTCTTCTCTGTCTTGATCTGCCATGAGCCAAGCGTCTCTGGATCAGGCAGTGTACCACAGCAGCCATTCTGAGGACAATGACAGGTCTCTGAAGGTGTGTGGTTTTATACAGCTCTTAATTACTCGCTTCTACAATGGTTTGCACCTTGTAAGAGGAGGTGTAAAGTTTTTGGAGGGTCACCAATTGCCCAAGTGCAAGGCAAAATCCTTACATCTCATTAGAATGTTTGTGCCCGCTTAGTATTCCAGATCCCTGCCCAATTCCATGTTCTTTGCCATCATTAATCCATTTGAATGACATTGGAATGTATTAAAATGAAGAACAGTGCTAATTTGATAGCAGGTGCAGAATGGCAGTTGAAAACCATTCTTTACATAACGCTACATATATAGTGACCGCTAATGTCCCACTTTACGCCAGCTAAACATGTTTCTTGGCAGCAATATGGGTACTTTGTATGTAGTCTTTAGAGTAGTGAAAACCAGTTGAATTGAGTTAGGCACGTGAAAATATTTATTTGACCTAAACAAGTGCTAAATGTGTAATAATAATTTACAGAATTTTACATAGTTTTCCTTTTTTTTCTGAATTTACAACAAACATGAACAATGGATATTTTTTAAAGAATTATAGTGATGAAATGAAAGTCTTCCATCTCCTGCGGAAAGACATCCTTAATGATCAGTCTCAGTCATGCTTTTGCCATTTTTTACTCTCCACTAGCAAACTTACACTTCAAGGCTAAGGTAACCAGATTAAAGTAATAACCCACAAAATATAGCTGCTGGCAACAGTTTTAGCTGACAAAAAACATCTTACACTGGACACACTTCATGGTTCCTAACATAAAAGACACATGACTCAGTGGGGCAATATTTTTGCAAGCTTTTGAAGTAACAACTTACAAAAGATTAAGAAAAGAAAATATTTTCAATATTGTACCCCCAAAAATATCCTCACAAGGACATTGATATTTTTTGGAAAATGTTTTCAATTGTTAGAAATATTTAATGTAATATAATAAATTATTATTTACAACAGAGGCATAAAAAAACATTTGATGGAAATCATGCAACAAAGTCCAACATACAAAAACTGGGTCAGCAATGATTAGAAATCGCTTTGAAAGGCTATGTTTACGACAGCTTTTAGCACCCAGAATGGACCTTTTTTTATAGAATGGTGATGTCATCGTACTGTCATTGTAATATAGTTTATTATATATTTGGGAAATATGCCATCCAAGCGTGGATTTCTTGGAGGGGGTAGGCTAGTGCCAGTTTGGTTTGATTAACATTGTTACATGGGTAAAAATGCATCAAATTGAAGGCATCACCTACTAAGACAGAAATACACTTCCTTATCTCCTGTCATGCCATTACAAATCCTGTGTTAAGAAATGCTTAAAGCACAACTTCAGAACAAATCATGCCAGGCAAAGGGCACAAAGCTAAATAAGTGCTTCCCCACTACTGTCAAATGTACATTCTTAAGAATTTCACAACACATAGAATAATCTCAAAACAGTTAATCTCTTTATTCTGTACTTTAACATAAATTACAAATTCAGATCTAGATATGTACACCTCCAGCCACTGCAATATCAGCAGCAAGCCGAATTTTCAGTGCAGCTCAATCAAAGAAGCATTAAGATCATAGCATTGAATCCTGCTCTTGGAAAGTATTTAAATACAATTTGTAAAGTACTTCTCTTACAATAATGATAATAGTTATAGCCTTTCTTTGTAAATGCATTGATATGGAGTTAAACATTGTACATCTTTCTGTTTTATCTTGTATTAAGTTCATTGCTGAGTAAGAAGGGGTAACCATAAAACAAAGCACATAATAATGCGTAGTTAAAAAAAGAAAACTTCAAATGAATTAGCAGTCGCAGTATCTTATTGGCACGACTTTTGCACAGCACATTAACAAATCTCTGTTGTACTATGAGGGAATCTTAACAGAAACATTTAACAAATAATTACATTTAACGAGTGAAAAAAAAGTAGAGATCTGCCGTAAACCCGAATGGCCATTATCAGGTAAGTAAAATTGGAATGTTTCTTTAATATTATTCTAAAATAAATGAGTGACATCCAAAATACTACCTTAAAATAACACCCACTAGCATGGTCTCTTGTAAAGTCATGTAAAAATAAATAACAGTGCTACTATCATCGTGGGCTCTCTATTTTGATTGTAAACATAGCCATTGTTTGAAAGAACAGTAGATTAAACTTCATAAAAACATAGTTTTAATGATGTTGTGCAGTACATTTAATTATGTCATTGCACTGAAACTTTCCAAACCAGGTGTTCAGAGAGTATTTCACTTCAGTGATTTATATCCTGTCTTTGTACTGATTGATTTTTTTTTGTTTCACCTTTTAATTAACTAAATATCAGCCTCAAACCAATTGAAGTTAAATCAGCCAGTCACTCCTCTCTCTTCTTGTAATATTAATCAGTGCTGTAACCAATTAGATACAGACTGTGAAATCCATATGTCACTGCACAGTACATGAAAAAGTACATTAATAATACATCAAATATTGAATACATGTATGCCATTCCTCATGTATTTAATCATTTTAAAAATAAAATTAATGAGAGGGCTGGATACAAGAGACAGATCATTTAGGCACAACACAAGGCTAGACTTTTTTTTTTGGTATTTCAATTGTTTAGTTTGATAAAGAAAAATGTACAACCAAAAATATTGTGTTAGTGAAGAAAAATGTAATTAACAGTCAAGTTATCCACTTTTGAAATTATCATTAGTTTTACAGGGCCCTTTATTTTAAACTGTATTTGATGAACCCTTATTCTTTTGGTAAATTCCCATTTTAAGCTTCATTAAAAGCCAGTAATACATAACACTACAGTATGTGGGCTGCAAGTTCACACACATACTAGCTCAATACACCATATCAATCTACTGATTACTTAATTCATTAAAACAATTAAAACATCTGATTCTCAAAATTGGAAGCTTATTCAAGAGAAATTCATGGCCCTTTTTCCATATTCAAACATTATATATTGCATAATGTATTGCATAAAGCATTATTGTATTGGTGTAATTAAAATATAATAAACATTAGTGATGGGCACCAATATCGATATTCTGATATTATATCGATATCGATAATAATTTCCATATTGTGAAGCAAAGCACCACTAAGTTAAAGTAAGTTATTGCTTTTCTTATGTAAATATCTGTTAACATATATATATATATATATATATATATATATATATATATATATATATATACTGTATATATATATATATATATATATATATATATATATATATATATATAAATATATATATATATATATATATATATATTATAATGTGACATTGGTTTTATGTTGGGAAATATTTTTAAGAAAAATAAAAAACTGAAATATCTTGCTTGCATAAGTATTCAACCCCTGTGCTGTGGAAGCTCCCAGTTTACACCGATGAAAGAAATTGCCGTAACGAGGACACAATTACCTTACCATTGGCCTCCACCTGTGAACTATTAACCCTTTGCGGTCCATTGTCGGACTGGGTCCGACATTGCAATTATTCCTCACAGGTCCTTTGTCGGACTGGGTCCGACATCATTATAGCAACGCAATAAACGGGTGTTTAGTCGTTTTTTCTCCGGAAAAAGCCGAGAAAACCATTCAATTGCCGAGTGGGAGCGACAGGAGCCGAGACAAGTCGAAAAAAAAAAAAAAAAAAAAGGCGTATTTCATGATATATATATATATATATATATATATATATATATATATATATATATATATATATATAATGTTTCATATTGCAGTTATGTTATTTTTTTTTCTGTGCTTTTGAAGACTTCGATATTATCAATATTGAAATAAGTGCACAATATCGATATACAATTTTCATTTAATTGCCCACCACTTATAAAAAAGATTTTTCAATGATGATTAGCAACTATTTTTTAAAGCACCATTTAGACCACCACTAAGAAACTATTGAGAATGTGTCTAAGGCCCTTGGTGTTGTTTTTCTGATATCTTAAGCTTTGGGTTTTTGAAGCTCTTAAAGGTGTTTGAAAACTGTAGGCACTGAAGCCATTTTCATAGAGATGATGAAAGGACAGTTAGGACAATGGATAGGATTTTAAAAGACAACTGGAAAGGCACAAATGTACTTAAGTCGATACTCTTGTGTAAGTGGTGGGATACTATTAAAACATCAGTCATATATATATATTTATATATACCTAATATGAAAACGAATGTATGTTTCACATAAAATGAACATTTTCTGCTACAGGCTGTTGGTGAACACACAAAGCAATCAGTGTCCTAATATGCTTTTTTTTTTTTTTTTAGGCAAGCATTTACTTTTACTGCAGGACGTCTCTTGTTGGCAAACTTTGTTTTGTTTTCTTTGGTAAATCGGACCCTAGGGCGACCATTGCTGGTACCCTAATGTCAGCACTTGTGTTATTAAATCTGCTGCCTGTGCTCCGTGTTTGACTTGTGGTTATGCAGTGACGACCCATGCACATACCCCCTGTTACACCCTGGTATGGGTTTCCTTTTTTGGCCTCCCATTCTGGCCTGGAAGCCTAATAATAATAATAATAATATTAACTTGTCATCCACCTCCCCTACTGAAGATGGTAATCTAGTGAAAGGTCTTCAAAGTGATAAACATAGTCACCCAATTAAAGGAAGTGTGTCCACTGTCATGCTGGGGTACATTAACAGGCTTAGCAGTTTCATCTACAGCCAGTTTACTGTGTTTTTGCCCTGAGGGGGCGGGGTCAGTTGGTGTTTCTGAACGTGACAGTTGTCAGCTTGTATGCATTACCATCTTCTGTATGGATATGCATGTTGATTGTTGAAACAACTGGTCTACATATCCTGCAGGGATGAACAAAGTCATCTAACATGTTGAATTTGCCATTTTAATGTGACACATAATTTTTTTTCTTATGGGTGAACAAAGATGTTACAATAAAAACAACAAGACATTAGTGTTTTTGTGAACAAAAACAAAGAATCCCCTGTGGTATATTGTAATGAACACGTTCATTGCAATATACCATTGTTCATTGAGAAATAACAAATCATTTTTGACTCATTTTTTTTTTGTGTCACTGAAAAATAACTTCTGCTGTTGCGAAACAACTAGTAAATTAATTCCACGCCCCAGCAGAACACGGTGGAATTTTAAAGCGAGAACTGTCAGTGCTGTTTGGTAGAATTTAGATGGATTTAGAGAATGCATGCAATATTTGGGAGCAGCCTGGTCGGGACAAGAAAACTATCAGTGAAGCATACAGTCTATCTAGGTTCCTGCATGGCTTTGATTTTCTACGTTACTTGGAAATGTTCATTGTTTTTTTTGTTTTTTTTTTTGCCCAAGCTGCACCAACAACAGCCGGCAGAGTCACTCAACGACGGGACGGCAAGCTGAGCCCCGGCGGAGGAACAGTGTTCTCCCTGAAGGTGTAGGCTGAAAGACAACACACACACACACACACACACCAATACTGCACAGGCACTCATACGACGGACAGCTGTGAAAAGACGGCCTGCGACAGAAGCGAAGCAGACCGTAGAAGAAGGAAAAAGACACTCAAAATGGAGCCGCTGATTCCACGAGAGTGGCAAGCCGGCTCTCAGCATGAATGCAAGGGAATTACAGTCGACTCAGAAGAGGTCTTTCAAAAAACACACTCTGGTTAGTGACACAGAAGCGTACCTTACCGTAGGTGAGAGGCAAAAGAGGAAGTGGACTCCGCGGAGCGACTACTTATTCCCTCGGCAGGCGGGACCGAGGACATCATTCCACAGAGGGGCCTATCGGCAGCTCTGACATAAAATGCTCAGCGAATACCTACCTAAGGCAGGGATATTCCAAAAGTATTGGTTGGTGGTCATTGAATCGAAAGGGAACAGTCATTTCACAAATTCACTGAAAACATTTAAATCAGTAACATAGTGTAATAGAATGCCTATAACAGCAGTCATTTCTCAAAATGCCTGAAATATTTAGGCATTTCGTGAAATGGCTGAGTAAAACAGGCAAATAGTGTAATGCGATGCGTCTAAAATCGGTCATTTCGTGAAGTTTTAGGCATTTCACAATGCCTGATTTCACAATATACCTGTAACATATATAACACGTTTTTATCAATTGGCATTCCATCAGTTAGGTTTTTACGTAATTTGGAATTACTGTATGTACTGCTTTGTTTTATATCTTGAGCTACAAATATGTACTGTCTGTGTACCTGCTGTGTGTTTTTCTATTGACCTTTGCTGTGTTTTTTTTTTTTTTTTTGTTACTGTGTTTTGTATTGTACTGTGCTTTGAGATGCTCTGCGTTAGGCACTACATAAAGTAAAGATTTTTATTATTATTACTGTACAGAATTTAATGATTACAGTGTAGCGTGCACAGGGGTAGGGGGTCAGGGCTGGCAGGTGATGCCTCCTAAAACATGAAAACATAAGCCAGATATCTGCTCCTGCAGTGGAGCCCAGCTCTTTTGTACAGCGGTATTGGCGCTGTGCTTCAGAGCGGGAGGTCCCGTCCGTCCTCCGTCTGTGAGAAGTCCCTGCTTGCGGGAACCGAGGTTCACCACAATACTAATGATTACCCCTTTAAAGTGTCTGAAATTGTGAAACTGCAAAGGATGTGCCAGAGACACAAATCTGTACTGTCAAAATATATATATATATATATATATATATATGCATTGGTAAAACAGTATTTTTAAATGGAGAAAAGTCGCAAAATGTTTTTATATTAAGTTTTATATTAAGTTTAGCCAACAAAAAGGCTGTCATTAATCACATGACTATCGTTCGTCTCCTCGACTAAAAAAAGTCAAGATATTTTTTTACACATCCATAGAAAAGAAAATTCACTGTTTAACAGATGTTTTACTGGTAAATGTATTCTGAAATTATGAATGTGTTTTCTATTAAAGCACAAGTCTGTTAATACCTGATTTCTTTAGGGAATCCCTCTGTGTCATATACACGAATTCAAATCATGTGATGAATACTATCCACCAAACAAACACAACTGAATTGAGTTGCCTCAAAAGTGACTGGTCAGAAAATAATTGCAGATACAATAGTAATAAAGCCAAATATGAATAATCTCTCTCAGCAAAAAGATAAATGTAAAAACTTAATAGTTGATCATTTTCAAGCGAGGATGTTTAATTTTACTATAACTATTACAATATTTAATATGTAAAATGTAATATACTGTTAGCATTTCTGATTTTTGCATTGCATTCAAAACTCATAAATTGTGTTAGTATAAAAGTATAATTAACATAAAAAACAAAAAAACTTTTCCACTGTTTTTGTTTCAGTGACCTTTGGCATGCTAGGGAAACATGCTAACCACTACACTATAAGCTCCTTTAAATCCCACCCCTCCACAACTGATGGGCAGGCAGGGAGAATGGAGCCAGTGTAGTGAGATACAGAGCGAGCAGTAACACACAAGCACAACCACATACATTCGCGGAGGCTGTGTGGTCCAGTGATTAAAGAAAAGGGCTTGTAACCAGGAGGTCCCCCGTTCAAATCATAGCTCACTCACTGACTCACTGTGTGACCTTGAGTAAGTCACTTAACCTCCTTGTGCTCCATCTTTTGGGTGAGACGTTGTTGTAAGTGACTTCTGCAGCTGATGAGCAGTTCACACACCCTAGTCTCTGTAAGGCGCCTTGGATAATGACGTCTGCTAAATAAACAAATAATAATAATATCAACAAAAAAATATAACAGGTCCCTAGGTTCTCCAGACAAACAGACACAAAACAAAACAAGTATTGTGCTGGTGTATACCCAACACGCGTAACAATTGCTTCTATTTCTATATTTCTCCGTTCTCTTTACTCACATTCTGCCTCTGAACACACAACCTCGATCAGCCAAAGCTGCGGGTTTATATGCATGTGATCTTCTCCAAATTAGTAATAAATCAATCAGTCTGGATTGTGTTTTTACACACTAAACCATACAGTAAAACAATAATAATACAAAATAATACAAAATACACAAAGGAGCAGGGTGTTCCCCGTCACACCGCCTCACAAACAAATTTTCTTTTCTGACTAAAGATTAGACCTTTGCGAAAAAGAATATTTTGTTGTGAGGCCAGTTCCTTTTTTGAGATCAAACATCTAACGGCAATAGCTGTACTGAGCATGCTCAGAACCAAAATATAAAAACCATATAACTCAGGAAGAGATTAGTATTTTTTCACCAAAGCAGAAAAAGGAACTACTCTGGGCCAGTCCCCTTGTACCTTGTATCTGGATCTCGGAATCTGTATATCTGAGCAGAAAGAAATGGCCCACATCAAGAGATCTAACCAAAGGGACCACACATCCAAATTTTCATGCAAATCCATTGAACTGGATCAAAGTTATTAAAGTACAGAAATTGGGGTTTAACATTAAACTGCCTTTTCAACCCTAACTATAGTGGCGATACCGCACCACTATAATATATATATAGGTTTCAAAGGAGGTAGAACTGCAGTGCACTAAAATAACATGTTTGCTATACATTTTTTCTGCTTGCCCAAAAAATACAGACAGTGAGTATTTCAAACACTTTTTTTTTTTATGACAGCTGCATTCACAATATGAAAAGCTCTCGCCCATTAGTTATCCAGTATATATATATATATATATGAATGATTATCAGGACTTGTATATACAAAATAAAAATTAAGATGAGAAAACCTTCATCTCTTAAGTTTATGGATGAATAAAGGTGAATTGACCTTGATACATATAAATGTATTTTTTTCATTGAGAATCATTTTACTTTGGTTTCCATGGAAACAAAGGGACTAAGGTTAATAACATGTAGCCTATTCTCAATGCCAAATAATGTTATATTAAAAGACAAATACGGGTTATGTTGTAACAAGAATACTAACAAAACAGCAAATGTGCTGTAAAATGAGTAGATAACTGCAATGAGCTGATTATGTTTCTAGAAGACACACATTAAGAGAAACAGCTAATGGGTGATTTAGGTATCCAGACGGAGTGGTTTACTGACACATCATTGAGAGAAAATATTATAATAATATTTTCTGTACACAGAGAGTAAAACAAATAAAGACAACACAACTTAAATACAACTAAATACTGTAAATGGAAACACACACACATATACATTATATAAACACACACACATATATATATATATATATATATATATATATATATATATATATATATATATATATATATATATATATATATGTATGTATGTGTGTGTGTGTCTTTTAAAGGTAAAAAATAAAATTGTGACCTACACCTCCACTATATTGCCACACATTAATGAGACTATGATATAACACTATTGTACACAAATGTTTTGGTCATTCATTTAACTTACCAAAGTCAATGAATATACTCCACACCTCTCTTGGTCGACATTGATTGTGCCACTGATTGTGCTAGGTGTAGAACAAAATGGCAGTCAATTTAACCAATACAATGAAAATGATCCCTCTATTAATTTTTTGCCAGGTCAGTGTATCCCTGTGTGTGTCAGTGTAACCATGGCTATAAAAACAAAACTGTTATGTATGTAGATGGTCTATTTTTGACTAAAACACTTTAAATACATGGAAGTGACTTCTACTGTACTTTGCACTAGATGATGGGAGCATGCAAATAAGACTGCAGTGTATTTTCCAATGACCCTCTTAGCCCTCCTCTATTACCCTCTCCTAGCAAAACAAGAGGAGGTAGAGCTGAAACAACTGAAGAGTAAAATGGAACATAAGCATCCCTTTCACATCCTCTTGCACCGAATAAGATGCCACACAGTAGGCAGAAATTGAATGCGCTATATGTTGCTGTCAATTCCCTGTGCAAGCCAATTGAACCACAAGGACCTTTGTTCATGCAAGCATGAAATTATGAAACATGACAGCAGAGACACCAAAACCTTTCTTATAAACCACCCGTCTGCCATGATGCGAAGAATGTAAAATACGTACTATTTACAGTAAAAGCTGAAGAGTAAGTCTGTTCTACAAAATCAGTATGTATTAATCAGGTGCTCAGTTTGCAAACCATATTAAGAACTTCAGGCTACACATACAGCAGTGATACATCAGTACTGTATATCCTCTCTCTAATTTATTATTTCCAACAAGTACTATTTTCTCTTCTTCCATGTATCCATTTTATGTGTCATTATCCCATGCTGATATTTCTGCTTTGTAATTTTTCATTGCTCACTATGAAATAAAATTAAAATGTAACTGTTAAATCTATGCACTTTATATGGTTTCTTTGGAATTTCTAAATGTTAATGTATGTTAATATTTAAATAATTGAGGACAGAACCCTGATTAGAGGGTTAGTGTAGCAGTTGACGGTACAGATACTACCTGATAATCAGGGTTTTATTGTGATTAACAACTGGTTTTTATTGCTACTTAAAACATCTGAAATCTCTAATGCACAGGTACATGTACATGTTCATTATTTTAAAGTTCTGACAACTAGCATGTTGTAATACCTTGCAATGGAGCTTCTTGATTGGTGGATGAAAGTTCTGAGGTAGTTTATGTACCTTCAGAAGAAAAGTAAAAGTGGTGTGAATGTTTTAAAGATGGGTAACTAACTAACTGTGCAATACTATGAAATACAAATTAGGTTTCTAAAACTGTTACAAAAACCTCAACATAGTGAAAACAGCAAGACTTCCTCAACACATATCTCAAAAGCCAATCATTTATGCAGCATACATTATGCATATACAAACAAGTACCATTGGTTAAATATTTTCTTTCCTCAGATGGGAATGATGCTGATTATTTCCTTTTATCTTCATATACATGCAAGAGATTTTTATTGCGTAAAATGCTAATACATTTAGTTCCTTTAAAAGGGAAATTCATATATTTCTTTTCCACCAGGTACTGTATAGCACAGATGGGTCCTATTCTCTTCACATGCTGCCCAGCTCCTCAACCATGTTACTGTGGGATCTGCCTCTATTAGAGAGGATAATTCCATCTACATGTGACCCAACGGTGTTGTTTAATCAAAGACTGCCAACTATGCAAACTGTGCCAAATTAGATGGTGTTTTTTTCGAGCACCCAACACAAAGGAGGGGGTAGTGAGCTCTCTGACTAGTGGACTTTAACTGAACCCGACACAAAGGGGCTCTACATGATCGTAAATAGATTGAAGCATCTGAGTAGAATTTAACATAACAAGGCTCCGTAAGAGAAGTTAGAGTTAAGCTTTATTCCTCTTGACTGCAAGACGATTCTGTACCCTGCAATAAATGAACGTCAAAGAAAGCTCTGTGTTCAGGACTCCTGCTAATAGGAAAAAGAGACGCCTGCGAGTCAGTTTATCTACGCGTCGAAACGAACCATTCCCGGCTCGGATACAAGCTTCTGTTCCCAGTCGTAACCCCAGCATAACAAGACTGTGTCTGCCTGCGAGGTGAAGCATTCAAAGAAGAAAACACACAGGACGTGTATGAAACCCCCACTTGGGTTTTGAAGATAAAGGAGCCCCAACTTGGGTCTGAAGATTTATGGTAATGAAGCAAACATTTAATTACAACAGAAGATTTATTTACAGACTTTCGAGTCTTCTTCAAGGAACTGTTGAGTAGAATTTAATTTGCCTTTCCCTTGTGGAACTAAAGTAATTAATTGTAATTACAACACATAGAAGTTGATAAAATAGTTATCTTAAATCGCGCTTGTTACGAGCAGATGAAAAACCTCAGAGTTTGAACCTTGTTAAAAGTAACTAAGCTGCTTAACGCATATTGTTATATGAAGTGCTTGTTTGAAAGTATACTTGTGTCATTTATGGAGTTCATTACAAATTGTTAGTAAACAATTGTAGTCCAGCCTTAGCTGTGATATGTTATTAGAAGAATTGTAATTGAACAGGTTTTATTCTGCATTTAAATAATACATGTTTGTGTTTAACTAGAGTTATATTTCCTGTGAGCGGTAGACGCAGGGCCACTGTCTGTGTAGTTGACCTGAAGGAACTGTCAGCAGAGTGACATCATCACCTGCTAGCAGATCCGCACAGCCTATACTGAGATTGAGACAGAGGAGTTAATGTACTGTGTTAGAATGAGATGTTGAACCTATACTGAATGTTAGGGAAGCAATAGGATTCTACTTGTACTGTAGTTAAATGCATTATTGAGAAATTACATAAATAGAAGCATTCAAGAAATAAGTATTTACTTGTGCTGCAGTGATGTGTATGTGAACTGTTATCTCACAATGATTTTCTAAGTTTTTCCTTTCTGTACCATTAGTGTTATTATCTAATAAACTGCTACGATATTTTAACCTACCTTGTTGTGGTTGTGGGTGTTTTGTGTGTTCATTGTAATTCCTCAATCTTATACACGTCATTAAATAAAATAATTATGATGAGGTCTTAATTAACATGAATGAATATTCAGATTATTTAACAGATAACTAATAGATTGTCTGTGTTTAGTCAGTGATCTAATATGGTAATAGCCATATAATATTATTTCAAATTAACACACATTAATTTGAACTGTTGTAATTATTGAAATTAATTCATTGTTTAAATGAATTATTAAACAAACTAACGTAATTAGCCCCACAAGAACTAACAAAATACATTACATAGCAACAATATCCCTATAGGAATACCATATATAGTAATACAAATATAATTACTTAGTAACTACTTAGTAATGCCAATTGCACACTTAGGCATGTACTTTCAAGACTTGATAAGTGAGTATTCGTTAAAGTAAGTTGTACATGGAAATACTATTTTTAAAGTTGGTATCTCTTTGATTTACGTGGCTGACCTGAATGTAGTTTTTCATTCTGTTGATATAATCCGATAACAGAATGAAAAATGTCTGTAATTAGGTCAAGTAAATGTACACCACCCCATTAGATGGTGTAAAGTTATGCAGCCTATATAAAGGCAATGAAAACAAAGGATATATACATCCTTCCTTAAAACGTTCTACTGCTTTGATAATATTATTGGTTAAACATTTTACATGAAGATTTTTTTTTTCAAGAGCAAGATTTTATTCCAGTAACTATTTTTAAAATATGTTTTTCACATTGACTCCTGCATTTTATACCATAATTTCTCGAGCTTAATTTTCTTGTACAGTACTAATGAAAAATAGCCTCATCACAAGAGCACTTTACAGCAGCATCTCTCCTATATGCACTACACTTTTATTATACATGTATTATAGTGTATTATAAATATGTGAGATCCTTACAGATCCAAAATAACAAACCTGATCAGACCCGGAACTGTCATCGTTTTTACCCGACCCGAACCAACGGAAATCTCGTAATAATAGACCTGGATTCGACCTGAACCCAAAGAATAATGGTTCAAGAGCTTATCAGACCCCATAATGAGTGCAGTCCCAAATATGTAAACTGCACATGACCATAGAAACATTACACAGAGGAGGTAGACAGAGACCAGGACTAGAGTTCAGGACTGGGTGCACCAGCTTTGCGTAAGTTCTTACTTAGCTTAGTTAAAGTCTTTACTAACATTGATTTTACAAATTACTAACTTTTCACGGTTTGCACCAGCTATAATAGTTATAATGTAAGACTTAGTTGTTGCTTAAAATGTACGCCTACCTTTAGGGAGGTGTAAGCTGTTCATAGAATCAAAATACAAGATGGCACGGCAACTTTTGCTGCGTGAGCTTCTCTTTGAAGATGATTTTGTTCATCGTTTTCCTCGTCATCGAATCCTGCGAGACCGCATATTATCCTCTTGATAATTATAGGAGATCCTTTTAAATTATATTCTAAATTTGATTATAAGATTTAATAGGATATGATCCTATAGGAATTATTTCAATTTCTGAAGATTCCCTATAAAATGTAGGATTTCCTATAGGATTTTCTCACCAGGGATTATATTTCAGTTGTAAAGGATTTGTGCTACTCCGCACACTTTGGGTTCAGCACGGGTGATTGATCAACACACAGGATCTTGGTTTCAAATGCACGATTGCGCTTTTCTTTCTTTCTTTTTTTATTTTTTTAAACACACAATAAAACAAACAAAAACAAAACACTAGTCCCTCACTGTGCACTTTTCAGGATCCTAACTAACCCACCTAGTGACACAAATTAATAACTGTCATTTGTGTCCCCGTGGTTCCCTTAACATCCATATGCAATTTCACCTTCCTATGCCCTACCATTTGTGAGATATGGTACGTTGATGTGGTAAACTTACTTTCTAATCACCCTGTATATATAATTAATCTTCATTTTTAAAAATACCACAGGGAAGTTTGAAGGCTGCAGATATGAAGTACAAACAAAAACGTCTGCCCTCTCAGCATCCCGATTCAGAAAAGGTGCTGATTTAATTTTAATCAATTCATCTCTAAAACAAAACATTTTTAACATTCCCATTAAATGATTTCCATCTGTATTACTGACCGAGCCCTCTGAAATATCCTCACTTCTAACTGGCTACAGAGCGGCGATGATGTCACCGACTTAGTATCAACCGTTTAGTGATAAACTAACAAAGAGAGCGCTAAACTAACTTGTAATAACTAAGTCCTTAGTGGAGGCTTTACGTGTTAACTTATGGACGAACTTTTTGCACATAATTGAACCAAACAAACTAACACAAAAACCCAAACAAAACATATACTTGCACATATACTTGTAAATACTTGCACTGCATTTCATATTGTTGTTCAAAAATAATCGTTTAGACATGCAGGTCCTAGAGAAGTTAGCCAATTCTCAACTGTACGACTGGCAATGTTAAAAGCTTGTCATATTTTTCAATTACGTATTTCCTTTTTGATAAAGATAAATTAAACAAGTGGTTACTTAACTATGTCTTATTACTAACATATTTGTATTACATGATTTGGTGTAAAATGGTCTGTTTCAAAGAAATGTAATGTGAGGAAATGGCCATTCACTTGATCTATTTTGTGTTTTGATGTTTTTATACTATTTTTGATGTCTAAAAAGTATTACGTTTATAATACCGAAAATTCACATATAAACCACAACGATGAATACATTAATAGCCTGAAAAATCACACGGACAACATTTTATGAAACGCTGACGCATGCACATATCTCAAAGTAATAAAAAAAATTGTCACTACAGCGGTACTGTGAGAAATGTATCAATAGTAAAAAAAAATATTAGCAAAGAAAATCACTTTTCTTTAATAGCAATGTTTAACTTTTTTGCATTATGGAGATGGGAAGTAAGTTGTTAACATTAATTGAATAGACCCGACCTGAGTGTTGCATAACAATTTTCTACAAGAAACCCATTCGGGCTAGGATCAGGTCTCGGGTCCTCGGGTCTGCCCAGACCCATGAGAACCTCTACAGTGTATTTCTTAACCCTTTGCGGTCCTATGTCGGACCTGGTCCGACATTTCAATTATTCCTATCAGGTCCAATGTCTGGATGGTACTGCATCAGCGCTCAGAGAATATCACAGACATTTGCAGAGCTTTTTTGAGATGTTATAATAATAAAATAATGACTTGGATCGCATTATTGAGGACTTTGGTGATAAAACGAGTGATCAGGAGATGACTGATCGGTATGTACAACTATTATTATTATTATTATTATTATTATTATTATTATTATTATTTATTTCTTAGCATATACGAAAGCTATAGCGAACGAAAGGGTGGGGAGGGGCTGGAGATGCCTAGTGAGTGCTTTGTTGATATGCAGGGCCTTTTAAACCCGTTTGACTGTGGAAAAAAAATACTTTTAAACAGCGCATCTAAAATTAACTGTGCGTGTGAAAATAAATTGGACCTGACGCGCACTTAATAAATTGACTGCAAAGGGTTAAATGACCGTCAACTTCAAAAATGTATAGAATTGTAATTCCTGATTTTTCTACACTAGTTCTACAATGCATTAAGCACGTGTGCAGGTGGCAAATATTAGCAGAAGTTAGGGTATTAATTATAGGGAATGCTTCAGTATAAATATCAAGTGTAAATAGCATTTACCATACATTTTCAAGATGGCATTACAGTTCATTATAATGTCAACATTTTACAAACCTGTTTATTAAATCATGTTACTGTTGTGCTAGTCATTCTAAGGACACATTCATTTACACAGTTTATAACCTCCAAAACACTCATTATCATAATTATAAGTCCCATTTCCCAGCCAATGTTAATCAGCTAATTACAGTTTGGTGCTGTTTATTTGTTTGTTTTTGTTTTTGCTTCCCATTATATAGCATTTATAAAAGATGGATTTGTGGACATTTCCTTTTTGAGGCCATTCCTTTTGTTTGTAATGTTTAATAATTTAGCTGACCTTTTCATTCTCATATACATAAAGTAATAAGCAAGACACCAAAAAGCCAGATTAATCATTTTATTATTATTTAATTCCCATTATGATTTATATTGTTTGTTATATCGTTTTTAAAAGGGAAAACACTGTCTCAGTTGACAATCCAAAATCGCATACAGAAGAATGAAACTTAGAATACTGGCTGTCTTTTTTTTTCCCCATCAGCCAATACTTGTTTTGGCAATTGATCATATCATGCTGGGTGGTAGTGACAGCATTGCTGACATGACCATAAATCTGCACCTTTATTAATTTCTTCTCCCCTGACCTGTGGCCCTTTTCGTCCTGACAATTAGAAAAAAATTAGATTTTCACACATAAATTTCAGGGACAGACTACAGATAGTGTTACAGGAAGCTTGACCTAAATACAATGGTCTATACATTCCATATAAATCATGCTCAGTGAGTTATTCATATACTGTAAAAACCTTTGTATAAGTCTATTTTCTAGGTATTTTAGGGGGTCCTAAAAAGGGAGGAGCGACTTATACACCGGTGTGACCTATAGGCTTTTGCCTGAAATTGTTGTCTCAAAAAGGGGGTACGACTTATACACTGGTTTTTACGATATACCCCATCCACACTAACTAACACATGTGCGCTCAACACATGAAACTTAATTTATTTCATGTACACTCATGTTTTCAACATGTGATGATTCTGATTACATAAGCTGATAAAATTGCCTTTGTGGATTTTATAGTTGTGTTAATTTACCTTAACCAAGCAAACATACAGTAACATAAAATTATGGAAAGGGTTAGGTGATGTAGTAGTGTGCTTTAATACCTACAGTTTGTTGATAACATTTGGCCTAGATTAATTAACTTTGAAGAACAGGATACACACTTTTGCCTTATTTTCTAATACTTGGTTATGCACACTGTGGTCAAAACTGCCATAAACAGCAACATAAAACAAAACTATTTTCTTTGTTGGAAATGGATTGTAATTCTGTCAAAATAAATTGCAATGGTAATTTGATTCTTACCTTTTCTAAGCCACCACTTCAGAGTGAAGCACCAGTAGTTTTTAATAAGGGTTAGATCAGACTGTTTGTCATGCATGCTATAAAATAGGATTGTTACTGATCTGTAAAAAGTACTCAGAGTGGAAATTTATTGAGTTAGTGTGTGGCATTGATGTCCATATAGTTGGAAGTGCAGTAACGCTATTTGCACATTGAATCTGAATCTGGTATACAGTTGAGCCTGTTTTCATTGTTTATGATTTACTTTATGATTGACAAAGCTGTCATTTTTTCCCCCTTTTTATTGCAGTGATGTTATTATTATTATTAATGTTATTATTATTATTATTTATGAATATTAAATAATTAAGGCTATATAGGCCTGGAAATAGTTTTAAATGGCTGGATCATTTGAAACATGGCTGTTTTATTTTACTTTCTGATCTCTTCCTCTCACAGAATTCCTATAATGCAAGGAGCATCACTGATGCATACGGACAAACTTAGAAATGTAATCCATCATAAAAATTAAAAGAAGGATTATCCACAATTTAAAACCCTTAGTTCAATCTTCTTCTTCTTTTTTTAATTCTTTTACAAGGGATACTCCTGTTATGCATGTTTTTTTCACACCTTCGTAAGTATAACCTGCAGCATAATTAGAAAAATATGAACAGTTTTAGTATTTGGTAGAGCTTTCAAAAGCCTTAATTGCAGGTTATTTCTGGCTTGTCAAAAATACTATATGAGTTGCCAGAAAATTACATACACTGGAAATAACTAGCTTTAAAATACTTTAGGTGTTTGTTTCCTAATGCAGGTCTGTATGCTGTTAAACCACTGCATTTTTAGAAATTTGACATTAAAGTACTGTTTTTTTATTATTTACTTTAACCATACAAAGCTATTATTAACTATATACATGTTCAGTGTATTTCTGTTCAGAAAACATAAGAATAATGGTTTTCTAAAATGTTCAATAATTGTGGAAATACCACAATATATACAGCAAAGTCTATGTAGTGTTTCCCATCCCTTTTATTGCTAGTGTGTTATCTAAGAAACAAAAAAGCAACAATAATAACTGTCAACAAAAGGAACATTTACTCCATATTCCATGTTTTTCTTTGGTATTTCTTAACTACCTGACTTGATGTACATTTGATGTCAATTTGTAGCAGTCACAGAAGACACCCTTAGATTGGCATGGATTTCAAGGTGACTTCATCATAGTAATTAAAGTAGCCAGGACAGGCATTACGGGTAAACTTCCAAACAAATTTAGTTTCCATATGTCCTTGTCTTTCATAGTCATTTACTTATTAGTGCTGACTTCAGTCTTTCCTCAGCTGACATTAAAAAGGTAAAATAAGTGTGGGAGGCTAAAACTGTGAAAGTGATAATATGATGCCAAATAAGTGATAGCCAAATCTAGTAGCTACTAAATCGTTAAAATGAAGAACATGATTAAAAGAGGACTGTGGAAGGGTGGTGGGTAATTCACTGACACAAGGGAGACACAGGTGAACTTGCAACACCGCACAGGTGCCCAGTTTTATTAAAGTTGCGCACTTTTTCTCAGCTCGCAGAGGGCGCTGTTGACCATGGTCTGCCTACCAACGATGGTAAGACAGAACCACAGCAATACCAGAGGTGGTACAGGTTATACGGCAAACACACTCACAGGTGCTCAACAAAAGAATAAGCAAAAGGCGAAAGAAAAAGGGAAAATAAAGCACAATAATCAAAACTACAAATAAAAGGTGCTGCGCTCGGCAGCTTCACCCCGACCGTCGCTACACGCACGCCCCGGGTCTCCTACTCTCACCGCTCCCTCAGCCTGCTAAAAATACTGATGGAGTCTGCCTACGGTTTTCCCTGCTACCCCTATTCTCTTTCGTTGTGTTCTTTTCTTTGACTCATAGTTTGACTCATGACAAAAGAAAACAAAAGTAGTAGATAGGCTATGTGTTACTTGTAACCACCCATACACTACAGAGTTTTCAATGTACATTTAAAAAATATTTATTTCTGTAAAGTGTGTGCAGTATATGTAAGGTACTGTACAGTATCATAACGTGTTAATGCTGCACCATGATCTGTTTTGTGTGCTAAATACAGTAAAAGAAAATGCGCTAACATAGTTTAGTTTCAATTTAACAACATGTTTTTTTTTGTTTGTTTTTGTATTTTTAGCACTGTATGTGTAATGCAGCAGCGTGATTTGTTTTGTGTTACCAGTAACCAATAGGCTATCAATAGTGGAAACCAGTGTCTTGTACTTTCGGAGTGATATTGTTATTATTAGTGTAGAAGATGGTATCGGAGAGTTGTTGCTGAGCTTCTTTTATGTAAAGGTCTTTACTCCAGACAACTACAGCTCCTCCTTTGTCAGCTGGTTTTATTATAATGGCATCTCGCTTTTATTCCATAGCGCAGTCTGTTCTTCTTTAGATTGATTAAGATGTTTTGTAGGTATGTTAAAATGTATTTGTTGGATTTCTCTTTCACATTTGTTTATCAAAAAAAAATAAATCTAGTGCCTGAAATAAACCTGAGGGGGGTGTCCAGGAGGATTTGTATTCAAATTAGTAACATTATTATCAGCAGGGTCAGAAATAATTTGGTTAGAAGATGGGTCATCCTGATCAGTTTGTGCAAAGTGAGCGTGCAGATGGAATCGACAGAAAAAACTGTTGGGTGTCATTGAGTGTACTGAATTCATCAGCTATTTTTTTGTAGGTACAAATTTTAGGCCTTTAGATAAAACTGATTGTTCGGTACTGGTAAGTGGCAAGTTTTCAGGAATTGTGACAACTTTTTTTAGATGTATTTTCTGAGATATTATTTTCTGATCAGTGTTGGAAGTTATTTTCTGCTTGGTAGTGGTAAGTGCAGTCCAATTCATAATTTGAGTTTTGTTCATGTAGTCATAGATGTCATCATTCAGTTTATGGATAAGGCGACGTGCATTGTAATACATGTTGACATTATTGCTAATAATGATAACGATATCACTCCGAAATCACAAGACACTGTGATTTCCACTATTGATAACAGCATCCTATAAAACCTGTTACCAGCATCTACACGGAACCTCATTGTAGAAAACCCTTGTTGCAGTCGTTTCTATTTACTTTCCAAAATCCACAAATAAAACAATCCAGGTCGTCCCATAGTATCAGCCTGTTCCTGCCCCACTGAACTAATCTCCACATTTCTTGTTGATATCTTCAAACCCATTGTTGAATCACTGCAAACATATGTAAAGGACTCTACATATTTTCTACAAATATTGGATAATTTCAAAGAACATGATCACTGTGATAATCCTATTCTGTTTACAATGGGCATTAAAAGCCTCTACACTGTTATCCCCCAACAGTGAAGGTTTAATAGCTTTAAAACACTTCCTTGATTAATGGATAGCGAAGGAGTCCCAAACAGATATCCTTTCGAGACTAGTTGAACTTGTGCTCATTTTGAATTGTTTTTCTTTTAATGGAATTTTTTACACTCCAGTAAGAGGTGTCAGCATGGGAACTAAAATGGGACCATCATATGCCTGCCTTTTTGTAGGATCAGTTGAGAACACATTTTTGCAGCAATACAATGGTAACACACTGAAACTCTACCTCAGATACATTGATGACATCTTTGGAATTTCAACTACCTCTTATGAAGATTTGAAACAGTTCATTCAGTCAGCATAAAATTCCCACCCAGCTTTAGAATACACATGGGACATCTCAGAGACCAACACCAGTATATAGTTTTTAGACATTTCCATCACAGCTGAGAATTCCATTATCAACACCACTATTCACTACAAACCTGCCGACTCTCATTCATATCTACAATATGACTCCTCACACCCAAAGGCTTGCCGCCACTCAATTCCCTATTCCCAACTTTTAAGACTCAGACGTATTTGCAGTGATGGTCAAGACTTTTTCATTAAAATTGTGGAAAATTTGCAAATTGTGGTTTTCCAGACAAGATAAACAGTGCTAAATCCCGTGTTTTGTGTTTAGACAGAAAGCATGTTTTACATACCACTAAAAAACACAGTCAACAGAATTCCTCTAGTCCTTACTTAACATCCCACCAACAGAGAAGTACAGAAAATTGTGCAAAGAAATTTTAAAATTCTACAGCAAGATCCATCTACAGCACCTATTTTTTTCAAAATCCTCCACTAATGTTCTATAGAAGAGACACAAATCTATAAGAATACGTGGTCCACGGTGAAATTCGCTCTTCTGACACTGTAGACTCACTATGCAGCTCTGGGCAGCTTATAGGGGCCTGGCCAGACTACAGGGGTCACTGGTGCGCGGTAAGCCAAGAACACCCTGGCCGACCTAGCCCTCCCTCCCCCCGGGCGGTGCTTGGCCAATTGCGTGCCACCCCCCTGGGAGCTCCCATCCTTGGTCGGCAAAGCCTGGACTCGAACCGGCGATGTCTAGACTATAGGGCGCATCCTGCACTCTTTGCGAGTGCTTTTACTGGATGCGCCACTCAGGAGCCCTCTTGAAATCAACATTCTATTCGAACATCATCTTAAGATCATCCTCAGAATTTTTGAAAATCAAGTTTACAAGCACTGTGTTACTTTTCTTTCTACACAACTGAAGAAGGGCTTTTGACCGAAACGTCCTGAAACTTTGTGTACATTATTTTTATTTGTGTTTTATTTTTTAAATATTTTTTTCTTCTTATCAACCTTCATTTTTGTACACTGCACTGCTGTATAAGCCTAATGTGCAGATTTATATTTTTAAATAGCTAATGTAATGTATGGAAAATACACTTATGTTATTTCAGCACAATGGTTTATACATTTAAATTAAACCGAGCACTATAAATATGTTTTTTAACCTGACGAGTTGATATTTTGGACATCCTGTCTCCAGACATGTCCCATATCCATAATGTGACAGTGTAAACAGACAGTGTATGCCATTGACGTCTTAAGTAGGGGACACAGCTTATTTGCATACCTGTGACAATTGGTTAGATACAATCTCTCGCTAACAATCTGTAACGGTAAATTACATCTAAAACCATTATTGGACAGTAGTTTTATAAATCCCGTTTTAAATACTGCCCAGTCATTTTTAATTCTTAGAAATCTTTTATGAATATGGCCCTGGATATTTAAACTTATTATTACATTTTTTTAGATACTCATTAATATATTATAAGTGATTAACAGATAATAATAATAATAATAATAATAATAATAATAATAATAATAATAATAATAATAATAATAACCACCATCACAATTGATCATTAAACAAACTGTTTGGTGCACTGAATCTGGGTTCTTTTACGGTTGCATTCCTAGTGTTGGATGTTCCAAAAATACTTTTGGATCGTAGTGCTGACCACATTATACTGTAAAAGGATGTCACTATAAGAAACCATTGAAATTACATCAGTAGAGGCTGCAGTTTGCCAGACAACAATAAGAACACCTTTCAACCAGTGGAAGATTCACTGAATACAGTAATTACAAAGGAGCAGTATTATCATCTCTCAGGTGGAACTTGTCTAATTGATCCAGGATTTCAGTTCCAACATGATAATAATGATCACAGACTTCAAGTCACTATTTCACTATATAGAGAAGAAATTCACAGATGGGGAACTGACATAGATGACAAGGCCTCCCCAGTCGAGGTGCAGTTCTGATTGAGAACATGCAAGTGGTAAAGACCACAAACCAAGATCAGCTGGGACCATGTTTCAGCAGAAGTGAGTTGACTTTTCCTGGATTTCCTGTCTCTATTCTGATGTAAATCAGCAAATCATAATGTTCAACTAAGTAAGGTATATGTTTAAGCTTGTGGACGGCAGCTGAAATGTCAATTACAGTCAGATTTCATTGACACTTGCTGTCTAGCTTATTACTTTTGTTGCTGGACTTGCTGAACAGTGCTGTATATTTCCTTATATAAGAAATACAGTATATTACATTTCATAAAATTCCCTTATTAACTTAAATAAGTTTCATATCAACCTTGCTAAAACTAATTATTTAATATGTAGCGGCTAAAAACTGAACTGTGCATGCGCCTAACAATTACATTTAGTAATCTTTTTATTAATTCTTATGGCACTTGTTCTTCCTCTCTGCGTCTTTATAGGGCAATAGTAGAAACATGCTGAGGACCATATTTTGATGTAAGAAATTCAAGAGAATGGGTTGATTTTGCACACTAATTTCCCCTGGCAATCAGCTACAGATTAAAATATTGTTACTCATTTTACATTAGCCCTATAGGGCAAATTACATGCTAATTAAAGCTTACTCAACCACAAGTTTTATTATTATAAAGGGAATACATTTGCAAAAAATCTATTTAATTTGTCCTGAGTTACAATGGTACTTTCACTGCAACACTACCTTTCACACCAGTGGTGACAGGTGCGCAGGATGTGATAAGTGTATCATCATGTAAGGTTTTATATAAATTGGAATATTTTAAGTGTCTCTGATTTGTCCTGTGTTTAATGTAAGCTCTGAATCAACGTACCATCTCTGTGCCATGACAGCTCAGAAACAAACATCTCTGATGCCATGAGAGCTTAGACATACCATCTCTGTCACTATGGCAGCTCTTAAGGCCAGGGTGGGGCTCATATTTCAACCTCCGAGACCTGTGAGTGTACTTGCAGTGCCATTGCTGTTGCTACTGTATCCTGTGCTACTGTTTGACCTGTTTCTTCCTGACCAAAACTCTTTTGATTAAAACTTAACTGAAGAAGACTGGCTGATTATTTTTAAGATAATCAACTGGAAAAAAGCACATGTCTGATAGTCCTGTTATACAGCTAATCAAAATGTAGAATACATAATAGCTTTTCAGAATATTTATTCATACACACGAGTTACATCCAGTTCCCTGGAAATAGACTGCCAGATGTTCTCCCTTGTTGCTGTGTCTTCATAATTTGTGTGTCCTGTGTTGTACAGCTTAGGGTATTTTGATACTGCAAGAATGATCTTTTCTTCTGCCATTGTTTACTGAAGGCACACAAGGGAAGCTGTTCCTCATTGGTCAGTTCCCTAGCTGCCGCATTTTTACTTTTTCCACTTTTTTTTTTTTTGTATTTGGGACATTACTGCATACTGAATAGTGGAAGTGATTTTTGGTTTAGAATTAATGGACATTTTTTTGTATATAAAGCCATTAGACTTAAATGAAAGGCTTGCGGTTTACTAGGTTGCAAAATTCTGCAAGAGCGGTTGCATGCTCCCGATTGGTGGAGCTGTAGCTTAAAAAAAAAAAAAAAACTCTTGCTGCTTCAACATTACTATGGATACTCAGCTAATCTTCACTGTCTTTTGTGGATTTACAATGGACTATACATAGTGTTTAAAAAATAAATAAAAAAAGAAGACTTTGGCTACTTTAGCTTTCCTGTGGCTCTTTGGCTGCTTGCTGCAACATTTTGGGGATGTACAGGTGACTGCTCAACTATTACTACTAGTTTGTAGGTCTCTACAGACTGAATAAACTACAGACCTGCTAACGTTTCAACAGACTGTTTGCCTACAAACTGAACCACATTCCTGTTGATTCACCAGCTGCTCTTCAAGGACTCTGCCTGACCTGATAAATACAAACTACATATCTAATATACTGAATTGGTGTACATTTTATTTCGTTGTTTCCTATTATTTCGGTTTGTTGTGTGATATTATTGGTTTACATTTAAAAAAATAAATAAATAAATAAATAAATAAATAAATAAAAGGACATTTTCAGGAACTTAGTAATACTTTATTCCATTGGGAATTAGCCTAGTTAAGCACCCTTCTGGCAATTAAGTGTGATATTTCTATGGTTACACTGTTATATGATTGTGTTATCCAGTGCTTATAATACTGTGGGTTCTGTAAATTTAAAACATTGAGGTTTGCTTGGTTTAAGTATAAGGGTTAGTTTTATCTGAAGTAAAATGGAAAACATTTCTGCTACACCCTTAGGCCAAAGTGACAACACCTCTGCAGACAAAGGGGCACGCTCCAAGACCACCAATAAGGTTGAGACTTGACTGTTTAGATACTAGACTTAAAGCACTATAACTTGAGGTCAGCATGTTACACAGCTGCCTTAATGACTCACTTGCTTTTCAGGCTAATCTTATTGACCAGTTGCATAAACAACGCAGTGCCAGCACCCGCTTGTCCCTGCATACCCAGCCACCTGTAGGGCCCACTCTTATACCAGTGACACTGGCACCTAATATGCAACCCATAGACTACAGTAATATCCCTAGGGCACAAGAAGTGTTACATGGACCCTCTCTGATGCCCAAGATGTTTACTGGGGATGGAAAATTACAACTTGAAGAATGAATTCACTCAGTATCACTATATAAAGAGGCACTGCAATTGACTGATACTCAGTTACCGACTGGAATGCCCAAGTTCCGAACCAAGGAAGCAAAAGCTTGGTTTTCTATCACAGCCCCCCAGGTACAGTCATGGGCCCAATTCAAGGTTCAACAGACAGTGTTTTTGCCCACTGACAACCAAGAAAAGATACTGATTTACTGGAATACTGGATTTAATTCAGAGGTCCGGAGAGCTCCTACCCCAGCTGAAACAGAACAAGTGGAGATTATCCATAGCCATGCCTCTGACCACTATAGGGATGCCCTCTATGGCACACAGATAATGTCTGGCACTGGCCTTCTTTTACGGGCACATGAGCTACATGCAGCTTTGGGTCCCACAATGGCTGAAGTTTCCCCACAGCAGAATAAACCCAAAAACACCAATGATATACCGTGTTTCAATTGTTTCCACTAGATTGTTTCCACGTGGATACATGATGACTCCAAATGGACTTCCTCCTAACCCTGCCAAGGTGAAAGCTGTTGTTGATTACCCTGCTCCCACCTCAGTGACCAAGGTTCGACAATTCTTAGGCCTGACTGGCCAAGACTGACTTTTTTGAGGATGCAACATTGACAATGGGTAATTGCAAAACATACGACATGGTTTATTTAGATTTCCAGAAAGCTTTTGACAAAGTCCCGCATAAAAGATTAATTCTCAAACTGAACGCAGTAGGGATTCAAGGAAATGCATGCACATGGATTAGGGAGTGGTTAACATGTAGAAAACAGAAAGTACTGATTAGAGGAGAAACCTCAAAATGGAACGAGGTAACCAGTGGTGTACCACAGGGATCAGTATTGGGTCCTCTGCTATTCCTAATCTACATTAATGATTTAGATTCTGGTATAGTAAGCAAACTAGTTAAATTTGCAGATGACACAAAAATAGGAGGAGTGGCAAACACTGTTGCAGCAGCAAAGGTCATTCAAAATGATCTAGACAGCATTCAGAACTGGGCAGACACATGGCAAATGAAATTTAATAGAGAAAAGTGTAAAGTATTGCATGCAGGCAATAAAAATGTGCATTATAAATATCATATGGGAGATAATGAAATTGAAGAAGGGATCTATGAAAAAGACCTAGGAGTTTATGTTGACTCAGAAATGTCTTCATCTAGACAATGTGGGGAAGCTATAAAAAAGGCCAACAAGATGCTCGGATATATTGTGAGAAGTGTTGAATTTAAATCAAGGGAAGTAATGTTAAAACTTTACAATGCATTAGTAAGACCTCACCTAGAATATTGTGTTCAGTTCTGGTCACCTCGTTACAAAAAGGATATTGCTGCTCTAGAAAGAGTGCAAAGAAGAGCAACCAGAATTATCCCAGGTTTAAAAGGTATGTCGTATGCAGACAGGCTAAAAGAATTGAATCTATTCAGTCTTGAACAAAGAAGACTACGCGGCGATCTGATTCAAACATTCAAAATCCTAAAAGTCATAGACAATGTCAACTCGGGGGACTTCTTTGACTTGAAAAAAGAAAAAAGGACCAGGGGTCACAAATGGAGATTAGATAAAGGGGCATTCAGAACAGAAAATAGGAGGCACTTTTTTACACAGAGAATTGTGAGGGTCTGGAACCAACTCCCCAGTAATGTTGAAACTGACACCCTGGGATCCTTCAAGAAGCTGCTTGATGAGATTCTGGGATCAATAAGCTACTAACAACCAAACGAGCAAGATGGGCTGAATGGCCTCCTCTCGTTTATAAACTTTCTTATGTTCTTATGTTCTTAAGATAGCTGAACCTTTGATCTCCCGGACCAGACATGACAATAGTTTCATCTGGAATGACAACTATCTAAAGGCCATGGATGATTTGAAGGAGAAATTAATGTCTTCTCCTGTTCTGGCATTTCCTGACTAACCGGCTTTTCATGCAGCAGGATACAGACAGGAAGCATACAGCTGTAGCTTTTGCTAGCAGGACTCTTCCCAAAGCAGAGCGAAAATACTCAACCTCAGAAAAAGAGGGCCTTGCCATTGTGTGGGCAATGGAGCATTTCTGCCCCTACATCAAAGGAATTCATGTAACCATTCTCACAGACTATCACATTTTACAGTGGTTGATGCCAGGCCCGACCTTACTGGCAGTTTGGCCAAGTGGTGTTTGAGGTTACAAGAATTAGATTTTAAAATCATGCATAGACCTGGCAAGGCCAACAAAGTCCCATATGCCCTCTCACGTAACCCACTGTAAGATGATTCTGAAGCTATGGATCTTTTACCTGCCCATGCAGTTCTGGCCACTTATCCCATCAACCACCACTGATCCTCGAGGACAAAGACCATTTAAGGCAGCTTCAGAAGGATGACCCTGTGGTTAGTAATTTGCTGACAACTTTAGAAAGCTCAGAGGCCACTGACGACTTCTCCCCAAAAAAATCTGCGTGCTTGACGGTTTAGTGCAGTGGTTGCGCGAACGTTTTATATGCCGCCCCCTTACTTAGCATACATTTATGTATTAAGCTAAATCAAAACTCTTTTTGGTTAAATCTTGGAAAAAATACACGATTTACATTAAATCCGGGAAAAACACTGTAAAATATGAGTGCTTTTTTTTTATACTTAGCACCCCATAAATACAATTTTTTATGATCAAAAAATAAAAACTTTGTTGGTGTAAATCACAATCAGTAAATGGTTTACTATATATATAAAAAAAAATTAACTATTTGCAAATTAGTATTTACTATTTTCTATTTAAAGTACATTACTGGCAATCTATTTTCTATTTGTATTTTAATACATTTGTGAATCTCTATTTTCTATTTAAATAGTTTCCTTGACTGGTTTGCCCATCCCTGTTCAATGAATCTATTTGCTGTAAACCTCTGGTATTCACTTTGCAAATCACTTTGCACGTATCCTTACATCAGCCACATAATGTCAGCTATAAACTGTCAACTAATTTATTAAAACTACGTAATGATGTTGCAGTTTATCAAGTAAATCTCTTCTACCATGTCTGACAGCCTAGTGATGTACTTATATGCTATGAAAACTGGATACCTCTTAGACAGAGCATGCTGTTGCCTTTCATCACCTCTTTACAATCTTTGCTAGAGAAAAAAAAGATTATTGATATGAACAGATGGTTGCTAACCTTTTAAAAACGATGCTTATACTTGAATATTAATTACTTCAGCTTAAGTTCTAGTGTTTTGATGTGCACTGTGCATTTTAAGTGGTGAAATAGGCAAGCTTTAGGTGGTTATTAGAATCTTCTTGACCGAAGCAGTTTGTTTATGTAACCTAAAATACTGCTATGCTTTTAATGAAATTATTTGAGATGCACTCTTTATGTTTATTGTTGGCTGTTAAAATGTTTTTTTTTTTTTCCAATAAATTCTTTACTGCTGTAAATAATAAGGGGCATACCATAATTATTTTTGTGTTTTTCTATAACCAGATATTTTGATGTTTTCAGCAACACATACCAGACCCACGCATTTTGACCTGAAATTATTGCCTGTACTTTCCAATGTTACAAATTATAGGCAGGAGTTTGCTGTTTAATGCTTCATTTTTAACCGTTGGGGAAAGGAGCTTTATATTCAACAGTGACGGCACATATTAATATTCATCCCATGCATTACAACCTGAGATCTCTGAAGTACCATGATGCAGCAGTTTATCTGTAGCATTGTACTGTATTTTTATGAACTTAAATCAAGTAAAGACCCAAACCATTCCCAGCATATTAAAAGAGGTATCAGTAATAATAGAAAGCTAATATGGATAATGGATTTTAAAGAACAAAAGCAGGGGTGAATCAAAAAAGCTGTATGCAAGAGGCCTTTTGAGTCTTTGGGTAACTGCCATCAGCTATGATCGACTCCACGCTATGTATCCCTTCTTAGTATGGGTGTACAGAGAACCCATTACTCGTACAGTGGTAACGCAAAAGTGACGGATGGTTGCAATCTCCTGTTTTTTCTGACGAGCTTTGATTCAGCTGCAAAAGAAAACAGAAATGCATAAACTAAACAGCAGGGGGCAATGAGGACCTTAAGGCCCTGTCCACACTATGCCACAGTTATACTCATACCTAAAACCGCCGCCGGCAGTCATTATGACGGTTACATTTTAAACACCATCCATATTAAAATGAAAGACAAACTATCGGATACAATGAATGAATTGTAACCATTAAGTGTATGCACCACAGCACCAACAGAAACTTCAGGGGCCGGTTGTACTAACGAGATCAAAAAACAGGATCGGATCAGGGCTCACTGGAGCTCCACTAATCCAAAATCTTGAACCGATCCTGGAGCTGCGCAGCCGTAACTAGGGAAACTGACCAATGAGAAGCGAGTATGCGTGGCGCAGAGACTGAAAATTCTGAATGTCAGAAAATGAAGTGTATTTAATTTAAATGACATAAATCAGAAGCAACTATTGTACATGTATAATTTAAAACTTCAGCAATTCTATAAAAACAGATTGAGTATATTAATACCATCATGGCCATGTGTATTTTCTGACGAACACACAGATATTTTACAGCAGTATAGCCACCAAACACACAAACATCTAGCTGCAGCATCGGTTCAGGGCAAATTATCAACACATTTTGAGCAAATACAATCAAGGGCTGACAGACAGCTGCAACTGGAAAATGTCGAGGACAGGGACAGATTGAGGCTGTGAAAAGGTAATTGGGGGGAATAATAGGCATTAAAAAAAAAAACTACAACATTAAATCTAATTAAATCAATGATTTAATTGTAATCGATAACATGAGAATGCCAGTATGACTATGTCAGCACAGAAAATGTAAAAATATTATTTATGAAACCTCATTACGCAGTCAGGTCTATTTTTTTCTGTAGCTATATGGTGAAAACAGAAATGTCAGATATAGCTAAACACAAACTAATATTGTACTTTTTGTTTCTAATTGATATTATCTTAATACAGTACTGTTACAGCTACTTTTAAATGCATTGGTGCTTAATGTTTTCTAAAACGTTAAATGATCTTCGTTTCAATCTGAAGTAAATATTTTTGGATATCCCTGCAAGTGTTTTAGCTAAAAAAGGGGGCGTTATGTTTTCTTACTTAAAATTAAGGAAACTTTTATTTCAAAATGTTGATTAACTACTTACACACAATGTGCCAGTGATGTACTCACTGACTTGTGCACTATCAGATCGTGTAAACAAGTCAGACATGTTTGTTGCTGCGCAGCAACGTCACTGCCATTTGTGCTATCCGGTCTGAAAATGTAAATGTAATATGGTCCAATCAGAACGAAGCAGCCGTTCCATTTATGCCTGTTGCCATGTTATGTTACACGTCTGAATTTCACAGTTTATTCTTATTGTTATCTAGTAATGTGCATTTGAGGAGATTTTTGGAATCGGCTCGGAACCGGGTATTTTGATTCTGGTTCCAAAACTATTTAGAAAAATGTCCGTATGTCAATGTATGAGCAGAAGTTCCAACAATATTGTGCAATCTATGAAATCGCCCTGTATAATTAAAGTTAACAAAATAATCAATAATCTCCAATTTGCACAGTAACAGTTTTATTACAACAGCGAAAGCCACTGTGTGCTTATATATGAACCTTGTTAATTGCAAATTTCACAAAGCTTACAATTAAAAAATCTTTAACCACATGGTATGTGCAAACAGGTCAGTGTATGTGAGGATCCCAAGCCGAAATACGACCCCATCGGCTTGGGGTTAAATTACTTTTTTAGATAGCTGAAATCGTGACATGTTCGGTTTGGGGTTGTTTTGCAAATGATCCCATCAAGGTGCAGAAGATCCACTTTACCCAAAGCGTTTTCATCACTTCATGTAAAAGTGAGACTGAATTATTCTCCAGGGAAATACATATCATTAAAAAAATAAATAAACAAACCAACCCCCATTTTTGCTGTAATAAATATGTTGCAGACCTTTTTTTTTCTAAGTGTGAACATTATAGTTATCAAATGTATTTTTGACAGAAATGTAATGTTTTAATAATCAGTTTTACTGCAACCCGGATCCCTGATATTTGTATCCAGTTCGTCGGTTCCAAAGCAGAAACTGGGTACCAGATTTCAAAGGAACCGGTTTGCATGTCTCTATTGCTATTCACAGCATGGCGCAAGCAAAGAAGATATGTTGGCAACATTCCATAATAGTAAGCATTTTATGTATGAATCTACATGTTGATTATACCAGTGACTGGGGTTTAATTATTTTTGTTTTATGAATTATTTCTCTGTAATTCTCGGAACTAGTGGAATTAAATGTAATTAATAATTGATGTTAATTAAACAACATTGTTAATCGGCAATAATTCTTAATTTATATTTTCTGTGGCAAGGGAGCGATGTCTAAGGTCAGGGGGCGTTGTTACGAAAAAGGTTGAGAAACACTGTTTTAACCAAAACCCTTGCATAACATTCCTATATTAACCGCAGTACTGGCTCCTCAGAGGAGGCATGGCTCTGTTATAAACTATCTGATATTAACCACAGTACTAGCAGTAGCAGATCACGTGATCTGAGCACAGGTTTTAATTGGAGGACCCCAGAGTTGTTTTCATCAGAGGACACAAGCCTCCGTTATAAACTCCTATCTTGATAACCACAGTATCAGCAATGACAGGTGACATAGTCTGAGCCCTGGTTTTAATTGGAGGAGCAACTCATACCCTCCCACACCCTGCTGAAGCACTGCTACTGTGTGCTCGAGTTGAATAATAGAAATTGCATAATTTGGTTTCATATTCAATTTTCTGAAAGAGATTTTTAAAAAAGTGACCAGAAAAAAAAGAAATCCATCATAACAGTATGACAAATTTAAAAACTTGACAGAAAGTGAAATACAAAGCTAGCATGTTTACATGCGTGGATGACCAAAGGTGTAGTTTTCGTCAGCATTTCTGCTGATTGGGAACACCTTTCAGCATGTACCAGATAAACTACTATTCCCAGAAGACACTGCACGCCAATATGCATTGTGACACCGGTAGCGTCAGTAAAGTGAGATATATTTTCAAAGTTTAATATTATGGTATGACTTCCTTTCTGTGGGAACAAATCTAGCTGTGATAAAAACCATTACATAAAAAACAAAACCTGGATCCTCAAGTCCTTACTAACAATAGGCCAAATCTGAAAGGTCTGATGTGAGACTTATGCAAGCATTCATATCATCCAGAATTGACTACTGTAGTGTGCTATTTCGACTCCAGCTCATCCAAAACACAGCCGCTAGGATCCTAGTAAACATAGCAAAAGGGAACACATTACCCCTGTTCTGGCTTCTTTACATTGGCTCCCGTGGAGTTTAGAATTGATTTTAAGATTTTGCTGCTAACATATAAACCCAGAATAGCCTGGCACCTGTTTATTTACAAGAGTTACTCACCCTTATATGTACCCATTCATTCACTTAGATCACAGGATGCAGGTCTTTTGATTGTCCCAAGGGTCAGTAAAATTAAAACTGGGGCTGGGGCTGGGGCTGTTACAGCTTTTAAATCTTACTTCTATACATTGGCCTTTCTATGTTATACAGTGTGCCTTTACTGTCTTTTTAAACATTGTTTTCCTGTATGTGTTTTTTTTAATTGTATTTGACTATGAATTGTTGTTGCTGTACAGCGCCTTGAGATGCCTTTGGTGCGTATGGTGCTTTATAAATAACATTTGATTTGATTTGATTTATCTGTGGGAGTGGGGGTGGAGTAGGCTATCCACCCACCCTGTTTCTCAGATAGGGATTATTCTGCTCCATAACTGGCGTACAAAAATAATGCACTTCTTCTGATCACAAATCTTTTTTAAAAAATAAATGAGAAGGATTACAGTGGTGGGAAAACAAAGTTAGATTTTTTTATATGTCAGTATCACTGTCATCCTCAGGTTCTCTGTCACTTTGGCAGTGTGTAGAGTTTTCACAGCTCTGTCCACACTTGCAGAGTTCTGTGCAAGCCAGCTTCTTGGTGATGCAGGAGCAACGGATTCCATTATATTTCCCTGAACAGCCACAGTTGACAAGCTCCATGAGGGCATTTGGAGCAGTCAAGATATCCATCCAATTGAAAGTGAGATCCCCTTCACAACAGTCCATCCATGTCCAGCAGGGTCCGGTATAGTTGGTTTGGCTTCCAGAGCACATTTCCATATGGCAGCCTGGTAGTTTGCCTTTTGTATATGCTTCTTTAATGCAGCTCTGCATGGTGGTAACTGGTTGCTCTGAAGATATCTGCTGCAGAAAAGTTTGTAACAGCACTCATTAACATCATCTCCTGCTTTACCATACAAGGAACAGACAAAAGCCTCACAAGACTTGAGTAGCTCTTTGCTTATATCAAACTGCTGCCCCAGTTTGCTCATTGACTAACAATGTCCTGCATTGTCGACAATTAAGTCAAAGGAGACTTTCTTCCCCTTTCCATGGAATGCACTGGTTGTGGCACAGCCTGTGAAAGCATGCATTCCAGGCAGAGCTTCACACACAGACAGGCTCAGGTTCTTGCACATAGCTTCCATAGGGTGCATATTCTTGTTCCTGTGTCGATCACAGTTCTTGCTGGAATGTCCTTCTGCAAAAAGTAAGCCAGGACTAGCACATCTGTGTCTGGAGTCTTGATTACTACAATGGTGTTTCCCTCATCGCCTGCATGTTTGGCATGCAGAAACATACGAGTATCTGCCTCCTCAAATGCCTATATAGACTAATGCCTCCATAACCTTGTGCCAAACCCTCCCATTGCTGCCACAAAACGTAAGGCAGTGTTCGCTAAATCCATAATAAATAATATGGCTACCAAACATTTCTGCATATTTATCTTTGGACCACTCATGAAGGAAAAACTGGGTAAGAGCTGTCTTGTTGGCATCATGAAATTCTGTCTCATCGTGACTGCATTCCTCAAGTCATTGTCTAAGTGTTTCCCACTGAAGTCACATTAGGGCTCCCATCATAACTTTATTTATGCAGACTGCTCTGTTGTAGTGATGGCCTTCCAGCACTCCATTGATAGATCCTGGTCCAGTGATTTCTGATTCTAGAAGGATGTCCCCGAGACCAGCATCTGCAAAGTGTTTCCCTATTACAGCAAAGGTACAAACTATGTGAAAACCTTACATGCAAGCGACTGAATTCCATAGGGTTCTTCCAGATTACATATATGGCCTGATCAAAAACCACAATGGCATAATTTGCCAGAAGGCAACAGATCTTAGGAAGGAATGACAGATTTTATTCTTAAACTTCTCAGTTCTGTACTCAGGAGCTTCGATTCCTTCATCCAGCAACAATTCTATATAATGCTGTCAAACATATGACATAGAGAGAAATTCTGTTCCATCTATAACTCTCTTTTGGATCTCCTCAGCCAGATGGTGAAAGGCAATATCAAACACTTTACAGATCTCGTTGATATTCTTTTCTTGTTGTGCTTTGACTGCATGTAGGGATTTCTTGTTGGTGTAATTACTGTAGCAACTATTATTACACAATCTTGGTTCTCAAGTTCAACAATTACATGTCCATCATTCCTTAATTTCCTTAATATTTTTCACATAAATGCTAGTTCTGGATTTGTAAAAAAAAACAAAAAAAACCCAGCAAACTATGCATATAAAAAAAAAATCCATAGATTCTAATCTAATCCACTACTTTTATTTATTTATTTATTTTAACCAGAACTATGCAGAATGCAGCTCCTAGTGCTTTCGTCACTGACACCCACTTCCTTAGAGATTGTTGTAGCGTTTCAGGCATTCTAAATTGGGTGAAAAATACAGTAGCTTGGTGTCTTCAAATATCTCTGCGGGATTTTCCCACACTGAAAGTTGCAGATATGTGGGAGCAACTTGGAAAATGCACGATTCCCGCGATCCCTCGCTGAAATTAAAGCCCTGGCAGTATTTGTTAGGTTGAAATTATTAATTAGGTTTCAGGTGTCGGCAATGTATAGTCTGTCAACATTATATACCAAAAACTTCATTCTGTTATATGTAAATGTATACGTATGTATTTTTTTATTATTATTTTTTTTTTAAGTACCTGTAATAGTCAGATTTCATTAATGAGAAGAATATTCTGTATAAAATAGGTGATGCTACATCGGTATTCTTTTGCCACATGCCACATGCCATGCAAAGTGGGATTTTTTTTTTTTGCACACACACACACACTACCCTGCCCCTCCGTTACCAGGGGAAGTTAGGAAGCAATTGGCGAGGTGCAGAAACAAACTAGATGCTGATTAAAGTCGTCTGTAGTAATACCAAAATAAGTTTTAAAAAAAAGTAAACGTCAAAAAATAATAACAATATTTAAATACAACTCTGTATGGAGTCCTGGAGTATATGTAAGCAATAAGGCACGACAGGGTATGGGATATACTCTAATATACACACGCCCCGGGTGCGTTATAAGTCACAAGGCGAAGCTGAGTGGCTCTACCTTGTAAACCAGCATTAGATGATATGTGGACTAAACGACTTCTGTGTCAGTTTGCGCAGTGCCGCAGTCCTTTCCATCCGCGGCGAGTACAATACTAGAATTCTATGCCGAACCCGACCTTGTTTAAAAGCCCAACAGTTGTGTCAGCATATGTTTCTGAAATCGGAGGGTAGTGGTGAGATGTATCTGTTGTGTCGAATTTAAAAATTGCACACTCGCTAGTCAGTTTTATAAGGCGATATTTAGTTTAATAAGTAGATACCGTTGCTGCATATACAGTATATTACATGCTGAGTGAGACCTGCGTGGTGATCAGATGTCTTTTGAATAGTGTTACTGCTACTGCTTGCCTCTGAGTTTTCTTTGTTCTGTTCTCTGACTAAATAAATACCACAGTATATTTGCCAGTTTTTCTGTAATTCTTAGTGACAGAAAAAAAAACAGATTGTTGAGTGATTTAAATGCTATTTCAGTTGTATGTTGACATTTTTACCTACAGAAATACTGTTTAGGTAATTGTTACTATTAAGGCGTAGTAATATTAATAGATCAGGTAAGTAAGTTGGTCTATGATGTCATAGCCGTGCGGTAAGACAATTATTACCGCACGGTCATGTGATCTTGTTCAGCCAATCACAGCACGTAATTTATCCAAGCCATTTTATAATTATATTTAAGCAGCGCGATGAGCTAACACGAGACGGTTGGTTTGATTATCTGCAATAACGCCGTTCTACTGTCTGAAGCACAGTAAGGGAAGGTCCAAAATAGGTTGTTTTGCATCTAAATGGACAATTATTCAGCTTGGCAACAGGCAGAAATGAAATCTAGACATATTAAGGAACAAAATGATACCAAAAAACCTTAGTAACCTTAGGGGGGGGGTGCAGCCAACTCAAAAGCTAAGGGCTTTCTGAGTTTTGGCTCATGGACTAATACAGCCACATTGGAGTAAACCCTGTTTAGACTGCACTTGTACCCCTCCTATGCACTGGACTTCCCTGATCTAAGCACCACGTTACTGGATCCTCAGCTAATGCCATATCCTTGCACTACTATTGTAGTCATTATAGATATAACCTCTTATAATACTAACTTGTTGCATCCTATTTCATATTGTATTTTAGTGGTATTATTTGCACTTACTGTAAACTATACTGTATTTAAATAGTCATCTTGCATTCTAACCCTGCACTGTAACACCTAAATTAATATTGTCCCTGCAGTCAAACCTCCATGTCTGACTACAGGGACAATATTATCAACAGTATTTGTAATCCTGTACAATGATTATGTATTTTCTCAACAAAGAACACAGAACAGTAATGACAATTTGTTTTAAGGTGACCGTGAAATTCATAAAATAATGCCATTATAAACATTACTGGGCTTAATATAAATATGTATACTCAATTGAAAGGTTTGTAGGGGAACATTTTTTAAAGTTCTCCAACATATATTCTATATTTCCTGCTACCCAGGGAAACAATAGACAAGGATTTATACAGAGAGCACTACTAGCTTTGTACATTGGAAGTGTGATATTGTTTACAAGAACACTTTCTGCCTGCTGTAAAATTAAATGTCAATGTCAATATGTTCAAACAGCTGAATGCTCATAAGTGACGGGTGGTAGATCGATACAATACCACACACTGAAAGGTGCAGTGAGAGGTGCATTTACTGACTTGGAGAGCACTCAGTAAAATTTCAATATGAAGTGAATGCACTTAACACCGGTATGTTAATATGGGTTTTGTTATCTCAAACAGGAAGTGGTATTTTAAGCCACTGTGAGTATAAACTAAAATGCCTCTAAAATGACACCTTTGGCACTAAGAATAAATGTTTCATGTCAATCTATGTAGAAAGGCGTTAAGGTCATAAGGTGACTGGTTCTGTCAATTTAACTTTTGAAAGAAATGTTTCTCAGATTGGTTTAATTTGTGGTAATTTGTAAGTCTCTTATACTTAAAATCATTTATCTTTTCATAATATTACATTGTTTATTATGTGAGCAAGATGTGTATTTTTTTCTCCAGCTTTGATCTTTACTGCCATACATACTAAATATTAAGCCCTTTTCACACTGGCATGCTCTACCCGGGTCGGGACCTGATGTCATGCGGAATTTCACACCGATTTTGATAAAGCAGGGTTGACCTGTGTACAGACGCAAGTACACAGTGAATGAATGCCCCGGAAGCAGCTTGTTACGGACACTTCCATCCAAGCTTCTCTGGATTAAATCATCAGCCGAAATGTTGATTAGAGCAAATGTGTCTTCATCTCTGCTGCAATCTGGCTCATGGTGTGTCTCAATCAACAAAAATATGGCTAAACAGAATAAACAGAAATGAGAAGTTCCTTGCAGAAGTGAAACCTTCACGCAGGCATGGCTGTTTGTTATTTTGTCGGCTTACCAGTGTCAAAGCATGTCGACCCACATCCTCGAGGTGGGTCGTTGCGACCCGGGTCAAACCAGGTACTACCCATTGTGACCCGGGTAGCAGAACCCGGGCTGGGACCCGGGTAGGAGTGCCAGTGTGAAAGGGGCTTTAAATATATGTTTACCTACATTACTTTCCCCAAAACAAGAAGTCATTTAAAGCTACTTATAACTGATTCTATAACTCTGTTACAGTATCACCAGTTAAAGGAAAATAAATATATTGTTGTTTCTGTGTCTCATACTGTACATATCACAAGGTACCTGCTTTTATCTGTGAATATCTAAAGGATGTCTTTCAATATAAAAATAACCAGTGCCACAGCAGAAAAACAACTGTTGGGTCCTCAGGGTTAGGGGATTATCAATAAAACCTAATAAAATAGCTTGATGGATTTTGTAGGTATTCTTTTCCATCCTTGTGAATGTCTATACTGTAATGATAAGGCAAGCCAAATTATCATTTAGAGATACCTCAAATAGCATTTTAAGATATCTTGAAATATTTAGAGATATCTGGAAATCATTTGCAGATATCTTTAAATTAATTTGAGATATCTGTAAATAAACAATTTTGAAGCTATCTTAATTTAATTTGGAGATATCTAAACATGAAATACAGGTATCTGTAATTAATTTACAGATATCTTTAAATACTGTTTTGCTAGCATGGTACGCCACACTGTCATTTAGAGATAGCTTTAAATAACTTACTGTTCATTGAGGGTGTGTTCACCCTGGGTCCGTTTAGATGGCTTGGTCTGCACTCGGTATGGTTCAATACATTTGGTGTGTGAAGTGTGAACAAGTGAACAACAACGTCCGCTTGGGAAATGAACCGTAATGAGTCCACCTAAAGAGGTGGTCTCGGTCCGTTTGCCAAACACACCGAGTCTGGTTTGCTTGCTAAAATTCAATGTGAACAACTCGGTCCTTTTGCACATAGGAAACGAACTATACAAGGTAAACTGACTCGGACGGATTTTGTGCATAGTTTAGTTCATATTCTGAGGAAACAAGTAGAGCATAAAACAAAAAATGTCTTTGGCAACTACCTTAGGGTTACCAGACATACCATGAAAACTGGGATTGTCAGTTTCAGCCTTAATTTGTTGTTCCAGTCAGAATCTGTAAAATTGTTAATCGTCCCGGTTTTGTTAGTGTATTATTTTTTTTGCATTAAGTACAAAATTGCATCAATGTGCTCTTAGCAGAGTAATGTATTGGGTTGTGTTAGCGTCAATCAAAAATAAACAATTATATGGATTATTTGTTTAAATCATTCCGATTATGTGTATACCATATATTTAAATGGTATTAACTTCCCTTCTGATTATTATGCAGTTTGTTAAAAGTAGAAAAAAAATTACAGTAATTACTACACCCTTAATTAAAATGCATTTTTCTGTATGTATTTTCAATAACTGTCTGGTTAGACTGTTGGCAATTGTATTTGATAGCACCTACACTTTAAATCAGTGTTTGAAGTTGGAGTTAACAATATTACACTTAAAAAAAAAATATATATATATATATTACAGAACACTCAGGTATTGTGATTATGGCGACCTTTTGAATGTGCCTGCAATGGTTTTAGTGATGTTAATACGAAGGTAAATGAATTACCCCTCAGCAAAACAATGGGCAGTAAATGGGCAGCTCTATTTAGGACCTTCACTGTTTAGATCACTAAAATAGAAATAATATAGCTGTACAGAAAATATAAAAATATTTTTGACCCTGCTGAATTACTGCCACAATAGAGGCCTTTATCTCAAAGAGTTTGATGTTCACTATCACTATCAAGAAACAAAAAAGTAAAATAGACATTCCTGGGTGCAGGGAGATGAATAAGTATCCTTGACCGATTTTCTAAAGGTTTACATCTTGTGAATCTGCAGTATCAATAGTAACAAACTTACACTGAAAGAAAGCACACCGCAATTGGTATTAATTCAATCAGCACAAAGTGGCATTGAACTGACAATATTCTTTCAAAATTGAAAACTACGTACCAAAACAATGTAAGTCCTGATTAGTCCTGAATATTAATGCAAATACCGGTTAAGATATTGGTTGCAAAATGACTCCAAGCCCTGAGGATTTTGGAACATAAATTGTTACTAAAGCCCGGAGCACACTGCCCGATGCAATCGTCTCATCTCAATGGAGGAAGTTGCGGGCAAAAAAAACGTTGCCAGCGGGCATCACACACTGCTCGATGAAACTGCAGGATGGGACGCACAATTTGAGTTTTTCCTGATGTTTGACCTGCCCTGGATGCATAAATTTCAACGGCTATGGCAGTACTAAGATCTACAATTCTGGCTAGAAGGCAACGTGATCATTGAAAACCGCATATGACTGGAGACATTTATGTATTCTCTCTCTCTCGTTTTCATAATATATACATGCAAGGTATTCCATTGGTTTGTATACAATGTCCATGACATATTTTGAAAAGAAGCCGACAGCCCCATAAGCATTGTACCTTCTAACTACAGTAATCCGTCATGTGTTGCCTGTCACATATCTGCTCTAACTGTTTACCTGCCATGATCAAGCTCTTCAGCACAGTGTGTGAGAGTGAGAGAGTGAGAGTGAGAACCACAACCAGGGTTGGATACCGAAGAGTGAGTAAGTAAGTCGAAACCACTGACAGCCAGGTGAGTAGCCGGAGTTCTATTATTGAGCAGATAAGATTAGTTCAGAGATTGTAGATCCCACCAAAGATTTTGTAGACTGTGTTGTATGTACTCTGTGCGCTACCATTGCTGGTAGTGTCACATGAACTGTTCAGTGTGTTGATATGTAAATAAATCCTGTTTGTATGCAGGGCATATCAACTTCAACCATCTCTTGCTCCTGCCTGTCACTCAGCAGCAAATGCACACACCCACACGGCAGACCATGTCAAAAGCATTACTACCCTAAACAAGGTAGTAAAGTAGTAAACATTACTATTTCTAAACAAGGGGTTTAGGGGAGCCCCCTAATAAAAGTTGAATCTCAAAACAATAATTGTGTGAATATAGTCTTTGTTACAGCTGTGTATAATGGTATTTAAAAAAATATTTATTTATCCAACTTTCTAGATATCCGACCTTACTCTGGTCCCACCGAAGTCAGATATGTGACATACTACTGTATTGGAATATTTTCAAAATCCTTAAAACAGTGGTCGGCAATTAAATTTGACAGTGGGCCAATTGACTGCAGCCCCCCCCCCCCCCCCCAAAAAAAAAGATTTGTTGCAGCATGGCATACCGGCTCGTCTATAAAAAAAACCTGCTCAAGCCGGTTGAGAACAAACCAAAAAGGAAAAAAGGATGTATTTGTAATAGTATGTATTTGTAACCACCAAATAAATATTAGTAAAATAATATAGCATCTGTGTTGTATCTAGTAAGAGACAAATTAGTTTAGTTTAACATTCTGATATATTGTAAGTGAAATGTAACTCAAAATGACTCCTAACGATGACAGACTTTATTGGACAGCTGAAAGACAATTTCAGGGCTCGCTTTGACAACTTCAGCATTCCCAGGTACATAATCGTTTTTGTCTGTGATCCATTTTCAGTCAACCCTGATGGTGATTTCTCATCCCTCCTCTTACGCAACTGGCTGGTCCTCCTTCACTACCTTCTGCAAGCAAAATCAAGTATCCCCTCTCTCTTCAATGAGGAAGTCATTCTATCATTCCTCATTCACGCAAAAGACAAGCTGCACCTCTCCCTGGGAACTCTCAAACCTACCCCCCACCCTTGTTCCTTTATATAGGCACAGCAACCTCAGCAGCCAAAGTAAACGTTAACCAGTACCTTTATCAGATATCAAATATCAGTCACTTACTGAGATCTATCCAGCCAAACAGAATATTACTAGTATGCCCATGAGTGGGGGCCATCTCTCTGCCGAAACCAGCAGAGGTTTCGCCCCACAAGAGGGGGTTCCTCTCCACTGAGCGTTAAGATTAGTACTTAATCATATAATTTAAAAAAAATCCTCCAGCATTGATTTCACTAATTAACCTATGTTTCTTTACTAACCCTTCTTTTTTTGCATTGGTGGCGCAGATGCCGGGGGTCCTCTTTTGGGGGCAAGTGATGTTCACTTCCCAACCATAAGCACAGCCGAGCTGGCCTCAAGAGGAAGGTTCTCAAAGATACAGAGGGGACCCCCAGCCAAATCCATGTTAACAATCTCTCTATCATTCCAGGTTCCCCCTGAGGGCAGTATACATGCTCCCAGTCTTAGAGGCTGATCGGTTCGCTCTCATCTCCGAGAGGGCTCTCCCTGAGCCAGAGGGAAACCCTGTATTCTTTACTAACAAATTGCTTTCATCTACAGCAGTGTTCCTCTCTGGCCCCTTCTTTGCATGTTCATTTCCTTTCAGAATTCCTGTGGCCCCACATGGCTCTGTCTCAAAGGTCTGGCTGCACCGATCTCCCTAAGCGTTGGCGTTCCTTGTTACTTGGGGCGACTTCTAGTCTTCTTAACACTAGAAGCCCCGCGGCAGTCATTTTGGAGGGTTTTGGTTTTAAAATGTAATTTTTTCCAGTCGTCTAACACATATGGGGCTGCACGTTCATGTACCTTTCTGTCCGTATGTATTAACCCTTTGCGGTCCATTTATTCAGCGCGTCTCAGGCGAGTCAGGTACAATTTATTTTCACACTCGCAGTTTATTTTAGATGCACTGTTTAAAAGTATTTTTTTTCATAGTAAAACAGGTTTAAAAGGTACTGCATATCAACAGGACACTCAGTACTGCATCTCCAGCCCCGCCCCACCCTTGTTCGCTGTATTTTTCACATACCTCTTCATAGTCGTGCATAACGATAAATCATCTGCTGATCACTCGTTTTATCACCAAACTCCTCAATAATGTGATCCAAGTCATTATTTTAATACTATAACATCTCAAAAATCTCTACAAATGTCAGTGATATTCTTTGAGCGCTGGATGCAGAAGCAGCTATCTTGTTTTGTTTATGTCTGTGTTATCTCTGTGGTGCCGGGGCTAAGTGTATTGGTGAGATCTGCCCTTTTTTCTGCTTCTCTCGGCTCCTCTCGGTCTCACTTCTTGTGCTGTGCTTCTGTAAAATGTTTTCTAAGTTTATTTATTTATGTTGTTGAGTTGCTTTTGCACATCTGATAATAAACCGATTACTGTTGAAAACTTAAAAATGTATTGCTATTGTTTCAGTTTTATAAATATGTATGTTGTAACCGATGTCTGTTCATATGTTGTTTATTTACATTTTCTTGTTTTGATTTGTAAAATAAATGTTCACGTGTGTGTGTGTGTGTATATATATATAGTATGCTTTGGTTTTTCAGATGTTTATGTAACATACTCAATTAAAAAAAAAAAATTACATCCAACTGTTTCTCCTTTCGTTATATTATTTCTAGTGTTTTGAATATAGCCGTCAGAAAGACTCCTGCGGGGCTTCTAGGTATGATTAGATCTCTGGTCCTTCTAGTGTTAAATGTATCTGCTATCTTTATCTTCATTTTCCCCTTGGGGGAAGTAAAGCTTGCTTCCCAGCCATGGAGTCTGATCGGTTCGGTCTCACCTTCATGAGGGTGGCTCTCCGTGAGCCAAGGGGAAAGCATGTCCTCTTCCTAAAGTCACAAGCACATTATTCCTATTTCAAGCCACAGGGCTTACTCCTTGCCGCCCTTGCTCCTGTCCCGTTAATATGTTAAAGAAAATACACACCACTTTCTTTGTACTTAATGGCCTTTGTAGAGGCACTTAATTTCTGTGGGCTTCTGTGACCCATCAGACCAGGAAGAGACACAATACTGGAGTATAAAAGCGCTGATGCGCACGTTTAATAATAAATAAAAAGATTGAACAAAACAGTTTTATAAAGCAAACGGCACGTTGGCCAAAACAAACAGACAAAACACAAAACAAAGTGAAAACTAAATAAAATAAGTATCACACTGGTGGAAAGCCAGCATGTATAGCAATTGTTAATTATTTAGTTTCAGTTCTTACTGTCTCGCTCTCTCGTTCCACCTCTGAACACCCAACCTCATTCAGCCAAAGCTGCAGGTTTTTATATATGTGACCATCTCCAGATTAGCAATAAATTAATCAACCTGAAGATAGTTAAAATTCCAGCTGTAAAATAAAACAACATGTTTTTAAACACCAAACCATATATTTTAAATAATAATAATACAAAATACGCACAGCTTCCTAATCCACTTAATTTTTTTTTTATTAAATGTGTTAATTGTATTTAAAATATAATAAAAAATGTAAGTAATAAAAATGGAATTAAGATGTTATAATATTTTTGGAATTAGGATAATGAATATAAAAGGCTGCACTTATTAAAAAAGCAAAAACAATTAAGCTTTTCCCTTTCTGTTTTTAATAAATCAGTTTTCCATCCACAAATAATATGGAATCATAATATATTCTGTCCCTGTAGTCATACAAACTAATAGGAGCTTAATATTGACAAACATTCAAAAGAGCTTGCGTCGCGTCGTACCATCCCTTCCATGCTGTGATTTTGAACAGATCTAGGGAATTTTAGTCTGACACCTGGCACTTACACAAAAAAGCATAACAACTAGTAAAAGACTAGGTACTAAAATCAATTCACAGGACAAAGTCTGACTGTGCCCCATTATCAGTGGCAAATTATCTTTGCCTTAGCTTTAGTGCTATGAGCCAGGCTCAGATTAATCAATGTGCACTAGGTGCACTTGCACAGGGGGCCACTGACCATCAACGATTACAAAAATTACAAAAATGTATGATAAAAAATGTAAATGATCTCAACATGATGAGAAGTAGCTGTATATGACAATCAGAACTGGCCCAAATTAACAGTACCCATAAATGTCAAATTAACTTGTATTTACTTTAAAAACACAAGAACACATTCTGCTAAATTTATTGTTGTTACAAAGCATAGTAATTGTTACAGCTGTGTGTAATGCTATTTCTTAATTTGTCCCTCATAGGCTGCCATGGTTTAGCCTTAACACACATGTAAGTAGCATGTAAAAAAACACACTCAATCACATGGGATAACAGTGTGATTAGGGCTCTGGACTCTTGACTGGAGGGTCGTGGGTTCAAACCCAGGTGGGGGACACTGCTGCTGTACCCTTGAGCAAGGTACTTTACCTAGGTTGCTCCAGTAAAAACCCAACTCTATAAATGGGTAATTGTATGTAAAAATAATGTGATATTTTGTAACAATTGTAAGTCGCCCTGGATAAGGGCGTCTGCTAAGAAATAAATAATAATAATAATAATAAGGGTGTCTGCTAAAGAAATAAATTTATATATATATATATATATATATATATATATATATATATATATACACATTAGTTACATGTATTTGCTTACGATTGTAAGTTGCCCTGGATAAGGGCGTCTGCTAAGAAATAAATAATAATAATAATAATAATAATAAGGGTGTCTGCTAAAGAAATAAATTATATATATATATATATATATATATATATATATATATATATATATATATATATATATACACACATTAGTTACATGTATTAAGTGGTATCATGCAAAAAGGAAAATCTGAATTCCAGAAAAAGTAGTCAAGCTTCGAGACGACTGAGACGACTGCATAAGAAAATCTATTAAAATTCTTAAAGTCCTCTCAGGAAACAAATCAATAATGAAATATTCAACACAATTTAATCTATAACAAAAACATTGTCAATGTAAAAAAACAAGTTAGAAAAACACATCAGCCGTTCAAAGGGTTGATATCAAACGCAAAAAAGCCCAAATTAGGAGAAGCAATTAGGCCAATCTTGTCAAGCATCAAGCAAATCGGCACAACTGGAAAGGTGCTGGGGCCCAAGATTCACACAATTCTTGCTTCTAACTTGGCGCCCTTTTTTGATCGCTTCGCTCCACTTTATTGCTCCACTTGAAATGCACAGTGGCGCAGCGGGCTAAGGTCGTCTGCTCTTCAAGAACGTCATGTTGCAAGTTCAAACCACGGTATTTTTTTTATTATTTTTATTTTTTCCTGCGATATGAGCTGTTTTAAAACATAAATAACTTGTTTAATATAAATGGCGTGAATATCAATCTGCTTGCACGCCCTGGTATGTTTTGACGTTGACCAACATGTGGAATCACATGATTGGTAGATGTCCAGTTATTTAGCTTTTCTGTTTGAATAGTCGCTACACACCCTTAAAAAGTAGACGGAAGAGGAAGAAGAAGAAGAAGGAGAATAACAATTATACCTTAGTTTGACGACTTATATCTCATTGTGTATAAGAGGTATGTACGTTTCAGGTAAGAAAGTTTCAGACTTTTGATACTGGTACAGATGGTAATTCTAAGTGATTTAGTTTTGCTGCTGCAACATGGTAAAAACAGCTAAACTCTTTGAGCTGTATAGAGACTCTTGGTAGTTTCAAACAAGTTTTTCTAACTTGTACGAGGAACTACTGTTCCTCTCAATATTAACTGTTTACAAGTGTCTCAGTTATCTTAGCATACAGACCGAATTGATCAATAACATTCATTTGAAAACTCAGATGGAATAAGGTTCAGTCTATACATTTTCTAAAAGCAGTCTTGTAAAAGATTAATGAAAGGTTATGCAATGCATGACACATTACTGCCAATTCTTTATATTTTTAGTTTTTTTTTTTTTTAAAACAGCACGATAGTACACTGAAATTCACAGAGCACTAACTAAACAGTCCCAATTTCCCTAACTAACATACCTTAACGACAGTCGCCAGGTCTCCACACACATACAGGTCTTACCCTGAGTGCACACAGACAAAGAAACACCTTTGCAGTGTCCTTAAATACCTGTCCTTAAATATTAGCATCAGGTGGACTAAATCCCAGCTAATTGCTGGCCAGCTAGTCTGAGTGCAGCCTGATGAGAAATATAGTTTTTATCCTGAGCACCCATCTCAGCTCCCAGGACTACACTTATTTGAAGGCAGAGCTCCTGCTCTGCCACATGGGGTATACCTTTTCTTCATAGAAATTGTTTTTGTTCAAAAACCAATGGGTCAGTCTGTTTTTCCCTACAGTAAATGGTGCAGAAACCCAGAATTCCTGAGAAAATTCCTGAAACAATGTTTCACAATGTGTGGTTCCAGAGAGTCATCGGTGTCGACTTTATCATCGGCTCTGTAACTCTCGTCCTGATCGGGTGAGTCAATTTTTGAATAATCACACATAAAAGTGAAAAGGGAAAGTGAAAGTAATAAAGACATAGAGGTTTGAGTGTTTCCGGGATAAAATGTACCAGCGGGGAGATCACACAGTAGGCAAAGAAAATCAAATAGTGTTTTTCTAAGTGATAGGTACTTCTAGGAATCCACAGACATAAATAAATATTAAAACTGAACCAGGGAAAACAGAAGCAAATTGTAAATCCTAATGCACTAGTCCAGATCAGGGCACAGAGCTCCCCGGAGTATTAGGTAAGCTTTAAAATCCTGGTGTGGAGCCAGGTGAGCTCAAACAAATCTTGACCGTAAGACCTGCTGAGGTTAACTGGCAGCAGTGTGGAGTAGTGGTTAGGGCTCTGGACTCTTGACCGTAGGATCATGGGTTCATTCCCTGGTTGGGGACACTGCTGCTGTACCCTTCAGCAAGGTACTTTACCTAGATTGCTCCAGTAAAAAAACCCAACTGTATAAATAGGCAAATGTATGTAAAAATAATGTGTACAAAATAATGTAATTGTATGTAAAAATAATGTGATATCTTGTAACAATTGTAAGTCGCCCTGGATAAGGGCGTCTACTAAGAAGTAAATAATAATAATAATAACTGAGTTATGTAAGTCAAAACCTAGAAAGTAAGTCCCAGTGGGGCGACTAGGTGCATGCTGGCAGTCTGGACATTCCTAGACTAAAGTATTTAATATTGAGATATCAGTCTGCGTTGTATGACCAGCATTACAGTATTAAAGAACAGTTTGCAGTAAAAATTGCCAATTTACCACTGTTGAATAAAAAAAATAATAAAAGAAAATAAAAGAAAAATGATTTGATCCATTCAAGTATAAAACTGAACAGGAACTGTCCACCTGGTGGCAGGAATCAGGCAGTAAAATAAAAAAATAACAAAACCAGAATAAAAACTGCCACCTTACTAACGATCGTATTAGCCGGCATAAGAGATAAAGAAAACAATGTTAAAAACAGAAACTGCAGATAAATATTATCTCAACTGACAGTCACTGAAAACGAGAGAGACACATACAAGCGACAATGTCAGGATTTAAGAGATAGAATTAAGTTCAAAACTTCCAACACACGGGTCGACAATGACTTTTTGTGAAATAAATAAAAATAATAAAAATGTGTAAATGCCTCCCTGGCCATTGGCACGAGCATATTCAGCCAAGTTCATTTTTATATAATATAAATAAAATAATTGTACTATTTCTAATTTTGCACACATCTGTATAATGTAACATAATACCACAAGCAATACAAAGCCTTGACATTTTTTAATTTTTACATTTATTTATTTATTTATTTATTTATTTATTTATTTATTTATTTATTTTTTAATTTTTACATTTAAAAGCACATCTTGAATCAAGTTGTTTTGCATTTAAAATTGGTGCACAAAATATGTTGCAAAGTTATAACGTGATTTAGCTAAACTAGGCCTGGGACAAAAGTAAGTTACAAATTAAAATTAACCAAAACAACTGTTGTAAGATGTGTTGTAGTAATTGGACACAAAAGGTTTAAAGAGAAAATGTAATTTGAAACCAACTGACTGTACGGTGTGATGGAATGGTGTCAACACAGGGGAACGCTCCTAGAGACCAATCTGAAGCACAGCAACACTCTGTGGTAATTCTTCACATCATCCCTGGAGCTCCGGGCGGCAGTGCAAGTATAGCCATGTTAAAGGAACAGCAAGGTATACCATGAGGGTGAACAATGTCTCCAGGTAGTTTGAGTAAACTGCTAACAACGGTAATTAAAACCCAACAAAATTCAATACATGTGTCAAATTAGATTTAAATAAAGACTGGAGTGAAAGGAACAGTCTTGAATTGGTAATCGAATATACCTGAAGTTAAGATAACAATTTTGGCTTAAAGTTAATCATAAGAATAACATTGAAAGCTAAGTAGTTGAAACTGTGATAAAGGACCGTTTTTGAACTGGCAACCAGTTTTAACAAATGTAAAACAACAGAAAAAGTAAGATGGGATAATAAGTCCCCTAAACAGTAATGCACAATATAAAACTGCATAAGGTATATACTACACCTGATCCTTCTCTCCACAGGAAAACGGAGACCAGATGGGAACCCACAACAAGACCCAATGCATCCAGTGTGGTCAGTATGTACAACTGCAGTTCCAGCAGGCGCTAGGACTACAAGCATGGCGCAAGGATGGTCAAAGGTTTGGCTCTGATAAAATATGGAAATTGCCTAAACAAGACCAATATCCAGAGCCCAGGTATGTCCAGATGGGTGGGGCACAACTCTGCAGTGTCTTGGGGATAGACTGGGAGAACTGACCCACTTTTACAGTGGGACTCACACAGGACAAACCAAGATTACTCCTACTGCCAAACTGAAAAACTGCACCTACTTGATCATGAACTATGATAATGCCTCGGAGGGAATATGGGAAAGCAAAACTGTTTTTAAAACTGAGAAAGGGCTCTAGATATTGTCGATTTATAGTATGAACCTGGTCTGACAATGACGCCCCCAAAATGGAAACGGTCTAAGAACCACGAGGGACAATATGAATCTATAAAATGCATACTACCAAGAGAATGGGGAAACCCTGATGGGTGGGAGGAAAGGGAATTGGTTCACAACCAACCTGGAAAAAAGATGGAGTTGTAAAAGGAGCGTTTACTGAACAAAGATCAGATGGTGTTAATTTACAATGGGATGACCATGAGTGCAAAGAAAATGCACCATGTTATCGATATCCAAACCAGATCAGTAATAGCTCAGTCTATAGCCATAACTGCTCCTATAGATCAATCCAGAACATAACATTGACCCCCCTACCGAAAGAAGGCATAATTCTTGGACCAGAATGCAAAATTGTTTTGGATAATATAAATATGGTATTGACGCATGTTATGTATAATTGCATGAATCTTACTGTTATGTTTGATCAGTACTGCAAGCAACATGGGAAAAAGCAACCTGGAAGGTGCAACATGGTAATTGGAGTGGTACGGTGCATACACATGTTGTTATGAAACTCATATTTATGTACTTTGCCAGTGTCCTGCAGTCACCCCAGTTAATACAAACATAACCACTGAATTGGAGGTTCACCCATTAGAGGGGTGGGAAAAGGCAATACAATTAAGCAAGTAACAATGGTGTATTTTGAGCAATTACACTGAACTAAGATATGGCAATCTTATGTGACTGACCCCACCTGGATTCTGATTCGTTACAACGCATGCAGCCCAAATAGGAGATGTACACATGCCTGAGCCTGAGGCAGAGGAGTTTGAAATAACAGCCTGGTGGGATGACACCTGCCTAGAATTATACTCCCAAGTGCTTAAAATGGTCAGGATAGCTTTGCAAGGGGCAGAACAAAAGCTGCTCAAGGTTAAAATTGAGGTTGACCTGGCACCGGTAAAAGCAATAGTATTAAAGAGATATGGGTGGTCTGGAAAGCCTATGGACTAGGGGTGGTATATAGAGCCATTATCTGTATCTGTATCTGTATTCATGCCCATGCTATTAGTATTCATATTTGTATTCATTTATGAATTCAGGTATGTATTTGTCAAACCGGAAGTAGGCGGAGGCACAACTGGAAGTTGTTTAAACTTGTTTTTTTACACTTATTTACACTGTAAAAATGTCCTGAGTGACAAAACAATGCAACAATGTGCCGTTTCCTATGCAACACACATATGCAAACTTCACTTATACTGTGTATAATATACACTGTGCAGTCCAATCCTGTGCTGTATTTTGTAACAAAGCTCTCCTATAAGTAGGGCTCTTTGTTTTTGTTTTTTTATTGTTGATGACGTAATGTCCCTTTAAGTTTGTTTTGAGCCGACATAATTTCTTAAGTAAACTCTTGTAGAAGTGTTGATTATAAAACAAGATCGCTTTTGTTGTGTTATTTTTTTTCTTCCCGTAACTTGAATGACACACCCTAGAGTCACAAAACACAATTAAGAGAAAACTTGCATAACAGGTGAAATAATTTTTGCAACAAGTCACTAGGGTTTCAAAATGGCGATTAAAGCAAATTAACTTCGCTCGCTTTTTCAGTTTGATTTTTTAAAAAGTGTTGCCTAAAAAACAAAATAAAAATAAAACAAGCATTGTTAGCAGTGAAATGGAATTAGAGTTTTAGTCAAGTTACAGCGGGGACAAACCCAACAAAAGCAATCTTGTTTTACAATCAACACTTCTACAACAGATTCATTAAGAAATTAGGTCGGCTCAAAACAAGCTTAAAAGGGACATACGTCATCAAAAATAAAAACCAAAAACAAAGAGCTCTAACTATAAACAATGGAACCACAATAACCACCAACAACAGAGTGTAATGAAAGAAAGATCATGCAGAAAGGTTTTTTATCATTTGTTATAGTTTAAATTGAAGAGTGATGAAAATAGATACACAAAATGTTTAAGGCTCGTGGCCTGACAGCAGTTGTCTTTATGTGCAATCATTTCTGCAAATATCAAACAAAAGATGCAATCAAGACTATTTATTATACACCACTAAAAGAACTACAGTATTAGAACATCATAAGAAATAATTAGATTAACTTATTATTTACAATAGTCTTATCTCACAATCAGACAGCAAGTGAAACGTAGCAATCAAAACGTAGCAATCAAAACATAGTGATCAAAATTGTGCACTTCACGCAGAGCGCTTTTACTGGATGCGGCACTCGGGAGCCAAGTATTTTAGTTTTAATATTTCATAACAACTGTAAATCACCTTGGATAAGGGTGTCTGTTAAGAAAGAAATAATAATAATAATAATAATAATAATAATAATAATAATAATAATAATAATAATAATAATTACTAAAACAACATCATTTCTGTTTGTATTTGCAAAACAATGCAGCCTGTTCTAATCTAATATATATCTGTTGTGTTCTTCTTAAGCCTGATATCCATTCATCTTAATATGCCCATATAAAATGACTAGATGTAAAATGAGAAAATCCCCTAATCTGCGATATATATCAATTTATGTGATACGTTGAGACAATATGCATGGTCTTAGAATTGGATATTGTATGCCGAGTCTGTGCACTAGATGAAAACTTTGAGAAATACTTTATAAATGAGAGAGCGAGACAGAGAAAGACAGAGGATACTGACTGACCATTCATGGGTATATAGTTTGCATTCGCCGCAGGACGATGTCCCAGTGAATGTTTATGTAGGGACATCCTAAGGCGAATAAAAACTGTAAACCTTGAACGATCATTCAATATTCTGTTTAAATAAATAGATATAGCATTTGTAATTTTTTTATACTAAAACTACAATTACCTGGCAGATTTCACTTTAATTTTCAACAGATTGCTTCGACGCGGATTCATTTTGAACCCTGTTCATGGCCTCTTCACAACCGTCTTTCAGATAGAACCTTGAGCTCAGTTTGTTGATTGGCAGCCTCTCTGTTGTTTCCTACAGTTATCGGTGTTAATCAAGGAGTTACAGGCTGTTCGGGCAAGTCAGAAGCAGACAGATCAGTAACTGCCATCTTTTTTTACTAAAGTCATTCTTAAGAAAATCAGAGTCCAAATCAAAACAACAATAGAAATCTGAAATTATTTCAGGCATTTTAACCCTTTGCAGTCCATTTATTAAGTGCGCGTCAGGTCCAATTTATTTTCACACACGCAGTTAATTTTAGACGCGCTGTTTAAAAGTATTTTTTTCACTGTCAAACAGGTTTAAAAGGCCCTGCATATCAACAAAGCACTCACTAGGCATCTCCAGCCCCGCCCCACCCTTTCGTTCGCTATCGCTTTCACATATGCTAAGAAATAAATAATAATAATAATAATAATAATAATAATAATAATAATAATAATAATAGTCGTACATACCGATCAATCATCTCCTGATCACTCGTTTTATCACCAAACTCCTCAATAATGCGATCCAAGTCATTATTTTATTACTATAACATCTCAAAAAAGCTCTGCAAATGTCCGTGATAGTCTCTGTGCGCTGATGAAGTATCAGCCAGCTTGTTTCCTTATGACTGCCCATATGGGATGCCAGGGGCAGGTATGACTAGTCATGAGATACGCCTTTTTTTTATTATTTTATCGGCTTGTCTCGGCTCCTGTCGCTCCCACCTGGCCATTGAATGGTTTTCTCGGCTTTTTCCGGAGAACAAAACCACTAGAAACCCGTTTTTTGTGTTTTTTTGATGATGTCGGACAGGGTCCGACAATGGACCGGATAGGAATAATTGCAATGTCGGACCAAGTCCGACGTAGGACCGCAAAGGGTTAAACTTGTTATAAAACACATATCAGTGGCAGTACTGTCTGAACTTCCGAAGCGCAGCTCCGTCCTGAATTTCAGCAGCACACCATTGGATTGGAATGTAAGCAAAAACAAATTCAAAACCAGTTAGTGTGGCAGGGCTTTCTCATCTGACACAATTAACACCAGTTATGTTTCCCTCAAATTCCCTATTTGCCTTAGCTTACAAACCCCAACATATGTCGCAATTATAATATGAAAACAAGGACCAGCACCACATTCTAGCTACATTTTTTTTTCTTTAAATGCATATGCATTAAATACATTATAGGAATTCATAATTTAGCACTGTTATAATGCTTGTATTTCTATAAAACTGGTCATTCTGGGGCAGTAGGCCAAATATCACACAAAAGGCATTACTCAAATGTCATGAAAAAGTCTCAGGCCAGGTATTTATAAGCCTATAATTCTGAAAAGCCAGTAAGATTCATTAATCAGTGGTAATTAATTCTAACATCTATACATAGATCACATGCTCTGCACAGCAGCCATGGTTAGACAAAAGTGTCTAATCTTTAAAATGAAGGAGAAACGTAGTTAATTAGCCACTGTTGCTTTTTTAACATTTATGAAAAAGTTTTTTAAAAAAGTTTTAAATTGTATAAAATGTGTTTTGCAAATATTCCTAAATTCATGACATTTCAATAAAGCACAATCTAAAATGTAATTTAGTAATGTAATAAATGCTGACTTACATATTGGTTTACCAGTCACAGACTGATGACTTATGACATAAAATAAATGGGCTATCTGTTAAAGTGACAAAGATATGAATAATGTAATGTAAAACTAACTCCTGGATTGACACATCCTATCACCATAATATAATTTAATGAGTTCTGTTTACATTTCTTTGTTATGACTTTAGGCCAGAATAGTTGGTCGGATGTTTAGAGATTGGCTGTCCTGTGAGCACAGCAATCTTTCATAAGGTACAGTATAATGAAGGAGAAAATCTTACATTAGATGACAGGGAATTCCAGGCCTAGGACCAACTATATTTTCTTTACAACTGCTCTCATATAGACTATGCTCCATATTCACAAACAAACCTAGGACTGTTTTAAAGAAGTTTTTGGAATGTGTTTAAAAACTCCATTAGGTTAAACAGTGCTCTGAATAAACTCCAAACCTTCTCTTAAACAGCTTTAAAAAGGTTTAATGAACTGAAAACTTGTTTTAATGAATCAAAATAGTCTTTATGATTTTGTGACTAGCCTATATGCCTCATATGGAGAACAGGCTGCACTACTGTACCTGCTGGAAATAATATTTTGTCTCTCTCTCTCTCTCTCTTTTTTAAATTAATTTGTCATACAGTAATAATGATAGAGAGTAATACAAATTGTCCTTGAGTAAAAGGGTTTCATAAACAAACATTCAGTGTGGGTCGATCATTACCAATTAAATAATTATCTCCTTGTATTGGTAATCTCACTAACGATACCAGCAGCAGCTTGTATATTTCAGCCATATTATTATTTTTCTCTGTCTGTATATCAACCGTGTTTCCTCTTTTAACCTGGATGATCATAGCTTTTGATTATTGAAGGGTTTCAATTATTATTATTTTTTTTATTTCATGTATTTAGTTTACATTTCTATGTCAAGACCAACCCTTATAAAAGCTTACCATAGTAAAAGCAAAACAAGGTGTAATAAATATACTGAAAGTATGGTAAAGCATAGGTATGCATTGTAAAGAATAGCGAGGTATGATAAAATATATTAATAAACATGGCAAACCAGAGTAAACTATGGTAAATACATAGTATAATCAAACGAAAAGCATACTGCGCAGAAGTACTGTGGTAAACTTTTAAAAAGGATTGGCTTAGGGCTTTAAAGCACTTTTCTCCAAGGATAAGGCTTTCCCAGCTAAGTGTGTACAGTTAGTGTGGGAGGGCTTTCTCATCTTACAGAATTAGCACTAGTTGTGTTTTCCTCAAATTCCCCATTTACCTTAGTTTATAAAATTATACACATTAAATACATAATTTAGCACTGTTATAATGCTTGTATTTCTATAAAACTGTGGTCGCCCTGGGGTAGTATACCAAATATCACAAAAGACATTACTCAAATGTAATGCAAAGAAGTCAGGCCAGGTATTTATAAGACTATATTTTTCTAAATTCTGAAAAGCCAGTAAGATTCATTAATCAGTGGTAATTCATTCTAACATCGATACATAGATCACATGCTCTGCTCTCCTGTGAATAATGTCATTCTTTAGCAGGCATTACTAGACATGTTAGGCTGTGGCGTTCTAATGAACGAGCGAGGCTTGACAGGAGCAGTGATGCCCAATTAATACCAAAATACAAGGTGATTTCTATACTAATTCACGGTACATAACTTTATAATATGTTCACATAAAAAAAACCGAAGAAAGTAGCTTTAAGGGACAGATTCATATGGGAGTAAAATCACAACAGCATTGCAGTATAAACTGATCACTTCCAGCTGGCATTGTGCATTTAAATAGCTACATTTTAAAATACAATTTTGTAACTTTAAATACAATATTAAAACTGTCTGTTAACATGACAACAGTACCCTCCGCTGCTGCAGGGAGTAGCATGAATATGTCTTAATTGTTCACAGATGGACAGAAAGCTTCAAGGTTTTAGGACAGCTGTGTGTGTGTGTGTGTCTGCTCACAGCTAAAACTGCCTCACCTAATGTGCAAATGGTATGCACACAATATTAGGTTTCTGATGAGCAGAGTGGACAGAAGTGTCATAAACATTCATTTGATATCATATTTTACCATCAAATTGAACAGGACTGTGGGACAGCTTTAAAACGAGCAATGGATTTGACCTAGCTTTCTAAACCCTGGAGGCTGGAGCCTACCTGGCATTACATAATAAAGCTCATGCACTTTTGCAACTGTTGTGTCTCACTTTCAGAGACATTATTAGATAGATAGATAAACATGTTTAATTTAATAAGCACAACTCTGCTTCTGGCACAAACTAATTCTAACTGTAGCTGCAGAATCTACTCTGCTTTGCTTGGGATTATATATATATATATATATATATATATATATATATATAGATATATAGATATAGATATAGCTATATATATATATATATATATATATATATATATATATATATATATATATATATATATATATATATATATATGGACCCTTCAGTAGAGGAATGGAATTGTACTTGGATTCATTCTTACCCTCTTAACTGGAAATTGGCATGTGTATATCTAGCGTGGGATATATTTTTGTTATCCCACTCGAGTGAGATAACATGAGTGGGGCAACATGAGTGGGATAACATGAGTCGATAACAAGAGTGGGATAACATGCTTACCGGGACTAGCTTCGAATCTGTCTTTGATAACATTCCAATCCAGCGGTGTGCTGCTGAAAATCAGAATGGAGCTGCACTTGGGTAGTTCAAACAGTACCAATACATGCATTATAACAACTTTAAAATATCTGAAATAATTTCAAATATTTATTGTTGTTTTGATTTAGACTCTGATTTCCTTGAGAACGAGTTTAGTCAAGAAATACGTCTGACTTGTCCAACAACCTGTAGCCCTTTCATTAACACTGGTAATGGTAGGAATTGGAAACAACAAATTGATAGACTGAGCTCAAGGTTCTATCTGAAGACGGTTGCAAAGAGACCATAAACAGGGTTTGAAATTAATCTGTGTCGAAAAATAGTCTGTTGACAATGAAAGTAAAGATCTGTCAGGTAAAATAAATTGAACAAATGTTATTGTTATTTATTTTAAATATATACTTGTCTTGTAGCTGTGATTTAAAAAGCGCAACAATTAATTTGATTGACGGCACATTATAACGTGTGTTTTGCTGGACTTGTTAACCGCTAATTTAATTTGGATGTTACTTGGAGTGGACAATGATATCATGAAACATGTAATCATGGCCGTAACTAGCTATGAGGACACTGAGGTCGTGTCCTCGGTTGTTTTTTTGCATCATCATTGCTGATGCTCATGTAAAAATTCTGGTAAAGTATAAAAGACTCCTTATTTTTCTCTGTTGGTTTGCCATGGAGCATAGATTTGGAGGCTGAATAGTAAATACCAAGCAGTCATATAAATACTTGAAACCGACTACAGTAATATGTTTTTTTAATTCTTAAGAAACATTTGTATTTAACAAATAGGCATGTAGGGTTTATTTGCCTCTCTTCTCAACACATCAGTTTCAGTGCTCTGATACCTTCTGCTTTTCACATCTCTTTAAATGTATTCAGCAATGCTCAATATGATTCAGACTGGAGATTACCTGGGATTTGCTCCAATAACCTTAATGTTTTCACCCCAGTATTAGAATATATATAACCTAAATCAACATTTATAGCATCTTTCTCAGGCAAATAATACTGAAATTAATAGAGAGTGCCAATAGTTTAATAATCTACTTTTACATGTAGAAACAACTAAACAAAACAAACTGCATTTGCACCAAGCTGGGTGACAGTTAACCATGATTTAGTTAAACTCAATCTAGTATCCTTATAAATGTTTTCCATTGTAAACGCATAACAAAGTATAGTGAAAGCATGGTAAAGTATAGGTAATTATTGTAAAACCCTGAGAGGTATGGTAAAGCATGTTTAAAAAAGCAAATCAGGGTAAACTACATTATGCTAAACCATGTAATGTATTATGGCAAACCTTTAAAGGGATTACCTGCTAAGTAATTGATTGCATTCACAATTTAACACTCGGAGCAGAATGCAGAATATTTACACCCAGGAACTCGAGAGCGGATGTCAGGGCACTACCGTTATCACTGTATGTGAAGCTCCAGGCTTCAGTTCCGAATACAGACACCTGAAAATCTGGAGGACTGGTGGTAAGAATAAAAGCAGAAATTGTGTAAGGGTTGGGGGGGGATTAAAGGTGCAGTGTGATTATTGGACAAGAAAAAAAGTATATTTTAAACATGACCTTTACATTACATATCAATGTGTATAAAACTACTCACCTTACCTCACAATGCACTGAAGGTGTGTGATTATTAGATGGCTTATAGCCTGTCATGGCTTATTGCTTAATTGAACCATTTAAAAGTCCTACAGTTTTATAAATTGGGTTTTACTGTATTCTATATACAGGCACATTAATGCTCAGAGTCACTGTTAAACAATGCGATGTGGAATAACAACTGCTTCCACAAGTTAGATGCTCTGTATTGTTAAAAACAGATTACATCACTGCACAAAAAATGCTGAGCTATAAGCTTCCATGGAAGGAAGAGCAGTAATTTAATCTGCCCTTTTCTCTGGAGAGTTCTGAGGTATAGTGTCCATAATCTTTTTTTACAGTCGGCAGTATTGAATAACATGGGTTTTGAAAAGATTAAAGGGAGAATGATGACTAAATGGAATTACTGAAATCATCAGCTACATGATTAAACAAATGTTTCAGGTCAATCAAAGTTCAATTGGCTATGGCTTATTTTTATTATATCACTTTCGCTAATACATTTTTCTCTTAATACTCTTTGAAATTTAGTATGATCATAAAATCTAGTGATGGAAAGAAGGGAGGGGGAGGGTAGTGTTAAAATGTATGCTAATGGGAATCAAATCAGTGTGCAAATGAGAGAGCAGGGTAGAGGATTTGGGGTATGCTTTCTTGCTCTGTTCTGAGGGGATTTGGGGCTTATGGGGGGGCAGGGAAGTATTCAGAAGGACACCCCGTGTCTTGTAGCTGTGAGCACGTTCTGAACCGCCTAAATACAGTGCCTCAGACATCTTAAACAAAGTAACTCATCCTAGTTATTGCACTCCCATAAAAAAAAAAAAAATGTTATTCCATATAATATTATTAAACTTAATGCATTTAATATTTATAGAAATAATGATGGAACAAGAAAACTGGGAAGTAAATCATAAAAATAATAACATAAAGAAATATAGGGAGGGAGAAGAGGCTGTTTGACCCATTGAGATTTGTTTCTTGAAGCACCATTCCAAGAGTACAATCTCAAGTCAAAAACAACAACAGTGTCCTTACAGGGGCAGTTTGTGTGTGTGTGTGTGTGTGTGTGCAGAGGCGTACAGGTGTACCATTGACTCAATTGATGGTACCTTACTGCACATTCGGTAGCATGTGATCTTGAAACATATTTTGTAAATGCAAAAATTCAATAATTTCTCGATGCCAAAACATGGGTTCTAAACATACTTTGACTTCCATACTTGTGCTCCAGTCCAGTTTATATTACCTATACTCTTTTAGAATTGTAATTATCGTATACAGGTCATTCTTAATACTACAGAATTAGTGTGCTAATGTAATCTAAAAACTACCATTTACCAATTCCTTTACCAAGGTTTTGCTTTTGAGGATGAGGGAAGAAACGTTACAAGAAATAGATTTTTTTTTGCAAAACTCCAAAAATGCTAATTTAAAAGTATTCATACTCTTTGATGCTATGATAGTATTGTCTACAAGGTGCTAGAAATTTCAGTATGATCATGCAGAACCTAATTCTAGAAAAGTCTAGAAAATGCTGGATTGTAGGTGAACATTCTTAGAGTATAAAATGGTTAGGCATAAGATGATTGCTGTCATTACCAATAAGTCAATATGGGAAAAATTAACGTAATTAAATTAAATTAATTAAGTATAAAAGAAGATTTCCAAGCATTTGAGTATCCCCACTATTGTTTCTATTATCAAGAAGTACAAGACTCATGGTACTGTCACAATGCTCCCTCGGTCTGGAAGAAAGAAGGTTCTTTCACCAAGAAGAGTTGTGAGGAAGGTTAATGATTATCTGAGATTGAGTGCCAAAGATATTCAAAGTGAATTGGCTGCAAGTGGGACTGGGGTTTCCATTTCAACCATAGGTCAAGTATTGCATGGTGAAAGTCTCAATGGTCACAGGCCAAGGAAAAAGCCACTCTTAGGAAAACGTCACAAGGACAATCGCTTTGCAAAATGGCATTTTAATGATGGATATAAGTTCTAGCCAAAGGCATTTGTGGAGTGATGAAACAAAAATCAAGCTATTTGGTCACAATGACGTTCGGAGAAAGTCTGTGAGGCATACAAAGAAAAGAACACCATACCTACTGTCAAGCATGGAGGTGGAAATATCCTTCTATGGGGCTGTTTTTTCTTCTAATGGCACAGAAAATTCAGTTCCAATACATGGTAAAATGGAGTCCATAGCGTACCAAAAAATATTGGCCAATCATCTGAAACCCTCCGCTACAAAACTTGGTTTAAAGCGCGATTGGACGTTCCAACACAACAACAACGATACAAAGCACAAATCAAAATCTACTTCAGAATGGTTAAAAAAGGATAATATCAATGTTCTGGAATGGCCTAGTCAAAGTCCCGATCTAAATCTGATTGAGAATCTTTGGTTGAAGAAGGCTGTACACAAGAGAAGTCCTTGGAATTTGAATGAACTGGAATAATTTTAAAAGATCATGGCAAATATACAAATATCCTAATCGTTTAAAATAGGTTATTATTGCTAAAGGTGTCTCAACTAGCTATTAATTTCATATTCCTTGTCAGGTTATGAATACTTTTGAATGAGCATTTTTGGAGTTTGGCAAAAAAAAAAAAACTGAAATAAATAATTGTAGATATTTCTTATAACTTGCTACAAAAGATTTTTCCTTATAATTATTTGTTTTTGAGAAATTACTAGAAATTATACATTTCCATTGGCTTATGTAAACGTTTGACTACAACTGTATGTGTATATATACAGTCACCTACAAAATTATTGGCACCCTTGACAAAGATGAGCAAAAAAGGCTGTATAAAATAAACAACACAGGTAATGAGCTATATTTTATGCTCAAATATATGGAAAAACCATATTCTTTTATTCTAATACAATTGCTCAGTGAAAAAGTTTTTTATTAACAAGTAATAACATTTTTTCTCAAAAAGATAGGTTTCAGAATTATTGGCATCCCTAAGGAGTCTTATAAATAAAATCAAACAAAATTAAATCTGCATTAACATTCTACTTCTTTAAGTTCATCTCAGTCTTAAGGAACTGTACTGTGGCCTTCCATGGCTTCCTGTTTCACTGGGGTTTAAAAATGAGGTAATACGCTGTCACAAAGACGGCCGGAGTGGGTGGCGTCAGACCAGAAGCAGGGAGTAAACAGACAGAGACTTGGGGTTTTGGTGGAGCTGAGCGAATGGTTTCGCTCAGCATTTAATAAAACAGCACAGAAAATAAAAGGTTTGAACAGACAAAAACACGGGACACGGCACTATACGCCAAAATAAAATGACAAACAAAACGAACTAAACAGTGCACAGACAGACGAACAAACACGGTGAGTGAAAACACTTAACTATTATTCTTCTTATTCTTTTTCCTAACATTTACCTCCGTCTCCAATCCCGTTCTCCACTCACCGAACACCTAACCCCCGACTGAATGCTACGTGTCTCTATATATACTGTTGTGCTGGGATTCAATTACTAATTAATTATTCACTTGAATCCCAGCACGTGAATTAATTCTGTGCAACCCCGTGCTCACATATTACATTTAATCAGCACGTGAAGTGATTTGTGCTCTCCTCGTGCCTAAATACAAATCTACCTTTTTAAACTACGTGAAACACAGACCCGTTTATATCCCGTGTACCAATCTATACACCAACATTAACACACGCACGCAACACACAAATGCACACAGGGACGGGGCACATTGCCACATACGCATATGAAATCCATTTGTCATTCATCACCATGGGGAAAGGCAAAGAACTCACAAATGAAAAGAGACAAATGGTTGTTGACTTTCATAAATCAGGCAATGGGTACAAAACAATAGCTAAAAAAATAAATATACCACTTACCACTATTAGGGCAATAATTAAGAAGTTAAAACCCACTTGAACAGTGGTAAACTTGCCTGGTAGAGGACACAAGTATATCTTGCCCCCACGCACAGTGAGGCAGATGGTTCGGGAGGCAAAGGGAAATCCAAGGGCCACAGTTGGAGAATTACAGAACTTGGTTGCATCTTGGGGTCACCAAGTCTCCAAATCTACAATTAGACGCCACCTCCATGCCAATAGGCTATTTGGAAGGGTTGCCAGAAAAAAAGCCTTTATTGAGAGCAACCAACAAACGTAAGTGCCTGGAGTTTGCTAAATGGCATTGGCACTTCGATTGGGACCGGGTGTTATGGTCAGATGAGACGGAAATAGAGCTCTTTGGCCACGCACACCAGCGGTGGGTTTGGCATCGAAAAAAGGATGCGTGTGCAGAAAATAACCTGATACCTACTGTAAAATATGGTGGTGGATCTTTGATGTTATAGGGCTGTTTTGCTTCCACTGGTCCTGGCGCCCTTGTTAAGGTCAACGGCATCATGAACTCTACCCAGTACCAAGACATTTTAGCCAAAAACCTGGTTGCCTCTGTGAGGAGGCTGAAACTTGGCCGCAAGTGGATCTTCCAGCAAGACAATGACCCCAAGCACACACCAAAATCCATAAAGAAATGGTTAATTGACCACAAAATCAACATTTTGCAATGGCCGTCTCAGTCTCTGGACGTGAACCCCATTGAAAACCTGTGGTTTCAATTGAAGAGGGCAGTCCATAAGCGCAGACCGAAGGATATTAAGGATCTGGAAAGATTCTGTATGGAGGAATGGTCTAAGATCCCTCCCAATGTGTTCTCCAATCTCATTAAACATTATAGAAAAAGACTCAGTGCCGTTATCCTTGCAAGGGGAGGGTGCACAAAGTACTGAAAACAAGGGTGCCAATAATTGTGACACTTCATTTTTTTTGGAAATAAATTTATAATTTGAGAAATGTGTAATTTTGGTTGATTCCATTGAATCATTAATAAAGTCAAATATATTCCACATGTTGGAAAATTACAATATAGCTCAGTACTGGTATTATTTATTTTATACAGTCTTTTTTGCTCATCTTTATCAAGGGTGGCAATAATTTTGGAGGTGACTGTGTGTATATATATATATATATATATATATATATATATATATATATATATATATACATTTTGTAGCTCATCTTCTTCTAAAAACATGGGGTTATTATTCTGAACCACAAAAACTGTAATGCACAAATACATAAACAACTCTCAGATGAGGAGGGAAGATGGGTGGCTTTAGATTTGGAAATCTCTGGTAGAAAATACACTTTACTGAATATCTATGCCCCTAATTCAGACTCACCTGATTTCTTTCATGACATATGTGCAGCCATTAGACAGCTTGGTAATGACCACATAATAATTGGTGGATATTTTAATCAACTCAGAGATATGCTCTTGGATAAATCTAATAGCACTGAAAAAACTGTAACAAAAGGTAGTTTAGCCATTGATACATTTTTAGAAGAGCTGGGTCTAGTTGATATATGGCATTTACTTCACCCATAAGAGAGGGATTGCACCTTTTTCTCTGGCCTATATTCCTCTTACTCAAGAATAGACTACTTTTTAATCTCAAATGGTATGGTCTGTGTGACAGAACAGGCTTCAATGGGCAGTATTGTCCTGTCTGATCATGCCCCCATAACTTATTACCAATGATATGTCAGGGAACTATTCTCCTCGAAAGCGTATGAATACTTCATTACTTCAAAATAAAGAATATTGTGATTTTATTAAAAAATAAAGATGAAAATACTGGGAAATTAATGAGGGATCAGTTTCCAACCCTGGAGTGACATGGGATGCATTTAAAGTTTATCTGAGAGGCTGTCTTATACAGCATTGTTCCTTTCTTAAGTAACAAAGAATGCAGTGTTTTCTGGAACTGGAAAAATAAATTAAAGTACTTGATAAAAGGTATGCAACTCATCCTGACCCCTCAACACTGAACAATTTGATTAAACTTAAAATAGAACTAAACTCCATGATGCAGAAAAAAGCTGAATTTTCATTATTCCATACCAGACAAAAAATATTATGAGTAGGGGGAAATAACAGGAAAACTTTTAGCACAAAGGGTTAAACAACAACACACTAAGACCTTGCTCTCTTTTGTTTGGAACGATGAAAAAAAGCTGGTGACGCAAAAAAAAGACATTAATAACACCTTTAAGACATACTACGAAAAAGTATACTCATCCCAATGCCCCAAAAATGACAACAAATTTAATAATTTCTTATCTCTAATTAATCTGCCAACTTTATCAGAAGAGGAAAGACACTCACTTGGGGAGATGTTACTCTGCAGGAAATTCACCAGGCTATTAGAGATCTTAGTGCAGGGAAGGGCTATTAGAGATCTTAGTGCAGGGAAGTCTCCTGGAGACGACGGATTTCCTACAGATTTTTATAAGCAATTTTCTGAGGAAATCACACCTAAATTATTAATAGTCTTTTGCAATGCTGCGCAGATGGGCTGTCTTCCAACTAGTATGCAAGCAACTATTATAAATCTAATCCATAAGAAAGGGAAAGACCCTCAGTAATGTGCCAGCTATAGACCTATATCACCACATCAACGTCGACGCAAAACTGATAGCAAAGATTCTGGCAACAAGATTGGGGACCTTATTACCCAAGCTGATCCACCCAGATCAGGTTGGTTTTGTCACAGGCAGGACCTCAGCAAATAATTTACACAGATTATTACATCTCCTATGGCAGACTAGGAATAGTGCAGAACCTGCAGTTGCCTTCCCTTTCGATGCCGAAAAGGATTTCAATAGGGTGGAGTGGTGGTATCTCTTTCGTACCCTGGAACTGTTTGGTTTAGGTTCATCATACATACGCTGGTTACAGGTGTTATATACAGGCCCCATGACATAAGTTCTTACAAATGGACTAATGTCTTCCCCCTTTTTACTTAACAGGGGGATTAAACAGGGATGACTCCTTTCCCCACTAATTTTTGCCCTTGCATTAGAACCCCTGGCAGTAGCCATAAGAAACAATACAGACATTGTGGGCATTCATGCAGGGCAACAGGAACATACGTTATTGCTCTATGCTGATGACATATTACTGATGTCCACTAACCCTCAAACAGTTGTCCCTCACATCCTCTCATTAATAGATTCCTTCTCACAGATATCGGGATACAAAATCAATTGGACAAAATCAGAGGCTATGCCAATATCTAAAATATGCTCTCCGAGTATAAGAGAACACTGGCAGTTTAAATGGTTTCCAACTGGCATGACATACTTGGGTATAAAGCTCACTCCAGGGTTGAAAAATATCATACAAACAAGCCTCCTCCCTCTTATCCAAAAATTGAAAGCACTTTACAAAATTGGACAAATGTAGGCCTCTTCTTACTGAGTAAAATTCATATTATAAAGATGATTACTGTCCCCCAAATTAATTACATCACATATCTTCTCCCGCTCAGCTTCCCTCCTCGTCTTCTAGACAGATATAACAGAGCTGTTAGTAAGTTCCTATGGGCTGGAAAAAAAACTTATTTTAATAAAACAAAATTGTTTGCATCCCACACGGGCGGTGGCCTTGGACTCCCAAAAGTAGATTGGTATCACTATGCCTTCTCTATTTCTCAGCTATCTAAAACATATTTTGCAACTGACAAGCACTTATGTGGGCTATTATAGAAAGAGAACTTACAGATCCTTTCCCAGTTCAGGCTTTTATCACTCAAACAAGCAGACCAGTCCCATTTAAGAACCCGGTATTGGCTTTTGCCAGGGAAACCTGGAGACTGACTCGCCAAATTACTAAATCAAATCCCTGTCTAACAAAAAAAGATCTATATGGTATAACAAACTGCTACTTATTGATAAAAAGCCATTCGGCTGGGAGTCTTGGGTAAAAGCAGGAATGATCTTTATGGAAGATATGTTTGAAGGTGAAATGTTGCTATCATTTAAACAAATAATCACCAAATATAATATTTCAAAGACTGACTTTTGGAAATATCTCCAATTAAGAACTTGTACTCTTGCCGTGACTAGATCATGTCCTGTAACTTTGATAACAGGCATTCAGGAGCTGTTTCAGAGTTCCTGGCAATCGACAGGAGGGGTATCTAAATTTTTCAAGCTCCAAAGTTAGAGGGTCTCAGATGGCATGGGAAAGGGATTTTGGAGCAAGTATTTCAGAGAACAGCTGGCAGGAGGTGGTTGGGTCATGGCATATGTCCTCCAGAGAAATCCAGTCAGGTTTAATAAATTACAAAATAATCCATAGGTGCTACTGGACCCCCAGTGGAATGGCTAAATTAAAACTGAGGACCACTGATTTGTGCTGGAGATGCAATAAACAGAGGGGCACACTGTTAAACATGCTATATGAGTGTGAAATGAAGCCTCCATGGTCCAAAATAATAATTATTTTGAGTAAAGTATTTGGGATGCTGCTAAATTAGAACCTAGCATTCTGCATTTTAGTGATTGTAGAGATGTTTTAGCTGCTGCTACCCATTAATTGCAGTACATTTGTGACATTTTTCAGAGAAGGAAATTTGTTTTGACAACAATCTATTAGGCGAGAATATAGTCTATTTTATTCTTTTTCAGTATCTCTAAATCAAACAAAAAAAGCAGTTACAAAGAATAAAAAAGCTAAAAATAATAAATACATACTGGTATGTAGTTATGTAGATAATACTGAAAAGCATGTGATAAAAAAGCAGTTTTTGCATATACTATCCTCAATTTGCTAATGAAGTTAGTTGCTAGAATTTGGGAGATAGCTTTAAAGGTACTCTTTCTTTCATTCAAAATTGTTAGTTATTTTAATTAACATAGCAAAAAAAAAAATCTAAAAACAAACAACACCCAGTTTTAATGAAGCGAATAATTAAAGGATGGGGTGGAACTTACAAATACATAAGTCATTTTTTAAAAATTTTTTTTATCATAATTAAAAGGAAAATAACACAATTAGATTTCAGTATGAAGGTTTCTTTTTTAACACTTACTGCTTATAGAGTCTACAGCTGGCTGTACTCAAAGGAAAACATCACAGGTAACCCTTCTTTAAGTCCAAAATATTTTAAACCAGTAAACTGTTTTATGCAAATTTCTTATGCACTGATTAAAAACAGTTTCTGATAATAAATGCACTTCTAAAATTAGCAAGCTCTTGTCTTCTTTATTACAGAACAAATCAAGACTGAGTGTGAGTGTACACTGCTATGAGAAGTAGGCATGGCTGGATCCACTAGTCGTAGTGAGAATTTCTTGTCCTCCTCCTGCAAAGTCATTAAAACTTTTCTCCAGCTACAGGAAGAAACACGCTAAGCAGGATAAAAAGTCATCAGCTCAGAGCCAGTTAACCAAGCACTTGGAAGCAATCAGTGAAGACACTGATGATGGAGATTGCCTGAAGTTCTGCTACCAGAACAAGAATAATCTATCCATTATGTTTGTTTTAGCTGTCAGAGTGCTGTCAATTCCAGCTTCCCGTGCACGCATTGAACGGGGTATTCAGTCAGGGAGGCATTTTCATGCGCCCTCACTGCTCAAGATTAGGAAGTGGCATGTCACAACTTGTGTTTTTAAAGTGTAACAAGGCCATCCTGTGTTAAATGGAGAAAAAAATGCAATGTTATAGCACAAAAGCTTTAAAATTTTTTATTTCTTTTTTTTTTACATGCTGATAATTTACATATTTCCAGTTGAGAAAGTATGAGAAAATAAACAGTAAAGGAGACCTGGTTACAAATTAGTCATTTGAGCTTTTTCTGAATCCTTCATTAGACAATGCAGTACTATTGTTCATCAGTGGAATTAATATTGATTTGACTCGAATGATAGTGACTCGGACTTGACCCTGATGACTCGGATTCCACACTCGGGACAGCGATTTTTTGACGTTACAGAAAATTAATTACAAAATAAAGATGCTGCAAACACTAAAATGGTCATAAAAACTCCCCTTTCAGTGTTAAAATTCAAACAAGAACAACTCAACGATGTAAATAACTATGACATTCACAAACTTAATGGACTCCTCCGAGAATTCTATGCCGCAGTGAGAAGGTTATTTATTTGTTCTGTAACAGCTATATTTAAACAAAATATACAGTATAAAAGCATATTTTGTACACAACCTTGCCTCACTTACTTTCTTGACTTATTCATAAAACAAATATGGATTGCAGACCTCGGCTCACAGTGGGAAACTAAAGGTCCTTTGGCGGCTTCGGGCATCATAGTCCCCTGTTGGTAACTATAGTTTTTCCCTTGGGGGTCATAGTTTCCCACTATGAGCCTCTTCTCCAGTCCATATTTTCTATATATTATAGGTTAGCATGGCACCAGAAGCCTTAACTGGAAAAATTAAATCCTGGTATCAGTTATGTTAAACACGGCTAATACCATTTTTATCAGACTCCTACCTACGTCATCACTGACTGTGCTGTTAATGTCAACAGCCACCATATTTATAACTAACAACAAGCCTGTAAAGCACACAAAGGCATATTTTGCGTTCAGTGGGAGAAACGATATAATTTCACCAGCTACCTGAAAAAGACCTGGACATACACGTTTTGAATTTCATCGTCAGTAAAAAAAATAAAGTATGGGGACGACTTTGAACAAATTTCTGTCTGAAGCATAGCAGCGTAATCTGCGCAGCCTTTGAATGAAGCATTTTCTACAGCAGCTTGCCGCAATTTACATAAACAAGAAGGTAAGAAACATATAATATATAAAATAATAATATGGGACAGAATATATTACCAGACAAAAAACGGTCTCTCGTTAGTTTTGAGCTAGCAATGGATTTGTGGCTTCGCATTTGTAGTTGGGCTGTACCAAATCCAAGTCTTTGGGATTCGGTCAAATACCAAATCCATCTCAAAAGATTTGTCCGAATACCGAATCTACAAAAACTGTCAAGAAAACTGAAGGAAACTGTTTAAAGAAAAACAGACTGGCAGCTACTAACAAAGGACATGCACAATCTATAGTTTTGAGCTTTTTTCGTTAATAGTATTTTTATTACCGAATGGAAATATATCCCTGAATAAGATTTCAGTTTGAAACTTACACAATTTACCGCTAGCCCCCTCCTCCCACAACAGAAATGTCAAAATACAGAACCGTTTACCTTTACAAGAAAGGAGAGCTGCATCTTTGCCATAACCCACTATTTTCTTTTATGACGTTTCAACCCATGTCACTGATCTGAGAGCTATGAGGAAAAGAATTACCATGAGTGACCTGAATCTCCCTGCGAAATAAAACCCACGTTGATTTAAATGCACTGTGTGTGTAACACATATCAAATAGGCTACAAAATAGTTTTAAAATTATTTTAATAAAACACAACAGTTCCCAAATGGTTCAACTTGTATTGGCAAATTACAATGACGTAAAATGTCATTTACAAAAGGATATTGTTCAACCGTCTTGCACATCTGACAGTTGTAAAGTTACAAAAAATATATATTTCTGTGCATCGAGTTTTTTTTTTTTAAATCTCAGTATGATCTCTAGAACACGTTTCACAGACAAAGCAACAAAGCACAAAAGTCTACAACAGTTTGCCATTACTGTATATTACAGGTTTACTGCATAACTTTACTCCATGAAAAGTGTGATGTGACTGTGCTGTGTTGCATACAAGGGGGCGGGGGTTAGGGGAGTATGTATGTTTACATTTAGCAGCTGCGTGACTTGTTTATTATTATTATTATTATTATTTATTTCTTAGCAGACGCCTTTATCTAGGGCGACTTACAATCGTAAGCGAATACATTTCAAGTGTTACAATACAAGTAATACAATAAGAGCAAGAAATACAATAACTTTTGTTCAAGTGTGACAAACCACAATTCAATAATACAGCAGATAATAGTGATAGTTACATCAGGATATGATTAAATACAAAATACTACAGGTTAAACACTTGGCAGATTACAGTATTCTGAAGTACAGGATTAAATGCAGTAAAATAGGGGCAGATAAGAGCAAGATAAAGTACATTTAAATGAAGGGTGATAGTGTCCCAGGATACAAACAGAGGAGTTCTACAGGTGCTGTTTGAAGAGGTGAGTCTTAAGGAGACGCCGGAATGTGGTCAGGGACTGGGCAGTCCTGACATCTTTAGGAAGGTCATTCCACCACTGCGGAGCAAGGGTGGAGAAGGAGCGGGCTCTAGAGGCAGGGGAGCGTAGAGGAGGTAGAGCCAGTCTTCTAGTGCAGGCGGAGCGGAGAGGTCGAGTGGGGGTGTAGGGAGAGATGAAGGTCTGGAGGTAGCTGGGTGCAGTCTGGTCAAGGCATCTGTAGGCTAGTACAAGAGTCTTGAACTGGATGCGAGCGGTGATCGGGAGCCAGTGGAGCGAGCGGAGTAGTGGAGTAGCGTGGGCGAAGCGAGGCAGAGAGAACACCAGGCGGGCAGCAGAGTTCTGGATGAGCTGGAGCGGACGGGTGGCGGACGCAGGGAGGCCAGCCAGGAGGGAGTTGCAGTAGTCTAGGCGGGAGAGTACCAGGGCCTGGACCAGGAGCTGGGTAGCATAGTTGGTGAGGAAGGGTCGGATTCTTTGGATGTTGCTCAGGAAGAATCGGCAAGTGAATGCCAGAGTGGAGATGTGCTGGGAATAAGAGAGGCAGGGGTCCAGGGTGACTCCAAGGTTCTTAGCAGAGGAAGAGGGAGAGAGTGTGGTAGATTCCAGAGGAACAGAGATAGAGAGATCAGAGGAGGGGGAGGAGGAGGGAAAGAAAAGGAGGTCAGATTTAGAGAGGTTGAGTTTGAGGTGATGCGAGTGCATCCAGGAGGAAATAGCAGACAGACAGGTAGAGATACGGGAGGAGATGGTGGAGTCAGAGGTGGGGAAGGAGAGGAAAATCTGAGTATCATCAGCATAGAAATGGTATGAGAAATCATAGGATGCGATGAGGGGGCCCAGGGAGCGGGTGTAGAGAGAGAACAGGAGAGGACCCAAGACTGACCCTTGGGGGACTCCAGTTAAGAGAGGGTAAGGTGTGGAGGTTGCTCCACGCCAGGTTACCTGGTAAGTGCGGTTGGAGAGGTAGGAGGAGAACCAGGCCAGAGCAGTGCCAGAGATCCCCAGGTCAGCAAGAGATGATAGTAGAATAGAGTGATCAACAATGTAAAAGGCAGCAGAGAGGTCGAGGAGAATTAGGACAGAGGAGAGAGAGGCAGCTTGGGCACACTTAAGTGAGTTGGTGACAGACAGGAGGGCGGTTTCAGTGGAGTGAGCAGAGCAGAAGCCAGATTGGAGAGGGTCAAGCAGAGAGTGGTTGGACAGGAAAGCAGAGAGCTGGCGGTGTACAGTCCGCTCGAGGGTTTTGGAGAGGAAGGGTAGGAGGGAGACAGGACGGTAGTTCTGGAGGGAGGTGGGGTCGAGGGTAGATTTTTTGAGGAGGGGAGTGATAGAGGCTTTTTTGAAGGCAGAGGGAAAGATACCAGAAAGTAGAGAGGTGTTGAGGAGGGAGGAGATGAAGGGGAGTAGAGCAGAAGCAGCAGCTTGAAAGAGGTGAGTGGGGAGGGGGTCCAAGGCACACGTGGTGGGTTTGTGACCCTGGAGCAGGGAGGAGAGGTCAGAGTCTGAGAGGGGCAAGAAGGTGGAGAAGGGGGGCGAGTTAGTAGGGGATGTAGTGGGTGTAGGGGTTGGAGCAGGAGGGGGTGCGGGGGAGGGTGAGGTGTTAAGTGTTTAGTGCGTGCGCCACCAGTAATTTAGGGAGTTGAGAGCTGCGACAGAGTTCAATAAACGTGTTCTTGTTCTTGAATACCTGTTATTAAATACAACAGTTACGTTTTATACTGGATTTGTGTATTTTATTTAAAGAACTGCACATATTGGAGGGATGTTTTAAAATGGATGTGTGTTTGGGAGGATGTAGGATTCGGATTCGGTTCAAGTATTCGTCCGAATTTGAACCCTGCTCAAAAAGTAGGTATTCGGGCCGAATTCGAAACCGAATGTTGGATTCGTTGCATCCCTAATTTGTAGCTAACTTGAAACATTATGTGCAGGGCCGGCCTCAGGGCAAGACGAGCAAGGCGGCGACCTAGGGCCCCACACCTAAGGGGGCTCTATGCGCGTCACAAATTGTATGACGTTTTCAGAATCAAAACAGTCTTGCTAGTATTATGTTGGCCCCTCGCAAGTACGAGTCATCCATTCTAAAAGGAAAATAAAAAATATAAAGAAATTCAAGTCAAGCGGCAGCAAGGAGCTCTGCTGCCGTATCCAGACAAAACCGCCAAATAAAAACCTGCTTCGGGAAGCAAATGAATCCAGACTCAGACTCTTCACAATAATCATCTCCAGAATATTGATTTCTGCTTACCAATGTAACGGTACCACATTTGCACTTTCTGACTGACAAAGTGGACATATTTCCTCATGTGAGTGTACTCGATCATAAGAAATTTATTTTAAAAAATGCACCATCTAAGGGTTAGCTGTCTGATAGGCTAATCAATAGCCTGTCCCTCTTTACATTCCACCAAAGAAAACCAAGACACGGCGCAGGACAGTGCAGCATCGTCTTTTAAAGTTTTACTGGAGGCTTTTCTTAAAGTGAGTAGGCTACTATTAATTCACAATGAAATCGAGATTGTGTGTATTAAAGTAAGACGGACCACCACACCAACGGTCTGAATAGATATCTGCGACAAATTAAATGTTTGGAAGTACACTCGTAAATGGGATATTTTTTGGGGGGCGGGGGAGTGTCACCCCCTAGGGCCCCCGCTTAGGGCCTGACACAGACTAAGGCTGGCCCTGATTGTTTGGTAATATATTCTGACCCATATATTCTCTCTCTCTCTCTCTCTCTCTCTCTCTCTCTCTCTCTCTCTCTCTCTCTCTCTCTCTATATATATATATATATATATAGTATATTTAAAAAAGGTATTCCTATTTGTATATTTGCGGAAATATATATTATACTTGTAATTACTGTATGTCCTAATAGAGTAATTTGCAAGTTTAAGTTTTTGTTTTTTATTATTATTTTATCATGCTGTAGTATGACCCTTATCTTTAGCCCTCTAATATCTACCTATTCACAGATACATTGTCTTTTCAATGTAATTCTGCCTTTTCAATAACATTCTCTATCAATGTAACGATTTGCCTTTCCTTTAAAGTATGTCAGATGTAACCTCTTGTTCTTTGAAGCAGAAATGCAAATACTTGAATATTACAGTGGTTTACAATTTACAAAACAATTGACATTTCAGAAAGGAAATTTAAGTAGACTCCTTTCGTGTCATGGATTTTCTGAGATTACATGCACACATTTTCAGTTATGAAATGGACTGTCATTCCTTTGAAGATTGTATCAATCAGGTGTAATTGCAATTCCTCCACACCGAATTATGCAAGTAGATATAGTGTTATGAAAAGTATGTGCTTCAGACCTTTATAATTCCTTAGCATTTTGACGCTTTGATGTACAGTATGTGGAATTGCTATATAAATGGTTGGTGACTTAGTATGGGTTGATAAATACTTCCACCACCACAAGCTTATATTTAACATGATGTGCTATGTTTTGTTAAGGTCTGTGTACTCAACCAGTTTTCAATTAAATGCACTAACTTGGTTTTGATTACTGGTAAACAGACTAGCCATCCGGGTTTAGTTAAAACTTTGTTAAAAGTTTAGTTAGAGCTCCTGAGAGGAGTTTTGTTTATTTTTATTTTTGTCAAATAAATACACAGGCACTGTCCTGTTTTCACTGCAAGCAGTTGTTTGAGTGCTTTATGTGTTGTAGTGGTTAGGGCTCTGGACTCTTGACCGGAGGGTCGTGGGTTCAATCCCAGGTGGGGGACACTGCTGCTGTACCCTTGAGCAAGGTACTTTACCTAGATTGCTCCAGTAAAAACCCAACTGTATAAATGGGTAATTGTATGTAAAAAATAATGATATCTTGTAACAATTGTAAGTCGCCCTGGATAAGGGTGTCTGCTAAGAAATGGCTGGTGAGATCTGCTACCTGAAACGCTACAGACAAGGGCCCACTTCATTCAATATATATATACATTGTATTCTGAAAGATTGTTGGTGGACGTTTTAGGGGAAGAAGGACTGGAAAGGTAGAATTTCTTGTGTAATAGAATATAAAAAAAGGACTTGTCGTTAATATGTCAGAGTCACACATGAGTCCGAGTCGAGTCCGAGTCTTCTGCGGCCGTGACTCAAGTTGGATTCACGAATAATGCGTCTCCAGTCCGAGTCCCACTGTTTTGTTTAACACTAGAAGCTCCAAGCCGGTCAATTTGACCGTCTTGGGGTTTTAAAATTTAAATTGCTCTGCATTCCGGAAGCCCGTTTGTGACTTTTCCTAAATATATGCATTAGATATACTGACACCATTTGAGCCGCATATTATCAAGAACTTGAGAATTATAAGCATGTTTACCTAGAAGCGCCAAAAGCGGTCATTTTAACTGGTTATTTCAATACATATTTATCAAATACAGCCTGTAATTGTGTCCTTTTCAATACAATCACCTGTCCTTTTCAATACAATCAGTCCCGTGATCAAGTGGCGTCTACCTGTCTACGTTCTTTGAGTGCTTGAAAAACACGCCTCTCTGAGTGATAGGTACCCCTCTGTGTATAGCATTGCAGGTTAATTCTCAGCTCTATGCACAAAACAGTGGCAATCGGAACCAATGGCAAAAAAATAGCCTGAGACAGTGGAATACTACAATGCCACAAAGTTCTGTGGATGTGCTGGACCAGATGGCATGACAGTATTCAGTCAAAGGTGGCTGTATTTCATAACATTTTGGACCTGGCAGCCATCAATGCGTATGTTTTGTACAAGGAATGTACCGGGGAAAACTGCAACAGGACGGACTTCATCTTGCAGTTAGCCATGGAGCTTCGGCAAGCACATATGGATCAGAAAAGGGCAGAGACAGATGCCCCTTCTGGCAGTGCTGCAGCCGCTGCACCCACACGCAAAAGTAAATAGGTTGCAAAATGCAACGACAACAAAACTTTGGATGTCTGCGCCGGTTGTGGAAGGGCAGTGTGCAGTAAATGCTCAGGGAAAGTGGAGAAGCATGTATTGTGTGTGGAGTGTACAGGTCAGAAAGCTGCCAGGTATGGAGGCTAAATAAATATGTTATGTAAACAGTTTATTATTGTATTATAGTTATTTATATGAAGTAGTGCATTATATACTTTTTTTTTTTACAAATAAATAAAATGTTTATACAATTTCTGTTACAAAATAGTTATTAGTGAAATGTTTATTTTACTTTTTTATTTAATTTTTTCTTGTTTTGTACCGCTGCTTTTGAAAACCAATATTTTATGTTTTGTTTTCCATTTAAATATGGTGTTTCTGCTATGCAAATGTTTGATTTGATGTTCATAAATAAAACTTTTGAGTTTTATACGATCGTTTGTCTTTCGTTATCATATTACAGCTGGTTTGGCGCTTCTAGGTAGTTCGAAATTCCGGCCTTTCTAGTGTTAATGCATTTTCTGCTCTTGTTTGCCACCTGGTGGCAAGACTAATGAAATGCAGCTTATTTCATGCAGTCAGAAAAAAACAGCATTGCAAAGCTCAACATTAAATAGCTGGTTTTGGCTACCACTGTATTTATTAAACCCTTGCTAGATTGACACTCACATACCAATTGGCTAATGCTGAGTCACATGACTTTTTTTTTTTTTTTTTTTAAAGATTAACAAAACAAGATATAAAAAGCAGCGTCATGAGGAGAAATAAATTGTATGATAACTATGTTTTATCAGTTTTGCTTTGCAAGTTATAGAACGGTGTCTTGTGTAAGTGTGAAAATAAAATTCAGGCTAGTGATGCACATAATGGGAACCACATAATGATTTTGGACTTGATAATAATATGTGGTCCAAGGGATGCTTTTCTACTTTGTGTTGTATTTATTTTTCCAAAACAAAAATATAAATTAAAGAATTATAAATGAAGGTCACATTTCTGTCACGGATCGGTTTATACAGATCCATTTGTTTAGTTACGGATAACGTTGTGTTATTCATTTAAATAAAGTATTAGTATTTGATCAAAAGAAAACTCCATTATTACAACTAAAGTTATTCATACAGAAATTGTCTATAGCAGGCAGAGCAGCAGATTAATTCTTGCTAGGTATTCTGATCTGGAGCTATGTAAGCCTATTCTTTTTCATTCACATTTTTTACATTTTGGACAGCAATTTTGTGGTAAAAAGAGAATACATGGCCATCACGGCATATTTAGAAATAATCACTGCTTTCAACATTTTACTCTAGAAAAAAATTATTACACATTGAGCAAACAGCAAGATATTAATTTAAATGTTCAGATTACCTCAGTACTATTTTTGACACATTCTGGGTGATACTTTGCAGCTATAATGATAGTGACACCACAATTAAAATGTAAATCTTAATCAAATTAAACAACCTTTTTATATTCATTTGTCTCAGTCAGCTGCATAACACGGTTGTGTTAACTTTATAGTCTATGGGGTTTGGGATTTTGTTTGAATTTATGCCATCTGAAGGTTTATTTTAATCAAATAACACCTTTGATGATAACATTGCAAAACGCTATATCAAACTATAATGATGACTGAGAATGCCAAGGATAAAGAGCTTTTAGTCCAGTAAAATTTCAAATGATACATTTACAACATTTTCAATGTGATTACTTTGCATGTTTTATGATTATATGAAAATAACTGCCCTTTCAAAAAACAGCTTGGCATTTTAAAATCAAACACTCTGCAAAAAAGAAAAATGCATTTCTAATATGAAACTGATTTCTTTTGACTCCCTTCAGATACCCTCCTGAGTTAAGGCTGCTAATTAAACTGGGGAGATGACTATTTATTTCCATAATAGGATGTAATTTCCTGTAGCGAAGTTTTAATTATTTAGAAGTAGAGTGAAACATTGGAAATGGCATCACTGAAGAGCATGAAATCTGGGATTAGGCTTCAGTGTACATTTCCTGCCGTTTCTTTTATGGTCTAGATGATCTGTTTATAATTAGCATACTGGGCTGGTAACTCCATAAAACATAAGGAAAACAAATTGGTTTCACTAGGTTTGCAGATGTTTGTTTTCTATTGCCAGGGGACACTGATAGTTGCACTGTACAGTATGGCCAAATATTTTGCATCACCCTATAGAATTAACTAATTTTGCTTCATAAAGTCGAATGCAACCTTCTGAGTAATGTTTTCCAAGGATGGATTAAATACCAACTTAACCACAAAAGTGCACCATGTTTCATTGAAGATGGTCTCAAACTCTGTTTTTTCAGTTATTTGAGAAGTTTAAGAATGACAGAAAATACTTTCTAGAAATCCCAAAACAGCTTCCCCTTGAACATCTGATTAATGGCAGGCAAATGCTTAAAGTAGAACAGAATGAACGATGACCCTTTCTGACATAAATGGATCATTTTATAAAAAAAATATACAAAAACAATGCCCCTGTGACCAATGGTAAGAGTAACTTACCCTGTAATTTTAACACAGAGAGTAATATGTATTTTCAGTGGGCAAAATGCAACATTACCTTGAAGTCATGTGTAATCTCGATAAATAATGTACAATCTTTAATGGTAATGGGGTAGGCATTAAAAAACAGCCTTCCATTTTAACTACAATGTTACTTTGAACTACTGTACAAAAACTTAGTCTTAAAATAAAATCAGAGGCAACAGCTGTTCTTATTCACTTGATTGACCACAGCCAATATGACTTTGAAGATAAGCACAGAAACATAACTTCTATTTTAACATTATATTCTTAAACTCAGTGAACATGTTACAACTTCAATTTAAAGCCAAACATATAAACAAAATAAGGAAATGCATTAATACGTTATAAAACAGTTTGTTTAATATTATAGGCAACTTTTTTTAGCGGTTGCCTCTGACGATGGTTCCAGTTGGATTTGTAGATGGACAGGTGTTTATGTGTGTTTACGTGTAGGTTCGAATTTTTCTTATTCTTACTGTGATTGGCTGTAAAGACAACAGGGCTAGCCAGAGATTGGATAATGTTTTGTTGGGTGCATTTTAACTGTGCACAGTTTCCTAGTAACTGAAAACATTGTATTCTGGGAGATGTAGTGGTTAGTGGAAGTTTTAGGGAAGGCAGACAAGTTGTGCAGCAAAATTGCTATGCATATTTTTACGCATTAAATTTAAATTTAGTGCGTGTTTCGGATTTTTTGATGCGTAAAAACGGCAGGTACGCAGCTTATCTGGACTGCTGCCTGAATACAGTTTTAACCCATGAACCACACAGCCCAATACAGCACATCATTTTCATATTAACTATTTTATCGTCACAAACTGATTTGGTTTGTTTTCATTTGTTTTTACAGATACTGTATAGATGCATTTCTACTATACAATGCTACCATCATTAGCTAAAAGCTATTTCTCACCTATTCCCTGATTATGCATATTTTTCCTGATTTTTCTCATCTACTACAAAATGCAAGTGTAGCAGTCCTATATTATTATGTTCTCACAAAAATCTAATCTGCACACCTTATAACTGAATATTATCACCAACATTTTTTCAGTAAGTATAGTATACATAAGACATTTAAAGTTATTCATTATGAAAATCTATTTGTTTTGAAGATCGTGACCTACCGTAATGAGCATTTAGAATAGTTTAACAATGCATGTGGAGTAGTGGTTAGGGCTCTGGACTCTTGACCGGAAGGTTGTGGGTTCAATCTCCGGTGGGGGACACTGCTACTGTACCCTTGAGCAAGGTACTTAACCTAGATTGCTCCAGTAAAAACCCAACTGTATAAATGGGTAATTGTATGTAAAATTAATGTGATGTCTTGTAACAATTGTAAGTCGCCCTGGATAAGGGCATCTGCTAAGAAATAAATAACAATAATAATAATAATAATGCCCATGCACTGGGAAAATGTACAGTCAGTCAGTACCAATGACCTACATTCAAAGGATGATAAACACATGTCCATCCAAGCAGTTATGAATATATGTCACCAGCTACAACGCCTCAACTGACCCCACAACATAAGAGCCTTCATCTGTCCACAAATGATCAACATGTTTATGGCAAGCCCAAGGAAAATGATTTGCTCAATGCAGCATATGGCCGGACCAAATCAAACCCCTATCGCTGTTATGCGATAATATCGCTAGTTTCCATATCACATTTTCTTTATCAAGAAACCAAAACTAGCCATTTCCAATCTGCGAAAGGGGTGGAGAGAAGTATCGCAGGAGTAGGAGGGACCGCCGAAAACAACATGAAAACAGCTGTTGACCAATCCCCAGCCGGTATTTGAAGGGGCGGGAACAAGGCGGTAACATGCGAAAAGGCAGGAAAGACAGTAAGAAGTTAAATAAAATGCTATCCAGTGCTATGAAAAAAAAAAGTTGATTGATTTTTTTTTAAACAGTCGGGTAGTTGTATTTTATTATTATTATTATTATTATTATTATTATTATTATTTTTATTATTATTATTATTATTATTATTATTATTATTATTATTATTATTATTTCTTCTGTCAAAAAAAAAACAAAGCAAATTTAAAAACTTGATGCTTCTGAGATGACAGTTAGGCTACCATTACAGGTATTACGTAATTTTGTTATCTACACGGATTTATACGTTTCGAGGGGACCGCTTGGCATGCTGACACGGTATAGCCAAAATCTGCTCCCTTGAACTGGAACAATGGGTTTGTTCTTACATGCCGAGAATTTGGGCTTCATGTAATGTTTCTGTGTAGGCCTACATGTTGAAGTACTTTACAAGAGTAACCAAATGTTAAAAACTAAAAGTTAATATCTTTAAAGTGGTTAAAACATTCATCCTAGTTTGTTGTTCATTATTCTAGTTTGTTTACATTTGCTAGCCTTGAGTTTGATTGAAGTTCAATGTAATGGAGCACTGTGCCTTTAAGAAATGAATAATTTGAACAGAGGTAGGTGACGTCACAGATGACGTGCGAGTATGTCCATGGACTTAAAAATAAAAATGTACCGTAGTCGTAGCTTACAACAAAGACAAGAAATAAAAGAAAATATATCTAAAAAGCTCTACCATCACTGAAAGAGACACTGCTCCACGCAAAGCTCTCCGTGAGTAGAAAAGAGTTTATTGTTTGTACGTATTAAAGAAATAATACGTATTGCTTTATTAAACATTTAAACTAGAACTGGTGCAAAAAAAAAAGTATTAAAGAAGAAAACGGTATTGTGTGTGTTTTGTTTAAGGGTGCAACAAACACAACGTATATTATGATAATAATAGGCATAATACATATAATAATATTTGATACTGCAAATTATTACTTTTAAATTATTCAGTGTTGTGAGCAAGTGTTCGATATATGAGGTCAGTCTTGAGGCATGTACTGTTTTTTTTTTTTTTGCAAATATCAGGATGTTTAGTGTTATTTTTTTTCTATTTGCTTAATACAGGATAGCTTTCGACACGTTTAAAGTTGACTATAAAATCCGGTCCTGCGAAAGTCTTGCGATGTGATTTATAGCTGGAATTCAGTAGATTTGGTCGGGCAATAGCAAACTACTCCCCCTTCCCAACCCACCTGTAGTCAACAAGCGATAGCTGCTTTTTGAAGGGCGAAAAAGGGCATGTTTTGGTTCTGCGAGATTTCGCTTGTAATTTTTCTTGTGTTTTATTACCGCGAATGCATTCACATCCTAACTTTGATTTTGTCCAACCTATAGTTGAATTTCATCATTTTGGAGGAGACTCACTTATAGTGTGGGGAGTCATCTGCATTGGAGGTTGCACGGATCCGATTGGGCTTCAAAGGCAGAATTACAGCTCTACAGTATATAGACATTAAAGAGCTTGGTCTTGCACTGACTGAAGAATGGGATGGGATTTTCGAAGACATCATCTGCCACCTGTTTGGAATCATGTCCTGTCTACGTAGACATTGCATCAATGCCAGAAGAGCCCATATAATGTGAGACTCTTATGGAGGGCCATTTTCAACTATGAATATTGATCACCAGAGACCAAGCCTTTAGCCACTTTGATTTCCATTGATCTCATGTTTAGATGTGTGTCACTGATGTTACGCACAAAATAAATAAATAAAAGTTCATTTTTAGCTGTAAAGAGTACTCCCTTTATACTCAAATTTGATTATTTTTGTTAATTATCTTTTGGAAAAAATCATGTATGAAATGTTACTCATTTTTCTTGAGCAGTGTGGAAGGGATCTGCACTTATGAAATATTTTACAGTAAAAACATATGCTATTTTTAGCACGCAGAAAATAATGATTTGCAAGGTTCTTATGATTTGTGGAATCTAAAAAAGTCACATAACAGTCATATTTTATACCGTGATTGAGAAATTCATGACATACTAAAAAACTGATTGCACTGCTTTGATGTGTTTCATCATGGTCCAATTTACCACGAACTACTCAAAATGAGATTCAGGGGGAAAAAAATACTCCATGAAGAACCTTCAACAGTATATGTAACTCCAAAGAAAAACACAAGATTCAGTTCTGCTACATAAACTGTTCTGCGACACTCAATCATCTCAGGAGGAAATTTATCTAAAGACAGACCCTCACATCTCAAGGTCTTTTTTTCACTGTTAATTAACATGATTAATTACCTTTTAAATATTAGTTCCCTCATCAGTGGTTAGTATTTGCATCAGGGACAGCAATTGACTTTTGAAAAAAAAAAAAAAAATACCAATAGGTCAAATTTGGTTCACATATTAAAATATATGTGACAGAATACAGAATACTGAATCCAGCTTCTGCTTTACTCTGAAAATCATAATTATAATGTGAAACATTTTTTTAATTAGTTATTATTTTTATATACAATTAAATATAACCTTTTTTAATTTATTTACCTAAATAAATAATGTATTAAAGTTATTAAAACTGTTCATGAGTTTTGAAGAAATAAAATCTTAATTTCAAAACATAAGAGCTAAAGCACGTAAAGGCTTGCTGAAATCAATGGACTCAAACACCCAAGTAATAAAGTCACACTTTCCTGATGGGTTTAAAATCTAGTGGTTTCCAATGGGGGAATACCAAACAAGGTTGATGCCTGTGACAACACTAACATGTGTTAAATAACCTAAATACATGACGCAAAAGCCATTCAGCCCACAACAAACCCTTCTAACAGTAAATCAATTAAGCCATTACTAATTAAAAAAAGACTTAATTTCATTCACTCTAGGTAATTATTTTTTTCATTGTGCTTTGCTAAAGTGTTATGTCTACAAGATGGAAAACAAATTACATATTGTAACATCTTGCATTAAACTCATTCAAACATCAAGCAGGCAGCATTATTTGTATTCATACAGATTTACTTACATTATTGTGCAAAGGTGATAATAAAATCCCTGACGTGTTCCATATGAGAGGTATGGAATTTCCATCATCTTTGTTCTTTTCACACTTGCATATGCATTCCCTTCATCGTTGGGCTTTCTATAGCAGTTGCAATTTCAATTTCTATTTGTATATTATATTACAAAAGGTGGTATCCCTTTCAACTACATCACCAGTTTTGGCAACATTGGAGTTTTGTGTTGGATGCTTAGCAGAAATACCTACGACTGGTTTCACAGACCATGATTAGCACTAAGCTTGGACTACCTAATGTTATTTTAAGTAAGGTGATCCAAGATTACATCTAATCAGGGTCCATGTAACCAGCCACTAGTATTTGGCAGGAAGAACAACAGGCATGCAACATTTTAAATGGTAACACAAATACTTAATTGGATATTCTTTAAATATCATCTATCAAATAGTTCTGACCTTATGTCAATTAGTTACTGAAATGTAATAATTAAAGAGCTAGTATCATGTCCATATAGGTTATAACATTACCTGTAGGATGTATTTTTTCCTATCTTCCCTGATCTCATGTAATAAATGGCAGTACTTTTTTGGCATTATGAACTGCTTTGGGCAACTCCGGTCTATCCCAAATCTTGGTGATATGTTTACATTTTTGGATGCAGTCCTGGAATTAGCGTCTTTGTTCTTTCCAAATCTGGTAGGAGCAGGTGCACCACAATGCATATTAATCAAAACGGTGGTTCAGGCAGGGAACTCACTTTTAACCTTAGATCAAATCACGTAAACATCAAGCATATTTTAGATACTTCCAATACCAGAACAAATCGCCACGTCACAGACCTGTTACTAGTTCTATTACAAAAAAGCTAACCCGAGTGTTGTTCTCCTACACTGAAAAGTGTATTTGAATGACAGCTTAATTCTATTGCAGTTATTTTGAAGTATCCTTTTGATGGCTAGAATTGTATTTTCAGGATCTGAAATAAAAATACACAAAGGATTTGCTTTGATAACCCAGCATGTCTGAAATGGTAAAACAAGAGAACAACAGCAAAACACAGGGCAAAAAGTTTTTCAGACAAGGTAAAATTGTTTGAATTGAAAAATAATCCATGTACAACACTGAACATTAAGCTATGATACTGGATCTTTAAAGGGCCTTGGAAGGGAACATTTGAGTATATGTTAAAAGATTAAATAATGGCAACATCATCCTAGACTAATAGCTTTCCACTGACCGTGCATATTATTGCAGTTTGTACTGGTAAAAGGTTAGCCAGCACTGACATCTTTACAGTAAAGCGATCAAAAATATAAAAATACAAGCCTCTCGGTTTTTCAAACCATTTGGATTATTCTACAGGATCTATGCAGGGCATCCTGTGTTGACTGACGTACAGCAAGCAGCTTTGTTTCGGGCAAAATAATGTATTTGCATTACTTTCTGACTACACCGTAGGTATATGTTACTGTCCAACTGGACTCAATCTTACAAATAATTGTATAACAATAGTATTTGTACAATATTATTGAAAGAATGTATGCATTGGTATTAGTACTATTGGGACAGTTGTTGGATATTACAGAAGACTTCGACATTGTAGTAATTGGAGATGAGATCTAAGGAGCAGTCAGATAAGACTTCAATATCAAATAATAATAATATCATGACCATATCCATTAATAACCCTGGGGATTTCTACTAATTTCCAGAAACGTCCAATACAAATAAATACATGTAGTCAAAAGGCAGGCAATGCATTGTTTTTCTAGAATGTTCTAATACTGTTCATTTGAAGTTAAACATGATTAGGTATTTAAAGCATCAGGAACAAACCCCATTTTAACATTAGATCTGATATAAAACTATTAGCATAATGCTGAATTTGAACACTAAACATCAAGTGTCAAATTGGCCTGAGAAATGAAATTAAAATGTATGTAGAACCAATTCCACATTCTTTCCTGCTTGTCCACATTCCAACAGTTCTGTACATGAAAGGTCATTGTTGTGTAATCCAAAACACACGCAATGGTGAATATAACAGTACTAGATTTGTAATGACTACAGACATCTATTCATCAAATAATAAATGTTACAGAATGTGTTTAGTTACATGGGTGCTTTAAACTTCTAAGTTAGAAATAGAATCAGCTACGACTTTTTCTTTATAAAATAAATCAATAAAAACACATTGTCCATCTGAGTGTTGAATAGGACCCTGTAAATCAAATGCATATTTGTAGCTTTAGAGTCTACATTATGCACATACCACCTTAGTTTTAGATTTAATCTATCCCCACGTTCACAGATCAAAATCCATCAATATCATTAGCCCAAGTTCACAAATCTCCCCCCTGCATATTCACATTGCAAAACCATTTGCCTGCATTTGAATTTAAACACATGAATAAAAAAACCACACACACACACACAACTATAGATCAGTCCTCCGCATATTCATTGTCAGAATTTTAGTATTCTCTTCCAGCAGTGTATTCTAAAACTGCCTCAAATTTGCAACAGAAACTCAGATTAACTTTTAACCCACACACAAAATTAAAAAATGTGATTATTTAGCTTAAAGATAAAGCAGTGCTTTGTTTTCTTGTACTTGATTTAGTCATCACTCCATTTTAAAACACCAACATTGTACACTAAATGTGTCTTTAATTCACAAAGCACTCAATTTACAAAGCATAACAAACCTCCACGAGCTCATATTTGATGTTATTTGATGTATTATACCTAGGTTTGCTACTATTCGACTTTCATTTTTTTGCCAAATTGACGATTAATATTGACATTTATTTTAGAAAGAATTTACTGTTTTTTTTCTATCTTTATTTTTCAGTTCAAGCAGAGAATGGGTGAAATCGACCTTTATGCTTTAAAAAAACTAGACTTTTTATGCCATTGAGAAACGTCTCATTTAGCGCAACCCCTTTATCATATTCAACATGCAAAAGAACCATGGTTACCAACATTCTAATTGAAATAACTTTTGGTCACAGCAGAGCTATACCTTGTAAAGATAAAGGTCCTACACAAATTTTTAAATTGCCTCAAATAAACCATGGAAAACACAGCATATAAAAGTGTATTACACAGACTTTTATAACATAAATTTACGAGTAAAAATAATATACACAGAACAAACATTAGATAGCTGTGTGGTCTAGTGGTTAAAGAAAAGGGCTTGTAACAAGGAGGTCCCTGGTTCAAATGCCACCTCAGCCACTGACTCATTGTGTGACCCTGTGCAAGTCACTAACCTCTGCTCCGTCTTTCGGGTGAGACGTAATTGTAAGTGACTCTGCAGCTGATGCATAGTTCACACACCTTAGTCTTTGTAAGTCGCCTTGGATAAAAGCGCCTTCTAAATAAACAAATAATAATGATAATAACAGCTGAACAGAACTAACTTGCACTTCTTATTCGGAGTCTGAGCTCCACCCCTCTCCTGCTTCAGCACAGCTGGACCCAGAGTCACTGGAAGGCAAGGCAGACAGGCCCGCTTCGTCCTGCCGTGGAGACTTCATACATCAGTCAGGGTATTGTGCACAATATTCATTAAGTGTTTTTCTCTTGTGCCCCACTTTCAAATCAAACTAGTAACTGTCACTGTATACCTAAAGCAAAAGCTTACGTACACCTTAACTTGCTAATTTCAAAGTAGGCGCATTGAATGACAGGCACTGTAGATGGCAAATGAAAGTGCAAAGTCGGTGCAGGTCTTGATGATTGACAGTCATTTAAACAAATGAGAGCATTCTAGCACTGCTTCAGACAACGAGATCTTTCAGAACAAGGTGAAACTACAGTACTAAAGGACCACTGAGATGACTGACAGCGATCCCTAGCCATTCAGAGCGGAACAGAGATGGGACAGACAGCAAGTATAAAAACTACACAAACTAGAGATGATTTCTAAATTATTATTTTTGGTAAGAAAATAAAAAAAAACAGCGAGTGGTTTTACTGACGTTTATCGTATATAAATTTATTCAGTCAAACTCACATTTTTGGGGAATTTGACATTTAACATGCTTTACCGATTAATATCGAAAAGTAGCAAGCCTAATTATACCCTAGATAGAGCACAGATACAGCCAGTCACCATCAACAAAGGAGTCGTTGCAGGACCAGGTTTCCTTGTACTGATTCAGTCAAGCTATGCATCTGAAAAAGTGTGAGTCGCCATTTGTTTAAAGTGAGTCAAATGGGTGCTTTAAACATACAAGACATTGGTCAATCCATTTTGCATAAACAAAGCTGTGAATGTACTAAAAATAAATACTAGATTTCCTCTTATTGGACACACATTTTTTTTAGATATTTACTTATGCTTGCTACTTGGACTTGAATTACAATATGTGTCCTGCAATTATATAGGTCCAGTTCATATTGAAATTTCTCTGTAATATTTATTGTAGAAATGTGATCGGTTGAATATGCATAGCTGTTGTTCCTTTTAAGTGTTTTGCTAATATACTGCAGGTGAAGTACTGATGTTTGAGGTGATATTGGCTGCAGATTAGACATTCATGATAAAAAAGACATCACGAAATAGAAGTATTATTGATATTGAATAATTAGCCTAAAAGTTAACTTTCTCTTATCAACTATTCATTATTATTATTATTATTTATTTCTTAGCAGACGCCCTTATCCAGGGCGACTTACAATTGTTACAACATATCACATTATACATTATTTCACAGTATACAGATATCACATTATTTTTAAATACAATTACCCATTTATACAGTTGGGTTTTTACTGGAGCAATCTAGGTAAAGTACCTTGCTCAAGGGTACAACAGCAGTATCCCCGACCGGGGATTGAACCCACAACCCTCCAGTCAAGAGTCCAGAGCGCTAACCACTACTCCACACTGCTGCCCTCGTATATTCTTAATCCTTCAAGCAGCATGGTCTTCCCTTAAGCTTTGCTTCACAAATTACAAAAGGGTGATATATATGTAGTAGCATTATTTTGTTTCTATTTCAATATTTACTAGTGTAAGTATTTATGTTACTGTTTCTATTTTTGTGATGAATGAAATACTAATAGATTGCTACTTGCTCTTAGATTGCTAGCACTGATGACTGTAGTGCTCTTTTCACCCACAAATCATCAACAGGGAACAAGCTGCAAGTTAGTAAGAGGCCCTCTTTTTAGGTGGAAAGGCACTCACAATTCTGTTTACAAAAAAAAAAAAAACTCTGTTGTGCTTTCAGAATACTCAACTATATATGAGGGAAAATAAAGCAAATACTATTGTTACACTTACAAGCTGAAATTTAAAATAAAATATAAAAGTTGTAGTTTGTTATAAACAAAATTAAATTAAATAGGAAGAATTTTTGATTTCCGAAAAAAAAGTCATAGAAAAACATGACATTTTTCAATTTCAATTGAAAACTCCCCAACCTGGCCTTAAATCATTATAACACAAAGGGAGAAAAACCTGCTGTCTTAGGGAAAGTCTAATTGCATGTTGCTTTCATAGAAGTAATTGAAGGTCAAAACCCTGTATTTTGTAAAACAAAAATTATATATTTTTTATATATGCTGAAATGGTATGCTTCCCTGTAACACACAGAAAATAGCAACAAAAAAACACACTAAATTATCTATCAAGGTATTCAAAACAACCCTAACAGTGTATGGTGTATGTTTGTAAAATCCCATGCATATTATAATCATTTTAACAGTATTTCGGTCTGCCTCCATGTAGACCAATTGAATAGACTACAAAGAGTTAATCAGTCTCTGTTCAAGCCTATCCTTTCGATTGATAAGTCTGTAAATGTTACAGTAAATGGAGGCAAATTGGGCTAACTGTGAATACAGGCAGCCAGCTGGGTGGCTGAGTTAGACTGCCATTACAGCTTTCAAGTAAGTGCTGCAAACAACAGTCAGTACAGCCAATTCCTTACAAGACTATACACTATTTGCTTTTTGGAATTGTTTGACTTTGGTTTCAGAATGCCGAGTGGTATTTTTACTAGATTTTTATCTCAGATTCACACAATCAAAGTAAATAAATGTACAAAAAAAGTGACAAAATAGATGAACAGCATAAGAGAGATGAGTATTTAAATGTGCTTTAATTTAACAGAGAGGCTAGCTAAACACTGTTCAAATATTTCTTCACATTTGTGTTGAATTACTTTTTTATGAATACAATATTGTATTGTTTTTGAAACAGAATGTTTACACAGCAAGTCAATTCAGTAGTTCAATATATTACAAAAAAAAGCATTACAATAATACATTTCTACATTTTGTATATGAGTATATCAAACATAACTGCATTTTTACAGTTGTGTAAGGCCATACATATCTCATTGATATAATGCTTTGGCCACTTTAATCTAATGGGTAATCATTGGTATATATATATATATATATTTTGACCAACATTTTGTAAAAAGATTAGGTTTCTCATTGCTACCGTACCCTATTTTTCTTATTGTATTACTTCTATCAGATGATTCCACCATTCTGAATTTAATAAGTAAATTCACTTCATACTGAGAAGTTGTATCCATCAAGCTATCAAGCTAAATGAGCTCCACTGGTCTTATTAGGTTTCATCCCATAAAGGAGTTAATATCTAAAATACATGCAGCCCTCTCCATAAAACCAGTATTTCTAAGGGGTGCTGCCTGTTGGAGAGAAGGTGATGATATCTACATTGATGCCTGTAATACTGGTCTCCAGTTGTATTTCAAAATATCATTTTGTAACATTAACGGTTTCCTGAAACTATTGGAAATATTTATCTGCATTTGTCTAGCGGTTTATTGACATTTTTTTCCACAGTGGGCACTAATGATAGCATGCTTTTTGAAAGGACCACATGAAACATCTGTCACTTACACCTACAGAGCTCAGGGAGGCACAGTGTGGTGCGCAGCTCTAATACAAGCAAGCAAAGCTTACATCATTTAGATGGAGATAGATAAATGCATTCATTATTTGATTATGCTGACTGCTCTGAAATTGTATTGTATAATGTCTCTTTAATGAGCCTCACAATACAATATTTCTTGATTTATTGCTATCGAGCTGAAAAAAATATACAAACAGGGGAAAGAAATGTCATTATACATTAACATTTACTGTACATTACATTAAAAACCACTAATCAGCACAATCATTTTATGAACGTTAAGGACAGGGGATGGGAGTCATGCAAGACAGCTATTAAAATCAGCTTTCAGAGTTTGTATTATATATATATATATATATATATATATATATATATATATACACACACACACATTGGAAATTGAATTATATACGTATTTTAAACAGATGGAAATACTGGAAAAGAAACTAGCTTCCTAACTTAATAGGCATGTTTGCAACTTTCTGGTACTAATGTTTTAATAAACAAAAAAGACTGAATTAATCCTATTTTATTTATGAAGATATTTTAGGCTCAAATTAATGAAGTCTGTTCTACAACGTGGACACAAAGGTATTATAGTACTGTATTTCTTTCTGTGTGAAAAGGCTACTTTTGCACTATAACTGCAGTGTGAGATTTTCCAGACTAGATTATAGATAAGCAAGGTGTCTAAAATGCTTTATCTAGCTCTAGCTTTTTATAGTATTTTTATCACTCCATATGAAATGTAAATTTAAAAAAAAAGTAATTTAGTGGGTCAATCAATAGATTTTTATTTAAGTTCCAAAACTTAAGTTCACCTCTGTTTTCCTGTGCAAGGTATTAATGGGGAAGAAACCATTTGTGATATTAGGTCAGGAAGTGATATTGGTCAATTTTATGTGGTATACAACGAGCAGAGTAATCAGTGTGGAGTGGCGGGAATCAATTCCTTAAAGGATCCAACCCCACATAGTTTAAGAACAGGCAGTGTAAGTGTGTCCCAGTCTCTCTAGACTATCATTAGCTATGTTTACAATGAAAAAAAAAGACTTTTAAGAGAGTTTACAACAAACTTGCCTGTTACCTGAGGTTGGTGTAATTATATTTTAATTGAGGTGTGGCTATATCAAAATAAACTTACTGTTAACTACGTAGCAAAACAAAATAGCACAGCATGGTCTCATTAGTAGCGTATTATAATAATTCTATTCACTGGTCATGTGTGTATGTATTGTTTTTTTTTTAACACATACTGTTTTTTGTAAAAACCAGCAAGGGTTTATAAGGCAGCTGTTTTACCCTTCTTCCACAAAACCCTACCTATTACAAAAGTGGACAGCATAGAGGTCTGCTTTGAAGGAAGATTGCACCTGGCATATCACCTTTGGTCTGATTTGGCTTTTACAATAGATTTCAGATATATTCAACCCTATAAACATGTTGACAACAATTATTGTACTGTTCCAATGCTTTCTTCAAAGAATATAAAGGTAATATAAAACCTCCTGACAACTTTTTACAATCATAACTTTAAAGTCTGTTTCAAAGCTCTTTTCAAAAGGTAGCACAGCAATAACAATCCTTGGTGTGGTACGGCACAGAAAAGCCAGAGAACTTGATTATGTTTGAAAAAAAAAATTAAAAAATGTATTGCTCTTCTGGCAGTGATTTGAACAGATTTCAAACCCCAGTGCATTAGAGCAGCCATTTTGAAAATACCTTTGAAACAGACTTTAAAGTTATAAGTGTAAAAAGTTGTCAGGATATTAACAATGAAAATAAAAATTACAGGTACGTTATTAAACAGTTGTAGCAACACATGGGGGTGTATAACGCTATATTTTTCGGAACCCCGCTACTTACTCTTTAAGATAAGTCAGGGATTTTGGATTGAGATTTCTGTGCGTTCTTGTCGCAATTATATGAATGATTCTTCTAGTTGTCCCTACCATATGATGAATAGTATGGTATGCTGTTTATCAAACCAAAACGCACACAAAAATTGTATTAAGTGTGTGACAAAATAGCACCTTATAGGAAGATAAATGTGGAGTAGTGGTTAGGGCTCTAGACTCTCGACCGGAGGGTCGTGGGTTCAATCCCAGCTGGAGGACACTGCTGCTATACCCTTGAGCAAGGTACTTTACCTAGATTGCTCCAGTAAAAACCCAACTGTATAAATGGGTAATTGTATGTAAAAAATAATGTAATTGTATGTAAAAATAATGTGATATCTTGTAACAATTGTAAGTCGCCCTGGATAAGGGGGTCTGCTAAGAAATAAATAATAATAATAATAATAATAACTTACCATTCTGGCTTTCTAAAAGTCGCTGTATACATAACCACTGTATGTGTCAAGCTTTTGAAGTTAAAACTCAAGCCTGTTTTCAGGTTGAACATTAAAAAGTCTGTGCAGGGGGCACCCGAGTGGTGCATCCAGTAAAAGTGTGCCGCGTGGAGTGCAGGATGCGCCCTGTAGTCTGGAGATCGTAGGTTAGAATCCAGGCTATGTCACAACCGACTGTGACTGGGGGTTCCTAGGGGGCACAACTGGCCGAGTGCCGTCCGGGTAGGGAGAGCTTAGGTCGGCAGGGGAATCCATGATTCACCGCACACCAGCGACCCCTGTGGCTGATAGGGCGCCTATGGTTCTGCAGTGGAGACGCCAGATCTGTGTTGTCCTCCGGCACTATAGGTCTGGTGGCCTCGCTGTGGATCTGCAATGTGAAAAATGACGGCTTGGCAGGAGCACGTTTCGGAGGATACGTGTTCCAGTCTCCGTTTCCCGAGTCGGCGGGGGAGTTGCGCGCGGTGAGCCGAGGATACAGATAATAATTGGGCATACTAAATTGGGGAGAAAAAACGGGGTAAAAAATTGTCGACGACTAAATTAAAAAAAAAAAAAAGCCTTTGCAGCTTTAGTTTAGAGGAACCTTTGTATAGCATACAGAATTATGACATTTTAATGGTAAAATAAATATGTGCTCTGAAAATAAGAATGGCTGAGTGAATCGCAGTTCAACAATTGTGTTCACTAACTCTTTTAGCCTGTGCTGACTGACAGTAAAAGCAAATGATCACTTACTAGCACCGTTATTTATTTCAGGGCTACTTCCAGCAGATGTCAGGTGTTAATAAAAAAAAAAAAAACGCTTGGTACGGCCTTTAGTTATAGTAGAACATTGCCACAAACAGGTTCTTCACTGCTGAAGTCTTGTGAACAGAAGGTACGGCTTCTGTTTTTTACATAGGAAGGAGATTTACCCACCCTTTTAAGTCATACCATGTTTTTGTCGCACACTTCTTATAGTGTGAGGAATGTTTGTGATGCATCACATTCTCACAACAATGCAGCGATAATTTGGAGTTTCTGAACTGCATGGAAATCCCTGTCTGTGTTACTACTGGAAACCAGCTTAGCAACAGTTGTTTATTTTTATTTCATACTTGAATAGTTCAAATCTTGCCCAAATTAAATTGCTTCCATTGTTTTTTTCAAAGATCAGCATTATCATTACCAATGCTGTAAAAAATAACATTACTTTACCTTTTCAAATCAAGCATATACTCATAATATGTCGTTTTTCCAAATACTTTTTTTTTTGTCTCTGGTTCTCTTCACAGTTCACTACACTATTTTCCCAGGCTTGTTCTTTTGTGCCTCTATGTTTCCACATGGTTGATAAGCACTACTTCCATAAATCTGTGCATGTGCATATTATTTACTGTTCATTTATATCATAAAAGTACCAACTGTTTTTGTATCTTTACTGTTGACTTTGACAGGTGCCAAAGTTTTCTTTCAAGGACATGATGACAAAATTTACATCAACACATTTTTGTAAAGGCATTTTATGGCATGATAACAGTTTAATTTCCACCTTGCATATTCCCACTGGGACATGATCTTCAATCTGACACATCAACATCAGACTAGTAGGTGTTACTGTGGCACAGGCAGAAGAACATTAGGTTACGGATGTAACTCTGGTTCCCTGAAAGAGAAGACGACCAACAACCATACTTTTGGGATATGCGACAGGTCAGGTATTCACTGAGCATTTTATATCAAAGCTGCCGATAGGCCCCTCCGTGGAGTGACATCCTTGGTCCCGCCAGCCAAGGTATTAAATAGTCACTCCACAGAGATCACGTTCTCTTTTGCATCAAACCTGCGGATGCGAGTAATGCGACCTCGAAAGGTTTGTTGATCGTCTTCTCTTTCAGGGAACCAGGGTTACATTCGTAACCTAATGTTCCCTTTCAATTCGAGGACGACCAACAACCATACTTTTGGGAAACATATACCAAAGCCTTTGCGAGGGAGTGTGAGCGGACAGCATATGAGGAAATTAGTGTTGGTGGTGTGAGCGTGCATAGTGGGATTTACCACATTAATTTGGTAGAATCTGGTGATTGTATGCTCCGTAGCCCAGCTAGCTGCAGTAAAAATGTCAGTCAATGAAGCTCCTCTAAAGAGGGCCCAGGATGTAGCCACACCTCCGGTAGTGTGCGGGGCTACTCACCCAGGTGGGGGTAGGCCAGCATTAGTATACGCAGTCAAGACTGTGTCCACAATCAAATGGGACAGTCGCTGCTTAGAGAGGGGTCCTTTCACCATGACAGACGAAGAGCTGGTCAGACTGATGCAGTGCTCTCGTCCTATCCACATAATATCTCAATGCCCTAACAGGGCAGAGGGAATTTAATCTCCAGTCCGTCTACTCCGCAAAGAAAAAGGAATTGAAAGCCTCTAGCTCTACTGATTGATTCAAGTGAAAAGCTGTAATCACCCTGTTTCCATTGTCCCAAATGCACATACAGGAACTGTGCACTGAGAGAGCCTGTAGCTCACTGTCTGTCTTCATAGAGAGATATTTCAAATCTATCAGCTCAAACGGGGCCTTAGTGAGAGCCTCCAATACCACGTCCAGACTCCATTCGGGGAGGACGTCCTTCTTAGGAGGACGTAACCTCCTAGCACACTTCAGAAAACGGGTCGCTAATATGTAAGTGCCCGGGGACACTGAGTCAGTGAGGACATGGCATGCAGATATGGCTGCTAGGTACACTTCACTTTCAACGTAGAGGGGGATCTACCTGCTTCTAACAGATCTTGCAGAAACTGCTAAATAGTTGCTATAGGGCAATAAATGGGGTCATGACCTCTGGTTCTGCACCAATTTTTAAAATATTTCCACTTACAGGCGTACAACGCTCTTGTGGAGGAGGCCCTAGGGTTCTGCAGTGTACCAACGACTGCGTTTGAGAGGCCTAAGGCAGACAGATGGTCCTGCTTTCTGCTCCTTGGAGGAGAGTTTGAACCACTGCGAGCTCGAGGGGCTGGAGCCTGTGCGCAGGGTATGCTCTGTGCAGGGTTTGAAGGCAGGCAGAGGGGGGAGAACGAGGCCCCAAGAACGAAGACAGTTCCTCTGGGCTGACACTGGAGGTCTCGCCCGTGAACTGTGCCAACCTGTTGCGCAGGGTCTTGTCCCTTGAATTTGCACAAATGCCACAGGACGTCCTATCTGCCAAGGCAGTAGAGGTGTGCTGTATGCCCAGACACTTGACACAAAATGTGTGTTTGTCCTATGGGGGAAGTTTCCCCTTGCAGGACGTGCATGGGTGAAAACCCGACACTGTAAGTTTGACGGTGGGAAGGCACCAAGTCACAACACCTGTGAGGCTCTAGAGCACTGAGGCACCGTGTGCACAGAGTGCACCAATGCAATAGGTGCAGGGAGCGTTTTAACCCTTCGCGGTCCATTTATTCAGCGCGTCAGGTCCAATTTATTTTCACACACGCAGTTTGTTTTAGACGCGCTGTTTAAAAGTATTTTTTTTCACAGTAAAACAGGCACTGCATATCAACAGGATACTCGGTACTGCATCTCCAGCCTCGCCCCAACCCTTGTTCGCTGTATTTTTCATATAGTGTATACTGAGAAATCATCTCCTGATCACTCGTTTTATCACCAAACTCCTCAATAATGCAATCCAAGTCATTATTTTATTACTATAACATCTAAAAAAAGCTCTGCAAATGTCTGTGATATTCTTTGAGCGCTGGATGCAGAAGCAGCTATCTTGTTTGTTTGTGTCTGTGTTATCTATGTGGTGCCAGGGCTATCTGTATTCATGAGATACACCCCCTTTTTTTCTCTCGGCTCCTATCGGTCTCACTCAGCCATTGAATGGTTTTCTCGGCTTTTTCCGGAGAAAAAACGACTAGAGACCTGTTTTTTACGTCGTTTTGATGATGTCAGACAGGATCCGACATAGGACCGCAAAAGGTTAAACCCTGAAAGCATTTACTATTTATATTTAAACGGAGTGCCGTTGCGCAGCGTTTTGCTCAGGCTTCAGCTGCCAAGTTCTGATCTTCCAGCAATAAATTACAAGGGAACTACAGAAAACTTGGAGAGAAGGGCTATTTTTTAAAAGACTATCAACAACTGGAAGAGGTTAGTTTATACCCACCTTACCTACCTGGTTGTGAGAGGCAAAAGAGAACGTGATCTTCGTGGAGTGACTATTTAATACCACGACTGGCGGGACCGAGGACGTCACTCCACAGATGGGCCTACTGGCAGCTTTGATATAAAATGCTCAGTGAATATTGACCTGTGGCAGGCATATCCCAAAAGTATGGTTGTTGGCCATCTTCGAATTAAAAGGGAACCAACCACCAATGATTGTATCCCCCTTCCCATGGGAGCACAAAGGCCAAAGCAACACCCAGTCAAGATCAGTAACACTTCTCAAACAAAATTACTCACCTGCATGACTCATCCCATACCTAACTAAAGATTTTTTAATAATTTTATATTTACAGATTGTAATGTATAACATATAACTTACTGTATCATAAGAGGTTGATTTGTACATTTATTTACTTATAAATACAGCCTATGGTTGCAAAATAACAGAGCATTTAAACCTACATAAAGATTATTTGGTAACCAAGGAGACCTATACTTGCTTGTAACGTATCCAGCTGAGGACATATTAAGCTGTGAAATTGAAGGGAAAGGGAGTCACAGCATGATCCCCTGAACAACATCGCAACCGCTGAAAAAAGTGAACCCCTGTTGTTTCCAGGTGATGACTTGAAACTACACATTTCTAATGACAATCCGACAGTTAACTTGGATTCAGCTCTCAACCTTTTAAAACAGATAGTTTTCTCACACACCTAAAGCCTTATGAGTGTTGAGAGATAAGGATTCTCATGTGAAGTGTTGTCACTTGTGTTTTACAAAGGAATGTCACTTAATTACCCAATCACTATCAAAGCTTCAAAACCACACCACAACTTCAAAAATGCTAGTGCCCTTCTCCATTTATCTCCCCTTTTCTGATGAAGATTTGTAAGAAACAGGAATGTAGCAAAACAAAAGGTATGTACGAAACAAAATGCACAATGGGAATGGGCTAGATGAGTGGAGACAAAGTTAAAAACTGTTTGTTTTGTTTTATTTAATATTATTTTTACATAAAAAATCCTGAAAACTTCTAAAAACCTGTATACCAACATTCCAAATGTATATATGTGTCTAAGTTAAATATAGATACTATTTTGTAGGTGTTTTGATGTAGGAATTAGTTGTAACTATGAAATTATGCATAAGTAGATCAACATGAGTGTATGGTTTGGGATTCTAAAGTATTTATATTATACCAAGTTTAAACACAATTTGATGAGTAGATCTCAAGATTTATAAAAAGGCACAAGGATGATACAAACATGTACAAGCACCTCCACTGTATCCCCATTATCATATATATTTTTTCTTTCTACACAGCTGAAGAAGGGCTTTTGCCTGAAATGTCCTTATATCAATTATTTTTTAATCATTTAACTTTTTGTGTACATTATTTTTATTTTATGTTTTAAATAGTTTTTCTTCTTATCAATCTATATATATATATATATATATATATATATATATATATATATATATATATATATATATATATCTGATGAAGAATAACAATAAAGAGCTTGGAATTTTGGACATGATATGCTGTATCTGTGTATCTATTTTGAAAGCATGATGTGATGGGAATAACATTTACATTTTTCGAATAACAGCAGTAATATTTTTTCAATGAAACAGTACAGCAAATAGGGTATTTTTAGACCGGGGTACTATTGAAATGTACCCTGGGTGCATGTGGATATATCAAAGTGTACCCTGGTTTAGACACAATTATCTTTTAGTGTTTTCGACATGTCACAAATGTACCCTGGTTTCATGTTTCGTTTCGTGTTGCAACATTTGTCAGACTCAATGTGCCAGACTGTGTACAGCTCCAACAGAATTGAGGGATTTGTATTTTTTTTACAGTGACTAAATAATGCTTGTTTATACAAATTAGGTACTGCAACTTCATATTGCATATTGAGTACTGCTTGGTGTGATGCTATTTGCTTAGGACTACCTTTACTACAAGTTATTAAGTGTAAAATAATCTAGGGATTTATGGACACTGTCTGTCTGTCTATCTGTATGTCACACGTACATTTTTTTACACATGCGCAATAGTGATGAAATTCTTTAGCACCGGTTATTGGGGGAAAAAATCATACATTTAAATGTGTTAGATCAAGATCACAAAATAAGTTATCTCAGATCTCGACATTTCAAACTGTCATGTTGAGATCACAGGTTAAATTATCTCAGGATATCAACATTTCGATCCCTTAGTCTCCCTCACCTTTCTCATCACATGTCTGAATGCTCATGAGATAATCAAACAATTCGCCCTGAGGCACACTAGTTGGATAGACGACGGTCATGTTGAGAGCTGTAATGTGCATGTCATGTCTGAATTGAAATGTACAGTGTGGCAGGGTGGAAGCCCTGCACATGTAAATAGTGTATTTTTGTTTAGCTCAAATAAAGTTTAAATACTTTGAATTTAAATTTGGCAGGGTTTGGGGTTAATTCCATCCCTGCCAGATCCATGTGTGGAGGTGGTTGGGTCTTGATTGATTAACTGTTGGTCAATCAGGCCCCAGCTACATGGTATAAAAAGGGAGACCGATCGTTTGTTTGTGGGTGAGTTTAAGGAGTTTGGAGGGTTCAGTGCAGGCGAATGCCCAGCCTGAACAAGTAAGGTGTGTTTATTTGGAGTGTCTGTTTCAAGGATTTGTTTTTGGTTATTTTGGTAATATAAGTGTGCCACAGCACTTTAAACTGCAGCTTCCTGCCTCTGGGTCTCCTTCCTGCTGGTTAAAAGCCTTGGTTTGCAGCTATTTCTCGCAGAATTAAAAAAAATCAGGGTACATTTGTAACATGCTGAGGTACCAAATGATAGCTTTGTCTGTGTCGCTAGAACCCCGGTCGACAAAGACCCAATCTGCAATAGTACATTAATAATAATAATAATAATAATAATAATAATAATAATAATAATAATAATAATAATAATAATAATAAGCTCTGAGAGTTTTATGGTTAATTGAGAAGCTCCTAGAACACAAAGCTTTAACAGCTTTGTTAATGCACCACTCTAAAGGCATGGACACTATAAACAAAAATGTAAGCACTAAAAAACATAACCAAGAGCACTCTACCTAGCGCACTTGCCATCCATCAATTTATCCATCTAAGTCTACCTCAGCAAGGAAGCAATAGTTCTTGGCAGAAAACATCCATCTACCCTGAAAAGCTGTCAATGGCAACATGGAGGGTGTCAATTGAAATAAAGTATGCAATGTAAACGCCTCTACCATGTACATGCATTAGAACTCATAATGTGTATACATAACCATGACTGATGTCAACACTGTGGTTGAACAATACATTATGTTAGGGAAAGCATTAATTGTTTACCACCCAGGTTTTCATGAAGTCGTAACTCTAAAATGGGTTTCACTTTGGACCACATGACACTTTAGTGTTTTCAAAAATATATCAGACCAAACATTTACATTTTAAAATAGTAATGCATTAAAGATTACAGCTCACATTCCTTTTTTTGGTAATTTGTCATGTAATCTGTTACAACAGGGGTTTTCAACCGGGGGTACGCATACCCCTGCGGGAACTTCTAAGGGTCATAGAGGGTACACAGGACAAAAAATAAATAAAAAAAATGTAAGTAAAGAAAATAATGATCTTGATTTTTTTTTAATAGTAGGCTACTATATATTATCTCTAAACTACTGTTCATTGATTTTTCATTTTTGTTTAGCAGCTCATGGGTTAGTATAGTAATATACATGTGTGAATTCGATTGAGTGGGTGGGTTAAGCAGGCATCTGGCGATTCTGCCTATGGAAAACTCTGCTTTGAGCGCTCTGTGCTGCTCATGAACTTTGCAGTTTTCAACTCAACGTTTAATTGAATACTAATCAGCAAAGCACATCTTTCTGCATTTTTTAGGAGTATAAATGCTCCAGTAAACATAAATAATAATCACAATACTTTCACGGTTTTTGTTTGTATTTATTACCGTGGCTGCATTTTATTAACAGCAATAGCGGTTGGTTGAATTGTTTTCAATGTTTGATAAAGTACATCCAGATTATCCTGTGTATTGTTTCTTGAGTAAAAAGTGGATACATTTCTTATTTGCAAAAGAAAAATGAAGAAAGAATCACAAAAGAGTCAAAGTGACAGAAAGAGTCCCTTTTGGATGATTTTTTTATGTTGGCTTTAATAATTTTTATCAATGTTAGTTATTATAGTTTATCATGAGGTTAATGTTTTTAATGTTGTAAACATTTTAAATAGCACACATAATGCTGCTGAGCTGGTAAGTGGAAAGTAAATAGAATTTTGGATTATTTATATTAACTTTGCCGAATAGAAAGTGAATGTGTGTATTCCTGAAGAGATAAACAAATCCTGCCTTTTGATTCTGCGCAACCAAAGGCTTGTAATTAAAAGTTTTAAGAATTAGGCCTACTGTTTGGTATTCTCTCCTAAACCAACAGTTTGTAAGTCCCAAACTGTTGTGATATAAATGATATATTAAATAAATGGAGGAGGGGGAGGATTCTATTTGTTAATCAGATTATTTTGCCTTTTATTGTTGTGGTACCATTCAGTACAGTGAAAGTTGTTAAAGGGTACCTGAGCTGAGCAAACTGTAAACATTTATTTTATGTGAATAACAACATTAGCATAGATTTGAATGCAACAATCAGACAAAAAAGGTTTCAGGTATGGCACAGTCACAGACAAAATTATTGGCACCCTGCTCTTAATATAAGATAATTCAAGAAAACATGTTAAATTCAAGCACTTAGTGAACATTAGCAAATAATTAATATGACAAATACACAATTTTTGGTAGTATAAAAACAGTGTGTAAAGATTTTATTGAACTCATTTTAAAATATATTCATTGATTGAAAATCATTACACAAGCTGCATTATAAAGTCAATAGCCAGAAAAAGCAGCAATTATTTCCATTATCTGTTTAAGAACATTTTGGCAACACAGCAGATGATGGTCAAGACAAAGGACTTGGATTCACGTTTGAGAAAAGCACTCGTAGCAAACTACAACAAAGGACATGGCAACAGAACAGCATCAAAGAAATATGGAATACCAGAACCCACAATCAAAGCAATAATGAAGAAATACTACAAAAGAAATTCAACTGACACACTTGAAAGAAGTGGACATCCAAAGAAAATTACCGGTACAGCACAATTTAGAAGAACCAAGCATAGTAGTGCACGAAAGAACTGTACCAAGGCACATGAACCAGCTTTAAAGAAAATTCATAAAACAAACCACATAAATTTGCCAAGAAATATGAACAGGAATCTTTAGTATTCTTTAAGAAGATGCTCTGGTCCAATGAGACTAAATTAAAAATGGACCACAGCATCTCTATATAAAAAAGGGACCGCTGTCCATGAAGAAAACCTTGTAACTACAGTTAAACATGGAGGTGGTTCAGTCATGATATGGGGGTGTTTTAGCAGTTCAGAGACTAGAGGCATTCCTGTGATTCACGTGCATTACTTTGTTCAGCACCTTATAAAATAAAAAATGGCATTACTTAATCAAACACATTACTTCTAGATGAAACCTTACAATTCTCTCTAGTGCCTTGTCTAAGCCAGATGGTTTTCATCACAAGAGCCTAGAAATATCTTCATTTTTAGAGAAGCGGTAATGTGCTCTTTGAAATCAAACAAAACTTCCAAAGACATCAGTCACTCCATTGTGAAAATATTATAGCCTTGCCACCTTTACCCTAGAGATTCCTGTCAGCCTGCAAACTGGTGCCACTATAGAATTGCGGTCTGAACTATCAGTGCCTGCTGAAGCCATTGGGACTGGAATTTTTAGTGACTGAACTTTACATTTTGTTCCCCATAGGCAGAAAAACAAAAGCTTAAAAAAAGATAAAAATATATCTCTCCTGAAATCCTGTGGCATCGTATATATTCATTTATTCCACTGTTTTTTGTTTGTTTGTTTGTTTTGCCTTGCTTTACTATGGGATTCAAATATAAATACATTTTACATTTCACCTCACCAGAAGTGAAAGGATTATTTAGTAGTGTAGTTTCTGAGCATAACAATTACACCGTGTAACAATTTTTTTTGTTTTGTTCCTGGGTAGTAGGTGTTATTTCCTAATTGCTTATGCCTCAAAAGTATAGAAAATAGTTATTATTCCCCACAAACTTTGCTTTTGTGACCAGGACAGTGATAGTTTGAAATTTACCTATTTTCCAGAACATTCCAGATAGATTCAGTGCTGAGTAAACTTGGAGTAACTTCTAGAACTTTCTAGAACTTTCCAGTAATATAAATAGCATTTTTCTGAGATGGCATCAAGAGGCTGCAAGCATGCGGCAGACGCATTTTGCTATGTCTGCGGCCAATTTATCAAGACAAGAGCGAAAAAGTACTCCGTGGAAGCATCTGCTAAGATGTGTGAGGCCTACAAGGCATATTTCGGCATGCTTGTCGGGGATCAAGACAAACCCTGGGCACCTCATTTCACCTGCGAGCACTGCAAAAAAACTCTGGAAGGTAAGATGGACAATTGTTGCTTGGAATTTTATGTTATAAAATTTGTTAAAATTTTTAAAATTGTAAAAGTTTTTAATTTTAAAATGTTTTACAATTTTCAATGTTATTGAAAAAATATATCATATATGAAAAATGTTGCGAGAATCTCTTACACATTAGTCATGGGTGAAATAAATGTATTTTTGTAGGATGGTACAGAGGGGAAAAGAGAGCCATGAAGTTCGCTATCCCAACAATTTGGCGGGAACCCACTGACCACTCAAGCAACTGCTACTTCTGCATGGTGGACCCTTCCAAACGTCGGACTGGCAAGAATGCACCTGCTATCACGTATCCGGACCTTCCTTCATCCATCGCCCCGGTGCCACACTGCCATGAGCTCCCCGTACCCACTCCTCCAGAGAGAGAGCAGCTGTCTTTAGAAGAGAGCAGCAAGTCAGAGAGCGAGGAAGACGTTGTAGATCCAGATGACAATTTCAGAGGTGGAGCTGAGTAGAGAAACCCATACTACCCCAACCAAAAAGACTACTCACTTCTAAATCTTTTGTAGTCATTTTTGTATTACTTTAGTATAAATACATGTTAATTTGGATTCATATGTTGTTTTTTTCTGACTTTATGTTAACGAAAAGACACAAAATCGCCCGTTTTCTCATTGGAAATAAGTAAGTTTCAAAATATCACTGTCCTGGTCACAAAAGCAAAGTTTGCGGGGAATAATAGCCATTTTCTATACTTTTGAGGCATAAGCAATTAGGAAATAACACTTACTACCCAGGAACAAAAATTGTGTTACATAGTGTTATAAAGCTAAAATCAATTATGTGCTTACTCTCAGTACCCAGTGAATACGTGGAGTCAAACTTTTATTTTAAATGAGAAGAGGCAATGTGATTTCTATTATAGTCTATTTATAGTCTAGATTTATCATGTTACAGTAATTCACAAAGTTAAGAATCTCATCTGAGAATATTTCTACCTATATACTGTATATTGCACCCCCATAGCCAGATAGCTACATTTAATTGTAACTCTTCATATGGTGTAGCAGTCTCTCTCTATAGTGGAACACAATACTGTACATGTGGCTGTCTGTCTCAGGGGTTGCCATATGTTTAATTGCTAACAATCATTTTATTATCGTTTGCTTGCACAAAAAAAAAAAAAAACTTTGACAGTAAGCATTTTACTAATGCTATGACAGGACATTAGTTTTGTATTAATAAATATTTAATGAGGATATATATATATGGTACTTTGAGAGTGCTTCATGCATATTTCACAGCCTGCTTCGTAATTTTCGGAATATTACCCCTGTGGGGCTGATTTCTGAGATAGTGTTCTAATACACATTATATATTTAAGATTAAAATGACCTAGAAGTGTATAATTAAAACCTTGACACAGTACTTTTTCTGAAACTGTTCTTTGGTTTGTTAAGTATACAAATATGCTTGTTTTTGCTATTCAAATTATTGACTTTCTGTGTTAGTGCGTGCAGTTGTAATCAATTGGGCACTGTTGCTTTAAGAGGTGTCACTAAAGCTTTTGAGTTACCCAACCACTTACTCACTCAGTCTCACGGTGATTTGGAGGTGTGTGTTAGTTTGGTTAGAAAACAAAGTTGTTTAATAGCGGGGTCATTTATGGTTTATAACCACAGCAATTGTGTTTATGATTTATTCTTAAAGATTTGTATCTAAATATTACAAAAGACAAAAAAAAAAACCTGTCCGTAGAATTACAAGAAATGTATTTAAATCTCAGGGTTCTGCGAAATGGTATTCACCACTTGAGCTTGAAATTTCCTGCAGCTTCTCTATTATTTTATATGAAATAACCAAAACCCCCTTAGCATTTATGTTGTGTTAACGTCTGCTAAGATGTGTGTGATATCAGTGAAATGCAACCAATAATGCAGTTTATTTACTTTAGAAGTTTCAGGTAAAATATTTGTGCATATTCTATCCATTTTCTGTAGGTAATTTGATTAATATTTTTTTTTTTTTCAACACTGACCTCTTATTGTACTTGCCATTATGGGATTGAAGTGAAATGTTCCTGTTGAGATTGCAGTACATCAGAACATATGCTGCATAAAATATACAGACAGAATAGATATAGATATATTTTCAGTGCATTGCATTGCATTTCATGCATAATTATTTTATCTGTCATTATAATAATAATACAAAATCACTGGTTTGAAAAGTGTATTAAGTTAGTATTGTAATTATCATCGAGACAAGCACCTGAGCATTTAACCAAGCATTATTGAGAAGTTTCATTGATCACATTCCACTTTTGGAACAATTTCAGAGTTTCTGATGCATTATATGACATATAAAGTGTACTTTACAGTAATTAAAAAAGCATCATTTCATTTCACGACTATTAGTTTGCTATGAATTGTGTGTTGCCTTTGCTTGTGTTAGGCAGCAGGTATTACCTGGATGATCATTTTTATGTGTTTTTATGTATTTCTGCATATGTCTGTGAACTTAGAAAAAAAGTATCCAAACAAAAGACCATCAGATATGGAGTGAATTATCCGTGACAGCAACCACAAGCCAAATTCAGACCCGATAAAGATTTCCACTTAAACTCTTCAGTGTTTCTAATTCATTAAACTGCGGGAGGTTACCTTTGATAATATCCACCAATATGTTGATGAAATTCTTATTTCTTTCGATAAAACAGACTTGCTAAGGCTAATCCTCTGCTTGTTTACTGTAATTTAAATTAATAACAGTAAACAATGACAAAAAACTCTATTCCTGATTCCTATACATGACCATTTGCACATAAACACACATTGAAATCGACCTAAGGTTAATCTGAAATAATGGCATACGCCAAAGCATACACATACTGTTTCATTGAAATCAAAGTTTAAAATGAAAGAAATGTAACTGGATACCTGGATTATTATAACATTTAACATACTATGTAATAAAACAGGAGTACATGATCGGATTTCGTCCATAGCTGCCTATTTAGACAGTTGTTATTCATAAGAGATCATTCAGATGCGTCGTTAAGCTCAAACGATTTTCGTCTATGAAGGCATGTTTTTAACGAATTGAGAGAAAGGTTAGCGATGACCTCATTAGCATAAAGTTTGAGAGTCCTGAGAATCAACCTGCTATTCATAAGAGTGAACGACAGCAAAATGCTGTCGATAACTAGGAGTTATTGAACGCTTTCTAAAGTCTAAACTAACGACAGCTTCAGCAGACTATTTATTTTTTTAAAGACATATTTTATTACTATACTTGCTCTGTTATACAGTTTGACATACCTGTGATTAATACTGCCTATTTTGAAAAACAAAAAAAAAATCTGTAGCTTTATATGAAAGAAAATGTTTAATATAAATATATACTCCCACAAGAACAAATTCTCTGGCATCATCATTTTGAAACAGCGCTATGAAGCGGAGAGCAAGTGAGAGACTGAGAATAGTTATTTTATTATTATTATTTCTTTGCCGTGATCCGCGGCTGACAGCAGTCCTTTCCTTTTTATTTCTTTTACCTGTCTTCACAATAAACAGTTTTGACGAATACTGCCTGTGTGAACCTGTTTATTTTCATGCAGTGTTACAATATACAGTACACCAGTGCTGCTGATGCAGTCTGTGGGAAATTTGGGCTTGCTTGGTACTGCAAAAAACACTGATTGAGTCTCAATGCGAGGCTCGACCAGTGTTCAAAAGGGAGTCTTTTTTTTCATGCACCACAAAACGATCCATTTTGTGTACAGTGTGCAATACGGCGTGCAACTTTCACTGATTCATAAACCTGAATTGATTAAATTGATTGATTCCATGCTTTAAGTGTGGTTTATTAATATTATTATTATTATTATTATTATTATTATTATTATTATTATTATTATTATTATTATTACTAGAATTACAATATTATTCAAATGTCCTCCGACAGTGCTATTTTTTTTTTTTTTTCGTCATGCACTTAAGAATGGAAATCTTATGTGTGTGTATGGAAATGTGTTTACCAGCGTTGATTCAGTTTTTCTTTTTGCAACAGCTACCAACGCTACCCAGGGAACATTATTAATGCTGATGATGTCATCAAAAAGAGGCGGATTTGTGTTCTTGAACGACTGTACACCCAATCATAAAGTGCTTTTCGACAGTCGCCCGTTTGCTCAGATCATTTTATGAATAGCAATATGGACGACTTTCATTAGTTTTAAATGAAATGTGTTTTATTACGGTAGTCGGCAAGTACTTTTATGAATAGGGCCCTTAGTCTCCACACATTTCTGCTGTGGTGGTTTATAGAATAAACATTTTTAAATAGAGTAATACAGTATGTTACATTTGTCTCAGTATTAGCATAGATAGAGATATAACATTTTCAAGTGTAGAAAGTCAGTTAAGCAATTGCACAACTTAACAGTATTTTCTTATTGTTAGATCACGTTGTATATTGTATAGGAGGTAAACAACTCGATACCAGGTCTGTTTTCAGTTATAATAAAAAAAACAGTAGATTGTTGTTAATTTTCTTATTCCAGGAGTACATAGGAAACCAGTCATATTTGGTAAACACCAAGCTAAGTCATAAAATATTGGAACCACCGCAAGACTTTTAATAATTTTATTGGCTGGCCTTTTGTTGTGCGTACCTTAACTTTGAAATGCTAGACGATTTCCCTTGTAAAAAAAAAGGCTACTTGACACAAAAAGAATACAGTAAATATGTTAGCGTTTCTGCCCTTACTGGGGAAGACTATGTATAAATAGCAATAATTGTTGCAGCACCAAAGGAGAAGGTTTGGGGCTGAAGATGCATAGATAATAAACAATACCAGTTGATATACTGCTTCTAATTTTCAGATTGATTTTAAAACATTAATAACCATTTCAGATAGTACATCTCTTTTTTTTTGTGCCCACTTTGGAAAAAAAACACTCCATGTGTGATTTTTTTCTTACTGTAATTGTGTCCAGTTCGAGCACTTTAAATATATAGTAGACTCTATTTTAGCATACCAATTACAACACATATAATAATAAAGTTTTTGTATGCAATACAATAATTTGTGTGCAATGCAACATATGTCACACAGTGCAAAACCGGACTAGTCAAAACCTTAGATCAGTGATTTGCACCTTGCTAGTAAGTATATACATACACAATTAAAAAAATAATTAAAATATACAATAATTGAGAGGAACGGCAGTTCCTTGAGCCAAGTTATCAGCGAAGAACGAGAACTGCCAGACTCTCTATACAGCAAGGACAGTTTATGTGTTTTCAGGATATTGTCACAGCAAACGTAAATCAGCCAAAAGCACCATGTCACTTTTAATTTGTAGTTCCCAACACTCTTAGGTGAAATGTAGAAAAAAAAGTCAATACCTATATACAGTAAGAGAAATAAGTCGCCAAAGTAAGGTAAAAAATCATCATCATCATCATCTTCTTCTCCCAACGTATTTTTTGCAGACCCCAGGCACTTTTATCCATGAATATGTATATTACAGGACATCCGAGTTTATTGTCAATTAACTTGTTTGTCAACATGGAAATATACTATAAATAGTAATGGTTTGTATTAATGAGCGTTCAGATGTTTACAAAACAGCAATACACAGACATATATTGCACTTTAAAGGTTTATTTAACAATTAGTATTTTTCTAAAAATTAGCATTTACTGCTTATCTCTTCATACAACGTAAAACATTTTTATTGAATTAAAGGGGTTTTTTTTTTACATTTGCTTTTGTAATTTCTAAATATTGTGTATATAAATCAGTGGTCACGAACCCAAAATAAATGTTACTTAACTTTAATATATGGTAAGACCATTGTTTCAAACATATATTAACTAAAAATAAACGGTCTTCATGAATTTTGTAACATGATTTTTGATGAAAAGTAAAAAAATAAAAACGTAGGCTACCTTTCTATTTGCTATCCTTCACCTTGTGTGTGGTCAAATTTGAATATAGTTTGCTGGAAAAGATTTCTATTTATTTTCAAAAAGGTTCCAAAAAAAGTGGTGGAACTCCGTTCTGGCTACAAAAAAAAATTGCAGGAGAAAGCTTTCAATACAAAAGGGATAATACATAATCATTATTTACAAAATCTTGTTCATCTCGCTACTTGTTAAAAACTATAACTTTACTGCTATACCACTTGCAAATGTTGCAAAATGGAACAAACTTTGTGGCGTGAAAGCTAGGGGGCGTCTGCTTTGCAAACTGCATTGGAAGCATGGGTTCGATTCCCACACAGGGTTTATATTGCAAACTTAAAACAAACAAAAAAAAGTATTTTATTTCTGTGTAACAAACACATTTTTTGTGTGAAAATATTTAGTTGATACGAATGACACTTTCATTGAACATACTGTAACGTCAAGTTGTGAGGGAAATAAGACTCGGGGAGAGTAGACGGGATTCAAACTTGCTGGATTTAAACACCGAATCCCTGTTTAAGTCGGGGTTCACACCAAAATAATCAAATACAACCAATGCCCTCACTCATCGCTCTTTCACTTGTTTTTATCTTCTCACACTCATGCTCACTGCTTCTTCTCTTCTCTCAGACACTCACAGACACGCTTTGGGCTCGTCTCACTGCTTCTCAGGTGAGGCCCTCACTTCCAGCCTCACACTCTGTGCCTCACGGTCACAGCAACCACTCCAGTCTCAGTCTCTGCACCTTCTCCTGCTCATGGCTTGCCCCCCCCCCCCCCCCCCCCCCCATCTTATAGCCTCGGGGGAGGGTTCCATCCACCATGCGCACACACACACACACACACACACACACACACACACAAACGATGTGCCCCGTACCCTTACAATACACATAACAAACACATTGTCCAGGACAACGCCATCGGCAGGGTCGTAACATAGCCCCCCCGCCCTTAGTCCCTCATCCCAGAGGGAAGGACAAAGTCTGGAAAACAGCCCAGAGGTCGATTGCATCGTTGCGGCCGTGGTCTCCCCACATATGTTGGTCCCGTCAGCCACAAGGGATGGATAGACAGAGCCCAGCGGTGCAGAGCCCCCAGGCAAGGGGCTGTCAGGAACAGGGGTGGAAAGGGAGGGATTGTCAGGGCAGGGTGAATCAGGAGGGGGCAGGAGGGAACTGTCAGGGGTCACTGGGACTTTCCACGTCGGGTCTCCTCCCAGGTAGGCAGCCAGCCGCTCCCGGTGCAGGGCCACCTTGCGCCCTCTATGTGGCAGCTGAATTCGGTATATTACCTCCCCAATACGCTCCAGGACCTGGCAGGGCCCGAGCCAGTGGCTGTCCAGCTTGGGGCAATGGCCCCTCTTTCTCTTGGGGCTGTAAACCCATACCCCGGCGTTAAAGTGGCGCCCCTGAGTCCAGAGGTCATAGTTCCACTTCTGCCTGGTACCAGCAGCCTGCAGCTGGCCCCGGGCAAAGTGGTGGGCTACCTCCAGCCAGTCTTGCAGCCTCCTGGCAAACTCAGGACCGAGGGGTACACTGGGGGCATCTGGGGGACAGCCGAAAACCAGTTATGTGGTCGTGCGGAGCTCACACCCCATCATGAGCAGGGCAGGTGGGCGTCCCAGTCCATTTGGTGGTTGGCGGTGGTCACAGCCAGCTGTATGGCCAGCATGCAGTTAAACCGTTCCACCAATCCGTCGCTCTATGGGTGGAGTGGGGTGATCCTGGTCTTCTGGATCCCCAGGCGCCGGCACATCTCTTCAAAGACACAGGCCTCAAAGTTGCGCCCCCGGTCTGAATGTAGCTCTTGCGGGATCCCGAACCGCCTCTCGGTCTGGCAAAGCATACGCCTCCGGCCACATGGTGAAATAGTCGAGGGCCACCAAGGCGAACCGGTTCCCCTTCTTGCAGGGGCGTTGCAAAATCCAAACGGCATCGCAGTAAACTGCCATAGTCCTGAGGAGCACAAAGCCACTTGCCAGTAGCCGCTTTGGAGATCGAGAGAGGAGAACAACTTTGATCCGGACACCAGATCCAGCAACTTGTTGATAAGGGGGAGGGGTCGATGCAAAAGCGCCACTTGCCGTCCTTCTTGGGGACCATGACCACCGGGGACGTCCAGGGGCTGTCCGAGGGCTCAGTAATGCCCGGTTCCCTCATCTTTTGGAGAACCTCTTCCGCAGCCTCATGACGTGCCAGTGGTTGTCGGCAGGGGCAGCTTAATGGGACAAGCCTCCTCTGTCTGGTGTTGTGCCAGGTGTGTCCGGCCCATGTCCTCCGAAGTGGTGGCAAACATGGAACGGTACTCGAACAACAGCTTTTCTTTGGCTCAAGGGCTCTCACCTCTCCCTTGCTCTACACCATCTCCTTCCCACATGGCACCTGTCCTTGGGTTGCTTGTGACCCTCAGCTCCGCTACCAGCTCCTCCAGTCTGGCTCGCAGCTCGTCTCCTCTCATCTATGTCGCGTCCGCCATCTTCTCCCCCTGCTCTTGCTTCACTCCTTGTGGCAGGCGCTGCATGATCCCAGCGCCTCAAATAAAACTAATGCCCTCACTCACCGCTCTTTCACTCATTTTTATCTTCTCGCACTCATGCTCACTGCTTCTTCTCTTCTCTCAGATACTCACAGACACACTTCGGGCTCATCTCACTGCTTCTCAGGTGAGGCCCTCACTTCCAGCCTCACACTCTGTCCCTCACAGTCACAGCAACCACTCCAGTCTCAGTCTGTACGCCTTCTCCTGCTCGCGGCTCCCCCCCCCCCCCCCCACTTAGCCTCGGGGGAGGGTTCCGCCCGCCATTTGCATGCACACACACATACACACAGACTCTAACGACGTTCCCGTACCATTACAATACACATAACACTAAATGACACATTACAAACAAACAAACAAACAAGACAAACACACTGTCCACGACAACGTCATCCCCAGGGTAGTTACAATACTTCTGCAACTTTAAAATGCATACATATATATATATATATATATATATTGTAAACCGGTTGCACTCTCCGCGGTTCATTGCCCCTTTAAAAGCAGACCCAGGACACAGGATTTGAAGTTTTAAAAGCGCTGACGCGCTATTTTTAATAAACAAAATAAAGAAAAAACAAAATAAAGACCTAGCTCCTTCGGAGCGCTAAGTACACACTTATGCAGGTCCCTGACTAGCTCGCAGGACAGCTAAGCCGTTTACCTGGCATAAAACAAAATAAACCACACAGGTTTCACACTACCTTTCTTTTTTTCTTTACAGTTGAACACTCCCAACCAGGCTCTTCACTCTTCAGCAGCCCAGAACAGACTGGCTGCTTTCTTTAAATACCCTGCACCTGGCTCTATCACATCTTGAAACTTTGAATGCTATGAAAATAGTCTAATATTATAACTTTGCATTCAAATGCGTTTGCCATTATACTTGCGCGCACATACACACACACACACACACACACACACACACTGTATACATATCCATTAAGTGAAAAAGGAAGATATCTGAAACAAAAGCACATTGGAAATGTGAAAAAACACCAATTTATCAAAAGTGCCCAGCCATTTAAAGCGGAGAGCTCAAAAACACAAGCATTCGGGCAACCTTGCCCAGCACAAAGCAAATAGGCACAACTGTAAAACCGATGGGGGCCAAGGTTGCCCCAATTGTTTCTTCTAACTTAGCTTGTGTTTTTCAGGTACAATAAAAGTGGATCAAACTTGCATGAAAAACACAAGAAAAGTTAGTAGAAACAATTGAAATTATATATATATATATATATATATATATATATATATATATATATATATATATATATATATATATAATGACACTGTAATTGGGACTTTAAATCATTTCATTTTTTATATATAAAAAGAAACAAACATTCATTTGTAAAAGGAATGAGTTTTCTATATTTTCAAAGCAAAATAAATCATCTGTAAAGATTCTCCAGTGTATGCCCATTAACTAAAATCATATTTTGGAAAGACACTTCATAGAGCAATATTGCTGGGAATATTAGGTCTTGTCTCTAGCTGATAGATTTAATTGGTGCCCACAACTATGTCGGAAATGTTTGAACTTGAGTATTAGTACATATACCCTTATGAAAACAGGCCCATTTTCTTGACCCACCGGGGGCACCTGTATCAACTTAAATTGTTTGCCTTTGTCCAGCTCATCATTCTTAATCATGCTCATACAAAAAGGGTAATAGTTTTTCTTTGTGTTTCAGTATGTAGGCTTGGTTAAACCTTAACATAAATGAGCTCAACAGGGTCATTGTTTTTTTGGGGTTTTTTTTACACTTTTCTAAAAAGGATGTGTGTTCACCACTTATCGGCAAATATCTCTTGTTGACTATTTCAATTAAGACACTTGAAAAGCTTCCTTGAAAGACAAGACACTATAACTGTCAATAAATCTTTGCAAGTTAATTTTGCCTTTGTGAACATATTGATTGAGACCTAAGTAGAGAGTATATAACTAAATATCCCATTTGCACTACAAATGTCTGTATTACAGACCATATAGTGCATATGTAAAGGACCATTGATAATGATAACTATGAAATTTAACTGTATTTTTATATATTTGTAAATTGAACACGCAATGGAGATGAGATACAGTTTTTATTAATTCTTTTCTCACAAATGTCAACTGAAAGGAAAACTAGATTAGTTTGGGAATTAGGAACCCTAAGTCCAAAAGATTTGTGCTAAAAAAAAAAAATATATATATATATATATATATATATATATATATATATATATATATATATATAAATTGTATTTGTGAAACAATTGCATATTGCCATGAAAAGTGTAAATGCAACACAACACAACTGTTATTATACACTGTGCCAATACTGCCAATAGTGCCACCCTAGAATGTCATTGTCATGAATTTATAATGAAGTGATATTTTGCCAACATATGTTAACAAAAAATAATATATAGAAAAATCAGAGCAAGGAAGCGTTTTTTTTATTAACATTTCAAAAGTGTGACCAAACTTTCAGCATTCAATACCAAAACTGTAAAAATATTGACAGTGAAAAATATATAAAACAACACTAGAGGAATATCCCACCCAGTGACTTTTTTTAAAAAATTGTAACCCAGCTCTACATTCAACATCGTGCAGCTATGGTTCAACAAAGTGTAAAATATTACCAACATAAGAAAGACAACCCTACAATAATTTTCATTCACAATATAATAACTGTGGAGTACAGGATGTTGTTCTATCTATATAGTTATATGTGTGCTATTTTATATTGTATACTTTCTGCCTTTATCTGTCGCCTTCCTTATATTTAATTTCCTCTCACTCTTTCAGAATCTTATTGATCTTGTACAGTGTTTTTTTGGCACCGTCTTTAAGACTCATAACTAGCGCATTAATTGACTATGAAGGTTGCTAGCTAGTTGGATCTTTAATAAAGTATTAATTATAAAACCCTGCATAACCTATTTGTGATCTTTTTAAAAATATATATTTAAAAAAAAATACCAACTGCAGGAAACTACACAAATAGTCAAGCAGACATATGTTTTGGCTCGTGCCTTCATCAGTACTACTGTTCCAGGTGCCTGTTTAAGGTATAACTTACAAACATTTTGGATACTTCCTTTATCATGATAAACAAGTTAATCACTGTAAAGTACTTTTGGACAACAGAGTGTTCATTTACTTTGACTGCATCTTAACATTAGCAAGTTTTCATTATGTTTCCCTTCTTTAAATAATGCAATATTAAGGGATGCCCATGCACAACAATATCTTATGAAAAAGTAGAAAAGAGTTGTGTCAAAGCCACTGACATTTTGGATCACTGCTGATGAGACATTACTGACACATATTAATATCAGTGATAATATGTTTGCCTTATCACTATTTAGAGATGCCAGTTCTTCCATTTTACTTTATTTAAGGTGTCATTCATGGTATAGGAACCATTCAAATTTGTCGAACCCTAAGAAAGTAGCAACACTAAAATAAAATTAATTCTCAGTTTACTTTTTCTGAACTGTTTGAAATGTTTGTACCAATGATACCAAAATAGCATAATTACTGTAGTGCTTGCTATGATTATCACTCAATTACTGGAAATCCTATTAAGATTTTAATTTCCATCCTGGCTTGAAGAATATAGACCATCCTGAGAGATAATGCTTGCGCATCATAATTTAATTAGCTATGCAATTATTATAATTTGTTACAGTAAATTCATATTAAAACGTCATCGTTATGTGCGTGCAGTACTTTGATGTTTGTAGAGTATTTGAAAATAAATTATCCAGTTGTTGCCATGATTTAAAGGTTTGTTGCCAGGGGAAGGGTGTGGATTGTATTTTGCTAAAAAGAAAAATATATTGACTATTTAATATGTTGATATTAGTTATTAGAATTACATTAACTGCTCTGTGTGACTATTTGCTCTTATTACCCAGCATTATCCTATGATGGTGTTATGTAACAACATGTTTATTAAGAAAAATAATTCCATTCCTCTGATAAACATGCAAAAATACATGGACACAGTAAACCCTGTTGTTTTTAAACACACACACACACACACACAAATGCTATTTATTCATTAAAAAAAAAAAACTAATTACTCATGTTACTTTGTGTTATTACTGGTCTCAGTCTGGTCTGCCTGGTTGGTACTTACCTTGTTTTTATATAACTTCTAAAGCAGTACAGCCCTATGAAATACTGCGCAAAATACAGCAGGGCATTTCAAAATGTGTAACCATGACTTGAATGCTTAACACTCTCGTCGATATTATTATCAGATTTAAAAAAAAAGACTGCGCCAGAAATGAATTAGCTTGTTTTAAAAACATGTTTGAACTAGCCTATTTCACTTTTTTTTAATGCAATTGCAATGCAAATAACTTGTTTTTACCTTGCTTTAAACCTCAATAAACCAGCGATGTAACGAGACAAACTTAATGTATGCAAACCCTATGCAAAAATACACAAACACAATTTGTAACACGACTAACATTTCTATACAAACATCACTCGTTTCCGTTACCTACAATGAAATAGCCATAGATGACACTCAACAGGTTGAAGGTTTACTGGGATTACAAAATGAAAATATACAATAATAAAAACATGTACGAGGAACTGTCTGCAGTAGCGAAACAGTAACTTGCGGATTTATTGCTGACTGTATTCTACTGTATTCGTATTGTAAACCAGATTTTTTTTTTCTCATTACTATTTAATCTATTTCAAGTTGCTTCCAAGTGCATCCATTCACTTGTCTGTTTTCTGGAATGATGCGCTCGTATCAGAATGAGAAATGATAGCAGTTACCTTGGGGTATCAGTTAAAACATGTTTCTTTTCCCCCTTATTATCTCGTACACTATATCTTACTATAATTAAAGAGTCCACATACTTGCTGTACATCATCATATCTATACCATTTGAAAGTTAATACTTGATAATGACTCGTTTACTCTAATATTCAAATATTTTATTGACGATACAAAATAATCTACAGATGCAATCGATACAATTAACAGTATCATGCACATCGTTAAAATGTGTATCAAAGTTGAATGTGATGATGCACCGCAGATTTTGTTTTCAGTTTGTTTCACCGAATGTATAACCTAATATATACATATGGGTTTGTCATGTTAACGTAATACTTAAAAGCTATTAACGTGTTCAAATAAAATCGTACAGTACCTTTCTGAAGAACACACTTTTTCTTCCCTCCGCTGCAGTGTTTACAGTGGGGTAAAGTTGTGTCGCCGACTGACCGTGGAATGCGCACGTTTAAGTTGGAGCTGTCACCGTGTCTCTCGTTTGCAATGTCACAGGCACTGCCAGGAGAGATGCTCTTCCTCCTCCCTTTGTTGTTTTTAGTCTTTAGTCAGACATCTATGTGAGTCTCTCTTCTAATCCCGCTGTAAAGTGGCCTTGACAGCATCCCTGGATGTTTGACCAAGCTCACTCAGGAGAGCCTGCAAAGCTGATGAGAAGGAAGTTGGGAGAAGAAATGAAAAGCCTTCCCAGCTCAAGAGATTGGGCTGGAGAGTGTGCTACCAGGAGGGAATGAGATGTGATGTGAATACAGACCTAAGTCCAGCAATGCTGAACAAGTGCACCACATAGCTCAGTGGTTCTATAGGGAAACAGCATTCTTCCCCTCTAATGCATCTGTTTTAACCCCTGAAGGAAAGGGGTAGGATATTTTCTAGTGATGCATACTGATTTTGCACTTGTTAAAAATACTGCTTAAAAAAAGGATACACATGACTGGTGAAATGTTTGAATTTCTTCCCACACACAAATTACCATACTGTAAATGTGCTTAATATTTACAACCCTCTGGGCCTTTGAAGTTAAACATTATACTTAGGTAATGGTAGAAGTTTTTGTTTTTTATTACCAAATTTCATAAAAAGAAAAAAAAAAACATAAATAAATAAGGAAGTGTTTGTTGGCTAACTTCCAGCATGTTTTGCTTTGTAGTTTCCTATTCCCATACCAAGTTGAAAAATAATTCAGGAGCAATTTACAACTTGAGTCTCAGTGGGCATATTCTGCTGGAGGGGCCCATCTCATCTCCTGCTTTGGGATCAAGTTGTGTCACTGTAGTGAATTAGGTATACACTTTATTTAAATATAAATATGGTCTCTAGTCGCCCTCTCAGGGACATCAAAATGTAAGAAATGAGATATACCTTATTTAAGTTCTGGATCATGTAGAACTGGGATCCCTTGAGAATAACCGATATTCACACGTCAGAAATATAAAACAATAGTTTATTTAAGAATAAAAAGGGGTGCACAACTAATCTAATGTTACAGAAAGGAAAGGCTATTGGTTAGAGATATGCGTGAATAGTATACAGTTCATTGATTTCATAGTCAAACGATTACAACGACCATAACATCATTAGCATACATGGTTAATATACTAATATTAATTTTGGCTGATCACAAAAAGTGTCTACTTTGCATTAGTATTTTGAAAACCCATTTCTCGTTGTAATTCATATCAATATGCACGAGAATTCATTCAACTTCCCATTCAGAACGGAATCCAACATTCCAGTTCCTAATTTAGCAAATTAGTTTTACCGTGTTAATTTAGTTTAGACGTGATGTACCAAACTATAATATGTCATCAACCTCAATTGATTATACATTCAAATTAACTCAGAAATGGGACAATGATCAAATCCTCTGCATTTATGATGTAACTCCTTTTGAGTTGCACATTTCAACAAACAAAATACATTTCTTACACACTCTAAAACAGGAAGTTATATTCTATTCCTAGAACAGGTTTATCCACTAACTTGATAGCATTTGCTACAGTTAATTTCTTGAGTCATAAAGTATTTAATATGTTGACTACTTATTGATTTTCAACAAAGAAGTCAATCTTCTTTGTTGATGAACACTGCAGCTCCCCTCTCTGGATCTGAAGTTCCAATGAAAGAAGACGGTACTTTGCTAGAAGTATGCATTGTATTTCGTCGGCTCACAATAAACAAATAGTTATTTTCAAATGGAGATCAGCTTGTTGATTTCCAGTCTTGCAGCATTATGTTTGTTGCAGCAATAGTTCCGTTGATCAGACGTAACTCAGTTCAGATAATGCGTTGCAATTGAAAAGTTATGCAATTCGTAAAAGTGTTCTCGTTGCAATTCTTCTGTACGGCTAGTACATGACCTTAGGCCCAGCTGCTGGCTATGCTTCCATCCGTTTCGTGGAGCAATGTGGAAACCAAGACCCACTTTCAGATTAAGGCAGTGTCTCGTTTATTGTTTCAGTCTCTCGTAGGGCTCTCTTCAAAGCTGATTTTAGCCTTCTCAGAACATAATTTTAGCCATTCTTCAGAACATTGGTTCTTCCTTGCCTTCAGTGAATTCAAGCACTTATGCTCCCATGACTTCAGAAACTTTCTTCAGAGCAGTTTAGCTTCCATTTCGTTCCTCCGCACTCCGAGCCACTTCCTCTCAGCATGACTTTCTTTCTCTTGCCTGGAGCCCTGCTTCTCCTGTGGGGAGCTTGCTTAGGGTGGGAAGTGCCTCATATGTGAAGCACACCCTTTGAAAGTTGTGCGGCTGCTTTTGTGATTCTCACTTCCACCCTGTGATTGGTCAGTTTGTTTATTTTGGGCTGTGCCCGAGTCCACGTGGGGTGTTTCTCATTGGTTGTTCTCGATCCTAGACGGCCCATTGTTCTCAATTGGTCTGTGGTTTCACCCCCTGTCGGCTGGATTTATGAGATGGACTGTTTTCTGTCCGAGGTGTCAAAGCACCCAAAACTGTCTGGCTTGCCTTGTGCAAGATACTTCCGGCGCCAAATGATTCAAAGATGGGGAAGATAAAACTCTTGTCCAGCAGTTATTTTATGACTTGTTTTAGAAGCATTCTTTGCCAGTGGCGAAGTTTGTGACCAGAAACTAAGTAGACACAGAGAATGGCTTAGGGCCCCCATATATGTATTTCAATTATGTTAATTTCATACACAGAATGATATTATGACCCACTCTGATGCTACATTACTCATGTCCCCATAGCAATTTGTTTAATCATGTAGGATGTACCTGCCCTCCAACAAAGATTTCTCAACAAGTTGGACTTACCTTGTCTGAGGCAGGCAGGCTCAGTGGATGTGTATTAAAGTTGCTTTAACAGCAGCCAGAAATTGAACTCGTTGCCTTCCAAAACTATATCTCTACATTTTAGTTGATACTGATAATGTCCTGATAACCACAGCAGTAGCATTAAAATGCAAGATTGAAAAATCAAAAGTCTCTTCCAGGTAGCAATCAGCTATGGTCAGTACTTTCTAGAAAGCACTTGTGATTACAGTGACTTGAATCTGTCTGTGTAACTCATCATAACTTTAGACATTTTTGTCTGATTAACTGGCTTTAGACCTCCAGGTGGCTGCCAACTGTTGAAATGTCAGCAAATAAATTGTTAGGAGTGGAGGCAGAAGCCAGTGGGTGAATGGTTGATAGGCATAACCTTTTCCTAATCTGATCTAGGCTGAAATTCTTTTTATTAAAGTAATAAGCTTGACCTGCATGTAATCAAGTTGTAACATATTGAAGAACTGGGGTGTGAACTGCAGTAAATAAACAGTTTAGGCTGTAAACACAACCTTCAGAACAAAGAGCTGCACTTTATTCAGAAAGTCTTAATACAGCTCATGTAAACAGCTTAGGGTCCTGAACTTCACCCTCTGTTGCATGCTCATTTTTCAAGCTTTGTCTTTCTCTCTTTTGGCATTCCGTGCCAACTACTGCACATGCTCTGCCTCACTATACCACCCTGTCCAAACAGCATCCTTGCTGGCATTAAAAGTCCACTTGGCTCTGACAGACCAGATCTAATGTACTTAATGATCACACAGTGTCACTCAATAATATATATAAAATGGGTATTTATTGAAAGAGGGCCCTATTGACAGTTACTTGACCACAGACCATATAGTGTTTGTTGTGTAGATGAAGTGGAGGAATTAGCCCCCATTTGGGACAGGCTTCATCCAAACTGATTGCAAACCTCACTTGTGGTAATCTCCTAACACTTTGCTATATCATAAGTGTTGATTTAATACATGTACTGTTATTAATATTATTATGTTATGTTTTAAGTACAATGTAATGTTCATTTTACATTTAACCTTAATTGTACTTTTACTTAAACTACACTTTGAATGTATTTATTTTGTGAGCTATGGAACTCAAAACCTTCAACAAGTTTACCCATGAGGATCCCCGTTGCTAACTTTAGAGGGATAAGATGACCACCAGCCAGATCAACACTATGGCTTATGACAGCTCAGTTGTTGCTTACCATGGAACAGTCTGACCTCTTGAGCTGGCATAGCCTGCAGATTAGGAAAGGTTCTTTCTTAATTGGAGACATATGGCTGTCATCAGACAAGCACAACACACTAGGATAAAAAATGCAGTATTCAAGTGTTTAATGCTTTACACTTAACCATCGTTCCTCTGACAATAAGCTGTATAATATAAAGAATGATAAATGTGAACTTAAGAGGCAGCTTTATGTATTTATGACAGCCACTGAGCATAGGCTACTGGCAACATTGCTTAGGATAATGTAGCTCAACACAACTGGGAATGGAAAAATGGGAAATTATTCAGTGTTCATGTTTTAATGAAGTGTTCATGTAATTGGTAGTCCTTCATTGAACTGTTTTGAGTTTGTATGTAAGCAGAGAATGTCTCATATGTTAAAATTAAAGTGTATGTGGGTCTCTCAATATACTATTGGAGAGAGTTATAATAAAAAAAGACTCCTACAGGCAAACAAAGAACTTAAGTTAGCACCACTACGACTATACAGTCATTTCATTCCGAAGCCTCAGATTTTATGTGTGTTTAATTTCCAATGTCTTTCTTAAAGACTTTCTGCAGCTTGTTCAAATGATTCATGATTAGATTTTTTTTTTTAAATCCATTGCCCAAATTGTTTTACAAAATGTACTTGAGAGCCTCTGAAGCATACAAGGGTGAAGATCACTGTGTATTTATAGGACAAGAATATCATAGTTATAGTAGCTTCTTTAACAAACTAAAATATGTGTTTGAAAAAGGAGTCAATTAAAAATGCATGTCTACATTTATATTAATATTTGTATTACATTTTTAAATAACATACAGGCTATCTTATAATAGAAACATATTCTCAAATATATAACTGCAACATTCATACATGTATAAATCTAAACCAACAATCCATACCTTCAGTTATAATTATTATATAACATGACTAGTATGATAACAAATGATACAACTATATATATATATATATATATATATATATATATATATATATATATATATATATATATATATATATATATATATTCTTTTGGTAATTCATTTATAAATAGGCAACACTTTTTAAGAATGTAATTTAGTTTGCCTTTATCTGTCTGGTAGAGCCTCTCTAGCTGTAATGCATAGCATTAGACGTTTCCATTCTGTGAAAGTACATTTCTCTCCTTTTCAGTATTTAAGGATTTGCATTTTTAGTATCAAACAACAGTAGCTTAGGACAATATTGATGTCATTTCTGTTAAATGGCATCCCAAAAGATGTCACACCCAAAATGCAGAAGCTAGGCATCACGGATTTAGATTGGGACTTTGACTAGGCCATTCCAGAACCCTGATTTTATTCTTCTTTAACCATTCTGAAGTAGATTTTGATGTGTGCTTTGGATCGTTGTGTTGTGTTGGAACGTCCAGTTGCGCTTTAAACCAAGTTTTGTAGAGCAGGTTTTCATATGATTGGCCAGTATATTTTGGTATGCTAGGAATCCATTTTACCATATATTGGAACAAAATTTCCTGAGCCATTAGAGAAAAAACAGCCCCATTGAAGGATATTACCACCTGCATGCTTGACAGCAGGTATGGTGTTATTATTATTATTATTATTTGTTTATTTAGCAGACGCCTTTATCCAAGGCGACTTACAGAGACTAGGGTGTGTGAACTATGCATCAGCTGCAGAGTCACTTACAATTACGTCTCACCCGAAAGACGGAGCACAAGGAGGTTAAGTGACTTGCTCAGGGTCACACAATGAGTCAGTGGCTGAGGTGGGATTTGAACCTGGGACCTCCTGGTTACAAGCCCTTTTCTTTAACCACTGGACCACACAGCTATCTAATGTTTGTTCTGTGTATATTATTTTTACTAGTAAATTTATGTTATAAAAGTCTGTGTAATACACTTTTATATGCTGTGTTTTCCATGGTTTATTTGAGACGATTTTAAAATTTGTGTAGGACCTTTATCTTTACAAGGTATAGCTCTGCTGTGACCAAACGTTATTTCAATTAGAATGGTGTTATTTGGAGTTAATAATGGTGTTATTTTCTTTATGCACATCACCAGACTTCATCCAAACGTAACGACTATCAGTGTGACCAAATAGCTTGATTTTTGTTTCATCACTCCACAAAACCTTTGACCAGAATTCATATCCACATTCAAATGCTGTTTTGCAAACTTTAAGCGATTGTCCTTGTGACTTTTTCCTAAGAGTGGCTTTTCCTTGGCCTGCGACCATTGAGACCTTCACCATGCAATACTCGACTAGTGGTTAAAATGGAACCCCCAGTCCCACTTGCAGAGAATTCACATTGAATATCTTTGGCAATCAATCTCGGATTGTTATTAACCTTCCTCACAATTCTTCTACTTGTTCTTGGTGAAAGAACCTTTTTTATTCCAGACCGAGGGAGTGTTGTAACAGTACCATGAGTCTTGTACTTCTTGATAATAAAAACAATAGTTGAAATTGGGATACTCAAATGCTTGGAAATCTTCTTGTATCCTTCTCCAGCTTTATGACAATAATTCATTTTCTGCCTAAGGTAGCTCTTTACTTTTTCCCATATTGACTTATTGGTAATGACAGCAATCATCCTATGCCTAACCCTTTTATAGGCTCTAAGAATGATCACCTACAATCTAGCATTTTCTAGACTTTTCTAGAATTAGGTTCAGCATTATCATATTTAAATTCCTAACACCTTGTAGACAATACTATCATAACATCAAAGGGTATGAATACTTTTAAATGAGCATATTTGGAGTTTTGCAAGAAAATTGCTGAAATAAATAATTGTAGACATCTATTTTTTGTAACTTTTTTTTTTCTCATGCACAAAAGCAAAACTTTTGCTAACAAAGATTTTTCCTAAAATTCTTTGTTTTCAAGAAATTTCTAGAAATTTAAAATTTCTATTGGGGTATGTAAACTTTTGACTACAACTGTATGTCCTCTAAGATTTTTTTTTTTTCTGATAACAACCAAGCTGTTAAATGTAAATCTGTGGTTGGGGTTTTTGTTAAGTATAGTTTTTCTGACATTATCTTAGTAACAAGTGCACACCTGGAAAGTATTCTGCAATCAATTGTGTGTCCTACTGACAAAGTGTCCTCATTTTGTATCCATGTATGTGCATATATATATATATAGATCAGGGAGTCCAATCCCCCCTCTTTTTCCCAGGTAAAATAAGAGTGGAATAAGAAATCCTAGGGGTTTTTTTTCCAAGTGAAAAATGTTACATTTTTTAGATAAATATTTTTTTTTTTTGCTAGGTAAACATGGGATGTTTTTAAATAGAAAAAGAAATCTGGGTACATATACCATTTTAATCAAATGTACTCTTCCAAAAAGTGATGGGGGTAAAAGTTCCCTTCTCTCCGTGTGTGGTATAAATCTGTTGTTTAATGGTGTGATATTAGCTTTTAAGGAATCTTGTATTTTTTATGTAATTTTACATCCCAAATATGTTATCCCTTGAGGAGACCAATTGTAATCTTGTAAATCATGTATTGGCAATATGTTCGATTTTAATTGTTTATTTTATACCCAGATATATTTGGTAATTATGTCTGTTAGGGTGGATACAGATTTTTCGAGGTTTGTCATGTATAAAATAATATAATCTGCACAAAGGCTTATTTTGATCTCTAAATTATAATAATGAATTACTTTGATGTTTATTTTTTTTCTTGTACTGTTTGTGCTAATGGTTCTATCTAGGGAAATGTTAAAAATAATTTGTGTAAGAGGAAATCCCTGTCTAGTACCCTGAGTCAATGAAAAATAAGATGAAAGTGTTTCATTTGAAATAACTGGCACATGTGTAAATACAGTTAAGTATATTAATACCATTATCAGTAAATCCATAATGTTTTAAAGTCAGAATAAGATACGGAAATTTAACTTTGTCAGATGCCTTCTCTGCATTCAATAGCAATAGTAATGTTTTTTTTTCTTTGTAGCTAATTACATTCCAACACAAAATGTTGTAATCTGCATTTAGCAAACATATTAGCTGGTAATCAGATATATCTGTGTCAGATTATCCTGTTTTAAGGATAAGGGTGATTAAATTGTTTCTCGTAGATATAGGTATCTGTTGATAGTGATAACATCATTATAAATGTGGGTGTTTTGGCAGTCATCTATCTGCTATAAGACTGTAGAGCTCAATTGGTATGCCATCTGGGCCTGGCGCTTTAGCTTTATGAATATTTCTAATTGCACTCAATACTTCTGTATTGGAATATGGTTTATCCAGATCTATAGCTTGCTCTAATGTAAATTTGGACAGCTTAAGTTTACTCAAGAAGGCTCCTGTGACGTCCTTATCTTTCTGAACTTCAGATGTATATAGATTCTAGTTATGGAGCAGGGGCATCACTTCACAAAAGGTGGGAGGGAAGAATGCATTTAGGGGCCCCCACTCCATAATAATAAACCTCTGCAACAAACTTAAAACGTTTAAATAATTCTTTAAAATACCCATTCACATAGCACGCAATCTATGTCGGTATAATACCATCATTACCCTTTCACACAGGCAAAGGGATTGTGTGAGTACAACTTTCAAACCTGTCAGTCAACAGATCGTTTTCATGGCAACAGAAACACAAAACAAATAAATAAGCAGAATATCGTGGGTAAGCTACTTTAATATATATATATATATATATATATATATTATTATATATATATATATATATATATATATATATATATGTGTGTGTGTGTGTGTGTGTGTGTGTGTGTGTCTGTGTGTGTGTGTTATATTTTAATGAATGTACAATGTGAAAACAATAAAAGATTATGTTTAATTAAAACTACCGGTATATGATTTTAGAGCATTCTCTCTCTTTTTTTTTTTTTACTGTAGCTTTCTTAGTACACATTTAATAGGAAACAGAACACAAACTTTACAGAAGTAATATTTTTTAAATTCACATAGAACATTTGACATTTGTCTATTTACTGCAGTTTTTATTTTATTTTATTTTATTTTTTGTAGTCTTTTCCTTCTGTTTTTGACATTCAGTCTTGAGGTTCCAGAGGTTCGGCAGGTTTCATTTTTGATGGTTTAAAATCGTACAATTATAATAGGCGTTCAGGCGTTATGATAATAATAGACATTATGATAATGTGGCTCGACAAAACGCTTGTCAAATGTAAATATTGATTGTTGTAAAGCAAATGTGCCAATTATATAATGTCTTTAATTGGCACATTTGTACAATGTATGTCGAGATCAGCCAATAGCTTTCGGCTTTACAAAACCCTGGGGAGGACGGAAGCCAATAGGGAGTGAGAAGAGGCAGGACTAATGGAACAACAGGCAAGCAGGAAAAGAGGAAAAAAAGGGTGGAGTTCTGAAAAGTTTCACTGCATTGCATACGTACAGTGTAGTTTAGCTGAGTGAAAACTAAATGTTTCTAGTCCTAAAGACTGCTTGAGTAGGATAGCTGGCACATAAATAGTACATTTAATCATATTTCCAATTTTAATTCTGTATGTATTATTATTATTATTATTTCTTAGCAGACGCCCTTATCCAGAACGACTTACAATTGATACAAGATATCACATAATGTTTACATACAATTACCCATTTATACAGTTGGGTTTTAACTGGTGCAATCTAGGTAAAGTACCTTGCTCAAGGGTACAGCAGAAGTGTCCACCACTGGGGATTGAACCCACGACCCTCCAGTCAAGAGTCCAGAGCCCTAACCACTACTCCACACTGCTGCCCAATGTATGTGGGCCCACCTCTGGCGTCGGGGCCCTGTGCGCTTGCCCGGGATTCCCGGGTGCTGATGCCGGCCCTGGCTATTATTTTGCTATTTGCTTAGTTTCTGTGACATGATAGATCAATAGATCAATAGATCAATAGATTAATTTTGAATTTCAATAAATGCAAATTAACGCAATAACTTGGGAGAGGCTGTTGCTATGGCGTTTTTTTGTTGTTTGTTTTTTTGAGGCAACACAATTTTAAACCATACTAGTATTGCAGCTTTTGGCAAGAAAAAAGAGAATGTTTCATTCAACAACATTACATTAACGTCAGGCTAGTCGCTGGACTTTCAATGTCCCGAAGCATGAACACTTACTTTCTGGTACGCAATTTCTTTGTTTAGTTTGACTGCATGACAGTTGGCTCTTACTGGTGTTTCAGTTGATGTTGAAGTTTAGGCTGGTTTGACTGTGCTGTTTTTGTCTTTGAAAGTTGACAAAAAAAGATGTAAAAATGTTCTACTTTTCTTAATTGATCTTTCTATGTAAACTATATTTAGGACTGGCAGTTTTTTTTTTGTACAGATTTACTGAAAATATACAGTACATTCCCCAGCTATACTCCTTTTTACATTTTCATCCTCTCAGTCAGTGTTAAAATTTGGAATCCTGAATCATGTATTATTTCTAACATAGGCCTCGTGGGTTCCAGGAGGTAAATTATTCATTTTTTCTGGGTCATGAACTTGTGATATGTCCTATAATTTTATATTTGTAAAGGTGATACAATCACAGCTATTTTACAGTATCTGATTGCAGTGGCGCTAAGTAAGAAAATTGAAATGGTTTGCTCATTGGTTCATATAACAGTGCTCAGGTGCAGAGTTTAACTTGGCCTCCCTGAGTTATTAACTTTGAGTGCAGGGAGTCATAGGTTATTTTTGGATGACAATGAGTAATGTGGCTCTAGGCCCTCAGCAGCTCCTGATTTTTATTAGCAAGCAAACTGGCTGCGTTATTGTTATGACTGGTTGACTTTGTTTAGGTAGTAGTATCTAAACTAATATATATATATATATATATATATATATATATATATATATATATATATATATATATATATATATATATATACAGACGTGCTCAAATTTGTTGGTACCCCTCCACAAAAAATGAAGAATGCATAATTTTCTCTGAAATAACTTGAAACTGACAAAAGTAATTGGCATCCACCATTGTTTATTCCATATTTAATAGAAATCAGACTTTGCTTTTGATTTTTTATTCAACATAATATTGTAAATAATAAAACAAATGAAAATGGCATGGACAAAAATGATGGGACCACTAACCTAATATTTTGTTGCACAACCTTTAGAGGCAATCACTGCAATCAAACATTTTCTGTAGCTCTCAATGAGACTTCTGCACCTGTTAACAGGTAGTTTGGCCCACTCTTCCTGAGCAAACTGCTCCAGCTGTCTCAGGTTTGATGGGTGCCTTCTCCAGACTGCAAGTTTCAGCTCTTTCCATAGATGTTCGATAGGATTCAGATTAGGCCACTTCAGAATAGTCCAATGTTTTGTTCTTATCAATTCTTGGGTGCTTTTAGCTGTGTGTTTTGGGTCATTATCCTGTTGGAGGACCCATGACCTGCGACTGAGACAGAGCTTTCTGACACTGGGCAGTACGTTTCGCTCCAGAATGCCTTGATAGTCTTGAGATTTAATTGTGCCCTGCACAGATTCAAGGCACCCTGTGCCAGGCACAGCAAAGCAGCCCCAAAACATAACCGAGCCTCCTCCATGTTTCACTGTAGGTATGGCGTTCTTTTCTTTGAAAGCTTCATTTTTTCGTCTGTGAACATAGAGCTGATGTGACTTGCCAAAAAGCTCCAGTTTTGACTCATCTGTCCAAAGGACATTCTCCCAGAAGGATTGTGGCTTGTCAATATGCATTTTAGCAAATTCCAGTCTGGCTTTTTTATGTTTTTCTGTCAAAAGTGGAGTCCTCCTGGGTCTTCTTCCATGGAGCCCACTTTCGCTCAAAAAGCGACGGATGGTGCGATCACAAACTGACGTACCTTCACCTTGGAGTTCAGCTTGTATCTCTTTGGCAGTTATCCTTGGTTCTTTTTCTACCATTCGCACTATCCTTCTGTTCAATCTGGGGTCGATTTTCCTCTTGTGGCCGCGCCCAGGGAGGTTGGCTACAGTTCCATGGACCTTAAACTTCTTAATAATATTTGCAACTGTTGTCACAGGAACATCAAGCTGCTTGGAGATGGTCTTGTAGCCTTTACCTTTACCATGCTTGTCTATTATTTTCTTTCTGATCTCCTCAGACAACTCTCTCCTTTGCTTTCTCTGGTCCATGTTCAGTGTGGTGCACACAATGATACCAAACAGCACAGTGACTACTTTTCTCCATTTAAATAGGTTGAATGACTGATTACAAGATTGGAGACATGTGTGATACTAATTAAAGAAACTAATTAGTTTGAAATATCACTATAATCCAATTATTTATTATCTTTTCTAAGGGGTACCAACAAATGTGTCCAGGCCATTTTAGAATATCTTTGTAGAATAAGCAATAATTCATCTCTTTTCACAGCTTCTTTGCTTTATTCTATGACATACCAAAGGCATGCAAGTATACATGATAAAATAGCTTTTAATTTCATCACTTTTCAGGAGGAATGAAGCATTATTTCAATGAGCTGTAAGGGTACCAACAAATTTGAGCACGTCTGTATATATATCTATATCTATATCTATCTCTCTCTCTCTCTCTCTCTCTCTCTCTCTCTCTCTATATATATATATATATATATATATATATAAAATAAACATACACACAGAGTTGGGGTAACTCGCTACCTAAGTAATGCATTGCTGTAATAATATTATTTATGTCAACAACGAGGTAATACAACGCATTCAATTTTTGATGGCCGTAATAATATTACAGTTACTTTTCGCAAAATAAGCTTACCTACATTGGTGGTATTTTTTTTTTTTTTTTAAGTCAAAGAAGTACATTTCAGTTACCATAAATGTGAACTGCTCTTTATTGTATTTTCAGTCAGCACAACACAACGTCAAACCGGAAAACCATAACAACTCTTACAGCAGTCCTTAAAGACATAAATGCTATTTTCTGGAACAAATAGCAACCCTGAACACAACAGCTCTCATTGCATGCGTGCGCACAATCAGGGTTAATTTGAGTACAGCGCTTAATAAAGTCATAACAGGGATCCTGACAGGTACATATTTCAATCAATCAATCTTTATTTTATATAGCGCCATTCATAGTGGACCACCTTCACAAAGCGCTTTACAAGATAGTGAGGAACAATACATAATACATTAAATACAGTGAAATACAGGACATAGTGCATTAAATACAAACAGTAAAAAAAAAAAAAGCGAATACATTAAAAACAGGCATATTATAATGCAAATACATTAAGTACAGGCATATTACATTAAATACAGCGCTAGAATGTGAATTCTAAACATTGTGGATGCGTGTGTCATACAGAATCATACATATAAGAAGGAGTAGAAAACCTGAAATAGCAATTTAGACAACAGCTAATAACAGATATCAGGCTTAAAGAGCATTGAAAACAAGAGAGAACACGTGGGTCTTGAGAGTTGATTTGAAGCGAGTGATTGTGGGAGCTGCATGCACTAAAGCTGGGAGAGAGTTCCAGAGAATCAGGGCCATGAAGCTAAAAGAGCACTCTCCGAGTGTGGTGCCAGAGTCAGAGGACCTCAGCTTGCGTGCAGGGACATAGTAGGTCAGCAGGTTGGGGAGATACTCTGGACCTGAGTGATGAAGGGTCAGGAGTACTGAACAGAGTGGGAAGGAAATTACAACTGGATTCGTCAATCATATGACAACAGTGTTACAAAGGCATTTTGTAAATTGTGCAAAAAAGAATTCAGCATCAGTCAAGGTGGTGAGTCTGATGTGAAGCATCATGCCAGCGGGAAACAGCGTACAAAACTGCCAAATTGCTAAACAGAATACCCTTGTCTTAAATAGCAAGCCCAATGAAACGTTGGTTACCAAAGTTGTTGCGGCAGAGGTTACCCAAGTGTATCACACAGTCGTATCGGTGACTGTGAATTGAAGCTTGCACCTACATTGTTTCCAGATTCAATGATTGCGAAAAACATTAGTTGTGGCCGTACAAAAGCTGAAGCCCTGATTAAAACTGTACTATTGCCCCTGTCAACTGACCCTACTTCTCAATCGCCACTGATGCACCGAACAAAAGTAATGTAAAAACCTTTCCCTTGTCCCTGAGATACTGGACACCTGAACTAGGAATACAAGATAAACTATTACACTTTTATGAAGAAAGAGTCAATAACCAACACTCTCCTTCAAAAACTCGCAACGCACAAACTAGACTTAGCCAAAGTCTCTTCTTTTGCTCTGACAATGCAAATGTTAATTACGGCAGGCGGGAATCTGTATACCTGTATCTATATCTGTATATGTAGTATGAAAATATTTTATCTGCTAACTGTCCAGCCCACATTGTGCATAATGCAGTCAAACATGCAAGCAACGCTCTAAAAGTGGACATTGAGTCACTGGTGATTAAAACATATAATCACTTCAGCAGTTCTACTAAGAGTAGGTGGCCTCGCTGAAGGGCATGTTTGAGTTTGTGGACATTGAGAATGCTGTTTTGCTACGTTACATCCCAACATGTTGGTTGAGTCTTTTTCCAGCTGTGAACAGACTGGTGAATACTTGGCAAGCTGTCAAGAGCTACTTTGTTTCTCTGGGCAGTGACAAACCACATGGAGTTTGTGGCCTCTGTTTGCTGAGAGTGAACATGGTGAAAAAGGTCAGGAAACTAACAGTGTTGAAGTTCACCTCTATTTTCTACAGAATGTACTTAAAGAGTTCAGCGATACTGTGCTCTGCCTGGAGAACGCTAGTGTGACTTCGTGTGAAGTGTATGCCATTATGAATGGTCTGCGAATGAAGCTACAGCAATGGAAAAATGACCAATTCTTCGGTACTAAAGTCGAGAAAGTGTTCATTGGAATTACACCTTTATCTTCAAAAGCCCTTCGCAAGGACTTTACCAAATTGTATGATGTTTCTGTAGAATATCTGGAGAAATGGTCTGACTTTTCCTCTAGCGGCTACTTGTACAACATTCAGTGCTTTAATATCAGCCGAGAGAAGGAGTTGGAGTTCAGGGGTCTGTCTGCAGCTGTAACAACAACAAACCTCCAGAGTACTGTGGACCTGGATGAGCTCCTCAGTGAGCTTTGTACTGTCTGAGAAATCATCAAGAACTTGGCACTGGGGAGAACAAACTGTTGGGGAACTCTGGGCTCAGGTGCTCAGCAGTAAGTGAGACGGTGCTAACCATCTTAACATGAAGAAGCTGGTTTCATTCATGCTCAATATACCAGTCTGCAATGCCAGTGCACATATTTTGAATTATGAAGGGTGCATGTACTGACGTGAGTAAAAATTGAGAGCTGTGCGATCTACAGTACAAGGTAGGCCTATGTGCCTAAGTTCTATGCTTTTTTTAAAAATCTTATATACGCCACTATACCCCCCCCCCCCCCCCCTACTCCTCCTCCCCCCCAAAAAAGTGTCCCGATATTTTACACTTGCTGGTCACCCTATCAGTAACCTACTTTTCATGCAATATAACAACGACTATTTAGGTTTATAAACAAAACATTTAAAATAGTTTGACTGAATGTACGCTTTGAAGAACACAAATTGCATCCGTTTGAAAAATACGCATGCAAGTATAATTGATGTGTAGATATATAATATGTATCAAGAAAATGCATGTGTGTATATATCACATTACGTTAAGTAATTTATATAACACAATGTTTAATATATATATTGTCATTTTTTTCCAACTAATGCTCGCTATTCTCTTATAAAAAGCCTTTATGTAACTTCAGTTGCTTTTTTTCACTCCTTGCAAATTCCGCAAAGTCGCATGTATTGTTAAAATGTACTATTTGCTATATCCAGTACATTATTAGGAATATTGTTTGTTTGTTATACTACAAACATTTTAAACACCTGTTTAACACGCTTAATACATGAATTACCAGACATACAGTTAAATAGTGTCTCATATTTTGCAAGCTTGAGCTACTTACCCAAACCTTTTATACAATAGGGCACCCTTCACACAACATACTGGCTTATAGAAGAGTGGTTCAACACATGTATGTTTTTTAGATACTATCATAACTAAGTAGTATTCATTGGTGTGCTTTCTATTTGGGTTATAACATATAAAACTGGAGAGCCACATTAACATTTGTGATTATTTGGGGAAATTGGTCAATAAAATGTTGCAGTAAAATATGTATAAAAAGTGATAGTCTTCATATTGGTTGGTATTAGACAGTACACAGTCAAGATCAAGGTAATCAGCTTATTGACATGCAATTGTTTGTGCCTAAAGTTTCAAGGAAATGTCAAATACAAAAGGCATAATATACTCCCTGAGGTCAGACAAAAGATAATACGCCAACATGGGGCCAAATTAATAACTGTCCAGCTGGAAGAACTGTGTCATGGGAGGCTGTGTGGTCCAATGGTTAAAGAAAAGGGCTTGTAACCAGGAGGTCCCTGGTTCAAATCCTGGCTCACTCACTGCGTGACCCTGAGCAAGTCACTTAACCTCTTTATGCTCCGTCTTTTGGGAGAGATGTTGTTGTAAGTGACTGTGGCGGAGTGTCCCGCCCCTATATATTTATTTATTATTATTTATATTATTGTTTGCGGCGCGGATAGCAGCGCCGCGTATTTGTTATTGTTTGTATATTTAAAAACCCTGTGAGGATGCGTGGCTGATCAGCTACTGATTATTTAACTAGCTGACAGTCACGCATCCTTACCAAACGCGTGCAGACTGTGGCCGAGGGGTAATAAGATAATTAACAGCTAGTTAACCCCTCGGCCAGAGTATAAGAACCTACAGCTGTCCGTGCTGCAGGGTTGAGTGTACAGAGGAGAGTACGGGAGAACACGGGAGAGCGAGTAAGGAGAGCGAAAAACAATTGCTATATGTAAACATACTTGTTCCTGTTTATTTGGTTGGCCAACGCGCCTTTTTGTTTTGTGTTTTGTTGTTTGTTTAAATCTTTTATTTTGGTTTATTTAGTTAATAAATACGCAGAGTGCCGTAGCATTCAGCTTCACAAGCCCATCCACTGTTTTGGTTCAGTTACTTCCTGGTCCGTGACGTCACCACACCTCACCACTGCAAGCCATCCTGCCACAGTGACTCTGCAGCTGATGCACAGTTCACACACCCTAGTCTCTGTAAGTCACCTTGGATAAAGGTGCTAAATAAACAAACACAGTTTCCTTGTTGGAAAGGGGTTAGTTGTTGACCTGTTGTATGAGAAAAAAATATTATATATCCTTTGCACAACTGGCAGTTGATAATCAGGCGGAATTATATGTCGCTATCCAATACCACTAAAGAAAAAATCAGAAAGAAAAAAAATAGTTCAACATCTTTGATCTGTGTGTGAATAGGGTAGCTTCATAGCTTTGACATATTGTTTAATAGGAATAATTTATAGGACTCACAGTGATACTGGTAAAGTTGGTAAAACTGGTAATAGTTTGTAAGTTGTAATAGCCATTGTGCTTCTGATATTTTCAGAAAATCAAAAACTAGAAAGAGTTTGTTAAGTGTGTATAAAAACCACTGAGCTAGGGATTATCTTTGAGGCAACTCTAAACATTCAACTAAGCTGTCCACGGACCATGAAGTCAAACCAATCAAAGGAATACTAAACAAGAATCTTCTTCTCCTTCACAGGGTGTTGCCTTGGCTGTCAGTCACAGACGTGCATCAAAGTTTGGATAACACCAACAGCAGTAATAAATTAGTCTTTTTTTCCCTTTGGGAGATATTCTTCACTTTGTTCTAGGTCTCACAACACCAAAGAGATTCAAGACTTCAAAATGCGTGGGATTTGAAAGTGTAGTCATATTATACTCTGAGGAATTCAGCACAAGTGGTGGACTGGGAAACCAATAAAGTATAGAACTTTATATAGTAATTGAAAAAAATAACACATTGCTTTTGCCACAGTTATGTGTAGAAAAGGACACATCTTTGACAAGCCACATCAGGAAAAAATGATGACCTGAGGGGTTTTAGGAAATGTATATTGGCTAAAGGTCTGGTTTACTGCCTACACAACCATAATCTTCATCCTCACAGTTGGTACTAGGAACATGATTGAACCAATAGGCATTTGCAAATCACCATTTTGCAATTCTGACTGCATATTTTAACTCTAGTTAGAAAAAGCCAGTTTCCTTGACCTCAGGCATTACTTTCTTATTGGAAGGAAAACATCAAAGAAGATGGTAAAAATGGGTTTGTGAAAAAGTAATAGTTCCAATATGAGAAATATGTGTTTCAAGTACATTTTTACCTGTTTCAGTACCCTTAATATGGTGGTATGGGCAGTAATAACCAACCTGATAAGAGATTTAAACAAAACAAAAATTAATCTCATTTTTTGTGAATACTGTATCTAGCTAAACAGTTTGACTGGTTTAATAAAGCTTTAGTTAGGTAGTAAACACATTGGAGCCCCATACTGAATCCAACCTAGGGACGGACCAAATCGAAGTTAGCACTTAATGAACGAAGACGCGAAAGCATTCGCTGTAATAAAACACAAGACAAATTCCAAGCGAAATCTTGCGGAACCAAAAAGCCTGTTTCACCCTTCAAAAAGCAGCTATCGCTTGTTGACTACAAATGGCTTGAGAAGGGGAAGTGGTTTGCTATCGCCCAACCAAATCTAAATTCTAGCTTTAAATCACATCGCAAGACTTTCTCAGGACCGGATTTTTAGTCAACTTCAAAGTTGTCTAAAGCTGTCGTGTATTAAGCAAATAGTAAAAAAAATTAATAATAAATAACACTAAACATCCTGATATTTGCAAAAAAAAAAAAAACAGTACATGCCTCAAGATGCTCCACTGACCTCATATATCGAACACTTGCACACAACACTGAATAATTTAAAATTAATCATTTACAGTATCAAATATTATTATATATATTATTCCTATTATTATGATAATATATGTTGTGTTTGTTCCACCCTTAAACGAAACACGCACAAGACCATTTTCTTCTTTAGCCTATTTTTTTTTTTTTTTGCCACAGTTCGAGTTAAATGTTTAATAAAGCATGGACTTAAAAAGTGTACTGTAGTAAAAGAAAATATATCTAAAAAGCTTTACCATCACTGAAAGAGACACTGCTCCACGCAAAGCTGTCTGTGAGTAGAAAAAAAGTTTATTGTTTGTACAACTAAGGCCAAAAGTTTGCATCTACTAGAATTTTAGGATTGAGACATAATAAAAATAAAACTATCTGAACATAATTTAGATCTTTTATTTAACATCATTTAAATCAAAGAAACTAAAAAATGATATCGCAAAAGTCTACCAGAAGCCATAATAGCAGTACAGTAATTCATTTTATATTACAAAATGTCACATTTCTTTATGTATATGGAAAACTACAGAGCGATATGTAATTCAATATGTTAATGTAACTTTATGGAGCATGTTTCATTCGACTCTGGGTTATGCAAAACGTTTGGCTGTAGATGTACACACACCATATTTAATATTGAATATATTTGGTTTTAGTATTGTAATGTACAAAGGGTTAATTTTATCTTTCTATTTATTTTAAGTATGCACCTGTAAATTATTTGTAAGTTTGTTTTTAACATATTTTAACGTAGCCTTTTAGTTTTATATATCCTATTTTAACAAGGTAACAGTGGAAGAGAGGGTGGCTAGTGGGTTATAATAATTTATAATAGTATAATAGTAGGTTATAGTACATGGGATTGGTTTAGTCAAGTATATTTATAGCTATACACATATATCGTTTTCCTTTTATGATATTAATATGCACTTGAGTTGGTTTCATTTTTTTTACTAAAAATGTAGTTCCCGCTTTATTATGTTAGTCACTTTTTATACTTATTTAGTGCAGATTTTTAAGAATCCTATGAACGTCTGGAAAAACCACCCAGGAAGTGCGGTAATAATTGTCTTACTGGACACCCTGGAGTGGGTTATTTCGCTTATAAAATGGCTGCATTTTTTTCTTGAAAATAATTACACAACCTAGTTTTTTTAAGAAAAAAAAGAAGAAATGTATTATGTATCCTTCCACTGAGAAAAAATAGTCCCTGAGGACTGTTTCATTGTGACATATATATTTTTTACTTTTTTATTTGCCATAAACATTAAATTGAACATTTCCATTTATAGTAACATTTTCAAGATTAAATGGCATTTGGGAAGCAGACTGATTTCCCACATCTGAGGGAGGATTCACGGAACAGCCAGCCACAACACTGGCACTTGGGGCCGACATCGAGGGAGGGCTTCTGAGTGTGAGGCCGTGGATGGAGACATCTTTTTGTAGAAAAGGATCCTACTCCTGGTTTTACGGTCTTGAAGAGAAGCTGACCAATAATTTTGGAGGCTGTTTTCACACCGATGACCGGTAACTGACATAATTTCCCTGAACTGTAAACCAGCATTAGATAACATGTGGACCGCAGTGCTGTGGATTGAGTGAATCATGTAACGTACTGAAAGTCCTGCTCTGAAATGCAAGACATCATGTTTCCAAGGTAATTAACACCAATAGGTTCATGGGAATACCAAACTGATTTGTATTGAGGATTTTTGTAAGGGGGTGAAGGTAGAATGATTTAGCATCTGAAGGACACTTTTGTAAATATTTTTTTAAACTGTTGACAGGGCACATAGAATCACCAGGCTGGGCAAAAATGTAACCATGAGTACTTTCAAGGCTGATCTCATTGACATCTTTCATTAAACGGCAGGGTCACTGTGACAGAGATCGAATGAGTCTTGGTGTTAGATCTCCCTCTCGACCTGTGAGGGCACGGTGCACGAGGAACAGAGTACCCTTAATGAAATGGCACGACAATTTATTCCGTAGGGTAGATGGAAGTCGGTCATTTAGGAAGGGGGCGGAGCCACGGCACCCGAGCTCATTGACCCGGACGGTAAGCGGCGTGGCATCCGAGGACTGGAGGAGCGGATGCGCTCGTTAACCTCGGGGTCATGGGCGAGGGTATAAATAGGGGGCATGGCTTGAGTGATCTGTTCCTTTGTATATGGTTAAGCTAACTAACCGAGAAGGAGCCCGTATCGTGAAGAACTGTGAGTGTTTTCGTGTCGGTGTCTGAACACTGTGTGTCTTGTGTATTATTTAGCCACTGAAGAATACTGAGCACAATCCGGAGCTGCATCCGCAGGCCAGCGACAAACCCGGACTTCACCATTCACTCTTTGCACTACCAGAACTGTCTTTGTTTTCACCACTAGCACTAGAATCACGCACTGTCAAACTGTGTCTGTGTTTTGTGTTTTGTGTGGATGACTGAACGGGACTTTGGGGTTACGGGTCAAACCCGTGGATTACAAACAGAAGTGATACACGCCGCTGTATCGCTTCCAACACTATTATTATTTGCAGGTTTGCCTTAAGGCTCTGGACATTTATTAAATTAAATAAACACCCTTGGACCTGTACCAACGTTGTCTGTGTGATTACTCTGCACTGCACTCACCTGCACGTCTTTACCACTTTGCCACAGTCACAAACTCCACACCAATTTCATCTGTATTGATGACAAACAACTTCTGTGTCAAGTTGTGCAGTCCTTCGCGTCTGCAAACAAAATAGAATTGTATGTCGAACCAGACCTTGTTTTAAATAACTTTAGCATAACAGAGGCAGAAGTGTTAAAGGGACTAGGAGCGCTTAAAATAAACAAATCCCCTGGGCCAGATGACATCCTCCCAATAGTACTCAAAGAAATGAAAGAAGTTATTTACAAACCGCTAACCAAGATCATGCAGCAGTCTCTTGACACAGGGGTTGTACCGACAAACTGGAGAATTGCAAACGTAATACCGATCCACAAAAAGGGAGACAAAACCTAACCAGGTAACTGTAGACCAATAAGCCTGACTTCTATTATATGGAAACTTATGGAAACTGTAATCCTAAATGGAAAATTACCTATAAGGTAACAGTATCCTGGGAGACAGTCAGCATGGTTTTAGGAAAGGGAGATCGTGTCTAACTAACCTGCTTGATTTTTTTGAGGATGCAACATCAGCAATGGATAATTGCAAAACATACAACATGGTTTATTTAGATTTCCAGAAAGCTTTTAACAGAGTACTGCATAAAAGATTAATCCTCAAACTGAACGCAGTAGGGATTCAAAGAAATGCATGCACATGGATTAGGGAGTGGTTAACATGTAGAAAACAGAAAGTACTGATTAGAGAAGAAACCTCAAAATGGAGTGAGATAACCAGTGGAGTACCACAGGGATCAGTATTAGGTCCTCTGCTATTCCTAATCTACATTAATGATTTAGATTCTGATATAGTAAGCAAACTTGTTAAATTTGCAGGTGACACAAAAATAGGAGGAGTGGCAAACACTGTTGCAGCAGCAAAGGTCATTCAAAATTATCAAGACAGCATTCAGAACTGGGCAGACACATGGCAAATGACATTTAATAGAGAAAAGTGTAAAGTACTGCACACAGGCAATAAAAATGTGCATTATAAATATCATATGGGAGATACTGAAATTGAAGAAGGGAACTATGAAAAAGACCTAGGAGTTTATGTTGACTCAGAAATGCCTTCATCTAGACAATGAGGGGAAGCTATAAAAAAAAAAGTCCAACAATGCTTGGATATATTGTGAGAAGTGTTGAATTTAAATCAAGGGAAGTAATGTTAAAACTTTATAATGTATTAGTAAGACCTCACCTAGAATATTGTGTTCAGTTCTGGTCACCTCGTTACAAAAATGATATTGCTGCTCTAGAATGAGTGCAAAGAAAAGCAACCAGAATTATTCCAGGTTCAAAAGGCATGTTGTATGCAGACACACTAAAAGAATTGAATCTATTCAATCTTGAACAAAGAAGACTACGCGGTGATCTGATTCAAGCATTCAAAATCCTAAAATCACAAAAATATGAGGCACTTTTTTACACAGAGAATGTGAGGGTCTGGAACCAACTCCCCAATAATGTTGTTGAAGCTGACACCCTGGGATCCTTCAAGAAGCTGCTTGATGAGATTCTGGGATCAATAAGCTACTAACCACCAAACGAGCAAGATGGGCCGAATGGCCTCCTCTCATTTGTAAACATTCTTATGTTCTTATGTTCTTAAAAGCCCAGCTGTGTCATCAGGAGAGAGATTTGAATTTTGTTTCACGGGGCGTGAGCTGGGGTGAAGGATAAGGCAGAAGAAGCAGCAAGGAGCAGTTAGTAGGATAGAAAGATGGTCGCTGACTGAGGGCGGCGATGCCGACACATCCCAGGGGCTGAGGACCCAGCATACCGAAGACAGGATAGAAAAGATGGTCGCTGACTGAAGGCGGCGATGCCGACACATCCCAGGGGCAGAGGACCCAGCATACCGAAAACACATACGAGGGTTATGACTTGGAGAGCCGCCCCTCGAGAGGAAGTCGGTCCCAGAAGACTGGGACACGAAAGGAGATGAGAGAGAGAGAGGTACCCAGCATCTGAGACTTCTGTAAGGGGCGCTCGTTAAACCCCTGACTGACCGAGACGTCACGCTGCCTGGGACTCGAGCGCCTGACCCATGTCCCGAAAGAAGGGCAGAATAGAACAGAGCCTCGAGTGTGGCAAGATAAGAACAGAAGCTGCAACAGTATGGCCGGGGGTCCGCTCTGACTCACATGGTGAGAACCCCCCTGAAGTTAAGGGAGGCGGATGCCTAGCCCTGAGGTTGGGGAAATGAGACTCACTTGCCCCCTAAAGGATGGACCCCCGGCACCTCACGAAATAACACAGACACAAGACCAGAAGGACAAACGAGACAAACAGAGGGAGGTTAGTGAATATATTAGTAGGATGTGATTATATGTATACCTGCTGCTCAGTGGAGAGGAAAAAACCCCTTGAGGCTGATTAGGGGAAAACCTCGTGGCCCCGGCGGTCAGGTATCCCCCACTCCGGGCATACTAACAATTTTAAAATGGGCTGCGACTATAACGGAGGGAGATGAATGAACATAAGAGTACTGCAGAAGAGGACCAGCGCCCCATGGTCTTGATCAGGCTGTGGTTGATGCTGGCTCTTGCAGCGGAGGTAGCTGCGCCTATACGAAATGAATGGGGAGTATAAAGCTGAGGAGAGAGGCCTGTTCTGGAGAGGAGGGTGGAGAGGTGGGCTGAGAACCAGTGATGAGTGATAATAGAGTGAGAAGAAATCAATGAATAGAGGGTCCGGGGGGGGGGGGGGTTCCCGGTGGAGAGGTATCTTGACATTGCTGAGAAAGGGAGATAGACATTTATGTCTGCTAGGCTGCAGACATAAATGCTGAGCAGATTGAAGGAGGTTACTGAGAGTAGGACTCAGTCAAATAGCAGCTGGTGAAGCTGGAGAGTCTGGAGGTGGGGTGGGGAGGAGTAGATGGGACCAACTAACAGAACTTGGATAACGAAAGTTGAGGCAGAAGGGGAGCTGGAACTGACGGTTGAGGAGGCAGCTGGAGCTGAACGAACAGATGTAATCGACTGCTGGGGAAGCTCAGCACCCTTTGCACTCCATTTTCTGGAAATGAGGGCAGAGATGAGATGTCGACCATCCTATGTTAGTTAATACAGGATCGATCAGCGGTTTGCTACTGTCATGTCTGCTTGGAATGGAAAAGGTGAACTCACATTCAGAGATTTATGAGTTACGGAGTTCCTAGTAGTGGAACTCCGTAACTCATAATCAAGACAGATTTCCAGTCTCGTACCACGTCTCTCACCATGTATTAATGCTGTAATATTTGAGAGGATGTGTAGACATATGAATAGATTGCTGAGAAAGTCAAGCACCCTGTATTTTGATTAGATGGGGATTAGCGTTAGCCTTGATTGTAGAAAGCTGCTGCGATCTGCGTATTGGAGGAAAGCTGGAGCATTGAGCTCTGGCGAAGTGCAATTACAGATTTAAAATGTAAACTAGAGCAACTTTGCATGCTGTAATAGTGAGAGATCTGAAGAGGGAGCAGAGATCTGCTGTAGTGAGGAGCGATTGACAGTAGAGGACGGGATCTGCTGAACAGTAAATAAATAAGTGCTGTCAATAGTGAGCAGTGACCTGCTGTAGAGAGCAGAGATCTGCTGAAGCAGTGATCTGTAATAGTGAACGGTGGACTGCCATTGGTAGAATGTGGTGGTCTGCTGTAGAGAGCAGAGATCTGCTGAATGCAGTGGATATTGGTTTTAAGTGTTAAGGTGATTTAGATGGAGCAGATGAAGAATGCATAGATCTGAGGCCGCTGCAGAACCTGAGAGGATGAAGAATGCATTGCTCTGAGGCTGCTGCGAATCTCTTGATTTGGTCGGGAGTAGTCTATGAGTGTATTGTCTATTGCAGGATAAGAGGACACTTTGACTGAAATGTTGATAGTCGTAGGACATGGTTTCCGTATCTGACTGGCAGCTCGTGTTGATGAAATGATAACTTTGAAAGTCGAATAATGAGTCTTGAAGAAGTTGGTCGGTTTGGAGGAGAGGAGCCAAATGAGGAAGCACGAATCCAGGAACGGGAAGATGTCACAGGAATGGGGGCCTGATGCAAGGGAGCGGGAAGTTAATGTGACAGTAGATTCGGAGCATCTCAGAAAGCAGATAAGTGTGTGGCTTCATGACCAGGTCCTCGAAAGGGCAGGGGGTAGAGTTGAAATTGAAGAATGTCGGTTGATATAGGTAGACAAAAGATTGAGGCAGGAGGGGAACTCCCGAGAATCTATCAGAGTGACAAACTGCAGGAATGGATAGAAAAGCTGTAGTGTACGATCTTTGCAGTGATAGCAAACCGCTTAAATATATATATATATATATATATATATATATATATATAACAAAAACATTGTCAATGTAAAAAATCAAGTTAGAAAAATGCATCAGCCATTTAAAGGGGTGATATCAAACACAAAAGCCCAAGTTTGGAGAAGCATCAAGCATCAATCTTGTCAAGCATCAAGCAAATAGGCACAATTGGAAAGGTGCTGGGGCCCAAGATTCACACAATTCTTGCTTCTAACTTGGCGCCTTTTTTTGATCGCTTAGCTCCACTTTATCGCTCCACTTGAAATGCACAGTGGCGCAGCGGGCTAAGGTCGTGTGCTCTTCAAGAACGTCATGTTGTAAGTCCAATCCACTTGAAATGCTCTTTGTATGACTTGAAGTGACTGAGACACACACTCACACACTGAGACACACTCACACACACTGAGACTGTGTGTGTTGTATGTGTGTGTTTCTCAGTGTGCGTGTCTCAGTATGTGTCTCAGAGTGTGTGTGTGTCTCAGTGTGTGTGTGTTTCTCAGTGTGTGTGTGTGTCTCAGTGTATATGTGTCTCAGTATGTGTGTGTCAGTTTATGTGTGTGTGCCTCAGTGTGTGTGTGTGTCTCAGTGTGTGTGTATCTCAGTGTGTGTGTATCTCAGTGTGTGTGTGTGTGTGTGTGTGTGTCTCAGTGTGTGAGTGTGTCTCAGTGTGTGAGTGTGTGTCTCAGTTACTTCAAGTCATACAAAGAGCATTTCAAGTGGAGTGATAAAGTGGAGCGAAGCGATCAAAAAAAGGCGCCAAGTTAGAAGCAAGAATGTGTGAATCTTGGGCCCCAGCACCTTTCAAATTGTGCCTATTTTCTTGATAAGATTGGCCTAATTGCTTCTCCTAACTTGGGCTTTTGTGTTTGATATCATCCCTTTAAACGGCTGATGTTTTTTTCTAACTTGTTTTTTTACATTGATTTTGTTATAGATATCACTTCTTTTTTTACTTCATCAAATAATGAATAAAGCAAGGGAAAGATATTCGAGAATGTGTATGGTAAATAGACAGACAAACATTACAAGAGAATAATAAGTAGAGTAATATAAGAGAAATGAGAAAATATTTGAAAGTAAAATAATGGTAGAAGGGACTTTTGGACTGTATTGAAAGTGTAAACATTATATTCTTATAGTTGCATGAGAGGTGAAAACAATCTATTTTGGTAGGCATTGATATATTGATATTTACGTAGGTACAAAACTACAATGTTATAAATGGTTCAAAAGGTACATATGCATGTCCGTGCTAAAGGGTAGTATGCTAACACATTTTAATGCTGGAAAAAACCATTATTCTCCTTGATATAGTGGTCTTATGAACTTAGGCTAAGGCATTTGTAAAGCATTAAATCTCTTCATAAAAGGACATATACATTTTGTTTGCATTACTTGACCATGGTTTGACTTCAAATAAGTGCATCATTTGCATGCACCATTTTCCAGTAGCACCCACAGCAAGAACAGACACATAGTGTCCTGAAGTAACATCCTGTCCTTGGTGTATGATAATGGAATCTAATTGGTAATTCCTGTTGTCCACAGTAATCGTGCTCTTCTGCACAGCAGTAAACTGAGCATTGTGTCACTTTGTAACGGTCCCGTCTGGTTTGGTTTCCCAAAGCATAAGTTGGACTGCAATCAGTCTCCCTGCTGTTTGAATAAGTTCACGTTTCATGATTGGAGAAGTTTTGCATTGCCTACATTTGCTACCAGGAATCACTGCCCATTTGTCATTTCTATAAATGAGTTCTTCCAAACACATGGAATCTGTACCAGCAGGTACATGTAGAGGATAAATATACAACACCTCTCGGTTTGATGAGCAGTAGTTACATGTAGTACATAGAATGCCATGACTTATTGTGACTGAAACCATGCAAAATACTTCAGGACAAATTTCAGACAATTTGGTGAGAAACTCTGCAACATGTAGCTGCTCACCTCTATTGAAAGGTTCTCCTAAGAAGTGACAAATATCCACAGTAGTTAGAGACGCAGTGGATGGCAAGTGATCCTATTTGTGAACAAAGCTCCTGATAGCCTCTTGTTGACTGTGTTTTAATGAATCCTTCAGAGGTTGCAAGTGAAGAAGGCACTGCAATGTAGCATTTGCATAGCATGAGGTAAAATTGGGGTTGCTCAAGCCTCTGAATGGATGTGTAAGTGCAATGTTCTCTTAGAAGACAGAGGCTTTTGCTGTTCCTGAACATTAATGATGGCTCGGTGAATGAAATGCGCATGATCTTTTACCTTGTGTCTCTTGTGCATGTTAGTCTCCTTCAAGCTTTTCAACTTCGGATAATAAATCCCTGTGAGCCGATGGTACTCTTCAACTGCAGTTTGACATGCATAGATGCAGGTGGGGTCAAAGTTGATAAGGTGGATACCGCTTAAGGAAATAACTGTGGAAAGTGCAATGAAACTTTGTCCATAGGAGAAAATGGGGTTACCACGATCCATCCTAACTGTCATTTGTGAATGGTGATTGCATGAGCACCAATGACTGGGAACTGCTCTCGAACAATGTAGACTCTATCCATGATTTCAAACTTTGAGCATAAATGTTGAAAGGTATGGGTGACTCCATTGTTAAATGTGATGGTTATGGTTTTGAGCATACTTGTGTTTTCCAGATAGTAGGAAATTGATGAGACCAGTGGCAATGTTAATGTTCTTGCGAATTTGCTTAATACAAATGCAAATGTGATACATTTACTACCAAACTAAATACAAATGCAAATATGTGACAAATGCTAAATGGACTTCAAATACTTTCCCATACAACAAATGTTAATTTATTAACATGAATTTGGCAGAGGCCTTTATCCAAGGTGACACACAAGGAAAGCAGTTTATATAATAACAACATAAACACAGTAATCACGTAGTTCATAATAATTAACAGGTATGTACCAATATAGGAAGTAAGTTACATAAAACAGTGCTTCCCAATCTTGGTCCTGAGGACCCAGTGTTTGCTGATTTGTGTTCCAACTGAGCTTTAAATTACGAATTGAACCCTCAATTGAATGAATAAAATGTCTAATCAGAGCTTTTGAATTATTTGTAGAAATGGCTGGCTGCTGTAATGGAAGTTTTCAAACACCCTTGAACCTAAGTATGGTAAGGGTTATTCTTCCCAAGTCCTTTATTCCAGCCTGCGTGTTGACTCAATGAGGAGACGCTGTAGTTCAATCAAAGACCTTTATTTTGAGTTTGCAAACTGGCGCGCTCAACAAAGTAACACAGACTCTGTTAGCAATAGGCAGAGACGCACACCGAGCTAATTTTAAATGCAGCTTATATAGTTTTCTGAAACATCATACAAGAAGGAAATTAAACAGTGTAACCATATAAGGATTGGTTTTAAGGCTTAAAGGAAGTAAAGGCCTGTCACAAAGACGGCCGGAGTGGGTGGCGTCAGACCAGAAACAGGAACACAAACGACAGAGAGATGTGGTTTGGTATAAGCTGGGCGCGTGATCGCGCTCAGCATTTAATAAACAGAAAATAAAAGGTTTGAACAGACAAAAACACGGGACACGGCACTACACGCCAAAATAAAAAGGACAAACAAAACGAACTAAACAGTGCACAGACAGACAAACACGGTGAGTGAAAACACTATTTACTTTATATTTACATTCTTATTATTTAGTTTCTCCTTCTCCACACTCGTTCTCCACTCACCGAACACCTAACCACAAGTGACTAAAACGTGCATCTATATATACTGTTGTGCTGGGATTCAATTACTAATTAATTACTCACTTGAATCCCAGCACGTGAATTCATTACGTGCAACCCCGTGCCACACATTATACACATTTTATCTGCACGTGAAGTGATGTGCCATCCTCGTGCCTAAATATAATTATACACTTTAAACACACGTGAAACACAGACCCGTTTATATCCCGTGTACCAATCTATACACCAACATTAACATACGCACGCATACATACATACACAGAACACACAAATGCACACAGGGGCGGGGCACTTTGCCACAAGGCCATTTAGGGCCGCAGTCACAAGAAAATTGATTCCATTTCTTAGAATCAGAAAAAACAGTCATAAGACAAATGCACGCTAGACATGACAGCTAAAATTAGTTTACTGGTTGCTCCTTGTTACCCACAAAGGTTGTTTACTTTAGATTCTCATTGGTTCGTCTGAATAGAGAGGTTAATAATAAGTCTCTGATTGGTTGTTGCTACTCCTGCCGGTGGGGGCAGTTCAGGCAGACTTTCTAGAAGCTTCTCAACAGTTACATGTGGCGCTGTGCCAAAAGGAAACTTATGTCTGTCATACCTCTAAAAGTATATAAAATATAAAAGAGAAATAAACATACACAAACTACCCTTTCTATCTTATTTCAGTTCCCAGTATCCTAGAGATACCGGGCAGGGCTAGTTCTTACCCTCATTGTTCCATCTATAAGCTCTTTGTACTGTTAATGGTGTGTCTAGCTTTATTGAGTTATTTAATGCCATTTAGGCAATACCTTATAAGAAAATAATCCACTACACTGCACATGCCTCAATTAACACTAATCTAGGACTACCCAATGTTAACTCAGGTAAAGTAGTCCAACATTAGTGCTGATCAGGGTTTGTGAAAGCAGCCAAAAGAGTTGGATATTTCTAACATTGCATTAAGTCACTAATTGTTAGTTCAATTGAGGAATCAATTTAATAATTGAGAACTCAGTTGGAACACAAACAGCAGACACAGTGGGCCCACAGGACCAGGTTTGTGAAAAACTGACATAAATGATGAGATATATGTATATATTTATATATGTGTGCACTGCACAATTATTATTTTTACTTGTTTTGTTTGTTATGTTTAATAAACATGAAGTTCTCAAAAGTGTCCTTTAGTTTGCATCTTTCAGGTTAATCAACTTTACCAGCAATACTGAGAAGTCTCTCTACTTTGTTATGAGCATTATTATTGAAGTGTTTAAAACTGAAATATTTTTTAAGCTTTCCCATGATTTGAAATTCAAATGCAAATTCTTATATTTCAGAATATACAAATACCAAGTCAAATGAAAACAGTTCAGCAGATTGCATTTAAATTATTATTAAATTTTTAGCAGACATCCTTATCCAGGGCAACTTACAATTGTCACAATTATATCACATTATGTTTAAGTACAATTACCAATTTATCCAGTTGTTTATACTGAATCTAGGTAAAATACCTTGCTCAAGGGTACAACAGCAGTGTCCCTCACCCGGGATTGACCCCACAACCCTCCGGTCAAGAGTCCAGGTATAATGAGGTATAAACACTGCTGTTTAGGAATAGAGCACTTTTTTTTACTATACACACATTCCATTTACATACAAACGTTTCACACGTTGGTGGTTTTAGAGACGAGGCTGAAGTTGGCTTCTTATTCGCCAGCTTCTTATTCACCAGCTTCTCATTCGCTCAGCTTCTTATTCGCTGGCTTTTAGTGCATAAATGTATTTGTCTATGTTGAAGAAGTAGCCTTGAATTTAACTGGTTAAATCACGGTGGGCTACTGATTTCTCTGCAGATACCCAGCGAGGGGCACCCCCACTGCAAACTACACCTGTATTTAGCCCGGCCCAACGTGGTTTACTGGGGCAGAACAGCAGGCAAACAGGCTACATATGCCAGTCGCTCAGCTTCTTATCGCTCTTTATGTATCTACGTTGAATAAGTAGCCTTGCATTTAACGGGTTAAATCACGTTGGGCCGCCGATTTCTTTACAGGTACCCAGCAAGGGGCACCCGCTCTGCAAGCTACACCTGTATTTAACCTGGCCCAACGTGGTTTACTGGGGCAGAACAGCGATTACACTTCCCACATATGCCAATCACTCAGTTTCTTATTTGCTCTTTATGTATCTATGTTGAATAAAGTAGCCTTACATTTAATGGGTTAAATCACGCTGGGCCACCGATTTCTCTGCAGGTACCTGGCGAGGGGCACCCCCTCTGTAAGCTACACCTGTATTTAGCCCGGCCCAACATGGTTTGCTAGGGCAGAACAGAGGGCAAACATGCCGCATATGCCAACTGCACAGCTTCTTCGCTGGAAAAAGCCTTGCATTTAAAGGTTTAAATCACTTTGTGCAGCCGATTTCTGTACTTATTCAACATAGATACATAAAGAGCGAATAGGAAGCTGAGCGATTGGCATATATGACATGATTGCCTGCTGTTCTACCCCAGTAAACCACATTGGGCCAGCCTAAATACAGGTGTAGCTTACCGCCGCCGTAATGACAGCCTCCCGTTCCCTTACATCCTGCTTCCTATTCCATTTTCTCCTTGTCTGTAAAATCAGCCTTTTTAAATGATCCAGGTAAGGGGAATCATCCTGTGATTGGCACAGGGAAAGAAACGAAAGATAAGGGGGCGTTCTAAAAATTAAAGTAGCCTAATTAAAACGATAAAACAAAACACAAAGTAGCGTTCTGCTACACTAACTTGTACAAGGAACTACCGTTCCTCTCAATATAACGTGGTATTATACTGCCATCTAGAGGTTATGATTGGAATTAAACCATGGCATGAGTGAAGCAGAGTAGAATATATGAGGTTATTACAATTTAAATCCTTGTCTATGTAGAACATCCTTGTCTATGTTTATTGCTTTAGATTTGAATAGTAAATATTCGACATGTTTTAGGTCAGTTAGTCATGTATGTGAATAAGTTAATGCAGTATTTAGATGAAAGCGCAGCAACAGGAAGCCAAAACATTGCAGTACTGAGGCAGAGCACGCAGTGCCTGATGAAGCTGCCTGGTCACCATGGCAACTTACCACTCCCCGCAGTCACTCAAATGAGGGCGTTGCCATGGTAACCATGGTCTGTGAGGCGCTGGTGGAAAAGTTGCAGCACAGCACTGTCGTTGGAGCATGTTGAGCCGCCACTGGTTGAAGTGGAATTTGTAATGGGCTGGATATGTCTTTAAAAAACTTTGAACGTAGTTGATGGAGGTCCAGGGCAGGATCTTCTGATGGAACGGTAAATTGTGCTGCTCTGTGGGATCGGGGAGGGGCGTCTGATTGCAGGCGAGGAAGAGAGATTACGCAAACAAAGCGTCGTGGTGGATTTAATAGAGCTAAAGTAAGGCAATCATTGACAACGGGAATGACGATGTCTTGACGAAAGAGCTTGAAAGTTTAGCTGAGGACCAGTCTTTCTGATAAAGTTGCAGACAAGTTGAGTAATGAAGCTGGGCTTTGGACGGCGCTGTTGCTGAGGTGGAGCAGGGAAGGCTAACGTTGGAACTCTTGGAGCCGAAAGAGAAGCTGAATGAAAAGGATCACGTGAGCAGGTAGGAAATAATATCTTGGCAGCGCTGTGCAGAAAAATGACCTGCAGTGAGCGAGGCAACGAAGTTTAGAAATTAGCGGTGCAGCACGAAATGACGGTGTCTGAGAATTGCTACAAAACGAAACACTAGACAGAAAGGGTGCAGGTGATCAGGGCTTAAATAGAAAATAGGTACTAATTACAGGGAATTAGAAATTTAGAAGATTGAACCCCCGCTCCACGCTGCAAGCTAACATTTAAATCTGTTTCTGAAATCAGAGGGTGGTTGTGGGATGTATCCAGATTTTCTGTAATTCTTAGCGACAGAGATGAAAACATTGTTGGATGATTTGAACTCTGTTTCAGTTATTATGTTGACATTTCTACCTATAGAAACACTGTTTAGATAGCGATTTATGCCAGCTCTTAGACCCAGAAAACTTTAGATGCACTAGAGCTGACATTTTGAAAAGAGCTTTGAAACAGACTTTAAAGTTATAAGTGTAAAAAGTTTGCAGGATGTTAACAATGAAAAGAAAAATTACAGGTACGTTATGTAAACGTTGTAGCCCACATTATATATGGATGTAATGTTTGTAAGGTCAAAGTTCTGTTTAATCAATGTGTGAACTTTGAACAAATGGCCAGTTATTCCAGACAGGCTGGATTTGAGCAAATGACTGTCAATCTCAAGTCTAGGGACACATATCTAATCCATGTGAGCAGGGACTAGTATCCCAAAAGAGTATCTAATAAATAAATGGTCTACACAATAAAGAGATCTTTTATAGCACTTTTGGTTTCTGGAGTATCAGAATAAGTTTTTTCTATCCATGATATTTAAGAGATAACTACAGACTGTATTGAACATATGATTGAGCAAAACTATTTTTTGTAACTTTGTTTGTCAAGCAGTAAGCTGAATTTAAGCCCCATATTTGTCTTTTTGAATAATGCTTGGAACCAACAGTTTTTTTTTTCCATTCTTCTAAAACAAATCTTGCTCAATTAATTTGGTTAAAGTGGTCTTTGTGTAAGTGGTCGCTCAATCCTGGTGGTGTCGGGAGAGACGAAGATGGACACATGCGTCCTCTGAAACGTGTGCCGTCAGCCGTCTGTTTCTTTTCACTGTGCAGGCCCGCCATGCAGCCACCTCAAAGCTACAGCGTCGGAGGACCACTGTCGGCAGTGGAACAGCCTGGACCTGAACCTACAACCTCCAGGCTATACTGTAGGGTGCATCCTGCACGCTACGTGGAGTGCCTTTACCAGATGCGCCACTTGGGAGCCCCCCAGCTATGCACATTTAATACATTTTTGGGTACAAACATGACTTTGTTGTCCTGGGTAGGTGCTACTCACGGCTAGTGTACATTGAATTGCATCTTATTGCTAAGGGACAGAAAATTCTAGGCTTAAATCAATCAGGTATCTGATGACCAAACATGAAGATAATAAAGGTGTAAAGGATGAAAAAAATATCTTTCTGTGCTTTGCAAAAGGCTTCATTATTATTTTATTTATTACAAAGGGCTACTATTGTAATAGCTTCAGTATTTTTATAACCTTGCTTATAAAACAACTAAAATATAAAGCACTATCATTTGAAACACTGAATAAATGTTGTCACATACACAATTATTTAAAAAAATAAATAAATAAACACTAAACTCCTGAATGTATGCTTATTTTTTCCTATTTGGTCAAAGAAGTTACCTCCAGCAGATTTTACGTTAATAAAGAATTACATTATTCCTTTGAATTTAAGACGTATCCCAAATTTCCCACCCTCAATTTAAGGAAAAAACAAAACATTACATAAATATGCATAAATATGCAAAGATACAACCTCAATTATGCACGTGGAAGCAGTTTGCCGACATCTGCTATCACATAGAACATTACAGTTATGTGCTGCTTCTCATTTCCAGTTGTGATTACTGATCAGCATTTCTGATCTATACAAGTTGGCACTGTTTGTTAGAAATGCTGAAATTGTAGAAACTTCTCTTTGAATTCTTCAAGAAGCTAATGCCACTTCTTTGAAAATGGCTGCCTGTATGTCATGGGTGATTTCAAGATTGGGCAGTAACATTTTGGTTCGTCTTTTCTCAGCAGTCAGTCACGTTGCTGTTTGTGTACTCAGGTAGCTGTGTCTTTTGTTGGTGATTTTAATACACACATCACTACTGTACTCAAATTTAAGACACAGGCTATTTTTGAGAAGCAAAAAATGATTCACAAATGGTCTTAAATTCGAAGGAATATGGTAGATGTAATAGATCTTCACTGGCAAAGTCCCTCGAACATAAGGTATGGCTTTTGGACATGTTTCCATGCCAAAAAAAAAAAAAACGTAGGTTGTTGGTCAATTTGCCTTACTTTTTAGCAGGAGGCAATTTACACAGCCATTTTTTTTAGCCATACCATGTACTTCCTAATAGGTGAGGAATGTGAGTGACATGTGCACGTTGCGATACATACTCACAACAATGGAGAGAGAATTTTGAGTTTCTAAATTGCCAATATTGCTCACTCCGTTAAGCTAACCTGTAAAATAGTATTTTAATGGTTATCAGTTGTTCTTGCCTTTTCATTTTGTTGTAATTTGCTTTAGGTTCTCATTAAAGAAAGATACATCGGCTGGCTATTATTTGAATGGATTACAGCCAAAACTAGATGTTTTTTTTTTTTTTTTTTTCTGTTATGCTTTTAGAGTTTCTGAGTTCTAATAAAACACAAACAGGTAAAAAATAAAATAAACCTGCGTTTGAAGTTATTTATGTTGTTTTGACATTTCCTTTATGTGTAATGTTGGCCTTTTAACTTTTAGAAAAGAGTTGATAAGTCCCTTTGATAAAAAATATCTTCAAAGAGGGTCATGACAGTATTGTCCCCTTTTGACAAATACATAGTTGTGAAAAGTTTTACCAAAAATAAAAATGTCTATTGAATTTTGTATTCTCAAGAACTAAATCCTAATCCTAACAATAATATTGTAAAAAAGATGCTGGTACTATAACTGTAGTTATAGCTGTGAATGTAAAAAAAAAAAAAAACTGTGAGCTATAGGGGAAATTCACCAAGCAGAACTAACAAAGGGCCTTTGTGGACACTGCTGTCTCCTGTAAATGAAAAAACTATCATGGTGTGAGCCTTTTTAAGAATGCAGGACAATAATTCTCACTTGTCATCAGATAGCTGAAGTAGAAATGATGTTGATTTTCCTCTCATAAACGATGTTCATTCAGGCAGTAAGAATTGGGAATTTTAATAAAGCTAAAGAATACTTTATTTTCTCAGTGTGAAATATGCCTGCTATTGCCCCTCGGTGGTAGTTCTAGAGGCTTAGCTGCAGTATCAAAGTTATTATACTGCTTTTCCATTCCTTGTTACCAGAGTTTATGAGCAAACAGGCAATTGGATCCCAGGATGCTACATGATTAAAGGAAAATGCAATACCAGCGTATACATAATAAACAATTACATTTTTAATAAGCCCAGCAAGTCTTAATGTCTTATTTGAAAAAGACAATAATCAAACCATTATAATAAGGTAGCTGAACAAAGACAACATTACCCCTAATTTACAGCACCAGCAGCATATTTGTCATTTTCTAACTGCATTTACATTTTCTGTTTTGAGGAGTCTTTTTTGGTTGTACATTGTTAATTTTGCCCAGGTGACATTCAGATTTATTTCCCATTTAAGTGCTCATTGTACTGTACATTTAAATAGGTACTGGCAACAAAATAAAGTGCCAGAATATAGCAAAGGGTTCAGCTTTGGAAAACAGTGTCAGAAAGGTTAAAATTCCTATGTGAGGAATTTAATAATTTAAGTAATGAATACGTATCTAGAGTCCCTATTAATGCACCCATCCACCAGGCCATTTGGGAATAGAGAGGGCCAATCAGCTACAAAACAGATTTAAAATTATAAACCATACCCAAAAAGAAAATGTCAAGGGAACTCAGGTGAAAAGAATAAAATGTAAAACCAAGGGTGCAGCATTTATTCATTCATGCTTGTTAAATCTGAATGCATAAAATCTTTAATATTATATACCATGTGTGTATGTCTGAATACCATGGAAAAGTACTTCCTTCTGTGTTTTTCAGATCTAAGATAAAAATTATGTGCATATTTTGAAGTCCAAATGCAGCATAACTGCTTCAGAACCCCCCTAAAGTGAGATAAAGTCACGTACTCAACCTATCAGAAAGCAGACATTATTAAAAAAAAAAAAAAAAAAGTTAAGTTCGTCTTTTTGCATACACCTACAGCAGCTGGAGGTTATAAATGCAAACTCAAGTGTAGTTCATTCTACTACCTACTACAGCAATGTTTTAGGGGTGAGCAACAAGTTGAGTATACTTTTGGCCCAAGATTAATTAATTGTCTTGGCAAATATCTGTTTTGACTGATAACAAACTATTGTCTTAAGTATTATATATAGACAGCTAATATCATCATGTGTCACTTCTGTCGTATGTAGCAATTATCAGCTAAGGAGCTCACTAAAACAATGATTTACGACCGTCATTACAATGAAAGTCTGATTATTTGTGCACCAATCTTGCATCTTATTTAAAGACAGCAATTATGGAGAAATAACCTTTCCTAACATTGGCGACTGCTTATCCATACAAAATTCTAATGAATTTTTAATTAAACACGCATATAGTCTTAATTGGATACTTTGTTTCAGGTGAAATAGAACAAGACTAAGATGGAAGGTTCTGAACACATAGTTATGAATGAAACTGCCACAAATTATTGGCAATGATAAGAGCTATACATTTTAACAACTTTTAAAAGAAGAAATATAATAAAACCTCTTTAATTTACAGATAATCATATGGTAGTACTAAAAATCCCGTGATAAGAAGTAACAATGTGTTGTGTGTTATGTATGCAATAACATATAAGAAGGTGTGCAGGTGTGCATGTGTACTGAAACAGTTGTGTGAGTAATGAGAAGTTATTGGGATAGATTCTGAAAGCTGTTTAAAGAGCCTAAGAATATAGTTAATTGTGCTTATGATATTGCTTTATGCTATAATAACAGTTCAAAATACACTGCAATTTTAAACTTTGAATTCCTTTTTATGGGTTCAAAACATTTGAAAAATACCTTATTGTCTACAATAATATGCTACAGAAATGTATACTTACTCATTAAATCCCTGACATCACAATTTTAAACAAATGAAATATGTGCAAAAAACAAGTGCAAGAACATCAGAATTTATGCTGAATTATTACTGATTTAAATTTGATAATAATTGGAAAACTATGATTTTTGTAAGTTGTATACAACTTTTTGGAGACTTTATGTGGGTTTAAACACTATAACAGATAACATGGTTTATCTATGGAAATTTAGTATCACACAGAGTGTGTGTGTGTGTGTATGTATATTTATATATTAGGGCTGTCAATTAATCGCAGTTAATTTCTGCGATTAACTTGTCACATTTTGTTTTTGATTAATTTTTTTAACACCTGGTACTCACCATCCCCTGTCTTGACCTTCTTAGCACACCGTAATTAATTTCCTGCAGCACCATTTTAATACACTCAAATGCATGCCAGGATTGAATGAGTATAGTCATCGTTTGAATATAAAATGAGTCACAGAACCACATTATGTATCATAGCACTCAAACTGAAGGACTTGTGAATGGGAAGTTGACGGTTACTTGTATCTACTGTCAAAGTGAGTTCCACTTCCAGTATCACAGAAGAGGATCTAGTCTGCTGTATCACCTGCGTGCTAAACATGCTTTCACTTCTCAAAATACACTTTCTAGTCATTCTTCTGCTACAGACAACAACAATACAACAACAAATTAAACCCATCAGTATTGACAGAGTACAGTGGCTCTCAAAAGTATTCACCCCCCTGAGTCAATATTTGGTAGAGGCACCTTTGGCAGCAATTACAGCCATGAGTCTATTTGGATAAGTCTCTACCAGCTTTGCACATCTGGCCAGTGCAATTTTTGCCCATTCTTCTTTGCAAAATTGCTCAAGCTCCGTCAAGTTGGATGGGGACCTTTGGTGAACAGCAATTTTCAACTCTTTCCACATATTCTCAATTGGATTGAGGTCCGGGCTTTGACTGGGCCACTCCAGGACATTGACCTTTTTGTTTTTAAGCCACTCCAGTGTGGCTTTGGCTGTATGTTTGGAGTCATTGTCCTGCTGGAAGACGAATCTTCTCCCAAGTCCCATGCAGACTTAAGCAGGTTTTCCTCCATGATTTCTCTGTACTTTGCTGCATCCATTATGCCCTCTATCTTCACAAGCTTTCCAGGCCCTGACGCAGAGAAGCATCCCCATAGCATGATGCTGCCACCACCATGCTTCACGGTAGGGATGGTGTTCTCAGGATGATGTGCGGTGTTAGGCTTGCACCAAACATAGCACTTAGCGTTGAAGCCAACAAGCTCTGTTTTGGTCTCATCAGACCATAGAATCTTCTTCCACTTGGTCTCAGAGTCTCCCACATGCCTTCTGGCAAACTCTAGCCGAGATTTGATGCAAGGTTTTTTCAACAATGGCTTTATTTTTGCCACTCTCCCATAAAGGCCAGTTTTGTGAAGCACCCAGGCTATTGTTGCCGTATGCACAGTGTCTCCCAGCTCAGCCGTGGAAGACTGTAACTCCTTTAGAGTTGCTATAGGCCTCTTGGTGGCCTCCCTGACTAGTGTCCTTTCGCCCGGATACTCAGTTTTTGAGGACGGCCTGTGCTAGACAGATTCACAGTTGTGCCATATTCTCTCCATTTCTTAATAATGGACTTTACTGTGCTCCGGGGGATATTCAGTGCCTTGGAAATGTTATTATATCCTACCCGTGGTTGGTGCTTTTGAAGAACCTTATTCCGGATTTGCTTTGAATGTTCCTTCGTCTTCATGATGTAGTTTTTGTTAGGAAATGTACTAACCAACTGTGGGACCTCCCAGAGACAGGTGTATTTAACCAGAAATCATGTGAAACACCTTAATTGTACACAGGTGGACTCCATTCAACTAATTATGTGACTTCTAAAGACAATTGGTTGCACCAGAGCTTATTTAGGTGTGTCATAGCAAAGGGGGGCAAAACTTATGTAATCAATTATTTTCTGTTTTATATTTGTAATTAATTTAGAAAAAATTGTAGATTTTATTTCTCACTTTGACTTTCTGGACTTTTTTGTGTTGATCAGTGGCAAAAACTCCTAATTAAATCCATTTTGATTCCATGTTGTAACACAATAAAATGTGGAAATGTCCAAGGGGGGTGAATACTTTTGAGAGCCACTGTATTCTTAGAAATTCAGGATCGCTGCAAACCCATGACTCAAGCTAAGTACGATAATATGACCTACTGTTGCAAAGTGGCTAGGTATCCCGACTGCAGACCTGTTAACATTGTAACTTCATTTTATTTCAATAACCACATTTATTTTAAACAATATTATTTACAATTATGGAGGATATAACCATTAGTCAATGTTTTGTTTTATTTACGAAATTTCAAGTTACTAATAAAAAGGGATTTAAAATTATTATTATTATTATTATTATTATTATTATTATTATTATTATTATTATTATTATTATTATTATTTAAATGGCAATGAAAAATATCAGTTTATAAGGAAAGGAAACTGTACAGAAACTTATTTTAAATGCAGTAAGGTGAGTAATAAACTGACTCCATTGTGATTTAGCAGTTGGTTCAAAAAATTTAACAACAAATGCTAGATTTTACATACATATACAACAATAAAGAGGGACCAACAAATAGGATCCAGAAATAGGAAAACAGGGTTTACTGCAAAAGATTTGATACAAGAATTGAGAGAAGATGGTCAAGAAATTCACAAGTGAACAATTCAACAATACCTTAACAAGATAAATGTCCATGTGTGAAAACCAAGATGCAAACCTTTGTTAAACACAATACACAAAGAAAGCAATTGGAGTTTTCCATTGAACACATGAAGAAGCCTGATGATTTCTTCAACCAAATTGTATGGTCAGACGAATCCAAAATACAACTTTTTTTTTTTTTTTACCAAGAAAGCAACAATATGTTTGGAGGAAGAGAGGAGAAGAATTTAAAGAACACTTCATCATGCCCAGTGTTAAACATGGTGGAGGTTGTGTGATGGTATGGGTTTTTTCTTCCTCGGGCACTGGTGACCTTTGTATTGTAGAAGGATCAATGAATGCTGCAAAATATCAAGAAATTCTGCCCTCTCATTTTTTACCCAGTGCTAGAAAGCTTATTGGACGGAAGTTTGTATTCCAGCAGGGTAATATAGACCCTAAGCATTCTGTAAAGTCTACAAAGGAATTTCTGAAAGAAAGGAATATTACAGTTATGGATTGGCCATCTGTGGCGGAGTGTCCCGCCCCTATTTATTATTATTTGTATTTTTGTTTGCGGCGCGGGTAAAAGCGCCGCGTCTTTTATTATTATTTAAAAACCCCGTGAGGATGCATGGCTGATCAGCTACTGATTACTTTAAATAGCTGACAGTCATGCATCCTTACCAAACGCGTGCAGACTCTGGCCGGGGGATAATAAGATAATTACTAACTAGTTAATCCCTCGGCCAGAGTATATAAACCTGCAGCTCTCTGCACTTGATGTTGGGGTGTTGGAGTAGAGAGTACGGGGAGCGGAGAGAAGGAATAATATTTAAAAAACAATTGCTAATACGTGCTGGATAATCCAGCACGGCACTTACTTGTTTGTTTATTTATTCGTTTGGCCCTCGTGCCCTTTTGTTTGTATTTTGTTTAAATATTTTGTTTGTTTGTTATTAAATACGCTGAGTGCTTTTGCACTCAGTTTCACCCGCCCATCCACTGTTTGGAGTCAGTTACTTCCTGGTCCGTGACGTCATCCACCACACCACTGCGAGCCAGACTGTCACATATGGTGTCCTGCGTGGGACAAAACAAACGCCTCCAATAGCCGGACCAGGAAAGAAAAGCTCGTTTTTTTGTTCGTTTTTTTTTCAAAGTGTTTTTGTGTGTTTTTGGGGAAGAAAAAAAAAAAAAAAAAAAAAAAAATATGGGAAGAAGCGGACGGAGGAAGCAGCAGCTACAGCAGCGTGGGGCCGGTCGCAGGTCCCACTGTAGCTCAACCATGCTGGACGTCTGCCCCACCTGCTTGAAAGGTGAGGAGTGGTGCTTCGCTGTTGGGGAGGTGGGTCACATAGCACCCGACCAACCCCCTCCATGGCAGGAGAAAGAGGAGCCAGAGCGTCCAGTGAGGGAGGACCTGCATCCTCCAAAGAGGACGAATGCACTCTCCTCTGAGGGAGTCTGGGACTGGCTGGTGGAGCCGGGGAGGGATTATGAGGAAGCCCTCCCTGCAGTGATCAACCTCCTGTGGGCAAGAGATGGGGAGCGCTGGGAGGCCTGGGAACAACAACACCACCCAGCTTCCCTCCCAGACATCGCAGCCATGGTGTTCAACTACCTGGCTGCGGATATGGGAGAGACCCTGCTGCTGCCATCTCCAGCACAAAAGGGAGAGGAGCCATCGCTGCCGTCTCCAGCGCCAGAGGGAGAGGAGCCATCGCTGCCGTCTCCAGCGCCAGAGGGAGAGGAGCCATCGCTGCCGTCTCCAGCGCCAGAGGGAGAGGAGCCATCGCTGCCGTCTCCAGCGCCAGAGGGAGAGGAGCCATCGCTGCCGTCTCCAGCGCCAGAGGGAGAGGAGCCATCGCTGCCGTCTCCAGCATCAGAGGGAGAGGAGCCATCGCTGCCGTCTCCAGCGCCAGAGGGAGAGGAGCCATCGCTGCCGTCTCCAGCGCCAGAGGGAGAGGAGCCATCGCTGCCGTCTCCAGCGCCAGAGGGAGAGGAGCCATCGCTGCCGTCTCCAGCATCAGAGGGAGAGGAGCCATCGCTACCGTCTCCAGCATCAGAGGGAGAGGAGCCATCGCTACCGTCTCCAGCATCAGAGGGAGAGGAGCCATCGCTGCCGTCTCCAGCATCAGAGGGAGAGGAGCCATCGCTACCGTCTCCAGCATCAGAGGGAGAGGAGCCATCGCTACCGTCTCCACCAGCAGAGGGAGAATGCCTGCTGGTTTCGCCTCCACAGCCTGGGGAGGAGCCCGAACGTCCTACGCCCGAGTGGGAGGAGCCCGAACGTCCTACGCCCGAGTGGGAGGAGCCCGAACGTCCTACGCCCGAGTGGGAGGAGCCCGAACGTCCTACGCCCGAGTGGGAGGAGCCCGAACGTCCTACGCCCGAGTGGGAGGAGCCCGAACGTCCTACGCCCAAGAGGGGGGAGTCGGTGCGTCCACAGCCCAAGAGGGAGGAGTCGGTGCGTCCACAGCCCAAGAGGGAGGAGTCAGTGCGTCCACAGCCCAAAGAGGGGGGAGTCGGTGCGTCCATAGCCCAAGAGGTGGAAGTCTGCGCTTCCACAGCCTTAGGACCCAAGCTGCAGTCCCAAGAGCCAGAAGGGGAGGAGTTACAGGCTCAACCCCCTGAATTTTTCTGGGGGGGAGAAGGGCAGGATGCTGGTGTTCCCCAGCAGCCTCTATTTATGCTGCTGAAGGGAGCACGGCACACACCAGCCCAGCCGCCACAGCAGAGGGAGCCAGCACCGCCACAGCCTCCCTCTGAGTGGCCAGCATCCGCCCCATCGCCTCTGCCTCCACCACCACCAGGAGCAGGGCAGCAGGAGCTGCTTCTGTCTCCACCATCACCAGGAGCAGAGCAGCAAGAGCTGCCTCTGCCTCCGCCACCTCCACCAGCAGAGGGTGAATGCCTGCTGGTTCCACATCCACCGTCGTGGGAGGACTGCTTGCCCCTCCCACCTCCACCAGCAGAGGGTGAATGCCTGCTGGTTCCGCCTCCACCGTCGTGGGAGGACTGCTTGCCCCTCCCACCTCCACCAGCAGAGGGTGAATGCCTGCTGGTTCTGCCTCAACCGTCGTGGGAGGACTGCTTGCCCCAACCACCTCCACCAGCAGAGGATGAATACCTGCTGGTTCCGCCTCAGCCGCCGTGGGAGGACTGCTTGCCACTCCCAGCTCCACCAGCAGAGGGTAAATACCTGCTGGTTCCGTCTCAGCCGCTGTGGGAGGACTGCTTTCCCCTCCCACCATCGCCATTGCCTGGGGATGGCTGTTCTGCATCGCCTGGGGCTGCCTTTTGTTCTCCACAGGACACAGGGTACGAGGGAGAAGTGGAGCTCCCGCTGCCGCCTCCATGGCCAGGGGCTCCCCTCCCGAGTTCGCCTTCCGAGGGTCCGCTGCGGCTGCCGTCGCCTTCCGAGGGTCCGCTGCTGCTGCCGTCGCCTTCCGAGGGTCCGCTGCTGCTGCCGTCGCCTTCCGAGGGTCCGCTGCTGCTGCCGTCGCCTTCCGAGGGTCCGCTGCTGCTGCCGTCGCCTGGGGTCGCCAGGGATCCTGCTTCGCCTGGGGTCGTCGAGGGTCCGGCTTTGCCTGGGGTCGCCAGGGATCCTGCTTCGCCTGGGGTCGCTACACGATGGCCGGAGCTCCATGAAAGGGAGCTGCCAGAAATGAAGAAAGGGGGGGAGGTCAGGAGACCAGCTCCCCCAGCCGCACTTTCGCGGCTGGAGATCATGTGGTCGGAGCCCCACGGAGGGGAACTGCCGGCCATGAAGAAGGGGGGAGAGGTCAGGAGACCAGCTCCCCCAGCCGCACTTTCGCGGCAGGATAGAGTGTGGCGGGAGCCCCGGAAGAGGGAACTGCCGGCCACGAAGAATGGGGGGGTGCCAGAGATTCCACCATGGCCACCCCCCAGAAGTAACTTGCTTCCCCCTCTTCCGGGACTTTAAGACTGAGGGGGGAGGTGGCCATTGGGGCCATGTGTGCTGCGCACAAGGGGGGGCATGTGTGGCGGAGTGTCCCGCCCCTATTTATTATTATTTGTATTTTTGTTTGCGGCGCGGGTAAAAGCGCCGCGTCTTTTATTATTATTTAAAAACCCCGTGAGGATGCATGGCTGATCAGCTACTGATTACTTTAAATAGCTGACAGTCATGCATCCTTACCAAACGCGTGCAGACTCTGGCCGGGGGATAATAAGATAATTACTAACTAGTTAATCCCTCGGCCAGAGTATATAAACCTGCAGCTCTCTGCACTTGATGTTGGGGTGTTGGAGTAGAGAGTACGGGGAGCGGAGAGAAGGAATAATATTTAAAAAACAATTGCTAATACGTGCTGGATAATCCAGCACGGCACTTACTTGTTTGTTTATTTATTCGTTTGGCCCTCGTGCCCTTTTGTTTGTATTTTGTTTAAATATTTTGTTTGTTTGTTATTAAATACGCTGAGTGCTTTTGCACTCAGTTTCACCCGCCCATCCACTGTTTGGAGTCAGTTACTTCCTGGTCCGTGACGTCATCCACCACACCACTGCGAGCCAGACTGTCACACCATCTCAGTACCCAGACTTAAATCTTATTGAGATGTTGTAGATTGACTTGAAGGCTGTTGTTGCAAAAAGGAAACCAAAGTCGATTGCAGAACTCAAAGGTGAATTTGTTGACAAATGGTCAAAAGTATCTGCAGAAAGATGCCAGGAACTGGTTTCAAAATACAAAAAAAAGACTGCAAGCTGTAAAGGAAGAAAAGGGTGGTGACATAAAATACAAATGTAAGGGTTCCCAAATACTTTGTCTGAAATTAGTTTGAAAGTATGAAATTAGTTTTTGCATGTTATGCATGTTATGTAATAATTTGTTGTTTGATTATAAAGCTGAATCTCTACTTTAATTTATATCTTTCAATAGAACAATTAGAAATTATAGGAATCCCTTTCTTTGTGGTTTTTCTCATTTTTTTAACTGCCGAAATACTTTTGTCTGTGACTGTGTGTGTATATATCACATATATACATATATATATATATATATATATATATATATATATATATATATATATATATATATATATATTAGCTCAAAGAGCCAGCTGCCCAATGTTTCGATATGTTGTACATATCTTTCTCAAGGGAGCCTGTGTTTGAATCCAAACATTGGAGGTATTTATAGGTTTTTGACGGCATGACAACTACTTGTTATTGTTTACATTCAAATTCATGATTTATTCTTTCCTCATCAGGTCAACATATGATGTTCTCCCATCACCACAGAACCTAAACCTCTGGGTAGGAGAGGATCCCTCATGTCCTTTGTGTTCATCACCTGCAACATTAAGGCACATTTTGACAGGATGTAAGGTGGCTCTTAGCCAAGGACGGTTTACTTGGCGCCATGACCAGGTGCTGCGATGTTTGGCCTTAGCATTGGAAGACAAGCGTAACATGACCAATAAGTTGCCACCTGTTCCATCAAAACATTACACACAAAAGACAACATTCCTCCGCCCAGGAGAGCAACCACCAAGAAAAGGTGTTAAAACCAATCCTCGCCCAGGACAACTGGAAGCTGCTAGAGACTGGAATATGCTGGCAGATGTTGGTCAACGGCTTATTTTTCCACCTGAGATTGCCACCACTAACCTTCGACCAGATATTGTCTTGTGGTCTGGATCAGCACGCCTTGTTCACCTGGTAGAGTTAACAGTGCCATGGGAGGACGCTGTAGATGAGGCGTATGAGAGGAAGAAACTGCGGTATGCTCAACTAGCCACTGAAGCGGAACAGCGAGGATGGAGAGTTCGGGTTTACCCAGTGGAAGTGGGTTGTCGAGGATTTGTGGCACACTCTACAACCCGGTTTCTCAGAGACGTCGGATTCAGTGGCCAAGAGTTGCGTCGCACAGTGAAGAACTTATCTGAAGCAGCAGAGAGGAGCAGCAACTGGCTGTGGTTGAGACGGAAAGATTCTGGCTGGGGACAGGTAAGTAAGCTGGGCTGAGTTGAGTGGGGGACGGAGGGGGGTGATGCTGGGACGCCAGAATCACCGTCGAGCCCTCTTGAGGTGTCGTGGGCTAGTCGACGAAACACTGAGGATGGAAGGTGCCCACTTGAAAACCCCAGAGATGTACCCTACTTAGCTCAATCCAGACGGTTGTCATGCTGATGCGCTGGGGAGGCCGCACTTTGGTTGATCCCCGGAGCCAGCATCGCAGCCGTCGTGTGTGCTGATGCGCCAGGGAGGCAAAATAAGCTGATCCCTGGAGCCAGCATTACACTTCAGCCATTAACACCAGACAGAAGGATATCTACATCATCATATGGAAGGAAACGTAAATGGATGGAGACACATATGGATCACATTAGTTTACTGTAAAGCTACGTCTTAGTTGGTGCTTATCTTGGCGAGAGCCGAGTTCAAATCAGCATGAAGTTTTAACATCTACTCTCGTGTAATGGAAATCATTACATGATGTAATGGTGTTCTATATATTGTGACATCATTTTTACTTCTATCTTTGAATCTGTATTAATTCTAATTAACACTACTTTATATAAACTTATATTTTTATTATATCATGCAATGCTGGCTCTGAGGATCAGTCTAGATTTGGCCTCCCCAGCGCATCAGCATGCACAACTTTTGAATGAATTTTGTTTATTTATTTAAATGTTATATATTTATTGAAGTTAATTAGTTCATTCTTTTCTGTTGAGTCCCGCTGGCATAATCGTGTTCAGTCTATTTATCCATTTACTTTCTTTTATTCTTCTATATGTCGCATTGTCTAATTTGAGCTGTTCTAATACTACAAACTTTACATCATTTATGTCATGTCCCTGACTGGTGAAGTGCTGTACTATTGGTTCATTCATTTTTTTATTTCTAATTAATGAAAGGTGGTTCTGAATTCTTTTATATAAAGTAGTTCCAGTCTCTCCAACATATTTGATTTCATCACATTTTTCACAGGCTATTCCATAAACAACATTGCTATTTTTACAGTAGGTATTAGTTTTTAGTGGATATGTGGTGTTCTTATGTTTAATTATATTTTTACGTTTGTCTATGTATTTACACACTTTACATCTACTAGTGCATATGTTCGTAGAACCTATTTTGTCAATTATTCTTTTATGTTTACTGTGAACTAAAATATCACCTAAATTAGCTTCTCTTTTGAATGCTACAACTGGGGCCTTAAAATACTTTTTTTAATTTTTCTGAATTATGTAGAATCCGCAAGTGTTTCCAAACTATCTTAGAATATATATACACATAGTATATATACACAGTAGTGTGCAAAAGTTTTAGGCAGGTGTGAAAAAATGCTGTAAAGTAAGAATGCTTTCAAAAATAGACATGTTAATAGATTATATTTATCAATTAACTAAATGCAAAGTGAGTGAACAGAAGAAAAATCTAAATCAAATCCATATTTAGTGTGACCACCCTTTGCCTTCAAAACAGCATAAATTCTTCTAGGTACACTTGCACAAAGTCAGGGATTTTGTAGGCATATAGTCAGGTGTATGATTAAACAATTATACCAAACAGGTGCTAATGATCATCAATTCAATATGTAGGTTGAAACACAATCATTAACTGAAACAGAAACAGCTGTGTAGGAGGAATAAAACTGGGTGAGGAACAGCCAAACTCAGCTAACAAGGTGAGGTTGCTGAAGACAGTGTACTGTCAAAAGTCATACACCATGGCAAGACTGAGCACAGCAACAAGACACAAGCTAGTTATACTGCATCAGCAAGGTCTCTCCCAGGCAGAAATTTCAAGGCAGACAGGGGTTTCCAGATGTGCTGTCCAAGCTCTTTTGAAGAAGCACAAAGAAACGGGCAATGTTGAGGACCGTAGACGCAGTGGTCGGCCAAGGAAACTTACTGCAGCAGATGAAAGACACATCATGCTTACTTCCCTTCGCAATCGGAAGATGTCCAGCAGTGCCATCAGCTGAGAATTGGCAGAAAACAGTGGGACCCTGGTACACCCATCTACTGTCCGGAGAAGTCTGGTCAGAAGTGGCCTTCATGGAAGACTTGCGGCCAAAAAGCCATACCTCCGACGTGGAAACAAGGCCAAGCGACTCAACTAGGCACGAAAACACAGGAACTGGGGTGCAGAAAAATGGCAGCAGGTGCTCTGGACTGATGAGTCAAAATTTGAAATATTTGGCTGTAGCAGAAGACAGTTTGTTCGCCGAAGGGCTGGAGAGCGGTACACGAATGAGTGTCTGCAGGCAACAGTGAAGCATGGTGGAGGTTCCTTGCAAGTTTGAGGCTGCATTTCTGCAAATGGAGTTGGGGATTTGGTCAGAATTAATGGTCTCCTCAATGCTGAGAAGTACAGGCAGATACTTATCCATCATGCAATACCATCAGGGAGGCATCTGATTGGCCCCAAATTTATTCTGCAGCATGACAATGACCCCAAACATACAGCAAAAGTCATTAAGAACTATCTTCAGCGTAAAGAAGAACAAGGAGTCCTGGAAGTGATGGTATGGCCCCCACAGAGCCCTGATCTCAACATCATCGAGTCTGTCTGGGATTACATGAAGAGAGAGAAGCAACTGAGGCTGCCTAAATCCACAGAAGAACTGTGGTTAGTTCTCCAAGATGTTTGGGCCAACCTACCTGCCGAGTTCCTTCAAAAACTGTGTGCAAGTGTACCTAGAAGAATTGATGCTGTTTTGAAGGCAAAGGGTGGTCACACCAAATATTGATTTGATGTAGATTTTTCTTCTGTTCACTCACTTTGCATTTTGTTAATTGATAAATATAAACTATTAACATGTCTATTTTTGAAAGCATTCTTACTTTAGAGCATTTTTTCACACCTGCCTAAAACTTTTGCACAGTACTGTATATGTTACGGTAAAAGTCCAATTCTAAATTTTACCGGTGAATGTTGGAAATTATTTAGAAATAGATTGCTTTTTGGACATTTACCGGTTAATCTTATGATTACCAAAGCTTATTGGTAAATTGTCAGAAATTACGAAAAAATAGATTGCTTTTCAAACATTTTCTGGTTAGTTGTAGGATTCAGAAGCTCATTGTTAAATGCAGGTATATCATTGAATAATGTATTTATTCCTGCATATAATTTGTCAGTTAAGAAAATAATCATTAATATCAAATTATTTATTTATTTTTGCATACAAATGTTCCATTAACAAAAAAAACATTAATTTAGTTGTAATTGAATGTACTTGGTAAAATGACATTTCAGTTCTTAAAATATGAGACTTGAGATGCTGTGATGTTAATTAAGTTTGTCTTTCACCTTGTGTTTCAAAGCCTTTAAGATTCAAGTAAAATACTATTTGTTTGGATAATAAATATCTGCATGCAAACCAGAAGTAAAAACGTTTAATACAGTATAACACTTTGCTAAGATTAAAAAGACAAACAATGTTACTGTGATGAACAATTGAAACAAGATAATACTTGAACTAAACTGATGAAATTGTATGCATTTGAAAACAACAACTATGAAGGTCGGAACCATTTCAACACTGATTGAGTTTATTTACAAGTTTGAAGTAACTAATATTACAACTTAATACTAAATGCAATTGAAACTGCTCCTGAACTGAACTTGTTGAAACATAATGCTGTTTTCATTTCAACCAACACAACAGACGCTGCTTAACACCGTCACTGTATATAATGTGCACAAATCCTGCGTGCACGTGTAAGTGACCCTACGAAAGCCTGCGTGCTTATGAAAATGTTTGTTTAAACGTTTTATTCCTGCTTGTGTAATTCTGGTACCATGATTTCTAACTTTTATATTCTTCTTACTTTTGTGAGCCTTAATAAACTTAATAATTTGTATAAGGCGAGTTTCTTTTTGCCTGTTATGAGTACTAAAGTAAGCATTTTTTTATTGATTTGAGACCCTTAAATCTATATATTTAAACTTTTAGTTAGCTTATTGACTTAGTTATTTGACTGGTTAACCTCTCAATCTTGAAACTGGAAAGCATATTTTTATAACTTAGACTCATATTTCTTTTTTATTTTGTTTATGGTTCCTTTGATATATTTGAATAATATAATTGTAAACATAATTTTATAAGAAATATGAAATTTGTGAAGGACTAAAACCCTAGTTTTATCTTTAAATATTAATCACATAATTGAGTCCTCATTCTGTATATTAAGAAATTAATATTAACTAATATGTTTGTATATTACCAACATAGTGGGTGGTGGCCTAGGATATTGAGGTATTCATGTTAAATATGATATCTTCATAAATATGCTACACAATTTAAACTAGTTCATCATGGTACTGAACAATATTGTGATGCACTTACTGTATGTAAAACAACCAACATTCTGGTAAATTTGCGTATAAAACCATTCACAATGGTGTTGAATGATATTGTACTCCAAATACATAATCGTTTGACGAAAAATAACATTCCATTAAATGCAAATTAAAACTTTCAGGACCTTAGTTTTTTCAACAGAAAATCACACTTTGGTTATGACACAAACACCACAAAAACAGGCAGTGAACAAATATATTTACTTATTTGGTCTTTTTAAAAGCATTTTTAATTTACTAAATGTAACACATTTTCACAGAACAACCGTTCTTTTAGGCCACTGTCAGTTACATACCTGAAAACACAAGACAGCTGAGCTGCATTTGCAACATCGGTTATTTAATCTACCATTACAGCTATGTACTTGGCTTCCAGTACTTCTGCTTTTATTCATTCTGAAGCTTGTTAGAGGTACAGGAAAATACTGTGGTTATTGACAAGCGATTGCTTAACATGCTGTTGTAGTCAGAAATCAGAGAAAGTAATTACACATAATTACCTCTATTTGAGGAATTGGTGCCTTCATCGTTCCCTCTGAATGCCAGTTCTTGCTTGCCAAGGTAAACATCAGAATCAATCAAGCGTTTAAGAACCTCACAATCTTTTCTTACTTGCTCATTGTGATGTATTGTATCCCTTTATCAAATGCAGTGTGAAATCGTATACCTGACCCACATGACACCGCGTCCTGACCCGGGTAGAGCATACCAGTGTGAAAGGGGCTCTAAACTGCTGTAGCCAGTGCTGTTCCATATCGCCTTTTCTGTACTGAACAAAAGACAGTTCTAGCATTATTTTTTTTTTAATTGACAGCTACTGGTAAGCCATGGATACCTTTAATAATTTGAATTTTGGAAGTGGTGAATATATCACTTTGTGGCAGGTTTGCAGAGTAGGAAGTTGACAGAGAAACACACAGGCAGGTACTTGCGGGTTGATGCGATGGTGCACATTTTTATCACAAAATAAAATAATTAAACAAAAACAATGCCTACAGAGCAAAATAAAAGGTTTAAACAAAAACAGTCTCGCACAACACCAAAATAATCCCTCCACCCAAACAAATACCGTGCTGTTGGTTCCAGCAGACATCTTTTTACTTTTGTTTTCGCTTTCTCTTCTTTTGCTCCCGTTCCTCCTTCCTGAACACCCACCACAAACACACACAATGACAAGCTTATATACCTGTGCACCTCACCCTAATTACAAACCCCTTAACCAATAATTCCATTAAGCAATCTCATTACATCCACCTAGGTGTTTCCCATTTAGCTCTTGCGGCTTCTGGGGAATGTAGTTTCTAGGCCTTCACCCAATACACCCCCACAATAATCCATACAGCGAATACCCAGACAAGGCTCTCGCCCTGCCACATTCCTACATGCAGGGCTTGTCTGCCCTACTACACCCTTCCAGTAGCGGCTGGTCATTAAGGGCGGAAAGGGCTAAGCCCCTCCAAGGACATATTAATTCAATGCATTAACTTACAGTGCTAATATTCATTGTTAGTTTCTCTTATCATCAATTAATTAAATTCAGTCCCTTGTTTAAATTTACAGCGAAGGTGCGCCCTCTTGCGTTAGGACGTTGTTGACATTCCTTGACTTGTGTCGTTATCAGACTGGAAAGGGCTAAAGTTTGTTAGCCCTCAGCTTTGCTCGAGTTGCTATATGTTCATCACTTCATCAGTCAGGGATCGCAAGGACTCCCTACAGTTCACGCGAATAAGCCAGGAAAAAAATGGGGCTAATCTCTGGCAGCCCAAGATTGATCTGAGTATTTATGGAAACTACCGACATAACCCTTCAGCCCACCAGTTTCTTAGTTATTTGGTAAGTGACAAGGGTAAATTGCTAGCAGAGTACAATGAATTACGTTGACAATTTGCTTCAGAAGCCTTTTTTCTATGTCAATAGAAGAAAAGTAGGAAGTTCAAAGGCTGGGTGTACACCAGCCTCGTGATATTCAAATTACACAGAATGACAAACAAAACCGAAGCTTTTGTGGGTCATGGTTTGACAGGAAGGATTGACTGACAGTGAATGAAGAAAAAAAAAGACTTGTTTTCTTTTCCATGCATCTTGTTTGAAGGGGATACAGCTTGGACCAAAACCAAAATCAATGATTTATAACACCTGTCAGATAAAGTTAAGAAACATGAGTGCAGTGCTTCTCATATCGGGAACTGTGTTAAACTGAAAAGGACTGGAAATGTTAATATTGTTACTCAGATTTATGAAGGTTACCGTATTTCCGTGCAAAGGCATAATGAGCTTGTACAGAAGAATAGGTGAGTTCTTTCCCAGATAATTGACTGCATCAGGTTCTTTGGAAGTCATGAGTTGCCACTGAGAGGTCATGATGAGACAGAGTCTTCTTTAAATCGGAGAGTGTTTCTAGATTTGGTAGATGAGTTTTCTCAAGTAGACAATTAGTTAGCTGATCACCTTGCAAATGCAACTGTGTCTAAAATACATTGAAGATCATACAGAACAAACTTCTAGATTGTATGCTGTAAGTGTACACGAAGAAAATTAAAACTGAAGTTTCAAGTGCAAGCTTCGTGTCAGTACAAGCCAACTAAATGACAGATAGTCAACTAGTGATTGTGCTGAGGTATGTCACTGAGGGCTCTTTAGTTGAGAGGTTTCGTGTTTTTTTGGAAGTTCAGGACCGAACAACTGATGGATTAGCAACTCTTCTGAAGCAAGAACTGGAGCCTTACAATTTAAAAATGAAACTTATTGCGCCGACATACGACGGTGCAACTGTAATGAGTGGTGCATTACATGGTGTCCAAGCAAGACTCAAAGAAAGTTATCCATGCGCACTTTGTCCATTGTTATACTCACCAGCTAAATATTATTATGCGACAAGTCTGCTCAGTTGTCAAACCAATCAGAGATTTCTTTGCAAATCTTTAAGCCTTTTTAGTGTTTTTCTCAACATCTCCAAAATGAACAGTTGATTTTGACGACTTGTGCAAAAGTCGGATTTCAAGTTCTGGGACAACACGGTGGAACTTTCAAGCAGAACAATAAGAACTGTGTATGAAAATCAAAAGGCTCTACATGAGTGCTTTGAGAAAATTCACAACGAGGACAGCTGGCATGATGGGTCTGTAAGATATGGTATTTTTGACAATTTTAGTATTTGTAATTTACTTTTAATAATCATTTAAATGACTATTTTTTGTTGATAACTGAATTAGTTCAGTACATGTAATGGTTGCTAGAATGGGTGAAAGCGCTATGTAATAGGAGTCTTATTTCCATGCTTGTGTGTGTGTCTGTCTGGGTTTCTTTCTCTCCTTATTTCTCTCCCCCCTCTATCTATCTCTCTCTCCCTCTCTCTCTCTACACCTCCCCCTCTGTCTGTGTCTTTCTCACTTTTCTTTCTCTCTCTCTCTCCCTCCACCCTCTATCTGTCTCACTGTCTCTCAATTCTCACTCTCATGTTTCAATAAATATTAAGAATATATTAGGCCTTGTTTTCTTACAATTTGGTGACCACGAAGGGACATGAGATGTAGAGAAATCTAGAATAACAGCTATTTAATTTCAATAAGAAGTCGGGAATACACACATTAAGACACGTCAGTCATTTTCACTCCTAGCGTAAGGAGTGAACAGGGAACAGGTTTTTAAAATTGACTAGCAGTGAATTGCATATAGAGAACCTAGTGGTAAATAAGGATTATAACCTAATTACTATAGGTAGGGAAATAGTGTTGGTTTTACCAACCCCTGATCTAAAGCGTATAGTGGGAGAATGAACGGGTAGTGTAAAGAGTGGCTGAAGAGAGCTGTGAGGGGGTATAAGTGCTACCAGAGTACACTACCATACGAGTAGAAAAGTTGGGAGGCCAGCGTCAGGAACATAAGAACATAAGAAAGTTTACAAACGAGAGGAGGCCATTCAGCCCATCTTGCTCGTTTGGTTTATAGTAGCTTATTGATCCCAGAATCTCATCAAGCAGCTTCTTGAAGGATCCCAGGGTGTCAGCTTCAACAACATTACTAGGGAGTTGGTTCCAGACCCTCACAATTCTGTGTAAAAAAGTGCCTCCTATTTTATGTTCTGAATTATCTAATCTCCATTTGTGACCCCTGGTCCTTGTTTCTTTTTTCAGGTCAAAGAAGTCCCCTGGCTCGACACTGTCTATACCTTTTAAGATTTTGAATGTTTGAATCAGATCGCCGCATAGTCTTCTTTGTTCAAGACTAAATTGATTCAATTGTTTTAGCCCGTCTGCATATGACATGCCTTTTAAACCCGGGATAATTCTGGTTGCTCTTCTTTGCACTCTTTTTAGAGCAGCAATATCCTTTTTGTAATGAGGTGACCAGAACTGAACATAATATTCTAGGTGAGGTCTTATTAATGCATTGTAAATTTTTAACATTACTTCCCTTGATTTAAATTCAACACTCCTCACAATATATCCGAGCATCTTGTTGGCCTTTTTTATAGCTTCAACACATTGTCTAGAGGAAGACATTTCTGAGTCAACATAAACTCCTAGGTCTTTTTCATAGATTCCTTCTTCAATTTCAGTATCTCCCATATGATATTTATAATGCAAATTTGTATTGCCTGCATGCAATACTTTACACTTTTCTCTATTAAATGTCATTTGCCATGTGTCTGCCCAGTTCTGAATGCTGTCTAGATCATTTTGAATGACATTTGCTGCTGCAACAGTGTTTGCCACTCCTCCTATTTTTGTGTCGTCTGCAAATTTAACAAGTTTGCTTACTATACCAGAATCTAAATCATTAATGTAGATTAGGAATAGCAGAGGACCTAATACTGATCCCTGTGGTACCCCATTAGTTAACTCGCTCCATGTTGAGGTTTCTCCTCTAATCAGTACATTCTGTTTTTTACATGTTAACCACTCCCTAATCCATGTGCATGCATTTCTTTGAATCCCTACTACATTCAGTTTGAGGATTAATCTTTTATGCAGTACTCTGTCAAACGCTTTCTGGAAATCTGGAGCTCCTGTTGCTGTCTCATTTCCTCCAGCTCCATTTCTAACAGACTTACTTGTTGAAGCAAGTCCTGGATTGTGACATAGTGCATAGCACACAACTTAATAAAAAAGAAAAGTAGGCTAGCTACCGCACTGCTGGGCTTGGAGGCAAGTCACAAAGTGCAGATAAAAAAAAGTTAACTTCATGTCAGGATAATGCGTGCAAGATTAAACAACAAAATAATCTTACAAGACGAAAAAAAGAAAAGAATCGCTGATGCAGGACTGACATCCAATTACATTTTAGAAAAAGAAAATTAATTGAAAGAGCAAATGAATGATGCACAGGGAGCCATAACCTTGCAGCTCCTTTTGTCAACTACAGCTGTAAAGTTTTATGTTTGTATGTTTTTTTTTTTCTACGGCTGTTGCTTTTATTTCTAAACCTTTCTCTCAATTGGGGTACACACCACACTTTACTTTTATTTCTGTGTGTGTGCATTGACAAGCCTGAACTTTTCTTTTCCTCCATGCATAATGTATCTCACTCAGACCATGCAACATGGGCTGACATTTTTAACCATTTTACAATTCTCCTGTAAGAATGAATAAATCCTTTATCTCTCACACCGCCAATGGCCCTGTCTGTCTGGGGAAACAGGATAAGATCTGGTTACTTTGAAGTTCAAAGTACCCCTTTGAACTTGGGCGGATCCTGGTTTTCAAGATGCTATTTCCCCTATATAGTCGACTTGGGCATAGGTGTTAAAAACACGATCACGCCCGACAGAGACAGGTTCCCGCAGAGAAGGTGTTGGGCTTTGGCTGGGGGAAGGATGGGGGCTGATATTATTGGCTACTTTACCTCTGTATTTTCAGTTTTTGCTTTCCATGAATTTAGTTTTTTGTGGTAACTTTTAGAAATCTGAAGTTTCTTTTTTGATTCTGGTTGATGTGCTCAGAAATAGCTGTTTTGTGATAATACTAAAATAAAAAGACTTTGCACTTAAATACCGGGATTAAGAAGCAAGTGTTTTTTTCTCTGTTACAAATTGCAAACAGGGCAAGCATTCCCAGATGAGAAAAATGACTTTACAGAAAAGAGTGAAGGACCCCATTTGAGGTCAAAGTGAAAGATATTAACAAAGAATAAATATTCCATTTGATTTTATTCTAAGTTGGGAACCAAGATCTTTGGCCGAGACAACAAAGCTGGCAAGAGGGACATCCAGCTGACAACATGGAGCAGGAACAGTGAAGCTGAACATACAGAACCACACTCCAGACAGACAATGGGGTCTACAGGTCCCAATGTTGCAATAATTCAGGACAATCGTGTACCATATTCAAATGATGTTAAGCATGTCTGTTTGTGTGCAACCCAGAATGACTTGCCCCTCACTGGTGGAATGTAGGATGTATTTCAATGACGGGTAAAACCTGGATCATCACCTAGGCAACCTAAGACAGAGATGCATCGCCATTAGTGTTGTAGATACCCCGTGTGTATTGCACAGAAATATACGTGTAGTCCAGCAACAAGACAAGATAATGACTGCAGGTGATCTGAGCTAACTGCAAGGAGCAATGGACCTTCAAGGTCACAGAAGAAGTTGCTGAGTTGGTTAGCTATACCTGGTGCCTGGGGTGCAGATGGGGGATGCAGCAGAATGGAGTTTGGAACAAAGAAACTCCTAAAGGTTAATGATACTGTATTAAACAACCATATAGGCATTTTGTGACGCAAAACTGCAAATAACCGAAGCACAAGTGGTAAACTATGCATACTATGAATTAGGTCAATATATATAATGGTGAAAGGAATGGGTGAAAGTGCTATGTAATAGGAGTCTAATTTCCATGCTATTGTGTGTGTCTGTCTGGGTTTCTTTCTCTCTCTTTCCCTCCTCCTCTATCTATCTCTCTCTCACTCTCTTTCCCTCCACCTTTCCCCTCTGTCTGTGGCGTTCTCTCTCTATCTTCCCCTTCCCCCTCTTTCTCTGTCTATTTCTCCATCTCTTCCTCTTTCCCCTGATCTTAGAGCTGTTGGTGGCATATGTTCTTTGTTAGGTGAGAAGTTGCTGATAAGGAGGGGCTGCTTATCAATGAATGTTTGGGCTGTGGGTGGGTGTTGGAAGCTTTTATGTAGTGTTACAATGTTAAAATCAACACAGTTGGGAAAACAGGAGAGAGGCTGACACGTGTCAACTGTCCAGAGCTAATAGCTAAATATTTTACTTTATCTGTTTCTCTGTATCAGGGCTGATTCACAAACTCAGAAGTAGTGAATTTCTCTGTATAATTTTACATCTATGTTGATAATAAAACCTGATTACTGTGATTTGAAACTGTTAGTTGTGTCTAGTAATTTTAACTTTCATGTTTCAATAAATACTGAGAAAACATTAGGCCTTATTTTTTTACAGATCAGTTCAGCAAGCTTATGGACTGGCAAAGCTTCTGGGAGATAACAAATATATTTTCTTTTTGAAGTTTTTTCATTCTGCCATGCTTCACATGGGCATTCTTGTTACAAAAGCAAAATTTGACTGTTACGTTTGTCTGATGTTCTGTTTACAGTTCTGTTTGTTATACTTTGGAAATCAATTGGAGTCAATGCTGTGTGGTTGCTAAGATACTTGTTGACAGATGTTGTTAAATGAGTATGATGCTTGCTGTGTTGTCGTAAGAAAATGTGGTTGTACAACTGTACATTGATATTATTATTATTATTATTATTATTTATTTCTTAGCAGACGCCCTTATCCAGGGCGACTTACAATCGTAAGCAAAAACATTTCAAGCGTTACAATACAAGTAATACAATAAGAGCAAGAAATACAATAAAACAAGTAAAGTACAAGTTTGACAAACCACAATTCAATAATACAGCAGGTAATAGTGATAGTTACATCAGGATATGATTAAATAGTGATAGTTACATCAGGATGTGATTAAATACAAAGTACTACAGGTTAAAAACTTGGCAGATTACAGTATTCTGAAGTACAGGATTAAATGCAGTAAAATAGGGGCTGATAAGAGCAAAATAAAGCACATTTACATGAAGGGTGATAGTGTCCCAGGATACAAACAGAGGAGTTCTACAGGTGCTCTTTGAAGAGGTGAGTCTTAAGGAGGCGCCGGAATGTGGTCAGGGACTGGGCAGTCCTGACATCTGTAGGAAGGTCATTCCACCACTGCGGAGCAAGGGTGGAGAAGGAGCGGGCTTTGGAGGCAGGGGAGCGTAGCGGTGGTAGAGCTAGTCTTCTAGTGCAGGCGGAGCGGAGAGGTCGAGTGGGGGTGTAGGGAGAGATGAGGGTCTGGAGGTAGCTGGGTGCAGACTGGTCAAGGCATCTGTAGGCTAGTACAAGAGTCTTGAACTGGATGCGAGCGGTGATCGGGAGCCAGTGGAGCGAGCGGAGTAGTGGAGTAGCGTGGGCGAAGCGAGGCAGAGAGAACACTAGGCGGGCAGCAGAGTTCTGGATGAGCTGGAGCGGACGGGTGGCGGACGCAGGGAGGCCAGCCAGGAGGGAGTTGCAGTAGTCTAGGCGGGAGAGTACCAGGGCCTGGACCAGGAGCTGGGTAGCATAGTTGGTGAGGAAGGGTCGGATTCTTCGGATGTTGCTCAGGAAGAATCGGCAAGTGCGTGCCAGAGTGGAGATGTGCTGGGAATAAGAGAGGCAGGGGTCCAGGGTGACTCCAAGGTTCTTAGCTGAGGAAGAGGGAGAGAGTGTGGTAGATTCCAGAGGAACAGAGATGGAGAGATCAGAGGAGGGGGAGGAGGAGGGAAAGAAAAGGAGGTCAGATTTAGAGAGGTTGAGTTTGAGGTGATGCGAGTGCATCCAGGAGGAAATAGCAGACAGACAGGTAGAGATACGGGAGATACTTGAAGCAGGAGCTAGCCTATCTGCCTCAGTCCCTGGTTCCTGTAGACTGATCACTATTTATATGCACACCCTAGATGGGTTCCACCTCACTTTGCAAGGGGACTGGCACAACTGCTAACTGCTCTATTGACAATACTTTTACACACTTCAAAGGGGATCACACCACTGCAGGAGGCTGTGTGGAGACCAATCCAAATGCAAACCACCCTCCCTGAGAAGTTACAAATTGCAAATCACCTTAATATTCAAATAACCACACTACCTGGTTTAAAATCACATACACACACTCCTCCCTAAATTGAAACACCAACTAATAAAAATAATACTTAAATAGTTAATTACAAATTAGTAGGAGCAGGACCAGTTACCTATCTTGCCTCAGATTTCTGGTTGCCTGTAGACTCCCACAGCTAGACTCCCGGCTCTTTTGTTGAGGCTCTTCGGTTGGCTGGCGCGTCTGGCTGGCGCTAAAATAGGCTGCTTAATATATATTAAAAAAACAACTGCGTGGAAACCAATCAGATAGCAAAACAACTTCTATTCAATTAAACCACTCACCTGGTACTAATCACACACACCAACTCAGCTAATTCAAACACCACCTTACAGAGTTACCAAATGTAGTTAATTAAAGATTACTTGAAGCAGGAGCTAGCCTATCTGCCTCAGTCGATATATATCATGCGGTCAGTTTCAGACACTGTAGATGACAGAAATAAAACAACGTGGTTATATTACAAACACTGTTCCGTGTCCATTCCTACAATATAACATCGACTGCAGTAGCTATTAAACACTCTCACTAACAAATTTGTTAAATCTGTGACAGTATTGAAAGAAAACCTTCCCGTAGAAGAAGCCAAAAACCCAAGCAAACCTGAACCACCAAAGAAAAGAATTCAAACAATGCTGATGTAGTGAAGGAAGCTTGTAACATTATGATTCTGCAGGCAAAAAAATGCTTTGACAAAGTAAATCACTTGATGTCATTTGATCTTATTGATTCAGAACGCAATTTAATGTGAATTTTCCCCAAAGAACATCTGGACATGGCAGTGAAGTGTTACCCAATGCTATGCAAAGAAAAACTAGAACGGTTTTGTACAGCAGTGCAGAATTTGAAAGTGTAAAAACAGTGTCGACATTGCTTAAAGTACTAGAGGAGAACAACCTTCTGGGCACTTTTTCAGAAACCTTTCAACTGATGGAGATCGTCCTTACTTCCCCAGTAGCAACAGCAGAATCAGAGAGATGTTTCAGGACATTGAAACGTATAAAGACTTTCCTGCACAATACAATCACCCAAAACAGACTTAACACACTTGTCGTACTGTCGATCGAAAAGGAGCTTATCCGCAGTATTCATGACTTTAACCATCAGGTCATAGGCTTCTCAAAAAAAAAAACCTGAAGAGTCCGGTTTCTCTACAAATAAGGTAGGCTTTCATTTAATATGCGTACAATGTTATTATGTAAAACACGCCTTTTAATTTAGCTCAATATTACTAAATTATGAAATGCATCCATCAACAGTCCAAAGCTCCCTTGACCATTGTTCCATAATCCAATTTCTGTGTTGTTGTGCATATTTTAGCCTTTTAGTCTTGTTCCCCTTTTTTAATAGAGGTATTCTTACTGCAACACATCCTTTAAGTCATGATTTCAAGAGTGACCTTCGTACTTTTGATTTGATGGACAACAACACCTGTGCCTTCTGCCAGTTCTGTTGTCAATTCAACGTGTGTCTTCTTTCTATTCCTTAAGCACATTATCTTCAAGTATTGCTCATCCTTGTTAGACAGCTTTTTGGGTCTTCCAGTCCTGGGTTTGTCAATTACAGATGATGTTTCTCTGTACTTGTTGATTATGCTTCGGTTACCACACCTTGAAAATCGAATGATGCGAGTCAACGTTGTCAGAATAGTAGAATACACTAGTGGAGGTTTGAGTAAATTGTTGATGCGCATAATGCATCAGAGTAGAAAAATGCAACATGTCTAAGATTTTTGCACAGAAGTGTATATATACAGTTGTCCCGCATTATACCACCCCCCTTTATAACGCCACCCTTGCATACCGCCAGCTATTCTCTCTGAACAAATGTCACCAATATAAAAACAGTGCTAAGCCAAGCAAACATAAATATAAGCATTGTAGTTTCCCTCATTGTAGCGCCAGCAAAATAATCATGGTCAAATAAAACAACAAAGTTATGCACTTAACCTTTTGATCGATTTGTTTAACCTGAAAAAGGCTTGATGCAGTCTAAAATAAGTGACTTTTATAAACCACAATAAATGTTTTTTTTTTAAAAAAAAAGTACAGTAAGAGGTGTCTCTGTTTACGTGCAAGTTTTAAACTAAAGCATCAGTTTTGTAGACAGCAGAATACTTTTTTTTTTTTTAACTGCTTAAAAAAGAATGCTGTTGAGTTTAAATTGCTTTGTGAAATAAATAGATGGCATCGTTCAATGGGGGATAGCATTCAGCAGGCTTACAGTCGTGCCACAAACAGTAAAGTTCAAATGACAGTACAGTAAAAAAAAAAAAAAAAAAAAAAAAAGGACGCTTTTTTATTTTTATGGAATTGTTGTTTGGGTGATTTGAAATTACATTTTTTATTTATTTATTTATTTTATAAACTGTTCCTCAAAAGTAACCATGTATATTTCATACAGATGGGAAAAGGTGATAAAACGTCACTAGTAAACCTACTGTTGTGTTAAGAACTAATACTGCAGTTTAAAAAAAAAAAAAGGTTGAATGTTTTATTAAAATGGCCTGGAGATCGCTTATTGCCCGTTTTTGCCCATGACCCTTACCTGGCGGTATAAAGAGGGTTGACTGTGTATATATATATATATATATATATATATATATATATATATATATATATATATATATATAATATAGTGAAAAAGTCATTTTTCACTATATATATATATATATATAATCTTTCATATAGGTGCTGACCCATCGATACCAAACTGTCTTAATGTTTCTTCCTCGTTTAAAACTAAATCTAGGAGACATGTCAACCCCTAAGTGTTCACACCAGTGCCCCTGCTGAAAAACCTTGGGATCGATGAAAAACCTTAACCTAGACCACTAGTTTTTTTTTTGTTTTTTTTTGTTTTTTTTTTTATAAGGGGGGGGGGGGGGGTTGCACATGGCTGACAGCTACGCCACTGACCTAGACTCACAGCAGGAGTGACGCAAACAACACAAATAAAGCACGAGTAAATAAAAAAAACTGTAGCTAGTCATGAAAAGAAAATACTGTCCGCTTTTGTTCCTTTTGTGGAGACAAAATAAAATAAATAAAACAAAGAAGTTTGGGTACACCACACTAAAAAAATGACATTTAACAGTGAATGTTTATGTGTGATCTAATTTAACATGTAAATTATTCAAAAAGAATACATCTACACATTTCTTTGTAAATACTGAGAATTTGTTTAATATAATATACTTTTTAATAAAACAAAGAAGCGTCATTTTACAGAAATACGAAACCAGCGTGTGGCGCGCCTCGTCACTGACCAAAATTAAGGTGAAATAAAGAGAGATAGATATACTATAAATTTCCATTTGTTCTGCTATTTCTTACCATATGGTGTCTTTCTTTTTATTGTCTTTATACCCACTGATACTGGCATCATAAAGAACATTATATTTTTTGACTTTAATAATTAAATTCTCATTGATGTCCATTTCTCTTTTATTTCTGTGGTAATTTCTGCGTGAACGAGACAGTGACAGTCTGACAGCCTCTCCTTCGACTCTCTCCGAGGAATGACGTTTTGTGTACAGAAACATAGAAGGCTCCCGCAGACAAACCGTCAGTTTCAGACAACAAGGCACTTCTGTCTTTGGTGTAAGGGGGGAGTTTGCGTAGCAGCTACAGGAATATAGAATGGTAATGTACACCTCTTCATGGTGACCCTCCCCCACTCCCCAAAAATGAAATAATACGCTTGGACAGTTGTATTGGATTTACCGCTGTATCATGTATAAAGGGTTTCGCAGCATCGCAAACAATAACGTGCACAAACGTAAAAATCCATTGCACGCCGTGAGACTCTCGGAATTGTGAAAAGCCGTGAGTTTCACAGGTAAACCTTGAGACTTGACATCCATGGACTTGTTAGTGAACGAAGTTGTGCATCACATTGTAATACCTTCCAATGTTTATAAACATTTTTTTTTATATATAATATCATTAGAGGCAGGATTGTATTCTGTTACAAAAGCCACTGTTGTCTTCAGTCTTAGTCTTAATTTGAGTTTTTTCCAATAAATCATTACAAGTTTTAGTTTCTGTTTTTTTTTTTTAAAGGCTGCATCGATTAGCTGTTTATTATAACCTCTGTTCTGAAACCATATTCCTATTTCTTTTGCTTCATCATTAAAACCAGATTTGTCACTAAATATTATTTTTAATAGCAGAAACTGCCCATATGGTATATTATTAGTCATGTGTTTGACATGAAAACTGTCTGCACCTCAAATTGGATTTCTGTCAGTTATCTTACGAAAAATAGACGTGTTGAAATGTCCTTCATTATCAATAGAGATAAGCAAGTCCACAAAATAAATTTTGCTCTTGTTATACTCCATAGTAAATTTTAAATTGGAATTCGTATTGTTGATATATTCTTTAAACAATATGAAATCTGCTTCAGAACCAGTCCATAAAACTAATATGTCATCGATATAACGTTTCGAAAAAGTGACATTGTAAAAGGTGGTTAGAGGCAAGATTGTCAGTATATACAGTAATTTTTCCCCAATAGCTCATAAAGATAAGCATAATTAGGTGCAAATGCTGAACCAATGGTGGTACCTTTAATTTGTAAGTAATATTTATCTTTAAAAAGAAAATAAAAGTTAATATATAATTAGTAAATTCTAATAAAAAGTTGCCAGGAAATAGGGCTGTTGGAAAAATAAAAAAGTAATGCCTCAACACCATCTTTATGTGGAATATTGGTATACAAGCTCTCTACATCAAAGGAAACCAAAAAAGCACCCAAAGGTGCAGTGTAGCAAGAAAGTAGCGTGATTACATCACCTGTATCTGCCAAAAAAGATGGCAAGTTTTTAGCAATCCACAAATTTACTCAACGGTTCTGAAATAGAATTAATATTGATTCTGAGTAATCATTTCTATCTCTATATTTAAGATACAATCTATTTCTTCTCTGAATCCAACTAGCGGATCATTACTGAAAAGTCTATAAAACTATGTTCTTAAAGTTTCAGCAACATAATCATCACTATTCTGGATTATAATTGAACCACCTTTATCATCAGGTTTAATTGTAATATTAGTGTTATCATGAAGTTCTTTGATCACTTTTTTTCTGATAAACTTAAATTAAAGTGTTTAGGCTTTGAGCATTCAGAAATAATTTTCTCAATATCACATTCCACTAATTTACTAAAAGTATTAATAGTGGGATTCAGTACACCAATAGGAAACATTTCATTTTTTTTAGATTTGTCAATAGGTGCAGGAATAGCTTGTGTATAAGTTTGAGTAGAAAAATTACATTTTAAATGCAATTGTCTGAAAAACTTGTAACAGTCAAGTTTAAGATTATTCATGGTTACATTGGATAACCCTTTGTTCAGTATATTTAATTGTTGTGTAGTCAATACGTGATTAGAAAGATTGATTACCGGCACTTCTGGCTTCTAGTTACAATCCTCGGACGCATCGGTCTGTTGTAATTGCGGTCTTGTTCTCTTTCCGCATCTTGTTTTCCTGTTCTTCGATGTTGGAAGTTCATATTTCTAAAAAAGCGCTCGGTCTTTGTGTTGAAGAAGATCCACTAGATTGGTCCGAGTGGTCTGAATCAAATTTCACTAGTTGTAGCTGTATGTTGATGTAACGAGTATTAATACTCGTTTGTATGTATTTCACCCAAATCCTTCCGTTAGTTTTTTATTTTTTACGTATCCGTGGAGAGTATCGATTGCTCTGTGGTGTATTGCTCTGGCCTGCGGGACAATCCAGTCAGCAGCGCGCGGTTTTTACTCCTCAGTCTGACTTTGGCTCTACTGAGGAGAGGTGTGCACTGCGTGCAACATAGAGAAGCTCATCACCATTCATTCCATTGTATTCACTGCATTTATTTCATCTAATTCAGAATAAAAGACCAGAAACCGGCAACCAGTGTCCAGAGTCCTGTTCATTATCCATACACCAGAACACAACGCAGAATCGTAGTCAGACGGGCTACATTGGTGCCGTGACCCGGATCCCTTCGTCGTCGACCAGATCAACATCAGCCGTCATCATCGATTGGATCAACACCAGCTTGGTCACCGGGGGTTGCTACAGTATTTACAGAACGGTATCTTAGTTTTTTTTAAGTGAAGGACATTGAGACATTGTGTTGTATGTTTTTATTCATTCTCATTCTGAGAAGTTTACACATTTCCATTGGTTTTATATATTTACTTGAGTATTTCATTATCAGTAAGAATGACTTCCGTCATTAGAGAAGGGGATAATGTTTCTGCAGATACTGATGAGCTTGAATTTGGTTCTGGGAGGGGGAGGTTTTTCAGAGAATTACCTCAATCTCCAGCTAGAGCTGTAGGTTTTGCAAACTTACCTCAACCTCCAGCTAAAGCTACAGGTTTTGCAGGCTCACCTGCATTGTGCTCCACACGCATACTTAGAGACACACTCTCACCCAGTCAGGACATGACCAATCCAGAGATAGGTGATCTCATCACACAGATAGCTCAACAAATAGGCCAGTCCATCTCTGCTCAGTTACAGAGGGATAATAAGGGAAGGGAGGGTAGAAGCACACAGGCTCAGAGCATAGGTGCAGACCAGCCACTCACTGACTCACCCTTACTCAACCTGACTGGTGTAAAGCTAGTTATGCAGTCAGATGTGAAGGAGCCCCCCTGTTTCAGAGGAGATGGGTCTGACAAACACTCAGTTCACGAGTGGGAAGAGCTCATGGAAGTGTACTTAAGGAAGAGAGGTGTTCCAGTGCAAGAGCAGTCACAAGAGATAATATCCAGACTAATGGGGAAGGCCAAAGATATAATAAAGATAACACTCCGCAGTAACCCATCATTGAAGCCTAATGAGAACCCCAAGGTAATCACAGATATACTGAAACAGCATTTCAGTGAGATGACATATTCATCCATGCCCCTTGCTGATTTCTACAGTACCTTACCAGTTGCAGGAGAAAATGCCATGGACTATTGGATCCGTTTGAATAAGGCGGTTGATGTGGCAGACGAGGGCTTGAAGAGGCAGGGCGAGAGCATCGGGGACCCCAGCCGCGCGGTGACAAGGATGTTTGTCAAGCATTGCCCGGACCCCGCACTCGCTGCAGTGATGAAGTTTAAAACAGCTGACAAGTGGATGGCAAGTGAGATACAGGAGCATTTAGATGAGTACCAGACGAAAATGAAAGCACAGCTACTGACCAGACCGAGACGTTCTGCCAACGTGAAGCATGTGACAGCCCATGTCCAGACGTCTGAAGATGTGATGACTTCTAGCTGTCCAGTGGTGCCCCCTGTCCAGACTGAGGTAATGGTCTCTTCTCCTGCTCAGGCTGATAGCTGCATGCAAACTCTGGTCAGTCTTCTCGATCGTGTGCTGGCGCAAAACAAGCAAACGGACAGAGCACAGCGGTCAACCCACCTGAAGCGTTGCAAGGTTTGTAAAGCTACAAATCATACTACTCTCTCACATTGTAGGCAGGAGGGCCTGTGTCTGTCATGCTTTGAGCACGGTCACTGGAAGAGAGATTGCCCAAAGAGTGAGCCCAGACACAATCAGCAAACCACCCCTACACCCCCAGCAGCACAGCCGTTAAACTAACGGGCCCGCATATCGAGAGGGGACGTGTGGGCGAAGAAAAGAAACAAACCCTCGAGTGGGAAGATGAAGATCTGGAACGGCAGTATGTGAACGCATGCACTGCAGTACCGGCAGGTGTTCAGGTAGTGGTGCAGAATACACAGAAAGTACAGCCGTTCAGTGAATTATTTTATGCTCCAGTCATTGTAAACAGTCAGTTCCAGTTGAAGGGAATGCTGGATTCAGGTTCTATGGCCTGTACCTTTAGTGAGGCCGCAGAGCAGAAAATGTTACAAGAGAAAGTTCTTTCCGAAGAGAAACCGTTGACAGAACCAGTCATTCTAGTTGGTTGTGGAGGGCAAAAAGCACAACCAAAGTGCATGTACGAGGTCGAGTTGAAAGTGTATGGAGTGAGCTGCATCGTTCCTGTTCTCGTGGTGTCAGGCCAACACGACGACCTCATTCTTGGCACGAATGTTATAAAGCACATCATGCACCAGATGAAGAGCAGAGATGATTATTGGAGGCTCATATCCCATGGCAGTCCTCAGTCATCTCCAGAATGTGAACATTTCCTTGATATGATGACAAGTCTCACTTGTTGGAGGGGTGGAGAGATGCCCAGCAAAATCGGCACAGTGAAGCTTACTCAGGCGGTCACTCTACTCTCTGAGCAGGAACATTTAGTATGGGGAAGACTACCCAGCAATGTTCCTATGTCGCCTGGAAGCACCATCGTGATTGAACCTACCACATCAAAGTCCATGCCACGGAACATCATGGTGGGCAGAGTAGTCATATCCATGTGGGGCGACCGATGGGTCCCCATGAAGATAACCAATCTATCAGACAAACCTATCACGTTGAAGAGGAACTGCAAGCTGGCGGATGTGTCTCCCTGTCTAGCTGTGGAGGATTTTACAGTTTTTCAAGGCTCCAGCCAAAGGGAGAAGATCACCCCAGAGAAACAGTCCATCGTGACCGACTCCACAAACCTGAAACAAAGTAGGGTTAGGTGGTGTTGACATTGAGTCCTGTGAGGCTAGTCAGTTAGCAAAGCAAGAGCTAGTCCAGATACTAGTAAACTACAATGATGTGTTCTCTAAGCATGCCTTGGATTGTGGTGAGACTAAAGGTTTTGTGCATCGTATCCGGCTTACCGACGAACGTCCGTTCCGCCTCCCATACAGACGAGTACCACCAGCTCACTACCTGAAGCTACGGCAAGTTCTGACAGAGATGGAGGAACAGGAGATAATCAGAAAATCAATGAGTGAATATGCCTCCCCTCTAGTGATGGTGTGGAAAAAGGACGGGGGTCTTCGGGTATGTACAGATTTCAGATGGCTCAATGCGAGAACGCTCAAAGACGCACATCCACTCCCACATCAGTCCGATTGCTTGGCTGCTTTAGGGGGCAACACGTACTTCAGCACCATGGACCTGACGTCCGGTTTCTACAATGTGCCCATGAGAGAAGAGGACAAAAAATACACCGCTTTCACGACGCCGATGGGCTTATATGAATATAATCGCATGCCACAGGGATTATGCAACAGTCCAGCTTCATTCATGCGAATGATGTTGAGCATATTCGGAGACTTAAACTTCAGCAGCTTGTTGTGCTATCTGGACGACCTTCTAGTGTTCGCTCCAACAGAAAGGGAAGCCTTGGATAGGCTGGAAGTTGTGTTCCAGAGGCTGCGGCACCACAACCTCAAATTAAGTCCGAAAAAATGTCATCTACTGCGGGCGTCTGTGAAATTCCTGGGTCACATTATTGATGGCAATGGAGTAGCTGTGGACCCAGCAAAAGTGGATGTGATCTCCAACATGTCAAAGTCAGACTTAATGGAAGAAGATGGCTGCACTCCCTCAGTGCGAAGGGTCAAGTCCTTCTTAGGGATGATATTTTATTATCAACACTTCATCCCCAACTGCTCTTCCATTGCCAAGCCACTCTTTGCTCTCACTGCGGGTCAGAAGAGGGGAAAAGAGAAGACGGTAAAACACTCAGGTGCCTTCAGGAAACTGACACCCTCAGACTGGACCACAGAATGTGACTCTGCCTTTCTTAGCCTGAAAGAGAAGCTGTTGCACTGTGTGGTTCTTGCACATCCTGATTTCTCAAGGCCACTGATCCTGTCAACCGATGCCTCGCTGGACGGGCTTGGCGCTGTTTTATCGCAGATACCAGCTGGCGAAGACAAAGCACGCCCCATCGCTTTTGCAAGCAAAACTCTGAGTGGTTCACAGAAACGATACCCAGCTCACAGACTTGAATTTTTAGCATTAAAATGGAGTGTTTGTGAAAAGTTCAGCCATTGGCTCAAGGGGCATTCTTTCACAGTGTGGACAGACAACAATCCACTTACCTACATAATGACAAAACCAAAACTCGATGCTTGTGAGCAGCGCTGGGTGGCTAAACTCGCTCCCTACTCATTCGACCTGAAACACATTGCAGGAAGCAAGAACATTGTAGCTGATGCGCTCAGTCGGGATCCATTTGCCAAATCAGTCAGTCACAGACTCCTCAATGAGCAGTACCACAGCCTACTTGCTGAAGCTGATGCAGTGAGAGACGCCTTCCGTATGAAGGTCCAGTGTCACCGGGCCAAAAAGCAAGCTCCATCAGTGACAGTGAATCCGCCAGACTATCCTCCACGCTCCTGCAGTGCTGCAGCAGTTAAAGCAGTCCTTGAGTCTCAAGACAAATGGGATATGGCAACAGAATCTAGAGCAGCACAGCTTGTCCAGTCGCTCCAGCAGCTCGCACCGCCAGGACAAGATCCTCTTCCTGTGTTCTCTCTGGAGGAGCTCCAAAGGAGTCAAGAACTTGACCCCACCATTTCCAAGGTCATTCCCTTTGTGAACCGCAAAAGACGTCCTTCAAGGCGAGAGAGGAATGGATTTGATTCAGGAGCCTTAGTACTCAACAAGCAGTGGGAGAGACTGAAAGTCCAAAATGGAGTACTTTACAGAGTGACTAAGGACCCCTTGAGCAAACAGAAAAGACACCAGTATGTACTGCCACAAAGTCTGAAGGAGAAAGCATTGAATGGCATACATGATCTCGCTGGCCATCAAGGACAGGGAAGAACACTTCACTTGGCCAGACAGCGCTTCTTCTGGCCCAAGATGGAGCAAGATGTCAAAGAATATGTCAAGTGTTGTCAGCGATGTATCCTGGCCAAGACACCGGAACCTTCTGCTCGAGCCCCGCTTGAAAGTATTAGGACTTCCGCTCCTATGGAGTTGGTGTGTATTGACTTCTGGTGCGCTGAAGATAGCAAGCAGCGTTCAGTGGATGTACTGGTCTTAACGGATCACTTAACGAAATTGGCCCGCGCCTTTCCTTGTTCAAACCAAACAGCAAAGCAAGTTGCCAGAAAGTTATGGGACAACGTATTTTGTGTATATGGATTTGCTGAACGGATTCACACAGATCAAGGCGCCAACTTCGAGAGTGAGCTCATCGTGGAATTGCTCAAGCTTTCAGGAGTCACCAAGTCACACACTACGGCATATCACCCCATGGGGAACGGAGGGACTGAAAGGTTCAACAGAACGCTCGGCAATATGCTCCGTTCACTCCCATTGAGAGCAAAGCAACAGTGGCCTCAACAAATACAAACCTTGACGTTCGCATACAATGCAACAGTACATGAGACGACAGGTTACGCTCCATTCCACCTCATGTTTGGTCGTGTTCCAAGACTTCCGGTAGATGTGATGTTTAAGCAAGTTTTGAGAGATCCTGTGGTTGTTGACCACAGCAGCTATGTAAAGACCCTAATGTCCCATCTCCATGAAGCTGCGAACATTGCTCAGCAGCATACTGTAAAAGAACAACAAAAACAAGCCAGAGGTTACAACAGAAAGGTCAAAGGTACTTACCTGAACAAGGGGGACCGGGTTCTTCTTGCAAACAAGAGAGAACGAGGAAAAAGAAAACTTGCAGACAAATGGGAAGGAACCGTGTACACAGTTATCGACAGAAATCCACAGACACACATATACAAACTGACGGATGGACAAGGGAACACCAAGGTGGTCCATAGGAACCTCATTTTGGACATCAGTTTCTTACCTGTCAAGTTGCCTGAGGACAGTGATTCTTGCGAATCTCAGTTGGCTGATGTCAGAGATTCAGAGTGCGAGTCTGTGGATCCCATTGACTCTCTGGAAGAGGAAAACTCTGAGGAAAGAACCAGTTCATGGATACTGAATGGACCAACTGACACTGTAAGCCAGGAGTCTTTGGATGAAGAGGAGTCGTTTGGAATGCTGACAGAGCCAGACCAGTCAAGTCAGAACACTGCACAGCCCAGTCGCAGAGACAATTTAGACGAAGACTGTCGAGCTCAGGGGCCTAGTGCAAACGAGACTAACGCTGACCCGCTTGCTGACTGTGACAGCCTAGCTGTTGCCCTTGACTCAGACCCGTCAGACATTCCTGACACAGATCTACCAGTTGTTGTAGCTAATGACCAAGATGTACTTAGACAAGAGTCAGGGAACACACCAGGTGTAGTCAGAACACGTGTAGGCAGAGTAGTAAAGTCAGTTAACCGCCTTATAGAAACGATGGGTCAGAGACCATTCACTATGCAGGGTTTTGCAAACACACTTAGTAAGAAATCCCAGTCACTGCTTACACTATTTTGAGGGGTTTCCTAAGGTGTATGCTATGTTTTTGGTTTAATGTATATCCTGTCGGGTATACGAACAGGATTTTGGTGAAATTCAGGGGGGGTGAATGTAACGAGTATTAATACTCGTTTGTATGTATTTCACCCAAATCCTTCCGTTAGTTTTTTATTTTTTATGTATCCGTGGAGAGTATCGATTGCTCTGTGGTGTATTGCTCTGGCCTGCGGGACAATCCAGTCAGCAGCGCACGGTTTTTACTCCTCAGTCTGTCTTTGGCTCTACTGAGGAGAGGTATGTGTTTGCGTATGCGCCAATGTACATATAATATAAACGTTTAGAACAAGTGAAACTTTATGTAAATATGTTAGAATGTATTCCAGCATTGTTGTGTTGCTAACGAATTGATTGTGATGAAATAGTAATTTGTTAAGAGTTTTCTTTACCGAGTGTTGCAATGTTAGGCTAGCTAGTTTCAGTACATGCTAGCAGGGTGTCTGTAGCTTCCCACGTGTAAGCACTCGCTCACTTTACTTTTCCTCATGTCAGGTGTGCACTGCGTGCAACATAGAGAAGCTCATCACCATTCATTCCATTGTATTCACTGCATTTATTTCATCTAATTCAGGTATGTTAATCTACAGTTGTATTGTTGTATATTGCATTTATTTGGCTGAGTTGCCATTATTTACAATATAGCCGGTGGTCTTTTAATGTAATGTGTTTGATACAAAAATGTATTTATTTTTATAATCTAGTACTTTTATCTGAACAATTTATTTTATTTATAAATATATTATTATTTCTTATTGATTTATTAGGGGCAATTCCTTTTGTCATAGTTTCCTTTTAAAATGTTAAATCTTTGCAGCAGGAATATATATTTTTCTATACACTGTAAGAATGTTATTAGTTTTAAGTAATGGTCAATGAAGTAGCTGTATTATTGTATTATCAATTGAATCCAGCTCAGTCTGTCTTTGGCTCTACTGAGGAGAGGTGTGCACTGCGTGCAACATAGAGAAGCTCATCACCATTCATTCCATTGTATTCACTGCATTTATTTCATCTAATTCAGAATAAAAGACCAGAAACCGGCAACCAGTGTCCAGAGTCCTGTTCATTATCCATACACCAGAACACAACGCAGAATCGTAGTCAGACGGGCTACATTGACGTACAAAAGGTTGTTTACTTCAGTATGTTTTCTGCCAGCTGTAGATAGATCCAACTCTGTAGTCTTCTGAATCTCATTCGAACTTTTTAATTTGATACGATCTTAGTTCATTTTCAAACTTCCGTATACTTTCCATTGTTTACTGTTCAGGCGCGGCAGCATGAACGCTGTGGGGGGGCATCCACTTTTTAAGGGCGGGCTCATTTTGGAAAAACAAATCAATTAGCTTGTATTCTCTACTATTTTTAAATAGACATTTTATTATTATTATTATTATTATTATTATTATTATTATTATTATTATTATTGTCCTTTGCTGCACTTTAATTTGATTTGATTAATGGTTTCTCATAGATTTTTTATTTTTATTTAAGCGATAGTGCCCGTCGATGATGGCTCTACATGTGATAGTTGACCGTGACGGGAGCTATGCGTCCCGAGCCCAAGGCGAGGGCACTAACGAAAGTCAAGGTCAACTATCACATGGTAGAGCCATCATCGAGAGGGCACTATCTCTATTAGAAAATTATTTTACCATTGTTTTCTTTAAAAAAAAACAAAAAAAAAAACACCTAAATTTACCTTGAACTTTCCGCTGAGTAAAGACGTTCTAAGAAAATAATCCCGAAAATTTTAACATTTTTTTAAAATAAAAAACAAGGATGACATACATATAAAGAGAAAAACGATGCATTTGTAATTAGTAAGTCGATTTAATTTTTTTATTAACTTATAAACCCCTATTTATAATCTGGACATTGCCTAAGGAATGAATGGAGCAATTACTGGACAGTCTGTGTACGATGGAGTCTGAACTACCAATACAATCTGTCATTAAATACACACTCTAAAATGCCTCCTAACTCAACATGTTCCTACCTTCAGCCAAAACCTTTCTCTCTTGAATCTACATATTAATTGAGCAATATAACTGAACTGTCCGTGTCTTGCTTTGTTGTTGTTGAAAGATGCTGTGTCAGAATCACTTGTAGTCATTTTTTGTTGTAGTGTATCCTTATATATATATATATACACACACACACACACACACTAAATGATCGTTTGGGGTATACATTTTATATTCACAGCAAGAGGATGCCTCAATATCTTTTTAGATAGAACCTTGAGCTAAACTATACTAAAAATCGAAACTAGTCCCAGTAAGCATGTTATTCCACACTAGGTGTACCCTTGAGCAAGGTACTTTACCTAGATTGCTCCAGTAAAAACCCAACTGTATAAATGGGTAATTGTATGTAAAAATAATGTATAAATAATAATGTAATTGTATGTAAAAATAATGTGATATCTAGTAACAATTGTAATTCGCCCTGGATAAGGGCGTCTGATAAGAAATAAATAATAATAATAATAATAATAATAATATTATATATATATATATATATATATATATATATATATATATATATATATATATATATATATATATACAGTATATTAGTGAGATATAGCCAGAATATTAAAGTTTAAAGTTTATTTATTTATATAGAGCCTTTCACACAGTGTCCCAAAGCGCTTTACAATGCAATAAAATCAACAACAAGAATACAGTCAAATTAAGTACAGAAAATATTGTAAGATTGAGAGAAAAATAACATTTATTACAATTCAATAATTAAAAGCAACAAAAATACAGTGAAAGAAAAACATACAATACAATTAATAAAAAGAGAGGAGTAAAATTACAATATCAATAGATGGATACATAAAATCAGGATTTAAAAGCTAATAAAAAAATGAGTTTTTAACCTTGACTTAAAAACATTAAGTGACTCTTCTATTATTCCACAGTCTTGGTGTGTTATAACTGAAAGCTTTTTCACCCTTTCTCTTTGTCTTTGGAATAGCAAGAAGTCCAGAATCGGCTGACCTTGGAGCACGGATAGGTACATATGGGGACAGGAGCTCTTTTAAATAATCAGAAGCCAGACCATGGAGCGCCTTATAAGTCAGCAGCAAAATCTTAAAATCAATTCTACAATGTATTGGAAGCCAATGAATTGCAGCCAATACCAGAGTTACGCAGTCACTTTTCTTTGTTCTACTTAGCACCTTAGCAGCTGCATTTTGAACGAGCTGCAAAATGGAATAAGGCATGATTTGGTAGCCCAGATAACAGAGCATTGCATATTAATCATTCAAAATACTGAAATATTAACTTTTTCAGGTTAATATTTTATTTTACATGTACATAATGGAGACTGCATGAACATTTATCACAGTTCCTTCAATTACAATATTCCAAAGGAGTTTTCCACTGTAAAAATACTGCAGTACAGATTTCTTGACAAAACACTGCAGTACAGATTAAAACTGACAAAAAGAGACCATCAGATGAAATTAACTCAATAATGAAAAATATAATAGTACCATCTGGCCTTATATTAAGATTAGATTACTTTTACTTTGTTTATAATTTTTTCAACATCTATCACACTGACAATTTGAAGCTGCAGAATAATATTATTAATGTTGATTGTCTTTAATACAGAATTGATGTTGTACATTTTATGCAAGAATAACAGGAACAGTCATGATAAACAATTGTGTTGTTTTCTCTTCATTTGTCACCTTATGTCGCACAGTGAGAGAGGCTAGGGGGTGGTAAGAAGCAAGCAATATTAGTTCTATGTCCTGCAGAGCATGTTGGAGAGCACCATAATAGATACTTATTATGAAAGACAAATGGCAAACCCTTGTCAGGAGGCTGTGTGGTCCAGTGGTTAAAGAAAAGGTCCTGTAACCAGGAGGTCCCCGGTTCAAATCCCACCTCAGCCACTGCCTCATTGTGTGACGCTGAGCAAGTCACTTAACCTCCTTGTGCTCCGTCTTTCGGGTGAGACGTAATTGTAAGTAAGTCTGCAGCTGATGCATAGTTCACCCACCCTAGTCTTTGTAAGTAGCCTTGGATGAAGGTGTCTGCTAAATAAACTAATAATAATAATAATAATAATAATAATAATAGAAGAATGAAACCATGACTTAGGCAGGACTAGCAAAACGTGATTATTATCAAGCCATTGAATGGAAAGTTATCAAGGAAAATCATCCCATTTATATGGGCCAGTAGGGACCTTTTACCCATTAAAATGTGTAGTAGGGCATTACCAGTATGGATGATCAACATAGGTAATTCCATAGGCATACTTTTAGTAACAGAATACAACTATTCAAATCCCCGAACAAATGTGATCTACCCTATCCACACATCTCCCACTTTATTGCTTTTTTTTACGATTCTCCACTCAGAGTATTGCAGTTAAAAGGGGCACATTTGTCAAGTGTATTTTAAATTATTATTATTCATATGGTGTGACTGAGAAGGTTCCAATCAGCCCACTACATGATTGATATTGACTTGATAGTTGGGGGAGGGAGGGGATTTCTACTGGCCCACATAAAAGACATAATGTTCTTGATAATGTCCCATTCAACAGGTTGATTACAATCACATCGGGAGTAAAAAAGTAAAAAAAAAAATATATATATATATATATGAAATAAGGCCCAATAGGGTGTCCGTATATGTCGAATATACTGACACCTCAGGGCGTTGCAAGGCACGAGACAAAGTCAAGTGCCTCCAACCCCCGAGAAGTTCATATATTCAGCGTATACGCATGCCCTGAAGGGCCTCATTGCATTTATAATCCAGGTCAAACAGTGGATTTGAAGAAAAGAAAAAAGCATAAATCATGTTTAGGGCAAAAAATTATTAGTTTTTTTTTATTATTATTAAATATCCTTACACCAATAAAGTAGTCCCATGTATAACTTTGAACTACACACTAAATTAAGCTGAGTAAATTCATTTATTAGAACATGCAAAAGAAAGTAAATCTGTAGTTTTGATATTGTGGACAGATAGAAAAGATACACCAGATAAAGGCATGTCCCCACAAGAGATACAGTTGTAACAGGTCTTCATATCACGACCCTTTTTTCCAGTAATAATTTACATAATCCAGAAATGTTGGAATACAAAAAGGCACAGAAATTAGAGACATTACAAAGTAAAATTAAACATTTCAATAACTATGTATGTATTCACTTCACCATGACATCGCTGGGGCATTGCACAGTCCAAAGGGCATGAGGCGTGAATTGCCACAGACCCTGGCTGATGGAGAACACCGCCTTTGGCCGTGCTTCCAGGGCCAGCTTGACCTGCCATTATCCACTACGCAGGTTGATGGTGCTGAACCAACATGAGCCTGTGACCTGTGCCACGTCGATTCGGGTGAAGGGGTACGAGTCTTTCCGGGTCACCACATTGAGCTTCCTGGGGTTGTGGGACATGGTGGTGATGTCATCCTCTTCTTCCACCGCACAGCAGACCCCTCTGGTGGTCTGGCCTCACTCACCCTCCTTGAGCACAGCCCCGACTTGTTCAGTGTGGGTCAGGGCCTGATCCACAGATGTTTGCGTGGCGAGTCAGACCTGCTGGCGGAGCTGGCTTGGGGTCAGGCCATAAACAAACGCCTCCATGGTCAGGTCCGTTCCAGATACAAGACATCGGCTGCGAGGACCCTCAGCTTTAATTCAGCCACCCTCTTGTGAATGCCCAGGCACTGGCGCAGACTGGCGGCAGGCTCCACCCGAACCGGTTGCCAAGCGCTGCTGACATAGCGTTGAAGTCACGTTGGCTCGCCGAGGTCCAACAGTACTTGCAGGGCTTTTCCCTCAAGTGCCGCTGCCAGTTGTCCTGCTTTTTCCACTGTGCTCCAGCTGTTCCCCCAGGCCGCTATGCAGAACTTCGCCTGGTAAGCCTCCCGAAGTGGCCAGCCTTAATGCAGTTACCAGTGTGTCTCATTGCTATCTGTGGAGAAAGAATGTAAGAAGCCCCTGATTCGTTCTGCAATGTGCTGGCACCGTTATGGGTTATTTGCTCGAATGGAGAGAGGCAGACACAGAAGCTCTTAATGCAATAACAGCAATAACAACAATTAAGCAAAACAACCTTCTCAAGCAGTAATGCAACATCACAACAATAAAAGGGCAATAAAACAACAATTACTAACAATCAAATATTTACAGAATTAACATTTTCCCCCAAATAGTTCCCCCATCCCAGAATCCATTGCGCAACTAATTTACATACTACTACCAGTCCTGAGGCAACACCTCACACAGCTTCCAGCAGGCAGCGCAATGTGCAGCCAGTCCTGCACAGCCTCTGGCAGGCGATACAGTTCCAAATCCAACTGAGCATGTTTGGGATGAATTTGATAGATGCATTCATCATCACAATCCACTTTCTAGCACTGCACCAGTTGTGTGAAATATTAATTACAGATTGGGTTAAAATCCCTCTAGGCACCTCCCGGCTCTTATAAAAGTTTCTCATATTAAAAACATAGCAAAGTGTAATAAAGCACAGTGGAAGCATGGTAAAGCATATGTAAGTAGAGAGAGGTATAGTAAAACACATTAAAAAACATGGCAAACTATGGTAAATGCATAGTATAACCATGGGAAAACTGCAAAATGACTGTGCAAATTTACTTCTTCTGGTGTTTATGCCACGTCATGTCAAGGCTGTGATCATAACAAACTGACCCAACCTAATATTTGTTACAGGTCCTCATGAAGTGACCAGGCAATGTACATGCAATGGATAATTTGGGGGTATAATGTGCAGAGAACAACGAAGCTTCTTTGGCTTCTATGTATATCTTTGTTGACAAGTTTAAAATGTCTAATGATTGAGCCTTCAGCTTTGGTGCATAAAAACCCAATGTCAATCACTTTTTCAACCCTCCAGCAATAATTTTCCACTATCTCACCTTCAGTCAAATTTGTATAATATTAACTATCTTAGATCATAGATACTGTGTATGCAAATCTATTTCAGGCTAGATATTGATTGTGAAAGCCAAAAAAAATATTTTTAGAATATCACTGGAATATAACTAGTGGATGTGGGTGCAACAAACCTCTTCTTGTTACTAGGGAAGGGCTTATAACACAATTTTATGTTTGAAAATGCAGACAGTACAATGATCACACTACAATAAGTAGTGAAGCATGCAAAAACGTTTTAGACAAAAGTTTACAACTCAAAGTGACATCTTGGCTTACGCTATAGTGATGTGCATTTGAGGAGATTTTTGGAATCGGTTGTTAACCGGGTATCTGTCACTGGAACTGAGTATTTCAATTCCGATTCTGGTTCCAAAATTATTTAGAAAAACATGTCCGTATGTCAATGTGGGGGGTGGGGGAAATAATAGACTGCAAAAACTGGAGGATACATAAAATATGTTATTCAAAGGAAAAATATTTGACAGACTGTACATATAAGATATGATACATAAATGATGCAGAAATATTTAACCACATGGTATGTGCAAACAGGTCAATGTATATGTTAGGATCCCAAGATGAAATTCGACCCCCTCGGCTTGGGGTTAAATTACATTTTTAGAAAGCTTTTTTTTTTAACCCGTTAATGATGTAATAAATATATTGCAGACCTTTTTGTTCTAAGAATGTGTCAATTACAGTTATCAAATTATTTTTTCTGACAGAAATTCATGTTTTTAATAATCAGTTTTATTAAAAACATCATAGCACTCACTGGAACCGGATCCTTGATATTTGTATCCGGTTCATCGGTTTCAAAGCAGGAACCGGTTCGCACATCTCTGTTATGCTAACTGAAACAGAACAACACACCGCGGGTAATTGTTGGGACCTCTCCCTCAAAAGGTCAGAGTGCTGTCTCCATGTTTTCAGCTAACCCTTTAAATTGATTGATGGTACATTTATACACTCAAATGTCTAGATAAATGAGCATGAGGACTTTGTTTGTATCAGTGACCCAGATCAAAGGTTGTTTTTCAAAAACTGAGCAATATATCAATGTAAACTAGAAAGGTCAGACTTTATTAGAATCTACCTTTGCTGGAGATAATCAATATTCGACAATATTCAAACTATATTGTGCAACATTTCTTCTTATATTTCTGAAGCCAAAGTAGCTAAGATATTTATTATTATTATTATTATTATTATTATTATTATTATTATTATTATTTATTTCTTAGCAGATGCCCTTATCCAGGGCGACTTACAATTGTTACAAGATGTCACATTATTTTTACATACAATTACATTAATTTTTTTAACCATTATTTTTACATACAATTACCCATTTATACAGTTGGGTTTTTCACTGGAGCAATCTATGTAAAGTACCTTGCTCAAGGGTACAGCAGCAGTGTCCCCCACCTGGGACCCACAACCCTCCAGTAAAGAGTCCAGAGCCCTAACCACTACTCCACACTGCTGCAAGATACTGTGTATAGTATTATTTACCAATTTTTTCCTTTCCAACCCCCACTGTTCTTGTCATGGGCTCCCCACTTTTAACCCAAATTAATTTCAAACGTAAACAAACTTCAACAAAACAGTTTTATTTGTTGTGACAATAAAATGTATATAGACTTATGTTTAGATTGTTAAGATATGACCGAGATGCTGTGGAACAAATAATGTCATCATAATCAAGAGCAAGAAGCAAAACTTGGGGGAGCACTTTTTTGTGAACCTGCAGTGACATTTTTCTATACAACCTCAAGTCTGTAATCAAGTAATGAAATTTTTAAATAAGCAACGAGTTGGGTGCCATCTTTACTTGGCGTCCAAGATCATGTCAATCTATTGCTATTGGTTGTTAAATTATTTTCTATTAATTATTTCATTCATTTGGGTGGTAAAACAAAAGAGGGAAATGTTTTAAAACCAAGTTAATGCTGCGGACATGTTTCATCTTTTGAATCATAGCTTCAAAGTTATTTCAAAGGGGAATCAGTTAAGCTACATCCATGTCCAGTTCTTTGTTGACCAGACCATAACATTTGCAGGTGGCCTGACAGTGCTGCCCAGCACCATCCTCGCTATACACAACCAGACCAGTAATTACCTCTCCCAGTTCCTTTATGATCTGCTGCTGAATTGTGTTAAAATGTCTCATGGGCTTTATTGCTAAAATAGCATGATCAGCATGAATAAATCCTATTACAAAGAAAGGTCTTGATCTTGGTTTTAAATTATTAAAGAGAAGAAATAATTCTACTATATCAAAGCACCGGCTTAAGCAGCTGAAATAGTGGAGTCGTCGAAAGATAGCATGCATAAAGTGATTTATGTTAATAGACAAGAGTTTGCAGTTGGTCATTGATGAAATACAAATATGAATACAATTTTCACACCACCCTCAGCCCTTTTAAAACTTAAATACAAGATTGCCAACCGTCTGTAAATTTATGGACAGTCAGTAAAAAAAAAAAAAGTCACATTTTAACACTATTCATAAACTTTTAAATAACAACACACCATATGTTAGTGATTTTGGACCAAAGTAAAGGCATATTCCTACACCTGGAAGTGAAAAGTATCAAAAAAAGAATTAACAATACTGTGCTGAAATTAGTACGCATTCTTCAACCAAGTAGCCAAAGCACAGCAAGCTCGGGAGACATCATCCACCTTGCAATGCTTTTCTTACAGATTGGAAATTGGAAGCCCAGAAAAGGATTTATTTATTTTTTTCCTAGAAATGGAATTTGTGCAGTACCAAGTGATTGACTTGACAGATCTCAGTCAGGATCTGGGGGCTGATGAATACTGTCACAAAATTGCACTCTTGTCTACATCTAGCGGAGATCTACGCTTTCCGACACTTACCAAGTTTCCCATTAATGTGTTGGCTTTGTCACACTGTACTTAAAACATTAGAATAAGTTTTTTCTCAGATGAACCTTGTAAAAACAGACATAAGAAATCAACTGTCTAAAGACATTGTGGATTTAATTCTGACTATCAAGACTGCTGTTAAACTGCACCAGCTTCAGACCAACAAAGCAAACGATCCAGTCTGTAAATGTGTCCATGTATGACCATTAGAAGTAAATAAGACCTGAAGAAATGCAGGTACATAAAATAGCCTATTTTATAATGTATTTCATTGTTTGAGTTTTTTAAAATGTCAGTAAACAAAAAAAAAGTGTCAGTAAAAGAAAAAAAAAAACAGGCAACTTTAGTCTCTATGTCAGTAAAAACAGAATTGCAAGGTTGGCAATCCTGCTTAAATAACAATACTTTGGGCCATATTCATAAAGCATCTTTAAGGCTTTTTTATATATACATATATTATTTTATGTTTTTGCCACTCACATTGTTATTTTTGCCGCTGTGACAAACCCAGGATGAGCTTGCCACATACAGGACCATCTTCACTTGTTTTTTGTGTAACAGGAACAGGACTCCACAAAAGCACAGGAAGGTTTTCAACAGGACAAGCCTGTATATTTATTTTGAACTCCAAAACAAAAATAAACAAAACCAAAAACTAGGGATGGGACTGAAGCCTCAGCTGATTCGACCCCACATGAACCAATTGAAGCCAACAGTGTTACGAAGCAAAGGTTCATGTGGTTCATTTGAACCACTAGGTCATGTGACCCATGAACGGTGTTTAGCAGTAGCTGATAGGAAGGAAACATACTCTTTTTGTCAACAGTGCTCACAGTGTGATGTTTCAGTCAAGCTAAATCAATCAAGGTGCTGCGTTTTGTTTTATATTTCATAAGCATTTACATATTTTTTTCAAATTAACAACACACAAAAAAGCATTAAGTATGTACAAACAGAGCTATTTATGAATAGTATTGGTAAAAAAATTCCCTGATCTATTACAAGCGTATAAAGGATACGGAGTACACCATTTCTTTAAAAAATAGAAAACGTCAGGGATTCGAATCCACTATTTATTTATAGCTAGAGCTATACTATATGTGCCACCAAAGAATCTGTTGTAAGTATGACTCAAAATATCCTACTTATCACACCACCTTACGCACTACGGTTGCTGAAGTCCCATTAAATTACTCTTATTTCAAACGAGAGCTTGCTTTCGTTTGAACAACACTTTTATATTTCTAGATTATTTAAGAAGGTTTTATTGGTTAATTGCACGAGTGGTTGATATGTAAAATAAATATTCCAGACAATTTCGAAATAAAAGCCGAATTAACCGAGAAATTATAGATGCTGAATTAACAGAGAAAATAAATGAAATTGCATGTAAAAAATGTATGAAATGTCACTATATAACACATTGCTCTGAGCATTAGTGCAATTGGCATTTAGTAAAGTAGACTTCTCTCTGGAGACAGGGGGCTGTCTTTACTCTCAATGTATTGAGTTGTGCAGATCTACCAAGAGATGGCACTGAAGAGCATAAAGCGCTTCATGTGCTTCGGCTCAGCGAATCTTTTTCCGAAACAAATGATTCAGAGGGTTCAGTGGTTCAAGAGGCTTCACTTTTCCCATCACTACCAAAAACCTAACTCCTTCCAGGAGTACTAACTAAACTGTTGCAGGTCTAAGCTATATGGGACAGCTAAGCTGTTTCCCTGTCAAAATAACCCCCAGCATTTATTGTTTAGACGTGGATAACAAACACTGTATCTTTCCTCTCTGGTTCCAGCTCCTTAGTAGTCTCTCCTAATGGAACCCTAAGCTCTCCTTTCATAGGATGTGGCTGCTCCCAATTATCACTAATTATTCCATTAAGGAACAGCCACATTCTCACATGTTTTTGGCAGGGACAAGAATTAACCCCATCCCTGCCATCCACCACCAAAACACACACAAAACACCACAATATTTACAGGCAGAGCTCTTGCTCTGCCACAGCCCCGTATTCATAAAGCATGTATATCTTTATATATATCCAAGGCTGCCCAATCAATACAAAAATTAAACAAGTTACCCTAACAGATACAGAACATATCAGATAGTTCTAATTTCTGGTTTGATTTCTCCATTGTGTGTGAGTGAATTATTTTTTCATATGACAATTTGTATAAAGAGTTTTGAGAATCTCTGTTGTTTTGATACGCTTGCCTTTTTCATTGCATGCAACTAAATTTGCATAGCAATCTATCAATACCTATTTCAGTTAAATAATTCAATTTGTTGTCATTTTCAACTCAGTTATGAACCTACAACCCAATACAAAAATAAGTATATTTATCTCAATAAAAAAATATGATTATGAATCTACTGTACAGATGATTATAATATATTACATGTTATCAGTTCATATAAATGAATACAGTGGAAAATTGTATTTAATATTATAAATGTAATCATTTATGAATGACAATTTAATATGTATATTCATTAGTATTAAATGGTTATGTTATCTAGGTCTTTGTGAGGTTATTATCATAACATAGATTTGCCTCGTGCAAGAAAATAACTTTCTTGCAAAAATGCATCTCCTTTTTGCATGGTTATTGTATTTAAAGTTCCCCCAAATGGTTCTTTAAAAAGATGTATTAATTTAAACCAAGTACATTTCTGAGGACACTTGGAAAATAACCTTGAACATCATTACTTTGGACTAGCACTTCAGATTTTTATTTGTACTCACTTCAAATGCTTATTTAAATCACCTAAACTACAGAACAAATCCCTTAGCATTCTCGAGCACTTTGAAACACTGACCGGGTTTCCACGCAGCTTAGAAAGTCGATACTCTCTCCAGTCATTATTTATGTGATGTAGCAGCACATACCACACACGTTCCACACGCTAGAGGAAGTGCACGTCTAAAACATTGTATGACTAAATGGTGGGTAATTCGCCATTTCACACAAAAAAGTCATACAATTTACTACATTTTTTGCATGAAGTCGTACATTATGCTTAAGAGACTTCAGCTGTGAAAAATCCTGTTTGTGACATAACCATGCACAACTTTCTACTATAGTAAACAGCGTACCAAGCAATCCTTTATTATCTGAGATCTGCTGGAAGTAGCCATGGAAAGGTTCATTGACCAAATAGGAAAAAAATAAACATACAGTATGAGGGGGTTTGAGACCTCCATTCAGTATTTTACACCATTTATTCAATCTTTAAAATTATTGGCATTTGACTAAAATGACAGTGCTTTATAGTTTTTGTTTTTTTTTTTTGTTTTTTTTTTAGTCGTTGCCAATTATTTTTATTATTTTCTCCCAATTTGGAATGGCCAATTCTTTTATTATGCTCAGCTCACCGCTACCACCCCTGCGCTGACTCGGGAGGGCGAAGACGAACACACACTGTCCTCCGAAGCGTGTGCCGTCAGCTGACCCCTTTTTTTCACACTGCGGACTCACCATGCAGCCACCCAAGAGCTACAGCGTCGGAGGACAACACAGCTTACAGGCAAGCCCGCAGGCGCCCGGCCAGACTACAGGGGTCACTGGTGCGTGGTGAGCCGAGGGCACTCTGGCCGACCTAGCCCTCCCTCCCCCGGGGGGCGCTCGGCCAATTGAGCGCCGCCCCCTGGGAGCTCCCGTCCTCGGTCGGCAAAGGAATAGCCTGGACTCGAACTCGCGATGTCCAAACTATAGGGCGCATCCTGCACTCTACGCAGGGTGCTTTTACTGGATGCGCCACTCGGGAGCCCCATAGTAAATGGATGGAGACACATATGGATCACATTAGTTTACTGTAAAGCTACGTCTTAGTTGGTGCTTATCTTGGCGAGAGCCGAGTTCAAATCAGCATGAAGTTTTAACATCTACTCTCGTGTAATGGAAATCATGTGTGATTTCAGGTAAAGAAAAACAAATTGGACAAGTAGACAGAAAAAAAAACATACAAGGTAACATATTAAGCTCTTAAAAGGTTGCATTTATGAATGCCAATCCATTTTGATATGAAAATTTAGAGGCTACCTACAGTCAGTGACATTGGGTTAGACAAAAAAGCTAGTATACAGGTCTGGAAAAATAGCTAGTGGCATGGTCATGCCATCATACCATTTCATGGTCCTAACATACTTTTCAGCTTTCAATGTACTTCTTGAAGGAAGGATTTTTATCTGTCAAATAATTCTAGGTTATACTAGTTTCTGTCTTGGATAAATAAATTACTATTCCAACCCTACTGTATTTCCCAAGTCAGTCTGTCTTATTTTGTGATTCATAACAGTTTGTGATCTCTAACCAGGGTTATTCAACAGGTAATCCCGTGGTGACTAAAAGTGCACCATCCATAAGTAGAATACATGGATTACAATATGTTACATTAAATGGCCACAGTATGAAGAGCAGTAAGACACATCGTCCATACTTCTGCCATTCTAAAACTCCAAAGCATTAACAGTAAACCATTCAGGATCATATTACTTCTCTAATCATATTATCATATTATCATATTGAAGGAATCTGAGGTCAGCAGATCTTGACGATAAGAAGCTCCAAGACCATATAAGGCCTTAGGTAATAAGAATAACTTATATAACTTAATAATAATAATAATAATAATAATAATAATAATAATAATAATAATAATAATAAGTAATGAAACAAACTTGAATGAAATGGATGCAGTAATTAAAATTTGTAATAGTGATTCATTTTTTTACTCAATTGACAGCCTTAATATATATATATATATATATATATATATATATATATATATATATATATATATATATATATATTCCCTATTCCCAATGTTTAAGAATGACGTATTTGCAGTGATAATCAAGACTTTTTTTCATTTAAAGTCAGGAAATGTGTGGATTTTTTGCAAATTGCGGTTTTCCAGATGAGATCATCAACAGTGCTAAATCCCGTGTTTTGTTTTTAGACAGAAAGCATGCTTTACATACCACTAAAAAATATACAGTGAACAGAATTCCTCTAGTCCTCACTTACCACACCGCGAACAGACAAGTACAGAAAATTGTGCAAAGAAATTTTAAAATTCTACAGTAAGACTCATCTACAGCATCTATTTTTAAAAATCCTCCACTAATGTCGTATAGAAGAGACAAGAATCTAAAAGAATACGTGGTCCACAGTGAAATTCACTCTTCTGCAGAACCTTTAAAAGGCACAGTCCCATGCAACAGACCACCATGTACGACATGCAAATATATTAACTCCCAAACTGAGATCAGAGACCCTAAATCATCACTCCACATCCACCAGCCCCTTACATGTACTTCTAAAGGAGTAGTGTACTGCATCATCTGCACAAAATGCAACCAATTATACATTGGGAAAACTAAAAGATGTTTAGTAGATAGTTTTGTGGAACATTTACGAAGCATTTGAATCAACGCCTTGACATTTCCAGTAGCCCAACACTTCAACAGCAATAATCACACTGTTGAAGACATCACCATCTGTGGAATCAGTCAGTGTTTTGGTACAAATTCTACTCAGAAGCAAAGAGAACATGAGCTTATCTTCAAACTTGGAACGTTGGAGCCTCTTGGAATGAACATTCTATTCTGACATCATCTTAACATCATCCTCAGAATATATATATATATATATATATATATATATATATATATATATATATATATATATATATATATATATATATATATATATACACACACTGAGTGTACAAAACATTTGAACACCTTCCTAATATTGAGTTGCACCCCCTTTTGCCCTCAGAACAGCTTCAGTTTGTCGGGGCATGGACTCTACAAGGTGTCGAAAGCGTTCCACAAGGATGCTGGCCCATGTTGACTCCAATGCTTCCCACAGTTGTGTCAAGTTGGCTGGTAGTGGATCTCTACTCCGAATAGGTCGTTCCATCTTATCCCACAGATGCTCAACTGGATTGAGATCTGGTGACTGGGCAGGCCACTGCAGTAAGCTGAATTCACTGTCATGTTCATGGAACCATTCCTGGAAAATCCTAGCCTTGTGGCATGGGGCATTATCTTGCTGAAAAAATCCATTAGCAGATGTATTCACTGCTGCCATGAAGGGATGCACCTGATTGGCAATGATGTTTAGATATCCTGTGGCATTCAAACGTTGCTCCACTTTTCTCAAGGGTCGTGTGCCATGAAAACACACCCCACACCATCACACCACCACCACCAGCCTGCAGTGTTGACACGCGGCATGATGGATGCATGTACTCATGTGGTTTTCTCCATACCCTAGTCCTCCCATCAGCGTGAAACAGCAGGAACCGGGATTCATCAAACCAGGCAATGTTTTTCCAATTCTCCAGTGTCCAATGTTTTTGTTCCTTAGACCACTGCAACCGCAGTTTCTTGTGTTTTGCTGAAAGAAGTGGAACTCTGTTAGGTCGTCGGCTGCCATACCCCATTCGTGTCAAGGTACGACGAGTTGTGCATTCTTTTATGGGTCTTTCGGCACCAGTGTTGTACTGGACTGTTAGTTGACTATCTGTATATATCTTTTTTTTACTGCAAACTGACCATCATGACCACTGTAAAGAAAATAACATCTCAGTGCTTCAAAAACATCACCCAATTTACTAATCATCTGGATCCTAGAGCAACCATCTTTAGTCATTAAGCTGGCAAAATCCACCTGGACCAAGACCAGTTTAACCAACCATTGCATTTTCATTAGAAAATGTTTGAAAGAAAACATAATTCTATGTTTCAAAATAAATGTCAACCCAAACCAAAACAACATAAAATACTACAGGTCAGTAGAATCTACAATTTTAAAATGTAGTAAGTAAATAATGAAACAAACAATAACAATGTATCAAGAAAAAAATGAGACTTACTAAAGAAATGGAAACTTTTAAAACAGCCTTAAAAAATGCTTTTGGCAACAATGTCAACGTGTATTCCAATGCACGTCGTCTCAGCCATGAACTGAATGATGACATCTATGACTACATGAACAAAACTAAAATTATGAATTGGACTGCACTTACCACTACCAAGCAGGAAATAACTTCCAACACTGATCAGAAAATAATATCTCAGAAAATACATCTAAAAAAAGTTGTCATAATTCCTGAAAACGTGCCACTTACCAGTACTGAACAATCAGTTTTATCTAAAGGCCTAAAATTTGTACTGTCACAGATGGTTCTGACATGTCCCTTTTGTGCTATAAGTAGGGCCCTGTGTTTTACGCGACCTGCTTTCTTAGGCTGCACTTCATTCCTCCAACCGCAAGGCGGTCATGTAGTCTGCTTAATTAAACTACTTATTGATTAATAATCTCCCGATTCCTTTAATCATCTCAATTAGTCATTCTATTAATGCGCATTGGCGCGTTGATTAGGCGGCAGCAGCAGCAGCTACGGACATTTATTTAGTCATGCATCCCTTTATTACTAATACATCTTATTCAATATTATTTCTTAGAATGTGCAAATAAATAATTTAAATGTTTCATTTTACTATTAGGAACACATAATTGGTCAACAAATTATTAAAAAAACAGCACTGATTCCTGGAACATACTGAAATCATAACATCAATGCTGTAACATATATTACAAATATAACATAATAATAATAATAATAATAATAATAATAATAATAATAATAATAATAATAATAATAATAATGCAAGGTTGTTCGCAAGCAGCACATTAAGTGTCACTTACAGTTTCATGAAAGAAAATGTCCAATGCATTAAATGTTGCTAACTTAAGCATCGTCAGTTGGTTAACCCTGCCTTCTTTCATAGATTGACATTGTTCTGTAAAAACTTGGCCATAAGAAGATACACTTCTTTCAGCATCTACAGAATTGGTAACAACTGACAAATGTATTTTAGCCTTTCGTGTTAAATTGGGAAATAATTCTTCAGCTTTAATCCAAAATTCATTCAAAGTCATTCTACTGCCATTTTCTTTTGCATATGGTAGGTATTTGTAAGTCGCCCTGGATAAGGGTGTCTGCTAAGAAATAAATAATAATAATAATAATAATAATAATAATAATAATAATAATATTTGTCCATTTCTGATTTACAGTCAGCATCAAATTCTGGAATAGAATATAATGGGAGGGCTTCCAGATCCAAACTACACACTTGTTGTGGGTCGAATATCCTCACTGCCATCAGAAAGTTATGAGCTTATTGAAAAAAACGTGGTTTCTTTTTGCATTGATCCGGATTGTAGTAATTAGTCAGTTTTTCAGAAACGTCATGGAAGGTTTTTACACATAGTTTGTTTATTGCGGCGTCTGTGCTGTGTATGTCTTGTGCCATTGCTCGGTATGTATTTATTAATTCTGCAACTTTATCATATGTTTGATGGACTCTCACTTCATGGCTTTCAAACGACTGAATCAGATCCACCAGTCCCTTGGCATCCGTCGCAATTAGGGAGAGTTGAGATTTTAAACTTTGCACATCTTTAAGCAATTTTTGGAGGTCTGTGGCAATGTGCCCCGCCCATGTGTGCATGTGTGTGTTATGTGTTGTATGGTGCGTGTGTTAATGTTGGTGTATTGTAGTTGGTACACGGGATATAAATGGGTGTGTGCAGCACGAGGATTTAAATTGTATAATTATATTTAGGCACGGGATTGCACTTCACGTGCATTTAAAGTATGTAATAATATGTGAGCACGGGGTTGCACATAATGAATTCACGTGCTGGGATTCAAGTGAATAATTAATTAGTAATTGAATCCCAGCACAACAGTATATATAGAGACACATAGCACTCACTCGGGGTTGGGTGTTCGTGAGTGGAGAACGGGTGTGGAGAGGAGAAAGGAAAATAGACAAAAATAATAATAAGTAGTTGTTTGTACTCACCGTGTTTGTCTGTCCGTTCACCGTTTGTTAAGTGTCTGTTCATTTTTGTTTACCTGTTTATTTTGGCCGCAAGTGCCGTGCCCTGTGTTTTGTTTGTACAACCTTTTTATTTTCTGTTCTGTTTATTAAATGTTGAGCGAAACCATTCGCTCAGCTCCACCAAACCACACCTCTCTGTCGTTTTATTTCCTGCTTCTGGTCTGACGCCACCCACTCCGGCCGTCTTTGTGACAAGGTCCTTTAACACTACAGTGTTTGGTGAAATGTGCATTTCCTTTTCCACAAAGTCTGCAAAAAGGGATGTATTTGGAATGATATTCAGCAGCAGAATACCAAGTGCCCCATCATGTTATGCATGGCTCAAGTGGCAACTTTATGGGTAAGGTACAGCCTTCTTGTTGGATTGCTTCTGTCAGATGGTCTTTAAAACATAGTTTTCTGCTTTGGCAATGTTTAAACAATTTTTTTAACGTTGCAACCAATTTGTCTGCTTTCGGAAAATTATTTGCCCAGATATTGCTGGCAAGGGCTATTATGTGGGCATTACAATTCAAATGTACTGAATTTGGCAGTAAACCTCGAAGAATGTAATTGTATGCCTTGATCATGTAACTGGTATTATTGGAGACAAATTCAGTCACCATATTAAAATGAACTCAAAATGTGTTTAAACATTTCACAACTCCCTGTGCCACTGATGAGTAATTCACAGATTTAAGTGCAGATTAACTGTATCGGCTAATATTACTTTCAGTTCGAAGGTATTCGATAGTCCTTGGAGAACAAACTAAATGAGCAAAACATACTGATCTTTTGCATTTGTAGATTCATCAGTAACGACAGATACACTGTCAGACATCTTTACAAGTTGTACAATTTTCATCTTGTGAAACTCAGCAATTTGGGGTAGATATTCCCTTCTCAGTTGACCTGCTGTAAGAATTGCTCCTGCATTTATTACATGGTTGTTCAGAGGTGCACGTAGTTTGGGATTATCAATGTTTTCCAGTGGAATATTAGCACAAACAAATGCCTCTGTCAAATCGAAAATAACATCTCGTTGGCGTTCAGAATTTTCGTTCCCCTTACGTTTTTTACTAGAGGACGCCGTCTCATAGCTGTCAATCTCAGCCTTTCGTTTTCTGTGTTTTTTGTGATAATAAATGTCAGTCTATTGTTGACTTTCGAGTGTGGTCCAAAGATAAATTGCAAATTGCGCAAAATAAATTATACCCATCGGTGTACAGAACACCAGGTGGATAATGTTGTGTGCGTTCGCTCAGTGAAATGCTTTTTGATTGCGATGTCTTTGACTCTCAATCGATGTATAGGTCTCAATTTTTCTTTTAACGCATCAATTTATTTAGTTACCATTTATATGCATCATAATTAGCTTTTGTTTTTCTAATTAGTCAAAGCGTAATGTGTTGATTTCTTAATTGTGAATTTGATTACGATAACTGGAGTGGCTGCAGGGACATCTAGAGGATAGCATTTGAATTACAATTGAAAAAAACAGGTTGCGTAAAACGCAGGACTCTAGCTATAAGTCATTATATACTTTTGTATGAAAGGCCTCGGTTGCAAGGGTGTGCGGTTCTTTGATGGACCCAGATTCAGTTAAAATGTGTTTGCCCACTGATGATGGGAATGAGAATGTAGAGATGGGAGCCCAGCTAACAAGATTTAAGTTTTTGCAGGTACAGTGCCTTGCATAAGTATTCACCCCACTTGGACTTTTCCACATTTTGTAGTGTTACAACCTGGAATTAAAATGGATTTAATTAGGATTTTTTGTCACTGATCTACAAAAAATAGTCCATAATGTCGAAGTGGGGAAAAAAATCTACATATTTTTCAAAATTATTTACAAATAAAAAACTGAAAGGTCTTGATTGCATAAGTATTCACCCCCCCTTTGCTGTGACACTCCTAAATAAGTTCTGGTGCAACCAATTGCCTTCAGAAGTCACCTAATTAGTTGAATGGAGTCCACCTGTGTGCAATTAAAATGTCACATGATCTCAGATTAAATACACCTGTTTCTGGAAGGCCCCAGAGTTTGTTAGAGAGCATATCTAAACAAACAGCATCATGAAGACCAAGGAGCTATCAAAACAAGTCCGGGATAAAGTTCTGGAGAAGCACCAATCAGGGTTGGGTTATAAAACAATATCCCAAACTTTGAACATCCCCCGGAGTTAAATCCATTATTAGAAAATGGAAAGAATATGGCACAACCGTGACTCTGCCTAGAGAAGGCCGTCCACCAAAACTCAGGTAAGGAGAGCATTAGTCAGAGAAGCAACCAAGAGGCCAATGGTAACTCTGAAGGAGCTGGAGAGATCCACAGCTGAGATGGGAGAAACCGTCCATGGGACAACTATAACCCGGATGCTCCACAAAACTGGGCTTTATGGAAGAGTGGTGAGAAGAAAGCCATTACTGAAAAAAAAACCATATCAAATCCCGTTTGGATTTTGCCAAAAGACATGTGGAAGACACAGCAAACATGTGGAAAAAGGTTCTCTGGTCTGATGAGACCAAAATTGAACTTTTTGGCCTTAGCGCAAAACGCTATGTGTGGCGCAAAGCCAACACTGCTCATCACCCTGAGAACACCATCCCCACGATGAAGCATGGTGGTGGCAGCATCATGTTATGGGGATGCTTTTCATCGGCAGGGACTGGGAAACTGGTCAGGATTGAGGGCAAGATGGATGGAGCCAAATACTGGGAAATTCTAGAGGAAAACCTGTTTCAGTCTGCAAGAGACCTGGGACTGGGGTGGAGGTTCACCTTCCAGCAGGACAATGACCCTAAACACACAGCCAAAGCTACACTGGAGTGGTTTAAAAACAAGAACCTGAATGTCTTAGAATGGCCCAGTCAAAGCCCAGACCTCAATCCGATTGAGAATCTGTGGCAGGACTTGAAAATTGCTGTTCACCAACGGTCCCCATCCAACTTGACAGAGCTTGCAGGAATCCAGATGTGCAAAGCTGGTAGAGACTTACCCAAAAAGACTCACAGCTGTAAATGCTGCCAAAGGTGCTTCTACCAAGTATTGACTCAGGGGGGTGAATACTTATGCAACCAACAAATGTCTTTTTTTTGTTTAATTAACTTTTGTGTCACAATAAAAAATATTTTGCACCTTCAAAGTGTTAAGTATGTTATGTAAATCAAATGGTAAAAATCCCAATTAAATCCATTTTAATTCCAGGCTGTAACACTACAAAATGTGGAAAAGTCCAAGGGGGGTGAATACTTATGCAAGGCACTGTATCAGGCTTTTAAAGACTGTCACCCACACCTGTGAGTAGAAACTGACTCACTGAGAGCATAAACTGACCCAAGACTGTCACAGCTACTGGAAGCAGGCTGATCTTTGGGAAACAAATTGAACATTTCTGAAACTGCAACAAATATTGTAATAACTGTACTGTGTTTTAAAGAATATACAACCATTCGAAAATATTATTAGCAGATCTGTGTAAGGCCTGTGTGGAGAAGTTCATTGCGTTGAAGGTCAGACTGACCTGCTGAAAGTTCCAAACCTCCCTTATCAGGCAAAAGCATCTTTTTTAATTAGACTCAGAGTCTCAATACATTCTGATCCAGCGAGATTAGAATGGCAGAATCTATGGAGCACAGTTAATATGCCAGAAGCAATCGAACTAGGTTTGATTATAGTAAGAAAAAACAAAGGTATTTAAATAAGAAACCTAATATAATAACATTAAGTAAATGTATGAGCAGTCCTAAGTTTTAATATTCAAGGTTGCATTTGCTGCTAAGCAGGTGCCTAGTTAAAAATTAGCCTCTTGCCTTCTGTGTATATCAATAAAGTAAAATAGAATTGCAGTTTATAAGAGATTGCTATATTGACATATCTGAATTAGAACTACATGTTGAAGGAATACAACTAATGTTGTAACCTCATTCTCACCTGCTTGTAGTACAGGCAGTGTTGAAGATGACTCATTGGTGTTGGCCGATGAAGCGAGGATTTTTTGTTGGTCAGCGATTTAAAAGCCAAGATCCTCTCTATAATGAGCGACCTTGTTAATATTAATGAACAAAATACCTTTCAGATAACAGAAGATAGGAGTTTATATTATAATAATCATTTTCTATATATAACAAAAATTAATTAGAACCTGGCAGGAAGAGATGGGAACAGAAAGCGTAGGATGTGTTAATACGTTAAGTTAGATATTGGTTTGAAATAATGAGCATTGGAAAATGCTTATGATAGTGTTTCATATTAATCAACCCTAAAATTGGCAAAAAGCAGAGGTTGTCTTAAAACCTGCTTTAACTGGATTTTGTATGAACAGTGAAGAAGGTCAGACTTAGTTCAGTCACTATAACACTATGGCATTCTAATATATTAATGATAGCCTGTATTTAGATATAAATAACTGGGCCTTCCATTAAAAGCTTAAAAGATTTATCAATGGAGTAAAATAATATTACAATTTCTGGAAGCAACTGTTATACTGAAGTAACTTAATTAGAAATACATCTTATAATGCCATTTAAAGTTAAACTGTTGAAAGAACATATTAAAAGTTTATTATAACAGAAGCATGGCATTGACAATATTGCAAACATATTGTTAGACACATTTGAGATAATGTTCATTTAATTTAATCAATTTAAGAATTAGTTCAGTTTCTCCAACTAAACAAAAAGTATTTTAGACATTACAAATTCATTTAAACTAAAGAATATAAATGTTTAGCTTATATAAAGGTTTTACTGCAGTAATAAACAGCGGTATTTATTTACAGGGAAACTGTAGAGTTTAAAAGTGAAATAATTAAATGTTTGTCTCAGACACACAGTATAATTCTGGAAGAACATTAGACCTTCAAAAGATAAGGCTTAGTCTTTGGCACCTCAAAGCAGGATTTGCTGTTGGCTCTTAAAAGCGGGATTTGCCAACCTTGAATAATAACCAACGGGAGGTGCTTTAAGAAAGACAGGAGTATGTATCTCATTATATTATAAGAAAATAATGAGAGCTGAGTTATAAAAATTAGGATGTAAGCTTTTCTTTATTATCTGAAAAGATATCGGTCCAGATGTCTTTTGAATCGGCCAAAAAATTACTTAATGCTGTGAATTTGGAAAAGTGCTTACAGTGGAGTTTCATATTAATTAAAACACTAGCCTTGGAAAGTAATCAGGGTGTCTGAAACCTGCTTGTGCAGGTGAATTTTTAGAAACAGAGAGAGAGGTCAGGCTTGGTCCAAGCATGGTACAAGTTAATATAAGGCTATTATATTTAACATGTTTATTATAGCCTGAATTTAAATGAAAATAACTGGACTTGCCACTATATGCTTAGTGGTCGTATTCAAAGGCTTATGATAACCCCCTACACTCTTTGTCAAATACTTTGTTAACACACATTTGTATATGAAGTTAAACTGACCCATTGACAACACACTGAAAAGGTATGCAGCTAAAAGGGACATATATTTTTTTGACCCAGGTTAATATAATTAAATAGATCTGGTGTTACATATTAAAAACATCTCTCATATATATACATATACTTGTATTGCATTTGGTAGCAAGGACCCTGTGAACTCCAGTTCACCTAATTTTAGGGAAAGGAGGGGTGGAAGATAGTGAACCATGAGCTCACATTCAATTAGTTTTTAAAAAAAAGAGTTGACCGGATCCTTCTAGAATATATAATTAACTCAGAGCTAAGAATTGTCAAAACAGATTGATGATCAGATTTAATTGGGACTTGATGTATTCAATGGAGGGAAAATCCTGTAAAAACCAAGGTAAAACCCCGGTCAAGTATTGTGCGACTTGCTAACTACGAGTTGTGTGGTCCATGCTCTGAGGATCTCTGAAAAACTGATTGCTGTTTGGTCGAAGTCAAGTCTCTGCCTTTTGAAGACAGTTCTTATTTTTCAATATATCCTACACTACACTTCCATATACTGGAAGGTAAGCATATATTTGAATTGAATATCTCTTTTATATTGATGCATGGCTATAAGGTATAGGATTTATATTTTAGCTGTTGGGAGTGATATAGTGAATGTTCTAGAATGTAGCGGTGGGCGCTTTAGCTTTTTGCATTTTATAGCCTGAAGGCTAAGCATATGATAACCATTTGTATTACTGTATTGAAGTACTAATGCTGATAAACCTATAAAGGCACTGGAAACACCCAGACTGCCTATAAGCAGGGATCCAAAGTGGCTTGCAACCACTTGATCAGTTTTTGAAGAATTTAATAAACTGAAAAGAGCACTACTACTGCTCTGATTCATTAACTTCAAATTAAATGAGTCTGTGTGATTTTCTTTAATATTAAAAAGTTGTCTGGACATATAGCCTGTCCAGTGCACAAACAAAACCACTTACAGGAGTTTAAAACATCCTGTCCTCCTTAAACATCTCCCCTGAGTTTAAGAGTGTGCTCAGAGCATATATATAAATCAAAAGAGTACGTGTGAAACCTGACAGTACCTACAAAAAAAATAGCTGATGAATTCAGTACACTCAATGACACTCGACCGTTTTTTTCTGTCGATTCCGTCTGCACGCTCACTTTGCACAAACTGATCAGGATGACCCATCTTCTAACCAAGTTATTTCTGACCCTGCTGACAATAATGTTACAAAACCCACCAAATCATCCTGGACACCCCTCTCAGGTGAATTTCAAACACTAGATTTTTTTTATAAACAAATGTGAAAGAGAAATCCAACAAATCAATTTTAACATACTTACAAAACATCTTAATCAATCTAAAGAAGAACAGTCTGAGCTACAGAACTTACAAAAGCGAGATGACATTATAATAAAACCAACTGACGATACCATCTTCTACACTAATAATGATAACGATATCACTCTGAAATCACAAGACACTGTGATTTCCACTATTGATAACAGCATCCTATAAAACCTGTTACCAGCATCTACACAGAACCTCATTGTAGAAAACCCTTGTTGCAGTCGTTTCTATTTACTTTCCAAAATCCACAAATAAAACAATCCAGGTCGTCCCACAGTATCAGCCTGTTCCTGCCCCACTGAACTAATCTCCAAATTTCTTGATGATATCTTCAAACCCATTGTTGAATCACTGCCTACATATGTTTAATACTCTACACATTTTCTACAAATATTGGACAATTTCAAAGAACACTACCACTGTGATAATCCTATTCTGTTTACAGTGGGAGGCAGATTGTGGTCGCCCGATATCACGATACAGACATGGTATGACGTTGCAAACATCACGCGGCTTAAAACCACCTTTTTTCGGACAGTAATATAAAAAAAAGATCACTATGCTAATCAACCACCAGATGGCGCAAGGGTGCAAAATAAATATAAAATGCGCCTTTTTAGTGAGACATCAACTAGCAGGCTAATCTATATTCACTGTTTACAAACACCTGCCTTTAAAGGGCTAATCACACTACAGCGTTTATTCAGTGCGTTTTTTAAACCAGCCGATTCGCAGCAATGTTTGTGTTCACACATGAGCGTTTTTCTCTTCTTCAAATGTCCATTGGAACATCTGATTCTAGCTGTGCATATCTTGTTCTTTAGAAGCAGCACAATACAAATCTCGATATATACAATACAAACAGAAAATAAGGGAAAATATAAGCGAGGAAATCGAAATTACAGTTAACACTGTTGAATTTTAAAATCAATAAGTTGCTTTACTACCTGTGAAAATGCGTGGCCATGGCACTATTAAATTCAGACAGTGGTTAAAGAGGGGCGGTTTGCGCCAGTGTGATAGTGGTAAAAACAAACAGCAGTGACATATCATCAATAAAAACAAAACAAAACAAAATTCTTAAAGTTTTACTGTTGAAGCAAAACACCTAATCGTTTATTGTGTTTTCTATCAGCAGAATTACCACCAGTGGGTTGATTTGAAGTAAGTTCATCCACTTTCAGTAAACACTGCATCTCAGAAATGACATAAACTGCAGTGTGAAGTATTGTGGTTCAATGAAATTAGATCAAATTGGCCACCTCTGCTTTTATTTTATTATTTTTTAAATACTCAGGTCAGTGGTATTTTATTATAGAGTGAATCCACATTCATCCCCTTTTTTCTCTCCTTCATCAGAACAATAACATTACAGCAGCCTGCACCTGATTGATATTGCCTCCAAATGTAGAAGGACTCTATGGAAATCGTAGCGTTTTTCATCCAGAAATCAAACCTGTTACGCAGCATTTTTCGCAGCGATTACGATCAAGTGTGAATGGTAGCATTCAACTCCATAGGTTCGATTTTTCAAAATGAAAAATGCAGCGAATAAACGCTGTAATGCGAATAGCCCTTTATTCCATAAGATCACATAATGTAGAGCGACTGTGCCAGGATAGTGCGATAAGGCACAGAACAAATTCTAGGATACCTTTAGGTTCTTTTGTTCAGAAAACAGCAGGAACAAGGTCGCCAAGAAAATCACCCAAATACATTTTAAAAGACATTTGTTTATTGTAAAAGTAGCCACACATTGTTTACAAGGTACTTGATTAAGAGGCAATGAGTGCATTCACAGAGATCATTCTGCGCAGATTCTGTGTAGAATCTGACCAATTTAGCCAATGGGTTGTAAACTGTACAGTTTATTTATTTTGTGCTGTTGCCTTACACAATAGAGTTTACTAGAAATTAGCTTTGCCCTTTTGTTATTTGTTAGTTCTAGCACGTGACCTCGACCCTGCTATTAATCTATACTCACAGCAGTTTCTAACTAGGTATTACCCTCTAGCGGTCAGAAAGACACTTAACAAGCCCCAACGCAATGACAACGTACCGTAAAACGCACAGAATCGCGTTGTCGGGGGAATTCATAATGACTGCACCTGTACGATGGACATTAAATGCCTCTACAGTGAAGGTTTAATAGCTTTAAAACACTTCCTTGATGAACGGATAGTGAAGGAGTCCCAAACAGATATCCTTTTGAGACTAGCTGAACTTGTGTCAGCACGGGAACTAAAATGGGACCATCATATGCCTGCCTTTTTGTAGGATCAGTTGAGAACACATTTTTGCAGCAATACAATGGTAACACACTGAAACTCTACCTCAGATACATTGATGACATCTTTGGAATTTCAACTACCTCTTATGAAGGTTTGAAACAGTTCATTCAGTCAGCATACAGTTCCCACCCAGCTTTAGAATGCACATGGGACATCTCAAAGACCAGCAGAAGTATATCGTTTTTAGACATTTCCATCACAGCTGAGAATTCCACTATCAACACCACTATTCACTATAAACCTACAGACTCTCATTCATATCTACAGTATTCTCCTGGTGACACCCTGTAAAAACAAAGGAGTGTTTGTTTGGAGGTGGTGAGGTGGTGAGAGTGTTTAGGTGACAGAGAAAATAAATAAAGTGTGCACCGGGATAGCTGTGCTTGGGTACCGTTTCGTTTTGTGTGTTTTGAAGAGTTTTATGGTGTTTTGTTTAAAACCTTCATTTTATTCCCCTGTTTTGTTTGTTGAGTTTATTAAAAGTGTGCAGAAAGCACTAAACTACAGTACTTTCTCTGGGTGAGTGCTATTTGTGCCACTGACCAGCCTTGACCGGCAGTCACGTTACCACAATATATTGAAGTACAATATATATACATATATATGGCTGTTCCCAATTGAGATAATTGGTGCTAATTGGGAACAGCCACAGAATATAAAAAAGAGCTTGAAGCTCTATTAGGGAGAGGACTGCCAGGGAGCTGGTATCAGGAGAAATATAGTGCAACGAACAAAAAGCTGCAGATGATCCCGTAGTTAGTACCTCAGGACTAGTCTAAACTAGTGCGCTACTTATCACCAATTGCAACGAACCAAGAACTTCCAGATAGTCCCCATGTGCGTATTAAAAATCATGGCTGCAAACTAGAGTAAGAGCAGAGCATTCCTATTGACCCAGCACTTCTGGTTTTAATAACTCTGTGATTTTATGTCACAGGATCCTTCTTGCGTGTTGGGGGGGATCTGATTAACATCCACAAAAGCACCGTTTGCCGTGTTGTTCGCAGGATCTCAAAGCTGATAGTGGCACTTCATGAAAGCTACGTTGTCATGCCCAATGAAGAGGCGCAACGAGATATTTGCACTGTGTTTTATTCTACAGATGTAATACCTTTAGTTATTGGGGCCATAGACTGCACACATATCCGTATTCAATTTCATAGGCAATATAAGGATCAGAGCTTCATCAACAGGCATAGCTACACATCAATCAATTGCCAGATGGCGTGTGACCATCATCTTCGAATACGTAACGTGGTTGCACGATGGGCAGGCAGCACACATGATGCGTGGATTTTCGAGAACAGTTGATTCCAACTACAATTTCAAGAAGGCTTTTATCATCATGTCCTCTTGGCAGACAAAGGCTACCCTTCCAGGAGGTATCTTCTCACACTAAATCGCCTGCAGAGCTGAAATAAACTAGGAGTCATAAGAAGGCAAGAGCGTGTATTGAGAGAACATTTGGAATATTAAAACAGCGTTTTGCCAGTCTCATTTGGTTTGCGTACCACACCCATGAGAGTAAGCCATAATCGTTGCATGTGTGGTACTTCATAACAAGTCAGTTGACTGGGATGAGCCCCTGTTGCCTTGCCCAGGGAGTTACCAACCAAACCCTGAGAATTTCAACACCGTTATGATTGGACCTCGACCAGAAGAAAGGGGAGAACAGGCATTTTGAAGGACTTTAATATATCGCCACTTCACATGACGTGAGTAGCCTACATTATTTTTATATCGTACATTAAACTGAATCAGCAATTGCAATAATTCAAAGAAACCATCTCATACAGTAACTCAAAATAAATAACTATACATCAGTTAACTTAGTTTTGAGACAGAAGTTAAAAAACATTCTGTCTCAAAACTAAGTTAAAGTAAGACTGAATTTTAATTGTCAGAGCTACTAAACTCACTTTGTGTACCAAGTAATTCTAATTTAGCCCGATAATATGAGGTCCACCTCATCTAACCCGGTCTCCTCAGCTCCAAAACCCACTGGTGCCTCTTCTGGATCTGAAAACTGGATGTCCTGCTCAAGGGAAGCGTAACACAATTGATCGTTCCCCTGTCTGTCGGCTCGAGGTCATATGTTACCTTGGTATAGGAGGCTGTGTGGTCCAGTGGTTAAAGAAAAGGGCTTATAACCAAGAGGTCCCCAGTTCAAATCCCGGCTCATTTATTAAATCTACCCTTCAGGGTATCTGTATTCACTGCCATGTCTCCAATCTCCAAACACTGCATTTTCTAGTTTTTCCAAGGGCAGTACAGAACATGCTTCTATGGAAGCACTTCAATTAAGACAGTTTAATCATTATAAAATACCATTTTCATAAATACCACTACCTGTTTGTATTTTTCCCACTGTCCTACAGTATAATGTCCTTGTAATACCTGAATAGGTCATATAAAAAGTAATAATATTAAAAATTTGATTCTAAATTCAAAAACAACTCGAAAGCAAAGGAAGTAAATATGGTATCTAATTTTAAATGTCTATTATGGCTATAATACCGCTGAAGGACTGTGAATTAGTATCCATGAGTGTTTTGTGTTTTGTTTGTTTACCATATTAATGGCAGTACCGGTGACACACGTAAACGTGGCAGAAAAAAAGAAAAGGGGAAATGGTTTTCGTCCAAGAAAAACTAATAGAGAGACGGATCGGAAAATGGGAGGGAGCATTAACAAGACGAGGCTTGGGCCTGGTGGGAGAATGCGCTGAGGGTAACAAACTGAAATCAGCATCCTGGACAGCAACCAGTGGGAGCTCATTCCTGTCTAGAGCTCCAGATGGGATTATCAGGCAGCAGCAAACACATCATGGACTCCCACTGTCTAAAAGCAAAAAAGTTAAAGAACCACATCTTTTTAAATAAAGTGAAAGTGTGTAAGAAATAGATGACTGCAGGTCAACTCTCCACTGAGACAGTGATGAATATCTTCTGCTTTACATAGCTCCAGACATCCACACTGATGATGGTCCATCCACCTTCTCCCCCAGATTGACTTTCTAGATTTAAGATTGACTGCCCAAGTGGATCAAGAAGCTGATTTGAGTCATATTTTACATAGAACAAAATTGTATCTGTATCTGGGCAATAGGATTTTTTTATTATTTTTTTACTCAGGAACATTGTCATACTTGCATTGATTATAAGAACATAAGAACATAAGAAAGTTTACAAACGAGAGGAGGCCATTCGGCCCATCTTGCTCGTTTGGTTGTTAGTAGCTTATTGATCCCAGAATCTCATCAAGCAGCTTCTTGAAGGATCCCAGGGTGTCAGCTTCAACAACATTACTGGGGAGTTGGTTCCAGACCCTCACAATTCTCTGTGTAAAAAAGCGCCTCCTATTTTCTGTTCTGAATGCCCCTTTCTCTAATCTCCATTTGTGACCCCTGGTCCTTGTTTCTTTTTTCAGGTCGAAAAAGTCCCTTTGGTTGACATTGTCAATTGTTCATTGGTATAGCCCTTATCAATACATTAACACAACCCACTTAATAAGTTTGATACCTAGACCACATAATAAATACAATGTGTATTACACATGTGATGCAAAGTATTATCATTTATTATTATAGGAAATAGCAAACTTTAGTGTTGTTCTCTTCCACTGGCAAGGCATCAATACTTGAATTAGAGATTACTTTTTTGGGCAAGGTAAAATTGTTCAGAATTAAAAAAAATATGTAATTGTGATACTGGCTGTTTTAATACAGCTGTGGATAAAACACATAATAATGTGTGACTTCCTTATATGGGCAAGACCCAGAAACTTAAAAATATTCTAAAAACACTGCATTGCTAATGAAGTTGATAAATAGGTTTGAACATTCTTGCATGTACATAGTGCAAGGCTCCCGCTTAATAAGAAGATCATGCTGTAGACTGTCCCTAGGGAGAGCTAGTTATTATAACGTAAAACCTCAGCAGCATTTAATACATTTTCCAGCTAATTATAGCAGGTAGCAGGGGGTCAGTTTGAGCCAGACTGTCCATTATTAATTCATATTATGTTTTATTTGAATATCACTCCAGAGTCCAGTGCTTAATATGCAAAAGTGTGATATAGGTTAAATAAATACGATTTTCCACTGTAGCTTTTTTCCGCTCAGTAGAATGTTTTGTTTAGTAAACAAACATACATTTACTCACCTTTTCATGTCTCTTATTTTATTTCTATTTTTCTCCCATTTGGTAAGTGTGTAATTGCCATTCAATGTGTTTGTGGTAAACTTGTGATTTAGCAGCCAGATGCATGCATAAATTGTGGCGGGTTTCATTGTAGTGACATGTTTCTAAGTAAACATTGGGAGAAGGGACGTGCTAGCCAATTATATGAAAAGCCTGCACAAAATAAAATGCAAAACATGTGCCCTTTACATTTTACAAATAACCTAAACACTTCAGCCTGACTATATCTCACTCTATTACTCTATCTCAGTCCAGCTTGATTTCATTTAAAGCAAACAACCCTCAAATATATTATCTGAAACAGTACTTTTTGTCACAAATTACAGTACATTGCATATTGGTAGACTGTGACAAATAACATTAAATAATACAATGGGGTGTGCTGAGTACTTGGATCATATCAGTATTCGTCATGATTAAAGAGACTTATGTGTAGCACATATATTATTATTATTATTATTATTATTATTATTATTATTATAGTTATGAAGTACAATAATAATTTGGTATACAACTATTTGTTATTGTTATTGTTTTCAGTAAACTGAAAAAATCAAATGCTGCCCAAAGAAATTCACGTGGCACTGAACCATATGCATTAGCCAAATCCAGGAATGTCACATGGAGCTCCTTCCTCTCCTTTTTAGCTGATTGAATTTCTTGCCAGATCACGCCGATGTGTTCTAAGCATCCTGGGAAACCTGGAATGCCTGCTTTTTGTACTTAAGTGTCAATGAAGCAGTTCTTTAATAGGTAAATTGACAATCTCTGAACAATAATGCTGAAGAAAATCTTGCCTTCTATGTTTAATAGGGAAATAGGGTGAAACTGACTGATGCTTGTAGAATCTTTTTCTTTTGGTATGAAGACTCCACCTGCTCGGCACTATCCTCTTGGTAGAACCTGTTTTTTCCATGCTACTTTCATCATTTTCCACAGGATTCGTAGAACTCCAAAAGCACACTTGTATACTCTATATGGAACTCCATTAGGCCCTGGAGATGATGAAGCCCTTGCTTTTTTCACAGCTTGCTCTACTTCTTTCCACTTAGGTGCACAGTCCTCCATTTGGTATTCTGGTGGATTGATAGGTGGGATGTCTGAAGGAATTGACATAGCTCCTGCTTTTTTGAATCTGTATGTGTTTCCTCCAAATATCTCTCCAGCTCAAACTTAGATGATTTTAGTTTGCCATTTTTCTCACTGGTGAATAACTTCTTTACAAATTTGAATGGATTAGTTCTTGCACGCTCCTTTTTTGTAGCGTTATCGTAGGCGCTCAGCTCTGCACAATGTTGCCAGCTTATCTTTTATGACCCTTTGTAACAGATTAAGTCCCTCCTTCTGACTTTGTTCTGCTCTTCTCAATTGCTTCCTCAGGTGCCTCCTTTCTCTAACTAAGCGTTCAATCTCCTGCTGCCATCTAGACTTTCCAGGAATAGTTTGCACTTGTTCCTTCTTTTTTTCAACTCCAAAACTTTCGATTCTATATACATAGATGATGTCCCCAAATTTATTCAGCTTAACCTTTCCAACGCAAAACAGAGATCTGTGTTTACTGTGTCCCACACAGTTTTCTCACAAGCTCTTGGCTATTTAATTCCAGGCTTGTGCCCGTTGAGGTTCTTTTCTCTCTTACGCTGGTTCGTCTGATCGGGTTCGCAAGGATCATTACGTTCATCAGTAGTTGTTTCCATGCGAGTCCTCCTCACATCTATGACGGGTGCTGATATCCTGCGAACTGTGGTTTGCTTCCTGTCATTGGATTTTATTCGACTGACTTGACTGAATTCGTAATAAGTACTGATCAATGTGAGGCCCTTGTCCCTTCTCCCTCAAGCATTTCATTCTCCCTTGATGAATCTTCAAACCCCTGACCATTGTTACCTTGCTTCAGCCGCAGGCACAAACCTGGAGTTCCATGTCTTTGCTAACTGCAGATCTTGAACTAGAGGCTGACGATATATATATATATATATATATATATATATATATATATATATATATATATATATATATATATATATATATACACAGTATAGAGAGAGAGAGAGAGAGAGAATAATAGATGGGCTTCAGTGTGTTACAGGAAAATAATTCCCATCTAGGGTTTCTGTGACATCATAAATTACGAGACCGAGGGGGGGGGGGGGGGGGGATAATTTCCTCAACTAACAAGTTACAATGAGATTCTTTGCTGTTGAATGCACAACCACGTAGAAAAATATCACAGATGATTATTTTTAAAACAAAAGGAAAACCTAAATTTCATTAACTTGTGCTTAACTATATCCTGGGGCTCCCGATCCAGTGCAGTGGCACGGTCTCAGTCACTGGTTCTCACGCGCACAGCTGCCACATCCCCTTTTTTTGTCAGTTCAGAAATCTAGCGAAAACATTATTAACCCTGTCACACTGGCTGGAATACCGGTACTTAACTCAGACCAGAGAGGGGTTATCCTTGTGGGTAACAGCGGCGGCTAACTCTGGTCTCCTAGGCAACATGTCCTGTTCCTCAATCTCTCCCGATCCTCTGGGTGGCCCTCCGGGGGTACTGCGCTGTTCAAGAGGGTAATACAGAGCAACAGTAGTTAGTCCAAATAATCTCCAACTGTCTAATGGATATTTAATAACTTCGTAACAGTTCCTTCGTCATCAGCATATACTACCGAAACCACTTTATTTTAGTGTCTGCTGATATCAATTAACCAGTTATTATTATTATTATTATTATTATTTATTTCTTAGCAGACACCCTTATCCAGGGTGACTTACAATCGTAAGCAAATACATTTCAAGTATCACAGTACAAGTAATAATTAAGAGCAAGATAAGTGTCCCAGGGGAAAAACAGAGGAGTTCTACAGGTGCTGTCTGAAGAGGTGAGTCTTGAGGAGGCGCCGGAATGTGGTCAGGGACTGGGCAGTCCTGACATCTGTAGGAAGATCATTCCACCACTGCGGAGCGAGGGTGGGGAAGGAGCGGGCTCTGGAGGCAGGGGAGCGTAGAGGAGGTAGAGCCAGTCCTCTAGTGCAGGCGGAGCGGAGAGGTCGAGTGGGGGTGTAGGGAGAGATGAGGGTCTGGAGGTAGCTGGGTGCAGTCTGGTCAAGGCATCTGTAGGCTAGTACAAGAGTCTTGAACTGGATGCGAGCGGTGATCGGGAGCCAGTGGAGTAAGCGGAGTAGTGGAGTTGTGTGGGAGAAGCGAGGCAGAGAGAACACCAGGCGGGCAGTGGAGTTCTGGATGAGCTGGAGCGGACGGGTGGCGGACGCAGGGAGGCCAGCCAGGAGGGAGTTGCAGTAGTCTAGGTGGGGAGAGTACCAAGGCCTGGACCAAGAGCTGGGTGGCGTAGTTGGTGAGGAAGGGTCGGATTCTTCGGATGTTGCTCAGGAAGAATCGGCAAGTGCGTGCCAGAGTGGAGATGTGCTGGGAATAAGAGAGGCAGGGGTCCAGGGTGACTCAGAGGTTCTTAGCGGAGGAAGAGGGAGAGAGTGTGGTAGATTCCAGAGGAACAGAGATAGAGAGATCAGAGGAGGAGGAGGGAAAGAAAAGGAGGTCCAATTTAGAGAGGTTGAGTTTGAGGTGATGCGAGTGCATCCAGGAGGAAATAGCAGACAGACAGGTAGAGATACGGGAGGGGATGGTGGAGTCAGCGATGGGGAAGGAGAGGAAAATCTGAGCATCATCAGCATAGAAATGGTATGAGAAACCATAGGATGCGATGAGGTGGCCCAGGGAGCGGGTTATATTTCCAAACACAAAGACAGCATACTCCCCTGGTTGATTTCCAATGTTCTCTTGTTTCTGGATACTGGCACTTCCCTTTATCCTTTATCCTTTATCCTTGCCTTGGTGCTGCTCGGTTCACTGCTCATATATATATATATATATATATATATATATATATATATATATATATATATATAGGTGGGTCTAATACAATGTATCTCCTACAGGTGGGCTGGAATGCTGCACCTGGAGGTGATTGATGGTGGCTGCTTCCTTGGAAGCCAAATCTGTGTTCCAATTGTCTCTCATTACCCCAGTGTCAAAATACAAAAACAACATGTAATGACACACATGAAATAATCAAAATAAATTAAATGAGTGGTGCACAACAAATCATAATACACAAACAACCCAAAACAATACACACACCATGAATCAAACCAATTATTGTGTCAATTTACTAATTAAGTGAAATAAATGTGTAGACCCCAGATACTTGGAAACAGTTGTTGACATCAGGGCTATTAATTAGTTAACTTCTGCGAGTTTTAGTTTTAGATTAATTATTTTAACGTATGTTAATCACCCTCTGTCTTGACCCTCTCAGCATACCGTAATTTATTTAATATACTCAGGTGCATGCAACACAATAAGTGCAGTCATCGTGTTTGAATAGAAAGACACGGAACTGCATTATGGAGCAAAGCACTAAAAGTGAAGGACTTATGAATGGGAGGTTTATTTAAAAAAAAAAAAAACAACAACTTTCAGTTCATTGGATAGAAAGACTGTTACTTGTATCTGTTAGGTCCAGTATCGCATAATGCATCTAGTCTACTGTACCACCTGCGTGCTGTGAACACACCTTCACTTCGCAAAATACACTTTCTAGCAGTTTTTCTGCTACAGGCAGCAATAACAGAACAACAAATGAAACCCGTCCGTTTCGCCAGAGTACTTTTTATTTTATTATTCAGGATCTCCGTGAGCCTGTGCATCAAGTGTCCCATTTAAAAGTAGCCCCGTAAGTATTTTGCGGTTGGGAATGACATTACTGTATAAACCGGGTGTGTAATAATGAGGATTCGTGTACATGTCTGTGCTGCTCCATCATAGGGTTATTTATTTATTATTTATTTGTACGTTGTGCTACTTTCAGTGGGTCACCCTGTATAACCAATGCTGTTGCAAAGTGGCTAGATATCAACTTTAAATTTCATTTCAGTTACTACATTTATTTTAAATGTTTTGTTTTTTTAAATGGCAATGAAAAAGTGTTTATGAGTATATGAGTATAACGGATACCCTTTTAAAGGAAACTGGTAAGAAAATATACAGTTTAATTTGAAATGCAGTAAGGTGAGTAATAAACTGACTCAGTTGTGATTGAGCAGTTGGTTCAAACAATATAACAGCAAATGCTGTACTGTGTCTGTATAATTCTGTGTAAATAAATATAAAACCATACAGAGGGGCCAACAATATGAATCCAGAAATAAGAAAACAGGGTTTTTATGATGGGCTGTTTTTTTTAAATATTATTATTCATAATAATAGTAATACTAATATCAGTAATAACATTTTTGACACCGTTGAAAACGAGCTAATTATAGCTCATATGGCCTTTTTCCAATACATTTAAAGAGATCAGTAATAAAACTAATTGAATGAGATGGATGCAGTAATTGTATCAATTAAATATGCGATTAAAACCAAGATTAACTGAGATTAATTTTTTAATCACTTGACAGCCCTAATATATATATATATATATATATATATATATATATATATATATATATATATATATATATATATATATAACAGATTACAGTAATAACTTTCATCAGTTTCAGGGAAATAGGGTAAAGGCACAGTGCAAATGATCTGATGGACTGTATAATGTAATGTCAACAGATACCAGAATTCATGTTATTAGTTTAAACTGGAAGGAAGTTTGGAACCCGAAAAGTTTCAGAGATACGTTTTGTCATCAGAAAAGGACAGCATGTTGGTTACTAACTTGCCTACTAAAGGTAACATCAGCCCTTGAGCAGACATCTAGCTTCTTTGAGTGTTCCATCAAAGAGGGAAAAAAAACCTTCATCTTTGGGTGTCACAAAATATTCATTTAGGTCCTGTAAAGTAAAATGTGTCATCCAGGTATACTGGCATATCGTATCTACAGATCCACAACCAAGCAGTCTTTGTTGTAGTGAAGAGGAAGGAAAAGACAGGTGGGTTCACAACGATTTTAGAATAAAAAACCAGTTAGTATTGCCACAAGTCACCAATAGTAATTGTTCTAAAAAGCTGCACGCAGTGCAACTCTACTACAAAGCTGAGTTTCTTTACACATCCCATTATATGTGAGATGTGTAAGATCAAGGAGGTGATTTGTTTTACTGGTAGGAGGGTAATTTATATGATTAAGTGCCTAGGTGGAAAAGCATATATTGGAATGACAAAGTCAGCACTCAAAGAAAAACAATTTGTCAGTGCTCAGGAGAGATTGAGACTTAACAACATCTCCTTTGACATGTAGACAAATTTGGATGAATTAGTTACACGTTCTAGCACCACTGAGTCTCCATGAGTATTTTTGTGTCTCCAACTCTCCACGACAAATTTCTGCGTACAATACTGTCAGGTTGTAAAAACAGTCACTTGACCAAATTACTTACATTTTCAAGTAAATGACAAAACTAACATTTTAAGCAGTCATTTAACTAAACACCTTTTATTGGTCAGACAAAAAATACTTTTCAGTTCAATCAACAATTTCTCCTTCAAATAAAGTGCCCTTCAATAGGGAAACAGTTTGTATCATCTAACGAAAGATTACTTTAGATACCTAGTTGACATATGCACTGTATTTACTATATTCCATTATTGACAGTATGGTAATAAACTAACACATTAACGTTGCTAAACAGAAAGAAACCATGGATTTGTTATTATGTATTTAAAATTCTAGTAGCATTTTTTACATTGATGAATTGAACCACAAACTGTATCAGGTACAAATGCAGTATTATATGTATACTGTATGTATTTCTATTATTGAGAGTAATTCAGCATACCCCTAATATGTATATCTGATTATTAACCGTGAATGATTATTTTGCTGCATAGTTTATTTCATGATAGATATACCTTTGCTACCATGCGTAGAAATATGGAATTCTAATTAAATATAGTAATGCAGAAGAAGCTTAATATCATATAATATGCATGGTTTAATTAGCCAATTTAAATCATTTATATTTCTTCTATATATTTCCCTTTTTAAAATTCTAACCATGTAGAATGCCAGAATTGTGCCTCTTGTGTCTTATTGTGTGGCAGTTTTATTACTTACACGTGATTATAGTGTCCATAATTTATATTTTGCTAATTTATTTAAATTCCATGTAAAACAGTTCAATGGTTTGGATTTATGTTACCGTCCAGGTTGAAGGGGTCTACTGCACAGTCCTTGTTGACACACCAACACCACTACAGTCGTTACTGCCACACCCCTACCTTTGGCGGCTCTTGCGATCATAACTGGACTGGATGCTAGAATGGGGTCGACCTCATCAGAGTCCACCCTGCGACCACCAACCCCCCCCTTTTCCACCCACCAGACCAACTTCAACCTCCACCGGCTGCCCAACGCCAGTCAACACCACTGACGATGCTGCTCTAGCTGCATTGACCACTGACTGGCACCAGAATTGTGAGGGGCTTACCCAGGAACAACAGGCCCAGCTGCGGGAACTGCTACTAGAGCACCGCTACAGTTTTGCTAACAGCCCTGAAGAAACCGGTTTGACTCACTGAACACTATATGTTTTATATGTATGTAATGAATACTGACAAAATACAGACTAATCATTTTTACCGTATATAAATAAAACAAATAAATATATATTTTTTTATTTAGTCATAGAGAAAGGTTTTGATTAAAAAAATAACATGTAGGCAATAAACAATGCGGTGGAACAACCATAACAACACATCCTAACATAAAAAAGGGCGAGAGAGAGGGACATGAATAAATCATATCCGGGTAAACAGGTTGTGGGGGCGGAGGGAGTGAGAGTGTTTAATGCTTCAGCGTATGATACTCCTTGAAGCATGGAGCAACGCACAGAGCTTGGCACTGAATCTTCTTTGTCACTTGATGTTGATGGTAAATATTCTTCACTTATGTCTTCAGTGACACTCGCTGACATCCGATTCAGTGGAAAAATTGTATGTACTTCAATTTAAATCGGAATCTGAATTCAGTATTATTACTAATACTTCTTTCTCACTGAGCGATTTTTGCTGGTTTACAAACACTGTTGACTTTTTTTCACTGAGTTTATTATATGTAATTCAGTCAATATCTGGTAGAGGGCACAAGAGACCAATAAAAGGTGTTACAGAAACCTAGTGTTACAATATTATGTTATCAGGGGTTTTGTAGGCTCAGTAATTCAAGTTTAAAGTTGCAGAACGTACCAGTACGTTCGTACTCCCAGGGGACCAGAGAGCAGCGCATGTACTGTACGTTCGTAATACTCAAAGGGTTAAAAGTCTGTGATGCAGTTGTGAACTTTAATCTTGACACAGGTGCACACGCTAATGTAATCCTAGCAAGCCTGTATAATAAAATATGCAGAGGCAAGCAAAACACAAGTAAGGATATCCACCTACACAGGTGAAAAAATAAAAGTTGAAGGCAAGTGCACACTCAAACTACAAGGATCAATGTCAAGTACTTTTATTCCCAGTAGTGAAAACAGATGCAAAACCCATTCTAGGAGTAAGAGCATGTGAGAATTTGAACCTAATTCACAGAGTAATGGCTGCAATCACAACTGATGTTCTCAGTGAGTATTGCTGCCTGGAAGGGGAGCATTCAGCAGAGGAGATCACATGTAAACTGACTGATGCCAAATACTACTCAGTCATGGATGCAAGCTCAGGTTTCTGGCAACTCAAGACAGATTACAAAAGTTCCCGACTCTGCATCATCAATACACCATATGGACGCTACAGATTTATGCGTTTACCCTTTGGCATTAATTCAGCAACAGAGGTTTTTCACAGAACAGTGACACAGCTGTTTGAAGGAATTGAAGGAGTGGAAACCTACATAGATGGTGTGCTTGTTTGGGGAGCTACCATAGAACAGTACGATTACAGATTGAAGCAAGTCCTGAAAAGAACTTAAAGCTGAAAAAGGAAACATACAAAATAGCACTGTGACAGGGTGCCCCTGTGTTATTGTTGTGTATTGTTATGGTTATGGGTGTCATTATTGTAATATGAGTTGTATAGTGTCTGCATGTGCATATTGTTAGTTGTTTGTTATTGTAAAGGGTGAACGGAACAACCCATTCGGCAGTGTTTGTCTATGTTTGGGAGATTGTGTTTGTGTATGAATGAATGTATGTTAATTGATCTCTGTAAGAATGCATGCTTGAATGAAAATCCATGTGCATGTGTTGTGTTATGGTAAGTGTCTGCAGTTGGGAGCTTCGGGGTAATTGTGTAATTATAGTTCATGGTGTATTTAAGGGGAACGGGTGCACTGTATGGGAGTTGGGAGTCATGTATTGTGAGAAGATCACACCCACATCAGCTGTCTGTGACCTATGGTGTCCTGTGTGGGATAAACAACGTCTCCACGAGTCAGACCAGGAAAGTACTGCGGGTACATTTAAAATAAATAAATAAATAAATAAACATAGAGAAATGGGGGAAAAAAAGAAATAAGGAAAAAAAATTGGAAGTGGAGCTAGAGTCAGGCCAACTGTGGGACTGGATTATGGCAAATCCTGGGTTAGAGGACCAGACCATCCCAATGACAATTAATTCCCTGGATGCTTCAGAAAGTGGCCTGGGAGCAGTTTTATTGCAAAATGAAACACCCATTGTATACACTTCAAAAGCAATGATAGAAACACAACAGCGCTATGCACAAATTGAAATGAAATGCTAGCTATTCTCTTTTTATTATTATTATTATTATTATTATTATTATTATTATTTATTTATTTCTTAGCAGACACCCTTATCCAGGGCAACTTACAATTGTTACAAGATATCATATTATACATTATTTCACATTGTACAGATATCACATTATTTTTACATACAATCACATTATTTTTTTTACACATTATTTTTACATACAATTACCCATTTATACAGTTGGGTTTTTACTGGAGCAATCTAGGTAAAATACCTTGCTCAAGGGTACAGCAGCAGTGTCCCCCACCTGGGATTGAACCCACGACCCTCCGGTCAAGAGTCCAGAGTCCTAACCACTAATCCACACTGCTGCCTTTTGACTGGAAAGATTCCATCAGTATGTCTACAGCAGAGGTAGAGGTGGAGTCTGATCACAAGCCTTTAGAGACAATCATTAAAAAACCTCTAAGTGTGCACCCCAGAGAATCCAAAGATTACTGGTGAGACTGCAAAAATACCAGGTCAAAGTTAAATACAAACCAGGTAAATAAATGTATATATATAACAGACACTTTGTCATGTGCATACCTAACTGACTCAGAAGATGACAAAGGAATAGAAGCACAGATTCATATGCTGGTGAAGAACTTACCTGTTGCACAAAACAAATGACGCCCGGGAAACAACTAAGAATGATGAAACCCTGAAAAAACTGCAGCAAACTCCAGGGCACACTTTTCCCCTCACAGGTCAGGAAGGAGATTTAACACCAAGAATCATTCTGTCTCTGTCACAGTAATATAACACTTATTTAAATTAAGTAATAAGTAAGGACATTATATGATTTTTTCTGAAGAAACAAGTTGCGAGTAATAAGTTACTTTTTTTCAGTAATGTGCCCAATTCTGCTAGTGATACAAGTGAAAGCAATTGAATTTGATAAGTTGGTTCACACTGGGGGAGGGGAATGCATGCTTTGGGGTGGTTGACACCAAGGCTGCCAAAAATGCCCAAAAACCACCAAATCAGGAGCATAAATTATATAAAGATATTCAAAGTGAATTGGCTGCAAGTGGGTCTGGGGTTTCCATTTCAACCATAGGTCGGTCGAGTATTGCATGGTGAAGGTCTCAATGGTCTTAGGCCAAGGAAAAAGCCACTCTTAGGAAAACGTCAAAAGGACAATCGCTTAAAGTTTGCAAAACTGCATTTGAATAATGGATATGAGTTCTGGTCAAAGATTTTGTGGCGATGAAACAAAAATCGAGCTATTTGGTCACGCTGATAGTCATTACGTTTGGAGAAAGTCTGGTGAGGCGTACAAAGAAAAGAACACCATACCTACTGTCAAGCATGGAGGTGGTAATATCCTTCTATGGAGCTGTTTTTCCTCTAATGGCACAGGAAATATAGTTCCAGTACATGGTAAAATGGATTCCATAGCGTACCAAAAGATATTGGCCAATCATCTGCAACCTTCTGCTACAAAACTTAATTTAAAGTGCAACTGGACGTTCCAACACGACAAAGCACATATCAAAATCTACTTTAGAATGGTTAAAGATGGTTCTGGAATGTCCTAGTTAAAGTCCAGATCTAAATCCGATTGAGAATCTTTGGCATGAGTTGAAGAAGGCTGTGCACAAGAGAAGTCCTTGAATGAATTGGAACAATTTTGTGTTGAAGAATGGTCAAAAATCACTAAAGAATCATGCCAAAAGCTCAATGACAAATAACCTAATCGTTTAAAAGAGTTTATTATTGCTAAAGGTGCCTCAACTAGATATTAATTTAATTTTCCTTGTCAGGGTATGAATACTTATGGAAACTATAATAAGATCTAAAATGGAAAATTACCTATATGGTAACAATATCTTGGGAGACAGTCAGCATGGTTTTAGGAAAGGGAGATCATGTCTAACTAACCTGCTGGACATTCTTGAGGATGCAACATCAACAATGGATAATTGCAAAGCATATGCCATGGTTTATTTAGATTTCCAGAAAGCTTTTGACAAAGTCCTGCATAAAAGATTAATTCTCAAACTGAACGCAGTAGGGATTCAAGGAAATGCATGCACATGGATTACGGAGTGGTGAACATGTAGAAAACAGAAAGTACTGATTAGAGGAGAAACCTCAAAATGGAGCGAGGTAACCAGTGGTGTACCACAGGGATCAGTATTAGGTCCTCTGCTATTCCTAATCTACATTAATGATTTAGATTCTGGTATAGTAAGCAAACTTGTTAAATTTGCAGATGACACAAAAATAGAAGGAGTGGCAAACACTGTTGCAGCAGCAAAGGCCATTCAAAATGATCTAGACAGCATTCAGAACTGGGCAGACACTCAGAAATGTCTTCATCTAGACAATGTGGGGAAACTACATGTATAACAAAGGCCAACAAGATGCTTGGATATATTGTGGCTGTGTGGTCCAGTGGTTAAAGAAAAGGGCTTGTAACCAGAAGGTCCCTGGTTCAAATCCCACCTCAGCCACTGACTCATTGTGTGACCCTGAGCAAGTTACTTAACCTCCTTGTGCTCCGTCTTTCGGGTGAGACGTACTTGTAAGTGACTCTGCAGCTGATGCATAGTTCACACACCCTAGTCTCTGTAAGTCGCCTTGGATAAAGGTGTCTGCTAAATAAACAAATAATAATAATAATATTCAGAAATGCGAGCACCCAAATCCGCTGTGCACATCGCAGTAGCAGCCAGCCGTCAGCCAGGACTGGCTGATTGGCTTAAAAATGTCTGGATGGAGCGTCAGCCGGTTAGCAAACACGGTGATCAGGCGATCAGCGCGCATGTGCCAAGACAACAAAGGCTATAAATATGAGCAGCATGACTTCGGCTCTTCTTAGTCTTGCATGGTGTGTTACTTTGTGGAAAGACAGAAAACATTTAAGTTTAAATATTAAAATCTGAATTATCTTTGTCTAACTTTGTCTAACTTTAAATTAATGTTTATGAATACTCTTATTTGTTCAACTTCATTCTTTTAACAGTTTTAATGTGCCTTTATTTTGTGCCGTCTGTTCCTCTTTCTCCCAAGACTGCTGCTTTTCAGCAGTGCTTTAAGCTCAGTAATATCTTGCTGTGTTCAGCAATTTTTTTTTGTTAATTTACCGTCCACTACTGCCTGTTTGGGTAATCGGTTATTAAATATACCGTACAATATATTTGTATTGTTTTAATATTATATATATATAATATTTTATATTATTTTTTCAAATCGTGTTGATAGCCACGTCAGGCTTTTTCTTTCTAGGTTTTTTTTTTGTTTGTAGCTGATCAGTCTTTTATTAGGTCTATATGAATTATCTGCTGGTTCCTGAAAATAAAATAAAAATCTACTTCATTGATAATTAGTGTTTGTTTTGATTTTTTACTTAACTTTTTAATATACTGTGGGCTTAGCCATATTCGAGCTGTTACCACAATCGTACAGTACAGTATAAAACTTACTTCTCGATATATAATTTGTGCTTTTGTTAAAAACACTGTATTTCAGTAGTAATCTGTAACAAACCAGTTTCTAGCCAGATAACGCTATTTAGCATGAAGAAGATGTAGAGCAGGTTATAACACTGCATATCGCATTGACTTCACGTGCCATATTTCGAAATTGTTATAGCTGGTTTTGGCGAGCATTGTATCCTACTGTTGCTAAAATTGCATTTCTTCCGGTTCTCCATGGTCCTGTCAATCTGCTGTTCATAGAATCTCCTGTGCGCCCACCAGATCATCCACTACTCCTCACTACGAGATCCAAAAGACTGGCCCATCTCCAAACTTAACACGATTTAAATTTTTTATCCCATCTACAGTTCCTTCCAAACACTTTTTAGTCATTCAAAGAAGACTTGCGGAGCCCTGGCATGCAAGTGTAATACATGCTGATAGCCTTAAAACTTCTATTAAGAAAAATCCTTCAAGAAATACTGATTAAAACAATCTGATGTTTCCTTTGCTTAAGCTATTCAGTATAAAGGAGAATGAAGCAGATGTTGACAAGATAGGCACAATATAAAATTCAATGAGACAACATCAAAGGGAAGAAGGAGACAAATTTGTGGGCAAGTAAATGCACTGAGAACACAGATGTGATTCAAAGTTGTGAGAGATTAGAAGACACAACGACGAGAATACGGTATGCTGCTGAAGAAACATCTATTTGGTATGGCAAAAACTAGAAATGTGCCATTCTTCTAATGCCTGCAGGGTTAATATTAAGTGAAAAAATGACCTACCTCATGTATGGTGTTAAAAGGAAATCCAAATCCCTTACATGTTTTCTGCAATCTAGCAGCTGCTGTACATCCATGGTATGTTTTTCTACCACAACTCAACACATGTCCATTTTGCCCTCAACTAAGTCTTCAGTTATCTGATTGCTTTCCACTGAATGTATAATACATTAACAGGGGGAATGATACAGCATTTTAATCAAGAAAAATGTACAGTTCACACAGTCATTTACATAACCGTTTGTTAATTAAAGCAATTGGTGCCCTCTGAAATTTTAGCTATGCATGTGTTATGGAAAAAGTCAGAATATTTGCCAATCTTAAGAATTACTGGTAAATGTTGACATTTACCAAGCAAAACGGTGAATGTCTGAAAAAAAAAAACCATGATAACGCTTTACTTCGGACATTTTCCGGTAAATCTCAAGAATAACCAAGTGCCTTTGGATAACCACCGAATGCTGCATTAAGTAAATACATCTATTCACTGCCTGTCATTATGGCATTTTGTGTCATAACTAAGGCCCTGTGAAAATCGCAGATTTTTTTTTTTTTTAATTCACGGCAGTGTCATGGGTAAAGTATCATATTTCGTAGAATGTGCACAGAACTATTTTATAAATTGAGTACAATTTTTTTTTTCAAAACAACAAATACACAGATAAATGCACTGACATAATCAACATTAACGTCAAAGTTATTCAAGCACTTTACAATAGCTTGTGAAACGGTGCTGTAATTAACAGCCTGTAGGTAAAGTGTATCTGCAAGGATAGCTTTCAGTTCTACATCAGATGCATGTTCACCATTTAGGCCTTGCAAAACAAATAAATGTGTAACACATACTGATCTTGGACATCAGTCAACTTGTCAGTGACCACTGACAAGCAACCAGACTGTTTTACCAATTCAATAATCTCCTGCTTGTAATACTCAGCAACTTTGGGTAAGTTTTCATGTCTCAGCTGGGCTGATGAAGGAATCACTCCACCATTTGCTACACTCAGTCTGAAGAATGTAACTTTTGGTTGTCCAATTTTTCAAGAGGGATATTTGCGAAACAAACGCCTCTGTCAGGTCACAATGTAATGTGTTTCGTGCTTCACGGTTTTCAGGGGACTTTTGGAACATGGAAGTCACTGTTTTTTGTTTATTTTTAAGTAAAGCAGTCATGGTACTGCTCTGGATTTCTGCCTTTCTCTTTCGGTGAATACTTGAATCTAAATGCCAGTAACGTTGCAGGATGTACAGAAGAGCTTACCTCCATCGCTGTGTAAAACTCCTGCTAGATACTGCTTTACGTGATCTGCTGCAGACACATTTTTTGCCTTTTTAGAGACATCAATTTTCTTGTTTACAAGTGTGTAGTATTTTAATTTCCCACCTAGATTGCATACAGACGTGCTCAAATTTGTTGGTACCCTGACAGCTCATTGAAATAATGCTTCATTTCTCCTGAAAAGTGATGAAATTAAAAGCTATTTTATCATGTATACTTGCATGCCTTTGGTATGTCATAGAATAAAGCAAAGAAGCTGTGAAAAGAGATGAATTATTGCTTATTCTACAAAGATATTCTAAAATGGCCTGGACACATCTGTTGGTACCCCTTAGAAAAGATAATAAATAATTGGATTATAGTGATATTTCAAACTAATTAGTTTCTTTAATTAGTATCACACATGTCTCCAATCTTGTAATCAGTCATTCAGCCTATTAGTAGTCACTGTGCTGTTTGGTATCATTGTGTGCACCACACTGAACATGGACCAGAGAAAGCAAAGGAGAGAGTTGTCTGAGGAGATCAGAAAGAAAATAATAGACAAGCATGGTAAAGGTAAAGGCTACAAGACCATCTCCAAGCAGCTTGATGTTCCTGTGACAACAGTTGCAAATATTATTAAGAAGTTTAAGGTCCATGGAACTGTAGCAAACCTCCCTGGGCGCGGCCGCAAGAGGAAAATCGACCCCAGAGTGAACAGAAGGATAGTGCGAATGGTAGAAAAACAACCAAGGATAACTGCCAAAGAGATACAAGCTGAACTCCAAGGTGATGGTATGTCAGTTTCTGATCACACCATCCTTCGCTTTTTGAGCGAAAGTGGGAAGAAAACCCAGGAGGACTCCACTTTTGAAAGAAAAACATAAAAAAGCCAGACTGGAATTTGCTAAAATGCATATTGACAAGCCACAATCCTTCTGGGAGAATGTCCTTTGGACAGATGAGTCAAAACTGGAGCTTTTTGGCAAGTCACATCAGCTCTATGTTCACAGACGAAAAAATGAAGCTTTCAAAGAAAAGAACACCATACCTACAGTGAAACATGGAGGAGGCTCGGTTATGTTTTGGGGCTGCTTTGCTGCGCCTGGCACAGGGTGCCTTGAATCTGTGCAGGGCACAATGAAATCTCAAGACTATCAAGGCATTCTGGAGCGAAACGTACTGCCCAGTGTCAGAAAGCTCTGTCTCAGTCGCAGGTCATGGGTCCTCCAACAGGATAATGACCCAAAACACACAGCTAAAAGCACCCAAGAATGGAGAACAAAAAAACATTGGACTATTCTGAAGTGGCCTTCTATGACTCCTGATCTGAATCCTATCGAACATCTATGGAAAGAGCTGAAACTTGCAGTCTGGAGAAGGCACCCATCAAACCTGAGACAGCTGGAGCAGTTTGCTCAGGAAGAGTGGGCCAAACTACCTGTTAACAGGTGCAGAAGTCTCATTGAGAGCTACAGAAAACGTTTGATTGCAGTGATTGCCTCTAAAGGTTGTGCAACAAAATATTAGGTTAGCGGTCCCATCATTTTTGTCCATGCCATTTTCATTTGTTTTCTTATTTACAATATTATGTTGAATAAAAAATAAAAAGCAAAGTCTGATTTCTATTAAATATGGAATAAACAATGGTGGATGCCAATTACTTTTGTCAGTTTCAAGTTATTTCAGAGAAAATTGTGCATTCTTCGTTTTTTGTGGAGGGGTACCAACAAATTTGAGCACGTCTGTATAGTCACATGACAATCACTGCACATGTGCATGGTGAATAGTACTCACAGTCATGCAGCAGAGCTGTACAGTTTAGATAATGTGATTTTTTTGTATGAAATACAAATAATAATTATGAAATAATTAATTTGTATTTCTTAAGAATATTGTAAAAATCGCGGTATTGAGCTATTTTCACGATTTCCGCGCAGTTTGTGAAATCGCGATTTACACAAGGCCTTAGTCATAACCAAAGTGTGATTGTCTGTAGAAAAAACTGTCTGCAGAAATAAATCTATTGTTTTTTGTTAATGGAACATTTGTATGCAGAAATGGATATATTGCTTGACATCAATGTAAAATGTGTACGCAGAAATAAGTATATTCTTCGACATTAATGATTCATTTGTTAATTGACAATTTATATGCAGGAATAAATACATTATTTGAGCTTGCTCTCAGTCACTGCAAAGCATCTATGAGTGGGATTTGGCTTTTGTCTAGACTTCTGCATAGCATGCAATGCAACAGAAGGTGCGTTGTATGTTAAGCATGCAAGAAATTAAATATTTGTGAAATGTAAAATACATAAAGTAACAACTTAAGATGTTTTTTGATAATGTTAAAAGCTGGTTTGTCTTGCTTGCTATAAGGTGCTAGTTATGCAGAAGACCAAATATATCTAAAAACCAATACAATTACAATCAAATGGCATTGAATCAATTATGAAAAGTTGTCTACTTGTCGCAGTATGAAACACCTTACATCTAATGGAAGATTGCTCCCTTGCAGTTATAATACATTTTCTAAAATGTGATTTACTAAAATGCCAATGGACTTTACCTAACAAGACTATTACAGCAAATTACTTTTTTTACATTTTCACTCGAAACACACTGCCTAGGGGTGGCTGCTGTGAGTTGAAGATGAAACAATAATAAAGTCTCACAAGTGTAATATTACTAACACCCACATGAGGATTCATAGCAATAATAAATGTTTGATTCAAGTATTATTAATATGTTTTTATTGATTAAAGCAGAGGTCTTATCTGAACACTGGTATGCTGCAGCTTATAGTACTTCTTCAGGGCAATGTGGGTCTGTTTACTGTCGGCTTTATTCCAAAACATTATTAGTTGACTTTAGTTTATTTAACAAAAAAAGGCCTGGAACCCAACAGTCTAGACTTGACGGAGCAGTACATACATAATTAAGTAATTATGTTCCAATTATATGAGACTATTATTAGACATTACAATTAGCAAAACAGGTTGTGATTAATAGCTCAGCTGTCAACTGTAGCTAACCATTCAATGATTGCTAGTTTCCAGCAGGTTTTAATTTCTTTTCATTTCCAGGGCTTGCAATGAAGAGAAACATCCAAAAAATTACAAAAAATGTGTATATATATATATATATATATATATATATATATATATATATATATATATATATATATATATACATAATGTTATTCACTCTTTTTAGCATTAATTATACAACCTAAACGGTATGTGTTAGGATTCACTAGCGCCCGCAGCCGTACACACGTTACGCACTGTGAGTACCTTTGATGTGCAAAATTTTGTCTTCAAAAGTGCGGACTCACATGCAGCTGTTCAGATAAGCTGCATACCTGCCGTTTTTACGCATAAAAAAATCCAAAATACGCAATCAATTTTAATTTAATGCGTAAAAATGCGCATAGCAATTTTGCTGCACAGCTTGTCTGCCTCCCCTAAAACTTCCACTAACCACTACATCTCCCAGAATACAAAAATAATAACAGAGAGAGAAAGAGAGTCACTTCCTCCACTGGGGCCTGGTGCTGCCGTACCAGCTGTCGAGTCGACGCCACTGGGTGTGTGCGGCCTAAAAAAAATACCATCTCTCTCTTTGTGTATAGGCCTGTAGCCATGCTCCACACTGCTGTAAGCTTTGCGCTGTGTCGGGTGTGTGACTACTCATGGACCAGGCTTATACTGTAGGCAGTGATCCACACCGCTGCGCACTGCGTCGGTTGTGTGACTGCACGGGGTCCAGACTAGACACTGGCCCAGAAACATCGGTGCTTACGCCTCTGGTGCTTGGTGCCTTCAGTGCCCTTGGTACCTTCGGGGCCTCGGTGCATCAACGCCCTCAGTGTCTCGGTGCCTCAAAGCATCTGTGCCTCGGTGCTTTGGTGCACGACGCTCGGTGTCTCTGTGCTTTCGACGCATTCAGTGCTCCAGAGTCTCGGTGCCTCGGTGCTTCGGTGCCATCGGTGCTTGATCACTCCCTGCATGGGTTCATCGGTGCTTTGACACCCTCGGTGCTCCACAGCCACGACACTTCGCCGCTTTGGTGCATATACACCGCCTGCATCGGTACCCTCTGTGCTTCTGTGCCTTAGAACCTCTGTGTTTTTCGACACCCTCAATGCTTCAGATCCTTGATGCCTTGGTGCTTCAGCGCCTTCAGTGCATAGGCACCCTCTGCATCGATGCCCTCAGTGCACTCAATGCTTCGGTGCTACAGAGCCTTGGTGAATCGGTGCTTCAACACCCTTGGTGCCCCAGAACCTCGACGCCTCGGTGCTTTGGCACCTTCGGTGCACAGACACCCTCTGCATTGATATAGGATCACAGAGGCCCACCTTAAGAAGGCTTACACATCTGAAGCACAGGTAATGCACTTGGCCAACACGGCAGGTCTCCAGATTTCAGGCTTCCAAGGACAAGCCTTAGGTAGAAGCCTGGTGGGGCTTGCAGTGGCGTATAGACAGCTTTGACTGTCTCAAGCCAGGGTTCCGGATGTGGCCAAATCAGCCCTGTTAGATGCGCCTATCTCCCATTGTCATACTTTCGGACCAGCAGTAGAAGAGATCCTGCAATGCTCCCACAGAGAGCGGGAGGCGTCATGACAGATGGCTGCGATGCTGCCTTCCCATGCTCCGGTATGGGACAGGTTGAACCGCTGGCATCCGGCTGTAACCACGGTAAACCAGACAATTCCAATCCCCACTGTGCTGCGTGGTGACCTGAGGCATCACCTGCAGGCTTCCGCAGCAGCCAATACCCGGGTCCGTCCGCAAGGATGGGGAAACGCCGGACGTGGGGCCCCAGCACATCAGCAATCTGGTAAGCAGTTTGCGAGGAAATACCCCAAACAGCCTACTAGACAGGCTCCACCGCAGCCTCAGCAGCCCCAACAGGGCCCCTGAAGGCTTATGGCCTCAGACCCTTCCCTTCTCCCAACACAAACTACAATACTCTTCCTTAATGCGCTTTACTTGCACTTATCTGCTCCCTATTTTACTGCATTTAATTCTGTACTTTAGTCTGCCACAAATGTTATTCTATCTGTAGTATTTTGCATTTAATTGTATCCTGATGTAACTATCACTGACACTGTTATCTGCTCCGATATTGAATCGTATTTTGTCATATACTTGTACTTACTAGAACTGAAGACATTGTATTTTATCTTGCTCTTAATTGTAATAATACTTGTACTGTGATTCTTGAAATGTATTTTTTGTTTACGACTGGAAGTCGCCCTGGGTAAGGGTGTCTGCTAAGAAATAAATAATAATAATAATAATAATAATAATAATAATAATAATAATAATAATAATAATACTGGCGCAATTGCACCTCACACTCCTGGGTGCTCACCACCATACAAACCGGTTAAGCACTGCAGTTCCGCACAGGACCTCCTCCGTTTTGAGGGATCACGGTTACATCCGTGAGCGACCCTCTCCAGGCACGCACTTGCCGATTCTTCCTGAGCAGCATACGAAGAATCTGACCCTTCCTCACCAACTACGCCACCCAGCTCCTGGTCCAGGCCCTGGTACTCTTCCATCTAGACTACTGCAACTCCATCCTGGCTGGCCTCCCTTCGTCCGCCACCTGTCCTCTCCAGCTCATCCAGAACTCTGCTGCTCGCCTGGTGTTCTCTCTGCCTCGCTTCTTTTATTTTTTATTTATTTATTTCTTAGCAGACGCCCTTATCCAGGGCGACTTACAATCGTAAGCAAATACATTTCAAGTGTTACAATACAAGTAAATCGAATCAGAAATGCTAATTACATATTTCAGGTTTAGCCTATAAAAGCTTAATTTCTCAGTACATCCATACGAAGGAAATCATGGCCAAAATTATACAATGGAGCAAAAACTTAATTGTATAGCGTTTATACAAGATTTTATTGAAACACTACTCAGAGTGTAGCTGCTGCTATGTTGGGAGAGCCCCAATGACCTGGTGTCCAGGTCTTACTACACAGTGCACACACAATAGCTACATTAAAAAAACTCTGATTGTATATGTTACGGTAAAAGTCTGAATATTGAAAAATCTGAAGATTTACTGGTAAATCTCGAAATTTACCAAGCAAAATGGTAAATGTCCGAAATAACATAATAACACTTGTGACATTTATCGGTAAATCTCAAGGATAACCAAGTTCCTTTGGCTAGTGACCGAATGTCTCGCTTTTGTGCATTGTTTGTAAGGCTTCAGGAATCCTGTGTAACTCCAAGTGCTACAAAATACTGCAGTAAGTCAATGTATCTATTCACTGCCTGTCTTTGAGGTGTTTTGTGTCATAACCAAAGTGTGATTTTCTGCTGAAAAAGCGACAGTCCTAAATGATTGAATTTACCAGAATGTTTGTTGTTAGGCCTATACATACATGGATCACAATATTGTTCAGAACCATGCTGAACTAGTTTAAATTGCTCAGTTGTGCATTACTGTAAGATCATTGATGATTATATTGTTAATGGAAAATATGTATGCAGAAATAAATATATTATTTGACATTAATGATTATTTTGTTAATCATTTATATGCAGGAATAAATACTAGGGCTGTCAAGCGATTAAGAAAATTAATTGCGATTAATCTCACAATAAAAAAAAATTTATCTAAATTAATCTCAGTTTTAATCGCATATTAAAATGTTACAATTACTACATCCATTGAATTTAAATTGGTTTTATTACTGATGCTATTGTTTTTATTATCCTTAACTGTAAATAAAATTGTTTAAAATGTATTTATTTATGTATTTAATTAACCAGGAAATTTACCCATTGAGACCACCACCAAAATGTACTAGGGGCAATAATTTAGAAATTACAAATACAACCAACACAATAAAATGTGCGGTTCAAGCTTGATCAGCAGCATACTGAGATCAGAAAACATAATACATAGGATATCTATTTTTAAATGTGATTGTGAACTGAAATAAATTAGTTTTTTTTAAATAAAATTATAAATATGTAGCTATAGTAAGCACTTCTAGGAAATTAACTGTTAATTGTGAAGAGAACATACAAAAAAAAAAAACTGTCATCATAGCCAAAAACTGCAAACTAACAATTGTTAGGTCTTACATACTACGCGCAAAAAAAAGGAGCAACGCAGCCTAACTAATTTATGATCATGATCATACTTGGCTTGATATGGGATTTCAGCGATCCTGCATTTCTGTCGAAACTGGTGGGTTTAATTTGTTGTTATTGTCTGTCGCAAAAGAGCTGCTAGTGTATTTTGAGAGATGAAGGCGTGTTCAGCACGCAACAGACTAGATGTACTTGTGTTTGATACTGGAACTCACTTTGACAGTAGACAAGTAAGCGTCTTTCTGTCCAGTGAGCCCGTCAAAAAAAGAAATCTCATTCATTTTTAGTGCTCTGCTCCATTAAGCGGTTCAATAACTAACTTTCTATTTAAACAATAACTGCACTCAGACACTCAATCCAATCGCGAGTGGGATTGAAGTACGGTGTGCTGAAAGGCTCAAGACACAGCAATGGGATTAACGCGCGTTAAAATAATTAATCTCTAAAAACATTAACGCGTTAATCGCAGAAGTTACCTGCGATTAATTGACAGCCCTAATAAATACATTATTCGATGATATACCTACATTTTCCAATAGGCTTCGGTAAATCATAAGATTAACTGGTAAATGTCTGAAAAGTAATCTATTTGCCGGTAAAATTTAAGATTGACCAGATTTGGACTTTTACCGTAACATATATACCAGAACCAATCTGCTCTGGGGCTGGCACATAGTACCAAAATAAACTTTTCCATTTGCAGACCCAGATGGTTAGGTAACTTGCCTCTGAGGTACAATGATGAATCCCACTCTCAGATTTTTTTTAAATAAGCATCTTAATTAAAAAGTAATATTCATAGTATATAGTACTGAAATAATGTGTTTCTAATTGCATCAATCTGGAGTCTAGTTTCATACATCTTTGTATAGACAAGCTTTGCTTCAGAAAGTCTGCTTACACACAGTGAAGCACTGTACAGTAGCTGGTAGAAATATCAGCTACTTACCAAAGGTTTCTGTATGCAGCATCACATGTGGACTTGCAACCTCATCTGCTAAGCTCAAAGTTTTGCTCCTCCTCTCTCCTTTCTGTAAGGCTCTTGAGAACCAATTTGGCTTTTGTTGACAAAATATGCTTTTTGTGCCTTGCTTGCCCTTTCTTCCACATAATACATCATCTAGTGTGAGCTAACTCCACAGATATTGTACTGTATAGAAAGAAGAGAAACAACATGTATTCACAGTCATGCTCGTTTTGCATCCACTATTCTGGTAAAAGTATGTTTCTACAGCTCTATTCATTTCAACATTAAGACTGATACATACAGTTTCTATGTGAATATGTTTTTGTAATACTATGGGAAATAGTTTCAGGAAACATTTTAAAGTAACACTTGATCAATTCCATTAAACGGTCTGGTGCCTTATGCTGCCCGTCATAATGAAAACAAATGCTGGTAACAAATCCTGATATTGCTCTAATTCCTATATATGTCTCCTGCTGTATGCCTTACACTTAGTATTCACATGAATTATCTTCCTCTTATAGTATTAAAATGTTTCCTTTATTCAGAATAATAGGGGTTTATTTCATAGAATGATGCTGACTGGCATGTAACACATATTAGGAATATTGGAAATCAATCATGAAAGAAAATGAAAGTAGTAGTATAGTCTCTATGGCATAGGAAAGCAAGTTGCATATCCAATACAATTTAGTCACTATGTTCTTATAAAATGCAGCATATGTCTGCATTGGACAGGAATGCCATTTTAAATATAAAGTAACATATAAATCACCACAAACAACATTTTGGTGCTAATACACCGTCTTCGAATACACCTCCATTGGTGTACCATTTAGTTTGTATGACTAATGCTAATAGGATTTAAGAACATGTATTTTATCTTTGAGGATCTTTCATTTTAACCAATCAATGACCCTGCTGCCTAATAAAGGCATAGAGGGATCTACCATATTATCCCCTTTTCTGCTGAAGCCCTGGTGACACCCTGTGCTACAGGCATTTTGTGATTTGGGGACTCGCCTGTTTTACATCCAAATTATTCTATTTTCCTTTTCACATACCCCTGGCAAACCATATATTGTTTTTTGTTTTTTGTTTGTCAGACTCTGAAGTTTCTATTAGTGCCAAATTTCTGAGGTTTATTTGGTCACGTGACCACAAAATACATCTATTGTAAAAAAAAATGTTGCTTTTTCACAAAATGTATTATACCTGCATCACATTTAGTCACTATAATGCAAATGTTTGATTCAAGTGGAATGGCGATAGAGAGATCATAGGAGGAGGAGGAGGGAAATAAAAGTTCAGATTTAGAGAGGTTGAGTTTGAGGTGATGCAAGTGCATCCAGGAGGAGATAGCAGACAGACAGGTAGATATGGGAGGGGATGGTGGAGTCAGAGGTGGGGAAGGAGAGGAAAATCTAAGCATCATCAGCATAGAAATGGTATGAGAAACCATAGGATGTGATGAGGGGGCCCAGGGAGCAGGTGTAGAGAGAGAACAGGAAAGGACCAAGACTGACCCTTGGGGGACTCCTGTTGAGAGAGGGCGAGGTGTGGATGTTGCTCCATGCCAGGTTACCTGGTAAGTGCGGTTGGAGAGGTAGGAGGAGAACCAGGCCAGAGCAGTGCCAGAGATTCCCAGGTCAGCGAGAGAGGATAGTAGAATAGAGTGATCGACAGTGTCAAAGGCAGCAGAAAGGTCGAGGAGAATTAGGACAGAGGAGAGAGAAGCAGCTCGGGCAGAGTTTAGTGAGTTAGTGACAGACAGGAGGGCGGTTACAGTGGAGTGTGCAGAGCGGAAGCCAGATTGGAGAGGGTCAAGCAGAGAGTGGTTGGACAGGAAAGCAGAGAGCTGGCGGTGTACAGCCCGCTCGAGGGTTTTGGAGAGGAAGGGTAGGAGGGAGACAGGATGGTAGCTCTGGAGGGAGGTGGGGTCGAGGGTAGGTTTTTTGAGGAGGGGAGTGATAGAGGCTTGTTTGAAGGCAGAGGGAAAGAGACCAGAAAGGAGAGAGGTGTTGAGAAGGGAGGGGATGAAGGGAAGTAGAGCAGGAGCAGCAGCTTGAAAGAGGTGAGTGGGGAGGGGGTCGAGGGCACACGTGGTGGGTTTGTGACCCTGGAGCAGGGAGGAGAGGTCAGAGTCTGAGTCGGGGATAGAAGGTGGAGAAGGAGGGTGAGTTAGTAGGGTTAAAAAGTGTGCGGATATCTGTGATTTTAGAAGAGAAGAAAGAGGCAAAGTCATCAGAGAAGATAGAGGAGGGAGGAGGAGGGGGGGAGGGTTTAGGAAGGAGAAGGTAGAGAATAGTTTACGTGGGTTGTTAGTGGAGTCTTGGATTATAGATTGAAAATAAGAACATTTAGCAGAGTAGAGGAGAGGGAGGAGGATATAATGGATCTCCTCCTAACAGTTGATGAGTTAATGATGCTACCATCAGCATGAGACACATTCTTGTCTCTCAACGTGACTTGTGTTGATGTAAAAAGCTTAAATACATTTCTCTTGTACATTGGACTAATCAATCTGAGCTATCAACAATGGCAACAGCAGCACTGCAGAAAACAATAACAGAAGCTATTAGCGAATTATGTGTCTCTGCCATATAATATACCCTATCTCTCTCTATCTATCTATCTATCTATCTATCTATCTATCTATCTATCCATATATAAAACTGTAATCAAGCTTAAAACTGTGGGTATATAATTCCATCCTAGCACTTACCTTTCATGACAAAGCCTGCACATAAAAGACAAAATCATTTAAACAGATTTTGAAAATATTATTAAAGCAAGGACATACTAGAAACAAGCAGGTAAAAAAGCTGCTAGAAAAATAAGAAAAGGAACAGTGACAAAAGATATCAAAATAATAACTCTCTATACAAAGATATGTTATTAACAAACATTTAAAATACTGATAACTCAGGATGCAAGCTTACCAGAACCTAAAAATAACATCAAAGAAAATATCATGTATTTTTACTTTCATTATGATCTTTCACAAACGTGTTCTGTGACGGTAAACACACACTGCTGGTTAGCAAGAAATAATTAGTAGAATTGTGTATAATTTATTAATTTAAAAGTATGTAAAATTCATGTATAGCTTCTCACACTGAGGGTTTGGAGTGGAACCACGGTGGGCCATAAGGGGGTCACAAATGGGTTTGGCAGATGCAGCAAATTCCGAATTTAAAAACCCTCTGATTTGAAAGAAATTGAAAAGCAAATATATTGATAAAAAAACTTCAGAACATAGTTCTTGTTTTTAAACCAACAGGCACGGACACATTAGATTAAGCTGGTGTAGTCGAATATGACGCTGAGGTGACAATTACATCAATTTTTCATGGTTATGGGGTCTTTAAAGTCATTAAATTTGTGTTTGTGTAGCAATTTATCGTGTGTTAGTATTTCTACATATTGTCAGATGTCCTCCCAGTATTGCTATCATTCAACCATAATCAAGAATGATAAACTCTTGCTGTTTCTCTGATTGTATTTTAAGATCTCTGAAGTAACAGTTCTGGGACAAGTGTTGGATGAGTGCTTAATACATTTACTGATGCCGCATAATCCCAGCTTCTTTAATAGATCAAAGTGATGTATTTGCAGTTTTGACGGGAATGGGAAAAGTACATTATTATTGTTATTATTATTATTATTATTAAGAAAGAAAGAGGCATGTTATGCTTTATAACATTTAAATATCAGAAAATATGTGTATTCACAGACCATAGCAATAAAAAAGATCAATCTGATTTAGCAATAAAATAAAAACATTTTGTATAAGTCTATGCAATATGGGCATCTAGACCAAAAGAAAGCCAGTTTTCATATAAAATGGAACAGACATAAATATAATTTTAAATCCAACTAATGCATGCAGTAGTGTCCACATTAAAATAATGGCTATTAAAACCGTGGGGCACAGCATGATTTATTAAAACCCTGGGACAGAGCTTGGTCTTTTATAAACATGCCCTGGTTAGACCAATATAATACATGTTTTATTAACTCTAATTTGGCATTTTTTAATATCTTATGTGTACCATATTTCAGCAGATTTTTTACATAAAGTATCCAAATTACTTTGCCAATTTCTCATAAATTGTTTTTCAGCTTGGATAGTTTGTGTGACCTTTGTTATTGCAACTACAGTCATTATCTCTTTAAATGTCGGTCACATTCAATATTTAACTGTTGCTTTTTATAGTTTCCACTATTTTATATGTTTTTAATAAAATTGAAAAAAGTGCTGCTTTATTAATTATTAAAAGGATCCAATTCCATAATGTGTCCGCATATAATGGAATATTACCTTATGCGGACACATCATGTGAAAAATATTGTGACAATCTAACACATTCTGGTCAATGGGAAAGCAAGGGAAATTGCTGATTGGGTGATGGCATGTTGGCCGGGTTTCCACATAGTTTAGAAACTCCAAATTCTCTCTCCACTATCATGACTTATGTGATATAGCACGCACATGTTTTGGTGAGCATCTAAAACATTGTACGACTTTAAAAGGGGGATAGGGGTAAATCGCCTTCTAACACTAAAAGCTGTACAATTAACCAATGGAAACGTGTTGGAAAGCCGTTCCTTATGATTACGAGACTTCAGCAGCGAAAATCTTTGTGACGTAACCTAGCACAACTTTGTAGGCCATTTTTGAACGTAAACACAAGGAATCTGAATCTGCTGTGAAAGCAAGTTTCAAAGTCACCCATAGAGTTCATTTTAAAATAAATGTGGGTGTGAGGCAAAGTGGTTAACAGTGTGCAGGTGCAGGAATGCAGCAGTGATCAATGAACAGACAGACAATGATAATCCAGGTGCAACTTTATTTGTAAATCCAAAGTCTGATGACAAAATGGCAGTAAACAATAACAATGAGAACAGGCAATACAGCAGCGTTTATTGCTCTGTTAATCCCCGGGTTGGTCCCGTAATAATAATAGTCCAGTTCCTAAACACCCACACGTAACACAAAACACAAACACAAGTCTACAGTGAGTGCGATAGTGCTCGTGGTGTAAATACAGTTATTTGTGAAACAATGTGCAGTGATATCCAGGTAAGTACTGGCTTTTGGCGACAGCTCTGGATCGTGTTTTAACCGTCTAATAACAACAAACAGTATTTAGACACGACTAAGACAAACAAAACACTCACGATAACAACACAGGTTCTCCTTCCGGTTCAGCATAACCGCTCCTCCAATCTGCAGCTGCCACATCGTTTCCCTTCCGGGTCAATGATTTAGTGTATCGTAGCTCCGCCATCTTTCTAAATGACCGATTTCCTTCTAACCCAGGGAATGAATTGTCTGGCCATCCATTACACAGCGCTCTCACAGGTTGGGAGAGAGATTTGTCACCAAGAATCATTCTGTCTCTGTCACATATCCCACCGCTCAGAGTGGAGCTGGCTGAGTCGGCTGAATCTACCAATTCTCATTACTCCCCCCCTCCCAGGAAATTTTGGTGTTCTTTCCCTGCACGGTGAATCATATGATTCTCTACTGTGAACTTAATTGAATTTGGTGCACTCTTTTTGATGAGGTCAACTAAGGAATTGACCACTGTGGCGTACTCTGGGATGAATCTACGGTAATAACCGGCTATCCCCAGTAGAGACCTCACCTGAGCCTTGGTTTTGGGGGTTGCCGTGTCCACCAAAGCCTGGACTTTGGTGACAATGGGTTTCACCCTTCCATTCCCCATTACAAATCCCAAATATTGTGTCTCTGTTTTGGCAAACGCACATTTTCTCAAGTTGGCTGTCAGCCGGGCTACCCTTAGAGACTGAAGGACAGCCGTGATCCTAGCTAAATGCTCCCCACAGGTGGAGTTGTAAATAACCACAGTCAATATACGCTGCCGCATATTCATGGTGTGAGTGTAAGACCTGGTCCATCAGTCTCTGAAAGGCAGCGGGTGCACCATGTAGCCCAGACTGCATGGTTGTGAAATGGAATAGCCCTTCAGGAGTTGAAAACGCCTTTTCTCTCTAGAACTGCGGGTTAAGGGGATCTGCCAGTATCCGTTCATCAGGTCCAGAGTGGAGATAAACCCAGCCGTTCCCAGTCTATCGAGAAGCTTGTTGACCCGATGCATTGGGTAGGCATCGATCTTGGCAATAGCGTTTACCTTACGGAAATCAACGCAGAATTGGTTGGTGCCATATTTTTTGGCCACTATCACAATTGGACTGCACCACTCACTCTTGGAAGGCTCAATCACCCCGAGCATCGCCCATACCTCTTTGCTAACGCCACTTTGTCGACTTTCTGGGATCTGGTCTCTCTCGCACCGTGACACCTAGGAGAGAGATAATGGCATATTCAACAAGGTTAGTTCTACCAGGCAAGTCAGAAAAAAACATAATTTAACTCCTCAATTAACTTACGCAGCTCTTGTTGCTGATCTGGAAGTAACTGTTCCCCCTTCAAAATGTCTTTAGTGCTAGAGGTCTCTAGAACGGGGCCTAAATCACCCTCTACTTTGCCTGGGGCTATAAATAAGGCATCCCTTGCCTGCCAGGGCTTTAATAAATGTACGTGATAAATTTCTCCCTCACATTTTTCGGTCCTTCTCTCTATTTGTTTTTCTAGGGCGATAAACAGGGGAAAACATTTCAGCCTGTAAGGGGAAAATATCACCAATCATTTCCCCTTTTACTTTTTTTGCCACAGTTCCAAGTGTGGCTGAGACTGCCATTCATTTTATTAATTGTTTAAATTTTGGCCTGTCTCGGCCCAGAATAACCGGGTGTGGTAACCTTTTCGCCACCCACTTATGATGGATATGATGGATATGGCCTAGGAGCCTATTGATATAAAAAAAATTGGTTATTCCTGACAATTCAGATATTTTGGATGTAAGGAATACCTAATTTAATAGCCATATGTGATCAGAGTGAAATGCAGACACATAATAGCTATGCGTCTTTACTTCTGATGGGAACCTCTCCCTGAAAAGAAGACCACACAGGCATATGCCTAGCTTAGAATGCAGATGTCAAAGGTGCAGAAGACGCGTTCTCATTGCCATTGATTGGTACCGAAAAATGGAATAGGCAGGAAATTTCATCGTACAATTAACACGTTTTTAAGAGGTTCCTTTCCGTTTTAAGTGATGCCCGTCAGCTTACAGCATGTTAAAGGGGGAATTTGGAAATAAAACTATTGGGAGAAACTTAAAGGGTTTGCCTACGTGGATTACTATCTACCATACTTAATAACTACATTCCTCTTTCTGCAATCAGGGCAGCTTCTAAACAAAACTCAGAAGTAGGCTTCATTTATTGTACACAGTCAAAAGACAGTATATTTAACACATATTTAACACATTTCATCATCTTTAATAGTAATAGTTTAATAGAAACAAATGCCATGTCATATTAAATGGTGAGAAATGTCATATTTTGAAAAAAATAGATTCTATGAAGTAACTAATTAATAAATAGAAATATTGGGATATGTAATGTTTTCATACAGAAAGGGCTTGGTTTGCAGATTGGACACTGGAGGATAGCATAGAGATAGAGATAGAGCAAGATGGAAAGTGGAAATTCAAGAGAGAAGATGTAGTTTCTTAGGCAGAAAAGGGACTAGATTTGCAGCAGTAATCAACAATAAAATAGAATCTCGGAAATTTATATTATTGAATTGCTACTGTGTAATGTAATAACTATACTTGTTGTGTAGAAATGAAATTACAAAGACAATAAGATCATTTATTCACAAAGTTTAGTTTTTTTTTTAGTTTTTTTTTTATATACTAAAAGATTCCACTCTGAATATCACCGTGAGTCTCTGCATTCACTTTCAATATGATATTAGATCAAACATTGCCATAGTGAAAATTAAAACCCTGGAGCTTCCACGTAGCTTGGAAGTTGGAAGTTATTCACAATATTTCCATACTGTCCCAGTTTAAGGACTTAAAAATCTGGTCACCTTACCATTAGTGAGGTCAGTATTTTGTAAGGTGTCCATCATGTAACATGACTGTGCTGACCCCTGCATATGATATTAAGTTGAAATACCGTAACTGTGGCTGCCTAAGCAAGTTTTTTTGATATTACAAAAAAAAAACATAGGTGATTCAAGAATAATTCTTTTTGATAATTATGGGGGACTATTACAGCCATGGAAAAGGTTTTGAGGCACCCTACAGAATTAACCAATTTTGCTTAATAAAGTCAATTGAAGCCTGCTGAATAATATTACGTTAACATATTGAATTACATACTGCTTTGTAGTTTTCTACGTACTTAATGAAAAGCTATCGAATTTTGAAAAATGTGACATTTTGAAATCTAACATGAGATACTGTCCTACTATTATGGCTTCCGGTAGACTTTTGCAATATAATTTTGTAGTTTCTTTGATCAAATGGTGTTAAATAAAATATCTACATTTTGTTCATCTAGTTTCTTTTTTTTAATTATGTCTCAATCCTCAAAATCTAGGTGATGCAAAACTTTTGGCCATAGCTGTAGATTTGATTGCCATATGATATGTGTCATCAGTGGCTTAACTTTGGGGCGGGGCGGGGCGGGGCGGGGCGGGGCGGGGCGGGGGGGCAGTTTCTGTAGCTGGGGCATGCATGAAGATTATTCTATCTGAAATAATAAAATATGTTACACAAGTATAACAAAGCATTGCATCCCTTGTATGTCTAATTAAAAGATCCAAAGACATTCCTGCGGCAATCATTCAAAACACTAAATTGTTGGCACAATGTTGTCATGAGTGATGAGTGTGGCAAATAGCTATATTATTCAGTCGCTTCTGAATCATGGAATTACAAAGCCAAGACTTCCGTCTTCGAAGAGCACTGAAGCTCTGCTCAGATCGGAGCCTGGATCCAAGATTAGATCCCTTTACAACCAGCCCCTGAGGTAGCGCTGAGCGCTGGAGCGAGTGTGGCACAAGGCAGAATTAATGAGAGAAATAGGAATTGCGCTTGAAATATATTTCTAGAAACGTTGAGGTTTTCCCCACAATTAAAATACTTAAGAGAAATACAATTTTGCTATTAACAATATGCTAGTAGTGTATTAGTATAAGAAAATGTTTTTTTTAAAAAGTATTTTCAGCTTCCATCCACTTAAAATATGCAGATGTAGCTTGAACCTCAAACACTCTTGACAATGTCTATATTTATCTGCACAAGGCACAAAGGTAATTTTTCTGTTTTAAGTTTCAATTTAAAATAACAAGTTAAACTGTAAGTAGACAGTAAATAACATGAGCTATGGTGAATTACAAACGTAAACCATTTTCCTGTGTTTTGGATACAGCAATGTAGTGCATCCTCCTCTATATTTGTCTATACGTTTGCCATTTTTTCCCCAACATTACTGTGATCTCAGGCTGTATACAAATTTGTTATCTGGGGTCTTTAAACGTGTGTTCGCTTCTCATTGGTCAGTTTCCCTAGTTAAGGTGTGTGCATCTCCAGGATCAGATCACCATTACAGATCAGTGGAGCCTGATCTAGACCCTCGTAGTAAATTACGTCTGTGTGTGTCATTAAATTTTAATTAAGTGCCGCGTCTGGAAGTGTGCTGCGTTGACCATATAAATACCACCATATGACTGAAAAAAAGAATGTGCTAGCACATAAAATTCGTTCAGAAAGTATTTCCATTGCATTTGTGCCCTTCATTTATCATACAGGATTCATTTTTATCCACCCCATCGAATGTTTTGAGCTAATGTTAGTAGTGTCAATTAATTGCAGTTGAATCTATAATTAACAACAAAGCTGAATAAGTTGTTAATGTTTGTAACTCGGGTCAATGTCAAATCCGGTTTGCCTGTATAAGGTACCCGTAGTCCTTTTTGAGTAAATATATAAAGATTTAAAATATTTTTTCTCAGGGGCTGCAAGAGACAACAGTACATCCAGGGCCTCGGGCATGGGACTTGGAGCACGGAAAGCCGCTTTCCAAACCTGTGCACTGTAGTAACCATGGAGACTACAGGAGTTCTATACGCACGCAAGAGGAGAGAGGAGGCTACGCAGGGTTTTTTTTGTTTGTTTGTTTGTTTGTGTGTGTGAACAAAACACTATGAGTTCGGCCAAAAAATGAGCAGGACTGGATCGAAAGTTAGTGGGTAATAGGAGCAATAATATACAAACCAAATAATATTTGTACTGTAAAGTGTTTTTCAAAACGATGATCACTATGACAAGGTGATATGAAAAATAAGCATGCTGTTGTACTGATAAAATAGTTTTCTTTTTTGTTAGGGTTATATAAAAACAGTTTATTTTTTACAAAACAAAACCGCCATCACTCGGCTCTTCTTAAAACAGGACCACACCCTTTACAACTATTCCTCAACCTTCTTGTCCCAGACTCAGGTACTTTAGGTAAGATTAAAAATATGTAAAAACCCCCACATGGAATAAATACAACTTGTGTGTACTCACAGTCCCGTTTCGTAGACCTCAGCATTTTGGTTCCACTCGTTGTAAACAAACTCCTTTTGTGACTCCTGTGGATCACCTGGTTTTCTCCAAACACTGTATTTGCTTCCTTTTGCTTCCTTGGAAAAGTACTTTTTGGAAGAAACATCCACAGTGAAACCAGACTCTTCTTTTACTCACTTGTTTACTCTTCTCTTTTCCAGATTTCAGCCTAAACAACACTTTACTTATTTTTCTCAGTTACCAGTTACAAGGACCATACTGTAACTACCCTGGGGATGGCGTCGTCCTGGACAATGTGTTTGTCTTGTTTGTTTGTTTGTTTGTTTGTAATGTCTCTTTTAGTGTTCTGTGTATTGTAAGGATACGGGGCATGTCGTTAGTGTGTGCGTGCGCATGGACGGAACCCTCCCCTGAGGCTATGTGGGGTGGGGGGGCAGCCATGAACTGGAGAAGGCGCACAGACTGAGACTGGAGTGGTTGCTGTGACTGTGAGGGACAGAGTGTGATACTGGAAGTGAGGGCCTCACCTGAGAAGCAGTGAGACGAGCCCAAAGCGTGTCTGTGAGTGTCTGAGAGAAGAGAAGAAGCAGTGAGCGTGAGAAGATAAAAACAAGTGAAAAAGCGGTGAATGAGGGCATTAGTTTTATTTGATTATTTTGCCGTGAACCCCAGCCCAAACAGGGATTCGCTGTTTTGTTTTATTTTAAGCTCAGTTATTAAAAGCAGCAAGTTCGAATCCCATCTGGTCTCCCCAAGTCTTACAATACAGCTTTGCTTAGGGCAACACCACTCTCCTGTGTAGTATCACTTCCTGGTTTATATATCCCAGAATTCACACTGTTCCTGTCAGGTGACACTGGGAGTTCTGGGTTATGTAGTTTTTTCTATTAGACTATAAAATCTCATCCAATCCACTGTGACAATTATTTATTTTTCAGTGTAACAGGCCTAAATTATTAAAACCCCACTATTATGTCACACATGGTATAAGATGCTTGGCATGTACACTGTCCAGATTTCTTTGTAAAATGTCTATGTACTGTACCTAAGTACAACACCTGAGAATCTGCATTTCTGTACTTTCAGACCTCTGTAATCTCTTTGATACACAAGAAATACCAGAGACTGAAAGATTGGAAACAGTGTCAAGGCTTAGTGAACATCATTTTATTCGAATGCTGCCACAGTCTGGGAGAAAAGCCAAGCCACAAAAAAAGTGCTGTGTATGTTCTCACAAGGGGATACGGAGGGATCAAAGGTACTACTGTTAGTCAGGCCTCTGTTTGGAGGAGTGTTTCACACAAAGTGTTTAGCTTAGCCCCAGCCTCAATCAAATTTATTTACTGGGCTCTGGTGCAAGACTGTGAAGTAGACCCCGACCCCTGCCAAAGAAAAACAAACACAGCACTGCTGCAGCACAACCTAAAGAAAAACTTTTGAAAATAAATACATCAGCAGCAAAATCTGAATCGGTCAAAAACATATTATTTTTAAACAAAACATATTCTAATGTTATTTTAAGATGATTGTGAACAAGACAGTAATCAATCAAGTAACAGCATATCTAAGGCTTCTGTTTTTCAGTTTTTATTAATTGTATTTAATGGTGCTTAATTCATTTTTGATATGCTGTATGAAATTAGTGTTTTCGGTTACTTTCCAAAATGCTTGAGTGTATATGTATAGTAGTAACTCGACAGTACTTGTTGTACCTTCTTTCCTTTGCTGTCTTCCACAACGAAATCCCTATGGTCACGGGCACATTCTTCTGGGGTTTTTGTGTGTAGGCATTTTTGTACATTTCGCTACAATTCTGTTTTAATTCCTCTGTATCTTAACTGTAATACAACTTTAAAACCCGCTAACAAGCCTCCATCCTGATTGTAATCTCGTTTTAAATCTCGCAAGCAGAGTCTACAATAGAAATGTAGGAGTGTGCTGCCACTCAGTAGTTGGTGCGGGTTTAAAGTATTTAGAACGAATCAATGATAGATACAAGTCAGGAAGGCAGGAAATTGCCCAGCAGCACTGGGAATGTATTTATTGTTATTTTTGTAGTAGGTTTTATTTTTTAATGGGAAAAGGGTACAGTCAACGTGAATCGATTAACCATTTTCACAGTTTTTCCGGTGTGTATTAGTTATCCACTGATTTAATTTTTTTTTGTATCGGGGGTGTTTTATCGGGTTTTATCAGTTAAAACCGAAAATCAGAAGCCCTAAGTATATACAAACATTTTAATAAATCAATTGTGTAACAAGATTAATCAATTTGATTAATAACTTGATTTAGTTAATATTGAAACATATTAATAGCTTCAAACTAGTCACAAAATGTGTTAATCATAGGCATCAATTGGATTTTAAAATTAATGTTATCAATTACAAAAGTGAGTACAAAAACGTTTCCAATTAGCAGTACAGCTATGGCCAAAAGTTTTGCATCTCCCTATATAATTAAATCATTTTGCTTCATAGTCGAATGAAGCCTGCTGAATAATGCTATGTTAACATATTGAATTACATACCTCTTTGTCGTTTTCCATACTTAACGAAAAACTGTGACATTTCAAAATGTGACATTTCAAAATCCAACATGCCTTACCAAAATCCAAAATACTACTGTACAACTATTATTGCTTCCTGTAGACTTTTGCGATATCGTTCTGTAGTTTCTTTGATTACATGATATTTAATAAAACACCTAACTTATGTTAATTTATGTTATTTATTATTTATTTTTTTGTTTCAATCCAAAAAAAAAAGGTGATGCAAAAGTTGTGGCCATAGCTGTACAATCTCTCTCAGCAAAACGTAATAGCTAACAGTTTTCAAGTGAGGACATTTAATTTTACTATAACCATTAACATATTTAATATATAAAATGTAATACACTGTTAGCATTTTGGATGTTTGCACTCATGAACAATTATGTTAGCATAAAAGTATAATTAATAGCAGTGTGGAGTAGTGGTTAGGGCTCTGGACTCGTGACTGGAGGGTCGTGGGTTCAATCCCCAGTGGGGGACACTGCTGTTGCACCCTTGAGCAAGGTACTTTACCTAGATTGCTCCAGTAAAAACCCAACTGTATAAATGGGGAATTGTATGTAAAATAATGTGATATCTGTATAATGTGAAATAATGTATAATGTGATGTCTTGTAACAATTGTAAGTCGCCCTGGATAAGGGCGTCTGCTAAGAAATAAATAATAATAATAATAATAATAATAATAAAAAGTTTTCACTAGTTTTCGATCCACTGGAGCGCCATTTGTGCCAAAACTATCCAGCCATTAATTTGTCAATTTGTTTGTCAATTCATGAATTGGTCAATTTGTCCAGCAATTCATCCATAAATTCGCAAATTCATACAGTAATTCATAAACGTATTTGTTAATTCATCTAATAATTCACTAATTAATTTGTCAATTCATTAATACGAAACGCTGTACGGACCTGCAAATTTCCAATCAACCAGACGAACTTCCCTGCAAACTTCCCAACAAACAGACAAACTTCCAACTGTCAATCTCGCACTGTGCCGAAAACACTGCAACCTTTCTAGCCAATGGGAGCACACACTAATATTTTAACCAATAAAAATCCAGCCTCACTCAAAACTGCTTCAGCCAATAATATTGCAGTTTATTAGAAGGGCGTTTCAAAAGATATTCTATTCAACAAGATACTCGACTCTGCTGATTTTCAATGGAGACTTCCGTCTCACTGCGCGCAAAGCATTGTGGTATATACAGAGAGTTCGGCAAAAAAAATTCTATGGAATCAATGGAGGCATAAGAAATGTTGCTGTTTTTCGCTATGTTAAAAAAATGCATCAAACTTCCTAAGTAGATTTCACATTTACCCATGGCCTTTTGAAGAAAACGGCAACATTAGCAAATTATGACAATACGTAATTATTATGAAAAATGCAAATTGACAAACAAATTGGCAAATTAATGGCTGGATAGTTTTGGCACAAATGGCGCTCTATACAAACGTGCTAACTGCTACACTACAGTGACGCAATCACCTCACACACAGAGCTGACAGGCTGGAAGGGAGAATGAGCAGGTGTAGTGAGAGATACAGAGCGAGCAGTAACAAAACAAGCACAACAACACACATTCAACAAAAAAAAAAAAAGGTCCCTAGGTCTGTCTCCCGATGACTTGACGGTGGCTGTCCACATGCTTTTTCCGACAGAGTACTTCTTTTTTTGAGAGAACGAACAAACCTCACGAAAGAAGATCCCTCTCACAACAAAAGAAATGACATTCTATTTTTGCCAGAAGAGCTGCTTTTTCTGGGAGTAGAATTCCTTTTTTGTGAGAAAAGTGGTGAAAAAAGATATTAAAAAGATAAATAAACACATTTCCCACTCACAAAATGAAGACAATGTTACAGTCAATCTTATGGAGTCCCAATTATATACATATAAACTGCCTACTCAACCCTAATTATAGTGGTACATCCGTGCCACTATAATATATATATTTAGCTCAAAGAGCCAGCTGCCCAACGTTTCGATATGTTGTACATATCTTTCTCAAGGGAGCCTGTGTTTGAATCAAAACATTGGAGGTATTTATAGGTTTTTGACGGCATGACAACTACTTGTTATTGTTTACATTCAAATCCATGATTTATTCTTAAATGATGTAATGGTGTTCTATATATTGTGACATCATTTTTACTTCTATCTTTGAATCTGTATTAATTCTAATTAACACTACTTTATATAAACTTATATTTTTATTATATCATGCAATGCTGGCTCTGAGGATCAGTCTAGATTTGGCCTCCCCAGCGCATCAGCATGCACAACTTTTGAATGAATTTTGTTTATTTATTTAAATGTTATATATTTATTGAAGTTAATTAGTTCATTATTTTCTGTTGAGTCCCGCTGGAATAATCGTGTTCAGTCTATTTATCCATTTACTTTCTTTTATTCTTCTATATGTCGCATTGTCTAATTTGAGCTGTTCTAATACTACAAACTTTACATCATTTATGTCATGTCCCTGACTGGTGAAGTGCTGTACTATTGGTTCATTCATTTTTTTATTTCTAATTAATGAAAGGTGGTTCTGAATTCTTTTATATAAAGTAGTTCCAGTCTCTCCAACATATTTGATTTCATCACATTTTTCACAGGCTATTCCATAAACAACATTGCTATTTTAACAGTAGGTATTAGTTTTTAGTGGATATGTGGTGTTCTTATGTTTAATTATATTTTTACTTTTGTCTATGTATTTACACACTTTACATCTACTAGTACACATGTTCGTAGAACCTAGTTTGTCAATTATTCTTTTATGTTTACTGTGAACTAAAATATCACCTAAATTAGCTTCTCTTTTGAATGCTACAACTGGGGCCTTAAGAAATACTTTTTATTTCAAATTATGTAGAATCCACAAGTGTTTCCAAACTATTTTAGAAATATTGGGCAAAAGTTTAGAGTAAGTCATTATTAATGACTCTTTTGACCTTTTTATCTCTATTTTTATAATCTAGTAGATCATCTCTTTTTAGTTTATCCACTTTTCTTAACTCTGTCTCTATGATTCTTTCTTTGTATCCTCTTTTTTTAAGATTTGTTTTTAATACATTTCTTTGTTTTACATAGTCACTTTCTTTTGAGCATATTCTTCGTATTCTTATTCCTAGACCCTTTGGGATTGCCCTTTTAGTGTGTATCGGATGTGCAGAGGACATGTGTAAATACTGGTGCATGTCAGTAGGTTTACAGAAGAAGTTTATATACTGTATATATATTGTGTGTTTATGTGTTTGTATTGTTATGCAATTTGCTGACGTTTTCATTGCAGTTGATTACTATTTTAATAAAGTAAATGCTGAGAATTATTTTTCACAGCTCACAGAGAACAGAACCAGGGGCCATGGGTGGATGCTGAAAAAGGGCATATTCAGAATTGAGGGGAGAAGGAGCTTTTTCACAGAAAAGGTGGAGAACCTTTAGAACAGCCTGCCAGACAGATTTGTTGAAGCAGAGACTACCGAATCCTTCAAGAATAGACTGGATGCTGTCATGAACAATACTATAACATTCCCTGTGACCATAATAAGACCTAACCGCCTGGAGGAAGGGTGGTCCGTTTAGCCATGGATTCCCATAGATTTAATTTCCCCTACTAACTTGGTTAGGGTTTTTTTGTTTTTCCTCTGCTGAGTGCTAACAGACCACACTTACATCAAAACGAGCAAGTATAGGTGGGCTTTTTCTCGTTCTAGAATGTATTATATTCTTATGTTCTTATTTCCTTACCATGTTCTCAAGTTGGTTTATGTTGTGTGTAATAACTATAGGTCCAATAATTAATGTTAAATGGTGAAAAAATGTTTTAGTTTACTCCAGGTTACCTAAGGTAACATAATATATTTTTAAAAATGTAGTCGTGTGTTCTGGCAACGGTCTGGAAATACTTTTTTTTTTTCACTCAAGTTTTTTATAGCACAATTAAATAAGATGTAAAAAATAGTCTGATTTCAGATGGCTCTACATGCATTTTTTAAGTGTGTTCTTTGAGAGTTTTAGCAATATGGTACACTTTAGGTCAGGATATTTAATCAAATTCTGATACTGTCTCCATGGTACATATGAAGTATGTATCTGTACTGGCAAAGTCAAACAAACCTTCTCATTGTACTGTATGGCTAGCAAGTAAAAACCGAGCAAGAAGCATGTTATAATTGGATACTGTCTGGTTGATGGATGTCAGTGGACATGTTTTGTATAGATTTCAATAGAAATAGAGAGCTGGATGCATTAGAGGATGAATGCTATCACTAAAAGTAATGAAACACTGCTGTACCTATAGTAGTGTAAAGCATTTCATTTTGGCATTGCTTTCGAATTTTCCAAGATTCCAGCTGCAGTTTGTCAACCACGCTGTGTACAGCTGTCCAGTTATCATTGTCACCCCTAATGATATAATTGTCTAACTGCCCTCAGTTTTCTAGCTCCAGGAGTAACCCCTACTGTTTTAGCTGTCCCTAAAATCCAGCTGTTGTTAGTCTTTCAGCTAGTTGTCACGTATAATGTTAGAAAATTCTGAAGTCCTCTAGCTACCGTTTCATCTCTGCCACATAATGTGTCAGAAGACCTCCAGCTATTGTCACCATCTGTTTCTAGTCACCCACCAGTATCATTTTACTGCTTAACTCTCCACACCTCCAACTTAGCTGTCACTTTATATCCTATATTGTTGTCTTAAGTTTTAAAGTTTACTCTGTCATCCGTACCAGTCCGAAGTTTGGATAAATGTCAATGTATCAGGGTGTGGGTGCTTGAGAAGCAAGCTCTTTACACATTACTGTTTAATTGTGGTTGACTATCTTTCTCCCAATGTCGTTTTATTTATTTGCTTTACTGATGGTACTAATAGCAACCAATGTCTGTTTCCCCACTTACTTATTAGTCTTTACCATGCCCTGTCAGATGAGTGAGATAGAGAAGGGATTTACTGACAATACTGTATCACTTCTTCTACAAAAGAGCCCTGCAGTAATATGAAACGCGAACAGGAAAAAAAAAAGCTGCTCAATTACTCCAACTCAATGGGAGAAGACAAATCTGTGAAAGCCAACATTCTCTGAATTTCAGTCATTCAGCTTTCTCAGTGCAGGGAATTAAATAAACTTATTTTCACAGTGAAAATAAAATGGCATATATGGAGTTTTCTATCAAAACAATCTTTCTACTTTGTATTAAACAGTAGGGTGTTAACATATGGAGGAAATCATGGCCTTTTAAATGTGCAAATAAACAGAAATATGCTTACCTGTTTCTATGCAACAAATGCGTTGGCACCATATTTTGAGATTCTAAAATTGTCAGCACTGGTTGTTGTTTTAGGACAAAAGGTGATGTGGTTTTGAGAAAACAGGAATAGATAGCAAATACACTAATATTCTTGATCCAGAGTCTGAGCAAGTCTAATCAAGGTTTAGCTGTGTCCTAACTAGACAGGTCCTTTCATATACCATTACTTCTCCTGATTAGATTGCCCAAAGCAATATTATGAATTTGAATTTTTTTTTTTTTTAATGAACTTGGTTTGTTTAAGCTGAAATACTATAAATGCACTCTTATGATATATATACAGTTTTGTTTTAAAATCAAGAAATGTCTAGATTCCAGCACTATTTGGGAATCAAATGATTCTATTAAAATAGATCTACAGAGATTCATTGTAGGACAGGCAATCCACAATAGTTCTATTGATTTGGCTAAAATGTTAAAAGACGTAACAGCTATACAGTAATGTATTGAATAATTTAAGTAAATCAATAAGTTCTAAATTTCACACTGGTAGAAACCATCTGGGGTGCAGGCAAATCAATACAAAGAAATAAAAATGAAGTGGTTTTATAATGATGAATATATAAACTGGTAATGACCAATGCCAGAATCTCATTTTATCAGATCAATGTTATAACTTCCAGGCATGCTTATTCAACTGTTCCCATCAACATATATGGCATTATGGAGCCAATTGATTTGGGCACACAAATAGCTTTTAATTTACAAGATACCATACCTGTGTGCCGAACATTTTATTATGTGCAATTCTTATTCTGATGGAACATTGTTTTAAGATGTAATAGCAGTGAGGAAGATCATACTTTGCAGTGATCCCTTATGAATCGTTTTGCATTTGGTAATAGGAAGCTAGTCGCTACAAAACTTTGACAGAAAATGTACTTCAGTTTAAATTATACTTTATAGAGAATATACTATACAAGAGATTGCAAAGCAAATATGTTTAGGTGGATGGTTAGGCTTAACAGCCTTAAACCTTATAATGCGGTCAAAAAGTGCTACACTATCGTGTAAAATGAAACTGCAGGAATGTTTAAAGTCATCTGGCTGTTTGTAATGGTGCTTTCTGAAAATAAGGTTATTAGAGTTGAAATACCTATTTGACTTGAGTCATTTACTGCTACACGTACTTACTCTTTTCCTATTTAGTCACATTTTGGCAGTACACCGGAATTCCTGTATAAGTTGCTCCATGTATTACTAGCTGTTTCAGAGCATTGCATCTTTATATTCAGATCTGTAAAACCATAAAAAGATAATCAGGCATTGGAATTAACATATACGGGTGCCACTGCATTTAAAGGACCTGTTGCAACTTTTCAAGAAGGGATGATTATAAATTCAGCGATATCAAGTAAACAAAGATCTGATTACAGCACTCAAGTTGTTCATCAGAATGAGCTTCTGATAAGAACCTTGGCAGCTTCTGCATCAGTTGTTTGGGGAGGGGAGGTGCAGCCTTGGTTTCTGTTTTCTCTTAACAATGTATGTTAAATAAAAAAATAAAAATAAATCTGTAAATTGAATGAAAAAACAACAGGAATTGTAACCACTGTATTTTGCTTAACAATACTTGATACACAGTTCGATTTTTTCAGCACAGTCTAATAATTTTTTAGAAAAAAAATGAATACCCAGTTCTTTTTTTATTTATTTACTTTTCATCCTGGATAATCTGCTTCGAATGTAACATTTCATTTCTGAGCAAGTCCAGGAGGACTGAAGATAAAATCAACTTAAAGAGTAAGTAGCGGGGTCCAAAAATATGTAGCGTTACACGTGCCCACATGTTGCTACAACTGTTTAAATAATGTACCTGCAATTTGTATTGTTAGCATCCTGACAACTTTTTCCACTTCTAACTTTAAAGTCTGTTTCAAAGCTCTTTTCAAAATGTCCGCTCTAGTGCACTAATAGTGTAAGGATTATTGCCAACATTGTCAAACAGGAAACACAGCAATAACGATCCATGATCTGGTACGGAAAAGAAATGCCAGAGCACTTGTTATTTATTTATTTATTAAATCGCTCTTCCTGCAGTGAAATGTTGCACACATTGCTAATGATTATTTTCATCAGGAAGGACGTGGGTAGAAATATAATAAAAAGTCTGCTCTCCATGATGGGAAATCACTTTGGAAGCTGTTACTCATCAAATGCTGTCTTGCTCATTGTTACAGAAACCAAATTGCAATACAGTGATGCAGCTGTTATCTATTTTAGAATATATAGCAGGGATTTCATTTGCATAACAAATTAATTAGTCAAACACCTTACAACCCCAACCATTTAAAAATGTACCATACAACAAGGTTATCAAAGTGTATAAAGCATAGTGAAAGGATGGTAAAGCACAGATAAGCATTGTAAACCCAGAGAGGTATGGTAAAGCATTTTCAAAAACATGGCAAACCATGGTAAACTATGGTAAATGCATAATATATATATATATATATATATATATATATATATATATATATATATATATATATATATATAGTGAACCTAATTAAGTTATTCAAAAAAGCTTTAAAAAAAGAGTAGTGCAGACAGGATATGTGGTAAATTAAATTATTTTCAGAAACTTTGAGAAGGATCGCTTCAAATCATGAAAACCACGGTTGGGTTAAGACCTGTGGATGAATAGGTGATCTCTGACCATGGCAATGAAATCACAAACATTTTCGGAGAGTATCTTTATTGCATTTATCATCTGCACGATTTAATTAAGGTTTGGCTGCAGTTCTAAAAAGGCATTGAGACGACACCCTGCCTTTTAATCTAATTTAGCATTTATCTAATATGCATTTTTCCTCCTCCTATTCTATAGTGTATATGCTAACCTTGCTTTTAATTCTTGTTGTCTAGTTCTCAGCAAATGGGTGACCTTGTCCGTTTAGTCAGCAGGCACATTTTAATGTGCTTTGGCTTACAACCACTCCCTTCCCCCTGCCACACTCTTAGCTACTCTTAGCCACTCATCACCTTCAACTTTTTTTTTTACCTCCAGTCTCCCACTCCCATTTGTTGTTTTTTTTTTTTTTTATTTATTTGGATATTTTGCCAAGACTTCTCATCCTTTTCATTCAGTTTTATTAAATCTGCTTTAACCATTCTCTTAGAATAAAGGCATCCTCTTGACCTTGGATTCCTAGAGGGGGTCTTTATAAAGAAATATTGTCTTTCCCTCTTTTCTTTCTTAGGTCAGGTTCTGCATCGTTTGTTTGTGGGTGGGGGTGGGGATGGGAGTGTGGTTTTGGGGGTTGGGTTGCTGCAGTCTTGGTTTCTGTTTTCTCAAATTGGATGTCTGGCTCCTCCAACCTTCACTGGCCGGTGCAAGATCCAAGAAACCCAAAAAGGAAGCAACGGAATGTAATTGTCAGGGTGCGACTAATTAATATCACACTATATTCTGCCTTAGGTTTAAATATATTTTATAGACATTGTTCATCCCAGCAGTTTGACTACTCCCCGAGTTGGTTGAGTGGGGCATAGAGACCTCACTGAGAATCTCACTGTTCCATACTTGAGCTTGATCTAAAGCATTCTCAGTAATTCTCAGAATTCTGTGTTTATTCATTGTAATTGTATTTTTGTTTTTAACCGATAAAAAACGATAAAACACACCCGATACAAAAAAAATAAAACAATTTAAATTGGTGTATATCCAATAAACATGGGAAAAACACTGGAAATGGTTACTGAATTCACACTGACTGGACCCCTTTCCAGTGGAAAAAAAATTAACCTACCTTCCTGACTTGTATCTTGCATTGATTCATTATGATTACTTTAAACTCACCCCAACTATTGAGTGGCAGCACATTCCTACATTTCTAACCCACTAGCGAGATTTGAAGCTACATTACAGTTCTATAGGATGTATTTACACGCTAGTGGAATTTAAAACAAAATTGCAAATAGTGGCCAAAAAAAAGCCTAAATACACAAAACCCCCAGAAGAATATGCCCATGACCATAAGGATTTCGTTGTGGAAGACAGCAAATGAAAGAAGGTACAATTGAAGTGTGCAAGTACTGTCGATGTACTTACATGTTGTGACATGTTTTTACATGTTGTGACACAGTAAAACACCCAAGAATTTTGGAAAGTAACCGAAAACAGTCATTTCATACAGTAACCGGAGCTTGCTGGCGATCTTGTTCTATACTTTCTTGTGCACTGCAAAGGAAACGTGTGCTAACATGAGAGGATCCTTTTTTTTCACAACTAAAAGTAAAATATCATGAGCTGTGACAACACATTAGATTTCGGGTGGTTACAGCTCATTTTCAGGAAGGCATGTGCATATAAGCTATATAAAAATTATAATTTTATTTTTATCAAAAAGCATATATTGCACCTACCCTAACCTCTCACTCGCATCCAGCAACTGTGCAATTATTATTATTTTTAAAACTGACATCTCGATATTTCGGACAACCTGCCTGTCTCCAGACATGTTCCGTAGCCATAACGTGACGGTGTAAACAGACCATGTGTGCCATTGACGTCTTAAGCAGGGGACACGGCTCATTTGTCTGGCAATTGGTTACATAAAATATCTTGGTAACTCTCCATGACGGAAAATCACATCTAAACCATTACCAGACGTTAAAATAACCATCCTGTAATTTTATAAACCATGTTTTAAATACTGCCTGGTAATTTTTTTTTACTGGCCGGAAATTACCACCATCTTTTATGAATATGGGCATAGGAGTTAAAAAGATTAAAAAAATTAAGCACTATCTGAATGCTACAAATGTGTTTTTACAGCTTATGTTTTGGCCCCATCTACAAATTTTACTATTACTGTTCCAAGTACGAGCAATGGCTCCTCTGTACACCCCTACCATTATCATTTGTTTATTTTAAAGTTTATTCTGATATAAATCATAAAGTTGCCTGTGTCTTTGTATTTTTAAAAATACTTTTTTTTTACTTGAGGTATTGGTGAAATGAGTAACCAATCCTGACCATCAGTTTGAATTTAATTAAAGTCACAGTTAAATGGAGGTCATAAGCTATTAGGCTGACAGTCTTTCTATTCGTCAAAAAAGCAGTGTTGAGCTCAGAACAACAGCACAGCAGGAAAACTCCACAAATGAAAGGTTCCCCTCTCAGCCTCATTAGAACACCATTCGTAAATGCCAAAACAAGGCGAAAAGTCAACCAAGACAGTGAAACTCAGGCTGTCACACTGTGTGATTATCTCATTTATCCTGAATAACTTAATAAGTTAAAACATCCTGACAAATAATATAAAAAATGAAGAGAAAAAGGAAATAGTGAGGGTTTTTTTCTTCCTATAAAATACAATAACTCCACCATCTACTGTAGGTGAAACTGGAGGCATCATCATGTATTATAAAGTCCAGTTGAGCTGTAAGAAAATATGAATGTAACTATGTACACAACTGGACTGCATAAAGGGAGTGTCTATTGTACTTTGAACTGTGAAGGGTATGAAAGGTTTTTTCACAAGTAGAATTAGAACATTCTGTTATCACTACATTGCTTGTTGGGAGCATAAGTTTAGCAAAGAATGTGTTTATGCAACAGAAAGAATGGTTCAGAGGAGGTGAAACTAGGTTAACTAACAACTGATAATGACAATGACACTCTGTTTGGACACGCTTAAATTTAGTTGGTAAATGCCGCCCTCCCCTCCCACCCACACTTTTACCTGTAGCTGTATGACTGCAGTACAACTCCATTGTGATCAGCTGTGGTGCGGGCGGCGATTGGATTGAGTACGGCCCTGAACTGATTACAGGGTGGAGTACGGACCCCTTACATTGAATGCTAGTTCAGCCGTAGCGCTGCTGTGTTTCTTTTTGTCTTGAGTTGAAGAGGAGGACTATGACAGGAGCTGAAGCCGCGGAGCCAGTTATTCGCCCTGGAACACTTAACCCTGCACACCAGCACAACATGTCCTTGCACCATTACTGCATTGGAGCCTGGAAAAGAGCTACAGGAAACTGAGGAATATTATTGCTTTGATTTAGGACTGAAATCCCCACCGGCTATTGTTTTCCCCATTATCATTGTTGGTATTGGCGTGATTCATTTGATAAAGCTGGCCAGTTTTTGAACATATAATACCTGTTATCAAAAGTGCCCAGCCATTTAAAGTAGAGATATCAAAAACACAAGCCAAGTTTCAAGAAATCCCTGGGGCAACCTTGCCCAGCACAAAGCAAATAGGCACAACTGTAAAACCGATGGGGGCCAAGGTTGCCCCAATTGTTTCTTCTAACTTGTATAAAAACACCTTGGCAACCTTGACTCCCATTGGTTTTGTGTTTTTCATGTGTTTGACCTGTGTTTATTGTGCCTGAAAAACACAAGCCAAATTAGTAGAAACAATTGGGGCAACCTTGACCCCCACCGCTTTTACAATTGTACCTATTTGCCTTGTGCTGGGTTGCCCCAGTGGTTTCTTGAAACTTGGCTTATGTTTTTGATATCTCCAATTTAAATGGCTGGGCACTTTTGATAACTTGGTGTTTTTTTTCACATTTCCAATGTGTTCTTGTTTCAGATTTACACATACATTTAGTCCCTTCAGATCTGTAGACGTGTGTAACTTTTTTTCAGAACTGGAAACATCGAAATAATAATAATAATAATAATAATAATAATAATAATAATAATAATAATAATATCTCAGTTTGAATACAGTTATGTTAAATGCTCTTCATGCTGCAGAATTCTTTGCAGCATCTATTGGCCATATTCCACTGTTGTTCTTGTTGTTAATGTAATGTTGTACTTGTATTGATTCAGGGCGATGCAGGAGTTCCAATAATGGAGGTTGTGTTTATTTTCTCAACAGGAACACAGCGTAATTTACACAAAACAAAAGTATAGGCAAGGAGTATATGTTACTGCTGCTTCTCTTTCTCTCGCTTTTCCTGTGTATCCCTTTTTGTCACATTTGGTTTGTTTAACTTTATTGTTCACCAGTCTCTTTATGGCAAACACAATAGTCCAAAACTAAACTTAAAGGTGCAGTCCTCCAAATCGAAACTGAGAAATAAATGTAAATATTAACATGACATCCAAGTAAAGCATTGTGTGGAATTTCTTTATCAAGCAAAAGAAAACTGAATTTGCAAACTCTGCTAAGGAAATATTTCATTCAAAGTAGGATGCACTAGCACATTTTAATGTGTTACACAAATATTTTTATTTAACCTAAAACAAAATAGGTACACGTTTCGTAAATGTGTGAGTAATGTTTTTCTCATACTGATTTAATTTTGTACTTTGCACCTTATGCATTTTGGAGTGCGTATGCTTTTTGTTACTAAATTTACTTTGTTACATTTTTTTAAATGGTTTTCAGTCTGTTTTCTGGGGTACACCACTCACAATACTTTAATTATTTATTTTTAAATAAAGGCTACTTATTTGATTTTTTTGGTAAGAAACTATATCTGCACAATAACTGTAGATAAAGCATTCCATATTGGAAGCCACACGGTTATTATTATTAATGGATAATTAAGAGTTATCACTGACATAAACCCAACAGGATGTTGTTATGTTTTTTTCTTTCCGATTTAGTTCCTGGGAGGAATTTCGCCACAGTTGTTATTATTAAGGTGTACTTGCCACGAATGCAAAGCTTGTTTTAATATTGTCTTTATTATGCCAGCCAGAGACCCGCGCTTACAACTGCACTGTCATATTTTCTACATTTTCTTTAAATTCTGAAATTAATAATCGATACCCGGGTAGTAAAAAGAGACCTGGGTCCAGTCAGGTAATTTAAAACCTGACGGGTACCCAGGTTTTCGGGTACCCATGCTGACCTCTAATAAATAAATAATTGTTAATATCAGAGTCCAATCCTAATTACCCAACAGAGCCTACAACTCTAACATTGATTTGAATTTTAGCCATTTGTTTATACTTTTGTAAATTCCAGAAAACAATTCTCACATTTTGTTAGATTGATCTCACATTTTACACTTTTTAATACTTTAGCATATTAAATAGAATGGGCACGATTTACTTTGGCACAGCAATTACCAAAGCTTAGAGAAAGCATCTCATACCAACAAATTTAATGACTATTTACCTGATGGCTGCCAAAATAATAATGAATGCCTAACTTAAAAAAAAAAAGAGATAATTGGTTGAGCAGTTCAATCAACTTACGACTTACGATAAAGCAGCAACAACTTTAGTCTTTAGTTAATAACTGTCTGGACAGGTTAGGAATTTGTTGAAAAATTAAACTTTTAAAATGTAAAGTTAAGTGTTGGCTGATTTTTAAGTTAAATGACTGCAGTTGTTTTTACAACACTGTGCATTGGTTGAATTATAGCCTATTACATTTTTATAAATATAAAAACAATTAAATGGGCAGTCATTGTACAGTGCAGCCTGATTATGACTTCAGAAGTTAAGGAAGAATAGGTCTGACCAATATTTGGATGGAAGACCTCTAAGGAAAATCTGGTGCTGCAGTGTGTGGGGGAATTAATAGGGTATCTCTCTTCCAGAGCTCAAACAATGCTTCAGCTGCTGTCCGTTTGGCTGTGAAGGCTTCAGTAAAGCTGTAATAATGACTGTGCCAAAGACTGCAATAATATTGTGCAAACTGTGCTAAGGCATCTGTTTTTAATAATTTGGCTCTGTGACAGCTTCAAAACTAAAATATAAGGGTTGTACAGGTATATAGATGTACAATTTTCAAACATGCTAAGTAAAGGTTAAAATAAGCCTTCAGATTTTGACTTGGGATGACAGTATCTTTAATTGCGTTCACCCTATAAGGACCAAGCGTTTTTCAGTGGGGTGCTTTTTTTTTCAGAACACTCTAGGAAACATTATAAAGTAATAAAACATAACGCTTGTATTATTATTATGTATTCTGCTTAGAGATACATGTATATAAACATGTTAGTCTATGATCCGAGTGACCTTTACAGTACTTCCTGAAAGTTCTGTTGAAAAATATTGATGTTTGGGCAAATTACAAGACAATGTTTCACCTGAGTGATTGATAAACGTTTATTCTCAGGGTCTTTATAAGCAATAATGGACACTGCTCTCGATTATTTTCTCAACATCAATATTTATAAATAAAATAATAGTTCTTCATTCCATTATTATCAGTAATAAGGGAAAGAAAAGTTCCTAATAAATGTAGTTAATGAAACATTATCAGCTTACATCCACTCATTTCTTGATATTTATAAATGTTGTAAAAACATATATATTAAAACACATGAGACAGAATAAATGTTCTAATACAATTATAAGTCAAATACATTGGATTTACAGTGTTTTACATTTTTTTCTCTCAGCTCTAAACCAGTTCCTGTGATGTTTTGTTTCTGCGTGCTGCTGTAAACTGTCTCTGTCCTTTAAAAATTGAATGCCTGTCTCCCGGGCCAGCCTTAGGCTGTGCGGGCCCCTAGGCAGTGACGATTAAGTGCAGGGACCAGAACATCAAATGAATGCTACAGCAGCAACCGTATCTTAAAGTTAATACATAGGTGCATCATGTAATCATATGCACCTACATGATATTAAAATGTTAATGAATAGTACTTGTTTCAGTTTGTTTGTTAGACTTAATCATTTTATATAATTCACAACTTCAAAGCACTCAGAATTCCAGTCTACTTCAAACATATCATGTATTAACTTTTTCTAAAATTACCATGCCCCAGTAGGCCTATTGAAAAATACTGTAATGCCCGACTATAAGTGGGTTCAAACAGGGGGACGGCGAGAATAACCAGGCAGAAATAAATAATGCAATGCCATGTAAATTCACAATCTTTATTGTGACAACAAAAGCAAAATGTATTCCAGGCCTGAGCCGAATAATATCTTTAGCCTGTTCCCAGTCACATTCCAATCTTACCATCCCAAAAGGTCACCCACAGTTTGATAATGTCACCTGCCTATTACCTTTTTTAGACAGAATCAATTTCTTCCTAAGTTTGAAAATAGTTTTTTGACACACTTTCTTTTAATTCCTTCAAAATGTGTGTTATGACTTACTGTATTGCCATAGCAAAATTTCTACTAGTAAGAGGTCAATACCTTTCTGACTATTTGGATAGAATATTCGTATTTGTTTTGTCAATGCTGTATGTTCAGCAACTGAGGTTCAGAAGGATAAGTATGTGTGGGCTGTCTGACAGGGCCTTCATTTATTGCTGAAAGGTAGAAGACAGAGTTAGCTCTCCAGCTAATCTGATTCCACTGTGGATGCTCTCTGTTGGAGCTGTGGTGGACAATTGGCTTATCAGTTCTAGGATTATGGTTTTTGATTTCTGTATTCTCACATAGCTTGTTGACTATCCCGGGTTAGTACAATTAATAATGTATTATTTGTTTTCTATATAACAAGCAGCCTGTGATCAGAGGAATTGGGTCACTGCCAGGTATAGTAAGCTAGGTTGTAGCCAAGAGGATGGGTGAATTCCTGTAGGCTTACTAAGTAAAACTAAACAAAGACTGAGTGGCTTTGTGAAGCAGAAGTTATTCAAGAGTTTGAAAAAAATAAATAAACCTGTCTTTCTCAACATCCATCAAAGTAGATCCCATTACCCTTTACAGTATGAATTGTTTCCACAGGTGAAAGTAACTTCAATTTCTTACCAGTACTGTATAAGGTTATGTTTCATTTTAAAACTTAAATACAGATTGTAACAGGGCGAGCCGCCCTGTACATTGTTTTGTTTATTTATTTTTAGATTGGGGTCTCCCCCTCCGCCCCTGTGCAGAGTATTGTTTTCTGTTTATTATGATTTATTGTATTGTATTTGTCGGCGAGCGCCGTATGTTTTATTGTTTGTATTTTGACGGCGTAGCCGATTTTGTTTTGTTTAGTGTGGATGGGTAGCCCCATCCACAAGATAATTAAAACTCGTGCAGAAGATGGCCATCTCCCGAATTAATTAGGTGATTTAATTTATTGCTAATCGGGAGATGGTCACCTGTTATAAAAAGCCTGCAGCTCTCTAGCTCGGGGTGGGGTGTTAAAGAGGAGAGAGCGGGGGGCTCCCGAGTGGCGCATCCAGTAAAGGCGCTCCGCGCAGAGTGCAGGATGTGCCCTATAGCCTGGAGATCGCAGGTTCGAATCCAGGCTATGTCACAGCTGACTGTGACCGGGAGTTCCTAGGGGGCAGCACACAATTGGCTGAGCGCTGCCCGGGTAGGGAGGGCTTAGGTCGGCAGGGGAATCCATGGCTCACCGCGCATCAGCGACCCCTGTGGCCGATAGGGCGCCTGTGGCTCTGCAGCGGAGCCGCCAGATCTGTGTTGTCCTCCGGCACTATAGGTCTGGTGGCATTGCTGTGGATCTGCAGTGCGAAAAATGACGGCTTGGCAGGAGCACGTTTCGGAGGACGCGTATTCCAGCCTCCATTTCCCGAGTGGGCGGGGGGGTTGCGAGCGGTGAGCCGGGGATACAGATAATAATTGGGCATGCTAAATTGGGGTGAAAATCGGGGTAAAATAATTGGCGACGACTAAATTTAAAAAAAAATAAAATAAATAAATAAATAAATAAATAAATAAAAGAGGAGAGAGCGTGTGGGGTGTTGGAAGGAGAGAGCGAGAGCGAGAACGAGAGGAGAGAAACAAAACGAAACAAAACGTAACGATTCCAGGAACAGTGACAGCAACTGCCCAGTCTGACCTGGGATCATATTATTTATTGTTTATTTTTGTTCGTGATTTGTTTTTGTTTAACCTTTTATTTTGCTCTGTGAGCGAGTGTTTTCTGTTTAAATATTTTATTTATTTTTGTTTGCTTTAAATAAAACGGCGCCCGCGCCACTGAACTGTACCTTTTGTTTTTGTTGTGCCTTCTTCTGGTCTGACGTCACCACCAGCCATTCCTGTAACACAGATGGATACTAACCAGGGCTGGATTAACCTATACGCAAATTACGCTGCAGCATAGGGCCATCAGCAGAATTGGGGCCTCCGCGTGGTCGCCGTTTGTTTGGGACATTTTACAAAAACTGCATGCGGTACAATACCAAATGCCCCATGCCCTCTACCTCCTGGGAGAGATCAGTCCCTAGGCCTACAGAGTCATCAGTCTGCAGGATACAATGTATGTATCAGGCTCAATTTATGTTCATTTATTTCAGTTTTAGGGCCAATTTAAAAACCTGCCCTGTCTCACATGTGCACAGTATGCCTTTTTAAATTTCAGAAACATTCCTTTTTCATTTGGGGGTTGGAATTTTAGAAAACAGGCAGGTAAAGGTAAATGTGTACAATGCGGGAGGCTGAAGGAAATTCAAATGTGGATGTCTGCAGACGGCAAGAACGGTTTAAGTCCATAGTGTTTGTTTCTCTCGTTACAAAAAAAACCCAAAAAGAAGTAAAGGACAGAAAAGTTATTCCCTTTTTTTGTTAAACTACACTGTTTTGTTCTATTGAATGCAGTGCTACTACTGGTCCATAGAAGGAATCTACGAACAGGCCTATATACAGTTGTAGTCAACATACCCCAGTGGAAATTTATAACCATGAGTCATTCAGTACCATCTTGTACTTCTTGATAATAGAAACAATAGTTGAAATTGGGATACTCAGATGCTTGGAAATCTTCTTGTACCCTTCTCCAGGTTTATGACAATAAATAATGTTCTGCCTAATGTCTTCAATAGCTCTTTACTTTTTCCCATATTGATTTATTGGTAATGACAACAATCATCCTATGCCTAACCCTTTTATACTCTCTAAGAATGTTCACCTACAATCCAGCATATTCTAGACTTTTCTAGAATTAGGTTCTGCATTATCATATTGAAATTTCTAGCACCTTGTAGACAATACTATCATAGCATCAAAGGGTATGAATACTTTTGAATGAGCATATTTTGAGTTTTGCAAAAAAAAATAAAAAAAAATGCTGAAATAAATAAATGTAGATATCTATTTCTTGTAACTTTTTTTCCTCATCCACAAAAGCAAAACTTTTGTTACAAAAGATTTTTCCTATAATTATTTGTTTTCAAGAAATTTCTAGAAATTATAAATTTCCATTGTGGTATGTAAACTTTTGACTACATCTGTATATAATTCTGCTGCTATTGTATATATTAGCTACTGGGCTCTGGTAAACTAACAAAACCACTGACCCATTAACCTCAGTGGATGTTAGAAAAAAGAAAAAAGCCTACATTAATAAAGTGCTTAGATAAGATATCTAATTCAATTTGAAGACGCTTTACCATTATTATTGATTGGTACTGAAAAAATGCGTAAATTGAAAATAAAGTAAAAGTTAGGAAATATAATCTTGCAATTAACAGGTTTTTAACAGGTTCCTATGATGTCGTGTACAGTGCACTATCATACAGTTATTTCAAACTTTGCATATGATTCGTATCAAATTAGCTTTATACTGGGCTTGTTTGTATCCGAATATCTCAAAGGGAGCTCAAAACAACCCACAAACACATATGAGTGAGTCTCAATGGGGCTGACAGACCACCCTGCAGTGTATGAACTATCCTTAAGAGTGCAGAAAATATAAACTGTGTTCATAGCTGTATTGGGGCATAACCATGGAACTGTATAAGAACAATATAGGCTATCTAATAACCGCAGGACACACTGATGACGTTTCTCACATCTTTATATGGCAGCGCCACAATCAGGAGAGTATATATTTTTCCCTCCATAATGAATTATAAAGTGCAACGCCAATCACATTGAATATACAAGTTATTTTTTTTAAATGCAATTTTCAAGTCTGCAAAACATAAAAGTGCCTATTTTTTTGTTTGAAACAGGAACATTAATGGTTACCACTGGAAAATACTGTAAGGTGACTGCATCTGTATTCGCTCCCCCGCTCCATATACAGGTGGCTCACTCCACTCCGCTCACACTCTCTGTCCCCAACGCAGGGCTGCATTAACCTATATGCTAATAACACCATTTGCCATAATATGCATAGGGCCCCCAAAATATGGGTTAGCGTAGAGCCCCCACGTCCTTTAATCCGGCCCTGATACCAACAGTTACAACAACACTTAATAAAATTTGTTAACAGTATGCTGAACCCCATTTTGCAGTTGCTCGCGCAAGAGTGACGTTTACCATGGCGATCACCCCTCTGTCATCCTAAGTCACATGAACGTGACCCGAGTGGCTTTGAGTTTTTTGACAACCAAGAAGCCGGGAGGCGGGAAAGGACTTAAAATACAAAGAAAAAATGATGTAGCCTAAACAATTGTTTTGATAAGTCAAATTATATAAAATGACTTTGACTAAATGTTTTACCAGTACACAGTACTGGGCTGTAACGGCTTGCTGTACTGCTTGTTTCTGTATAAAGAGAAATTAACGAAAATGATTCACTTGCTGTAAACTTTTTTTTTTTTTAAACTGTATACAAGTTACATTAGAAGTAAAGTACTGATAGAAAATGCATGCTGGATTTCTGTACTTGGACAGCAGCTTTGCTTTGTCTTTAAACATTTTTTTGCAAATGTGCTGAAATAATAAAAGTGAATGAGATGCATTTTTTTAAACTATACTGTTTTTTTTTAAACTATACTGTTTATTTCTGGGCATTTTTTTTCCCCACAGTGCATCATATCAAATTAATGTCAGCGATTAGGATTCATAGACAATACAGACAACAGCAAGCCTAATGTATTACTCATATTAACTAGAACTGCAAAGTGAAGTCTTTGACATGGTTTTAAAGATATAGCTCTAGTATTTGCCACATTTACAGCATTATACACAAGACTTCAGATTTAATTGACTTCATTGTTGAACACAAAATCATGAAAATATGTTTGTCAACTTGATTTCTAATCCTCTGCATGCATGTATGAAGACAAGATAATTCAAATATTGTCTAAAGAGATCAATTGGAATTCTATCTCGATTTACAAATTGCAAAGTGACAACAAACAGCAGGGTTTCTTTTAGCGTTTACCAAATTGTGTCATTGAGTATATGTTAAAATGAGGCAGTGGAGGGTTCCCGAGTGGCGCATCCAGTAAAGGCGCTCCATGTGGAGTGCAGGGTGCCTCTATAGTCTGGACGTTGCGAGTTCGAGTCCAGGCTACTCCACAGTTGACCGTGGACGGAAGCCCCCAGGGGGCGGCACACAATTGGCCGAGCGTCGGCCAGGGTGTCCTCGGCTCACCGCGCACCAGCGACCCCTGTAGTCTGGCCGGGCGCTTGCGGGCTTGCCTGTAAGCTGCCCGAGAGCTGCGTTGTCCTCTGACGCTGTAGCTCTTGGGTGGCTGCATGGTGAGTCTGCAGTGTGAAAAAAAGCGGTCGGCTGACGGCACACGCTTCGGAGGACAGTGTGTGTTCGTCTTCGCCCTCCCGAGTCAGCGCAGGGGTGGTAGCGGCGAGCTGAGCTTAAAAAAAATAATTGGCCATTCTAAATTGGGAGAAAATAATAAAAAATAATTGGCAATGACTAAATTTATAAAAAAAAAAAAAAATGAGGCAGTGGGGCATGTAAGCAGTGATTTTAGGGCTGCTGTACTAAATCAAAACAAAATAAATTCTGTTGTTTGAGTATGCATTCTATATGTAATCTACAGTTTAATGAGTTAATAATATAACATAAATGTATAAGAAATATAACCAATAAGAGTAAAGAAGGCCTTCTAAATAAATATATTTTAGAAAGCATGTTGTAATTTCAAATGTGTTCAGTTATATGTCTTGAACGATGCACCTTTGGCTTTCCATACAGATTCTATTTTAGTTTTAATACTTTTCACTGAGCATAATATTTTAATTTCCTAAACCCATTATAAAACCCATAGCATTCTGCATGTTATGCATTTAAAACCCCCATATTGTCAGATACTTTTTCTCCTCAACACACTACAGCAATCCAGAACGAACAGGCACTTAGATGAGTTTAAGGACACCTGCCGGGCTGGCAGGCTATCGCTTTCTAGCTCCTGGGTCTATAGGGGCGATTGACTTGGTGGTGAGATTGGAGGGCCCACAAAATGGGTGTCAACCCACAAAAACCAGACACGCTTTTTGCCGCTCAGACTTTGTACATGAACATAGCTATTGTTTATAAACAGTGGTCTGTGGTGTAGACTATCACAGAATTCTTCCCAAATCACAGAGTGTTGATATTGCCATCCTCAATCTACACCCTTTGAGACACAATTTAGTTTTAATGGCTTGTCAAAATGCCCATCAGGTGCAAAACGTTCAGAATGGATGGCAGCTCTATCTGCCCTCTCTTCTTTAATTGCAGGACAATGAAATTAAACAATGGGGACACTGCACATCCTGATTTATTACGGGTGTTTTACAAAGCACAGTAATCCTAGCAGACTAATCCAGTACCAGTACTTGGAGGACCTTGAAAAGGGCAGTAATGGTCCTCCACTTGTCACTCGGGACCTGGTACTTGCCAATCAGGTTAAAGGAAATTCTCTTTTCCATTTTTTTTATTTACCTGATGCCAGCTTCAGAGATCCAATTGCTGAATATTTAGACAGAAGTAAGGCAAAAACAGTAGTAATTCACATAATCCAAAGCCATAAAGCACTGTCTAATAGGTCAGATGGAGCCTGTTTGCATTTGATAACTCATGCCAAAAGCAACCAACAACATAATTACGGCATCTGGCTCCTACAGTATGTTGTTTCATCTGCCTACACAATGTAACTGCATGACCAATAGAATCTATCCTACTGTCTGTCATAAGACCTAAGTGCCATATTGTACATTGGTGTAATAATAGTATTTAAGGATTGATGACCATTTTGAAAGCCCCAAATTGAGGTATATGCAGACATCTCTCAAAAATGGTAAAATACCTGTACAAAAGACCAACATGCAAATAGTAAAAAGTGCTCTTAACAGAGTTATAGTGCCGCAATACAGGTTGAATACATTTTTAAGCTTCAGTGGAATTCACTGTGAATGTTTATGTGGAATTGCTTTCATTGATCTTGCAGAATTATTCCTTTTTATTAACTTGCCTCTGAGCTATATTTTAACTATTGCATTATCAAAAGGATCCTTAAAAAATTACCTTGCTGGCAGCTGACCAGAGGTACATAGTTGCTTGAAGCAAATTTACAGTAACGAAAAATTACATTTGATTTTGGACTCAAACCTGAAGAAACTTCAAAGTCCAGGAAGTTTTATCAGACAGCACATACAATGCTGAATAAGACCATGCATGGTAACTGTATGGTACAGTAACGGCAGTGTCAGTGTTCTACTTGTCTGTTGTGTTGGAACGTGGCACTATCATTGAATTCAAGATGTTGCCTATAGGGGAAAGTAAACATTTTTATAACTGATTTCCATAAAATCCTGTTGTCTCAAAGCAGTGTAAAGAAGCAACACAAGAAGCACTGTCTATACCGCTCAGCAGCACTGCCATCAGAAACATTATCCATTTTGCAGTATTTCTTCTTTTAAGTAGATTTTGTTTTTAGTGCAGTAGTTTAGGGCACAGATGAAAAGGCTTAACTGTGTCTTGCTGCAATAAATCATATTTCATAATGGACACATAGAGACTATTAACTAGTAGTGTTTTTGAAGTATGCCATGACTACCATCAGTTTGGTCTTCCAAACCTGAATATATAATTATCACCAAAGAGCTATAAACAGCAGTTTGTAACATTGGAACAGCTTTTATGCATACAAATTTAACTCCATTTATAGGCGAAGAAAAAGTTGCACAGACTTGCAACAAATGAAGTAGTGTGTCCTTGAAAAAAGTTAGCTTAAGCACGGATTGCAGATTCATTATTAAATGGATACTGGCTTGAAATGTAATAACAACAACAACAACAACAATAATAATAATAATAATAATAATAATAATAATAATAATAATAATAATAATAATAATAATAATAGTTTATTGTGTAATTATTACTTGTAAGGGACTTTAACAGGGATCAGCTGAAAGAAAATGTTAAATCACAATGTAACTTGTAAGCTGTTTTTTCCTATTATGTGAACATATTAAAAAGTGGATTTCTTATGACTTACAAAATCATTTGTTCTAAAACATGACCAGTATTTTTTAACAATGAAAACGTCTGAATCAAAATTATAACAGTATGGGTTACTAATTTTCCCTGAAATTACTGACAATTACAAATTAACATGTATTTATTAACTTTTTGTTGTTAATGATATCAAACACATAAATTAACAAATACTATTAAGAAATAGTTATAAACCTCCAGAATGACACAATACACAGTATTTAAAGAAGACCACATGCAATATGCTTTAGCCATGTGAAAATAATCTGTATATTCAACTTAAACATTATATATGGTTAATAAGTCATGCAACTAAAATTATTTTAGAAAACTGAAAAAATATACAATTTGTTTCTGTGTACCGCCCAGGGCACCTTTTAAATCTTAAGAAATCCTAGGAATGGAATATTAGTACATTCATTTTTAAAAGCAGGTTTGAATGATTAAATTAACGAATAAACTTTAATATTTGTGACTTCTATTATTACCATAATTACGTAACATGCAGCAATGTATCACTAGAAATCAAATTTGTAGTTTGAATATCATTTCTGAATGTTAGTGAGAGCTACAGAAATAATAATAATAAAAAAAAGATTATGCCGACAACGACAATTAATATCCTAAAGCCCAGCAACAAGTTGCTATTTTGAATAGTCACATGATAACAGCTCACCCAAGTTTACCAAATTTCGCAGGACAGACCCCCAAATTGACATTAAAACATGCAGACCCGTGACAGTCATTGTACAACAAGCAAAATAAAGCTTATATGTAAGATTTGATTTAAGGTCAATCTCAGCTGGTTCTTGGCTTCCGTGTGCAGTTATCAGTCTTGTCTGTAGAGTTGAGATTGTAGATACACTGCATTCATTGATGGGTTCTTAATTCAAGATGCAAATTATATCATTTAAAATTAACCAATGTTGTTGTTGTTGTTTTTTTTCTCTTATTGATTCAAAACCTAATTAATAATTTAGGTCAAATTAATCATTGTTCAATTTTGTTTTGAGGAAGGGGTATTATACCCACTCATCATGAAACTTGGGACCTAAGGATAACTAAGTCACATGCTCCAAAATCTCTCCTGAAGGGTTAACATCCAAACGTTTTTATCAGCGCACATTTAATATGTAACTATTTATGTATCTCGCTAATTAAGTTTACGTATGTATGTAATGCTGTCACAGCATCAGAAGCTTTCGCTATGTGTGGCTTAGACACAGCTCTATGTTGATACAATAGCCACTCACATCTGATGCATAAGCTCTTATATTTAAACACTGTTAAAAGAATGCACTTCATCAATAATGAGATATGGCACAGAAGCCATAAAGGTTTTTGTGACTGTTTAAAAGATATAACAAAGCCACACAATAACCACTGAAAAGCCAAAGGCAGTGGTTGTTGCTATTTACTGTTGCAAAGGCACAAGCGGTGCAGAGTCTGCATCATCTACAAGTTTTCAAAGTAGATTTAACCACAGAAACTCTCCAGCTGAACTTTGCCTGTACAGTATTATATCATTCCGGTGAAGATCATTTTTAAGCAAGGCAATGCACAATGCACATATGCCACCATATATATACTGTAGTTCTCAGCATGGCAGACTGCAAACACAAGATTTGTGAAACAATTCATTCTAACTACCTCTAAACCACAAAGATCTGGATCTAAGGCAGCTGAAGTTGAAATAATTTGTAGCATATACATATATAGGGCAGCTGGCTTGTTAGTTCCGCAGTTTAATATATATATATATATATATATATATATATATATATATATATATATATATATATATATATATATATATATAACCTTACTGCATTGGGCTTTCAGTGTGGGTGTGTCAGACAATCCAGGCAGAAGAAGACAGATGTATCTTTGCCAAAGCGTACTTTTATTTACAAGGCTGAAAATTTCAAACATCGGACCTTCTGGCCCTTTAAGAAACAAAACAAAGAAAAACTATCTCCTTTTGGAGAGCTAACTTCCCTAACTTGTTACAGGGCAACTAAGCTGTTCCCCTGTTAAACAGACATTTCTGCATACCGTTGTCATACAAACAAACAAACATGGGAGTGTGGAAAAGGCAATCAGGGCTAGCCTGATTAGAGAGGCAATAAAGTTAAAGCAATACTTATCCTTGATGACTCTTTTCTGCATTAAGAATTAGGGAAATGTAGATGACAGTCTTTTTAACTTTTTGATATTTGTTGGAGTTGAATTAAAGAAACTGCCATATATATTATCAAAACATCTGTAGGATTAGTTCCCCAGATTAAATTATAGCTTCTGGGAATAGTGGGCTATTATAAAGAGCAAATTTACAGCCAAGAGCACATTAGAAAAATGGAAATACTGTACCATTTACCCAGCCAACAGTCTATATAACAAGAATTGATGGGGTTCATAAGTTATCATTTATGAATTTACCAAGCCAACTAGCTAAAGCCACCCACCTACTTATTTTGTGCATTTCACCTTGGAAGTGACAGAAAAACTATACCCTTCAGCAAACCATCTGTCTTATAATACTCCGAATGCACTGCAAAGGAAACTATATTGTGAATCTGTAAAATATAAAGTGAACATTTTAACAAAGGTGGAAATGCACTTCATTAGAGTGCTCCTGAGAAGGAAGGCATATCATTAGCATGAACAGCCATAAACCACAGTTTACTTTAGCACATGTGTAATTGCATTATAAATCAGATTATATTGATTATGTGTTTTATTAATCCATGATATGAGTACAATTACAGAACTCATTAATATATAACAATTGAAAAACAATTGGAAATCACCCAAGCTGTTAATGAGGGCAATGTGTATGTGCCAGTATAATTCCTGAAACTGCTATTACAAAAAAAGACAAATAAAACAAATCCCTTGGATAACATACTGTCTAGGAAAAATCAAGTAAAGGCTTTGTTTTAATACAAGCTACATTACCTAGCATGAACTGTGAAATAAATTGAATGAATCTTAGACAGGTTTTATTTATAAAAGATCTCTGAATCTATGTGTGAATTTAATGAGACATACTTAGGGTTTCTGTTATTCTGTTTTTATTAATTTAATTTTTTGGTGCCTATTTTAGATATTTTCAAGTTTAATGTAAAAAAAAAAAAACATCAGTGCTTTTGCTTTTTATATACTGTATGAAAATATTGTTTTTCGTTACTTTCCAAAATTCTTGGGCATTTTTTTGTCACAATATGTATGAACCGAGTGTCAACGAACCATTTCCAGTGTTTTTCTGGTGTTTATTGGATATGCACTGATTTCATTTGTTTTGTATTGGTGTTGTTTTATCGGTTTTTATCGGTTAAAACCGAAAGTCAGAAGCCCTGAACATACTGTACATAGCATACTGATGTTTAATTCATGTGGATGTAGCTTCCATATAAACTGTAGATTTTAAGAATTTCAGATCAGAGGTAAGCAATAAACAGTAAATGTTAAAAACTATTTTGAAATCATCTGGATTATGGAACAGCTGATTCTTCTATTAAGCTTACTAAAGCCACATGGATTTACAGACCACATCAATTTCATCAGAAGATGTTTAAAAACAAACATAATCTCATCCACATAGCATGTGACCACAGACAATACAAACTGGGCACCTCAGACATTCTGCCAAAACATTCCCTGGTGCAATACATTTTAATTTGAAGATCAACACATGTCCTGAAACATCCTCAACCTGTATAATACATCAGGTTTATGTGTATGTCTTTTATGAAGACAGTTTTCCAAGCAAACATGAAAAGGCCTTTCACATTTCCTATCTTTGTTAGCAGCCTATTTTGTATATGCTGGGCCAAGAGACTATGTGACTGCCAGCAGATTTTCAGGACAGGTATGGGGTTTTGATCTGCACTTAGTAATGCTTCCAAAATCAGGTCTTCATCCAAAAAGTCTGACAACACCACAGCTTTGTGTACAGCTTAAGCTCTTCCTTTCAATATGTATAACAATAACTGGCGAAAGAAAACAACCAAATTGCATTGCGTTACTGTATTTCTTTCTTTCTTTTTCAATAGAAAAATGTCATAAAATGTCTCCTGTTACTAAATATATTTTATAAGCACAGAACCAGAGGAAAATTGCTTTTATACCAAATGTATTTTTAAGTTATTTGGCAAATGCAGAGTCTCTGTAATGATTGCAAAGACAAACTGGTGCCTACATGATTGGATTTTGTATCAAGTTAGTTCTCCTAATGTAATCTTCTAAACAGAATTATTGGAAATGAAATCATCTGTAGATATCCTTTATTTTTATAATATCCCAGAATTGCTGTCTCTCAGGATGAAGTTGTTCACCTTATAAAACCCTTCTTCTTTCGTATGCCGTTAGAAAAGCAACGGGCTACAGTTGTAATTTTTGTTTTGTAATTCATTCTATGGCATCCGGGGTAGCTGAGTGGAGTCCACTTATTCCACCAGAATACGCGTGCATTGGGCAGTCATCAGTGATGTGCCTGATGGTTTGCACCTCACCGCATTCACAGATTGGTGAGTCCTTGATCTTCCATTTCTGGAAGAAATATCCACACCCCCATGCTTGGCTCGGATGCGGTTGAGAGTCCACTGTAGTCAGATCTTCGATTAGGTTCTTGTTTGGGACAACACTGTTTTACCAAATCTCGCGCCATTGGGTGGTGGGGTCTTTTCCGGCCGACAGAAGAGTTGTGGCATGTGTCCAGAATGTCCGTTTCGACTTCAGACGGGAGGGTGTCGGGGATTTGATGTCCGTGTGCAAAGGGAGATCTGGATTTTCCAAGATCTTCTTATATTCCCCAAGTGTTGCAGCATCCCGTCGGATGTTCGATGGCGAGGCATGTGCTTGGTAAAACACAACAAATGTCATCAATTCGGCGACTGAACGTCTTAAAACGACCTCCCTGTCAGAAAAGCAATGGCAACAAAAAAAAAAAAAACACCCTAACAGCCATTATTCAAAAACATTAATTGAATTTGACCCTTTAAGGACCGGGATGGTGTTAACACAATCATACTAAGGGCTTCTAGGACCGTGATTGCGTAAACACCATAAAAAAACACACTTTGTTTTGATAACTTACAGGGCCACCGTAATTTGTAGTACGGGATTGAAAAACATATCATTGGATTGGAGAGGGACTAAAGTCCACTTCCTGATAGTTTTTTTTATTTATTTATTTCGTGTGACGTCACTGAAAGGGGCATTTAGTGTCTAAAGGGCAGCGGAGAGAAAATACATCACAGCCTGCTTCAGAGAAACTTGTAAGAATGGTAAGAAAGACATGGAAAAACACTGTAAATCTGATGTATTTGGCATAGTTATATTAGAACATATATTCTGTCTCATGTGTTTTAATATGTAACAATCATGCAGCAAATCCAATGGTGATGGCAAAGTTCCATAAATGTCACAATAGGACTGGCCTTTTCTTGAACAAACTCACACATATAAGCAAACTTAAAAGTCTGAAAGTATTCCAAGTTTATTATCTTCTTTGATTATTATTGCTTTGCAAGGTCCCAAACAGTTAGCAGTTTATTTTCCCACCAGTGGCATAGCTAGGCTTGGAAATTTGGGTGGGTCCCAATTTAGGATGGACGGGCAATGACCAAAGGTCTGACTTCACAGGAAATAGTTTGCAAAAATGATTTAAAGCCATTAAAACCCTGAATACATCACATATTGTCCCTGTAAATCAATTTAAAATGTTTGAAGGAGACACAAAAATACATTTACATATATCCACAGTGAATGTGCTTTAAAAAGCCAAAAGGGCAGTATCACCAAACCAGCAAGAACACATTACATTACATTAAATAATTATTAAATAAAACTAGTAGCTAGTAAATGACTTACCATTGCCTAGGGTAAGGAGTCGAGGCTTGCTGCTGAATATTGCAATTGTAGAGTCATACTCCAGAGAATCGCACAGGTCTCTTTCAAACGACAGGAGAGACAGCATGTTCAAGCAACTTGTCAGCATTGAGGCTAACGCAGCTGTCTTAATCCTGTTCATAGTGGAGAACAGCCTTAGAAGTGTGTGCATATTTGGAAAGATAATCAAGTGGCAATCATCTCAAACTTAAATTAGTGTTGGATCATTTTTCCCCACAGTCAATTTGCGCTTTATTTGTTGAACGAAGACTAAAAACTTCAGCTTCATCCATATTAACATTGTACAACAAAGTACATGCCAGTAGTAGACTTTCTATATTGCCGAATGTGTCCGATGTTAGCAAGCATGCAGACGCGGCTTTCATGAGGCCATATCATATGTGTAATTTTGAAAGTGGCTGATCAATTCACAAAGTTGACAATCTAGTAAAATATGATTTAAAATGGGCTACACACACACAAACACACACACATATATACAGGTATGTGTGTTTTTACAATATTTATAAATATCAAGAAATTAGTGGATATAGACAGATACTATTTAATGAACTAAAGTTAGCAGGTATTTTTTTCCTTATTACTGACAATAATGGAATGAATAACTATTATTTTATTTATAAATATACAAAAGTCAAAAGTTTTAGAACACCCCCATTTTTCCAGTTTTTATTGAAATTTAAGCAGTTCAAGTCCAGTGAATAACCTGAAATGGTACAAAGGTAAGCGGTAAACTGCCAGAGGTTAAAAAAAAAAGTTTAGGTTACCAAAAACTGAAAAATAATGTACATTTCAGAGTTATACAAAAAGGCCTTTTTCAGGGAACAAGTAATGGGTTAACAACTTACAGCTGTTCTGCAGCAATGGAAGTAAATTAAGCCTTGAAAGTTGATGCTAACAATTCCTATAGGTGTCCCAACTTTTGTTGATTACTTACAAACCCTCTGTCTGTATAAAAGCAGTGTTACAGACTGTGTTACTACACCCTCTTAAGCATTATTTGGACAGTATTGTACTGCAGGAAGTAGTATATTGCTCTCATAATGGCGAGAAAAAGGCAATTAACAAAGGAAGACAGACAGACCATTATAACCCTTAAAAGTGTAGGTCTTTCCTTTAGAGAAATTGCAAAGAAAGCCAAGGTGTCAGTGAGTACAGTTTCCTACACCATCAAAAGGTACTTGGGAACTCTGACAGGAAGAGGTCTGGCAGACCCAAAGCCACAACAGAATCAGAAGACAAGTTTGTGAGAGTCAACAGCTTGCGTGATAGGCGGCTCACAGGACAACAGCTACAAGCACAGCTTAACACTGATCGAAGTAAGCAAGTCTCAGTTTCAACCGTGAAGAGAAGACTTCGAGCTGCAGGTTTGACAGGTAGAGTGGCAGTAAGAAAGCCATTGCTAAGATGGCAAAATAAGAAAAAGAGGCTTGCCTGGGCCATGAAGCACCGCCAGTGGACTACTGAAGACTGGAAGAAGGTCTTATGGACCGATGAATCCAAATTTGAAATCTTCGGTTCATCACGCAGGGTTTTTGTACGCCGTCGAGTAGGTGAAAGGATGGTTCCTCGGTGTGTGACACCAACTGTCAAACATGGAGGAGGAAGCGTGATGGTCTGGGGCTCTTTTGCTGGATCCAGAGTCGGTGACTTGCACAGAGTGAGTGGCACCTTGAACCAAAACTGCTACCACAGCATTTTGCAGCGCCATGCAATACCCTGGTATACGCCTAGTTGGTCAAGGGGTTCATCCTACAGCAAGATAATGACCCAAAACATACCTCCAGGCTATGTCAGAACTACCTTAGAAGAAAAGAACAAGACGGTAGGCTTCAAATCATGGACTGGCCAGCACAGTCTCCAGACTTAAACCCCATCGAGCTGGTTTATAATGAACTGGACAGAAGGGTGAAAGCAAAGCAACCTACAAGTGCAACACATTTGTGGGAACTTCTGCAACAGTGTTGGGAAGAACTTTCCGAACAATATTTGATTTCCATTGTAGAAAGAATGCCACGAGTGTGTTCGGCTGTTACATCTGCAAAAGGTGGCTACTTTGATGAGCCAAAAATTTAGATTAAATTTTGTTAAACAAAACGATTCCATGATTTCTTTTTTATCTCCAATTGTTTATTTGTTCTATGCTTTAATTTTAGAGTACATTGAGACATTAAACTGTGTAAATTTCAATAAAAACTGGAAAAATGGAGGTGTTCTAAAACTTTTGACTGGTAGTGTATATATATATATTTTTTAGAAGAAAAAAGTGAAGTGAAGAACTTATCTGAAGCAGCAGAGAGGAGCAGCAACTGGCTGTCGTTGAGATGGAAAGATTCTGGCTGGGGATCTCAAGCACAATAGAAAGAAAGAAATGCTGATGTACAGGTAAGTAAGCTGGGCTGAGTTGAGTGGGGGACGGAGGGGGGTGATGCTGGGACACCAGAATCACTGTCGAGCCCTCTTGAGGTGTCGTGGGCTAGTCGACGAAACACAGAGGATGGAAGGTGCCCACTTGAAGACTCCAGAGATGTACCCTACTTAGCTCAATCCAGACGGTTGTCATGCTGATGCGCTGGGGAGACCGCACTGTGGTTGATCCCCGGAGCCAGCATCACAGCCGTTGTGTGTGCTGATGCGCTAGGGAGGCAATAAGCTGATCCCTGGAGCCAGCATTACACTTCAGCCATCAACACCAGACAGAAGGATATCTACATCATCATATGGAAGGAAACGCAAATGGATGGAGACACAGATGGATCACATTAGTTTACTGTAAAGTTACGTCTTAGTTGGTGCTTATCTTGGCGAAAGCCGAGTTCAAATCAGCATGAAGTTTTAACATCTACTCTCGTGTAATGGAAATCAGGACCCTCGAGTCATAAAATAACACGTTTTTATACATGTATCTCTAAGCAGAATACATAATAAAAATGCTTACAAAAATAAATTAAATTAAATTAAAAAACAAAATATTGTGTTGAAAAAAACCCAAAAAGTTTGTACGGTTTCTGAAGTACTTTATAATGTTCCCCAGACATTCCCCAGAATGAAAAAAAGGACACCATTTCCAAGATGCTACTGTTAAAAAAATGATTTGTAGTCAATTTTTATTGGAAGAGAGTCAACTAAAGCCAAAAAACGCCTGGTCCTGGGGGAGCATTCCACTGAAAAATGCTTGGTAAAATAACTCGTACATATTTGCTGTAGTTTAATTTTGTTAATTAATATAATTTATGGGTAAACCCCCAGAGGGAGTAATGTAGCTAAATGACCGCTAATAAGATCATTAAAACAGACCCTTCGTTTCTCATAAGTTTTTTTCAATAGTTTGAGACCTTTTTTTTTTTTTTTTTTACACATTTTTACATATAAGTCTAAGTTAGTATTCAATATTCACTCAATGTCAATCTGAAGAATTACAACTGCGTTAGGAAGAATTAGGATGCTTAAAACTGAGACACAAACTTTTTGTCATAGCATGCCTATTATACCTGGTGTGTCTTTTGTACAGCAAAAATAGAAAGTTGTTTAGCAACTAATGTTACGCTCTAGGAACCCAGTGGATATACAGACTGCATCTTCATATGCAACTTTCCTATTTACATAACGATATCGACTGTCAGAATGTTCCCAAGGAGTCAGCATTCATTTGGGTTTGCTTTCTTAACATTCGAACCATGAAGAGTAAAGAACAATATTTAAGCCTTAGAGGAGAGCAATTTTAGAAAATAAAACGGTGTTGTCATGACAGCAGTGTGCGGTAGTGAATCAGAGAAGATGATTGCAAGAGCCTCTTAGGTGGGGAATAAAGGAGGTATGGGGCCCAAGGGAAAATGCATGATGGAGCAGTGACCAGAAATTAAAAATCATCCACTAGGATGTATCAGCTTTCCAAACACCACAAGCCATGAATTGTGTCTTTAAGAATTTAAAAGCATGCCTAAAGCAACCAAGAGAGCAAACCTAGTTTTGCAAATTTCCATCTCAATATAAAGACAAAATAGAAAATACAACACCAACATTAATACAGCAAATGGTTTATAGCAGGGCTTGGTCCATTGACAAATTGATGATTAATGCAACTGACCTGTAGGTCAGACTCAATTCAGATGATGGGCCAAATTCTCAAACCTTTTTACTAGTTTTGGAAAAATTCCAATACTAAAATCAATAAGAAACAATTTAACCCTTTCAGTCCTTAATTATTTGTTTGTCGAGCTGAAGAATAAACCAATTTATTGAGTATACATGAGAACAAGACAAAATCAAAATGACATATATTTATAAAATGGCTTGGAAAAATAACATTCCACCCATTTTCTTTAATAACTGGTACAGCACCAACTTTCCCAGTGAAGTACACAGAAACTGTCAATAGTAGACACATAAGATTAAATGAGGAACAGACAAATAAAACAGAAGAAAACAAAGATGAAAAAATACTAAAAAGACTACAACATTGGCTGTTAATGTATTTAATGACTGGCTTATAGAAAAAATATGGATTCTATCCAGAAAACTTCTACAGCATTCTGAGGGTATTTTATGCAAGTGCAAGAAGTTCAACTTGCGACCAGCATTCAGTCTCCAGTTTTTTAACATAAATAGATTTTTTAACAGTAGAAGTTTTAACATCTGTGTAGAACAGCAATAACGTCTTCCTGTCAGTAATGAAAACTTTCAGAAAAGCCAGTAAAGATAAAGCTAAACACCACCAACACATTATCAACTTGGATTTGAAGTGCCTGAAGCACTTTCACTGAACACCGCGGTCGGATTGCTGCATAAGGTCTGGTTTGATCTTCAGCTTAACCTGGCATGACTTGAGCACGAGGGTGTCCTCCAACTGACAAAAACATCTTCTGAGATCCAAAAAGATGAAAACCAACTTGAATACTGTATGTGTGCCTTGCATATAACGAGAACACAAAGAATCATAAACAACTAACTGATCCTGACAGCGGAAACCTACGGAGACCCCAGTTGTCCGGTGCAGAGCTTTAAAAAATATTTGTTAAAATGCCCTCCCGATGTAACAGCCTTTTACCTGCACCCACTCAGAGCTCCTCAGCAAACCCTGAACACTAGACTCTACTGGTACTCCCGTGAACCGATGGGAATACATTTTCTCGTTGAAATGATGCCTAAACTAAGTAACAAAGCCAGACTCCCGCAACGCTATACAAACTACTGCTTGAGAAATACAGCGGTGCACCAACTTTTAGAAGCCGGGCTGGCATCAAGGGAAATAATCTCTGTAACCAGAGAAAAAATATCTTTCAAAATAATCTAGTAATAAATACATTTAAAAATCAAAGTAAATACAACATATTTAACTAAATATAAGCTTGACTTCTGCAGCATTTTGAAACAGGTATTATACAATATAGCTTTATTTTTAATTGTTTAGTATATACATAAGCAATATCAAAATAATGCGTCTATCATTTAAAATCTATAAAATGCATTTCTGTCCATAGAATTTGTATTAAATATTAAATATATATTTTATCATATATGTGTATAGTTATGATAAATGTATTAACATGACTAATAATAGTTATTGAAAATGTATGAACCGCTACGCTGCTTCAGTATATATTGCCATATATGACAAATATATGGGTCTTCCGTATAGGTTGTTAGGAGCTGTGCACTGCCAGTTAGGAATGTGTGATATGATTAAACATTTGTGCATACTGTGTTGATTTCCATGTGTTCAACCATATCATGTATACTGTTATGTTCCAAAACTCCTTGGTTTTTCAATAACAGTTTATAGCAGTAGGTACAGAAAAAAAAATGAGCTAGAAGACTTTAAGTCACAGAAAATAGTTTTGTTTCCTCTGATCTGTGAATTCATTAGATGTTCTTAAGTGACAGGAAACATGTTACATCCAACTCTAAGCCATACTTAGTGCAATCTTTCCCAAGTAATACCCAGTGCATGACTGCTCAAGCTAATAAAATGTTTTGGTGTCTGGTTCAAATTAATGGTGCTGTGCAATTTCTTATCCAAGAAGCCATATGTTCCTGTTTTTTAACACACTGTGAGGTTCTGTTGACGCTCACATTGTGAGATGCAATGTGTTAGGCACGTTGCCCTGACCAGTCTTACACTTTACACACACTGAACATTTTGATTTATTATATATTATTCATTTTTGTTTTCATAATTCCCTGTGGTGACTTTGTATCTTTTTAAAGGGTGAGGCATAGCAGTGACTGAAGACTTCAGGTAACTAGGTTTCAGAAAATGCAGTGTGTTTTAGGGCAAGCCCCTGAATCCCAGTCAAAATGTAAAAACTGTATATTGTATATTACATAACATAGAAACGAATACTGCAAACTTAACTCTACCGTGGTTAATCTTTACAAGGGTATTACATATTATAGCATATTTATGTTTTTTTTTTTTTTTTTGTTCACTACAAATTTAATAAGTGTTAATAGTATATCTGTCCAGCAGGTATACTGTATTGTGAATAGTAGCCCAATAAATGAATGAATGATTGTATAGGCTTAAACAATTCAGCATATATTTAAAACAAATGTTAAACAAACACATAGAGGTTATAAAAGTACAGCTTTATATAAAATACCCCATTTTATATAAATACATATTTTTGTACCAAATTAGAACTGGGAGAATCCTTCCAAAATGTAAAGTCCCAAAGTCTTTTCCTCTGTGAAGGAGATGAGCCGGTTTTGTCTCTTGTTGCTTGAGAGCGGTGAAGTAAAATTCTTGGAGAAGTTAGAGAGTGTCTGGTCGCAATACAGAGCTTCTCTGCAAAAAGTTCAAACTTTTCTTTTTTATACCCTAGTTGTTTACTTCTTAAAGATGCTGACAGTCAATTTAACCTTTATGGCTGCTATTTTACCTCTTCTCATTTTCTTTGTGGGGTAGACACAATTACCTTTTTTAACACAGGGCAGTTGCATCTTCATGCACACCATAGATATTTGATAACATTGCCAATTTTAGCATAGAACCAGACACTTGCAGACATTGTAGTTTGCAAAATATATTTAACAATCTTATCCTTATCAATTTCTAAATGTGTACCATACATAACACAACTACAATATATAATTATCCAATCACATTTTACACATTAGTTTACATAGTAGGCTGTCATCACACAATAGACTGTATGTATTATACTTTGCATTATATATTGAATTGATATGCTTTTGTAATACAATAATTTAATAAAAACATGGCCAACAATGATTTAACGGCAATCAAGTTGTATTTTTATGATGTGAGCACAATCAAAATATTATGAGATTTTAATTTTTCTTGCATAGTTCCTTAGAGATACTATAATATTTATCCTGTGAGTAAAAATGGGAAAAGCTACTTTAGTTAAAAAATAATATGATTGATTTCAGTTTCAATGACAAATTTCCCCACAAGACCATGTGCCACAAAAATAATTTTGCTGGTAGCACCAGATGATAAGTGAACCTATTAGGATAAAGAATGCAATCTGCAGAAATAGCTACAAGAGGACTGGGGTCACAAGAGCATTAACATGTCAGCTGGGGGGTAATTCATCAGTTTTATTTAGCTTATTTGTTAGCAACAAGGATTACAGTCTGGAAAATGGACTCATATTTCATTTGCAGAGTCTTTTATACATGCCCTGACGCCCACCAAATGAATGCGTATAACTCATCTTTATTTAAGTTTAAACTAATAAAGCTCTGAAAAAAATGTTATACTTAGGATGCTTCAGACATAGATCTTCGTCTCGAGATTTCTAAATAGCTAAATAGAGTGATTTTCCAATAAGTAGCATCATTTTCTCACTCAGTTCACCTAAAGGAATTTGTTCAGCAACTAGTTGCACTAATATTGCAAGCCACCACACTCCACACATTCACCACTTGGGTGTGTTGGGGAGAAAACCTGAAAAACAGCCAATCAGGAAAGGGACAAATATATGTTGCCCATCACTCATCCAGAGAAATCACTACCCCATTGAAGTGCAGAGTGATTCATCCAATCAGGAGATGATCTGGGAGCCCAGATGAAGTAATGCATTGTCCGAAACCTTGGTGTAAGGCATCGATTAGACAAGTACAGTATTGGAGCATGCATTTATTGTTGTTATTACCCTGATTTTAATGGTCACCCTCAGCTGTTCATAATCTCATTATGAAATGTATACAACTTTTGTGAATTGCATGTGAATACGAAATTATATATATATATATATATATATATATATATATATATATATATACAGACTGCTCAAATTTGTTGGTACCCTTACAGCTCATTGAAATAATGCTTCATTCCTCCTGAAAAGTTATGAAATTAAAAGCTATTTTATCATGTATATTTGCATGCCTTTGGTATGTCATAGAATAAAGCAAAGAAGCTGTGAAAAGAGATGAATTATTGCTTATTCTACAAAGATATTCTAAAATGGCCTGGACACATTTGTTGGTACCCCTTAGAAAAGATAATAAATAATTGGATTATAGTGATATTTCAAACTAATTAGTTTCTTTAATTAGTATCACACATGTCTCCAATCTTGTAATCAGTCATTCAGCCTATTTAAATGGAGAAAAGTAGTCACTGTGCTGTTTGGTATCATTGTGTGCACCACACTGAACATGGACCAGAGAAAGCAAAGGAGAGAGTTGTCTGAGGAGATCAGAAAGAAAATAATAGACAAGCATGGTAAAGGTAAAGGCTACAAGACCATCTCCAAGCAGCTTGATGTTCCTGTGACAACAGTTGCAAATATTATTAAGAAGTTTAAGGTCCATGGAACTGTAGCCAACCTCCCTGGGCGCGGCCGCAAGAGGAAAATCGACCCCAGATTGAACAGAAGGATAGTGCGAATGGTAGAAAAAGAACCAAGGATAACTGCCAAAGAGATACAAGCTGAACTCCAAGGTGAAGGTACGTCAGTTTCTGATCGCACCATCCGTCGCTTTTTGAGCGAAAGTGGGCTCCATGGAAGAAGACCCAGGAGGACTCCACTTTTGACAGAAAAACATAAAAAAGCCAGACTGGAATTTGCTAAAATGCATATTGACAAGCCACAATCCTTCTGGGAGAATGTCCTTTGGACAGATGAGTCAAAACTGGAGCTTTTTGGCAAGTCACATCAGCTCTATTTTCACAGACGAAAAAATGAAGCTTTCAAAGAAAAGAACACCATACCTACAGTGAAACATGGAGGAGGCTCGGTTATGTTTTGGGGCTGCTTTGCTGCGCCTGGCACAGGGTGCCTTGAATCTGTGCAGGGCACAATGAAATCTCAAGACTATCAAGGCATTCTGGAGCGAAACGTACTGCCCAGTGTCAGAAAGCTCTGTCTCAGTCGCAGGTCATGGGTCCTCCAACAGGATAATGACCCAAAACACACAGCTAAAAGCACCCAAGAATGGATAAGAACAAAACATTGGACTATTCTGAAGTGGCCTTCTATGAGTCCTGATCTGAATCCTATCGAACATCTATGGAAAGAGCTGAAACTTGCAGTCTGGAGAAGGCACCCATCAAACCTGAGACAGCTGGAGCAGTTTGCTCAGGAAGAGTGGGCCAAACTACCTGTTAACAGGTGCAGAAGTCTCATTGAGAGCTACAGAAAACGTTTGATTGCAGTGATTGCCTCTAAAGGTTGTGCAACAGAATATTAGGTTAGGGGTCCCATCATTTTTGTCCATGCCATTTTCATTTGTTTTATTATTTACAATATTATGTTGAATAAAAAATCAAAAGCAAAGTCTGATTTCTATTAAATATGGAATAAACAATGGTGGATGCCAATTATTTTTGTCAGTTTCAAGTTATTTCAGAGAAAATTGTGCATTCTTCGTTTTTTGTGGAGGGGTACCAACAAATTTGAGCACGTCTGTATATATATATATATAATGAAAGGCAGTTTAATCACATCAGATTCTATAGTGGGGCCCCAACCTTCACCCACAAAAACCTTTTCATAATCATACAGTAGCCCCTTGTGAAACCGGACATGTTTGTCCGACATAAGGAGGTCTTGGGTTTAAAAACAATACAATTAAAACGCACACACGTACATTTACAGTTCTCGATGCAACAATTGCAACGGTTTAAAACATGCTTTCAAAAGTTCTTAACAAAGTGATGCAATTGTAAGTGTCGCAATTGCCCACAGCTTTAGTACATCTCATTACAATATTTTTGATCCCTCATTTGCATCTCCACCCTGTTTTTGCAAATTTCTGCAGTAACACCCAGAATTACATATTAATTTAAGGCTAAAGCGCAAATAACAACTGCGGCTGCAAAGCTTTCATTAAAATGATGCTGACAGCGTTGCATTGTTTTTTTTGTTTTTTTTTTTATTTTTTTATTTATTTATTTATTTTTTTATTTATTTATTTTTTTAAATTTAGTCGTCGCCAATTATTTTTACCCTGGTTTTCACCCCAATTTAGCATGCCCAATTATTATCTGTATCCCCGGCTCACCGCTCGCTACCCCCCCGCCGACTCAGGAAACGGAGGCTGAAACACGCGTCCTCCGAAACGTGCTCCTTCCAAGCCGTCATTTTTCGCACTGCAGATCCACAGCAATGCTACCAGACCTATAGTGCCGGAGGACAACACAGATCTGGCGGCTCCGCTGCAGAGCCACAGGCGCCCTATCGGCCACAGGGGTCGCTGATGCGCGGTGAGCCGTGGATTCCCCTGCCGACCTAAGCCCTCCCTACCCGGGCAGCGCTCAGCCAATTGTGCGCCGCCCCCTAGGAACTCTCGGTCACGGTCAGCTGTGACATAGCCTGGATTCGAACCAGCGATCTCCAGGCTATAGGGCACATCCTGCGAGGAGCGCCTTTACTGGATGCGCCACTCGGGAGCCCCCGCGTTGCATTGGTGTAGTACATTTCACGCTACACTTCCGACTGGTTTGCATTGATTGCGACAGACACAACACTTTTAGTACATCTACCCCTAAATTAGGGATCTTAAACCTGGCAATTGTGAAAAATATCTGAACTATCTTAACAAATGTATTCTTGTTCAGATTCACTTTATCATTTTCTGTTTTAGTCATCACATGCTAGTAGCTTTTTAAACTTTAAAGCACATGTGTGGCCTCAATTGAGCTCTTAGAATCATACTGTATCTAACTATTAACCTGTCGCCCTGCAAATCTCTGCAGATGTGGATGTAAGAAATACCATGTAGAAAAAATGTATTTCTGACAGACAAGAGTGATGTGAGCACTTCTTAATGCAAAATGCAGAAAACATGTGAAAACGTATTATTTTAGACCAATATTAATACAAAGTGTGTATGATATTGTGGTTAAAGAATCTGCCACTTTGGTTTGGTAAAATAAAATAAAATATTTAATAAAAAATAAACATTTCCTACAGCTCAGAGTGATACCTGAAGAGTGCCAGTTGCCGACACACACAGACCTCTCTAATAAAACATATATCAAATTTCAAAGGAACAGTAATTAAGGTATATTTGGAGGGCTCTTGGGTTGACCATGTTTTAAATAGACGAATGAGGTTAAAGAAAGGCTCTAGGTAGTTCAACAGCCTTTAGGATATAGTTCTCCTTGCTTTCTCCTGTTGGCTGTTTTTGCTCCTAACAGATTCATAAACAGTGTGCTATCTGCTGCTGTCACATCAAATGCATTAAACTGAGAAAGAGAATCGCTGTGAGACAGAGGTTGTAATCATTTCTTTAATTGCTTAATTACCTGGTACTTTCCTTTTCTTTATTTCCAACAGATGATTTTTGCAACTACAATGGGTACATTTCAGCTATCCCTAATAATGAGGTCCCTTGAAGATAGTTGCCTGTTCATGTGTCATAATTGCTAGCATTTAGAGTGGAAATTAAAAGACATGGGAGGTATAAATCTGGCAGATGAAATTAATTAAAAAAAAGAGAGATTACGTTACCGTCATTTTAATTATTACACTGTCTCAAATAAATTCTGCTAATTATAATAGAAACATTAATTATTATAAATGAATGTCAATTGGCGAGGCCAATTATTATTTTTTTTTTAACAGGATTTTGCCCTCTACCATTATTAGTGCAGGTTTTGTTTTGGTAAACAGATTTTAGTCAGTTCTTGTCTTTTTTTCTCCTTTGACATTGTGGTATTTATGCATGCAGTGCTTGCACAGGTGGATTTTAGGTATCTTTGCATATCTTATGATAGACAAGCATTTATACTCTGCAAATGCTGTGTATAATCACCTGGTAATGAAGAAAACCTCGTTCAATTGCAGAGGTGGACTTTACGTTTCCCCGTAGACATTGTGTAATACTGTACCTGTTCCACTACAGGACAGTACTGTACAGCAGGCATAACACAATAGAAAAAGTTTCAGATCTAGTTACCCATAGATTTGTGACATCTCTGAGGTTTGCAGGATGGCTTGAACTTAGCAAAAATGAATTGCTGTGTCCAGTATTAAAAGGTCCCAATGTCAGGGATTTATTTTTTTTATAATGCCACAGAGTATACATGGATGACATGACAATCATGGCTACAACAGTAGCCTGCACTAATCGGTTATTGGGCAAACTAATCAATAATATTGAATGGGCACGAATGCAATTCAAGCCCACTAAGTCAAGGAGCATCTCTATAATTAAAGGTAAAGTAGTGGATAAGATGTTATACATTAACGGTGAGGCAATACCAACAGTGTCTGAGAAGCCTGTGAAAAGTCTTATGAGAGTATGATGGGGACCTAAAGGACACAGTTCGTGTGGGAGAAGTGAGACAACAAGCAGTGGAAGGGTTGAAGAGCATAGACAGCAGTGCTTTACAGGGCAAACTTAAACTCGGGTTCTTTCAGTTTGGTCTACTGCCAAGACTTCTGTGGCCACTCAAGGTTCGACTGGAAATTACATTAGTAGATTCACACGACAAATGTGTGAGGGAGGCAGCACCTGTGTTGGAAACTGGAAGAAAGTGGGCGGCAAAGGAAGCTGTGGAAGATGCAAAAGCTGCCCTTTCTGTCAGTGATATCATGGGGCAAGTTCAGCATGGAAGAGGAGGCCATGGTCTCAGTTCAGCACCTCCTACATGGCACAAAGCAGCCCCAGCTCAATGGAGGAAGCTGGTAGTCAACGAGGTTCAAATGCAGGAGGAGAGGATGAGGTGCGTAAAGGCAGTTTCCCAGTCCAAGCAGGGAGAATGGACGAGATGGGAGAGTGTGGAACAACGCAAGATCGACTGGGCATATCTATGGACAATAGAACACAGCAGGATCAGTTTCCTCATCAGGTCAACATATGATGTTCTCCCATCACCACAGAACTTTAATCTATGGGTAGGAGAGGATCTGGGGTGTCCTTTGTGTTCATCGCCAGCTACATTAAGACACATTTTGACAGGATGTAAGGTGGGTCTTAGCCAAGGATGGTTTACTTGGCGTCATGACCAGGTGCTGCGGTGTTTGGCCTTAGCATTGGAAGACAAGCATAGCATGACCAATAGGTTGCCACCAATTCCAGCAATATGAGACACACGAAGAACAACATACCTCTGTCCAGGGAAGCAACCACCATGAAAAGGTATTAAAACCAAAACTCATCTCGGACAACTGGAAGCTGCTGCAGACTTGAAAATGCTGGCAGATGTTGGACAATGGCTTATTTTCCCACCTAAGATTGCCGCCACTAACCTTTGACCTGATGCTGTCTTATGATCTGGATCAGCACACCTTGTTCACCTGGTAAAGTTAACAGTGCCATGGGAGGATGCTGTGGATGAGGCATATGAAAGGAAGAAACCTTGGTACGCTCAACTGCAGCGGAGGTGGGTTGTCGAGGATTTATGGCACACGCCACAACCTGGTTTCTCAGAGACATCGGATTCAGTGGTCAAGAGTTGCTACGCATAGTGAAGAACTTATCTGAAGCAGCAGAGAGCAGCAACTAGCTTTGATTGAGACGAAAAGATTCCGGTTGGGGACCTCAAGCATCGTAGAAAGAAAGCAATGTCGATGTAAAGGAAGGTAAGTAAGCTGTGCTTAGCTGAGTGGGGGATGGAGGTGGGTGATGCTGGGATGCCAGAATCACTGTCAAGCCCTCTTAAGGTGTTGTGGGCTAGTCAACAAAACACCAAGGATGGAAAGTGTCCACTTAAAGACCCCAGAGAAGTACCCTACTCTACTCAGTCCAGACGATTGTCATGCTGATGCACTAGGGAGGCCACATTGTGGTTGAAAATAGGCTGATCCCTGGAGCCAGCATTACACTTCAGCCATCAACACCAGGCAGAAGGATATCTACATCATCAGATGGAAGGAAATGTAGATGGATCACATTAGTTTCCAGTAAAAGAAGCTATATCTTAGTTGGTGCTTATCTTGGCGAGAGCTGAGTCAAATATCAGCATGAAGTTTTAACACCTACTCTCATGTAGTGGAAATCATTTAAATGTTATGTATATTGAAATAAAAAATGTAAAGTATTTACTTGCAGCAGTTGATCTTGTTGGTCTATATCTGTAGTCCTATATTTCAAAGGGTTCAAGATTTTCTCTTTTGTACTGAGTTTCAGTGAGCAATGTTCTGCTAAAGTACCTGCTTTTGTTTATTAAAAACACAAAACACAATTATTAAGTCAAGCGTCATGGATTAATCAGAATGTAATTTATTAATGCACATGCAGATTAAAGTCACCTTTAGTTGCATAAGGAAAATAGCAATTTGGAGGAAATACCTCCAAAGTGAGTTTTATTTAATGAAATTCTGCCTATTTTTAGAATAATGACGATTATATAAAAAAAGACAAATAAGCAAAAAAAAGACTGACATTAATAATAATGATGCCATCACTGTCAATGGCATTGCAAAGTCATCCCATTGGTAGTATTTTTGTCAATTTTACTAAAACAACACAGACTGAGAAAACAGGATTTAAAAAAAAAAGAATAGGCCCATAGTTGGACTTCCCAGCTAATGGTGTTCCCAGGAGAAACTCAGGAGGACTTGTTTAGGAGCCCACTTACCATTCTGGTACTATTGGTTTATTGTAGCATGAATGATAATACAAAAAAAAAATATTGTGTTTACTGAATCAGCAGTTTCACCTGCTAACTGGTTGGCTACCTCCAGCTATATGGTAAACTGTAACTTAGCTTTTAAAGGAAACACAAATTAACATGCTCTAGAGGATAGGTTTGCAGCATTAACAAGTGACATATATACAATCAAGTCATGTTGCAGATCAAGTCATGGAAGGCAGTTAGCACATGAAAATGTATAAACAGATACTGTCAGTACAGTTTTAAAAAGCTACCTATAAATCAAGTATTTTTTTTTGTTTTGTTGTTTTGACTGTCAATATACAGTACAATAGGCCATCTAAATGACCAATTAAACAAAGTACTAGATTTAGTAGAAGGATGCTCTTACTGTGCAACACATTACATTGCCTCTACAGATTATTCAGCTACCTCTGAGGAGCCATCCACAGCTGTTTTGCCACCCACAACATTTGATGATTTGCACCCTTCTGCCTTCTTTACTGTAACACAGACACATATCAGTGGACAACAGGCAAGGGCATGTACAATACAATTTGCTCATAATCATAGAGTTGTCGTTGACTTTCACAGTTGCTTAGGACCCAAGCAATTCACAATAAGTGCACATGTTTCATTAACAAAACAACAGCAGATGTCACAGTAAAGTGAGCAGTGACACAAAGTAGAATAAAACAAAATACAGCACTCATTTGGAAATAAATATCAAGTCATTAATTCTTACTGACAAGCAAATTTCATGTTTTTGATAAACATCAATAAACAGCTACAATATGTACCATTGCATTTATACTAAGGTTCTTATGTCTTTCACATCAAATCATATATCAATATTGGGGACATCATCTACGCATATGGAAGTGAGAGGTTTGGAGTTGAAAATAGGAAGGAAAAAGTACAAACTATTCCTGGAAAGTCTAGACGGCAGCAAGAGATTGAACGCTTAGTTAGAGAAAGGAGACAGCTGAGGAACCAATGGAGAAGAGCAGAACAAAGTCAGAAGGAGGGACTCAATCTCTTACAAAGGGTCATAAAAGATAAGCTTGCAACATTGCGCAGAGCTGAGCGCCTACGGAAACGCTACAAAAAGAAGGAGCGTGCGAGAGCTAACTTTTATAAAGAGCCATTCAAATTTGTAAAGAAGTTATTCACCAGTGAGAAGAATGGCACACTAAAAGCATCTAAGGTTGAGCTGGAGAGATATTTGGAGGAAACACATACAGATTCAAAAAGGCAGGAGCCTATGTCAATTCCGTCAGACATCCCACCTATCAATCCACCAGAATACCAAATGGAGGACTGTGCACCTAAGTGGAAAGAAATAGAGCAAGCTGTGAAAAAAGCAAGGGCTTCATCATCTCCAGGGCCTAATGGAGTTCCGTACAGAGTGTACAAGAGTGCTTCAGGAGTTCTACGAATTCTGTGGAAATTGATGAAAGTGGCATGGGAAAAACAGGTTGTACCAAGAGCATGGCGCCGAGCAGGTGGAGTCTTTATACCTAAAGAAAAAGATTCTACAAGCATCAGTCAGTTTCGTCTAATTTCCCTATTAAACGTAGAAGGCAAGATTTTCTTCAGCATTATTGCTCAGAGATTGTCAGCTTACCTATTAAAGAACTGCTTCATTGACACTTCAATACAAAAAGCGGGCATTCCAGGTTTCCCAGGTTGCTTAGAACACATCAATGTGATCTGGCAACAAATTCAATCAGCTAAAAAGGAGAGGAAGGAGCTCCATGTGACATTCCTGGATTTGGCTAATGCATATGGTTCAGTGCCACATGAACTACTTTGGGCAGCATTTGATTTTTTCAGTGTACCGATGACAATAACAAATTTAGTGAAAGCCTATTTTGGAGATTTGCAATTCAGTTTTTCAACTTCAGAATTCAGCACTACATGGCAATGCCTAGAGGTTGGAATAATGGCAGGATGCACCATTTCTCCACTGGCTTTTACCATGGCAATGGAAGTAATCATTAGGGCATCAAAATGGGTAGTAGGAGGAGAGCGCTTGGCTTCTGGAATGCGACTACCACCAATTCGAGCATACATGGATGACATGACAACCATGACTACAACAGTAGCCTGCACTAATCGATTATTGGGCAAATTAACCAATAACATTGAATGGGCACGAATGCAATTCAAGCCCACTAAATCAAGGAGCATCTCTATAATTAAAGGCAAAGTAGTAGATAAAACATTCTTCATTAATGGTGAGGCAATACCAACAGTGTCTGAGAAGCCAGTGAAGAGTCTTGGGAGATGGTACGACGGGGATCTAAAGGACACAGTTCGTGTGGGAGAAGTTAGACAACAAGCAGTGGAAGGGTTGAAGAGCATAGACAGCTGCGCTCTACCAGGTAAACTAAAACTCTGGTGCTTTCAGTTTGGTCTACTGCCAAGGTTGCTGTGGCCACTGACTGTGTACGAGGTTTCTTTGACAACAGTAGAGAAGCTGGAAGCTTTAATCAGTTCATACATCAGGAAATGGTTGGGAGTTCCACGCTGCCTCAGCAGAGTGGGACTTTATGGTAAAGGAATACTGCAGCTACCAGTCTCTGCTCTAACCGAGGAGTTTAAGTGCGCCAAGGTCAGACTGGAAATGACTTTAGTAGAGTCACGCGATAAATGCGTAAGGGAGGCAGCACCTGTGTTGAAAACTGGAAGAAAGTGGGCGGCAAAGAAAGCTGTGGAAGATGCAAAGGCTGCCCTTCGAATTGGTGATATCATGGGGCAAGTTCAGCATGGAAGAGGGGGTCTTGGTTTCAGTTCAACTCCTCCTACATGGCACAAGGCGGCCCCAGCTCAAAGGAGGAAGCTGGTAGTCAACGAGGTGCAAAAGCAGGAGGAGAGGATGAGGTGTATAAAGGCCATTTCCCAGGCCAAGCAGGGAGAATGGATGAGATGGGAGAGTGTGGAACAACGCAAGATTGGCTGGAAAGACCTATGGTCAATGGAACAGAGCAGGATCAGTTTCCTCATCAGGTCAACATATGATGTTCTCCCATCACCACAGAACCTAAACCTCTGGGTAGGAGAGGATCCCTCATGTCCTTTGTGTTCATCACCTGCAACATTAAGGCACATTTTGACAGGATGTAAGGTGGCTCTTAGCCAAGGACGGTTTACTTGGCGCCATGACCAGGTGCTGCGATGTTTGGCTTTAGCATTGGAAGACAAGCGTAACATGACCAATAAGTTGTCACCTGTTCCATCAAAACATTACACACAAAAGACAACATTCCTCCGCCCAGGAGAGCAACCACCAAGAAAAGGTGTTAAAACCAATTCTCGACCAGGACAACTGGAAGCTGCTAGAGACTGGAAAATGCTGGCAGATGTTGGTCAACGGCTTATTTTTCCACCTGAGATTGCCACCACTAACCTTCGACCAGATATTGTCTTGTGGTCTGGATCAGCACGCCTTGTTCACCTGGTAGAGTTAACAGTGCCATGGGAGGATGCTGTAGATGAGGCGTATGAGAGGAAGAAACTGCGGTATGCTCAACTAGCCACTGAAGCGGAACAGCGAGGATGGAGAGTTCGGGTTTACCCAGTGGAAGTGGGTTGTCGAGGATTTGTGGCACACTCTACAACCCGGTTTCTCAGAGACGTCGGATTCAGTGGCCAAGAGTTGCGTCGCACAGTGAAGAACTTATCTGAAACAGCAGAGAGGAGCAGCAACTGGCTGTGGTTGAGACGGAAAGATTCTGGCTGGGGACAGGTAAGTAAGCTGGGCTGAGTTGAGTGGGGGACGGAGGGGGGTGATGCTGGGACGCCAGAATCACCGTCGAGCCCTCTTGAGGTGTCGTGGGCTAGTCGACGAAACACTGAGGATGGAAGGTGCCCACTTGAAAACCCCAGAGATGTACCCTACTTAGCTCAATCCAGACGGTTGTCATGCTGATGCGCTGGGGAGGCCGCACTTTGGTTGATCCCCGGAGCCAGCATCGCAGCCGTTGTGTGTGCTGATGCGCCAGGGAGGCAAAATAAGCTGATCCCTGGAGCCAGCATTACACTTCAGCCATTAACACCAGACAGAAGGATATCTACATCATCATATGGAAGGAAACGTAAATGGATGGAGACACATATGGATCACATTAGTTTACTGTAAAGCTACGTCTTAGTTGGTGCTTATCTTGGCGAGAGCCGAGTTCAAATCAGCATGAAGTTTTAACATCTACTCTCGTGTAATGGAAATCATGAAGATCTGGATACGTCCAGTGACTGCTGTGAATAGTGCAGCTGGCAACAAGGGAAAGACCTTGTGACAGCCTGGAGAGACAGCTGACAGGAGGAAAGAGACCCCATTGGGGCTGGTAAGGGTTAGCTACCCTTGTCGGCAGTATCCAGCTCTGTGTTTACAGGATGCTGGAGACACCCGCCCAAGGCTTCTAAGAAATTAAAGAGAAAAATACCCCTAGAGTCTGCGAGAGCGGGGGCGGAAGATGACTCAACGTTGGACAACACGGTTAACGACTTAGGAACGGAAACGGATATGAGTATGGAGAGTACTTCACAAAAGACTAGTTCAAGATCTGCAGTTAATAAAGACATGGAACTCCAGGTTTGTGTCTGCGGCTGGAGCAAGGCGACAACGGTCAGGGGTTTGAAGATTCATCAAGGGAGAATGAAATGCTTGAGGGAGAAGGGACAAGGGCCTCGCATTGATCAGTACTTCTTACGAAGTCAGTCAAGTCAGTCGAATGAAATCCAGCGACAGGAAGCAAACCACAGTTCGCAGGATATCAGCACCCCTGTCATAGATGTGAGGAGGACTTGCATGGACACAGTTAGTGATGAACCTAATGATCCTTGTGAACCCGGTCAGACAAACCAGCATAAGAGAGAAAAGAACCTCAACGGGCACAAGCCTGGAGTTAAATGGCCAAGAGCTTGTGAGAAAACTGCATGGGACACAGTAAACACAGATCTCTGCGTTGCATTGGAAAGATTAAGTGGAACAGTTGAAAAGAAGCTGGATAAATTTGGGGACATCATCTACGCATATGGAAGTGAGAGGTTTGGAGTTGAAAATAGGAAGGAAAAAGTACAAACTATTCCTGGAAAGTCTAGACGGCAGCAAGAGATTGAACGCTTAGTTAGAGAAAGGAGACAGCTGAGGAACCAATGGAGAAGAGCAGAACAAAGTCAGAAGGAGGGACTCAATCTCTTACAAAGGGTCATAAAAGATAAGCTTGCAACATTGCGCAGAGCTGAGCGCCTACGGAAACGCTACAAAAAGAAGGAGCGTGCGAGAGCTAACTTTTATAAAGAGCCATTCAAATTTGTAAAGAAGTTATTCACCAGTGAGAAGAATGGCACACTAAAAGCATCTAAGGTTGAGCTGGAGAGATATTTGGAGGAAACACATACAGATTCAAAAAGGCAGGAGCCTATGTCAATTCCGTCAGACATCCCACCTATCAATCCACCAGAATACCAAATGGAGGACTGTGCACCTAAGTGGAAAGAAATAGAGCAAGCTGTGAAAAAAGCAAGGGCTTCATCATCTCCAGGGCCTAATGGAGTTCCGTACAGAGTGTACAAGAGTGCTTCAGGAGTTCTACGAATTCTGTGGAAATTGATGAAAGTGGCATGGGAAAAACAGGTTGTACCAAGAGCATGGCGCCGAGCAGGTGGAGTCTTTATACCTAAAGAAAAAGATTCTACAAGCATCAGTCAGTTTCGTCCAATTTCCCTATTAAACGTAGAAGGCAAGATTTTCTTCAGCATTATTGCTCAGAGATTGTCAGCTTACCTATTAAAGAACTGCTTCATTGACACTTCAATACAAAAAGCGGGCATTCCAGGTTTCCCAGGTTGCTTAGAACACATCAATGTGATCTGGCAACAAATTCAATCAGCTAAAAAGGAGAGGAAGGAGCTCCATGTGACATTCCTGGATTTGGCTAATGCATATGGTTCAGTGCCACATGAACTACTTTGGGCAGCATTTGATTTTTTCAGTGTACCGATGACAATAACAAATTTAGTGAAAGCCTATTTTGGAGATTTGCAATTCAGTTTTTCAACTTCAGAATTCAGCACTACATGGCAATGCCTAGAGGTTGGAATAATGGCAGGATGCACCATTTCTCCACTGGCTTTTACCATGGCAATGGAAGTAATCATTAGGGCATCAAAATGGGTAGTAGGAGGAGAGCGCTTGGCTTCTGGAATGCGACTACCACCAATTCGAGCATACATGGATGACATGACAACCATGACTACAACAGTAGCCTGCACTAATCGATTATTGGGCAAATTAACCAATAACATTGAATGGGCACGAATGCAATTCAAGCCCACTAAATCAAGGAGCATCTCTATAATTAAAGGCAAAGTAGTAGATAAAACATTCTTCATTAATGGTGAGGCAATACCAACAGTGTCTGAGAAGCCAGTGAAGAGTCTTGGGAGATGGTACGACGGGGATCTAAAGGACACAGTTCGTGTGGGAGAAGTTAGACAACAAGCAGTGGAAGGGTTGAAGAGCATAGACAGCTGCGCTCTACCAGGTAAACTAAAACTCTGGTGCTTTCAGTTTGGTCTACTGCCAAGGTTGCTGTGGCCACTGACTGTGTACGAGGTTTCTTTGACAACAGTAGAGAAGCTGGAAGCTTTAATCAGTTCATACATCAGGAAATGGTTGGGAGTTCCACGCTGCCTCAGCAGAGTGGGACTTTATGGTAAAGGAATACTGCAGCTACCAGTCTCTGCTCTAACCGAGGAGTTTAAGTGCGCCAAGGTCAGACTGGAAATGACTTTAGTAGAGTCACGCGATAAATGCGTAAGGGAGGCAGCACCTGTGTTGAAAACTGGAAGAAAGTGGGCGGCAAAGAAAGCTGTGGAAGATGCAAAGGCTGCCCTTCGAATTGGTGATATCATGGGGCAAGTTCAGCATGGAAGAGGGGGTCTTGGTTTCAGTTCAACTCCTCCTACATGGCACAAGGCGGCCCCAGCTCAAAGGAGGAAGCTGGTAGTCAACGAGGTGCAAAAGCAGGAGGAGAGGATGAGGTGTATAAAGGCCATTTCCCAGGCCAAGCAGGGAGAATGGATGAGATGGGAGAGTGTGGAACAACGCAAGATTGGCTGGAAAGACCTATGGTCAATGGAACAGAGCAGGATCAGTTTCCTCATCAGGTCAACATATGATGTTCTCCCATCACCACAGAACCTAAACCTCTGGGTAGGAGAGGATCCCTCATGTCCTTTGTGTTCATCACCTGCAACATTAAGGCACATTTTGACAGGATGTAAGGTGGCTCTTAGCCAAGGACGGTTTACTTGGCGCCATGACCAGGTGCTGCGATGTTTGGCCTTAGCATTGGAAGACAAGCGTAACATGACCAATAAGTTGTCACCTGTTCCATCAAAACATTACACACAAAAGACAACATTCCTCCGCCCAGGAGAGCAACCACCAAGAAAAGGTGTTAAAACCAATTCTCGACCAGGACAACTGGAAGCTGCTAGAGACTGGAAAATGCTGGCAGATGTTGGTCAACGGCTTATTTTTCCACCTGAGATTGCCACCACTAACCTTCGACCAGATATTGTCTTGTGGTCTGGATCAGCACGCCTTGTTCACCTGGTAGAGTTAACAGTGCCATGGGAGGATGCTGTAGATGAGGCGTATGAGAGGAAGAAACTGCGGTATGCTCAACTAGCCACTGAAGCGGAACAGCGAGGATGGAGAGTTCGGGTTTACCCAGTGGAAGTGGGTTGTCGAGGATTTGTGGCACACTCTACAACCCGGTTTCTCAGAGACGTCGGATTCAGTGGCCAAGAGTTGCGTCGCACAGTGAAGAACTTATCTGAAACAGCAGAGAGGAGCAGCAACTGGCTGTGGTTGAGACGGAAAGATTCTGGCTGGGGACAGGTAAGTAAGCTGGGCTGAGTTGAGTGGGGGACGGAGGGGGGTGATGCTGGGACGCCAGAATCACCGTCGAGCCCTCTTGAGGTGTCGTGGGCTAGTCGACGAAACACTGAGGATGGAAGGTGCCCACTTGAAAACCCCAGAGATGTACCCTACTTAGCTCAATCCAGACGGTTGTCATGCTGATGCGCTGGGGAGGCCGCACTTTGGTTGATCCCCGGAGCCAGCATCGCAGCCGTTGTGTGTGCTGATGCGCCAGGGAGGCAAAATAAGCTGATCCCTGGAGCCAGCATTACACTTCAGCCATTAACACCAGACAGAAGGATATCTACATCATCATATGGAAGGAAACGTAAATGGATGGAGACACATATGGATCACATTAGTTTACTGTAAAGCTACGTCTTAGTTGGTGCTTATCTTGGCGAGAGCCGAGTTCAAATCAGCATGAAGTTTTAACATCTACTCTCGTGTAATGGAAATCATCAACAAAACCCAAAGATATTATGGGCGATAACAATAATCATTGAACTAACAATATTTATCATCTACAGCACCCACACTACAGTCTACAAAAGATGGGTGTGTGCAAGATACTTTAATTTGTTTACACTGAAACATGTAGCTATCTTTAGAACCAGAATATGCCATACTCAGTATATACGTTGTAAAACTGGAAATCAGATATCATACAATCTGATCAGTTATTTGGAATACATCTACTTGGCATGTTGATTTCAAAATTGTGTAGAGCAGTGGTACTCAACTCTGGCCCTCGAGATCTATTCCAGTCCTGGTCTTTGTTCCAACCTAAATTAGTTAATTGTCTCTTAGCAGCTTCAATTAACTGCAATTCATAAAAACCTGCTTGGAGTAAAAACCAGGACTGGAATAGATCTCAAGGGCCAGAGTTGAGTACTACTGTTGTAGAGGTACTCTTAAAGAGCAACTTGTGGGAATAAAACATCACAGCTGTCAAATGAATTACTTCTTGTTGATTAGATTTACTTTGTAACCTTTTCTGTTGTCATCACTGTGTGGTTACTTTTTAAGACGCATAAGCTTAAAGCATCACTGGGACCTCAGAAGAGCTCCGATAAGCATGTATAACCTGCTTGTGTAACCATTAAACTGTTCCCCTGCTACACTCTGTACCTATTGGGTGTAAGAAATGCATCAGTAAGAATAATACCAATAGCAAGATGATATTTGACACTCACAATAAGACTTCTGTTGGATTTCATATGTTCATTACTCTGTTTCTTTTTTTTTGGAAGGTACTGTATGTTGCTTCATAGGCTTAATATGGTTTAAAATTTGGATTGGGAAATGGGATTGCTGTTAATGATGTCCTATGTTCTTAGTCATGATATTGCATCAATGATTCTTATGGCTTTCTGTAAACATCTTGGTGCAATAAACACATTCAGAACAAGTTTTTTTTTTCTCATTATTTTAAATTAAAATAGCATTAAAAGCAATCACAAAAAAGTGAATTGTTTGAAAGGCAGAAGACAGAAGAGACCACACATTAACAAGGTATCCTGTATTTATTTATTTTTTTTCAATAATGCAAAAGCTCTGTTTTGCAAGAGATTTATACATTATCTTAATTCAAATATTAATTTAAATACTGAATTAATGGCTTTAAATTATCTGTTGCTTACTCCTGGGACTTTATACTTTAATTTGCATATGGTACAGTGCTTTCCATTTATTAAAGTCTAATCTGTATTAGTGGTGGTTGTTTATTCAATAAATAATGCACATATGTTGATACAGAAATTCTAGTTTCATTTTCTATTAATCATTACATTTGTGCCATGCTGAATCCCCTTTTTCTATCAGATTTAAAATGGCCACTATGAGACTTGTAATAAATCTCCTTCTAGAGACTGATTAGTTAATAATACTTACATCAACATACGACATGTACTTACCTATCAACTACAGAGCTTGCTTTTTAGTTGAATGGTAAAACATTTGTCTTTGAACTGTATAGTTTGCAGTTTATGTCCAGCCCTTGCCTTCCTATTCAATTAAATGAGATGAGAGGTCAGTTCAGTCCAGTGGCACTCTATGGGAAATAATCCTGTCTCCTGTGGTTAAAACAGGTATTTTAATGACCGTGTTCTTTGCATTATCATAAGCTATAGCACGTTGGCTTGCAAGACACGTGATTCTGTAAAGTCTCTCCAAATCCTTGGGGACAACAAATGGTCGCATTTATGAACCCGACATTAAAACTCCCTCTATGAGCCTAGGTGGATGAGCACTTGTGTTTACACTTGAGGACAAGCTTTGATAAGTAGGTGGAGAATGTAATGAATCTGCTCCCAATGGCTGATTAGTTCATAATACTGACATCAGCAGAAAGGCTGCTCCACACCAGACTTGATGCGACAAGCGAAAATGGGCAGCGATGCAACAAAATGAATAGAACCTATACTTTTGATAAGTATCTTTCACACCGCAGGCGACACAGGAGCGACACCAGGGCATCACAAAATAAATAGGATTGAATCCTATAATGTCTAGTAAACCCCCAGACGTGGATTAGTTTTCATTAAGGAAAGTCAGTAAATTCAAAAGGTAGACTATAGTCAGAGAAGGCATTTTGTGCATGATTTGTAAACAATGAACTGGATGTAAATAACTCATGCAAGATGGAGGACGAACAAAGTGTATCAACTAAGCGCCTTTTCATTTCGTTGTACCTTCTTTTCCAAAGGCTAGAATAACCATTTCCTCCCTTGAGTGATCTGTATTTCCAAACATATCTTCAAATGCATTGTTCCAAGCATCCATTTTTTTAAGAGTCACTAATTATGTTTAGTATTTTCGTTCATCCCCAATTTGGTTAAGCCCAATCATAGCATTGTACTGAACTGTAGAATCTCAGGACAGATCGTACCAATTTTTATATTATATTAAAGGCTGGTATTGCTTTGAGGTGAATACCACAGAAATGCTTATATCAATTGTAAGATAACACTGATGTGGTCAATTCGCACAGAAGTAAAAAGACAGGAAGTTTCAGTTTGAAATTTTATATAAGGTCCCAATGTCCTGTAAACAAATCATAGGATCTCTGACTAAATTATCTGGGATAATCAACAGAAAACATTACCAACCAAATTTGATTGACAGATGACCTTACTAATCAAAGCAGTAAAAAACGAGAGTAGCACAATCATAAATAATCAGGAAGTTATATACTCTCTTAAAAAGGAAACAAAGATGGATAAATACAGTAGCTCTCAAAAGTATTCACCCCCCTTGGACTTTTCCACATTTTATTGTGTTACAACATGGAATCAGAATGGATTTAATTAGGAGTTTTTGCCACTGATCAACACAAAAAAAGTCCATAATGTCAAAGTGAAAAATAAAATCTACAAATTGTTCTAATTTAATTACAAATACAAAACAGAAAATAATAGATTGCATAAGTATTCACCCCCTTGAGTCAATATTTGGTAGAGGCACCTTTGGCAGCAATTACAGCCATGAGTCTATTTGGATAAGTCTCTACCAGCTTTGCACATCTGGACAGTGCAATTTTTGCCCATTCTTCTTTGCAAAATTGCTCAAGCTCCATCAAGTTGGATGGGGACCTTTGGTGAACAGCAATTTTCAACTCTTTCCACATATTCTCAATTGGATTGAGGTCCGGGCTTTGACTGGGCCACTCCAGGACATTTTTGTTTTTAAGCCACTCCAGTGTGGCTTTGTCTGTATGTTTGGGGTCATTGTCCTGCTGGAAGATGAATCTTCTCCCAAGTCCCAGGTCTCTTGCAGAATTCAGCAGGTTTTCCTCCATGATTTCTCTTTACTTTGCTGCATCCATTTTGCCCTCTATCTTCACGAGCTTTCCAGGCCCTGACACAGAGAAGCATCCCCATAGCATGATGCTGCCACCACCATGCTTCACGGTAGGGATGGTGTTCTCAGGATGATGTGCGGCGTTAGGCTTGCGCCAAACATAGCGCTTAGCGTTGAGGCCAAAAAGTTCTATTTTTGTCTCATCAGACCATAGAATCTTCTTCCACTTGGTCTCAGAGTCTCCCACATGCCTTCTGGCAAACTCTAGCCGAGATTTGATGTGAGTTTTTTTCAACAATGGCTTTCTTTTTGCCACTCTCCCATAAAGGCCAGTTTTGTGAAGCACCCGGGCTATTGTTGCCGTATGCACAGTGTCTCCCAGCTCAGCCGTGGAAGACTGAGGCCATAGGCCTCTTGATGGCCTCCCTGACTAGTGCCCTTCTCGCCCGGATACTCAGTTTTTGAGGACGGCCTGTTCTAGACAGATTCACAGTGCCATATTTTCTCCATTTCTTAATAATGGACTTTACTGTGCTCTGGGGGATATTCAATGCCTTGGAAATGTTCGTATATCCTACCCCTGATTGGTGCTTTTGAAGAACCTTATTCCGGATTTGCTTTGAATGTTCCTTCGTCTTCATGATGTAGTTTTCGTTAGGAAAAACTGTGGGACCTCCCAGAGACAGGTGTATTTAACCTGAAATCATGTGAAACACCTTAATTGCACACAGGTGGACTCCATTCAACTAATTATGTGACTTCTAAAGACAATTGGTTGCACCAGAGTTTATTTAGGTGTGTCATAGCAAAGGGGGTGAATACTTATGCAATCAATTATTTTCTGTTTTATATTTGTAATTAATTTAGAACAATTTGTAGATTTTATTTTTCACTTTGACATTATGGACTTTTTTTGTGTTGATCAGTGGCAAAAACTCCTAATTAAATCCATTTTGATTCCATGTTGTAACACAATAAAATGTGAAAAAGTCCAATGGGGGTGAATACTTTTGAGAGCCACTGTACATGTGGTTTTATTTAACACCTTGGGGATGGCATTCTGAAATTCTTTTTATAACCATAGCTGCTCATACCAGACACTTTTGCTGACTGGCCTCACTTTGTTTACATTGGAAACCCTCACCTCATAGTGACTTGAACTGAAGAGAGATAATAACTAAGTTAATAATTACTTCTGGCACCCAGAATGAACATTCTTTTTCTATAATTTTGATGTTATCATACCACCATTGTACAACACTTTTCTAGATTTTGGAAATGCATGTTGCAAGTGTGGAACACCTGAAAGGGGTAGGCCAGTGCCAATTTGGTATGAAGAACATTGTTCCTTGGGTCAAAATGCATCACATTCAAAGACAAATTGAAAAATCATTTTACTGACACTGAAATGCCTTCCTTATTTCCTGTAATTCCTTTGCAAGTAAAAAAGTATTGTGTTATTACAATTAGCAAGTAAAAAAGTATTGTGTTATTACAATTAATAGTAATTATAACCTCCCTTTAAAAATTAAATTTATTTGGAGTTCATAATTGTACGTCTGACATATTTTTTCATATATGACCTTGAAATTCATATTAGTGAAGGTATTGATTCTGTTGATCGCATCACTGGGTGAGAAAGGGTAACTGCATGAAATGCATATTAATTCATAGAATGCGTTTAAAAAATATATACTTCATTGGAATTAGTCGCACTAGCCTATTGACACAACTTTTGTACGGCACGTTAATACATATCTTTTGTACTAAGAGGGAATCTTAAATGTAAAGATTTAATAAATAATTCAATTTAACCATCCTCGCAGATAACAAAAAAGCACAGACACGTAGAACGCTTCTGCTGTAAACCCAGATGGCCATGATTAGGTAGTACAATTGTAACATTTTTTGTAATATCATTCTGTAAATCGTACAAAGTCATTGTAAACCCCCTTTTAAATGCAATGCGCGCTTAAAATTACGCCCATTGGTGTGGGACTTATAAGTTTTAAATCCGTTTCATAATAAAAATAGACAGTTGGATTTTGTTCAAGAATAGTAGTGCTACAATGCATTGCGTGCTACCTCTATTTTTGTCGTAAACATAGCCAATGATGGTGAATAACTTCATGAAACTGTGTACACAGGTGGATCACTTTAAAGTGATTGTAGCTATTTTGCACTTTCATTAGCTACACAGGTCTCAAATTGCGGTTTTTAAAGTAACACATGTTACAGTTACTTTAATTACTTAGCTGCAATTACTTTAAAAATGATCTAGGTGTTCATCAAATACAAGTAATCAAAAAAGACTATATATATATATATATATATATATATATATATATATATATATATATATATAGTCCTTTAATATGGGGTGACAGACAAGTTGTTCAAACATGTGAATGCAACATCTTACTGTACAATATCTTACTGTATAATAAACATGCCTTTTTACCCAAACTCTGCCACTCAAATTTAAATAGAAAAGAAATGGTACTGATGCCAAATAAAAATCTAATGAAGGAAAGGTACACTGACCAATATATTGTGGAAACAGAATAATTGTTGCAAAAATAAGACAGGGATGGAAAATGTATGCATGTATATGTGAATGGCATGATGGGAGATGCTGCTAAAAAAAATAGCAGTTAAATATGCTGTAAAAGGCACCTATTGAAATACATACAGCAAATCCATGACATCTCCGGTATGGTTCTGCATTTGGGATTCATGCTCTTATGTAGGGTTATGTCTTTGTATGTTGCCTTTACAGTATGCTTATGTTTAGGACCTCAAACAGTGCATTTATAAGCATCATTTTAATGCATTTCAATATTATATATAAGCACAAGAATCTGTTTTTTTTCACTTTTTATTTAACCTGTAAATACATTGAATCATGGTAATACTTCTGAGAAGTCAGAATCATGCTGATTAGCATAACTGGAGAATAATAGAGACAGATGGAAGAACAGACTGATTAATGCTCTTTTGAATTTTATCAGCAGCTGAGCTATTCTGTCTAATCCTCATCTGTCATCTCATTGTATTTGTACTCTTCTTAGAGAAAATGATGTCACTCACAATGCCTCTGGTCCTTGATGCACATTCACAGGTCCTCCAGGAACATTATTATCCATCTGAAAAATGAAATTGCTTCAAATCAAGGACTTGCAACAACGGCTTAAACTATGCAGTGACTCTAACCATGAATTGTATCTGCTTTCAGAACAATGCCTTTTTATTCAGAAAAAAAAAACATTTTAACTATCTATTGCCATAAAACTTTATTGCCATAAGTCTTTAGCCTACATCTTTGGTTAAGAGTTAAAGGATGAGTTCCACTAATGTGATCAATTACTTTCACATTTTGTGCAACATCTGTCACCTCTTATGTTTCTCCAGCTGTCACATGCAGTCCAAATGTTTAGGCCAGCTCTTAACCAGTTTCTACTGCGACTGGTTTTCCATCTGTTAGTTGACATTTTCATCAGATCCAGTTGCCAAGGGATTTTTCATAATTTCCTGCCTTCCCATGTTTTGCAAAAAAAATACTTCTTATCTAATGGAAGACATAATGTGTAAACAAACAAGTAAAATAGCAAACAAAACAGATTCAAATTGTAATCCAAAATAGTGTAAGAGCCAATTTTGTAACAAAGGTAAATAGTTTTTTTTTTAAGGTAAGCAATACATGACTTGATGATGATGAAAATAGAGATCTCCGATGCAGAGGTCAGAAGAGGAGGGATCAAAGCCTGGGTCCGGGAGGTGATTTTGCCTCACTGGAGGAATCCGCAGTATGCAGAGACGAACATTGCTTTCAGGAGGGCGGCTTGTATGGGGTGAAGCAGCCGAAGCGAAGAATGTTGACAAGGGATTCCAGGACTTCTTTAGTAATGGGCAGTTTGGGGGATGGACGACTGGTGGCCGATCGTTGGATGCCTTTTAAATCCGTGGGAAGGAGTTTAGAGGGGAAAAATGTGAAGACTATAATTGATAATGCAATTCCTATCAATATATAGGTCTAACTTTTAAAGTCCAGTGCCATCTGCAGGGTTCATACAGGACATGGTAAATAAAATTCAAAATTTTCAAGGACTTTTTCTATGTTCTTCCAGCGACAGCGTGTGGAAGTGACAGCGTGGGAGAAGTACAGTCGTGGAAAAGCACAGAGCAGTCAGAAGCAGTAAGGAGAAATTACATCTTGAATTGCTTTAATCAGAAAACACTGCAGCTTAAAGTCTAACAGCTGCGTGTCTTTTTCTGATAACAAGCTGAAGCTCAGAGCAGCTGATTCAAATTCTCCGGGGATCTGAGACACGGGGGAGGGGCGGAGCCAGCAGCAAAACATAACAAATCAAATCAGCGACAGCGTGTGGAAGCGACAGCGTGGGAGAAGTACAGTCGTGAAAAAATGTACAGAGCAGTTAGAAGCAGTTGGAAAGTAGGTTGACAGGTGCAGAAGCTAAACTAAACTTCCAAAAAAATTAACATGGTCTTCAAGCCTGTGACACCTGCATGATGTGGGAAGTCCGAGAAAACCGAGCAGAGCTCAACCAAGTGTGTGTAAAGTGCTGCACGATCCGGGACTTGCTTAAACTAGTAAGTATGCTAGAAATGGAGCTGCAGGAAATGAGACAGCAACAGGAGCTTGAGGAGCTGGCACACCCACAATTCATGCAATTCATGTAAGTCAGCAATCCTAGCAGACTGAAAGCTACCAGGGAGATAGAAGAGGGTCAAAACAGCTGGGTTCAGGTAGGCAGAAGCAGGGAAAAAAAGAAACTTCATCAAACACAACCACCAGAAATCAAAACAGCCAACAAATTCAAGCCACTTCAAAATTTAGATGATCAAAACCAACATCAAGAGAAAAAAAGGAACAACATCCAGGACCCTATAAACAGTGCTGGCCAGGCAGCAAAAAGAAGGGAGGTCATGATTGTTGGGGACTCCATATTGAGAAACACAGCAAGTTCAGTTCGCAGTTTGGACCCCCTTACTACAACAGCGTGCTGCCTTCCAGGAGCCTCTGTTAGCACATCACTGAGAACGTGGACAGGCTCCTAGAAAGAACAGGAGATGACCCAGTCGTAGTAGTCCACATTGGTACAAGCAACATTGAAAGAGACCAAGACCCCTGCAAATCAAATTCAGAGAGCTAGGAAGGAAATTAAAAGACAAGACCAAAACTGTGGTATTTTCTGCGATACTTCCGGCACCTTGCAAAGGACCATACAGACAGCTGGAAATACAAAATCAAAATGCATGGCTGAAATCGTGGTGCACACAAGAAGGCTTCATCTTTCTTGAACATTGGAGCACATTCTACAACAAGGACTATTTATATAGGCGGGACGGACTGCACTTAAACAAAAAGGGAACCAATCTACTCGGAGAAAGTCTCCTTGAGGAGGTTCAGAAGCATTTAAACTAGAAAGGAAGGGGGGAGAAAACAAAAAAAACAGAAGGGAGACCACATCAAAACAAGGGCAACAACTCAGGTAAGACAGCCATTAAATGTATTTATCTAAATGCTAGAAGTCTCAGAAACAAAATGTTAAAACTTGAAGCTACTGCACTAAAAGTAACTACTTTTTTACAGAAAAATGGTTGTCTGAGGGTGATGGAGACGAATATAATATTAGTAGGTACACACTGTATAGGAAAGACAGGCAGGACAGAAGAGGCGGAGGGGTAGCTTTATACATAAGAAATAGTTTTGAAGCCCAGGTATTAAAACTGGATAAAGAAAACAACGCTGAATCAATATGGGTCAGAATAATGGATACCAATTCAAAAGGCATAATAATAGGAGCATGCTATAGACCACCAAATTCAGATGCCGAGCAAAATAATCTGTTATACAAATAAATACGTGTAGCAAAGCAGAAGCCACACTAATGGGGGATTTCAACTTCCCACATAAAATGGGAAAACACGATGGGGAGCACGACGGACGAAATTGAAATGGTGGACATGACAAATGACTGCTTCCTAATGCAATTTGTCAAGGCACCGACTAAGGGGAGGCATGCCTTGATTTAGTCTTTTCAAATAACGAAGACAGAATAACTAAAACAGAGGTCAGAGAACCATTGGCAAACTCAGACCACAACATGGTCTCATTTGAAGTGATTTTTAAAACATAAAAAATTAATGACTAAAGCTAAGGTTTACAATTTTAGAAAAGCAAACTATGAAGGTATGAAACGGAGACTAACAGAAGTAGATTGGAGTAAAATAGAGAAAACATCCACAGAAAAAGATAGACAAATCTAAATCTAAACAAAATGGCCAAAATGGTTTAATAGATCAAGAAGAAAAAAAATTCAGCAAAAAAGGCACTGTACAGAGCGTTTAAAAGGGACCAAAAACAAAGTACTCAGAAAGAGTACTTGGAACTGCAAATGCAAGTCAAAAAAGAAGTTAGAAAGGCCAAGAGAGAGATAGAAATGAACATTGTTAAGGGGGCTAAAACCAATTCCATAATGTTTTTCCAATATTATAACAGCAAGAGAACATTCAAAGAGGAGGTTAAATGTCTAAGAGACACAAATGGCAAAATGATAGACGAAGAAAAAAAAATAGCAAATATATGAAATGATTACTTTTCACAGGTTTTTACAAAGGAGGACACGGACAACATGCCCCACATGTAGACCTGTTCCTATCCAGTTTTAAATAACTTTAGCATAACAGAGGCAGAAGTGTTAAAGGGATTAGGAGCTCTTAAAATAAACAAATCCCCTGGGCCGGATGAGATCCTCCCAATAGTACTCAAAGAAATGAAAGAAGTTATTTACAAACCGCTCACCAAGATCATGCAGCAGTCTCTTGACAGAGGGGTTGTACCGACAGACTGGAAAATTGCAAAAGTAATAAAGATCCACAAAAAGGGAGACAAAACCGAACCAGGTAACTACAGACCGATAAGCCTGACTTCTATTATATGTAAACTTATGGAAACTATAATAAGATCCAAAATGGAAAATTACCTATATGGTAACAGTATCCTGGGAGACAGTCGGCATGGTTTTAAGAAAGGGAGATCGTGTCTAACTAACCTGCTTGGTTTTTTTGAGGATGCAACATCGACAATGGATAACTGCAAAGCATACGACATGGTTTATTTAGATTTCCAGAAAGCTTTTGACAAAGTCCCGCATAAAAGATTAATTCTCAAACTGAATGCAGTAGGGATTCAAGTAAATGCATGCACATGGATTAGGGAGTGGTTAACATGTAGAAAACAGAAAGTACTGATTAGAGGAGAAACCTCAAAATGGAGCGAGGTAACCAGTGGTGTACCACAGGGATCAGTATTAGGTCCTTTGCTATTCCTAATCTACATTAATGATTTAGATTCTGGTATAGTAAGCAAACTTGTTAAATTTGCAGATGACACAAAAATAGGAGGAGTGGCAAACACTGTTGTAGCAGCAAAGGTCATTCAGAATGATCTAGACAACATTCAGAATTGGGCAGACACATGGCAAATGACATTTAATAGAGAAAAGTGTAAGGTACTGCACACAGGCAATACAAATGTGCATTATAAATATCATATGGGAGATACTGAAATTGAAGAAGGAATCTATGAAAAAGACCTAGTAGTTTATGTTGACTCAGAAATGTCTTCATCTAGACAATGTGGGGAAGCTATATAAAAGGCCAACAAGATGCTCGGATATATTGTGAGAAGTGTTGAATTTAAATCAAGGGAAGTAATGTTAAAACTTTACAATGCATTAGTAAGACCTCACCTAGAATATTGTGTTCAGTTCTGGTCACCTTGTTACAAAAAGGATATTGCTGCTGTAGAAAGAGTGCAAAGAAGATCGACCAGAACTGGTTTAAAAGGCATGTCGTATGCAGACAGGCTAAAATAATTGAATCTATTCAGTCTTGAACAAAGAAGACTACGCGGTGATCTGATTCAAGCATTCATAATTCTAAAAGGTATAGACAATGTTGACCCAGGGGACTTTTTCGACCTGAAAAAAAACACAGGATGCAGATGAGCAAAGTAAACCTTAAGCAAACTCAAATTTCACAATTTGTAAATTTGTTATTCAAATATACCTCCATATCGCCACTATGTTTATAACCCTATGTAAACTATTTGTGAAATTAGGATTTACAAAAAGGTTTCCAAACTATGTAAACTAAGTTTATTTAAATTTACTGTATGGTCACTTATGTGCTAAACACAACATTCCATGCAGTGCCAAAAGTAAAATATTGCTGTTTTGTATGTATTTGATTGGTGTACACTTGTACAGATTTAGAATGCTTCCAGGATAAAAATAAATAAATACATAAATAAATGAAAACATTAAAATGAGAGGAAAAAAATGCCATGGTCCTGGAAGTGAAACACAAGATGAATTCTACTGTGTCATTCAGAAAGGCCCGCTGACAGTTTCCAAATGTTGGCAAGTATGCATACCGAGCTGAAACAAGTACTGTGCATGAATATGGCAATTTGAAAGTACAATGCTGCATTTGGAAAGACTGCTTGTAGAGTATGGATGTGTACGTTGTGATCTTGTGCATGTATCGCTGTCGCATTCGGCTACCATAACACATTGATGTATTCCTGACGGCACATGAAATATGTGTCACAGAGCTGACTTTATAAAGCGGCATTCACAACAGAAAATAGGAGGCACTTTTTTACAGAGAATTGTGAGGGTCAGGAACCAACTCCCCAGTAATGTTGTTGAAGTCGACACCCTGGGATCCTTCAAGAAGCTGCTTGATGAGATTCTGGGATCAATAAACTACTAACAACCAAAAGAGCAAGATGGGCCGAATGGCCTCCTCTCGTTTGTAAACGTTCTTATGTTCTTATGTTCATATCTAATATTATCTGCGATGCATGACTGCAACAGAAGCCGCAGAAGGTGTCGCAGTCCAGAACTCCATGTCATACATTTCGAAGAGGAAGTAACAATATGACTACATTTACGTTCCTATCTTTGTGAATTTGAGCATGGAATTTATTAGAATGAGGACGTTCGGCAGCAGAGTGACTGGACTGGCAATCGCTGTTCTACCGGAACTGTAGCCAGGATTAAATCATGCAGCAGGATAAAATTGTCCATAATGTGAAGGTACGAGACACGGGCATAGACAAACGGGGCTTTTATAGGACTGATGATTACGTTGATTGATTCTCTTATTCAGAAAGACAACAAGTTTCCAAAGAAATAAAGAACCAATCTGTCATACACTAACAACCAGTCACACAGTATCTATGAAGGTTGCTTATGATTAAACCTGCAGAAGCTGAACTTAACAGTTACACTTAATACTTGTAGTTCAAACTTAGTCTCATGGTCTTGCTGCAATCAGAACACGTAACCTACATCAAATACCAGGATGCAGCAGTTTATCTATAATGTTGTATTTAATATATTTTCAAATTAACTAACATAAAAAAGTGCACCAAATGATTATCAGCATTCATTTACTGTAGGTTTTATAAGTAGGGAATGTATAGTTATTATATTTTATTTCATTAAAAAAAAATGTATTATTGAGTTAATAAGTAATTACATTTCATATACCAACACTTTTTTATGAAGTTTATAATAGATTTGACTCAATAAAAGTTTATTGGATATGCTTATCAAAGGACATTTTAACATAGTGAGGAAAATTATTAAAGTCCTGTTTGGTTGGCTTCAGCAGTTCATTAGACATAAATGTAAGACAATTTATGCACCAAGATGTATACAACTGTCTCCAACACAGAAGCATTATTTGTTGTAAAAAAGTGACAGTACAACCTTGTCTAATTGCCCAGGTGTGTCTTATTTACAGACTGTGTCAAAAAAGCCATTATTTTTTCATTTCATTATTTATTGCACAAGAACTAATCTTTAACATACGAAAGCCATTTCAATGAATGTAGAATATGCCTATGTGAAAGCCATTTCAATGAATGTAGAATATGCCTATGTGACCGGGTCTTACGTCACGTGCGTGGATCACCGCTGTTTAAGCAACACAGAGAGACAACTGGGGGTGGAGTTGAAACGCCGGCACAGGCGCACAGGATTTATTAATACAAACAGAAAATAAAGTAAAGGTGGTCATGTGACCTTACCAGCCATGGTAACGTACAGAGGACACATACAGCAAGCTGTACAAAAGGCAAAATAAAACACAGTACAAAAACTACAAATAAAAGGTGCCCCAGAGGGCGAGCGCTAGCCTTAAAACGAGGCGTCCCGCTCCAGGAACCGGCTACACTACGGAACCCTCGCTATACATCACATGGGATCACAATCCCCTAACTAACCTACTCATGAGCCGGTATTCATACAACGACTCCTGCTGCTTCATACGGCCTTGGCTGGTCATTGCCTTCACAAGCACCGCTTGCAGTTTCAAGGTTGTGTAGCTGTCGTTCCTGCAGCGCGGACCCTCTCCTCCCGAGTATACGCCGCTCCCCTCTGGCATGGCGTTGCAGTCGCCCCGAACCATCTCCTGTGGAGGCTTTTAAACTGACGGACACTCAGTCAAGACCCGCCCACCTGCCGATTGAGGTCCAGCACAGCCAATCACTTGCTGCCCTTCCCCTCAACCAAACCTAGCAGGCAGCAAGTCTCAATCGAGCACCCATCTGGAAACAATAAATGTAATTAAGCAAATCAACTCCACAACGACATACAATAAACCCATTTCCCCATACAACTCATATCCACACTAAATACACACGTGCAAGGCAATCGCCCTGCTACAGCCTAATAGAAATAAAAACTGGAAAAAATAACCAAAAAACAAAAACCATTTGGTAAAAAAATAACAATGCTAGTTTTACACTTTTACATGTGAATATGAGCATATGATTGTAGTGCTCAATCCTAGTCTTTGCTGGACTAGCTTGTCAAATAAGGTGTATTGCTTTTCTATTTTATATGTTGCTGGTGTCTTGTAATCTTCTCTACCAATGTCTGTGTCTTGTAATCTCTTGTAGTAATACAGTATATCTTATTAGCAGGATGTGTGTGTCAAATGCATATATTGGGAGTATGCTTATCTTGGGAAATTAGAAGGACAAAAAGAGAAAAGGCACAGGAGGATACTAGGGTTCCCATCTCTGACTTGGAAAAAAACTGGTACACCAGAGTCATTTTGTACAAAAATAAATACATAAATAAATAAATGAACAATATACTTTGACATTTAATGTCCTGGGAAGTCTTACAGATTTCCCAGGACAGCTGCCTCAAAAAGAGAACAATCCAGGCAAAACCAGAATGGGTGTGTGACAGGTGCGAGTGGTGTAGTGCTTACCAAGACAGTCCAGACAACGAATTATTCCCCAAAATTATTCTACCAACAATGGTATCGGGGGGTATACATCGAGTGTTCAAACGCAAAAACAAAAACAACAATTATATTCCCACGTTGGTCCCAGAGTCGGGTCCGTGGTGCGTGCTGATGTTGTGTGGTGAGGGATGTGCTCAGTGCGGTGTGGACTGGCTCCGTGGCTGCAGCCCCTTGCTCTCACTCCTCCTATGTAACAACAAAACAAACAGGTAATACAAAACAACAAAACGCAGCTCCGGCCGTCAGTGTACTTATCAGCGCAAGGCCCCGTACTCACGTAGCTGCTTCCCCTTTGTACCCAGACACTCCCCCCTGCAAACAACCCATTGCCATGGGTTCTCCAATAGAGGACCGTCCCACAGCTGCCTGCAATGGAGTCGTTCCGGGCACCTGCAACTACGCGCCCCAACTACGGTCTCCTTCTGGTTTCCACCTACCATCAAGGCGGTCCATCTAGGAGGCAGCATTCCACCGTCCTTACACGGCGCCCTTTCTCGTTGGGAGGGAGATTTACAACATGTATCCTTTCTCTCTCTATCACAGGGTGGCAACCCTAGAGGATACCCAGCTGTACTGGAGAACAGTTACATACATGTCAACTCTACCTTATTTGGTGGGACTCTCCCATATTTTGCACAAAGCTACTGTTAAACCCCCTTATGTCAGCAAACCTTTAATTTCTGCAAAAGTCATGGTCGGTCTTTAGTTACTGCAATCTCTGTCTGTACCTAGTTGGGTTTAGGGCCCTGGGGAACCCTGTGGCAGGCATGCATTCAGTGCGCGAGGCAAGCTCACATACTTATGTACGATAAGCCCTTCCAGTAAAAAAAAAACAAAAAACTACAATTTTGAGCAAATTTCAAGCTTCTTGGACAACTTCTATTCTCACAATCCTAAGCAGCATTGGAAAAAGGCATACTTTCTGTAAACTATGCAGGACTGATTTTAACGGTGGGAAATGAGAGCAAGAATGATGTTTGTGGTAAGCACGGGAGATCACAAAAACACCAAAAAGCCAGTGACGCTCAGAAAACCAGCGCTTCAATAACATCTTTTGTTGCCAAAGTAAAAACGGAGATCACGAAAGTTACATATGTAGAGATCTTTACATGTTGTGACTAGTTCAGCAAATCTGTAGTAGACATGTTCCTAGACTCACAAATTGCTAAGTATTCGGGCAGTAAAGTCTAAAAAGTTACAAACATAGTGAAAGTTGTTTCTATTACAATTTCAGCATCAACATTGCTTTTATTACTTGGTAGAATGATAGAATGATACAGTGCTCCTTCTAATTGCTTAAAAAAAGGAAAAATATCAAACACAAAAGATGCTTCACAATCAAATTCTCTCTTGGCCCCTGTGGTTCTTATTGTACTGTAGTTGTAGGTGGCTGATTTGGCAACAGTCAATACTTTGTAAAAAGTTCCACTGTAGTTGATTTTGCACGACAGCAAAGCATACAGAGTTGGCGTTGTTACTTTCATCACACAAGGCTGAGTTTTGTTCTGCACATTGACCTCATCATCAAAGGAAGAGCTATGGCACCTACTTTATAACAAGAAAAAAAAACTCAACTCAATAAGTCCATCATAAAAATGTTAACAAGCCAAAATACACAACGACGTGATACTGCAACGTTATTCATTACATTGCACATACTGTATGTGGCGGATCAATAATACCACTATCAGTAATATTTAATTGTCAACTATCTTCTATTCTAAATTAACACACTATTGCTGTATATAAACAGATGCTAATAAATCAATCTGAATTTCTAATAGTTGTATGCCTTTGTCTTATGTAGGTATTCACTTCAATTCAGGCCACTAAGATTTTATTTTACAAAAGCTTTCTTATTTTGAAAACTCAATGTTGACAGGTATGCAGTTACAAAACGATGTATCCAGAGGAAGAAGAGTCCACGAAATTGGTAATTATGAATTTTCTCACTTTGCATGCTGTTCTGCAAGTCTAATAATGAATTAGTATTAAACTGACTAGTTGTTGTATTGAGGAAATTGGTTTGAGTTATTCCACAAAATAACACACCAGTGAGTCAGTTAACATTTCCTATTGGCCTCCTCTGATATGTAGAAGTCCTTATGTTTTACCCTGGAGTCAGTAGTAATCTTGCAGTACTGTACCTGTGATGTCAATATTATTCTTTGAAGTTAGATGCAGCCACTCTGATCTAACTTTCCCAAAACACCTAAGATTCTCATAAGATTTGGAGGATTGTAATGGGGAAACAACAGTGTGGGCTTCAAGGATGTCAGCTATGACCAGGCCAGCATTGATTTAACATGAGTGTGCAAGGTGCTGAGAATGTTCCTTGTGAAACATCAAAATTTCCTTCCATCAGCCCGCTACCTAAGTCTGTCAGATCTGTTGTCTTGAAACAGGCAGCTTTTATATATAACACAACAAGCCAGAGATTCTGCTTTTTTTTATAACAAATTCATCTGAGCATCAACCAATTTACACAAAAGTGCATGCTAAATTTCTACAGATGTTTCTATTTTTTGGTCATGGAATGTCATTGGAATGCAAGCAGTTTGCTTTGTATTTAATTCAGCTTTTAGACAGTTCATTTGTAACCCTGTGGAAAGTAACCTGAATACAATTACACCAGCACCTTCATCTATTAGCTTGTTTATTTGGACCATAAAGTTATTTAATTATGTAAATTCCCTCAACTAAATAAATAATGACTTTTCCAAATGTGGCACTGAACTGCTAGTGGCAGTTATATTGATTTATTATATTTAGAACCAAATTTTCTTCATCGCTTGGCACTGTTTTTAAACAGCTATAAATAAATGTCTAAGGAAAAGCCTATATTATAAGTCACAAAAACTTCATCTTTTGCATTACTCATAGAGCTAAATCCATGATTTATGGCTAATGAACAATAGAATGGCTGTATCCCTACAACTTATACAAGCTGTCATTGATAATGCTGTCTTTTTGCATCGGCAAAAAGAATGAGATAAGAATGACAAAAGTATAGCACTGCTTTAGTTCTTTAACAATGTTAACATTTTGAATGCATAGAGACCTTGCATGCAGAAAATCTTGAAGAATGCCAAGTGTGTATGCTGGTTTTAAGAAAATAAATTGCGCCTTCCAGTTTAATTTCATGCTCTGTAATTGAGTCATGTCTTTTAAATATACAGGCTGTGGACTGCCTACATATTACTATCTCTGCCTTACTCATACTAACATTCTACAATTGCTTGATAGTGCTACACTGCACTACACAAGAGCAGTCATAGAAAAACAATATTAACAATTTTCAAAAAATAATGAAATGGTCCTTATAAAATGGTGAGAATGAACAGTTTAAAAGTACAAATACTGAATCATTAATTGTACTACATTTGTAAGTCAAAGACAAAAAACAATCGTTTAAATAACTGCTGTATTATTTTGACCTTGATAATCCATGGAATTTTCCTGCAGCCATATTTCCTTGGATTCTGATCTTTTCATATTTTGCCAGCAAAGAAAGTTTGGGGTTGGTTTAATGGGGCACTTGTACTGCTCATTGGATGAGCTAAACAGAGGTATATTCTCAGTGGATCTATCAAGCGTCAAAAGAGGGATATTATTAAACCCACACCCTTCGTGCTTGGCGAGACACCCTTTGGAGCAAATCCCAGCTGCATCCTGATTAGACATAGATCCTACAAAGAAAGTACCATTAGATATCTGATGGAAAGGGTTGAAGGAGTGAGAATTCTGCATAGTACTGTATAATCAAAACAGTTAAAGCACTTTAAGTGTCTGTATCAGCCATATGAAATAACCCTGAGTTAAAGTTAATGTGTTACAGTGGGGAAAGATATAAAGTCCATACGCCCTATTTTGAAGGAAGCGCAAACGGGAATACAAATAAAGAAAAATGAAAATATTTTAATTTAATAAAAACAACTTTGATAAATATAATTTGGGGCTATTGGCATTTTATTCATAATATGCATCAAATAATTACCATAGATTTATAATTTGGTACTTTTTAATAGCCACTATATGGATAGCGATGCCATAGTTAAAATAAAAATCCTTGAATAATTGAAGCATAACCAGTGTTATTAAGGGTTGTTCTTAATATATTAAAAATAATCCATCAAGCAGGTGTGTCACTAATCACTTATCATCCTTACAGTCAATCAATACTAGTATGTTATTGTAAATGACATTTCTGTACTGTTCAACTGCTCAAATCAAGCTCTTTCAATCAAAGTTGATAATGTTTTATCAATCGTTCAGTTCAAAACTTGCAATCATAAGAAACTCAATGTTGACTCCAGTTTTGAAACTGCACATTCCTATAAATTTTATAGACTTATTGATTGAAAAGTATTGACCTGGAAAATAAAACCATCACCAACGTTTTATCTAATATCCTTGTACTGGTATATTAACACTTATATGAAAACTACCGCAAAAAATAAAATATATGCTTCATAAATATTTATTCAACGCTAGCAGAACTATAAATCAGTTGAAATACAATTAGAGTGTCTAAATGAAGAAATGCTGTCTGTTAGGAAATAATCACATATTGTCTGGAGTATAATGTTTTCACTGTGTTCAAGCATCATTTCCAGTCTGTATTTAAGTAAGGGGTAAACAACGATAAGTGGTGAATTGGTAAAAATAATTAATTGTTCCAAGTGCCATTAGGCACAAGAAACAAGATTCTTTTATTACCGATTCATCCCTTTTGAGTTGTTTATGCCACTTAAATTTTTTTTTTCCTAATCGATACTTTGATAACGAGATTCAATTAAGGAATAGAATCTGAAAAAGAGGGCTTTACCGTCTGGTAAGCCCGCCTCTTGTTGTTAAATGTCCCGAGCCGAATTTAACATAACGGTAAAGCCCTCTTATGAAGGTTCTATTGCTATTTAAAAAAAGAACATTTTATTTTTTTTTGTTTGTTTTTTTCTTGATTTTGTGCAGCACTAGTTTTTGTTGCTAATGAATACAAAGGCTTCATTATCCCAGCGGTAAACGCTTCGTGGGTATTTCCAATTGCCAAATAGTACTAAAAAAAAACAAAAAAACAAAAAACATTCTACTTATATGGAGCTGTTGTTCAGTTCAGGTTCCTCGTACAGAAAAGTGAACATGGTTTGTGAACTGTTTGTAAAACATGTAATGAATAAAAGTACAGCTAACTCTGCCCCTCCTGAGAGACACTGAGGTGGGATTTGAACCAGGGACCTCCTGGTTACAAGCCCTTTTCTTTAACCACTGGACCACACAGCCTCCTTACAGGGTTTCCACTCTTTGAATACACTAATTGTTTGCGATGCAGATTTGTTAATCACGAATTGTGTTATAAAGTGGCCCAAACATGACAGCTTTATTCTGAAGCATTCAAATCTGTGGGATGAATTTGAAGTATGTCGATTTAAAGGGAAATTACTCTGAGATTCACCACATAAACAATTTCTGCAAGTAACAACACAGACTCAGACTGGTATTACTATAAGCTTGATATAATAGGTGTAATGTGGATGCAATTTACTGAAATGTACAACTCGTTATAATAAACACTTCTATATATTGTAATGTAGGTGCCGGTATATTCATTAGCCTTAGATTAGGCAGTATTTTAAACAGTTTCCTTTGAAAACTGAATACATTTGGAATATATGTACAGTATATTGTCAGATTTCGCACATACTCTTTATATATATATATATATATATATATATATATATATATATATATATATATATATATATACAGTGCCTTGCGAAAGTATTCGGCCCCCTTGAACTTTGCGACCTTTTGCCACATTTCAGGCTTCAAACATAAAGATATGAAACTGTAATTTTTTGTGAAGAATCAACAACAAGTGGGACACAATCATGAAGTGGAACGAAATTTATTGGATATTTCAAACTTTTTTAACAAATAAAAAACTGAAAAATTGGGCGTGCAAAATTATTCAGCCCCCTTAAGTTAATACTTTGTAGCGCCACCTTTTGCTGCGATTACAGCTGTAAGTCACTTGGGGTATGTCTCTATCAGTTTTGCACATCGAGAGACTGAAATTTTTGCCCATTCCTCCTTGCAAAACAGCTCGAGCTCAGTGAGGTTGGATGGAGAGCATTTGTGAACAGCAGTTTTCAGTTCTTTCCACAGATTCTCGATTGGATTCAGGTCTGGACTTTGACTTGGCCATTCTAACACCTGGATATGTTTATTTGTGAACCATTCCATTGTAGATTTTGCTTTATGTTTTGGATCATTGTCTTGTTGGAAGACAAATCTCCGTCCCAGTCTCAGGTCTTTTGCAGACTCCATCAGGTTTTCTTCCAGAATGGTCCTGTATTTGGCTCCATCCATCTTCCCATCAATTTTAACCATCTTCCCTGTCCCTGCTGAAGAAAAGCAGGCCCAAACCATGATGCTGCCACCACCATGTTTGACAGTGGGGATGGTGTGTTCAGGGTGATGAGCTGTGTTGCTTTTACGCCAAACATAACGTTTTGCATTGTTGCCAAAAAGTTCGATTTTGGTTTCATCTGACCAGAGCACCTTCTTCCACATGTTTGGTGTGTCTCCCAGGTGGCTTGTGGCAAACTGTAAACGACACTTTTTATGGATATCTTTCAGAAATGGCTTTCTTCTTGCCACTCTTCCATAAAGGCCAGATTTGTGCAGTATACGACTGATTGTTGTCCTATGGACAGAGTCTCCCACCTCAGCTGTAGATCTCTGCAGTTCATCCAGAGTGATCATGGGCCTCTTAGCTGCATCTCTGATCAGTCTTCTCCTTGTATGAGCTGAAAGTTTAGAGGGACGGCCAGGTCTTGGTAGATTTGCAGTGGTCTGATACTCCTTCCATTTCAATATTATCGCTTGCACAGTGCTCCTTGGGATGTTTAAAGCTTGGGAAATCTTTTTGTATCCAAATCCGGCTTTAAACTTCTCCACAACAGTATCTCGGACCTGCCTGGTGTGTTCCTTGTTCTTCATGATGCTCTCTGCGCTTTAAACGGACCTCTGAGACTATCACAGTGCAGGTGCATTTATACGGAGACTTGATTACACACAGGTGGATTCTATTTATCATCATTAGTCATTTAGGTCAACATTGGATCATTCAGAGATCCTCACTGAACTTCTGGAGAGAGTTTGCTGCACTGAAAGTAAAGGGGCTGAATAATTTTGCACGCCCAATTTTTCAGTTTTTTATTTGTTAAAAAAGTTTGAAATATCCAATAAATTTCGTTCCACTTCATGATTGTGTCCCACTTGTTGTTGATTCTTCACAAAAAATTACAGTTTCATATCTTTATGTTTGAAGCCTGAAATGTGGCAAAAGGTCGCAAAGTTCAAGGGGGCCGAATACTTTCGCAAGGCACTGTATATATATATACTCTAAGCACACTCTTGAACTCAGGGGAGATGTTCAGGAGGACATAAAGATGTTTCAGACTCCTGTAAGTGGATCTTTTGTGCACTGGGCTTGCAACGTATCCAGCTGACTTTTTAATAATCACGAAAATCACACACTCATTTAATTTGAAGTTTTAATGAATCAGAGCAGTAGTAGTGCTGTTCTCAGTTTATTAAATGCTTTAAAAATTGGATTGGTTTAAGCAGACCACCATAAATACCAAGTAAAAAGCAGTCTGGGCGATCCAGTGCTTTACAGGTTTAACAGCATTAGTACTTCAATACAGTAATACGAATATGGTTATTATATATTTAGCCTTCAGGCTATGCATGCATAAAGCTAAAAATGCCCACTGCTAAATTCTAGAACATTCAATATATATATATATAACTCTCTTAAGACTAAAACATAATTTCTATACCTTATAGCAATGCATCAATATAAAAGAGATATAAATTCATGATTGTTCCTACCTTCCAAAATATATGGAAGTGTAGAATATAAGAACAGGAAAAATAAGAACTGTCTTCAAAAGGTAGAGACTTCTAAATTCGACCAAACAGCAATCAGTTCTTCAGATATCCTCAGAGCATAGATCACATCAGCTTGTAGTTAGTAAGTTGAGCAATAGCAAATGGGGTCTTGCTCTGGGCTTATGTAGGATTTTACCTCCCTTGAATACATCAGAAGTCCCAAGTAAATCTAATCTAACACCACTATTTTCTAGTCAAAACCTTTCCCTATAACTAAATATAAATATATATTTATTTGTTTTAATTATTTACAGTAAAAATGATTTGTCTGTATTTCGTCAGTATTCATTACATACTTACAAACATATAGCTTTCAGCTTGTTTGTACGCTGTACTCGTAATAATCAAGCGCATGCAAAAAAAATAAATAAAAAAAAAACTCACTCCCGTAGGACCGGCAATGCATTTTAGAATTCACTACTCAATGGATTAACAAGCAAAAACAGTTGTTAGTTTAAATATTATGTTTCTTATTACATCAAAATACTTAAAACATTATTTCTATTCAGAGAGTTTTGTCACTCTTATTAGATCAAAATACTTTTTTATTTAAAACCTCTACGCTTAGCAACAACATAATCAAATAGATATTTTTAGTTTCAAATATTGTTCTGTTTAAAAAGGGTTACCCTTTTGTTTTTGCTAATTTGCAATACCTAGCCTCTGTGTTTGGTTCCCCCAGATGGCTGCTTCTTTCAAGGTTACAGGCTTCCACGCGCAATAGTCTGATTGGCTTCCAAGAGTGTATGTGCACTAATGACAAAGGCACATAGACAAGCTTTTTTTTCTAACTTTAACACTTGTTCAGTTTTCTTAGTTCAAATCATTGTAACCTGTTCATAATTTGCTGCAATATTATTTATGCTGGTTTTATATTCTTTAAAACACAGTACAAATATTACAATATTCCGACATTGTCAGTTAGTACTGAACTTCTTTAATTTTTTAACTGTAATATGTTTTTTCAACAATAATATTGTTATCTGTATAACAGTTTAAATTTAAATTATTTTATAACATGTATTTCTAATTCAGTTACTTCAGTATAACAGTTGCTCCTAGAAATGGTAATATTATTTTACTGAATTAAGTCTGACCCCTTTCTTTGTTCATACAAAATCCAGTTGAAGCAGGTTTTAAGACATCCTAGCCTTTTGCCATTTTTTTGGTGTTGATTATTATGAGACATGAAGTAATGAAAGTAAAGTAACAAAGGAAACTGGCTACTTTTTCTCATAGAACTGGAATATATTAACAATGCCTTATGATAAGAGTCTGCCAAGTTTGACTCCTTCCAGCAGATGCTTTCATAGGCTGCACACAGCAGCTATCCATTGTTTTCTACTGATATACAGATCTTTTGAAAGGAACATATACAGTATTGCTATAATTATTGACAAAGAGTAAATAATATTATTTCAATCAATACAGGTTAGTTAAAATCATCCAATTCATGTCTAATAAATCTGGGCACACCGTGGGCCATTTTAATGTATCTAATATAATAAGGACTTGCCTGCATATCTGCCACTTTCCACTCCTCTGTGCTGTAGTCACAGTCAGTGAGTATTTCCAACAACAGATTAGAGAAGGAGCCTACCTGAACACTAGTATTTATTTTATGTATTCTCCACACACGCCAGACTCAAGGGTTTGATTAACTCTGTGACACACCACAGACATCCGGGTGCTTACTACACTTCAGACTGGCTAATTACTGCAGTTCAAGCACGGTCCCCCTCCCTTTCGGGGCGTGACTGCATCAGTCACAGACCCACAGGATGCCGCTGTGGTGTCTCAGGAGGTATCAGTTCTGCTGCAAAAACGGGCTATTCGTATGGTACACCCCCTCCAGTTGGAAGTTGGTTCTACTCCATGCTCAAGCGGGATGGTGGCCTCAGACCAATCCTCAACCTCAGGCAGGTCAAACTGTTCTGAGCCGAGTGAGGTTCAAAATCTTGACGATGCAACAGCTGTTGCAGTCATTCAGGTCAGGTGATTGATTTACCATGGTGGACCTCAAGGATGCCTATTTCTGTATCCCTATAAAAATTTGACGCACTTACGTACTTGCAGTTTGCCTTTCAGGGAACATTGTACGAGTTCAGGGTCTTGCCGTTTGGCCTCTCTCTAGCTCCCCATGCCTTTTCAAAGTGCAGGGCAGCTATATTGGCCCATTTAAACTCAAAGGTATGAGAGTACTCTTTAATTTGGATGACTGATTCATTGTGCCTCTAGCTCAGGAAGATGCTCACACGTAACTGTTCATTGGCCACCTTTATGGTTGGGGCTTACGGTGAATCATGCAAGAGCCAGCTCACACTTTCTCAGCCTCCTATCTAGGAGTGTGCTTGGACTCCAGGTCCATGCTGTCCATTGTCCGCTATTCAGCTCAACAGAACACTCATGGTATGACATTCCAGAACTTCTGGGCTTGTGGGCAGCAACTTCTCAGACCCTACCTTTGGGACTCCTGCGCATGCACCCTGTGCAAGCCTGGTTCAATAGCAGGGCTTTTTCAGCCCGCATTGAACTGTGACTGCCCATTCACAGTGTTCATCACTGTCTAAAGGCACTCTCTTGGTGCAAACAGCCTGCTCATCTGCACCTTGGCAGCGTAGCTTGGGCAGTGTCACCAAAGGGGATTTCTTCACCACAAACGCGTCCAGCCTGGGCTGGGGCACTATGTAGAATGTTACTCCACATAATGGTTTGGAACTGCAGGCAGTTTAAACAGGCTTTTTTTACAGGAGGTTCAAGGGAGACACGTGCTTGTCTGGACGGACAACACTACCGTGGTGGGTTATATAAACCTCCAGGGCGGCCTCAGATCCCCCAGTCTCCATCAAGTAGCCCGCAAGCTGTTGCTCGGGGCGCATGATCACCTCCACTCCCTGCGAGCAGTACACCTGCCCTGGGTGATAAACTGGGCGGTGGACCTCCTCTTAAGGGGAGTTCCCAATGCCTCAGAATGGAGGCGGCACCCGGAGGTGGTGAGCCTCATTTGGCATTGTCCCCGCTAATTCTTCATAACAGGAGTGGGGACCCACTAGCGATACATGCCTTGGCACATCTGTGGCCGAGACAGCTGTTGTATGCCTTCCTACCACTCACCATGCTCCTGCTGTGTCTGGAGAAAATCAGACAGGACCGGGCCAGGGTGCTATTAGTAGCTCCTTACTGGCCCAGGAGACCGTGGTTTTCAGCTCTGATGCAGCTCCTGAGCGGCCAGCATTGGAGCCTGCCCGACCGTAGTGGCCTGCTCAGTCGGGTGCGGGAGACAGGCATCCCAACCCATCGAGTCTGCGGCTCTGGGTCTGGCCCCGGAACGGCAACATTGAGTGGTCTGGGGTTTTCCAACAGGGTTATTGACACCCTGCAGAATACCAGAGCAGTACGCAAGTGTTCTCAGTATGGGTACAACTGGGGCATTTTTCAGACATGGTGCTTGCCTAAGGGCTTGACCCCACAATCTGTCCCGTGACAGTTATACTGCAATTTTTGCAGGACATGTTTGATGAGGGGAAATTTCCCTCTACATTTAAAGGTCAATATTCTTCAGTGGCGGCTGAACGTAGTGCTTAAGGCACCCATGAACCCGCCCTTTGAGCCCCTGCATTCAGCTGAACTGAAGCATCTGTCTTTTAAGACAGCATTTTTGCTTGCCATCACCTCGCCAAGCGCATGACCAGATGCAAGCTTTTTCTGCGGTGAAAGCTTGTCTGTTTTTCTAGAACCAAGGTCACACTCCGCACGAACCCGGCTTTCTTGACCAAATGTATTTCGACCTTCCACATCAACCAAATTGGTAGAGCTGGAGGCTTTCCATTACCCTCTTTTCCGGTCGGATAGGGAGTGTAAGCTCCATGCGCTTTACCCTGTTCGGGCATTAGCGTATTATATTGACAGAACAAAAAGTTGGAGGCAATCTGAACAGTAAAGCCCTGTCTAAGCAGAGGCTGTCTAGTTGGATTGCAGAGACAGTCTAGATGGCTTATAAACAAGCCCCTCCTGTGAAGGTCACTTGTCACTCCACAAGAGGTATATCTACCTCTTGGGCATTGTTCCAGGGTGCATCTGTCATTGACATTTGCAATGCTGCAGTATGGACTACGCCCCATACATTCATGAGGTTTTACAGACTGAATGTGCTGGATCCTCAAAACCCTGGCTTTGGGACCAGAGTTCTAACGGCAGCTTCTATGTCGAGACCAGAAGCACCTGCACCTGAGAATTTATTCCTGCTATGACCCTCTCAGATGTAAGTCGTTCTGCAAGTAATGCACTTTGCGACGGCTTGGGTATAATTACCCATTACATAATGGATACATTTCGTACTTGAAAGGGAATGTTCCCTGAAATAGAAATGTATCTATTACAATCTTCGGTTCGCTGCGTACGTTGCACGCAGCAGGCTGAAGAAGAAAAAAGTTGACTGGTGCTGTTCAAACATCGTCATAGAGCCTAGTGTCTCTCAGGAGGGGTGGAGACTGGCATGATGACGTTGACATTTAAGTTGTAATAATATAATACCTTATTTGAATTCAAATCATGTAGAACCCACCTTTATCGAAATAATCAGACTAGACAACGCTTCCAGTGAATAAAGGAACAATTTTATTAGAAATAAAACTAAATAAAGGGAAAATTAAAGGTGCAACAACTAAGCTAAAATAATACAGAAAGGAAGAATTAACTAAACTAAACAGTACAGAAAATAAAATAAAAACAACAACACCCCACTCCCGCTGGTTGATTAGCGATCCAAAGCAATCTATGGGAGATTCTCTTAAAGGTTACAACTGCATTCCTGACAGCTATTTTAGACGAAAGTTACTCTTAACAGGGGTATCGTTAGTAACACAAATATTTACTTTTGTTAATATTTGATAATCAAAGTTAATGTTGTTAATTCAGTCTCATATATATATAGTTTTGGTTCAGAAGGCAATTCTCACTCTTGCGAGATAGACGCTCTTTGCGTCCAGACAACCTATCGAGAATTATCTATTATCAGACAGCTAAATTTTGATTCTAGCTTTTTTTTTTTTTACTTTTTTTTTTTTTTTAAATGTAGTCGTTGCCAATTAGTTTTTTTTATTATTTTCTCCCCAATTTGAAATGCCCGATTATTTTTAGGCTCAGCTCACCGCTACCATCCCTGCGCTGACTCGGGAGGGGCGAAGATGAACACACGCCGTCCTCCAAAGCGTGTGCCGTCAGCCGCCCGCTTCTTTACACTCTGCAGACTCACCGCCAGACTAAATGGGTCGCTGGTGCGCGGTGAGCCGAGGACGCCCTGGCCGACCTAACCCTCCCTCCCCCGGACGACGCTCGGCCAATTGAGCGCCGCCCCCTGGGAGCTCCCGTCCATGGTCGGCTGTGGAATAGCCTGGACTCGAACTGGCGACGTCCAGGCTATAGAGCGCATCCTGCACTCTAGCGAGTGCTTTTACTGGATGCGCCACTCGGGAGCCCGGATTCTAGCTTTTAATGCAATGACAATTGCCTTGTAAAGCCCACATCAATTTGTATAATTCACATACAAACAATTACTATAGTGTTCATTAACTCAAAGCATGAATTGAAAGCAATAATACTTTTCATACATTCTACCTAAAACAAAACGTTAATTTTACTTTAAGGTCTGTTTATTCTTGAGTTCATAAGAGGATTAAAACACTACTAATTGAATACTTAACAGACTTTCACTGGCCTTATCCGTGTCTTCAACAGTACAGGCGCTCGAAGGCTCTCCTGCTGGCAAGGACAGGTCCAGGTTCCGGGGTCTGCCTTCCTCGTGTTTTGTCTCCACTTCAGGGTACGAAAGAAATGTCTTCGCAAAAACAAGAGTCATTAACTATTTAGGTGTTCCACTGAAACAGCAATTCCTCCACCAATATGTGCACTCTTCGTCTGGTTATGTGTGGGATATTCCACTGCAAAACTCCAGCACTGCTCAATAAATTGAACAACTTCAAATGTTCATCAGACTCTTTCTCCGGTGATCAATCGGGGCTAAGTTAGAGATTTGGTTACAAGTACTTTTAGGATTTTAGATGTCTTACACAGCGGACTCCCACACCAAGGCAAACACTAGAATAGTTAGCTCGTATTAGAGTGTCCGAAAACGGTATCTCTGTTCCAGCTGGTTGCAGGCTGGATCTCCAGATTGTCACAGTTCAGTGTATCAAGAGCCTTGGACTTTGTGTCGGGAGCCCTGTTTGAGTGTCGTGCTCTTGCTTTTGTAACTTTCTCTTTACTCCTGTGATTGGATAGTTTGTTCATTTTGGGCGGTGCCTGAATCCACGTAGAGTGTTTCCCATTGGTTGTTCTCATTCCCCTTGTTCTCAGTTGGTCCGCTATTTTGCCCACTGTGGGCTGGATTTATGAGATGGACTGTTTTCTGTCCTAGGTGTCAAAGTACCCCAAACTGTCTGGCTTGCGGCGCCAAAGGATCCATTCAGCGGTGGTGGAGATAAACCACTTGTCCAGTATTTAGTTTATGACTCCTTTTAAAAGCATTCCTTGTCAGTGGGGGAGTTTGTGACAAGAAACCAAGCAGACACAGAGAATGGCTTAGGACCCCCCTCTGTATATTTCAATTCTGTTAATTTCATATACAAAATGATATTATGACCCACTCTGATGCTACACAGTTGTCTGATTTCTTCAACTCCTCATTCAAACCAGAGACTAGTTGCTATTGTGCTTACTCTATTGCCACTGACAGCAAACACTATTCTAGTTTTATTTTTTTACTTTATTTGCTCTACTAAATTTTAAGAGATACATAGGACAACAGGGAAGCAGAATTAGTCTACATCTATAGACAACATTCAGAGGGTGTGTACAAGAATGGAGATTGTCTTTCACCAAGCAGAAAAAGGTAAAATACACAAATACTGTATTTACGTTTTCCAGCGGATTGATTTAGAACAGTGATTAAACATAGTTTGAAAGATCAAATTCGAGGGCCTTTACCAGAGGGTAAAGGCCTCATACTGACCAATCAGGTTAAAAGAAATCTCTGATCCATTTTCAAATTGGTAATTGGATTTGGCTTTCTCTTTTAGGTTTAGTTCAAACAGTTACAATAAAACATGAAAGTGGCATTACAGTTAAAATGCAAATAAAAAAAATGCAAAAAACAAAGCAATGTGACCCGGGAATGCAGAGTAAAGTTTGATCATTTTGCCAAACCTAAAACAGATGAAACCTTAAATATCATTGCCAGAGACTGTTTTTCGAGAAGTACTCAGTCAACATGTAAGTGGGCTGTAAGCTTGTTTAAACACTGGTAAAAGCCAGGAAAGAAATGCAAAAGCTGAGTTTAAATCTAACATCTGTGTAAATGGATAATTTACTTTGAAATTATAGAAGGGAGACACATAAGACCCTGAATGTTACCCTGGAATGTAAGGAATGCATACAACAATATGGGTGGAAAAAAGAAATGTAGTTCTTGCTGTTTAAATGAGGAATGAAAAAATTACATTTCCCAGAATGCCATAGCTATCGAAGAACACTGATTGACTAGCAATCAGTTAAGCTAATGCACCTGTTCATAATTTAACAAGCCAGGCAGGAAAAGGACAGGTTTCAAAGACAAAAGCTGCCTGTGTGAAGGTAAAGACCTGTGTGTAGACCTGAATATACCCCTGTATACACACCTGAATATGGTGTATGTTAAAACAAAGTATATAAGTATGTGAATAATATATTTAAAGTCAGGAAGTCTGATTAGCGGTCTGCCTGAAAGTTAGGGATCCTGTTACATTTAGTTAGACCTCCAAAACAGGATTTTCTAAGTTACAGTAAAGTATTACACATTTGAAATGTGTAATGCTATAATTAACTAATTGTTGAAATGATTGTTGCGTAAATAAAAATGGTACTCGCTTTTCTGTTGAATAGTTCTGACTGTGGTTTCGTTGACGAATCAGCAGTTTTCTGTGGATTTGTAGCACAAGCTATGGGTTCATTAATCAAAAATATATCTGCCCCGCACTCCCTTTCTCTTCAACGCCACACAGACAATTTTAGTTTGAAGATTCTTAGAATTAATCAATCAAAAGATCAAAGGGTGATGTCACAGAAATGTTTTAATAGGGAAGAAAAAAGAAATACAACTTATATTTTGTTAACTATATCTGAATGTGCTAATATTGAACTATAGGTTTAAGTTTGTCCATCTATTTACTCAGCATGTCTCCTAAGTAACAAAATAAAGATTACATTGCAAATAACAACAGAACTAGAAACATAAAGAAAAATCTTGGTGTGTTCTTTTGTTGTTTTGTGTTCTCACACTATGTGTAAACTATGCTATCTTGGGCGTATCGGTCCTTCCAGCACTGGGTGATTGTAGTTTCTTCAGCTGCTAAACTGTCTGTTTTATGCACAGACTTGTGGGTTTGGCTGATTTCTGCCGTCAGCACTTATTACATGCAATCTGGCAGTTATCAGCTTCTTATACCTTTCTCTGCCACTTTTTCTGCAAAACTAACAGAGTGTACAAAACTGTAAATACTTGCATCTTATATTGCGTTTATTATTTGTTTTCCATGTTCAACAAAAAGACATCTAAGTTAACATAAACAGACTTAGTAGGTCTTTAAAATGTGTGCCTTTTTTATGAAAGACCAATAAAAAATGACCAACCTAGTAATATGCATTTGTATTAAACAGAGATGTCATCCAAAGTTGCAAACTATGGGTCAGATATTCAAAATAAATTAGATTTCTTCCCCTCAATTCTACCTTGAGAAAAAAAGATGTACCTGCAAGTGAGATTTAAGAAAGGGAGAAAGAAAACACCTAGCAATTTTTGTTTAAATCGCAAGTGTTTTTTCCTCAGTTCTGGAGTTGTGACTAATTATGCAAGTCCACCTACAAGTGCGAAATTAAAAAAAATAATGTTGCATGTATTTGACTTCACTTAACTAATTGGCCAAACAAGCTAAAATACAATTTAAAGGGTGATTGAGTGTGAATATTTGTAATTTGTCAAGATTGCATTTTGAAATTGGTATTGTGAAATGCGGACTGAACTACAGCAACAAGAAAAATAAGGAAATATGCAATGTTTAAACAAAAACATGATAAAACCTGTAGTTGTTCAGAGCGGTGCAAGAACTGAAAAAAAAACATGAATAGGTACTGTCACGGGTTGACAAAATGCATGACGGATGTTTGTAAGCCGACGACATAACAGACAGCCACGTCTGCATGAAGGTTTCACTTCTGCAAGGAACATTTCAGTTTATTCTGTTTAGCCGTATTTTTGTTGATTGAGACACAACATGAGCCAGATTGCAGCAGGGATGAATAAACATTTGCTCTAATCAACATTTGTGCCAACGACTCAATCCAGAGAAGCTTGGATGGAAGCGTCTGTAAAAAGCTGCTTCCAGGGCATTGATATGCACTTGCGTCTGTCACCCAGGTCAACCCTGCGTTATCAAAAGCAGTGTGAAAACGTGTACCCGACCTGCATGATACCGGGTCCTGACCCGGGTAGGTTTGACCTGGGTAGACCATGCCAGTGTGAAAGGGGCTTAAGATGTTTGCAACCCCAACAGAGGATGCTGATGTCCCACATAAGTTTTGCAGCACAGTTTCAAATACAGGTACAATAAAAAAAGATGGTTTGGAGGCACTGATGTTGTAGCTGTTCCCGGAGAGCTAACAATAATGTTGTAGGGTGCTCCCTCACACTTCCAATACCTTCTGAAACCTCAAAGGGAAACTTCTGGGACACCTTTCTGTGTTGAAGAGATCTTCTCTGAGGCAGCTCTTCCACCAGTGGATTTGGCCGATTTTCAAATCTATGTTTTTTTTTGGTAACACTTTATATTAAGGTGCTGCTTATTAATGTTGTATAAATGATTTATAAAATATATAATAGATGCTTAATAACTATGTTATATAGTGTTACTAAAGCATCATAGATGGTTTACAACCATGAAATAGCCATAGAAGGAATTACAGTTTTATAAAGGGGGTAGTTTTTAGCATTCTATTGTACTTTGGGATGTTTAACCCTTTGCGGTCCATTTATTCAGCGCGTCTCAGACGCATCAGGTCCAATTTACTTTCACACACGCAGTTTATTTTAGACACACTGTTTAAAAGTATTTTTTCACAGTAAAACAGGTTTAAAAGGCACTGCATAGCAACAGGACACTCAGTACTGCATCTCCAGCCCCGCCCCACCCCTTGTTCGCTGTATTTGTCACATACCTCTTCATAGTCGTGCATACCGATAAATCATCTCCTGATCACTCGTCCTCCTCAATAATGCAATCCAAGTCATTATTTCTGTGATATTCTTTGAGCACTGGATACAGAAGCAGCTATCCTGTTTGTTTGTCTGTGTTATCGATGTGGTGAGGCTATGTGTATTCCTCAGATCCGCCCACTTTTTTTTTTTTGGGAGGTGGCGTCTAATTGTAGATTTGGAGACTTGATGACCCCAAGATGCAACCAAGTTCTGTATTTCTCCAACTGTGGCCCTTGGATTTCCCTTTGCCTCCCGAACCATCTGCCTCTCTGTGCGTGGGGGCAAGATACACTTGTGTCCTCAACCAGGCAAGTTTACCACTGTTCCAGTTATTGCCCTAATAGTGGTAAGTGGTATATTTAGTTTTTTAGCTATTGTTTTGTACCCATTGCCTGATTTATGAAGGTCAACAACCATTTGTATCTTTTTATTTGTGAGTTATTTGCCTTTCCCCATGGTGATGGATGACAAATGGATTTCATATGTGTGTTACCTCATTTTTATACTCCAGTGAAACAGGATGCCATGGAAGGCAACAATACAGTTCCTTAAGATTGAGATTAATTTAAAGAATTAGAATGTTAATGCAGATTTCATTTTGTTTGATTTTATTTATAAGAATCTTTAGGGCTGCCAATAATTCTGACACCTATCTTTCTGAGAAAAAATGTATTACTTGTTAATAAAAAAAACTTTTTCTCTGAGCAATTGTATTAGAATGTTTTTTCCCATATATTTGAGCATAAAATATAGCTCATTACCTGTGTTGTTTATTTTATACAGCCATTTTTGCTCTTGTATCCCACATCCTATAATTTTTATCAAGGGTGCCAATAATTTTGGAGGTACTATATATATATATATATATATATATATATATATATTGTTATCTTACTGGACTTGGCAGCCATCAATTCCTTCGTTTTAAGGAATGCACCAGGGAATATATCAGTAGGAGAAATTTCATCTTAAAGCTAGCAGCAGTGCTTCGGAGGAAACATTTCGATCAGAAAACTGCAAAGCAGCAGGCTGCAGCAGCACAACCTGGATTCAGTGCTGCACCGAGTGACACGCAAAGAGAAAACATTACTTTAGTTTTTACAGTTTTGTATGTGCATATACCTGTTTACACACTAGTTTCTTTTATTATAGTTTTTCATTTTTTAAGTAGTGCATTATATGTGGTAAGTTAGAAAATAAACCCTTTTACGTTTAAAACTTTTGCTAATGATATACTCACAGTGACATTGGTTTCTTGACAGATAGATCGGCTTTGATATTTTAGCTGACTCCACTGCTCATTGATATTTCCCTGGACTGTCTGTCTAGATTGGTGTTATTCCTACAGTATGTCTATCACCAATGTGTTTTAACTGGTGCCTGTTTTCTGTTGATGAAATCCCACTGGGCTTGACCCTCATCCCCTTCTATTTCCAGTCTACAAGTAATCCATATCTTTGCTCTTTACACTCACGACACATAGATTTTGATTTGGGACCTATTTAGAAGCAACTACACAGGGAAATCTTCAGAGAGTAATACAACGTAACAAGACAAAATTAGCTAAAAATTATTTGCGGGCAGATTAAATGGTGTGTGCCGCACTAGCTGAGGCGTTACAAATGTTTGTATTAAAACAAAAAATCACATTTCCTTCCAATTGCTTGGTATCAAAACAAAAAATCAAGGTGCAGCACAAAGGGGATTTTGTAGGTGTGTCATTTCAATGTGGTATGAAACTGTATTCATTACCTGCATTAGGTAATGTAGGTCCTGTTTTAGAGACAGCTTTGACATTGCTCTTATACAAATGTAATGTAAAAAAAGGGCTTGTATACATCTATATGCTTCTAAATATATAAACATCTGGGGGAGATGCTTCAATTAATAAATTAGAAAATACATGTTTTCATCCCTTCTGTTGTTTTCATGCTCCTAACACAGGTGTTTGTGCAATTGCAGCTGCACATGTGTATATAGTTTAATCTGTATTTGGTTTATTTTTCTTGTTTTGTGTTTTCATTAGATAATTAGAGAGCCAGACGTTCTGTCTGAGTCATGCTATCTGCTGAGTTTGAATGTGTGTGTGTGTGTGGGGGGGGGGGGGCACAGCTGGGATTAGCCAGCTACAGATCTATAACCAGCAGATGGGCATGTCCCGGTGGAGGAGCATCTCGCAATTGAAGGGAGCTGCCACCACAACTCCATGCTATGAGCCAAGGACCAGGACCCTCCATGCTACCTTGGACCACAAAGTCTTTTGTAAAGAAATTAAAAACCTCCGACCACCATGTGTGGATCTGGGATTGGGGTTTTAATTATTATCTGGAGCAAGTATTAGTTTAGGGATTTGAAATCCTGCAAAGTGTACCAGCAGGACCTTGCTGTACAGTGGTAGTCATGCTTGCCGTCCTAATGGCAACCTTTGTTTCTTAGTTTTGTTTTTGCACAGTATTTTGTTTTGCCATTTTTGTATTTTTTACACTGTGCATATTACCACCCGAGCCTTACCATTGCTGGTATTGTCAAAGGCTGATTGCTGTAAATAATAAATAATGTTGCATAAGAGAAACACCCTTTCTGTAGCTTCTCAGAATGCGCATCTGCCTTAGCTTTAGATGTATGTATGTGGAGTGCATTCTCATCCCATTTTGCGCATACTTAATGGCTCAATTGTTGCCACTGGCGGAAAGTTAAATATACATTACAACACAGTATGGCACTTTCTGAGTGAAAATCACGGCCAGAGATGCATTTTAATGGCACAAGTATTCGTTTCTGAGTATTACAAATAATGGGTTCTCTGCACACCCCTAATCAGCTGTATCTCAATAAAAAATATATGTAATATGTCAGCGTGTCGAAAAGTAGAATGGACTGACGACCAAGGGAGATGTTAGGAAGACAAAGAGTGTTCAGGATGCTTCATTGATCAATGATGTTTTTATTTCGAGGCAGCCAAGTTCAGAAATAATGAACAAAATAAAAATAGCAAAACAAAAATAATCAATTTTAAAGGCATACAAGAAAGTGAAATCAGAAAAATATAATCTCTGACTTGATGCCGGAAAAAGCATTTGTGAGGTGTTCCTTTATAATTCTTAATTTGGTATAGTTACATATCACAGCATGACTAAAAATTAAACAAAAAAATTATTTGTTTTTTTATATATTTTATCACTGTTTATTATTATTTTACTTGACAGTAAAAGGTGTACAGTACATTAGTAATGTAAACATACAATGTATATTCTGTGCTTGCATAGTACAATAAGTTGAATCAGATATATTCTGCACTTCGGTTTTATTTATTTTATTGACTTATTTGTACATTCCAGCAGTCCCGGGTCCAATAATAAAAACATGTGGCATTTGCAGATGAACAGATTAGTAAATGCAGAACAACTGTATCCTTCCATTGAAAGACTTTTTTATACAAACATGTAAGTGATAATATACAATATATTTTCAGATCTTTTCAGTATTGATATGCACTGTTTACCATTGTTACCAAATTTAAAAAAAGGTCCCAGAGTGGAGGCAAAAGGCCAGGTTGCACAGTACTTAAAATTGCATAGGAAGGTTATCATAGCAGCAGTTTAAAAATATGAAAGAGAGGAAACAAATCAGTAGAATGTGTGCATGGAATAATTACTGTACAAATACAGATTTAATATGCCATAAAATGTAGTTTCCAACCTTATGCAGGCTTACTGAAGCTTTAAATGGAATATATATATATATATATATATATATATATATATATATATATATATATATATATATATATATATATATATATATATATATATATATACACAATTGGCTCTGACAATCCAACTAGATCTGTTTATGTGGTGGAACACAGTGACTAAGGATCTGATTACATGGTGCACTGAACTGTGGCCGGTAAATAACAATTTTCCTCTTCATGCACCCACTTGTGATTATAGGATGTGGGATACAATGCTAAGAATTAGGACGTGTCAGACAAATCAATTACTGATCCAGGAAAAAGTATGCTGCAGTGGAAAGTAATGTTGCTTAATTACTTTTGTTGCATTACTGCATACTTGCCAAGTCTCCCAATTTGGTCAGGAGACTCCTGATATAGAGGGTGAATCTCCCGTCTCCCGATGAGACTAAAAAAACTCCTGATAATTTAGATTGCCAATTCTAGAGCTGCAACAAAGGGTACATTTTGACCTTCGAAGGTTTGGAACACATTACCGAAGGAAGGTTCGAACCTTCAATGGTACTCATTTGCATAATTTACTGGTGATGTCACCATAGCTACTTGTTAATATTTATTGAAAATCCTATTATTTTACAGGTAATGCATAAAAATGAAATAATAAAACATTGACATGTAGTTTAAAAAATACATTACATAGAACAGTAATCATGTTTTTATAATTAAAATAAAAATAAAAATACACGTTGTTTATTTACACGTAATTGATGCTGCTTGCGATATATACAGTAAGCTTGCATTGCAGCAGCACCAACTGCAGCTTTATTTAACAGTCACCGTTTCAAGCAGGTTATCAGTCACAGTCACATTTTACTTCTACTAAAAATATTAATAATAATATTAATAATAATAATATGAACTTGCGCTTGCCAAGTGGCCCCAGAGATTGGTTATGCCTCCATCGCTTGCACAGTTTGCATTCAAATTCCAAACAGCAGAGGAGTTTCGAGCCATTTCTTTCAATACAGCTTACGCCATACAACGCTTTTCTGTCAAGACGGCAAATGAAGAAGTTAATGGTTTGCCTCTGGATAACATGAGCTGGAGGGGGGAGGGGCAGACAGTATTCAGTTTTCAAATTTATAATTGTTAGTGTTAGTGTATATTTTGTATGTTTCAAACATATTCATAGCACTTCACTTACACTGTCTTGTACACTAGGTATTTAGTACATATTTTACTGAAGCACTACAACTGCTATAGGTACATTTGTTTAATTCTTATGTCATTGGTGTGAGGATTCTTTATTTTTCGAATTGTCCATATTTATATTTTAATTGTAACCTATTATTGTCCATTTTGCAGTGCTTGTTTTAATTAGTGATAAATATGGCGGCTGTTTCCATAAAGCGGCCAAGGCAGGTACTGCACACTGAAGACGGGGATGAAGTCTAATATGAAATACATTAGTCACATTCATACGTATGAAAGTAACTAATACCAGGATTTATTTTTCCAGTTCAGGGGTCTGTTGCCATGGTAATATATATATATATATATATATATATATATATATATATATATATATATATTACGGGCAAACCCTGAAACTGGGCAATTCGCAGATTGCCCGGTCCAAGAGTGAAATGAATCACAAAGATCTTTCATTCCGGGTTTTGCCCGGTGTGATGATCCCCCTCCTTGTGGCTGATGGGTTTAGAACGCTACCATCAGCATAAGACACATACTTTCCTCTCGACTAGAGAGCTTGCTCTTTAGTTGACTGGTAAGGCATTCATCTTTTAACCGCATTGGTCGCAGGTTCTGGTCCCGGTTCTGCCGTTCCATGGTTTGACCCGCCTAGCTGAGTAGCGTCACTCACTCACTCACTCACTCACTCACTCACTCACTCATCTCATTCATAAAAACTATACAGGAAGTCCAGGTTTCAGAAAATAGGCATATATTTAAAAACATATTGAAAAATGCATTGTTTTAAATATTACTTTATATTACTATATACAGTCAAACATTTAATGGGACTATTTTATTTTAAACAAATTATTAAAATCTAGATATGTATTGTACTTAACTTACACTCTGCAACTCTTTAGATCGCTTGTCTTAAACACTGTCAAACATGAATCAGCTTATCATTCATGTTCCACCCAATATCCTGCATCCTCTCTCTGATTGGACAGTTCAATACAACTCCTCATAACTACTGGTTGTTATTACGTTATCAATAATACTGTCCTTTTATATGCAAGTGTCAATAGGGTTTCTCATGTTAATTTTTGTTCCGATGTTCCTTGTTCTGAAGATCTGCCTGTCGCTCAGAACAGGAATGAAAGAACAGAGGGAGTGATTCAGACTCTTCCCGAGAAGCAGTGGGCAGACCGAGGTGAAAGCTGGAAATAAGTTATTAACATTTTTATTTCGAGCGGGCAATTCGCGAAATGCCTGGGCAATCTGTGAATTGCCCACATTTCAGGGTTTGCCCATAACACATTATATAAATGTTGTGATTATTCCATTCCGACTGTACGACAAATTTGAAACACCTGTCATAACAACATTGGAAGACAGAAAGCCACTGATTCAATGTGACACGTCTGCAAGCGTTTAGAGTGCTCATGCCAACTGATTAGCATACAGTACCTGTGCATTAATTTATCCCCAACATCAGCTTTGTTCAATTACAATTCACCACTTTTTTTTTTTTAATGCAGACAAGATTTTATGAAAAAAATGCACTGCCTTTTAATTCAACCACTTAAGATGTCTCTGTGGCGGTGGTAGGGATTAAACCAGAGATTTGCATGAATATCACTCAATAATATATATATTTTTAATGACACTAAAAAAAAAGAAAATCTGCCCTGGTGTAGTGAAAGGGGTTCCCCAAGGTTCTATCCATGTCATTTATAACACTCAACTTTCCTTTAATGGCCTAAAACACTTCTTTCAAGCCCGTTTGTTCTTTCCTTTTCCCTGTTCTTTCCTTTTCCCAATGGTACTTTTAGAACTGGCCTAGTCATAATGAGGTCCCATCCTTTAACTTCATAACTAAAGAAATGACTACCTCTCCTAAGAAACAATCAAAGCACAGCCATTCTTAAATGACCTACGTGCTTTATTATTTAATAAATTAGACATAATTTTGAAGTTAGATATTAAGAAAGGCTTTGTTTTATTAAAAAGACTACCGTTTAATGAAATGAACAATATTTAAATTTATTTAAAGACTAAGGTTACAACATCCTTCCTTTTAGGTTGTTACTTAAACTTTCAGGCAACTTAAATGTCTTTGAAAATATGTCAACCCTAATATAACAAGCATAACAAATGAATGGTGCCTGTAGCAAATCTCCACACAATCAGGCCAGCTGACTGTAGTTATCAAGTACCTAAAGGATGTCCATAGACCCACATACCAAAATAACTTCATAAAACATACATCATGCCTCAAGCATTTAAAAATGTGAGACTTCCAAGCTGTGTCATCTTAATACTTGACAAGTCTCTCATGCACATCTGTAGCTTTTATTAATAGCAGAAATGTACTGAATGAAAAAATGACTTATCACCATTGAGCATCCTTGTGATAATTCCGCAAGAGAATGTTAAAATCCCATTTCGTAATGGATTCTTTAAATGTGAAATGTAATTCATATTTATTTTTAGCAACAATTGTGGAAATATAAGAACTACACAGGGTTTTAAGTGTACACTATTTTATAGAGGCTGATTTCTTGGAATAACTAACTGCAATATGTTGAACTTGCCTGTATAAAAATGCTGGTAATTCTTTACATTCAGTGTCCATAACGATAATGCAATTAAACTGTAATAACACAGGAATTACACATAAGGTGGTTGTAATGCAACAACCAGCTTTATTCCAAATTGAAAAATGTTGGCAGTTGCTGGTGTCTTTTGCAATTGCACTGTATTTTTTAACATGCGGCTGTGTATTTACAATGTAATTATTATGTAACCACACATGACATACAGTGTAATTGTAGTGTAGATAGAGACACACAATGTAAAGTGGCTCAACATTACATTATTTTTTAAGAAGTTTGGATGTATTGTTTGCATGTATTGGATTGGCTGCAGACCAGGTAATTGTGCATTTTGACTTCCAATCCAAAAAAAGGACCCAATATAGACCCAATATGCCTTCAAAGAATTTAAAATGCCCAGTGGTTGTGGGTATAATTCAAAATGCTATATCCAAGAAGGCCAGGTGTGTATTAAGGATTTATTCACAAATTGGAAACTAATTCAAATTAAAATCTACTTGAAAACATTTGGGCTATGACCATAAGGCGTCCAAGACAGTTCAGGAATCCCAACAGATTCTGTAATACAAAATCAGTGATAAAAATTGACATATTTATTTGTTTGGAGTGTAACAACCAGTCTGGTAATACAAACAAAAAAAACACCGATATTCAAATGTAGTCACTGCATGAAAAAAAGATTTACCAAATTTAGGAAAACTGTGAACCTCCTCAAACCTTAGGTTTACAAATTATTATACAGGTATTGTAAAGATTTATACAAAACAATGGTTTACATAATGTTTACAAATGTTGCAGCTAGTATATCTTATTTTTGCATAGTTTACAAGACATGTAAAAGGAATTGGCATGATAATTTATTCCTTAGGGTAGGTGGAAGTTGGTCATTTAGGAAGGGGGCGGAGCTACTGTACCCAAACTCAATGACCCGGACGGTAAACGGCGTGGCATCCGAGGATTGGAGGAGCAGATGCGCTCGTTAACCTAGGGATGAGCGAGGGTATAAATAGGGGTCATAGTGTAAGTGATCTGTTCCTTTGTAAATGTTTAGAACAAACCTAAAAGGAGAACCTGGGATTGAAATGTGAGTGTTGTGTTTTGTTCATTGTCTGAAGTAAACTGTTTGTTTTTGTTTGTTTCAAAAGACTACTAAACACTATCTGGAGCTGCAGCCGCAGGCCAGCAACAAACCCGGACACCAGCACTTCCCTGTTTCACAACGTACTGTCTTTTCACCACGAGCACTAGTTTCACGCATTAAAATAAACACTGTGTTTGTGTTCTGTGTTACGTGTGGGTTAGGAAAGAATTTGGACTGTGTTTTATGGTTTCGGGTCAAACCCAAGGATTACAAATAGAGTGATACATGCTGTTGTATCACTGCCATCGTTTATTATTTACAGGTGTTTGCCCTAAGGCTCTGGACATTGTATAATTAATAAACACCCTTGCAACTGGAAATCATTGTCTGTCTGTTTTGTATCCGTTCTGCACTGCATACACCTGTAACCATTCACCACTTTGCCACATGGCATTATAATGCATTTGCAAAATCATTTTTTATGCACAATGTATTTATTTATTTACTCTTTACTTAATCAGGAAGTCACCTGAGATTAAAAATATTTTTCTAGAGACGTGGCCAAGACGGCAGCAACACAAAATTACAATCACACACACACACACACACACACACACACACACACACACACACACACAGTGTTAAATAATAATTAGTATCAACAGTAATATTACACGGATCTTTGAATATTTAAAACAGCAGCATTTGTCAGTAATATGTTTAAATTAGAATCAAGTATAACTTGCATGGTTTACAATATATACAAACTTTATTAAACTTTACCACATTTCCACCTCTTATACCCCTTTCAGACAGATGAGTTATGACGGCTCAGAACCGACAATGATGTGGCATTTTGGTCTGTGTGAATTGCCTATACCATAAAATGCTATGCCGGCACTGAAGCGCCATAGTGGGCGTGGATTGAAAGTCAGCTTCCCACGACTGTATACCGGACGTGCTGGGTATTTTTGTCATTTGTGTTTGACGCATTCATTTTTTTTTAAATACAAATTCTTCAGACTGTGTACTCATTTCACCTACTTGAAGGCTTTCTCTTACTTCCAAGCTTTCATTTGGAACGTCCTACGTGATCAGTTTCTTTTTTATAACGATGCTTGTGGTATTACACATAATGTAGATAATTCTAGCTGACTTTATAAATTTCACATATCACTCTCTTCACATCTGGCTCTGTTTCTTTTCTTCCCTCAGGAACTCTGTAAAATAAGAAAGATGCTTTAATTCCCATGAGTTAACTCTGTAGATTTGTATTTTGGTCATTTAATGTGTTGTGGGAATTTTGGTTGTTTATTATTCACTTGATATAGTTTTTTTTTTTCCAGAAAACACTCAGAGTCAGTTCACGCTGCGGTGTCTGGAACAGCAATAATAGCTCAAGCTTAACTGAATATCACAGTCTAGTTTTCCTATACAGTTTTGTGCATATCTATATACATTTACCAGTATAATTTGTGCCCTTTGCATTTGTCTTTTCTTTTTTGTGTGTCAAAATAAAAAAGTTTAACAGCATCTTTTGATCTGTTCACGTCTCTGCGCTCAGTATAAATATTGTAACAAATAAACATGGCACAAGGGCCAAAATAAAGATTCAAACAAAACAATACATGCTGGGTATTCGCCTTCATTATAATTTCAAAACAATACTCTCTCTCTCTTGGGCAGGGCTTGTGAGGAGTTGTAGGGTAGGAGTAGAAGTCGTGTTTCTAATTGTTTGTATTTTGTTGTTTAAAAAAAATAAATAAAAGAGTTTGTTTGTGTTTGTGTGTGTGTGTGAGTGTTGGAATTTTGCCGGGTGAGCCCCAGTGATGGGGTCTCATTCAGCGGGGTTGGGGGGTTTGAGTCGCCGACACGGGGTGCGTTGTATGTCGGATGGTGGCGTGTCCGTGGAGGAGTGTGTGTTAGCAGCGCGAGTTGTTGTAGGATATAATAGCATACGTTCGGCATCGAGAATGAATAAAGCTGTGTATATTTTTCTGAACCAAGTAGCTCAAGCTGACCAGCTAGTGGAGCAAGGGATTAATGTTAGAGGTTTGTTTTTGGAAGTGTCTCCGTTGGTTTCACCAGTCACTAAGGTGATACTGTCCAATGTTCCCCCGTTTTTGAGTAATGGTCCGCTGGAGAATGAATTGTCGAGATACGGGAAGCTCGTATCTGCTATTAAACCACATCCCCTGGGGTGTAAAGATCCCAATCTTAAACACGTCTTGTCTTTTAGGAGACAGGCGTTTATTATTATGGAAAATCCAGGTGATATAATTGAAGTTGCCTGGAATTTCAGTGTCGATGGAGTGACCGGTGTTGTTTTTGTTTTTTCAGACACAATGAGGTGTTTTAATTGTGGAAAGCACGGGCATCAGAGAAAAGATTGCTCGGGTGAGGCTGTGTGGTCCAGTGGTTAAAGAAACGGGCTTGTAACCAGGAGGTCCCTGGTTCAAATCCCACCTCCGCCACTGACTCATTGTGTGACCCTGAGCAAGTCACCTCCTTGTGCTCCGTCTTTCGGGTGAGACGTAGTTGTAAGTGACTCTGCAGCTGATGCATAGTTCACACACCCTAGTCTCTGTAAGTCGCCTTGGATAAAGGCGTCTGCTAAATAAACAAATAATAATAATAAAATAATAGTAAGAGAGACTAGGCTGAGGCAAGACAGGAGAAGGGAGATGCTGGTGGGGGGGGGGGGTGGCTAAGGATGTCGTTGAGCAGGGGGAGAAGGGGCTCCCCGTCCCAGACCCGGAGCCTTCACAGAACATTTCAGGGCCTGCACCCCAACCTGCTTTGCAAACTGGGAAGCAAGCCAGTGAAGGCACTGTTAATGAAGGAGAGTTCACTAAAGTGAAAAGTAAGAAAAGGAATACGGCAGGGCTTTCAGATAGCATGCTGGAGCGGAGCTCAAGGGCAGTGAGTCGGGAGGTTGCTGAGCTGTATATGGATTCCAGCTCAAAGGTTGTGGAGCACGGAGGTGATCTACAGCCACCGTTAGCTGATGGGCCGGAGTCTGGTCCAGCAGCTGTACTGACATGCCCGGAGGAGAAGGGGGAGTCCAGTCTGAGAGCAGAACTCTCTGTGCCTGACTCGGCAGAGGGGATGGAGCAGATTGTAACAGTGGGAAGGAGTGGTGAGGAGCTGAAACAAGTTGGGGTGGATGAGGTTGAAGAAAATGAAGAGATGTATGAGACAGAGGACGGGGAGCTCTCTGATTCCACTGTTCTGATATTTTTAGCTGTCAACCTGCAAGCAGGAAAAAATTATACTCGATAGAGAAAATAAATAGTTTTTTGGATCTTACAAAAAACAAGAAAGGTGTAGTTAAACATTACTTCCCCGATTTAAAATTGTTTTTATACTCTGTACAGATGGCTTTCAAAAAAGCAACATTAGTTGAATTAAGTCAGCAAAAAAGAATTAGATTAAAGAAAATGGTGCAGAACGTGAAGAAAATTGTTGGAAAACGGTTAAAGAAAACTATTTAAAATGGCTGTTTTTTATGGAAATGTATTATTTGTTATTGTTTTTATGTGTTGTTTTTTAACTTTCTAGCTGTAATGGAGAAGACAAATTTTATCTCTTTTAATGTCAATGGATGTAGACTGGCTTTTAAAAGAGCACAGCTTTATTACTCTTTAAATCAGAAGCGGGCGGGTGTGGAGCTCCTGCAGGAGACCCACTCTGACACAGAGAATGAAGCAGCCTGGCATGCAGAGTGGCAGGGGCAGAGTGTGCTGAGCCACGGCTCTAATGCTAGCGCTGGGGTCGCTGTGCTTTTTAGCTCTAGATTAAGTTTAAGCATTTTAGATATGGAGGAGATCGTTAAAGGGCAGCTTTTAAAGGTGAGAGTTAAGATTGGGGAGATTATTTATGTTTTCATTAATATATATGCTCCAAATGTAGGAAAGGAAAGAGTTTTATTTTTTTATAAACATAAGGATGCTCTTTTAAAACTTAACAGCGATGAGGTTTTAATGGTTGGGGGGATTTTAACTGCACTGAGGATTTTAACAGAGATAGGAATGGTGAGGAGCCGCATCCCCAGTCTGCTGGAGTTTTGACTGCAGTTTTTAAGTTTGGTGACCTGGTTGATGTTTGGAGGTGTCTGCATCCACACACATAGCAATATACTTGGTTGCAGCACCATAGTACTCGTGTATATAGAGAGCATTTATACCGGGTGTATATTTTAAGAAATCATTTAAATATTATTACAGCGGCATTTATTGTTCCTAATAGTCTATCAGATCACCACTGCTTAGTAGTTACAGCTATCTTCCCAAGGGAATCAAGCAGACCTTCATATTGGTGGTTTAATTTAAAATTGTTGGAAGATGGCACTTTTAATAATACTTTTAAATATTTTTGGTGTGTGTGGAAGAAGCAAAAAACTAAATCGAGAGATTTAAGGCAGTGGTGGGACATTGGGAAGGCACAAATTAAATACTTTTGTCAACAATACACTTTGGACACGACCAGGTCCCTAAACAATGCAGTCCGAGAGTTGGAGAAAGACATTTTACAATTACAAAATAATGAAAATAATACTTTTAATGAGCAAACCCTCCAAGATTTAAAAGAAAAGAAAGGATTATTAGGCGACCTGCTGAAGGAGGGAGTGAGGGGGGCTATGGTGAGATCCCGATTTTTGGAGTGCAGAGATATGGACACCCCCACCAGTTTCTTCTTCACTTGGAGAAGAGGAGAGCGGAGAGCCGGCAGCTGAGGTGCGTGTGGACGCCTGATGGCAAGAGGAGATCAGTGACGCAGCAGTGCAGTTCTATAAGGATTTGTTTTCTAAAGAGCTTTGTGACCCAGAGGACACTGAACGATTGCTTCAGGACCTGCCCAGACTAGGAGAGGACGAGCAGAGGGACCTGGACACTGCACTGGAGTTTACAGAACTAACTGATGCTGTCTCTCAGTTGTCTAGTGGGAAAGCACCCAGGATTAACGGCCTACCTGCAGAGTTCTATAAACACTTCTGGACTCTGATAGGGGAGGACTTCTTCCAGGTGTTGCAAGAGAGCTTGGAACTTGGTGAACTGCCCCTCAGCTGCTGTAGAGCAGTAATTACATTGCTGCCCAAAAAGGGAGACCTATGTTTTTTAAAGAACTGGAGACCTGTGGCACTTTTATGTTCTGATTTTAAATTAATTTCAAGATCCTTATCAAATAAACTTAAGAAATGTATTGGACTTATCGTACACACAGATCAAACATATTGTGTTCCTGGACGTTCCATTTTTGATAATTTATTTTTGATTTGTGATATTATGTCTTTAAATGAGTTTAGGAATTTTAATGTGGGGTTGGTTTCCCTAGACCAAGAGAAGGCCTTTGATAGGGTTGACCACAACTACCTTTTTAAGGCCTTGAAAGCTTTCGGATTTGGGCCCGTTTTTATTAATTTTATAAAACTTTTGAATACAAATATTTTTAGTATTTTAAAGGTTAATAACAGTCTGAGTTGTCCTTTTCCAGTGTGCAGGGGCATTAGACAAGGCTGCTCTCTGTCTGCTATGTTATATTCACTTTCCATAGAGCCACTGTTGCACCTTCTGAGGGGTAGACTGTCTGGCTGGGTGGTGCCCGCTTCACCCTCCCCTGTCTGGCTGGCTGGCTGGTGCCCGCTTCACCCTCCTCAACTGTTAAGTGGTCAGCTTATGCTGATGATGTGAACATTTTTGTTCGCAGTAATAGGGATGTCCAGGCCCTGAAGGAAAGTTTAGAAATGTTCCAGAGAGCATCGTCTGCAAAGGTAAACTGGGCAAAATGTGACACCTTCCTGTCGGGCAGCTGGCAGGAGGGGGGCGCCCAACATTGCCTCAGTCTTTGCAGTGGAACCGAGCTGGGCTCAAGGTGCTGGGAGTATAAGAACATAAGAACATAAGAACGTTTACAAATGAGAGGAGGCCATTGCTCGTTTGGATGTTAGTAGCTTATTGATCCCAGAATCTCAATAAGCAGCTTTTTGAAGGATCCCAGGGTGTCAGCTTCAACAACATTACTGGGGAGTTGGTTCCAGACCCTCACAATTCTGTGTGTAAAAACGTGCCTCCTATTTTCTGTTCTGAATGCCCCTTTATCTAATCTCCATTTGTGACCCCTGGTCCTTGTTTCTTTTTTCAGGTCAAAAAAGTCCCCTGGGTCAACATTGTCTTTACCTTTTAGGATTTTGAATGCTTGAATCAGATCACTGCGTAGTCTTCTTTGTTCAAGACTGAATAGATTCAATTATTTTAGCCTGTCTGCATACGAAATGCCTTTTAAACCCGGGTTAATTCTGGTTGCTCTTCTTTGCACTCTTTGCAGAGCAGCAATATCCTTTTTGTAACGAGGTGACCAGAACTGAACACAATATTCTAGGTGAGGTCTTACTAATGCATTGTAAAGTTTTAACATTACTTCCCTTGATTTAAATTCAACACTTCTCACAATATATCCAAGCATCTTGTTGGCGTTTTTTTTATAGCTTCCCCACATTGTCTAGATCAGGGGTGCCCAATCCTGGTCCTGGAGGGCCGATGCCCTCCTGGTTTTTGTTCAAACTGTACACTAAATTGATTAATTGGACCAATTAATCTTCTAATAAGGGCTTAATTGGTCCAATTAAGTAATTTAGGGCACAGTTGCAACAAAAGCCAGGAGGGACATCAGCCCTCCAGGACCAGGATTGGGCACCCCTGGTCTAGATGAAGACATTTCTGAGTCAACATAAACTCCTAGGTCTTTTTCATAGATTCCTTCTTCAATTTCATTATCTCCCATATATTATTTATAATGCACATTTTTATTGCCTGTGTGCAGTACTTTACACTTTTCTCTACTAAATGTCATTTGCCATGTGTCTGCCCAGTTCTGAATGTTGTCTAGATCATTTTGAATGACCTTTGCTGCTGTAACAGTGTTTGCCACTCTTCCTATTGTTGTGTTGTCTGCAAATTTAACAAGTGTGCTTACTATACCACAATCTAAATCATTAATGTAGATTAGGAATAGCAGAGGACCTAATACTGATCCCTGTACTAATCAGTACTTTCTGTTTTCTACATGTTAACCACTCCCTAATCCATGTGCATGCATTTCCTTGAATCCCTACTGCGTTCAGTTTGAGAATTAATCTTTTATGCGGGACTTTGTCAAACGCTTTCTGGAAATCTTAATAAACCATGTTGTATGCTTTATCCATTGTCGATGTTGCATCCTCAAAAATACTTGGTGTACTGGCTATTTATGGAGAAAAACTGGGAGGGCCTGGTGGAAAGGGTGAAAGGGCAACTGCAGAGCTGGGAGGGTTTGCTGGGGCAGTTGTCTTTCAGAGGGAAGGTCATTAATAACTTGGTGGCCTCCATGCTGTGGCACAGGTTGGTGTGCCTGGACCCTCCCAAGGGTATGGTACAGGAGATCCAGAGGGTGCGCTTGGATTTTTTCTGGTGTGGGAGACACTGGCTGAGGCCAGCAGTGCTGTACCTCCCCACTGATGAAGGGGGGCAAGGCCTGGTGAGTATTGCCAGCAGGGTGGCAGCTTTTAGACTACAGGCAGTACAGAGGCTCCTGTATGCTGGAGAAGAGGCTCACTGGAGCAGGCTAGCCTGTTTCTTTCTGAACACTGTAGGAGGGCTTGGTCTTAATAAATCAATTTTTTAATAGACACCTCTCAGTTTGATAGAGTGGGTCTCCCCTCATTTTATCAGACCATTTTGGAGGTGTGGAAGACAGTGAGGGTAGAGAGAGAGGAGGGGTCTGTAACAGGACAGGCTCTGTTACAGGATCCTCTTTTCTTCAATCCTTTTTTTCCAGTTTGTTTCTTTCAGTCCAAGTCACTGTGTGATGTTTTTTGCAGGGCATGCCTGACCCATTTAGTTCATCTGTTTTGAGCTTGTTTCCTCTAGCTGGTTGTGTGCACCTCAGCTAGCTGGGAGGCTAGGATGGCTGGGAGGATTATGAGTGGGCTGAGGGATTATCTCTCCCCGGTGCTCAGAGAGGCTCTTAGAGGGAATGTCCAGGCGAGCAGAGCAGGAAAGGGAACCCATCTTCCGTTCAATACTCATCTCTCCTATTGGAACAATAGAGCCAGAAAGCAGAAGCTGTGGTCTGCTGAATATTGAAAGCGAGAAAGATCAGGCTCTCCACAGTATTGCGAGCAAAAAGCTTTATCGCCTCCATGTCAAGACTGCCCATTTCAGACAGCTGCAGGAGCTGACTGATACTAAGTGGAGGGGTCATCTCTCTGTTGAGGGAGACACAAGGCCTGTCTGGAGAATTTTGTATAAATTACCACTGTCTAAGAGAGGTGGGGATCTTCAGTGGAGACTTCTTCACTATATAGTGAGTACGGGAAGGTTTCTTCACAGAGTTGACCCCAGTATTAGTAGCGAGTGCTGTTTCTGTGGGCAGGAGGAGACAATCTTTCATGCCTACAGTGATTGTGGAAGGCTGGAGCCACTATTCCATCTGCCGCAGGATCTCCTGCAGTCTCTAGGAGTGGCATTCAGCAAAGAGTTGCTTATTTTTGGCATCCCCTACAGTGTCAGAACAAGAGGCAGGAGCCTTTTAATGAATGTTATTGTTGGACAGGCCAAACTGGCCATTTTGAAAACAAGGAAAAATCAATTGTTGGGGACGGGGCTGACTGACCTCGTGAGGTTGTTTCGGGTGCTGCTGGTCAGTAGGATCCTGGTTGATTTTAATTATTTTAAGATGGTCAGAAATCCGGTAGGTTTCCAAGAGCGGTGGTGTGTGGGAGACTCTGTGTGCTCAGTGACTCCAGGGGGAGCGCTCAACATTTTATTTTAATTTTATTTTATGGAATCCATGGAGTTTCTTTTTTTATTATTATTTTATTTATTGGTCTTCTTAGTGTAATTTATTTTTATAGTTAAAATGGTGTGTTAGAAGGATCTTTAAGTGTTTTATTGTTTTGCTTTGTGGATTATTGGATTTATTTTTAATGATTCATTAAAGGATCTCAAAAGTCAAGTGTCTGTCTGTCTGTCTGTCTGTCTCTCTCTCTCTCTCTCTCTCTCTCACCAAACAAAGGCTTTCTGGCTCCTTTTATACATGTGGCCACTCCTCAGTGAGCACCAATTACCTAACTGGGGAATGGCCACATCTGTGATTGCTGGCAGGGACAGATTTAACCCCATCCCTGCCAATCTTACATTCCCACATGCACTTACTGCCCTGCCACACACACCTTTAATCATAATAAATAAGATATATTCTGGAAAAATATAATCAGTTTCCAAATGTGCAGCCCAGACAGTGTGACTGTGTCTATCATTTTTCGCTTGCCCGTGTCACTTGGCACGTATCCAGTGTGAGGAGAGTGTAACTGTTCCTGGTTCAACAGAACTGTTTCTCAAGCTGCCCCACCTTTTGCTAAAACTGATCATTCACATGCATTCGTTAAATGGGTGACGTGTTTAATGGCAATTTTAGAACTTCCTCATTAATAGATTCCGAGTGTAAGCTGTATTTATTGCTGACAGGAATTAAAAAAATGCCATAAAGCAAACAAAGTGACATAACCCTTTCTGACACCAAAAGCACATCATACATATAATTAAAACAGACACATAAGAATGACAGACCTGCCTATTAAGATGTGTACAATGTCAAATCTCTCAACTTTAAAATATTCTGTCAGTCTCAATGTGCTTCAAGGACTTCTACAGGCAGAATTGGTTTATAACATATACAATTTGTCAAAGCTAGTTTACAAGTACGTATTTGTAGGTGTTTTCTGTCACAGTGGCATATTACAATGTGGGCAAGTTAAACTGTACTGTAATTGCTACAATGAGTATTTAAGAATCAGTCAGTTTGGTACCTTACTTGAATCTCCACGAATAAATTACCGAGCCAGTGTGCTTAAACACTGGCAGAACTCATTAGTTTTAAACAATTTCTTAAATTAATAACCCACTAGACAGTAGCATCCAGACTGATACTGTAAATATTGTTATTTTTATTTGCCTGGAAAATTGTTTATTTTTTCCTCTCTGTTTGGAACAGGAGAGTCTATAGGAAGTCTATTTACAGAAAATATTATGATCAGTATCATTCTGCAGTGCGGAAGTGCAGTATTAATAAAAGTAAAGAGGCAGTTGGCGTGTGTTTAACATTTCTTCTTGTATTTAAATTATTAATCAGCTGAGTGATCTGTTCTCCACCACAGAAGCACCTGTGCAAATAAGTTTTCCATAGGTAACTGATTTTTCTGTTATTTATTATTGTGGGTACTATGTAATTATAAATAGTTTAATTCCCAATGGTAAGGTAATAGTTTTTTTTGGCCATTGTTTATACATGTTTTTGCAAAACAATTCCTAGGTTCCTGCTGTACCTTATGTATGGGGAAAGGTGCTTGTTTGCAATAAGTGCATGTGCAAAACTAATGCATAAACAAGACCACAATTCATAAATAATTTATTTGTGACAAAATTATTAAATAATAACATAATAACCATTACATTGTATTACCAGTTTCAAAATTACATTTACTATAATCAGCAGTGACAATGTAGTTACATAGTGTCGACAAATTTTACATGAATTTTAAGTACTGTCAACATTGTTAAAAAATACATCTCTGTCAAAAGATTTGAAATACGCTGGGCAGAATGTTCTGCTTCACATTTATTAATGCATGTTTCTTGCGATAAGTACCCAGCTTTCCTCTCCTGTTATTTCTGTGCAATTTTCTCCTTTGAATCCAACATATCCAATCATAAGCAGGTATTCAGTGCCCCAAATGCATTTATAATTACGTGGTAATGAAGATAAGACCCTGTTTTTTAGTGCACTGTGTCATCGTTTATTTTTATTTCATTATTGTTGTAGTATCCTAGATTTTTGTTGACATTATTGCCACATTCATTCAGGTTTCCAGCCTACCTTACTGGGTTTTACTTTATTAATAGTAGAAAAGATCTGTTGCTGCCTGTTGTGCTGATCCCAAGACATAGATATATCATAACATGTACATTTAAACTAATGCTCCAGATACTATTTGAAAAATCAAATTTCAGAATGTGGCATATTATTATTATTATTATTATTATTATTATTATTATTATTATTATTACTGCAACTTCAATATTATGAAATTGTAAAATGAAAAACTATGCCTTATAACTTTAATTGTAAAAAATGTGTGCCATATTTAATATTGATTTCTTTAAATTCAGAATGAATAAATCAGTGGAAGAGCTCTATATACTGTTCAGAGTATCTTCTTACATACTGCAGATGCCAGATGCATTGTTAATAGTCGGTTGGGTTTGCTCTATTAGGCTAGGGTTACCATCTGACTCCATGTACACTTGGACAGTTCAGGCTTACACCCCAGTACATTCTGGTATGTGTATTCCTGATGTGAAAGGTACCTGAGACGGGTAACACATATGTTGTAGGATGAATATGTATTTATTAAAATGATTGGAGAGATAAAGCATGTGCAAGCATTTCAGGAATGATATATGGCAAACAATTAACCACGGTAACCTTGTAAAAGAGATTGATTAATGGTTGGTTGCACTTGAATGGAGTAAGCTAAAGGGCTCAGTTCTATTGATAATTAGTAAGATAACAAAAAAGGGCTGTAGTCAAGTATATCCTAAGCCATATGGTATAAAAACCTGGTATGGAGGTGAGACAGAGAGGCCTCTAGTACCTTCAGAATCATCCTGGATCATCAGTTAATCTGTCTGAAGGTAATCTGATCAATTGCCTCTCTGTTAATACGTATTGTATCTGAACAATAATGTTCAATGCATAATGTAATGTGGGTATATTGAACTAATAGAGGTTAACATTTTAAACATGGTCTGGTCTCATCCTTATAGTGTAACAAAGTAGTTAATTCTATGCTTGCCTTAATTCATTACCCTTAAAGCCCCAGAATGCATATTGCAATTTGAGTTGAAAAGCCTGAACGGTCCCAAACTGTCCTCATGTACATGGAGTCATACGATAAGCCTATATTAGGCACACCCCTAATTTATGTAAGTTGCAGAAAAAAATTACAGTCAACTTAAATTAGTCAGTTACACCTTTGAATTTATCAACACACATGCAGTTAAGTACCCTGCAAGTATAGAGAGAAATAGTAACTTAGAGGACATAAGGCAGATGCGTTTTTTTTTTTTTTTTTTTAAGTCATCACGTTGGGGAAAATGCTGCGAATAGTTTGTACACTGTAGACAACTGCTTGTGACATTTATGAAAGATCAAATGGATTAAGTATGGTTATTTCTGCAAGCTTAATAATAAAAGACAAGCAAAAAAGCTGACTACACAGAGTAGGATAGCAGCGGATATAATTCACCCTGCTCTACAGTATGTAACATAGGAGAAGGAAGTTGTCACAGTGGCATTACATGCAACACCAACTGTAGGTAAGAATATGTATGTCTTCTTTCTTGAACAAAAACATTTAGATACTTTCTTCCAAGATAATAGCTTATTTCGTAGAGTTTGTTTAATAATAGAACCATAGGCGGCGAGTATGAGGGGGCCCCCACCAGGAAAAGGGCTTCAGGTCCCGGCCCGCAGGGAAAACTGCGTAACATATATGTATTGTAATGATCTGTGCATTTGTGTTATACTGTAATTCCTGTTGTTGTACTGTAATTCCCATCGTAACTGTGTTCCCTCCCCGCTCTGTATTTCCCGCCGTTTGTTTTGATGACCTCTTGTCTGTGTCTGTGTAACCCTGGCCTGCGCGTGAACATGTTACGTGTCTTCCTTGGGATTGGTCCCATCTCTCTGTATCAGTCTTGTAGTGCATGGCCTGTGTCTTCCCTGTGATTGGTCCCATCTGTGAGTCACTGTGTGTTCATGCATTCCGTGTGTTCACATTGGCCCGAAGTGTGCGGCTGAGGACAATGGGATGTGTAAGACTGGAATAAAGGGGCGGAGCTAGGATTATAAGAGGCACTGTGACGCGTTGTTGTTGTTGTTGTTGTGTTCTGGTTGCCATGGTTTTTGTATTCAGTGCTGAGAAGCTGACAGAGCTGTGGACGTGTGTGAGAGAAGAGAAAACCGTGCTGAATAAAGCCTTGAAAAGGAACCAGTGTCTCTCCTGTTTGTTTTCTGACTGCTCAGGCTGAAACGCTACAATATTATTATTTATTTTTGTTGTCAGATGTATTAAGTGGTGTAGAGCTGGCAGAGCACTCTGGCACTTGAAGTTGTATGTATTTGTTTATACGTGTCAACGCTACACTTACGGTACCCTAAAGCCGCTGTCGTAAGTCGAAGCCGTCAGCCAGAATTGTCTGACGCCAGTCGCCGCCGAAAATTAAAATAGGCGCCAGCCGCCGTCGCAGTCGGAATTTTTCTGACTGACAAATGAAGAAACCAATAGCAGCAGCCGTTAATCTGTACTGGCAGGCAAGATCTGTGGCCCCGCCTCTCAGAGTGATGTTTCATCCGAGTCATGTGCTGGGGATCATGGGAGTCGTAGTTATTTTACAGCATAGTGAAGGGATTTGGTGGTGCGCAAAAACAGAGCAGGTATTGTCATTATAAACTATTTCTAAATGTTATTGTTAATCTTTCTGTAGTTTTAATAGTGCTCTTAAAATGTGTTTTTATGAAAAACTGATAGGTGTCTTCAGTTTCCTAGCCACTGCCTCCTTGGTTTTACATGTCGTGTTTTGAAAAGCGTATGATTTAAATTACTAATGGTTTATTTTACTAAAATAAACTTCCTTTTACACGAAAAATGTATTGCGGTGCTCTTAATAATGCAAAAGTTATGTGTCAATGCTGAGTTAAACATAACATATAGGTGAATGTCTGGTTTGCTGTACACAAAAATACATATAACGCGATGCATCTACCTAATAAACTCCAGCTGCACCACTGAGTACAGTGAATAATTTTACTAGGAATTCTAAACAATATTAACAGTTTTAAATACTCTTGCCCAGTACTCTTCACACTATCCTTTATGTAACAAGCAACAATGACAATGCAGACAATTATTATTATTCAGGAGCTAAATTTACTGAAAATGGTTAGGAGTTTAAAATAAAACTTTGCAACCAAGCATATGCATTCACTCCCTAATCTGCACTTCAACTGACAAAATTCTACTCCTATGTGATTTCAACATCCATGTTGATTTGCCTTATTCCCCTCTAGTGACCGACTTTGTCACGCTCCTGGACTGTTTGGGCTCTCTCAATCTGTCAACGTCCCCACTCACACCCGTGGACACACCCTGAATCTGCTCATCACCAGGGGTCTTGATATCTCCAATCTCTCAGTCTCAGATATCTCACTTTCTGACCATTTCTTAATCACTGCCAATATTTTATCTTCCTACACCTTCATCTACTAATGATACTGTTATTTCCTTCTGTCCCAAAAATCTCCTAAATCCTATAATACTCTCGGAATGTGTCTCTTCTTCCCCTCTGACTGGTACTCTCCCGTCTTCGGTTGATGATGTGGTGACCCGCTACAATGCCACCCTTACTCAGATCATCGACAAAGTTGCCCCGCTTACAACCAGAACAGTGAAGAAACATCACAACTGTCCATGGTATACCCTCGAACTTCGACTGCTTAAGTCTGCCTGACGCAAGTCTGAACGCAAATGGAGGTCGCCTGGACTAACAGTTCACAGATTGATCTGGACTGATCACCTCAGTAGCTACAGGTGTGCGCTCACTGCTGCCAGGGTGAAGTACTTATCAGAAATCATATCTATGGGACATGGTAAACCAAATATTCTCTTCAAAACCATTGATCAAATCCTGCATCCAGCCACCGACAAATCCATCTCCCATTCATCCTCCTCTCTTACCTGCCATGATTTCTCCTCTTTCTTTTGGAACAAAAACAACACCATTTATTCTACGCTCTCCTGCCACAAACCCAGTATAGTACTTGACCACCTTGACTCCCCTCCAATTGCCCCTCCTGCTCTCTCTTCCTTCTCTCCTCTCTCCATTACTGATGTCTCCAGCCTATTGTTGAAATCAACTAGTGCCATGTGCCCCTTGGACCCCTGGCCAACAAATCGCATCCATCGCTGTGCTTCTGATCTTGCTCCTTCCATTATGCACACTATCACCTGTCCCTGGATTCAGGCCTGGTTCCTGCCTGAGTAACGCCAGTGCTCAAAAAGCCCTCCCTTGACCCGACTGTCTTATCTAACTTCCGTCCCATATCCAATCTTCCTTTTATCTTCAAAACTCTCGAAAGGGCTATAGCCAGCCAGCTGATGAAACATCTCACAGATAACAATCTGCTTGAATCTCTGCAGACTGGCTCCTGGCCACATCACAGTTTTGAAACTGCTTTGCTCCAGATTGTAAATGATCAGCTTAATGCTGCTGCTCCCTCTGTGTTTGTCCTCCTTGACCCAACTGCTGTTTTTGATACCATAGCATATTTCTTGACTGCCTTCAGAAATATGCTGGGATCTCTGGAACCTGTCTCTCCTTGCTGTCCTCATGCATACATGGAAGCAGAGGTGACGCAAACACGGTCATCTGCGATGACCCTCAAGGGTCTGTTCTTGGGCCTCTTCTCTTCAACATCAACATGCTTCCCTTGGGTCATCTCATCTGCCAACATAGCCTCATGTTTTACTCCTATGCAGATGACACACAGCTCTACCTAAAACTCGACCCTGGATGTCCCTCTGCCATGGTGCGGCTCTCAGCTTGCATCCAAGATATTGAGGCCTGAACTTCTAGTAGGATCGAAAACTCAACTCAAGAATCTCAATATTGCTGCCTTGAACTTCGGAAACTGTCTGCTGCTGCCTTCCCCCACTGTACGAAGCCTTGCTGTACTTCTGGATAGTAACCTTTCCTTTGATGCCCAAATCTCCTCTGTAGTCAAATCCTCCTTCTACCACCTCCGAAACATCTCAATGGTCCATCCCTATCTTTCCCTCCCAGATACAGAGATACTTTGTCATGCACTCATCTCCTCTTGACTCGACTACTGAAACTCTCTCTATGGTGGTCTTCTGTCACGTGCCATAAACCGATTGTAGCTGGTTCAAAATGCAGTTGCTAGGATCCTTACTAGATGTAAAAAACATGATCAGATTACCCCCTGTCTTGCCCAGCTGCACTGGCTACCTGTAAAGTTCAGGATTACTTTCAAAATTCTCCTTCTTGCTTACAAGGCCCTTCATCACACAGGTCCAGAGTATCTCTCCAACCTGCTGACCCGCTATGTCCCTGCACGAAAGCTGAGGTCCTTTGACTCCTCTGGCTTGCTTGTTATACCAAAGCAAAAGTGCACCAAAAAAGTGCGCTCTTTGAGCTTCATGGCCCAGACTCTCTGAAACTCTTTCCCAGCTTTAGTACGTGTAGCTCTCACAGTCACTCGCTTCAAATCAACTCTCAAGACCCACTTGTTCTCTCTTGTTTTCAATGCTCTTCAAGCCTGATATCTGTTATTAGGTGTTGTCTAAATTCCTATTTCAGTTTTTCACTCCATCTTATTCATATGATTCTGCATGTTTAGAATTCACATCCTAGTCTTGTTTTTAATGTATTATGCCTGTATTGAATGCCCCCACCCACCCCCCACCCTGGAAAAAGGAAAAGTCGGCACCTATGAAAAGAACTAAAGTGCACAACGCACCGGGTACAATCCCCCCAGTAGCTACAAAGCAAAAATACAGTTTTGTTACATCCTCTTTTTATCTTGTTCATTCAGAATACACCCCCCCCCCATATTTCCTGCAACAGAACTATACAACTCGTTCCATATATGGAGTTGTTTTTTTTGCAAGCTTCATCTTATTGCAAGCTTTTTCTTGTGTGCAATGCGTGTCCGGTTTTCAGTGTACTAGAAAACCGGACAACAAGTTTTAAAACAGGACAGTTGGTAACCCTACTTTCACCCATTCCTATTGAACTAATTAAGTTATCAGCAAGAAATAGTTAGTCAATTGAATGATTATTAAAAGTAAATTACCAATATTAAAGTTGTCAAAAATACCAAATCTTACATGTGTAAAAAAGTGTAAATACTGTATATATGTTAACAACATGTGTGAAAGTTCTATTCATTTAATAATATTGGTCAAGTTCAATGGAAAAATTCAAATGCAAACACTCCTGCTTTGGCCCCCCAACTAACTCTTTGCAACCCCAGCTGCCCCCCCAAATGAAAACTCCTAGAAACGCCCCTGATTCCGTATCATTGCCAAAGGTTGTCTTTTGTTTCTTCATATGCACAGTGTTTCATCCTTCCAAGGCACGTATGTCGATGAGGTTTTGTTCTCCAACAGGGAATAATATTATACAGTATAAATAGGGCTTCTGTTTTTCGGTTTTTATTAATTAAATTTTTCGGTGCTTATTTTGAACTATTTTTGAGTTTTATGTAATTTTTTTTTTTTTTTTCGGGCCTTTCACTTTTTAACTTCATGAAATTACTGTTTTCGGTTACTTTCCAAAATTCTTGAGCTTTTTTTTCCCTGTCACACTATGTATTAACTCGACAGTACTTGCACACTTCATGTACCTTCGTTGCTGTCTTCCACAACAAAATCCTTATGGCCATGGCCATATTCTTCTGGGATTTCTGTGTGTTTAGGCATTTTTTTACATTTTGCCACAATTTGCAATTCTGTTTTAAGTTCCACAAGCATGTAAATACTCCCTATGGAACTGTAATAGCTTTAAATCTCACGAGAAAGAACAATCCTCCGCTTTAGTAATTAAATCTTGCATGCATATTACAATCCTCCAATATCTCTAGTTTCCATCCACATCACACCAAGAAATCTGTAATTTACAGTCAAGCTATTCATTACCACCTGAACTGCTCTGAAACGACTGACTGAAACAAATATCTTTGCAGCCTTCGTGGTGCTTTCATCCAACAAAGATATTCTCCAAAACAGATTGACAGATAAATGGAATGTGCCACCAGGATACCAAGAGAGAAATTGAATACAAAGTAAAACCTGTGTCTAACAGAGTACCCTTAGTTGTTATGTACAATCCATCCCTACAACCTCCCGCAAATTTATCTGAAAATTACACCCAATTTTAGCTGAAGATTTCACCCTCTCCAATGTTTTCTTGGAAACACCTCTCCTATTCTGCAGACAACCACCTAAGCTGTCCCATCTTATCATCCGGAGCAAACTACCAACTGACCTAAACAATGCACACAATGGAACTAAACCCTGCAATACCAACAGATGCAAAACCTGTCCCCATATCTCTACACAGAACACCATCCTCCCTTGAGGGAAACTGGAGCTAAAAGGACAATTTACCTGAAAATCCAAAAACGTAATCTACACGATTAAATGTAGCAAATGCTCATAGGAGAAACCAAACAACATCTTCGAACAAGGATGAATCTACACAGACACACCATCAGCAACAACATTACCAGCATTCCTATTGGCAACCATTTTAACATGCCGAACCATTCTCTGCTCTAAAGGGCAATTTCAAGAACACACACAAGACAGGAGAGCTTGGGAACTTAAATGTATAAAATTCCTGCACTCAAAAAACAAAAGACTCAATAGGGATACTGGCTTTCTACCTCATTACAATTTATAATACTTGGGTATGTGTATGTATGTATGTGTATATAGTATGCAAATGTATATATGTGTGTGTATGTGTATGTATATGTATGTGTGTATATTAGGGCTGTTGCTCCATTAAAATTTTTGATTGGTTAATTTATGGGCATTAGTTGATTAATCGATGCGTGTTTATAGCAGCTGTCCTGCATAGTAATACTAAAAAATCAATAGAATCTACAAAAAAATGAATTTGGAATTTGGTCTTTTTAAAAGCATTTTTATTATTATTTTTATTTTAGTAAATGTAACACATTTTCACAGAACAACCGTTCTTTCAGGTCACTGTTAGTCACATACCTGAAACACAAGACATCTGAGCTGCGTTTTCATCGTTGGTTGTTTAATCAATGATTACAGCTATGTACTTGGCTTCCTGTACTTAAGCTTTTATTCATTCTGAATCTTGTTAGAGGTACAGGAGAATACTGTGGCTATTGACAAGTGATTGCTTAACACGCTGTCCTGTCAGAAATCAGAGAAAGTAATTCAACATAATTACCTCTATTTGAGGAATTATCATGCCCTCTTGCTTGCCAAGGTAAACAACAGAATCAATCAAGTGTTTAAGAACCTCATAATTTCTTCTTACTTGCTCATTGTGATGTTTTGTATTCCCCATATGCTTCTGCTCATCCAATTGAACATCAATCCGGGTTTGTCCAAAAGTTTTGAGTGTTACAGTGGCTCGCAAGTGACTTTGGGAACGCTCATGTTTTTGTGCTGACTTCAGTAGACATCCTAGATTGCTGTAGCCAGTGCTGTTCCATATCACCTTTTCTGTACTGAACAAAAGACAGGTCCAGCAGTATAATCCCTTTTTTTTTTTAACAATCTCCCATTTCCGGAGAAAGTTAATCTTGACAATTGATTCCTAACCAAATCGACTACGATGTCTCCATTGTCTGATGACATTTTTATTTTTATTTGTAAAACGCAATTCTAAATATTACTTTGAAGTTCTCAATAATGGTATCTATAATATTAGCAATATTTGCAGAAATTCAGCTATTCTTACACCGATTACCCTAGCATATTTATGTCCCGCCTTTGCTCACTAATGATTGGACAGCTGCAAAACCAGGGCAGATCTTTGCCTATCCCATTGCTTAAACTCCCAAGATCTTCAACTAAAATGGAGAATACCTTCAACGGTTTATGTCCTGCCTCTGCTCACTCATGATTGGACACCTGCATAACAAGGGGCAGATCTTTGACACTCTCATTGGTTAAACCTACCCAAGACCTTCAACTGTTTATGTCTCTACTGGCCTAACTCAGGAAATGGGTGGGACAAGACCCATGGTCCTTAGACGAGGTCATAAGACTGGTAGAGAGACAGTTGTCCGCAAAAGAGCTGGCTAAGGAACAAGCCCAAAAACCTTGGTGGTAGGGAGCCACAAGGAAACTCTGGGGTGATTCCACCACCTCAAAGATTGAAGAAACCCTGAAATCTATTGGAGAACAATATGTTTACTGTTCAAATCCCAAGGATATAAGTGTTTGTTACAGGTGCCACAAATTGGTCACATAGCCCAGGAATGTACCCAAGCTGACAAGCAAATGCCATGTAATATGGGAAATTACCATTGTGGTTTCATAAGTGTGTCGGAAGTCACTATATATAATAATGCTTATCAGCTAGGGGTGAATGTAAATGGTGAAGGGACCACTGCATTGGTAGATTCAGGGAGTGCTTTAACACTTGTTGATATTAAACAAATTCTACAGAAACTATGGGACTGCAACTTTCAAACCGGGGTCACCTGCATACATGGGGATGTTAAATACTACCCAACCGCTCTAATACAGGTAGTTCTAGATGGGGTAGAAACTGTAATTAGAGTTTGGGTGGTTACCAATCTCCCCCACCCGGTTATATTAGGACGTGATTTCCCAGGTTTTCCAAGGTTATTACAGACTTTGCCCATCCCGCCACAGATGCAAGGAGCTGAAACCAGAGGAGACTTGGGTGGGGCTCGCCAGTGTCTTGATGTGATTTACTTATACCATACTTAATGTTTGCAATACAAGAGGTTCCACTAGATTCTCACCATTTGAACTCCGCTAGGGTAGACAGCTTAGGGACATCCTCGACATTGCCAGGGAAACATGGGAATAACAATCCCAAGCCATTAACCCTTTGCGGTCCATTGTTGGACTGGGTCCGACATTGCAATTATTCCTCACAGGTCCTTTGTCGGACTGGGTCCGACATCATTATAGCAACGCAATAAACGGGTGTCTAGTCGTTTTTTCGCCGGAAAAAGCCGAGAAAACCATTCAATTGCCGAGTGGGAGCGACAGGAGCCGAGACAAGTCGAAAAAATAAATAAATAAATAAAAAAGGCGTATCTCATGAATAGTCATACATGGTATCAGGTATCAGATAACGGGGGCGGTCTGAAGTAAACAAGTTGGCTGACTGAATCAGCGCACAGAAAACACGGACATTTGCAGAGCTTTTTTGAGATGTTATAGTAATAAAATAATGACTTGGATCGCATTATTGAGGAGTTTGGTGATAAAACGAGTGATCCGGAGATAATCGATCGGTATGTACGACTATTATTATTATTATTATTTATTTCTTACATAGGTGAACGCTATAGCAAACGAAAGGGTGGGGCGGGGCTGGAGATGCCTAGTGAGTGCTTTGTTGATATGCAGGGCCATTTAAACCTGTTTGACTGTGAAAAAAAAATACTTTTAAACAGCGTGTCTAAAATTAACTGCACGTGTGAAAATTAATTAGACCTGGCGTGCCTGACGAGCAATTAATAAATGGACCGCAAAGGGTTAAAAACATAGTCAAGAATGTAATTGAATTACAAGACTGCATAAATAAGGTCACACCCATCGTTTGGAGTTTTCTAGAAAAATCGCAAAGAAAGCAAGTGTGGAAGGGTGGTGGACAATTCACTGACACAAAGGAGACAGAACTTTATTTGTAATGCCGCTCAGGCGCACTGATTTATTTTTACCCGCAGAGGGCGCTGTTGTCCGTGGCCTGAATACTGACAACAGTAAACAGGACCACGGGGTTACCAATACAGGTACACAGTCCAGTGCACATACAAGTGCTCGAAAATAATAATGAAAACAAAAGACGAAAGAAAAAGGGAAAATAAAACAGTAATAAAACTAAAAAACTAAAGTGCTGCTTACGCAGTGCCCCCACTGCTGCTAAGCCGGTCAGAACAATCCTTCGACCTACGCTCAGTTATCCTATACACTGGGGTGGCCAGAGTTCCCCGTACAGCTAAAAATGTCCCCTCGGGTACGTAATTATTTCTTCTATTTTTCTTTAAATTATTTTAAGGCAGGCTGTTTTCCCCAGCCAGGCTTGCCTGGTTCTTGTTTTTAAACTGACGTCTTCTGTCAGTGTCACTGTGTATTCCCAAACACGGCCACCCGAATGCACAACCAAGCGCAGTTCTTATGGGCTGAGCAATCTCCCAAGGCCCGCCTCTCAGCCACTCAGAGAATGGGAAAGCCCACACACCCTCTTCCCCACCTCTCCGTGTCTTCGCCATGACTGACAGGCGGATCCTACGAGACTGCTGCCCTCTACCTGCAGTACCACGCATGTGCCAGATAGTCAGTCCAGATCTCCCCTGTTACAGCAAGCCTTGATCTATAACAAAACTGCCAAATCTAGATCTTTTGAACCTGATGACAGAGTCTTAGTGTTAGTACCTACACACAAGAGTAAATTGTTTGCCCACTGGCAGGGCCGTTATGAAATAATTGAAGCGACAGGCCTACTGAATTATAAGGTCGGGTAGAAGGAAAACAAAGCAGATTTACCACGTAAATCTTTTAAAGGCTTGGAAGGACCGATAGCCAGTGGTAGCAATTAGCATGGAGGACCAAAAACCCAAAGTAAATATGAGAGAGGGTTTAACTCAGGCACAGGAACAAGAAGTGGAGGAGTTGGTGAGCAGAAACAGACATATTCTCTAAATTACCAGGAAAGACAACCCAAATAAAACACAATATCATTACAGAACCAGGGTTGAAGGTCCAACTACATCCATACAGGGTACCCGAAGCAAAAGGGGTTGACGTCCTGAAAAAGATTCATACCATGCTCGATTTGGGGGTGATCGAGGAGTCCTGTAGTGACTGGGCCAGACCAATTGTTATGGTACCCAAACCAAATGGAAAATGGAGGTTCTGTAATGATTTCAGGAAAGTAAATGACATTTCTAAATTTGATGCCTACCCGATGCCACGGGTAAACAAACTAATTGAGAAATTAGGGTCAGCCAACTATCTCCCTACTTTAGACCTAACTATGGGACAAGGTCTGTTTCAGTATAACATGATGTTGTTCGGGTTACATGGGGCCCCTGCCACGTTGCAGACACTAATGGATAAAGTGTTAATACACTCAATATTATTGTTATACATACAGAGGGGTGGGTAGATCACTTAGAAAAAGTGAATGTGGTAATACAGAGTTTGAGGGAAGTAAACCTTATGGCTAACCCAGAAGAATGCTTCATAGGACTAAAGGAGGCCAAATATCTAGGCTATGTAGTCGGTAACGGGAGTGTAAAACCTCAACATGACAAGGCGGAGGACATTAAGAACTGGCCCCGTCCAGTTAACAAGAAGCAGGTCAGGGCGTTCTTAGGTTTGGTGGCTATTTATAGGAGGTTTGTCCCCTATGTAGCAAGCCTGTACTAAAAGCAGTTGACTTTAACAAGCCCTTCATAGTACAGACCAATGCCTCGGATGTAGGCATTGGAGCTGTACTCTTCCAATGGTAGGTAACGAAGAACACCCAGTAATGTATTTAAGCTGGAGATTATTACAGAGAGAGACCAGATACGCTGTAGTAGAAAAATAATGCCTAGCAGTACGGTGGGCTGTGGGGGCACTACGTTACTATTTATTAGGGAGAGAATTTACCCTAGCACCCCTCAAATGAATGAAAGAGAACAAGGAGAAGAACTCAAGGATCACTAGGTGGTTCTTAGCATTACAACCCTATGAATATAAAATAGAACATTGGTCCGGCAATAAAAACGCGAATGCAGATGGGTTATCGAGGGTTCACAGCATGGGCTGTGAGGTCTTTCCACACCGTAGGTTAGAGCTGGAGGGGAGGATATGTGGCAAAGTAGTTGGAGGACGCTACATAAATTATAAGAGGTTGGGTCTAGAACTCGCGGATAAAATAGTTTATGGGCAGCTACATCAGGTTTGTTTTGTTTTATTTATTTGTTCTCACCAGTAATGGCCACTGTGTGGGAAAAGGTGGTCAGTGATTGAGCTCTTGTGACAGCCAGACAGAGATTGGATTAGGGGACAGAAAGTCCAGCCTTCTAGTAAAATATATGGAAGCTGGAAAAGTCACATGGGGGCGAACTTGGAAGTGCTGGAGAGATTCCATGTGTTGCAGTAAATCGTACTGGTGAGAAACCACCATGAAGGAATATAGAATTGAATAAGAAAGTTTGGTTACTTTAGCCGATTGAGAATTGGAAACAGAAAGTAAATTCAAAACTAAAAGTCTGTTGTTTTGTTGGAGAATAAATAGACCCAGAAAATAAAAAGAAGAATTCCAACCGCGGGTGCAGTTTTAAACAAGCCCAAACGAAAGCGTATGGGTCGTGTTCAGCCAGGAGGCTGGACAAACAAAGAATCTGCACAGAGGATACCAGGAGCTGCAGCGCCATATAAGGGACACAGAACCGCTTGGATTATCAACGCAAACAGTGTGAGTACCACTCTGAAACTCACGTTTATACTGTTTTTGATTTTAATGCGAGTTGGTTTGTGTGTTAGTGTGCAAGAAGAAAAATAATTTAAAAATCGCAGGGCAAGTATTGGACTGTTTAGTACAGCGTTTGATTGGACTGTTTTATTGCACTGCAAGCTGTGGAAAGAAGGGAATATACAATTAACCTCTGCAACTATAAGGAACATTAAACCAGTGACTATAAATGTGAATCACTGCCCTGGAGGGATTGAAAGAAGCCACTGTTCTTGGATGGTCCACTGGGAGGCATGCAAATTAAATACAGTCACAAGAAATACTATACCTGCAGTTACCACAAGAGAGGAGTTAACTCGACTACTAGAAAGTTCTTAACTTACCTAGGACATTCATTTAAAGAGACAGCAGCTCAAAATCCTGACTGCTGCTATTGTATATATTCGGGTAGCGGGTTTTTTCACTTTGTAAATAATAAACACGCAAGGTGGTTTATAAAATACTAATCTGGTTATTACAAGGTACAGCAGTGACCTTGTCACAGTATATATTTTAGTGCTGGGACGAACACGGGATTTTCATGTTTGTTCGGATATTCGTTTGTTTTCAAAAAGTAATAAAAGCCATTATATTGCTCAGAATACAGGCAGAGACAGCACAGAAGCAGGGGCAGGGGGGGCGTGGCCCCTGTGTGTGTGCCTTTATTTTACAGCAAGACCTTACAATACGTAACACGTTAAAATAGAAAAATATCCCAGGAGTAAAGAATAGGTTGTGTAGGTCTTACTTTACCCCAGTAAATTAACTACAAAACAAAGGATGCCAAATAGCAGTTCAAGTTAAACGTTGTTTTGTTTATTCCCAAAATAACTAGTACATAAAGTTGACATCGCATTTTATTTATTTGTTACTTTTTTTCCATTCCTTGCCATTGCCGTTTCTTCACAGTAAACAGTGACCATAGACACGTTTTCATAAAGTTTACCTGTGCCTTTTTGTAGCTGAACAAGCAAATGAAAACTAAAATTTAACTTTAAACACTTCAAATAAAACAAACATGGAAATGGTGTTGTTTTGGTTCTCATTTATTACATTCCAGAAAACAGAAAGTCGCAACAAAAAATATATAATATATAAAATCTATATAAAAATCATTACACAACATTTCCAGCAAGTTGGGCACTGTTTAAGTGAGGCATTTCAGAATGATGTGCTTGCCTTTTTTCTGTCCCATGAGATTCTGACTCGCTCTAAAGCAGCAAAAAGCGTCTTTGACCCAGATGGTCTTCCATAGAGGTAACTATGCGTGCACGTGCATAATCTGTTTTGTTTACTTTTTGCTGTCTAAAACTTTTAAATAGAGGCTCAAGAGCTGCTGTGTTTATCCTGTGTTTTTTTTTTATATATATATATATTATCACATATCACACAGAGCTCTTTTTTATTTGCCATTTTTGAAACTGTCGTGCAACTTTTGGTGAAGTGGTAAATAAGTGCAAGGTATTGCTAAGGTTCTTAAGTGCAGTTAAGGTTCTTAATTTTTACGATATGTAGTTTTATTTTATGATACAGTTCAAACCAATCATTGCCTCATGTACAATACATTCGCATCAAACTTTAAGTGCATATTACTTTTTCCAATGACGTATCACTGTTGGTATGCAGTATTGCTAGCCGGGGCTACGGTCGCCTGAAGGTAACCCACTATCGTTGACAAGGGTCATGTGCATAGGTTTCATTATGAGTCGATTACTCCTACATTTTAGCAGCCAGATGGAAGGGGGTCATATCATTGGAAAGCTTAGAATATCAGCAATACCCATACACATATACATAGTTCAGAGAGAAAACTACAGGCTCCAGAATGCTATAGTACAGTCCTGTGAGACGTGACAGATCGGTGGGTGTATTTCAGTACCTGGAAAAAAAATACAAAGCCCAGCCAATCGGATTAGATATCTTTTGAAAGGGCAGGCTTAGGCATTTCCAGTGCCATTTGTCTTGGTTGCTTAGCTAGGTTGCTAGAGAAGCTACAGACCAGAGAGAGAGAGAGATAATTATGATTATGCTCGTTTGGTAAAAGTGCTAATAAAACAGTTTTTTTGAGCCATCTATGATTAAATAATATATAGTAGTGACCAAACATGAATTTTTGGAAAGGTTTTTTTCTATTTTATGTTTGTTACATATATTCTCATCTCCACCACATATAGCATGCCTGATCTTGTTGCAACTTATATAATATGAAAGGGAATTGTGTGGCCTGTCATTTGATATAAGTTGCATGCATGCAGCACAAAATATCCAGTAGTTATACATACATAAATGAAAACAATGGAAAAACAGGCGGAAATAGGGCTGAGTTTAAAGAGTTAAAAATACTTTGCTTTCTGAAGCAGAAATTATCATTGGATTATATATATGTGTGTGATTTACTGTTTCACAGTAGAGCAAACTTACTCTCTTCTAATAAATATGTTGATACAAATGATAAAATCCTAATGCATTAGTGAGATAACATTGTCACTTTAGAATTTAATTAAGCCAATTAAAATGTGATGGTCGATGGTTTGTTCTACATTATGACTTAACAATGTAATACTTGCACGCAATTGACAATCCTAATACCTGTTTTCAGACTCATTCCAAAATCAGAGAACACATCTTAATTGCACAGTTTGTATGCATGTATCAACAAGAAATGGGAGTCACCTTTGAAATAACAGGAGAAACAGCTGTGTAGTATTGAACAATCAATTTATGATCATTAAATACAGTGGTAGAAACATGCCATCGTCCAAGGTTATAAAAATATGATAAAAGTCCCCTACACACTTAAATACATTACGTATTAATGCATTTAAACCTCAACAGTAATGTAACACCAACCAGCTTCTAGTATAACTTCACAAGTTCTAGTGTTATTTTACCAGGTTCAATAAAATATTCAAATTAAATAAAAAGATTCAGAGATTTAAAAAGGTTTATTTTTGTTAAACAGGGAAAAGGCTAAATTAACCTGCTGCCACAAGGTTAAATGAAAGAGTGCAGGTGAGTGCAAAGTTATCTATAATAATGGTGTTTACTGTATAAAAAATGTAAGCAATACGATTAATCGTTGTTATGAGGCTCGCCAGATAGAATCGCCACCACAATTAAACAATTAAATACATTTACTAAACTGCTCAAGCAATTCACACTCACTTAAAATACCTGACCTGCCTTAAACGTTCCCGATATTCTGGAGCCTGTTAACAACCCTATCTGAGAGCTATGAGAAAAAAATTACCGTGATGAGTGACCTGAATCTCCTTGCGAAATAAAACCCATGTTGATTTAAATGCACCATGTGTGTAACACATATCAAATATTCTACGAAATAGTTTAAAAAATATTTTAATAAAACACAACAGTTCCCAAAAGGTTCAACTTGTATTGGCACATTACAATAACGTAATTTAATTTACTAAAGCATATTGTTCAACAACGTCTTGCACATCTAACGGTTGTAAATTTAGAAAAAATATTTATTTCTGTGCACTGATTTTTTTTGCATCTCAGTATGATCTCTAGAACACGTCTGACAGACAAGCAACAAAGCACAAAAGCCTACAACAGTTTACCGTAACGATATATTACAGGTTTACTACATAACTTTACTCCATGAAAAGTGTGATGTAAATGTGTTGTTGCATATGGGAGTATGTTTGCATTCAGCAGCTGCATGACGTGTTTAGTACGTGCCCCAGCAGTAATTTAGGGAGTTGAGAGCTGCGACAGAGTTCATCAAACGTGTCCAATTTATTAAATACAACAGTTACATTCAATACCGGATTTGTGTCTTTTATTTAAAGAAGAACTGCACACATTGGAGGGATGTATTAAAATGGGCGGATATAGTATTCGGTTTTTTCGGGTCTCCGAATCCTAAGTATCTGGCCAAATCCGAACCCTGCTCAAAAAGTAGGTATTCGGGCTGAATCTGAAACTGAATCCTGGATTCGGTGCATCCCTATAAATTACATTCAATTACAACTACGAATTTCTCCCACATTGTAGGACAAGGTGTGGTCGAGGGTGATGCCAAGGTAGTTGCCAGTTCCCCTAAGATGGCACTGAGGGTCCCCTCGACAACTGCGAAGGATTTGCTTTGCGTTGTTATTATTATTATTATTATTATTATTATTATTATTATTATTATTATTAATTTCTTAGCTTACAATTATTACAAGATATCACTTTTTTTTTACATACAATTACCCATTTATACAGTTGGGTTTTTACTGGAGCAATCTAGGTAAAGTACCTTGCTCAAGGGTACAGCAGCAGTGTCCCCCACCTGGGATTGAACCCACGACCCTCCGGTCAAGAGTCCAGAGCCCTAACCACTACTCCACACTGCTGCCCAGTGATGCAGAGGTCATCCACATAAATGAACCTGTGGATTCCAGCTGGTTTTGTCTGATCGTTTATATAAACATTGAAGAGTAAAGCTTTCAGGACACTGTCCTGGGGGATACCGCTCTTTTGCTTTCACAAACGGCTTTTCTTACCATTCATCTTAATGAAAAAGCTCATGTTCTCCAGGAGGCTCCTGATAACAAGAGTTAGATCTTAGTCACCTGTTATCTGGTAGAGCCTCATGTAATTTTTCATTGCATCAGACTCTGCCTGTGATGCGCTGCCATCGAGTTTACAGGGAATCGCAGCCAATGATTGGACAGCTTCCTTAACTGGCTGGTTGGCATATCCCAGCAGAGCATCTCACAATAAAAAGGGGTCAGATACACACCCGGGGCTGGTGAAAGGCCATGATTCAAGGACCAAGACTGACCATGCTACCTGAACAATAAAGATTAAGAAGCCACCGTGTGTTTAACTGAGATCAGAGATGGTAATTAATTGTATCAGTTGCCTGTGAATGTGTGTATAACTGGGGTCAGGTTTTTAATTGTTTGGAACAGGGATTAGTTTAAGGATTTTAGATCTCATGAGTATAGGAAGTGTGTTCTTGGGACCTCCACTGATTAGCGGAGTAGCGCTCACCGTATTTATGACGCTGTGACAGGGTTGGCAAAGTGGTGACGTCAGGCCAGATGCAGGAAGAAAACAAACACAAAATACTGTGGTGCAAAAGGCGCTGCAGCGCCGTTTATTTTTTTAAAGAACAAAAATAAATAAAATATTTAAACCAAAACACTTTGCTCACAGAGTGAAAATAAAAGTTCAAACAAAACAAAATCACGAACACCAAAACACAATAGCCAATACAGGTCAGGCTGGGCAAACGCTGTCACTGATCCTGTATAATTTTTTAATTTTCTTTTCTCCTTTCTCCTCTCGCCCTCCCATACTCTCCTCTGTACACCCACCCAGAGTGCAGAGAGCTGCAGGCTTATATGCAGGTGACCATCTCCCGATTAGCAACAATTAATTAACCTGGGAGATGGTCACCTTTTGCACAAGGTTTTTAACTACACTGGCAGAGGACGAGCTGCCAACCTCGCCATAACACATTTAAACAATAACAAAACCTACGGCTTCATCTTCATATTTATAAATACATATAAATTATAGCAATAATAATAATAATACAACAAAAAATACAAAATAATAAATTGCACAGGGGCAGAGAGGTACCCCGTTCTAAAATAAATACACAATAAAAACAAAACAATAACATGGGGGATGGCACCTCGCTCGTCCTCCACATACACATTTCCCTTTTCATGTACAGGGCTCCTAGCCCTGTCACACGCCTTTTGTTTGTAGATTTGTTTTTCAGTGTTTTGTTTTGCATTTTTGCATTAAAGATATTTGGGTAAGAAAGTGGGATAAAATGTCTCCTTAGAATTCCATTACTTTTCATATGTAATTGTAATTAATAAATATTTCATATTTGGCAATTTGAACTGAACTTGTTTAATGCTTCAAGTTTACCATGTACTTGTACAAAACTTTAGTAAGCAATACATTCTTTAACATTTACTTATATTTAATTTGCATTCTGCAAGTTAGATGCAGAATCAATAGTTTACAAACATAGTGAAAAAAAAGCGCCATCACATTAAACACTACAGTACACTCTATATTTTACATTAGATGATTACTGATGCCTGCCAGAGCTTATTTTAGAAAATAAATGAAAAATAACTTACATAATTAAACAAAAATATTTTTAAATAAAAAATATTGCATACAGAAACGCAGGCCGGGTTTTCAGCTTGGTGTATAAAAACTCTTAAGAGCACATAAAATATTTATAGAAACTGTAGGTGAGTAAAATATCTGGATAGGAGTCATATATTAACTTCAAGCCTCAGTGCTTTGAATTTCATCTGCATACATTTTAGTAAGAAGCCTAAATATTACCATTGGAGAGACCTTGAAAGTAAATTAGCATAACCTTAAAGCAAATATATAGTTATGAATTCTACATTTAAGATCTTTTCGTGAAACTTTGCCCTTGTAACTTGATACAAAAATACAATTGTTACATTAGTCAGGTTGTGTAAGTACATCAATATTTTATCACCTTTGGTTGTAAAGGTGATGGGTAATAGATAATCAGTCTCAGTTATTCAGTTAACAATGTATTGTTTGTATTTTCTTTTCCAAGCCATGTGTGACAATGTGCTTTTTTCTCTCCTTCAGTATTTGGCATCTGCATGTATCACTTCACGTGTTTCTTTGTGAAACTATTAAAATGTTCTTAATTATAGGTAATGTTTTTAAGTAAAATATGAGTCACAGGATCAATTGAAACACTGCATCCCTGTCAAGCTGCCCTGACAGTATGTTAAGGCCTACAGTACAGTGACCTCTAACCTTTAACTTCTCTTGATTCTGACCTCAGATAATTAACTTCAGAAAATTGTGACACTTTGGAGAAGAGGCACATTCATTTATGACAATCAACTTTTTTATTTAACATGCAAGCCATAATATTTCAAATCAAACTGAAAAGGGTTAATTGCCAAGTTAAGGTTTTGGTATTTATACAATTTAGTTGAATGAGCCCACACCAATCAGTTCCAAAGCCTAGGTTTAAACTTTAACAAATCCTAAGGCAATACACACCATCACAGAAAGCAATTAATTTCAATCAAATTAGAACATGCAATTACCCAACTTAAGGCTTTGGCATTTCAAGGACTTTGCATTCTCCTGCACGGAATGCATATGCACCACAAGAGAATTAAGCACATGTGTACGTACTGCGCATAGTGCAAAGGTAGCTGAGCGATGTGGCTCATGACATGTCAGGGTGATGTAAGCTTGTTTTCCCAGCAGTCTTTGCATTAGCCAAGCAATTGTGTCGCCCATAAATCATGTGATTATGCAACTCTCCCATGATTCCAATTGAACAGTTCCTCATATTAAGCTATTTAATTTAAATATTTCCTAAAACTATAACAGGAAAATATACTAGGGTGACCATACCGGATGAGGTACTGTGTCCCCGGGCAAATAATATCCCCGGAACCCAAGATACCGTGTGTTGATTGACAGAAATTCCTACCACTCAGTTTCTTTGTATAATCACTGACATTCTACTGTCTGTAGCCTATTGGTCTAGTTTGTTGAGCTGACCCGCTCTTGTTTCAACTGCCGGTAAATCCAGCTTCAGTACACACTGGAGCGAGTGTGAAGTACTAGACTTACGAGGACATTATTTAGATTACTTTGTTTTTCAATAAATGCATTACTGTATTTTTGTACAACTTGCATTTTTTTTTAAAAACGCGCTCGGTTTAGATAAGCTAACTGCATCGCATGAAAAGAAAAAACAGCTGCATGAGGATTATAGGAGAATGGGGAGGGAGTAAGTATCCCGATGTCATATCCTGATGTAACTATCACTATTATCTGCTGTATTATTGAATTGTGGTTTGTCACACTTGTACTTTGCTTGAACAAAAGTTATTGTATTTCTTGCTCTCATTGTATTACTTGTATTGTAACACTTGAAATGTATTTGCTTACGATTGTAAGTCGCCCTGGATAAGGGCGTCTGCTAAGAAATAAATAATAATAATAATAATAATAATAATAATAATAATAAGTACAAACCTTTATTATAATATATAGTACAATATTTAAGTTTTATATCCTGTTTTTGGCTCGTTGTCCCGTTTTTCATTATTTGTATTAATAAGTGTTCTTGCTTGGTGTGTATGTAAATGTGAAACAGTGTTGAAGAAAAAACCCATCAAAATACAATTTTTTTTAAATACTTTTTTATCCTTCTATAACTTGACATGACATGAAAACCCATAACAGCATACTGTACAGCAGGATGTCAGTAACATTCGATTTTATATTTTCAGGAATATCCTGGTTGCCCATATCCCAAAGTTCCCAGTATGTCCATGTGTAACCCTGGCTACTTAGGTTTAGTTTGAAGGCAGCAGGAGAAGTAGGCTATTTCATATTGCCTGTTTTGTTTAGTTTGGGAAATTTTTAAAATGTCTGCTTTTTATGAAAATTCAGTTTTTTGCAATTATTGCGGAGTGTGTGTTTGTTTCTGTAGATTATATGCATATTGGTTTTCTATTTGTAAAGAATATGTGTGTTTGTTAAAATAGAAGCTGCTCGTGATACACTCTGCAACACCCATTTCAGTCTTGGCTACTTTGCTGTGCTCCCATAACTGAGTGTCCCCGGATTTGGTTTACAAAATATGGTCACCATAAAATATACACATATTGAAATTTTAACTAAACAGCTCCATTCTTCTGTGATCTGTATTATCAGAAGGTGTCCAATGTATTTCACTCTGGACAGCCCTCTCTCTCACTAGTGCCTTCCAATACATATCACAATATTTACTTTGCTATTATGAAACAGTATTCAAATGTCAAATACTATGGATTAAACTAACTGCCAGTAAAGGACCTCTATGTCAGTCATTAAGACTTAAATATTTTGACAACAGGTTGCATTTTGCTAGTTTCTTCTCGAGTTCCTTCTGACTTCATACAGAGAATCTTTTGGAGTCATATGTTAATGCACTCCTATGTTACACTTCTGATGTACTGATACACCTTTGGCTAGATATTAAATTCATAAGGAGTATATTTTATGTGTGCATAGCACTGTGACCTTCGTGACGATACAGTAAGCACAAATAAACGTAATAAGCAAACGATGTGCATTGATTTTGCAGTGCAAAGCTAGTACAAGGTCTAACTATTGACAGATATGTTAGTAGTACTGTAGGTGATTTGTATATTTGTATATGACCAGCAGTACTCTACGACAGGCTATAATGCAGCTTCTATATGCTGCCCAAAGAAGTAGCCGAAGAGTTACACATGTACTTTATGTGCACAGAAATAATAATAATAAAAAAATTAAAAAAACCGTAGGGACTGTAAGCTTGGACATTTACTGATGCAATGCACAAAAACACACAAAAAAACGTTATTGCAGCCCTTGCACTTAATCTAAAAAGAGTGTGGAGGTATTAATGGATATAATCTTAATGACTTCATAGGAATAGAGCCCCAAGAATATTATTATCAGCGGTATTGCTTACTTGATTACATTTAGAATCAGACCACACAAAACAATATTTTGTGAAACTGCAATAAATTATTGATCTTAACTATCAAACTACTAATCAGCCCTGAAATCACTGCATTAGTATGGGATTAGGGTCCTCAGCCTTCGGGAATGGAATATACAGTGAACTAAAATAATCCTTGTACATTACTGTAGCAGGAAATCTTTAGTTATACAGTATGTGCATTAGATTGTTTATAATTGTAACCTAAGAAAGACCAGTTTAAATATTGATACATGTGATTCACCAAGCATTTTTCTCATTAGCATTTAAAAATACTTAAGACAGTTTTTATCTGAAATAAACTGTACAAATAGCACTTAAAATTACTGTTTAGATGTCCCCCTTATCAAGCTGCAACCAATGGCATGCTTTCAAGTGATGTAATTGGTAATATATACCACCTCGTGTAAAGACAAAACATTATACCAAAAAGAAACATGCATCCAGTTTTTGCTTATGGCAGTGGTACACAAAGGACGCTAAAATAATGATATGACTATTTGGATCTATCACGGTTCTTTTTCTTATGGGTTTTCCTAAGTGCCTGGTTGTCACTCTGATCGAGTCTGTCTTCTGGTTTTCATTCCAACTGAGTTCTCAATTGCTTAATTAAACCCTTAATTGAACTATTCATTAGCTTAATTAGACCTTTTTAACTGTTTTCAGCTTGTAAACAGTTGGAGATTTCAAGTTAACTATAAAATGTTATAACTAACTTGAAATCTGCAACTTTTTAGGAGCTGAGAACAATTAAACAGGTCTAATTAAGCACATTATTAGTTAAATTAAGGGTTTAATTAAGTAGTTGAGAATAAAAACCAGAAGACACAGTGGGTCCCCAGGACCAGGATTGGGAAACCCTGGTCTACTGTATATGCAACATGCTTCTAAACTCATATTTTCTGAATCTTCAGAAGATGGACGAAACGTTTAGCCATTATGACAAAATTGTGCAGAGCAAAACAGGTGCAAAGACAACCATCTCTTAATAACCAGGTATAAGAAATATCAAATAATAATACGATTACCTTCAATGGGATAATCTAGGCAAGACTTATCATGTTAGATATGTTGCTTAAATTGCCTGATCCCATTACACTTGTTTATAACTCCATTAGTTATTTAAAATCCCTGGTACATCCCAAACACGTAATGGTCTGGTATGGTAAAATAACTCATCTTGTTTCTTGTTATCACTGCTGTCGCAAATTTACTTTTATATAAACAAATCAATTTCTGACTCATTTCAATACAAAATGGGTTCCACTCAGATGGCATAGAGTACTGTTCATATGCTCATTCTTAGCATTGGATAGGGTTATTAATAATGTTGTTGTGCTGCTTGCCACAACTGTGATGGATGACATCAATTTCCTACGGCCCCCAGAGATCAGAGTTTTGTGCAGAACAAACTCTAATAACATTTGTGTAGATACTTAGTTGGGGGGTGGTAAATTCATGTTGTATAACATGGATATTGGGTGGGTACTTGATGCATCATGGAATTTGTGTATTAAACCAGTGAACTTCAAAGTTATGATGGATTTGCTTTTATATGAGAGAAACATATTACTGACGGGAGAAAACCAACTTCTCATTTGTGTTTTGGCTCAGATTTGTGTCGTCTAATACTGTCTTCATACAGGTCAAACCTGTAAACAAACACAGCATGCTTACATTGGTGATTTTAAACCATTCTTTCTAAACTCTAAGGGTCAATTGCAGCTTGCCAGTGATTTAGTCCACACCAAGTAGACTAATACCTTGTTTCCAAGGACAGACAACTCAAGTTGACTCTAGTTCACTCGAATTGGCCTGAATTGGCCCAGAACTTGAGTTGGTGGACAACGCGAGTTGGTTAAAAGGGTGGCGTTTCCATGCAGGAAATACTACTGATTTTCCCAGGAAATACTTGAGAGTTAAAGGTCAATATGTGAATTCGCTGCAGATGGTATTACAGTCAAATTGTCAACTATTTAAAAGATAAATCCATCTAGATATTCTTTTGCATTTGTTTCACGCAGTACTGATATGACTGACTAAATGTGACGGGTATAAGAAATAAAGTTTTCAGATGTACTAGTCATTTCAGAGGAAAAATGCAGCTGTCTCTGCAAAACATTTTACGCAGGAAATGCTTAGATCGAGCAAGCGTACTAAGTTAGTCTTATCGTTCACAGTAATAAGTTAATCCACTTGAACAGGATCATTACGAATCTGATTTGGTACGCTGCAATCGGGATCTTGTTTAGTCTGATTTAGCAGATGATCTACCTGTGATGATTAACTTCTGGTACGCTGCAATCGGGATTAGCGGGTGAAATGAACACACTATGTTGGTTGTTACTTATAATTGCTGAAGAACACAATCAGGCGTGAGGATTCTTTAAAAATGATTTGACATTGAAACAGGGGTCCCATTTAATTCCATGTCAATATGCAGTATGAATTTCAATAAATAAATACAAAAATATTGTAACTTTCAATGTATACTGTGATGTAACTAAAAGACCAGAGTATGAAAAACAAAACACAGTAAGATCAAACAGGTTTCATCTGACCATAAGCTATTATAGAAATCAACGTTTATAAGCTGAAGACAGTACAGGCCTGTTCAAATCTGTTCCCACTGGTACCCCACTAGAATGTTCATAGTGACAAAAACATGTAAATGTCAATTTCTGAGAAAGGATTAGTATACTCGGTGGTTATATTTAAACAGTGTGTTCACAACTCATTAGCTTAATAATACTAAATCATAAAGCTCTGCACTGTTCATAGTACTATAACATTACAATGGACCTATGCTGTGATAAAAAGCTTTATTTCATATTTATTGTAATCACTCTGTATTCGGTCCAAATCAGCTGTCCCTATTCACAAAACTTTAACTGTTAAGCTATTTAAATAATGTTTGCTCAAGGCTGTTGTTTGATTTCAGGCATACAAAACTGTATTCTAAACATACACTGTGAAAAACATTATTTAATAACTTAGAAAGTTAAATGTTGTGGATACGGCCCAACATTTCAGAACAAAAATGGCCAACTTACTCATTATTTGTGATGCAGCATTTTATGGAAGTCTCTAAATCCTTTTCTTTTATGTCTTTAATACTCATTTTTCACAAATCACTTCAGAAATACTACCACTATTTAGGTTATGAAAAGAAGTGTGTTTTGTATTGAGATTCTTAAAACCATCATTATGGCCTGATTTTCAAAACTTGCTATTAATCTTCTGCAATAAAACACTGGAACGAAAAGAGCAAATATCATTTTAACATAACTAGGGCCGAGCACCGAGCACAAACAAATATTCGTAACGAGTATGGCTATTTATCCGAGTAAGAGTAATACACCAGTAATTTTGCTATTACTTGTTATTATATATATATATATATATATATATATATATATATATATATATATATATATATATATATATATATATATATGAAGACATTAATATTTTGCATGAGAAAAAATATAACCATTTTTGCTGAGACATTTTTGTAGGGGTTTTAACAGTTTTAATAAGCGAACTCTGCTTTTAAATTACTTTGCACACACTTGTTTATGTGTGTTTTGTTGAAAAGCAATAGCTTTTAAATAGACCGATTTTGTATGGCAAAGGTATGTTTTTAAAGGGACATGCATCAGAGATACATTCAGAAACATGTTTTCGTAAATTTTTGAGGTTGCAGATTCATTAAGTAGCCATTAGCCTAAGATTGTTCATTACAATAAATACCTAGAATCTTCAAATAACACTCAAAAAATAAATGGTATGTCTTGAAGAGTTGTTTCTTCTCAGTAATATAATGTACCAGTATTTATGATGGTGGGAAATGCTAGTCCTATTTTCCCTGACAGGATGGTATGAACACAATATATTTATATAAAAAGATTATTATTATAATCAGTAGTAACTGTTTACAGCCCTCTATATTCTATTAGCACTCCTGGATTTTACAGTCTTATTATGTACAGCTGTAAGATTATAATGTTTATAATGTACAGATTACATGGGCGTCTTAACTGACTTCACCACAGCACACAAACTGGCTGTTTAACCCAGAGTATTATTGGGCTGATGATCAGCCCAGTGATGTATGCTGCTAAAGCACTAGAGGGCCGATGGTCGGCCCTAGATCGTCCCTCCCATTTGCTGTCAGAAATGTATTTATTGGACTATTTTACCTAGCAACAAAATGTGCCAACCAATAGCAGAGAGTTTTGCTATTAATATAAGCCAATTAAATAGCTGTAAAAGCTTTTATTGGTTAAAAAAAAAGCTGACGGTTGAGAGATGGCGAATTTAGTGACTGTGTTTTGTTGTGAGTCTGATGAAGAAGGAGAATCATGTTTAGGTTTTATGGCTTCTGAGGCAATAAAACTTATAATTGGGCGAGCCTATATAGAAATCTGGATGGGGAATGACAGCAAAACCGTATATAATATTGCATGGTATAAACAGCTACTGCAATTTTGGACTCAATGCAGGTAAAGATTGTGGTTATATTTTTATTCATGTTTTTTTTTTGTAAAAGAAACTATCTGGTAAATAAATATCTGTTTGTGGATAGAAATGTTTTGCAACTAAGTAAGAATACATTGGTGTAGTAATATTCAACTTTTATTTGCTTGTTTGATTTTTAAAATGATGGATGATTGTAGGATAACATATTTGGCTAGTTCATTTTTGCACTTAGGAATAATATTTATTCGTGTCGTACTAAAATGCATATAATATTGTGAAAATGACGCCAATGTGTTATGTTTGTGTTGGTGTACACGTTTATGTTGGTATAAACATTTAACAACTTATATTTGCATGGTTGATTCTGAAAATAATGGATGTTTTGGGGATAAAAATAACATTTGTTTAACAAACGTTTCTTTGCTAATAAATATTTTTATATTCAGTCCAGAAATTATATTAATAAAACACAGAACAAAAAAAAACTTCAATGTCTTAAGTTTCTGGTGACATACAATCATTTTTATTTTTGGTGTAAAATTAAGTAATTTGCTGCTCTATCACAAGCACGTTAATTTATGTGTGATATGTGTAGTCCTGTACGGTACAGTGCAGTGGCCGTGCCTTAGTACCCAGAGGGTTAATAAAAATGACCACCCGATTTCAAAATATTGCTGATAAAGACAGAGGCATGTTCATTGAAAAGCAGGAAAATGAAAATTATACCTGATATCTGCCAGTTACTGCAGGCAGATCTGGAAAGAGATATGGGAAGATATAACACATTGTCTGTTGCTTTAAAGGTCAAGCCTGCACCAGCTTTTGAGAGGACTGTAGGTGCTACTGCAGGTATTAGCCAGTCAGCTGTAAGCGGTGCAATACATGAAGTTGCTGCAGCTTTAGTGAAGCATGCAACCAAAGTACTCCTGCTGAACACAGGGATGAGGTTAAATCTGTCCCTGCCAGCAATCACAGGTGTGGCTGTGTATTTTGGGAACTTGGTCAGTGAAGCCGAATGTCCAGCCTGACCAAGTTCCCAAAATACACAGCACACATGCAGTTCCCTACTCGCCCTACACCAGAGGAATAATTTCTCCTTCCTTATATACATGTGGCCACTCCCTAATTGGCATCAGTTACCTAATTGGGGAATGGCCACACCTGTGATTGCTGGCAGGGAAAGATTTAACCCCATCCCTGCCAACCTTATATGCCCCCACACACACAATTTACAGCAGCTGGGGTTCTGCCCTGTCACAGGGACCTATAGAACAAACATTTTGGCTGTGTATTTTTTTTTGTTTGTTTACTATATATTAGTATTGGGCTCTATTCATTATTAATTGTCATTGTTTTATGTGGTTTTGCAATACCCTATTGCACATGTTTTTACTAGCAATTTTAATTACCAAATGACTCGCTCCAAACTAATTGAAATTATACATCTGCGCGTAAGTGCTAGTCAGAGCTTCCATTTCCCTTCAGACCGTGTCTATGGTAACGGCTGAGCCTTGACAACTACGATTGTAACTATTTATTTAAAGGATTTTTGTATAAAACTCCCAGTTTAAAAATGCCATTCTATGTTTGCTTTATAATGATTTTTCATTTCATTTCATTTTATATTTGTATTTCGTTTTATTTCGTGTTATATGTTGCTTTTATTTTGTGCTGTTTAGTATTTGCGAAGAACATGGGTCTCTCTCTCTCTCTCTCTCTCTCTCTCTCTCTCTCTCTCTCTCTCTCTCTCTCTATATATATATATATATATATATATATATATATATATAATGATTTCCATTACACGAGAGTAGATGTTAAAACTTCATGCTGATTTGAACTCGGCTCTCGCCAAGATAAGCACCAACTAAGACGTAGCTTTACAGTAAACTAATGTGATCCATATGCGTCTCCATCCATTTACGTTTCCTTCCATATGATGATGTAGATATCCTTCTGTCTGGTGTTAATGGCTGAAGTGTAATGCTGGCTCCAGGGATCAGCTTATTTTGCCTCCCTGGCGCATCAGCACACACAACGGCTGCGATGCTGGCTCCGGGGATATATATATATATACACATCATAATGTATGTAAAAATGTCTATATAATTTGTATGTAGGCCAATATACTCAAGTATGCAGGCACGGTTTCAATCAGTTAATCAACATATAACTTAATGTATTTTATAGTACAGAAATAGGCAGTATAACTAGAAGCAGCTTCCCTAGAACACTGACAAAAAAATTCAATATCACAAATGTAATGCAATGGAGGAAATAGAAAGTATTTTATTTCAATGGAAATCTCAAACAATAAAACAAAAAAAAAGATGTCAGAGTATATAATGCTCTTTACCTTATATTCCAAAATATAACATTTTTAACAGAACTGAAAAAAGATGCAAAATAGTAAACAGTACCACTATTTAATGTATCTTTTTATGACTTCTGTCATACACTTGGCACTTATTTCCTCGCACAATTGATAACAATACTCATTACGTGTTCTAATTCTGCAACTTTTCCATATAATGCCTGTTGATGCAGAATGTAAGAAAAGTGTAAGAAAATTGGTACTTCTGCATTTCTCCCTTTAATTTTTTCCAGCACTCTGAGCCGGTCCACTCTTTTGTCCAGTCATATATGGTGCACCCTCTGTTGTAATCCCAGTTAGTTTATTCCAAGGTAATTCTGCACTTTCCATGGCTTCTTGAAGTTAAAAAAGTCCTTTGCTGTGGTTGTGTTGTTCATGGAATCCACAGCACTTTCATTTTTTCTTCTCATTTTCAGAAAAACCTTTAGTTCAGACTCCATAGCTTCTTTCATTTCCAGTAAACTCAAAATATGTTGCTTTGTGCAGCGTGTCATAATGACCTTGTATGTTATAATTAGCATTCTGCATTTTCGGTTTTTATCTTTAAAAAAAAATTCCGGGAATTTTTCGGAGTTTATTTTACATATATTAAAATAGGGATAAAATCGGTACAGAATAGATTTTAATTGAAACATCGGTAAAATTGGGGGAAAAAATCTCTGAAAAAAAAACACTTTACATGTGGAATATGATGAGTAGCAGTTCTGGTTTCTGATTAATAATGTCCCTGGCATGTATGATGAGCAGAATCTGTTCAAGTCGAAGCCACATTTTCCCAAGCTAGCTGGTACTTTGTTAACGTCTGAACAATCGCTGTGCTGACGGAAATAATATCTACAGAAGGTATGAACATGACATCAGCACAAAACAAGTCAGGTTTATTCGCCTTGAAAAAAAGAGAAAATTGACAACTAAAGCATCACCATTTTCTGTCAAATATTTACGATTAAGATTGTTGGCATTAGGCAGTGTTTTACTACAGACAGTACTGTCGCATGAAGTCACCAATAAGTCTGCAATAAACAGTGACTGTCAAGCAAAGCACAGCACTCTGACAAACTCATTAACACAGTCATGCTGTGCTTTCTCTTTATTAAAGCACATGTAAAAGCAGGATAAATGGATTGCTTGTCTCTCACTTCACTTTCTTGTTTTAGTTTAATGTGTCGCTTATTTTTCAGTATGTTCTTTTATTGTCAGTGTGAACATGTACCTCAATGCAGCAGTATTTGCAGCACGATGCATCCTCTGCCTCATCTGACCCACTTCTGATATTTTTGCTTTTTTTTATACTTCGAAACATTTGTATTCTTTTGAATATTCATAAATTGATTTACGTTTTCTCTCCATTCCTCATCCACTAAAAATATTATATTTTCGTGTAAGTATTTCAATTTAGTTTTTAAACAAGATAGTAGTTACTACGCTCAGCAATTGCCACAATAATCAGACTTTGATTGGACAACATAATCAGGTGATAATGTGTTTGTGAAGTGAAAGAGAACCACATTTGAATGTTATTTGTTCATCTGACATCTAAACGTCTGTTGTATCATAGGATATACAGTGTAGAGCTGCTTATTACAATGTCGGAGTCAAAATAAAACAGCATTTTAATCAAAATATTGTGTATTTCCTAGAAAATAGTACCAAGAAAATATTGAATAAAAGACAAAAATCGGGTATAAATCAGTAAAAACCAACATCCAGTTAAAAAAAAAATTTCAGTAAAATTTGGAATAAACCGGAAACGTGGAACAACTAGTTATAATTTTTCATAACTGCAAACGTTGCGCTGCAAATCAAACATATTTCCTTGCCGTCAAAATTATTAATTGAACAAATAATCATCTGGCTAACGATTTTGGAATCTTCTGTGTTCTGCCTCCACTTTCGTGACATCTCCAACTACTTTTTGGCTACTGATTTCAAATTTTACGTAAAATGTAGTAGTTTAAACAAGCCTTCACTTCGCTATCCTAATCTAAATTATGTGTTCTATGCTGTTACACATGTGCGTGAGGAAACGGATCATGTCTGCTATTTGATTGGCTATTTTACTACCTCTATGAGCTGTGATTGGCTTAATGGGAATGTCACTCATACATGTTGAATATGCGTGTTATATTAAAGAGGCGGGTTGTTTTAAAGAAGAATTCCAAAACGATACAGAATATCAATGCCAAAAAGTGCTCTGTGGGCCGTATGTTTGACACCCCTGCTATTTATTTTAAACTGTGTCATTCAGCTTTAACTGTTTTTTTTCCCTTGCTGGGAGCAAAATGTACAATTTAATAACCACATGAATGTTAAATGGGAATGGCTAGCTAGATGGAAAAGGTACTACTGTTTTGATTTACGTCTGTATGAATGTATTTATTTTATTTATTTACAGTTGGGGAATAGTTTTTGATGACTGCACACTTAAACCTACATTTGTGTGTTATTGCTGTTTTTGGTGGGAATCCACGTACCTTCAAAATACTATTTGCGCGCTTATTTTTCGTTGGAGTTTTTTTTTTTTAGAAAGACATAAGAACATAAGAACATAAGAAAGTTTACAAACGAGAGGAGGCCATTCGGCCCATCTTGCTCATTTAGTTGTTAGTAGCTTATTGATCCCAGAATCTCATCAAGCAGCTTCTTGAAGGATCCCAGGGTGTCAGCTTCAACAACATTACTGGGTAGTTGGTTCCAGACCCTCACAATTCCTATTTTCTGTTCTGAATGCCCCTTTATCTAATCTCCATTTGTGACCCCTGGTCCGTTCTTGTTTCTTTTTTCAGGTCGAAAAAGTCCCCTGGGTCGACATTGTCAATACCTTTTAGAATTTTGAATGCTTGAACCAGATCACAGTGTAGTCTTCTTTGTTCAAGACTGAACAGATTCAATTCTTTGAGCCTGTCTGCATACAACATGCAACATACAACATACAACATTTAAACCTGGAATAATTCTGGTCGCTCTTCTTTGCACTCTTTGTACAGCAGCAATATCCTTTTTGTAACAAGGTGACCAGAACTGGACACTATATTCTAGGTGAGGTCTTACTAATGCATTGTAAAGTTTTAACATTACTTCCCTTGATTTAAATTCAACACTTTTCACAATATATCCGAGCATCTTGTTGGCCTTTTTTATAGCTTCCCCACATTGTCTAGATGAAGACATTTCTGAGTCAACATAAACTCCTAGGTCTTTTTCATAGATTCCTTCTTCAATTTCAGTATCTCCCGTATGATATTTATAATGCACATTTTTATTGCCTGCGTGCAGTACCTTACACTTTTCTCTATTAAATGTAATTTGCCATGTGTCTGCCCAGTTCTGAATGCTGTCTAGATCATTTTGAATGACCTTTGCTGCTGCAACAGTGTTTGCCACTCCTCCTATTTTTGTGTCGTCTGCAAATTTAACAAGTTTGCTTACTATACCAGAATCGAAATCATTAATGTAGATTAGGAATAGCAGAGGACCTACTACTGATCCCTGTGGTACTCCACTGGTTATCTCACTCCATTTTGAGGTTTCTCCTCTAATCAGTACTTTCTGTTTTCTACATGTTAACCACTCCCTAATCCATGTGCATGCAATTCCTTGAATACCTACTGTGATCAGTTTGAGAATTAATCTTTTATGCGAGACTTTGTCAAAAGCTTTCTGGAAATCTAAATAAACCATGTTATATGCTTTGCAATTATCCATTGTTGATGTTGCATCCTCAAAAAAATCAAGCAGGTTAGTTAGACAAGATCTCCCTTTCCTAAAACCATGCTGACTGTCTCCCAGGATACTGTTACCATATAGAAGTAATAGGCAGCTAGTAAATGTAAATAAAACCCATTTAAATACATGCTAATTTCACTATAACGAACCCTTCTGTGGCAGAGTGTCCCGCCCCTTTTGTATTACTATTATTATGGTTGTTATCTTTTTGTGTATTTATTTGCGTTATGCATTATTGTTATGATTTGTGTATGTGTTTTGTTTATATAGACGAAGACATCTGTTATTGTAATTGCTGGGTTCTGTTTTGTGTTTTTAAATGTTCGTCGGCAGGGAGGGGGTTAGATTAATTTCTCCCTGACGAAATACGTGGGAATGTGACTGGAGCCTTAATGAGGTAATAGTTTAATTAATGGTTAATTAGGGCTCCAGCCACATAATATAAGAGAGCTCAGATTCACCTGTGGAGAGGAGTTGGAGGAGAGAGAAAGAAAGCCAAGAGACGATTGCTACCGGTGTCAGTATTGCTGAAGGTATTCATTTGTACAGTTTATTTATATCTTGGTTTTGTTTGGCCCATGTGCCTTTTCATTTTGTGTTTAAGAATCTGTTTTGTTTGGTTTACTTTGATTATTCTTTAATAAATACACTGCTTGGCAGTTTAAGTACTGCATTTGCCTGTGTGTCCGTACTGCTTCCTGGCCCGTGACATCACCACACCTGCACACTGCAACCACTCTGCCACACCTTCTTATAACGAACACCCGTTTTTAACGATCCCAACAGCAAGAACCGATTTTTATATTTGCAAATTAGCCCTATTAGAACAATCACGTACAGGATTGACCCGGATACAAAGATCTCAGTACTGACTTACACTAAACTTTCTCCAGTGTCAAGTGTGTTATTCTCTCAGTGAAAACAAAGACCATGGTTGACTAATTCAAAGATAACGCTAATTCAAAGATGACCTATTGCAGTACGAATCATGCATGACAAATGCAATCGTTGCCTGTCAGTCATCTTCACACAAACTGCAACCAGGCAATGGGCGTCAGGAGCAATCTACGCTGGATAGTTTTTTCAAGAGAAAGGGCATGTAATTACTGTATTCAGCATGTAAGTGTACATTCTTTTTCATTTCTTTACTGTTTTCTCTTCAACTCTTGCAATGCGGTTACCCACACATGTGACACGAGTTCCTTGTCACAATACTGTTTAAATGTTCATCAATGTGAAGTAATCTTCATAAACGTACTATATATTGATGTTCAATTCAAATTTGCCATTTTGTCATTATTCTGATACAGAAAAATGCCAAACCCTAATATAGTGAACACCCTGATATAACAAACATTTCTCCAGGTCCCAGGGGGGTTCGTTATAGTGAAGTTAGCTTGTATTTATCTTTGCTGTTGCACATATTAGTGTAAGCACTGTTTGAATTCTGTGTGGTTTTATGTTGTTGACTGAAAAGACGATAGCAGCGGCATGTGGTGATGTCTTTGTTCAAAGATTTCCATTTTATAATTGGCAGCAGTGTGGAGTAGTGGTCAGGGCTCTGGACTCTTGACCAGAGAGTAGTGGGTTTAATCCCCGGTGGGGGACACTGCTGCTGTACCCTTGAGCAAGGTACTTTACCTAGATTGCTCCAGTAAAAACCCAGCTGTATAAATGGGTAATTGTATGTAAAAATAATGTGTAAAAAAATAATGAAATTGTATGTAAAAATAATGTGATATCTTGTAACAATTGTAAGTCGCCCTGGATAAGGACGTCTGCTAAGAAATAAATAATAATAATAAATAATAATTGTACTCCATGCTTTGGCCAATGTGTTTCTGTAAGTTCGTTGGTATTGTGTAAGTATTATAACCTGATAACTGAGTTAAAAATTGTTCAGCTTTGTAGTGGCGGCCCACAGGCCGTTTTGTGGGCCGTCACAGCGGCCCCTGGCTACGTTGAGGTTGCATGACCTTTCAGAGGGGCAGCTTCTGGCTACTTGCTTCAGTTCATTTCATGGTTTCAAGCAGTGGAATAAAACAAAGACCCGTTCTCGTATCAATGCAGTGTCCTGTTTCCTGGTTCAGTCTCTCGCAGAGCAGAGAGCATGGCCCGCTTTATGATGCCTCTCCATGCCCCCTGCTGAGTGCTGTATCTGCTGATTGATCATTTTTGGTCAATGTAAGCCACCTCCACCTTCACAATCAGCTATTGACCGAAAGATACACCTGGACTGCTGGGGCTTTTGATATCACAGTGGTCACGGGTAAGTCTCTGACATTGTTGTGCACGTTAAATTATCGCTCACAATACATGTAGTGTGCACGGTATGGTATGTAAATTATTATTATTATTATTTATTTCTTAGCAGACGCCCTTATCCAGGGCGACTTACAATCGTAAGCAAAAACATTTCAAGCGTTACAATACAAGTAATACAATAAGAGCAAGAAATACAATAAAACAAGTAAAGTACAAGTTTGACAAACCACAATTCAATAATACAGCAGGTAATAGTGATAGTTACATCAGGATATGATTAAATAGTGATAGTTACATCAGGATGTGATTAAATACAAAGTACTACAGGTTAAAAACTTGGCAGATTACAGTATTCTGAAGTACAGGATTAAATGCAGTAAAATAGGGGCTGATAAGAGCAAAATAAAGCACATTTACATGAAGGGTGATAGTGTCCCAGGATACAAACAGAGGAGTTCTACAGGTGCTCTTTGAAGAGGTGAGTCTTAAGGAGGCGCCGGAATGTGGTCAGGGACTGTGCAGTCCTGACATCTGTAGGAAGGTCATTCCACCACTGCGGAGCAAGGGTGGAGAAGGAGCGGGCTTTGGAGGCAGGGGAGCGTAGCGGTGGTAGAGCTAGTCTTCTAGTGCATTAGCCAAATACTGTGCACGTCAATAGGGCAGTCTCTGTTAGTAAATGCGGCAGTACATTTAGATTTATCACGCACGTTAGGCTTGCTACTTTACGTGCACGTTAATTCAAAATTTAGTGCCCTTTCATAAATGAGGCCCATAGTGTATATTTGTCTTTAATATATATACCACTCAACTTTTGTTAAGGATCCTTTTTCGGTCCAAATAAAATCAGTACTGGTCCAATTCAATTCCTGCCTGTGACAATGCTCAGTTATCCACAAGCATGACCAACTCAACGTCATGGTGGGGGACACATTTCAGGTAGTCCGCTACATTCTGCATGTAGAACTTTTTATCTGCCCTGTATTCTTACTTTATATCAAAAAGTAATCTCACCGTGGTAACTTTAGAGATAGACAGAAGGTATCACTTATTAAAGGTTGCTGGGAATCTTTCAGTCAATCAGAGCATCTGTTTTGTTTGCTGAATACATATCCATGACATTTGCACCATTTTAACTAAATCCAGGTTGGTTATGAATAGAAATATAAAATACTTTTCTTTACTTGTACTCTCATACACAGACATCCTCCATCACATAACCGTGACTTCTAGATCACATTGTATACATGGTTTGATGTATTCCTGTAAGTAATACATCTTCCACTATGAAAATCCTATTTTTAATCCTTAATATACTGTTGTTGCAAGTTTTATGCATATGCATGTTATTATAGGACTGCTACATGAAAGATTAACTGAATGGAAAAAAGACTTGACTGATGAACCCTTTTCTTTCCATACCCAAAGTATAGGGCTGCAATTCAGGAGCACATCCATGCCATGCTCAAGATGGCCACAGAATACAGAAAACCTGTACTGTCAAGGGATTTACAATGAGAATGATCTTTGAAATTCCTGCAATGAGTTGCCAACCTTGAGCCTTTTTTAATGATCACAGTGGTGGTCTGGGGGCAGGACTCAGTTTTTCAACCAGAACAAACTCCAGTCAATGCTAAAAAATACAAAATGGACAAACATACACACAAAAATAGAGTAACGTCTGATGCTAAAGCACTTATTTTCCAAACCATACAATATAAATACACATTTCACAACATTTCATCTTCCATGGATCTCAATGTGCTTTTCATAAACTAAACCATAAAGAGCACGCCTTGTGAAAAGAAACATGAATCTGAAGATGAAGTGTGTCAAGAGATTTATTAAAGGACTATCTAAAACTAAAAGCCATTCCACCCATATGTATGAAGTACAGTAAAACTCATCATTAAAATCTGTTAATTATGCAACAGGGTACAGAACCTTTGTTACTTTAGCACTAATCTTGGACAATCTAATGTTACCTTGGGTAAGGTAGTCCAAGATTAGCACTAATCTCAGTCTGCAAAACCAGCTGCAGATGTGTACCAGTTTCCATCCAGGTACCAATTTACATGTATTTTGGGAATACCCCTCAGTGGCAATTTTTTTTGTCACAACTGGCCTCTATTCTCTGTGGTCTGCTTGAGATGACAGTTCCTGCATTTTGTTCACCTGTTCTATTATGTGATTATTCAGCTACCAATCTGTGCTTGGGAGCACTATACACAGGTATTACTGCAGCAAAAAAGATGATTCTCAGGGTTTGCTCCAGATCATTATGCCTTATCGGATCAGTATTTCAGAGATTGGGTTTTTGATCGAACCATGGCAAAGACCAATAGATCTCGACCTGTGAAAATAAATGCCAAGATATCTGCTTCAGTCTGTTTCAGCACAGCGTGTGATTTGTTATTATGTAAGACTATATCATTTATATTTTGGCGAGCATTAGGCTTTTTTGTTTATATATTGTGAGAGTGTAGTGCTGTTGGACGGACGGACTACATCTACCAGAAGTTTGCAGGCTGGGTTAATTGTTTTATTAGTGATGATCCCCTGCACCTGGCTATCATTGTCAAGTACAGCCAGGTGTATTTAAGAAAGCAGCCAGTCTGTTTGGGGCTGCTGAAGAGTGAAGAGCCTGGTTGGGAGATGTGTTCAAATGTAAAAGAAAGAAAAGGTAGTGTTAAATCTGGTGTGGTTTATTTTGTGAAACCTGTGTGATTTATTTTGTTATTTGTCAGGTAAACTGCTTAGCTGTTCTGCGTGTTAGTCAGGGACCTGTGTTGTGTTTAGTTAGTGCTCATTGGAGCTAGGTGTTTATTTTGTTTTTGTTTGTTTATTAAAAATAGCGTGTCGGCATTTAAAAAATATCCATTTCTGTGTCCTGGGTCTGTACTTTTAAAGTGGCAACGAACCAAAAGTAGTAAGGTTGTGTTACAATCTTTTATTATTCACCCTTTTTGATGTTTGTTATTGTATCATATTTATTGTCTGTTTGCTGCTATCTATATATTATTTGTTATCTTTTGTTTGTTGCTATATACATTTAAAACAGTACTCTATTTGTAATTCTGAAGTTAAGTTGTTTGATTTTACAGGCATTGTTGAGTAAGAATTTTTAGAAATAACAAATGGGAAATGTGATGTTACGTGATAGGTTACAACTTAGAGTATGTTGCCATTGTAATATTCTGCTTGGATAATTTAATCCACTCAGAGTTCTCCAAATATTGTATTCTTCAAGGTTGGATTACAGATCTCACATTAAGATTTTTGTACAATTCTATTTTTCTCAAGGGTCCCTGGTTCACGTATGGTTTGTATTAATCTGGATATTAAAAAAGTACTGGTATCATCCTTTCAAAATCAATTTCTTTAAACGGGTAAGCGGAACCGTCTGCAGAATATAGGAAACACACACTTAAAATAGAAGCTCAGATTTTGTGTAAAACTCATTACACTATTCAACTTTTGCTATGGTCAAATAAAAATCAGTACTTGTTCAATTAAATTCCTGTCTGTGACTGGTATCACATAGTTATTCTTTTCACCTTTCAAAATGCAGTGCACATGGTTTGTTAAACTCAGTGTGCAAGCCTTGGATATAAATAATGTGATCCTGCATTTTACAATTTGAAAGCTTATTGGCATACCCACAAAATTGGGTACAGTAAGAGTGCTTGGTTAATAACTGCTTTAGCATTAAGTGTAATGGATAGAGACAACTTCGGTTAAGTAATGAGGACACAAGCAAGGGCATCTGGGCCGATGTCATGTTGCTCAATTACTGAATGCGTTCCAGTGTGTCATCACCCATATGTGAAGTCAATTCCAAACGGAACTCCACGTTATCCAGAGCAGCGCCCCCACTGCTGTTAGAACTGGAATGAGATCCTCCATCTGCTAGAGAGTCCTCATGCGGGTGCAGTAGGGTTAAATTACATTTTAGTACATGTCAATGCCTGCCCACATCAAGCAAGGATCATCACTACTTATCTTGAACAGAAAGCAATCAAGAGGATGGATTGGCCTGCAAGATCTCCTGACTTCAAAATTATTTAGCACGCTTAGGACATGCTACATAAGACTCTGCAGGAGCTGCAGGAGATTTGGACCAGCTTCCACACAAACACGTACTGTACAGAGTATGATAGTGGGATTTACAGGAGTTGCCAAAGTGTCATTGAGTCTCGTGGCTAATCGTGTGCAAACAAACTCTTTAAAAAATGTGTTCATGACTTTGAATGCTTATAAAACTTTTTTTTTTTTTTTTTTTTTTTTACTTTCATGGACTTGCAAATATATTTGCAACAAGATAAATACAAAATACAATCTTTGAATATCAAGACTTTTTGATCCAGGAGTTAACATTAGAATATGCTGAAAATAAGTGGTTGTATCATTATCAGGTAATCATTATCAGGTATAGTACATGTAGATGTTTTACTTGCATTTAACAAAAAATCTGAGTTACAGAACATTTTGTATTAATCTAATCTGACTTGCAATTTCCTGAAATTGCTTTCTTTCCATGTTCACAACATTATCAGTCCACTGTGCATCGTTAGGTCATAAAAACGCTGCGGTAGCAACATCTCCGTTCCAGCCGCTGGTGCTCATACAAAGTTTTACTGTAGTTATAAACCCATTTATTAGATTTTTTTATGATACTAATACATTGCAGTGTGATATTTTATTGTTCCCACTGTGATAAAGACTGAAAAGTACGATATTGTGCAAGAAAATAGAATCATAATAACACAGACTGCCACATTAAACATCTCTTAGGTAAAACTTAAGAGACTCATAAAAATATTAACACAGGAAATTTTAAAGAAAATATTTTGCAAGGCATTTTCTTTCATTTGTTTTATTACTCTCAATAGAAAGTTGCTTCATAATGCTTTTCTAACAGGCAGTGTTGTGTGATACAGTCTTTTCACAGATTCTGACCCGTAGGTGACATGAGGTTAAAAACTATAAAACCACTAGTGCAGGCAAGTTCTGCTCTTCTACATTGTGTTAAAATGCTCGCTTGCAGTGTGCAGGGTCGCTGGTTCTCACTCAGATTCCGCCTAGTTACACTTTATCAAAATAATTTCAAAGTTTGCACGAATAATAAATGTATCCATTGCGGTTTTGCATGTTTGATTCTGATTGGAAAACTGAAACAATAACTATATTACAATTTGAATACACTATCAAATATATGACAGTACAAAACATCTATGTGATGGAATTACTCACAATCCAAAACATTAAATCACTGATTCCATTACTAAAGCAAATTCAGTCTAAACAACTTCAGGTTTTAAACAAGGGTATGTTAAGGACTTGAAAATATGTCAATTTCTACATAACACAAGTGGAAAAAAAATCTGGACTTAAAAAATGAAGTCAAAATCGAAAATTGATTTACCTTGGTTAAACACATAAAACATAAAACCTATATCCCCTCTAGTAACCCCCAATATTATATTTTTTCAGTCTGCCATGTACACCTTGGAGCCATCAGCAATATGCAGCAATACCCTGTTGCTGAAAGCATGTGTCTTCTATATGCTGCAGTAAATTTAAGAAAGTATGAAGGGATGGTCTGGATTAGGTTGTTAACACTGAAATACATTTTTCACATTCCTTTTACTGTACAGTATTTTAAAGCATTTTTTAGTTCAGTGAAAATTAAACTTCCAGGGGAATTCTCCTTTGCTCTCTATGGCTCTGCAGGAACGTTTATGCTGTGTAAAATGTCTCTGTATAGATTTCTATATGTTAGGAATTGTAATGGCAAAATTATTTTCAATTTATATTGAAAACGTTTTGTTAAAAAATATGAAAGGTCTGTTCATTTGACTGTGACAAGAGGGTCAAAATTTACATTCTGCATCGTAAAGGAAGAAACACTATCACACACCCATTTAAGAAAAACATGAGACAGATGGCTAAACAAAATGAGATATCCCTGAAGTTTATTCACCACCAAGAAAACTGCATACTTTAGTAAATTACTGAAACACATTTGCCTCCTTGGTACATATATTATACATTTCAAATAATAAATATGTTATGGCTTGCCAAAGTTTGATATGTACTGTTTTAACAATAAACATCATTAGCTAGCAATTGTGAATTTCAGTTATTGGCCCATTTATTGCTTCATGATGGCTCTAATTTATAGAACAAATATAAATTTTCAAACCTTACAACAATGCAGTGAACTGTATGGGTAACAATACTGGAAAACTGCAATTTTAAGTATAATAAATAAATCAGTTTATTTTATTTATCTTAAAGTGTTACTGAACAAGCTGTATGGGCTTACTGCAAAACACATTACTTTTCTGCCTGTTGTGTTGTATGTATTCTTGCGATATCTTTTCAAACTTAATCACAATTGATATCTTTATTCACATAGATATGGTCATAAATCAGTTATTTTCACTTTACATCAGGTACTTACCATGAAAATGTCTTAATGTGGATTCGTAGCACAAATTGTGGATTTGTTAAATCAATAATATGTCTGCCCCACACTCCCATTCTCGTCAAAGCAAAGCCACACAGCCACTTTCAGTTAGAAGATTCATAGAACTAACCAATTAAAAGATCAAAGGGTGATGTCACAAAAATGGTTTAAACCTTTAAAAAGATATTGCAGGACTGTAAACAAAACAGCTAGCAGCAGCAATATGAAATGCGTTTTGTTGTAAACTCGACAGCCTGTACAGCAACACTTAATACAAAGTTGTACATATACACTAAATTGTCAATTAAATGGGAAGTAATGTCAATATATTGAACAGTGACTATAATGGGAACCTATATGAAAAAGCCAAAGAACACATTTTTTATTTAAAAAAAAAATAATAATAATTCCAGGCTAGGCCTGCAAAGACGATGATAAAATAACTTATTTTGTCATATTATATTTAACTTATTACACTGACATGTGCTTATCACAATTAGTCATGTATTCATTACAATCAAAGAGGTTTTGGAGCACAGTATGTTTTAAAATCGTAATTCACGAAGAAGGAGCCAGGCCTGCTTAAAGGGACTACTAGAATAAAGACAAAGTGCTTGTGACTTAGTAATAGTATAGGGGTTTCCCCATGACTGCTTGGAGAACCGCCCTCGTGCAGGTGAGGCCGAACCAATCGACCTCCAAGACCGGGAAGCGACGGACTTCCCCCCCAAGGGGAAACTAAGGAAGGATAGGAGGACAAACCAAGGTCTCCCTGGCTCATCTAATAGAGAGGTGTCAGACTCGGCTGATTCTCCGAGGCCGCATGGAGAGCCTCGCGATCTACGCAGGGACAACAAAAGTGCTGGAAAAGAGAATAATAAATAAACACATAGAGGGCCAGGGGTCTCCCACCCCCAGCTATAAGAGCCACCTTCGATAAGTTGAGTCAAATGACTAGCTCGAAAGTCGGGAGAAAGCTTTGCTCTCCGAAGGGGGAGACTGGCACGGGTGCAAATTAATAGATTAGCATGAAAATGGAAAATGAAATATAGTTATTTGGCCGGGGGTCTCCTCTGGCCAGCGGGGAACCTTCCTCTCAGAGGACGAGGTGATGTAGTCGGCCTCTAAGGTCGGGAAGTGAGCTTCACTTGGCCCCTGAGGGGACCTTTGCAGAGGTGATGCAGCAAAGTGGAGGAGGAAGGAAGGAGGAAACTGAAAAGCAAGACGAGAATTAGAAAGCTGGCTATGGTTTAAATAGGGTGACTGACAGGTAATTAAATGTTGATTGACAGATGTTTTAGTGGGATAACACAGGGGAGGAGTCCCGGCACCAGCCCCCCAAAATACACTAGGGTTCTACTAAAACATTAGGCCCTACTTAGAAAAAAATGTGATTGTGGTTTGTTTAGATTTTTCTTTTTTAAAGTCTATTTTATAAATTAAATATACTTTGATATTAACAAATCCCTTAATAAATTCACACAATAAATAAAAGCCTGAATAATACAGGTATGTTTAAATGAAATAATTAATTAAAGAAGAGGAAACTGTTTCCATTGAAGAAAAATATAAAGTGAAGCATAAATTAAATGTCATCCGTCTTCATAAGACCTAAATTTATTTTAGATGGTTCCCTAGTGTGGTCATTACAAGAAGGTTTGACTGTATATCAAATTACATTTATTTTACAACATAGTTGGAATATCAAATATTGATGTTTTTGATATCACCTATATAGTTTTAATACAAAATGACCTTTTCAAGTTAGTTGATCAGCACATGGCTTGAGTAATGGTAGAACATCAAATACAAATAAAACAATTATTTTTTTATTTTTATTGTATTTATGTAGACTTCAAAAGGCATTAAGGTTTATATAGATATCCCGTTATGTAATGTTTGTAAATGTTGTGGTCAACAAGAGGCACATCTACTATCGACAAGGTGCCAACATTCTGGCAACAAAACAATAATCATTTGTTTCATATATCACATGAATAAAACTTACCATGTCGAAGTGAAGAAAGGCCGCTACTGTAATACTGATATGAAGAGGAGGAGGAAAAAATTACAGCACCTCACTGCTCATTCTTGCACACTGAACTGGGCCGGTTGTACTAACTAACAAAAATGGGATAGGATCCAGGATTACTGGACTCCGATCATGAGAAGGTGATTTACTACGCGGACTGGGATCAGGCTCCACTGATGCGTAATCTTGATCCGAACCTGGAGCTGCACATGCCTTAGGGAAACTGACCAATGAGAAGAAAACATATGTGGTGCGTAGTTTAAAGGCACCGGCTGTCAAATTTGTATACAGGCTTTATTTGGGTGGTACTTGATTATTATTATTATTATTATTTATTTCTTAGCAGACACCCTTATCCAGGGCGACTTACAATTGTTACAAGATATCACTTTTTTTTTTTTTACATTATTTCACATTATACAGATTCACATTATTTTACATACATTATACAGATATCACATTATTTTACATACAATTACCCATTTATACAGCTGGGTTTTTACTGGAGCAATCTAGGTAAAGTACCTTGCTCAAGGATACAACAGCAGTGTCCCCCACTGGGGATTGAACCCACAACCCTCTGGTCAGGAGTCCAGAACCCTAACCACTACTCCACACTGCTGCCCTTGATTGAAAAATACCTTTGTAATTAAGATTAAAAAAATATATATTTATAATTAACACAGTCCTGTTGATTTGTATTTGTGCTAATATTATTATTATTATTATTATTATTATTATTATTATTATTATTATTATTTTGTTTAATAAATATTTATCAAGTATACACAACTATATGCCAAATCTCGTTTAAAGTCCGGTTCTGTTTAAGCTCTACTGCTTGAAAACTGAACATTGTTTTCCCTTGTCACACCTATTTTTTCACTCTCCAATTTTAAATGTCAGTTATCCAGGAGCAGGCTGGTGGCAAGGTTATTAGCTCATTAGATGGAGATAGACAGCTAAAACATGCCTCAAGGAATCTTGGAAACCTTCATGTATCTTTACCTGCTAACATTACAATTTCCACTTATTGCTTGCTGCATAGTGTGTGCTGCTAGCAGTTTACAGATGTATTTTCCAGCTTCTCTCTTTACATCCCACCAGCTTCTGAACTTGAACTTAAATTGTACATTAATATTATTGTCTTGAAATGACAGACGACTCTGTGGTTTAGATGGACAAAGTGTCAGATTACAAACTGAGGTCAAAACATTTTAAATTTCGTTTTTTTGTTTTTTTTACCACATAAGACACTTTGAAACAATAGTAAGTGCTTGCGGGTGGGCAAATTACCCTTTTTTGTGTGATTTATGGTGGGAAGATTAATAAATGAAGTCGTTTTTCTCTAGGGTTTTATATAACACCATTTAATGTTATATTCTTGGTATTTTCATCATGAGGGCAAGTCTACAGACCTTCCATTTTCTGTGGCGAAATGGCACGAAATCTGAGAAATAAAAAAAAAAATTGTCCATAACAGCTGCTTCTATCTACTGAAATATTACTATCATTTAGCTGTTGAAAATATATGTTTAGAAGCTACACTTTAATAATCACAAATATTTTTCAAACTGCATGTAAAAAGTATATACAGTTCATATTTTGTTTTTCTGCTCGGCGAAAATATTTCCTCAAGGATAATACAGTATATTGACTCCCTTTCAACATCACCATTGTAAACAAAATAAAAATGCATTTGAAAGACAGAATATATACAAAATTGAGTGTTAAATATTAGGTGTGGACAGCTTCAAATAATCATTTAATATGTACTAATGGAAATCACAGAGAACATTGTATGTAAGGATCGTTTCAGCAGCATCGAGTCACAATATAAATAGTAAAGAAGAGGGTTGCACCTTTGAATAGCAAGTAGGAGTTTCTGTATGTGTTTACAGCACAAGTTTTTGGATAAGCATGAAAATCAGGTGTACTAGTGGTGAGCTAACCTGACTGCAAAGCTGCACCAGTGCACCGCTATTAATGATCGGGTCCGTTATATAATTCTGTTGGTCCCATATGAAAAATATTCTCTGAAATATACAGCACATGAATTTGATTCTATCTTATAGTAAATATTCCTAATGTATGCCATGTTTTTTTCCACATGTCTATTGTATAATATATTTTTTAGAATATACTGAAATCCACATTTAATGGCTGACAATTGTTCAGTGTACTATTACACATTACAACAGTTCTAAAGTCATTGATGCCATTTAATTTTGAATGTTTAGAAAAAACACTAAAAGTATGGGAAATTTAGTTTGCCAGTTTATTTATAATATAACTAAAAAAAATGTGAATTGTACTGAGGCAAAGATTGCATTGTTATTTTGTTAATATTGCATATTAAGGGCCTGTTTTATCAATGTGTGACAGTAGACAGTTTTTGTGGCAATTACTTGCAATGCCCACTTCGTGAACTTACCATATATGAGCTATTTTGTCATGCTTGTTAATTCTATGACTAACGGCATTGTCCAGCATTGATAAATTGGTTCCCTTTGGCTTTTCTTACCCATTCCTGCAATTATAATGCTAACACTTCAATCACCCTGTCATGCCACCACTCTCCAACAAGTCTATACAAGTACACCACAAACGTTCATACACAATTCAAACTGCCACAAGGTCACACACTGTACAGTATCATACCAGGTGTTGGAAAACATGAAACAAGTATTGAATAGCAGTTTGCTACGCATGAGGAATGACGGCTGTATTCATGTTATTTTTCTGAAAAGTGATTTAACATTGGATAGAAAAAACTGTTAGTTCCAAAAATGCAAGCACTGCTGTGATAGATGAAGGCTGCAATATGGTAGAGAAGTTAAGATTATTTTGTGTCAAAGCAAATGGCTGGCCAGCAGCACACGGCTGTACAAACAAGTCCTTTGATCTCCAGCCCTGACATGAAAGAAGTTTGCTCTTCGGGGAATCCACTGGGTTATAAAACTAGTTAACAGGTTTTTGCTTAGAAAATACAGCTGGTTTAGGACGGGGTCATAAAGCTAGTTTTCAAGGGGGACCGAAGAGCCAAAAAGAGATAATGAAACTGGGATCAAAGTGTCTTAGGCAAATCGGAGAGATAGGAACAAGGAAGATGACAAAAACCAGATGTATGGACCTTTGTGACACCAGGGTCTGAAGAAAGCACTGAGTTCAGAGATCTTCACACTAGATCACACACACACACACACACACACACACATAATGATAATGAGTTGTACCTTTTCTATTGGTTAAGTGTCAGAGAAAGAGGAGGGGAGAGACACCTATGCAGAAGGGTATTTAATGTCATGCAACAATTGTAAGAAGAGTATTCTGTGTCCTGTACCTGGGACCAGACTCCCTGCATATTTCAATAAACCTAACAACTGACTGAAGAAAAGGACTCTGTGCAGTTTCTTGAATCTACTTACTCACCATCCTCTTTTTTACATCACCAGGGTTGGGGTCAATTCCTGTTTTGTTATACTACCCCCCTCCGGACAAGGCTGGGAGTGAGGTAGTGGTGGTGGTGGTGGGTGGTTGGGGAGGAGGTAGTAGTTCAAGTGGTTTGCGAAGTAGATTTGTATACCCTATAGGTTGATGGAAACAGTAACTGGCTTGTAGATTTGACCAATGAATGAATGCGATGTACTAGGAATATGACCCCTTTGTGTTTTAGCGCTTGTAGTTCAGCAACTTTGAATCAGAAATGAAAAACACAATATATCCACAGAAAGGCCTTACGTAGCTGTTTCCAATTATATCATGTACTTTGTTGTGGATTTATAATAAATATATATATTTTTTAAAACTGAAAATTTCAGTTGCGAAATGTTATGAAGATTTCAAATAAAAAAATCTGATTTCAACTAGCTTCTACCGTTGAGGAGCTACAAGATTTTGTCTGAGTCATGGTCTGTATGACAAAACGGCCCTATTTACAGGCACTGTCAACTATTTTATGGAAGTAGTCCAGACTAAGCAAAATATTACAAAGTACATTGCCAAATCATAAATAAAACCTTTTAAACCATGAAATATATTAATAAATACAAGTAAAAAATGTAGTTTATTAAATTATTCAATACTTTTGCATTATCATAAAAATCATATTTATATTCAAACGTTATAGAATTAAATATATCCATGAATAGCAATTTTTAAAGTCTATAGAAAAACTTACTATACAACAACAACAAAAAGTTTATAGAAAATTGAATAGTGTAAATGGCAACAAAGCAGTAAACTATATTGGGTTACTGCAATAAATGTGGCCACCACTGTAAAGCAAACAAATAAATACATTTCATTTTTGGCATTTAAACATAATGTACTGTACATTTCCTGACTTTCCTGAATTTTGCATTATGAAGAGAAAATCATATTTATATACAAAAGCTATAGAACCATGAACAGTACATCAACAATAAAAATGTCTATAGAAAAACAAACTATATGGTGATCATAAAGCAATAATTGTAAAGATAATGGGGTAATACAATAAATGTGGCCACCACTGTAAGCAAACAAACAAACAAACAAACAAATAAATAAATAAATAAATAAATAAATAAATAAATAAAAGTGATGTAGTGTGGTGTATGTGCTGTCATGTACAAGTCTCCTCTCGAACTCGTCCTCTTCCACTTCAAAATACGCGCTAGTAGACATGTTTCCTGTGTATGCGTTTTTTAAGTGTATCATCAAAACTGGCATGTAGGGATACATTTTTGTTTGTTCTTATTGCCTAGGCTTATTCAATTACAAGGCTCAGAAAGACTGATTTGATTGCTCCATGGCTTATTAGGGGTGTGAGACATCCTGGAATAAGTATTTAAAACCTGAAATTAGAGCAGTCCGGCGCGTAGAGGTTAAGGTCTATATGAACTACAGCAGGATGCTTCGATAGGTAGCAGAAAATGTATACAATTAGTATGATAGCAATTAGCATTAAATGCTTTAAAATGTACAGAATACATGACCTGAGATTGAAGTTTAAGGTCTTCGCTGCGGGGGTCCGATGCTGGATCAAGGAACTGGTTTTGGTGGTGATTTAGTCATGCTGGAGAACCCACAGTAGCAGAGATGAATGTCTTTTCTAGAAAGACATCCTTGAATGGGGAGAAGCATCCTGAAGGTTGGAGCAGATCCTGAATGTCCCGCAGCGACATTTATATCTGAGGTAGCGAGTTAAAGGAAACATTAATTGCGAGTAGCGAAGGTGATAGGTCACAATTATTTCTTAGCAGACGGCCTTATCCAGGGCGACTTACAATCGTAAGCAAAAACATTTCAAGCGTTACAATACAAGTAATACAATAAGAGCAAGAAATACAATAACTTTAGTTCAAGTAAAGTACAAGTTTGACAAACCACAATTCAATAATACAGCAGGTAATAGTGATAGTTACACCAGTTAATTATTATCACAGTAGAGAGATTATCCTGGATCCAACACAAGCTTCCAGGGGAATGAAATTAAGGGCTGCTTCTACATCTGTGTGTAAAACATCCTGAATAGATTTTCTATTGGAGCCGTTGAGATGGTTCATTGATCTGGAGGATTGGTGAGTGAGTGATAGAACGTCCAGTTTAAATCGGGGTTTAGAAGCAATAAATTAGAGAAAGCAAGCATAATATATTCTAAGGGGGCAGGCAGCTTTTATAAAAACATGTAGAAATGTCTATTTGTAACTTAAACTGATGTACCACAAGTACAAGATCCTGCTCGGAACATTTTGAACCAAGTCTCGTAATATTTTTTCATAATTCCCTTCTGGTAAGTTCATACAAGCTTGTAGCTTATCTGGAATCAATAGGAGAAAATGAAGCCAAGATGTTGTGAATACTGTAGATCTTGGAATTTCGACACAAGTAGTATTTTTGCTGTAGTATACAGTGGTAAAACGAGATATGACTGACCTACCTAACGAAATAATGTGAGTGACGAAATTGAATGCCCCGCGGCAATAGTTACTGTTTGAATTGTTCTTAAAGAATAGGTTGTGTGACATTTAGAGAAAGCAGGCTTATGGAATGGAAATAAGCATCAATGTATGATGAAACTGGCCACCCTGGCAGCATACATGTCTTTCCCTGCACAGCAGAGAGCTTCTAGTTTTTATTTTATTTGTATTTTTATATAACTGAACATTATCTTTTAAATTAAAATTCAGACACACTATAAATCAAACATCAGTTATAAAAAAAACATCTTGCCATCTGAATTTCTGTAGAGTGGAAATGTTTATATTGTTTTGAGCATTTCTGTACTTAAACAGTAAGCATATACACAATAACCTATCATCAAGCAGGATTCTATTTGCAGATTTCACATTTGTGAATTTTTCATGAACAACAAGAACTCAATTCTGATAATCACACACCCCCTTCCTGTGATCCTGTTGTGCGTGACTGGTCTCGCATTCGGCTACACCCATGGCATTGACGCGTACCTGACGGCGCATTGGAAATGCGCCACTGGGCTGTGTCTAAGAGTTAAGCTGAAACAAATCTGGAAGGCTGCACGAGCGAGGTGTCACAGTCCTGATCTTGATGTCATGCATTTCAAGTAGAAGTAACACTTTGACTAAATTCACCTTTCTAACTGAATTTTGAGCATGAAGTTAATGGAAAAGGAACGCTCAGCAGAGTGACTGTTATGAAGGATTTGCTGCAAATGAAACATTGCAGTGTTTGCAAGATGGATGTGGTTTTCGACGATTCCTGTCAGGTTATTTTCCTGCTGAATCCTGGAACTGGGTCTGCGATTGGAAAAGTCAGATCCGTAGGTAAGGCACCACATCGATATGACCGGCGGGGATATGTAACGAAACAAACGACGAACCATAATTCGAACACACGGCAGGATTTTAGATTTGACCAATGAATGAATGCGATGTACTAGGAGCTTGTATTAGTGATACTATTGACTTCCTGCCTGAAAACCTTGCAAGCTTTATATGCATTTGAAGCCAATTTAATTGACTAAAGGCCGCTACACATCAGACGCGATGCAACAAAATTAATAGAACCTATACTTTTGATAAGTATCTTTCACACCACAGGCAGACAGACAGACGATGCAGATTGAATCCTATTCTTTGCGATTATTCTTGCGACAACTAGGGAACTGACCAATCAGAGAACAGCTTCAATGCACGTGGTCCAGTAGGGTGAAGAAGTATCCAAAATGACAGAGGAAAACAAAATACTTGCCGTGGAAAATACCCAGTTTTATGACAAAAATCATTGCAATTATAAATTGCAATTTAAAGTGCCGTTTTGCTTCGCGGGATGCGAGCTGTATACTATTTTTCACCTAAGAAACTCTTTCCAAGCTGTAAGGCTAAAATGTTATGACATTTATTATTAAATACAGCTAAGAAAAGGTAATGCCCGCCTCGTGACTCAATTTGTTTTTATAATGAAGGTAATGTATCACAAAAGGCTGGAGGTGAAAGAAAGAAATCCAGGAAAAACTAATATGTTGGGAAAAGACAATATAAATAATGCAGTTGCTGCAAAAATCTAAGTAACATTCAGTTTATAAATTAACATCTCTGCAGATTATTACAGTGTGCTTATATTTACCGGAATGTAGAACACCTCAGATAAAAAAAAAAAAATATATATATATATATATATATATATATATATATATATATATATATATATATAGAGAGAGAGAGAGAGAGAGAGAGAGAGAGAGAGAGAGAGAGAGAGAGAGAGAGAGAGAGAGAGAGAATCGTACTTCCATATAGGAATATTGACTTTTTCCCTGTATTATGGCAATGCTGCTCTTTCTTACAATAGCAAACAGCATGGTCCTTATTTCAGTCCTCAGGAAACTGTCAAATGTTGTGAACCCTGTATAATTTATTAATATAAATTCATTTTTTTGTTTACTGTAGTGAAACATACTACATTTGTCACTTTAAATATTTTCTTAACCTTTATGCCTTCAGAATTTGTAGTTTTGCTTGGGAGTTTTTTTCTGGATAAATTATTAAAGACTGTAACAGTTTAGATGCAAAACATTTGAACTTTTCAATAACATTACATTTTTAAAAACAGTGGGGGTCCTGGAAACAAGGAGGAACTGCAGTTAGAAGCAATTCAATCCAATGTGTCAAGGAAAAAATGAGAAAGCTAGACAGGCAGGGATATCCAGCCTTTAGGAAGGACACAGGGGCAGTTGCTGTCTTCCATTATAGAAACAAAATCATCCTCACACAATTTAATTAAATATTAGATTGCAAATTATTCTATAATTGTTACGAACAGAAGTTTACCTTTTAACTTATCACATTTTCTGGGTCAACATCCACCTAATTTAAGATAATTACATAGGTAACATTATGGTTTGTATTACACTGTGTAACAATTTTTTTTTTTTTTTTTGGTTCCTGGTTAGTAAGTGTTATTTCCTAATTGCTTATGCCTCAAAAGTATAGAAAATGGCTATTATTCCCCACAAACTTTGCTTTTGTGACCAGGACAGTGATATTTTGAAATTTACCTATTTTCCAGAACATTCCAGATAGATTCAGTGCTGAGTAAACTTGGAGTAACTTCTAGAACTTTCCAGTAATATAAATAGTAGTATAAATACAGGGGCCTTTAGCCCACCAGTTCAGTTTAGTTCCAGCTGCGTAAGTGGATACATATCTGCATTTTTCTGAGATGGCATCAAGGTCATAGGAGACTTCAAAATGGTGGCATTCCTGATGGGTCTCCAAGGCGGTTTTACCAAGTTTCCCTGCTATCTTTGCCTTTGGGACAGCAGGGACACCAAGGCGCACTACTACAGGCGGGACTGGCCACGGACCGAGTTCTCTGTGGGGAGGAACAACGTCAAGTGGGAGCCACTGGTGGACCCCCGGAAGGTGTTGATGCCACCACTGCACATCAAATTGGGCTTTATGAAACAATTTGTCAGAGCTCTAGATAAGGAGTCGGCAGCCTTCAAGTACCTTCAAGACTTCTTCTCTAAGCTGTCTGAGGAAAAGGTCAAAGCCGGTGTCTTCGTCGGACCACAGATAAAGAAGATCCTGGAGTGCAATGAATTCCCCAAGAAGCTCACTAGTAAGGAGAAAGCGGCTTGGAACAGCTTTGTCGCAGTGGTTCGGGGCTTCCTGGGCAATCACAAGGCCGAAAACTATGTGGAGCTGGTTGAGACTCTGGTGAAGAACTACGGCACAATGGGCTGTAGGATGTCCCTCAAAGTCCATATCCTTAATGCTCATCTTGATAAATTCAAGGAGAACATGGGAGCGTACTCGGAGGAGCAAGGCAAGTGCTTCCACCAGGATATACTGGACTTTGAACGCCGCTACCAAGGACAGTATAGCGAGAACATGATGGGAGACTACATTTGGGGGCTGATTTGTGAAAGTGATTTACAGTATAATCGTAAATCTCGAAAAACTACTCACTTCTAAATCTTTTGTAGTCATTTTTGTATTACTTTAGTATAAATACATGTTAATTTGGATTCATATGTTGTTTTTTTCTGACTATGTGAACAAAAAGACACAAATTCGCCCGTTTTCTCATTGGAAATAGGTAAATCTCAAAATATCACTGTCCTGGTCACAAAAGCAAAGTTTGTGGGGAATAATAGCCATTTTCTATACTTTTGAGGCATAAGCAATTAGGAAATAACACTTACTACCCAGGAACAAAAATTGTGTTACATAGTGTATTATTACAGTCCTGATTCATAAATGTATCTTGTGGTTGATTTCAGACCAGTCTAAATGTATTTTTGTTCAACCCAGTTTACTTTCAAAAAAGTTATGAACATAGTTGTTGAGTAAAAGTTAAGTACATTTTGTCCCTTGCTCTCTTGACGCATCCACTGATAAAGCTGTTACCTAATTAATTACTATTAATTATAAACAGGGTCTTTTCAACTTATACTGGCACATTTTTATACACATGTTTCATGTGTTATTTTTTTATTTGTTCAATAACTGTATACATTTAATCCCATAATACTACCATCAATGAAACTATATCAAGAAAGGTTTAGAAAGCCACAATAGGTACACATATCAGTAAAAAAAAAAAAGAAAGAAATCTGAAAATGTAGTTTGTTCTTCATTTTCCAGAATAGATATTCACTGGCTGGCACAACACTTAAACACTGCTCTTACAACTAAATGTATATTCTTTTGCAACAAGTATTAGGCCCCCATCTGTGCCTCTCACTCAAATTCTATGCAGCATAGGCTCAATGTGGGCCTAGGGGCCCTAATTCCTGCTGCACATGAAGTGATCTTATACTGTGGCAGTCAAAGTAAATCTAACATCTGGAGAAATTCTGTAGAAATCAGTGGTTGCAACTGCCAACTGGCATGATGTCACAGCCAATCCACCATCTTAGTAAAGGAAGGACAGGTACATGAATAAATCTTAGGGAACAAAATGTTTCCAGACAGAAGAAAAAAAAAAAAAAACTTTATAAAATCCTCTAAAATGAATTTGGCAGAATATGGGGAAAAGGAGACAAATTGTAGTCCGAGAAGGGTTGCAGGGCTACAATTCCCAGAATGCCCTGGGACTGCAGAGGAAATGGGACGCACCTGAGGCCAAACAGGCCTGCATAAAGGCAGGAGAAACCCTGTTGTTGAGGCTGATGGAGTAGCAGCCATAGGCAGACTAGCTGACGAAGGACAAGCAAGATGCAGAAGAGATTTAAAACAACGAGGTACCGTGTTAGTGTGATACGTGTTTCTTCTGTTTTACTGGTAAACGGCTTAGCCGTCCAGTTGTAGTTAGTGACAGAGGAAAAGTTTTAGTTAGCACTCCAAAGCAGAGTTAGGTTTTGTTTTGTTTATTTGTTTTGTTATTATTGTAAATAATAAAGAGTGCACGTAAGTACTTAACACTAGAACTACCGGAGTGGTCTTTTTGACAGATGGAGGTTTTTAAATGCATTTTTCTGCGCTTTTGACACTTTTTTAAATACTTTTTTCAGACAAGTTATTTATTTATCAACAACTGTAAACAATACTTATTGTCTAGTGAAAACGAATAGACAAACACAACGTAGGACTGCACAGCAAGTCTTGCAGTACTTTCAGGAGTTATTGGAAGACGAATCTGGACACGAAAATGCGCCAGACCAAGAAATAGTGATGAAACTTACTGTGATCACTGAGGTTAGTGATAGTGACAGTGAAAGTGATAACGAAGATGTAGACATTTTGGGACAGAGACAAACACAGCCACAGCTCAAGTTAGGTTTTTGTTACCAACTGGGAGGCAGCAATTACCTACCTTAGATAGAGGTCAGTCGACGGCCCGTGTATCAACTTGTGGACGCAAAGCACTCTAAGTCTAACAGACTACAAGTGCAAACCACGAAAAAATGTCATTTTGCTGAGCACGCTTTATCCTTCCATTACTATCGAGAATGATGCAAAGAAAATCCCAGAGACTGTACAGTTTTTTAATTCCACGAAGTTTGGAGTTGATGTAGTAGACCAGACACATGACAGCTGTGCCATGTGCAATAAGGCAGTGTGTGACAAGTGCACTGCACATGTCTGTGTTAATGGCACAAACTAGACTCCATGAGGTACTTTTTATTTATTTATTTTTTTAACATTACACATTTTGAACAGCTATACATTTCTATCTTTAACAGTTGTACGTTTTCATCTTTTGAAAAATGCACATTTTAACAGTTTTACCTTTCCATCTTTTGAACAGTTGAACAATCCACATTTTGAAGAGTTGTAAGTTCCATCCTTTGAGCTTTTGAACACTTTTTAAAGTAGTCCTGTTGTGCATGATTATATTACAAAACAAAAATAAAGTTACAGGTTAATAGTGTAGCAAACCAGCTATTGCAAGACTGGAGACGGAAATGACCGTTGAATAGCCAACAGATTTGAACTCTGGCACAAAATAAGACAGGAAAATAAGAAGCTTTAGAAGAGCCAATCAAATCGCGTGAAAGTCACCAAAAGGCTTCTACATTCACAGCACTTTAAAATTCAGAGTACAGCAACTGTAATACAAAAAGACACAATAAACAGAAAGGTAAATGAAAACGCAATCTTATTTTGTGTTTGTAAGAGATAGTGACCCATATTCATAAAACACTGTCTCCTTTATCATGCCAGTAATTGTTTAACATGACAGTATTTCATCGGGTAATGCATAAACACAATTTACTGTCAAAAAACATCACTCATCACGACGTTAGATTAACGTGCACTTCGAGACCAGTTTTCTCATTAGCATATTATTCGTCTGATTCATAAATCTGTATTGTGCCATTAATTGACCCTTATTATATTTTAGCATCAAAAGAAACCTATCATTATATTTGGATAAAATTCACTAGATGTGATCGAAAAATGACAAACTGTTTTAGAGCAGGTGCAGTGACTTTTTATTGTGCCGATTAACAATTGACATCACGAAGATGCTGCAAAATGATCTGTCGATCTTGGGTAGGTGGTGTGACTCTTGGTCTCCCAGTTCGTGGCCTGTCATTGACAGAGTGTGTCTGGTTATACCATGTTGCCAGGTTTGAAATTGCTGTCTTGTGAGCAGCCAAGACGGCGAGCCTCATCACGCTGCCCTAGTCCAGCCTCCAACATGCCGATTGCACGAAGGCGCTGCTCTCTTCACAGACGTGGCATATTGTTTTTTTTCTGTGATTTTCTTTATTGCTTTTATTCAAGCTTGCAATTCAACAGCTGAAATCACTCCATATCCAATCCAATCAACTCTCTCACTAATTAGGTGAGTAAGTACATATGCTTCAGTCATAGTCACTCAAGCATCTCATGGTCAAGGATGAATGAAGGAGCGATTTAAAAAGAAACCAAAAACATTTTGTCAATGTCCATCATTTATATACCTTATCTTTCGAAAATAAATGTGTTATAATAGTGATAAGTTTCTTTTGATGCTAGGTATATTTTGTTTTGTAACGCATACATTAAATTGCATTGTTAACTCGTCGAATTACATACCGCTTTGTAGTTTTCCATATACTTAAGAAAAACTTATAAATTGAAAAATTTGACATTATTATTATTATTTATTTATTTATTTATTTCTTAGCAGACGCCCTTATCCAGGGCGACTTACAATCGTAAGCAAATACATTTCAAGTGTTACAATAGAAGTAATACAATAAGAGCAAGAAATACAATAACTTTTGTTCAAGCAAAGTACAAGTGTGACAAACCACAATTCAATAATACAGCAGATAATAGTGATAGTTACATCAGGATATGATTAAATAGTGATAGTTACATCAGGATGTGATTAAATACAAAGTACTACAGGTTAAACACTTGGCAGATTACAGTATTCTGAAGTACAGGATTAAATGCAGTAAAATAGGGGGCAGATAAGGGCAAAATAAAGCACATTTAAATGAAGGGTGATAGTGTCCCAGGATAAAAACAGAGGAGTTCTACAGGTGCTGTTTGAAGAGGTGAGTCTTAAGGAGACGCCGGAATGTGGTCAGGGACTGGGCAGTCCTGACATCTGTAGGAAAGTCATTCCACCACTGCGGAGCAAGGGTGGAGAAGGAGCGGGCTCTGGAGGCAGGGGAGCGTAGCGGAGGTAGAGCTAGTCTTTTAGTGCAGGCGGAGCGGAGAGGTCGAGTGGGGGTGTAGGGAGAGATGAGGGTCTGGAGGTAGCTGGGTGCAGTCTGGTCAAGGCATCTGTAGGCTAGTACAAGAGGCTTGAACTGGATGCGAGCGGTGATCGGGAGCCAGTGGAGCGAGCGGAGTGGTGGAGTAGCGTGGGAGAAGCGAGGCAGAGAGAACACCAGGCGGGCAGCAGAGTTCTGGATGAGCTGGAGCGGACGGGTGGCGGACGCAGGGAGGCCAGCCAGGAGGGAGTTGCAGTAGTCTAGGCGGGAGAGTACCAGGACTTGGACATTAAATACTGCTAAAATTGTTTGGTTGGAGTTAGGAGAAGGAACAGATAGAGTTTGGAGAGTTTGGAGGAGATAGACAGCAGTGAGAGAAAACGACTGCTACCTTTGTTTGGTTAAGGTATTCGTTCTGTTTATTTCCGGTATTCTAGCTTTCTTGTGTCTGGCCCTTGTGCCCTTTTATTTGTGTTTTGAAAAGTTTATTTTGTTTAATAAAAAAAACTGCGCCGCCACGCAGTGTTTTGCCCCGCATTCTGCCTTTGGTGTTCTGTTTTCCTGGAACCTGACGTCACACACATCACCACATCAGCCATCCTGCCACAATCTCATATAGATTTTTTTTTTATTTATTATTGTCTCAATGCTAAAATTCTAGTTAATGCAAAACTTTTGGCCATAGCTGTATATTGAAAAATACATATTCGTGTCAAACGGGATTGTTAGTTAGTTGAAGTTGTATTTAGTAACTACAAATAAATTGCAAGGTATATGTAGCATTTTCAAATCCAATTTTGCTATCAAACCAAGTAGTATTGTGTGACGGGCAGGGTTTTTCAATCTAGCTGTATTTATTTATTTTAGTTTTAAAGAAACTTTTTGTACAGTAAGGTGTACCGTATAAGAAACATATTTGAGATGTTATTGTATGTATTGCATTTGAATGAATTGTGCAGGTATTTGCAATTTGCAATTGTTCTGCCATTTAACAATTAATTGTATTTTAATGTAACTATGTGGTGCTGTCTTTCTGTGCCATTTGACATCAAACGAAAGTTTTAAACGTAATATTATGAGAAAAATAACCTGAGCTTGCTGATGCTCTAGTGCCTTCTATACTTTCTTGTGCTCAGCAAAGAAAATGTGTGCTAACATTAGACAATCCTTTTCTGTCAACCAAAATTAAATTATTAACCATGACAACACATTATATTTCTGGTAGTTACAGTTATTTTTCAGGAAGGCATGTGCATAAGCTATGTAAAAAAAACAAAAAACTATATATTTTGTATTATTAAAAAGCATATACTGCACTTACCCTGACCCCTCACTTGCTTCCAGCACCTGTGTGTGTAATTATTAAAACTGACATCTCGATATTTCGGACAACCTGCCTGTGACGGTGTAAACAGACAGTGTATGCCATTGACATCTTAAGTAGGGACACGGCTCATTTGTATACCTCTGACAACTGGTTAGATAAAATCCCTCGGTAGCAATCCGTGACTGTAAATCACATATAAACCCATTACTGGCGGGTAAAATAACCAGGCAGTAGTTTTATAAACCGCGTGTTAAATACTGCCCAGTAATTTTTTATTTTTTTTTAATGGCTGGAAATTACAGCCATCTTATATGAATATGGCCCAGTAAATGGGGTTTAGCTTTTGCCAGGGATAACATATCTGTAATTTGAAGTAGCCTTCAACTAAAAAGGAAACAAACCCCAATAGATTTGTTATTTAATACATAATTTTAAAATGTGTTAAAATAAATGCATAGATATTGATTTTAATACTAAGGTGTTAGTGCATTTTATGTACTGTATTTTAACATCTTAATATGTTATTTTAACACCCTTTTTAATGTCTGTTAAGAAGTTATTTACTGTTACGCTATTGCACCTGTTACTGAAAAAAGGCATTTTGTCAATACATAAACCCAAATGTAATCAGATTGACAAGTGTATCAACATCTGTGGATGCACATACTAATGAAATCTGACAGATAATGTTTTTAATTGGTTGTACAGTTGAAAAGAGTTAAAGGGGGTCAATACTTACTATACATGTGTAATGTAAACTAAAATAAGATGGGTTTTCTATGTGCAGATTAATACTGTAATGAACCTGCTCGTTCACGGCTACTGGATTAAATATGCAATAGCGTGCCGCTGCCACCACCTTTGTTTAACCGGAGGATCCGGTAGTTAGGTATATTTATAGAATAAGGGAGAGTGTATGAAGTCATGCCACAAAGACACCAGGAACAGCAACTCGGGGCAAACAATTTATTGGTATAGTTAATTAAAACAGGGCACTTAGCGATACCTTAGACCATACCAATAAATTAGACCAATTGAGTTAGATTAATTATTCTCTGCAGAATAGGAAACGCAAGGGGGCAGACACACCCACTGCAAATCCCGTGGAGTAAGACAATAACTCAAAAACAATAATTCATTAGTGAACATAAATCACACTACAATCAAAAATAGTGATAAAATACAATACATTGACTACAACAAAGTAGTTCAAAGAAAACTATAAACAGATAAATCAAACCATTAATAGTAACCCAAAATAGACAATAACCATATAACACAACAAACTCAAATACACAAAATAAACCTCCACCAAGGATTGGAGTGAGCGTGTCTGTCCCCTGCAGATCCACACAGTGTTTAAATACAGTGTAATAGTTTGGAATTTAAGTGTGGTTAAGATCAATAAAACACCAAGATTACAAAGTAAAAATACAACAATAGTATAACAATTTTAAAAGAGTACTCCCCTGATTTGTCAGTCAGTCCCCTCACAGACTAGTCATCCCAGTGCTCACACCGAGCACTCTATCCCGGTAAGGCGCCCTGTGTTGAGCGCTAGTCCCCTTTTTAAAGTTCAGTCAATCAAATCGTGATCGCCGGCACCTGCCTACCGACTGTTTTACCTTAACAAAACTCAGGTGTGCATAAATAGTCCTAATGGGCAATCAGTGAGGTCCATTACAATACTCTGTGAAACTGCATATTCAAACTGATGAATTAATGTGCCTATTAGAATACTGTAAATCATTATTTCTTAATGTTCATATGTAAAAAAATCTATTGTAAACATCAAAACATGTTTAATGTAATATTAGGAGACATGGCAAATGCTAAGATGGCACACATCAGGCACTCGAACCTCTGACCTGAACACCCTCAGCTATTAAGTGTTGATAACTCATAAGTGCCAATTGTGCCTGATTTATGTGGTGTTTTTGTGATGTACATGACTGCTGAGGCCACTAAACTCATTAACTTGTGACCCGAGCCAGATTTAAACCAAGCCAGAGTAAAATTAGCCCACTGCACCACTTAGCTGCCTTGAATTTGTATTTACTGCCGCAGAAAGGTACACTCTACTTTCCTAGTTTTAAAAGTTTAATATGAGGTTTACTGCAAATACGTTAACTACTTGGTCTACTGCTATCATTCTTATTAAACACCTTAGTTTAAATTTGGGACCAACAACCCCCTAGATATTTTGGGTGTAAAGCCTATTGTTATTGTTAGGATTTTTCTTCTTATTTTTATTGTTATTATTCTTCCATCAACTTCAAACTGCTCCTGTTTGCACCTGGTTTAACCAATCAACATGAAACTTAGTAGGTATCATCCAGTGTAGATTACAGTTCAGTTACAAAAAAAAATTGCACTCCTGCTTCAACCAAGATGGCGGCCTGACACATGTTTTGGAAAAACCTTCCAAAATCCTCTTCTTGGGAACCGGTGAACCAATTGATCTGAAACTTCGCATATGTCATCAGCAACCAAACCCGCTTCACGTTTGCAAAGCAGAAGTTGCTACGATAAATGTTACTATCAAAATGGCTGCCACAATTTTTACCGAAACGCGCCCCTAACAGCAAACTGCGTTTATTTGAAAGCCGTTTGATCGACAAGCTCCAACAAGGTCCCGTGACAACAAGGTGACAATGGAATACAAACATGTCAAAATCTTCTTCTGGAGAAGTTACTGATTTCAAACTTATCAAATATCAAGAACTAAACCCGCTTCTTCCAGTAATTGCTTAAATGTTTGGTACTGGCAGTTCTAATTATTATTATTATTATTAGCTTTGTATTGTATTATTTGTTATTATTTTCAATGTGTTTTTATGTTGTGTATGTGTATAATATTCTCTCTCTCTCTCTCTCTCTCTCTCTCTCTCTCTCTCTCTCTCTCTCTCTCTCTCTCTCTCTCTCTCTCTCTCTCTCTCTCTCTCTCTCTCTCTCTCTCTCTCTCTCTCTCTCTCTCTCTCTCTCTCTCTCTCTCTCTCTCTCTCTCTCTCCCCCTCCATCCATCCATCTGCTTTTAATATAGTTTTATAGAATGGTTGCATTTTATTCTGATAGTTTGACTATTCGCGTTAGATTTCTCCACACAACATTTCAGAAATAATCTCTATCCAAAACATCTCGGAATGTGAGTCACATTCTGCAGGATTTCTAGATATACTATATATTGAATTTATTAATGTAAAATGTGTAACTTGCTCCCTGTACACATCGTTTGGTATTAAAACATGGTTTTATCATTACTGTAGGGATTACAACGTGTACAGTACATGCTGCCAAAGTGCAAAACAAAGTCATTAAGACAGGCAAATGACAGATATAATTTGATTTGTATTGATTTATATATAACACAGCCCAGTGGAAAATACTCTACCAAATAAAGAGTTATCTTTTTTGTCAAGCACAGGCAATTAATACAGAAACCGTTTTTTTTTTTTTTTCAATTCCAACCTAGCAACAAATAACACCCAATGGCACTATCAATTAGCTACTAGAAAAACACTAGCAAATGCCATAGCAATTAATAGCTTTAAGTCAATGACAAAATAAGGTAAAAACAATCTTGAGTTTTCAATGGTGTTTCATTGCTCTTCACCAGGCAGATACTGTCTTTTTTTATTATTTTCAAAGAATGAAATTCCATCTTATCAGAAGGCGAGGCACCTGTGATGCCAACTTTTTTGCCACAGCAGCCTGAGAGTTCAACATGGTTTACGCAAGTCACTGCACTGTGCTAAACGAACCTGTCTTTCTGAAAAGCAATCTCCGTTCATCATTTGAAAATACTGTATCCCAATTAAATGAATTGATGTCCCGATTAAATGACATAAATAGCATTGGGAAGAACCGTCTCCCAGAATTGTATTCCATTTAAGCAGAAATCCTGATTATCAGTATCCCAATTAGGCGGCGCCGACTGTAATATCAAATGTGACTTTTTGTTTTATCTGTCTCTCTCACAGCTTGTTTTTCTTGGGTTCTGTCCTAGAAGGGTGTTATCTGCCTACACTCTGTGAACAAGTGTTTTGTGTTCAACCCTTTTATTTTATTTTTGTATTATTTAAATAAACGGCGTCGCCGCGTCATTTATTTTGAAACTGCAGTGCCTGGTGTCAGTTCGTTTACTTCCTGCATCTGTCCTGACGTCACCGCCCAGTCATCCTGTCACACGACAGGATGAAACAAAAAAGGCCCACAATACAAGGAACACTACACTGTCACTCCATTTTGTCCACATAGTGGAGAGTAGCGGCAAGTGCTTTTACAATAGCGAGTGAGTACATATCTCTTACTAAGTCACTGCTTATTTATACCCTCCATAAACTGTGTATGCATTAATGTTTCCACACTACACAAATACTGTCCATATAATAGTTCACTGTGGTGTCATGTAAAAGTACCGCAATGTATAGTAAAGCATTAAATAATAGCTGTGTGGTCCAGTGGTTAAAGAAAAGGGCTTGTAACCAGGAGGTCCCCGGTTCAAATCCCACCTCAGCCACTGACTCGTAGTGTGACCCTGAGCAAGTCACTTAACCTCCTTGTGCTCCGTCTTTCGGGTGAGACATAGTTGTAAGTGACTCTGCAGCTGATGCATAGTTCACACACCCTAGTCTCTGTAAGTCGCCTTGGATAAAGGCGTCTGCTAAATAAACAAATAATAATAATAGTGAATAAAGATTTGGATAAGAAATCCAAAACCTGCAGTAGTCTATGACAGTCTGTGAATGTGTGTACCCTTATAAAAGTTTACCTTAGTAAAAGCATAGCACAAAGCATAGGTAAGCATTGTAAAGAACGGAGAGGTAAACTATGGTAAAAACATTATATAACCATGGGAAAAGTGTGGTAAAATTACAAACTTAGCGTGGTAAACTTTTATCAGGGTTATTCCTTACGGCATTTAAAAGGACAAGCCATATTTAATTAATAAACATATATCAGTTAATACTATGTGTGACCAATCAAAAAACACCACAGGTCTGCTGCTATTCATGTCTGTGTTTCTAAGCAGAAAAGGATTATCAGTTTAACAAAATAATCAAAACAATGATGTCTACAATTTGAACATCAGCATCAACATATATAGGTATTATGTATAAATATAAAATACCTAGACATCAAAAGCATATCTGTCTATCCAGACTTGGACTGACAGACATGCTTTTGATAGTCTTTGTTGAAGAAGAGAAGGGTTAGGGTTATTATTTATTATTATTATTATTATTATTTATTTCTTAGCAGACGCCCTTATCCAGGGCGACTTACAATTGTTACAAGATATCACATTATACATTATACAGATATCACATTATTTTTACATACAATTACCCATTTATACAGTTGGGTTTTTACTGGAGCAATCTAGGTAAAGTACCCTGCTCAAGAGTACAACAGCAGCGTCCCCCACTGGGGATTGAACCCATGACCCGCCAGTCAAGAGTCCAGAGCCCTAACCACTACTCCACACTGCTGTTAATGTTGATGGGCCTGATGACAAAACCTGAATAAGTTGTTTTTCCATTAGGTACTAGAAATCTGCAGCTGCAGAAATGACTTCCTATAGATAATTTCCAGTTTGTTGCTGCGATGGTCTTATATTAAAATATATAAATATATATAATTTCATTTTAGCTCGGTTGTTGCAGCACTCTGCTTTTGCTGAGCAAAATATATATTTCATAAGAGTATATCTGAAATGGATAGGTTGTGCTGCTTTCATAGTGATATGCGAGTACATGGTTCACTACCTGCAATCAAGTCATTTTTAATAAGGTGACTTCCCATGATTGTATGCAGCTACCCTTTATGCCATGTACTTTCTGCATTGAATGGCCAGACATTTGTAAGAAGGAAGCTTGCCTTCATCCTTTTTTCATCTCAAATCAAATATTTCAAATAGTCTTTTTTTGTTGTCTTAGTTTTATAAGTGAGGGCTAAATTACAGATTTCAAGACTCCAAGGCACAGCAAAATGATTACTATACACTATACTATAAACACATTATCCTATAATGAAACTATAAAAGATAAGGCAAATTATGACCTGTCTGTTTACACATGTATGTTTCTCAACTAGTTTGGGCCAGTGTTTTATACAAAATCCATTTAGATGCAACTTAGAGTGTTAATTTAATGACTCAGAAGGTGTCCGAGTTGTTAGTCACTAGTTTTATTGCCCTTTAATGGTGCAAACTACATTTATGGTAATGTCCCCATTAGCCCTATAAAACTGTGAATGTTACTAGTAATTGATAAAGATTTGGTGATGTAAATATTTTACTGAAATATTACTCGTATTACAGAAAAAATACCCTGAAGCAAAAATCCAAGTAGTCTGCAGGGATTTAGGAGGGGATGTGCTCACATGAAAAGTACAAAAAAACTACAGCACTTGTATTGTACTGACGTTAGTATAGGAAAAAAAACTGTATGACTTGAAATTCATTTTTATAATGAATGCACGCAGCATTTTTTGTTAGACACACAGGTCAGTCAGAGCTGCTGAGGAACCTGTGGTCAAAAATGTAATATGGCATATGTAGCATCAGAATTGTCTGTTATAGTCCTTTCCTTGGGAAACACATTGAGCTTAATTGAAAGTAGCCAAGAGGAAATGGCCTAGCTCAAAAAAAGCCTTGGAGGACACCCTACAATGATCTTACAAAGGGCACTTGTGACTGATGAAGTCATATCCTAAAAGGGCAATTCCTTTTACCAGATGATCTTTAAATAGGATCAATAATCCAGTAAAAATTGTGGCACTTTTATAAATAGCCACTGTCTTAGAATGATTTTAAGAATTTTACACTCAAATGATGTTGAAGTAAATTGAATAAATCAGATTATGTTTCATTTGAAAACTGCAATTATTAAGAAATGGTTGCAAACACGAACTGTGCATTGCACAGGACCTCCATTTTGGGATTAAAAAAAAAACAAAAAAAAACCTCCATTTCCATCTTTAGGTTACAGAGCACCAGTAAATGTTCTGACATTTTTTTTTAAATTACAACGTACAGTTTACTTGCATATTTATCTTTTTTTGTGAATATGACACAATTTAGCGGTAGTGTTCGTCGATGAGGGCTCTACACTATGGGATTTATGTGCCCTGAACCAAAGACGAGGGCATTAACAAAATTCAAGAGCTCTATCACTTTTAGGAAATAATTGATCTTTTTTTTTATCTTGTTCTATGATTTGTCGGGTACCCTTTTCTGGAAAATAAACATTTACTTGTCATGTCAGTGAATTAAAATGATTCAAATGACTTGAACAACACTGTGTAACAATTTTTTAATTATTATTTTGGTTCCTGAGTAGTAAGTGTTATTTCCTAATTGCTTATGCCTCAAAAGTATAGAAAATGGCTATTATTCCCCACAAACTTTGCTTTTGTGACCAGGACAGTGATATTTTGAAATTTACCTATTTTCCAGAACATTCCAGATAGATTCAGTGCTGAGTAAACTTGGAGTAACTTCTAGAACTTTCCAGTAATATAAATAGTAGTATAAATACAGGGGCCTTAAGCCCACCAGTTCAGTTTAGTTCCAGATGCCTAAGTGGATACATATCTGCATTTTTCTGAGATGGCATCAAGAGGCTGCAAGCATCCGGCAGACACATTTTGCTATGTCTGTGGCCAATTTATCAAGACAAGAGCGAAAAAGTACTCAGTGGAAGCATCTGCTAAGATGTGTGAGGCCTACAAGGCATATTTCGGCATACCTGTCGGGGATCAAGACAAACCCTGGGCACCTCATTTCACCTGCGAGCACTGCAAAAAAACTCTGGGAGGTAAGATGGACAATTGTTGCTCAGAATTTTATGTTATAAAATTTGTTAAAATTTTTTAAATTGTAAAAGTTTTTAATTTTAAAATGTTTTACAATTTTCAATGTTATTGAAAAAATATATCATATATGAAAAATGTTGCGAGAATCTCTTACACATTAGTCATGGGTGAAATAAATGTATTTTTGTAGGATGGTACAGAGGGGAAAAGAGAGCCATGAAGTTCGCTATCCCAAGAATTTGGCGGGAACCCACTGACCACTCAAGCAACTGCTACTTCTGCATGGTGGACCCTTCCAAGCGGACCCAGTTCCACTGGTGGACCCCCGGAAGGTGCTGATGCCACCACTGCACATCAAATTGGGCCTTATGAAACAATTTGTCAGAGCTCTAGATAAGGAGTCGGCAGCCTTCAAGTATCTTCAAGACTTCTTCCCTAAGCTGTCTGAGGCAAAGGTCAAAGCCGGTGTCTTCGTCGGACCACAGATAAAGAAGATCCTGGAGTGCAATGAATTCCCCAAGAAGCTCACTAGTAAGGAGAAAGCGGCTTGGAACAGCTTTGTCGCAGTGGTTCGGGGCTTCCTGGGCAATCACAAGGCCGAAAACTATGTGGAGCTGGTTGAGACTCTGGTGAAGAACTACGGCACAATGGGCTGTAGGATGTCCCTCAAAGTCCATATCCTTGATGCTCATCTTGATAAATTCAAGGAGAACATGGGAGCGTACTCGGAGGAGCAAGGCGAGCGCTTCCACCAGGATATACTGGACTTTGAACGCCGCTACCAAGGACAGTATAGCGAGAACATGATGGGAGACTACATTTGGGGGCTGATTCGTGAAAGTGATTTACAGTATAATCGTAAATCTCGAAAAAACTACTCACTTCTAAATCTTTTGTAGTCATTTTTGTATTACTTTAGTATAAATACATGTTAATTTGGATTCATATGTTGTTTTTTTCGGACATTATGTGAACGAAAAGACACAAATTCGCCCGTTTTCTCGTTGGAAATAGGTAAATTTCAAAATATCACTGTCCTGGTCACAAAAGCAAAGTTTGTGGGGAATAATAGCCATTTTCTATACTTTTGAGGCATAAGCAATTAGGAAATAACACTTACTACCCAGGAAATTGTGTTACATAGTGCAATCAACGGAGTGAGCTGCTTGTTTTTATTGTTGAAACAGATTCCATTGCTGAGGATATTCGAAGCCTATAGTAGTGCAGATTGTTGACTAGCAGCAGCGAATATGATACAGACCTCTGCTTATGTGCACCACAAGAATGAGTCACACTGACAGGCTTAGGAAGCAAGAAAGCAAAAAAGGAAAAACCTTAACATGGAAAAATGCTCACTTTATACAGCATATATTTTATAACAGCCCTTTTCTTAGACCCTTCTTAACTTCAACTTGGGGCAGTGGCATAATTTAACCCTTTCAGTCCTGAATTATTTTTGTCAAGCTGAAGAATGCGAAAATAAATTATAGAATGGAAAAAGGCACTCCTTTATTGAGTATACATGACAGGACTAAAAAAATTACATATATCTTGGGACTTTAAAGTCCCCTCAGTATTCTAAGAAATCTTAACGGCTCTAAGACTGAAAGAGTTCAAAGGAATGTATCTGTAAATGACAGCAAGGAAACCTGCAAAATACAGTATCTTGAAGAAATTGGTCTCTGTGATTTCAAAAGAAAAGACATTGAAAAAGCTTTTTGATAAAATGTTTATTTTAGTATTTAGCACTATTGAATGTTTTATAGTTATAGATAATTTAAAAAACAAACCAACAAATAAAATCAAAATAGCGTGAAAAGTCATTTAACAGCTTTTAAAGAACAACTTTGTCCTCATTTCCTTGCGCTCTATCTAGCCTAAACGAACCAATCCCTGAGATGATCTCTCAGGCATGGCAAGTCAAATAATACTGAAGGGTTAAAACGAACATTAAAGTTGGATATGTGTAGAAGGCTATGATTTATACATTGTGTAAGCTAGGATAAAATAATATTTGTGTGCATGTTCTGTGGGGAATGCATCCTTATGAGGAAATGAGTGAATGCAGGTCCCCGAGGGGTAAAGAGAATGATCTCATATGTGGCATAACTCAGTCATTTTATACATCTCAAGCAAAAACACATTGGAGATGTGAAAAAACAGCAAGTTATCAAATGTACCCAGCCATTTAAAGTGGAGATAAAAACACAAGCTAAGTTAGAAGAAACTGTAAAAGCGGTGGGGTCAAGGTTGCCCCAATTGTTTCTATTAACTTGTCTTTTGTTTTGTTTTTTTTGCGTGCTATGCATGAGACTAGTCCATTTTCCAGGTTGAATTTTGTTATTTATTTTTTTAAATCGATAGCGCAGTCGAAGGTGGCAGCACAGCTGTAGGATTACAACAATTATTCAATAATGCTAATGAGAGAGCAATCATTCAAGAATTTCAGCCTAAGCTTCTAATGAGAAACAGAATACATATTATCAACAAACGATCAGTTCTCTCTACTCGAAGCATTGGGCACACAGCCAGTAATAAAGACAAGCTTACTGGCTTTGCATTTTTATTTGCATTCCAAAAAGTGTATTCTGTAAACTGACAGTGATAATGATGTTATAAGTATTACAGCTATATCAGCTAGTCTTCTAGGCACCAACTACAATGAAAGCTATAGGTAAAACAGTAACCCCCCCTTTTTTTTTTTAATCAACACAGCTCCGTATGGTTATTTTTAATTCCGTAGAAACACCAATAATACAATAATTCAAGACAGCAAAGTCTAGTTTCAGGAAATACATTTATTCTCAATAAAGAAGTACAAGCATCTTCCAACAGAGCAAAAGTTCAGTAACAGCACAATGATCTGGGATAGGCATCTTTTAGGTAGTACTAGTTGAAAAAACACTAAAAACCTTTGGAGGGCCTTGCATTTTTTTTTTTTTTTTCATTAATGTCGAACAAAATATTTATTTCTGGATATACATTTTCTAGTAACAAAATAATTAATGAGCTAACAGTAATGCAACATTGAGTAATTTAAACTAGTTCAGCATGGTACTGGACATTATTGTGATCCACTTATATGTATAAAAAATTCACAATGGTGTTAAAGGCTATTGTACTCCAAATATGTAGACCTGCAACCCGACCGGAACCCACAAGTGTCCTTTACCTACTGCCTGCATCGACTGACTCTCGCACATTCACACACAGATATCTCTACCATTCTTCACAGATTGAGTTTATACAATACGCTATACAGCATTGTAGCTCTCTCTAGTGGTCTGGATATATTTTAACCTAGTAACATATTAACTATCTACTTACTTTACTATAAAATACCTGTCTATTCCTTTCATGGCACCGGTTGAAAGGAAGCTACCCCTGTGCTTTTACAGAGATGATGTACCAGTTTTGTGGCTGTCGTTTACAAAAATATAATGACAGGTTTCTACAAGCAACGAATCCAGTCACATGTTCAGTATTTTAGTAGTAGTCTGCTACTGTTTCCCATCTGTTTCCTTTTATCAAACCTTTGTTTACCAAGTGGCAGGGTACACACACAACAGCTGAGCTGTGGGGGTAGAACAGTCACCGCGCCAGACGGGTAAACTGAAGATAGTTTTTGTTTTTAGGCCAAGCACACCGAGTGGGCGGGCCGACTCAACAGCGGGACGCAGCAGAGCCGGGCCCAGGTGGAGGAAAGCACGCATCTTTTTTTTTTTTTTTTTTTACATGGAAATGGAAATAGCAGGGGAACTACAACATACAACAGCAGATGCTGTGGGGTTAGAAAGCAGTCTGCGGCCCAAGCGATGCAGACTGGTGAAGAAAGAGAAAGATTAACGAAGCAGAGTTGCGCAACGATTATAGCTCAGTTCACAGAAGCTGAGTCACTGATTTCAGGGAAGTGGCAAGCTGACTTCCAGCAATATTTTTCAAAAATAAAACAGGAACTACAATAAACTCGAGTGAGAGCTCTTTCATACAGACTCAATCACAGCAAATGGACAGGTTAGTACCTTACATTACCGCGGTGAGAAGCAAAAGAGGAAGTGAGCTCCATGGAGTGAGGAGGGGCCTATCGGCAGCGCGGATATAAAATGCTCAGTGAATACCTGATCTGTGGCAGGCATATCCCAAAAGTATTGTTGGTGGTCGTCTTCGAATTGAAAAGGAACCACTGTCAACCCTGTTACTGGAGGAGAAATCCCCCCTCAGAATAATGGTTTATCCCAAAACCATGTGATCTTCAGCATGTGACCTTATCTATAAAGGAATATAAGAGGCAGAACAACAAGTATGTTTCTAAACTTCTGTTAATATATTTTTCAATTTAAGTTGTGTTTGGGTAGACAGTATATTATCTAAGCATCATTGATGTTACTTAATAATTGAGAAAGTTTGATTCATAAAAAATCATTTAAATCACTTTTATATTGCTTATAAAGCCCCCTACTAAAATCACAACATGTGGTTTCAGGCTGCTTACCACATGGAGCATGAAGGTCGAATAAGTGATAAATGTCAACACTGTTACCAGTCAATCCTGTTACACCTTTAAAATAACAGAGCTGACTGAAGGCAACAGATTTCACATTTTTAAATAAGTGTACAAATACAATTATTTTGTTACAATATTTAACATTTATTTTTACCTGGATTTGTAATTAAAAAGACCAGCAAGGAAAATTATTACTTGAAATTATTCTTCTCTTCCAGACAGATATAGATTTAAATGGTACTTTCTGCAGCAGAAAAACAGCTGCATTATTGTGCTTGCCATGATGCAGATCCCATTAAAAGAGATCAGTACTTGTAAAAAGAGCGCTGGAAATGGCAAGAAAAAAAGAAACAAAAAGTCAGTGAGAGAGAGAAACGTAGAAAATGCTTGTATTGGAGAAAAGCACAACAGCAGTCCAGGAAAAGGAAGAAAAGAGTAGCTTCTCTGGTAACACCCCCAGAGAGCCCTGAGGATAATCCACAGCCTGGACCATCAAGGTTAGATAGCTACAGGCATACAGTAAAAGAATCACTATTAAGTATTTATTTACAAAATTACATTTTCAAGGATACTTTATGATCTTGGTTTTGCTTCTTTACAGGCAAATGCAATCTGGCAGAAGAAAAGTAAAGGAAAACACTAAACTATATTGAGAAATTAAAAGATTGAAACATTTAAAAGGACAGCAGAGCCTTACAGACGGGTATAAGAAAAGATCGATAATAAACAGGTTGCAGAGAAGTTTTCCAGTTCCAGATACTCGCCGTAAAACCCTTGTTTTCATCATTCATTGATTGAAGATATAAAACAGAAGTGCTGCAATTCCAGGACAGAAAAGAACAAGCATCTTATTTGACAAATTGTTACAGGAAAAATTCAAAAGTATAGATTGCAGAAATATGCTCAGAATGCCTTTGGGTTTTCAAGAAAGCGGTTTCATAGGGGCCAAAATGCAAAAACGCTTTCTAACTTGTAACGATCACTCTGCACAACTGAGAAGCAGTTGCACTGTCCTCCCTAAGGAGAAACTACTGGCCCTATTCCTATAGCTAAATAAGTCAGCAAGAGTGACAGACAGCAAAAGCAGGGACGTCAGAGGTGCCAATTTCACGAACAATCAGTTTATTATTGTGAACAATAATGTCAACAAATGAAAAAATGAACAAATGAATGAAATGAATAATGATAAGAAAGTAATTCAAATAATTGCAGGTAACAGGTAAGACATAAGATGGTACAGATAAATATGTAGGGACAAACAGAAGGCTAAACAGATTCACAAAGTAGAAATGAATGGTGTCCGGAGGGTCTCCAATAAACCCACACTCACAAACACAACACACACAGATAAAGACCAAGGATAAATAAATAGATACAGACGAGAAACAGTGACTTGTGGAAACAATTACATTTAACAGTCTCTATGGCAATGGTGGGAGAATGACAGGTAGGCCCAACAAGTCCAGTAAAGCAGGGTAATTGAAATCCATACAAAGTAACAAAATAACAAAAAATACAGGAAACAAAGTATCAAATTAAAGTAGAAACAATCCAAACGAAAAAGAAATGATCTCACCCACAAATAAGGCAGTCCAGCAAAGTGTCCCGAAATGATGGTGATTGTAGAAGGTTGAAAACATTGAGTACGTTGAAATTGTTGAGACTGTCCAGTAGTGTTGAGTTGAATGGTGAACAGTTGTTTGGAAAAAATCAGGAGGATCAGGAAAAAATGGAGGCTGTCACACATAAAACAACAAACACTAAACAGACCTAGAAAAACAGCTAAACTTAAACAAGTAACAGTGAAAACAAAAAGAGCAGTTTAGACAAAGCGCAGTGACAAAAGAAAATGAACGGATGCACTGGAATTATCTAAGGATGGTAATGGATTCACTGAAATTTAAGTAGAGAAAATGCTGTCGTTAAATGGATTCCTCTGAGAAAGGGAGTCTCTCTCAGGCCTGATTAGCCAGCTTTAATACAACTGCTGGCTACTAAAGGGCTCTGAGATTGGAGGGGTGGAAATCTGAATGAGCCAATGGGGAGAGAGGATGAATAGAGGGTGGTTGCAAGGAACTATGGGAAATGAAGTTTTGACCTGGCCAGGCTACTGACCCTAATTAAAGGGACAGGTGGGTGAGACTTACACCCACATTATGTAGCATGGGAATTGCTACATATTGACAGCTTGAAGAATGTGCACAGAAAATTCCTTCTGGAGAATCCATTTGCAACTGTCTCCTATTCATTGTTCTGTCGCATGTGACCATTTTGGGTTGTGCAGCCAACAATTTCTGATCGAGAAACATGTCTCTGTAAACTTCATGAGAATCTTGGTTTCCTTGCAGACAAGCTGCATCAGCATAAACTTCTCAATAGTACTGACTTGGAATGCTTGGCCGAATCTGTTTGCTGTGATCCTGCCTTCTAAAACGTGTATGTGTGGTGAATGTGCTGAATGCAAATACACCAAACTCCAACTTACTTCTACCTACGATGCACAGGCCAATGTATCATACTGGCAGTGGATAACGAACTCAGTGCTAAAGGAAAAATCAAAAGGGGAATTTCTATCTTTTTAGCACTGAGCTACAAAAGAGGGTTCACTGCAGGAACATGGAACTTCTTTGGGGCAAGCCATGGTAAGGGTACTCCTGATGGAGTAGGTGGTGTTCTGAAAAGAAAAGCTGACAGGTTAGTTAGTCAGGGAAAGGTTATACCAAGTGCTGATCATTTGTTCAGGTCATTATGTGATGCAGGTACAACTGCAAAGCTGTTCTACGTGGACAAGGATACTGTAGACAAAGCCACAAAAGAAATGCCTACAGGTCTTCCAATTGTACCTTCCACAATGCAAATTCATCAGCTGATCACACTTGCTCCACAAAAGCTTATATATTGAGATGTTAGCTGTTTGTGCTCAACACAACAGGTGCTACAGTGTCAATGCCACAACACACAAAACTTCAGCTTTGCAGTTCAACCTCTTTCTACATCTCCAGAGCCTGCTGATTGGGACATTCAATGGCAAAATCCAGATGTCCTTAAATATGAAGATGAGCTCTACCCTGGAATTGTACTTCAAAACTAATGAAACACACGTGCAAGTAAAGTGCATGCATCATGTTGGATCCAAAAGATTTTATTGGCCAAATCGCGATGACATTTTGTGGTATTGGTATATATTATATTTATTGCATTTATATAGTGCTTTTTTTACAAAAGTATTGCAAAGTACTGTACATAGCCGAAAAACACATTTGTATAGCATGTCATATATACAACTGCCATAATCAGACCATTTAAATAACAGTATACACAGAATACAAAAGTAGCAATTTTAGTTACATTAAAACCCACTATGAAAGCCATTTTACAAAAGTGCATTTTTAGTCTTGACTTAGACTAACGGTCACAGCTTCCCTGACAAACGAAGGCAGAGCATTCCATAATTTAGGTGCTCTACAAGAAAAAGCCCCATCTCCTGTGTTGCTTTTGTTGACCTTAGGAATAACTAGCAGCCCCGCATCCTGTGATCTCAGAGTGCGGTTTGGAAGATACGGGGTCAGTAACTCCTGCAAATAACTGGGTGCTAATCCATTCAGGGCCTTGTAAGTTAACAGCAAAATATTAATAAATTCTATACTGCATAGGGAGCCAGTGTAAAAAGGCCAACACAGAGGTAATATGTTCACTTTTTCTGGTTTCAGTTAGAATTCTAGCAGTGGTATTCTGATCAAGCTGCAAGTGAGATACCACATGTTTTAGGACACCAGAAAAAAGTGCATTACAATAATTAATTCTAGATTAAACAAAGGCATGCATTAGTCTCTCTGAATCAGATACAGAAATAATTGGTCCAAGTTTGGCTATATTTCTCAAATGGTAAAAATATACTTTAGTAACTTCCCTAATATGAGTCTCAAATGAGAGATCAGGATTAAAGATGACCCCCAAACTCTTAATTTCTAGTTTAAGTTTTGATGAGCGACTGCAAGGGTCAAACTCATGTAATCCCACATTTCTTTTTAGTTGGTTCTGTGAGCCCACTAGCATAACCTCTTATCTGAATTAAACATCAGAAAATTCTGTGACATCCAGTACTTGATGTCTGTAAGGCAAGTAGCTAATAACACCCAGGTAGAAGAAATTCCTGGCTTTAGGGACAAATATAGCTGGTTATCATCAGCATAGCGATAGAAGTTCAGTCCGTGTCTGCAGAAATGTCACCTAACAGTAGCATATATAATGAAAACAAGGGACCTAGAATGGAGCCTTGTGGAACACCACAGACAACTTCTGATAATGCTGATTTTACCTCCCCAACAGAGACAAACTGAAACCTATCAGAAAGATAAGATTTGAATCAAGATAAAGCCAGCCAATCCTACTGTGCTTTCAAGACGATTCAGTTGGATGGAATGGTCTACAGTATCAAAGACAGCATTTAGATCTAGAAGAATTCAAACTGATGAAAAGCTTGAGTCAGAGCTTATCAGCCGATCATTCACAACTCTGACAAGGGCTGTCTCGGTGCTATGTGCAGCACGAAAACCAGACTGAAATTTCTCAAATACACCACGGAGAGTGTGACAAGATTTACCTTATTTGGGGGTTTGTGCCCCTATAAAAACGTGACTCAGAAACAGAACTTGATTTTCAGCTCTTTATTGCACACTTTTAATGGTACAAATTAAATCAAAAAACAAAATAAACACCTAGCTCTTCTGAGCACTTACTATACATGAAGAGGTCCCTGACTAACTTGCAGGATTGTTGAGCCATTTACCTGCTAGCAAAACAAAACACTCAGTTTCACACAGAAGTACAATAAAAGGAGGTTCACACAGTACCTTTTTGCAATACGACTGCCAAACAGTCAAGCTCTTCACACAGCAGCACCCCCTAGCAGACTGACTGCTCTCCTTAAATATTGGCAGTTGGCTCTGATTTACAATAACGAGCCAACTGCCAACACAATAAAATAATCAACAAATAATAATACAATTAAACAATACAATTAAACAATTAAACAATGAAATTAAACAAAAACCATTAGCGTGGCAGGGAGGCTTTTCACCCTGTCCCTGCTACAAAACAAACATGTTTTATACTTGCAGGGCCCCTGCCCTGCTGCAAGAGTTAGAAATGTTTGTAATTGAATTGCAACAACTCTCTCTAGAACCTTATCTAAGAATGGTAGGTTGGAGATTGGCCTATAGTTATAGAGGACTTTAGGGTCCAAATTGTGTTTCCTAAGCATAGGCTTTACACAGCTACCTTAAAGTGCTGAGGGAACTGTACTGGTGGAAAGTGAACCATTTATAATTTTTAAAATTAAAAAAAAAAAACCCTCTGACTGCCCGTCATGTTGAGATCTGTAAAGCAATATGGTCTAAAATAACTGAAGTGTAACGCACGTTATTGATTTGTATGCTATAACAGTCCATGAGTTTCCATGACTGCTGGAGCCTCTATACACAAGCTGAACACATACAACATCCACATCACCTCCCAGTACTCCTGGATATTTGTTTAGTAGGTAAAGTGAGAACCTTAATTACACAAATTACACTAATACGCAATATGTAAGTGATACACAATATGAGGCGCATATCTTATTTTATGTGGCATCTTCCTAGTATCAGTCTCTAAATCTTGACATTTGTTTGCAATGTTCACAAGTAGTTTTAAATGTGTTCTTTAAAAAATGGCTTAATTTATTACATTTACATTTTTGTGTTAAAAGCACAATAAAAAAAACAAGGAGCAAAAAGAATTTGAAAAGACTCTAAACCTGTTCTCTAAACTTTTCACACATTTTAATTGTGGAATTTAAAACTATATATATATATATATATATATATATATATATATATATATTTCATTTTTGTGTGCACACCTGTGCCTGAATAGATTAATGGTTTATTTTAAAGATGTTTTAAACAAAATATATTTTTTAAAACGTGTTCTTAGAAAATGGGTGAATTTATGAAATGTACATTTTCCATTTCACTGACTGTCAACGTTAACCTCAACTATGTTTATCTCATGTAAATTTTCTAAAATGTATTAATTGTTGTTTAGAGAAAAGATAGCTTGATTTGATTATAAACATAAGCAAACAAATTACAGATATTAAGCTTATATTAAGGTTAAAAATGGTAATACTTCTAATTATTTCTGCAGATCAACAGTCTTAATTGACTTTAAACTTAAGTTCTTTACTTATTAACAACTAGCGTTTTAAAAACTAAGTTAATCTTATGCCCTCTAGTCCCGCGGGCGGAACACGGAACTGCATGTAAATATTATATTTCATAACTCATTTTTAATATTATTACAAAAGCAAAAGAGAAAAAAAGCTGACTCGATATCAAAATCGTTGTTTTCCTACCGTCAAACAGCGAAGGAATTTTTCGAATCCGTCATTTCACCGCTGAGATATCCCATTCACAATGTGTCTAGTACCCCCTTGCATTCAAAACAAAAGCAATCGACTAGCTTGCGTTTTGCTGCTCTGGTCTTACAACCTTGATGACGATAAAGTCTCCCTGATCACGTTGTAGGGGAGGTCACAAGCTTTCCATTCATACCTTTACTTTGTTTGTAACCCAATCCATCACAGAGTAATCGATGTGCAAACAAACACGCCCACCTCTTGAATGAGATAAGGGGGGAAAAAAAAGCCTTTCAAAGGCAAATGCATGTGGCAATGGCTAGCCTGTGAGGTGCCAGAAGATAACATCCCTTTTAGAACTTAGTATATCAATTGACATAAAGATTTACATAATGTTTATTTTTGGAGAGGTTTGGGGACCCTTGGGCTTAGCTTTGTAAAAACTCCTGTAGAATTTGATCCCTTTGTTCAAACAGTTCAATTTTTACCCAGTATATTAGACATGTTGGTGAAGCACTGGAAAAAAATCTGGCTCTTTTCATATGCTACAAGTTGAAAAAATGACTATAGAACATAACAAAAATGAAAAGCGTTTGTTGTTTTTTTATGTATTTTTTCTGGATATCTCCTTCCAGTGTGGTACTGAGTAAGACTTTTATCAGACCTGAGGTTTTAGTCTTGATGCCCAAGGGGTTACCTTGAATTCAAGCCCTGAACCATGCCTGTGCTGTCTATACTTTGGAAGATATTGTGATTTATTTAAGGGCACAGCCCCCCAGGCGGAAATTGTCTGTGAGGGTGTGGCAGTCTGGCTCGCAGTGGTGACGTCACGGACCAGGAAGTAGAAACCAAAACAATGGATGGGCGGTTAAAGCTGAGTGCAACGGCACTCAGCGTATTTATTAAGAAACAAAATATTTAAACAAACCAACAAAACACAAAACAAAAGGGCACGAGGGCCAAACGAATAAACAAACAAACAAACAAGTAAGTGTCGTGCTGGACAATCCAGCACGTTTTAGCAATTGTTTTTTCGAATGTTGCTCGCTCTCTCTCCGCTCCCCGTACTCTCCTCTGTACACCCACCTCAAGTGCAGAGAGCTGCAGGTTTATATACTCTGGCCGAGGGATTAACTAGTTGGTAATTATCTTATTATCCCTCGGCCAGAGTCTGCACGCGTTTGGTAAGGATGCATGACTGTCAGCTAGTTAAATAATCAGTAGCTGATCAGCCATGCATCCTCACAGGGTTTTTAAATATAAAATAATAAAAGACGCGGCGCTTTTACCCGCGCCGTAAACAAAAATACAAATAATAATACATAGGGGCGGGACACTCGCCACACATGCCCCCCCTTGTGCGCAGCACACATGGCCTTTTCGGCCACCTCCCCCCTTAGTCCCCAAAGTCCCGGTTAGCAGTCCCGGCGCAGGAACAGGGGCAGCAACGGACCAAAGGTGGCGGCCACGGTGGGATGTCCTCCTCCCACCCAAACAGCCGTAGCGTTCCAAAGGCCCGCGCACCGGCCGGCTCCTCTGGCCAAAAATTTTTTGGGGGTGGTCTCCTGACCTCCCCCCCTTCTTCATGACTGGTAGCTGCCCTTCACGGGGCTCCAGCCACAGTATTTCCTGCCGCGAAAGTGCGGCTGGGGGAGCTGGTCTCCTGACCTCCCCCCCCTTTTCCGTGGCCGGCAGCTCCCCTTCATGGGGCTCCCTCCACACTCTATCCTGCCGCGAAAGTGCGGCTGGGGAAGCTGGTCTCCTGACCTTCCCCCTCCTCTTCACGGCCAGCAGTTCCCCTCCGTGGGGCTCTGACCACATGATCTCCGGCCGCGAAAGTGCGGCTGGGGGAGCTGGTCTCCTGACCTCCCCCCCTTTCTTCATGGCCGGCAGCTCCCCTCCGTGGGGCTCCGACCACAGTGTAGTGACCACAGGCGAAGCAGGATCCCTGGCGACCCCAGGCGAAGCAGGATCCCTGGCGACCCCAGGCGACGGCAGCGGACCCTCGGGAGGCGACGGCAGCGGACCCTCAGGAGGCGACGGCAGCGGCAGCGGACCCTCGGGAGGCGACGGCAGCGGCAGCGGACCCTCGGGAGGTGAACTCGGGAGGGGAGCCCCTGGCCATGGAGGCGGCAGCGGGAGCTCCACTTCTCCCTCGTTCCCTGTAGCTGGTGGCTCTCCAGGCGATGTGGAGCAACAGGCAGCCCAAGGCGATGCGAGGCAGGCATCCCTGGGTGGTGCGAGGCAGGGCAGGAGCAGTCCTTCCCATGACGGTGGATGTGGAACCAGCAGGTATTCACCCTCTGCTGGTGGAGGTGGGAGGGGAAAGCAGTCCTCCCACAGCGGTTGAGGCGGAACCAGCAGGCATTCACCCTCTGCTGGTGGAGGTGGGAGAGGCAAGCAGTCCTCCCACGGCGGTTGAGGCAGAACCAGCAGGTATTCACCCTCTGCTGGTGGAGGAGGGAGGGGCAAGCAGTCCTCCCACGGCAGTGGAGGCGGAACCAGCAGGCATTCACCCTCTGCTGGTGGAGGTGGCGGAGGCAGAGGCAGCTCTTGCTGCTCTGCTCCTGGTGATGGTGGAGACAGAAGCAGCTCCTGCTGCTCTACTCCTGGTGGTAGTGGAGACAGAGGCAGCTCCTGCTGCTCTGCTCCTGACGGTAGTGGTGGAGACAGAGGCAGCTCCTGCTGCTCTGCTCCTAGAGGAGGAAGCGGTGGAGGTGGCGGAGGCAGAGGCAACTCCTGCTGCTCTGCTCCTAGTGACGGAAGCGGTGGAGGTGGGAGCAGCGTGTAGTCTCCTGGCGATGGAGGTGGGAGCAGCGTGTAGTCTCCTGACGTTGCAGGGGACTGGTGCGGCTCTGCCTCTTGCAGGGGACTGTGATGGAGGCAGTGGCGATGGGGCGGATGCTGGCCACTCAGAGGGAGGCTGTGGTGGTGCTGGCTCCCTCTGCTGTGGCGGCTGGGCTGGTGTGTGCCATGCTCCCTTCAGCAGCATAAATAGAGGCTGCTGGGGAACACCAGCATCCTGCCCTTCTCCCCCCCAGAAAAATTCAGGGGGTTGAGCCTGTAACTCCTCCCCTTCTGGCTCTTGGGACTGCAGCTTGGGTCCTAGGGCTGTGGAAGCCCCGACTTCCCTCTCTTCGGGCCGTGGACGCACCGACTCCTCCCTTTTGGGCTGTGGACGCACCGACTCCTCCCTTTTGGGCTGTGGACGCACCGACTCCCCCCTCTTGGGCTTAGGACGTTCGGGCTCCTCCCACTCAGGCGTAGGACGTTCGGGCTCCTCCCACTCAGGCGCAGGACGTTCGGGCTCCTCCCACTCAGGCGCAGGACGTTCGGGCTCCTCCCACTCAGGCGCAGGACATGCGGGCTCCTCATCCCCTGGCTCCTGCTCTGGGCAGTCCTCGTCCTCATGCCCATAGGCAATGCACATGGTGCACCACCTTGACTCCCTCTGCTTCCTTCTCACTTTTCCCCCTCTCTGCCTCCTTCTCCTCACCTTCCTCATTTGGGCTGGTTCCTCCCCTTTGAGGCAGGTGAGGCAGGTTTCCTGATCCACCTGCGGCGATGGTATGGCCTTCAGGTGGATCCACTCCTCTGCAGTCTCCACCTCACCTCGATCAAAGGCCTGCACAAAGAGGGGGTCTTCATATGGGCACACCTCAGGGAGGTGCCCATACTCCAGGCAGGCGAGGCACCATGTAGCCCCTCCTTCCTTTAACTCCCTCTGATGCGCATGCCACCTCTCCATGTAGGCGTCCACTTTATCCATTTATTTATTTATTTTTTTTCAAACACAAAAAAACACTATTTGAAAAAACGAACACAAAAAAAAACTTCCTTTGCTGTTCCTGGTCCGGCTGTTGGAGGCGTTGTTTGTCCCACGCAGGACACCATATGTGGCAGTCTGGCTCGCAGTGGTGACGTCACGGACCAGGAAGTAGAAACCAAAACAATGGATGGGTGGTTAAAGCTGAGTACAACGGCACTCAGCGTATTTATTAATAAACAAAATATTTAAACAAACCAACAAAACACAAAACAAAAGGGCACGAGGGCCAAACGAATAAACAAACAAACAAGTAAGTGTTGTGCTGGACAATCCAGCACGTTTTAGCAATTGTTTTTTTGTTTTTTTTCGAATGTTGCTCGCTCTCTCTCCGCTCCCCGTACTCTCCTCTGTACACCCACCTCAAGTGCAGAGAGCTGCAGGTTTATATACTCTGGCCGAGGGATTAACTAGTTGGTAATTATCTTATTATCCCTCGGCCAGAGTCTGCACGCGTTTGGTAAGGATGCATGACTGTCAGCTAGTTAAATAATCAGTAGCTGATCAGCCATGCATCCTCACAGGGTTTTTAAATATAAAATAATAAAAGACGCGGCGCTTTTACCCGCGCCGTAAACAAAAATACAAATAATAATACATAGGGGCGGGACACTCCGCCACAGAGGGGCTGGGGTTTTGACAGGTTAAGGGAAACATGAAGTGCCATATATCCATGAATTAAATATTTAATAGTGTAAACACTTTGCTAAACAATATACTACATGTCAGTAACAGAGCTGACAGAAAATACTGTTTAGCATAAATCTTTTAGGTGTTGAGCTCTGCAAAGAGCAGTTTCTGTATATTTTAAGGTTTATTTTTTTAATTAAAAAAATCTTTTGAAAATAAAAATTTGCGCTTGTTTTTCCTTTTTCACGTGTTGCAAATGTATCATAATGGTAGACTCACCCAGCTGCCTACCCCTAACGCTGGACCTGCTACTTAGTAGTGCACATGTTGTTTGCACAAATAAGTGGCAGACCTTGTTCTCACCGTTTTGACACAAGAACAGAGCCAATAGCATCGTCAGACACGTCACACTATAAATACAATTTAGTAACATTGCCATTATAGTATACATAATATACTGGTAACTTTGAGCTTTATAAGAAATATTTGTAAGGGTTATTCATTTGGCAGTGGATTTTGTTTTTATGGAATATTTATATTTACAGTACATAAAATAATGTTTTACCTGCAAGTGCTTCCTCTGAAAACCAGTTTAAATAGATGGTGAAATTAGCATATGGAAAGAAAACAATCAAACAACCCTCCTTTGATAACGTTTACTTATGAAAATCAATTAAGTTTTATTTGTCTGATAAAACAGTTTCTGTATATGTACATATAAAGTTATAAAAAACAATGTTATGGGTTATTTTAAAATATCTATCATACAAAAAGGCAATGGTTTTAATGCTTTCAAAATAGTGACATTTAAAGTGCATTTCAAGACTATTAATTAAAAAATTACATGATGTTATCTTTTACTAGATCACATAGCAATGGCCAAGTTTGTCAAGATGTGTCTCTTGTGCCACCTTTTGGTGCTGCAGCCCAAAATAGGGATGGCTTAATCGAATGTGTTAGAGCAATAGCCGACTGCCAGGTTTTTTGAGAAAGGTTTAATTCTGAGGGGCAAATAACAAAAAACATTACTAGAAATTGCCAAACTCCCATTAGAGGTATAATCTTTTTTGCTTGCTACTTTTGAGAAATGCTTTTTAGCACCTATGTATTATATGCAGTACAAATTACATATTTTAAACAGAGTACATTTGCTAGGAGAAAGTTAAGTTGTAATTTATTAAATACAGTATCTTAAAAAAAAAAAAAACAGTCTAGGTTCATGGAGATTGCATTTGAAGAACATACTACAGTATACAGAACTACTTAAATACAACCCAGTGTGCTGTGCTGTTGTTTGTTGTACATGAATCCTGTGCCCAGTTATTTCTTCCTCTCCGCAGCGATTCTCCACACAGCTCAGGAGAACTGAAGGTTCAGTGGGCGTCCTCCGATCCCATGACCAAGCCAGCCTCCCCTTTTACACCCAGGAACTCAAGAGCGGATGTCAGCGAGCTACCGGCCTCTGGAGGACAAAGGCCAGCCCTGCAGGTGTCCACCTGACCTCACCAGGCGCCTTGCCAGCAGGGTCCGCTGTAGTGCATTAAGGAGAAACAGTCCCTGTCGGTTTTGCCTCCCTAACCTACAGGAGTGCCAGAGCCAATGCCATGCTCCCTTTAGAATCCCCAGCAAAGACCGTGACTTCAAACAGCCAGGACGTGATCCTGCGCTCCCAATACTGTGTGACTGACCCTGCACACCACATGGCTGTGCTTTTACCAGATGAGTCATGGGGACCCATCTACATGCATCCTTTAAATTCTATTATTTATTAAGGGGTGTGTTTCAAGACCCCTGGTCCTAGTCAAGAATATATATATATATATATATATATATATATATATATATATATATATATACACACATACATACATAAAGGATATCTAGGCTACTTATAAGCTAGTCCACGCAACAGACAGACAGACAGACAGTAGCCTAGCAGCCTGAGCAGCTACTGTCTGTAACTCGGGGGAACTCCTGAGTGAGAATAATATGTGCATCTGGTGCAGTAGTGGAGTTTGTCCCCATGCAAAGCTTGATAGCAGGGCCCTTATTCCCTATTCTTACCAGTACAGTGGAACCTTGCATAACCGACCATCACATAACCATCCTGATCAATTAACCGCCTCGCCAAATAAATAAATAAATAAATAAATAAATAATAAAAGTAGGCTACAAGAGTAATGGCATTGGCAGCAAATGCAGCTTGCGCGATGGAAACAGAAAGAAAGCGTTATAGCAATCAGCCTTTTGGTGTATTCCCCTTTAAAGGGTACATAAGGACCTTTTTATTTTATTGTGTTCCCATGTGTTGCTACTACAGTTTACGTAAGGTGTGTGTATTGATTTATTTTTTTAAAATTTGTATCACTTTTTTAAACTTTTAAATTGCATTCCCTGCCTCAAGATGGATTCCCATGTACCCGCATGGACCTCTCAGAATTACATTTCCCATGGTGGAGGATGATGGGAAATGTAGTTCTAAGAGGTCCATGCGGGTAAATGGGAAGCCATCTTGAGGTAGGGAATGCAATTTAAGTTTAAAAAAATGGTCAAAATGTTAAAAAAAAACAAAAAAAAAAACACACACCTTATGTAAACAGTTGTAGCAACACATGGGAACATGTGACACAATAAAATAAAACGGTCCTTATGTACACTTTAAGAGAGGCGGGCTGTGTGCGTGTGTGTGGCAATGTGCCCCGCCCCTGTGTGCATGTTGGTGTATAGAGATGGCTGCACGGGATATAAATGGGTGTGTGCAGCACAAGTTATATAAAATGTATAATTGTATTTAGGCACGAGGATTGCACATCACTTCACGTGCATTTAAAATAATTAATATGCGAGCACGAGGTTGCACATAATTAGTTCACATGCTGGGATTCATGTGAATAATTAATTAGTAATTGAATCCCGGCACAACAGTATATATAGATGCACATTTCATTCACTCGGGGTTGTGTGTTCGGTGAGTGGAGAACGGGCTTAAAGTGCCTGTGTTTTGTTTTGTTTAAATCTTTTTATTTATAATAAACTGGCGCAAGCAAGCGCCTTCTTCATTCATCTCATCTGTCCTGTCTGTGTTATTTATCTTCTGGTTCTGACATCACCACTCAGCCAGCCGTGTGACAGTGTGTCAGTCAGCTGCAGGTAGCAGAGACGTTTCAATACACCAGTCGAGAAAGCTTTTTTTTTGTGCAATGTGTTTACATGATGGAGCGCATCCTTGCAGATATTGGCAGCATGTTGTTGTAGCTTTTAAATGCATTTGAATTAAACAAAGCAAGCTTCATAAACGTAATGCTTACTGGTCGTTTGTTTAAAATAGCCAAAGCAATATTCAAACCGAGCTGCTTATCGGCTGTTAGCAATATCAAGAAAGATTGCAAAGTACCGTGACAGAGATATTAAGAAAGTAGAAGCAGCGAGGCAGGGACTTCTAGAGTTAAGAAAGAAGCCATCAGTTGCAGGTTACTGTACATTTACCGTTTGTATTTTTTAAAAAAAGCTTTGCGTGGAGATGGCTTATAGCAAACCACATAGTAACATTGTGTATTTGTAGCCTAATTAATCTTGTTTACGTTTGCTTACTTTTAAAGCAAAAATGCCCCCATATTTAAAGCAGTTTGCGTGTTGTTTTTGTTCACTAACCTATTTATGGATGTATAAGTGCTTTTTTTTATAGACTTTTTCACATATCCGCCTATACCCCAGTCCACAGGGGGTCGGATATGCAACAGAGCAACAACGACACTATTAGATGTATTGCATTTTACTACAGGAATCGCAAAAAAAACATTCACAGAGACAGTTAGAAATTAACCATTAGTGGTTTCGCAGTAACAATTCTGCAATTATAGCTGAATAATCCAATTTTCTGCAAATCTGGTGCAGGATCGTTATCGCCCTAGTCCAGTCAAACGTTCCTGCGACATTGTAGAAAGTAAATAGTTTTTGATTCATTTCATGTTCAGGCAAGAAAAGCTTCTCTCCCCTGACGCTACTGTGACAGGCAGTGTCAAAAGCACACACAAGGCAATACTGAGGTTAGGATCATTTACCTTGTAGATGTAGTCGAGCATTTATTTAAATTTGTTTCCAGGTTCATTCAAACATGCAGCCCTATTAGTGTAAGGCACCTATACGTGTATTCCCCTCAAGTTTGCAGCACTGACGGCACGCGCAAGCAAACTTTGTAGTGTGTCGAAATCAGTTCATTTTTAAATGTCTTACCTTTTTTAGCTTAAATCGTGGGTTACATGATTACGCACACATACTGACATAAACTTGCACACGGCTTTAAACCCCCTATAAAGGGGCATTCACACCGGACACGACGACGCCATGCAGCAAAAAAAAGTAAAAACTATTGTTTCCAATCAAGTCATAGGGGTGGCATGCAAGAGATAAAAATAATTCAACTTTCGCCGCGCCGCTTAGTGATGTACATTACCAACAGCCAATCAGATAAAAGTAGAAGGCTCCATTTGAGGAAGACAGCTGGGCGGGCCTGCAGAGAACGAATGATGATATGTCGTCCCCCCCCCACAACTTACCCGATACATTTTTTTTTTAAATCACCTTCAAAGAATTACCATACATGTTCATGTATTTCAAACAAACAGGCAAATAAACACAAATATGTTTCATCTGTGAATGGCTGAATGTATTTGGTTTTTTATAAAATGTTAGGGATTTATGTTTATAGAGCCGAACTATAAATCGGTAATGATTAACAGAACCCCCCCCCCCCCCCCAAAAAAAAAAAAAATATATATATATATATACTAGTTAACCCGGTTTAATTAGATTTTTTTTGTTACTTATAGTGGAAATGAGTCAGTTTTCCAATACGTGTAATTACATAGTACATGTTACCACAGTATTCACCACAACAAGTAATTCATTTCCAATTTATAAATAAGAAATAAAAAACTAAAACAAAAAATAAAAAAAAGTTTTTTCCACATTCTGCCAGCTCGTGTAGCCTGCATTCAATACACCCAAGTATGATGTCACAGGACCCCGTCCCGCCTTCGGTGTGAACAGGGGACTGCGGTAACATGAAGTGACGCGCCAGGAGGCGGCATGTGGGTCGCATGCGGTGTGAACTCCCCTTAACACGTTGTGTTTTTTTTCTATTTGTGGCTTGTGGTGCATAGATAAAAAGAACGGTAAAATGGCTAATGAGTCGTTCATTATGGTGAATTATAGTAACTGATCCATGACAACAGGGGCCCCCTTCCTGCCTCGGGACCCCATGCAATTGCATTGGTTGCATGTGCCTAAAACCACTACTGATCTGGTGCACCTGCTAACCTGACTGAAAACCATGCACAAGCTAATTCTGGGACTGCAACCAACATTGTAAACATACCATTAAGCTTCGGGATAGATTGTAGTTGCCCGAAGCAGTTCATAATGCTGAAATAGTACTGAAAGTCATTTCAAGTAATCCAGGAAGATAAAAAAAACAGCACAGCAAGGTCCAATACATCTTACAGGTATTGTTACACTGTAGATGTGATACTGGTTTTTTAATGAAGCCCTGCACTCATGAAGACATCACATCACAAAGAATACATAATTATTATCAAGACAATAATCAAATATGATCTGAAAAGACAATCTGAAAAAAGACATACTATTAAATTGTGATCTTGGTATCCCTGGGAACAGAATTGACACACCATAACAACCAAATCCATTTAGTACTAATGGGACTTTTTTTTCAATGGTTTACACAAATTATAACATTTTAATATGAGCCAAAGTATTTCCAGTCAAACTATTAATAGAGATGACTGTGTTCTATAACAAGTACTCAGTTGGAGATATGGTTGTAACTGTATAGCTGGTGTACTGAAAACAAAAATAATGTGTTTACCTGAAATAAGCATTATACAAGTGACTCATTTAGAACCCCAGACTGTCTCTTTTTGTTTTTGTGACTTTGGGAATTATAATTACACAAGGGTACACTAATAATGGGAAGTGCAGAGATTTGTTCCAAAGCCAGTTTCTTAAAATGAGCTATCAATTCAACTGAGAATACATCTGCTGAACCTCTGTTGTGTTACAACTGATAAAAAGCCAATGCACAAGAGATTTTTATAAACTTCAAAAGTGTAATTTCTTCTTACAATGATATCAGAACACCCAATTAGTCCTTCCAAATATAGCCAGCATGTTGCAAGGGAGACGTGTGTGCGTGTAAGCAATGATGATTGTCACCAGTAGGGGAGGTAGTTAGGAAGTCTTTTTGGGAATACATATCTCCAGGACTGCCAGCATTCAGAGATTTAGAGTCAGAATAATAAGGCAGAGAAGACATGGTCTATGGGTTATGGACTCAGCAGGTGATCACAGACAAAAAAAAGCATGAGGAATTACATTTTATATTATTTAATGCCTGGGTAAAAGCGGGGCTGAAAAACTCATTTAATTTTAAAAACAGTATGATAAACATCAATATACTTTAATGCATTGGATTAACACAAGGTTTGTAAAGTTCCATGGGGGGCGATCTGCCAACTTGTAAAGCACAAACATGCTGTTTCAGCAACTAATTTCAACTTTAAAAAATCATTACTTACTATACATGTGTTTATCTAAATTTAGTAAACTTTTTTTTTTTAATTTCATCATGTCCCTCTGGACAGTCCCCAAATAATCTTTTAAGGAAAAAGTTTCATTGAACAGATTTATTGTTCAAGATTTTAATGGTTTTTAACAGCAACCCAGGCTCATGAACAAATGTAGCCCTCAGGGCCTTTGAATCTGGCCTTATTTCTTAGCCAATCTATGTTCCATGTGGCAAGCAACTTTAATTGGCAGCTAGTCCAAAACAGGTATATTGTGTAGGATATGAAAATGAAAGGTACAACTATGGCAGGCAGAGAAATATTTTGGCTAGTGTCTTTATCAGTAAAATGGAGAATTAAAACGTTCAGAATTCGTAAATGTTCTTTTCTCTGCGGCAATATAACCTAATACGCATATTTACCATATGGGCTGGCTTACATACTTCAGAATTTTACTTACAAGTGCTCTGTCAAATTGGTCCAATTACATTAGCTAAGATTGTCCCTCTGTGAAAAAACTTTGTGGACACCTGGTGTAGCAGTTTTTATAACGAGTTTTGCTTGCCAGTTGTGACATTCATTTGAAGTCAGAGCTCAGAGAAAAGGTTGTTTTTGTCTGGTTTGATGATTTAGTTCTGGGCCAACGCTACAATTAAAAGTAATATACAGTCACAGCCAAGCAGGAGCTGTATCTTTAGGGACTAATTGAATATAGTGTACAGTACATTGGTTTATAGCAGTATATCAAGGCACTGAGTCAGAGCTACTGCAATACCCCCAACTGTTAAACTGAAGATTTTATTTTCAGTAACATCCAGATAGAAATGCATATTAAAATAATTTTGAAAATTCCAAACCCTTATAGTAAAGTTACTTATCAGAATGTGGAAACATTGCCTTGAATCTCAGAAAGACATAAGCCGCACTGTTAAAACACCTACGTGTACGCTATACAAAATACCATTTTAAAAAGGTTCAAAACATATGTAATTTCTTTACTACACATAACCAAAATCTGCTATATGAGAATTTTCTGCAAATCCTTTTCTGCTAAGGATACTGAAGCTAAAAAATAATTCTATAAATTGTAATACATGTCAGTTAAGTATATAGGTCTCACATATACAGTTGTGTACTTTCATATTTTAAAAATGAGCAATACATAAATACACTGTACCTGTTTGTATACAAGGGGATGTTTTAATTTTTGCTAACAGATTGTTTAAGAAAAGAGGCAAGGGTGGTTTTGTAATGCACTTTTCTGCTACTTTTCTTGAATTTGAATAGAGCACTGATGGCATTCTTATCTTCTGCACAATATACAGAGATAGAACATAAGGAGGGTTCCCTGTAGTCTCCAAACATTCTATATTATTATTTATTTCTTAGCAGACACCCTTATCCAGTGCAACTTACAATTGTTACAAATTATCACAGTATCACAATACAAAATATCACATTATAAAATATCACATTACAGAATATCACATTACAGATAAGAGCAGTTATAAGGTACAGTAAAATCAGTAGAAAATCAAATTAAAATAAGGGCAAAATAAAGAATACAGTAAACAATTACATTTAAGAGCAAGTTCGACGAAGATCAGTTAACTTATAGTAAAAATATTTGCTTATGCAAGTAAAGTCCATTAAGAGCACTTAGTAAGTACGATAAGTGAATGAGAACGATTTCAAATAAGAGCAATTACAAAAAGCATGAATACGGATACCTATAAGAGTATAATCAAGTACAAGATACAGGAAGTAGTTATAATTAAGAGCAGTAGTAGAATATGGCAAGGTATTAAGCAGTTCAGTGCAAGTACAAGATGATGCAAGTACTGGTACAATTGGGTGCCATATAGTCCAGTATGTTCAAGAGTTGTGAGGTTTACAGATACTGTCTCAAGAGGTGTGTCTTGAGGAGGTGGTGGAAGGTGGTCAGGGACTGAGCAGTCCTGATATCCATGGTTAGGTTGTACCACCACTGAGGGGCAAGGGTGAAGAAGAAGCAGGCTCTGGAAGCTGGGGAGCAGAGGGGGGGTACAGTCGGTGGTGAGGAGCGGAGGGGGTGAGGGAAATGATAGAAAGGTTGAGACAGCAGTAGGCGATTACAAGAGTTTTGAATTGGATGCAAGCAGCGATAGGGAGCCAGTGGAGGGAGCGGAGCAGCGGTGTAGCGTGGGAGAAACAAGGAAGGGAAAAGACAAGGTGAGCAGCAGAGTTTTGGATGAGCTGTAGCAGATGGATGGCAAAGGCAGGGAGGCCGGCCAGGAGGGAGTTGCAGTAGTCAAGGCAGGACAGTATCAGAGCCTGAACTAGGAGCTGTGTGGAGTAGTCGGTGAGGAGGGGGCGAATTCTGCATGTGTTGCTGAGGAAGAAGCGACAGGAGCATGCCAGGGTAGAGATGTGCTGAGAGTAGGAGAGGGAGGGGTCGAGGTGACACAGAGGTTCTTGGTGGATGAGGAGGGAGAGAGGGTGGTGGATTCAAGAGGAATAGAGATAGAGGTCAGTAGTGGAGGAGGAAGAGGGGTGGAGAAAAGGAGGTCTGACTTGGAGAGGTTGAGTTTGAGGAGATGGAGGAAAAGTTGAGAGATACGGGAGGAAAAGTCAGAGGGGGGGGGAGATCTGGGCATCGTCAGTATAGAAATGATACAAGAAGCCATGAGAGATGAAGGGACCCTGGGTGCAGGTATAGAGAGAAAACAGAAGGGGTCCCAGGACTGAGCCTTGGGGGACACCTGTCAAAAGAGGGGGAGGCAGAGGGTGAGTCATGCCAGGACACCCAGTACATGCGATCGGAGAGGTAGGAGGAGAACAGGCAAGAGCAGTGCCGGAGAGTCCCAGGTCAGCGAGGGAGGACAGAAGAATAGAGTGGTCGACTGTGTCAAAGGCAGCAGAGAGGTCGAGGAGAATTAGGACAGGAGAGGGAGGTGGCACAGGCAGAGAGTAGAAAGTTAATGATGGAGAGAAGAGCATTTTCAGTGGAGTGTGCTGGGCGAAAACCAGATTGGAGGGGGTTAAGCAGAAAATGTGTCGACAGGAAAGCAGAGAGATGGTGATGTACTGCTTGCTCTAGGGTTTTAGATAGGAAAGGGAGAAGGGAGACAGAGCAGTTGTTCTGAAGGGATGAGGGATCAAGAGATGTTTTTTTAAGATTGGGGTGATGCAGGTCTGTTTGAAGGGCAGAGGGCAAACAGCCAGAGAGCAGCAAGGTGCTGAGAAGAGAGGAAATGAAAGGTAGAGCAGGAGCAGCAACCTGGAAAATAGGTGGGTTTATGGCTCTGGATCTGGGAGCAAAGAGTTTGAGAGGGGTGAGAAGAAGGAGAAGGAGGGTAGATTAGTAGGGGTTGCAGAGGGTGATGGGGAGTGAGTGAGCAGAGGACAGCCGGTGGGTGGGGAAGGAGGTGAGGAATTGAAGAGTTTGCGGATGTCTGTGCTTTTGGAGGAGAAGAAGGAGGCAAAGTCATCAGCTGAGATGTGGAAGGGGGGTGGGGCTAAGGTGGGAGGAGAAGGTAGAGAAAAGTTTACGGATTGTTCGTAGAAAACTGAATGATAAAGTGGAAGTAGGAGCGTTTGGCAGAGGTGAGCGAAGAAGACTGATACAAGTTTTCTTTGTTCTGATTTGCTGGTGGTTTCAAGACTACAAGTCCAAATCTATTAGCAAACATTAGTGCAAGACGGGATATTTTTGGAATTATTTCATTAGCTACATGCCTTTTATACAATACTCAAGGCTGTTTCTCCTCATTGGAGAGCCATTAATTTATTACACAGTAACAGCACAAATCCAGCTCAACTATATACTGTAGGCTAAATATTAGTTCCTTTTTTAATTCTGCAATTTTAATCCTGCAGAAACAATAAACTGCAAGATTAAATTGAAGAAAGAGCTGTGCAGGTTAACTGGAAGCAAAAAGGTTTAATGTATCCTAAAATACAAGGCAGTTTAAGCTCATCCAAGGAGGAAAAAGTGTTTTCACAGTAATAAAAACCGAACCCTGAGATGTAATGCATTCCAACTTTTTTTTTATCTAAGTTTTTATTGCTGATATTTTTTATTGTATGTGCTTGTGTTCTTAAATAAATAATGTAGGCCATCTCTGTGCTGCCAAAAATTCAGTCTGGGGCTTTATATAACAAAGTATGACAGATCAAATATTAACTGCATTTGTTGGGTGTATGAATTAATAAAAATAAAAAAGTCATATTGGTACAATTATGTTCTGTTCAACAGACCCAAAAACCTGAAAAATACATTATTTTCGCATTAGTTTACATTGCTTCTAAATATCTAATCTTTGGCCAGTATGAATCATCTGTGCAGCAGATAATGAGATCCGTGGATTGTATTTTCAATGTTTGTGAACTTTTCATCCATTTACCCATAGCTGTATTTTAATGAAATCGTGACTGGAAGGATCGGAAGAAGACGCTGTTGTGTTAATATTAACAAATGCATATTGCCAATATTTCCCTTGATTCCTCTTACGCTGCACTTGTAAAGGTCAAGGCGGTCCCAATGATACATTGTGATCAAGTGCATTCTGCTGCATACTAACCCCAAAGTGTACAAAACAAGAACAATCATAAATAATGTATAATTAACCAGGTGTTTCTATGATGCACTACATTGGCTCATCCTATACACAATTGACTGTAGAAATAATAATATTTGGTTTAAATGTTACATTATAGTTGATCATATTTTGTGGATTTTTTAAAAATTATTATTATTACAAGGGGAAAATGCTGTGTATTAATTGAAACTTTTGTATGTTATTTATGCAGAGTCTTTGTTGACTGGGGTACTATCGACATTGTGCCTTTGGGTACTTTTCAGTAGATCGAAGTGTACCCTGGTTTAGACGATTGTTTGGTACATCGGCATGTTAAAATGTACCCTGCTTTTCAAATTACCGTGTGCATTATAGCTCCCAACATGACCGCAGCCAATCAAACTAGTGTACCACAGGGCAAATTATTTGATTATCTCTTGAGCATTCAGACATATGTGGTGGCCGATATGGTGAGAAAGGGGAGGGAGATTAAGGCAAAATACATCACTGTAGAGAAGATACCAGGTGGGACCTTGGGTCGGAATGACACCCACAACAAGAGATAGAGCATGTGGGTATTTCAACGAGTATAACAATCTGATTCTGCATTCACATTTGGTATCACTATGCCACTTCCCCTATTGTATGTAGGTCTGACAGATGTCGTAAATGACTCACAACATGAAACGAGACTTGAAACCAGGGTACATTTGTAACATACCGAGGTACACTTCGGTATATCTAAATTTACCCAGGGTACGTTTGGATAGTACCCGGTCAACAAATACCCAATCTACAATATTTATTTTAGTTCTGTTGGCTTCTGTAGGATTGCTGTTGTAATAACCAAAACTTTGAAGCTTTAAATGACTGAGAAACATTGTGTAACATACCGAGGCTAACATTATGTAACATGCATATTTTAATTCTTATGTTTAAACTATTAGTGATGAACACTCTTACTGAGAAAAGTGAATATACTACATAATCATATTTTAATTCTCAAGTTTATCAAGTTTTAGTGTTTGCCCAAAAGCTAGTAACATTGATTTGTAGTTTTTGTGCATTAACTGTAAATGGTTGATGGATTCTCATTATTAAGTATATTACCCAAGGACAGGTTTTTTTTTTTATATTTGTTATTTAAATTACAAACAGCGCCCTTTTCACATAAAGTGTAAGAAAACAATTCACTGTTTTTATGCTTACCTCAAAGGGGTAAAAACCAATACTTTTTCCTTACTCTGATTAGCATAACAACTGTCATGCAAGTCCCTTATTATTATGAACTATAGATTCAGACTTTATTTTTCTGTTCTGGTAAAGTCAATTAAATATGTGAGTGAGGATTCACTCCATGTGCAACATAGGACCCCATCTGAAACTTCTCATTTAATTTATTTATTTATTTATTTTTTTTTTTAAGCTTTGGTTATTACACCCATGCCAAATTACACATATACAGGTACAATTACATACAGTATGATCCGCTGTATTTTTAATTGCTTATTAAGAGAGATTCACTTGTAGTGGCAGCAGTACATTATTACATCGTACCATGGGGTATATTCAGTTGATCTAAACAGTGGTGGATCTGTAAACACTGCCACTGAGATAATGATCATTTATGAAGCAATGCTATGAAATTCAAACACTGCATGTTAGTCTCCTGTGGATTTTAGTTAGTAAACATACGTGGAACGCCAGGGAGGATCTATATAATATTGTGGGCAGCAGTGTGGAGTAGTGGTTAGGGCTCTGGACTCTTGACTGGAGGGTTGTGGGTTCAATCCCCAGTGGGGGACACTGCTGTTGTACCCTTGAGCAAGGTACTTTACCTAGATTGCTCCAGTAAAAACCCAACTGTATAAATGGGTAATTGTATGTAAAAAATAATGTGAAATAATGTATAATGTTATATCTTGTAACAATTGTAAGTCACCCTGGATAAGGGCGTCTGCTAAGAAATAAATAATAATAATAAATAATATTGAAGAATATCTAAAACCATGGATATATGTTTCATACTAGGGCCAATATAAAGTATAATCCTAAATATTATCTGAAATATAATAAAATACATTTGCAGTACATTCCATGTATATTTATTCATATACTACATCTGATTGTGATAATGTGTTACACCACTTTAATTCTCTTAGTAATGTTACACAATTTTATAAATGCTACTGTATCATTCGTGTTCACACAAAAAATATATAAAGTTGCTATTTTAAAATGGTACCATATAGTAGCTTCTTAAGTTCAGCAAGTGGGTTAAAAAAATGATCTTTAAGCAACACTTGAAGAACAAAGAATCTCAACTGGTCTAATATGTGTTTCAGCACTGAACTACAGTCTCCAGTGCCTGGTCCAATGACAAAGCCTTATTTTGTCCCTCAACTGAAATAACGTTTCCCATGAGAACAGATAATAATAGTATTAGATGGGTTATGCATGGATTTAATATGCTGGTGGGTTTTTAAACCACTTTATGGATTTCGTAAACTAATTTAAATTAGGTGCTACATATTTATGAGATGCAACAAAAGCTAAAAAGCTAAAAGGCTGAGGTGTAGTTCTCTATCGTTATGACAGCCTCTACATAGCTTATCCAATTTGAAAGTGATATAATCACAGCTCTAATTAGATCATTATGTCATTCCACTGGCATTCTTGTTAACGGAACACAAACAACATGGTTTTTAAACTAAAGTATGTTATTGAATTGACTTATGTTTGCACTGCAAGCAATATTTAACACTTAAACATAGCGTGTTGGATATAAGCTTAATTCAAAACCAAGGTTTGTATGCCATTAATGAAAAAGAATGCAAGTTTGCAAACTATTTACACAATTACAGTCGCAGCAATACAATTCAGAGAACTGTTCTATGTTCTTAAAACTTTGGAACAAATGTCATGTTGCTGTAACTTTTACCTAAATTGTCCACTATGTTTTTTAGGTGTGACTTCCATCATTTTTCCTTTATCCCAAACATACTGTAGTTTTTCAGATCTATCTCCTGGCTGAAAAGTACTGAGACAGTGGGATTGGAAGCTCTTAACCTGAAATGGAGTATTCAAACCTCTGGACACTGGCTCATTATATTATTAGTGACTATATTCAACCTTTGGGATGCTTGCCTTATTAGTCAATTCTTTTACAATCTAAAATCCTCTGACAACACTAACCCTTGGAAATATATAAGAGATCATTTGAACTGTTGGAAAACAAGCTAGACAATTTCTTACACATCCATTATCACAGTATTTGCATGTTAAACCCCAGGTACATGAATTTAGAGCACAGACAAGGAACACTTGGGCAGTATCTTAGACATTAGAAAACATGTTATTGCAGTAGTTTAGACAGAGACCACTAGTCATGAGAGACCATTTCAATCTGTAATTCTGACATAAATTAAAGTACTGTATTTGAAGCAGAAGACAACTTATTAGACATATTTCAAACGTTTATCTCTGGAGACATTTGATTGTATATTACATGACTGGAATATTTCATTTCACTTTAAATGATCTAGACATTTGTAATATGCAATTAATTCTGCTTTGCAAAACTCTTGTAATTATGAAAACAGATGTGTAATGTTTAAAAAGTTGAATTGATAAGAATGTTTGTAGTAAACAAAAAAGAATGTCATAAATAAAATAAAAAAAGAATAACTGAACAAATTAGCATTATTAGAGAAAACATGATTGAAGCAAGCAAGCTGTTTTACTAGCCCTGGCAAAATAATGTGTTTTCTGCCAATGAAATTATAATTTCCCATTTGCCACACGATTACATAGGGTAAGTCTGATATTGAGTAGTGAACAATATAACACCTATTTGTTATGTAACGCATTGAAGGGTACAGTGGAATGAAGTTATGATATATATGCTAATTCAAGAGCTTTCTTTTTTGGAAGACAGAAGTTGTACGCTTGGATTCATACCGCCGCTATGTTATTATTATTATTATTATTATTATTATTATTATTATTATTATTATTATAGAATTCCAGTTTTAGTACTGAGCCATTCCATGTTAATGCAGTACATTCTGCCCTAATGATACAATGGATAAAATATGTTTAAATATATAGATGCCCGGCCCCTATAAAAATAAATGTATACATACAATTGTTAAACCTACAGATTTACTATTCTTAGTATTATAGAAAAATATAATCTAAAAATGCAGTTATGCATATACATTTTAAGTATGTCCAGTAGTTTTATAGTGGTAAATGGGACATTCTGGATTTTCAGTTTAGCACTGTACAAAATCCTGTTTCTCTTGATGAATAACGATTTATATTGCGTGTCTTTGTTCTACATTTTATGAATAGGGCTTCTGTTTTTCGGGTTTTATTAATTGTATTTTTCGGTGCTTATTTTTAGCTATTTTCGAGTTTTATGTAAAAAGTTTTTTTCGGGGCTTTCGTTTTTGATATACTGTATGCAATTAATTTTTTCGGTTACTTTCCAAAATGCTTGAGCGTTTTTTTGTGTCAAAATATGTATAATAACTCGACAGTACTTGCACACTTAAGTTGTACCTTCGTTCCTTTGCTGTCTTCCGTAACAAAATCCCTATGGTCACGGACACATTCTTCTGGGGTTTTTGTGTGTAGACATTTTTGTACATTTCGCCACAATTCTGTTTTAAATCCTCTGTATTTTAACTGTAATACAGCTTTAAATCCTGCTAACATTCCTCCATTCTGATTGTAATCTTGTTTTAAATCTCACAAGCTGAGTCTCCAATAGAAATGCAGGAATGTGTAGTAGTTGGGCGGGTTTAAAGTATTCAGAACGAATACTTTAAACAAACAGATAGATATGTCAGAAAGGTGGGACATTGCCCAACAGCTCGGGAAATGCATTTATTATTATTTTTGTAGTAGGTTTTATTTTTTTTAATGTGAAAAGGGTAAAGTCAATGTGAATTGATTCACCATTTCCACAGTTTTTCCGATGTTTTATCGGGTTTTATCGGTTAAAACCGAAAATCAGAAGCCCTACTTATGAGACATAAACAGTTTTTATTACCCCTTTAAACAGTTAAACTTACAGTAAAAATATTTGCTTATACGAGTAAAGTCCATTAAGAGCACATAGTAAATACGATAAGTGAATGAGAACGATTTCAAATAAGAGCAATTACAAAAAGCATGAATATGGATACCTATAAGAGTACAATGAAGTACAAGATACAGGAAATAGTTATAATTAAGAGCAGTAGTAGAATACGGCAAATTATGGAGCAGTTCAGTGCAAGTACAAGCTGATGCAAGTACTGGTACAATTGGGTGCCATATAGTCCAGTATAGTTGAGAGTTGTGAGGCTTACAGATGCTGTCTGTAACTTAAAACACCCATTCCCTTCCCCCTTGTCCAGTTTTTTGCTTCCGGGTTCTGGTGGGTGGGTTAGCGGGCAGGTTGGTTGGGGTTGTGATGGAGGTGGTCCCCTCGCCTCCTCCTTTGGCCATGGTGGTCCTGGGCCTTCTGTCAGGGGCGCCTGTTATCAGATGGATTTGGCCTGAGGAAAGTCGATTGACAGACTACATGATCACTGATGAGCAGATTGTAAAAAACTTGTTGAACCTACCGTTATAGTTTTGGGGAGTAGGGTCTACTGTGGCTTTATGTATTAGCTCTAAACTCATTACTTATAGATGAGATATGAGTAAGAGTTAAGTTGTTTAGAGTTTCAAAAACAAAAAAGAAATTTAAAAAGAAATTGTCAATTTTTTTATCACATTCAAGCCTGTTGTGGCTTGTTTTGTTGTTTTACACTCTTTAAGGAGTAATAAACAACTACAAGTAACCAAATAAAAGTCTTTCTCTTTTTTATTGTTCAATATAATTCTGCAAAGTAATTTTGTTTTACTATAGGGTAGGGAGACTTTTCCTCTGTGGTTTTCTTAACAGCATCTGTCTCCTGTTTCATACGTTAAGGACTGCAAGAACTACCAGATCAAAATCTCAGTTATAACTTCACTTCAAAGTAAAGTGTATTTAAATATTTAAAAAAAGCAGTTTTTATTAACATTTTGAAAATATGCATAGTTATTTTTATGCATGTGGCAAAGTGGTTTGCAGTGCGCAGGTGTAGAGGTGATGCAGTGCTCAGTAATAACAATCCAACAACAGTTCAATGGTGAAAAATGAAGCTTTATTATTTGCTTAAATAATAATTATTATTTTTATTATTATTTGTTTATTTAGCAGGCACCTTTATCCAAGGTGATTTACAGAGACTAGGGTGTGTGAACTATGCATCAGCTGCAGAATCACTTACAACAACGTCTCACCCAAAAGACGGAGCACAAGGATGTCAAGTGACTTGCTCAGGGCCACACAGTGAGTCAATGAGTAAGCTGGGATTTGAACCGGTAACCTCCAGGTTACAAACCCTTTTCTTTAACCACCGGACCACACAGCCTCCTGGCTATACACAGCGATGTGTAAAGCCAGTCAAACCACGGGGTTCAGTCCCAAAATAATTATAATCACACGAATAAGACACACAAACACAAATACGGTCACAAGTCCAGAGTGATTGCTACTGAATTACAAGTTGAATTACAAGTTTAAACGTGTACAATAGTGAAGTGTAGTCCGGGTTTGTTTGCTGGCTGTTTAGCTGCAGCTCCCGGAGTTTAGCCGTCTATAAATGGCAAACGTGACAGTTTAATAGAGATACAAAACAAAACACAAAAACTCACGGTTCCCTTTCAATTCGAAGACCACCACCAACCAATACTTTTGGGATATGCCTGCCCTAGGTAGGTATTCGCTGAGCAATTTATGTCAGAGCTGCCGATAGGCCCCTCCGTGGAGTGACGTCCTTGGTCCCGCCTGCCGAGGGAATAAGTAGTTGCTCCGCAGAGCTCACATAGTTCCCTTGCATTTATGCTGAGAGCTGGCTTGCCATTTGAGTGTCTTTTTTCTTTCTCACAGACTGCTTCGCTTCTATCGTATGAGTGTGACTGCCTGTGCAGTGTTGGTGTGTGCGTGTGTTGTCTTTCAACCTACACGTTCAGGGAGAACACCGTTCCTCCACCAGGGCTCGGCTTGCTGCCCCTGCCGTTGAGCAACAACAGCCAGACAGCCATGTATCCTCCACTGGGGCTGTGTTCTAACCTGTCCTGCTGTCGAGTAGACCTCGCCAGCTGCCTCGGGCACCACCTCGGTGCGTTGAGCCTTCAAAAAAAAAAAAAAAAAAAAGTTTCTCTTACTAACAAAGCTCTTGCCTGCCGTGGCTACTCCACTGAATTGTCTCGGCCCGCCCTCTCGCGCTCTTAAAAATTCAGTTCACCCACGTTGCCGTGGTGACTGTTTTATTTATCCTCAAAGATTTGCTGTTGTGTGTGTATGTGTTTTTTTCTTTTACTGCCTTGCAGTTAAAAAAAAAAAAAAGAGTGATTCCTCCACCAGGACTCAGCTCTGCTGCACCCTGCTGTTGACTTGAATCCGACGGCTTGTTTTAGCCCGCCTACCCGGCGCGCTGAGTAATAACAATAAGAATGTTATTGTTCTCTTGCACTGTGCTCTTCCCTGTACTGCTCTCCTGATTGCCTACTGCAGCCACTCGAGCCTGTGTATCCACCCCTGTGTATGCTATGTGCTACCCTGGGTTGTGTTGACTACACGCGGTTAAGGCTAGGTGCCTCAGAGCCTCGGTGCTTCAACGCCCTTGGTGCTTAGACGCTCCGTACCTCGGTGCTTCAGCGCCCCAACATGTCAATAACACCTGCACTCGGTGCCCCGATTCTTCGATGCACCAGTACCGTATTCTACCTCAGTCAGTGTCCTCAGTGCTTCTGCACCCTTGGTGCCCGAGTGCTTCAATACACAGGTCTACACCCTCCGGTGTTTAAACAACACCCTTGGGGCCATACAGGCATCAAGCATGGCTAAATTCCACACTTGCACGTCCTGCGCAATGTCCCCTGCTAGCACGGCTGAGCCGTACACGGCATTGGGAGCCCCTGTCCAGGCAGCAGGCTTAAGCCCTTGCTCTGGCCCCAGCTCAGCCGACAACGCCGGACCCGGAGCTGACCCCGCCAGCACCGGTGGTCACCTCGGATGTTACAGAACCAGATGTCAGCATTGCTGAGGAGGACCATGATGGAATTTTGATCGTGGCCTCATGAGAAGGTGGCTCCTTCCTTCAGAAGCAACCCCTACTCCCCCTGACCCTACATTTGGACCAGCGGTAGAGGAATTTCTGCAGGGCTCTCACTGAGAACGCAAGGCGTCTCGGCAGTTAGCCTCAATGCTCCCCTCCTGTACTCTGGTACGGGAGAGAACGAGACGCTGGCATCCTCCTTACTCGCACGGTGAATCGGACAGTTCCGATCCCCACTGCCCTGCGTGATGACCTAAGCACCGCCTTCAGGCTTCCGCGGCAGCTAACAACCGGGCCTACCCGCAATGACAGGAGGGAGCCGGACGTGGGATTCCGACACAGCAGCGATCTCGGAGGCAGTCCCAACGCCGCCCCAGGCAGCCCCCACTTGGGTGCTTGTCACCGTACACACCGGTTATGCACACCATCACATTCTCCAGTCTGCCTGGCCGGGCGACGTTTACAACAGTGGACCGAAAGGACGCGTATTTCTATTCGTCCAGCACACAGGAAGTATCTCTGCTTCACCTTACATGTGTATGTCAAACATACAGTGGCTCTCAAAAGTATGCACCCCCTTGGACTTTTCCACATTTTATTGTGTTACAACATGGAATCAAAATGGATTTAATTAGGAGTTTTTGCCACTGATCAACACAAAAAAAGTCCATAATGTCAAAGTGAAAAATAAAATCTACAAATTGTTCTAAATTAATTTTGAGAGCCACTGTACATACACATTTCAGAGCTGAGTTATGTTATGCAGATAAGATTTTTTTTGTTTCACAATTTCACAATTGTTTTTCAATTTCTCAATTTTTTTGAACCCCAATTTGTCCCCTTTCTGTATGACCCAACTAGACTTTAAACAAACTGTCTAAAGATTTTAGTTTATCAATTTTATGGATTATGGTATATGCAGTATGGATAGGGCTTCTGTTTTGGGGGTTTTATTAAATGTATTTTTCAGTGCTTATTTTTAGCTATTTTCAAGTTTTTTTCAGGGCTTTCGATTTTTATATACTGTATGAAATTAGTGTTTTCAGTTACTTTCCAAAATGCGTGAGCATTTTTTTTGTGTCAAAATATATATAGTAACTCGACAGTACTTTCACACTTAAGTTGTACCCTTCTTTCCTTTGCTGTCTTCCACAACGAAATCCCTATGGTCATGGGCACATTCTTCTGGGGTTTTGTGTGTGTAGGCATTTTTGTACATTCTGTTTTAAATCCTCTGTATTTTAACTGTAATACAGCTTTAAATCCCGCAAACAAGCCTCCATCCGGATTGTAATCCCGTTTAAATCTCACAAGCGGAGTCTTCAATAGAAATGTAGGAATGTACTGTCACTCAGTAGTTGGGGCGGTGTGACAAAGAGAGAAAGAATTCGAACTGTAAATCTCCCTCCCGACCAAAAAAGGCGCTGGGTAAGGTTGATCGTATGCTTCCTCCTAGATGGACTGCCTTGACGGTAGGCGGAAACCGGAAGGTGACCATATTAGGGGGAGCGCGTAGTTGCATGTACCTGGAAGGATTCCATTGTAATCAGCTGCGGGGCGGGCCCCTATTGGAGAAACCATGGCAACGGGTTGCTTGCAAGGAGGAGGTTCTGGGTACAAAGGGGAAGCAGCTACGTTAGTACGGCCCCTTGCGCTGATGATGGCATCCAGCCAGAGCCTGTGTTTTTGTTTTATTTTGTGTTTCTGACAGAGGAGGAGTGAGAGTCGGGAGCTGCAGCCGCGGAGCTAGCACTAAGACCCGGAGCACATTATTATTATTATTATTATTATTATTATTATTATTATTATTATTATTATTATTATTATTATTTGTGTTTTTAAAATAAACACTGACTTTTTGGGAGAACTCTGGTCTGGACTTTCACTTGTGTTTTACACCACTCACATCCTGTTCACAGGCGGGTTTAAAGTATTCAGAACGAATCAATGATAGATACAAGTCAGGAAGGCGGGACATTGCCCAGCAGCTCAGGGAAATGTATTTATTATTATTTTTGTAGTAGGTTTTATTTTTTTTAATGTGAAAAGGGTAAAGTCAATGTGAATTGATTAACCATATCCACAGTTTTTCCAGTGTTTTCCGGTGTTTATTGGCTATCCACCGATTTAATTTTTTTTTTGTATCGGGGGTGTATTATCGGGTTTTATCGGTTAATATATATATAATTTTCAAATTGTGTCTGTCCATGTTACATACGTTTTTATAAAATGATCATGATGCTCAGCCAGCTCTGATGAGGGAATGCTGAAGGAAACTATATTTTAACTGTGAATTACAGAAAATAGACACGATATATGATTACTACGTAAGTTTTATTTTCCATGTTTTTGAAATTTTATTTTGTGTTGATCTTAGGCTTGCCAACTGCCTGTTTTTGGACCGTGTCTGACAATTACAGTAATCAGCAACCAACTTATGTGGCACGTTAGAGTAGCCTATAGTAAAATAAAAATAGAATGGCAATAAATGGATAAAAAGGTAGAAGAGTCCTAAGAGTGAGCCAGTTTTTTTTTTTAAGTAAGCTTTAAAATAAGACTCTTATTGCATAGCAGTTTCACCCTTTCCAGGTTTTACTACGACCTTGATTAGCCACAGTGTCCACTTAACAGGTGAGTCTTATTAAACATAGTAAAACCAGGAATGGGGCATGAATCAATTATTTAATGAAACAGAAGCAAATGTTTTTTTTTTTTTTTGTTTGTTTTTTTTTTAACAATTGTTTTTTTTTTGTTTTCCATAAAAAGAAAGTAAAATAATTGGGCATAGTACACATGAATACAAACTAACAATTGGGAGCTCTAAAAGCTCTAAAACAAATAAAACAAAAAAAACTTCTGAGATATGAAAAGGCATCTGTCCATGCCGTTAAAGTTTTTGCACTGGCATGATGTAATCTAGCTGTACTTCTCTCCACCAACACAATATCTGCAAATGAGTGCAACCAGACACGATCTAAGGGTACCTCTGTCTCCACCCAACCTCGTAGGATTGACTTTTTAACTGCTGTTAGTCCTGCCAACAAGAGCTGTCGTGTCTGAAGGCTAATATTCATTTGGGAGTCATCGCTGAGAAGGAGCAGTCGGGGACTCAGTGGCACATTCACACCAATCACGTCAGAAAGCACACTGGCCACATATTTCCATAAGCATTCAATTTCAGGACATTCCCAGAACATATGTAGATACGTTCTGGCCACACCCCGAGTGCATTTATGGCAGAGAGGATCTGAAACGATCTTCATCTGGAATCGTCGGTATGGTGTAGCATATATTCTATGTGCTAGTTGAAAGTGAATTAGCTGGTGTGCTAGATTTTTTGAGGACGAAAATACATTGTCCCATACTGCTTCCCAATCAGGACTACCGCCCAGTTTATCAAGCTCTCTATCCCATATTAAGGTAACTGGAAGGGAGCTATTTTTAAAAGAAAGGAAAAAGTGATATAAAAAAGAAACTAAGTCTCTTGAGGTGACTGTTGAAGCAAATATATTAGTCACAGGGTGGATAGGTAACATAGAGTCCAATGGCACCCCATAGGCGCGAAGGGCTGAGCGGAGTCTGAGGTACATGAAAAAGGTAAAACCAGGGAGCGAGTGATTATCCTTAAGGTCCTGGAACATGCGAAGACCATTATCATCAAAGATATCACTAAGAATATGAATATGTCTGGAGGACCAGGGTGGATAAGTAAAAGGCTGAGAGCCTGTCAGTAAAAAGGGATTGTTCCATATAGGTGAAAGCTTATGAAGTTTTGGGGGGCTGCCAAGAAATCGGTTAACTTTCTTCCAAATATCTAATGAGTTTGCAATGATTGGACCCATTCGAAGAGAAATAGCCCTGTCCTTAGGGGCGGAAAACAGAAGATCCTGGAGTCTGATTGACTTAACTAAGGCTTCCTCAATTGGTCGCCAAGAAGTTGTAGACCCTGAATCCAGCCACGTTTTAAATACCCTTAGCTGAAAAGCCCAGTAATAATATTTAAAATTAGATACTGCCAGGCCACCCAGTGTTTTAGGGCGCTGCAAAGTAGTCAACCGAATCCTTGGTCGCCTATCCTTCCAAATAAAACCAGTTATAATAGAATTTATTTGTTCAAGGTACTTTTGTGGTAATGAAATGGGGATCATAGAAAATAGGAAATTAATACGAGGAAGTATATTCATTTTTATAATAGAAATCCTACTATGTAATGAAACCTGTAATGGAGACCATCTAGACAAATCTGTTTTGATTTTATTTAGAACTTCAAGCATATTTTCTTTACGAATCTGCTGGAAATTTGGGGATATCTTAATGCCCAAATATGTAAAGCCTGTGAGCTGCGGCCGAATAGAGATATGAGGGGGAAGAGGGGTTGTTGTGGCGATACAATTCAAAGGCATATAAACAGACTTAGACCAGTTTATTTTATATCCAGAGAGTTTACCAAAATGATCAATTAAATGCAATGTGTTAGGGACTGAATTAGAAATATCAGATAGAAACAATAAAATGTCATCAGCATAGATATATGGTGTTTGGAGCCCTGTACAGTAACGGGAGCTATATTGTTACTTTGTCTAATAGCTTGTTCCAATGGTTCTAAGGAAATGACAAATAATAATGGTGACAATGGGCAGCCCTGTCGGGTACCTCTGCCGAGTGCAAACTGAGGGGATAACATTGACCCGGTCTGCACACATGCAGTAGGATTGCTGTATAAAGTGCGGATCATATTGATAAAAGAATGGCCGAAGCCAAAGCGTTCTAGAACTGCCCGCAGATAGTTCCATTCCAGGCGATCAAATGCCTTCTCGGCATCCAGAGAAAATACAGCACAAGAGGCGGGTTGATGGGGGGCTTGGTCTATAATATGAAAAAGACGCCGTATGTTGTCTGAAGCAAGGCGGCTCTTAGTCAGTAGTCAATAGGGTGCCCCCCCCCCCCTCGGTACCCTCTGGCAAACCCACAATCCGCAAATTCGATCTGCGGTTTCTATCCTCTAACTGAGCCAGACGAGATTTAAGCAAGGCAATCTCCATTTCAGATTCTTTAATACTAGCCCGGTTTTGGCGCTGGGCAGCCTGGAGAATATCTACACACTTATTCTGCTTGTCAACAGTGGAGAAAGTAACGGAAATCTTCTCCTCGGTTTACTGCAGCCGAGACTGGATGGACTTAATTTCGGTACAAACCGTTTTAATCTCAGCAGTGATTTTGCTTTTTAAACAATCCCTGATGCATTCCACAATAAAATCTCTCAGCGAATGAAGCTGGGACTCTGTTAGCCAGGGCAGCGTCTGGCCCCGTGAATCCTCGCGGCTGGGCTCAGTCGCGTTCCGTGCTGCGCCCTCAAAGGCAAGTAGCTGCTTTCTGGCTTTTTTACTCTTGGCTTTCATAGTTGGGGAAGGTGTATTCGGGTTCATGGCTGACGAATCCCTTTTCTCTGGTGTCTCCATTGTGTAATGCTAGTAGCAAAGCGTGCCCTTCACTGAAATAATAAGTATATTTTTTAATAAATCGGGCGATGAGTGTGGGAGCTCTCAAACTAAGCCGCCATCTTGGGTGGAAGCCACCGGAAGTCCTCTGCAAATGGTATTTTTTCATAAAGATACACATTTTTTGTTCTTGTTGCTGATTTTTTTTTTTTTTTTTTTTTAAGCATGGGACGGACACCCTACAGTCAGGGGCGTTGGTGCTAGATGCTGTAGAAATGGGATGTGCACTTTGTGAGACAGAGCAATGTGACAGCAGTGTAGGATATGGAGGGAGCCCTGATGAGAGAGCAGAAAACCACTTTGGATGCTATGGTCATGAATGGGTGAGTACTGCATTACTTTTGCCTACAGTCTAAATTGCAGTTTCAAGTTCTTCACAATCTCAGGAGATGTTGCTGTAGGTGATGATGACATGATGGTTTAAAGAAACTGCAACTCATTTTAAACCTAATTTCCCTACCCTTAATTATAGTAACCCCTATTAGAACCAATATCACCTTGCTCTGAGTAACTATACAAATGTGGATAATTGGTTCTACTCCTAGTGTGAGAAGGTTTAAAAACAGGATTTGCCTTGTATAGTATGTCATGACCTGGATGTCAAAAGGTTCCCAACTATCTGTGTATATCCCTTAGTTTACCTGTGTAGCAATGACCTCCATGACCTACTTAGTTTATGAGATACACAGTATGAAGTACAGACATGTTTGAAAAGCATACTTTTTGTATACAGCAGCATGTTGTAGTGCTGCAGATAATAACATAAAGATAATAGTAAATTGTTCACTGTCACTGCATATAGAAAAACATCTCCTAGATTGACTTTAGAACTTCAGCATATAAAATCTATTACCATGTGTATTACCTTGACCACATAGAATGTCAAGGTATTAAAATTTAGGATTCGTTGTGATTAATAAATTACAAGAGGGTTGTCATAACTTGTCTTTTTACAGGCCAAAAGCACAGCTTCAAACCAGGTTATTTTTCTGATGATTTCCAAATGAAATCACACCAGTACGTTAAATCTTAGATCTTGGTAGGTTCTTTTAATATGTAACCTTTTTCTTTTTTTGTGCATTTGATGTAGTGATACTATGCAAGTCGGAGCTGTAGCAGACCTTAGAAGAATCAAGAATACCATTGGCGTGGCACGGGCTGTAATGGAGCATACCAGGCATACATTTTTAGTAGGAGAATCAGGTAATTTGACATGGCTGAGTTTTTCTTCATGTCATGTTATTTATAGTTGCCAGGGCTTCTAAAAACCTCAGATTTCCTGAAGGAATTAAGACCATAGAAGAATTGTCACATCTTGAATAATTTAAACAGAAACATAACATACATTTAGTGCCATATATACAGTGCCTTGCATAAGTATTCACCCCCCTTGGACTTTTCCACATTTTGTAGTGTTACAACCTGGAATTAAAATGGATTTAATTGGGATTTTTACCATTTGATTTACACAACATACTTAACACTTTGAAGGTGCAAAATATTTTTTATTGTGACACAAAAGTTAATTAAACAAAAAAAAGACATTTGTTGGTTGCATAAGTATTCACCCCCTGAGTCAATACTTGGTAGAAGCACCTTTGGCAGCAATTACAGCTGTGAGTCTTTTTGGGTAAGTCTCTACCAGCTTTGCACATCTGGATCCTGCAATTTTTGCCCATTCTTCTTGGCAAAATTGCTCAAGCTCTGTCAAGTTGGATGGGGACCGTTGGTGAACAGCAATTTTCAAGTCTTGCCACAGATTCTCAATCGGATTGAGGTCTGCGCTTTGACTGGGCCATTCTAAGACATTCAGGTTCTTGTTTTTAAATCACTCCAGTGTAGCTTTGGCTGTGTGTTTAGGGTCATTGTCCTGCTGGAAGGTGAACCTCCGCCCCAGTCCCAGGTCTCTTGCAGACTGAAACAGGTTTTCCTCAAGAATTTCCCTGTATTTGGCTCCATCCATCTTGCCCTCAATCCTGACCAGTTTCCCAGTCCCTGCCGATGAAAAGCATCCCCATAACATGATGCTGCCTCCACCATGCTTCACCGTGGGGATGGTGTTCTCAGGGTGATGAGCAGTGTTAGCTTTGCGCCACACATAGCGTTTTGCGCTAAGGCCAAAAGTTCAATTTTGGTCTCATCAGCCCAGAGAACCTTTTTCCACGTTTGTTGTGTCTCCCACATGCCTTTTGGCAAAATCCAATCGATTTGATATGGTTTTTTTTCAGCAATGGCTTTTTTCACGCCACTCTTCTCCGTCCGGGTTATAGTTATCCCATGGACGGTTTCTCCCATCTCAGCTGTGGATCTCTCCAGCTCCTTCAGAGTTACCATTGGCCTCTTGATTGCTTCTCTGACTAATGCCCTCCTTACCTGGTCACTGAGTTTTGGTGGACGGCCTTCTCTAGGCAGAGTCGCGGTTGTGCCATATTCTTTCCATTTTTTAATAATGGCTTTAACGGTGCTCCGGGGGATGTTCAAAGTTTGGGATATTTTTTTATAACCCACCCCTGATCGGTGCTTCTCCAGAACTTTATCCCGGACTTGTTTTGATAGCTCCTTGGTCTTCATGATGCTGTTTGTTTAGATATGCTCTCTAACAAACTCTGGGGCCTTCCAGAAACAGGTGTATTTAATATGAGATCATGTGACACTTTAATTGCACACAGGTGGACTCCATTCAATTAATTATGTGACTTCTGAAGGCAATTGGTTGCACCAGAGCTTATTTAGGGGTGTCACAGCAAAGGGGTGAATACTTATGCAATCAAGACTTTTCAGTTTTTTATTTGTAAATAATTTTTTTCCCCACTTCAACATTATGGACTATTTTGTGTAGATCAGTGACACAAAAATCCTAATTAAATCCATTTTAATTCCAGGTTGTAACACTACAAAATGTGGAAAAGTCCAAGGGGGGTGAATACTTATGCTTATAATCATATATATATATATATATATATATATATATATATATATATATATATATATATATATATATATATATATATATATATATATATATATAGTACTGCATTTGCTTTACATAATAGGGCAGCAGTGTGGAGTAGTGGTTAGGGCTCTGAACTCTTGACCGGAGGGTCATGGGTTCAATCCCAGGTTGGGGACACTGCTGCTGTACCCTTGAGCAAGGTACTTTACCTTGATTGCTCCAGTAAAAACCCAACTGTAATTGTATGTAAAAATAATGTGATGTCTTGTAATTCGCCCTGGATAAGGGTGTCTGCTAAGAAATAAATAATAATAATACATTCTTATTCATACTTTTTCCAAATCATCAATTTTTGCTGAAAATATGGGGTTTATTGCTGAAGATTTGTCAACACACAGCTCTCTTGCTATGCATACAAAGTGGCTAAAGGAAAGTTGCCAGCCAAATTTCTGGGAGGTAAGGTTTTTTTTTTTTTTGGTTTTATTTTGTAACCTTTTTTGATGCACCATTTATACATACTATTTTCTATCCTATATCTTATGAAAAGCTGAAAACACAACACATTTGATAGCCAAAAAGGACCATATGTGTCAAAAATATTAGTGATAGTACAGATAACAATAAGGTCTTACTAAATAATTATTTTTAAACAAGAATCTAATCATGGTAAACCAGTAGGCAACCCAGAGTGAACTGCACATTATCATCCATGTATACTAACTGTACATTTCCCCCCCAAAAATAATTGACAGGAAGTTTCAACCTGACCCTTCAAAATCATGTGGTCCATACAAACCTACGAGCATGCAACTAAGACGACAAAAGCAACATGTTAATATGCATAATCATGACACTGTTGGTATGGTACATGTTTTGCATTTTTTTAAACAATTTAAAATTCTTTCCTTTTTTTCTGACTTTCTATGAAGAGTAGATTTTAGACCTTCATTAAACACTTTCTGTGTAAGCCTCTGATTAATTACGTTTTAAGTACCTACACTAAGAAAGCTGTCACCACTTTAACCTTATGTAGCAGTATGTCATGCATAGAATATATCACACTTCCACCATAGCCTAATTAAAGTTTATGGAAGCAGCGGAATAACTGTGGCACATTTCATTAGTCGTACAAAAAAGCTTTGCGATTGGAACTGAGAGTGAGTGATAGACAGCAGAGAAATATGTTATTAAACTGGTCTGCAAACATGATAATTTATGAAGTTGAATCTTTTTTTATTATCTAGGAATGATTGTGATCAGTAAGACAGGGCACGTGACTGCTGGAATATCTACAAACGGAGCAAAACACAAGATACCCGGGTTTGTACTAAACAACTTGTTGATTAATTCTGAATTCAAATAGTTTTTTTCAGTGTTCGGCTTTCAAGAAATTATACCATTGATGGTACTAGTGTAAAATTTAATTATAGCTTTAGAGAAAGTATTTTTATATAAATTACTAGATGCAGTTCTGGTGTTCATAGTGTATATGAGTATGATGATTTCAATGGTTTTTTTTGTGTCGAATCGGGATCATTAACACTGCCTGTCACTGTGCATGCAAATCGGATCTGCCAGTCCTGCACAATTCTGCAATAATGACCTAAAGTAGGGGGCTTATATCTAGCTTGCTTATTGTGAATCCGAGAAACAGAAAGACCTGTAGTGATCTAATCCTGTGAGTTTTTTCTATTAAACAGGCAGGTTGTAATATATGATTGATATGTTACATTTATCAATTATAATTTTTTTACATCTGTCTACTCAGTCAGGCACAATTTAATGTAGCTACAAAAAGAAAAAAATGAAAGTTATGTGGCAAAGCCTCTGAAGCTTGTTGCACAATTAATTGAGTTGTTACAAATACAAGTACAAACAAGTTGAGTGAATTATAGTATTTTGGACAAATAATACAAACTGAAAATTGATTGGCAATATATTATCCACTCTAACCTGACCACATGGTTTTTTGTTCCCGTGCAACTAGGTCAGGTCTTCCATTCAAACACATTTTCACATGATTGGTCTGCCCAACTGGAGGGCAAGTGAACAGTAATACACGATACAGGGATGGGTTTGTAACCCCATCACTGCCAAGACACAATTTATACACAGTGGAGATTTTTAAACACAGGGATATTGGGAGTTTTTTAAGGTGTAGATCACCTTACACTACCCACCTTGGAAAAAATCGATCAGGAGAACTTTCCCTGACGACAACACACACTGGCTTTACCACCATTTTTCCTCAGCCTTTTGCCAGCAAGAAAGCCAGTCACATTACTTTTCATTGGTTGACTAATGCTATGATGTAATGTTGATTCTACAAAATCAACTCTCATTTGATAAAGTTGTTTGTAACAATGTTGCCTGAAACTTTAATAATTTGCACATCACTTTTTACATAAAAATCTCCCTTTCTACAGTTTTCTGGCAACATGTAGACTAGTGTCCCCTCAGCTTTATAATACCTACTAAAACAAGAATAATAATAAAATCTGAAAATGGATATGCACCCAAACTGAAGAATGAACCAATGATAATGGCTATACACAGTATAGGTTTTACATACTGTAGCGGTCCGTTGATATAAAAAAAAAAAGTTGCTCTGGAACCTGAATCCTAGACACACCAGCTATTGACACCTTGGTGTCCTTTACGAAGAGATTGTGCATTGTTTTTTTTTTTGTTTTTTTAACCAAGTTTTGAAGCCTCCAGTTTTGAGGCGCAAGGCACAGGCTTGGAAAATAACTCACCTAACACACACAATTTAGATTGATACTATTGGAAAACAACGTTTATGAAATACTGAAGTATTTTCATTGTCTGTGTTCTCTATCACTGGCCCTCAAACTCAGAGCATTTCGTTTTTGCTTGATTTATTAATGTATTTCAGTGTTGTTTTTCTTGTGTGATACCGGTGTATGGGATTCACCAATCGCTGGAGCAGGGGCCTATGCTGACAGCACAGTTGGAGGTGCAGCTGCTACTGGAGATGGGGATGTTATGATGCGATTCCTTCCAAGGTTTTCAGCCTTATAAAATAGATTTGATAAGACAATTTGAAGTATATATTTTTAACTTGAGTGACATGACATGGTAAAGCCTGCTCAAACAGCAGAACGGGTATGCTTGTTAGCTGGTGGTTTACTGAGGTTTTTCCTCACAATGAGTAGGGTTCTCATAATGCTACTACTCGCATTGAATATTCGGTTTATTTAATTCTAGTGAAAACCACAATGATTTCACAAAGCCTCTAACTCATAGGTGCAAAACAAACGGCCCGCGGGCCAAATCCGGTCCGCTAAGATGTTTCATGTGGCCCGCCAACACACATGAAAATGTTTTGGGTTTTTTTTACCTTTTTTTTTAACATTAAGTTTTTTTTTTTCTCATGCTTTACCTATAAACTAGCTCAGTATAAGATCACACTGAGAAATATTTCCCGTTTAGTTCACGCCTACTCATTTGAGGCGGTAGCTGTAGTAACCAGCAAATCCAATCGTGATTGGTTCATGCCTTAAGATTTATGACATTCAATTTTTTTGAAATCGCGCATTGGTTCGCCAGATGTAAATCAGTCACATAACAGATAAACCAATCAGAGTGAGGATTTTCCTTATACTACTAGGTTGGCGCCAGCGATATACTACTTCACAATGTAGTTGCATTCAGTTATGGCTAAAATAAATAAACGAAACATTGATATTGAGCATCAACGGTTCAACGAGGCTTGGACGGAAAAATACTGCTTTATTGAAGACAGAGGACTGAACATATGTTTAATTTGTAATGGGAAAGTTGCAGTGCCAAAGGAATTCAACTTGAAGAGGCATTACGACACTAAACATTCCAGTTTTAATGAATACACAGGAAAACTACACACACAAAAAATTGCAGATCTTAAACGACAGTTATATGCCCAGCAAAATGTCTTCCAGAAGGTGCAGAAAGAATCAAAAACTGTAACGTACGAGGTAAGCTACGAAATTGCTTCATTAATTGCCTTTCACCGATGGAGATTTTGTGAAAGATTGCTTATTAATAGCATGTGAAAAAAATATGTCCTACTGAAGTTCTAAAAAAAAACTTTAAAAAAATCAGTTTGAATCGTATGACTGTGCAGCGCCGTGTGTCAGATCTTGGAAACAACATTTTATGTCAGCTAAAAGATGTGGCAAAAAAGTTTGTGTACTTCTCCCTGGCAGCAGATGAAACGAGTGACCGCTCAGACACAGATCAGATGACATTTTTTGTGTGTGGTGTGACAAATGAGTTTGAGGTTTACGAAGAACTAGCAGGACTGGCATCTCTTCATGGGCGAACAACTGGCATTGACCTGTTTAACAGTCTCCACAAATCTAAAAAACGGAATCGTTTTATGGATGATAATCTTGAAGCAGTTGCTTTGGCATTTGGGTCTTCATAAACACAAAAAATATTAGTATCTGGTTATGTACCGTTAAAAAAAACAACAACAACAACAACAAAAAAAACATTTTATTAGTGGCCCTCAGAAGTCATTTGGATTGTCAGTGTGGCCCTGCCAGCAAAAAAGTTGTGCACCACTGCTCTAACTGAAAAGAAAACCTCACTACTATTTAAGAAGTTTTCTTCTAAGGCAGGCGTGCACTCCTTCAAAAATTAAGTTGTAGAATCAAACTGAACATAGTCACCTGAAGTTCATTAAAATATGTTTTATTGTTTGTGACATCACTACTGTATACCTATATTCTGTGCTAAACAGATTCTGACAGTAATCTCAAGCTAAAAAGTATGTGTCAGAAATAAAAAGTGGTTTTAAAAGTGTTATACGATGACCGGGATAAACCTCTCATTGCAGCAGTTCTCTTTTTAAAGCTATTCTTGTTAAGCTCCTGTTGTGCAAATACAACAGGAGGTTATGGTAAGTTGTCAAGAAGGCAATAGAGAACTTCCCCTGTGTTATTTTGTATTTGTTTTGTATTGTTGTTATTATTATTATTATTATTATTATTATTATTATTATAAATCGTTATGATTTATTGTGTAAATATGACGGTGAGAGCCATGCTTATTGTTTATTTGTATTTATGTATATGTTTGACGGCGTAGCCGAAATATTTTGTAATGTTTGATAGCGTGGATGGGAAACCCCATCCACAGTAATTTAAAGACCTCGTGCAGAAGGTGGCCATCTCCTGAATTAGTTAAGTGATTGTTGCTAATCAGGAGATGGTCACCTGCATGAAAGCCTGCAGCTCTCTGCACTCAAGGTGGGTGTTCAAGAGGAGGAACGAGAGCGAGCAAGGAGCGAGAGAGATTAATTAAAAAAATGAAACTAAAACCTATCTGTTCCGTGAAGGCTGCTGCCCAGCCGGACCTCAGTATTGAGTTTTTGTGTTCGTGATTTGTTTTGTTTAATTATTTATTTTCGCTCTGTGAACAAGTGTTTTTTTGTTTAAACCTTTTATTTTGTTTTTGTATTTAAATAAACGGCGCCCCGCGTCTCTTTTTGAAACTGCAGTATTACCTGGTGTCAGTGTTTTCCCTTCCTGCATCTGGCCTGACGTCACCGCACAGCCACTCTGTCACAGTATGGTATTGGGATGCTGTCTTATGGAAGGAGCACTGCAGATTACCTTTCAAGTATCAAATGTATGTGAATATGGACCTAAAGTACTTGCTAGCTATTCCAAATCGAATTGAGTTAAAAATGTAACATAATTTATAGTCTGCTTATGATGGTCAATAGTGATTTATTAAAGTAGTAGTATATTTAAAAAATGTCTACATTCATAAAATATATATCTTTATGTATCAAGTTGGCTAAACAAAACATACAAGCATGTACTCAATTAAGGTTGAGCTTAATGAATTTGTACGGTTATTAGACATTTTTGAAATGTAAAAAGGTTGCAAGCATTTAAATATTAAAGTGTTACTGAACACCCTTTAGTGTTTACAACAAGCACATGACTTACAATTGCTGTCTTATGTGCTATATATATTACTGAAATATATTTTTATTCACATACCGTACAAATCGTTTTATAGGTCGCACCAGCGTAAAAGTCGCTCCCCCCTTTTTGAGACTGAGACAAGTTTAGGAAAACCGTTTTTGTGTTAAAATAGCTTATTTACAATAGATTTTTTTCCCTACATGCTCAACACCGATAAAAAAAAGAAAGATACACAGGTTTAGTTTTGAAATAACCCTTGTTTGCAACATTTTATTCTATGAATAGTTTGTGTTTTCTGTTTTCAAATTTTCAAAATAATTGGTTCAAGTATTATTATTATTATTATTATTTATTTCTTAGCAGACGCCCTTATCCAGGGCGACTTACAATCGTAAGCAAATACATTTCAAGTGTTACAATACAAGTAATACAGTAAGAGCAAGAAATACAATAACTTTTGTTCAAGTGTGACAAACCACAATTCAATAATACAGCAGATAATAGTGATAGTTACATCAGGATATGATTAAATAGTGATAGTTACATCAGGATATGATTAAATACAAAATACTACAGGTTAAACACTTGGCAGATTACAGTATTCTGAAGTACAGGATTAAATGCAGTAAAATAGGGGGCAGATAAGAGCAAAATAAAGCACATTTAAATGAAGGGTGATAGTGTCCCAGGATACAAACAGAGGAGTTCTACAGGTGCTGTTTGAAGAGGTGAGTCTTAAGGAGGCGCCGGTATGTGGTCAGGGACTGGGCAGTCCTGACATCTGTAGGAAGGTCATTCCACCACTGCGGAGCAAGGGTTGAGAAGGAGCGGGCTCTGGAGGCAGGGGAGCGTAGCGGAGGTAGAGCCAGTCTTCTAGTGCAGGCGGAGCGGAGAGGTCGAGTGGGGGTGTAGGGAGAGATGAGGGTCTGGAGGTAGCTGGGTGCAGTCTGGTCAAGGCATCTGTAGGCTAGTACAAGAGTCTTGAACTGGATGCGAGCGGTGATCGGGAGCCAGTGGAGCGAGCGGAGTAGTGGAGTAGCGTGGGCGAAGCGAGGCAGAGAGAACACCAGGCGGGCAGCAGAGTTCTGGATGAGCTGGAGCGGACGGGTGGCGGACGCAGGGAGGCCAGCCAGGAGGGAGTTGCAGTAGTCTAGGCGGGAGAGTACCAGGGCCTGGACCAGGAGCTGGGTAGCATAGTTGGTGAGGAAGGGTCGAATTCTTTGGATGTTGCTCAGGAAGAATCGGCAAGTGCGTGCCAGAGTGGAGATGTCAGGTGACACTAAAGTTATCTAAAGTTATATAAATGCACTGTTAAAATACATCAAATATAGATATTGTAGCGATCTATGCTGCGTGTTATTCCCTCCCCACTGTATTCCACCATTGCTTGTTTACCTTTTGTATGTGTGTTCCCGTGCCATAGACAATAGTTCCAGCTGCATTGGCTTTTACAAATTCGGTGTATTAATTTAAATTTAAAAGAAAAGTATTAAAGAGTGCTGCTTCATCAATTAAAAAAGCAACAGAAAAATAAACTTGCCTTACCTTAAATATATAATACGACAAAGAGTTTTTATAATGTGTTGTCTTTCGTTGACTATATCTGGTTGCGCTTTTTTATGTTCTACATTTTCTTTTTCGTTACTGTTTTTTATTGTGGTAAATTACCGTGCTTATTTAGGCACTCTACGATTTGACTGGGGAAAGATAACGTGGGGTTATTGGAGTTCACAAAAAAAAGGTAACCTTTTCACTTAATCATGTCTGTTTTGTTTTTCGCTGTTCTACATTTTTTGAATGCAACTGTTAATTTTAACCATTTGTTTACACAACAGTACTCACACACGTTTGGTCACCATCATAACATGTAAATTGACCCGCATGGAAACCCCATGATTGACATGCTAGAAAAAAACGCAAAATGAAATACCACAAAACAAATTGGGCTGTTAAATGCTTAAATGGCTGACTTTAAATGAATTACTTAATAATTAATAATCTCCATCCCAACAAAGCAGCTAAAACTCTTGCGCTGTTTGGTATACGATAGAGCCGATGGAAGTGAATTACCTAGCAACAATGTAGAATATGCAGGAAGGCAGTGTTTTTGATAGTTAATTAAAGTCAGAAAAATGAATTGAAACACATCAAGGCAAGGTTTTTATAGTTATTTAAAGTCTTTATTATATATATATATATATATATATATATATATATATATATATATATATATATATATATATATATATATTGTTTTTACTGAAACAAAGAAAATTTAAATTGTTTTATTTGAATATTGTTTTTAGTTAATAGGGACTATTTTCTGTTGTGGAATGTTATACCTTAAAAATGTTAATACATCTTTAGAAACTATATAGATTTCTCCTTTCTTTTTTATAAAACGTTTATAAATCAGTTTTATAAAAGCAATAAGGCACGAGGGCATGGGTTGTGCTGGATATTGTCACTTCTTGGTTGGTTGCAGGCACTCGATTGCATCTCGTGCCAACAACGCACCAAGAAGTGGCAATATCCAGCACAACCCATGCCCTCGTGCCTTATTGCTTAAATATGGATGTTATTATAATTTTTGTCTTTACCTGGTTTTACTTAATACTTTGGCCACATTCTATTTTTTTTTTTATTTTGCATGCATGATTATACATAAGTATGTCTTTTTAATATTGACAGTATTAGAGACATCCAACACACAGAAGCCAGAAGATAATTTGTACTTTGGAATAAACCCTGATAAATCTGGTCATTGAATGTTTGTTTTACATTGAAAGATTGTTGGTAACCTATTTCTTTCTATTCTCCATTTACCTGTTGCAGGTGCTGCATGTAACAGAGCTTCAGGATTTGACCAGTTTCACTTCATGGTCTACAACCCATCAGTTAATCAGCCACTTCAGTTGGTGGTGGATTGTATTTAACATTTATTTCATAGTAAAAGATAAATAAATGAAGAGAGAAATCATCCTGCATTTAATTCTTACCACAGAAATAAAAATTGATTGTCTTATCCAAACTGCAGCCACCATTTGCTTGTTTGACACAGAAACTCATTCAACACATAAATGGTCTGTTTGCAATCCATGAATAATCAAGCCTTTTGAGGAAATAGTATCCGAGTATGTTTAGACATAAAATACACATTTGTGGGTTAATAGTTTATTGAATCAATTATGTGGCCACAATTTGTAGAGATTGTATTGTTTTAAGACTAAAATGTTACTATTTTGTTAAATAATGGAAATGTGGATGCTGAAAAAAAAAAAAATCTATAATAAAAGTAACAAATATATATATATTGGCTTTTTTTTAGTACTTTAGAACATTGCATATACCGTACATAATATATCTTACAAAAACGATACATATTTTGTGTAGCAGTAACTTTTGCTTATCTCAGAACTGAACATATTTTAAATACTTTGAGGGGAGAAAATAATATTTTCTAAGGGTATGTTGCAAAAGTTACTGTAGGTTTTACAGAAAAGTGTAATTGCACTATGTAGAAAAAATCTGGTTTGACATTACACAAATATGTTATCAATGTTTTGTTTGTTTTAAGAAAACTGTTAGCCTGTTTAAAAAAAAAAAGAGAGATATGGGGGCATTTGTTTTTTAATGCTGGGCAGCGGTGAATATTAATACTGTCAGTACTGTGTAGTGAAGTTTGAAAAAAAGGTATTTATTAATTTAAACTAGAATAAAGTAATTATTGTGTTAATGTTTTATACAACCTAAGATACACATTAGAAAACGCTGTCTAGAATTGCATTTTGCTAAGAGTTCACAGTAAATTTAAATAAACTATTTATTTAAAGAACATGATACATCACACTAATCAAGATATTCCAAGCAGCCAAACACAAGTTTTTCCAACGACATCAGTTTTCCATGTAGCAGTTAGAACACAATACAATTACAACATGATGCACAAACATACAGAATACCTGATCACTAAACAGAATTTATACATTTACAAGAAGAGTTTATATCTAAAATAATCATTTGGACTAAAACAGCATTGGGACAATCAAAATGAAATTATGCCTAAACAGAACCACTTATTTATTCAAAAGAAAACAAATCTGTTTTTATAATACTATGTAAATAATATAATTCTATTCAGCATTGCTAATTTCAATAAAAACAAAGACTATGAAATGAAACCAAAATGGCACTTCTATCTTTTAATTATTATTTGAATTGGTGAAGTAGTACTGTAATTGAAAAATCATCTTGTATTTAAAATGCAATACCCATCACTGAGCAAGCTCAGGAGAAACAATTCAAAGCTATTTCCATGTTTTTCTGTTTCAGTTAACAGCGTTTTTAGCATCCAGGGATTATCTTGATTCCTGGACCATTTTCTGCCCACTGAAAAAAGTCACATTGTTTGTTCTTTCCTAAAGGGCAGACATAAAAATTTCGTCCATTATTTGGGCCAATCTTCAGAACTGTTCTCATGAGGCATCGTTTTGCATGATTACAGGTGGGGAAGTGTGAATCAGCCCACTGTGAAACAAACAAACAACATATTAGCCTTAATAGTACAGATTAAACTACAAATATGACTGAGAAAAAACAAATATCCTCCAAAGCATAATCAATGAGGTATGTCATATCAGATTAAATAGTTTACACTGTCCCTACACCCCCACTCAACCTCTCCGCTCCTCCTGCACTAGAAGACTGGCTCTACCTCCTCTACGCTCCCCTGCCTCCAGAGCCCGCTCCTTCTCCACCCTCGCCCCGCAGTGGATGAATGACCTTCCTACAGATGTCAGGACTGCCCAGTCCCTGACCACTTTCCAGTGCGCTCTCAAGACTCACCTCTTCAGACAGCACCTGTAGAACTCCTCTTTGTTTTTTCCCTCTGGACACTTATCACTCTTCCTTAAATGCCCTTTACTTGCTCTTATCTGACCCCTATTTTACTGCATTTAATCCTGTACTTTAGAGTACTGTAATCTGTCACAAGTGTTATTTAATCTGTAGTATTTTGTATTTAATTATATCCTGATGTAACTATCACTGACACTGTTATCTGCTCGGTTATTGAATGGTATTTTGTTATACTTGTACTTGTTAGAACCAAAGTCATTGTATTTTTGTCTTGCTCCTAATTGTATTATTACTTGTACTGTGATTCTTGAAATGTATTTTTGTTTACGACTGTAAATCGCCCTGGATAAGGGTGTCTGCTAAGAAATAAATAATAAACATGAAGAAAAACAGAAATTTGAAAAAGACTGGCATTGGTACAGCGAATCCAGTGAAAATATTAATTTCTACTGGAAACCTCCTGCATGTTATAGAGGTAACCATTAGGTCTGTATAATTAATAGTCAGAGGTTAAAAGAATTTTGCACTGGAACGGTTAATGTTCACAGGACACTACCTGTAAAGGAACATTATTATTATTATTATTATTATTTCTCAGCAGACACCCTTATCAAGGGCGACTTACAATTGTTACAAGATATTACATTATTTTTACATACAATTACATTATTTTTTACACATTATGAAAGAATCGTACTGTAGAAAACTGTACCAGAACCTATGTCAAAGCATGTGGTCTGTATCGTATCATAATGTGGCAAGATGCTGCATTGAGAGGGTTATTTTTTTATTCGACAACATTCTTATTGGAACCTAAGTAAGACAAATCAAAGGATACAGCGGTGTACCAAACATTAATAGCTCACGGTTTACTGTCTGTAGCTGTTACATGACCTCAATATGTCTGCCATATTAGGTTTGTCAGAAACACGTTTAGCATGCCATTTCCATTAAATCCTCACTGCCTCAGATGGTTTCTGAGATGCAAGGATTTGACACAGGCAGTAGCAACTGCTAAAATAAAAAAAATAAAAATAAAAAAGGCAGGCAAGCGTTAATTGGATGACCAGTTCTCAATATACTCTAAAATAAATGCTCCATGTAGGGAAATCAAGTGGTCATCCTGTAGAATTGTTCAAAGTGTCCAATTTGGTATGTTGTTTAAAAAAAAAAAAAAAAAAAAAATCACATTTTCTTTTTTTAATTGTTTGGCAAACCCTGGAAAAACACAGTAACAACCACGATGCCAAAACTACCTTACATATTCTGAGTAGCATAACTTACCATGAAAAATTCACATTGGGTTTCTCTGGGTAAAGAACAAGCATAGAATTGTCTCCCTTTGTTTTCTCCATCCTTCTTCACAACCCTTAGAATACTGGGGCGATTATGTGTAGCGCAGCATGGACTTCCATGACTTAACAGAGCTGTTCCATCTGTCATGTTAACACGAGGCTCACTGTTACAAATTAAGATGTTAATTATTATTATTATTATTATTATTATTATTATTATTATTATTATTATTATTATTAACATCCCCTGTATACAAAGCAAATCTTAGTAAAGCCACATTTTGTTTTTGTTTTATACATTCACTGAAATAAAGGGTCTAAAAGAGATATATATGTCTTCTACTTAGGACCTCAAACCCATCTTTACATTTGTATGGAAATAGAGTTCTCCTACCAAACAGAACACAATACACAATTTCTATAAACAACATACCTGAGTGTAGAATTGTGATTGCCAGAATGCCCTTTAGTAATAGAAAATGAATTATGATCAGTTTTCATTTTCTTTTGTGGCTGATGGTATAAATCAGATTTGTCCTTGTCAGACACTTCCAAGCTCTTTTTCCTAGAGTTTGAATAATTAGAACTGGTCTTCCTTTGATTAAAGTTATGCTTATTGAAGCTGCTATCTGTGATGGAAGACCCAAAAGATGAAGTTAAAACATTGTTAACTGAAGAAGTACTTTGTGAAGGGGCAGATTTACAGCTCAGATCTGTAAAGATAAGTGTAGAGGTTCCAAATGCAGCCTTTCTCTTAACTTTAAGATCCACTTCTGACTTGGTAAAGGCATTGCAGGGGAATCTGATCAGGTCTCTAGTGAAGGCAGATGGCTCCTCAGACATCTCCACTTTGGGAACTGTAGATGAAAAACATTGTGTTTAATGTATTTTTGTCTATTAACAGTATTCAAAATGATGTCTCTACTGTTTTGTTCTTACTTTCTGGTCTTGACGTCAAACATGCATTGCATGATTTAGCAGTGGGCTTGTTTATCAAAGTGCAGAGTGCACAAGTCCATTCTTCCTCCTCCTTTTTGGCCACTTGATCCTTAGACTGAGTACCTGCTCCATAAGCCCAAGCTATTAAACTATTTCTGACTGGAAGTTTGCTGTGAAAAAACAAAACAGCAATAATAATAATAATAATAATCAACAACAACAACAACAACAACAACAACAACAACAACAACAACAACAATAATATACACTGTGCATAAGGTAGTAATTCTATTGAGTTTCTGGTGACATAAAAAGCATGAGAGTACCAGAAACCAGAGACAGAATGACAGCCTGTCATGTACAGTTTTGGTGTATATTATTTGTTATAATTAGGGCTGTCACTCGATTGCAATTTACTGATCGCTTAATTTACGGGTATTAGTTGATTAAATCGGTAGATTAATCCGTCCACATTTTTATAAAGGTAACGATCTTATAGCGGCTGTCCTGCATAGTAATACTTCTAAATCAATAAAATCTAAAAAAAAAAAAAAAAAAAAAAAAAAAAGCAGCTCAATGGGAATTTGGTCTTTTTAAAAGCATTTTTAATATTATTATTATTTATTTGTTTTATTTTTTTTAGTAAATGTAACAAATTTTCATATAACAACCGTTCATTTGGGCCACTGTCAGTCACCTGAAGACACAAGATAGCTGAGCTGAGTTTACCATTACAGCTACGTACTTGGCTTCCTGTACTCCTTTTTATTGCATCTAGCAAAACCTGAGACACTGAAGAGATTGTCGTTCTGAATCTTGTTAGAGGGACCCGAGAATACTGTAGCTATTGACAAGTGATTGCTTAACATGCTGTTCTAGAAAGTATCAGAGAAATGAATTCCACATAATTACCTTGTAACAGGGCCAGGAGCCCTTACATGAAAAGAGGGCGGGGCAAAGCCCTGCCATAAAATGTGGGTTTTTTGTATTTGTTTATTTTAGAACGGGGTACCCCTCTGCCCATGTGCAATTTATTATTTTGTATTTGTTTTGTTGTTGTTGTTGTAGTATTATTATTATTGTTATGATTTATTTATTTATAAATATGACAGCGAAGCTATATTTTGTATTGTTTTGCAGCGTGGATGGGAAGCCCCATCCGCATTAAAAACCTTGTGCAGAAGGTGACCATCTTCCGAGTTAATTAATTGTTGATAATCGGGAGATGGTCACCTGCATAGAAGCCTGCAGCTGTCTGCACTCGGGGTGAGTGTTCGGAGGAGTGAATGAGAGCGAGAGTGTAAGAATTAAGAATTAAGAATCAAACTAAATATAGGAACAGTGAAGGCAATTGCCCAGCCTGTCCTATGGTTTTTGGGTTCGATATTTGTTTATTTAAAACCTTTATTTTGCTCTGTGAGCAGTATTTGTTTTGTTAAAACCTTTTATTTTTGTGTTTGTTATTTAAATAAACGGTACATGGCGCGTCTTTTGCCCTGCCGTACTTGCTTCTTTGTTTTCTTCCTGCACCTGGCCTGACGTCACCACACAGCCATCCCTGTCACATACCTCTATTTGAGTAACTGGTGCTTCACCGTGCCTCTGAAAGCCAGTTCTTGCTTGCTCATTGTGATGTATTGTATCCCTACGCTTCTGCTTATCCATTGGAACATCAATCTGAGTTTGTCCTGAAGTTTTGAGTGTTACAGTGGCTCGCAAGTGACTTTGGGAACACTCGTGTTTTTGTGCTGACTTCGATAGACATCCTAGACTGCTGTAGCCACTGCTGTTCTAAATCGCCTTTTCTGTACTGAACAAAAGACCAGCAGTATTATTTTTTTAAAACTGACAGCTACTGGTAACCACAGATACCTTTAATAATTTAAATTTTGTGGTGAGTATATCCCTTCCCTTCCTGTGTCGGTTTGGGTATTTGTGATATATGCCTCCCTTTTTCTTCTTGAAAATGGATTCGTAACCAAATCGACTACAATGCCTCCGTTGTCTGATGACATTTTTTTTTTTTTGTAAAAAGTCACTCGAAATATTACTTCAGCGTTCTCAATATACTGTAATTCTCAATTACTCTCTATAATAAGCGATATTGTGCAAAACTCTGCTATTCTTCGCTTACCCTAGCATATTTATGTCCCACCTCCACTCACTTATGATTGGACTGCCGCAGAGAAAATGCAGTTCTATTGGTTGATTTTATTTTATATAAAAAATTAAATTCTGCATGATTAAATTGTAAAAAAAAAAAAAAAAAATGAATCTGCGATCAACTCTTAGTTGATTAATCAGTCTGATTAATCTGTTAATTGGAGCAGCCCTAGTTAAAATACATGGTGACATAACTAGCAGTGCATTTTTAACAAATGAAGTGTTGAGAATTACATTGGAAAACAATTTAACAAATCAGGAGTAGAAAATGTTCTTGGCTTTTTTGGAGGGTTGAGTTAGATGATATGCTCATCACTCAAGAGCCTCTGCTTTCTGAGGGCCACCAGTTTACATAGCCTAGCATCCCACGGTGGCTGAATTAATTTCTTACAGCATTTATGATGCTTACTATTTTGCGTTATTCTGGTCTTCCAGACTGAAGCAAAACTGCAGGCCACTGTTGTTTGCATTGGTATTGACTGTTTTGTTGAGTTGGAGGTACAGTACTGGTCATAGTTTTATCATCAACTTTATTATACAAGAGCTATCTTTTTATACACAGGTCTTGCGCCACCACCATGTATACTGTAAAACACTGAAGTTTAAAGGAAAATGATCTTAATAATAATAATTAGAAAAAAGGTATTATCTAAGAGATATACTGCATTCAGTTTAAAAAAAAAAAGAAAAAGAAGCCTTACCCAACATTAACCTGGCATGGGTTTTCCTTTTGGCAGCAAGAACAAAAGTAGGTCATTCTGCCATTCTCCCCAAGTCGACACACAGTGATTTGTCCACTGCACTGACCACAGTTAGGGCGCTTGTATACTTTATAATGTTTATAGAGTGCACAACCAGTCTTACGGCACTGAGAAAACAAATTAAAAGGGCATCAAATAAAAGTTATCCAAAAACTGAAAACAAAAGCATGTTAATGATCAAACAGATAATGCTGTCATTTATTTACATTATGTATAATAGTGACCATTTTTGCAATACTGTATGAATATATTTGTAGTTTTTGGTGAAGAAAGCTAATTGAGAATTTCTAAAACCAATATATAAACCACAGCGAAGGAGAACAAAGACAGCAACTCCAGTTAAAAATCAAGTCCATATCCACACAGAGTTCTCAATAAAAGTTGTAGTCTTTACTTTATAGTTTTAAAAACTTCACAGCAAACATAGCTAACACGTTTTAACCCATAGATCTTCTTCAGAGCATGTCTGCAGCCGCAGCACTGGCAAGAACTGCTGCATTCGCTAGAACTTGTGCTACGTAATTCATAAATTTTAACCCCAACAGCAAACACGAAAAAAAGAGAATTATTTCCATGTGAATAGGGCAGTGATAACGTAGTTTTCAAACCTTGTTTTTTTTTTTTTCTCCTTTGGACAGTGGGATTGATTTTTTATTTTTTATTTTTTTTTATTGTTATGTTTACACTGGAAATTCATCACATTTTACACTTTTTTTAAAGCATTTTAACTCAATGATCGATAATCGTCATTAGAATTTGCTCGACAATCGATGTCAACGTCAGGGTTCGATTTACAACACTAATATATATATATATATATATATTTTAGAAAGCACTTATGTTTTCATACTACAGCATATGTAATTGTCAACAATGTTGCGACCATACAGTTTAATTTACTGTCCTGGTCTTAAAATGCCACAACATCCTACAGTACCTTTGCTGAAACAGATTTGTATCTACAACCATCAAATCTTAAATTTGCCAGTACTTTCCATTGAACTCTTCTGTAATTTAAATATTCTGTCACTAGAGGGCACTAATACCTTCTTGTTAGCATGCAGCTACATCTTTCTGTAATAGCAAAATGCAAATCCATCTTTCACAAAGAAAATACCCAAAACACCAAAACAAAGAAAAAACAAACTTAACACATTTTCTTCAAAACTCATTCAAAAGTAGTGCAATAATAACAACAACAACAACATAATATAAGATACAGTTAAGTTAGTATGTCTGTTGGTACACATTAAAATACAAATAAGTATTACATTTTAAAATTAAAATCAATAGCCCATTAGAAAATAGCATGGATAAATTAAACGCTGCGATTGGCATAACAGGATCGCATGACTGTGCAGTAAGAATTGTCTTATGCACAGCTAGGGACGAATCATCTCTCAAGGTCAAAGCGCATCTGGGTCAAGATCTTAAAACATATATACTTCTCACCACCACACTAGCAGTTAAGGACTTCAGAACACATAGATTTTGAGCATTTTTAGATTTATTTCATAGTCAAACACTAACACAAACACTTTGTTTAAAATCTCTTCGGACGTGGCGACTTTTCCTGTAGAACCCGGGGATTAAGTACTAAATTCCGCCAGCTGTATCTGAAATTGAGGGTGGAGATCGGTTGAGCTGGATCTTAACAACGAAGGGTCTGTGCGGCGTATGACAAAAAAAAAAAAAAAAAAAAAAACCCTAGGTTCATATTTAACTTTTTATACCCTAGGTATAAAAAGTTAAATTCATAACTCTAATTGTAGACATCAGTGCGTATTATAATGCAGTGAGCAGCTTTGCTCAGGTTGACTGATGACTGATGTGACATTCTGCACGACTGCCTTACCAACTGTCTAGGACCGGGTTTCTCAACCCATGGCTTGCAATCTAAAATTCTGTTGTCAGAATTGGTGAAAGAGTCGCAAACATAATGTGAAAATAGATAATAGTTTATGCATTATGCATTTATTTATAATTATTATTTTAATAGATGCTGCTAGTGCTAGACCGCATGTTAACGGTGTGCATACTAATAAAGTTATTTGAACAGCAGCAGGTGCCACTGATTAGCCAATCAAATGCAACATTCTATCATTTTATTATAATCTTACAGTGGAGAGTTTGGAGTGTCTTGTAGTCAGGGAAGTGGAGACATTTTTCAGCTGTCCTGTTGCAAATAGGAGTGCTAGTGGGAATTCTTCATAATGTGAGAAGGTACGACCCTGCTTACTTAGTTTGGGTTTTCGTTTATTGAGGTACAAAAGGGTGAACAGGCCACAGTGTGTCATCTGCAGTAAACTGTCAGCAAACGAAAGCCTAAAACCATCTAGGCATTTGGAGACAAAACTACTTGATAAATTATTATGGATATACTGTCCAGAAGCAAGCATTGTGTGCCACTTAACTTTTTTTTACATTTCACAATGTGGTGTGCAGCACATTGTGAAATGTAAAAAAAAAACACACACAGTATCACAGAGGAGCTAATTTTACCTTCCACTACTGACATGTGCACTGAATAGGGCAAAAAAAATTAAAACAGTGCCTCTTTCCAATGATACAGCATGGAGAAGAATCTGTGATATTTTAGAAGACATCAAACAGCTAATTGTCTTTCAGAAAGTGATTGTTTCGCTTTACAATTAGACAAATCTACAGCTCCATTTTGCTGATTTACGTGAGGCATGTATGGGATGGTGATTTTCAAGAACAGTTCCTATTTAGTGCAGATAAGCGTACTTCTATTAGTGCTGCTGACATATTTGGTGCACTGGATAATTACTTTTAGTCAGTGGGATTGAGCTGGACTAGGTGTGTTGGTGCTACAAGTGATGGGGAAAAGTTGTGCAAAGAATCCTTTTGAAAGCTCCCAATGAAATGTGAAACCACTGCTTCCTGAACAGGGAGGCGTTAACAGCTAAAAGACATGGTACCTGAGCTGCACTTCTGGGTGGTTGAAGGCACTGCAATCACATACTATTGAGGTCTTACCACACACCCTCTCGTGGGTTATTGCTTGCATATCTGCTTTAGTTCATTTTCTTATTGTGGCAACACCCCATGTAGCTTGTTCTGCTAGATTATTTACATGGTGACAAATATGTGGATGTATACACTGCAAATATGAATTTAATGGATTAAATTATAAACAATACTACCTGCATCCTGCAGTATTTATGGAAAACATAAATTAGGAACAAATCAAGATTTTCCTAAATGTAATCAGAATTACCCACCCTAAACTACAATATTACTGTACCTTGTAAAAAAGAATGGTAAAATCTCGGGTCATTTTCACAAGATGGTGGATCTGGTCATCTGTCAAATGGCCAACCTATAAAATCAAATATGAATTAATTAGTTACTTTTGGTAGCTTGCACGTTAGTCAAGATGAATATTTCATTCAATATACTCCCTGAAATGTATTTCACCAGAAAATTTCTTCTACTAGTAAGACCTGGCCAAGATGACGTTAGACATACACACATCAGCCAGTAAAATGTTAAATCAAAACCATTATCTGCAAGTTTACATAAACAAAAAAAAACGGTCAAACATTATGTACAATAGGAACAGCTTTCTGCAACGTAATAATCAATTATTTGCTTAAAAATCATGTAAAGATACCATGTTACAGAGATTGTAGCTCGATCTAAAGATGGTTCCAAAAACAGGGAGCAAAGCAACTAAAAGTGTGTGTGTGCCTAGACTACAAAATGCATAAATTACAGAGACATACATTTATAAGCACTGGTACTGATTTGTTTAATAATTAAGATGTAGTTTACCCAAAATAGCTTTGTACCAATGCTTCATTCTATTACCGGACAGGGATGACCAGCCAGACAGTTCATAGAGATGACAGTGATGAGTTAGAATATCTTAAAGGAATTTGCATCAATTTAGATTTGGTTATTTAATAGCATTTTTGGGGGATATCATTTAAAACTTACTTTGACAGCAGGATGCAGGCCACTGTCAAAAAGGGCTTCATTTTTGATGATGTTCCCCACACCTGGTAAGACTGCCTGATCTAGCAGCACATCACACAGCATACGACCTCTTTGCTTTCTAACCTCATCTTCTGCTCTGGAGAAACTGAATTTAGGAGAGCAAACATCCAAGTCCTCCATACACCTAATCTTCTGTTCACACTCAGCTGTGAGCCTGCAATCAAAAAGTACACCAAGGTCAGTTTTATAAGTCAGCTCTGCAATAACATACTATTGATTTCATTACCAGATTCCACATGAGTGGGTGCTGTATTTTAACCAGAAAAAAAAAAAAAAAAAACATTCAAACTGTCTTCGGCAACATGATGTGCTTGCCACCAACTTATTTTTGTGTGAATGTTATGAATGTGCTTCATATGTACTGTAATACAAAGAGTGAAAACTATTAGATTCACAAAAAACATTAACTATTCACCCAGCCTTTCCCTATACTAGATCAGGTGTTGTTTACAAACATTGAAAATGTAATTAAATTACTTGTTATTAATTGAGAAAGTTGTTAATTTGTTATTGACAGCTGTGTACTTACTATGAAGACACTCATGTCTATTCACTTGATACAAACAAAGGCAGATAATTCAATCTAAAAATTAGGAGGCTAACAGAATCATAAAGTACAGCTGTATAACAAATATGAAGACTTCACTGTCTCTGTACAGCAGCCGCTTAAAAAGACACATGACCTCAATATGGCAGCCATCACAGGTTAACGTGAAGGGGTTTCCAAAAGCATTCAAAAACTGAATACAGTATGAAAACATTTACAATTAATCTGAAAACTATACTTTAATATTAAATAATTCCGTATGGCAATACAATTGGGATTGTAAAAAGTAAACACAAAATAGTGCCGGGTCTGTTTTCAATCACTCTGCATACAATTGCATGGATTATTTCCCCCTAAACATAAAACATTGTATTCATGTTTTATACAAACATTGTATCTGGTGCTATTTTCATGGTTTGTTTTTGACCTGCTTTTACTGGTGTCAGTAAAATGTAACTTTATTTTGCCCCCTTTCTATTGAGCACACGAGACAAACAGAGTGCAGATTTTTTTTGCTGTGTTCCACAGATTATTATCCTCTTTGTTTGCTGATTCTATAATACATTTTGACTTACAACGATATAAAACAATACTTTAAAAGAAAAAAAAATCACCTGATATCTACAGTTGAATCGAAAAAGAACACAACGTCATTAGTCAACTGGATCTCCAAAATGGGTGGTGCGCCACTTCTGTCCTTTCTCTCAGATGGGTTGATACGCATAGAGCCATTCATTCCAAAATGTACTCTGGTTTTCAGAGAGAGAGAGAAAAAAAAGCAACTGAACATTCTGGTAGCTGTGAATACACATGTTGCCTGTAACCCCAATTGAACTTACAGTAACTAGAATATACCCTCTATACCACAGATATGGAACCTTATGAAAAAAGGAACTGGTATATTCTGCTTGATCTGAATAGTAGAGCTGCTTCAGTATTTCATCTCATTTTCTCAAATTTAAAGTAAATTCTGCAGTGCCCAAAAAGACAAGCTACGTACAATAGTATATATTCATTCACTTCCCTTATAACAAATGCAGACAAGAAGTCTGCAGAACAGAAATATATTTGTTATATTTTTATCTTTGGACTACCATAAACTAGTCACAGCAAAAACAAACCTAGACATGAGATTGTAATTAAATTGTTTTTCATTAAAAAAAAAAAAAAAAGCAATGATCCGAGATCCGATTGCATGGCGAGCATTCCAATCTGTCCAGCACAACCGGACAGTGGAATGTGTTCCAATCATTTTGTAGCATGACACAGACATGAATCCTCACCACTGCCAAGCCATCAGTAACAAGTATAATTATAACAAGTGGATCTCTAAATCAGCACGTAAAACATGTAAGTGTGACACACAGACTCTATATACCTCCATATTATGTTAAACTCAATAATGTGCTAAAGAATATTTGCAGCAAGTTTCGTTACAATTGGACAAGTAGTTTTCATCTGTACTCTGCTCTGCCAACATTATTGGGACAGCTACTTTTATTGCCCCTTTTCAATTACTCAGACTACTGTCTTCATACCTACTAGTACTAAATATCTTGGTATTGCTGAATAGATCATCCAAAAATATGCAAAACATTTTATTGAGAAGGACATCTTACAAGTGTGCAATCATTAGCCAAAATGTTTATCATTTACTATTAATGCAGATTAACTGGGTGGGATATTTTCCAAATTTCCCACAAAGAAATCAGTTTCTTCAATGAGGACTGCCAAGGCTGGCATACAGCATTGTATGTAACACAGTACATGTCTTGGCAGTCATCACTACAGAAATCCATTTTTGAGGTTTATAGAAGGACAAACAGTACACCCAGTTATCCTGTGTTGGTACACTAGTACATAAATGACATTCAGTATGCCACTGCACTTCCAGTATCAGTAATAGCAAGATATTCAGTAACTAAGGGTTCTGAACATGCGCCTGGCAGGGTTGTGCATGTAAAAATATAAGTGTCACACACAGACACTCTCAAGAACAGAAAGACAGCATCCATGTTTGAGATTTCACAATGGACCAAAATCCGTTGCGTGCAGTATAAATGGTCAAGGTAGCGACTGGTCAAGGATACAAAAACTACAGTAAAATAAAGAATCGGGCTTGGAAACAGTAAATGCGTTGTAAAAAAGCTAACTTAAATAGTATTGCTTTAAAAGAAAATAGGGGGAGTGGGGCGGGGTGCTGAGAAATTATTATTACGCTGTAGTTGTTTTATTTGAAAATAATACCCTTATATACCTATAAGCGTACAACTATCCCGTTCAGCAACAGACTCAGCATTATTGTAACAAGGTGAAGTGTGGGAACAAAGTACTGACCTTAATGCTTTTTGACCAAAGTACATGAACAGCTCTTTGCCGAGAGTCTCCACTCCCGTGAACTGGCATCCTGTGAAAATGTGAAATGAACCTCGCTGGGAACCTTTTGGGTCATTCTGCTGTGTACACAAAAATATACAAATACATTATCTATCTATCTATCTATCTATCTATCTATATATATATATATATATATATATATATATATATATATATATATATATATATATATATATATATATATATAATGGTCTGGAGTTTGGAGAAAAGAAAATCGATAGTGCAGCTACTGGTAAAATCTGCTATCTTACCGGTAGTATCATCTCTCTGTATCTATCCATATGAAAGTCCACATATTGTAAGATAAGTCGCCAGTTCCTATATTTAACATGTTGCTTGTTGATACGCAAATGCATTAAGTCATCATACAGTAAATTTGCCGGTACTACTGGCTGCTACAAAATAAAAAATAAAAACAATAAAATAAAAATGTAGACCAGACTTCGATACCAACTGATTTGTGAATTATTAGCAAACTCGAGTAGACGGTGAGACGTTTGTCTAGTTACAATTTTAGTACTGCTGTACAAGCTGATGTACCGCTTACAGTTACAGATAAGAATTCTTACCACCACTGAAGTTGACAATGTGCCTTTTCTAATCTCTTTCACTTTCTGTCCTTTTTTCACTTTGGCGCGAATTTTCTCTCCGTTTAAGGTGCAACCTGGTCCTTCCACCATATTAATTATCGTATTTGTTTCAAATATCAAGACAATTGCAGTACAAGCTCTGCTCGGAACTGAAAATGTTTTTTTAAAAAGCAAATAAATGTAACCCGCGGAATGTTTCAAACTGGCGCTGGCGCTGTGACATGCACATGTGACAATGTTTTCCTGGAGACCAGGAGGTGTAACAGGGTATCGCTGCGGACTGCAGGCTCATCCAGCATACCACTGCGTTCGCAGCTTCTAAATACGTCATAATGAAGCCGAGCTCGAGGGTAGCTCATCCAGTGGCCAAACACAAGACAATTTCATAACAAAGAAGTCAAGCATCAAGAAAACGAACAAATAATCCCACTGATAATTTCAATGAATATTGAATTCACACACACACACAAACACACACACACACACACACACACACACACACACACACACACACACACACACACATTTAACTATGTTATTCTCCTTCATCCCAAACGCAAATCTATTTTTTGTAGGATAATTTCAAAGTAACATCTGTACTGTTATATAAACTATTTTTCCTTAATTCTTAATGCCAACGGTAATTATAAACCAATTATTAACCCTACAAGTACATGGACAGAACAAGAACTGTACCGTTGATCTTTCTAAATTTAATTTACTGCATACATGATCCTTACAGTTTATTATTATTATTATTATTATTATTATTATTATTATTATTATTATTATTATTGACTGAAAAATGAATCAAATGGGGAATAGGAATAATAACATTTCTATGCAGGTGTTGTACACACAGAGATACATGATGGATACGTGCACAACACTGATCTCCAAGGGCCAGAGCTGCAAACCTTACAGATAGGTTTATATTTTTAACTCCTAAAGGCATAGAAAAATGTTAAATTAGTTATGTATACATGCCAACACTTCCTGGTATATATTAATGTAGCTCCAATTGTTGCAAGATACTTCATTAAACAATAATAACCAACAGAGAGTTACTTCACAGATTTTACAATCTCCTGTTAATGTTCATTTATTGATCACACAAAAAGCAAAACCATAAGACACATACATTTTGAGGATTAGCTCAGCTCTCTATCTATAATTGCATTAGTACAGATGTAAAATCTTATCATAGGCTTGTCTGTTTTTCATCTCTTGTCTCAAACGAAGAACAAGGTCCATCAAGGAGCCTTTAGAGTCAACTCCACATTCCTTGCATAGGTGTCTGACAGCCTCCACCTAATATTGAAGAGGGTATTGTATTCTAACCTTAAAATGTAAAATAAATAATTACCAGTGTTATTAAGTGAATATACACCTATAAATAAAGCATGATAAAGCATTTGAAGCAAAATGGAAAAAGCTATTTACAATTGTCAAAACTTCAGGCTACGTTAAAAACGAAGTCTACTTAACATATCTGTCAGGAAGAGATTACATTTTTTGAAAGGTTTCTGCTGGATTACTACTTGTTATCCATACTGGATGGTTGAGTTTTTCAAAGTATGAATGGGAATGTTATTATACCTTGAGTTTCAGCAATTCATCTGTAAAAGTCACACTGAAAAAGTCACAGAACACTATGATAGCATCTTTAAATTAATCGTCAGAAGTGAAGAAAACAACTTAATATTTTTAAAACTTATTTTCACCTAAAGTGTTTGGCTATGTCTTTAATAAGCCATTGCTAGAAATAGTCAGTAACTGTTTTTTTTTGTTTTTTTTTTACAGATATTTGATCTATGCAGCAAGCTCATTTTTTTATTGTTGCAAATGTACTGGAAAGTAATCAGAGTTATGCATTGCAACAGTTGCACAGTAAGGTCACAAAGTGACAAAGTAGCATGCATTATGATTTAAGAAAAACAATGCAATACCTAATTAAAAAAAAATAATACTTACTAGAAACAAAGCCACAGGCAATCATTTCAACACAAACTGCATCCCAGAACTGTACCTTACCATTACTGAATTTTGTTTAATTTCTTCACACAAGCTGTAAAACACAAAACACGCATTTTATCTGAGCACTAGCTGTCTGGAGAAGATCTTTCATTCCTAATTATTATTTGGAATCTGTAAGGTATCAATCACAACTGTTATCTGTAAACATGTAAACTGTTACCCTCATCATGTGATCGGGCTGTACTGATAGAAGGATGACGTATTTAGAAATTGCTCATGCACGGGTATGATGAATGAGGTACCCTCCATGAGGTGTGCTGGATGAAGCTGCAGTCCGCAGCGATACCCATCTCTGGAGGTGCGTGCCAAGCTAAGCAAAGGGGCAGTGCCTAGGCAAATTTCACACTGTAGTAGGCTACTAACATTTGTGACAAAATTGTAGTTTACAAAAACTGTCACAGTTGCATTGTGTTTCTTAAAAACTATGCATATGAAATGTATCTTATATGGACCAGCTGGGAAACGCATCAACATTCCTGCAACACAGAAGTCACTCTACACATGATTAAACTAAACACCAATAAGAGGTGTCCCAGGATGCAGCTGCACTAACAAAGCAAAGGAATGTGGCAACAATCTTTATCACGTCTAGTACCAGGTCCAAGGAAGGAGGGCCCTGTAGCATGTGCCAGATTCTCTCTGCCAGAGGATGTGTTGGAGAGTAAATGCAGACAGACGGGGGAGGACTCGGCAAAAAGCTAGGTCATGGATCTGGACCTTGTTAGGGAATGTTTAAGGAATGAGTCCCTGGGAGGGTTTAAGGAGAACTGTTTTTTCTGCATTGACTGTAAATAAATGTATTTACACTAAACAGAAGTCGAATACAGGAAACAATTGCCCAACCACAGTCATTTGGCATAATACTTAAGGACAGTCTCACAAATCAGAAATATTTCTTTGGTACATAGTTATATATTTATTTTATGTTTATTGATAAAATATATAATGCATGGGGTAGTGTGTGATATAAGAATGTATCTCGAGAGCAGAAGATGTAAAAGTACTTGCCTTGTTTTGCTCTTCCTCAAATTTCTCCCCATTTTATACGGATTACAACTTTAAATCTGCAGGCCTTTGTTGTTTGTCTTGGTATTGACTGTGTTTTGTTGTGTTCATGTACTGGTGGTAGAGTTTGTTTTCAAAAATTGAGCTCAGCAGTTTTACCATCAACCTTATATACATGGTCAATCTTATTACACACAGGTTCTGTGCCACCACTTAGACTTATTATACATGGGTCTGGTGCCACTGTAAAACACAGAAGTTTATAAGAAAATGATCATTCACCATGTATAATAATAATAATAATAATAATAATAATAATAATAATAATAATAATAATAATAATAATAATGTTATTACGCTTTAGAATTTCTTTGATTTGTATTTGTATAAGCATGTCCAGAACTAAAAGTATGATATTAAATTCTCGTAGAACAGATGTTTCCAGGAGTTTTATAATTGGTAATGGACTACATTTTACAGACCCCCTTATTAGCTACAGACAACCAGCCATTGCTTACAAAACTGAGAGAACATATATTTACAGATGGTCAAACAAGGACAAAAATAACAGATGTCATTAGACTAGATTTATTCTCCAAATAGCATTCTGTCCAACAGTGAACATCACAACTTATTATTCCAATTCCTCTTCCAGAACATCAGTGAGAGAAGTCCAATCAACGAGAGTGCCGTCCCAAAGACTTCAGTGAGAGAGCATTGAAACGATGTATGATCCAAAAGTGACAAAAGAAAGTGAGGATACTGTATGTGAGTTACTTTTTGAAGACTAACTGACTGTAACACAAATTCAATCATAAATTAATTTTTGAAAACTACTGTAGGCTACATGGGACATTTTGTGTTTTTCATTTTTTTTTTTTTTTAATTTGTGTTAAAAAAATGGGGAGCCTTATGCTTGTCTAAGTGTGATAAACTTGCTAAGAACTATGTCATGATCTGATACTACTCATACTGTATGAAGACTGATTGAGTTTATGAAAATAGGTGTATCTAGAGGTGCCCTGTGTTCATGTCTGTCCATATCTTGCTAACAACAAATATATAATATTCAGAACAAACTATAATTTAATGTATTGTAGCGGTGTCAAGAAGGATGCAAGACAAGGTTTCAAGGCTAAACTTTGTATTTGTTTTAGCCCTAATAATCACTTTTACAACGCTGCTGTCAGCCACAGCACACGCTGTGACAAGTCGGCTTTCTCTTCTCTTCTCTTTTATATATATGCTCCCTGCTCCAGAGCCATCAACCCACCACATGTGCTCTGGACCCCCTCCCCACCCACCTTTTCCAGGCTGCTGCCCCTGCTCTACTCCCTTTCATTTCCTCTCTATTCAACACCTTGCTGCTCTCTGGCTGTTTCCCCTCTGCCTTGAAACAGGCCTGCATCACCCCCATCTTAAAAAAAATCCCTCATCCCTCCAGAACTACCGTCCTGTCTCCCTTCTTCCTTTCCTCTAAAACCCTCGAGCGATCTCTGCTTTCCTGTCAACACATTCTCTGCTTGACCCCTTCCAATCAGGTTTTCGCCCGACATACTCCACTGAAACTGCTCTTCTCATCGTCACCAACTCTCTACTCTCTGCCTGTGCCGCCTCCCTCTCCTCAGTCCTAATTCTCCTCGACCTTTCTGCTGCCTTTGACACAGTTGACCATTCTATTCTCCTGTCCTCCCTCGCTGACCTGGGACTCTCTGGCACTGCTCTTGCCTCGTTCTCCTCCTTCTTCTCCGATCGCACATACCGGGTGTCCTGGCGTGGCTCACCCTATGCCTCTTGCTCCCTTTCGACAGGTGTCCCCCAAGGCTCAGTCCTGGGACCCCTCCTGTTTTTTCTCTACACCCACTCCCTGGGTCCCCTCATCTCCTCCCATGGCTTCACATATCATTTCTATACTGATGATGCCCAGATCTTCCTCTCCTTTCCCCCCTCTGACCCCTACATCTCCTCCCGTATCTCTACCTGTCTCTCAGCCATCTCCTCCTGGATGCACTCGCATCATCTTAAACAATCTCTCCAAATCAGACTTTTCTTCACCCTCTTCCTCCCCCACCGCTGATCTCTATCTCTATTCCTCTTGAATCCACCACCTCTCCCTCCTCCTCCACCAAGAACCTCAGTGTCCCCCTTGACCCCTCCCTCTCCTACTCTCAGCATATCTCTACTCTGGTACGCTCCTGTTGCTTCTTCCTCTGGAACATGCATAATTCACCCCTTCATCACCAACTACTCCAGGCCCTGGTACTGTCCCGCCTTGACTACTGCAACTGCCTCCTGGCCAGCCTCCCTGCCTCTGCTATCCATCCGCTCCAGCTCATCCAAATCTCTGCTGCCTGCCTTGTCTTTTCCCTTCCTTGTTTCTCCCATGCTACACCACTGCTCTGCTCCCTCCACTGGCTCCCTATCGACGCTCACATCCAAATCAAAACTCTTGTGCTTGCCTATCACTTTCTCGACCTTTCTGCTCCCTCCTATCTCCAGACTATTATTTCTCCCTACACCCCCTCTCGCCCCCTACGCTCCTCCCCCCACTGGCAGATTAGTTGTACCCCTCTCCGCTCCCCCACTTCCAGAGCTCACTCCTTCTCCACCCTTGTCCCTCAGTGGTGGAACGACCCACCCATGGATGTCAAGACTGCTCAGTCCCTGACCACCTTCCGGCACTTCCTCAAGATACACCTGTTCAGACAACAAGTGTAAACCTCACAACTCTCGACTATAATGGACTATATAGCACCCAATTGTACCAGTACTTGCATCATCTTGTACTTGCACGGAACTGCTCCATATTTTGCCGTATTCAACTACTGCTCTTAATTATAACTATTTTCTGTATCTTCTGCTTGATTTTGCTGTTAAAGGTATCCGTATTCACATTTTTTGTAATTGCTGTTGTTTTGAAATCGTTCTTATCCATCTATGTACTGTATTGTTTATTTTGCTTATTTGAATTTGATCATATTTTCTACTGATTTTACTCTACTTTATAACTGCTGTTTTTTGTAATGTGATATTTTGTAATGCGATATTTTGTAATATGATACTTTGTATTGTGATACTTTTTAACAACTGTAAGACGTCCTGGATAAGAGCATCTGCTAAGAAATATAATAATAATAATAATAATAATAATAATAATAATAATAATAATAATAATAATAATAAATTAGAAGAGACTTGTAAATAGTGTAAACAACAAGTTGGCTCCGCAGTGAAATCTATCTCAAACCTCCTGGTACATCTCAGGGTAAGTGCTTCTTACGCAAAAACATTCTTGAGGGTCTTCAAAACACACAGTGGAAAACAATAGGCCATACTGAACATAGCAGATGACATTTTAATGAGTAGTTAAATCGTGTTATGATTAAAGTTATAGATGTTTTGAAACTGTAAATATGCATTGTAAAACATTTATAAATATATTTGAAATAGAAATCGAAGTATTTGAATATTTATAAATATACACAACAAAATTATTTGAAATATCTAATTCTTTAGAATCATAGCAAATAAATTATTTGAAACTAAATAAAATCAATATTTATCCCAGGTCTGGTGACTACAAAGACTGTTAACTGTTAACTTAGAATAAAGTTAAGTCTTTAAGTCTGCACAGGTCTTTAAGTCTGCACAGTTTATAATATGAAAAAAAAGATAAGTATACAGGTATTTTATTTACAGTGATAATGCTGCAATGTTATGGAACTGACATTTTTTTTAAACAGTTCTACGATTAAAAAGAGAGCCTACAAAATAAAAGAAAAAAACATTTAACTTTTCCTGGCATGGCCCCCTGGTGATAAACGTATTGTTTACTGTTGGTCTTACAGGAATGTCTACCACAGTCTCTGCGGACAGGATATGTTTCCCCATTCAGAAGCCAAGGATGCCTAGTCTATTCAGATTAATTAAGGGTCATCCACAGGGAGCCAATGTCCCACTTTTAAGCTTGTAAAGTGACAGGAACAACATTCTGCAATTTCAGGTAGAGGCTCAATTGTAAATGCTCCTCTGTTCTATTACATTTTTAGCTTTAGTGGTTTGTACAATATAAAATTATGACATTATTTGTTACATTTCAAACTCAGTGTAGAGTAGTTTGGTGTCAGGTTGTCAATTAATACTATTAAAGCTTATACTTGTTCACTGCTCATAGTCAGTAAAGATATCTGCTGTTTGCAGTCTTGGAAATTGCAGATTTGAGTTACTTTATTGGGCAATTGTTTACGTTAGTGGTTTTAACCATACTATAAAGGCTCTGGGCCCTCCAACTGTAACCTCTCTACATCACATTGCATCATGCAACTTTACAATGCATTAGTAAGACCTCACCTAGAATATTGTGTTCAGTTCTGGTCACCTCGTTACAAAAAGGATATTGCTGCTCTAGAAAGAGTGCAAAGAAGAGCAACCAGAATTATCCCGGGTTTAAAAGGCATGTCGTATGCAGACAGGCTAAAAGAATTGAATCTATTCAGTCTTGAACAAAGAAGACTATGCGGCGATCTGATTCAAACATTCAAAATCCTAAAAGGTATAGACAATGTCGACCCAGGGGACTTCTTTGACCTGAAAAAAGAAACAAGGACCAGGGGTCATAAATGGAGATTAGATAAAGGGGCATTCAGAACAGAAAATAGGAGGCACTTTTTTACACAGAGAATTGTGAGGGTCTGGAACCAACTCCCCAGTAATGTTGTTGAAGCTGACACCCTGGGATCCTTCAAGAAGCTGCTTGATGAGATTCTAGGATCAATAAGCTACTAACAACCAAACGAGCAAGATGGGTTGAATGGCCTCCTCTCGTTTGTAAACTTTCTTATGTTCTTATGTTCTTATCATAAAGAAGTTCGAATCCCATTATCCTGCATTTTACAGTATGTGTTTTTTTGTTTTGTTTTGTTGTTGTTGTTTTTTACTGGCATGCTGGAATTGTAGTTAATATGTTAGGTAAACACACAAACATAAAATTGGAATAATTTATATTTTTTTCCTTTTTTGCAAGAATCGTTGACTTTACATCTTCAAGACAGGACTCTAAGAAAAAACTGAATTATCTTATTTCATATTTTAACATTCTGTTTACTCTTTGGGGGCCTGTTATGAAGCGTAAAGGCAAAAGAAAATAGCTGAGATAAGAATTGTAAAAGTATAAAAACAGAAACAACTTAGTTGCTAGAAGAGCAGTCAAATTACTATTAAGTAGTTTCTGCTAATATTATACTTACTTCTGTCCTACATTTGACCTTTGCTTTTGCGCTTGTTTCAAAGACCCAGAGATGTAAAAATATTAAAAAGGTCACTTTTCTTTAGTAAGAGCTTCCATTGGGAGAAACACATTTTCACATGTTATTGTTTAACTTATGAAACTCTCTTAGGGCCTAAAAAACCATATGCATACTGTATGGTATCTGGCAAAGAGGAAAAAAATCATGTTTAATTTATTTTAGCTTAACCTCGTTTTACATAACTGTAATGGTCTTATTTTCAGGCATCTCTTCAATCCTAGCACCAAAATACACAAGACATACATTATTAATCAAATCTGTCAAATTTACAGTTACATTTAAGGACAAAAAAAGCTGTGGTGTTCCTGAATGACATTTCTCATTAAGAAATCTTGTTTGAAATCTGTATAATGAACAAAGGGTACTGCACACTATAAATGCCATCTGGAATGCTCTATTAAGTTTTTAGTATATTTCCCAGTTACTTTACTGGAAACTGGGACCTCAGCATAGCAAACTAAGCATAGTTGTCTACAGTAAAGCAAATCATCCACATTAAAAAACAAAAATAAAACAAAACAAAAAAACTACAAGACCAAAACATTTTAAAGTTCATGAAAATAACTGAACTAGTTATATTAATTGTAAATATGTGTTTTTCTGGTGCAGTATAATACTATCTCACAATTAACAAAATACAATTATTTAAGAAACCCAGGAGGTGGCACAAGGTGATTTACGTGTTTGTATGTAATGCTTCGGTGAAATGACTGGAATATTCAGATATGTTGGTACTGGTATGCATTATAAGGATGCAGAAGAGCACTGTTTACTTACTTTGCTTTCCCTGACCTCCTGTTCTCTGAAAAGTTCATATCACTTTTTGAAATATATAATTATTTTCTCTAACTCTATTTACAACCAGCCCTGTCCATGTCAGGTAGTCTTACCATTATAACTTGACGAGCACAGATGGTAAGCCATTTACACAGAGCAGGAAGCAAACTAGATCAAGAATTGAGCCCAGTGGGACTCCCAAGTTATTCATTGAACAGTCAGGTTTTGTTTTGTTTACTTCTACGACTTAAATTTCTGGGCTAGAATTTGCGGTTGTTTAGTTGTTTATTTTTCTATTGATCATACTTAATTTTATTAGTGAATTTAAAAGTACATATAGGTATTTAAATGTGCCAGTCTATGATCTAAGAGTGTTCTTTTTATGATTGAGGCTGTTATAACCAGTGCTTAGGTTAATATAAGTTAAATTGAATAAGTGGGTCCCCCTGTAAAACTATATTCTGCATTAAAAAAAGTGTCACAAGTATTGCAATAAAAGAGAACTTCCCATTTTAATCCTTCTGTGATTTCTAAATGAATGTATTACACAAATCATGTCTTGTTCTGCTTGAGTACCAATACTATACATATGTATTTCCACCAGGTGGCAACAGTGACTTCTGACAACTTCTTAGCTCTGCACATATCAGCCTAAAAGTACAAAACATAAATGTGCATTTATTTTGATGTTGTCATCTAGTTCCATGGCTTCTAAGAAAAGGTATAATAAAGCATAATGAAGACTAGTTCTACATTTCCATATCATATTTATAATTGATCTTCATCAGCTCTAAAAGCTATATCATACAGTATTTGTTCATAACTGATTCTGTGGAGGATAAAGGAAGATTATTAGATCTAGATTATTTTGGCAATAGATACAAAAAAAAAGAACTTAAACTGTTTATATTGTATATAATAGTGTACAAAATGATGAACCCAGCTGCCAAATATAAAGCCTTTGATCAGATCATCTTTGTAAGAATGGTCACTCTATAGAATTTGAAGGAAATTAATGAATTAATTTTAGAACAATCATGATTTCTACCTGGTTTCCAGACAGTCATATTGTATATTAGTTACTCAGAGTTACTGAATAGTTGGTGGTTGTTATACCTTCCAAGATTCAAGTCAATAAAACAATCATTCCCAGTTCTCGGTGACAACCGATACATCGATCATCAATGAAATACCTCTTTTGGATCGCTCCTCTTTAACCTTTCTTTGACTAGTTGCGGCTTTCCTATTTCTGCCTTTGGGCATAATTTGCTACTGAGTGTCTTTTTAGCGACTGGACTACCTAATGGATAGATGCAGGTGAGTTTATACATTTGTATAATGGCATTTATGTACTATATCTTGACTTGCAATAATCTATACATCTTGGCCCACATGGATAATATTTTTAATTGGTTTAAAATAATTCTTAGAGATGTATTATATGGTTAAAATCTCAAGTCTATAATTATTAAAATAATTAATACCAGCTAATTTTTTGTCTAGGGAAACATCTGTCAGCGATGCTCTATTGGGTAATGTCAGGGTTAGAAAACAGTTTTATTGGAGTTTTGTAAACAGGATGGCTTTGGGTGATGTCAGACCAGGAAAAAGAAACTCAGGACTGTGAACAAACTGAAACACTTTACAAAACAAAACAGCACGTGGGCCAAAACAAACAGACAAAACACTAAATAAAGCAAACACTAAATCAAACAAAAAGGAACATGGATTAATTCAGTTAAAATACATTTGACAATTGTATAGTTGACATCCTGACTTGATGGCTATATTGAGTGGCTGAAGAAGAAATATGTAATATGTTTTAAAAAAAAAAAAAGTAACAGCACATTACTGTTACTAGAATTTACTTTTTCACAATTTAAATAATAAAAAGTGGAGGAACTGTTTAGCGCAATAATAAATCAATAATAACAACATTTGGCACCAAAGTTCAGTTTGCTAACCTCAAGGCTGTGAGTTCTATCTTAGAGGGATTTGGGACAAGGGGAGGGGGGGCAAAGGTGGGGAGGGGAGAAGAGATAAACTGCCCAGGGAAGTTCAGACTCTCAATTACCTAGGCTTCATCAGTTGAGCAAATCTTGTTTACCACAGAGATATTCGCTACCCTTTCCTTGGGCTGTGTAGCGCAGGCAGAAATTATTTAGGTTGAATGCGCAACACTCATCTCAGCAGTCCAATCCACAATCTCCCTGTACACTGCCGTGCTCCAGTATTTATCTACCCTAACATCACTCCCCCTAGATCAGCGGCAGAGCTTTTCTGACCACTTACTGCTTGGGTAACCCCACCAGAGAACTAGTGCCTAAAACAGAGATTAGCACAACCAAACCTTTTTAGCTGTAAGGCTCATTAAGGGTGCTACATTATTACAGTAAAAGGCATTTTCTGTAATCTTCTTTTAGCTATGAAAGCATAAAAAAGGATTCTTTTTGCCTTTCAAAATTAAGGAAGTGTAATGACTGGATATTGCAGTAATTCAGTAGCCTAGAGTAACTGTTGGAATTCCTGCATCTTAAGAACATTTGATTTAGGGTTGTACTAAGCAAAGGGGCTTAGCGTTGCTGAACAATTTAAGCATCATGTGATAGAATTAACAGAAGTCAGTCTGCAGATTTTATACCAACTGAAACTAATGCAACATGATACTCTACACAACAGTGTTGTGGCCACCACAAATACCACCATCTTCAGAAGCAGGTAAATCAAAATTAAGATAACAAAGATCTGCTAAAGAAAGGCATGGAGTGTCCAAAATACACGATTTAGGTTTCACAATATTCAGTATTAGCAGGTATATACAGCAGTACAAATACTGTATAAATAAACGGTTTTGCAACAATTTCTTATTACCCCCCCCCCCCCCCCAAAAAAAAAAAAAACAACAAAAAAAACTTAGGGACCCAATAGAAAGTTTAAACCCACAATCACCATCCTTACTGATACTGATGCATAGGAAGAAAGTCCCGATATTTACCCATAGAAAAAAATTCATTTATTCTGCAGAGTAGAGTTAGTGAAAACCACATGCCGTGCTCTTCATGCGGCTGACACATCTGCTGATCACTAACTTATATAAAGGTAATAACGCTTCATTATGTCTATTTTTACTTTTTTTACTGTCATGATGCTCTTGTCGTGTTGAGTTGGGGGGATACGTCTATTATAGGATAATGAGTGTTTTTTTGCATATGACCCCCACCCCCGCTGAACAGTTTCCAAATGTTGGCAAGTATGATAGAGGTCACCAGTCCCATCAATCAAGACTGAAAACGGTCTTGAGCAACAGAAAAAAATATATATATATTGCAAAATCATCCAGACAAGTCCCCTAAATGTCTTCAACTTGGTCTCAATATTTATTAATCAAGTGTTGCATTACATTGATACTGTATTAATGCAGCTCTAAATATACTAGCTATAGTTATTCTGACTTAAGTCCAAAATGGGAGTTAAAATAAATCTTCTGGTAACATTGCATTAATGATCACATGTCTTTTGTAAACTTTTGCATCCACATGAGGGGTTTCCTGTTATATTGACTGCATGTGTAAACTCAACTTTTAAATGATCGTATGAACACTTAATTACTGACAAATTTACTCCTGGGAGTAATTATTGTTTTCAATAAGATTTCCCTAAGAATGCACAGCTAAATGAAGCATACCTAGGTCAGTGTTGATATGGAATGATGTGGACAATTTGCAAGTGCTTTTTGAGATTTACCAGTGAAAGGATACTAATTATTCTTGACATACAGCATGTTTCCCCTAATACATTGTGTTTTGATTGTGAAAAGAAAGGCAATGAACAGTCACAAAGGTGTGTGAAATAAGATGATGAATTATAGTAAATCAGAAAACGTTGTTTGGCCAGCACAAATATCCATGAAGATGATCTATTGATCCAGGGTTACTGCTGTTTCTCACCAGGCATTAGGGCCAGAATGATCTACAGAATGTGTATAATGTTAACTTGAACAACATTCAAAGGTGACTTCAAATATCCTCTTTGAAGGATTAATTACCAAGGCTTTCTAATTTAGATTTTACTACTTCTGTATATTGTTTTAATATCGCTACCATTACCAATTGATTGCAGTTACTATACAAAGCCAGAACTTTTGAGAAGCACTCAAGACCATTTTAGAGGAAGGGCTCATAAATTTTTGTGTTTGGATGTTGCAGGTACCATGCTTCAGAATGCTGCTGACCATGGATCACTACTATATATACAGTATATACAGTCACCACTGCTTAGAACGGACACGTTTGTTAACGTGATTCACCCGCAGTAAGCGATGGACGGTATAAACTCCCACACAATAACCTGACATTCAAAACACTTAATTACAGGTGGCAGTGTGGTCCGGTGGTTAAGGTCCAGAAGGTCACTGGTTCAAATCCCACCTCTGCCACTGACTGACTCACTGTATGACCCTGAGCAAGTCACTTAACCTTCTTGTGCTCCATCCTGCGGATGCGATGTTAAATCAATGCCCTATTGTAAGTGACTCTGCATATAATTCACAGTCTACCCCTGTAAAGCACTTTATGATGGTGGTCCACTATGAAAGGCAATATACAAAGATGTTATTATTATTATTATTATTATTATTATTATTATTATTATTATTATTATTATTTAAAAAAAATGTCCCCTAATCACCAGTACAGTAATCAAAGCAAACAAGCGTATATTTCCCTGTTAGTTCTCTTTTAAATATTTTTTTACACTCATCGTTATCGTTAGTATGCACCATACTCAATTTGACAACCTAACATATGAACACAGAATGCTATTGGGTAGGGCTGACCTTACAACCAATCAGATAACAGCTAGTGGAATTGGGGGGTGGGACTTAATCTTAGTGTTTGTTTAGAGTGAGAGAAAGGAGCTGCTAGGTGGAATTTTAAGAGAACAAATTGGGATTTGTATGCTTTTAAATGTGAGGAGGTCATAGCACAGAGGGTTATTAAAAAGTAAAAAAAAAAGTAGTTGGACAAAAATGTGTGGTGAAATTAGTGATACAACATCCATAGGCGATGCGTGGAGGAGAATATGGTGTATGAATGGGTTAAAAAGTGGTTTTAAAAAGATTCCGATACTAAAAGGGGATAGTATGTGGAAGATGAGGAGAAGGTTGAGGCTTTTGCTAAAGTTAGTAGAGAACTGGAGTGAGGAATTTAAGGAAAGGAGGATAGAATTTATAAGGGAAAATAAGGATATTCTGGAGAATTCAGAGGAAGTGGAAAATACTATGAATATGAAGTTTGGGATAGAATAAATTAAAAGAGCTTTGAGAGGGAGGAAAAACACTGTGCCAGGAAAGGATAGAATTTGTTACATGATATTAGAAAAAAATGTCAGATCGATGTTTACTGGTTGCACCGCAGCTTTTTAATTTAGTTTGGAAGACAGGTAGGATGCCTAATAGTTGGAAACATGCAATAGTTATTCCTGTTGGAAAGCCAGATAAGGATGTAAGAAAGCCAAATTCATATAGGCCAATTTCCTTGACATCTAACTCTGGAAAGATAATGGAAAGAATGATAAATTATAGATTGTTGTATTTCTTGAAAAAAAAAACAGTTGTTGGCAAAAATTCAGTGTGATTTACAAGTAATAGATGTATAATGGACCAGATTTTTCTGTTTAGTGTCAAGAAATTGAATGGTAAATTAAAGGGAATAAACTTATGGGCAAAGAAGTGGGGGGTGAAACTTTCAACGTTAAAAACAGAGGGCATTATTTTTTCTCGTAAGAAGAAAAGGGGAGAAATTAGATTGAGTTTGATGGACAACAGTTAACGATAGTGACAGTGTTTAAATTTCTGGGGGTTTTGTTGGATAAGGAATTGAAACGGACACAGCAGATAGACAAAATAGTTGTTAGATGTAAAGGAAGGATGCATTTGCTGAGGAGTATATCGGGGAATGTATGGGGAGCAAGTATGAAAACGTTGATAATGGTTTATAGAGCACTGATTAGGCCTATACTGGATTATGGATGTATGACGTATTAGGAGGCGGTCAGTAAGGATTTGGGAAAACTGGATGTGGTACAAGCTAGAGCTGTTAGGAAATGTAGTGGAGCACAATGTTCATCTCCGGTTGCAGCATTGCAAGTAGTTACTGGGGAAATGCGACTCTATTTAAGAAGGAAAATGCTGAGAATTCGGTATTGGGTTAAGGCAATGAATGGAGGAGATGGAAATCCTGTGCAAAGTATTTTTGAACCTTGTTGGGAATATGAGAGAAAACGCAATGTGTGTGATAAAACTATTGAGGTGAGAATTCAAAAAGATATTGAGGATCAGGAAACACGGAGATATTGTTTAGGAAGGATGAGATTAAAAAGAGTACAATCTAATATTAGTCCGTGGTGTTTTAAAACTCCTCTGATTGATTTATCTTTGTTGAAAGAAAAAGAGAAGGAGAAGGACAGAAGTTAACTTTGTAAACGGGTATTGAGATGGCTAAATAAGCATTTACGTATTACAGATGCTGTGTCAATTATGACAGCAGAATTGATAGGGATTATATTGGCATTGCAATGGATTGTAGATGTCAAGGTGAATAGAGCAGTAATCTTTTCAGATTCTTTTTCAGGTTTACAAGCAATTAAAAACGGAGGGGAGGGTGATAGAAGAGATTTAGTGGAAATAATGTATTTATTTACAGAATACTGCTATTTAGGTTTATATGTAGTTTTAGTATGGATTCCGGCTCATATAGGAATAGATGGGAATGCGAGGGTGGATAAGTTAAAATAGCTAAAATAGCAGTGAAGAAAGAGAAAGTGGATATGGATGTGCAGTATGGTTTAAATGAATATTATAAAATAATTGAGAAACATATTATTATGAATGGCAGAATATATGGGATAGAAAAAAGGTTAGGAAGTTTTATAAGGCTCAAAGTAAGGTTAAAATTAGGGAAGGGTGGTATGGTTGGAATAGAAAGGAGGAGATAGCATTAATAAGGCTTCTTATAGGGCATTCATCACTGAAAGAACACCTGTATAGAATTGGAGCGCATGAGAATGGGTTATGTATGGAATGTAGAGTAAAGAAAACAGTGGTATGTATGACGGTTGAGTGTGTTAGATATAGCGAGGTGAGACAAGATATGTGGAAAGAAATGAGGGCTTTCAATATTTCCAATATTTTTTTTCAAAGGTAGGTATAGGTATAGGTGATGGAGGTAAACTAGATAAAGGTATTATATTAGAAAAACCAGAAGATTTTAAAATATATAACATAGATATTTTAAAATAAGTGTTCACAGCAGTTTTAATTGACAAACCTGAACAGTAGGTGGCGACAATAAGTTTCGACAGAAACTTGGTGGCCATAAACCAAATAGAAGAAGATAGAAAGGCATAAGAGAGAGCAACAGGAGTGACAGTGTTTGCAAGTTGACAGAAATTATCAAATTGATAAATATTGTATTTTTATTAGGAATCTACTTGATTCTATTAAAACTTGTGAATCTACTTGATCCTAGTAAAACTTGATCCTAGTGGTTGCTGATTATGTACAGGTGCAGAGGTGATGCAGTGCAGGAATAAACAGACAGAGATTTGTAATCCGGTATGGAAAATAGATGTTTTATTTTCGTTATAATCCAGGTCTGATGACCAAATAATAAACTCCGGTTATATACAGCGATGCATAAAACACAGAGAACAGTAACATGGATTGAAGCCCTAAACAATAAACACAGAATCTCTCCCACAATATACAACCACAGTCACCAGTCCTGGGACCGTGCTGTAGTGCTCGTGGTGGGTGATACAGTTTAAAGAGTGACAAATAGTGCAGTGCTGTTCCGGGTTCAGTGCTGGCTCTTAGCGACAGCTCCGGAACGTGTTAGCCGTCTATAAACACACAAGTAACAATTATAGACAAGACAAACAAACACTCATGATACTTTTAATACACAGTGCACGGGTCCTTCCGGGTCTATTTAGAAACCAAAAGCGAAGGAAAAGATTTACAATTCTCCGGCCCCTTTTATGCGATTATGCATGACCCCTTGGTAAACGATTGCAGCTGACTCTATTGCCTGCAGCTGCTACCTCGTTTACCTTCCAGGTCAACACGGTCCTGCAACTGGGTCTTGTCTTTTTCCAGGCTGACTGACTTCCCGACCCAGGGAATTAACTGTCAGGCCAACCTGTCCAAAGCCTTTCCCTTTCGGTACTTAGTGCCCTCACAGGTCGAGAGGGAGATTTACAACCAGAACTCATATTTCCGTCACAATATTCCACTGAGTTTTATCTTTAAAGAAAGAAAAAAAAAGTCACATTGCCCTTATAATACTCAGTCAGAACTGAGTTGTTACTGAGAGAAAAAATTGAAGTAAATCTGAAAAGTTCATCAGACACCCAGATAGCACTCGGGGTGACCAGGAGAAAACCCCAAGTATCTCTGACAATGAGGGTAAAGAAGAGCTACCAACAGATGACCTGTGTGTTTATTTTCACCATGCAAGTTGAATTGGACTGCATGGAGAAAGAACGAAACTGTGTTCACTGTCCGTGAGTACTGTCTGAGCTGCATACAATTCCAACCATTTATAGTGATACACGCGTTTGAATATATTTTTGCTCATTTGAAGTGAATAAGTGAAGGGGCAATTTTTGTTTTAGTTTGCCACAATGAACACAAGCCACGATCAGGCCTGCTATGTTTGTTTTTTAGTCTACACGTGTAGTACTATTTGTTTGTGAGTCCACTGTAATCAGTTTATTTATTTATTACTTTGAATAATACTGTTTAGTATTTTAAAAGTTAGGAAAAATAATTATTTTGTGAGTTTACTGCCTTACTATTAGTTTGGACAAGTCACCTAAATGTCTTCAACTTGGTCTCAATATTTATTAATCAAGTGTTGCATTACATTGATACTGTATTAATGCAGCTCTAAATATACTAGCTATAGTTATTCTGACTTAAGTCCAAAATGGGAGTAAAAATAAATCTTCTGGTAACATTGTATTAATGTTCACATGTCTTTTGTAAACTTTTGCATCCACATGAGGGGTTTCCTGTTATATTGACTGCATGTGTAAACTCACCTTTTAAATGATCGTATGAACACTTAATTACTGACAAATTTACTCCTGGGAGTAATTATTGTTTTCAATAAGATTTCCCTAAGAATGCACAGCTAAATGAAGCATACCTAGGTCAGTGTTGATATGAAATGATGTGGACAATTTGCAAGTGCTTTTTGAGATTTACCAGTGAAAGGATACTAATTATTCTTGACATACAGCATGTTTCCCCTAATACATTGTGTTTTGATTGTGAAAAGAAAGGCAATGAACAGTCACAAAGGTGTGTGAAATAAGATGATGAATTATAGTAAATCAGAAAACGTTGTTTGGCCAGCACAAATATCCATGAAGATGATCTATTGATCCAGGGTTACTGCTGTTTCTCACCAGGCATTAGGGCCAGAATGATCTACAGAATGTATATAACGTTAACTTGAACAACATTCAAAGGTGACTTCAAATAACCTCTTTGAAGGATTAATTACCAAGGCTTTCTAATTTAGATTTTACTACTTCTGTATATTGTTTTAATATCGCTACCATTACCAATTGATTGCAGTTACTATACAAAGCCAGAACTTTTGAGAAGCACTCAAGACTATTTTAGAGGAAGGGCTCATTAATTTTTGTGTTTGGATGTTGCAGGTACCATGCTTCAGAATGCTGCTGACCATGGATCACTATTATATATATATATATACAGTCGCCACCGCTTAGAACGAGCGCGTTTATGTTAACGTGACTCACCCGCAGTAAGCGATGGACGGTATAAACTCCCACACAATAACCTGACATTCAAAATGTCCCCCAATCACCAGTACAGTAATCAAAACAAACAAGTAAAGTACACTAATAAAAAATATGTATTAAAACCTATGAATGTAATAAAAAGTACAGTAATCCGTCGCATATCCGACTGCGGTGGGACCAGAGAAAGGGTGGATATGTAGAAAGAGACTGAGATTCAGATATTATTATGGAGCTCGCCTAAATCACTTATTTAGAAAGATACAGATATTAATGCTTGTGACAGACTAGCCGTCTGCCGTGTGGATGCGTGCATTCGCTGACTGACAGGAGATCGAGACGGAGGTTGAAGTTGATAGGCCATGCAGGCGAACAGGATTTATTTACATATTGTAGTGATGAGCTGCAGGATATAATGAGACAGACAACAGTTGCGGTTCAAAGCAGTAGGAAAGTAGCTTTTAGTGAACAATGGCTCTCATTCCTCTCCTTTCACTCACAAACTCAGTCTCTCTTAACTCTCACTCTCAATTCTCCCACTGCCAGACCCGGTTCTTTCTTTCAAACTGTCATCTGCTCACACACGTGCAGTTTGTGAACGATTCGTTCTTTTTGAACGTCTCATTCTGGCGAATTCACCCAATGAACGAATTGCGTGACACACAGGAGTCGAGTTACCAGCCTATCAAAACTCATGAAATGATTCAGAAACGCTCGAGTCCGGCTGATTTGTTGTAACAAGGAAACCGGGTTGTCTATCAACTCGTTGAGAGGTATGAAACTGAACCATATGTGCCACGTTGTCATGTGCAGAGGGTTAACGGTTTTGCTTCAAATAATTTGTTACCAGATAGTTCTTATATTGCAGTACATCTAAGTATATTAGACATCTCACTGTAAAGTCCATAACAACAAAAAAGAGTGAGATTCATTTCAAAGTTTTGCCTTGCTTAAAGTTTTTTTTTTTTTGTCAAGGTGAGAGAGAGAGATATGTCTTGTGACTATTCTGATTGTTACGTTTTTCCATTCTGGTGGTGACTGAAATTAAATTTTAATGCATATAATGGGTTTGTTGCAAATCAGTATAATGGATGGCAGCTTTGTGCTTTGGTAACATTTAACTTCTCGTAGCAGTGTTGTATGGTCGGGAGGGATGGATCTGTCAAATCAAATAGAGCCTCTCACTTACAACCCCGTATGAAGAAGACGTAAGTAATTCAATTGACTTATTATTTATTTATTTATTTATAATAGAAAATAACAGCAGATTAGATATCTTTTGTAAGGCCTGCAGCCTTACAAAATATATAACTTTTTGTAAGGCTGCAGGCTATTAAATTGACTGCAGTTATACTGCTGGCTAAACAATGTTATAAAATGGATTGGGAGATATCTGTGTCCTGATTGGCTGATAGGCATTCCTAGCCACTGAATTATTACAGTACAACCAACGGGTAAAAACAAGTCCCAGCAACTATATTATTGCGCAGAGTGTTTAAGAACATTTAAAAAAATAATTTGGAATTGGCCGCCATTTTTCCACCAATAAAAACAAAATAATAATACAATGTGAGACACTTGTGTATGCGCCATTGCGGTTCAACTGTATCCAATCCATCTCTGGAGGCTAGAGAAATAATGACAGTCCCTGGACACAAAAATGACGGAAGTTTATAGGGTATATCAGCACTACATGAAAAATAAAGCATAAACTATCCTACCTTGCTGTTCCAAATGTATTTGGTCATTGTATAATAATTTGTATGTGTCCAAACATTTTCATAATGCCGCACTGCCAATGTCCTAAATCATTCTTCTGGAGCATCTCTTCTGAGCCAAAAAACTTGACTTCCATGCACTGTCAGATGTACCGGCGCATGCCCAGTGAAGCGTTGTATAAACTGTATTACCTCAGCGTGGAAACGCACTAGTCTGTGTAACAAACATGGTCTGTCTAATTTTCCATATGGATGGAACTTGTACCTGCTTTCGTTTTGTGTAGTAGACATCTTTCACACTGTACATGTTTCCTTCGTATGTTGTATTTTGATGCATTACTATGATTAATGTTGCATTCGATAAAAAAACAAACAAACAAAAAAACATCTGTGCTGTGTAAGTGGTTGCACGGAAAAGAAAACCAAGATGGAGTTGTTCTCATTTCCAACTAATGGGACCTAAAGGGACCTACCCACAATTATAGCAGCACTGTGTTATTTCAATATATGTCCCCAAAGTCTTAGATATAGCTCCAGCTGTTTCTGAATGTTTGCAGAATGGACACGTATCAAATAAACTAGCAAATGAGATTCGGAAACAATGTATTTCCTTTTGGAATGAGGCCTTTGAGGATGATCCAACCTAATAAAAAAATATTGCATTTTTTCATCCTTCGTATTTGGTTTTCATTTGCATTTCCTGACACAACACATGCACATCTACACACCGTTGAGTGGGAAAGTCAAATTCGGCCACACATTCCATCTCCCTATCGGTTTCTGAACAATCTGATGTTGAAATATTGTCTGGTATTATTTCGGACGTTCACTGTGTACAGACACACTGTTTGCTGAGGAAAATTTGAATTGAAACTGTTAATGCCTGTTTTGCATCACCCTATAAAATTAACACATTTTGCTTTATAAAGTTGAATGAAACCTGCTGAATAATGTTACGTTAACATATTGAATTACATATCGATTTGTAGTTTTCCATATACTTAACGGAAAGCTGAAGTTTCGAAATCTATCGTGAAATACTGTACTACTATTATGGCTTCCGGTAGACTTTTGCGATACCATTTTGTAGTTTCTTATATGATGTTAAAGAAAAGATCTAAATGATGTTCATGAAGATTTTTGTGTCTCAATCCCAGCATTCTAGGTGATGTCAAACTTCTGTACAGGCTGTTCCTCACTCTTTGGACGTTTACATTTCTGTATACTTCATTCCAGAGGAAATTGACACAAGTCTAGTACTGAGGCGGCCTCATCATGCCATGATTTCCATTCCACTCCTTTTTAAATCCTGTCATCCCAGCGGCCTGTTTCCTGTACCATCTGCAGGGCTTCTAAACTGCTATTCATTAATGATCTACAAGAAATACAGAAAAAAAAACGGATTGGATTTCTTTTAGAATCCCCAATCGCCCATACATATTTGCCTAATTGACTTAGATCTTAAAAGTTTTACATGTAGACCTGTACTGTTACCGTACTGTACATAGGTCTAGGAAAGGTAACTGCTCAAAACTGCTGGCCACTCTAGCAGATCAGGACACCTAACTCTGACCTGTAAACTAGTCTTATTTTTCAGTATAAACTATTTTATTAGTTATTCAAGTACATTTTCTTAGTGCTCAAAGACTTTGTTTATTACCTACGTTTAGCCTACAATGAACTTTGGAGTAGGATCCAATTATTTGGAAAAAGCTAAAATATGTGAACCATCTAAAACATGCATTTTGACACATTCATGAATAAACTAGCCCCAAGAGTATAGTAGATCTGTACTCTTAACATTGGAGCATCTGTGAAATCTATTAACATCTGAAATCCTTTAGAATGATGTTACAGTATGTCACTTTCAGTAAGCAGAACAGAGCTTTTCATATATGTTACTATGCAAATTAGATTTTCAGAAGTAAATATTTCTTTCTAGCTACTGTTTTAGTTTTGGTATGCCAAATGCATTTTTGTTCATTTTAGGCAGTAATATTTCCAGGAAGAATCAAAATTTCATAAATACATCTATTTTTTAATAGAAAATCTTTTGTTTTGTACTTATGCCATTTTGATTGCATATATTTAAATAATAATAATAATAATAATAATAATAATAATAATAATAATAATAATAATAATAACCTGGGCATATACACAAGCCATCTAGTTATAATATACAATAGCCATCTAGTTATAATTAATTAACTGAACTAGAACCACTATTTCACCACACAAAAGTGTTGGTAATAACAGGTTAATTCTGATAGGCTTCCTATCACAACATGATATGTAATGGAATTTTTATAACATTGCAATTGCTTGGCTTGCTCATTAACATAAACAAATCGGTTTAAGGTAACAATGTAGAATGTAACGTTAAGTAGAATCCTGTCCTGAGCCGATAGGGCTAGCAAGACATGAAATATGAACAATAATAACTTTATGTATGATAAGTATAAAAAGTGTATTTGTGTTAAGTTGAACTGGCTGTTCTTTGGAACTCATGGGGGGGAGCATTTCCCCATCAGTTAAGGTAGCAACAACCAATCAGACTCACCATCAATCACCCCATCCGGACGGACCTATCACAGTAAAATAAACAACTCTGTTGGAAACCACAGATAACTTGTCCAAACCAGTTTAAACCGCCATATGGGCGCAATTCTGCTTTTATATAAACTGTCTCATGATGGTCCCAATAAGGACATAGTTTCTGTTATGGAATGCTGTGTTACCTATATATGGTGATTGCCTCTCTTTTCTGTTGTATAGCCATGCCTTATATGTACTGTCTATATAATTTCCTGCTTTATGCAATCATTAGAACGGCTATATAATGGTGAACAAATGTTAGCAAAGTGTGCGATTCTGCGATTGCTAACAGAGTCTGTGTCACTCTGTTGAACGCTCCAGTTTGCAAACTTATTAAAGAAAACTCTGATTATTTTACATCGTCTCCTCATTGAAGTCTCTTCTGGGTCACATTGAAGTACTTTGAAAACTTCTACAACAGATATCAAGTCTTCTCTCTGTTGTAGTACACTGAGCTGAATTCTGTAAGGTTTTGCAACTTCTATCAAGCACAGTACATTGTTTTACCTCAAAGTCTTATAGTAGAAAGGGAAGCAAAAACTATGAACAAATCAATGGTTAACTTAAAACGAAAAATAATGGTGTAGTAATGTAGAAGGCTTTATAAAGAAACACTTTTGGAGTAGTGGGTTACACACTTATAATAATAATAATAATAATAATAATAATAATAATAATAATAATAATAATAATAATAATAATAACACTATGTAACACAATTTTTGTTCCTGGGTAGTAAGTGTTATTTCCTAATTGCTTATGCCTCAAAAGTATAGAAAATAGCTATTATTCCCCACAAACTTTGCTTTTGTGACCAGGACAGTGATATTTTGAAATTTACCTATTTCCAACGAGAAAACGGGCGAATTTGTGTCTTTTCGTTCACATAAAGTCAGAAAAAAACAACATATGTATCCAAATTAACATGTATTTATACTAAAGTAATACAAAAATGACTACAAAAGATTTAGAAGTGAGTAGTTTTTCGAGATTTACGATTATACTGTAAATCACTTTCACGAATCAGCCCCCAAATGTAGTCTCCCATCATGTTCTCGTTATACTGTCCTTGGTAGCGGCGTTCAAAGTCCAGTATACCCTGGTGGAAGCGCTCGCCTTGCTCCTCCGAGTACGCTCCCCGACTGTTCTCCTTGAATTTATCAAGATGAGCATCAAGGAAAAGGACTTTGAGGGACATCCTACAGCCCATTGTGCCGTAGTTCTTCACCAGAGCCTCAACCAGCTCCACATAGTTTTCGGCCTTGTGATTGCCCAGGAAGCCCCGAACCACTGCGACAAAGCTGTTCCAAGCCGCTTTCTCCTTACTAGTGAGCTTCTTGGGGAATTCATTGCACTCCAGGATCTTCTTTATCTGTGGTCCGACGAAGACACCGGCTTTGTCCTTTGCCTCAGACAGCTTAGGGAAGAAGTCTTGAAGGTACTTGAAGGCTGCCGACTCCTTATCTAGAGTTCTGACAAATTGTTTCATAAGGCCCAATTTGATGTGCAGTGGTGGCATCAGCACCTTCCGGGGGTCCACCAGTGGCTCCCACTTGACGTTGTTCCTCCCCACAGAGAACTCGGTCCGCTGTGGCCAGTCCCGCCTGTGGTAGTGCGCCTTGGTGTCCCTGCTGTCCCAAAGGCAAAGATGGCAGGGAGACTTGGTAAAACCGCCTTGGAGACTGTCACAAGGCTGGCTGAGTGGTGACACGTCAGACCCGGAAGAAACACACAGACAGACGGTGGTGATGAGTAATGCTGAGTGCAATGGTGGCACTCAGCGTTTATTAAACAAAATAAATGGTTTAAACAGACAGAACACAAAACAGGACACGACACTTACGCCAAAATAAATATATAAACAAAAAACAGACTAAACAGTAAACAGACAAACGAACAAACACGGTGAGCAGATACTTTAACTATTATTACTATTATTATTATTATTATTATTCTCTTTACCTCCGACTCCAATCCCGTTCTCCACTCACCGAACACCCAACTCCGAGTGAGTGAAATGTGCATCTATATATACTGTTGTGCTGGGATTCAATTACTAATTAATTATTCACTTGAATCCCAGCACGTGAATTAATTACGTGCAGCCTCGTGCTTAAATACAATTACATCTTAAATAACTTGTGCTGCACACACCCATTTATATCCCGTGCAGCCATCTCTATACAACAACATTTACACACAACACGTAACATATAAACAAACTAAGCAACAGGGGCGTGGCCACATTGCCACAGAGACCCATCAGGAATGCCACCATTTTGAAGTCTCCTATGAACTCCCAGCCGTACTCATCATACTTCAAGGCGTCCAGCAAGGTCTTGATGCTGTTGTAATCCTCTTTGAAGTGCACCGAGTGAGCCAGGGGAAGAGACGGGTACTTGTTACCATTATGGAGCAGCACGGCTTTGAGGCTTCTGGATGAGCTGTCAATGAAGAGGCACCACTCGTTCTGGTTACAGGCGATTCCGATTGCCTCAAACAGACTGGTCACATTGTGGCAGAAGCAGAGCCCATCTTGACGGGTGAAGAAGCTGGAAAAAGGTTGGTGACGCTTCCTCTGATCTGCGACTTGCACACTTTCATCCAACAAGTTCCACTGCTTGAGCCTAGACGTCAAAAGCTCGGCATTGGACTTGGTGAGACCAAGATCTCTAATTAAGTCATTGAGGTCTTTTTGGTTGGGGTAGTATGGGTTTCTCTCCTCAGCTCCACCTCTGAAATTGTTATCTGGATCTACAATGTCTTCCTCGCTCTCTGACTTGCCGCTCTCTTCTAATGACGGCTGCTCTCTCTCCGGAGGAGTGGGTACGGGGAGCTCATGGCAGTGTGGCACCGGGGCGATGGATGAAGGAAGGTCCGGATACGTGATATCAGGTGCATTCTTGCCAGTCCGACGTTTGGAAGGGTCCACCATGCAGAAGTAGCAGTTGCTTGAGTGGTCAGTGGGTTCCCGCCAAATTCTTGGGATAGCGAACTTCATGGCTCTCTTTTCCCCTCTGTACCATCCTACAAAAATACATTTATTTCACCCATGACTAATGTGTAAGAGATTCTCGCAACATTTTTCATATATGATATATTTTTTCAATAACATTGAAAATTGTAAAACATTTTAAAATTAAAAACTTTTACAATTTTAAAAATTTTAACAAATTTTATAACATAAAATTCCGAGCAACAATTGTCCATCTTACCTTCCAGAGTTTTTTTGCAGTGCTCGCAGGTGAAATGAGGTGCCCAGGGTTTGTCTTGATCCCCGACAGGCATGCCGAAATATGCCTTGTAGGCCTCACACATCTTAGCAGATGCTTCCACGGAGTACTTTTTCGCTCTTGTCTTGATAAATTGGCCGCAGACATAGCAAAATGCGTCTGCCGAATGCTTGCAGCCTCTTGATGCCATCTCAGAAAAATGCAGATATGTATCCACTTAGGCAGCTGGAACTAAACTGAACTGGCGGGCTTAAGGCCCCTGTATTTATACTACTATTTATATTACTGGAAAGTTCTAGAAAGTTCTAGAAGTTACTCCAAGTTTACTCAGCACTGAATCTATCTGGAATGTTCTGGAAAATAGGTAAATTTCAAAATATCACTGTCCTGGTCACAAAAGCAAAGTTTGTGGGGAATAATAGCCATTTTCTATACTTTTGAGGCATAAGCAATTAGGAAATAACACTTACTACCCAGGAACAAAAAAAAAAAAAAAAATTGTTACACGGTGTAATCTTTATTTTATATTTAATGTACAAACATCACACAGCACTGTACAGTTCAATAAAAGAGACATAGCGGCCATTACAATTTAAAAATATAAATATTAGGAAATGCAAGTGTATAAAAGTACGTTTTAAGACCTAATTTCTTGAAAAAATACAGCTGTGTACCAAATATTTTATATAGCATGGAGCCAATCTGTTTAGGGCCTTATAGGTCATCAGCAGAATTTTAAAATCAATCCTAAAACTTGACAGGCAGCCAATGCAAGGATGCCAAAACAAGAGTTTTATGTTGGCAGGATTTAGATTTTGTTAAAATCTGAGCAGCTGAATTCTGAACATACTGCAGCCTGTTGAGAACCCTCTTAGAGACACCAGCAAGAAGAGCACTCCAGTAATCAAGTGTAGAAGAGACAAAGGCATGTACTAACTTCTCAGCATCAGACAGAGGCTGAATAGAATGTAATCGGGCAATATTACATAGATGGAAAAATGACACCCTGGTGACATTCCGCACATGGGACTCAAAAGCTAGACCAGGGTCAAAAATAATACCAAGATTTCTCATTCCATAGCTAGACCTAAGCTGAAGCCCATCAATAACCATACTAAATGTGTCGAGTTTAGGAAATTGATGCTGAGAGACAAGTATCATTACCTCAGTCTTATCACTATTCAACTGCAAAACATTCTGTTGCATCCATAGTTTAATTTCTGTCAAGCAATTTGTAAATACAGAGACAGTGAAATCAGTGTCCAGTTTAGTCTGCAGATAAATTTGAGTATTGTCAGCATAAGAATGAAAACCGACGCCATGACGACGAATTATCTGGACAAGTGGTAGTATATAAATGCTAAATAAAAGAGGCCCCAATATAAAGCCCTGAGGGACACCAGAGGAAACCAAAGTAGTATTGTCACCAATAGCTTTCCATCAGACAGACAGGATCGGAACCATCTAACAGCAGTGCCAGAAATACCAACAAAAAAAAGAACCAGAATGGATAATGCACCTGAATCAGCAGCCATTAACACATCATTGACAACCTTAACAAGGGCTGTTCCTATACTGCGTAATGGTCTAAAGCCTGACCAAATAGATTCGTAAAGTTCATTCTTATGTGTTGTTGCATGTTTGTTTTTTTGAGCATGTGTTTGGCAGCTCTTACTTCAATGGCACCATGATGGAATGCATTCAAAAGGCTTCCTAAGTGTGTGCTGACAGCACCCTACAACTGTTTTGAATTATAAAACAATAACATGGTTTGGGACTATGATAAGAATAGCGTGGTATTTCATACAGTAAAATGTTTATGGCAAAGTAACTCATTTTTTAAGCAGTGACAGGAACTTTGGCATTGCCGCCATCTCATTTGGATAAAAAAGTAGTTAATGTTTTTAGTTTACTGAATGTGTTAAAAAACTAAGGGGCTTCACACTTTTACAACATAAGGTTTACTTCCATACCATACAGTATATACTGTTCATTTAAAACTCCGGGCAGCAGACATTTCACAAAAATACCAAAGAGCAGATAGAAGCAAAGACCTTCAACACCGAAATAAAATATTACCACTTGAGCTAGAAACGAGACTTATCTTAAACTTTTTTTTTCTTGAACAAGACTTCATGTTTTTATTGCAAACATTTTAAATCACATAATATAAAATGTATGCTCAGCCCATGTGGAGTGAGGGCATGAACTGTCCATTTTACAATACAGTTAGATGCAGTGAGACGCCTACTTTATGAAAAAGTCTGAACACAATACTTTGAGGCCAGGGAGTTGTTCAAATGACAACATATTCAACTGAAATTGCTTGTTGGCCACTAATGTTACTGTCACTATTCTTCTTCTTCTTCTTCATCTTCTATTATTTTAATTAAATATTCCTGTTATTATGTTTGCAAAAGTATTTTTTAGCACATTATGCACACAACAAACATGCAAATGCATCTTAAAAAGTACTAAGCAGATGTTTTATCTTATTGTTGTGGCAGTGGTCACTTAAGCTGATTATAAAAGATACAAATATGATCACTAAATACTTTGCTAATCTAAACATAATTTATCTTTATGTACAATTCTGTGCTTTTGCCAAGAAGACAAAATCGGGCAAAACATTCCATCATAGTCAAAAAGGCCTTTTACACAATACATAAGTACAATAGACACCCTGTGGGAAAACTGAATGTTATAACTATGATTAATGTCTTAAGAAAAGCCACATTTTCTTAAAACAATGAACCCGCAGCTTTGTGACATATGATTTGTGTGACTTGGCTGATTACATTTTTCAAACAAAACCTTTCTTTGTTATTTTCTCAGTGGGTGCCAGGCTTTCTTCATTCTGAACCTATTAAATTATTTATATATTTTAAAGTTCATAAATAATGATAGATAGAATCAATAGTCTAATATAAAGCATTGTGTCATTGAATAAAGTATGGACAAAAAGGAAGTTGGCATATTGCCTTAAATTATCTATAAAATATGTAAGCAACAAAAAAAGTGTCAGAATGACATTTTAAAAGACAACCAGAGTGAATATGAGTCTTAGGTTTATGTTTAGACTAGGGGTTTTAATCTTGACATTTTCTATTGCTCGATTAATCATCTGATCTACATGGTTTGCTAGTGATATGAAATTGTATTAAAAGACAATTGCAAGTGATACAAATGCTATTTACTGCAAATGTTTCATAATGCCAGGAGCTAATGTTCAATATACATATATTTACTTATATGTATTTTGACAGTTTGAATATATTTGCTTACATGTAATTGGAAGTTAGCCAAAGTGAGTAATTTAAAATCGTAACTTAGTTCTGAATTGCTGTTTGTGGTGTTTTATGGGTTGGGAGGGCTCCCACCTGGCTCTTTTTAATTTTAGGCCCTGTCCACACTACATAACCGATCTTGAGAACCGTACTCATAAACAATTGAATTAATCCTGCTCAAAGCGTCCACACTAGTCTGTTTCATGTTTAGTTAGGCAAGATGGTTTGGTTACAGTTCCTAGCAGAAAAATGGACTGTGGGACTTATACAATAGTATCCCACCATGCACTGTCTGTTTACAACCTTACAAATATGGAGCCCGTGCTCACAGAAGACATAGTGCTGCTTATCATGAACATTATGGGTTTGTTTCTTAAAAACACAGGTATCAGCGATGGAGCAGGCAGCAACGGCCTCGCCACAGGCAAGCTTTGCATAGACTCCGTCAACATGCCATAAATATGAATTTTATTCTGTCGCTCCATGATCCACCATTTTACAACATAAGCCTAAAAATGTTACATCAGTACCGATAGTTGTTCTCCACTCCTTCAGGCGCCTGTTCTGAGTACTGTATTTGTAATGTCCATGTGCCAAAGCATATCAGAAAACATTTGGGGATATAGAGGATACACAAAAAATGTAGTTTGGTATTACATCCACACTTCTGACAAACCACACTACGTGATGCAATCTAATTTAGAACCAGGCTCGAGACTACCTCCTGAGGTGGTCTTGAGTACGGTATTAAACGCTGCATAATGCAGACACTAACCGCATTTAGCACTTTTAAGCCAGTTTAAAGGTAACTAATAAAATGGTATCATGGAAGAGAAAATGCATTACAAAAAGCATTACGTATGTATTGTTTTATTTAAATGTCATATTTAAATGCATTATTTCACAGCAACCGACTTAAATTGCCAAATATCAACCCCATTCCACTGACCTTTACCTATTTTATACTTGTTCAGACATAATCTTTTCATCTTTAGCAAACCCATTTCCCAGTACCTTGACAGTGAACTGAATCATGTGCAATCCTCTAAACCAAATATATATATATCACACACACTGCTGTGCAAAAGTCATAGACATGTTGCATTTTTCTACTCTGATGCATTATGAGCATCAACAAATTATTCAAAGCCGCCACTAGTGTGGACAATGACACCTGTGTTTTCTCCCAGTTCTGTTGTCAATTCAATGCGTGTCTTCTTTCTATTCCTTAAGGATATTATCTTCATGTATTGCTCATCCTTGTTAGACAGTTTTTGGGTCTTCCAGTCCTGGGTTTGTCAATTACAGATGATGTTTCTCTATACTTGTTGATTATGCTTTGGATACCACACCTTGAAAATCAAGTGATGCGAGCTATTTCACTCAATGTTTTTCCTTCTTTATGCAAGTCAAGGTTGTTATAATAGTAGAAAACACTAGTGGAGGCTTTGAGTAAATTGTTGATGCTCATAATGCATCAGAGTAGAAAAATGCAACATGTCTAAGACCTTTGTACAGCAGTATATATATATATATATATATATATATATATATATATATATATATATATATATATATATATATATATATATATATAAATACGGTGCTCCCTCGCAATAACGCAGGTCTCGGGGCTCGGGGGTCAAGCAATTTGAGAATTATAACCAAATAGCGTTATAAACGCTATATGTTTTTACAAAAACAAAAAAGGTAACATAACATTTAATTAGTAGTTTTTAAACAATAAATAGCCTGACTAAACGGCAGTTGGGAGTTCAGTTCGAAACGACAGACAAGCAAACCAAGTGCGAGAAGGAGAGCGGGTCGGGCGAGGGGAAGAGTGAATGGGCTCGCACCAGGTTCAGCTGCCGGCGCAGGGCTGAAGCGTCTCATCTCCTGGAGAAAGCCGCAGCTCCACTTGCAGCAAAAAAAGTAAATACATTAGGAAAGATAACCACGTAATAGGTCTAATATTTATTTAGTTCTAAAACGAATGCTGAATAAGATGTCTGTGTTATAAATTGCCAGCGCAGCTTTTCTTCAGTTCAGATACTGTATCAAAAGGGAGAGACAGAAACAGAAGTTAGACTGAGAAGTTGTTTACAGTTTGAACAACACTGGTACTGTATTTACTGTAGAAATATTGCATGCATCACTATTATAGGAAATTATATATATATATATATATATATATATATATATATATATATATATATATATATATATATATGTCTGGTAAGGCTGCCATTGTGTGTATATAATGCATATAAACTAAATATATATTGACTAATATCTTGGATGTAAATATTTAAAAGAGGTACAATTTCATTTGTTGCTACATCAGCGCCTGGAGTCCCCATTGGATATAGCGCTGTCAATCATGGCACTGCATCCGGGGTTTAGCTTTAAAAAAAGTCATAGAAAATGAAATGGATAAAGTCAGGATCCACAAGAACCACAAGACATAAATGACCTAAGGAATTCAAATTAAATTATCCACAGCGAATTATTAAACTGATGAATACCCACTAACTTACTCTTGGTGGTGGAGCCCGACTGCGCATGCGTAACTTATGAGTTAAAAAAATAAACCGCGCATGCGTGAAGAAAAATTTTAATAACTCACTAAATACTTTAGCAGTTTTTTCAGTTCCAAAAAAGAGTACTATCCGCCTGCCAGATATGGTGATGAAACACGCAGATGTTTTTGACTTATTTTAACTCAAAAAAACCTCTGACTAATTTGTCAAAACTACTTTTTTTCTGTAACTTTAAAACTAACGCATGGATTTTCGCTAAATTTGGACAAAAAAGAAATCTCTGTCATACACACACTTAGCATATGAAATTGTTTTGAAATGGCAGAGAAAACATACCCCTCAAAATCGAGTTTAAACAAGGCTCTGCCAGCCGCTCTTACCTATAATGGCGCTATCATGCTGTTATAATATATATATATATATATATACACACAGTGCCTTTCATAAGTAATCACCCCCCTTGGACTTTTCAACATTTTGTAGTGTTACAACCTGGAATTAAAATTGATTTAATTGGGATTTTTACCATTTGATTTACACAACATACTTAACACAAAAGTTAATTAAACAAAAAAAAGACATTTGTTGGTTGCATAAGTATTCACCCCCCCTGAGTCAATACTTGGTAGAAGCACCTTTGGCAGCAATTACAGCTGTGAGTCTTTTTGGGTAAGTCTCTACCAGCTTTGCACATCTGGATCCTGCAATTTTTGCCCATTCCTCTTGGCAAAATTGCTCAAGCTCTGTCAAGTTGGATGGGGACCGTTGGTGAACAGCAATTTTCAAGTCTTGCCACAGATTCTCAATCGGATTGAGGTCTGGGCTTTGACTGGGCCATTCTGAGACATTCAGGTTCTTGTTTTTAAATCACTCCAGTGTAGCTTTGGCTGTGTGTTTAGGGTCATTGTCCTGCTGGAAGGTGAACCTCCGCCCCAATCCCAGGTCTCTTGCAGACTGAAACAGGTTTTCCTCTAGAATTTCCCTGTATTTGGCTCCATCCATCTTGCCCTCAATCCTGACCAGTTTCCCAGTCCCTGCCGATGAAAAGCATCCCCATAACATGATGCTGCCTCCACCATGCTTCACTGTGGGGATCGTGTTCTCAGGGTGATGAGCAGTGTTGGCTTTGCACCACACATAGCGTTTTGCGCTGCCAAAAAGTTCAGTTTTGGTCTTATCAGCCCAGAGAACCTTTTTTCCACATGTTTGCTGTGTCTCCCACATGCCTTTTGGCAAAATCCAAACGGGATTTGATATGGGGTTTTTTCAGCAATGGCTTTCTTCTCACCACTCTTCCATACAGCCCACCTTATCCAAGGCGACTTACAGAGATTAGGGTGTGTGAACTATACATCAGCTGCAGAGTCACTTACAATTACGTCTCACCCGAAAGACGGAGCACAAGGAGGTTAAGTGACTTGCTCAAGGTCACACAATGAGTCAGTGGCTGAGGTGGGATTTGAACCGGGGACCTCCTGGTTACAAGCCCTTTTCTTTAACCACTGGACCACACAGCCTCCTATGGGGACTACATTCAACTAATTATGTGACTTCTGAAGGCAATTGGTTGCACCAGAGCTTATTTAGGGGTGACACAGCAAAGGGGGTGAATACTTATGCAATCAAGACTTTTCAGTTTTTTATTTGTAAATAATTTTGAAAAATATGTAGATTTTTTCCCCCACTTCGACATTATGGACTATTTTGTGTAGATCAGTGACAAAAAATCCTAATTAAATCCATTTTAATTCCAGGTTGTAACACTACAAAATGTGGAAAAGTCCAAGGGGGGTGAATACTTATGCAAGGCACTGTATATATATATCAACATTTGACCGTTTTTGTTTTTGTTTCATTCAAGAGTATCAGGCATAGATGTATGCCTAGATATGTAATAAAATGCAATTTACCTTTACATTCTGATACTTTATTAGAATATTTATTCAAGGGAATGATAGGATAGGTGCTGCCCAGGATCTTGCTTTTTGACCTGTAAGGTGCCACCTTCCTCCTTATAAAGGTGAGAGCTCTGACAGCTGTCACAACCAAAGCCAGGTGATTGGACCCATTGACCCCAAAATGGTGATGTAGCTACAAAGGAGGTGGAGTGGAGGAGGAGTAAGAAAGAAACTTCACAACAAAAGGATATCCAAGCTTTTTAAACAATTTGTATAAACCAATGAGGAAAGAAGAGGAGCTGTCGACTCGCCTCAAGAAAAGCGGCAAGCCTAGCGGCAAAGGTTTATTCTGTCAAAGAGTCTGCTTTCTAAGTTGTCTTCGGCATTGTTAATATGCTGCTTAGTGTTACTAATGCCTGATTTGGTTTATTCAATGGAAACTTTTTATTCACTTTGCCTCATCAATCACAGTTTAAATTAAGAATGAGAGATCAGTGTATTTTTGGAAACATTCTGCTTTAAGTTGTTATCCTTACTTTCACTCCCTTGAACAAATCAAGGAGGTCGAATTAATTGAGAGCGTTCAGTATTTAGTCTGGAGTTCTTCCATGTTGTTGCTGACTTCAAAAGGCCTCGCAGATGTTGCCTGTTGATGTGAATCTAACTCTGATTAGTACAACAAAGCAACACCACAGAACAGGTATTTCTGAATGTATTAAATTAATTACCTAGACTGTGAGAATATGCTTGTTGTACAGACGCTACATGGAGGCTGATCTGGGAATCACATTGTGTGAGACCACAGCAGCATTTTCATTAACTAAATTGACTAAAACAAAATCAATAGCTCCATGGGTGGTACTGAGTTTGAATGCCTTGAGCTGTGAACGGGCTTTGTTTTATTTACCGAGGTTGCACAACACATATTTAACGTGCAGAAACCTTTATTGTTTAATTTGGACAGTTGATTCCAAAGACAGTGATTAATGAAAGTTATGTATTGTGGTAGTGTTTTCAGAATGTCATATCCCCAAAATGTATTATTTACCATAAAACCTGATATATTGTTTCATTGGGCTGGTTTCCATAAAAACAGAGTGATTTTGTACATTGCTTTTTTCAGTATGCTAGTTTTTCACTTTTAATGCAGCTACCAAATCAGGGTTTGACCCTTAGGTACAATTTAAATACCAGTTAAAGCAACATTAAAAAAGCATATCTCCTCAATTCCTCATAATTTGACTGAGGGCGTTTTTTTTATATATACAGTATATATTGTAACACTGCAGGGAGGGGGTTAAAGCCTCCCTGCAAAAACACGTGTGAATGCAGGTTTATTTAATTGTATTATTGGTTTGTTAATTACTGTCAGCTGGCGATATTGTAAATTACAGCCAGCTGCAGTTTTAAAAGGCAGCGGTCAGACTGCTCGGGACAGCTGAGTAGTAGGAAGCAGGAGGTGTACCCTGCTGCCGAGCCGTCACTGAAAGGTAACTGTGTGTTCTCTTTGTTTTGTTAAACTGTGTGTTTTAGCCGCTTAGCTGTCCGGCTTATGTAGACACAGTTCCGGATAAATGTGTAGTCAGTGCGCCGAAGGAGCTAGGTGTTTGTTTTGTTTATTTTGTTTATTAAAAAATAGCACGTCAGTGCATAAAAATCAATTTCTGCGTGCTGGGTCCTTTTTATAGGGGCAAATGGATGACCATGAGTACCGGCCATGTTACTATATATATATATATATATATATATATATATATATATATATATATATATATATATGTATATATACACACTACCGGTCAAAAGTTTTAGAACACCCCCATTTTTCCAGTTTTTATTGAAATTTAAGCAGTTCAAGTCCAGTGAATAACCTGAAATGGTACAAAGGTAAGCGGTAAACTGCCAGAGGTTAAAAAAAAAAAAAGTTTAGGTTACCAATAACTGAAAAATAATGTACATTTCAGAGTTATACAAAAAGGCCTTTTTCAGGGAACAAGTAATGGGTTAACAACTTACAGCTGTTCTGCAGCAATGGAAGTAAATTAAGCCTTGAAAGCTGATGCTAACAATTCCTACAGGTGTTCCAACTTTTGTTGATTACTTACAAACCCTCTGTCTGTAAAAAAGCAGTGTTGGAACAGACTGTGTTACTACACCCTCTTAAGTATTATTTGGACAGTATTGTACTGCAGGAAGTAGTATATTGATCTCATAATGGCGAGAAAAAGGCAATTAACAAAGGAAGACAGACAGACCATTATAACCCTTAAAAGTGTAGGTCTTTCCTTTAGAGAAATTGCAAAGAAAGCCAAGGTGTCAGTGAGTACAGTTTCCTACACCATCAAAAGGCACTTGGAAACTGGAGGAAACTCTGACAGGAAGAGGTCTGGCAGACCCAAAGCCACAACAGAATCAGAAGACAAGTTTCTGACAGCTTGAGTGATAGGAGGCTCACAGGACAACAGCTTCAAGCACAGCTTAACACTGGTCGAAGTAAGCAAGTCTCAGTTTCAACTGTGAAGAGAAGACTTCGAGCTGCAGGTTTGACAGGTCGAGTGGCAGTAAGAAAGCCATTACTAAGATGGCAAAATAAGAAAAAGAGGCTTGCCTGGGCCATGAAGCACCGCCAGTGGACTACTGAAGACTGGAAGAAGGTCTTATGGACTGATGAATCAAAATTTGAAATCTTCGGTTCATCACGCAGGATTTTTTTACGCCGTCGAGTAAGCGAAAGGATGGTTCCTCGGTGTGTGACACCAACTGTCAAACATGGAGGAGGAAGCGTGATGGTCTGGGGCTCTTTTGCTGGATCCAGAGTCGGCGACTTGCATAGAGTGAGTGGCACCCTGAACCAAAACTGCTACCACAGCATTTTGCAGCGCCATGCAATACCCTCTGGTATACGCCTAGTTGGTCAGGGGTTCATCCTACAGCAAGATAATGACCCAAAACATACCTCCAGGCTATGTCAGAACTACCATAGAAGAAAAGAACAAGACGGTAGGCTTCAAATCATGGAATGGCCAGCACAGTCTCTAGACTTAAACCCCATCGAGCTGGTTTGGGATGAACTGGACAGAAGGATGAAAGCAAAGCAACCTACAAGTGCAACACATTTGTGGGAACTTCTGCAACAGTGTTGGGAAGAACTTTCCGAACAATATTTGATTTCCATTGTAGAAAGAATGCCACGAGTGTGTTCGGCTGTTATATCTGTAAAAGGTGGCTACTTTGATGAGTCAAAAATTTAGATTAAATTTTGTTAAACAAAACGATTCCATGATTTCTTTTTTTATCTCCAATTGTTTATTTGTTCTATGCTTTAATTTCAGAGTAGATTGAGACATTAAACTGCGTAAATTTCAATAAAAACTGGAAAAATGGAGGTGTTCTAAAACTTTTGACTGCTAGTGTATATATATATAACATTTTAAAATAATAACTGATACATTCTGCAATTTAGATTTTATGATTTAATAAAGGTAGTTTTATTTTCTAGATCGGAATCATATGCTGAATGTATATTGAAAATATATTTAGGCACAGTAAAAAGTCATATTCATAGCATTTCCATTACACAGCAGAACATATTTACATATTATATAGTTGCTTGTTAATAATACAATGGTTTACTATGTACACTATACCTTACTTTTTGTCCAGATTCTAAACAGGTTCTCAGGCAGACACTGATTTGGATTTTGTGTGCCACCATACTGTACAGTATATACAATAGATGTTCAGGTAATGTAGAATGTGTTAGATAGAAGCCGACAGGTTTCTATGCACCAGACACTGCCTCTCAGTAACCTGAGGTCAAGTGCCTCTTGGAGCGTGTTTGATATTGAACAACAGTAAGGTAGCAGCAACCTGTTTAATTCCAAATGAGGCTGGTAGATCTGGAGGGACTCAGGAGCTTTCTAGGTCTACATGTGCACCAGATTGTTTAAATAATTGTGTTGACCTAGAATACATTAGCATTGTCACTTGTCCAACTGAAAGTCATCCAGGACAACACAAGAACAACTAACCTTGTACTATAGCTATAGGTTGCTCACTGCATTAGGTTCCCAGTAAGAGATGCAATATTACATTAACAAAATATGTGACAACAATAAGTCAACATCTGACATGAATAAACTGAGACACTGAACGTAACTTACAACACTAAATAAATAGCCTCTCTTTGAAATATGGTATGCATTTGCACTGCTACTACAAGTTATCAACATGTTTGGCTAGCAAAGGTTTTCCTGCAGGATATCACAGCACTTTAAACAGCTGTTTTGAATGTAAAAAGTAGTAATGTGTAAAGCACTGGAGCTTTCTCGAGGGTGCTCCTGTGGCTTTTGGTTATAACCTCAGGGAAGTCCAGTTGCCAACCCACACAACACATGTGCAGTTTAGTTCTTCACCACACAACTGTGTGGGAACATCTACATCCACATCCAAGACAAAATACCAATCTGTCCGTCTTCAAGAAAGCCAACATAAATATGTATCCTTCTCATTACTCCTGGCAAACAAACATTTTACTTTTCTATTACAAATCTTTCACTTAGAAAACTACCTTAATATTTTTAACTTACTATAAATACGTAAAAAAAATAGATTATTTGGGATCCCCAAGAGGCTCATCCAGTTAAAGCGCTGCCGCTGGGAGTGCAGGATGAGTCACACAGCTTGGACGGCGCCAGTTCATGTCCAGGCTGTGCAAAGAGGCCGAACTTTGCTGGGGACACCGAGAGGGGTCTCACATTGGCTCTGACGCTCCTTAGGTGGGGGATGGGAAACCAGCATGGATTGCTTCTCCTCATAGCACAACAACGAACCCTATTGGCCGGACATAGAGCACATTCAGAATGGGTAAGAGGCAGGGCTGGACTCTGTTCTCCGGGATCGGTAGCCCGCCCACCTCTGCTCCGGATTGCTCGGCGAAAAAGCAATTCTGGCTTTAGGCTTGTGAGATCGGAGGATGCTCACACACCCTCAGAATGTCTGTGCTGTGTGGACTCACTGCAGTGAGGACAAAAAACATAACTGGACATTCCAAATTGGGGAGAAAAAAATAAATAAAAATTGGTCACTAAAATTAAAATAATAATAATAATAATAATAATAATATAGATATTTTTCTAGATTAATAATGTATAAGCTATATATTTTTATTTATTTTTTTATTTAGTTTTCTGCAACTTTTAATTTGATCGACTGTATTTTTATGGCTTTAATCTACTGTATTATACTATGGTTTTGAGGGCAACTTTATTGGTAAAGGTATAGAGTAGGTTACTCACCTCTTATTGAGTTGCACTTTTCAAAGGTTCTTAAAAATGCACTTTCCTATGGAAAATTATTTGTCTGAATCACATTATAAGATATAAACCCAGTGACATTGTTAAAATACCATTTGTGACAGGGTAGCCAAGGGTGGTGATGTCAGGCCAGGAAGTAGTACAACAAAGGCAGGAATGCAGGGCAAAAACTGCGTGGCTGCGCAGTATAATTATTGAGTAAGTCAAAAACAACAAAATAAGACTTTCAAAACACAAAGAAACAGGCACAAGGGCCAAAACAAACACAAACAAGTACCTATACATAGCACAATAAAGGTAGCAATCGTCTTACTTGTGTGTTTGTTTCTCTCTCTCTCTCTCTCTCAGATTGTGGGAGGAGCCAGGTGGTGAGTGGAGAGGAGAGTCTAAGCTTTTGCAATTATTTATTTATACATATCGTAATCGTGTTAGTATATTTGTGAGTCATTGTTGTTTGTTTAGCGCTGATATGGCGTGTAGTTTGGGGGGAGCAGGGGTACTGACTCCCCGGCACGGCTGCCGCTGTATGCCTGATATTGGTGTATCGGTGGAGGAATGCCTGGTGGCGGTTGGAGAGGTTGTGGGCTTTAATAAAATAAAATCAGCTTCTAGGATGAATAAAGCTCTAGTCATTTTTTTAACTGATATGGAGTTGGTAAACAAGCTAGTGGAGGAGGGGTTTAGTATGCAGGGGTCTTTTATTGAAGTTTCACCTTTAGTGACACCTGTAACCAAAGTAATACTGTCTAATGTCCCTCCCTTCTTAAAAACGAGTTACTGGAAAGAGAGTTAGCATTAAGATGATCCCTCTAGGATGTAAAACTCCCAGTGTAAAACATGTTTTGTCTTTTTGAAGACAAGCATTTATTTTACAACATGATCCTAATTTAGTTATTGAGGTAGCGTGGAATTTTAATGTTGAGGGGACGAATTGTGTTGTTTTTGCCAGTTCTGATACGATGAGGTGTTTTAAATGTGGAGCTCAGGGACATCAAAGAAAACAGTGTCTGAGAAACAGAGATCGGGCTGAAGCAGAGCAGGATAAGGGAGCTCCTGGCAGGGAGGAGGCTAGGGGTGATCTGGGAGAGCGGGAGGACGAGCAGCCCCCAGAGCCAACAAAGCCCGAGTCAGCGGAGCCACCAGAGCCCGAGACAGTGGTGCCTGAATCAGCGTCAGCCGAGTCAACACCGCAGCATAAGAGACACAGCCACAGCCAAGCGCAGACAGCCTCAGTGCAAGAGGCTGGACGAAAAAAAGAAGAAAAACAAATGGTCTGAAGAAGGCGAGCCAAAGGGGGACCCTGGGTTAGTGTCTGTGGGCAGCAGAGAGAAGACTCAGTCCCCCGGCGTGAAAGTTGCGGAGAGTGGAGGTGATCCCCAACCGATGCCAGAAGAGGAGCTGACGTCTTCCCCGGAGGCTGTGCCACCTTGCCCTGAGGAAGAAAGCACAAGTACAGAACTGCCCCAGTGTGACTACGAGACAGGTAGTAAGACAGGGGGCACCGAGGCAGAAGCTGTGGCTGTGGAGAGCGGCAAGGCCACTGAAGAAGACAGGGCAGACAGCAAGGAAGATGAGGGCATGTACGAGTCATATGACGCGGGGCTCTCTGATTCCTCATTAATCTCGGACGTCCCTGACAGTCAACCTGTCAGGAAAAAACTCTATACACTGCAGTATATTAACAACTTTCTTGACAATACCAAAGGTAAGAGGGGAGTGGACATTAAAAGTTTTTTTCCCATTTTAAAATTGTTTTTACATTCTGCGCATGTGGTTTCCAGGAAGTTCACGCTTGAGGAGCTAGATCAGCAGAAGAGATACTGTTTAAAAAAAGTAGTACAGACGGTAAAGAAAATGATACGATCAAAAACATTATTTTAAAATTGATTTTTTTAATATGACAGTTTTGTTTTTATTTTTTAATGTTTGTTTTAACTTGATGGTCTTAAATATTTTAGCCGCCATGGAAAAGTCTATTTTTATTTCTTTTAACGTTAATGGCTGTAGACAGTCTTTTAAAAGAGCACAGTTATTTGATATTTTTAAGCAGAAAAGGACTGGGGTTGTGTTGCTGCAGGAGATGCACATTGAGCAGGAGAATGAGTGTGTGTTCAGTCACGTTTCCAGCACCAGAGCGGGAGTAGCACTGCTTTTTAAATCAGACTTGGCTGTCAGTGTAAAGCAATTAGAAGAGATTGAGGAAGGGTGGCTTTTAAAAGTACAAACACAAATAGCTGGTTTTAACTTTACTTTTATAAATATTTATGCACCAAATACAGGAAGAGAAAGAACTGTATTGTTTAACAAATTGAATCAAACCATTTTAAAATGTAATAATAATGACGTATTAGTGGTTGGGGGTGATTTTAATTGGACTGTAGATTTTACAAAGGATAGGAATACTGAGGAGCCACATCCTCAATCCTCCAAAGAGCTGACTGCAGTTTTACAGTCCAGTGATCTGGTTGACGTATGGAGATGTCTGCACCCTCATGCCCTACAGTACACCTGGTTCCTTCTTCTTTGGCCTGGAGAAGAAGAGAGCATGCAGCCAGCAGCTGAGGTGTGTGCGGACGCCCTGCGGCAGAGAACTACACAGCAGAGAGGAGTTCAGTGAGGCGGCTGTGCAGTTCTGCAAGCAGCTATTCACAAAAGAACAGTGTGATCCTGATGACATAGAGACCCTGCTGCAGGATCTACCCAGCCTGAGTGAGGAGGGGCAGAGTGGACTGGATACAGATCTGACCTTCGAGGAACTGACCACTGCAATGACACAGCTCTCCAGTGGGAATGTGCCTGGGATAGACAGCCTCCCCACTGAGTTTTTCAAACATTTCTGGGCAGTGATCAGGGAGGACTTCTTCCAGGTGCTGAAGGAGAGTCTGGAGAGAAAAGAACTGCCTCTCAGCTTCCGCAGGGCAGTGATCACACTGCTGCCCAAGAAAGGAGACCTCTGCCTTTTAAAGAACTGGAGACCTGTTTTGCTGTTATGTGTCGATTCGAAAATAATTTCCAAATGTCTCAGTAATACACAAAGATCAAAGTTATTGTATCCCAGGAAGATCTATTTTTGAATTATAGATTTTTTAACTTTGAGTGAAATATGTCACTTTAATGTGTGATTGGTCTCCCTTGATCAAGAGAAGGCTTTCCATAGGGTTGACCACATCTACCTTGTGAAAGTCCTGAGAGCCTTCGAGTTTGGCCCTGTTTTTATTTCCTACATAGAGCTTTTATACTCAAATGTTTTTAGTGTTTTAAAGATTAATAATGGGTTAAGCAAACCTTTCTCTGTGAGCAGGGGCATTAGACAGGGCTGCTCTCTGTCTGGCATGCTGTATTCGTTGTCTATAGAGCCACTGTTGCATCTTCTGAGGAGCAGGTTGTCTGGCTGGGCGGTGCCTGCCTCACCCGTCCGTCTCTGTGAACGTATCAGCCTACGCTGATGATGTGAACATCTTTGTGTGCAGTGATGGGGACGTCCAGGCCCTGAAGGAGAGCTTGGCAGTGTTTCAGAGAGCATCGTCAGCACAGATAAACTGAGCAAAATGCAACACCTTCCTGTCAGGCGGTTGGCAGGAGGGGGGGGGGGGGGGGGGCACGCTTCCTCAGGCCCTGCAATGGGACAGGACTGGGATTAAGGTGCTGGGGTTGTTCTTTGGGACAGAGCTGTTCATGCAGAGGAACTGGGAGGGCCTGGTGGTTAAGGTGAGGGGGCAGCTGCACAGCTGCCAGGGGCTGCTGGCTCAGCTGTCATTCAAGGGAAGGGTTCTGGTCATCAATAATTTGGTGTACTCGATGTTGTGGCACAAGCTGGTGTGTCTGGACCCCCCACGGGGAATGGTAGAGGAGAGTCAGAGGATATTGCTGGATTTCTTCTAGAGCGGGAGACACTGGCTGAGGCCGGCAGTTCTGTACCTCCTCACTGATGAAGGCCTGGTCAGCATTACCAACAAGGTGGCAGCCTTTAGACTGCAGGCAGTGAAAAGGCTCCTGTAAGCTGAGAAAGGTGCTCACTGGAGAGAGATAGCCTTTTATTTTCTGAGAAGAGCAGGAGGAATGGGGTTAGATCGGAGCTTGTTCTTAATTGATTTTTCCAGGTTAGATAAGACAGGTCTCCCTTTATGTTAATGTTTTTAAAATGTGGAGAGGGAGGAGGGGTCAGTGACAGGGCAGTCGTTACTAGAAGAGCCCCTCTTCTCTAATCCCCTTTTTCCCATTCAGTTTTTTCAGTTGGGGTGCTGTGTGCCAGTTTTGTCAAGGCCGGTGTAACCTGACTGGCCCACCTGATCGTGTCAGGCCACCCCTGTTGGATCTCAGCAGCTCAGCTGGCCGGGCGGCTGGGCTGGCACTCGAAGAGGCTGGCTGAGACAATGATTAATGAGCTGAAGAACTCTCTCTCCCCGAAACTCAAGGAGACTTTGGGGGAGGGGCTAGCTGGGGGTCAGATCAGGGAAGGGACTCCTTTTTCCCTATAGTTTTTTTATCCCCAGGTTTAGGTGAGGAAGAGGGCGGGGAAGGTGCGGGAATAGAGAAAGTGGAGAGAGTTAAAAATATAGCTCTCCACACAGCAGAGGGGAAAAAACTATATGAGCTGCATGTTATAACAGTCCAGTCCAACCAGCTAAATGGGCTTGTAGACACAAAATGGAGAAGCCATTTACAGGTAGCAGAAGAAAGAGAGCCAGTGTGGAGGGTGTTGTACAAACTGCCCTTAACAAAAAGAGTAGGGGACCTGCAGTGGATATAAGATATTATATAGCAGGTAGTCAGGAGCTAATGAGACAATTTAGCGATCATTTATCTCCTGACCACCTGCATTCCACATGTGAAGGCAGGGAGAAGAATCAAAACAATATAAAATAACGGATGGCTTTCGTCCGTCCGCATATAAACAACACAAAACACAAAACACACTATATCTACAACCCACTACCACATACACATCCACCCACAACCAAACCCCCAAAATAATTACAATTACAATCATAATAACAACAGACACATACAGCGGAAACAGTAATATTTAAAAATGATGATAATAAAAATAATAATGCCCAGCACACATATACATTTCCTTTTTAAATAATAAACATAATAATTTTAAATCATCAGGGCTTTGCCATTCATTCTACCTTGAAGAAAATTGTTGATGAGAAGCAGGACATTTGATCATGTCATATATAGTATTTATTATGGAGTGGGCAGTTTGCCCAAAGTGGGAAATATTGACCAAAGCCTTCCTAAAAGCTTTCATGTCCCCATATTAGCTATTCTCAAAATATTGACTCTTTTTGATCTCCTAAAAATCCCAGACATTAAAAACATGAAGTACTTCAACCACTCCTCTCTTGATACAGTCCAGGAAATAGTTGCTGATTATCTGAGACATTTTTTGCTGAAGACTTGCCAGAAAAAATGAAGTGGTCTCTTTGCTTTCAGACAATTAATGAAGTGAATGACATTGATGTTCTTGAACAAATGATATGTTTGTTTTTTCCCATACATAAACCAAAAATGTCTTACATCAACGGAATTTCTGTTACCTTTTACTTTGCAGGAGGAATAGAGGCAATTCAGAAACCACAGAAGAAGTGTTTAACAAGCCAATTATGTGATTATGTGTCATTGTGGTAGCTTATTCATTCCAATACAAACCTAGGGGTTTTAAGGTTGGCTTGCTCTGTCATTTATAAATCCAGTGTGAGTTTTCCATGATTTAATTATTATTTTGAAATTGCTCATTTGTGTGACATATTGGGGCAATTTTTACATTCCAGCAATTTATATATGTGTTTAATACATTATAATGTTTGTTTCCTCCAGGAGAGTTTCTGAGGAATCTGATTAAAAAGTTTTAAAATGCTTTTCTTTTTCCTTTCCTAATGAATACATGATATTGATTTAATTTCTCATTGAAATTCTTTCTGAACTCAAGACTTCTCTTTGTTTATAACTCATATGTGCTAGTGATGCATGACAGCTCAATAAGTACAGATGGAGCTTATAGCCATTATGAGCTGTTCCCACAGCCGAGCAACAGAAGATTCGGTCTCTTATGAATCTATTTAAAGGATCGTTTTTAGCTTTTTATCTTCATTCTTGCTTCCGATAATTGTTTTGCTGAAAAATATGTGAGTCATGTAAAAATGTTACTCATAGTGATTGCTTGCTGGCTATTTGTAAAGTCCCAGAGAAATCAGAAGCCAATGGAACTCCCTTTCAATTACTTATAAACATCCCTTACAAATATTAAAAACATTTTCATTTAATAATAATAATAATAATAATAATAATAATAATAATAATAATAATAATAATAATCCACAATAAAGTTACCCCATTATCTTCCAAATAGATTAAATAATATTGTATTAGACAGACTGCACCATGATATAGTTTGTGTGTAAATTCTAAACTTTTGAATATGTCCTTTACTTCATTAGCAAGATTACATTGTTTGAATAATTTAAAAGAAAATATTCTTATAATCAACATTTATACTAAGATAGCCTTTGCTCATATTTTGCACAACTTGGTATTTCTATAGAATATATGTTCCTTGATAGTATTTATTTTATTCCAGATATCTTTGAAGTTACATGCTCTTTTGATAGCCAATCTTTCAGAATTTTTTTAATGAATAAAAACATAATCTATTCAAAATTGACTACACTAATTAGAACAATGTCAAAATGCAAGAAGTGCACAACATTCTAAAAAAAACCCCAGAAAATAAAACAAACACAGTAATCTGCACAGAGAGTCTCTTAGTAATCTGTTTGAAAGGACATGTCTTGGGAAATAGGAAATGTTGTAATTTGTTTTAGAACTGCTACAGAAAATAAACTGTAAAAGGCAGTTTGCCTTGACATGTAAACCCAGACTCAAACAACATTTCAACAACATTTCAAAACAAAGCTATAAATCATTGTATTGATTTTAACATAATTTATAAGAAACAAATAAACATAATTTGATTAACCCTAATATAGATATAAATATACCTCCATATGTGTTCCCTTTTGTATAGACTATATTTTCTTTAATGATAAAATCCAGTTATGATGGTTAACTTTGATTTAGTAATACTATTATTAGGAATACTAATACGTTTCTCAATGGAGACAGATGACCCGTTAAAGAAGCATGGGCTACATTTAAAATGAAAATAGAGGTGGCACGCTATGATTGCAGTGCTATTATTCCTGAAAAAAAAAATCTACATGACCCTGTCCTTTTTTTTATGTCATTGGGTTTACAAGAAGCCTCTAAGTACCACACCAGCGGGTGTCATGTTACGACAAATAAGGAGGGGCTAAACTAATATTCCAGGTGTCAATCATAAAAGAACTGTGCTATAAATTAAACATGCATTGTATAAAAAAGTGTGTTCACAACTTCGTACGATGTTAGGTTAGTTCAGAAATGTTCCATTTTTACTTACATAATCGTGGCCATCTGGGTTAACATGTGTAATTGAATCTTTCTACTTGTCTCCAAGGATGGTTAAATGTAATTATTTGTTAAATGTTTTCGCTACTACGACTGTAAGACTGCCCAACCATGTGTTTGTACTGCCATTCAGATGCTTTGAAATCTGCATAATGATTCTGGCAAAGGCCCTTATCAATCTAGTACTTAATGACATTTTCATCAATTACCTGCCATTCAGCGGGAGCAGTCGATAAAGATGGTTGTGAAAGAACGTCATGAGCATTAGGATCACCTATCCTCGTTTCAGCCTCAGACATCTCAGCCTGTGGTGGTTCAAACTGTACCAGGCCTCTTCAAACAGCACAGCCTGAACTTGACATTCCCACTTGATTGAAACACATTTCTCAGTTTAGGCACTGCTGAGTAGCTGTTTGCCCCGCAACTCATTTTCTTTAATTCTTTTGGTGGAACTGCTTATATATTTCCAACATGACTTTGTTCAATAAAACTAATCAATAAATGTAACTAATGTGATTACGTTTTCTTTGCGCTACTTACATATGTTAAGGCTAAACTACGGCAGCCTCCGAGGCACAAACGGAAAGGTGCTTGAATGTTTTGTGACAACAATGAATTTAACATAATGTGTTATTGTGTTTTTAATATAAATACAAATTAACATGATGTTTATGTAAACTGTTAATTTGGGCCAGTTCTGATTGTCATACACACCTACTACCTACTCATTACGTTAATCATTGGTGGTCGGGGGCCCTCTTTGAGCTGGGGACCCTGTGCAAGTGTACCTAATGCACATCGGCTAATCCGGGCCTGTCCGCGGCAACTGACCCTTGGCGCACCCAGTATGACTCACTGCGCCAACTGCAGTAAGGGGGAAGTTTTCCACTGAACCCACTGTATTAATAACACAGTGACTGAAATGACAGACAACAGCCAACAAATAACTTTATCTTACCAGGCAACCAAGGGATCCTTGAACAATTAGTAATTGATCTTCATTTTATATCTTACTATACCTGTAGTTCCCACGTAAAGTCCTGTAAACCACACAAAACCTGTTCCCACTGTGAAAGTATTTCAGGACCAGATGCCCCCAAAGAAATACATGCGCACATAAAACATAAAGGGAGTCAAATTGGACCAAAACTAGGTAGGCCCAAGCACTGCTGGATGTATTTAAGGGCGTCTGCTAAGACCTGTGACAGTGCTTTGGCCAACTTAGTTTTGGTCCGATTTTGACCGTGAACCAGGCAGATTCATCCCTTTCTGATTATGACAGGGCAACTTTAACATGAAAAAACATAGCTCATCCACATTTTTCAAATTTACTGCTAGTCCAGTTTTCCATTTGGACCTTTTCGGGCTACCCTGTGTCTGACAATTTAACAACTCAAAACCACAGTGAAAAACTTTGTCTGAAAAATGTAAACAATAACTACAACCAAGAATAGACTACCCATTGCAAAAGACAAGTCCCAGAATTCTTCCTTGCCTATAGGCAGTTGTTGATAAGGAGGCCATATTGCACATTTGTTGTGACTGCTCTTTAACACCTTTTCAGTTTGCTAATCTTGTTTTGTATTTATATTTTGTATTTCATGGTCTATTAACCACATGATATGTACATATGGGCTTCAAAAACCAATTGAAATGCGACTTTTACATTGCATTTCACTGTGTCCCGCGTGGCTCGTTCTGTGCCTCTGTACGGATACACCACAAATGACTCTAACTCAGCCCTTTTTAATTATCCTTAAAAGTAATTGCTGACTTACAGTAAGTAGTACTATTTAGTAATATTTGTAATGTTTAATTCACTTTTATCCTTCTGCACTGAATGTAACCATTGGCAAAGACCTCAAATACTTCCTGTATTAATTATACCTATTAAAACTGTATTGAGACGGCACACCAGGATCAGAGTTGCCTTCCCCTGTTATACACTTCTCTTGGTTCAAAGGGAGAAATTCAGATGTCTGAACTGGAAGTTACACTGCAGTACGTGGACAACACCGTCTGGATATAAAGCCATTGCCCGTAGAAACAAAGATTTTCTAAACTTTTTCCAATCTGGAACCTATTGACATTCCTTTGCATTAATGAAACCACTTGTACTCTGAAAGAAGTTTGAGAAAGTGTTTTTTAGTTTGCGCTTGAGCAATGTTTTGAGACTTTCACTCTTATTACCAAACTACTTGAAATGCAATCCAAAAGTCACATTTCAATTATGTTGCTCTTAAAAGTGACAAACAACTCACTGGGGCTCTTGGAAACCTTGCGTGATGAGTAAAAAGTGATGAATTTATCATCTGTCTTAAATGTTAAACATAAAAGAAAAAATGTTCTTCCTGCCATATAAAAAAAAAAATGACATTGTTCAGTAGAGTTAAAACAACAAAAAAACAGCTTCTTTCAGGTTTAGGAAAACATGTCCCATGCTTAGAGAAAGTGCAGGGTGTCCAGGTAATGGAAAAGGGTACCTAGGCAAAGGGAAAGCAGAGGTAACATTGATGAAAGCATGGGTAAACCATGGTAAACCAGGTAAACCATGCAAGGGGATCCATGGATAAAGAAAATCCATTATGTATATTAATTTTACATTTTTTTAACTATATCTTCAGAACTGCTCCAATAGTGATTACCATTGGTAATGGCATTCCTTAAGATCTATTTAATTCCTGTGATAAACCAATAAAATATATTTTCTTACCTACTTTTATTATTATTATTATTTACTTCTTAGCAGACGCCCTTATCCAGGGCGACTCACAATTGTCAGAAGATATCACATTATTTTTATATACAATTCCCCATTTATACAGCTGGGTTTTTACTGGAGCAATCTAGGTAAAGTACCTTGCTCAAGGGTACAGCAGCAGTGTCCCCACCGGGGATTGAACCCACGACCCTCCGGTCAAGAGTCCAGAGCCCTAACCACTACTCCACACTGCTGCCCATACTTATTAATATTAATATTATTACTTGTCCCCTATTTATATTCATACCCAGTTGCTTGTTTTTCTCCATACCTTTATATTTAGTATTTAACACTGTTTATTTAAAGTGTTTATAAGAAATGCATACACCTGACTGTTTTCATATTTGTATCCACATATCATAAATCAGCTGGAAATATAGTTCTTTACTTATGAGTGTTAACCAAGAGAAACTCTGTTATGAGCATCACAGTGCATGGAGGTGCATGATTCAAACGAATGGCGAACAGATAACTATGAGCAGCATTACAGGAAGGAGAAATCATTGAAAACAATAAGATGCTTGTAAAAGAAATTGTCTTCTGTCAAAAGAGTAAAACTTGAAAAATGTTTTCAGCAGGTGATCTGTGAATAGAAATATAAAAACTCATAACATATATAACAATATGACAGATATAACCCCATGTTGAGAACAATATTTCATTGCATATACATACAACATCCTAGTAAAAGTGATCAATCAGCCCTACTGGTTTGTGGTCCTTGGTGGTGGAACATTTGTTTTACTCTTTCAAAATAATGCCAATGATTTTAATGAGCTAGCCATCTCTGAAGAGCAGTGGTACCACGATTCATTCACGAGTAATGCCGAATGACATTTAACCCCTCTCAGACACCTTTTTTTTTTTTACTTTGACCTTATGTCCCAGGAGGGATAAAGAGGATTAATGATGATGAAGTACCTTTACCAGATATTTTGGGGTTGCTGAAATGATAATTATCTCCGCTTCAAAAATATTTGTATTAAATTTTTTTTGTAATGGTAACTGACAAGACATTGTTCACACTGTACCAATCTCGTCAGTTACCATTACAGAAATCTATTTGGGGTCAAATGATGAACATGTACTGCACTCAATCATTCAGAATTTGTAGTAAATTGATAGTATTTTAATAAAAGGGACTATTTAGGGATACCAACATATTTAGTAAACAAGACATCTGAATGGGGTTAATGGGCAATACTTGTCCACTCAAAGTTGTTCAGTAATAGTAAATATCCAGAGGAAATATTAGCACGCTCTGGTATTGTCTTCCCAATAATGTTAAATCTGCTAAATCCATGTTAGCACTTGTTTCAACTCTATTCATTTTATTTTAAAAGAATGTACTGAGTTGCATATACAGTGTGACATTACTCCAAATGAAATATCACAAACACGCATTCATCTGTTGCTTGTGTTTGTTTAATGCCCAGCTAATTTAAACTTTTGGTTTATCAGATTCAAGAGAACTGACATGGTTGAATAAACACAAATATAATATTTATCTCATGTCTTCTATCACATCAGGCTGTTAAGTTATGTATATACGATAATAGAAAAAATACAGAACAATTTAGAACAGATCTAAATTTATAGATAAAATAGCTACATATTTTTTAAATGATTCTTGCAATGAAAGTATGGGAGGCAAAAGTATTTTTAGAGGGGTTTGTGCCAACAAAAATGGTCCTTTAAAACAACTGTCACATTTACTGATGTTCATATTTCTTTTAAAGAGAACTATACGCGTTTTCAAAATGTTTATTTCAGGTTCCAGGCAACAGTTACACTTAGGCAGGATGAAAGATCATGCTGGGCATGGCTGCAGAAAACGTTTAAAAACTTCTGGGTGTACCAAAGTTACAGGTGAAGGTTTTGAGTTTTTTAAAACACCTTACTGTTTGTCGTCATGTCAAGTGTAAGGTCAAAATGTGGTTTATATCACTGGTTACCTATTCATCACACTATTGAAATTATTCCAGTATATACACTAAGCCTTTTAGATATATATAATTAACGTGCCAACAGGATTGATTTTTAATGTAAAAGGATAATACCTTTTTTTATATTAATGAAACACTGAGCATGGTGTATTTTAAACTCAGTACGGTACTTATCACTATTTTGACTGGTCTGTTAGCTTTTTATAGTGTCACTTTAAAACAGACATTAACCAGGCACGTTTTCTACAAATCTGTGTCCCTGGAGGAGTTGTACAGTATATAACTATTCCAATTCTTTCTATTTTTTAAACACTATATCAGCTGATTGGGTTAATTACCCTGCTGTTTGCGGTTTTGTCTCTATTTGATTTCCACTACTTACCTTTGCAAACGTGGATCATTTCCAAGTTTCAGTGTATCACAGAGATCTGGCTGGTCCATATGTTATTTTGTACCAATATAGGGAATAGGAAGTTGCTATGGTCTATTAAGCAGAACAGTGTGGAAGGAAAGGAAACACAACTTCCTTCTTCATTACACCGCATGTCCCATAATGTAAGCACTGTCTCTGCAGCAGTGTTCCCTATGAATTCCCTACAAAATGGGTCTGTTCTAAAGCAGAATTGAGCAATTACTCTTAACTATATGAGCTAATAAAAACTGCACCAAAACAGATCTATTATTAGTACAAAGATACATTTCATGGTCTTTTGGGAATGTGGCCTTTTATCACAGTAATAAACAGAAAGTAGACCTTCCCATTACAAATGTAAGCCATACTATTTGTTATTTACACCGAATGTACCATATTATTTGGATTATAACATGTAATTATAACTAGAAGCATTATTATTGCAATAGAGGTACAACCTAATTGTTAAGCACTTATCCAGGGCGATGTACTCTTGTTACAAGATATCACATTATTTTTACATACAATTACATACAATTACATTATTTTTTACACATTATTTTTTTTTACATACAATTACCCATTTATACAGTTGGGTTTTTAATCTAGGTAAAGTACCTTGCTCAAGGGTACAGCAGCAGTGTCCCCACCTGGGATTGAACCCACAACCCTCCGGTCAAGAGTCCAGAGCCCTAACCACTACTCCACACTGCTGCCCCAGATATAGTCTTAAGCTTTCGGAAATCAATACAAAAGTGAATGGATTGATCCTTTTTAGGTTCCAGAACAATTGGGTTGCTCCAGGAATTAGCTGATGGTTCAATGACCTTAAGATCCAACATTGCATTCAGTTCTTCATAAGTACAGGGATGAGGTGCTCTGGAATTCTTTACATACCTTGGCAGATGGAATCTTCTGCAATTAAAGAGTGTTGAATCAGGTCAGTGTATCTTGGTTTCTCTGTGAATAGGTTTGACAATGAGTTAAGCAGGTTGCCGAGCTGTTCTCTCTGTTCAGGTGGTAGATGGTTGGAATTGGGCGTACTAGTTGCTTCACTGGAGGGAAAGGATTTTTCCTTCTCATCAATATCTCTGGCTCTACGGATTAGTAAGCAGGGTATGGGCTGCTGTCTCTGCTTTCACTCCTTCAGCAGGTTCATTTGGAATATCTGCTTTTTCTTTGCTTTATCTGGCATAGAGATTTCATATGTGGCGGGTCCAATATGCCTCAACACCTCGTAAGGTCACTGCCATTTCGCTAATGAGCCTCTGGATTGAGGTTGGCAGCAGTAGAAGTACTTTCTGGCCTGGTTCGTAGACCCGTTCTCTGGCATGGCGGTCATACCAATGCTTGTTTTGGCTTCCCTCAGGTTCTGTTTTGTATGGGCTGTAGATTCTTCCAATTTTTTTTTCTCATTTGCAGAATGTATCTGATGATATTACTTTCTGGGCTGCTGTTATTTTCTTCCCAGGTCTCTTTCACATCAAGTTGTCCCCTCACATGCCTGCCATAAAGTAATTCAAAAGGAGAAAACCTGGTTGAAGCTTCTGGCACTTCTCTATAGGCAAAGAGTAGATATGGTAGCCTCAAATCCCAATCTTTGCCTATTTCCTGCACGAACCTGCGAAGCATAATTTTTTAAGTCTGATTATGCCCAGGAACATGTGTTCCAGAAGAGATAAAATAAAATTTGAAATTTGAAACCTGATTGGTCAAAATCTCGCTAGGTATGCCCACCTGTGTTATCAGCTGCCCTAATGCCCTGGGCGCCTGTGTAGCTCTAATACTGCGTAGCGGAAACACCTCACTGATAACTAGTATAAAGCGATTACCTGTGCTGCTTTTCTCTAATGGGTCCACAGTACCCATCACAATTCTCGTAAATGGGACTTCAATCACTGGTAGCGGAAGTAAGGAACTGCATTCAGATCTACACACATTAGCTGTATATTGGCATTCTTCACAGCGCTGGCAATAATTTACAACATCTGTATACATACATGGCCAGTTTTCTGTCTTCCCTTGTGACCAGCCATCAAAATAGCGTGACCCAATTCCATAATCTTAGTTCTCAAACTGGTGGGGAGCACTATTTGGTCACCTTCAGGGTTTTCTTTGTACAGTAAACCCTCTGAAACCCTCTTTCCCTGCTGTTTTATCCAAAAACGCCTGCAGTGTTTCGTCACCTTTCTGTAGTGATTTAAAATCTTGTGGTAGCTTAGATGCTAATTCTATCCCACTCGCTAAAATCTTTTGGGTACCCAAATATTTTTCATGTTGGCGAAGCCATTTACTTTTTCACTCCTTTACAGCATCAGGGAGCGGTGCGAGCCCCATCGACTGTGCAGCGATGTCTGCGCCACCAGGGGGAGTGGAGCAAAAGACCAGGAGACTAACTGTGCCTGGTGGTGCAGTGATCTGGAAGTCAGGCTAAGCAACCAGAGGTCCAGACACGAAGGATGGATGTCTGGGAGCCTGGGTCGCGTGAACCTCCTCACAGGCGCTGGACTATTGCACAGTGGTGGAGCTGACCTCCTCAACTCCTCCTTCTGCTGGGGTGGTCCTGTGCCTTCTATTAGGGGTGCCTATTTAAACCCCTTTCCACCCCTTAAGCCCAGTATCTCTTTTGTCCCTTCTCTGGACTCCTCTCTGGACAGTGGGTCCAGCATAGGGGCAAGCCCCCAGCTTGCTGGTGGTGGCACTGCTGGCATCAGCTCTGGAGCAGGCTGTGGCGTCACTGACCATGGCACATTCTGCCTCCAACTGGCATTGCTGGTCATGCCAGTCTTCCATTTATTTATTCTTACACCAGTTGTGAAAGGGTAGCATGGTGGCCAAAGCCTGTTACTCGACAGGAAGGAGACATAGAAGTGGAAGGTTGCAGTTTAAGCACTTTTCTGCACTTTTTTTGACAAAACAAAATTAAAGAAAATAAATAATGTAAACAAACACTCCTTAATATTCATGCTGGGCAGTCATCTTCACTGAATCCTCTCTATTAAACAAAGGAATGGGCTTCCTTTTATACCATGTGTCGGGGACTTGATTGATGATCAATTATTCAATCACGACACAGCCACATTCCACACGTGGGTTTGACAGGGATGGAATTAACCCCATCCCTGCCAAACTTAAATACAAAATAATAAATCTTTATTTATAGCCCCACAGCCAAATCAAACACTATTTACTTTCGCCCTGTCACAGGTATAATATGTTGTTCAATCTTATATCTTGGTGAAATTCAGAAACATACAACTACCAGAACTGTTAGAAAAGACTAGTCCAGATTGGCCAGTGGCATCTTTATTAGCAAAATATCAGTACAGTACAGTACAGAGCCCTTCTTGAGGGCCGCTAGAGGAGGGCCTATGTAGAAAACACATTTGTACATAACACAACTCAAAACAACATTCACATATGACCTCCCTCCAGTCACAATATTGAGCATTTCCTAAAATAATTTCTAATCAGTTTTCAAGTTGATTTCATAATTTGAGCCTGGTGTTTAACCAATAGATAAAATATTTTCAATAACATTTGTAAGTCGATTTGTTGACTTAAAATGTTATCAGCTATACCCTTATTACCTAAATAGCATCATTCTGCACAATTACAAAAAAAAGTTATCTCAAAATTAATTGCAGGCCTGGTTTTCAGACCTACTGTAGAAGACCTCAACCTGACCTTTGAAAGTTGTAACATTTCAGTTCTCGCAAAAGACACCATATATATTTTTTTTTACAGCTGAACATGACAAATAGCTGAGCTGGGAGACTTTTAGGACTGAACAATCTAGAACTTGGCCTACTCCCATTACCTCATGGTGGTCTGAAATGTTTGAATCTTGACATTGAATCCAATGTTGGTTACCCGCAAGCTAAAATATTTAAAAGGCTTGTAAATGTTGATTTATTAGATGTAAAAACAACATCTACATCCTACATCATGTTAATATAATGGTCATATGAATGCCAAAAAAACAAATAATTTGATGTGGTCATGGCTCCAATTTTCCTCATATTTCCAACTCACTTAATAAAAACTTTGTTTCACCAGGACAGGTCCATTGAGATTAAAATGTGTTTTCAATAGGAATATTAGGGTACAATATTAAGGTTTATTATATTATTTAAAGGAAGTTATTTTTTCACAGCAAGATAAATGATGTAATTGTTATGAAAGCTTAATTTGACAAATTCCCAAGTTAAACTCATCTGGTTTCTAGAAGTTATATTATGGGTAATATGAATATAATCTAGAAAAGACGTTTTCATTTCTCAAAGAATGTTTTGGGGGATATGTTATAGAGTGACATACAGAATTACGTAATTGAGTGCTAACTGGGGAATGGCCACATGTATATAAAGGGAAGAAAATCCTTGGTTTGTTGGATGAATTTGGAAGGAGTGAGATGCAAAAGTCCAATAAATGGAACTGCTCAGCATGGACAAGTAGAAGCAGTTATTTGAAAATATTGTGTTTTATACCTTTTATTTTAGCCCCTGTGCGCTGCTTTTTTTGCTTTATTTATTCTTTCTTTGTTAACAAATGCACACATTAGTGCTTTCACTGCAGCTTCCTGACTTGGCCTCATTCCTGACACTATCCTGTCACAGATCCTCTAAGGCAGGGGTTCTCATACTTTCTTGGCTCACAGCCCTGCAAGACATTAGACATCCGGACTGGGGACCCACACCCAATGCATATGGTATATTGGTATACAGAAATTAAATGAAGATCATACATTTTTTAAATGTTAAGATAGTAAGTGTTACATTCCAAATAATCCAAAGCACCTAACAGCAAATGTGTCTTGTATACCAGAGTGTAAACATTAATATGTCCTCATGCAACAGCAAGAAGCTAATTAGTGAATGTAAGAAACTAACAATATTTCCTATTTCCACTCACTTAGGTGTTACATGGGATCAGGTTAATGGTAACACTCAGGTGTACAAGATGTACTTAGAGGTTAGATAGAATTCTTAGAACTACAGGTCACTGGGGTGCTTTAAACAACTGAGATCCAAAAAGTCACCAGGGCATGATAACTGTCACATAAATGGATCGGTTCAGATAGGCAGAAAAAGGGGAAAAAAAGAAACGTAGTCAAACACAACTGCCAGAAATCAAAATGTCAAACAAATTTGACCCACTTTATAATTTAAATGACCAAAACCAGCATCAAAAGAACGAAAGGAACAACATCCAGGACCTCATAAACGGTGCTGGCCAGGCAAAAACAATGGAGGTCATGAGGTCATGTAGTGGACTCCATATTGAGAAACACATCAAGTTCAGTGCACAGTCTGGACCCCCTTACAACAACAGTGTGCTGCCTTCCAGGAGCCTTTGTCACGCACACCACTGAGAACATGGACAGACTCCTAGAATGAGACGACCCTATAGTAGTCATCCACATTGATACAAACAACATTGGAACAGACAAATAAAGATCCCTGCAAAACAAACTCAGAGAGCTAGGAAGGAAATTAAAAGACAAGACCAAAACTGTGGATTTTCTAGGATACTGCCGGTACCTTGCAAAGGACCATACGGATAGCTGGAAATAAATAATCTAAATGCATGGCTGAAATCGTGGTGCACACAGGAAGGCTTCACCTTCCTTGAACATTGGACCACATTCTACAAGAAGAACTATCTATATAGGCGGGATGGACTGCACTTAAATAAAAAGGGAACCAATCTACTCGGAAAAAGAATACTCAAGGATGTTCAGAAGCATCAAAATTCTAAAAGGTATTGACAACGGCTTGGTTTACAAGCACTTGAAAATCGACTCTACAGTCATGACTGTGTGACGTTGTTACGCAAATACATTGTGAAACAGTAAAAGGACATCCTTTTGGCAGTGTGACTTTAAGGGCAGGGTCAATCGCTTTCTCATGATAAAAATAGCTGTAAAAACTCATGTAAACTGGAGCAGGAATCGTGCTTGTGGCTCACAAGGTTTCAGCAGTCAAGATCCTGTTTTTCTGACTTAATCTCCAGCAGAAAGGTCGTAGAAAACAGACACCCTACCCAACACACACACTGTACATTTATGAACTACTTCAATAGTAGAACCATCGCGGTTATACTCATACCTAAAACCCCAGGTACATTTTAAACACCATCAATATTAAAATGAAAGACAAACTATTGGATACAACTCAAAAGTTTTATTCAAGCACATCATATCAAACATGTGCACAGCCAAAACGCCATATTTAAATGAACAATTAACCCTTAGAGTAGTGAGTTCTAAAATGCACTGCCGGTCCTGCGGGAGTGTTTTTTTTCTGTCTTCTGCATGCGCTTGATTATTACGAGTACAGCGTACAAACAAGCTGAAAGCTAGATGTTTGTTTGTATGCAATGAATGCTGATGAAATACAGACAATTAATTTTTACCGTAAATAAATAAAACAAATACATGTGTCATTTTTATTTAGTTATAGGGAAAGGTTTTGACTAAAAAATAACATGTAGGCAATAAACAATAAACAACGGGGTGGAACAACCACAACAACATGTCCTAACAAAAAAAAGGGCGAGAGAGACATGGAGTTTGGCACCGCCTCTTCACTGTCACTTGATGTTGATGGTAAATATGCTTCGCTTATGTCTTCACTGACACACTAGCTGACATCCGATTCAGTGGAAAAATTATATGTATTTGAATTTAAATCGGAATCTGAATTCAGTATTATTACTAATACTTCTTTCTCACTGAGTGATTTATGTCGGTTTACAAACACTTTGACATTTTTGTGACTGGGTTCAGTCAATATCTGGCAGAGGGCGCAAGAGACCAATAAAAGGTGTTACAGAAACCTAGTGTTACAATATTATGCGATCAGGAGTTTTGTAGGCTCAGTAATTCAAGTATAAAGTTGCAGAACTTACCAGTATGTTCGTACTCCCTGGGGACCAGAGATCAGCGAGCATACCGGTACGTTCGTACTACTCAAAGGGTTAAACCTTTGCGGTCCTATGTAGGACCTGGTCCGACATTGCAATTATTCCTATCCGGTGCAATGTCGGACCCTGTCCAACATCATCAAAAAGACGCAAAAAACGGGTTTCTAGTCGTTTTTTCTCCGGAAAAAGCCGAGAAAACCATTCAATGGCCGAGTGGGAGTGACAGGAGCCGAGACAAGCCGAAAAAAAAGGGCGTATCTTATGACTAGTCATATTTGCCCCTGGTATCTGATAATGGAGGCCATAAGGAAACAAGCTGGCTGTATCAACGCTCAGAGAATATCACGGACACTTGCAGAGCTTTTTTTAACATGTTATAGTAATAAAATAATGACTTGGATCGCATTATTGAAGCGTTTGGTGATAAAACGAGTGATCAGGAGATGACTGATCGGTATGTAACTATGTCACAAAAACGGCCGGAGTGGGTGGCGTCAGACCAGAAACAGGAAGTAATACACAGAGACAGTGAGGTTGGTGAAGCTGAGCACTTGGTTGTGCTCAGCATTTAATAAACAAAATAAGAGAATACAAAAAACAGGACACGGCACTTGCGGCCAAAATAAACAGGTAAACAAAAACGAACAGACACTTAACAAACGGAGACAAACAAACACGGTGAGTGAAAACACGTACTATTATTTTTATTATTCTTTCCGTTTATTTTAACTCCTCTCTCTCTCCCATTCTCCACTCTCGAACACCCAACCCCGAGTGAGTGAAAACATGCTGCTTTTATGCAGTTGTACCGAGACTCGACTGCTAATCAATCATTCAATTGGAGTCGCGGTACAACTGCACGTGAATCAATAAAGTGCAATTCCCCGTGCTCACATATTACATTTTACTTGCACGTGAAGTGCTGTGCCATCCTCGTGCCTAAATACAAATATACATTTTAAACACTCGTGTTACACAGACCCGTTTATATCCCGTGTACCAATAACTATACACCAACATTTAACACACCACACGCAACATATAACAGAAAATACACACAGGGGCGGGCACATCGTCACAAACTATTATTACTATTATTATTTCTTAGCATATGTGAAAACTATAGCGAACGAAAGGGTGGGACGGGGCTGGAGATGCCTAGTGAGTGCTTTGTTGATATGCAGGGTCTTTTAAACCCGTTTGACTGTGGAAAAAAAATACTTTTAAACAGCGCGTCTAAAATTAACTGCGCGTGTGAAAATAAATTGGACCTGACGTGCCTGACACGCACTTAATAAATGGACTGCAAAGGGTTAAACATAAAAGGGTTTATTTTCTAAATTACCACATATAAAGCACTACTTCAAAAAATGAAAAACTATAATAAAATAAACATTTCAAAAGGAACTAGTGTGTAAACAGGTATATGCACATACAAAACTGTAAAACTAAAAGGAGTTTTTAATCTAAAAGACAGTAGCATATGATTTATCTTGTGTGTGTGTCACTCGCAGCACAGAATCCACATTGAGCTGCTGTAGCCTGCAGTTTTCTGATCGAAATGTTTCTGCTTAAGCGCTGTGGCTAGCTTCAACATCAAATCTCTCCCACCTTGTACAAAACAAAGGAATTGATGGCTGCCAGGTCCAGTAGAGATAACAACAGGCTTTTGCATTTGAAAGGCAGTTAAATGAACCACAGAAGGCTTCTGTTTATAATGGTCTGCTTTTCAATGCCCCTTTCATTATACTGTTGATTTATACCTAGTTTATGGTGCATATACTTATAAAGTTTAATTATATATATATATATATATATATATATATATATATATATATATATATATATATATATATATATATATACACACACACACAGTCCCATGAAAAGTATTTGCCCCCTGTCTGATTTTCTGCATTTTTGCATATTTTTGACTCTGAATGTTATCAGATCTTCAACCAAAACCTAATATTAGATAAAAGGGACCCTGAGTGAACAAATAACACAAATTTGATACATATTTAATTTATATTTAATTTATTTATAAAAGAAAGTTATGCAACACCCAATGCCCCCGTGTGAAAAAGTAATCGGCCCCTCAGACTCTATAACTGGTTATGCCACCTTTAGCAGCAATAACTGCAACCAAACGCTTCCTGTAGTTATTGATTAGTCTCTCACAGAGCCGTGAAGGAATTTTGGCCCATTCCTCCATGCAAAACTGCTTTAACTCAGTGACATTTGTGGGTTTTTCGAGCATGAATTGCTCGTTTCAGGTCCTGCCACAACATCTCAATGGGGTTTAGGTCTGGACTTTGACTAGGCCATTCCAAAACTTTCAATTTCTTGTTCTTCAACCATTCTGATGTAGACTTGCTTGTGTGTTTTTGGATCATTGTCTTGCTGCATGACCCAGTTGCGCTTCAGCTTCAGCTCACGGACGGATGGCCTGACATTCTCCTCTAGAATCTTCTGATACAGTGCAGAATTCTTGGTTGTGTCAATGATGGCAAGCCGTCCAGGTCCTGAGGCAGCAAAGCAGACCCAAACCATCACACTCCCACCACCATACTTGACCGTTGGTATGAGGTTCTTACTGTGGAATGCAGTGTTTGGTTTTCGCCAGACATAACGGGGCCCATGTCGGCCAAAAAGTTCCACTTTTGACTCATCTGTCCATAGAACATTGATACAGAACTCTTGAGGATCATCCAGGTGCTTTTTGGCAAACCTGAGACGAACATTCATGTTCTTCTTAGTGAGCAATGGTTTCCGCCTTGCTACTCTGTCTTGAATCCCATTTTTGCCCAGTGTCTTTCTGATGGTGGAGTCATGAACAATGACCTTAGCCGAAGCGAGAGAGGCCTGCAGATATCTGGATGTTGTTCTAGGGTTCTTTGTGACTTAGAAATGGCTTTGTAACCCTTTCCAGACTGATAGGTATCAACAACTTTTTTTTCCGGAGGTCTTCAGGAATTTCTTTTGTTTGTGGCATGATGTGCCTCTAGAACCAGTGTGCTGACAACTTGACTCTGATGGTAAGGGTCAAAGTTAGTTAGATTTATATTGGGCAGGGCTGGCCCAAATCAGGCCTGGTTGTTAACCAAAGTACTGAAACAGCTGACTCTAATTATCCCTTTAATTGGGTTCAGTTAACTAGGGGGGGCAATAACTTTTTCACACCTGAAGATTGCATGTTTGATTACCTTGCACACCAAACAAATAAAAGAAGCACCAAACTTTGGTGTCATTTTTTCTCTCAGACTCCCTCTATATACATACTACTACAACCCACAAAAAATCTGACCAAATACAATGTGAAAAATGTGCAAAAATGCAGAAATCAGACAGGGGGCAAATACTTTTTCACAGCACTGTATATATATATATATATATATTTTTTTTTTTTTTAAGAGAGAGAGAGAGAATGTATGCATGTCTCCAGTCATGTGGTTTTCACGATCGCATCACCTTGTAGCCATGTTCATTTTGTCATTAATTTGCCCCTATTGACACTGTACTTTATGCATCCAGGGCAGGTCAAACATCAGAAAAAAAAAAATCACAAAGTCTGTCCCTTCCAGCGATTTAAATTGGGCAGTGTGTGATGCCCGCTCGCAAAGATTTTTTTGCGATGCGACCTCCTCCATTGAGATGCGATGGTTGCATCAGGCAGTGTGTTCTGGGCTTCATTCTTGATATTTTAAATTATATTTCATGTTTGAAAGATGTTATCCCGAAGGTGACTGGCTACTAATGATGCTGCATGCCTATAAAATGACCAGCCCATACCTATGTACCACTGTAAAATGACCAGGGTTAGACTTGAGGGTGACTGCAGGTGGACGTCATCCACTCACTTTTTCACATTTTTGTTGTGGGGGGGGGGGGGGGGGTGATTTTTCATTACGAAAATAAAATAAATAAATAAATGCATAAAATATTATAGAAATTGCATCTCTCACCCGCCCTAAATGGTATGTCTGGTTCATCAGGGTTTCTTTCCGTAAATAACTTCAAATTGCATCAATTTTTCATGCTGCTTTTTTGACAAAGTGAACCCCCCCCTGTAAGAAACAGAACAGTCAATTTTATATTTGTTAACAACCGTAATTATTTGCAGGAAACTGCCGACTTATAATTTATGAACTAAGTAGGCTACTTACTAACTTGATCATATATGATGAAGACGAGTATCGCAGATTTTTTTGTTCCTGCGAGTAAGATTATAGTGACACAAGACGATAAAAACTAACAACCTTGTGCTTCAATTCACGGCTGTGAAACGGCAGATCAACCTGACTGTTGGGACTTCAGTCAGTGGGTTAATTTTTCGTCCAACTACCCATGGCTGTTTCCTTCAAAAGGCTGTCTCAGATGCAGCATATGCCAAGATACAAACAACTTGGGAGTGTCAAGAGGGGTAAGCATTTCAAAAGAATGGAGTTTGGGAACTGTAACGTCTCATGAGAATTCAAAATCTGAAAAGCTGACATCTTTGCGGATAAAATACACAGACACAAGACATCTGATGCACACATTAAGGCTTCTGAAATTCTGAAAAATCATGAAAGAGGGAATTAGAAACAGTGATTGTAGAAAAACAATTATAGTTGTTTGCTTTAACTGCAAAAGTGTTTCGGACTGTGCAAAATTGAATAAACCATACGCAGACTTTCCGGAATTAAGTACCACCAATCGCCGAAAATCCAACAAGAACTATCGGAAAGCACTGCCAAGTTAGGAATTCAATTACTAAAAATTAGTTGTGTGGTTTCAGTACATTGGATTGCTTCGAGCAAGAGGGCTGTCAAGGCTGTGTGGGAATCATTTCCTGCTCTCCACAGACACTTTGTACAGGCTGCCACAAGTTCACGAGATGCTAAACAGAGGTGAACTTTCAGCAGACTTAACAAAGCCATGACATCAAAGGATTTGGTGCTAAACATAGCTGGTGTAGCTGATGCAGTTGGGGAAGTTGGGACCCTTTCTGAGATCTTGCAAAGAGATGATGTGACACTGGCAATGTCACAGAATGACAATTTAGCGTTTCCAGCCTAGTCTCTAATTTTGTATTGTTTGTATGTTAAATAACACTTTTTATTACACTATGTAACACAATTTTTGTTCCTGGGTAGTAAGTGTTATTTCCTAATTGCTTATGCCTCAAAAGTATAGAAAATGGCTAATATTCCCCACAAACTTTGCTTTTGTGACCAGGACAGTGATATTTTGAAATTTACCTATTTCCAATGAGAAAACGGGCGAATTTGTGTCTTTTCATTCACATAAAGTCAGAAAAAAACAACATATGAATCCAAATTAACATGTATTTATACTAAAGTAATACAAAAATGACTACAAAAGATTTAGAAGTGAGTAGTTTTTCGAGATTTACGATTATACTGTAAATCACTTTCACAAATCAGCCCCCAAATGTAGTCTCCCATCATGTTCTCGTTATACTGTCCTTGGTAGCGGCGTTCAAAGTCCAGTATACCCTGGTGGAAGCGCTCGCCTTGCTCCTCCATGTGCTCCTTTGTTTGCCCTCAGTTTGTTTTTTTTCATTCTTTTTTTAGTTTAGAACTGTTTTTTAGTTTTAAACTTTGATTTATTTCTGAATTTTTCTTTGACCCCTGCCCTATTGGAGTGCAGGGGTGTGCGAATTCATATTTATTTATTTATTAAAAAATAAATAAAAAACGTTTGTTTGTTTAATAAAAAATAAAAATAAAAAAACTTTTCTGTTTGTTTCATTTTTATTTTGCCCCTGTGCTATAGGAGTGCAGGGGGTTGTGTTTGTGTGTATTTTAATTTATTTCTTTGTTTTAAAAAATAAATAAATATTTTTTGTTTGTTTGTTTTAATTTTTTATCTGCCTCTGCACTATTGAAGTGCAGGGGTGGGTGTATTATTTGGTTCTCTTTATTTATTTAAAATTTCAAAAAAAAACAAAAAAAAATTTTGTACCCCTGTGCTGTTGAAGTACGGGGGGGGGGGGGGGCGGGGGTTGTTTGTTTATTAAAATAAATAAATAAATAAATAAATAAATAAATACAAAAAAAAATTATTAATAAAAATGAGTGGACAGGCTCCACAAGCCCCTCAAAAATGGGCAAAGGTGGCTGCAGCCCCCTTTAAAAACTTGACCAGGAGGCACGGGGTCAGGTGCCTCCTCCGAGATACCCCTCATCGTGGCGGCCTCAAAGATGTACGGCAAGGCCGTCTTCTTTTTAAAATCTGAGGCCGCCACGCACACGGCTATTGAGAAAGGTCTTGCGGTCGGGGGGATATACATTCCCATTGAACCCTTGGAGGGGTTGGGCAGCAGGGTCGTCCTTTCAAATGTCCCACCTTTTTTGAAGGACGACCTCCTGAAACCCCATCTTCAGGCCCTAGGGGAGCTAAAAACGGGCATCCACCCCATCCCCCTAGGGTGCAAGGACCAACCCCTCCGCCACGTGCTGTCCTTCCGACGCCAGGTGACCATCCACCTGGCGGGGAGGGACGCTGTGGAGGGCAACTTTGTGGTCCCCTTCGAGGGGACCAATTATGTAATCTTTAATTCCTCGGAGGAGGTGTGGTGCTACCACTGCAAGGAGCTGGGGCACCAGAAAAAGAGGTGCCCCAAGCTCCAGCAGGGCGCAAAACCACCTGCGCCGGCACCGCGCCCCTCCGAGTCCACCTCGCCCCCGGGGCCCTCCATGAGGCCCGCAGAGGAGGGCAAAAAAGCACCCGCCTCCCTCCCACTAACATCCGGGGAGGGAAAGGGAGAGAAGGCTCCTGAGGCGACTGGACCCTACGCGCCTCCTGAAAGCGCGCGGGGGGAGAAGGCCGCCGAGTGGACCACTGTCGCCCGCCGCAAAAAGAAGGCGGCGGCCAGGTCCACCGGGGCGGCCAAGCAGGGGGCTACGAAGCCTCGGGCACCGCCTTCCTCTGGTAGCGACACAGGTCCTGAAACCTGTGTTGCCGAGGAGGGGGCGGTGGAAACAGCTCCCGAGGCAGAAGCGGTCTCCGCAGGTGACGCGGAGCCCATGCAGGTGACCCCCACTGAGTGGCCAGAGGGGGGGGAATAACAACCCCTCCCAGAAAAAGAGCTGCCTCTGGCTCCCGTCTCCGGGGAGGAGGCAGACTCGGCCCCCGAGGCAGGCGTGGGCTCCGCGGACAATGCGGAGCCCATGCAGACGACCCCAGCTGAGGGGCCGGAGGGGGGAGAAGAGCCCCCCAACCAGAAAAAGAGCTGCCTCAGGCTTCCCTCTCTTGCGGCGACGGGGGTCCCGGCCCTCGTGTTGCCGCGGAGGGGGATAAGAAAACACCCCCTGAGGCAGACGTGGGCTCTGCGGAGCCCACGCTTACAATGGTCTCCGGAGCGTAGAAGGGAGGGGAAGAACCAGAGAGGGCAGAAGGTGGTGCCCTCGAGGTAGATCCCCTCCCCGAAGTGCAACAGGGCCAAGAAACCAGTCCCCGACCCAGCATTGAGGGGCCGGTTCCAGTCACCGAGAGGGCGCGGAAGGAGCCCCTGGAAGAACAACTGCCTCGGGCTTCCCTTTCCGGCGGTGACGAGGGCTCCAGCCCTTGCGCGGCCATCGGGGGGGAAACATCGCCCGAGGCGGTCCCGGTGACTGATGCGGAGGGAGGGGAAGGACCCGAAAGGGTGTATCCCCTTTCTCCCTTCCTTCGAGGAAAGAGGACGGGCCTGAGACCGTGCCTCAGACCTCAAAGGAGGGACCCAGACCGGGGACCAAACCATCTGGCTCGGCAGCGTACGCCGAGTGCCCGTCTGCGCCCCCAAAATCCAGGGTGCAGACGGTCCCCGCGAGGGTCCCTCCACCGGTTTCTCCCGTCTCGTCCCCTGGGGGTGGGATGCAGGGAGGACCAGTGAAGCTCAAGATAAGGCGCAACGCGCTCACCCACCAACGGGAGTGCGTTGTGCTTTACCATCGCGAGGGGGGCGATGGAGAGCTGAGGGAGGAGGATACTGAGTCCACGGGCAGCATGGGCTCGGAGGTTCCGTCCGTCTCTCTCCCAGACATCCCTGTGGTGGAGCTCCACGAATTCTTGGAGGCCACTGTCCACCGCAGGGACAAGGTAATGCTGGCCCTGGACAAATGGGGGGACTTCCAGAGGATCTTACAGTCTGTGAGGTCCTTCCTCAGGGCCAGCCACGCCAATAAAACTTCGGGCTCGAACGTGCACATTCGGGCCCGCAAGTTACACGACCAGTTGGTGAGCTTCGGGAGAACTCAGGATCTCCCGTGAGCGTCACCGACAACTCCTGACAGAAGATCATGTATCACATCGGTACCGTGAACGTCAACGGGTGTAGGGACCCTTTCCGCAGGGCCCAGGTAATCTCCTACCTGAAAAAAGGGGGTTACTCTGTGTGCTTCCTGCAGGAAACCCACACGACCCCAGAGGCGGAAGCCAACTGGCTTCTGGAGTGGTGGAGGAGCCTGTTGATCTCAGCCAAGGTGACCAGAGTCTGGGATCTCCTGGATCACCAACGCTCGGCGTGGCTGACTCCCGAGTCGCTGGTCGCCAGGGCGACTCGAGGGACCCTCAGAACAGCCCGCCGAGCGATCCGGGAGTGCAAAGCAGCTTTGCACCCAGACTCTGTCAGGTATCTCGAGGGGGTCCTCAGGACCGGGGAGCCATCGTCCCTCCCTACCCCCGGCTCTCCGGTCCTGCTGATAAAACCAAAGGATAGGGCTCCCCCTCAGCCTCTCCTCGAGAATCACCTGAGCAGGATCTCGCAGTTCTCCTCGACCCCCCTTTGTTCCGTGTCGAGGAGGACCCTGTACGCGATGGCGCTCCACACCCTCCACTTCCTCGCCCTCGTCTCCCGCCGAGACACCGCTTGGCGGGAGCCCCTCCAACCCCCAGAGGGCGAGAGTCCCCAGTGGGAGGCTCTGTACTCCCCGCTGGTCCCCAGAGGTGCTGGGGACCTGGGATGGAGGGTGCTACACGGAGCGCTCGCGTCAGGAGAGGTCCTGCGTCACTTCACCAACTCGGACCCCGCATGCCCTTTCTGCGGTGAGTCCGAGTTGGTGTTCCACATTTATTTCCTTTGCGCCAGGCTGCAGCCGTTCTTTGTGTTTCTCAAGAACCTTTTGCTGCAGTTCTGGCTGCATTTTTCCCCTACCCTTTTTATTTTCGGGCACCCTGTTCGTGGCTCCACCAAGAAGAGGGACCTCCTGGTGAATCTGCTCCTGGCTCTTGGCAAACTTACCATCTACAAGACCAGGAAGCGTAAGATCACCGGGGAGGGTCTCTTTGATTTCTGTTTCTTCATAAAAAATAATGTTTTCTGGGGAGAGTAAAAAAAACATTAACTTTGAATCATGTACTAAGAGTCACTCTTAAATGAATTCATGATCCAGTTTATGGTAAACTGTGCAAGCATGACTTAGAAACTCGGCTGTCAGCTGAGCAGAATATCCCCAAAACTGTGCTGAATTTGAAAATGCAAAGCGGCCCAGAATTTGGGACGTTATCAGAGCAGCCCAAATTTGGGACGTTATCTGAAAACTATAGCGGCCCAGAATTTGGGACATTATCTGAAAAGCAAAGCGGGCCAGAATTTGTGATGTAAACGAACACAGGGGTAGTCTATATGTAAAACTGTGATTACATTAGAGATAAACTAATGTATCCTGTAACAAAACTGTAATAGTGTGGAAGACATATATTTGCAATTAAAATATATTGTGCAAACAATTACAGATATGTTATTTGAAAGAAAAAAGTACATCACCACAGAAAGCCAATTCTTACATTTGTGCATAACATGATAATTCATATAAAGTAATAACCCATAGTTTGTTATATTAGCACAGCAAAATACCTTTTATATTTTAATTGAAAGGTTGTTGAAAGCAGATCTCTCTCTCTCTCTCTCTCTCTGATCGCAATGTTAAAAATGCCTGCAAGCTTTCCCACTCGTGTGATGACATATTCATGTGACAGACATGGACCAATCAAAACGCAAGACTGTAATGCGGTTCCATCCCAAAAACCGGGCCTATCTCATACCTCAATTCAGTGCTGGAAGAAATTCAAGCATGAATATCGGTGTACATTATCGGCTAAAATAACAAAAACTGCCGATAGCTGATTGTGTTTTTTTACCTTATATCAGTGCCATGCCGATAGGCTACTGATTATCGGTGCATTTTCTTTCCAAATTTGGGTAAATGCTTTATTAAAAATCAGGTAGAATTATTTAATGAAAAAATCAGGTGAAATCAGGTGGATTATATATATATATATATATATATATATATATATATATATATATATATATATATATATATATATATATAAAATCAAGATAGAATAAATATTTGGGTTTTATTTAGAAAGAAATAAACAAATGCTTAAACACAACAGTTAACAGTTTAAATCCCCAACATATGTATATTTCCACACATTGGGGTATGCAAACTTTTGACGACATCTATCTCCCCCCCTCCTCTCTCTTTCTCTCTTACACACACACACACACACACACTCTTACTGTATATGGAGGCATTTCTCCGTTCCAATCAAGTTTCAGAATCAAGAATGTGTACCTGTTACTTATAATGTGCTATTTCACAAAGTGGGTTGAAACAGAGCCAATACCCTGCAAGGCTGGTGTGGAAGTCGAGGTACAACTTTTTCATCATTTTCACTGAATACAGTTTAATTGTAAATGTCCACAAACCTTGCTGAACCTTATACACAGCTGGAGAAAGTGGCAACCTTTCCAAACTTGGTATAAATGTAAAAAAAAGAAAGATTGGTGAAGGATGGCTATTACATGCACTTGCCAGCTAGAGCTACATTTTTATGTGTTTTTTGTGAATACTTTGTGTTTTGTTTAAAGAAATAAAACGTGTATGTCTGTAAAGATGGGCAGGTGCCAACATAAAAAAGCATCTCCATAAGTAGGTGACAATATGAAACAGTATGTCTCATGAATCCTATTACTGTACTTGGGTTTTGATGGAAACCATTTTTATAGCTAAAGAACCTACAAGAAATGCTGATTCTGACAACCAGCTCCAGAAGTTTCTAAAAGAAAATTGCCTTTGACCTACAGTACATTGATTTTAAAGGAGAATCTGTTTATGTTATAGAAGGCACTGGACAACATTTTCAACAGGATGGGGGCACTTGAGTATGCTGTGCTATCGGACCGAGGAAGGGAATTTTGTAACCACACTGTGAATGAAATGTTGGGAAGATACGGTGTGCGCCACAAAGTCACAGTGATCTATCATCCTCAGACCAATGGCCTGGATGAGTGAATCAACAGAGTTCTACAAGAGTAAATATATTTCAGAATTAACATACCTACAAAATGTTACAACACTTGCTCTGCAAAGTATATAGGCAATTTGTTTGTATTGCTGGGCACAATTGTATCCCGTACTAAGTTTCTAATTTGTAGTATTACATTATAGTATGATAAAAACATGTTTGGTGCATATATTATAGAATAGATTGGGTTCCATGATGTCAATCTCAACAATTAATTTTTGTTTTGCATGTTTTTGCATTAAAAGGTAATTATAAGGAGTTACTAACTAGTGAGCAACTAAGTTCATTCTAAATTACATCATACTTGATTGTGCATGCTGCTGTTTTATCACTGTTGATACTTTTATTTTTGCAGTGCTCTTAGGAAGGTAGTAAATGAGGGAACAACCAAGTGAGATTCAAGTGATATCCTTCTTAATATATTATCCAGATTAAGAATGTCCAAGCACTGCTCTACTGGCTACTCTCCATTATTTGTAATGTTTCTTAGGCAATCTAGGACCATCTTGCAGCCACCAGCTTCAGATAATGACCTCAGAGAAATCGAAGTTTCTTTAGCAACAGCTTTTGTAGAGGAAATGAAAAAATAAGCAGCAAAATATAGAAAAGGCTTTCAACAATCCCATTAACATGACTTGACCTCAATGCACTACATCTTTACCTTTACTGAATTCATTTCATGTGTGCAGGAGATGCTGCTGACAAACTGGAGTAAGCAAGAGGGTGGCAGAAAAGGGACCATGACAGGAGGCACAATGTGGGAAAGGCGAGTTTTCTGGTTGGAGACAAAGTCATGTACCAGAACATGAGAAGAAAGGTATCACTTCCAATTTTGTGGTGCAAAAAAGTAAGCACACACAGAAGGGTTAATTCTTAAAAAAAAGAAAAACAATTATTAAGCCATGAATCAAACGTGAACTTTAGTTGCCTGCCATGAAAATCACGTGAATTGTTCGCATTACTAATACAGTGTGAAAAAGCAGGAAGTGGAACAATCTATTTATTAATAAAACAACTACTTGAATTGTATAAACAGCTAAATGTGAATATTAATATACTGTAAGTAGGGGTGCACAATTGTACGGGGTACACGTTCTCATAGGTTTAATAACATAACGTACGCATGCGTGGTAAAGCCTACGTCGCTGAAGGGATGCACTATCTCAGGCTACATCGGTTCAGATTTTGCTGCTGATGTATTTATTTTCAAAATGTTTTCTTTAGGTTGTGCTGCAGCAGCGCTCCGTGTGTTTTTTCTTTTCTTTTTTTTGAGAGGGGGGGGGGGGGGGGGTCGGTTTACTTCACAGTAAATCCTAGCACCGGCACTGGTCTCAGTGAATTTATTTTGTTAGTTTCATTTCTTAATGTTTTTTGGCCCAGCAAAATGTTAAATAATATTTCCAGATTTTTTTCCATTTCACTAACTAATGTCATGGAAAATGGTAAATGTCATCTTTGTGGAAATGTGTTTTCCTTTTCTTTTTGGCTGGTGCCATAGTTGCATGAAGCTCAGAGTCTGCAGAAGCCATAGCTCGATCCTGTTAATAATTTGCCTACTTCTTTTTCCTGTTCACTATACCATTCATTTATCTTTGCCAGAAGGAAGTTCTAAATTGTGACCTTTGCCGTTGCAAATCTATTTATAATGACATGCAAATTCCGATCTCTCCTGTATAACGAGTAGTAATTTATGCTGTTCGTAAACTTATGGCGATATTACATTTGCTCACGACGCAAGCAAACATTCACACAGGAAGGAGGCTACGAATTCACAGTATTTATGAACACGTAAGTAATATTAGTACATAGAGCCCATTATATACATATCTTTTTAAGATTTCCAGTTTTTTTCTATACATGAGTATCACATTTTATTTGAAGTAATCTGTTTTCCACAATAAACACACCCAGCAACCTTGGCTTGCCCTATCCATTCTATTAAAGGACTTTGTTGGACCTGGTTGGAACAACGTTTTGCAATGGAATAGTGAAAGAGCTTTGCAGAATAGATCTGTCTGTCTTAAATTCAGGCTCATTTTAGTTAGAGCATCCAGACAGGCTCGTGCTCTTTATACAGTTTATTGAGCAATGAGAGTGCATGTGAGATTATCTCCCTATTTGCTTCAGGATAGAAATTAATATTGATAACAAACATCAGACATGATCCATCAGAAAAGTAATATACACTTTTTTTTGTTTTTTGTTCTGTATTTGAATGCACAGTGGCACTTGTTATTTTTGTCTCCAGTGACTCTAATAAGATAGAAAAGAAAGTACCCTTTGAAGTTCTGTAAGCATTGTGTCATTTTAGAAATGTGACCCTGATCGTAACTTTGGCAGCAAAGACAAAACAAGATTACAAAATGTAACTTGAGTGTAGATGCTTTAATTGAATAATAGCCGGGTGCAAAATATACTGGATTCTTCTCCCATATAAAATAATAAACAAGTAAATATTTTTACAAAAACACTTTCTCCGTTTTCTTGCCCCAGGACTTAACATGTATTTGGCCAAACAATAATAACGGCTTTTGGTTATTGTAAAAACAAAACAAACACAGTAGTGAAAGAGAGTTTGTCTCACACTACCTACTAGTTTCCACTTCATTTTTAATCATAAATCAAAGAGGGTTTTTATAGCACAGCAGGTAATAACGTATTCTCTGGAAGGTACAGTACAAAGGCACAGCTTTTGCTTGTATGCATACAGTACTGTAGGTGGAGACACAATAGCATCTTCTGGGCTACCTTGTTCTGTGTATCTTCAATCAATTATCCAAGTAGTGAGTTTTTTCTTTTTTGCCAAATAAAATCACATAGATTTGGCAATATGGCACTTACCCAATCTACAATACAGACATATTCAGTAATCAGTATGAATATGAAAAGCTTTTATGCTAAAAAATAATCTGGCATGGAACATCTATATTGGCTAAAAAGAATACTCCACTGATAGCCTAGTCTATTCATTTGTATTGTAAACATAGCCGACAGACTCTACCATCCATCGTTATAGTGAAATACTGCAAACGTCAAGTCCATTATTGTATAAATGCCACTAGAGGGCGATACCAGGATGTCCCAAAAATGGGCAACAGCAGAAAGTAGTGAGAATATTATAAAAGTTAACATGTTCACCCTTTTATTCTTTTATAAAAAAAGCTATTGGTGTAACTCTGTATGCTCATATTTCTTGAAATGCGTATGGGTTCAGTACGGTAGCTAGGATGGTTGATCTCACAAAATGTTAACACAAAAATCAGTCTTAAGAAGTGCTGTTAAACATGTCAGCAAAAAGAGCTGACATAATTCTGTTACCTCCCAGTGTATTTTACTCTTTAGATTACGTATCTGTCAATGGTGATTTTTAAGTTTGGGTACACAATAGGTTTTTTGCTTTTTTTCTATGTACTGGACATAGCTTCCATTATTTGTTTATATGTATTAGCTAGATGGAATCAGTCAATGAAGTCTCCTATTTACAAAACACTGTAGATATTTTGGAGTGTGAACCTTATAAAAAGTGATGTGTTTTAAGCAGCATAATATAGCAGAACCCAACAAAGAAGGCGGCCTGCTGTGTAGTCATTGAGTTATCATATCTTACAAATGTTTTTCTGACTAGTGTTTCATTAAGCATAGCACCCAGCTTGGTAGCATATATATATTTTCTAAGTTTAACTTAAAAAAAACAGGGTTTTAATGACAGCTTGAATAGTTGTGGGAATGTCTTGCTCATACAACATCCTGCTCAGCAGACATATGTTTTAAAACATAACAAGTACTCCACAATACATTTTAATTATTGAGTTAGAAATCCCTTTGAAACATTGGAATGTAATTTTCCTATGCTAACTCAGATATTCTCTAGTGCTACTTTTGCAGCACTAATCAAATTTAGATTTATATAGTATCCCCTATACATTTGCATGTATTGGGGTGCTTTGCATCATCATAGAACAAAAGCCTTATCATATAACAAGGTTTTAATCTTCGATTTGAACATGGATATGGAGGAGATGCCTCTGACTAAACGCCCTAGTGCCAAATGTAATAGTACGACTATGAGGGACCACATGAAGATCAGCCCCAGCAGAATAAAGGCTTCGGCCTTGCATGGATCTGAACCAAAAGTTGAAAGGAGTATTTTGAATTCTATTCGCTGAGCTACCAGCAGCCAATGGAGCTGAGACAGCACAGGAGTGATGTGGTGATAAGCCTTAGTCCGAGTTAAGACACGTGCAGCTGAATTTTGTACGAGTTGCAGGCTATTTAGAGTTATGTGGAAGACCAGCCAATAATGCATTGCAGTAATCCAGTCCTGAAGTCACAAAAGCATGAATAAAAACCTCAGCTGACGTTCAGTTTACAAAAAGGGCAGATTTGTACAAAGTTCCTCAGATGAAAAAATGACACCTTTTGTAATAGCCCAGACATGTGCTACAAAGTTCAATGAGGGATTAAAAATGTGGTAAAAAAAATCTTATAAAACAATGACAGTCACTTCATATACAGTAATGTATATGTCCTTAAAGCCTTAGTGGATCAATATATGATCAATTTGACAGTAATATTAAACAGTGATGTTTTGTTTCCTCACTCCCAAGAGATTTGCATGACAAATTTGGCAACTTTTCCTGGGAAAAGTCTCATAACGCCAATTCATTTCCAGATACAATGGTTTCAAATGAAATGAGTGACATTTTGATAAAAAAAATTTTTTCCTTTTCGATTGTTGGCATGTTTAACCTCTTGGCGCAGGCCTTTGCAATACAATAATATGTAACCAAATGTAACCTTTAAAATTATACAGTACTGTACTTCTATTTGCTGTTTCCCAGCTCTCCTTCAATTTAATTAGTAGACTTGTACATTTTAGTGGGTAAGAATGTAGGGCTGACCAACTATGTGAAATACGCCTATTGGATGTAAGGCTGAATTTGATCTCTTGGAAAGTGCCAATTTAGGTAAGAACTCTGATGACAGAAAAACATTTTTTGAAAAACATTTTTACTGAAATCTGCAGTGGAGAATATGGAAAACTGAACATGGAGGCATCACCAGTACTGTATTTTCTTGGTTTAGAATGCCCCACAATGTTTGCCATGTACTAAGTATTCCTTATAATATTATAATATATTATAATTTATCTACTTTTTCTGCTATCCTAATGTTTTATTTTTAACCAAGAATCAATGTAGAAATTTGAAGTACTGTATACTGAAACTCGCTACTATTCTGACAGGCACATTTCCACATGTTACTGATTAAGTAAATTATGTGGTTTATCTAGGATAGAAAGTGATGCGCATGCTTGATGAAATATGTCAGGAATGAATCACATTGTGTTAGAGTTAGAATACAAGACAACATTTGGTAATACATCTGGTTAGTCACAGGAAGATAATACAGTGTTGTTCCCCACAAATATCAACACAGCAATGATGATAATACTGAAAAACCTCTTTATCACTGTTACCAACGCAATCCAAATTCTGTAACCTCTATACCGGAAATGTATTACACAAAGTCATAGTGACTCAAAGCTCAGATATTGCAGATCTAAGAAGCTTTACTTGCCACGTGTATCTCGGGTTTATCTGGTAATAGAAGATATTTGAAAAAACAAGTTTAAAAAAATAACAAGAAAACAGTTAATTGTAAATGGGTTTTCACTAGTGTCGCTTTGTCGTCCTTATACAGTACACTAGTCTATAGGTATCAGGAAAAAAAACAAACAAACATCATCTTGTATCATCTTGCACAGTGCTTGGTTCATTCAAAACTCTTTTGTCTTAAGAATTTAATATCTCCCTTAATGTTTTAAAATGTTGTTGAATACGAATGATTGTTTGCACAAAAATAGAATGGACATAACGTACATGACTTTCCTAAAAAACGTTTTCTGCTCCCATGAGATCATAAATTAAAGATAGACACACACACAGCATCTTTGTGCTTACAACAAGTTAATGTAGGCACAGTAGTGCCGTCACATGCTTATAAATTATATATTTCAGTTGACCTAGACTCGCTTTAAATTTCATGGTCATATGATGTTCTTGTTCAGCCAATCACAATGTTTGATTTTTTCAAGCTATTTTATACAACAATTAGAAGTGGTTGGTCAATATGAGGTCTCTAATCTCTGGTAAAGGACCTTAAAAGTGACCTTTCAAACTAGTTTTAATCTCTGTTCCAAATCACTTCACTAGAAAATATGCAAATACAGCATTTATGTAATTTACCTTTTTTCTGCTTGATGAAAGAAAATCTCTACTCTAGTACACGCCGGCTGAATGTTGTCTCTCAATGTAGACTAAAGTCTGCTTCTCGCTATTCTATATGTTCAATCTATCTATTTTAATTTAGTTTAGCAAATAAAGTTAAAAAAGTTACTGGTAATTTTATTCTTTTACATGTTATGTTTAAGAGGTAAATAAAAGTTCACAAACCATGTTCGCTGTACGATGTACCTCAACTGAAGAACAGCTCCATGTAAGTAGATTTGATTTTGCATTGAGTTATTATTATTTAGACTATTGGAAAAACCCACAATGCAACATCATCCACTGCTGGGATACTCAATCCTGAAGGTTACCAGACCACACATGTAATTCTGAGCAAACTGCATTACTCATAGAATGTTAGCCACTAAAACTAGTGCTGCATAAAATCACAAAAAAAGTGATGCAGCCATTTTCTAATACCAATAGAACCCTGTGGCAAAGTGGTTAACGGTGTGCAGGTACAGGAATGCAGCAGTGATCAATGAACAGACAGACAAGGATAATCCAGGTGCAATGATATTTTACTTGTACAATCCAAAGTCTGATGACAAACGGCAGTAAACAATAACAATGAGAACAGGCAATACTGTGGCGTGTATTGTACTGTTGTTAATCCCCGGGTTGGTCCCGTAATAATAATAGTCCCGTTCCTAAACACCCACACGTAACACAAAACACAAACACAAGTCCACAGTACGTGCTAAAGTGCTTGTGGTGTAAATACAGTTATTCGTGAAACAATGTGCAATGATGTCCGGGTAAGTGCTGGCCTTTGGCGACAGCTCCGGATCATGTTCAGCCATCTAATAACAACAAACAAGTGGTTTTTTAGACACGACAAAACAAACAAAACACTCACGATTACAATACACAGTCTTCTTCCGGTTCAGCTTTAACCATACAAAGGAATAGATCACTTTGCTACGCCCCCTTTTGTACCGTCAATCATGACTCCTTGTTTAACTAGTGCAACTGCTTCTCCAATCCGCGGCTGCCACATCGTTTCCCTTCCGGGTCGATGATTTACTGTATCGTAGCTCCGCTCCTTTTCTAGATGACCGACTTCCTTCTAACCCTGGGAATGAATTGTCTGGCCATCCAGTTCAGGGCACTCTGTTCCCTTTGCACAGCGCCCTCACAGGTCGGGAGAGAGATTTATCACCAAGAATCATTCTGTCTCTGTCACAAACCCTCATAATGTAACTACACGAGGCAGGTCTTACCCGATCGTAAAGTAATCTTCTTGAGGTTCTATTGTTTAATTAAACTACCATTTATGCTTGTAAAAAAACTTTATTTTGTGATTGACATCCCAGTTTTGAAGCTCTCGGTTAACTATTTTAGGTTAAAGGCATGTATGCTCGCCATAACCATAGGAAGCTGTCAATCTCAAATTTAAGCAGTCAGATGTGCTTTTACAGCTGTGGTTTAGTTTATAATTGTTTTTTTCTATTACCGCCTGGAAGGGAATAATATGCAAACACAATATCATGTTTTTAAATATGTATATACAAATACAGTAATCCAAGTGTTAGTGGAAGTGCCAAGGTCCAGTGGTCTTTTTGGTATTTTAAGTGATCTCAAGAGTTTCAAACTTATCTCTATTTATTGGCCATCTCCTTTTGAGGAAAGTAAAATTGTGGTGTGGGCACATAAACAGCTACTGTTTGTCTCAGAGGGTTAATTTTAGCTCTTGAGACAAAAGTATAGCGTCTGATAGTTTGTTTGGATTACAAAAAAAGGAGGGTCACTTTTCAATGCAACACAACTGTCTGCTGTGTTCTCTGACCCCAAAAGGTTAGCAGTTTGGAATTTCCTGACTCTGTTTGAGCAGTGAAGGTATGATGAAAGTTACCAAACAAATGGGAAGAACTGTTATCTGTGAAAGTCATACATTTGAGTAACTGTATTTGAAAGCTGGCCATTTATTTAATGTTATTATAGAAGCAGCAGCACATGATCAATAAACACACATTACTAAAAACAGAATTTATCCAAAAAAGGACATATGTAAGACCAGGAGGATTACAACACGCTGAAGTATTTTACGGCATAGTTACGGCATAGTATATGTGTTTTGTCATGCATTCTAGGCATAGCAACCTGTAATTTAAACAATGGAATTCCGTTATTATTTACGTATTATTATATTTCATGCTCATAACAGCACAGTGATAATAATGTCACCAAATGCAGATTCCTGAGAATAAAATGAAGTATGAAACATGAAAATCACATAAACTATAATATTAGAAGTATTTTAGTATACTTTCCTTTAAACATATTTCTTCACTGCTTTCATTTTTTTAAATCAGTCAGTAGTCATATGGGTCTATCACACTTGATTCTCTAATCAGCAGTTTCTTGGTTCATCACTTTTCAATGAGTTATATCCTGTCACTCTAACTGATTCCCATCAAGCTGATAACCTAGACTTGATCATAGCATGTAATGGTGATTTACAGATAACACTGATGAGGAACTTGCTGTGCTTGTTTGGGAGACTTATCTATATCATCTTGTTATAGGTGGAGAGGCATAACATAATCTTTATGGATTTTAAGTGACTCCTTAAGGAAATAAAATAAAGTATGGATGAACTGCCTTGATTAATGAGAAAAAAAATGCTGATAATAGTAAGAGGAGTTGAAAGACACGCATATTTAAAGAATTAGACCAATTTAAGGAATATCTGAAGAAGGAGGGAACCAAAAAAGAAGGAGCTCCAGCAAAGACTTATGCGGGTCTGCTTCACTTAAAAATGTACAAATCAATTTTTTTTAAGTCATGTTTTTGACATTAGTGTAGCTCAGATTTTTAAATAACATATATTCATAAACAAGGCAACAGCTCATGTAAAGGTTAGAAATAAAAACATTTATTAGAAGTAGTGTTAAAATACAAGCCAGCATCTTGCCTTATGGCTAGTGGGAGCCACCTTCTTTGAGGTGACCCTCTGACAGCGTTCAGAAGGCATTCAAGGGTGGGTGATGGGACCTATCAACTCCCCTAAAGGAAAACACAGCTGCAAAGGAGGTGGTGGGGTGGAGGAGGAGAAAGAAACTCCACACATTTTCGAAAAGGTAAGCACTGAATTTAATATAGAACATAAATGGGGTCATTTGGATGCAGTCTTCACGTGATTTGAAAGACAACATTATTTTTGGAGGATTGATTTAGAACAGCGATTAAATGTTCTTCTGCTGACCATTTAGGTTAAACAAAATCCTGTTCAGTTTTCTAGTGTCAAACAGAATAGTATTTGTTTGACAATAAAAAAACGAGTTAAACATCAGCCGTTTAGTATTAAAGCATAACCACACTGGATTCCATCAATTAAAAGAAATCTAAACATATTATTGTTCTCCAATTGCTTTAAAAGCTATAAATCACATGCAAATGAACCCCTGGATTCCCTGTGTTTTGCTAAACAGCCATTTAATGACCCAATGAATAATACTAATGCTACACTATATGAGCCATTCTTGAACTGATCTGCGAAGCTGAATGTTGTTTGTCACCTTGACAGTTTTAACCAGTCGCAGTAGACATACCAGTTGTTAAACTGGATTGGTATTATGGCATTTACAATTACTTGCTGATTAGAAAGACAAATTGAGGATTTCATTTTCTAAACAATGTATTTGTTTTCATTTTGCTGCATCACTTCATTATCTTAATGAGCTTGATTAGACCAAAGTGAGAGCAGCAATTCCAATGTGACAGCTGCCAGGATTTCCAGTGAACAAGTTGCTCCTAATTTATATTAAAAAAATGTAGCTAGAACCACTGGTACATCAAAATAAAAATAATTTAGGTGTAGAGAAGGAATTACCTCTGTTACATGAAGAGTATTAGGGCATAATAATGGCCACCAAATAAATCATTAAAATAGGCCTGGCATTTAAAAAAAAAAGTACAGGTATAACTACCTGACAATCCTCATGTTATCAATTGCATCCCTGTCTGCTTTCTGGGAGCTTGAAGTGTAAGGACTACTGTACCCAGCACTTTCTGAAATGGAATGCTTCCTGAGGCATGTAGCAGAATCCAGATTTAGAGATTAAACAGAACATTTAGAATACCTCATATTGTAAACTAAAACTATCATACCAGAGATAAAAGGAGGGGGAGGGGGGGAATAACACAAAGTAATCTCAGCATACCCAGTGATATAATGTAAGGGAAATGGCATACCAGATCTTCACAATTGTTTTGGCCAGAAGGTTAAACCTATGTGGCATTAAAACACCAGTAATGGAACTTGACTGAATGAATCAGAAAACAGCTGTGAACCACCTGTAAAGACACCATGCCAAAGTGTGTGGTCTGTATCAATGATATACCTACAGGTTAAAACAATGTCACAGTGAAAGGGTTGATTTTTAGTGGACAAAACTGGAAGTGGAAAATCATAGAACAAAGCTGTAAAACATATCTCAAAGGTGTTCTATTATCTGGAAACCAAAAGGTCACATGACCCCAGTATGGTAGCCATCTTTGCTCAAAGGTCAATGTGAAGGGTATCATAACATTTTAACTAAGGTGTTTCAACGACACTGAAAACACTGAATGCAGTATTTCAAATAGTTAAGAGATATCAATAGTTGTCACAGTAACGATGGCAGGTTAACAGAAACATGTTCGCTTCCCCTATAGGGATGCTATATTAATGTGAACTATGGTTCCTTTATGCGGTCAACTAAACGTACAGGAATAAATTCAGCTCCCAGAGCGCATAGAGGTGACTGATAGCATTTAATTTACATAACCTTGATCGGGCCATAGAGTATTTAACAGAAGAAATATTTAGCTCCAGAATACAGATTTCCTCAAAACTATAACATTTGGTAGAATTATATTATTTTACCTTTCTATTTATGTATTTATACTGTATTGTCATTTTTCTTTTTACATGTCTGAACCTTCACCGTGTACACAGTTCTGCTTCATTAACCAACAGTTATGGCATACTGACTGACTTCATTATACATAACCTAACTTCAATGACAGCAAAGCATGACAAAATCACAAGTTTCACCTCCACACGTTTTTTTTTTTTTTAATGACAGCCTCAGAACTTTCATACTCCATTGATCAAATACCCAACTCTGGAGATAATGGATAGGTGCATGTATACAGGCTGTGTTCTACCTAAGGATAATTTAGAATGGTCAGTAGTCCGGATACAACAACTGCCACCTTGCTTTTACAACCTGAATGGGTATAAACTGAAATTATTATTATATTGTGCTACCTTGAATATTTCCACAGCCAAAAACATTTTTTTACAAGCATGAACGGACTTTTGATTACAGTAGAAAAGCAGTGCAAAGTTCCCAGCCATGTATTTAAGACAGTAATAGACACTGAGAGATTAGACAAAATCTTTGGGTCTAGGTAAAAGGTTTTTGAAACATTAATCCAGCTCAATGTCTATTTAGAGTATGAGTAGAAGCAAACTGACCAAACTGAAAGCCAACGTGTGTTTATGTGATATATGCGGCGACATCCTGTATAACCCATACACATATACTCATCATCCTATAAAGTACTTCACAGCGTACTGCATTACTGGTAATGTATATGTTACAAAATCAAACTAGAAGGATTTTTAGTTACAAAAAAGGTATTTAGCCCATCCACTTGTAAATAAATCTACCATATTTAGGTTTGTTTATGTTTTGAAGGGAATGTCTGAGATCTTTGATGTCAATGTTTTGAATTGACTTTGCAGTTGAATTGAATTTCCGGGAGGTTCGTGATTTTTACAGTGGGTGATGTCAGCCGTAGCAATATTGAGAACAAAGTATGTTAGGAACTCAAAGTGGTATGGTTGCTGTTATGAATAGAATTTGGTTGTGATATATTGGTGGCATACGACATAATGCTCCTCAGCAAACTATAATAATATTGGGACAATAAACTTTCTTGGCAGTCGATATACAAGAATATCGGCTGCCATAGGGTTTAGGATGTTTAATGTTTCATATGAAGATATGTCTCCTGGTTTACATCTCATAATTAGAAAGCCATCTCATAGAATACTTTCATTTTGTAGTGTTGGTAGTTTGCAGAACTCTTGACCTTCTAATCCAAACAAAAGTGTTCTACATAACAACTTTAACACTGTTGATGCAGTGTCCTGTGTAGTTACATAAACAAATGCAACAAATCCCTTAGAGGTGACATGTATATACATATTCTCTAGAAAACCAGCTGAATAAGTACTACCCCTGCCAAGCTGAAAATAATATACACATCGTAAGTACGAGCTACAAAAGGTTCATAATCAATTTAGTGAGAATTACATGTTTTTTTTTTTTTATTTTAGAGGTACTACTTTACAAAACACGTACACTTAAGCCTCTTTTTCTGAGAATAAACAACAGTCACAGGCACTAACATTCAATGTCAACAGTTGCTGAATCTAATGCTTCAGTCTTGAGTCGATAATTCATTCTCAAAAGCATGATTGAGATATTATATTCTTCACAACTGTGGGGAAGTTGGTTAGATGTCCTGGCTCCATTACTGCCTTATAACACCTGGTAGAAAAGTGTGTTAAAAATAAAAACCATCCACCAGACCAGTGCATCAAAGCTTTAGATCACTCAACCTCATTTAACATTTCTTCTTGCAACACCAGATTAAAAATGCAGGTCAACAAGTTCATCGAGGCAGCCCATTCATCTGCTGCAATCCTCAGTAATTAGCAGATTTAAATCCTTTGAAAGCAGGAGGACAAACCACTTTGTTGTTGTAATGACATATTTGAATTTTCTTATCTAACAATTAGCAGTTTTTATCTGTGAAATTATGAATTAAATACAATAAGCTGTGTACCTGGTACAGTGTTGAACGAAAATGTATCCTTATTACACTGGTGCTGGTTAACTATAGTATTGTGAATAGTTACTTTGACAAATAAAACTATTGATTAAAAAACACCACTAAGTGCCTTTTAAAGTTTTAATTTTTTACAACTTCAGAACATATAGGCCACTTCAATACCAACAAAATTCAATATGTACAATGTTAAAAAGAATGAAAAATAAAAAGAATCAATGGTAAATGTTCCCATCTTATTCCAGCAGTGTCTGCTTCAATTCCATTACTATGACTCACAGCAGGTATTCTTATCGTGAGATATTTCTTATTGTGCTTCCTAAGAGCTGAATAGATACCCCCAAGCTATAACGTTTGAAACCATTTGATCATAGACAATTATAAAAAAAAGGATGTTGCATTCTTTACACTGACATTATTTATCTCAAATGTGCTTTAGGATTATGTTATCTAGAGAATGGAATTTAGGCCCAGTATATTATTATCACTCCTAGTGACTTGGGCCCATAGTAATTATTTATGCAAACATTTTGACCAAATGCTTTTCATCAAAGAGTTTAGTTTTATAGCTAAGTTTATTTACTTCTGTATCAATTATTGTATTTGAACTTACGATCTCAAAATAAAGAAACAAGCTCCTGGTCTTTAGTACTTGTATTACCAAAAGAATTGGACCCAATGCATTATCCCATCTCACAATAACTGTCCCACACATGCACTAAGAGCTCCATATTTTCAAATCTGTCTTTCCACTCAACACCAGGTGGTTCAATATAATCCTGATGTCACAAAATCTAAACTGTTTTCTTTTACAAATGGTTTCTTCGCTTTGAGTGCCTCAGGGAAAATAAAAGTAATTTGTAAACAGAGAAAATTAAACAGTGGTAAGTTTAAACATTTACCCTAGTTATTATTTTTTTTTAAGATATTATTATTTCCAGTAAACTCACAAATGGTTACAGTATGTTCTGCTTGCCATATACTATACATAAACATAATAACCTATGCACAACTACTTAAAGACTTAAATATACAAATGTATAATTAATTAAACACTGAAGCATGTTATGCCCTAGTAGAAATATTTTATTGAACTAGCATAGAAGCATTATCAGTAATGAAATACTGATATATATTTACAAAGCTTTAACAAAAGTTATTTGAAGATTTTTATTAATTCAATACTATTTGATATTCATTAAACATACTGTTCTTAAAACAGTTTAATATCAAACTGTATTTTATTGAGAAAAAAAATACAAAATTAATTAATTAAAGTTAAAGCTTTGTGCCCAGTGTTTTTTTGGATTAGAACATACATAAGAACATAAGAACATAAGAAAGTTTACAAAATTGCTTATTTGGTTGTTAGTAGCTTATTGATCCCAGAATCTCATCAAGCAGCTTCTTGAAGGATCCCAGGGTGTCAGCTTCAACAACATTACTGGGGAGTTGGTTCCAGACCCTCAATTCTGTGTGTAAAAAAGTGCCTCCTATTTTCTGTTCTGAATGCCCCTTTATCTAATCTCCATTTGTGACCCCTGGTCCTTGTTTCTTTTTTCAAGTCAAAAAAGTCCCCTGGGTCGACATTGTCTATACCTTTTAGGATTTTGAATGCTTGAATCAGATTTGTTCAAGGCTGAATAGATTCAGTTCTTTTAGCCTGTCTGCAAACAACATGCCTTTTAAACCCGGGATAATTCTGGTTGCTCTTCTTTGCACTCTTTCTAGAGCAGCAATATCCTTTTTGTAACGAGGTGACCAGAACCTAACACAATATTCTAGGTGAGGTCTTACTAATACATTGTAAAGTTTTACATTACTTCCCTTGATTTAAATTCAACACTTCTCACAATATATCCGAGCATCTTGTTGGCCTTTTTTTATAGCTTCCCCACATTGTCTAGATGAAGACATTTTTTAGTTAACATAAACTCCTAGGTCTTTTTCAGTATCTCCTATATGATATTTATAATGCACATTTTTATTGCCTGCGTGCAGTACTTTACACTTGTCTCTATTAAATGTCATTTGCCATGTGTCTGCCCAGTTCTGAATGCTGTCTTGATCATTTTGAATGACCTTTGCTGCTGCAACAGTGTTTGCCACTCCTCCTATTTTTGTGTCATCTGCAAATTTAACAAGTTTGCTTACTATACCAGAATCTAAATCATTAATGTAGATTAGGAATAGCAGAGGACCTAATACTGATCCCTGTGGTACACCACCTCGCTCCATTTTGAGGTTTCTCCTCTAATCAGTACTTTCTGTTTTCTACCTGTTAACCACTCCCTAATCCATGTGCATGCATTTCCTTGAATCCCTACTGCGTTCAGTTTGATAATTAATCTTTTATGCGGGACTTTGTCAAAAGCTTTCTGGAATTCTAAATTGGCATGCAACACCCTGTCAACACCCTATCATTAACCCTTCATCCATAAAATACTCAATTATGTGTATTGAGGTTATGAATTAAAGAAAGCCAGGGCAAGCTGTTATATTAACCATCAATACATAAAATGACAGGCCAATAACTAGGAGGTGGGGAAGTTTATCACTAAGGAAATTGACCATTCTGGAGTGTGAATAATTGTATATCATGATGCTGTTTAACCAATCAGAGGTTGTTATTTTTCCAAGCCATTTATATCTATCTATCTATCTATCTATCTATCTATCTATCTATCTATCTATCTTAGATAGCTAGCTAGCTAGATAGATAGATAGATAGATAGATATAGATGGCTTGGAAAAATAACAAGCTCTGATTGGTTAAACAGCATATATTGCATGGGAACTGCACGGCCCATCATGGTTTATACTATATATATATATATATATATATATATAAACAAAAAATACAATTCAATTTCTTGATCAGACTGAAAGTATAAATCAGCATCAGTAAAACTATAATTTCTCCCAAAAATGTAGAGTTAAAGGGGATTACCATCACTAGCTCTGCCATACATGACATTGATGTTAATCCTGCTCCCTGCCTATTTGACAAAAAGGCTTAAATTAGGGGGAGGAAGGGAGTATGTGTATTATAGACACCACATTTCTTCAGTATTACAGGCTTGAACGTAATGAAAATGAGGGGAAAGTATTTAACAGACTTTTTGATACTGTACAATATATACAGCTATGGTAGGGGTGGGGGGGTCACCATATCCTAGCTACTGTGAGCAATATTGTAACACACTTAAATAACAAGCAAGAAATAACAACAGACTTTGTGACATTTTCCACAACAGGCCATGTTCTGATGAACTCTTCAGATTGTGATGTGAATGGGTTAATACAGAAGTTGCTGGTCACAAGGCTATTTTGTGTTGCTCCCTGTGTGGAGGATAAGATTAGGGAAGGCAGTAAAAGAAGACAGCAAAGGAGTTTCTGGGTTTACATTTCACCCACTTAACTCATGTAAGGCCCCCCTATGTATTCATTTAAGATATCTTTTCAAACTCTTTATATTGTTTTACAGTCAAAGCTGGCATACAACTTTTAAAACTTCAGACTACTTTATTTTCCAAAGGTCATTTTAAATGCCATATAATATTACACAAATCCTTCCTGTTTTCCTAGGAAATATGCCATGAATGCAAAGGGCACATGTGTAGCTTCTTATTAGGTCTCCTTGAAGAAAATAAGCAGCAAATTGCAGGTCAGCTTTCAGTAACTGGGCTCCAATGTGTAATATGAACGAGAAAATAAACGTACCACTCTTGTTTTTTAAATAATAACAACTGTCCAGCTTAACTGCTACACAAAAAATCTCCAAATGGATTTTGTAGTTGCCCTTTTCTGAGTAATGTTTATATATAACATGGCATTCGCTGAGTATTCTGATGGTGACTTAAATCAGAAACAAAAACACATTGGAAATGTGAAAAAATGCCAAGTTATCAAAAGTGCCCAGCCATTTAAAGTAGATGTATCAAAAACACAAGCCAAGTTTCAAGAAACCATTGGGGCAACCTTGCCCAGCACAAAGCAATCAGGAACAACTGTAAAAGCGGTGGGGGTCAAGGTTGCCCCAATTGTTTCTTCTAACTTAGCTTGTGATTTTGAAGTTAGAAGAAACAATTGGGCAACCTTGGCCCCCATTGGTTTGAGGTGGCTGCATGGTGGGCCTGCAGAGTGAAAAGAAGCGGTCGGCTGAGGACACATGTGTCCATCTTCGTCCCTCCTAAGTCAGCGGGGATGGCAGCGGTGAGCCGGGTTGAAATAAACAATAATTGGGCTTACCAAATTCGGGAGAAAATAAGAAAAATAATTGGCGATTCCAAATTTAAAAAAACAAAACAAAAGATGTGAATCTGTGTAGCGTAGCGGTTATGTAGCTGGAGTGAAAGTATGACTAGTTAGGTCTCAAATCCTGCCTTATATATGCATGCAAAAGTATTTATGTTCAATGAAAGTGTCATTCATGTCAACTACATTTTTTTCACTTGAAAAATGTGTTTGTTACACATAAATAAAATACTTTTTTTTTTTTTTTTAAAGTTTGCAATATAAACCCTGTGTGGGAATCAAACCCAAGATATGCTTCCAATGCAGCTTGCAATGCAGACACCCTAGCTTTCATGCCATAATTCCATTTGACAACATTTGCAAGTAGTATAGCAGTAAAGTTACAGTTTTTAACACGTAAAGCGACGGACAAGTTTGTATATAATGATTATGTATTGTGGAGACACAAGGTCTCTAAACATTTTTGTTTTGTTTTGGAATGGAATGGACTGACACTGTAATTGTCAGTACAAAGCAGAAGTCCTGTTTATTAATCTAAATAATACTCGGTCCCTATGGGCTGAGACCACGCCAAAAGAACAACCCCCCCCCCCCCCCCCCCCTTTCTCTTATTACAGCGTCTAACCGGCTCTATCTCTGGCTAACTCTCGTAGGCCTTAATTGAAGTGGCACTCTGTACGGTCTGTCTTCACTCAGTCGCTCTCTCTAACCACTCTCCTCTCTGGCGCAATCCCCCCTCTCTTATATCAACCAGACTAGACCCACCCCCTGACCCACTCTCTCACCAATCACACATCACCCTCACTGACTGCCTGGCAACAGCAGGAGCTGCACCACTCCTCGCAAGGGGGGTGATCCAACTAAGCTGCCTCCCCCTATTCTAACCCCCGGCATGGTCCCGTTCCGAACAACACATGCACCTGTTCAACAGACAAATAGACAAACAAACATAAAAGAGTCCATTCAGGACGCAGCGCCCTCTACAGTCTCCAGGTCACTACAGTATTATCCTGGTTGTATTGAAAGCTTTCATCTGATTTTGCAAACTAGCATAATAAGCTTGATCCGTTCATTTAGTTTATTGTAACATTTTCATGTTTAGGAAGTAGTACTACAAGTAAGTCTCCAGCGAAGTCTCAGCTGGCTGACTTAATCTTTTAAAATATTGCTTGTTTTCTCAATTAGTTGTGTAGCACTGACAGTACCACAACATGCTTGCAAACTGAAGGTTATATTTTCAAATCCCATGTATGCGAGACGTTTTTTTATGTATATTATATATATATATATATATATATATATATATATATATATATATATATATATATATATATATATATATTGCAGGCAAATGTTCCATTTTAAAACAGAAATAAATAATTTAATATAAATGATATAGACGTCACAATAAGTGTGTTCCCTAGCATATTTCCATGTTGATCAAACAAGTTAATTGTCATTAAACTCGGATGTCCTGTAATATACATATGTGTGAATAAATTTGCCTGGGGTCTGCACAAATCAATATGTTTTATGTTAAATTTTGCAACCTGTAGTACTAGATGAAGTGTAATTTAATTTCCAGATAATTGATTTATCTGTAAGCACAGCAGTTTATGCAAGCAAGCATACAAATACAAGTACTTGTAAAGTAGATATAATTACAGCCTGGGGACTGTGCATGGCACACATAGCAACAGAAAAGAACGTTTTTTATTTGATCACTGGGAATGCCTTTCATTTACATGCCACTTTTCTTTGCACAAAAAGACAGATTGAAAATATCGGTTTGGTTTGGGGGCGGAAATATTTAAAGCCACTAAAAACTATTTTTAAAATTACAATGTGTGAGCTGCCCTGTTTTTATGCTACAATTGCGTGCACTGATACAATAATAATAGTAAAAACAGAAACCAAAAACTTGTTATTTTTCCAGTTTAAGTAATATGTACATAAATTCAGTTTGATGGCTCAGTCCCTCTACAATTCAATACTAGGATACTTTCCATTGATACTTGTTTCCATACAAATGAAATCAGCCACAAAAGTGCATTCATCTTGTTTGTAACGGCTGGAGGGGCACTTGAGGCTTCTCTGGTTTATGGAGGAGCTCAGTGTAAATAATTTGCTCGGGCAAGGTATCAATAGCTTGTAGGTCAAAAGTCAGGATAGGCCATGACCCAAAAACATACAATTTCATCCCTTTTAAAGTTTAGTTCTTCACATGTTTTTTGGTTCTTATGTTGCAAGCTATATTGTAGCAGAAGCATTTATACTGACCTGTTTCAAGGGTACCGGAAATATAAATGCTATTGTAAATGTTTTCTATAAAAGGTTATAAGCTGAGTTTCTTTCTTTATAAATACATTATCTCCATAGATAAACAAATACATCTTGTCACATAAAATAATATATCACTGAGATATTATAAGGAGATTAAAACACACAATTGTAGACATTGGCAGTACAAGGCTTCAGTCACGTTGATGGAAATCTGGCCTTAGCAGCACTTGAACAATCTCTGTCTCTCTTTCATATATACAATACTCTATACTTTATGTGTGGTGTAAGTTTGTAAGTCCTCTGATGATCATTTGTTTAAGACTGAGTGGTATTTTGAAGGGGGAAGATGGATCTTAATAAAAGACTATCTTAAGGATAAAATATCTCAACCATAAATACAGAGAAAGTTAAATGTGTCCTTAATTTACTACTTTTCTATTAAAAAAAAAAAAATACAATAAGGATAATGAGGGATTGCATATGGATTCAAGTAGAACTGTTATCAAGACAAACAGCATTTGTTTTGTTTTGTTATTGTCATATTATATCATTTTGTGTTTCATAGTGTTAAAATGTATCAAAAGAATACATAATTGCATTTTTGCATCACATACATCACTTACAAAACTGAATAGAGTAATTACTGTAACTATGAAAAATAATATCTGTTTTAGGTCACATAGGAGCACTTTGAAATGACCTGATAGTAGTATACTAACTATGGGTAATTTTGTGGTTAGTATGGAGGACTAGAACCAATTTCAGTGAACCAAATACCTCCAGATATTCTACAGATAGGTTTTAAAGACGTTCTCAATTGCAAACACATTGTAACAGCTTTATGACCCCTTTAGTTTTGTAAAGCATGAGTATAGGTTGATTAAATCAGCCCCTAAGTGTTGTTCTAACTTGTAACTCAAGGTCTGAGCTGCCTGATCGGTAAGTGGGGTTGAAGTGATGGAGTAACATTTGAATTGACAATTTCAACATGGAAAATGTATATAAAATAATAATAATAATAATAATAATAATAATAATAATAATGATAATAATAATAATTCAGTAGATACATCTTCAAGATAGAGACTGCTTATTATAAATCTGCTTATTTATTTTCCTTTTAGGTGGTGTTACAGGTTTTGCTGCATTAATTCTGTATTTTTTTTTTTCATTGTGATGTCTTTGTAAAGGTATATTGATTAAATCTCCTAGAGAGGTTTAATGTACAAGCTGTAGATGATTATGGAGTTCAGCCAGTAGGATCATGGGTTTTCAGGCAGTTTCAGGTCATTGAGATATAATTCATTGTTTAGACTGAACAAACCACTTTTAAAATTGAACTGCATGCTATGAGCAGGTGTAATTCCCCAAAGACATCCCTTTCTAAAACCCAGCAGATGCTAACATTTAAAAACATGGTATCAGATCACATCATCTCGAATTCCCTTAGGACAAACAAACAAAAAAAAACTATTCCTCTGTACAGTCCTGTAAAGTAGATCTGTGTATCTTAATTACTTTATTTACAATGTGCATATGAATGGGACTTGTATGGGAAAAAATAATACCCTGAATCCCCTTCCTTCTGCAGGATGAAAAATAACCTTAAATCTTGCAACTGACACTGATGAGCAATACTTAATAGTAATCTGTAAAGGGTACTGTGGCGGAGTGTCCCGCCCCATTGTATTATTATTGTTGCGGCACAGATGTTATTGTTTTGTGTGTTTTTAGAACCTCGTGAAGATGCGTGACTGATCAGCTACTGAGTATTTAATTAGCTGACAGTCAAGCATCCTTACTAAACTCGTGCAGACTCGTGCCAAGGGGTAATAAGATAATAACTAGCTAGTCAACCCCTCGGCCAGAATATAAAAGACCTGCAGACTGGCTGCACGGGGAAGAGAGTGTTCAGGGAGTAATGAATGGGAGTTCAGGAGAGGAGAAATAAAGAGGTAAAAGAACTAAAACTGCTATTGTGCTGGAACTGCCAGCACAATATTTGTTAGTATAATTGTTGGTTTTTTGTTTGTTTGTTTGGCAAATGTGCCATTTTGTTTTGTGTCTTTTGTTTTTATAAATCTTTTATTTTTCGTTTGTTTAATAAAACACTGAGCGCCATTGCGCCTCAGTTTCCCCCGCCAGTACTGCCTGTTTGCGTGTTCCTTTCTGGTCTGACGTCACCACCAAAGCCAACTTGTCACAGGTACATAAGGACCTTTTTATTTTATTGTGTTACATGTTCCCATGTGTTGCTACAACTGTTTACGTACGGTGTGTATTGTTATATATATATATATATATATATATATATATATATATATATATATTTATATATATATATTTATTTTTTTACATTTTTACCACTTTTTTAAAACTCTGACATTGCATTCCCTGCCTCAAGATGGCTTCCCATGTACCTGCATGGACCTCTCAGAACTACATTTCCCATCATCCTCCTGCTCACTGGTAAATCCATCTCAGTTACATATGTGAGCAGGAGGGTGATGGGGAAATGTAGTTCTGAGAGTACATGGGAAGCCATCTGAGGCAGGGAATGCAATTTAAAAGTTTAAAAAGCAGTCAAAATGTAAAAATAAAAAAAAAATAAAACAATACACACACCTTACGTAAACAGTTGTAGCAACACATGGGAACATGTAACACGTTAAACTGAAAAGGTCCTTATGTACCATTTAAGAAATCTACACATTTATATAAAACAAATATATTTAGGACATTAAATCAGAAAATATACAGTTGGATCAGAAATTTAGTTGAGTTAAATATTTCAACAAGAATCATTACAAGATATCTTGTCAAATTTTATTCAGCTAAGGTATTTTTTAATACTACAGTTGTAAATAAATAAATAAAATCAACTTGAACTGTAACTGTCTAAGTGAATACATACAGGATAATACTGCTTTATAGAAATGCAGCTATATTTGTATTATCCATTTATTTTTATTTTTTTTATGGTAACCAACGTTGATTTATTCAGCATTGTGTCTGTCAAAGTCTGCATCGATGCTTTAGGAAAATGTATTCTTAGTAGGAGACATTTTGGCAGACTGGGGGGGTAAAGCTTCCTGGGAAAATTGTATTGAAGTGTCTACAAAACAAGATTAGCCTTCACCACTTGATCTTTGCTGAAACAAGATTGAACTAAGATGTTTTAAAGCTGACAGGACTCCATGAATTCCATTTTTAACTAGGCAAATGATTCTGAGAGCAGAGGCTATGGTCCTTTGGTGCCCTTTTATTGTTGCAGAGTTCCACTGGGGCAATTCTTATGTGGGAACAAGCTGTGCATACATCTTCAGACAACTGAGAGGTTGGGCTCCACTGGTTTTAGATTCTGTAAGAGCCCTCATAGAAATTCCTATGGGCTTCTTCCTTCAGTTGCAGGATTGGCTCAAACACTTCTGGATAATAGCATGTGGCACTTGATCCTCATCATTTGTTTCTAGTTTGAGGTAGGAGCACTACCTATTCAGCAAGCAAGGCCAGTCAACTGAGAGAATTAAGTGAAGAATTAACCCACTTTACAAATGAGTAACTTTTCTATTGCATTGTGAAGAAAGCTGACCACCACGTTGAAGCACTGTTAATTTCTGAAGAACGGCTGCATCCATAAACTGCCTGTAGTTATTTAAGAGTGTATGTATAATACAGTTATTTTGTTTGGCAGGAATGGGCTAAGTTTAACAGCTAATTAACTATTTTGGAACCTATGTGGCTACAAGTTACCCAGGCCTGATTGTTCCAATCATATTCTTAATTTCTTAATTGGACCAACTAACCTCCAACAAGGGCCTAAATTATATCAAAATTTATAATGCTGTCATAACTATACCTTATATTGGCTATGATACCACCATCATATTTATTTAATCCAGACCTTGCTACCAAAGCAGTTAATGCTTTCATTATACCTGTTTAACCTGATCTTGAACTTAATCATACTTTATAATGGCTATGGCCAGTCATAATTTTGATTTAATTAACAGCCCTGGTATAGAATGATTTTCTAGGACCAAAGCTGAAGAATGGGTAAGTGACCATTTTCCTGTTGAATAAAAAAAAAAATAGATAAAAATAATAAAGAACATGTGCGCTTTAAATTATTTGTATTTTTGATAGATCATGAGATGATAAATGATGACACAATAAAAAGATCATTTTGTTACTTGTTGAATGAGGCATGCCAGTTGGTCAGACACAGAATGTAGTTGGTTTGCTGCCATTGTTCACCCACTCCTGAGATTCTAGCACTAACAATCAAGTCAATTATCACACATCTTCCATCTGCTTTGGGCCTTTGGGTTTCCTGCCCCTGCTTATTGCATGGCTGAAAAAAGCACAGGTTTAACAGTGTATGTCATCATCTGTTGGATGTCACATTTTGAAAGGTATTTGCAACACATTCTAAATCTGTTATTATGCCTAAAATCTACACTGTCCCTGCTGTCTTCATTGCTAACGATTGGCACACAAAAAAATACATTGTAATAATATGAAGATTTCTTGCACTATGATGACCCCATATATAAAAATATATAAAATACTGTATGTTTTTGGCAGTGTAGTATAGTGATTATATCAAACCAACTTCCCAATGTTTGGGTATGTTTAACATACCTTTGTCAAGGGAAAGTGTGTTTGAAAGCAAACATTGAAGGTATTTATAAGCTTTTGATGCCATGGTAACCACACATTTATTTCTCTTTAAATCTAATGTCATTGTGATGTCATCCACTATATAGCTAATGATGTAACAATCTACTGTTTCGTTCTATTTAAACCTTCAGGCATGATGGTATCTAGTCTATTTATCTGTTTATTTTACTTTATTCTTTTATACTGTACATTATCTAATTTTATTTTTTCTAAAACCACAAATTTTAGGTCATCTATGAACATAAGAAGAACATAAGAAAGTTTACAAACGAGAGGAGGCAATTCAGCCCATCTTGCTTGTTTGGTTGTTAGTAGCTTATTGATCCCAGAATCTCATCAAGCAGCTTCTTGAAGGATCCCAGGGTGTCAGCTTCAACAACATTACTGGGGAGTTGGTTCCAGACCCTCAATTCTGTGTGTAAAGAAATGCCTCCTATTTTCTGTTCTGAATGCCCCTTTATCTAATCTCCATTTGTGACCCCTGGTCCTTGTTTCTTTTTTCAGGTCAAAAAAGTCCCCTGGGTCGACATTGTCTATACCTTTTAGGATTTTGAATGCTTGAATCAGATGACCTCGTAGTCTTCTTTGTTCAAGACTGAATAGATTCAATTATTTTAGTCTGTCTGCATATGACATGCCTTTTAAACCTGGGATAATTCTGGTTGCTCTTCTTTGCACTCTTTCTAGAGCAGCAATATCATTTTTGTAACGAGGTGACCAGAACTGAACACAATATTCTAGGTGAGGTCTTACTAATGCATTGTAAAGTTTTAACATTACTTCCCTTGATTTAAATTCAACACTTCTCACAATATATCCGAGCATCTTGTTGGCCTTTTTTATAGCTTCCCCACATTGTCTTGATGAAGACATTTCTGAGTCAACATAAACTCCTAGGTCTTTTTCATAGATTCCTTCTTCAATTTCAGTATCTCCCATATGATATTTATAATGCACATTTTTATTGCCTGTGTGCAGTACTTTACACTTTTCTCTATTAAATGTCATTTGCCATGTGTCTGCCCAGTTCTGAATGCTGTCTTGATCATTTTGAATGACCTTTGCTGCTGCAACAGTGTTTGCCACTCCTCCTATTTTTGTGTCATCTGCAAATTTAACAAGTTTGCTTACTATACCAGAATCTAAATCATTAATGTAGATTAGGAATAGCAGAAGACCTAATACTGATCCCTGTGGTACACCACTGGTTACCTCACTCCATTTTGAGTTTTCTACTCTAATCAGCACTTTCTGTTTTCTACATGTTAACCACCCCCTAATCCATGTGCATGCATTTCCTTGAATCCCTACTGCATTCAGTTTGAGAATTAATCTTTTATGCGGGACTTTGCCAAAAGCTTTCTGGAAATCTAAATAAACCATGTCGTATGCTTTGCGATTATCCATTGTCGATGTTGCATCCTCAAAAAAATCAAGCAAGTTAGTTAGACACGATCTCCCTTTCTTAAAACCATGCCGACTGTCTCACAGGTTATTGTTATCATATAGGTAATTTGGATCTTATTATAGTTTCCATAAGTTTACATATAATAGAAGTCAGGCTTATTGGTCTGTAGTTACCTGGTTGGGTTTGTCTCCCTTTTTTGTGGATCGGTATTACGTTTGCAATTTTACAGTCTGTCGGTACAACCCCTCTGTCAAGAAGCTGTTGCATGATCTTGGTTAGCGGTTTGTAAATAACTTCTTTCATTTCTTTGAGTACTATTGGGAGGATCTCATCCGGCCCAGGGGATTTGTTTATTTTAAGAAGAACACTTCTGCCTCTGTTATGCTAAAGTTATTTAAAACTGGATAGGAACAGGTCAACATTTGGGGCATGTTGTCCGTGTCCTCCTTTGTAAAAACCTGTGAAAAGTAATCATTTCATATATTTGCTATTTTTTTTTCTTCGTCTACAATTTTGCCATTTGTGTCTCTTAGACATTTAATCTCCTCTTTGAATGATCTCTTGCTGTTATAATATTGGAAAAACATTTTGTAATTGGTTTTAGCCCCCTTAGCAATGTTGATTTCTATCTCTCTCTTGGCCTTTCTAACTTCCTTTTTGACTTTTGTTTGCAGTTCCATGTACTCTTTCTGTGTACCTTGTTTTTGGTCCCTTTTAAATGCTCTGTAAAGTGCCTTGTTTCGCTGAATATTTTTTTTAATTGATCTATTAAACCATTTTGGCCATTTTGTTTTAGATTTAGATTTGTCTACTTTTGGGATGTAATTGTTTTGGGATGTAATTGTTTTGCGCCTGAATGCAGTAGGGATTCAAGGAAATGCATGCACATGGACTAAGGAGTGGTTAACATGTAGAAAACAGAAAGTGATGATTAGAGGAGACCAGTGGTGTACCACAGGGATCAGTATTAGGTCCTCTGCTATTCCTAATCTACATTTTTAAAAACAGCCATCCTTTTTCTGTGGATGTTTTCTCTATTTTACTCCAATCTACTTCTGTTAGTCTCTGTTTCACACCTTCATAGTTTGCTTTTCTGAAATTGTAAACATTAGCTTTAGTCATTACTTTTTGGGTTTTAAAAATCACTTCAAATGAGACCATGTTGTGGTCTGAGTTTGCCAATGGCTCTCTGACCTCTGTTTTAGTTATTCTGTCTTCGTTATTTGAAAAGACTAAATCAAGGCATGCCTCCCCTCTAGTGGGTGCCTTGACAAATTGCGTTAGGAAGCAGTCATTTGTCATTTCTACCATTTCAATTTCGTCCGTCATGCTCCCCACCAGGTTTTTCCATTTTATACGGGGTAAGTTGAAATCCCCCATTAGTACGGCGTCTGAATTTGACATGCTCCTATTATTATGCCCTTTGAATTTGTGTCCATTATTCTGACCCATATTGATTCGGCGTTATTTTCTTTGTCCAGATTTAACACCTGGGCTTCAAGACTATTTCTTATGCATACCTCATTTTTTATCTTACTGATGTGCCATCATTCTGTTTGTAACTTCTATTTCCAAATGTCAAAATCTGCCAAAATTCTCACTTTTTTATTATGCCGTTATTATTATTATGTTTTACTTCTTCATATGTATTTATATTTTGCAATTCTATCCCTACTGCTTTTATATAATCATCTTTGTTCATAACCACCACCCCAGAACCTCTATCTGCTGGTCTTATAATGATACTATCATCCTATATTAATTCATAGTTAAATTTAGTTTATCTTTACTTCTTAGGCCTGTTACTATTTCATTTCTAACTACTTCAATATACATGTCTAACCATTTGTTTCTTCCCTCTGGAGGAGTCCAATGGTGAAACACCTCACACATTCAGTTTTTGTACTGAAGACAGTCAGCCCATTGACTTAAAAAAAGTATTTCATAAGCACTTATATTTGTTTTTCATTTAGTAGTAACATTCCACTCATTTACGCAGCCAGTATGATGGCCTACTATGTTTGAAGATCCACAAACTTGATGCATGCCAAGAACACTTAGGGGGGACCAGGGACACCGAAACATTAACACTCATGGGGTTTCCATGCGGAGCAATTTATATGTGAAATGGCGGTGTGCATGCACGTTTGGGAGAATGACTTATGTAAATCAGGTTTGTGGCCGAAAAAAAAACGGTTAAAGAGAGGGATAGGGTAAATCTCATTTACTCGTGTAAATGACAAAACACACGGCTGATGGGTGGTTTCATGGTTGTATATCTCTTGTGGGTTTATAGTTTTGTATAAAACCACTTACCATGAACTGCGTTATGCCCTTGGTATAGTATTAAAGCAGCCATGGTGATCTGCAATACCTGTGTTGGTCAGTTTCATTTTATACGACATGCCACCCTGCCAATGACATTTAAAACCAATTTGGGCAAGAGCAGTAAAACACATTATTAACTAACCAGGCATGAGGTATTTTGCGAATGAAAGCTAAAAAAAACAAAAACTCCACCACTGTTGCTCATTCTGTGGAGCGGTGATGGTGAAATATTTCTGCATTGTCTGTCCTCAAACCAATTGAACCAATTGTTATTGAATTAAATAACAATTAGGAGGCAGTGTGGTCCCGTGGTTAAAGTCCCGGGCTTATAACCAGAAGGTCACCGGTTCAAATCCCACGTCTGTCAGTGACTGACTCGTTGTGTGACCCTGAACAAGTCACTTGACCTCATTGTGCTCCATCCTGTGGATGAGATTTTAAATCAGTGTCCTATTGTAAGTGCCTCTGCATAGAATGCACATTTCAAAGCTTATATACAGTAGTTAGGTGCTGTATTACACCAACTTTGTATGTAATATGTCATTATTCCAAATTCCACCTGCAGACTAATGAAGGAATTCACCACATTAACGTAAGTAATATACTAACATATATACAACAAAAAACAACCCAGATTTAAATCTGTTTGTGTTTCATATTTTTGTAACCGCATGGGGTTTGCATAAGAAGCCTCCCGGAGAAGGCGCACGTGTCCCAACTCATATTTCTTTCCCAAACCTCCCGATTGATATAAATAGTAGCAGATCAGCTTTTAGCAACGAGAGAGAGAGAGAGAGAGAGAGAGAGAGAGAGAGAGAGAGAGAGAGAGAGAGAGAGAGAGAGAGAGAGAGAGAGAGCTCTTGAAACTAGGGGGAGGAGAAGGCGGCTGGGGACACAGTAAATTGCAATAAACATGCCATTCCCCTCTCTGTGGATTTTAACGCGATCTGAAGTTTCAGTAAACTGGATCTCCGCCGGTGTTATTCCAGTGGAAGTTTCTCTTCACTACAACGCGTGAAAACTTATGCAGTTAAAGGTGTATTTTATTTTTCTTGTACAGAAAACATCGATACTACTTGCATTTTTAAATCAGCGCCGATTATTAAAAGAATATATCGGATGCTTTCATGCATTTTAAGCTAGCCAGGAGAAAGTTTAAAAGTATCGAATTATCAAATCCAAGTGAACTTTTATTGAAAGGATATTCCCCAGACTGACTTTATCTCGGATTGTCTAGAGTATAAAATGCACTTACTGGAATTATCTATTTTTCTGATCTTTACTATATTGCTTCATAGAGACTCTGCTTTTGAGTCAGGTCATGATTACTATGATTATGAACAGGATCAAGCGGATACAAAGGTATGTTGAAAGTCTCGATATTGACGACTATACATGTATCTATTATTATTATTATTATTATTATTATTATTATTATTATTATTATTATTATTATTATTTGCAAATAGCAATGCCTTTTATTGTTAACATTGTTGGACATTTAATGACGGACGGATAAATAGATTCTTATTAGAATTGTCATGTTCAGCTGGATACATTCATTTGGGAAATGTATGGTCAGTATATCATTTATGTGCTACATTATTTTTAAGTGGTACAGAAAGTTAACTACTGTGTTACCAAATTATGATGTTAGTCAAGTAGTTTAGCAGCGATGCTTTCACGCTGTTGAAGTTCAACAGTATTAGACTAAAATGTACATATGTTAGTGCAGACAATTTTGGAACATGTAAAATCAATTGAACACGGGACTGTCATTCTTTACCTTAGTACCTTAGTTGACTGATGATATTACTTTATGTTTGGTAACGGTATAGTGTTAGAAAGTGGTACATTGTCAAAATGGGCAATGTCAAAAAGTGGTACACTGTCAGATTGAAAGTGTCATGTTGTCAGATTTGTGCAATCAATTGAGATCTGATAGGTGGTTTGCTATTGTGAAAAAGAAAAAAAAAACAATTCACTAGGAACAAGACAAAATGAGACGCCACTGCAAAGTTGCACAGGTAAAAAAAAAATGTACATGACCCAATGTATTGCATATTATAAATATTTGCATACTATTTTCTTAATGGTGGAAAAATATCATAAATTACATTTAAAAAGATGTAAAAGACCAAAAACAGCATTAACGTACCAGATTTGAATGGGCATTTCCCAGCTTTCTTTGAGGGGGTTGTTTAGGCATGTGTGAACAAGCATAGTGCCGTGCGTACCACTTTTTAACATGTACCTGAAAATAACACTACACCAGTACAAAACATTTGATTAGGCACTGGGGGACTAAAGGGACACGTGCTCTAAAGTTCTACATAGGTTTGCCATCATGCTGGCTTCATGGAACCCACATTTCCAGTTAACTATTTATGTGTACAGTACAGTTCAGTTCCAGATATTTATGTTCAAAAATGTTATTAAAAAAAAGGTTTCCCAACATTCCTAACAAGGTAACATTATTTTGTGGAAGGGGAACAGTGTAAAAGGTTAACATTGCAAAGCTTTCTTGGCTACATTTGCAAACTGAAGTGATTTTACTGGGCATGATGCTTGGACAAGAACCAGTTTGTAAATTCTTGAAATCAAAGTATGTTGTGAAAAAATTAAAATGACATACATGTATTTCCAAAAATGTTTGCCAAAAAGTCTTACTTGTATGAGTCATGTTTGAACTTTAATAACATTTAAGATTATTATCATCTGCTTGAAAAGCATATCGCTGAAAACAGGAGAAAGAGTGAAAAGCCTGTGCTGTGAATATTGGTCATGGTACTTACTGGACAGAGAATCTACTGTTGGGTTTGGTTACTTATGTTTGCATGAGTTTGTCGTCATTGGTTTTTTAACGTACTGTGAATGAATGTAGGTCATGGTTGTAATACCTGATTAGATGAGCAATTGAAGGATATTTTAGACATTATTATTATTATTATTATTATTATTATTATTATTATTATTATTAGCTTATTTAGCAGACGCCTTTATACGAGGCAATTTACATACATTGTGAATGTAGGTTAAGTTGACTTATCTTTTTACTTATCTTAATACTGAAACCTAATTGGTTGAAATATTGAAGGTTATGTCTTGGTAATGACTTGCCTAATTTTGATAGTCATTTGTTTTTTCTGATGTTGAGCAACATGCATTAGAATTTGTTGTGATTCAGTTTGCTTTTTGTTATTTGTGGTACACATGATAGTAATATCTTAATTGTAGTTCAGTCAAAATTGCATGCTCACTATACATCAATACTTTGGTTTTGATGTTTCAATAGTTCTTGGTTACTGATAGTTAATATCACACTTAATATCACAGGCAGCAGTGTGGAGTAGTGGTTAGGGCTCTGGACTCTTGACCGACGGGTTGGGGGTTCAATCCCCAGTGGGGGACACTGCTGCTGTACCCTTGAGCAAGGTACTTTACCTAGATTGCTCCAGTAAAAACCCAACTGTATAAATGGGGAATTGTATGTAAAAATAATGTGTTATCTGTATAATGTGATATCTTGTAACAATTGTAAGTCGCCTTGGATAAGGGCGTCTGCTAAGAAATAAATAATAATAATATTTGAAATCAGTGTTTTTCTGTTAAAATGGGGCACAGAGTTACCTTGTACTTCAAGATCAGCTTCCTGGGTTGGGCTGTTTTGTGAAACAGTATCAAATTAGTTTGTTGTTTCTTCATCTAGTACAGTTGCATCTTATTGGACCCTATTCACAAAATGTTGCAAGGATTTTTTTTTTAAATAATATAGAATGCCCTGTTATTTTACCCCTGAATTTCCCCACAATTTAGAGTGTCCAAGTACGGTCCTTCATTGTAACAGTTTCCCACAGCAGCTCAGGAGAACTTGAATACCAGTGTGTAATCCCATGGGAGCTCAAGAGTGGATGTCAGCAAGCAACTGGCCTCTGGAGGACAAAGGCTAGTGTAGGGATCCTCAATCTTTTTTGAATCATGCCCCACCTTAGCAATTCTTTTTTTACTTGGATTCCTCGACCCCCCCCCCCCACCCCCATAATAGCGAGAATTATACGTTATATATCAGAATCAACCAATCACATTGAAGAGACACCCTACACATGATGTATGAACGTATAGGATACTGCCACCTAGCGTTACTAATGTATTTGTTCAGAGTACAAAAATCAAGTCTAATAGTACTATAGTCGGTGAGAGATTTTGCCTTGTCTGGTACTGTAAATCAGGTCAGTGTGAGGCTCAATGTTTGAAAGGGAGGGTCACAGGTCGTCTTCACTGGAGCAGTAAACAGCTCTGGGAAGATTGGTTGAACCCACAGAGTGACGAATGGATCACAAACCCGGCAAGAGCTTCAATCTTCTTGGAAGTAGTCGAACGAAATTATCACATTTAATGTTTGTAAAATTCAAATTTTATTTAGATTTTTTTTATTATTATTACTATACTGTAATTACTGTACTATAGAGTGCTTACTGCACCACCCTAGACATTCCATGAACTAACCGCACCACTCTGTGAATGTTCAGGAATATTCTGTTTGTATTATCAGTACAAGGTATGGAATACCAAGTATGTTTAAACCTAAATTATACTCAGTGGTGTAGTCCTAAATCTGAAAGTACCGGAATGCCAATTAAAATATAGATTTTCTTAAACAAAAATTATACAAATTAACGCTTTATTTGTATTTGAACTTGAGGTAACGTTTAATAGGTAATGCATGCGTCTCACATGTGACTATAGGCTACACCCCCTTAATCAGTGCTGCCAGATTGGAGGTTTTCCAGCCAAATTTGGCATATTTTGAAAGCATCTAGCAGGTAAATACTGCCTTTGGTTTGGTTATTTTTATCGTGCAAGTTTTTTTCTTTTCCTTTCGATTATGAGGTCATCACCAGCACAGAACTTCAATCACCACGATGCCCTGTATAGTATAACATGTCCTGCCCCTGCATCCAATAAAATTACAAATCACAGAAACACTAAGAAATCTATTTTTAAAGACTGTATCTGCTGACAGTTCAGGACAATTACATTTTACACTACATTCTAAATAAAACATTTTCTGGACCTACCGCATTTGATCAAATGAGATAAAAAAATAAATAAATACATTTTAAAATTTTAAATAAATCCTTAGCTCCGCCCCCATATGTAAATCAGGGTGCAGAGTTTACACACATCACATTGGCCCTCGGCCGCACACTTTGGACCAATGGGAACACACACAGACAGGACCAATCACAGGGGAGACACAGAACATGCACAAGCAGGCTGACTCACAGAGACAGGTAAACAAAGCAGTGACGGGAAATACAGAGTGGGGGAACACAATTACAGCAGGTAATACAGGCGGGAATTACTGTAGAAACAGCAGGAATACAGGCGGGAAACACAAATGCGCAGATTGTTACAATATATTACATTTTAAATGTAAAAGTGTGGTTTTTGGCTGGTTTAAAAAACACAATATGGCTTCTTTTTGGTGAGGCGTCGCAAAAAACGATATCTGCCACCGCTGCTCGTGATTAACCTCCCTAGCTAAGTCAGAGATGCGAGAAAAATGTGGACACACATTCCAGCCCACTTTTTCCCCTTGCAAATTTACAATGTTACCCCCAGGGTACAAAGTGCCATACTCAGCCAGTTGCAAGGGCAGTCGTGCATTCCAATCCCTGGGTCTCTGCACTTACCGATACATAGCAGCTTTAAAGCCGTGTTTATGGCCACAGTGGTAGGATGCACTTTTGCTGTCTTCTTAGTCAGCATTTTTACTAAAAAAAATAGTAGCCTTCTTAAACTGCAGTAGTGTAGTTTGTAATAGTTCCTAATGTGCTCTTCATTGCATCACTAGGACGACTGACTGAATCAGACAATTGTGCAGGGATCGGGAGATGTGAGTGACTTGCCTCTGCAAACATTTAAAATACGCACCGGTTATCGGAGACTCCGATTCGTGTACCATCAAAAGTGGCACGCAGGGAATCGGTCACTGATTTGTTTGTTCCTAGTACCTATTCAATGGCATGGTGCAGAAAGACTAATTTGATTTCCCCATGGAAAATGGATCACTTCATCTGTGCTCATGCACCGAAATTAGAACGGTCGGGTGCTATATAAGCATTTTCATAACAAGTCGGTGAAGATTCTTAAGTTTATTCTTACGTCAACGTTCTGCCTATAGAAAAAAATACCAAAACGGCTCGACTCCACCAGTGATTATACAGCGGAATTCAGAGAATTTATTCAATCAACATCTGAATTGGCTGCAAAAGCGCGTAATTTGGAACAGAAATGTGTCCAATCATTCCGTTATTCTTATATAATAAGATCTGTATATCTGTGTGCATATACAGTAATGTCTGTAGTATATAACTAATATCTACCCATCCTTATATCACTTTGTATGTGCAATACTCCCTGCTTAGATTTCTGGGATCCTCTGGCCACAAAAGGTTTCAGAATCCTCCACTAGCAGGGCTATAAAAAGAGAGAAATAATTATTCAGGAGACCACACAAGCAGTCAAAGCTACATAGAGAGGATTGTAATGCAGTGTGTAGTGGTGTCTCTACAGGAAGGAGTCACAGTTAATGCTTCTCACTTGTGATTTTCCATAGAGGCTGCTGTGCCATCCACTGAGAAGATTAAAACTACAGCTTGAACTTTCAAGACCATGGTCCTAATGAAAGTCAATTACCTGCAGGAAGACTGTGTTTAATGTTATGTATCCTATTCCCAATTCTGTAAGTTTAGGAGTCGTTACTTTAGTGTGCGATTATAGATTGAATCTCTTTCCGTGATTTGTTTCACATGTCCTGTTTTTCGGTATGGCACTGACTTATTTGCAAATCATAACAGTGAAAGAGTTGGAGCTTTTGTAATTTTTTACAGCATGCCAAGAGTTTTGTGAAATGTTAAACAAAATCCACAAAAGTCCAAGAGAGGCTTTAGGTGAACCCTTAAGGTTTATATTCTTTACAACGGAAGGAATTAGGTTTACACTGAAAAAGTTTGCATTTCAGTACATTGTAAGAAACAGACAAACAAGGTATGATACAAGAGTGTTGAAAAATAGCAACAGTGAGTTCAGTCCCAGTCCTGCTTTTAAAGGAATGCCAGCACAAACTGTATTAATTGAGATGTAATAAGAAACTCAATTAACGGGGTAGACTGACTGAAGATGGCTTTAAAACCCCACAGTGCATCGGTAAAGGCACATGGTTTGGGTGGAAACATGTTTCCTCCTGTGTTTAAGGTTTCTGGTTGCTGAAGTAAGTCTGTCGCTTGTTACAACACTTTGCACACATCGTTGTTGTCTTCAGGAATATTGTACCTAGAAACACGTTGGTCAATGCAGCCACTACGTTGAGGGAAGAGTTGATTGCAAGGGCACCCACCATTATGCTGCTTGTCAAGTCACTGACATTCTTCTGCTTTCCCTTGATTGTTGCTGAATAATTGCACACCACTCTTAAAGGCTTATGTATGTCTAGTGAAGTCACATGACTCAGGAAATGTGGGAAATCTTCCAATTGTCCAATTTTTTGGTCAGCCTGTGTAATTAAATAACATTTCAACTGATATAATCACCAGGTTTTAAGAGAGATGTCTGCAGAGGAATGATGTGCTAAGCTATTAATTAATCTTACAAAATAACACTTTGGCTCATTGATTTCTTATTAGAAAACCACAAGCAACCACAACCACAATCCAAGATGGCACACAGGCTATTTCAGTTAAAACATCCACATCTGGTCTGGATCCAATTAGTAGTATAAACTTGACATTAACGGGATGTGGAAAAATGTTTCTGTAATTTGATAACAATATCCAGCACTTATGTTTTTTTATGGATTATAAAAAAACATATGTTTAAAATATATCTGACATATTAAGTGAATATACAAAAATACACAAAGAAAACAATACAAAAAAACCATACTAATGCAGTATAACACAGCTACACTGTTCTGCTAAAAACATTGGTTGGATTACCTTATCCAATGACTTGATCAAGTTCATCCTTCGTAGCTTCATTTGAATTGTGCTGTTAAGCATAGCGTTTTGAAATCTCAGCTTTTAGTTTGAATTCCAAGCATTGTATTCAGTTAAGGCCGAAGTCAAAGTGATCCTTCTGGCCGATGTATGGAGCAGGCCCAGGTGTGTGGTTTTGAGATCTGTCCTGTAGGAAAGAGCGATTAAAAAAAAAAAAAAAACACGTAACAACAAGTGCTCTGGCTTTTCTGTACCACATCATGGATCGCTATTGCTGTGTTACCTGTTTGACAGTGTGGGCAATAATCCTTACACTATCAGTGCCTAGAGCGGCCATTTTGAAAAGAGCTTTGAAACAGACATTAAAGTTTAGAAGTGTAAAAGTTGTCAGGATGTTAACAATGAAAGTACATTATTTAAAAAGTTGTAGCAACGTGTGGGGATGTGTAACACTATATTTTTCAGAACCCCAACTACTTACTTGTCCAGATATTTACTCCCTGTCAGAAACCCTCTTTCTCCTATCACTGAATGGTTTCACAGTGTAAATCAACAGTTCCTCATTCATTGACTGCTATAGAGTGCAATGAACACATATGCCTTGCTAACACTGTGAAAAACTGTATCAGGTGTGAGCGTGATGTCAGCAGTGAAGATTTCTTTGCCCTGTTTTATCATTCTATGTACACGTAAAAGCGTTGTACGTTTTGAAAAGGGAAGATGAGCATATTTAAATAAAACATAGAATGTACAAATTCATAGTTGTTAAAAGTAATTTAAATATAAGTAATACAGTCACTGAGCTTTAGTCATTTTTACTATGCATTTCAGGAGATTTAGGCAATTTGTAGATGTTGTTCTTTAAGCAATTGAATTCTTATGTTCATAATTTCTTTACTTGAAAACGTGGTTATTTTTTCTGTAAAGGAGAATCCGCCCCTAACAAACATGTCATCACCAACCACCATAAAGGCTCTGTGTGGCTTTCACTCATGTCGCTTCTTTTGTTTTGGCCTCCTCCTCCCCTGTCACCACTTTGCAGCGTGCCTTGTCCTGGGGGAAGGTGGCCCTGAGTGCCACTTCCTGTCTGCGGCACTAGGAGGCATTATATCATTCGTGTTTTTCCTAGCCAGCCTCGCGCAGGTAGCTGTCGAGCACCCACAAATTTATCATTCATCATTAAATCATCTGTTCAATTGCAAATCAATAAATCATCACATTGCGGATTCTCGGTTCTGAATTGATAATATTAGCAATAAAATGATTATTAGTTCTTTTTGATTTCTTTATTTAGTATATTTGTGAATAACTGAATAAATCATTGTACATCTGTAAAATGATGATTCATAAGAAAACAGTACCTAAAACAAAATAATAAGATACTTATATTTTGGGGCATGTTTTATACAAAGCAAAAAATGCATGTTGTTTATACCCCAGGAGTAAATTGGTAAGAATGCAATCCATTTAACTGGAGATTGCAGGCCATATTATAGTATGGCATGCACAGAATTTCACTTCCTGGCATGCTGCAATACAAGCTGTGCTACCCCACCACCACATGGAAATGGTTAATCTATTATTTTCAGTCAAAAGGCTGTATGGCTAATGACTATGCTGTGGTCATGATTTTTTATGAGATAACATAGTAGTCTTTTTTCTATGGGTTTTAATTGTGTCCTATGTGCTCTTGTTTGTTTAAAATAATAATGGCCTACTCAGTTTGCTTTTGTGGTTTGAGATGTCTTAACAGGAATGAAACCAGATATTTAGGGACTGTTGAGAGAGAGAAGCAGCAGAGTTTTTTTTTTTAATTTGAAAGAAGGTGAAAATTGTAATAGACATGACTCTAGTCCTTGTTAAAGATAAGCAAGGAGTCTGAATGGATTTCAATCCAAAATGTATGATGGTATCAGAACAATATTTACCAAATAATTGTATATGGTATTCAGTCATATATGACAGTAGCGCTGGTGCTCAGCAACTTGCTGCCCTAGGCAAAGCCTAGTATGGCACCCTTATATCAGTTAAGTAATCATTATTTTATTTATTTTTCAGCTTGTATTGTGCAATCGCTCTGTGTGCTTGTATATAACCTGGTTTCTGTTTTCAAAATTTGTACAAACCATGTACAGATTTTAAAAATTGGGTTTTCCACGGTATATAGGATTTTGAAAGGACTGTTTCATAACTTCAATTACATCATCAACATTTTAAACTGTAATATGAAACAAAATGTACTGGCTGGAAATTAATGTTTTGGCAAAAGTATTAACGCTCCTTTGATATTGCAAATGAGCTTTTTCTTGCTTGATATCTATCATACAGAAGAACACAATACTATAGGGGAATAGCCAACCAAAAATGGTAGGTTGTGGGGCAGATACTAATGTTAGAATAAGCAAAGCAGACCTTTTATGAAACGATATAGGCTAGCTTTTTAACTTGGCATACATTATGGATCACAGTTTAACATTAATCTGTGCTATTGCGTTGGGTAACAAAAGTTTATCTAAGGTGAAAATCAGAACTATTTATACAACATTATCAAGAACACACTCTCAATGTACCGTACATTTTGAAAATACAAACTTGTACAAAACCATAGCAGAAAGGGCAACACAGACTTTGTCACGCCAACTACTACCTACTTTTTTTTTTTCTTAAGGGTAAGCACATATTATTAAACGTGAAGGCAGCAAACATCGTCTGTATGCGCAGCAAATACACAAACACGCAAGACAGTATTTCACAAGTTTGTCATTACTATTATTAATATATTTCTCAGTTGTAATTGAGATACAGAAATAGCTTATCAGAGGTCAATTTAATAATTCTTATTGGAGAGTAGAAAAAATCGGAGGGAAACACCGAAAACCAGAAACCCTACACACCTGTCTGTTAAATGCATTGGTGATGATGGAAGTCTGTAAACCTGAACTGTCTCAGCCTCCTGGTGAACACAGAGCCATCTGGTCACCCTAATAACAACTTATATAGGTAAGTAGGAACATTTCAATGTGACAGTAGCTTAGCTTGTCAGTAAAAAAAAAAAAAAAAGTTTTTACTGCTGAATTCAGTGCATGTCCAGGTCACATTTAAATAGTATTACATGTCTATTTATAGGTTAGTAATAGTGCCAGTGTGATAGGCACAATTCTGATTTAAAAAAAAAAAAAAATTATCGATTGTTTCTGGACTTCAGAGATCGGAACTGAACACATTTTATTAACATTGGTATTTACTGTCAAAATACCGTAAATTCGCATAATTTAAAATGATTAACTTACCAAATTCTTGTCCTGCCGTTTATCGGCTTACTTTTTGAAACTTTGCGCTTCCATTATGGATGACGTAAGTCAGTCATAAAGCAATTTTCTCTAGGCGATAGAACACCATAATAGATAGAACAAACTAAATTTACTATCGATCACTCCATACCATGTGAAAGAGCATGTCTGGATTGGATTCTTTGGTGAAATGCCAGTTACCATGGTGCTACTGTAAACGTGACGAGAGCGGTGCTTAGCACGTAATGCAGATTCCTTGCTTTAATTTTAGTTTTTTGGGCCGCCCCCCCCTGAAGTTGCCACATTTACCAAGGCCTTCCTCCGGGCCTGTATGACAGCCAATGTTACAACCTACCCCAGACAGCAGAATACCTTACAATACCACAAATAAAAAAAAAATCAAAAACAGAGAAGATGAATCATGTGAAAATGAAAAATAGTTCTGTCTAGTTTAAGGCAAAGCATTCAGCTGTCGACCTGGAAAAAATGAAATCATTGTGAGGACTGTAAGAAGTGGGCTCGTGTGACACATAAAGGTATTTTTCAATGCTCATCTTGGTTTGTGTTATCCTTTAAAGATTATTCATCTTTACTCTTTCCCTTTGCTCCACACACGGGGAACATGTAACACTTGGAAACACTTAAATTATAAACTATTACCATCCCAGTTCTATAGTGCTCCTTGTTAACTAAAGCAATCTTAGAACCAAGCCAAATGGGATGATTTACAGTTAATCTTGCTGTTCATAAAATCTGGATGTATTGCATCTTCAATTTTTTGATTGAGTAAAAGCGAGTCTGAGAATATCCTTGGTGATTATCAGGCGGAAGAGCAGAGTTTTATGTGATTTTAGATAATCTTAAAATAAGCAGTCTAAGTATAAAGAGTATAGTAAGGATGAATGCATTGATTGCAGTCTGATGAGACATTAGTTGCTAATGTTAGAGTAACACGATCATCTTCTCTGATGAATTTTAATATTAGAAACTGATTCTACATTTATATACCAAAAATAAAATGAATATATGTAATGCCTTTTAATCAAGAATTAGACAGCAGCAGTTTTTGCAGAAGTTGATTAATGTGGGCAATTGCTTGGCAGAGTTGAGAGTGGCAGCTAACAGCACAAATACAAACAGCAAATGTAAAGGTTTATGCAGTAGGTATCATTGTTATGGAGGTGGGGGTGTCCATATTATTGATGTCCTTCTTTTTTTAACATAATGCAGTTCATCCTTCCATTATTTTATTTAACATTATTAATATAGCAAAATGAAAAGGTTTTTACATCTATTATTTTATGATGCTTCACATCATTCTGAATGGTTCTGAGTTCTGTTTCTCTAAATATCTCTTTACCTTTCTTCAAACTGGTTGGAGTCCAAACACATAGTCTTCCTCGTTCCATTCAAATCATCTGACAATGTTACTTTGCAACTCTTCTGTCCCACATACTCTATTAGAGAGAGCATGTGTGGCCAGCGGTTCTGAAATGTTCATAGTCTACTCAATACTGGAGACCCAGAAGCACTGAGAATGATGGCAAACATAACAAAAGTAATAAAGTAATTTACTTAATATAACTTTTTTTATACACATTTTTTTATCACTTTTTCATTATACTGGCAGTGTTTGGATGTATTTCAGGCATTTCAAACCACAACAAATTGAGTTGGTAATAATTACATTATTTCCTTTTTGAGTGTGTTATTATCCTTCACATAATATAATGAAATTTGTAGAATGGAGGACTAAATGACACAATCTTGTGATTTGTGACCAGTAGAGCATGTTCTTAAATCAAACAGTATCTTAATGTGGCAAAACATTACTACAATACATATACAACTTTCTAAGCTGTTTACAAAAGTAACATGTATGATAAAAGCCCAGATGCTATACATTATATATTTATTCTACAGGTAGTGGACAAAAAAATGGAAACACCAATGTAAAGTCACTTAATAGGGTGTTGGGCCACTATGGTATCCAGTTTTTGATGAACCTGTGTAGAAGCCCTTGCTTTCAATATATTTGGTGTCCCTCATTTAGCCAGGTGTTTCCATTTTTATGTCCACTACCTGTACATCAATAATATAATGTTATGCACAATGAACAGTTGTAGTATTTGTATAGTATTTGTAAAAAAATTAGTTACTTTGAATGTTTATTATCATTACCCCCCAAATGAGACTTTTACACTGTGATTGTGTAAAAACGGAACAAAACTAAACAGCTGCATCAATGTTTTTGCAATGAACCTTGCATCAGTTTACAATATTTATACAGAGCACAGAGGTCGGCCAGGGTGTCCTTGGCTCACCGTGCATCAGCTACCCCCGTAGTCTGTCCGGGCGTCTGCGGGCTTGCCTGTAAACTGCCCAGAGCTGCGTTGTCTTCCGACGCTGTAGCTCTGAGGCGGCTGCATGGTGGGTCTGCAGTGTGAAAAGAAGCGGTCGGCTGACGGGACACGCTTCGGAGGACAGCGTCTGTTCATCTTTGCCGCTTCCGAGTCAGCGTGGGGGTGGTAGCAGTGAGCTGAGCCAAAAAATAATTGGCTATTCTAAATGGGGAGAAAATGATAAAAAAACAATTGCAGACTATTAAATAAAAAAAAATAAAAAAAGGGAGTGGCTCATTGAAATTGGGGCAATTTTAAAGTTCTGTAGTTTATTTTAAACAAAATAAGATAACTACATTTTTCATTATTTAAACCAAGCCAAATAACTGTAAGGCAACAGGTGGAATATGCAATATATTTGGATAAACCCTGTAACTTTCTTTCTACCATGGAGTCTTCCTTCCTTCTCAAAATAAGCATCCAAGCCTTTTATGGTGTTCTACTCAAAAGGAAAAATACTTAAGAGTCCTGTTGAAGATATGCAATATGACTCAGGACGAATGCTTCAGCAGTTGGCACTGTAGTTAAATTGCTCTTCCATATAAAATAGGAATGCAGTTTGATGTCTTAATGCTCAATTTTTTCCAAGCAATTGAATCCTTCTATATTGCTTCCAATATAAATGTATAAGGTCATTGGTGGCTACCAAGGTTTTAGTCCAAAGCAACAGATTCAATGTAATTATGATTTCAATGTATGGGTAATTTACTATAAATATATAACACAACAATATCAAGAATGAAAACAAATATTAGTTATTTATTGGCATTGTAACAACATGGTATTATATATGGAGGGGACTGTGCTTTAAGAGTACCAATGGTATACTGTAGGGTAAGTATGGACTGAACTCTATTAACTGCTATGATGATTAATGTTTTAAACTGCTGCTGATTATTTATCATCATTGGGGGGAAAACAAATTTAGTAGTTGTTTCTGTGGCTCACTCCATTCTAACACAAACCCTCTAAAATCTGTATAAAACACAAACCCTCTCAAATTAAAATATGAATAAACATTTTTGGTCAAATATTCAATTGATATTTTGCTTCATCAAAAGTAAATTCCTTCACCCTTCATGTCAAATTTTCTTTAAAAAAAAAAATCATGTCTGCAATCACAAGTTACATAACAAATGTGGGCTAACTGCCAAACACAGTGCAATCCCCCAGCAGTAATAACATTGACTGTAAGTGAGGCAGTGAAGTGGCAGATCTAAATACCACTATCATTTAAATCATTAAAATAATAATCTACCTGGGCTTTTTTATATTTTACAGAGACATAAGAGACTTAACTTTCAGTGTTAGATGTTTGTTTTTCATAACCTTGGACCATTTTCATAATTTAAATAGTGGTTATATTTAGATCCGCTGCCGTTTACATCAATTAAACACCTGCCTTAATCTTCATCATCAAGCCACTTAAGTTATATTATTATTTGTTTATTTAGCAGACGCCTTTATCCAAGGCGACTTACAGAGACTAGGGTGTGCGAACTATGCATCAGCTGCAGAGTCACTTACAACTACGTCTCACCCGAAAGACGGAGCACAAGGAGGTTAAGTGACTTGCTCAGGGTCACACAATGAGTCAGTGGCTGAGGTGGGATTTGAACCGGGGACCTCCTGGTTACAAGCCCTTTTCTTTAACCACTGGACCACACAGCCAGATTATGTTCCTTGACTAGCATCATCTCTTCAGGATACATCACAACTGTTTATATGTCCTGTTGGTTTAGTCAGCTGTCTTTTCCCTTGGACACATTGCATTTTCCATTCTACTGTATGTCTATGAGGCATGGAAAAGAAAAAAAAAAAGTTTATTCAAAAACACACTTGCTCATTATGCAGGCAGAGCAGGCCAGGCAAGCAAAACACATGTTTTGTTTTGTTTTTGTGAACATTTGGTACAATTTGTGTGGATGTCTGTGGTTTCTAGACTCCTTAACAGTGCTTTTTTTGTTAGTTTTTTTGTTAATCCTATAATTTGCATACTTGGGCAGAACTTTAATACCTTAATCCACTTTTTTAGCTCATAATATGTTGTGTAGACTGTAAAACAGTGAATATGCTTCCCTGTTAATGAGGAAATAACAAAGCATGTTCTGTTCATGGTGCTCAAGCTGTGACATTAATGTTGTTCCTTAAACTAATAAAAAAGTGCAGTCACTTCCAAAACAGAGAAGCAGGAGATGTGGACACAAAAGGGTAGTCTAAGAGTGTATGTCTTTGGGACTGTAATGTGATACTTGGATTACATTTATTAGATTTAACCACTAATCTCTTTGTAAATAAAGTGTATACTTATCCTGTGTTGAAAGAACATTCTTTGGCTGGGTTTTTATCTTCCTACACGTTTTTACCCTGAAATGCATTGTTAATCTTAAGGTTGTGGTGACTGATTAAAGTATTTAGACTTTTCAAGCATAATTTAGTGGCTGCCCTGCCATTGTTTTTAGCTGTTTTATAGAATATGTCTGTAAGACTGTGATAGGACAGAAGCCCTGTCTGTAAATAGTGTTTGTTTTAGCTGTAGGTGTATAAATAAAGATGTATTATTTTGATTAAATTTGCTAAAATCCACGTATAGGATGTGGCCATTTCCAGATTGGGTAATTAGGTGCTAATGGGGAATGGCCACATGTATAAAAAGGGAACTAAATCCTTTGTTTGGGCAGAGGGAGTTTGAAAGAAAGGTTCAGTGGAGGCTAATGCCCAGCCGGAACAAAGCATGAAAGTAAGATACAGTACACCATGACATCATTGCTTGGGGGGTTGGTTTGTCTTTTGATTTGTTGTGTTTTGTTTAGCAGTTTTATTTTGGTCCTTGTACCTTGTTCATCTGTTTTATAAACCCTACATGCTAAATGTGTTGCTGACTACGACATCTATCTCTTTCACACAGATGAGTTGTGATGGCTCAGAACTGGCACTGTTGTAGGATTTTGGTCTGTGTGAATTGCATATACCGTCACAGAGCCATCATATTTTACTGAACCATCTTAACTGCCTGTGTGAAAAGCTTTGTTGGCAGTGAAGCACTGTAGTGGCCGTGGATTGAAAGTCAGCATCCCACATGACTGTATACTGGGCGTGTTGGGTCTTTTTGTCGTCGGTGTATTACATGCTTTCATTTTTTTTTTAAATATATTGTATTGCCTTCTTTGCAATAAAATACACAACCTATATTGTGCCTGAAGCTCCTGCAATTTCACACTTAACATGTTGTTACATTGTATAATATAACTGAAAATTCAAAGCAAACAAAATACAGACAGATTTACTTTGACAAATGGTGGTGCCATTTTGTTTTGTGATTTTGTTTGGTATCCGTTGCCATGAAAATGATATGTTGACTGACAGGTTTGAAAGTTGTACTCAGATTATCCCTTTTGCTGTGTGAAAGGGTTATGACGGATTTGTACCAGCATAGATTGCTCAGTTCCATGCTGTGTAAGTGGGTATTTTAAATAATTTTTTTAATGTTTCTGAGACGGCTCAGTAGCAGCATTTGTGTGTGAAAGGGGTATTAAGCTACCATATTAAGGTCAATGTGACTTTTTTCTGACGTATCGAGAACGTACACTTGAGTTGTTTGTACATTCGCCTTTGATTATGCCCCCACTATTGCAACAGTTGGCTCATTTTTCGTCTCCTTGATTGTTCAAACAAAATTCAAGTATCTTTAACTATTGTAATTTGCTGGACAGAGGCAATTTTACAATGCAAGCTCATCAATGCCAACTGCTGCGTCCACAGCATAAAATTGATGCACGGTTTACATTTTTAGTGGCGTTTGGCATTTAGAAATGCATAAACGTGGCTATCATCACTTTTTCTACCTTGTTTGCTGTCCAAAAATACAGTTCATTATATGCAGCAAAAATCTGCTTGTGTACCAGATTTGTACTTAATAATCAAGACTATTTTAACCAGAAGAATTTGAATGCATTGTAAATAGAATTATGTTTAAATGAAAATGTTTGTAAAGGAAGATGCCAAGTTTAATGAAAGCCTAGTGTGGTCAGATGAAAACATAAAGAATGTGTTCAACTCGGAAGGCATTTATAGTTCAAGCAAAAGAGGTATCAGAAAACTGTAAAGCAGGAAGTTATTCTGTTTTGTCCTCTGAAGAGAAACATATCGATGTTGTTAGTGACACACATAATGCAAAGACATTTTGCAAACCAACATGCTGCCATCAGCTTATTTGGCATAATATCCAGCAAGGTAAAGACCAAGTGTGGCTTCCACTTTCCCCAGAATTTAACTGAATGGAGAATATGTCAGATGCCAACACCACAGAAGGAACTGGAGACCATCTGCTTGAAAAAGCAAAGTTATTGAAGTATGCTAATACTGAACAACCAGACTTGCACAAGTTATTATGTACAGCACTTTGTTATGACGTGCGGTTATTGGCTTTTCTAAAATTTATTCTTAGGGCTACACAACTGAATGCAGAATATAAATCTGCAGATAAAAAAAAAAAATTATGGAAAAATGACAAGACATGTTTAGAGCTAAAATAATGAACAAGATAGGTGGTCTGCTAATTAGGGATTTCATGTCTCTCTATCTCTCTCTTTATATATAGCAGGTCATGATTCATTGTAAAATTGAAAGTAAATGGTTTTAGCGCACTTTTTTCTTTTTTTTTTCTTTACCTTAGTCCTACTTCGTACACAATTAATATAACAGATAATGGTGCATTGACACACTACTGTAGCATTGTGTGAAAATAAAGCAGACTCACACAAGCAGGGTCTTCGTTTTCTGAAATTGACGGTTTATTAATTTTTTACAATAATCAGAACCGCTGTCAACCACGGTCCATGATAAAATAGTAAACCCCTTTAATTAGTATTTCTCAATTTGTTTTGGTTATTCTCTGTCTCAGTCGTTTCCACTACACTTCTCATACACAATCCTCTTGCCAGCTCGCCGGGTCGTTACAATACTATACAGTACCTTACATATATGGCACACATAAAAAAAAAAAAATACATTGTATGCCAATCTGCTATAATTTTTGATTGGTATATGTTACTATAGTCCATATGCTCTGTGTGTGTATACACACACACACACACAGCATATTAACAGCATATTATTTTTTGTTGCCAAACCATATGCCCTGCATCCCACAGTGACCCATTAAAATATAAACTGATTTGTTTTTATATACAGTAGTTGTAATTTGTTCACCCGAAAGACCTGGGGCTCTTTTGTATATCATACAATGTCGTACTATATAGCGTTTCTATATAACTTTGCTCACACAAATTGCAGATGATAATTGATCGAAATACCTATCATATTTGAACTTACGATCTTGGAATAAACGACCCCCCCCCTGTTGTTTTTCTGTGCAAAAAAAATTCTCCTTGAGCTCAAATGAGCTGTGTGAGGACTAGTATTGCTGGAAACAGGGGCGGGACTAGTGGTATACATGGTTCTCATTTCAGGAAGTCCATTGCTTCACTATGCAGTTTACAGTCCTTTTAACTTTTTTTTAAATTTAAAATTAGTTAAATGTTCACCTATTTAGCAACCTCTTTTTGAGGATGTTATTTTAAATGGTTTATTCAGCCATCAGTTCTCGATTCTATGGTGACTAACCAGCAGACCAGATGGTAGATAATCGAACTCACCAGCGGCAGTGTCCCGCCCTTCCAGTATGATTGACGCTCAATGAGAAATATTAGAGTGAAAAGATTGTGCCAAAATGAAAAAACAAATAAATAAATAAATAAATATAATGTATTTCAATTTTTATATATTTATTTTCGTTATTTATTTATTTTGATATTTATTTATTTTCTTTAATTTTTGCACGAATTATCCTCCATATCCTTCTGCCATTCTCTCACTGGACAACAAAAATCGCCCCGTGTATGGTGAGAAGGTTCTCACGATAAATCACTGATGGCACATCGCCGGTGACAAAAACCGCCCCTTGTATGTTGGCCTTTACACCAGCTTCAACTGCACGCTCGATAATTTCATGTAAATTATTGGAATCGGCCATGATGTCTGTCTGAACACGAACCTGACCGAAGACCGTGGAAATACAGTATTTGGCCCCTCCGTCCTAAGAATCTTGACGTAAAGCACAAAGCAGGCAGAGCTCATTTGCATACAAACTCCAGATTTAGCTGGCCAGTTAAATATTTAGCTCATGTTAAATATTTTTTAGAGATTTAAGCTTTAGTTAAATATATAAGTTCACAAAATTCAGATTTATTTGCGAACAGCTAAATCTTGATTAAATATTTAATAAGAAAATATATATGTATTTTAAAATAAAGATTTTGCTTTTATTTATTTATTAATAAAACGCAGCAGCGCTTACCTCACAATCAATTCTCTTCCTGGTCTGACGTCAGCACAAAACCATCTTGCCACAATCTGCTTTTTTAAAATATCCGGCAAGTATTACTTATAAGGAACCAATCTACTTTCTTAAGATATTGCATACATTTAATCTGCTGCTTCTTGCATATCTTTAGGCAGATGGACAGCAAGGAACTAGAATAATCCATAACATGCAAGAATTCCTCTGTTTAGGATGCCCTGTCTGATGTTGCTGTACAAGTCTGAAGCATGCTTAGTTCCAGTTATGACGTAGACTGGTAGACCTTTCCTCTAGTTTGGAAACCGAACACTGGCCAGATAGAGAGCAGCTGTATGTTTCATGCTTCTTTCCAGATTGACTTCTATGGTGTGGAGATGAGAGATGATTAAATCTCCCAAATGACGTTTCTAGGAAATATGATGTGAATATTATGTTAAACCTAATATTGGTAATATTCAGGAAATTCATAACCCCAAGTCACAGTTTCATAAACTAATTAATGTTTTATAAAGTTGGGATTGTTTAAGCTTTTAGTGATTTTAGTAAACTGATTTTTTCAATTGTTTCAGATATTGTATCCCAGTTTTTAAGAATGGTTGAGAAACCGTTCATGGGAATTTTTTAATCTGCAGCAACATCTTCCTTTTCCACCGCTTTCAACACTTCCACAAGGATAATGCTAGTTTTTTTTTTCATTGAGCACTATGGCAACTCAAAATACATCATAGGATTAGTAGTCCTAAAACAGCACTAAAATACAGTATAAAGGGTGCTAATATGGGTGCAAGTTAATATATTTCCCAATATCCTTAACACTCAGCTGTTCTAACTGAAGCAATTCATTTAATTTGCACAAACAGAAAATATGTGTTAAGTGAATTTGTATTATAAAAAGTAATTTACAATAAACTACTACTAAATTTGGCTGGGACCATGTTGAAAATTCATAGTTATCAGGAAATTAGTTTAATTTGAGTTTGTTCTCCTGAGAATTGACTGTATATATATATATATACAGCTGGCTCTTTGAGCTAATATATATATATATATATATATATATATATATATATATATATATATATATATATATATATAAATATTAAAACAAAAACATTCTTAAGGTATACTGTGTTATAAACCTGCTTGTTTATAACTCACTGGTAAAGACTGCCACTCTCCAGTTAAGTTCTGTATGTATGTACATTTGTTTAAACATACACTAAAATACTAATATTTAGGGGTGCAAGTCAGTTATGATTGTTTTTTAGTTTTAATTTAATTAGGGTGCCCATTACTTTTCCCCCAATTTTCTCCCTAATGTAGAATGGCCAATTAAATTCCCTCACCACAGCAATTCCCCACACAGCTCGGGAGGGCGGATGTCAGCGAGCTACCGGCTGTCTTTCACTTGGTGCCTGGCAGGTAACGACCACTATAGTGCGATGAGGAGAAACAGTTCCTGCCGGTTTTACTTCCCTAACCTGCAGGAGCGCCAGAGCCAATACAGTGCTCCTTCCAGAATCCCCAGCAAAGATCAGCAACTTCGCATAGTCAGGACACGAACCTGCGCTCCCCTGACTGTATGACTCACCTTGCACACCACACAGCCGTGCTTTTATAAAACTGGGCTGCTCACAGAAGCATCTTATTTAAAGCAGCTTCCAGATATTTGTCCGCAGTATCCCGTTTGTTGGTTTTGCAGCTTCGCCCAGTTTACTGCTTATTCCAGTTTCACAGTGGTCCGGGACCTCAGCTAACACTTTATCTTCTTTCAATACTTCTTTCAGCTTTTCAACAAAAGGTTTAGGTTAGGGTGTTTGCGTATGTCTGTCAGTACTAGCACCAGCACTTTCATCAACAAACCTAAAAGGAATACAGCCCTAGACATATGAACACCCATATGTATGAAGCAGCAGTTATCCCTACTGAGGACAGCAGGTAAGTCTTGTCATTAATTTCGATTTATGTTCCCATATTAAAAATATTGAGGGGTGTCAATATTAACCGTCTACGTGCAACAATGTGTGTGTGATGAGCTCCCGAAAATGCTGACAGCTTCGTGCTGAGCCTGCAGACTCTTCTTCATTCTACTGTCCAAAAATAAATTGGTTTCAGTTTCCGTTTATTTTATTTATTTTTTGGTCTTGTTCGGTTGCACATCCCTACTAAAATAATATGATTTAAAGTAGTTTCAATGTCTTTCTTGTCTGTAACTAGCACTTTATGACCTGCATGGCTCAAGTTGTGCAATAGGCCCTTCTTCAGGCTTTGGGACCAATTACAGTACCCTTTCTAGTAAAAGACCTCCATGTCAGCTAATCACACTTAAGTGTTGTCACCAAGACTGGCCCATTATCAGAGTTAATTATAATTTTAAAAAATGTGTTTTTAGGTTATATTTTGGACTGTATTGCTTAGTCTGCTTGAATTTCCTATGGAAAATGGACCACTCTGCTTAAAATGTAATTGGCTGAAACAATCATATACAGCATTTTGTATTGTATAGCTGTTATTTTTTAATAAAACAAGACAATGTAAGAAATTATTGTTCTTACAGGTTTAAAACACTGCTGGTTCTGGATGGTGATAGCATTTTGTACCGCCATTGATCCCATAAAAGGAATCTTTAACTCGTCTTCTAGACTGTAATCCCTAAATTACATTCGATGCACTGTCATATTTGGCTTTAGGTCTATAAACATGTCATCTCCTTCACTTGTTGTTATCCTCTGTCCAGAGACGGTTTGCCTCCTACATGGTAATGCAATATATCAAGAATTTTGCATCAGTCCTTCCATATCAATTGGCATGAAAATATGCCTTTTGTGTAACTTATTTACAGGTGTTTTTACAATGTATTGTGGTAACACATTCTTCTGTACATGCAAGAGGCACAGAAAGGATGCTACAGGATAGCAGGCAAACAAATAAGTAGGAAAACAGTTGTTCTGATTATAACATAAATGTGTGAGTGTTTTTTTTTAGGGATTTCCTTCAATTGAAGAGAAAGGTCATATATAGGTGATATACTTTCCTTTCATGTGATTAAATAGTTGTCAGCAATGTTCTTTCCATGAAGTACAGTGAAACATATTTCTTGATGTAAGCTCAACGGTCAACTTCAGAGTAGATGTAACATTTGTTGTTCTTGTGATGTGAACTCACCTAACTGTTTACATTTTCTTTTGAGCATTGTGTGTAATGTAAGGTTTGATTAACTCCTAACACTTGGTTATGGTTGTGACCCCTCTGCAATTGGCTGGAGGTTGTGAGAAGTGTCTTTTTGTTTGAACATACATGTAGTACAGTCAAGAAGGACAATTTTGCGTTTTTATACTGTAGATCATATGCATAAAATGTGTTATTATTATTTAAGCACATGAAACCTAGATGTTGGGTCAAATTCACAAAGCTTTTACTTGTGAGTTATGTAAATGAATGAAAATATGTATGATATTTTTATTATTTTTTTTATTACTTTTAACCTGCATAATCAATTAATAAAGAATACAAATTAAGAGATGAAGAAATTCTGACATCATTTCCGAGTTGTTGTATGAGTATCGGACATCCGAAACGCTAGCAGTAACTATTGTTAAACCCATATTCCCTTTTGCAATGTCATCCTTTTTGCTTTGTTATTTCAACATAAATATACTTATACCATGTTTCCATGAACCACACAACTCGGGAACGCGCTCAAGTTGCCCCCCCCCCCCCCTCCACCTCCCCTCCGTTTCCATGTTCTTAAATAACTCGAGTTGTTCTCTGGTCTGATTTCACTCCTCAGGCTGGCCTGAATTCTAAAGTTTGAATTCGGGCTGGGAGGAAATTACATCACTAAAAGTCAATCGAAAATGTTGAAGGGGACATTTGGCTGGTGTTAAATTCTGCGGATTTGCTACCTTGGGGGATTTTGATGTTTTTTTAAATTGCCATTTTTCACTTAGCACGGTCACAAAGACAGTTTTGCATTTATACTTTTAATTCCAAAAAGATTCAAATAAATGTTTACTTAATGAAAGCTGTCTGCTAAAACAGCATCTCATTTACAGTAACTCGTTATACTAGCATCTACAATGTCACTGCAGCAACTTGGAGAACAACAAAGAAGGAATTCTAATCAGTTAGACTAGTGAGCACTGGTAAAATCAGCTCCGTTTTAAATGGTGCAGAACTCATTTATTTTAATATGTTTTTTTGTTTGTTTATGGAATACAGCGTATTGACAATAATAGTCAACCATTTTGTCCAAGTCTGGCTTAAACAATTTTGGCTGTTACTTAATTAAACCCTTGTAAAAAAAAAAGAAACACACAAAAAAACAAAAAATGCTTAACATAAAAAAATAACAGTCCTACTACAATACCAGGCGCAGTTTACAGTGCCTCGGGGTTTTCTGATCGCATCAGATCAATTCCAGATTTTTAAAATCCTTTGATGGAAATGTCCGGTCTACTTTTAATGTTTTCAAGAAAATTGGCTTCATCGTTGCCATTCTCATATGACACATTTCCAGTGTTTTCCCTGTTCTGCATACCAGTCTGCCAGATGTATACTGCATGAAACAAATGCAAAAGACTATCTAGATAGATTTATCTTTTAAATCATTGACAATTTGATTGTAATACAGTCTACAGAAAATGCACATCTTGACCTTTAACTCTCAAGTATTTCCGGGGAAAATCAGTAGTATTTACTGCCCAACTCACGTGATAACTCGGGTAACTTGGAAAAGCAGTGAAATGCCTCCTTTTTCACCAACTCGAGTCGACTGGAAACAAGGTATTATTGTTGAACAGATTTTGTTTTACCATTACATAGTTAAATCAATGCAATTGTCAAATATGTTTAAAATCTTTGTTTAGTTATACTGTATATTACAGTGTATTGGGAATTATAACATGCATTCTCACCTGTTCTGTATACACTTGTCCCATTGATGAACAAGTGCCTGTAAAAAGGTTTGAATGTACCAGCACCACAGAATAGGTTTTGATCTTCATCAGTCCTTTAACCACCATGTCATTCATGCTTAAGCTTACATTGTTATTTGGAAAAGTAAACAATGATGGAGAAAGGGATTGTTGTCGCAATACAAAGCTCAACCACATGTTGTCCAGTTTATGATGTACACAAAAATGGTTGCATTCTAACTATGGCAATCAGTGTGAAGAAATTAGTGTATATATATATATATATATATATATATATATATATATATATATATATATATATATATTACAGAACCAAAATAAAGAAAACACTGCAACATTGCCTTAAAAGGATGTTCACAAAAACACTTCTGATTTAAGTTTTGAGCATCTTACGTTATGGTTGGACAGAAAGGAAAACTTCAAGAGTATTATTGGGTAAAAACAATAAAAGAACAAGTAAACATGGGAATAGGAAACAAGCTATATGTGAATGTGTTTAGAAGTCTGAGTTCTCTATTGTTCCTGGTAGGAAACAGACTATGGATGTTATCTTAGGAATAGGATAAACAAAGAAAATGAATGTTCTCAATACAGTAAAGCAGATATGTTATTTGTTTTTCTTTTCCCAAGACTTCATGCTTCCTGAACAAACAAAAATAACTAATGTTGGTGGGGGTATGTGTTTCCATTGTTAAATATGTTTAGAATATACAGTACTGCACATTTGTATACCTGCAGTAAAACTCAGACTGTAACTTTTGGAAAAAAAAACAAACAAAAAACATTTGAGATGAATCTATAATAAATTATAATGGATGTAAATGAAGTTACACATTTTAAGACATTCTCCTGTGTAAGTGGTATCTGAAATTCATAATATGATATGGAGACTTTATGTGTTTACGACTGTCTGTTTGTATGTAACCCTTACTGTACATTTTAACTTTCTGTCTCTCTGCCTGTAGATTACACTAAGTTTTCACATATACCTAGAAAAGCCTGTTCTGGACATTTGTAAGATAACGTGACCATCATAATCTGGGGGTATACTGTATGAAGGCTGTACAGTTCATTCTAGGTCACGTGGATGTGCTTTTTTTGTGTTACTGATGGCTCTAATTAATAATCCCTGTTAGATGATCTTGTATGAAATACTAACCTTTTTCATCGGGCGACAAGATACTTTTGCAGCAACATGACCATAAACACCTGAAGTGACACAGACGCGATGCGCCAGATCTGTAAAACTATTAAAAATTGCTATTGACAATACAGGTCAAGACTGGTACATATTCATCAACATGATGTAGAAATTCTGAGTGTCTTCTCTGACGGTATTTCAAAATATATGGCAACATATCATACATACCAGGCTTACCCAGTGCCTTCGAAATGGACTCCCATATATTATTATTATTATTATTATTATTATTATTGTTATTATTATTTATTTCTTAGCAGACGCCCTTATCCAGGGCGACTTACAGTTGTAAACAAAAATACATTTCAAGAATCACAGTACAAGTATTAATACAATTAAGAGCAAGATAAAATACAATGACTTCGGTTTTAGCAAGTACAAGTATATGACAAAATACAATTAAATAACGGAGCAGATAACAGTGTCAGTGATTTTACCATTCAAATCTGTATCTTTATAATTGCGATGATCTTTATCTTAAAGCTCTGGGTATTTTTTCACTGCAATTATTATTTTTTCTTCCGTTATTTTGGATACTGCTTCACCCTGCTGGACCATGTGCATTGAAGCTGTTCTCTGATTTGATCAATTCCTGAGTTGTCGTGCGAAGAAATTGCAAAAAATAGGATTCAATCCTATTTATTTCACATCGCTCCTGGTGTCGCCTGTAGTGTGAAAGATACTTATCAAAAGTATAGGTTATATTAAATGTGTAGTATTGCTGCACATTTTTGCTTGTTGCATCGAGTCTGGTGTGTAGGGGCATTTATAATTGCTTAATTTGAGTAAATTATTCAGAATCCACTTACCAAGTTTTGAAAGTCACTCTCCATTTTAAACAACTAACAGCATTTTCAGAGCAATCTGGAGGTCAGTCCAGGCTAAACCTGCTGTTTGGCTTTAAAAAAAAGGATCCTGTCTTGTTTTACCATCAAGGGACATGGATATTTATGTGGTTTCGAGACCTGAGAGGAAGAAAAATTACTTGAGTAGTGCAGCATCTGTTGGCCCAAAAATTAAAAAAAATATAGTTTTATATAATACCAAAGAAATAAAAATCAATTACAAAGACATGTCAGCTAATTCATTCATCAGTGATATAGCACTGTACTGCTCATACAGTATACTTTACGCAAAATAAAATTCAATAACTAAATAAAGCACGTGGAGGTGGGGCCCAGCAGGTGACTCACCACAGTTCTCTTTAAATCTATTGTTGTTCATTGTTTTTCATTTTTAAATGACCTCATAGTCATTGTATAACCGTTATATGGCACTCCAGGGTGTGTGTTGTTTTGGGCTATTGCCACTTGTCAGCCGGTGTAGGACACAATGCACCTGACGAGTGGCAATATACCACAACAACACACACCTCATTGTGTTATATGGCTCAATTAAAAACAATTCTTGTATCTCATAGTTTTAATTTTTGAAACTGACAAACACTTCAGTGCAATATATTTCTTATTACTGGTAGTAAGAACTTTTTAAACTTGATAAATTAAAGAAATATAAATGTTAGAATTACTAGATTTTGGAGTTACATGGCTAATTATGTCTACTAAATCAGTGGAGAGAAGCACGTTCCTAGAAGTTATTTTATTGACATCCCTGGAGTCATAAACATTATCTTTTGAGTTTTATCACTCTACAGTCAGTCATGAGGGCAACTGGGCATGCTTCCTGGAATGTTCCAGACAAAAGTATCGGTTTCCATCAGCAGCCACTGACAGCCCTCATGTTTTCACACTGAGAAGGAGTGTCCCAAAGGGGCTGCATGTTGCACATTCACACTACAACGCTTGTGTTTAATGTTAATTCCCAGACCTGCTAAAATTCTACTCAGCTTACCAAATAAATTTTGACTGGTCCTAAGTGAAGGAAAATTGGATGTTAAAATGTTGTGTACACAGAATCAAGATACAATTATTACTATGATTAATAGCTCTACACAAATAAAATTACAGTCAGTATTGCATTAAGACAACCAGAAGAAAGTGCAGCTAGGTTATTGAAGAATTCATTACCCACCCATTATTTTATAAAGTAATGTGACAGTTAAACTGTTAATCAGTAGGAGTAGTAGCTGGAAAAGAGGTTAAATGTTGACCTTTTTCAAAATAACCCCGAGACCTTGCATTGAAAGAGGAATGCCAATTGAACACAGGACGAGGGACGTCCAAGTTAAGCAGGCCTGCAAGGTAGAGGTCTGGTTGTAAGTGTTGCAGTTGTTCTGACAGCAGCTGAGTTACGGTTTTGACACCAGGCATAAACAAAAAAATAATAATTTAACTAATCAAAGGAAATATTTTAATCTAAATGTACATACAGTATACTGAAAAACTTGTTTATACAGCAGTGTTAAAAAGATCAAGCATCTGAGTTGAATTTCAGAAACAGCGCTGTGTTCTTTCTTACAAAATTGTATTCTCAAAAAGATGATTTGTAAAATTCTTTTGATATATTTATTGAGTTATACTATACAGAAGATTACAACTACCCAACGAGATCAGAATGTGGACAGAAAGAGGCAGTATGATAGACCACACATATGATGAGTATTATTTTTATCAATTGAATATTTTTCTAGGTTGAATACAATAACTTTATAGGAGAAACTATATAATGGTGTGACCTCTCAGTAAAATAACATGTTTTCTATTTAAAAATGATTTTATTATGGTGCACTTTTTCTCACTTGCCACAGTCATCATTACAAATGTTTCTTGTTAAAGTAATGTTGAGATTTTACATTTCCAGACATTTTCATTCTGTTGTTGAACAAGACCGAACAATGTGCCATGTATTAAAACAGTATATTCAGCAAGTAATTACAAACGACTTGAAGAAGAATAAGAATAAGAATGGGTCAGGTTGTTTATGATTCCTTTGAAAACTCTCTTTTGCATTATTTTCTTGTACTGCAAGTCGTTGATTATATAAAAAACAAAAATGTGATTCATGGCACCATCCCAGTACAAAATATATTCAGTATAATAATATAAAAGGTATGCATACATTAAGCACATACAGGAACTGGTGCTTTCCTTATTAGTACTCAATTAATGCAAGTATGCATTACTGTTTTAAAGCTCAAGTCACTCAGAGGTCTACCAGGAAAAGACAACTAGACAGAAGGAAAACAGCTGTGGATGTGGTTAAGTTGGAAGGAAACTGGGGAAGCTGATATACATCAGTAGATAGATTGCAAGATTGTTTAGGAAGAAACCGTTAATTTGTAAGAAAAACAAAAAGCAAAATGGACTGAACTTTGAGAGAAGCAGTGATAAGTCATCAATCCTGAGCAGTAAAATATGGACTGATGATGGAAAATTATATACAAATAGTATTCTGATCCGTGAATACAATGAGAACTGAGTTATGGTAATAATATTGTTTTTCCAAACTTGAACAAACAAGGATAACAGAAGGGGGACAACTATTTGCCATTTACTTTCTCAGTTAGCCAATTCTTTTTTTGTGTTATTTATCTACCTCTTTATATAAAGGAAGTCTTAGTTCAATTTTTTAATCAATTTGCAGATGTTTCCGTATCATCCCAGATGACACTGTCAGCTTTTCTTTCTCTCTCAGCAGTAACTGTTTTTTTTTAACTGAAGAGATGTTACTAATTCACACATTTTTTGTTCGGTAAATGGGTAGAAAGATAATCAGGTTAATCAGTTAATCAGGTTATGAAACTAATATCCTATTCACACTACCGACATCTTGTTTTGAATATTTGGTTATGTATTAAGTCAATGGCAATTGTGTAATTTCAACACATTTGTATTGCACATTATTATGGTAATGTCGACAGGGTATATAAGAGAAATATGGAGAATACAGAAAGGTGTCTTTCTGTGCAGAATTACACATTTCCACAGCTGGTTGTGTTTTAATTAAAAAACTCGTTTTGATCATCAGTACAATATTCCATTTAAAGGAGTAAAAATTTCACAGACTACTCATCTCTGCTACTAATTTAATTGAATCATTTTGCTAATACCGTAGATGGGGGATCTTATTGGTAAGCTAATGAAGCTTCTTTAAAATGAGTGTGAACTCTTTTAATAGACTGACTTTGTTGAGGCACTTTTTACATTCAGGATCTCCAGCACAGTGTAACTGATCTCCTGTGTTTCTTTGTTAGGACTATCCAGAACCAGAGCTAGAAGAACAGTTGCGGTCTGTATCCAGTGTGGATGAACTCATGAAAATAGTCTACCCAAAATATTGGAATATGTTAAGATGCCAGTCAAAGAAAGGCGGGCATCTGCAAGACAGAGAAAAAGCTGCCTCTGACGCAAGGGCTGAGGAACCCTTAGTGTTTGCAGCAGCATTTTACAATCTTGACATTTTAAAAAGTAAGTTTATTGTAATATGAGTACATAATTAGACTCATTTTATTTCAGAACTGCCAAAGGACATTTTTCAGTTATTGGAGGATATGCAACTAGCAGTTTTCCCTCTAGGGTGTACAGAACCATTTATCATATCTGTACTATATGATAACCATTCCTGTTTTTTATATGTAAAATTAACAACATAACAAGCAAAAGATTAAAATCTGAAAGATTTGTAATCCCTACTGTTATCCTCAGGAGAAACGCTGCTGAAATTTGAAACATTTCCCAACAAAATGACATCAGTGGCCAGATATTGTTTCCTTTCCAAACCAAACTATCAGATCTCTGAATTACAGCAAAAGAGACCCTGATTACTGATCCTACTGCCCAATAGTGTCAAAGCCATTATGAGATTTAAAAGTGAAATGTTGTATTTAATGAATACACAATGAACTCTGGCTTTATATCCCAGTTATGTCAGTAAGCTAGGAAAGGTCTACAACTGAAATATACTGTAGTGGGATATTGAAGATCATTGAGTATTTTTGTATTTATTTGTTTTTCCTCATGTTTGCTTTATATATATATATATATATATATATATATATATATATATATATATATATATATATATGTACTTTTTAAATTTGAAACTGTTTTTGTAAACTACACTAAACTGTCCCACGAGTTCACTTAGACAGATCCAGTTAATTTTTACTGTGCCTGTTGCAGTGGTCTGTTCCTATAATATTGACTGCAATAACAGTTATTATTCGAAGAAAAGTAGAAACATCTATTTATAATAAAAGACATTTACATTACATTAGAAAATAATTAACTAAATTATGATAATGCTTGCATGTACATTGTTTGTTATTTACTAATGCACATATATAATAGCATATTTTAAACCTAATCATGTGGGCAGTGCATCAGATATATATTTTTTTTAGCACTATTGTATTTCAACTTATTCTTCTGTCTGATTTTTCAAAATGCATTTGACAGGTATTGATACTGAGTGGAGAAAGACCCAGTGCATGCCACGAGAGGTTTGTTTAGATGTGGGAAAAGAGTTTGGGGCAGCAACAAACACCTTCTTTAAACCACCCTGCGTGTCTGTCTACAGATGTGGGGGCTGCTGCAACAATGAAGGACTTCAGTGCATGAACATTAGTACATCTTATATCAGCAAAACAGTAAGTTGTTACTAAAGTTAAAATACAGTATTCTAAAACTTCACACATGAATTGTGCCCTCTTTATTCCTTTGGAACCTACATGTCTTGTTTTGTCCTTTATCTGACCTATCTTATGAGTTCAAAAAGTGTTTTACTGTAAATGCTGTTTGTTTTGTGCCCAGAGATAATTAAAGTACAGCTGCGAATGAACGGAAGCCAATTCCATTTTTTTCTTTTTACACAAATTAATTAAATTGGTGCCTACATTCTATAAATGAGAAAATCATATGTGCTCTATACGTAAATGGCTATAAATTAGCCTGTGAAGGGAAGAGTTACACCCAGTAAATTAGGTGGTGTCAGTTCCTAGGTCATGTTGTTAGGTCAGGCCATCTTGTTACTACTTCATCATTATCAGTGACAAGAGTTTTAGTTTGAATATTTATAGTTGGGATGGTGCATCAATGCCAAATTTTTGTGTCTGTAAAACAGAGTTGATCTGCAAGTGTTATGGCCGTGTAGTAAAGGGAAAGAGTCAAGAAGATTGGTTTTAATGACCATTGTGAATTCTGTAACAGTCCGTGAAGTAACAGCCTTTTCAGTTAAGAACTGTAATAAATAATAGGTGGAAACCACTTGAGTAAATTCTTCCAAATACAAATTGTATGGCCCTTTAAGTAATATATTGATATATACTTACTGGAACTGTTGAACTGAAATTGGTTATTGATAAAAATGAATGTTTTTGACAAGTCATTGCAGTTATATCACTTTTTATAAAGTGAAAAGTGCAATTTAATGCAAACCTTTATTTCTTCTCGATGAAAATGTATGTTGCAAAATAAGTAACAAAAACTGAAAAGGTTCACTTATTAATGTACACTTTAAGGGTTATTGGATCTTGTGCATGAAAACATAATTAATTAGGATACTCATGGTAACATGGAGTTACTTCATAACAGTAAATGGGAGTACATAATGCATTTATTTGAAAACATATTCCCAAGGCTTGAAATCTTTTTAAGAATTTATTCTTGAATGAGTTGCTAATTCAAGTAATGCTGCTGTCTCTTTTGAACACTTTTAAATAAGCACTTGTGGTTGACACAGCTGTGTGGGCTCTGGCAAACAAGTTATTTAAACAAAAATTATATGATTAAGAAATTACTATGCTCAGCCATTGTTAGCAATGCTGTAACAATTTGTATTAGAATAAACAACATTGATAAAATAAACTAATTTGTTGAGAGTCATGGTGTTTGCAGACAGTTGTGTTCCACAAGAATGTCAAATTATGGTCATGTTTTTTGTCATGTTTTTTGATTTTGTCCTATTTTATCCTCTTCTAGTTGTTTGAAATTACAGTACCGCTGTCTCAAGGACCAAAACCAGTGACAGTCAGCTTTGCCAATCATACATCTTGCCGCTGCTTGTCCAAACTGGATGTTTATAGACATGTGCACTCAATCATTAGACGTTCTCTACCAGAGTAAGTTTCTGAATCTTTCATTTGATGTTATTATTCTGTTTTTATTTCTCAAATAAGTAAATGTTTATTTATTTTTATTTTTTTTGGGGGGGGGGATTGAGAATGAGTGTATGCTCAGTTTAAAATATATAACCGTAAAAGCTGAAGATTGTAACTGTCTGTGTTTTTATATTTGCAGGTATTTTCCACAGTATAATCTAGAATTTTCCACGGTTATATTGATATCAATAGATTTAATTCCAACACTGTGGAATTTATAGACATTTTCAATTCTACTGCATTTCCATGACAAGCCCATATGCAACCTTGAAATAGAAAGGTTAATACTTATTTGTTATAACCCTGTTCAATCTCCCTGAACCCGACGTCATTACATTTAGGGGGTAGTTTGCTTTAATGGTTTCCTTTACATTGAACATGTGTGTATAATTAAATAAGATACAAAACAGAACAGTATTTCTGTAGGTTTTACAGCAGGTCGAGGCCTTGTATTCAGATATTGTTGAAGCCTTAGAAATGGAATGCAGATAGTGAGGTACTGATTGCTGCTTAACTCGCCTGAAGCAACCATAACAAGGGAATAGTTAAACAGGGGCCAATTTATAGTATATTTTTAATTGAAATTGAGATTCCCAGTATGATTTATGGGAAGTGTTGTAGAAGTTACAGTTACAAATAGTTATTTCTCAGGCACAGTTTACATTTTACAGATATATTTTCTACGGCTTGGTTAGGCTGCAGCTTGACACATTTTTTGATTAACCGTTTTACATTTTCTAGCAAGATGACATGAAAAGTTCGTTCACGTGACATGTAAGGTCTTGCAATATTAAAGCACTTTCTTATTTCCATGTTATTCATTAGTCGTAGTTCTTTTTCTTATGTACATTAACTGTAAGTTATTTTTTCTGCCTGAAAAAGGAATCATTACAGTTTCAAAGTTACTCATTATCCTTCCTATTTAAAAAAAAAAAATAGAACCAGAAGGGTAACTGCCCCCAACCACTTCTAAATATACAGAGTGAGAGGAGTCAATCCCATTCCAGAATTAAACCTTGGATAAGGAGGAATTTCCTATAAAAGGGCAGTTGACATTTTGCATTCTTAGTGCCCCAGTGGAGCACTTATGAAGACATCTGTCTAAACTTGAATAGGTTTAACAGAAGTCACTTTGTCCAGTGGGACCTGGGCCTTTGACAGCATGCCAAGATATGATTGATAGATATATACATTTTCATAAAGAGTTTAGTAATATATTTGACTATGTGTGGTATCTGGGTTGAGTACTTGAAAAAATTATATATGTATTGCTGAACCCTTAAGCTTTCTGCCACTATAACAATACTTTCTTGAAAACCAATTAGTGAACCAGTTGTATTCCTAGTGTTATGTATTTATCGCCATACTATTGCTAAGGTTGCTGATTACATGTGTATTTTGGATTTGACATTTTGCAAAGTGCCATTTTCTATTTGTGTTGTCGTGGTTACAGAGTAAGTTTATAAAAGCAGTTACTTCCTTGTGAGGATATATCATTTAATGTTTGTTAATTTAGTGCAGACATGTACAGTGAACTTCCTGTTACACTGTTGTTACAGGTTATGATAATGGAGAAATTCAAGCCAAGATCTTAATGAGCTTTCCATCTTGTACCATATTTCCATGAACCACATGAATAGAACAGATTTGTTTAAAGATAATCAAAACTAATGTTATTATTACCACATTTATCAGGGGACAAATAATTATTTAAATTTACACCAACTAAAATAAGATTGTGCAACCAACAATTACATGCCTTTATTCTCGACCGCCTTCTTGCATTCATTTCCAATCGTTTCTTCTTAATCTGCACAATTCCTTCTCTTCGCTTCTGTTTTCTCCAGTTTGCAATGTGTTTGCAAATAAGTTTTAAAACAAAACACACACATTCAAGGGTAGCTAATAACGTCTGCAGCAAATTCACAGAATGAGTTTCCATTTTTGTCAACAAAACGGTCTTGACCTTTAACTCAAGTATTTCTTGGGAAAATTGGTAGTATTTCCTGCCCAACTCGTGATAACTAGGGTAACTCAGGAAAGCATAGAAACACCATCTTTTTCACCAACTAGAGTTGTCCATTAACTCGAGTTCTGGGAGAATTCAGGCCAACTCGAGTCGACTCCAGTTGGCTGTCCCTGGAAACGAGGTATTGGACAACCAACTGGATTTTTTTGTGGCCTGCTTTGATAAATATTATGTCATTGTTTAACCAATTCTATATAAATATTTGTCCACCTATTTGAGCTGACAGTTCCTACTTCAGGCATTTCTTATCAAGGTATTATATTATCGGTTACAGGTTGTGAATTAATGGAGCAATGACAAAAGCCGTAGCATCATTCAATAAAGCAATTCACTTAACACTTTTTCTTTCTTTCTTTTGTCTATGGGCATGACAAGCACTTCTAAAACTTCTGTTGTATTTTCTGTGCAACAAGTTTGTTCAGACCTAGTTTTTATCTGATAAATTACACAGCATCATAAAAGTATTGTAGAACTGTTTCCTTTCACAGTGTAAATGCTGGGTTTTGATTCTATGGAAAAATAAAATGCATTTGCCATGAAACTGTTATTTTGTTAAAACTGTATACAGTATTTCTTTTAAATTATTAAAGGCAATCAGTAGTGTTTACAACCCATTTCTGTTTCTCATCTAATCTGTTTAAATTATTTATTTCAAAAACGATGCCACAGATTAGTGAAAGAAATAGAAATAACTGTGTGTTAAAACTGAACACTAAGTTATCAAGAGCTTTTATACATCAGATAAAACATTGGCTAATAGTAAACTGAGGGACACTTGTAACACCTCAGGGACATTTTTGTATGTGTCTTGGAAGGATTTATATTTTAAGAGCAAGGCTAATCCCCGTTATCTTGACATTGTGTTCCTAAACAGCTTTTATAAACAGATGGCCAAACTGTAGTGATCTTCAGCCATAAATCATTTCTCTTGTCACCATAGTGTATGCTAATAAAATAGATCCTTTTGATTACAACTGGCGTTTACACAGTTGTATTGGTAAGTTAAAACGTCTGGGGAATCCCTTTATAAATACTTCCTTAATGTTTTATTCATTTGCATTTCATTCCGAAAAAATCCTTACTGTCAAGATGATTTGCAATAAGAGAAATTTTGGGAAAATGTATCTCTCGTGAGGTTTTAGAAATTCAGTACATGAAAAAAGCAGATGTTCTTTAGACAGTAACATGCAATTGGTGTTTTGTTCTGTTGTTATTTATCAGGAGTGTCTCTGGGAACCTGCCTTATCTTAACTTACCTTAACGTCTTCTACTCGTCTCTAAAACTTTTTGTTCTTATTTTGCTCTCTACATTTGACCTCCTTGCATGCACAAGATCTTCTTGACTGCACACATCTGTAGCCTTTGCTGTTTTCTAAAGGACAAGTAAATTAACATTGTTCACACATTCCTGAGACATTTTTAAAGGCCCCCTAACCGACTGTCACTTATTTTACAACATCCTGTCATGTTCAATCTGCAAACACTTCTTCTTAACTGTAACACACTATTGTTGCCAAAACCATTACTGGAATATAAAAGTTCTTGGGTGCTTGTGACGGGGTGCATGTTGCCAAGGAGAGTCAGAGACCAGGAAGCTGTAGTTAAGCGCTCATACGCACATATTTATTTACATTACTCAAAACAAACACATAGTACCGTCCACCACACCATTCCTTCACCAACACAATTCTAACTACACCCGTGATCACCCTATATATACACCTGACAGCTCCAGCCACATTCCAACGTGTGTTTGCAGGGATGATTTTAACTCCTTCCCTGCCACCCAATACTCCCCATCACCTCCTCCATCTTCACTAAGAAAGCCTAGGTTAATATGGACATATGGCTCCACTCTTATCATAAGTATATCTGGTATTTTTCCTGGGAATTGTTAAAATTTTAAACTGAATAAAGAATATGAAACATCCTGATTAGAAGTCATGAATTTGATATGTGGTATGTGTTTTAAAAATGTGCATATTTCGTAAAAACCAGCAACAGTCTTGATAGGTTTCAACAAAAAAAAAGGCTACATCTTTTTGTCTTTCATCATCTATTGGATAAGATAAACTGTTAAATAATAATTTTGTTTAAGCTAATGTAAAATCCACATCGTATCCAAAATAATAATATAAGGAGGAAGGCTTTCAAAAATCCAGACTTTACATTAAATACAAATACTTAATTTTACGTAAAAACTATAAATCAACTTTAAAGTTTAACTTTAGAGAGATCAACCAGTCTTGTAAAAGAACTGAGCTGCAAATAAACACATAAGAAAAAAAAAACAAAGTCAATGAAAATAAGAGACCTTAAGCTGCTCCAAATATGTGGTATGCCATGGTTCTTGGAAGTTGTATACAAGTATTTACTTTTTGTACTTCCTCTGTAATCTCTGATGGATATTCCTACATATTGCACATTGTAGCTTGTATTCTACAGTCATGTTGATCACTCGCATGAATTAGAAGCTGTGTTTAAAGTTAAGCCCCTTCAGTCTAATAACCAGAAAATAGCTTGAGAGAATTCACCCTAAGCGGAAACACCTATCTGAGATCAGATTTGCAGATAAAATGGTGATTTGGAGATTATAGGCACATGATTGAATCAAGATTGCTTGTAAACCAAGCAGTATTGCTGCTGAAGGTATCCAGAACTTCCAGGGAGGTACTGGTAGTAATGCAGATCTTAAATCCTGCTGTAACAAGAAATTGGATTGTAAATCTATTCCTTGAAAGATAAAAAAAGACTACAGTAAATGGCGCTGAAACATTTCAAAGATAACCTTGTTGATGTTTTTTATGTATCTTTTTTTTTTTATCAAAGATTAGTGTAACAAGAAAAACAATTTGAAAGATTATTCTGAACTTTATAAACAATCTAGGAATATGTTGCATATTTGTTAAAACTGCCTTAATTTACTACATTCTTTGGCTGGTTTAGTGTTTCTATTTTCTTTTTTTTTTTTTTTTTTATTTACTTCAAAGAGAAATCTCTGTTTTGGTTGGAGCAGGGAGCCCTGTTAATTGTATGTGTACTTGTTTTTCAAAATGCTTACTGTTTGACTGTGATAGATTACAGAGCATTGAAAATATGCTTTCTTTAAAGAATAGTTTTATGCAGTAACAATTCACAAAATAAAAATTATGTCTTCTATAAAACCAAAGTAGTAAAATGTGTATCAGATTGCTGGTATGGCTTTACATTTAAACTCAGTCATTTCATTATTATAAGTTTGTTTTTACTGATTCTAGTTTTGGGACATACATAAACTATATATATACGGTATTCCTTTGAATTTAAGACACCAATTTTTTCTTCTCAAAAAAGACCTGCATCTTAAATGTGAGTATAGTGATGCATTAAATAGTATATATATATATATATATATATATATATATATATATATATATATTTATATATATATATATATATATATTAAAATCGCCAAAACAAGACGTGCCTGTCTGAGTACACAACAGGAACGTGACTGACTGCCCGAGAAAAGACGAAAAAAAACGTTACTGCCCGATCTCGAATTATGTATGACATACAGGCAACCATTTTCAAAGAAGCGTCATTAGCTTCCTGAGGAATTCAAAGAGAAGCTTTTACAATTTCAGCATTTTGTTATTAGGCTCTGTTCTAACAAACAGTACCCTGTATTTTTCAATGTGACAAGCAATACCACAGTTCACAAAAAGGGAGAAAAACAGGTTTGAGTAATCACAACTGGAAATAAGCAGCAGCACATAACTGTAATGAGAGAGAGAGAGAGAGAGAGAGAGAGAGAGAGAGAGAGATTTTTATTTGCACTTTATTTGCAGTAAAATTATCTGATTACAGAAAATCCCCCCAAAAAATTATTTGAATCCACTTTTCTTCCATTTCATCTTCTACCCTCTATTTCTAAAAAAAAACTAAAACACATCAGTCATTACAGGTTAATCATCAGTTCTTCATATATTTCACATAAGGCACCAATTTGTACACCAAAGCATCTCAAACATGTCCTGGTTATGCATTAGCTTGTAGTATTTAAAATCTAATTTTTATATCTAATAATTGATTGATTAATCTTGTCTACCTGAGTGCGGTATCAAAAAACGGTGCGTGAAAAACAAATCTTGAAAAATGGCAGAAGTTACTTACTGGAAGGTATACCCAATATTTCACAATATCTTTAAATTAAAAAGAGTCAGGTGTGAGCCCTCCCAACCCATAAAACACCACAAACTGCTATTAGAAACAACATTCATATTTTAAATGACTCACATATATGTTTTTAATTTAAATAAAGGAAATAATTTCTAATTTCTGAGGGCAGACCTTTTTTGGTTTTCTTCCAAATGTTCAAAATTTGTCAAATACAGTTTTGTCCCTTTTTCTACAAAACGTTGTTCTAAATTCATCGAATATGCATTATATGTGCTGTCGTTTCTAAAAAATAGATCCCTTTTCCCCCTCTGCATTGAAATAAAGTCATTGTTAGATATAACATATCTTGCTTATAAAGTACCATTTTTCTGGTCTGAATGTGGTACATTATATCAGTTTGACTGTATATATACAGTACACACAAGTCAAGAAAGTACTGCACAGCAAAATAGTTAAAGTTGTGTTTTATTTATGGCTCTAAATAACATATTTTTTTTATTTCAGGATTCAAAAGAAATCCTTAATTTCCTTTTCTGTTAGTCTAAAACACCCATAATTCACAACACAACCCTACAGATTTTGAAAGCTTGAAACCAAAACTCAAAATAGTTAATGACACATAAAAAGCCATAATTGCTACTCATTACTAATATTATTTATAAACTTTCTTACTGGAAGTACACATGTTAGCAATCAGAAAGTGAGATTTCTGTAACATAGAAGTGAGCATTGTAGAAGAACATTCCTGCTTGTTTTTAGAAATACATTTGAACCTTCCTAAGCCATTAACATAGTAATTGGAAACACATTAGCACATCTATAGCTTGCCCCAAACATTTTTTTAAATGTGAGTATATAACTCCACAGACATCGCTTTATATCAAATAACCCTACAGATTTAGCCTGCTGTTAATATTCTGCCTAAATTTGCCAAACTTATTTTTAGGACACATGGGCTTTTTCTTGTTTATAAGTTTTGTACACTGATTTATGTTTTAACAATTTAGTAACATCATGGGGTCTAATTATAAAATTAAAATAGCCATTACTTTTGTAAACCATATTTCACAAACCAACTTTTATTTTATTTTTTATTCTATATTGTAGCAAATAAATCACCTAGGGAGATGAACATAGGAGTGATATAGAGTACACTAGATCTGCCTCATGGATGATGCCCCCAGCTTTGCTTCAAAATCAGAAAGTTTCATAACTTTCATTGCAGGGATGGCTCTAAGCCAATGGTACCCATTACAGTGGTTCCCATAGGGATGGACCACAGTACTGCAGAAAATAGACAGGTAACACTACTGCTGCAATCTTGCAGTGCTGCATTAGTGTACACAGGAGTTACAACTGATAAGAGTCTTTTCTGCCAGCTGTCCCAAAGTTGTTATTGGTCCAATGTTAGGTGTAAACAGGATATATAACACCTGTACAAAACTGCTAGTATTCTTACTCACTATTATGCTTGTTCCAGGGGTTATATACCAGTACTGTACATTAAAATATACTTTTTGTAGTTTCTTTACAGTATATCTTAGGGTATTACTCCATTTCTTCAAGGAGGTCTTTTCTTAGGCTGTGGAGAGGTGGATTAAGCTCAGGTGGCTGCAGTATGATGATAATCTGTTGATTCTGCTTCTGTAAAATGCCAAGACACATGACTGGTAGAGAAAGATGTCTTGCAATTCCTGTAAGCCTACCTCTCCTGACATGAGGTAACCTCTCACCTCATACCCTCATGCCACTCTTATCACACATAATCCAGGCCCCAGTTAAGACATGATCTTAACCTGGCTGACACTGTATAGCAGCAATGTTGTTATTTAACTAAGCACCAACATAGCTGGTTATATCACAGTAAGGCGATTTCATTTTTCAACAATGAATACTTTGTGAGAACAATAGTATAATTCCAATGCAACGGTTGAGTTTTTTCCTTGATAATAACTAGATATTACATTAAATACATTGTAAAAAAATGTTTTTTTAAAAATATATTAATATATAGCAAAAAATAACATGTATTATGTGTGTCGTAGCAAAAAATAACTACAGTATATGTGGGTTAGTCACAATAGAAGTATGTTTTGCTTCTTAGCCGGATCTAATTTTACTCTATTTTAGTTTAAGAAGTACTGTAGTTCTTTTTCTTAAAACACAGCATGAAAAGTGAAATGTTTACAAAGATGTATCATTCACTTCAAACATTTTAAGCACGATTGAGACCCTTACAATACAAATAGAAACCATCAAAATAAAAATAGTGGAGTAATTGAGTCAATTGAGAATGACGCCAAACCAATGAAAGACAAACTGGCAAATAGTACAGCTCCGAAAGCAGACAGCACACATAGCAATCACAGTGGGGCAGAGCAACTAGACTACAAAATAAATGTCTTTATACATAATTCAGGCCTGGGTAAGCAAAACCATCAGTGTGTACAGGACATGTTGCCTCTTCAACCGCTGCAGCTCAACTGAGCATCAGAATATTCCATTCCCACAACCCCCACCGCAGGAAACAAAGAACCAATGAAATGAAAGTTTCTACAACCAATGGTAAGACACTGACATACCAATAAATTGCTGCAGACTGCAGAAGGACATAACATAGTCACAATTTAAACTGAAGAACAAACAAAAAAAATATATAGAAGAAATAATACATAAAGCAACCCAGTAGAAGTGTATAAATCTAATATGCCATGGTTCAACTGAAAATATCTGATTTATTTTCACTTGCTAGCCTGACATCTTCAACCTCATTTGTGGCTCTGCTTCGCCAATTTGATATTTTCAGTTGGGCCATGGCACATCCTCTCTCTCTCTCTCTCTCTCTCTCTCTCTCTCTCTCTCTCTCTCTCTCTCTCTCTCTCTCTCTCTCTCTGTATATATATATATATATATATATATATATATATATATATATATATATATATACAGTGCCTATAGAAAGTCTACACCCCCTTTCAAAATGTTCACCTTTTGTTGCCTTATAGCCTGGAATTAAAATGCATTAAAATAGTGTTTTTTTTTTCATTTATCTACACATCCTACCCCACAACTTCCAAGTGAAAAAAATATTCTAGAAATTTGTAGAAAATTAATTAAAAATAAAAACTGAAATAGCTTGGTTGGATAAGTGTCCACCCCCTTTGTAATAGCAATCCTAAATTAGCTCAGGTGTAGCCAATCGCCTTCAAAATCACATACCAAGTTAAGTGGCCTCCACCTGTGTTACATTGTAGTGATTCACATGATTCCAGGATAAATTCAGCAGTTCCTGTAGGTTCCCTCTGCTGGGTAGTGCATTTCAAAGCAAAGACTCAATCATGAGCACCAAGGCGCTTTCAAAAGAACTCCGGGACAAAGTTGTTGAAAGGCACAGATCAGGGGATGGGTATAAAAAATATCAAAGGCCTTGAATATCCCTTGGAGCATGGTCAAGACGATTATTAAGAAGTGGAAGGTGTATGGCACCACCAAGACCCTGTCTAGATCAGGCCGTCCCTCCAAACTGGATGACCGAGCAAGAAGGAGACTGATCAGAGAGACTACCAAGAGGCCAGTGGCAACTTTGCAAGAGCTACAGGCTTTTATGGCCAAGACTGGTCAAAGTATGCATGTGACAACAATATCCCAAGCACTCCACAAATCTGGCCTGTATGGTAGGGTGGCAAGAAGGAAGCCATTACTCAAGAAAGCCCACCTTGAATCCCATTTGAAGTATGCAAAAAAACACTCAGGAGATTCTGTAGCTATGTGGCAAAAAGTTTTGTGGTCTGACGAAACTAAAATGGAACTTTTTGGCCTAAATGCAAAGAGTTATGTTTGGCGCAAACCCAACACAGCGCATCACCCAAAGAACACCATCCCTACTGTGAAGCATGGTGGTGGCAGCATCATGTTATGGGGATGTTTCTCATCGGCACAGACTGGGGTACTTGTCAGGATAGAAGGGAAAATGAATGGAGCAAAGTACAGAGAAGTCCTTGAGGAAAACCTGCTGCCCTCTGCAAGAAAGCTGAAACTGGGATGGAAGTTCACCTTTCAGCATGACAATGACCCAAAGCACACAGCCAAAGCTACACTGGAGTGGCTAAGGAACAAAAAGGTAAATGTCCTTGAGTGGCCCATTCAGAGCCCCGACCTTAATCCATATCGAAAATGTGTGGCATGACTTGAAGATTGCTGTCCATCAGCGCTCCCCAAGGAACTTGACAGAGCTTGAACAGTTTTGTAAAGACGAATGGTCAAATATTGCCAAACCTAGGTGTGCAAAGTTGGTAGAGACCTATCCCAACAGACTCACAGCTGTAATTGCTGCCAAAGGTGCCTCCACCAAGTATTAACTCAGGGGGGTGGAGACTTATCCAATTATGATGTTTCAGTTTCGTATTTTTAATATATATTTTTTTTCTCAATAAAAACGTTTTTCCCCTGAACAGTGTGGAGTGTAGGTAAGTGGAAAAAAAATCATCATTTAAATGCATGAAACTCTGAGGCATTGACACAACAAAATGTGAAAAAAGTTCAAGGGGGTGTAGACTTTCTATAGGCACTATATATATATATATATATATATATATATATATTCAATTTGAAATGCAGTAAGGTGAGTAATAAACTGACTCAGTTGTGATGTAGCAGTTGGTTCAAACAATTTAACAGTTAATGCTGGCATTGTTCTGTATAATTCTGTGTAAATAAATATAAAACTATAAAGAAGGGGCAACAATATTAATCCAGAAATAGGACAACAGTTTTTTTTATGGGTTGTTTTTTTAATAATAATAATAATAATAATAATAATAATAATAATAATAATAATAATACAAATTTCACTTATATAGTGCTCTTCATGCAAGCATTCCAGGGAGCTTTACAAAAGAAATATAAAAACACCTGTGTCTAATATATAATCCAGCTACAAATAAACAGACCCAAAAATATATGTTTTCAAACAGGGTTTAAAAGTTTAAATTGTGCTAGCATTCCTGCTGTGAATCGGGAGCAAGACGAGGGGCATTATAACTAAATGCCCTGGCTCTGACAAACTTCAAACACATTTAAATATGCAATTAAAACCAAGATTAACTAAGATTACTATTTCGCAAGATTAATCATGATTAATTTTTTTAATCGCTTGACAGCCCTAGTATGTATTATTACTTACTAATTGTAGGTTTCCTATCCATAGTGCAGTTTTTTATATATTTAGCACCTGTGGTCTGTCAAGTGACTGCACACTGTACCTTTTTCTTACATTATTTCTCTATAGCAAGTCCTATGAATATATCCCATCAGACCCCTCTGCTTTAGTAGTATTATTGGTGCTGTGTACTGCTGTTTAAAAACCAGAGCTTAAGCTACTTTAACCAGCCTACAAATATGCAGAATATGTGACCTACATGACAGCTATAGGAGTGGTTTCAGTTGTTAAAAAGTGTAAAAAACTGTAGTTTTATATGTTTGGTGAGTAAAGTTGATTGTAGTAATCGCTAGGTGAGACCATCAACAAATGACGTTGCTAAAACAGATTTAGGCTTCTACAGTTTTGCTTCCCCTTGATGAAGGTCAAAGTATTTTTCAAAGAATGCAAAGTGTGCTAATAAGCATTTTAAACAGAGTCCAGATTAGGCTAAAGAAATGTCCAATGCTGGACATTAAGTGTTACAACAAATGCAATTAATCAATCGGTAAAACAACAGTGAATCGAATAAACAAGCACACCTTGACATTCCAAACAATCAGATACACAGCTCCCCTCTTTTATTGCTTTTATAGCACCATACACGTTTTAATCCACCCTCAACACCGTTGATTTAAAAAGAAAAACAAAATTCTAGTTATCGCTCCCCTTCCAATGAAACGTTCAAATTAAAAAAAGAGCCAGGTGTGAGCCCTGCCAATCCATAAAACACCACAACCAGCAATTAAAAACACAATTTATATTTTAAATGGCTCAGTTTGGCTAACTTCCAATTGCACGCAAGCAAATATTTTCAAGCTGTCAAAGTACATGTAAGTAAATATATGTATATTAAACATTAGCTGGCATTATGAAACATTTGCAGTAAATAGTGTAAGTTACATGCGATCTAAAAGCTAAGTTCTAAATGTAATCATTAAAACACAGTTTGTGTTATAGTATTACTGCTTTATAATTGAGCTACTATAGCTCTGAGAGTGATGCTATGTGCTGCAGTGCTTGCAGGGACGGTGGAGGAGTTATGTTTGTAATACATGCGTGTGGTCAGTGTGTTACTTTGCCAGCTTCTAACGTCCAAGAATATAAGTTCATATTCCTGGGAAATACATAATCAAGTTACTGAAAATACATAATCAAGTTACTGTATATCCGGAAGACTCAAGAATAAACGTTACCTGGATTGGTTTCACAAATCAGTCTGGAAGTGGTTTTCTTTCACCGGTTGGCTGGCTACAATAGCTTTATGTTAATATTGTTATTATTATTATTATTATTTATTTCTTAGCAGACGCCCTTATCCAGGGCGACTTACAATCGTAAGCAAATACTATTGCTTGTAATTGTTTTTCATTACCATTTCGTGTCATGAGCAAACAGGTATGATTAATTGATTAATCAACTAATAGATCGTATGATGAATTGATCAATAGAAAATGTCAAGATTAAAACCCCTAATTATGACATAATATACCTGTTTCATGTATAACGCTGTAGTCGGGAGCCACAGTTAAGAGACTGTGCTGTTTCTGTTCCGCCTTATAACGAGAATACTAGTGTTAGTGTAATGGCATTATGGGGCAAATGGGAGCCATGACTGTACCACCTTATAATCTGTTCTGCAGCATAAATGATTGCCTTATAAAGGGTGAGCACTGTATTAATATTCAACTATGCACAATGAATCATTACATCCTAGGTTTAAATACAGATATCCATAAGCTAGTTTATTTATCAACTGCACCCTATAACATCATTGAGATGTTTAATAGTCTCAGAGGTTTATTTAGCCTTTTACCAGTTTGTATATGTATTTGGAAATCCTGATCATAGCCTAATAAACAGTCAGCAAAGAAATAAAACCCATTGGTATTCACACAAGTCATGACAGGGTGTACATGTTATTGTTAAATCGATATTAAGAATGGCATTTCTCCATACCTGTCATTTTCAAGCTTAAGCATGTTTTATTCCTGCTAAATGCAGCCTGGTTCTCTGTATTAAGTTACTGATATTATGTTGTAGTTTTTTGGGGTTTTTTTCTAATACCCTGCAGACAGCAGAATTAATGTGTGGTGAATCAAACGCACTGTATTTCCAGCAAGGGTTGTGTCATCTGGCAGAACAGAAAGGAATATATCTCATCATTTTACCTGATAATGGTATTTTGTTCTAATAAGGCTCTGGGCTTATAACACTGTCTTCAAATGAGTAATGTGCCTTGACATATACTTTGTAAATACATATACACTTCCTCAGTTAGTAAGCTCAGATTTGTGACAGACATATTCAGGAATTCATACTTTAATTTAATAAAAACACTTCTCGGCGAAACTATGTCACCTGAGACAATGACTGATTTAGGTTGTTACATTGTTGAGGTTTGTGAGACACAGACCCTTGAAAAATGTTATTTTTCACACCCAAAATTATTTTAACCCATATCGGAGGTGCCACTTCTCTTAATGCCACAGGGAATGCTTTGTTTTTGTTCACAAAACATCAATAATCATCTTCTTCTTCTTTTTCTTCTTCTTCTTCTTCTTCTTCATTATTTCAATTGCCTCTGGCATTTACCACCAACTGAGCTTTTTTGATCAATATATGCTTTGAAGATTGAGACGGAGCACATAACATATCATCATTAATTGTGCAGTATACCGACACAATTTCAAACCCTGTTGGCCACCCTTTGAAAGTAAAGGTCACTGAGTTAAAATTCTGAATTTACAGGATGTGCAGCTTGTTAAATTGTGGGTTCTTAAAGTTGCAACTATTGCTCAATTCTTGTTTAACATATTAGTAAAGCTTTCACTGAGTTGCTGCTTACAGAAATGACAAGCCATATGTATTTTATAAACATCACAGACCGTAAATATTTGAAGAGCATGTATACAGCAGAAATGCCAACTTAGAAATATGGGGACCATTAGTTAATGAAAAGTGCTTCTGTTTTGGTAGATTGAGGGTATGGGTGTTTCTTTTAGTAGGTACTGTTGCGCTGCAGTATTTGCTCTAAAGCAGGACATTTCCAGTATTGTCAGTCTAGGTGGGATCTATGGCAAGTGAGATTGTCCTAGCATGTTTCACAATCTGCATTATCATACAGTACACAAGCCCCCCAAAAGGGTATTCAAAGAAACAATAATACTAGACCATAGAAACTACTGCTCTAAAGTATCGACCTTAAAGTGGGAGCCACCACATTCCCAGTATTGCCAGGTTTCACAATCTCTGTATTAGCATACACATTCCTCCTAAAGGTTATTCAAAGAAACACTAGTTAAAATCAAATTAAATTGAACCACGCTTGTGTTAGTGTAATCAAACACAGACCTGCAAAATAACTGATACCTACTGTAAATGATTATTATATCTGATAAGAAGCACTGTAAGTTTTTTTTGGTTTGTTTTTTTTTGGTTTGTTTGCCCAGCATTATCCTGTTGCTGTGTGTCAATAAGATCACCGTTTTTCATGTTTAGTTAAGCAATAGGATTACCGCCTGCTAATCCACCACGTAATGCTCGCTAATCTTTTTTTAAAAGCGATTTTTTTTTTAAAGATATAGATTACATCTGAAGGTTCTGAGGTCATCTACCTAATTGGTGGATGAGGTTTCTAATGAAATGTCATACTAATTAAACTTATTGTACTTTGTGATGTCTGAAAGTGGGATTATCATACAGTACACATGAATACTTAAAAATGTTCATTTAAGCTTATAGAAGTGTCATTTAAGGCTTTCTAAACTCTCCAAAAGTATTGTTTATTTTGACAACATAAAGATTTTGATGGGGTTTTCCAGCACCTGCTTACTTATATAAATTACAGGTGACTTTTAAATCAATTTCCCTTACAGATGTCATGCTGCAAACAAGACCTGTCCAAAGAATCACATCTGGAATAATCACATCTGTAGATGTGTGAAGCAGCATGACTTCACTTTTCCTTCCCAGTATCCAGGATCTTGTAAGTATAATCATTACATTTTTTTCTCACTTTAGCAAATAGAAGCCTGGATGCAGAATCGTTCAGTTTCATTGGGTTTAAGTATCTGGGTCTTGTCAGTTGATCTAAACATGTGCAGATGTAAATACTGTCTTCATCTGAATAATTTAAAGAAGGGTCCTTTGTGGATACCTAACATCTCTAACAATGCCTGTGAGTTTCTGAAGTTGTCTTTAGAGTAGTGTCCCTTTTGCCTTTAAACATATGTAAAATACCAGATTGGACCTACTATTACTTAAGCAGTAACACATTCATTGAATTGACCCCACTATGTGTAAGTTTTTTTGTTCTTCTTTATTTGTATTTCATCTTTATTTCCAAAATGTTATCAAAGACATTGCAATTGTCCTTCAAATAACCTTTACATGATCTATGTGTAATATTACAGAAATTACATCTACAAAGAATGTTACTGTTTACAGCCAGCATGATCATAGCCCTGCTTCTCCTATTATTTGCACAAAGCAATAGTTAAAGCAGCTGTGAAGTAGTTGTATAAATGTTTGCAGGACATGCTATTTGACGCCTACAATGATTTAACCCCAGGGTGCCATCTGCCAGACCTCACATCTTGAGCAGCAATTTAACAGCCCCACAATCTGTTATTCAACAAGCAACATTTGAGCAGCATTGCAGAGCATCTATTCCTATAATTCACTGTCTTCCATCTTCTCTTCTTGAGGCAAAATACATGTTATAAAACAGCTAAGCTAAGGAACTGCATTCAAACCCACGTAGTTCCAGGTGTCAGCCTGATGTTTTTAAATTGTGACAGGTTAATCAGTATAAATTACACAAAATGACTTTAGATAATATGAAGTAAATTCTGTAATCTGTAAACCTAATAATATTATTTGTTGATATCATGACTTGGCATGATTGACAAGGAAGAATGTGGATGGATATTGGCAACTGACTGTTGCAAAAGTGAAATAAAATACTGTTGTGTTTATTGTTGCCTCAACATTTTGTCGGATCCCTCCTTTGTAAGCACATTTGCTGAACTTTAATTTAATCTTGCTAGCATTTCCAAACATCATATTTCCCTTTAATAGCTGCCAGGGGTTTATTTGCAGCCAAACAGTTTGGTGCTGTTATCAGCCACGTTCTATAATACCTAGAGATAATGTTTTGTAACAAGAAAACACACATTCGAAATGTGTCTAGAGTTCATCTCATTGCAAAAGTACTTTATTGTATATTGCAAATACTTTTAACATTGTGAATTGCAACATAATTAACATGTGGTAAGATAATTTATTGAAATGAGTATGTGATTAATTAATACGAGCCATGTTGTTTATCTAACATTACTTTAGTGTATTTCTTTTTTTTATTTAGTAGTCACCATTGTTTTATTATTATTATTATTTTCTCCCAATTTAGAATATGCAATTATTATTTTTAAGCTCATCTCACCTCTACCACCCCTGCGTTGACTCGGGAGCGGCGAAGACGAACACACGTTGTCCTCCGAAGCGTGTGCCGTCAGCCGACTGCTTCTTTTCACACTGCAGACTCACCATGCAGCCACCTCGGAGCTACAGTGTCGGAGGACAACGCAGCTCCGGGCAGCTTACAGGCAAGCCCGTAGGCGCCCGGCCAGACTACAGGGGTCGCTGGTGCGCGATGAGCCGAGGAAAACCTGGCTGACCTAACCCTTCCCCCCTCTGGGCAGCGCTCGGCCAATTGTGCTCTGCACCCTGGAAACTCCCGTCCACAGTCGGCAATGGAATAGCCTGGACTCGAACTGGCGACATCCAGGCTATAGGGCGCATCCTGCACTCCACGCGGAGTGCGCCACTTGGGAGCCCCTACTTTAGTGTATTTCTATGTGTTAAAATATATATATATGGGGAAGGTCCTGTTTTTAGTAATTTTAAACTGTATTTTTCTGTCACCATTTAACTGTAAGACAGTATAAAGAATATAAAGAATGATAGAGATTATCACTGTCCTTTACGTAGTCCTGGTTTAAATTTCTCGGATTTGTAACATTGTAATGTGCTAGAAAACTGAGCAATGAGGCCTGGCCATGTTGAATCTGCTTTAACGATATTAAATATGTCCCTTATGGCAGATAATCAATCTACAGTAACCTAATAACTTGGTTAAGATGTATTACTGGTTAGGTATAAGACTAATCAATCCAGAACATATTTATCATGAGCTTTCCCTGTGGAAATTGTTTTGAACTCTCTTGAAGACTGTTGGGGTGCCTATAATCTTTTATGGCCTGGATGGTATCCCAGTTTTAGCACTATAAAAATAATATAAAATATCCAGAAAGATTCCAGAAGATGGATTTTAACTTAAAGCACACACAAGGAAAATGAAACAGCTGTCAGGGCCTCATGGGGATATAGGATTTCAAAGAATGAAGTCTGCTACTTTATAATCTTATCTAAGTATTCAATTATATATAAAAAAACACATAAATTAATATTATTTTAAACACAATGGTCATAACAGCTATGGCACCTTCATTTAGTGTGAATAATAAGGGGCCCATGTGAACTCCCTAATTTTGGTAGAATGTATGGTTAGAGTATCATAGCAATTCAATGGAAACTATAATTACTGTGAAAAGTCTATAGCTTAAGAGTGATTGACCTTGTGTAACATTTACTGAGACAAAAGTACTGCCTGTATATAGCTGATAAATTCTATTTATTAGTATTGTAAAACAGGCATAAAGGAGTAGCTGTCCAGCTGGCATTAGACCTGAATGTACAAATAGGGATAAAGAGTGTTCATTTTTGGAGTAGAAGACAGGTAAAGAAAGTGTTCACAGTGCAACTTAAATGTAATTTTTCTATGAACAGTTAATATTAAAATACTGCAGCTTTTGAAGTCTGCAAAAAATAGTTTGTCACACAAGGTTACCATGTGTGGTCCGGTTCAGACGATGTTTGAATTAATTGCCAAGTTTGGTTGATTTCAACACAGTTTTGTTGCAGTTTCAATGTGATGACAAAGGTTATTTATAGTTACTGTTTGAAATTTCAGTTTTAAGTAGAAGAAAAAGAAGATTCATTTGTACTGTTCTTTTCTTGCTTCCAGATGCATTTGATGGAGTCAATGATATTTGTGGACCAAATAAAGAGCTAGATGACGAGACTTGCCAGTGTGTCTGTAAGGGAGGCTTGAAGCCATCCAGCTGTGGACCCAACAGAGTACTGGATAGAGATTCCTGCCAATGTGTGTGCAAACTACTTCCAACATCATGTGGACCCAGTAAAGTTTTTGATAAAGACACATGCCAGTGTGCTTGTTCAAAAGTCTGCCCAAGAAATCAGCCGCTGAATCCTGAGAAATGTACCTGTGAATGTACAGAATCACCAAATAGATGCTTTTTGAGAGGAAGACGGTTTCAACACCAGACATGCAGGTAATACAACTGTTTTTTTTTGTTTTTTTTTTACTTTTCTATCGACACAAAGGTCAGCATACCTGCTGCAATGCCTGAGTAGCAGGTTACCCTCACTTAAGTATGAGGTCAACTGGGGTTGCAATACTAGTGTGCTGGCAAGATAAATTGGCTTCAACTGGGTCAAAATGAAAATGAAAAATTTTTTAGGCACTTCTTGGTTTTTTTTTATAATAAAGCTTGTCAGTCACTGCTGTTGATTGGGTAATGTTCTCTGCAGGTTTTATCTTTTACCCTCATGTCATGCACTGGACATACGTGCTGTATTATAATAAGTCAGTACTAGATGGTATGATTAGAAGATTGATGTTTCAAGGGTAGTATTGCTATGTAAAGGTTTTTATTCATAGACAACACTTAACTTATTGTGAGCTCATGTTTATGTCACTCATATAATATGGAAACAAAATCCAAGTTACCTACTCAAACATCAACGGCAGTCTTTTAAGTCCTTTTTAATGACGTTTTACCCTAGTCACTCTTCTTTAATGATGCATAATTAAAACATGCTGAAAATATTAATATTTAACTCGCAGTAGAACAAAAGCTTGTCATTATATATTTATAATGTAGTTCCACATGAATTTAAAACTGTGTAAAAATACCTTTAGTGTTTATGCAAACCTAAAAAGTAGGACAATTAAGTTTTCAGAGCTTTGCTGACTTGTGCTTGCCAAACTATGCATTCAAGCAACCCGGTGCCAAACATGTATGGTGCTTTCCTTGTGGAGCAGTTAGTTGAACTACAATATGAAAACATCTGTATTTGTTCAAGGCCAGTGGTGATGTTTTTGCTTTTACAGACTGGATACAGTTTAAAAAAGAAACAGACATCCAGTGCACAACACTGCATGTGTACATTTATCACTTTCAGCTTTTGAAGGTCTCAACCAAGTTATAACCTGCATTCATTTTTTTTTTTTTTTGCTGCCAAATATTATTTTATGTACAGACTAGTATTTTGTCTCTCCTTCTGCTAGAGGCTTCAATATATCATGAGGTTTGACAGAAGTCAGATGAAATGCCAAAACGGTATATAATCCTTCACAACACTTTATGTTTATGACGTTAAGCTCATATTTATAGTTCTCCTAATATAGGACTAAGAACTGAATGTCTTATAAAATTGTCAACATGAGACTTTTGCTTTTTTTGAATGATCTTTTAAATGGTGTAAACTGAAATAGACAATGTTGCAATCTGGTTTATCTACAGAATACACTGTGAACTGTATTAACTCTCCTGAACCAAATATATACCAAATATATATACCATGTGTGTGTGTGTGTGTGTGTGTGTGTGTGTGTGTGTATGTGTGTGTGTGTGTGGCAGATTAACCCAAATAAAAATGTGAGCAATAACCTGTTTTAGCACACATTTAATTTAATTTAGTTTTCATTGTATAAGTAGTTAAAATAAGTAGACACGTGCACCAAAGGCAACAGTTATATAACTGCAAACAAGCTTGGCTCTTTTGTATGTTTTTTGTACTCTTTGTACTGTTGCTATTTCATTTTAATGTGAGAGATTCATAATTTTCTTATATCCTATAAACTGTAAGATTAGATATGTATGTTGAGGAGGTTCACTTTTGTTGTAACTAAATTACTATAATAATAAAATGCAATTGCAATTAACCAACAATTACTCTGTTTATGACTTCATTGCCAAAAGTATAATTTCATAATATTTCATCACTAAATAGGCCAATTTGCCACAGTAAGAGGGTGCGGTTTGACATTTATGTTGTGGAAATATTTATTCATGACTGATTATATAATGCTTGTGATCAAGTAACAGTACTCCTAGATAATATCTGTCATCTTCCTGTTTAGTGAATGCAGATAGACATAATTCATTTAGCCAGTGTCTCCTTTTATAAAAAAAAAAAAAAGAAATACCTGGCTTTTTATCTATGAAAACTCCATATAATAGTTCAAAGCAGGGTAAGACATGTGACATCTTGCAATCACTCCCCCACTCGAAAAACAATGTAGTAACTCCTATGCTTTGATAAACTTACACTGAGAAGCATTTTATAATATATTTCATAAAGTTGTTGTATATGTGTATAAGGGCTGGTAAAGCCATGGTATTAGAACATGTTTAACAGAATTGGACAAGGACTAACACCCGAAAAACACTATCAATAGGGTTTTGGGCCACTAGGCTTGATTTGAAGTGAAGAGTTTTTATGTGTTTGAATGAGTATATGCCCTCAATTCCTCAGCAAAGTCTGGTCCATTAAAGACCTATAGTGTTATTTATTTTTTAAATGTTACCATCGTAAAACTACTAACTAAAACACTGCTGGAGACAAGACCAGTGCTGCAGTGATCTCAACCTCATTTGCATCTTCTCAGACCTCTTATCAGTTCAGTTGCTTACTGTAAATTAATGTATAAAAGACACAGTACCACAGGATAACAACTGCCTTCCCTTGTCACCAGGGAAAACAACCACTAAGTGTTCTTTTACATCTACAGTATGGTATATTTGTATGCTTTAGGGCGTTTTACTTAAAGGTTTAATTTTGTTACCACTGTGTTTTTGCTTACTGTAGAAAGCACTGTACCTTTCTAGGCTATTATGTTAGAAATATATGCCCTCAAGATATTTTATAAACAATGACAAATATTGGGTTAAAAGCAGTCTTCATTCTTTTTATATATATATATATATATTTCTTTTTTTTCCACAGTTGCTACAGCCCACCTTGTGAAGGTCGAAGAAAACGCTGCGAAGCAAGATTTTACTTCAGTGAGGAGGTTTGCCGCTGTGTACCAACGTTCTGGAGAAGACCAGCATACACAGATTAAATATACCTGAATAATAAATATACCAAGAACAGTTATATGCAAAGTGACATGTTGAAATGTGCACTGCTTCGATATACCTGTGCACCAAAGATCACCAAGGGCTATGAGGACACAGGCACATTGTGCATTTCCATTAACTTTGGCCTTCATGTAGAGAACTTACAAAGGACTCATAGTTCTCAGGCAGTGACCAAATGGCCTAGATTTTCCTTTTTTGTGATTTTTTTCAGATAATGACTATAATTTATTGCCACTAAAAAGTCTGCAGCAATTTTGTTCATAGCAATTGCAATCGTAAAAAAACCACTGTGATCAATATTTTTGTATCATGTGAAGTATCTTTAAAATAAATATAACATTGTATTGTACACTGTTAAGCTGTGTATCAGTCAACACAATCATAAGACTACAAATGAAGATAAAAAAGTACAGTACTCTTGGCAGGGGAAACCAAGCATTGTGATGAATCTATTCTATTACTCTATGTCAAAGAATGTATCAAACTGTTATGATAAAACCATGCCAGGTTGTATATACAGTATTTCAAGAGCAGGCTCATTACTGCAGATTTCTTCATTAAAATCAATACAGTAATGATCAGAGGGGATTACCGCTGTCAGAAATGCCCTTATTTTCTTCGAGGTTAGGGCAGATGGGCAATCCTTGAGTGACAACCAAATAACAAGTCCCGCAAAAGCTTTAGCATTTTGCCTTTATGCTGTTCAATAACTAAGATAAGAACTGCCCTTGAAACGGTTAGATCATTACCATAACAAACACTTGGTTTTATATACTGTGTTTGTTAAACTGTTTTATTGGCTAGGCACATAACAGAGTTATTATTGTTAGTTATTAATTATTATTGTTTTCATATTTTGTTATTTTCATATGTGCATGTGTTGTTATTGTGGGTTTAAAATAAGTTCCTACCACTTGTTAGCTTTACCATAGTCCCTGCTCTCTGTGTCCTTCTGCTGTTTTTAATGTGTTTTTAAGCCTTAGTTGTAACACATTGCAACATATTTGCTTGTGCTTTTAAATCATGTTGCTTTATAGCAAAACTACTCAAATTTCCTGTTGCAAGTCAGTTCAGTCACAAAAGGCGAGACTTTCGTAAGAGGGCTGATGGTACAGTAGTGTAGGTGCTCAAATGGCAGGTGCATCTGTATTTAACTGTTCTAAATACTGATGTTTTACAAAAACAGTCACAAAAGTGATTACACCAGGCAAACAACCCAAAATACAAGGTCTGCTATTTGATCAACAAAATGAGATACTGACGCAGGCTTACACAGGTAGGTCTTGTTTCTCATCTCTGTTGAAATTAAATATGTGAGTGATTATAAATCATTATTTTGGGGCTCCCGGGGGTCACATCCAGTTAAAAGTGCTCCGTGTGGAGTGCAGGATGTGCCCTATAGCCTGGAGATCGCAGGTTCGAATCCAGTCTATGCCACTGCCGACCGTGACCGGGGGTTCCTAGGAGGCAGGCACAATTGGCCAAGCGGCGCCCTGGTAGGTAGGGCTTAGGTCAGCAGGGGAATCCACAGTTCACTGCGCACCAGCGACCCCTGTGGCCGATAGGGGTCCTGCAGGTCTGCAGTGGAGCCATCAGATCTGTGTTGTCCTCCGGCTTAGGTTTGGTGGCGTCACTGTGGATCCGTAGTGCGAAATATGACAGATTGGCAGGAACACGTTTCGGAGGACGTGTGTTCCAGCCACCGTTTCCAGAGTCGCCAGGGGGTTGCAGCGGTGAACCGGGATACAAATAACAATTGGGCATTCTAAATTGGGGAGAAAACCATTGTTGACAGCTAAATTAAAAAATAAATAAATAAATAAATAAATAATTTCATTTTAGTAAAACAACAAGAAAAATGAATCAAATAACAATAACCTAAGGGAGAACGGAACTCATTCTGCTACATACATGTTTTTTAGTCTGGTGTGTTCTTTGTGAAAATGTCATATGCATATCATGATGACAGACTTTTCTACATTGAAGGTACGACCCATTTATGTGATGATGAATAAATACAATTTTAGTAGAAGGTACCAAATTTCAAGACAAAAAATAAAACAACTGATTTAAGAGTTTGCAGGAATACACACAACCCAGCAAACATCAACTAAAAGTAAGGCTTTTGCTGTAAACACTACAGCCTGTTCAGCAACACTATGTTAGAGTTACTTAAATCTGGCTTCAATTACACAGCCAGTGCAGTTTTTATATGACTGCATACTGTTCTGGTTTGCTTTAACGGACATTTATCAGTTCCTCTTTAACACGGTATGGAAAGAATCTCAGCTTTCTCTGTTAGGTGGTAGACCATTTCAGCAGTGATTTAAATTCAGCTTCCAGGAGAAGGTAGAACAATGCATTATCCCTATAATGTATGTTGTACGGTATTCTCAGGGGACTAGACCTCAGGGTTACTATATATGAAATAACAGCTGTTGGAAAAGACCATTACACTTTAAGTGTTATCTTGGGAGCTACTTCAGACTTGGACCTTTTGAGTTAAAACTTGACAGGAATGTATAGACTATTAAAATGCAATGTAGGAGTTTGAAAATTCAAAACACACCTTTTTAAGAAGGGAGAAAACATGCAGCCAAGGAAACTCTCATTTTATGAATTTTCTGTATATTTTTAAACATGAAATAAAATCTTCATGTTTCTGATTTCTTCAGTTTGGCTATAATCATAACATTTATAAAATGTCTGTTTCATATGTGTATATATTTAATCACTGCTAATAGCACATTGCTTCAGCTTCGAAGACCTTGATAAACCTAGCCTCTATGTTGCAGTACAGCTGATATTTCAGAGAAGTCTTACAGCTGTGTGGTCCAATCAACAGCTATTACTATAATCACTCAGATTATAGTACTTGTATTACCTGAGCTATTTCAAAAGTCTGGGAACCCACAGGCTGGGTCATCCCTCTAAAATGCTTTTTCTCAGCTGCATGGAGAGACTTAGCTGTCATGGCTGGCTGCTCCGCAAATCAATTGACAGTAAACTAGTGGAAGATGTTATCAAACTGTTGAGGCACCATAGGCTGCATAAATTTAGACAAGGTGAGTACAGTGCTCCCTCTTTATAATGCTGTAGTCGGGAGCCATAGTTAAGAGACCGTGCTATTTGTGTTCCGCCCAGGACCGGATTAACCTATATGCAAATTACGCTATAGTGCTGGGCCCCCAGCAGAATTGAGGTCGCCATTTGGGACATTTTACAAAAACTGCATGTGGGCAGACAGGCGCACACACAGGAAGAGAGGCGCACAGCTTGCTTTAGGGTTAACTTTGTTCTTTTATGACGGGTATGCATTTATTTCTCGATTACAGCATACCTGGTCTCTGAGCCTCTCACGCAAGCAGCTTCCTGCTAATGTACAATACCATCTCCCTCACACCCTCTACCTCCTGGGAGAGATCAGACACTAGTCCTACTACGTCAGAGGCATCAGTCTGCAGGATAAAATGTGGGAATCTGGCTCAATTTATGTGTTGATTTATTTCAGTTTTAGGGTCAATTTAAAAACCTGCCCTGTCTCAAATGAGCACAGTATGCCTCTTTACATTTTAGAAATTTTCCTTTTTTCATTTGGGGGTTGGAATTTTAGAAAAAAAGGCAGGTAAAGGTAAACATGTACAATGCGGGAGGTTAAAGTAAATTCAGATGTGGATGTCTGCAGACGGCAAGAATGGTTTAAGTCTATAGTGTTTGTTGCTCTCGCTACAAAAGAAAACCCAAAAAAGAAGTAAAGGACAGAAAAGTTATTCCCTTTTTTGTTAAACTACATTGTTTTGTTCTATTGAATGCAATGCTACTGCTGGTCTATAGAAGGTATCTATGAGCAGGTTTGGAATATATATATATATATATATATATATATATATATATATATATATATATATATATATATATATATATATATATACACTGTATATAATTCTGCTGCTATTGTGTAGATTAGCTGCTGGACTTATTGGTAAACTATGCACATGATTATGCTTTTGTACTTTACTGCCTGGGACTCAAGCTTTTTTTATGTCTGTGATTCATATTGCATTATTTTGTGTTCTGTGTTCCCAGGGATGTTTGAATGTTAATTAAAATGATCATTAGTAACAGTGAGATTTAATTATTATCATTCGCATGTGATTTCTGAACTATCCTTAAGAGTGTAGAAAATATAAACTGTGTTCACAACGCTGCATTGCTGCATAACCGTATAACTGTATAAAAACAATATAAGCTATGTAATAACCACAGACAGATAGACACACTGATGACGTTTTGCACATTTTTATATGGCAGCTCCACAATCGGGAGAATATATATTTTCCCCTCCATAATGAATTATAAAGTGCAACGCCAATCACATTGAATATAAAAGCTTTTTTTAAAAATGTAATTCTCAAGTCTGCAAAGCATAAAAGTGCGTAATTTTGGTTTGAAATTGGAAAATGAATGGTTACCATGCACAGGCATGATGGAACAGTGGAATACTGTACAGTGACTGCGTCTCTATTTGGATTTTTTCTCCATGGCCGAACGTGTATTTAAGAAAAATAAAAACCTGCTCAGTGCTGTGAAGGAGCGGGCCGGATATATCCACTCCGCTCCACCGCTCCATATACAATTGGTTAGCCCCCATTCACACTCTCTGTCACCAACACAGGGCAAGGTTTAACCAATATGCTAATAACACCATTCACCATAATATGCATAGGGCCCCCAAAATATGGGTTAGCGTAGGGCCCCCACGTCCTTTAATCTGGCCCTGGTTCCGCCTTATAACAAGGCTTCTAGTGGTAGTGCAATGGCATTATGGGGAAAATGGGAGCCATGACCGTACCACCTTATAACCTGTTCCGCAGTATAAAGGGCTGCCTTATAAAGGGGAAGCACTGTAATACCAAATAACTGAATTAAACAAAAGAAAGAATAACATAGTAGTTGTCTAGGCTACTATTAAGTAATGGCTCTATACAGTAAGTGTCTAATGAAGTTACTCATCACTACTACTACAAATAACACACAAATTCTGTCTGCAACAAAGCCTCATAGAAAATCAATCAAGGGGTAACCTAGTAGATCATTTGTGTTGTGACAACATCAATAGAGACAGCAAACATATTCAGGAAAGATAGATCCTGTATGACTGTTTCTTTCAAGATGGATACAAACAAGATTATATGACATAATATAGTTTCTGGCCTGTAAAAAGGCTTTGACAAAGTGTCGCAAAAAAGACTCACCTTAAGCTCAAACTGAAGTTAGTAAATGCATATTGTGTAATGGGTAAAAACACAGGAAGCAAATAGTACTGTAAGGGGTTCAACTTCTAGTTGGGGTCATGTACTCAGTGGGGTGCTGGGACCCATGCTGTTTCTCGTCTACTTAAATGACCTAGACAGACTGCATAAAGAATTATAACAATAACAAAAAAACATAGACTATTTAGAATAGTAATCGTGTGACTAGGGGGTCTCAGAATAATAAAAAGCTGTATGTTATATGAAACATTGCAACAAACTTACAAATGAAAATCCATTTTTGGAGGGCTTTTCTGGGACTAAAATGTATTAACATTGGTGCCTACATCCAATAGAATTGTTAATGCAACTAGTTCCCACTATTTGTAATACTGATTAAGTAAAGTAAACCTGTCACAATATAGTCATATGATACATGTCTTCTGCATTTTCTTGATGAGTGCTTTCTGACATCGTGCCATCAGACACAACTAAAAATCCCCTTTCATGTGTGCTATGCAATGTGCCAAAAATGGCAAACCGTGAAATAGTTCATAAATGTTAAGCTTTAATTTATTATTATTATTATTATTATTATTATTATTATTATTATTATTATTATTATTATTTATTTCTTAGCAGACACCCTTATCTATTACAGTAGAATCACAGTACAAGTAATAATACAATTAAGAGCAAGATAAAAATACAATGACTTTGGTTCTAGCAAGTTCAAGTATATGACAAAACACGATTCAATAACGGAGCAGATAACAGTGTCAGTGATAGTTACATCAGGATATAATTAAATACAAAATACTACAGATTAAATAACACTTGTGACAGATTACAGTACTCTAAAGTACAGGATTAAATGCAGTAAAATAGGGGGCAGATAAGAGCAAGTAAAGCGCATTTAAGGAAGAGTGATAAGTGTCCAGAGGGAAAAGAGGAGTTCTACAGGTTCTGTCTGAAGAGGTGAGTCTTGAGGAGGTGCCGGAAGGTGGTCAGGGACTGGGAAGTCCTGACATCTGTAGGAAGGTCATTCCACCACTGCGGGGCGAGGGTGGAGAAGGAGCGGGCTCTGGAGGCAGGGGAGCGTAGAGGAGGTACAGCCAGTCTTCTAGTGCAGGAGTAGCGGAGAGGTCGAGTTGGGGTGTAGGGAGAGATGAGGGTCTGGAGGTAGCTGGGTGCAGCATTCTGTTTCCACCAGTTTTGATAAGCGTTGTTGTGAAAAAAAAAAAGAAATATAAGAACCATAAACCACATATAACACATTTTCAATGAATGTAACTGTATTATGCATATTGTTACTGTATCATATACAGTTCCCCCTATGGTTCAATAGAAATTCAAAATAAACTGCTGACTGGTACAATAGATTTAATAACATTTACATTTATTTCAACAGTCACATACCTAGCCCTGACAAGCTATAATGGATCTAACAAACCTACAGTGAGAAATGCAGATTTGATCAGATCTGTAATCAGCCTTCCCTGTTTATATTTGTTATTTGTTCATTTAGCAGACGCCTTTATCCAAGGCAACTTACAGAGACTAGGGTGTGTGAACTATGCATCAGCTGCAAAGTCACTTACAACTATGTCTCACCTGAAAGACAGAGCACAAGGAAGTTAAGTGACTTGCTCAAGGTCACACAATGCGTCAGTGGCTGTGGTGGGATTTGAACTGGGGACCTCCTGATTACAAGCCCTTTTCTTTAACCACTGGACCACACAAAGCCATTGGCTTTTGAAAAGTTCACGGACATGTTTTGAGAATGCTAGCTTTTGCTGTTCTGAATTTGAGTCAGGTGGAGTGCTAGTGGCACATATTTGGAATAAAGGTGGAGTTAAATTAATTAATGTAACTAGCTATGCATGGTTTCAGTACGGATTAGGATAAATAACTTTGCATACAGAGTTTATATTCAAAAAGTGTTTTTTTGCAATTGTCATTGCTATAAAAAAAACCTACTAGTAAACTTAAACATGTAGGAAAATTAACTACTGAGTACTTTGAAGACAGATGGTACGCTGTGGTGCAAATTCCATAGGCAGGAAAAGGGCTGTGTGACGGGGGCACAACAGCCTCCAATGTTGATTTGTTTTATTATTGTGAATTATTGTTGTTATTATTGAAATGTATTTTGTATGATAGTTGGTGTGGTTTTGGGTTAGCAGGGAAGCAGACAATTATCTTGCCAAAAAGAACACATGCAGCATATGGCCATCTTCAAATTGGTTAATTGTTTGCCAATTTGAGGACAGCCAGATGTACAAAAAGTGTAGCAGCTGAGTACTGCAGGAGTGAAAGAGTGTTAAGAGGATTTCGAGAGTGAGAGACAGAGCCATCACAAAGTAAGATAAACAATTGCTATCCAGTTGGCTGCATTTTGGCTGATATTTATTGTTATTTTCCGTGTTCTATTTGTTTGTTTGGCCATCGTACCTTTTTGTTTGTGTGTTCATGTTTTGTTATTTTTGGTTATTTATTTAATAAATGTGAGCGCACTGACGATCCTGTTGTGTGTCTATTTTCTGATCTTACGTCACCCACCAATTTGACAACAAATTGGTGTGGAAAAATAATAATTGCATTGGGAAACTTCACTCCTTGCCTACTTTTTCCACCATGTCCTCTTTATCCATAGGCAGCAGCTTCACATTCTCTTCTTGGTAACAATGCTGACATCAATTTCCCTTACAAATGTTTCTTGGGAGTTGCCTTTTAAACCGAGGCACCGCACCTCCACAGGAAAAGTTAAGACCCTGCCAATTGTTCCCTCACAGTCCTTCACTGGAATATAAACATCACCCTTTTCCTCTCATGTTCCTCCAGCAAGTACTCTTCCCAGAGGGGTTTCTTGGGTATGACTCTGTATAAGCAAACAAAAAATGTAATATTGATGCGTGGCAAGCAGCTTGTTATCATTTTGTAATACCATCAAGTTGTTACAGTTATTATAGTAGATAAAACATATTTTTATGTTAGGATGTGTGCAGTTGATATATTTGGGGTGTGGTTGCTTAAAACACAGAAAACACTGAATCCAATATCATTTGGATTTAATTTATTCAGTATGCTTTTTGTACTGACATGTTTCTATGCATAGGCATGTATTTAATAAACCTGGTATTGTGGGTTTACATTAAATACATTGTTATGTGGACATACTATTTATCCATGCTAAGTTTACATGGTTCTGAACAAAATTTTTCATAGATGACATAATCCGATCATTAACAAGATATCCTATAGAAAGGCAATAAACCATGTACAGTATATATAGCTTTTTTTTTTGGTTATTATTGTTGGCATTTTAGGAATAGCCTTCCAGCACCATACCATTTTCAAAGGAGTTCAGCTGATAAGATGATATGACTTACTGGGTTGGAAAGCACCACCTATTTTTTGGATTTATAAAGTATTAAGGTGTTAGTAAATACAGTTGTGCACATCAATTCTTTATGAATATAGTCTTACATATACAGTATCTTGCAAATGCTTATAAAGTCAGTCTGGTTTGTAATGTCTTGTGCAAAAATTCTGTTTCATATTTTACTAAATAACTAGGGATATTGTTCTTGTTTTAAATAACACTGCTTTCACACCTTGTTATTTTTGTAGTTTTTTTTAATTTATTTTTTATAGTTTGTAGTCAGGGGAATTTAAGTTACACATCTGTTCATTGCGTTCATCTAAAATAAAACAAAATAGATTGTCATTCATTATATATATATACAGTATATATAGTATATATATATATATATATATATATATATATAGTGACAAGGAAGGAGGGGGGTTAATTATTAATTATCCCCTGCACCTGGCTATCATTGTAAATTAGATCCAGGTGCAGGGTATTTAAAAAGAGCAGCCAGTCTCTTCGGGGCTGCTGTGTGAAGAAGCCCGCTTGATAGTGTGCTCAAGCGTATAGAAAAAAGGTAATGTGTATAGCCTTTTTGTGTGATTTGTTAACAAACTGTGTGTTTTTGTTTGTTTTTTGTTGGGTTTTAACAGGTAAACAGCTTAGCTGTCCTGTTGGTTAGTTAGGTTCTTGTTCTTGTGTTAGTAAGTGCTATAAAACAGAGTTAGGTTTTGTTTTTCATTTTTGTTTATTTTATTGATTAAAGCAATAGCATGTAAGCACTTTAAAATACAGTGTCTCGGTCTACTATTAAAGGGGCAACGAACTGCGGAGGGTCAGATTTTTTTGTGGGTTGTAGCAGTATATAGAGGGAGTCTGAGAGAAAAAATGATGCCAAAGTTTGGTGCTTCTTTCATTTGTTTGGTGTACAAGGTCATCAGATCAACCCAATTAAAGGGATAATTAGGATCAGCTGTTTGAGTACTTTGGTTAACAACCAGGCCTGATTTGGGACAGCCCTGCCCAATATAAATCTGACTAACTTTGGCCCTTACCATCAGAGTGAAGTTGTCAGCACACAGATTCTAGAGGCACATCATGCCACGAATAAAAGAAATTCCTAAAGACCTCTGGAAAAAAGTAGTTGATACCTATCAGTCTGGAAAGGGTTACAAAGTCATTTCTAAGGCTCTGGGGTTCCACCGAACCACAGTCAGAGCAATATTGTCCAAATGGAGAAAGTTTGGGACAGTAGTGAATCTTCATAGGAGTGGCCAGGAGTGGAAAGACACTGGGCAAAAATGGGATTCATGTCAGAAGGCGGAAACCATTGTTCACTAAGAAGAACATGAATGCTCATCTGAAGTTTGCCAAAAAGCACCTGGATGATCCTCAAGAGTTCTGGAACAATTTTCTATGGACAGATGAGTCAAAAGTGGAACTTTTTGGCCGACATGGGCCCCGTTATGTCTGTCAAAAACCAAACACTGCATTCCACAGTAAGAACCTCACACCAACCCAACGGTCAAGCATGGTGGTGGTAGTGGTTTGGGGATGCTTTGTTGCATCAGGACCTGGACGCCTTGCCATCATTGAAGGAACCATGAATTCTGCTCTGTATCAGAGAATTCTACAGGAGAATGTCAGGCCATCCGTCCGTGAGCTGAAGCTGAAGCGCAACTGGGTCATGCAGCAAGACAATGGTCCGAAACACACAAGCAAGTCTACATCAGAATGGTTGAAGAACAAGAAATTGAAAGTTTTGGAATGGCCTAGTCAAAGTCCAGACCTAAACCCTGTTGAGATGTTGTGACAGGACCTGAAACGAGCAGTGCTCGAAAACCCACAAATGTCACTGAGTTGAAGCAGTTCTGCATGGAGGAATGGGCCAAAATTCTTCCATGGTGCTGTGAGAGACTAATCAATAACTACAGGAAGCGTTTGGTTGCAGTTATTGCTGCTAAAGGTGGCGTAACCAGTTATTAAGTAGGGGGGCAATTTTTCACACGGGGGCATTGGGTGTTGCATAACTTTCTTTAATAATTAAATGAAATATGTATCAAATTTTTGTGTTACTTGTTCACTCTGGGTCCCTTTTATCTAATATTCGGTTTTGGTTGAAGATCTGATAACATTCAGTGTCAAAAATATGCAAAAATGCAGAAAATCAGACGCACTGTATAATATATATATATATATATATATATATATATATATATATATATATATATATATATATATATATATAAATTAAACATTATAAGTATATGTACCATAAACTAGGTATAAATCAACATTATAATGAAAGGGGCATTTAAAAGCAGACCATTATAAACAGAAGCCTTATGTGGTTCATTTAACTGCCTTTCAAATGCACATTATCTATATTGTTATCAGATTAATTTAGCTATCAGCCAGAACAAGCATAACTGCTGAGGGCTTGGTATTTGTTTAAACTGTGGGAAAGGAAACCATTAGGTAGTAATGTAGAATTAATCTAAGAGCAAGAAAAGGAGGATGTGGACTTTGGCAACAAGAAAAGTGTTGTTTTCTACATCCAAGCAGTGTTGTAATCGAGTCACAAAAATTGGGACAAGTTGAGTCGAGTCACAGGGGGTAAAGACTTGAGTCGAGTCAAGTAGAGTCACAAAGTTTAGTCGAGTCATTAGTTTTGACAGGAGATTAACAATCTGCAAGTAAAAAGAAAAGAACATTTCAATTAAAAATACAAAATTGAGATGCACAATAATGTGGTCACACATAATTCACGATGGCTTGGCCTATTTATAAGCAGGTTTTGTTATTGACGAGACAGAGGCCCTTTTACTTATGCTCAATTGGGTTTGATGTACAATAATGTACACAAAACAAAAGAATGCATTTAACCATATATTTACAATTTTACTGAGTGCTTTTCACTTTTTATCAACAGTGAAACTCCCTGATAGTTTTTTTTAAAGGAAATTTGGTGGAATTTAATTTGATATTAATATAGAGATCTTGCTTCTAGGCCTTAACATAGCAGTTACAAAGGAAAACAGTCCAAGTAATGCAACTGAGGCGAAATCAGAGTTTCAAAACCATTGCATACTTGCACATATATGCTCCAGCCTAATTTGCTTAATATTGCAGAAAGAAATGTATCTTGAAAGGTTTAGTATAATAATGCGTGTTACAAAATAAGTAATTATCGTTATTTTCAGCTAAAAAAAGGGTTGTTCACACCATAAACATTTTAACCATAGACTTAGTACATTAACATCCCAGTTGTTTGTCTAAATAAAATAATCAATGTAGTTAAAATGCACGAATGTACAGTAATACTAAGAGGTCAATTACATTTTTAATAACCCTACAAACGTAAAAGACTGGTATTGTAGCTGCTGTTTCATAAACACATCGTAAATACCCCAGCAGTGCAAACAAACACATTTTCTTTTTTTTTTTTTACCAGTGTAATAATTTATCTGTTCACCCACTATGACAAAATCCACAGACCACTGAAATTAATTAATTGAAAATGTTAGGTCAATTAATTGAAAATGTTAGGTTACCTACCGAAACCCTGGTTCCCTGTAAGAGAAGACGACCACCAACCAATACTTTTGGGATGTCTGCCATAGGTAGGTATTCACTGAGCATTTTATGTCACAGCTGCCGATAGGCCTCTCCGTGGAGTGATGTCCTCGGTCCCGCCTGCCGAGGGAAGCTCACTTCCTCTTTTGCATCGAACCCGCGAATGCGAGTGATGCGACCTTGCAAGGTTTGATGGTCGTCTTCTCTTTCAGGGAACCAGGGTTACGGTAAGTAGCCTAACGTTCCCTTTCAATTCAAAGATGACTACCAACCAATACTTTTGGGAAAAGTATACCAAAGCCGTCACGAGGGAGCGTAAGCGGACAGTATACGAGGGACGCCTCGCTACCGCCAACTAGTGTTGGTGGTGTGCACGTACAACCTCAAGGACCCTTGTGCCTAATGAAGACATATAGGGATCTACCACAAGTAGGTAGAACCTGGTGAATGTCAGTCAATGAGGCACCTCGAAAGAGGGCCCATGACGTAGCCACACCTCTGGTAGAGTGTGCAGCCACCCTCCCAGGTGGCATTATTATACGCAGTCGATACTGTGTCCACAATCCAGTGGGACAGTCGCTGCTTCGAGAGGGCTTGACCCAGGGTCCTTTCACCATAGCAAACGAAGAGCTGGTCAGATTGACACAGCGCTTTCATTCTATCCACATAACCTCTCAATGCCCACAAGGCTGGGCAGAGGGAATTCAGTTTCCTATCCTTCTCCGAATCAAAAGGAGGGGGATGGAAGGCCTCTAGTTCCACTGATCGGTTCAAGTGGAAAGCTGTAATCACCTTAGGTAGGAATGCAGGGTTTGTGTGCAACGATAGCCTGTTTCCATTATCCCAGACGCGCATACAGGAACTGTGCACAGACAGAGCCTGTAGCTCACTGACTCGCTTAGCAGAGGTGATGGCCAATAAAAAGGCTGTCTTCATAGAGAGATATATCAGCTCTATGGAATGTATAGGCTCAAACGGGGCCTTAGAGACAGCCTTCAATGCCTAGTGGACCTCCGCAATGGTGGAGGTAGATCCACAGGGGGTAATGAGTCGTCTCTGCCGAAGCAAAGAGATAGACTTGGGCTTCCCCGAAGCGATCCCAAATGCGCACCACCACCTGAGGGTGGAGTTGACATTCTGATGGGTGAGAACCCTCCCTCGAGAGGAGGTCCGCCGTCCAGTTCACCACTCCGGGGAGGTGAACAGCCTGGAGGGATAGTGAATGCTTCTGTGCCCAGATCAACAGCCGAAAGGCTATGCGTTGTAACCCCATGGACCGAAGCTACCCTGGTGGTTCATGTATGCCACTACTATGTTGTCGGTGCAAACAAGGACATGTCTGTTCTGGAGCACAGGAAGGAAATGCTGGAGAGCAAGGTGCACTGCTCAGAGCTCCAGCGTATTTATGTGCAGGGGTGTCCAGATGCCTGTCCAGGACCCGCTAACTCCTCTGCCTGCCCAGACCCAGCTTGGATGCGTCTGTCGTCACCACTTGACGGCTGTGTATTACTCCCAGGCGACAACAGTCAGGGGTTTGAAGATTCATCAAGGGAGAATGAAATGCTTGAGGGAGAAGGGACAAGGGCCTCGCATTGATCAGTTCTTCTTACCAAGTCAGTCATGTCAGTCGAATGAAAACTCGCGACAGGAAGCAAACCACAGTTCGCAGGATATCAGCACCCCTGTCATAGACGTGAGGAGGACTTGCATGGACACAGTTAGTGATGAACCTAATGATCCTTGTGAACCCGACCAGACAAACCAGCATAAGAGAGAACAGAACCTCAACGGACATAAGCCTGGAGTTAAATGGCCAAGAGCTTGTGAGAAAACTGCATGGGACACAGTAAACACAGATCTCTGCTTTGCATTGGAAAGGTAAAGTGGAACAGTTGAAAAGAAGCTGGATAAATTTGGGGACATCATCTACGCATATGGAAGCGAGAGGTTTGGAGTTGAAAAAAGGAAGGAAAAAGTACAAACTATTCCTGGAAAGTCTAGGTGGCAGCAGGAGATTGAACGCTTAGTTAGAGAAAGGAGACAGCTGAGGAAGCAATGGAGAAGAGCAGAACAAAGTCAGAAGGAGGGACTCAATCTCTTACAAAGGGTCATAAAAGATAAGCTTGCAACATTGCGCAGAGCTGAGTGCCTACGGAAACGCTACAAAAAGAATAAGCGTGCGAGAACTAACTTTTATAAAGACCCAAAATTTGTAAAGAAGTTATTTGTATAATCAAATTTGTAAAGAAGTTATTCACCAGTGGGAAGAATGGCACACTAAGGTTCTAGAAAGCATCTAAGGTTGAGCTGGAGAGATATTTGGAGGAAACACATACAGGTTCAAAAAGTCAGGAGCCTATGTCAATTCCTTCAGACATCCCACCTATCAATCCACGAGAATACCAAATGGAGGACTGTGCACCTAAGTGGAAAGAAGTAGAGCAAGCTGTGAAAAAAGCAAGGGCTTCATCATCTCCAGGGCCTAATGAGTTCCGTACAGTGTACAAGAGTGCTTCAGGAGTTCTACGAATCCTGTGGAAATTGATGAAAGTGGCATGGGAAAAACAGGTTGTACCAAGAGCATGGCGCCGAGCAGGTGGAGTCTTTATACCTAAAGAAAAAGATTCTACAAGCATCAGTCAGTTTTGTCCTATTTCCCTATTAAACATAGAAGGCAAGATTTTCTTCAGCATTATTGCTCAGAGATTGTCAACTTACCTATTAAAGAACTGCTTCATTGACACTTCAATACAAAAAGCGGGCATTCCAGGTTTCCCAGGATGCTTAGAACACATCAATGTGATCTGGCAACAAATTCAATCAGCTAAAAAGGAGAGGAAGGAGCTCCATTTGACATTCCTGGATTTGGCTAATGCATGTGGATCAGTGCCACATGAACTTCTTTGGCAGCATTTGATTTTTTCAGTGTACCGATGACAATAACAAATTTAGTGAAAGCCTACTTTGGAGATTTGCAATTTAGTTTTTCAACTTCAGAATTCAGCACTACATGGCAATGCCTAGAGGTTGGAATAATGGCAGGATGCACCATTTCTCCACTGGCTTTTACCATGGCAATGGAAGTAATCATTAGGGCATCAAAATGGGTAGTAGGAGGAGAGCGCTTGGCTTCTGGAATGTGACTACCACCAATTCGAGCATACATGGATGACATGACAACCATGACTACAACAGTAGCCTGCACTAATCGGTTATTGGGCAAATTAACCAATAACATTGAATGGGCACAAATGCAATACAAGCCCACTAAATCAAGGAGCATCTCTATAATCAAAGGTAAAGTAGTAGATAAAATGTTCTTCATTAATGGTGAGGCAATACCAACAGTGTCTGAGACTCCAGTGAAGAGTCTTGGGAGATGGTACAACGGGGATCTAAAGGACACAGTTTGTGTGGGAGAAGTTAGACAACAAGCAGTGGAAGGGTTGAAGAGCACAGACAGCAGCACTTTACCAGGCAAACTAAAACTCTGATCCTTTCAGTTTGGTTTACTGCTGAGGTTGCTGTGGCCACTGACTGTGTACAAGGTTTCTTTGACAACAGTAGAGAAGCTGGAAGCTTTAATCAGTTCATACGTCAGGAAATGGTTGGGAGTTCCACGCTGCCTCAGCAGAGTGGGACTTTATGGTAAAGGAATACTGCTGCTACCAGTCTCTGCTCTAACCGAGGAGTTTAAGTGCACCAAGGTCAGACTGGAAATGACATTAGTAGAGTCAAGCGACAAATGCGTAAGGGAGGCAGCACCTGTGTTGAAAACTGGAAGAAAGTGGGCGGCAAAGAAAGCTGTGGAGGATGAGGCTGCCCTTCGAATTGGTGATATCATGGGGCAAGTTCAGCATGGAAGAGGGGGTCTTGGTCTCAGTTCAGCTCCTCCTACATGGCACAAGGCAGCCCCAGCTCAATGGAGGAAGCTGGTAGTCAACGAGGAGCAAAAGCAGGAGGAGAGGATGAGGTGTATAAAGGCCATTTCCCAGGCCAAGCAGGGAGAAGGGATGAAATGGGAGAGTGTGGAACAACACAAGATTGGCTGGCAAGACCTGTGGTCAGTGGAACAGAGCAGGATCAGTTTCCTCATCAGGACAACATATGATGTTCTCCCATCACCACAGAACCTAAAACTCTGGGTAGGAGAGGATCCCTCATGTCCTTTGTGTTCATCACCTGCAACATTAAGGCACATTGAGTCACGCTTGGATGGGGTGCATGTGCAGTAACCCCAGTTGGATAGCTGATGAAGCTGTGGACCATCAGACCCAATAGTTTTTGACACAACACCAGTTGTACTGTGGACCCTGTTGAAACCGGGCCAGACAGTTCTGAATAGCCGCTACTCTGTTGTCCAACAGGTAGGCTCGCATGGTGAGGGAATACAGCTGGAGATCCAAGAAGACCGTATTCTGCACCGGTATTAATTGACTGTTGGCTTCGTTGAGAGTGAGACCTAGTCTCACTAGATGGTTTGTCACTGTCACCATGTGGGCCATTGCTCCTTCCTGCAACTGGGAACTCAGCATGGAAAACTCGAATACGCTCCCCTGAAAGGCGAAGTGGAGATATTTCCTGTGCGCTGGATGGATAGGAACATGAAAATACGCGTCCTTCAAGTCCACTGTTGAAAACCAATCTCCTGGCCGGACAGATTGGAAGATGTGGCGATGTGTGACCTTCTGGAACCCCCTCTCCCTCAAGAAGCCGTTGATGGGATGAAGGCCGCCATCCTTTTATGGCACCAGAAAGTATCTTGAGTAGAACCTCTCTTCTTGAGAGGTGCGTTCTATGAGACGGATGGCTTGTTTGAGAAGTAATTTCTCTACATCTTGCTTGAGGGCCAAATGGGAGGAGGACCGGTGTGTAACCGGTGTGTACGGTGGTGAGCACCCAGGAGTCCGAGGTGAAATTGCGCCAGTATTGCAGCTGATGTTGTGTGAATGGGTGGGCCTGAGGCAGCAAGCCTTCAGGGCCCCTGCTGGGGCTGCTGAGGTTGGGGTGGAACATGCTGAGGTGGTTGCCTAGGGCGACAGCCCTGGAACTGCCTTCTGGAGCGCTGCTGCATGGGTGCACGCATGGGTGCACTCTGCGTTCCCTTTTCCCTTGTGGGAGGGTCCGGTTGCCTGCTGCCATGGTGGCCTGCAGGCGATGCCTCAGGTCACCCAGTGGAGCCGTGGGGACAGGCGCCATCCGAGTTATCATGCGTGCCTGGGGAGATTGCCAGTGGCTCAACCTGCCCCAGGCCAGAGTACAGGGAGTAGCACGGCGACTTCCCAAGATGCCTCGCGTTCTCGATAGGAGCGCTGCAGGATCTCCTCTACCGCTGGCCCAAAGGTATGCCCTGGGGACATTGGAACATCCAACAGCGGGCCACCACCAGGCTTGCCAGGCTCCGGCCTAGGGCTTGTTCTTGAAGGCTGGAGATCTGCAGCAGTGTGCCTGAAAGGAGGGGTAACTTGGAAGCCACCGGCTCAGGGAGCGGGGCTTCCCGTAGTATGCCATCCATATAGGCAGTCAGAATACTCGCCGTATTTGCTAGGTAAGTCACCTGTGCTTCTGTTGTGTACACCCACTTCAGGTGGCCTGCATTGCAGGTTCAGGCACACAGGGTATGCCCCCCACCGGTGCAGCCTTGACCAAGGCTGCAATGGTGGAGTCAACTGGGGGAAAGCCTGCCAGGCCCAGCTTCTCCGCGCCTTCCAAGGAAGCGAGCGGGGCCACTTGCTTCAGCATACTTGCTGCTGAGGCCGGACGAGCCCAGGAGGAGCGTACCTCCTCCATAAAATCCCGGAATGCTGGGAAGGGCTGAGGGTGGGGAGCCGCAGTCTGCATCCTGAACACAGACCGGCATGGCTCAGCCGCTGTCGACCAAGGGACCTGCAAGAAGTTTGCAGTGCATCCCATCAGGGCCGACATGGAGCGCGAGCTGGGCTCTGCCTCGGTAGAGAGAGCAGGCTCCTCTCCTTCCTCCATCTAGGTGGGGGAGCATGTCCTCCTTCTCTGCCATCCATGCAGGTGATTCTAGCTCACTCTGAACTCCCCTGGGGGAGACAGTGACTGGTATTGGGAGGGGCACTGGCGGAGCCGCGGCCGGAGCAGCAGCATTCTGCTGCTGCGCCAACAACTCCAGGACCTGGGCCATATGTCCCTCGCCTGCCTCAAGTGCTTGACCAGCTGCACCATCTGTGGAAATGGGGAGCGGCTGCGAGAGAGTGGCGGCTGAGCCTGTGGACAGGGGATACCCTGCGAGGGGCTCTGGGACCATTGGAGGAGGGAGGGAACCGGGGCCCCTAGGGCCTCTGACGGCTCAGTCACAGGGGACATACATTCCGTCCCCATGGCCCTGTCAAGCCTTTTGCGAAGCACCCGGGGCTGAAAAGCCGCACAGATTTCACAAAACATCTCAACCCCTAGGGCTGAAGTGGTGTGCTGGACATTCAAGCACCTCACACACAATGTATGCCCATCCTCCTGGGGCATGTTCGCCCTGCAGGACATGCAAGCATGAAACTTGCGCAAGGCACTGGAGTACACCACGTGCACCGAGGCACCATGCGTCGAGTGCACCGTGTGCACCGAGCACCAAGGCGCTATGTGCACCGCGACACCATGCGCACCAAGCACTGAGGTGCTATGCGCGCCCAGGCACCGAAGCACTTTGTGCACCGAGCACCGTGTGCACTGAGTGCGGATGAGAGCTCAGTTAGTAAAGAGAAAAAAGGAGAAGGGAGAACGCACCTTTTTTTTTTGAAGGCCTGACGCACCGAGGTGGGTGGGCCAAGGCAGCCGGTGAGGGGCAGGCTAGATCACAGCGTGGCAGGCTAGAACACAGCCCCGGGGGAGGAACACACGGCTGACTGACTGTTGTTGTTTCTTTATTTTTTTGCAGCGCAGCAAAAACTCAAGCACAGACACAGGCAAAGCAGGGTTGTGTGAGAGGGTCAACACACAGGTGGACGCAGAACAACAGCACACAATTTATTTATTTAGCCTGAGCTGTGTGAATGACAGCTGACAGAGTCACTCAATGGCGGGGACGACAAGCCGAGCCCTGGTGGAGGAAGGGTGGAGGTTTAAAGACAACACACGCACAGACCAATACTGCACAGGCAGTCACTCTCATACGACAGACAGCCGTAAAAAAAGACGGCCTGCGATGCAAGGCGAAGTAGGCTGTGAAGAAGAAAGAAAGAAGACACTCAAAATGGAGTCGCTGATTCCACGAGAGCGGCAAGCCAGCTCTTAGCACGTATGCAAGGGAACTGCATTTGACTCAGAGGAGCTCTTTCAAAAACCACTCAGGTTAGTGACGCAGAAGCGTACCTTACCATAGGTGAGAGGCCAAAGAGGAAATGAGCTCTGTGGAGCGACTACTTATTCCCTCGGCAGGCGGGACCGAGGACGTCACTCCACGGAGGGGCCTATCGGCAGCTCTGACATAAAATGCTCAGTCAATGCCTACCTATGGCAGGCATATCCCAAATGTACTGGTTGGTGGTTGTCTTCGAATTGAAAGGGTACAATGCAGTTCCATCCTCAGCCTCCTTTCGTCTGGCAATGTTGATTGTGCTATTCACAGAATCGTGCTGCTATGGTCTGATCTGCCCATTTTCATTTTTATGAATGCATTCTTTAAAAAGGCAAAACGTTTTTAACCAAACTAACTCTAAAACATCTATCCAGCATGCAAATCCTAATGTATTAAATTAATCAAACATGTTTAGAGCTGATTAACTCAATTCAGGAATTCTGGAAAACAAAGATGACTGTGCAACAGCTTCATTGATCATCTGTATCGTGTGCTGCCAGAGGTTGTAGAAGGCTACAGGAATGTAAACAAAATATTAAATTATTAAAGCTCCAGAAGGTTATTTGTAAGTTCATTTCTTGTGCAGTGGTAGTGGTAATGGTAGTTTGGATTTAAAAACAGTTAACAATTTTAGCAAAATATGGCTTTTTTGCCAGTTCTTTTTTGTTTTCTAAAACATTTTTTATTAAAATATAGTATAACTTTAGATCAATATACATTAAACCAGACAACAAAACCCTATTTTTCTACCGCATTTAAGTTTTAAGCTTACTTAAATAAAAATATATTGATTGAGTCACCAAATAAATAATTTCTTATTGATACTTGGTAAGAGATAATTAAAAAAAGACCAAAAACGATTTCAGTTATTTCTCAGTGCTGGCAGGATGCAGACTGCTTATTTCTCTCCCAGTCTACTCCATAGTTACCGACTGCAGGCACTCTTGATTTACCTGCCATGCTGCTGACGCTCTTCTCTCTGTCTCTATGTTGTCACATGTTCCTCTCACACATAAAGATGCAGGGCTTGTACGCATCAGAGGAAGGCAGCAGTTATTGAAAACAAAACTGATCGTGAAATTTATTTTAATATAAAGACTATGACGAGTCGAGTGGAGACTTTTTCTTGCAGGGACTCGCGTCAAGTCAAGTCATATACGATACAATTCTGCATCCAAGGCAAGATTTTACCTGGGCAACAACATTTAGAACACTACAGTAGGTCCACAACACTAGTTATAGTATATAAGGCCAACTGCTCTAAAAATATAGGGGGTAGTCATGATTAATAGTTTAATAGTCAATAATGCATGTGATGTATTAAAGTCACTCAACATGTTGCAGTACAATCAGAATGTTTTTTATGCCTCAGACGATAACAGCAATTCAAGACATGTATACTGTCCCTTATGGTTCTAACCAACTCCTACCTATAGGTTGGGGACCGATAGTAGAAATGTTACATAGATAAGGAATCCAGGAACTGTTGAGATCTTTTTTAATATGTAGTGTTTGCTTGAGAATTGTCACGCTTAGCAGCAATGTGAAAATAAATTACACCTAGAATCAAAACATAGAGAATATTTTTTTTTTGTAAATATGTACTTGTGGTTGTTCTGGGATGCCTCAGAATAATCTATAGCATCCATGAATGATTTTTATACAAATTTTACAAATATTTATGTCATCAGAGGACCATACCCTCTGTAATGTACTGTATGTGCTGGTGAGACTTCAACATGTTGAGGTGTATGCTTAATGCTAGAGCCTAGAGCCAAGCACCAATGCTACAGGTTATTGTAACAGGACCGTTACATAAAAAAAAATCTACAAAATGGAGTTTCATTTTTTAAAAAAAGGCCACACACAGAAGTATTAAACAGAGTTTATTATAAGAAAAGTCCCAGTGTTCTGTATTTCTTTACTGGCCACAAATATACAGGTAAAGCACCCTTCAGTTTTATAAACTACGTTAAGATTTCAGTTAATAATGGAAGACTCAGGGACATGGTACTTTTCCTTATATTCTCACTACAAAACAATTACTTTCTGACTGTGGCCAAGCATTTAAACTTTCCTTGACATTGTCTAGGTTTACTGTTACAAGTAATAATATATATTTTTGGAAACCAGTATGATTCTAGGCTACTTGCATCACAGATCAGGAATGCTATGTGAGCACTGGGTGGTCTGAAATCAGGAATATTTTATTATCAGTTTGTGTTCCTCATCTCTAAATACTATTCATGAATAATAGTGAGAAATGGCTCAGTTACTGTAGATAAAGCTATTGCTTTATCTAGTTTTTTGGAGCTCAACACATTTTAATGGTTGTTGCTAATTATAAAGAATATATGCTTCATATGTTAGAGCTGGATTCTGTACTGCTGAATAATCTATTTATATTTTCAAACCACATAATACAATGCAATTTAACAAACTTGTGGTTTACCACAGTATGATAAGGCTGTGTTCACACTGAGTCTGTGCAGTTCCTGGAGGGCCGCAGTGTCTTCTGGTTTTCATTCCACCCGAGCTCTCAATTACTTAATTGGTCTATTGACTTGATTAATTGGACAAATGTAACACTTCTCTCCAGGTCTCAAAATGTTTCATAGACAGTGTACCTTGAATCAAGTGCATTTTTTAAATCAACTGTAAAAGACCTTGAAAAATATGAAATATGTCCCAATGAACAAATAATTAGATCAATTATGTTAATTGAGAGCTTAAGTTGGAATGAAAACCAGAAGACCCTGCGGCCCTCAAGGACTGGAGTTTGATACCCCTGGGAGGGTTTGGTCCACACTCGGTACAGTTTGGTACATTTGGTGTGAAGTGTGAACAACAAAGTCCATTTGGCAAACAAACCGAATCTGGTTCGCTTGCTAAACCTCAATGTGAACAACTGCAGCAGTTGGGAAACAAACTATACAAACTATAGAAGTAAACATTTTGTGCATAGTTTAGTACATATTCTGAGGAAACAAGTTAAGCAAAAAACTAAATGTCTCAGGGAACTATATTAGGTTTACCAGACATCCCTGGAAAATTGGGATTGTCCCAGTTTTCAGCCATCATTTTATTTTCCCGGTCGGAAATAGTAATATAGTTAAATCGTCCCAGTTTTGCTAGTACCAAACTGTATCGGTGTGCTTAGCAAGTTAACAGTTAACAATTTATTAGGTTGTGTTAGCATAATATACCCATAATTCTGATTATGGGTATATCACATGTTTAAACAGTAATAGTAGATTTTTTTTCCGAATCTGTCTTTTTGTACATTTAACATGTTTTGATTAGATCACAATAGAAAGAAAACAAAAGTTGTTATTATCTGCAATAAACAGATCTGATGTTAATTTAAAAAAAAAATCTGATTGTGTTATTATATACTGTTATTTTAACGGCTTCAGAGTTGCTATGGCGTCAGTAAGTTGAATAAATAAAAAAGCGTCCAAGCAGTTTTTCACTCTGGAAATCTGGTAACCCTAAACTACATGGACAGTGCGAGAAACTGAAGCTCAGACAGAAATTTGGTTAGACACCAAAATCCAAGCTGAACTGGACAAAGCTCAGACTGTAAGCATTCAACAAATGTATTAATTAAATTAGTGTTCCCCCAGTGCTTTCTCCCACAGCAATATGTAAGAATCTGAAAGATGTTATTAAAAACCAGAGCAATACAGTATGTCTATCATCTTTCAAGATGCCTTGCAGGACATTGTAAACGTCTGGTTCACAGACTATATAAATGAACCAAGTTCACGTGCAAACTACATTGTGAACACAAACGAACTTGGGCCTGAAAAAAGTTGGAAAAGGACCAAGAAAACAAACTTTGGCTAACATTATAGGAGGCTGTGTGAACCAGTGGTTAAAGAAATGGGCTTATAATCAGGAGGTCCCCGTTTCAAATCCCAGCTCAGCCGCTGACTCATTGTGTGATGCTGAGCAAGTCACTTAACCTCCTTGTGCTCCGTCTTTCGGGTGAAATGTTGTTGTAAGTGACTCTGCAGCTGATGCATAGTTTACACACCCTAGTCTTGTATCTTGTAAAGCACTTTGTGGTGGTGGTCCACTATGAAAGGTGCTATATAAAAATTATTATTTATTATCCAAACAAACTTGGTCTCTTTGCTCGCAGGTAAGTGTGAACAGCAAGAAAACTGACACATTGTTTCCAACAACATGAAATAGAGTCAGTTTGAAACGGACCCAGTGTGAATGCAGCCTAAGGTTCAAGTTCTATTTATTCAAGTACCAAAACAATGTTGATTTAGATTCCCTGAAGTGAAAATAATCACAGTATACAAAATTACTACCTAATGTTTTATAATGCATTGCAGGCACACTTCTGAGCTCATTTCACTAGTTTTCATTACACTCTCTCCTAAATTTACTTACCAAAGGCTCTGATGGGATGATAATTGGTTTTAATTAGTTACAACAAAAAATCTATATGCTGATCTAATTACTAGAATTATTATTTTACACTAACACTTTTTTGCAGTGTCTTGTTAAACTACGTCATTTATAGGGCTTTTACATCATAACATATAGGGCTGGTTTCACAGACTTTGATTAGCAGTAATCGTGGACTACTTTACCTAAATTAACATTAGGTAGTCCAATATTAGTGCTAATCAGGGTCTGTGAAACCAGCTAATATTGTACAACTTTGACTTTTTTTTTTTTTTTAGCTTTTTGTCAGATTAAAATATAAAATAGAAAAGTTTAAAGAATTCCGCGAAAGGAACTGTGATTTTTGTGTGTGTTGTTTTTGTGATCTACAGTAATTCAAGTCATTTTCAAAAGTATGTTTCCATTTTTATTAAGCCTTCGTTTTATAACTGGCATGATGTACTGAATAACATGATATTAAAGTTATCAAGGCGGAATAACTGGGAATTTTAACCTGAAAAATAGGTTTCTTGCTAAGGGCTGCCAAGGACAACACTACATTGAATATTGTACCAGTCTTGGCAGTCATCACTCAGGAAAATATTTTTTATTTTTTATTTTTTTAAATGGAGAACTGTCATTCAGCATTGTTAGTAAATGAATCCTACTTAGGGTACCACTGAACTTATGAGACTGATTGTTAATTACAATCCTGAGCATACTTATATTTTCAGGGATACCAAGCTATTTAGTGAGCAACAAGTTTGAGTGAGGTTATCCAGCAACAAACTCCCCATTCCCAGTTTTACTGCTTTCCTAGAAAAATGAGAACATTCCGGTGTACCATTCTACTTGTGAGATGCCTTCCTCATTAAAATATGTTGCATATTTTCAAAGAGAGATGATTATTCAGGGATACCAAGATATTTAGTAAGTAAATGGACAATAAAATCGCCAAAACACATAACTGGCTCAACATCACAAAAACGTTATATCAAAATAAAAGGAAGGAAACTCACTAGTATATCAGAAAAATACTTTATTGGTTAAACGCACATTAAAAAAAAAAAAAAAAAAAAAAGGAGGTGTTTCGGCTTAACATGGCCTTATCGGTACAAAGCAGACACAAAACTGGCAAATGTGTCTCCATTTCCATAACAAGCAAATTAGCAAGCAATTAGTTAATAAAGATATACAATTCAAGATAATTAGTCAGTCAATGATTACAGAACGTTCAATTGTATTAGAGAGAGCTACATGATTAAGGATAATTACACAAAATAAAATAAAAGCTAAAATCTTCATTTAAATCTTTTGGTTTTAAACTTTGACAATTGCAAATCCAACAAAGTTTGCAACATTTTCTAATCCAATTTATATCACCTCCCTCTTGGTCTTAATTCAATTTTTTCACATATCTAAAACTGGAGATATGATGTCCCTTGCTCTAAGAAAAATGTTTAGACATGGGGCTCTTTTGATCTTGCCACTGAACTGTGTTCCTGTGTTCTGCGATTCTTTTTTTTTAAGCTCAATTCATTTTCACCAATGTAGACTTTTCCACACAGACAGCTTATCATATAAATCACATTAGTTGTATGACTATTAATGAAACTATGAATTCATTTTTTCTTTGCAATTTGTAGGGTGATTAACAAGTGTCGTATTCCGAGTATATTGGCATTGAACACAGTTTCTGCATCTTGAATTACCTGTTGGCAACAGCTCATTTATAAGTAAACAGCAGGGTCTCTTGGAAAACATCTGAGATAGGAGGATCAGATTGTAAAATGTACCAGTGTCTTGAAATCATCTGTTTGGTCTGTTTAGTTTCAGGAGTATAAGTAGTGGAATAGATCTGAGGCGGTTGTGGTGATCTTTTTTGGAGACATTCAGTTCTAATTCTCTTGCCCACTTTCTTTTCAGCTTCTAATAACCATGTGTCCTGATAACCTCATTTATAACACTTCTGTAAAATAACACTTTTATTAATAGCGCTGGGGCATGCATTTATTAAAGAAAACCAAATCAAAAACACTGCTCACAGAGCAATATATATATATATATATATATATATATATATATATATATATATATATATATATATAAAATATATATATATATGCACGCATATGAAAGAATTTTTTATTTATTTATTTATTTTAATGTACACAAAAAATCTTTTATTTTCATGACGTTTCAGGCAAATGCCCTTCTTCAGCTGTTTAAAAAGAAAAGTAAACACAGTGCAGTAAACTTGTTATCATTCAAGATCTGTAATTATACAAAAATTCTGTGGATGGTGTCATGATTATTAGAATAGAATGTTCGTTCCCAGAGGTTCCACAGTTCCCAGTTTGAAGATTGATCACACAGACTGTGATGTCTTCAGCAGTGTGATCATCACTGTTGAAGTGACGGCCTACTGGAAATACAGTGTTGTTAATGCGAATGCTTCTTAAGTGTCCTACAAACCGGTCTGCTAAAGGCCTTTTAGTTTCCCCAATATACAATTTATTGCATTTCATGCAGATAATGCAGTAGACTATTCCTTTAGAGGTACATGTAAAATGTTCATGAATGTTGAATGAAGATTTAATGCCTCTAATCTCTGTTTAAAGCACTGTGTTAACTTCTCTTTTTAAACAGCTGAAGAAGGACTTTTGCCCGAAATGTCCTGAAAATAAAATATTTTTTAATCTTTTAAACCTTTGTGTACATTTTTTTATGCCATATGCCTTCAATTTTGTACAGTGCAGTTTTATATATATATATATATATATATATATATATATATATATATATATATTTTACATTTTTTTCTTTCTTATAATAACTGATTGAGAAACAGTTCTTAATTGCAACAGACTGTATGACTTAACCATAATTACACATGTATAAAGATAGTCACATTGTCTGTGTGTAAGTGAGAGGTGCCTCTTGCAGACTGTTTCAATAAAATAATAGTTTAGCAAAGCCAATGACTGTTCTGATTTGGCAAAAGATGCCATATGGGTTTAATCTCTAGTGGCACAAGCATCCATTCAGTGAGGCACCCACATCATCCCAAAAATAAAACAGTAGAAAATAAACAACAAAAAGCACAGTGTGCAATTTGTATAGTACCAATGCCACTGCTAAAAGTGGCACAACTTCTATTTTTAGGGAAGGACTTTCCCACATGGAGCTGATAGCTTTAAACCCTGAGTCTGGTACTTCATTTACTGCAGCTTAGAATGGTTTAGAAACCTTGACAAACACCCATACAATGCCTTGCATAAGTATTCACCCCCCCTTGGACTTTTCCACATTTTGTAGTGTTACAACCTGGAATTAAAATGGATTTAATTGGGAATTTTACCATTTGATTTACATAACATACTTAACACTTTGAAGGTGCAAAATATTTTTTATTGTGACACAAAAGTTAATTAAACAAAAAAAAAGACATTTGTTGGTTGCATAAGTATTCACCCCTCCTGAGTCAATACTTGGTAGAAGCACCTTTGGCAGCAATTACAGCTGTGAGTCTTTTTGGGTAAGTCTCTACCAGCTTTGCACATCTGGATCCTGCAATTTTTGCCCATTCTTCTTGGCAAAATTGCTCAAGCTATGTCAAGTTGGATGGGGACCGTTGGTGAACAGCAATTTTCAAGCAATTTTCAATTTTCAAGTCACAGCCACAGATTCTCAATAGGATTGAGGTCTGGGCTTTGACTGGGCCATTCTAAGACAGCCAGGTTCTTGTTTTTAAACCACTCCAGTGTAGCTTTGGCAGTGTGTTTAGTCATTGTCCTGCTGGAAGGTGAACCTCCGCCCCAGTCCCAGGTCTCTTGCAGACTGAAACAGTTTTTCCTCTAGAATTTCCCTGTATTTGGCTCCATCCATCTTGCCCTCAATCCTGACCAGTTTCCCAGTCTCTGCCAATGAAAAGTATCCCCATAACATGATGCTGCCACCACCATGCTTCACTGTGGGGATGCTGTTCTCAGGGTGATGAGCAGTGTTGGCTTTGCGCCACACATAGCGTTTTGCGCTAAGGCCAACAAGTTCAATTTTGGTCTCATCAAACCAGAGAACCTTTTTCCACATGTTTGTTGTGTCTCCCACATGCCTTTTGGCAAAATCGAAACGGGATTTGATATGGGGTTTTTTTCAGCAATGGCTTTCTTCTCGCCACTCTTCCATAAAGCCCAGCTTTGTGGAGCATCCGGATTATAGTTGTCCCATGGACAGTTTCTCCCATCTCAGCTGTGGATCTCTCCAGCTCCTTCAGAGTTACCATTGGCCTCTTGATTGGTTCTCTGACTACTGCCCTCCTTACCTGGTCACTGAGTTTTGGTGGACGGCCTTCCCTAGGCAGAGTCGCGGTTGTGCCATATTCTTTCCATTTTTTAATAATGGATTTAACGGTGCTCCGGGGGATGTTCAAATTTTGGATCTTTTTTAATAACCCAACCCTGATTGGTGCTTCTCCAGAACTTTATCCCAGACTTGTTTTGATAGCTCCTTGGTCTTCATGATGCTGTTTGTTTAGATATGCTCTCTAACAAACTCTGGGGCCTTCCAGAAACAGGTATATTTAATCTGAGATCATGTGACACTTTAATTGCACACAGGTGGACTACATTCAACTAATTCTGTGATTTCTGAAGGCAATTGGTTGCACCAGAGCTTATTTAGGGGTGTCACAGCAAAGGGGGTGAATACTTATACAATCAAGACTTTTCAGTTTTTTATTTGTAAATAATTTTGAAAAATATGTTGATTTTTTCCCCCACTTCGACATTATGGACTATTTTGTGTAGATCAGTGACAAAAAATCCTACTTAAATCCGTTTTAATTCCAGGTTGTAAGACTACAAAATGTGGAAAAGTCCAAGGGGGGTGAATACTTATGCAAGGCACTGTATATATTATTTTAAAATGTTGAACTATAGTGCCTGATTGTCATGTCTCTTTTATTTTAGCAAGGTGTGTCCACAAGTAATGTTCTTTTATTAGTAATTTAACAGATGTATTTGTTTTCCTAATAGGATAAGCAAGCCAATGGATTTTACAAAAGCTTGATGGTTTGGCCAAAGTAAAAATGATCAAGTCACAAAGACTATAAGGAAAGGGTGTGGACTCTGAACTGACAATAGAATTTCAGTTAGTTGCATAAGAAAATTAATGGCTCAGATTTGTTGAATATGCACTCGTCCTATTTCTGTATGCAAAGAAAACCTATGAGTAAAAACCCTTGAGTGACATGACCATGAAGGGCTATGTATTTTGGATATGTGCCCAAGGTCTGGTATTCTAGTTGTTAAAATCTATTAATAAGTCGTACATTAATTTTAGTTTGGTTTGTTTCTTGAAAACAGCTGGTTTATTGTCATGGACATGAACACATAACATTGGAGATTGACTTGTTGGTTTCTGTTAGCCTATATGGGGCCCTCTCTTCAGAACAGGACCCATAATATGGAACCTTCACAGAAGGGGTTTGCTTTCAGACAGTTGCTGTGTCATCACTGGTAACCTCAAAATTCATGTTGCTATGCCAATTTAGAAAATGTGAATGGACGAAATGAAGGGTGAGGGTTGGAGACTCTAAAGGCTGCTGCACCTCAGACATGATGTGATTTTTCATCAGGCGACAAGTTACTTTTGCAGTGACATGACCACACACAGCTGAAGCAACACAGATGCGACACGACAGGTTTGAAAACTGCCAGATCTATAAAACTGTTAAAACTGCTATGGGCTAAATTATGATCAAGAAATTCTGAGAGTCTTCTGTTGTCGTGCAAAAAATAGGATTCAATCCTTTATTTTGTGTCGCCCCCACGTCGCCTGTCGTTCAGCTGTGGTGTGAAAGATAATACCAGCTATGTTCTCACTCTGGGATGTCAGGGTGAAAAAAGCATTCTCAAGACAAACATATCTGAATTTATAGTTATTTAATTATCTACTGCATTGCTAAAAAAAAATAATATTATTGGAATTTTACAGTAAGGTGCTGTAGATGCATGGTTTAAATGACTTTTGCAACAGAAAATGAAAATGTTGCCCCTGTATGAGCTGATCAAGGAAATATGTAATACACTTCCAGTCACTGTATGCACTTGAAATACAAAGCATCATTTTAAAAATTTTTAAAAAAATGTAATCGTAAAAACCACTTAACAGCTTACCGTTACATCCTGCACTTTACATTTTAAGCTTAATTGCTTATAGCCATTCCCTGCTTTTAGTAACACTCTCTCCCTTCTTGTTTAAATAAAGAAATAACACACACTGAAACTGTTGATTCAAATCTAAGGAATGTGGTTTAGTATGGATATATTCTTTTCAAGTCAGTGGACCCAATCTTTTAATCATTTGTCACTGTATTTCTTTTCCAAAGGAAAAAGAAACAATAAAACTAGTCCAAGTTACCTCTGCAATCAGATGAACATTATTTTATAACTAACGCTGTTTACCCCTTTTAAAAAATATTGGAGAAATAAGTTACTTGTATCTAAGTGTTTCTACTTTACCTGTGAATCTAATTATTATTATTATTTATTTCTTAGCAGACGCACTTATCCAGGGCGACTTACAATTGTTACAAGATATCACATTATACATTATTTCACATACAATTACCCATTTATACAGTTGGGTTTTTACTGGAGCAATCTAGGTAAAGTACCTTGCTTAAGGGTACAACAGCAGTATCCCCCACTTGGGATTGAACCCACAACCCTCCGGTCAAGAGTCCAGAGCCCTAACCACTACTCCACACTGCTGCCCTAAATACAGTATCAGTATTCGTCAAGCCGAAACCTTAAACCAGAAACTGGCTAAAATAAAAAAATATCTGATATTACAGGGTGAAAAAGTTATACTGGAAGGGAGTAGTACTGGAATGGGGGAAGGCAGGAGATTAAATATTCTGATAACGCAAATTATGCAGGATTTTTTTTTTTTTTATGTATTTATTTTTTATAATAAAGTAACTGTGCTATATGACTTGACCTTTTTTTAGTCATATACTGTAGATACATTTGTCCAATGAAAATAATTAAAATGTTTATTTATTTATCAGCCACATATCTGGCTGTGGTCAGTTATTATTCTTTGTATGGTGCTGAGCTGGAGCTATGACTAGGAATAGGACAAAATAACAAAAAAAGAGACAGTAGGTCTTGGAGAGGATTTTGCAGTCAGTGCCAGTGGGACATGTTAGACTTATCAGGGTAGATTTTCAAAGGCGACTAAGGACTTTAGACGGGTGTAACTCTTTTCAGACGTTTTGACAGGGGTCTAGTGTAAGAGCGGTTTTCTAAAGCGTCTAAATTCCCATGTTCATGTCCAGACGCCCTGCCCAGTCTATCGGTGTCTAGTCGGGTTTTAGCTCATTACCATATTTACATGTGATTTTGTTTGTACTACTTCGTTCTGTAGTGTTGTATAATATTTACTATATAATTATATAGTATTTCTCTATAGTATGTCCCAATTTACTAAATTTTACTATAAGATTCCAACAGTAAAACTATAGAATTTTTGTCATAAGGGATTATACGTTAATTTATGTTCCCCAAATTCGTATTTTCTGTGTTTTCTCAACACTTCATCACATTAGTTTTTGGAGTTTACCCAAAATGACATTCATGTTTTTATTGTAGGAAATAAACATGGAAAAATCAGAACAGTACTATGTTGACAATATGATCAATAAGCACAAAAAAGTCCTCAAGTAAAGTCTGAGCAATAACAGACATTCAAAAGGTTTTAAGTAAATTATCAAGCAGTATTTATGTATTGCTACGGGGTACAGCATACCAAAAAGTATTCATTCAAATTAAGTTGCACTATAACACAAATTTATTTTCTCTGTCCCTTTTGCATGGGGGAAAAGAAATACTGTACTTTAAAAATTCAACAGTGTTCCAATGCAAGGCCTTATGCTTTTTCTTAAATACATGGAGAATATCATAAATGAAAAGGTGAGATATTTATCTAATAACAAAACAAAGTTCCCTCAATTAAGAGAGTCATTAATAAATGAAAAACAAATTCCATATTTATTTTATTTTTCTGAGGCTGCATCTGGCTACCTTTTGAACAGAGCATTCGCCTTTCTCATCTGACGCTTTTATATTTACTGTAGTGGGTCTGTCAGCTCCCTTTCTTTCTTCAGCGGGAGAGGTGGGCACTGCACTTTGAGTCGCAATGTCTAAAACCTAGACAAAACACATCACTTCCATTGATCTGCATACATTGTAATATGCAAAAGTAATTTACATAGACGGCTATCTGACTAATGTCTAAATATTTGAAAATCACTCCCTTCTCTTGACGTCTAACTCTGATGCTAACCTATGAGAGAGGCTGGGCGTCGATGCCATGAATAGTAAACTTAGACGTCGACGAACGTCATTCATCCAAGTCATTTTTGAAAATCTCGACGAAAATATAGTCGTCTAAGAAGACGTGTAACTTTGGACGCTTGACTAAAATTTAGTCACCTTTGAAAATCTACCCCATCACGTCTATGGTACAGTAAAAAAAATAAAAAAGCAGGGGCACTTTAACCACTCCAGCTCTTTGCATTAGAGCAGTGCATGTCAGCAACCTTTCCCCTGGTTGAAATACTAGAACTAATAAAGGGATTGACACTGGCCCAGTTTCTTAAACAAAACTTTAAGATGGTAGTTTATCCTATGTAGCAATAGTTCCTTGATATAACATGTTTTTCTTTGTTCTGTTAATGACCGGTGATATGGTCCTAAAAAGCTGAATTGTCTTTTTATACAGAAAGACTTGTATGGCTGTTCTCTGCATGTATTTAACCTGCTTGACTTGAGGATGCAACATTGACAATGGATAATTGCAAAGCATACAACATGGTTTATTTAGATTTCCAGAAAGCTTTTGACAAAGTCCCGCATAAAAGATTAATTCTCAAATTGAACGCAGTAGGGATTCAAGGAAATGCATGCACATGGATTAGGGAGTGGTTAACATGTAGAAAACAGAAAGTACTGATTAGAGGAGAAACCTAAAAATGGAGCGAGGTAACCAGTGGAGTACCACAGGGATCAGTATTAGGTCCTCTGCCATTCCTAATCTACATTAAAGAAGATGATTGTGGTATAGTAAGCAAACTTGTTAAATTTGCAGATGACACAAAAATAGGAGGAGTGGCAAACACTGTTGCAGCAGCAAAAGTCATTCAAGATGATCTAGACAGCATTCAGAACTGGGCAGACACATGGCAAATGAAATTTAATAGAGAAAAGTGTAAAGTATTGCATGCAGGTAATAAAAATGTGCATTATAAATATCATATGGGAGATAGTGAAATTGAAGAAGGGAACTATGAAAAAGACCTAGGAGTTTATGTTGACTCAGAAATGTCTTCATCTAGACAATGTGGGGAAGCTATAAAAAGGCCAACAAGATGCTCAGATATATTTTGAGAAGTGTTGAATTTAAATCAAGGAAAGTAATGTTAAAACTTTACAATGCATTAGTAAGACCTCACCTAGAATATTGTGTTCAGTTCTGGTCACCTCGTTACAAAAAGGATATTGCTGCTCTAGAAAGAGTGCAAAGAAGAGCAACCAGTATTATCCCGGGTTTAAAAGGCATGTTGTATGCAGACAGGCTAAAATAATTGAATCTATTCATTCTTGAACAATGAAGACTACGTGGCGATCTGATTCAAACATTCAAAATCCTAAAAGGTATAGACAGTGTCGACTCAGGGGACTTTTTTGACCTGAAAAAAGAAACAAGGACCAGGGGTCACAAATGGAGATAAGATAAAGGGGCATTCAGAACAGAAGATAGGAGGCACTTTTTTACACAGAGAATCGTGAGGGTCTGGAACCAACTCCCCAGTAATGTTGTTGAAGCTGACACCCTGGGATCCTTCAAGAAGCTGCTTGATGAGATTCTGGTATCAATAAGCTACTAACAACCAAACAAGCAAAATGGGCTGAATTGCCTCCTCTCGTTTGTAAACTTTCTTATGTTCTTATGTTCTTATTTCACCTTTTTCAAATACCAGTTATTGCATTACATGTTTTCCCATTTTAGGTTGTCTCTACAGCTTTGAGAGATCCAGTACTTCTAAAGTTTTTTGACATCCTCCGTCTGTCCAGAAAGAACAGCTGCTTTGAGCCTGGTCTAAATCCCGTAAGAGATTTTTCTTGGAATGAAATTCAAAAGGAATTACTGGCATTCATACTAGTTTACAAGTAAGACTAAGCCTTCAACACAAAAGACAATCCTGAGGATCAAAGTTAAAGTCCTAAATCCTAAAGTTTTTTTTTCATGTACTTTGTTTGATATAGTTTAATTCATTTATTTATTTAGATGGGTTCTCATCCAACTAGTGACCTCTACACATCACATAACAATAATAGGCAGTATTACCACTGGAAAGTTGTGTAATGGAAAGCTGAAAACCCCCTTGATTATGAATAATGTGAAAACTTCAGAGCTGTATGGTCCAGTATTAGAGCTCTATTATAAGTTCAAAAGTTTGTAAGCCTTGTTTAGTTATTCACCAGTTATTCAATTTACCAGTATCTCTGAAACATTTTTAGGAGACACTAAATTGGACTGTTGAGTTATGTCCCCTGTGCCAATAACACTCTAAGAGAAAAAGTAACACTATGTAACACAATTTTTGTTCCTGGGTAGTAAGTGTTATTTTCTAATTGCTTATGCCTCAAAAGTATAGAAAATGGCTATTATTCCCCACAAACTTTGCTTTTGTGACCAGGACAGTGATATTTTGAAATGTACCTATTTCCCAAATAGAAAACGGGCGAATTTGTGTCTTTTCGTTCACATAAAGTCAGAAAAAAACAACATATGAATCCAAATTAACATGTATTTATACTAAAGTAATACAAAAATGACTACAAAAGATTTAGAAGTGAGTAGTTTTTCGAGATTTACGATTATACTGTAAATCACTTTCACGAATCAGCCCCCAAATGTAGTCTCCCATCATGTTCTCGTTATACTGTCCTTGGTAGCGGCGTTCAAAGTCCAGTATACCCTGGTGGAAGCGCTCGCCTTGCTCCTCCGAGTACGCTCCCATGTTCTCCTTGAATTTATCAAGATGAGCATCAAGGATATGGACTTTGAGGGACATCCTACAGCCCATTGTGCCGTAGTTCTTTACCAGAGTCTCAACCAGCTCCACATAGTTTTCGGCCTTGTGATTGCCCAGGAAGCCCCGAACCACTGCGACAAAGCTCTTCCAAGCCGCTTTCTCCTTACTAGTGAGCTTCTTGGGGAATTCATTGCACTCCAGGATCTTCTTTATCTGTGGTCTGACGAAGACACCGGCTTTGACCTTTGCCTCAGACAGCTTAGGGAAGAAGTCTTGAAGGTACTTGAAGGCTGCCGACTCCTTATCTAGAGCTCTGACGAATTGTTTCATAAGGCCCAATTTGATGTGCAGTGGTGGCATCAGCACCTTCCGGGGGTCCACCAGTGGCTCCCACTTGACGTTGTTCCTCCCCACAGAGAACTCGGTCCGCTGTGGCCAGTCCCGCCTGTGGTAGTGCGCCTTGGTGTCCCTGCTGTCCCAAAGGCAAAGATAGCAGGGAAACTTGGTAAAACCGCCTTGGAGACCCATCAGGAATGCCACTATTTTGAAGTCTCCTATGACCTCCCAGCCGTACTCATCATACTTCAAGGCGTCCAGCAAGGTCTTGATGCTGTTGTAATCCTCTTTGAGGTGCACCGAGTGAGCCAGGGGAAGAGACGGGTACTTGTTACCATTATGGAGCAGCACGGCTTTGAGGCTCCTGGATGAGCTGTCAATGAAGAGGCGCCACTCATTCTGGTTACAGGCGATTCCGATTGCCTCAAACAGACTGGTCACATTGTGGCAGAAGCAGAGCCCATCTTGACGGGTGAAGAAGCTGGAAAAAGGTTGGTGACGCTTCCTCTGATCTGCGACTTGCACACTTTCATCCAACAAGTTCCACTGCTTGAGCCTAGACGTCAAAAGCTCGGCATTGGACTTGGTGAGACCAAGATCTCTAATCAAGTCGTTGAGGTCTTTTTGGTTGGGGTAGTATGGGTTTCTCTCCTCAGCTCCACCTCTGAAATTGTCATCTGGATCTACAACGTCTTCCTCGCTCTGACTTGCTGCTCTCTTCTAAAGACGGCTGCTCTCTCTCCGGAGGAGTGGGTACGGGGAGCTCATGGCAGTGTGGCACCGGGGCGATGGATGAAGGAAGGTCCGGATACGTGATAGCAGGTGCATTCTTGCCAGTCCGACGTTTGGAAGGGTCCACCATGCAGAAGTAGCAGTTGCTTGAGTGGTCAGTGGGTTCCCGCCAAATTGTTGGGATAGCGAACTTCATGGCTCTCTTTTCCCCTCTGTACCATCCTACAAAAATACATTTATTTCACCCATGACTAATGTGTAAGAGATTCTCACAACATTTTTCATATATGATATATTTTTTCAATAACATTGAAAATTGTAAAACATTTTAAAATTAAAAACTTTTACAATTTTAAAAATTTTAACAAATTTTATAACATAAAATTCTGAACAACAATTGTCCATCTTACCTTACAGAGTTTTTTTGCAGTGCTCGCAGGTGAAATGAGGTGCCCAGGGTTTGTCTTGATCCCCGACAGGCATGCCGAAATATGCCTTGTAGACCTCACACATCTTAGCAGATGCTTCCACGGAGTACTTTTTCGCTCTTGTCTTGATAAATTGGCCGCAGACATAGCAAAATGCGTCTGCCGGATGCTTGCAGCCTCTTGATGCCATCTCAGAAAAATGCAGATATGTATCCACTTAGGCAGCTGGAACTAAACTGAACTGGTGGGCTTTTTTTGCAGTGCTCGCAGGTGAAATGAGGTGCCCAGGGTTTGTCTTGATCCCCGACAGGCATGCCGAAATATGCCTTGTAGACCTCACACATCTTAGCAGATGCTTCCACGGAGTACTTTTTCGCTCTTGTCTTGATAAATTGGCCGCAGACATAGCAAAATGCGTCTGCCGGATGCTTGCAGCCTCTTGATGCCATCTCAGAAAAATGCAGATATGTATCCACTTAGGCAGCTGGAACTAAACTGAACTGGTGGGCTTAAGGCCCCTGTATTTATACTACTATTTATATTACTGGAAAGTTCTAGAAGTTACTCCAAGTTTACTCAGCACTGAATCTATCTGGAATGTTCTGGGAAATAGGTAAATTTCAAAATATCACTGTCCTGGTCACAAAAGCAAAGTTTGTGGGGAATAATAGCCATTTTCTATACTTTTGAGGCATAAGCAATTAGGAAATAACACTTACTACCCAGGAACCAAACAAAAAAAAAAAATTGTTACACGGTGTAATCAATAACAAAAATAATATCAGCCCACATTGTAAAATGACCCTCTGGATAACAATACTACTGCACAGTTCAGTGGATTATGGGCAGCAGTGTGGAGTAGTGGTTAGGGTTCTGGACTCTTGACCGGAGGGTTGTGGGTTCAATCCCAGGTGGGGGACACTGCTGCTGTACCCTTGAGCAAGGTACTTTACCTATATTGCTCCAGTAAAAATCCAACTGTATAAATGGGTAATTGTATGTAAAAATAATGTGATATCTTGTAACAATTGTAAGTCGCCCTGGATAAAGGCGTCTGCTAAGCAATAAATAATAATAATAATAATAATAATAATAATATTTAAAAAATAAGTGTAAAAGACAGTGTGACAGAGATCGAATGATTCTTGGTGTTAGACCTCCCGCCTGACCTGTGAGGGCGCTGTGTAAAGGGAACAGAGTACCCTGGACTAAATGGCATGATGGTTTATTCTCAGGGTTAGGTGGAAGTCAGCCCTCTAGAAAGGGGGCAGAGCTATGGTACCCGAACTCAATGACCCAGCCGGGAAACAGCGTATCATCCGCAGATTGGAGTGATGGTATAAAAAGGGGACGTAGTACAGTGATCTGTTTCTTTGTAAATGGTTAGAGAAAACCTAAAAGGAGAACCGGTGAAAACGTGAGTGTTGTGTTTGTTTGTACTGTCTTACGTAAAAACTGTTTGGTTGTTATTTAGACTACTAACATGATCCGGAGCTGTAGCCGAAGGCCAGCATCAAACTGGACACCAGCACTTCCCTTGTTTCATAGAGAACTGTATTTGCACCACAAGCACTAATTCACTCACTAAAGAATCTGTGTATGTGTTTTGAGTTACGTGTGGGTGTATAAAGGACTTTTGGTTACAGGTTAAACCCGGGGAGTATATATAAAGTGATACACGCCTCTGTATCACTTTACTTCATTATTGTTTACTGTTGTTTGCCGTCTGTCTCTGGACAAAATACAATCAATAAACACCATTGTACCTGGATATCCTTGTGGCAAAGTGGTTAGTAGTGCGCAGGTTTAGAGGTCAAATAATAATGCTGGCAACTACACAGCAATGTGTAATTCCACAGATAAGCAAAACAGGGTTTCAGTCCCAAAATAATAATACAATAATACAAGCACTGCTCCGCGTCCTTTCTCACGGTGCTCCAGTGCTGGTGGTGAATACACAATTATTGGTGTCTAGTGCAGTATTTGGAATCCGGGTTTAATGTTGGCTGGAACAGCGACAGCTCCAGGTTGTTAACCGTCTACTAAATACAAATAAACAAAACAAACACTCACGGTTTCGTTTTACACAGTTTCCTTTACAGGTCCTTGCAATAACCAAAACAAAGGAACAGATTGCATCGTCACATCCCCTGAAATACATTTAGTCACGCCCCCTCCGATAGCTAGTTCAATCACGTCTCCTCCAATCCATGACTGACACATCGCTTACCGTACTAAGGCGATGACTTCTGGTATTGTGACTCCACCCACTTCCTGGATGGCCAGCTTCCAACTGACCCTGGAATGAACTGCCGAACCATCCAGTACGAGGCACACTGTTTCTGTTATACAGCGCCCTCACAGGTCAGGAGGGAGATTGTTGACTAGGATTCATTCTCTCTCTGTCACATATCCCACCGCTCAGACTGGAGCCGAAGGAACACTCGGCTGAATCTACTTTCCCCATTACACCCCCCTCCCGGGAAAAGTAATCCGCATTTTGGTGATCTTTCCCTGCACGGTGTGTCATAAAACACATGAAGGGTTGCAGCGCCAGATACCACGAGTTACCCAGGCATTGTTATCCTTCATCGTGCTTAACCATCTGAGTGGGGCGTGGTCAGTGACGAGATTGAATGAATGTCCCAATAGGTAGTAGCGTAAGGTCTGAGTGGCCCATTTAATGGACAGACATTCCTTCTCTGAGATGGAGTAGTTACGCTCCTGAGGGAGCATTTTTTTACTTATGTTATGGATGGGGTGTTCTTCTCTGTCGACCTGCTGCGACAAGACTGTCCCCAGACGAACATCCAAAACGTCAGGGTGGAGGATGAATTCCTTATCAAAATCTGGTGTGATAAGGGTTGGGGCTTGGCAGAGCCGTTGCTCAATGGTATCAAACACCCCCTGACATTCTCCTGTCCATTTAATTGAATTTGGCGCACTTTTCTCAATGAGGTTTACTAGAGGATTGACCACTGTGGCATACTCGGGGATAAATCATCGGTAATAATCGCCCAACCCCAAGAGAGACCTTACCTGGGACTTGGTTTTTGGGATTGCCGCATCCATCAAAGCCTGGACTTTGGTGGCAATGGGTTTCACCTGCCCATATCCTATAATAAAGCCCAAATATTGTGCTTCTACTTTGCCAAATGCACATTTACCCAGTTTGGCTGTCAGCCGGAGACTGCAGGACGGCCGTGAGCCTAGCCAAATGCTCTCACCAGGTGGAGCTGTAAATAACCACATCATCAATATACGATGCTGCATACTCATGATAAGGGCATAAGACCTGGTCCATTAGTCTCTGAAAGGCAGCGGACGCCCCATGTAGCCCAAACAGCATGGTTATGAAATGAAACAGACCATCAGGGGTAGAAAATTGAATTTTCTCACGTGATCTGCGTGTCAAGCCCAAAGTCGAGATGAACTTTGCCGTCCCCAGTCTGTCGAGAAGCTCATCGACCTTAGGCATGGGATAGGCATCGAACTTGGCAATAGCGTTTACCTTACGGAAATCAACACAGAAGTGGTTGGTGCTGTCCTTTTTGGCGACTATCACAATTGGACTGCACCACTCGCTCCTGGAAGGCTCAGTCACCCCAAGTTTGAGCATCGCCCGCACCTCTTTGCTAATGCCACATCGTCGACTTTCCGGGATCCGGCAAGGTCTCTCTCGAACCGTGGTACCTGGAGGAGTGATAATGTCATATTCAACAAGGTTAGTTCTGTTGGGCATGTCAGAAAAAACATCCTTGAGCTCCTTGAGCTCCTCTCTGCTGATCTGGAAGTAACTGTTCCCACATTGGAATGCTCTGATGATCGGAATTATTTTAGTGCTAGGGGTCTCAATACAGGGTCCAAAATCATCATCTACCTTGCCTGGGGCTATAAACAAGGCTTCCCTTGTTTATAAAATTTCCCTCTCATTGCGGCGATCAGGCTGCTGAATTTCATAATTCACTTTCTCTATCGCCCGAATCACCTCATATGGCCCCTGCCATTTAGCAAACAGATTGGATTCTGATGAGGGAAGAAGCAGCATTACCTTGTCTCCTAGTTGAAAGGTCCAAATACGTGCATTTTGGCTGTAATGCTGCTGTTGCCGGTGCTGAGCCGATTTTAGATTGTCCTGGGCCAAACGACTGACCAAATCCAGGCAAGCACGGAGTAGGAGCACATGCTGCACTACATTTTTTGACGAGCCTTTGTGCTTCTCCCACCCCTCTCTCAACAGATTGAGGATGCCACAAGGCTGTCGGCCGTACAAGAGCTTGAAGGGGGGGAACCCTGTCGAACTCTGCGGCACATCTCACTGGAAAAAGGAGGTAGGGGAGAAGCGATGCCCAATGTTTTTGCTCTTGATTCACAAACCATCTCAGCATCTGCTTTAATGTCTGATTAAAACGTTCCACAAAACCATCCATCTGTGGATGATAAACACATGTCCAGATGGGACGTATTTTTAACCCTTTGCGGTCCTATGTCGGACCTGGTCTGACATTGCAATTATTCCTATCCGGTCCAATGTCGGACCCTGTCCGACATCATCAAAAAAACGCAAAAAACGGGTTTCTAGTCGTTTTTTTTATTATTTATTTCTTAGCAGACGCCCTTATCCAGGGCGACTTACAATCATAAGCAAATACATTTCAAGTATCACAGTACAAGTAATAATACAATTAAGAGCAAGATAAATACAATGACTTTGGTTCAAGCAAGTACAAGTGTGACAAAATACAATTCAATAATACAGTAGATAACAGTGTCAGTGATAGTTACATCAGGAAATGATTAAATACAAAATACTACAGATTAAACACTTGGCAGATTGCAGTACTCTGAAGTACAGGATTAAATGCAGTAAAATAGGGGGCAGATAAGAGCAAGTAAAGTGCATTTAAGGAAGGGTGGTAAGTGTCCCAGGGGAAAAACAGAGGAGTTCTACAGGTGCTGTCTGAAGAGGTGAGTCTTGAGGAGGCGCCGGAATGTGGTCAGGGACTGGGCAGTCCTGACATCTGTAGGAAGGACTGTCCAGGGTGGAGAAGGAGCGGGCTCTGGAGGCAGGGGAGCGTAGCGGTGGTAGAGCCAGTCTTCTAGTGCAGGCGGAGCGGAGAGGTCGAGTGAGAGTGTAGGGAGAGATGAGGGTCTGGAGGTAGCTGGGTGCAGTCTGGTCAAGGCATCTGTAGGCTAGTACAAGAGTCTTGAACTGGATGCATGCGGTGATTGGGAGCCAGTGGAGTGAGCGGGGTAGTGGAGTTGTGTGGGAGAAGCAAGGCAGAGAGAACACCAGGCGAGCAGCGGAGTTCTGGATGAGCTGGAGCGGACGGGTGGCGGACGCAGGGAGGCCAGCCAGGAGGGAGTTGAAGTAGTCTAGGCGGGAGAGTACCAAGGCCTGGACCAGGAACTGGGTGGCGTAGTTGGTTTTCTCCGGAAAAAGCCGAGAAAACCATTCAATGGCCGAGTGGGAGAGACAGGAGCCGAGACAAGCCGAAAAAAAAGGGCGTATCTCATGATTAGTCATACTTGCCCCTGGCATTAGATAGGGGCAGCCATAAGGAAACAAGCTGCCTGTTACTGAATCAGCGCACAGAGCATATCACGGACATTTGCAGAGCTTTTTTGAGATGTTATAGTAATAAAATAATGACTTGGATTGCATTATTGAGGACTTTGGTGATAAAACGAGTGATCAGGAGATGATTGATCGGTATGTACGACTATTATTATTATTTATTTCTTAGCATATGTGAAAGCTATAGCGAATGAAAGGGTGGGGCGGGGCTGGAGATGCCTAGTGAGTGCTTTGTTGATATGCAGGGCCTTTTAAACCTGTTTGACTGTGGAAAATACTTTTAAACAGCACGTCTAAAATTAACTGTGCGTGTGAAAATAAATTGGACCTGACGCGCCTGACACGCACTTAATAAATGGACTGCAAAGGGTTAATATTAGTTCCTTGGTATTGCAGCTGCACTAGTGGATCTTGTGGGAGGGAGATTGTTGACTATGATTCAGTCGCTCTCCGTCACAAAACCTTATACACATTTTTTCACTGTGGCCCTGAAGTGCAACAAACTCAAATCAAAAAACACAAATACAAATGCAAAAAACAGAGAACAAAAAAGAAAAAAACTAATGCAAAAAATGCAAAGACAAAAGCAGGAAATGCAAAAGTAAAATCAGAGAATGTAAAATTATGATTTTTATTTTTTTTATGTAAAGGAACAACTTCTCTGTGGGAGAAAAACAAGTATTACATAGTCAGAACAAGCCAGTGCAGGTCATTTTATTATTTTTTTTATATTTGATAAATTACATTTTGTTTGTTGACCAAGCCTGAGACATATGTTGGTGTTATGAAACATTGCAACCATGGCTTAAAGCCCTTAAGAGGACAATCCCTACATGTTATCCAAACAGTTCTGCTAAATAGCTATTAGATGCAGCTGAGAAAAAACTGACAGATTGTAACCAGATCATATCTGCTAGTCCACATATGCTTCAATATCCTGATGGAAGTGAAATTGTGAACATTCCAGGGACTGACAAACCTTTCACAATTAAAGAATACAAAGAGGCAGTTATAAAGGCCTACCAACGAATCACACTATATATATTTGTCCCCAGGAAGATTTTTACATGAGTGGTAAGTTCATGGCTAAATAGTACTGGAAAATAATTATCAACCATAGAAGTCAAACTAATGAACTGTCATTTTTTTCCAGAAGGTTCTTTAAAACTACTACTAAAGATGTAAAGGTAAGCATTTTCAGCATTGTTCAGGCCTCTACACACTGGACACGATGCGACAAGCGAATATGTCGTACAACCCACGACAAAAAATAAATAAAACATGTATTTTTGATATGAGCCGTTCGACTGCCTGAGATGCGATGGGCAACACTGAAGCAATACTGAAGTGATGTGAAAAAAATAGGATTAGTGTCTATTTTTGCTGCATGGCAACTAGGGAACTGACCAGTTATATGTCACCACTCCTTTCTGTGATGTTACCACCCCATTACAGTCCCCAGGTTGCAGCTACATCTCTGTGTAAATTTGCTACATTGTTGCACTTCTCGGCCACCGTAGAGAAGGATATTGATTCTAAAATGGCTTAGATAAAGTAAATACTGTAATTGGCTGAACAAGATCACATGACCGTGCTGTAAGAATTGTATTATGCACGGCTAGGTGCGAATCACTTCTGAAGAAAAAGTGTGTCTTGGTCAACAGCTTAAGAAAAATAAATCTTGTAGCCATACTGGAAGTTAAGGATTTCAGGCCACATAGATATTCAGCATTTATGTATATATATATATATATATATATATATATATATATATATATATATATATATATATATATATATGGCTGCAATATATATATATATATAATTTTTTTATAGTCAAACACTAACAGAAATTAAATAGAACTGTAAAAATGTAAATTATACTCAATTTCCATGGATTTATTTTCTTTAAAATCTAAACATCTCTTTTGCCGCGACTATAGTTCCTGTAAAGCCCTGGGTTTAAGTACCAAATTTCACCGGACTGCAACATCTGAGATCGGTTTTTGTTGGATCTTAACAAATAAAAATATAGATTCATATTTTCAAGAATATGGTGTACCCCACCTCCCTCCAGAGCTACCGCCCTGTCTCCCTCCTACCCTTCCTCTCCGAAACCCTCGAGCGGACTGTACACCGCCAGCTCTCTGCTTTCCTGTCCAACCACTCTCTACTCGACCCTCTCCAATCTGGCTTCCTCTCTGCTCACTCCACTGAAACCGCCCTCCTGTCTGTCACCAACTCACTAAAGTCTGCCCGAGCTGCCTCTCTCTCCTCTGTCCTAATTCTCCTCGATCTCTCTGATGCCTTTGACACTGTTGATCACTCTATTCTACTATCATCTCTCGCTGACCTGGGAATCTCTGGCACTGCTCTGGCCTGGTTCTCCTCCTACCTCTCCAACCGCACTTACCAGGTAACCTGGCGTGGAGCAACCTCCACACCTCGCCCTCTCTCAACAGGAGTCCCCCAAGGGTCAGTCTTGGGTCCTCTCCTCTCTCTACACCCGCTCCTTGGGCCCCCTCATCGCATCCTATGGTTTCTCATACCATTTCTATGCTGATGATGCTCAGATTTTCCTCTCCTTCCCCACCTCTGACTCCACCATCCCCTCCCGTATCTCTACCTGTCTGTCTGCTATTTCCTCCTGGATGCGCTCGCATCACCTCAAACTCAACCTCTCTAAATCTGACCTCCTTTTCTTTCCCTCCTCCTCCCCCTCCTCTGATCTCTCTATCTCTGTTCCTCTGGAATCTACCACACTCTCTCCCTCTTCCTCCGCTAAGAAACTCGGAGTCACCCTGGACCCCTGCCTCTCTTATTCCCAGCACATCTCCACTCTGGCACTCACTTACTGATTCTTCCTGAGCAACATCCGAAGAATCCGTCCCTTCCTCACCAACTACGCCACCCAGCTCCTGGTCCAGGCCTTGGTACTCTCCCGCCTAGACTACTGCAACTCCCTCCTGGCTGGCCTCCCTGTGTCCGCCACCCGTCCGCTCCAGCTCATCCAGAACTTCGCTGCCCACTCCACTGGCTCCCAATCACCGCACGCATCCAGTTCAAGACTCTTGTACTAGCCTACAGATGCCTTGACCAGACTGCACCCAGCTACCTCCAGACCCTCATCTCTCCCTACACCCCCACTCGACCTCTCCGCTCCGCCTGCACTAGAAGACTGGCTCTACCTCCTCTACGCTCCCCTGCCTCCAGAGCCCACTCCTTCTCCACCCTGGGCAGTCCTTCCTACAGATGTCAGGACTGCCCAGTCCCTGACCACATCCTGGCACCTCCTCAAGACTCACCTCTTCAGACAGCACCTGTAGAACTCCTCTGTTTTTCCCCTGGGACACTTACCACCCTTCCTTAAATGCACTTTACTTGCTCTTATCTGCCCCCTATTTTACTGCATTTAATCCTGTACTTCAGAGTAATGTAATCTGCCAAGTGTTTAATCTGTAGTATTTTGTATTTAATCATTTCCTGATGTAACTATCACTGACACTGTTATCTACTGTATTATTGAATTGTATTTTGTCACACTTGTACTTGCTTGAACCAAAGTCATTGTATTTATCTTGCTCTTAATTGTATTATTACTTGTACTGTGATACTTGAAATGTATTTGCTTACGATTGTAAGTCGCCCTGGATAAGGGCGTCTGCTAAGAAATAAATAATAATAATAATAATAATAATAATAATAAAAAAAGCAAATACATTATGGTAATTGCAGACATCAGTGTGTATTATATTATAATGCAGTGAGCAGTTATGTTCATTCTGCATGACTGCGTCACTGACTGGAGAAGTTGAACCAGTGTTGAGAGAAGACATAGGCAGACATTTGGAGGATACAAAATAAAGATGCATAGCGTCATTATTGTACTAGGGAAACCGTGATTTCAAACATCAACTTTACTTACCAAAGTGTATAAAACATGTCAATAAGTAGTTGTATTTTCAGTATTTCGAACAACACCTTAAATAAAATAACCTTGAATACCTAAGTTTTTTTTTTACTCAATAATAATATGTTTTTCCAGCAAATTTGTAGAGTCTAAAGATAAACAGGAGATGACATTTCCTCCTAGAATCTTAATGGCGCAGTCGACATAACAATGCCTAATAACACTAGCATGCAAATGCGAATCCTGTGATTCATTTGAAGAAAACATATTTGACATATTTGTGGTTTGACCAATCTTCCAAAACAACAAAGATGCTTTTATATAGAACTATCATAGGAACACTTTATAATATCAACAGTCATCTTAAGACAATCATGATGTTAAATTTACTTATTTAGCTATGCCTTAATGAACGGTCACTTTTTTAAAGGAATAAGTGAATATACTGGTACATCTGCCAGTTACATATAAAAAATATACAATGTTATTTTGTGTCTCAAGGTTACTAAAGTCATCTCTTTGATGGAGCAATAATGTCATCAGCTAGAGGCTTTGAGCACTCTATCAAAATCTAAGTGACTTGTGTAAACTCCAGGCTATAGTTTACCTTATAAAGCAGATACTGTTTTTATACTGTAAAAATGTAAAAACTTAGCGGTAACCACACAAACCTAATTACATCTTATTACATATTACATACAGGCCATTCACTGATATCTTCAATCAAAGAGAAATGTTCTGTATTAATAGAGTTGCAGCTGGATGGCAGCATTCCAGCTTTCAAAGAATGCCAGGGAACAAGAAGAAATAAGGCGAGAAAGAAAGAAAATAAATATAATGGAAACAGTGAAGGGTGTTCTGAATCATTGCTCTGTAGTATCAGGTAGTTTTTTTTTTTTTTTTTTTGTTATTTTTTAAATGTGATAAAAGTGTTTGACAGGGGCAAAAAGCATATTGTTTGCCATCCACATTCAAAAAGCCAAGATGGCATGACTCAGAATTTCCATGGAAAACATATATTTGTATTGGAACGTATTGAGCTAATCATAAAAGTTAAGGAACAAAGGAACAAAAACAAAATGAAGGATGCTTATTGAAGGTCACATATGCCTGCATTCTCAAACAAGACATGTGCAAGCCTTAATTCTGCTGGGTTTTGCCAACCAAGCATTATGATCACATTGGAAACCATTGGCTAAAAAAAATATTAAAGATACTTGGTAATAGTAATATTGCATGTAAGTTCAAATTCCATTTATTGATGAAAAATTGGAAAAGGAGAAAACTACGCAGTAAGCATATTTGTACTGATTACTGTACTCCCTTTGGGGGTCCATCAGTTATACTCAAATGTTAAATAACTCCCCTCCACCATTTCTGCAGCACATTGCTGGGACAGAGGGACATACCTAAGCCAAATAAAATGAATTCTTCCTAACAGCTGCCTCATAAATTTCCAACTTTACTATTGGCAGAATATATTTATACTGATACATTGTGTGGTATAACACTGGTATGGAATTTAGGTCAATGTTCAACTATGTGTGCAGACATTTGGCATTGTGGGATCCAGTTGAAGGAGCTAGTGATAAAAGGACTGCCTGTGCTCAAAATAGTCAATTCATATATGTAGTTTGCTTTCTTAATATTTTATTGTGTCATCTTAGTTCATTAGAAAGCCCTTACAAGTGACCAGTTTAAGGCATAATATTCGGGGGGTATTACTGTGGGAACAGCTTGCCTAGACTTAAAACAAGAAGACCTGGTTCTGTTGATCTGAAGTGCTGCTGTTAATACAGGCCCAACACAGCTCTAACACAAATATCATGAGAGCCTTGACATGAAATCTCAATTTTCACTGGTAATCAAATCATTAAAAAAATTGTCCTATTCTCATGGCATTTAAATGTTTTATTCCTCCTTCTCAGTAAGAGGTTTTCTGGCCCTGAGTGAAAACTGCACCGCCTGGTTTTATGAAACAAAAAGTCATATTTTTTGTTAGACTGTAGCAAGAAAAACAATGGCATATTACTGTTTGAAATAGATACAGTGCCGAGAAAAGGTTTGTGAACTCCCTAGGTTTTTCACATATTTCAAACCTAAAATGTTATTAGATCTTAATCTAAGTTCTAATAATAGATAAAGATAACCTGATTAAACAAATGACACGAAAACATGATACTTTTTCAACATTTATTTATCTACAAATGATTCAACATTCAATATCCATGTGTGAAAAAGTATGTGAACCTTTAGATTCAGTAATTGGTGGCACCCCCTTGAGCAGCAATGTCTTCAACTAAGCGTTTCCTGTAACTGTTGGTTAGTCTCTCACATCGGTTTTGAGGAATTCTGGCCCATTTCTCCTTACGTGACTGCTTCAACTCGGTGACATTTGAGGTCTTCCTTGCATGGACAGCTCGCTTCAGGTCCTGCCACAGCATTTCGATGGGGTTTAGGTCCGGACTTTGACTGGGCCATTCTAAAATGCAGAATTTCTTCTTCTGCAGCCATTCTTTTGTAGGTCTGCTTGTATGTTAGGATCATTGTCTTGCTGCATGACCCACTTTCGGTTCAGCTTCAGCTCACGGGCGGATGGCCTGACATTCTCCTCTAGAATCTTCTGATACAATGCAGAATTCATGGTTGTGTCAATGATGGCAAGCCGTCCAGGTCCTGAGACAGCAAAGCAGCCCCAAACCATCACACTCCAACCACCATGCTTGACGGTTGGGATGAGGTTCTTATGTTCGAATGCAGTGTTTGGTTTTCGCCAAACATAACGTTTCTCATTGATGCAAAAAAGTTCTACCTTTGACTTGTCTGTCCAGAGAACATTGTTCCAGAAGTGGATCATCTATGTGCTCTTTGGCGAACTTCAGACGGGCAGCAATGTTCTTTTTAGAGCGCAGTGGTTTCCTCCTGGCTATCCTTCCATGAACACTATTCTTGTTCAGTCTTTTTCTGATAGTTGAGTCATGAACACTCACATTAGCCAAGGCGAGAGTGGCCTGCAGATCCTTGGATGTTACTCTGGGGTTCTTTGTGACTTCCTTGATGATTTTCCGGTTTGTTCTTGGAGAGATTTTGGTAGGACGACTGCTCCTGGGTAGAGTGACTGTGGTTTTGAACTTTCTACATTTGTAGACTATCTATCTGACAGTGAATTGGTGGAGCCCCAAATCCTTAGAAATTGTTTTCTAACCCTTTCTAGACTGATGAGCATCAATAACTGTTTTTCTGAGGTCCTCAGAGATTTATTTTCATCGTGGCATGACATGTTTCCACACACTAGTATGGTGAAGACCAAACTCACAAAGTTTCTTATCTTTATATAGGCTGGGGTCTCCCAAACTCACCCCTGAATATCTACCTAATTATTTAAGCACCTGATTCTAATTATCCCCTTAATTGAGCTGATAAAACCAGGGGTTCACCTACTTTTTTACATACCCTGAATCTTAATTACTCATTGTTTGTCTAATTCATACATAATTTTGTTTCAAAAAACATGGAATTGGTTAATATAAACCCTATTGGATATTTAAGAAAAGACTGGTTTTGATTCAAGAAAGCTATCATGGTAAAACTATGGAATTTCTACTACTTCTAGTCTCCCTAACTCAGTGGCAGTGGAAAGGACAATACAGTACTTCCTGTGGATCAGCAACTTGGCAAGAGCAAAATTCAAACATTGCAATCCTTATGGCATTGTGTTTACTGGGAGAGCCAATGGGGAAACTTAAATCCCCCCCTGCCCCCACCCCCCAAAAAAAAGTATGAACACCTTTTACAAGTGAGACAGAATATTCCTGAGGGAACAGTTATGACTGTTATGTGGTAAAAGATACTTGGATATTTAGTTTCAAAGACATACTCTGACAAATATTAATAACAGATTCTAATAGATCTTATTATCATCATGGGTGGCATGCTTTTTGAACATTTTGAAGATATCTATTTCAGTTAATGAAATGCGTATATAATGTCTGTAACATTATCCCATCATATGGGCTGTATACATGCCCCCACCACTACCACTTCACCAACTACAATTTGCTTAAAACCTCTTTTGAAAAGTGCATTCTAGAATACCTGTTTTTCTCAAAGTTTTACAATCAGTGAAAAAAAATATATGTTATTCATCTTGACACTACATGCAGAAGCAGGTGGTATGAATGCTATGCATATTTAAGCTCGGGGGGACAAAACAAAGTGTTAAAAAAAAAAAAGAAAACGCCTGTAAATAATGTTTTTCTTAAGTATGTAATTTTTTTTTTTTTGTATGGGGCACTGCTCTTTTATACCTGATTGAAAAGGAAGGAAACAAAGTCAAGTGTCTGACCTTCAGATTACAAGATAATATCTCAAAGCAATAGACATTTTCACACTACACATCACATCACCAAACCCATTAGTTATGATCATACCTTTTTCCTGCAATAGAATTGTAGACAGATCTGTGCCCTTTGTTTTAATGTGTGTTGTGTGTGTGAATATCGTCAAGATAAATGACTTTAGATTATTTTTCAGATCCCAACTAACACAATGCATAAAAGGCATCACAACTCAATTACAGGATATCCTATTTAAAGAAAATTCAAAACAGAATGGAAAACTTATTAACAATTATTTAATATTTTTTAGAAACAAAACAATAAAAAAAAATTAGTCTTGTTGTTAGCATTGCGGTTTGCATTCTGTATTTAGTCATTCACAATAATGTTTCTAATTTGTATTGCAATGACGAGAGTGATATTTTTTATTAACATACTGGTCAACAATTATTTCTGAAATATTTCTTACAGACAATTATTTTGCTGTACTGTATGCACTGCTACTGCATTTTGTAAACATGTGTGTAGGTCTGCCATGTGCCATGCTGCTCGGGATGCACGACAATTGAACTGACCACACGTTCACATACACCACCATTACCGGAAAGTAAAAAAAAAAGCGATATCTTTCTTGCACCTTTATCATCAGGGCAAGGGAAACAAACAAACCAAAAAATAAAAACAGAAAAATAAATGATTTTAGTGGCAGAACAGGTGGAACACAAATGAAGATAATAACAGTTAAACCCAGGAAGCAGTCATTTTCAATCAATCAATCAATCAATCAATCAACCAATCAATCAAACAAACAAACAAACAAACAAACAAACAAACAAACAAACAACTCCTATGTAACTCCCGCAGCTTCTCTTTCTCTCTCACAGCTTTTATACAATTACCTATCAGTCCAACTAGTTACTTGCCAATTAACCAATGAAGTCTCCTAAAGACCTAATCCTTATGATTTTAGCATGGAACCTTAACCTTCTCATGCCAAGGCCTCTCTACCAGGCCTCTGGGTTTGTTTAGCCAATTTAGGCCCCAAACATTGTAGAGAGAGACATAGAGGAAAGCAACTAAAATCAGCAACAGGGACAAGGTCCTTTATCTTGTCACAGGCTCTTTAAGAACTCCCTGATCAGCAGTATGGCTCTTTTAACGAGAAATGTTGGACAGCTCTGGGCTTAATGAATGCTGTTAGCAGTGCAGGCTGGAAAGTGGTCAGCAGAAACTGAGCAGTGAGTTGTTAATGAATAAACAAGGTTAGGAAGCACATTAATACCCATGGACAGAAACAAAGTAAATCCACACACATGTATGACTCAATGGGATCTCCATTTCACAATGCCAGCCACTGCTGGATTCAGGGCTCTGATTGCCAATTTTGTCTTTTATCACTCAAGGTTATTGCTTAATCTGAAACTCAGGTATTTTGCTAAACATTTGTTGTGAAATGGTTGCCTTGCAACTTCCTGGGTTTGATGATGATCGTGTTATCTATTAACTTAATCTTTCCCTGGTAGTTTTTATTCCTTGGTTGAATTACCGTTATCATGCAGGCACCATACAAATCACAATCAATGCTGTTTTTCACAGCCTGTATTAAGTGAACATTGACTTAAAAAGTGTTCCACCAGTAAGTTTATAACTTTATTGCATGAAGGTTTTCTTCTTCCACATATATAGTGGAAGTGTAACTTTCACGGTTTTGGTTTTATTATTTGTTGATTTAGTATGCAAAAAAATTTTATATATAAGTAATCATGCAAAATGGCAGACATTTGCACACTATATATACCATTTCAAATACTTAGTTTGACCTTGTTTGACATCTAAAACAGCCCTTAGATGGATTTGTATGGCGTGCACTAGTGTTTTACATTTACTTTATTCCATTGAACAGTATAATTACTCAGACTAGGAAATAGATACATGTTATTTCTTCCATTCTTTCATCTGTCTTTTAAGTCAGAAACTGATGCTGGGCGCCACTTGTTAACTTTATCTTTAAGGTTATTCAAAAGCTACTCAATAGAGTTGGAGTCTGTTACCTGGGGCAGGTATTCAAGTAATTAGATTTTTTTTTTCTTTTTCGGGGAGGTGCACTTTGGATCATTGTCTTGCTGAAATGTATAATTGAGTATACAGGCCTCTTTTCTGGTATAATCATGTTGTATTGCAGTATGTCCCTGTAGGATTCCTTCAATGATGCTTATATTCTGTAATGGTACAAAGCTGCATTACTTAATCCTACCTGTAGTGATTTGTTCTGTCACACTTATTTGTGTGCTCCATCCTCCTCCCCATCTCTCTTCCTTTCAGACCATCTCATCTGTCCAACATAGGGCTTTGCAGACCTTTGTATCTCAGCTACTGACTATACTATTGTGTATGAAAACAATGAGATTGAGCCAAATGTTCACGTCTTGAACTCAGTTACAGAGGAAGGGACTAGAGTTGGCGATGCAGCGTGAGGTACCGTGGTCGCTGGCAGGCACTATACAGTGCTCACTACATTTATGCGGAAGAATAAAATGCTCTTGTACCTTGAACTGAAACTGAGGGAATATAGATTTAAGCAATTAAGTTAAATGATTAATGCAAATACATTTACCTGATTTAGATGATTTTTTTATAGATGTTTTAAAAAAACAAATTAATAAAAGTATATTTCTGAAAAACTTTAATTTAAAATGCACTGCATTTTTTATAGATAGTAATCTGTCCTTTAATTAGTTAGTAAACTTTTATTTTTATAAAGAGTGAAATTGAGACAAAAAACATATTTATTTACTGTATTCTGGTAGAACACATGATGTTTGGTGATAATGAATTCAAAGAAATACCATCTGTAGTGCTGACACCTAAAATTAGAAATTAATACAGTACTCCTGGTATTTTAAGTTATGCTCTGCACAGTCCTTAACTGTTGTTCGTCTTAACTGATGATGGCTGTCTGTGGCTTGTGTTGCCTTGCCCCTTCCGCTGCTTGTAAGGCGGTGGGAGGGAATGCAGTTAGGGTTAAAAAATAAAAAAAACTCACTACTTTTGTAATTTTAATATCAACCCTAACTGATGCATTAACAAAGTTTTTTGCAGAGAATTTCCTTTCTTTTTAAGAATATATTTATAGATTGAAAGTCTGTATATTCTATTATAAAGGGCTAAAAGTGGCTATATTTGTAATCTTGATTAAACACGCCACAGGTGTATATACTGCGACAAACTGGCGTAAGTTTGCCACCTGCAGGATCTTTCACACTGTCTTTTTGTGTAAATAGAACACTGGATATATTTCAACAGGGCGAGGACTGTATATTTATTTTCACAAAATAAATCAAACAAAACAAAAGCCTAACTCCAGCAAGGAGTACTAACTAAACTTAGCAAGTTTTAACTATCACCGGATAGCTGTTTTCCGGTACCCAAAACACAGACTTATTCATGTACTAAAATACCTTTCAGGTTTGTCTTCTCCCCCTCACCCCCCCCCCCCCCCCCAACATTTTTGCCTGCTTTAACATACCTGCCTTAATTATTAGCAGGTATCGTTTCGTTTTATGTCTAATTCTTAATTTTCTACAGTATAAGTAGTTCTCTAGATCCAGTGTATCTGTGGTATTCATAAGAGTAGGTAAAGATGAACACGCCATACACCCCCATATTCTGATACTCTTAATAAAGAATATTGTAACCTAGTTTCCTCACAATCAGCGAAGTAATTCTCTAGATACAGATCCCAGTGTTTCACAATCCAGACCTGGGGGCACACTAACGGTCCAGGTTTTTGATCCAACCAGCACAAAATTTATTTTAAACTCTGCACTGCTTTACGTTCCATTTAAAACACTCACATGTTCTGGGACCTAAATAGACTGTGGGAATTATTAATTGTGCTGTGTGCACCACCAGTCTACTATTTCCCCCCTTTTTATATATACAGTGCCTATAGAAAGTTTACACCCCCTTTCAAAATGTTCACCTTTTCTTGCCTTATAGCCTGGAATTAAAATGCATTAAAATAGTTTTTTTTTTCATTTATCTACACATCCTACCCTACAACTTCCAAGTGAAAAAAATATTCTATAAATTTGTAGAAAATTAATTAAAAAGCTTGGTTGGGTAAGTGTCCACCCCCTTTGTAATAGCAATCCTAAATTAGCTCAGGTGTAACCAATCGCCTTCAAAATAACACACCAAGTTAAGGGGCCTCCACCTGTGTTAAATTGTAGTGATTCACATGATTTCAGGATAAATTCTGCAGGTCCTGTAAGTTCCCTCTGCTGGGTAGTGCATTTCAAAGCAAAGACTTAACCATGAGCACCAAGGCGCTTTCAAAGGAACTCCGGGACAAAGTTGTTGAAAGGCACAGATCAGGGGATGGGTATAAAAAAATATCAAAGGCATTGAATATCCCTTGGAGCACGGTCAAGACGATTAAAATATATATTAAAAAATATATGTAAAAACTTAATAGTTGACAGTTTTCAAGCGAGGGTGTTTAATTTTACTATATCCATTAAAATATTTAATATATGAAATGTAATACACTGTTAGCATTTTGGATGTTCACACTCATGAACAAAAACAGATGCAATCACCTCACACACGCACACAGAACAGACAGGCAGGCTGGGTGAATGGAGCCGGTGTAGTGAGAGATACAGAGCGAGCAGTAACACACAAGCACAACCACACACATTGCTGATTTTAGTTGCTTTCCTCTATTTCTCTCTCTAAATTGGCCACACAAGCCCAGTGACATGGTAGAGAGGTCTTGGCATGAGCAGGTTAAGGTTCCATGCTAAAATCACAAGGATTAGGTCTTTAGGAGACTTCATTGGTTAATTGGCAAGTAACTAGTTGGAGTGATTGGTAATTGTATAAAAGCTGTGAGAAAGAGAGGCAGGCAAACTGGAAGTGTTCCTTAGAAGCTGCAGGTGTTACATAGGAGTAATGGTAATGGTAATGGACAATACACTCATAGACCGCTCCTGATAAAAATCAATAGGTTTTGCAGCAGCCTCAGAGCAATGCTTTCTACATCTCTCCCAAAAGCAGCCTCACCTTTGGCTCTATCTAAATCGCCTCAACACTTAAAGACCAACATTGACATCCTATCAAAATTCTGGTTGGCAGACAGTTGTGCAACAACCTCCTGCAATCCCAACGAGGCACTTCATGCAACTTAAATTTGCTCATATCTCACAATGAGTTTCTTTTCACTCATTTCAGTTACGATCTCCGCTTTAGCAGATCTCTGCTCTCTACAGCAGGCCACTGCACACTACTGGCAGTAGTCCACTGCACACTGTTACAGATCACTGCTTCAGCAGATCTCTACTCTCAAGCTCCCACCTCCATCCACTGTCATTCTTTTTCTACCCAGATTTGCCGCAATATTATAGAAGGTCGTCAGATTTCAGCAATTGGTTCACGCAGCAGCTCCAGCACCTTTCCAAGTTCCGCAATACCTGCACCTAGTGTTCCTTTGAGCTCTCCTGTCTTCATCCTTCTTCAATCTGCTAGAAATTACATGTCCACTGCCCAAGCTCCATCAGCAAGATCATCCTACTCTACAGGCTGGTCTTCTTTCTCCTCCTTCTGCGCAAAAAAATCCCCTAAAAACAAATTCAGCCAGTTCCATTTAATCAAGACTGGATCCTAGCCTTTATCGTTCATGCACGACACATTCTATACCTCTCCACTTCTTCAATCAAGTCTTACATCTCTTCTATTACCGTCTTATGTCAGTGTCCTCTCCAGTCCTTTTGGCCACTCCAGCAATCTGCCTGACGCTCCGCGGCATATCTAAGAGCTCCCCTCCTACGTCCCCATTTCAACCCCTTTGATGATCTCCTCATGGAAATCATGTGCTTAACTGTTTTCTTTGGATTCCTCAGATGCTCCGAATATAGTCCCATCTCTTTCCTGCTTACCTTCTCTCGGCATTCGTTCCAGCGACATCTCCTTAGTTCCAGGTTCTCATTTCCTAATTATGCTCTGCATCTCCAAGACAGATCAGCTTCGTCAGGATCAATTTATACAACTGTCGAAGGTCAATTCTCCATTATGTCCCTACTCATCCATGTCCAGATACATCTACAGCAAGAAGCCTTTTCTCATGACGGATCTGCTGTTCATCAGCTCCTCTCATGCAGTAGGTACAAGACATTGGTTCTCACTTCGCCTCTCTCCTCTCCACAGCAGGCCTTTCTCCTCAGTTCTACACTCCTCACTCCTTTAAATCGGAGCAGCCACCTCAGCGCATTTCAGGGGGTGAGAGCTGGGGCTCCAACTTGCTTTCCCTGTCAGTCTTCTCCTATTTCCTATTTAAGTCTGAATCTCACACAGCTCGCTGTCTAGCGTTTCCAGTTTTTCTTTCTCCCCCTCCTGCATCAAGGTCTCCTCTGGGGGGTAAGTGAGGCTCACTTCCCTGACCTCTCTGGCCGCCGCCAGCCAAGCCTCTGCCGAGGGGGCGGTCTCACCACGTGAGTCACAGGGGACCCCCGGCCACACACCCTATTCTTTAGAAGCTCAAAGCTCTTCCTCAAACTGAGACTGGGCTCTATTTCCAGCTCCCTCTTGTGTAATTCCTTTTCTAGGTTCTTCAGCGCAAGAGCCTATTCCTCCTACAGAGCCTATCGTGGGCTCCGCTGAGCCAATCTATCTTACGTATTTTCTGGTTCCCGAGGTTGCTGAATAGCCTGCTTTCGAGGCTGCTCTCTCTCCTCTGGTCAAGAAGGCTCCCGTCGGTCGGGAAGCTCTTTCCTTTCCTATCCTATCCCCTGAGGCCACTCCTCAAACTACCTCTCTAAGTAACAACCTTTCACTCCAGCCCCGGGACATGTCATGGTTTACTAAAGATATATGATTTTCAGGCGGTTTCATTTGTTTACAAAAACTGAAAACAAAATGTCCACCTCATGAGCAAAGATTTTTTTCTGACGAACAAAGATTAGACCCTTGTGAAAAAGAATATTTTGTCGTGAGGCCAATTCCTTTTTCGAGATCAAACATCTCACTGTAAGAGCTGTACTGAGCATGCTCAATACCAAAATTTAAAACCCTTATAACTCAGGAACACATTAATATTTTTACAATACTGTGGCAAAGTGGTTAACAGTGTGCATGTGCAGGTGATTAAAGAACAGACAGACAATTGTAATCCAGGTGCAAATGTTTGTTTTATTTGTTTTTGTCCAGTGCCTGATGGCGAAACAAACAGTAAATAATAATGCTGGTAAGTAATACAGAGGCGTGTATTACTTACATTTATAATCCCCAAGCTGGTCCCGAAATAATAGTCCCATTATTGTATCCCCACATTAAACACAAAACATATACACAAGTCCCTTTAGTGCGTGAATTAGTGATTGTGGTACAATACAAGTTACTGTGAGACAAGTGAAGTGCTGTTCTGGGTTTGTGCTGGCCTCTCGCGACAGCTCTGGAATGTATTAGCCATCTAGTGAATACAAATAACAAATAGACAGTACAAAACAAAACACTCATGATTATTTCCACAACAAGCACAGGTCCTTCTGGGTCACTTTAAAATGACCAAAACAAAGGAACAGATAACATCGCTTCGACCCATATTTATACCGTCACTCATGACCCCTTGGTAAACAATTGCAGCCGCACCTCCACTGCGCGGTTGCCACATAATTTCCCTTCCGGGTCAATGAGTTAGTGTACCGAAGCTCATTCTTTTCTACACGACCGACTTCCTTTTAACCCTCGGAACTTTTCCCATTACTTAGCGCCCTCACAGGTCGGGAGGGAGATTTACCACCAAGAATCATTGTCTTTCTGTCACAAATACTTATTTACAAGAAATTGGATCCTATATGGGTATTAGTTTGGTTCAGATGGCATACAAAGCACAAAGGGTCATAATGTTTATACATTCTTTAGGAAATGCCCATGCACAACTGTACATATGACCCCTGTTTTGGCCTCTTTACATTGGCTCCCTGTGCAGTATAGTATTGATTTTAAGATTTTGCTGTTAACTTACAAGGCCCTGAATGGATTAGCACCTAGTTATTTGCAGGAGTTACTGACCCCGCATCTTCCAAACCGCACTCTGAGATCACAGGATGCGGGGCTGCTGGTTATTCCTAGGGTCAACAAAAGCAACACGGGAGATAGTGCTTTTTCTTGTAGAGCTCCTAAATTATGGAATGCTCTGCCTTCATTTGTCAGGGAAGCTGGGACTGTTACAGTTTTCAAGTTAAGACTAAAAACGCACTTTTATAAAACAGCTTTCTTATCTTAGTTGGTTTTAATGTAACTTTTAAATTGCTGCTTTTGTATCATTGTGTATATATTGTTATTTAAATGGTCTGATTGTGGCAGTTGTATGTGTGACATGCTATACAAATGTATTGTGGTTTGTTCTTTTTTTCTGCTATATAAATGCAATACAAAAATAAAATAAATAAATACATCAAAGGCCAGATTTTAAGTCTAATGTTAAAACTAAAAATCTGAATGCATACTATGGACAGACACTTTCCCTCCAACATGTTATTGGATAGTTGTATACAGTACTTCACTGGTGGTGTGTGAAGTATATATCCATGTTGCTGGGACTATAAATCTCCCACAGGGGGGTAATCAGCACACCTTCAAGAATAATGATTTACTAACATTTGACCAAAAAAAAATCCATTCAGGCTTTCTCAAGCAATACCACAGACACTGGATTTGATATAAATGGAAATGGGGAAAAAGTCAGCAAGACAGTCATTTTTTATCATTTGCTCACCAAAATCTAATAAGCACATCTTTACAGTATATGAAGAGCAATTACGTTTGACAGATATCTAGTTCTTACACACTGAAGCTGAAAGGACCTAGTCAGGTTCCATGGTCAGGATTGTGAATGCCATTCAACCAACCTCTAAGACAGACTGCCATACTGGATTAGAGGTCAAGGCTATGGTCACCCAACAAATTTCAAAAGTATGTATGTTGAATTCCTAAAATGTTTAAAGTTAGCACAGTACCCAGTCACAGAAACATGAGTACCCTCACAGAGAAATGTACTTTGCTTATATAAATTCTACTGTACACTATTATTTTTCACATTGAACAGTTCGTAATCACAATTTACAAGATTTACAAAACTATGTTCATGTCTAATGTACATTTCAGTATCCAATACTTTTGAAACACAATTCATTTAAAGGATTAAAACGATCTGAGGTGACAATGCTGATCTTGGGGCAGAGGACTAACCAAACGAATATTCCCAATGCTTTAGAACCAGCATTAAAGTAGGCTGCCAGTGCAGAAGGTCATATTGTCGACTCTGTTGATGAATACCAGAACATTGGCATTAAACTCATAAATGACAGCTAAAAGCTCTGGGATTTAAGAAAATAATTGACAGCATTAAAGAGTTAAGGGAACTCAAAGAAGTCTTTAATTTCTTGGCTAGCATTATAGTATAAAATAAATAAATGCTTTGCAGTTTTCAGCATGTTTTGGCCACAATAATAAATGAAGATATGAGGTTATGAAACCCTAACCAGTTAAATTATTTTAATATTTCACTTCAAATTGCTGCTAACATAACAATTACAATTTTAAAGTTAATAAACTTAAGACTTTTTTTACAAGCCCCAAACTTACATTTCTGAATTGTTTATTTTTGGTTTGTTACAGTAACTTTTTCCTTTGCATTTTTTCTTTCTGAATAAAATATGCTAATGATGACAACTAGGAGCAAAGAGACTTGAGTATCCAGCCAAATATGTGCCAAACATATTTAAAAACTATAAACATCACTAATTCAGCATGTTGCTTTTACCTTGTTCCAGGGTCAACATTGTGCCTGCCAGCAAATGGATTAGGACCTCCTTTGATACTTCTCTGACTATGTGATGTGTTATTGGCACCCCTTATGGCTATGTGCACCACGGATGGGATTTCCCTTCTCACCTTGCCCTTATTGTAACATGAACATTGTCCAATTATATGATCAATTATATTTGCTACTATGCCACACTTGCATGGCCTACTAACTTTAGAATCACTTGGTGCATTTTGGAATTGTTTATTATTATTATTTATTTCTTAGCTGACGCCCTTATCCAGGGCAACTTACAATTGTTACAAGATGTCAATTATTGTTATTATATTTCAACTAATGTTTAGTGGATACCTTAATATTAAGTATACAGTCTTATTTCCCCTTTTGATTCTTTAGTATATATTTTTAGAATGGGTATTAATCTTGATATTTTCTATTGGTTGATTAATCATTCGATCGATTAATCACACCTGTTTACAAGTAATACAAAGTATTAGAGTAAGTAGCGGGGTTCCGAAAAACAGAGCATTATAGTCCCACGTGTTGCTACAACTGTTTAATTAAAGTATCTCTAATTCTTCTTTTCATTGTTAACATCCTGACAACTTTTTGATACATTTAAAGTTTGTCTCAAAGATCTTTTAAAATGTCTGCTCTAGTGTACTTGAGTTTGAGATCAGAGGTGTGTCCTTTCTCTGATCACTGCCAGGAGGCATACTTTTTTTTCCCTACCCGTATTCCTGAAGAGTCACGCCCCACTGAAGCTGGGGCAGTGACGAGGGTGCAGTTTCAGTCTATCTACAGAACCCCGAAATCTTTTCATGTTCGGCTTGGGGTTGTGTTGCCTAGGACACCATTGCAATGCGGAAAATTCACTTTACCTGAAGCCGATCTGAAGAAGAATATCTGTTTCTGCTAAACTGGCCTACTGTAAACTGGCCTAGATAACAGTAAATGAGTCTGCGAAACGAGTATTATTATTATTATTATATAGAAAATGTAAAATAAGGTACTATATATAAACATCTTAAGTATACAAAAAACACGATCCGTGCTTCAAAACTCTGCGCCCAATCACTGTAGCCTCGCAGCCTCTCACTTTGCTCCAATCACAGCAGTCTCTCAGTTGAAACCACACCCTAGTCCCTCCCCCAGCTTCATTGGGCCGTGTCGCTTTAGGAATACGTGTAAGAAAAAATATCCTGGCAGTGATCAGAGAGAGGGTATACCTCTCTCTCTCTCTCTCTCTCTCTCTCTCTCTCTCTCTCTCTCTCTCTCTCTCTCTCTCTCTCTCTCTCTCTCTATATATATATATATATATATATATATATATATTTATATTAACTTACATGTAACTTGACAGTTTAAAAATATTTGCTTATGTGTAATTGGAAGTTAGCCAAAGTGAGTCATTTAAAATATTAACTTTGTTTTGAATTGATGTTTGTGGTGTTTTAGGGGTTGGGAGGGCTCATACTGGGCTCTTTTTAATTGTAATGTTTCATTGGAAGGGGAGGGGGATAACTAAACATGGAGTATTTTCTTTTTCTTGTGTCTGATTGTTTGGAATGTCAAGATGTATTTGTTTATTTTATTCACTCTTGTTTGCTCGTTTTTAACAATTGATTAATTGTTAAAAAATGGATTGAATTTTTTGACTGTGCATAATTTCAAAGCTTTGTTCTGCTTTAATGCTCCTTACCACAAACATTAACTATAGGCACTGCAGTTACCCATATGGAATATATACATATATATATAATTTGTATATGTATACCACAGTATGTTCCATATGAGATCTGTTCAATGAAAAGTACCTTTACCTACTGATTATGGCTACTTTCATATAAAGGGAGCATATTAAAATGCATGTATGTTTCATATAAGCATACTTATATAAATCACATACGCACAACAGTTTATTCTGTCAAGGTTCTCATAATTTCACTTATGTGAAAATTATACCTGTCCTTATATGGTTCATACAAGCAAACTCACATGAACCATATAGTTATTGTGGTAAAGTATAGGAATTTCTTATTAGGAGAACTATTAAAACATATACTTTAAATATATGATTCATATAAGCAAACTTGTTTAAATCATACATGCACTGTAGTGCAAATAAGGCCAGTTTCTTATAATTTCACTTAGACAAGACAATACTGTTTGCATATGAAACAAATACGTATTGTGACAAGACAGGAGTCTATGGATAGAAAAAGACCATATGGACTGACATGCTCAATGAATGCTCAGGAAGTTTATTATTGCAGAACTGTGTGAATACTGTGAAAGCAGGGAGGTGGTCACTTTAGGTCACCTGACTATTCAAACACATGCACACACAAATACACATTCATACAAATGTATGTTTAAAAGAAAAATATGCACAATCTTCACCAATCTTTAGATATATTTTGTGATAAGAGAATCTGTTAATCCTGACATATTCACTGCATCTGTCCTTATTAGGAAGTGTACTTTTAGTTATTATTTTCAAATGCAATACACACAACTTACATAGCTGTGGAAATTTGGATAATTTGTCATGACAGCGCAGTCCTCTTTTTGTTTTTAATAAATTAGAGACTAATTTTACAATTATTATTATTTGTTAATTTAGCAGACGCCTTTATCCAAGGCGACTTACAGAGACTAGGGTGTGTGAACTATGCATCAGCTGCAGTCACTTACAATTATGTCTCACCCGAAAGACGGAGCACAAGGAGGTTAAGTGACTTGCTTAGGGTCACACAATGAGTCAGTGGCTGAGGTGGGATTTGAACCGGGGACCTCCTGGTTACAAGCCCTTTTCTTTAACCACTGGACCACACAGCCTCCTAATTTAAGGAATTAATTTAAGGAATTAAAATGCTTCCTTTTTATAAAATTAAATAATATTATTTTAAGTTTCCGAAACAAGGATTTTAATAGTTTATACTTTCAATACATCTACAACTTACGTTGCTTTTTTTGAATAACAGGATAGGACCAACAAAAAACATAATTTCAGAAAATTATTGTTTTCACTGTAAAGCAAACTTTTGACTGGATTGCCTCTGTTAGCACATAGATTGAAAATATGCTTTACATTCCATGTTATTCATTCCTATCCTTATCATGGCTCCGATAAGTATTTGTACACTTGATATCCTGTATATATGACCATGCAAACTTCATACACTGTCCAGGTAAGATCTAACATTATGCAGTCATATATGAGTCAACATATACAATCCAACGTGTCTGCCTTATATGTTGAATTTTTCCTTGTATGTGACAATGTTTATACTTGTATGTTAAATTCACAACATATATGTGTGGCGGAGTGTCCCGCCCCTATGTGTTATTATTTGTATTTTTGTTTGCGGCGCGGATAAAAGCGCCGCGTCTTTTTGTTATTGTTTTTTATTATTTATATTTAAAAACCCCGTGAGGATGCATGACTGATCAGCTACTGATTATTTAACTAGCTGACAGTCATGCAACCTTACCAAAAGCGTGCAGACTCTGGCCGATGGGGTAATAAGATAATTAACAACTAGTTAACCCCTCGACCAGAGTATAAGAACCTACAGCTGTGAGGGGCTCCCGAGTGGCGCATCCAGTAAAGGCGCTCCTCGCAGGATGTGCCCTATAGCCTGGAGATCGCTGGTTCGAATCCAGGCTATGTCACAGCTGACCGTGACCGAGAGTTCCTAGGGGGCGGCGCACAATTGTCTGAGCGCTGCCCGGGTAGGGAGGGCTTAGGTCGGCAGGGGAATCCACGGCTCACCGCGCATCAGCGACCCCTGTGGCCGATAGGGCGCCTGTGGCTCTGCAGCGGAGCCGCCAGATCTGTGTTGTCCTCCGGCACTATAGGTCTGGTAGCATTGCTGTGGATCTGCAGTGCGAAAAATGACGGCTTGGAAGGAGCACGTTTTGGAGGACGCGTGTTTCAGCCTCCGTTTCCTGAGTCGGCGGGGGGGTAGCGAGCGGTGAGCCGGGGATACAGATAATAATTGGGCATGCTAAATTGGGGTGAAAACCGGGGTAAAAATAATTGGTGACGACTAAATTAAAAAAAAAAAAAAAAAAAAAAAAGAGAACCTACAGCTGTCCGTTCTGCAGGGGTGGAGTGTACAGAGGAGAGTACGGGAGAACACGGGAGAGCGAGCAAAAACAGTTGCTATATTTAATATACTTGTTGCTGTTTATTTGTTTGTCCAACGCGCATTTTTGTTTTGCTGTTTGTTTAAATCTTTTATTTTTGTTTTGTTTATTAATAAATACGCTGAGTGCCGATGCACTCAGCTTCACCCGCCCATTCATTGTTTTGTTTTCTGTACTTTCTGGTCCGTGACATCACCACTGCGAGCCAGCCTGCCACAATATGTTAAATATATTTTACATAAATAACATAGAAGAAGCTTGTATGATTTGTATATATATATATTTTCCATATGGGTACATCACTAAGCCATCCACATTTTCAGACAAACACATTTTTGAACATACATTTTCTGATACTGTTTGAAAGAAATATGTTGAATATATTGTATACCTAATATTCCCGCAGTGGTAAATAATGTAATAATAATGTACAATTACAAGACATCTCGACAAAGGCACTGAAACAAGTTAAGACACACCGCACTATGGTTTATGGTAGACTCTTGTCTATGGTAGTGACGTCAACAAACTTGGCTTCTAAATTACTATTGTATGTGATACAATGGATTTTTTTTTTTTGCCTGTGATTATTATGTTGGGATTCATGAGCTTTTTGATGTGGGTTTTTCAATTTTACCAGCGTATCAATTGTTCTTTACAATGCTTTTGGTTTTGTATATGTCACGATTTCCAAGCTAACCCTGCTTTCATTTATTCAATTCAGTATGTTTTAAAAAGGCTTCCTTTGCATAATACATACAAGCAGCCCTTCCCAGCTAGAGCAGGCATAATTGGTGTTTCTCAAACAACACAGTACAGGAAGTCATCATTTATAAAGGGCACTTGAAAGAATTGAACCAATTAGGTTGTGTAGCTGCCAGACTCTTTTCTGACTTTCAAAAATAAAGTGTTAACAGTGTTTCTTCCCTTTACCTCAGAACATGGTATTCTACTAATACACAATGTGACTTGATGCTATTTTGGTATGGAAATTTGTAAATGTGAATGGTTTTACAATATAAACTGGTCTAATTTGCCAGTTCCAGCATTTATCACTGACTCCCACAAATCTTAAAATAGTAGCTACCATTAATCATGAACAAGGGTCAGTCTTGGGTCCTCTTCTGTTCTCTCTCTACCCGTTCCATGGGCCCCCTCATCGCATCCTATGGTTTCTCATACCATTTCTATGCTGATGATGCTCAGATTTTCCTCTCCTTCCCCACCTCTGACTCCACCATCTCCTCCCGTATCTCTACCTGTCTGTCTGCTATTTCCTCCTGGATGCACTCGCATCACCTCAAACTCAACCTCTCTAAATCTGACCTCCTTTTCTTTCCCTCCTCCTCCCCCTCCTCTGATCTCTCTATCTCTGTTCCTCTGGAATCTACCACACTCTCTCCCTCTTCCTCCGCTAAGAACCTTGGAGTCACCCTGGACCCCTGCCTCTCTTATTCCCAGCACATCTCCACTCTGGCACGCACTTGCCGATTCTTCCTGAGCAACATCCGAAGAATCCGACCCTTCCTCACCAACTATGCTACCCAGCTCCTGGTCCAGGCCCTGGTACTCTCCCGCCTAGACTACTGCAACTCCCTCCTGGCTGGCCTCCCTGTGTCCGCCACCCGTCCGCTCCAGCTCATCCAGAACTCTGCTGCCCGCCTGGTGTTCTCTCTGCCTCGCTTCGCCCACGCTACTCCACTACTCCGCTCGCTCCACTGGCTCCCGATCACCGCTCGCATCCAGTTCAAGACTCTTGTACTAGCCTACAGATGCCTTGACCAGACTGCACCCAGCTACCTCCAGACCCTCATCTCTCCCTACACCCCCACTCGACCTCTCTGCTCCGCGGAGACTGGCTCTACCTCCGCTACGCTCCCCTGCCTCCAGAGCCCACTCCTTCTCCACCCTTGCTCCGCAGTGGTGGAATGACCTTCCTACAGATGTCAGGACTGCCCAGTCCCTGACCACATTCCGGCGCCTCCTTGAGACTCACCTCTTCAAACAGCACCTGTAGAACTCCTCTGTTTGTATCCTGGGACACTATCACCCTTCATTTAAATGTGCTTTATTTTGCTCTTATCTGCCCCCTATTTTACTGCATTTAATCCTGCACTTCAGAGTACTGTAATCTGCCAAGTGTTTAATCTGTAGTATTTTGTATTTAATCATATCTTGATGTAACTATCACTGTCACTGTTATCTGCTGTATTATTGAATTGTATTTTGTCACACTTGTACTTGCTTGAACCAAAGTCATTGTATTTATCTTGCTCTTATTGTATTACTTGTACTGTAACACTTGAAATGTATTTGTTTACGATTGTAAATTGCCCCGGATAAGGGCGTCTGCTAAGAAATAAATAATAATAATAATAATGAACACGTTATAATGTATAGTGTACATATTATGATCATCTAATACTGTATTTAGATTATAACATAGATATTATTAATTTACAAGCACCACTTTATATTTATCGTCAGAAGTTTTCTACCGATAGTGCTTATACCGACAAGTAGTTACTGTCCAAAGCATACTGGCAGATCTGGGGTCACTTACAATTGTAATTGTGTAATTTGTAATTAATTGCAATTACTATATAATTGTAACTGTAGTTCAACCGTGGCACACCTGTGTAATTATCAGGGTAAACATACTTTTAAATAAATAAATTGTAAAATTAGGCAAACTGATTTCTATAATCTACAGTATATAACATCCTTTAAAAAATACACCAAACAGTAAATTCTCCTTAATTTAATTTAGTGGCAGAATGCAGATAACCGCTGACATCTGCTGGTGAAGATAATAATGACAGTTAAATCTAAAGAATAAGTGGTTTACAATTCCAGCAGGGACTAATAAAATATCCCAGGTTTTTGGTTACCTATTCAAAAATAGTTTTATATTTTTTGTTATCTCATCTTCACCATGCATTGATAAGTTATAAAGTAGGTACATTAGTGTGAACAAGATAAGATAATAAAGTAAAAGGTAGCCAAAACAGCTACAGTATTGTAGCAAGGCAGCAGTGTGGAGTAGGGGTTAGGGCTCTGGACTATTGACCGGAGGGTCATGGATTCAATCCCTGGTGGGGGACACTGCTGCTGTACCCTTGAGCAAGGTACTTTACCTAGATTGCTCCAGTAAAAACCCAACTGTATAACTGGGTACTTGTATGTAAAAATAATGTGATATCTTGTAACAATTGTAAGTCACCCTGGATAAGGGTGACTGCTAATAAATAAATAATAATAATAATAACTCAGCCACCTGAAGGGGACCTTGTTGGACTTCTGTGTTGTCCTGGTTGTTTGTCCATTTGTGTGTCCTGTGTTTTGTGTATTGTTAGGGTTCAGACCACGCCACCTAGATATGGAGTGTGCGTGTGTGTGTGTATGCATGCAAGGGGGAGCTGCAATTGGCCGGACTGGACAAGGACACAGGAACAGCAGGGGTATCAAGACCTGGGACGTGCAAAACTGGGGGGAGAGACAGTGGGCGAGATAGTGTGAGAGACAGATAATGAGATTGCCTGACAGAGCAACAGAGTGAGTCTGAGGTTACCTAACCTGTGGTATGGTAAATCAGAGAGGGAGAGGCTGAGGGCTGTGTTTAAGTCGTGAGTGCGTAAGGAACGGGAGGAATTACAATTTAGTGAGTGACAGGGGAGTTTGTTATTTTGGTGGCGTGGTCCTGACCCAAACAGGGACTCTGGACGGTACTGAGTTTTGTTCAAACAATAAATGACTGTCATTTAGCCCTGCACACCTTGTCTCCAGTGTCATCCATCCTGTTGAGAGCTCAAGTAGTCACAGTATATACAATTACTAAAAACGTAATATTTATTTTCATTAATGTTACATAGCTGTATTAGCATTTAATCAGTCTAGCCTCTACATATGTTTCATTTAAATATATGTTGTGTTAAGCAGTGTCATTTTCATCGCTACTCCAAAATTAACGGTAAATATTATTTTAAGTTACAGCAAGTTAGTACAAATAAGTATAACAGCAGCTGTCCTTTTATGGGCTTTAACATGAAATCACTAAACCTACAGTACAGGGACAGAACTGTAAACTGGCCTAGATAACAGTAAATAAGTCTGCGAAACGTATTGTTATTATTATATAGAAAATGTAAAATAAGGTACTTTTTATAAACATCTTAAGTATACAAAAAACGATCTGTGCTTCAAAACTCTGCGCCCAATCACTGTAGCCTCACTTTGTTCCAATCTCTCAGTTGAAACCACACCCTCGTCCCTGCCCCAGCTTCATTGGGGCGTGTCTCTTCAGGAATATGTGTAAGAAAAAATATTATGCCTCCTGGCAGTGATCAGAGAGAGGGTATACCTCTCTCTCTCTCTCTCTCTCTCTTTCTCTCTCTCTCTCTCTCTCTCTCTCTCTATCTCAAAATCTTTCAATCATTTTATTAGGGGAGACTGGGGCTAGTTGTTACAGGGGGCATGTTGATGCTGTACTGTGCTATTTTCTTTTTTTTTAAAATAAAAATGACATGATCTTGCTCTGGAAAGGTCTAATTATGTGGTAGTATGCACAGCATATTTCTTTTAACACAAGCACTATATGAACTTACCCTAGTAACTGAAAAATGTATACAATTAAATCATCAGTAGATAAAAAAAAGAAAAAAGAAAGAAAGATGAACTGAGAAGACTTGGCCAATGAGGATTGAATAGACCCAGGTATATGAGGGTGCAGAAAATATTATTACACTGTATTGATCTTGAGGACTCTTCCATCAATGCACCAGACCAGTGGCTCTCCAGAATCAGATCTTGCAATTTATCCCTTTGAGTTATGGCAAGCTATGTTACTATTTAACAGTATTTGAGTTTGTTGATAAGGACTGGAAGGTCAAGTTATTGAGGACAAATCTGTAGCAGTTTAAAACATTTTATTTACAAACAAGGAAATTAAACAATGTAATTCAAAGTGGAAAACTTTATTTAACATTATATACATTTCAAAATTAAATAAACAAACAAACAAAAAAAACCCTCTCATTGAAAATAAAAAGGCAGACGTTTTTAAGATGAACTGTGTCCCGGTGTCCCTGTTAAATAATGTCCTAAGTTCACCCTGATTGGTGGAATGTTCAGTGTGTGAGCTTTTTGGTGCACTGTTGTTTTCTGTTTTCACCAAACCACTTTCTTTGGACCATTTCAGTCAGAACCTCCTCCTTCAACACTTCAGTGATGAGTCCAAAGATCTCACATGGTTGCACTGGAATGTCCTCAAACCACTCCTAATAGCAAATGCTTGGTTTTGCTGACATTCATCCGATTCATACACAACCTGATGATTCATGCCCCAAGGTTTTTTTTTTTTTTGTTGTTTTTTTTCTGTACAGGAAGTGGCACACATGTACCATAAAATGATTTGCCAACAGCAAATATGCCATTTACTTCTCATCACGACACTGGCTGGGGAGATTTGACAGAACTGTTATGTCTTTTAAACTTGTGTCCATGTGTTTTCTCTGGATGTGTCGTTGCAGTTTTTTCTGTTTAAAATAATTTTGCAATGTGGGCACAGCACAATTTTTCCCTGATGTAAATGCGTGGCCTTAAGAGGAACAGAGGTGACCTCTTGTACAGGACAGGATGCCTGTAACTGCAATGAGGGTGTGCTGTGGGTGGTGGAAGGGCTTGGTTCCAGTCATGGAGCATTAGGTTGGGACTGAGCCTCTCCCTGAGCTTGCTTTTTATGGCATACCGAAAGGTAATTCATTATATATTGCCTCCTTATCAGTGTCTTTAAACAACTGATACAATGGAAATGTCCAGTTGGTCTGCAGTCCAGATTGCATTTGCATATTGTGTATTCTAAGAGAGAGATTAGGAAATGTGTTGAAGAGATGGAACTGTATAAAGGTGTTCTTACAACTAAACCTGGGGTCAATTAGGATTACAATTACAAAATAATTGTTTGCTGAAATTACAATTATAGTTATATTTTGTTGTGGATTACATGTGTTTATCAAATCCTGAAAAAAATAGGAATGACAAAGGTGTAATTTAACTGTAATTGATCCATTATATAATTGCAATTACACAGGTTTGCCCAGGTTCAACTATAGTTACAATTATAATTTTAAATTGCATAATTGCAAGTGTAATTCACCCCAGGTCTGCTTGCACAAAACAAAATCAGTTACAAGCAATTTTCAAATGACTGTTATACAGTCGAAAAATAAGACTGAATATTTAACAAAAGCAGTTATGGCATTTTACGAATTAAAAAAGAAAAAGTTACATTTATTCTCAAAAAGAATATTTGAAATAACAGATTAATATGTCTCTTTAGCACAATGAAGATTACAACGTTACTTATTTTCCATCTAAAATGAAAGCATACCAATATAAAAAAGAAAAAAAGAAAAATTTAAAACATGAAACAAACCTTTATACTCTACTGCCTGTTTATGATGGACCTCCAAGTGCCCCGTACACTATATTGGTCCCTTGGCTTATATATAGATGGCTTACAAAAAGGACAGTGATACAGCTGACAACATTGTGAGCAGCGTTTTAATGTAGGCAGCTCTCCTGCCTTCATCACAGTGATATGTAAATGAAATAAAAGAGAGAGTTTGTTATGCTTAAGTAAGAACTTGATTCAGTAGACAAGCAGTGCAAAGCAGTGCAGGACAGCCAGTCACACAAACCATGTGAAACCCGCCAAACTCAGCTAAAGTTTATCAAACACCCCAAAAGGAAGCTAGGAAGGTTCCAGAGACAGTGTCAGCCGGCAGGGAAATCAAAGAGCCACAGCTTAAGGAGTCGGGTAACTAAATAAACCAGGACTTGAGAAAGACAGTTTGTTATATTTAAAAAGGCCTTAAACTAAAACTTTCAATGAGCTCATGGACTGTTGTGACTGTAAATTAACTGCGTTCTACACTGGAAGAAGCCTAAATCTGGACTTTGTGAAATTACAGAGACTGAACTGATTTTATTTAAAAGTTATATGACTATTTGCAAACGTTTTGTGTCATTGTATAAAGCATATGTTACAAAGACTGATTCTAATAAGCAGTATCTTTTGTTGTTTAGTTTTTTTTAGAATTATTAAAAGGGCAGTTTTGCTGTAAAGTTCTAAATAAAATTAAGAAATAATTATCAGGGGCAGCTGCAAGTTGGAAACAGTCTAAACAAGTGAAACTCTTAATGTAATTGCTCTTTCAATGATAAGGCTTACTGGGGATATCAGTGCACTGAAAAGGTTAGTGAGGTTTTATGGGGTTACTGAATGAAACTAAGGGTAAACCTGTGACTCCCAGTTTCTGCTCTGAACCAAAACACACACAGACAAATAAAGTGTTTATTTGTTGTAAGCCACTTAATAATTAAAGTAATGGGGTTAAGTTTACTAAATAATAATAGAATAATACACCTGGTGTCATATTATAGGTTTAATGGTAAATAGCGAACATTGGCACAGACAGGGAGGTGTTACAAAATAAATATATTTATATATATCATGCTGGTTTTGACCCAGCACACATAGCAATTGTCAAAGTTGTATCTTACTGTCCCTTTCTCTCCACTCTGTCTTGTTCTTACTCACCACTCTCATCAACCCTCTGAGTGGCTGCTTTGCTAATATATAGACAGCTAACTCCCAATTGGTAATTAATTAATTTCGGAGATGGGCACGTTACGCACAAGTTTGAACTGTCACCACACCGGTCCAGGACCGTCACATCCGACTGAGCCATCTGCATAATCGTTTTCAGACTGCAGTGGCTACAGCACTAGAAATTCCAGGAAGAAATAACTTGCGCATCAGCAGAATGACTGTAGCTTGCCGTCTGCATGAAAATGATTTGCATGCTTGGAGGCCGTTCAGGGGTAACATGCTGACAGCTGAGAGACGAAATCGCCGTCATCTGTGGGCTAGAGAACATGTGAGGTGGCGGCAGAGAGAGTGGTGGAGTGTTTTATTCACTGCTGAATGCCGTTTTGCCCTTGGCAGACCTGATGGAAGACAATGTGTGTGGAGACATTGTGGTGAGCGTGACTGTTGCATTATTCAAGCCAACTGGTGGGGCGTTGGAAGTGTGATGATGAGGGAAGGAATCTCTTTCAACACAAGAATGACTTTGGTGCAGATTGAGGGCAATCTTACTGCTCATCAATACATTGCTGAAGTCTTTGAGGCAACTGTTTTTCCATTTGCAAACCAATCCAGAAGTGTCGATTTTCCAGCAGGACAATGCAAGACCACACAGTGCTAGGATTGCAATTGCACAACTTCAAGAAAACAATGTTGAGGTCTTGCTGTGGCCAGCTTTTTCTCATGAACTGAGTCCAATAGAACATCTGCAGGACCAAATCGCCAGTGCCACCCACAGTAGACAACCGCGACCGCCAACCTTCGCCAGCTGGCTGCAGCTGCACAATAAGAGTGGCAGAACATCCCACAACAGTCTATCCAAAGGCTGATCAGGTCTATATGTCTATACTATCCAGGATTGTGTTAATGCTCATGGAGGTCATACCCGATACTGACTTTGTAATGTTTTCATTTTGACAGTGTGTCACGTTTCATACTGAAAACTTATCATGACCCTTTGATCTGTATTTTGTTCACATTTTCTGTGATTTTGTTTGATATCTATGTTTAAAATATTTTATTAAATCCATTAGACCTGAGTGTATGTATGAATGTATATATATACACACATACATACAGTGCCTATAGAAAGTCTACACCCCCTTTCAAAATTTTCACCTTTTGTTGCCTTATAGCCTGGAATTAAAATGCATTAAAATCATTTTTTTTTCATGTATCTACACATCCAAATTCTAGAAATTTGTAGAAAATGTATTAAAAATAAAAACTGAAATAGCTTGGTTGGATAAGTGTCCACCCCCCTTGTAATAGCAATCCTAAATTAGCTCAGGTGTAACCAACCAATTTAGCACAGGTGGCCTCCACCTGTGCTAAATTGTAGTGATTCACAGGATTTCAGAATATATTCAGCAGTTCCTGTAGGTTCCCTCTGTTGGGTAGTGCATTTCAAAGCAAAGACTCAACCATGAGCACCAAGGCACTTTCAAAAGAACTCCGGGACAAAGTTGTTGAAAGGCACAGATCAGGGGATGGCTATAAAAAAAAAAAAATATCAAAGGCCTTGAATATCCCTTGGAGCATGGTCAAGACAATTATTAAGAAGTGTAACGTGTATGGCACCACCAAGACCCTAGATCAGGCCGTCCCTCCAAACTGGATGACCGAGCAAGCAGGAGACTGATCAGAGAGGCTACAAAGGGGCCAATGGCAACTTTGCAAGAGCTACAGGCTTTTATGGCCAATACTTGTCAAGGTGTGCATATGGCAACAATATCCCAAGCACTTCACAAATCTGGCCTGTATGGTAGGGTGGCAAGAAGGAAGCCATTACTCAAGAAAGCCCACCTTGAATCCCGTTTGAAGTATGCAAAAAAACACGCAGGAGATTCTGTAGCCATGTGGCAAAAAAGTTTTGTGGTCTGACGAAAGTAAAATGGAACATTTTGGCCTAAATGCAAAGAGTTATGTTTGGCGCAAACCCAACACAGCGCATCACCCAAAGAACACCATCCCTACTGTGAAGCATGGTGGTGGCAGCATCATGTTATGGGGATGTTTCTCATCGGCAGGGACTGGGGCACTTGCCAGGATAGAAGGGAAAATGAATGGAGCAAAGTACAGAGAAGTCCTTGAGGAAAACCTGCTGCCCTCTGCAAGAAAGCTGAAACTGGGACAGAAGTTCACCTTTCTGCATGACAAGGACCCAAAGCACACAGCCAAAGCTACACTGGAGTGGCTAAGGAACAAAAAGGTAAATGTCCTTGAGTGGCCCAGTCAGAGCCCTGACCTAAATCCAATCAAAAATTTGTGGGGTGATTTGAAGATTGCTGTCCATCAACACTCCCCAAGGAACTTGATAGAGCTTGAACAGTTTTGTAAGGAAGAATGGTCAAATATTGCCAAATCTATGTGTGCAAAGTTGTTAGAGACCTATCCCAACAGACTCACAGCTGTTATTGCTGCCAAAGATGCTTCCACCAAGTATTAACTCAGGGGGGTGGAAACTTATCCAATTATGATCTTTCAGTTTTGTATTTTTAATATATAATTTTTAATCAATAAAAACTTTTTTCCCCTTTAACAGTGTGGAGTATGGTGTGTAGCTAAGTGGAAAAAAATCCTCATTTAAATGCATGAAACTCTGGCACTAACACAACAAAATGTGAAAAAAAGTTCAAGGGGATGTAGACTTTCTATAGGCACTGTATGTATGTATATATATTATTATTTAATGAATGCTGGATTGCTGTTATTTCGCTTGGGATTGCTCATCGAGAAGCTGTTATTGATAATATGGGATCGGTATTTCAAATTTCATTACGTTACACAGATAACATTTCTTCGATGTGATGCAACACAAATTTATAGCCTGCTTGAATGCTAGCGCTGCGATACATCCAGCGAATTTAAAACAATCTGCGTTGAACTTTCTTTTCTGTTCAATGAGGATCGATAATAAAAAAAATGTATTTTGATAAGGTGTATTACTGTCTCACATTTCATAAATTAAAATTCCAGATTAAAACACTGGGCTGATTGTCTACCTTGTAAGGCTGTGTTTTTTTTTTTTTTCAGTTAAATCCTTTACGTTTGAATACAGTCTCATATTAGAAGTGTTAAGGAATATATTTATTTTTTCCCGTTAGCAACACTGGTACCTCAGCAGTGTCTTCCATAACAAAACAAATGCAAGTTGCCCTCTTTTATAGACACGTTTGTGACATTTTCAACAGAGATGCAGAATCACATTGAAAGTGCAGTTTAAGATTACATTTAATATAATCTCTTTGTAACTGCAGTTTAACACCCAAAAAAGCAGTAAAAAACACATTGGAACTACAGTTTAACAATAGCATATAATAGAATCACATTGTAACTGCAGCTTTACACTAGATTGAAAGAATCATTCTAACTGCAGTTTAACACCACAATGCAGTAAAATTCCATTGGAACTGCAGTCCTGAAGTGCGTGTGTATGTGTTGCAGCGTACATGTATATCCATTGCTACAGCACCGGTGGATCATGACGATGGATGTCTCGTGTCATCTGGAAAGAGTTGCATGTTCTATGTCTTACCTGATGACGACAGTCTGCGGTTGCTTGTGTTGTCTGGTTCCTTTGGCTGCTTGTGTGGGGGTGGGAATGGCAAGTTAGGGTTAAAAACCCCAATGCCACATTTCCTTGCTTTTGTGGCGATAAGTTCAACCTTAACTGTTATAAGCGGCATAAACCACTTTAGGCCACACAGTTCCGATGATATATACCACTTCTGGGGTTGTTAAAGGCCCTTGGCTTTCGCCTTATCACTTTATACAAAAAAAATAATAATCCATTAATATACATTTCAAACAAATATTTGTATCAAACATTGCAAATTGCAGGTAAAAGGGTCCAAATCATTTACACTCAGCATGTTTATTTTTGTCTGCACTGCAGAAAATCAATTAAATTGGGATAAATGAACACTTTCCTTGCTTACTGCAAGGTGATGCCCATTCAGATATATATATATATATTTATCATAATACAGGTGTTCTCAAGCATCATGAGAAAATAGACAAACTAAAAATTAACAAGTTACATAGTCAGGTTGTAAACTTTTATTAAAAGACAGAACACCAGTTGCGAACAAACCACAGACAAATTAATAGCTCTTTGTTGCCTCATAAGCATCTGGAAAGGGAACTGATTTGTGTCCTGAACCCATAACAAGAGGTAGGATTCCAGCATTTGGCACGACATTCCAGGACAGTGTCAAAGTGATGTTTTTATTTCCCCTGGTAACAAGAAACAGTTTTGGTTTTACAATGTGTGCAACACAAAAACAAATCATTCCACAAATACAGCAATGCAAAAATAAACATGCACGCTTTAGTTTTGGCAGCAGTCCATTATTCAGTCAGGGAGGGGAATAGGCACCTTTTAACAGGCTAAATGAATACTGTGTGGTTGGAATACAATTCAGTTACACATCTAACTGTGAACACAACCACATACTACTTTATAAGAGAGAGTTACCTAGCTTTACTAGGTAAGCTAATGTGTGTAATCTGACAGTAAAGACAATCAGTGTATTCTCATGTTTGTTTCGTTAAATAAATGTGACAAAAATGAGTTACGGCTACAGTGACACAGGAGGGGTCCATCACAAGTAAAGGTACAAAGAAACTACAAAGAAAGCTGAATGTTTTGTGACAAGGCAGTGCCATCTGCTGATACAAATATGGTACTGCATGCAAGTGTAAGTTTATTTATCATAAAAGCCAGAAGTGAAAAGGTAAGTGTGACAGAGGGTCTGTTTTACTCTGCAGAGCGAGTCACTATGAAGCTTATTAGCAGTTGGTAATTGTAATATTTTCTGTGAAATATAAAGCTGTTCTTACCGGAGACCATTACCATCATCGAAAAAGAAATATTTTGATTTCATGTCCTTTAGAGAAAGGTTTGTGTTCTCCCCTCTAAGGATTATCTTATCCCATAAAACCACTTGGTTCAGGGCCTGAAAGAAAACACATTCCAAGTCATTAAATATTGAGTCATGAAGTACTGGAGATATCTGGTGAAAAAAACATTGCATCCTTCATTCAACTGTTTTTAATAACATTATTAAACCCGAGTTTACAGCTATACTACCAGGAAGACAAATCTGGCTTTTTTCATGGTAATTACCTTCACTTACATATTAAGGACAAACAATATATAACTATCCTAAAGGAAGAACAAGGAATACCAACAAGAAGCTTTAGGCAAAATATAGACCAGTACTTACGTTGCTTTTCGTTTCATATTCAGCTGATAAGTACAAAAATAGTTGCTTGACATTCCAGTCAAAGATTGGCCTCAAATGTGGGAAAAGTTAAAGAAAATCAGCAGATACTTTCAACTAGTCTTTCATGAGACAACTTAACATATTGTATCTATTACTTTATACAACTATAATTGTGTATTCTGAAATCCAACCATTATCTTGAGAAAGTTGGAGGATGATATTTCCTTTAAGTAGCTTTTAACATTAATAGGAACAAAATGTGTACATGATTGTATTTGTACACAACTTTATCATACTCCTACTTTGAGAAAGATTAAAAATAGAAGACTGGCCTATTTTATAGCTGTCTTAAACTATGTGTCACAGATTTACTTTAAGACAACAGGAAGTGTGTACTTTACCTGTACAACACTTTATCCATATTAGATCAATGACTCTGGAGGTCAAAAGTGAAAGGTTCCCCATAATGTTAACATAAATAATTGACAGCACAGGAAACCAGATGAACATCTTATTTATTAATGCGAAGCACCGGTCACTTGTGTTGTGAAAACCCTAGGATAGTTCTAAACCAAACCTGTGACTAAGGTGGGATTTAAGTGATTCTTGCAGATCTGTGCATCAGGGCCAGCTGCACAGATCTATACTGGTGAAAAATATACACTGGTAGTATTAAAACAAACAAAAAAAAACTAAATAGTTAAAGGGGTATATATGATATTTACTACAAAAGCACACATGCAACCAACATAGGAGTGTACAGGTGTACAGGTGATGAAAGGCTATCTGCAGCCAGAGCCACTGGCGTAGTTTAATTTAGGGAAAAATCTAAACCATAACCATGCAAAGTCACAGCCTACTGTATTTGCATTTGTGATGTAGCCTCACACTTAGAGACTGGTATTTAGATCAGGCTTGTTTAAAATCAACAGAGCTCACAATAATAAAATCTTAGTACAATAGAGTAATTTCATCCAGCTAGTAAAGGATATCAGCTGTAACATCAAAAGTTACAAAACCCAAGTCACTTCTTTCTTTGGGTCCAGTGAAGTCATCTACATTTTTTCTGCAATGGAACAACAAAACATTAGATTTATATTAAAACAGCCTTCATAGAATGCTTTCAAAAATAGACATGTTAATAGATTATATTTATCAATTAACTAAATGCAAAGTGAGTGAACAGAAGAAAAATCTAAATCAAATCCATATTTGGTGTGACCACCCTTTGCCTTCAAAACAGCATCAATTCTTCTAGGTACACTTGCACAAAGTCAGGGATTTTGTAGGCATATAGTCAGGTGTATGATTAAACAATTATACCAAACAGGTGCTAATGATCATCAATTCAATATGTAGGTTGAAACACAATCATTAACTGAAACAGAAACAGCTGTGTAGGAGGAATAAAACTGGGTGAGGAACAGCCAAACTCAGCTAACAAGTTGAGGTTGCTGAAGACAGTTTACTGTCAAAAGTCATACACCATGGCAAGACTGAGCACAGCAACAAGACACAAGGTAGTTATACTGCATCAGCAAGGTCTCTCCCAGGCAGAAATTTCAAGGCAGACAGGGGTTTCCAGATGTGCTGTCCAAGCTCTTTTGAAGAAGCACAAAGAAACGGGCAACGTTGAGGACCGTAGACGCAGTGGTCGGCCAAGGAAACTTACTGCAGCAGATGAAAGACACATCATGCTTACTTCCCTTCGCAATCGGAAGATGTCCAGCAGTGCCATCAGCTCAGAATTGGCAGAAAACAGTGGGACCCTGGTACACCCATCTACTGTCCGGAGAAGTCTGGTCAGAAGTGGCCTTCACGGAAGACTTGCGGCCAAACAGCCATACCTCCGACGTGGAAATAAGGCCAAGCGACTCAACTATGCACGAAAACACAGGAACTGGGGTGCAGAAAAATGGCAGCAGGTGCTCTGGACTGATGAGTCAAAATGTGAAATATTTGGCTGTAGCAGAAGGCAGTTTGTTCGCCGAAGGGCTGGACAGCGGTACACGAATGAGTGTCTGCAGGCAACAGTGAAGCATGGTGGAGGTTCCTTGCAAGTTTGGGGCTGCATTTCTGCAAATGGAGTTGGGGATTTGGTCAGAATTAATGGTCTCCTCAATGCTGAGAAGTACAGGCAGATACTTATCCATCATGCAATACCATCAGGGAGGCATCGACATGACAACGACCCCAAACATACAGCGAAAGTCATTAAGAACTATCTTCAGTGTAAAGAAGAACAAGGAGTCCTGGAAGTGATGGTATGGCCCCCACAGAGCCCTGATCTCAACATCGAGTCTGTCTGGGATTACATGAAGAGAGAGAAGCAACTGAGGCTGCCTAAATCCACAGAAGAACTGTGGTTAGTTCTCCAAGATGTTTGGGCCAACCTACCTGTTCCTTCAAAAACTGTGTGCAAGTGTACCTAGAAGAATTGATGCTGTTTTGAAGGCAAAGGGTGGTCACACCAAATATTGATTTGATGTAGATTTTTCTTCTGTTCACTCACTTTGCATTTTGTTAATTGATAAATATAATCTATTAACATGTCTATTTTTGAAAGCATTCTTGCTTTACAGCATTTTTTCACACCTGCCTAAAACTTTTGCACAGTACTGTGTGTGTGTGTGAGATATATTATATATATATATATATATATAGCTTATTTTATTTTATTTATTGCTAAGAAGCGAGGTACTGGACAGTATCTGAGTTTTTATCAAGAAAGATATTTTTGCATAAAAACTAAACAAAAAGTTGGCTAAAAAACAAGTTGGTTCTGGTGTTCTGAAACTGTGGGTCAGATGAATAACACAAGGGGTCACAAAGGGTTTGGGAAAGTGTTGCAAAGATGCAACATACTGTCTACTTTTTATTATTTTCTACTTTGGTTGTATGGACATATGGAATTTGTGAACCCCTGGTCTCTTTAAATTTGGTTGGTTTATAGGAGGAAAATAATTTAGTCAGTAAATTTGCTTAGCAGCTTTTTAACTACAGGCTCTGGGCTAAATACATATCAATCACTTTAGTAATGTTCAATATACGGTTAATGCCAACATCACTAACCACGTATACAGGCTGTGCATAAAGCATGGGCCATGCTGAGGTTTAATGTCACTGGTACAGCTAAGCATATCCTGTAATCAACTGCGTCATGTTTTGTAGCCTGCAGCCAAACATATTTTTAAACAATTCCTTATTTTCTCTAAATTTAAGCTATTTCTCTTTCTTCAGTCCTAATGTTAATCCAGAGCAGGGCTCTGTGTTCTATACACTTAACATTATATTTCATACATTTATCATGAACCATTCCACAGTTTAAGGCACACGCCAAATATATGAATCGTACTGAAGCATCACCTGTGTATGCATATGGAAGGCCCGGTCAAAAACACATTTAGTACACATTCTCATTTGACTTCATCACGTGTTGTAATTCTAATAACTACGTGTACTAATTTGGCCAATCAGATTGCTAAAAATGAAATGTGAACCAATGAATTTAAAGAAAATAGTATGCGTAATAAATAATCCAATTAAAAGTCGCCTTACATCTGCCATTCCTGCCCTATTCGTGGCAGTATATGGCGTTGGGTAAAGTCTAGTGAAAGCTGGATAGACCCGAAACCTCCAAGACGAGCGTCAATCGGCGGCTTCAGACGCTTTAATTCAATGGTAACTCCACTGTAACTAATATCGAATTTTAAACAAATGTTGAAACATCTGACATTGAACCTAATATTAGCTATGGTAAGTCAATATTTAGTGTAAAACTGAAATAAACAGAATTATAAAATAAAGACGATTGCGTAAATGGTTAATACAAAGTGAACGTGTCACGGTCAACACTGTCTGTCTCAAGAAGTCGGCAGCACTCAGCAAATCTATATTTGCACCATAGAAGAAAATCTCTCGCCGCTATGATTTGCAATTTTCCTTATTATTGATTTTTTTTAAAAACCAGATTTCATGTTTGAAATTAAAAAGATGTTATCCCGAAGGTTACTCTTGTAATTACGCTGCATTACTGTTAAATGACCAGCCCCTATGCAAGTACTAGTGTAAAATGACCAGCCCCTACTTAGAAAATGCATAGTCAATTTACATTTATAACATAGCTTTTTTATTATTATTATTAATTATTATTTATTTATTTATTTATGTATTTATTTATTTATTAGCAGCCGCCCTTATCCAGGGCCACTTACAATTGTTACAAGATATCACATTATACATATATCACATTATTTTTACATACAATTACCCATTTATACAGTTGGGTTTTTACTGGAGCAATCTAGGTAAAGTACCTTGCTCAAGGGTACAGCAGCAGTGTCCCCCACCTAGGATTGAACCACGACCCTCCGGTCAAGAGTCCAGAGCCCTAACTACTGCTCCACACTGCCGCCCTTTTTTATGTTTTCTGATTGGTCCAAATCAATACCTGTACTAAATACAGATGCAAATATATCCAATAGCCGAGTGCTGCCGATTTAGGGTTACAAAGCATCTCATGAAAACTGTGCCAATTTTCCTGTCTGAAACATTAATTGTAAAATTCCAGGTTTTACTGTTGTACTGTACAAAACTATAGCAGTGTGGACAGCAAGTTAAACAGTGGAGTAATGTCTTAGGCTACATTAACGCCATTCACAAATAAAAATACACATTTTATGGATTATGTGTTTCACAACTAGGGCTGCCACCTCATGACCTCAAATAAAGGCACTGCATATCAAATATACACTCAGTACCCCATCAGTAATGCTATTATGTTATGCAAAAATCTATACCAAATATAAATATAAGCTAATGACACAAACAAGAAAACAAAAATGGAAAAGAATATATATATTTTTCAAACAAGCGCAAGGTGGTGGTGCAAGCTCTGTCAGTCAGGAGAAAAATTAGGCACTATTATCTTGTGGATTCTGAGATGTTTGTAAAGGTTCCTAAGTAATTGTATGTTATCTTGCTCTTAATTGTATTAATACTTGTACTGTGATTCTTGAAATGTATTTTTGTTTACGACTGTAAGTCGCCCTGGAAAGAAATCTCGCGTCTGCTAAGAAATAAATAAATAATAATAAATAATAATAATAATAATAATATCATAGGTAAAGTAGACCTCTTAAAACATAATTACTAGTTAATGTATTTTAAGATATTTTGACAAATGAAAGCATCATAGGCTTTTTACGTTTTCTACTGGCGAAAAACATTTATTATATATAACGTTAGTTCGGTTTCATTTTCAGGACCATTTAATTGTCTGTTTTTGAAATGATTAACTATTTTATCTTCGTAGTGCGGTGCCATCAGCCAAGTTACTCTTGATTAACACAGACATATTTAAATGTACATGTTTTGCTCAATGACAATAACAAAAAACAATGACTTGCTAATCTGCAGTAATTACACCAGGTGTAACTTTAAAAATTAAAATTAGGTTATAAACAGTTATTTTAACATCTTCGCGGAGTCATTCAATTGAAGAAAAAAAAGCTTCTTGAGACAGACCGAGTTGACTGCGACACGATTTCTTATATTAACAAGGTACCCAGAAGTAATGCGACTTTTAATTGGATAATTACACGCGCCATTTTCTTTAAAACAAACTGACTTTTCATTTTCAGTTATCTGATTGGCCAAATTAGTAACTGTAATAATTATAATTACAACAAGTACTACATTCAAATTAGTACGTCTACTAAATAACGCATTTTTGATCCGAATGGCCTTCAGTAATGCAAACACATTAAGCTCTTTAGAGCTGCTACAGTTGTGTGGTTTTATTGTGGTTGACGTGTGTGACTGCCATTGGATGGACCTCTTCATGCTGTCACTAACTCCGGAAATAATGTGCAGTTTCATCAAATAAATAACTTAGCACGTATTATAGATGCAGATACAACACCTTTCATTTGTGAATATGCAATCATGATCTTTTATAAATAATTGTTTCGTTTTTAAATAAACGATGAAATACCATATGGCATCACATTGTACATTTAAGCAATATGTCAGAATCTTATGCTTGAACCTAAGCTCCTATTAAATAGCATTTTAAAAATGCATTTTCTACTACGAGTTGCTTCTCAAGAGTACTATGTAAAATAATAATAATAATAATAATAATAATAATAATAATAATAATAACTTGACGTTCCCTACATTGCATGACAACATTTTCAATTAATCGCAGCTAGCTACCCGTTCTATCAGTATCACATTTCGTTTACAATCAGTAAACAGCAATTTCAAATGTAATGCTAATTCTCACGAATAATTGTATTTTGTTGTAAATACTCACAGCATTACTCTGGAAACCTGGATATCAACCGGAACGCTCCTGTCTTTAAAAGCTGTGGTGACAAAGCACCCAAAAGTGAGAGCCGCCATCACACTGAGAGAAAATGCAAAGAGAGAATTCGCCCTCGACAATACCGTATTCATTTTTGATAGATGCAGACAAATTACGAGAATAATAACTTAAAGTTTACAGTGAATGACCAACACTATCAAACAGAGATTGCACCCACTGCACTGGCTATTTAACATATCATCAGGAAGCCGAATTACGGAAGTACAAGGTTTGAAAACATCGATTCCGAAACACTTCCTGTTTCAGGCTTTTGTGCGTCATTCAAAACCACACTGCCACCTAGCTGTTTCACCTGAAAACAAATACACTGCAGTAGTATATTACATTTTCTCAACAAAAATTTCATTTTTGTTTGCTTGTTTTTAATGAAGTAAACTTATAAGAAACTTTTTAAATATATACTCACAGTGCTGTCCGAATTTTGGTGGACTTCATTTGAAAGCTGGAAGAAGCAATTGTGAGTTCACATAGATCTTTTTTTTTTAAATGTTATATATATATATATATATATATATATATATATATATATATATATATATATATATATAAGAAAATGTCACATTGTAAAGTTAGCTAGAAACATTTTTTGGTTACTTGGTGGTGCACCACATCTATGGCTGATGGCATATTTGAAACAATGCTGTGCATGTATTAGATTAATGCAGTGATGACTACAGTGATTTTTATACCAAACAGGTGGACATATTGAAGTCCAAGTACTCCACTTATTTCTTTAAAGAATGAGTCATTTCTGGAATTTTGGCTTTATCAATAATTTGATAGTTGATTAGCTGTACATTATGTTCTTTTTTTATAATTTAAATGATGTAGACTGATTCTAGTCATACCTAGTCTTTTTTTTATTATCCCCATCATATTTCTGTTAAAAAGTGACAGCATCAAACACCATCAATCTCTGTCGCGCAGGGGTCTCCAATCCTGGTCCTGGAGGGCTGGTGTCCAAACAAGCACTTATTAGAAGCTTAATTGGTCCAATTAAGTAATTTAGGGTACAATTGGAACAAAAACCAGGAGGGACGCCAGTCCTCCAGGATCCGGATTGGACACCCCTGGTCTAGTGGACTCAGAGTTTACAAGCTCCTTGTCCTTATAATCTGTCAGAAAACAAACTGTTGTTTTTACAATCTGAATAAAATAAGAGACAAAATTTAAAGAGGTAAGTTTGAACCTTATTTTAATAATAATAATAATAATAATAATAATAATAATAATAATAATAATAATAATAATAGCAATGACAGTGCTGCTAATCAAATATTGTTCTTACTATCAAAGTCTTGCTTTTAAACTTGATCAAGTTAGCAGGTCAAGAATACAGGGTTAGGTATTAGGACTGCTTGATGTTAGGACCCAGCTGTTACAGGGATTTCTGGCCCGTGGTATATGATACCATCAACACTTCAGAGACTCATACCAAAACATTAATAGCACCTGTCAAGAAGCAATGACCGAGGTAGTGGAAAACAAGCCTTTTGCCCTCCATTTGTCGAATGTCTACTACACAATTTTTGCACTTTTCTGTTTTAAACTATTTGTGAAAATCAGCCTTGCCATACTTAGCCACTTCTACATAGTCAAAGGAAACCGTGAGGAAGCAGCCCGGATAGCTTCAGAGTTTTACGGAGTTACTGAAAGAGCAAGTAAGTCATTTTAAAGAGTTTTTTTTTCTTTCTTTTTTTGCTACTGGACTGCTACTTGCTTTAACCCTTTAGATGCAGTGTGCTAAGCAAATGTAGCTTCCACTCTGCCAGAGTTTAAGACAGCTCTGTGGCTTTGTTGTTAGAGCTAATCACTGGTAAGCAAATTATTCTGGATTATAATATTAGCAAATTAATTATCTACTTTAGCATCTCTAAGCGCCCCAAGAATATTACATACAATTCTGCAATCGTAAGGTTTACCACAGACCACCAGAAACCTGCATGCTTTAGTATATAAATGTATTTTGTGAATAGCAGTACTGTAATGCTTTACTGTAATGCATTTGTCATTTATAACTCCCATTGGTAGAGTAAACATAATTAACTTGGAGGCTACAGAGAAGTCATGTTACAATTCAGTCTGGTCCTAGTCTAGAATTCAAATCACTTTTTTTTTTTTTTGGAGGGAAACAAATAAATATTGCTCCACATTCACGCTTAGTGTATTAACTTTTTATGTGATGACAATTACCTCAAGATAACATACTTAATGAAATTGTAATGAAAATGTCTCAATGTATTTAGATATTAGGTAAAATATTCACAGCACATTACATACTATTGTTAAATATGCTATTTATAGAAATGCCTTTTCATTAAATAAATCACACTTTTGCCTTTGTAAGGAGTGGAAGTACAATAAATAGTGTTTCAATTGTGTTACACACAAAAAAGAAAAATAAATAGACAGTGACCTAGGTGTTGTTGTGCATGTTAAGCATGTCCATGGAAGGTATTATACAGTAATTATGAAACAAGCCATTGTGAGGCTTTAACTTTGGAACTTGGTAATGCAGTTCAAGGGAAATTAATCTAAATGGGTTTTGTGTTTTCTACATTCATCATTTTAAAAAAAAAACATCTTCAGTCATTGGGCAATGGTGCTGATTGACAGGCCATTAGGGAAGTTGCAGTTGTCTTATTGGACAAAAACATTTTTTTATTGTGGATTAGTTTTACTGATAACATGCACTCCATGTACCAGTATGGACCCCTGTTCAGAGGCCAAACGGCATGCACTTTACATAATGGTGCCCCAAAGTCTGGGGGGTTTTCTCTTACAGTCGTGGAAGTAATATGTCAGTAGACTCACATGAGGCATCCAAAATAACAAGCTTACTTGAGTCATACAGTATACACAACAATTAATGACCCAGCCTGTTAACTCTTAAAAAGTTTTTTTATGAAAATAGGCCCAACAAAAGCAAACTGTAAATAGTGGTCCATACCTGCATGCATTTTTCATCTGCTTTAAAACCATATTGCAGGCTTTCTAATTACCGGGAAACTATCAAATGTTACATATATAAAGGCGGAAAAAGGACAGAATGACCTGGGAAATAAAGCCTTACCAGACTGCCTTGCACTTCTTGGATAATTTCACCTTTAGAGTAAAATTGTCTCCACCCCTTTAAGCCCTTCATTCTTGTCAGTAATCAACCAGTGGCTCCCCTGATGACTGACATGCTTTGCACCCAGTAAGATGCTTTGACCCTGAATTGACCTAAGAAGTAAAGCAATAACAGACTTTCTGTGAGTCAAGGCATATTAACTCATGTCATGTGCATTTCAAAAATACAGACAAAATATAATATTTTATGTCAGGTTTCTTAAAAAGAGTCTTTATCCATTTTCTTTCTTATTAGAACTACCAATTAATTTATTAGTGTCCCCCCTGAAGATATTTAGTTATTTTTGTATATCTGCATTAAAATAAAAAAACATTTGATCAAATACAGCACAGTAAAGGCTGATTCTTGTTTGTGGTTGTGATAGAATGGTTTGGTGGTGACACCACAGACCAGGAAGCAAGTAGAAGCACAGTACTGCGGGGTGAAGCGCTGGGTGCGTGTTTATTAAATAAATAAAATAAACACAAGCAAAAACACTTTAAACAAAACAAAAGCCACGATGGCCAAAACAAATATGCATATACAAACAAGTATCGGGCTGGTCTATCTCCAGCACGAGTAGCAATTGTTTACCTTTGTGATAGCTCTCGCTCTCTCTCTCTCTCTCTCTCTCTCTCTCTCTCTCTCTCTCTCTCTCTCTCTCTCTCTCTCTCTCTCTCTCTCTCTCTCTCAACCCTCACCAACCTTATGAGCAGCTGATGCGCTTTTATATACGTGGCCATCTCCAAATTAGTAATCACTTAATCAATTTGGAGATGGCCACATTATGCACGAGTTTAAATGGTTGGGGAATTTAACCCCAATCCATGTTGCGAAACAACAACATAATAATAATAAATATGGGGGCGGGCATACCCGGTCACAGTGGTACGGTATCTAATTATGTACTGAGTACTTTTGGAATCTCACCCCAGGTAAATAGAATACTGCAGTTATACAACACAGGAAGTGATTTGGTACCAAGCAGCAGTCGTTTATCTATAGTTTACCTGAACTGCATTGTGTTTTGCTAAACAAAACACCATCACTTAGAGGGCTGTCATGAGTGTGGTTTGAATGTTTGTGCAGAGTTGATGATCTTGGCAGGGGACCCTTAGGGAGCAATGTATTGCCATTTGCACTCCCACAGAGGAAAATCATCCTTGGATTGTTTACCTCATTGCTTCTTCAGACTCCCCTACTGGTCAGCCACCTAATGCATTTAAAAGAAGCACTACTGTGATTACTGTAGCCTCATAGCTTTATTTATTGGAGCAAGCTAGTAATTACAGTACAGTTGACTGAATTCTAAATGTAAAAAAAATTACACCTGAGAGTCTCCCTCAAAAGCATTCAAAGTCCAAGGGCAACCATACATAAGGCCGATTTGTAAAACAAGTGATTTATCACCCTTTTTGACGCAAGGTCCACATGTTAAACCTTACTTGACATATGTACAACTGTATAAATAGATTTGTGCAGTAATTTTGTAGTACATCCAGCATAATAAAATGTGATACATATAGTTATATTGCCACTCAAAGCAAGACACTTCAAAAAACCTACAGACTCAAAGTAAGTTACTGATGACTTTATTTGGACCATAACCATCTCAAACCAAACATTATTTTTTCTAATTTATTAAATTAGGTGTATTTCGGAAAGTGACTATTCGGGTGGTTGACAAAGTCAAGGAGAAAAAAAAAGTAAGGGTAAAGTGGTGCAGTGTTAATAGATCAGTTTATATTTCAGCTAAGACTATTTTTATGTGCGCACATAATCTAACCTGACTGTTAAATCCAGAGCATACTGTTTTTATATGTTTTCATATTTGGATGTTTGTTTGTTTCTGAATGCCTCGTTGGAATGATTTGGCTTCATAACAGTAGAGGAATGAAACAAGCACAGTTACAAATTCCTGCCATCGTGATTTACCGTCTAGTTTTAATTCATAGCAACATACGTATTCATAGTTTACCAACTGTCAAGTAATTATAATAATGATGGTTATAATACTAATTATGGGCTACTTACATATTATTTGAGCATACCAGCTGCCGATTAACTTTAACCAAATAAGGGCAAGTTGTGACATCTCAGTGTAGAGAACCTGCTGCAGAGAAGGAGGAGGAGGGATACAGGGACACGAAAACCACGGGAGATGGTCTTTTAGTTGTGGTAAAACCCTACCCAGGGGACTGGACATTGTGAAGTGTGAAGGTTAATGTCCTTCGTTATTGGATTCATTTTAAAGCATTCATCCTTCTTATAGCCTAATGTCTGCTAAATCCTGACCAATACCTTACTATCCTTTTAAGATTGTACTTTTTCACTGTGAGTAAACAGAAAGCAATGTGAACTACCGTACCTGATGAAAAAGTCATCTTTATAATTTCTTTTTTTATATATATATATAAAGATAGGACAATTCATTTTTTTAGGATCAGCATTACTAAAAGACTAAATAGATTAAAGCACTTGCTTTGGTAGCAGATCACCATTTAAATAGTTAATACTGGCATGGAGGTTAAGCTGATGCTTAACCTGCTTTATAAATAGAATTTGGCAATGCAATCCTTCTCCACCACCCCCTCCTGCAGTTCTCCTCAGCACTGGTGAGTCGTGTTACAGAACGCAGCTCGGTGCTGTTGTCAATGTAAGCCACATTCCACTGTAACAACAGGGCACCCAATCAGCAAATACAGGCCAGATCTCATGCTGCCAAGGGCTTGCAGGAGGAAAGGCTGATAGAAACATGCCTAAGGTCCCTTCCATAGAGAGCAACTACACTGAGCAGACTTCTAGGAAAAGGAGACTAGAAATTACAGAGGATTTTCCTGCTAAAAAGAAATCAAGCTGGGGAATACTTACTTGCCAAGGTTGGTAGTTCTTTACTATTTATATTACCACAGTATACCCTACCACAAGGCTTATTAAAATATGTGTTATTTTCAAAATGTATATACGTCATTTTTATACTGTTGGAACAGTAATTGCTTATTGTGTTTTTGTGCAAAACAAGTTAAGAAATGTTTTATTGTTTATGCAGATACAACTGAACTGCTTTACAGTCTATAGAGCAAAACATATGTTATTTGTGCTGTCATAGATTAGTTAACTGTGGAGCAAGACACACCCATATCATGTAAATAATCTTTCTGTAAAGTGTATGGCCATTTGCCTGATCTGGATCTATCCCAAATATGTGTGTTTGAAAGAAGCATTTGAAAGAAAGACTAAAGCTATTAACTTCTGACAATCATATTAGGCTGGTATACTTGGTGTGTAAAACAGTTGCAATTTAAAAAATATAGTAGTTTGTTCAAGATATAGTACTGTAGGGATCCTTGCTTTAAAACTGAGGTAATCAAAGTTCATATATATTTTATAGTTGTTTTACTGTCTCCTTGGTCTGTGTTAATGACCATATTATGATATTACAAGTACAAGACCTCCAGTTTAACACAAACTAACATACATGATTATTTTAATCTGTACAATGTCCAATCACGAAATATGACTTTTTAACAATACTACTAGTTGCCTAACTCAAACACTTTTTAACTAGTAAATTATTTTGGTCAAATCTCATTGTTATGGGTATCCTTGGAGATAGCTCAAAACAATGGGCACTGATACAAGTAACACTACACTTGAACATGCACTGATTACTAATTTAAACATTACAAAACAACATTCTTCAAGGGTATTCCAAGGGAAACATTATGTTTATTTTAAAGGAAGCCCTTGTACAGTTACAGTGTCTGTTAACGCACTGATTGTGAGCTCTGCCTTGTGACTTGATTTTAAATAAGTGCCTCTCTTTTTAAACTTTTTTTTTTTTTTTTTTAACAGTCGTTTCATGACCAAATTTGATTTAATAGATTTAAAACAGACTTTAATGAGTTAAAGATTGTTCAATAGAGTTGTGACAGGGGGACCATGTTGCTGTTTCTTGGTGGAAGCAGCTGGGACACACTGGGACACGCAACAGGAGACATATTGCTGAGGAAGTAATTGAGCAGGTAGGCTCGCCCGGTGCTGAGCTGATCGGGCGGTCCGGATTGGCTGGGGGGTTGTGCCTGGGGAGGCTGGGCAGAGCTCAAAAAATGTCTGCGCCACAGCTCGAGGCTACTGCAAGGCCATTGCCATACAGACGGGCGCTGAGCAAAAGATTGCTGTGTTTTGTTTCGTGTTGTGTTGCAGACTTGTATCAATCCGGGAGTTGAAGCTATGGTGCCTACACTGACCCCTGCACACGACCACAACCCAGGAGAGCGTCCTCTCCGCAGGATTAACTACTACAGAACCGTTCAACTGCAAGGCGCTGCTCGTGAAGGCTTTGCTCAACCGAGGTCATGTGAAGAGGCAGGAGTCACTGTGAGAAGGCCGGGACTCCGGGAGCCCAGAAGTAGGTTAGTTTAGGGGAGATTGATCCCAAACAGTGTATAGAGAGGGTTTGCGTAGAGTAGTAGGTCCCTGGAGCGGGACGTTCCTTTTCGTGGGACTAGCTCTTACCATTTGTGTGGTAAACTTTTATTTTTAGATTTGTTTTGTTTTCTTTATTAAATGTGACACTAGGGCTACCATTGCTGGTACCCTAGTGTCAGCACTTGTGTTGATTAAATCTATGCACCTGTGCAGCGTGTCAACGCCCAATGTTCTGTGCCTGCCTCAGTATTGTTCAGTGACGACCCACACACGTGACAGTAACCCCTGTTACATATGGCGTCAGAGTGGGATGTCACTGGTCCTGCTGAGACAAGGCAGGATAGGCATAGAGCAGTTGGCTGCCGGGATACACAGTCAGAAGAACCAGCCTGCGCTCCGGTTACCCTGTCCATGCCGGCCGGGTCCTCTGTCGCCGTTTCTCGGGCTTTGAGATGGAACCAATGATGACCTTGGACCCAACTCCAAACAGAAGAGGAACCAGTCGGCGGTATCGAACGGATCGGTGGTGCCGTTCTGAGGGGGGGATATGTGACAGGGAGACCATATCGCTGGTTCTTGGGTGCATGTGTGCCTTTATGGAAGCAGCTGGGTTGTGCAACAGGAGACTAAGGAAGTAATTGAGCAGGTAGGATCGACTGGCACTGAGGTCCAGATTGCCTGGGGGGCGTGCCCAGGGAGGCTGCGCAGAGCTAAAAAACGTCATACAAATGGGCGCTGAGCGAAAGATTGCTGTGTTTTGTTTCGTGTTGTCTTGCAGACTCGATCAACCCAGGAGCTGAAGCTATGGAGCCAGCACTAACCCCGGCAGCATCTACCCCTGCACACGACCACAACCCAAGAGAGTGTCCACTCCGCAGGATTAGCTACTACAGAACCCTTCAACTGCAAGATGGCGCTCGTGAAGGCATTGCCCACCCGAGGCTGTGTGAAGAGGCAGAAGTAGGTTAGTTTAGGGGAGGTTGATCCCAAACAGTGTACAGAGAGGGTTTGCATGAAGTAGTAGTTTCCTGGAGCGGGATGTTCCTTTTAGTGGGACTAGCGCTCGCCATTTGTGTGGCAAACTTGTATTTTTAGATTTTTTTGTTTTGTTTTCTTCATTAAATAAAACCCTGATCCCCTACCTAACCACACCTGCAGTCTGTTCGTCCATTAACTCCTTGACGTCATGGCAGGCAAGTACGCTGCCCACAGGTCTATCTGGATGTTATCTGCAACACCTGTGGGCTCGTTCCTTGCCCACCATGAATGCCTCCTGGCGGTGAACCTGTGAGCTGCTTTTTGTGGCTGCATATCCCTGGAACAGAGAACAGTCATCATGCAGCCTGGACAGTACATCAGCATTCACATGTTCCTTATCAGCCCAGTGTTTTATATTGAAACAGTAAGGCTGGAGGGTCAAGAACCAGCGAGTAAGACGCGGATTGCTATCTTTCTGACTATACAACCATCTAATAGGGGAATGGTCGGTGACGAATGTGAAACGCCGACCCCATAAGTAATACTTGAGACTTTCCACGGCCCATCTTATAGCCAGGCATTCTTTGTCAATAGTTGCATAATTACACTCACGCCGACGGAGCTACCTAATTAGATACATAATCGGAGGATCTTGCCCCCCGACCTCCTGTGCCCAAACTGTGCCCAAGCGGACATCTGACGCATAAAGTCTGTAAGACAAACGGTTTAGAAAAATCAGGATTACGCAAAACGGGGTGAGAGGATAAAGCCTGCTTTAGGTCCTGAAACGCCGCTTCACACTGGTCTGACCATACTATGGGTTGATTTCTCCTACCTCTAGTGAGCTCTGTGAGGGGTGTAGCATGAGTGGAGAAACCTCCTATAATACTCCGCTAGCCCAAAAAATGCCTGAACCTGCTTTGGAGTTTTGGGGCGAGGGTAACTGTGAAGGACCTCCATCTTCTTTTCTTTCGGCTTCAGTAACTTTACTCCCAGTTCAGTCTCAATCTGGTGCTGGGTGAGATGTGTACCCTGGGAGGTCTGAAAAGACCACTCTCTTACTCTGTATTAGCTTGTCCAGCTCGGCCTGCTGCTGTTTACTCAAGTGGCTGCCGGTGGCTATAGTCAGGGAACCCCCGGGTCGCGTCTCGCTCTGTTCCAGGTCAGGTTGTCTGAAAAATAAAAACAATCCCAGTCTTTCCAGGGCTTTAAAAGGTGAATATTATAAATGATGAGACGTAAGGTGGAGTATCCATGTCACCAGAAGCCCGAGATACAATTACAGGGTTTTTATCGCACAGTTTGGTGTACTTTATTTGTTATAATTAGTTTGTACCGTTTACAATACAGTAGTTTGAAAAAGCAGCAAATATGGCCATTTCCCTTCCCTTGTTTTTTGTAATGCTTTTGTTTTGCCACTAAACTTTGTTTTGATTATGTGAAGTCTGTTTGGTTATCGTAGTAAATTGAACTTTCATATTTGTGTCAAGTAAATGCCTGTCTTTGCTTCCAAGTATACCGTAATGTTGTTGAGTTGTTGTACTAGTATTTGATGAATGTTCCTGTTTTCTCCATTTTCTTCCAGTTACGCTTTTACTAAAAGTTTTAGTAAATGTAAATCACTCAACGTCTTTTTTCTATTTTCCTGATTTTCAACAAACACGTCTCTGTTTCTATCCGTAACATTTTGAAATCTGGTCGTCATTTTCATTAACTGCCGTTTGTGTGCTGTTGTGAAGATAATTTATGTAATTTTAAAAATGAGAGAGTAAAATGTATTTTCAGGGGGTAAAATGCAACATTACCTTGAAGTCATGAGTAATCTCGATAAATACTGTACAATCTTTAATGGTAATGAGGTTGGCATTAAAAAAGAGCCTTCTGTTTTAAATACAATGTTACTTTGAACTACTGTACAAAAACTTAGTATTAAAATAAAATCAGAGACAACAGCAATTCTTATTCACTTTATTGACCACAGCCAATACGACTTTGAAGATAAGCACAGAAACGGACCATATATATGAAGATAAGCACAGAACCATAACTTCTATTCTAACATTAAATTCTTAAATTCAGTGAACATGTTAACACTTCAATATAAAGCTATACAGATACATAAAATAAGCAAATGCATTCATAAGTTATAAAACAGTTTGTTTAATATTATAGGCACCTTTTGTGCAGCAATGTTCTGTATTCACGGGGTGCTGAAGGCTCAAATAAATGTAAAAAATGTAATAATTAAACGCCAAGCACTCACCAAATGTCAGCTATCAAGCTTGTATATTTATTATTAAAAAGTCCTTTTTATAGAAACTAGAATTGTGCACAGTTTTGTGGGAAATTAAAGGGGAGGGGGAAGGAGTCCTTTTTGGTCACCTCATTCAGCTGTCTGTAGTCGACGCAGAAGCGCCACTCTCCGTCCTTCTTGGGAACCATCACAACTGGCGACATCCAGGGGCTGTCTGACTGCTCAATCAGGCCTGCATCTCCCTCAGTACCTTCTCGACTGTCTTCTGTCTGGCCAGGGGTAGGCGGCAGGGTCATAGCTTGATAGGTGTGGCCACATGAGTCCAGCCTGCTCTTTCTGTGCTGGTGGCGAAGCTGTGATGATACTCCAACAACAGCTCCCTGGACCTGCTGTTCCGGACTGAGCCCCTCACAGCTGCAGCACCAGACAGCGTTCACTGCGGTAGAGTAGTGTCCTCTCCTGGGGGTGGTGGGGGTCTGCTAGGCCTGGGCTGGGATGACGAAACCCTGGCGGAAGTGGGTGGTGGTTTGGGGCTCCAGCATGTTGGTTCAGTTGGTTGGGGTCCAAGTTGTGCCGGCTGGGTCCCGGTCTTGGCTGTCTTCAGCAAATGGTTCTGTGATTTTGTGTCGGTGGTTGTTTGGCGGAGCCCGACGGCCCCTGTGGGTCCTGCCTTGGTGATGTGTTGCTTCCCCAAGCCGGTCCCCCACAGGAGCTGGGCTCGGTCGCAGTCGTCGGGCAAGGGGGCCCTCGTGGGGGGGGGGGGGGGGGGTGTTTGGGGGAGGGGGGCGGAGGTGATGGCTGGCAGTAGCTGTAGCAGTGGCGCTGTGCATGGCGATTCGGCGCTCTCAGCTACTTCTGACAGGCAGGCTGGGAATGCTGTAGGGGGCCCACACTGTCCCACTCACATGGACCCCTCAGTCCTCAGTCCAACCACCCAACTGCGCAACAAGTTCGAACCAGGCATGGAAAGCATCCCAGTCGGCCCTGCCCGATACTTCTTGGCTGTTTCTCTCCTATCTTTCTCTCTGTTCTTCAGCTCTGTCTTTTGTCTCAGCACCAGCTCTCTTTAGTCCCCGCAGCCTGCTACTTATTCCTCCCGTCTAGGCCATGCCACCAGTCCCAGGCATGCATGACTTCCCGCTCTCAATCCCTTGATTGTTGCACAATCTTATCTCCTGATTTGCAACAAGTGTTGTGACAAGCCGAGCTTCTGACTGGTGGTGATTCTCCTGTCTCTGACGTCCCTGAGCACCTGCTGCAGTTGAACCTTTGACTCTGCCTCACAGAAACTTCTCGAACGTGGGTACAGCAGACCCAGGGTCATTACTATATGTAACAAAGGGATAGCATACCTGTCATAGCTGCCTTATCCACATACGTTTTACAGCCCCAAGTCCCAAAGCGCACCACAGAGGAACCAAAAGTTTCAGGTTATGGGTTTCCTGGGGGAAAGGTTCAGGCTAGTATAAGGCGCTGCGTGCGGGGAGTCTGGTGCTCTTGCTGAAGTCGCCGCTATTTAGTAAACATTGTGAGGGGCCGTTCTGAGTTTTAGGCAGATACCACAATCCCCCCCCCCCCCCCCCCCATGTTACATATAGCCGGTTAGTGTATGCAGTACTGAGGTTCAAGCATGTTTATTTGAGCCCTGCTGGTGTTGTATTTCACTAAGTCTAGTTTTAGGACCTTCATTGAGGAAGTTTCTTTTTACCTTTTTTCTCTTCTACTTCTACTGTTCCTGAAAAGCTGGTATGCTACGATATTATAGCAATATATTTTTGCACTTACCCATGTACTGTATATATGGTAAATGAAGATTACGAGGATATTTTCTTTTTCAATATAACGTTTCGTTTCCATGGCAACATAGAATATATATATATATATATATATATATATATATATATATATATATATATACACACACACACACACACACACACACACACACACACACACACACAGTCTGCGCTCCTTTATCGGGACGCCTTAGGAGATATCCTGAATAAGCGGCTGTCCCAATTAAATGAGAGACATTTGAGAGGACCAAACTCACACTTATACTCATAATTTATGACTTGCACAAGAGAAGAGAACTATTTTTTTTTTCTAAATGAAAAGAAAAATAATTAAATCACATTACATTATGAATAAATGTTAAATATGCAAGGCTAATCACAAGGAAAGTCACCTGCGATGATGACAAGCCAACGTTCTTTGCCACAGCAGCGTGAGAAACCACAGTTCGACTCCAGCACCTTCGTCCCAATTAAACAACATAATTGACATTGGGATGAACCATCTCCCAGAGCTCTGTCCCATTTAAGCAGAAATCCAGATTATCAGTGTCCTGATTAAGTGGCGTCGACTGAATGATGGGATGGAAAAGTGTATTACACAGTATGCAGCTTTTCTGTTTATATGGGAGGTGCTTTATTTGGAGATTGTCCTTCAGTTAATTTTAGGTTAAGCAGCTATACCTGCTCGTGCTAGGAGTGAATATGGAACTACATTGAATTAGCAGCCACCTGGCTTAAGAAACGCTCACATGTTCAATCCCTGTGGTGGCAGGTTAAACTAGGTTTGACTGTGCTTGCCATACTGTATGGCATCAACCTGTGTGCTTTGATCTTATGAACTAATAGTTCACATTAAAAATACACCACTATTTTAAACAATACAATACTAGTACAGTTCAGTTCATGGAAAAGACTCAAGCTGAACCAAGATGTATTTATTTGTGTCTGTGTACCATGTTTGTGAGAGAATTTGAATTAAATAGTAGTGTGGAGTAGTGGTTAGAGCTCTGGACTCTTGACCGGAGGGTCGTGGGTTCAGTCCCAGGTGGGGGACACTGCTGCTGTACCCTTGAGCATGGTACTTTACCTAGATTGCTCCAGTAAAAACCTGACTGTATAAATGGGTAATTGTATGTAAAAAAAGAATGTAATTATATGTAAAAAAATAATGTGATATCTTGTAACAATTGTAAGTTGCCCTGGATAAGGGCGTCTGCTGTGATCTGCACGATGTTCATTTACACTGTATATGGTATATATAATACTTACATGTGTAAAAGTAATCTACAAGTTTAAGGATGTATACATTTAATGTGTACATATACTGGACAAGAGGCATAATCAACACTTATATGGTCCAGGTTGGCTCTTAAAAACAGTACCTTTAAATAGAAACTTAATGTTTTTCATGTAAATCCACCTGTGCTTACCTGTGTTTACCCTACCTATGCGGTTGTCATTCCTTGTGTTGTTCCCTTGTTCTCCACTTAGCTTTCAGCTCTTGGTTCTTTCCTATGTGGAAAGGGAGTCATTACAACCTTGACTATTGGGAACTATTGTTAACCATGGAAAATAACAGTAAAGGCATAGTATAAGCAGCGGAAAGCATGCTAAACTGCTTAATTACTGTGGTAACCTTTTATAAGGATGGTTTTACTGTAATGAGATTTTGATGTTGCCCTCTGGCTTATTCTAGTTCATTCCTTTACTATTAGTCTTATAGATGATTGAAGGTGATGATAGACAGGTCTGGAATGCAGCTGGGGTTGTCCTGGATATTGATACAGGTTTGTATAACACACATAATGTTACAGACAGGAGTTTGCTAAACAAATTACAATACTTAGCACATACATTTGTGCAAATGGTCTGTCCGTCACATGACTGAGTAATTTGTTTTGCAAATGGAATCCCTGACATATTTTCTGTAAGAAGTAAACTTCCCCATTGTAAGAGTTTGTGATAAACAGTTTCAGCCCCCAACTTCTCTAAAGGAACTAGAGACAGTAAGTAATGATCATATATATCCCTCTCCATAACAAATGTATAACCTTGGAGGCCCAACACCTAATTAAAAAATGTTATGGCAGATGTTTCCATTTTTTTGTCCACCCCCTGTACTTTTGTAGCTCAATAATCCACTTACTGACTATATTCTCCTTACTTTACTACATTTCTGGCACAACGTCATGTGGCTAAAGTTACTTACTTGAATCATACAGTCGTGTTTGAACTACTCTAATCAAACCAAAGGACATCAAAACGATCCCTGCAGTGATCATGAGCGGATAATGCAATTAAATATAATGCAATTAAGTAGGATTTGTTTTATATTTGAAGGATCTGTATTTTTAGTTAAAAGGCATTGGTTAACTTATTAAATACCAAGATTCTGTTTCCAATGATCTGCCTTGTTTTCTCCCACTGTTCCCCATCACCTCCTTTGAAGCCGCAGGTGGTTGGAAATCTTTTAAGGTGATGGCCTTGATTGAATTCACAGCAGTCAGAGGTTGAAACTTAATTGAGCAGCAAGATCCTAAGCAAAACTCTGAACATTCCAAAAAAATCCATTCATATATTAGACTATTGCTTCAGTCTTTGAATGGATTTCTAAACTGTTGTACCTCCTCAAATTGTGCAGTGCATTGTAGAATTGTAGAATTGAACCCAATTGTTTTTTCATAGGGTCTTGGGCAGACCGGTCACCCCTTCATGAAGCAGCTAGTCAGGGCCGTCTTCTGGCTCTGAAGACTCTGCTTTCCCAGGTAAGAGTACTGAGGTTCAAGCCTTTATATTTGAGCCCAGCTGGTGTTGTATTTCACTTAAACCGGTATATACAGTCTTTGAAAAGGTGCTTGTGTATAATGTTGCACCTATTGTAAGAACACAAAGTTTCATATTACAGTACAACAGCTGAAAGGTAAAAAAAAAAAAAAAAAAGTATATATATAATAAATAAGGTCAGGCAATTTGCCCTGTTATTGTAAATCCTTTCCAAAATGAATTTGACTGTTTTTTACTGATGAATACAATAACTTTTTGAATTACTTTAAAGCTGGAGTACATTTTTTGGTTTAAATTATTATTATCTGTTAGTTTTATGTATACATATCATTAGCAAAAAAAAAAAAAAAAAAGATTTGTCAATTGGTTGTTATTCTGATAGTTCTGAATGTGAAGACATCCATGGGCAAAAATCTTTTGGTTCTGGTGCCCCATTCATCATAACATGAAATGATCTGATGTTTTGTATATAGTAGACTTTGCTGTCTGAAACTGATGTGAATGTATGATCCACTGTCTTGCCAGAACACCATTGCAGATGACATATTTGATATACATGAGATTTGTCCTGCTAATATAAATAAATCAGAAACTGAGACGTGATACATATAAATGATTGAGAGGTTTGTGTGATTAAAGCTAATGGTTGCATGTTTTTTTTCTTTTCTTCACTCGGAAGGGATATAATGCAAACACCCTGACCATTGACTATGTGACCCCACTGCACGAAGCCTGTCTTGGAGACCATGTCGCCTGTGCTAGAGCACTTATTGAAGCAGGCGCCAATGTAAGTATATATTTATATTTAAACTCAACATGTTGTTCACACACAACTTTTATACACATACAGGTCTGTAAAGCATCTTTATTTAGATGCGTACTAATACCTCTCTATATTATTAATCTTACAACATGCTAAATGTTAGTATTGTAGCATGCTAGGGGGGTGGCACCACAAAGCAGGACAGGGAACAAAGCTCATGCATTCAGTGGTCAGGTGGATTGGCCAGCAGCCAAGACAATAGAAAGCACACGGAGAAGAGCCCTTTTTAATGGCCGATATTGGAGGGTACTCCATACAGAGAGCACATTAACAAATGATGGTACTAAAAAAACAACCCAAAGATGTCCATGTAGTCCCGGGTTCGGTGACCTGAAGTTCCGCTATATATCCCTGGGTCACAGAATGCACAATTAACACTTCTATTAGCTGATAACTTAACAAATGTTGTTCTATTTCCATCATGCATGTGTAGCTTTTCTGCCTTATTCACATACATCAATCTGGATTGGCAGTTTTTATTTGATCATTTTTTGTGGTTAATAAAAGGTTGCTTATTAGCAGTTTTAGTCTCCAAAATCTGTTTAAATGTTAATTTATCACAGGTGAATGCAACTACAATTGATGGAATGTCTCCACTGTTTAATGCTTGCTCACAAGGCAGTGCAACTTGTGTGGAGATATTATTAGAACATGGCGCCAACCCTCAGTCTGACGCATGCCAGCCTTCACCAATTCACGAAGCATCCAGTAAAGGTAAGACAAGGCTGTGATCCAGAGGGCAGGGAACCACAGACCTCTATTGAATGAAAAAACATGATGTATGTACATTTTTAAAGTTGTAATTTATTGTGCATTATTAAAAATGAAATACAAAATACAGATTAATATATTTTCAATTAGATAATAACTATTCTTTACCAGGAGATGGCAACAACAAAGAAATACTGTTCTGAACATCCTGCCGTTAAAAAATAGACAATTAACTCTAGTTCATCTTTTTTAATATATTCATTATCCCCCCCACTGTGTTACATTTACAGACAAAGTAACAAACAGCCATGCCTGAATGAAGGTTTCACTTCCGCAAGGAACTTCTGTTTGTTCTGTTTAGCCGTATTTTTGTTGATTGAGACACACCATGAACCAGATTGCTGCAGGGATGGTGTGGAACGACGAAGAAACATTTGGGCTGACGATTCAGTCCAATGAATCTTGGATGAAAACGTCCGTAACAAGCACACCATCTTGAAAGCCTGAACAGATGAAAGGGTGGTCATGTAAACTTTGCTGCTTCCGGGGCATTGTGTACACGGATTATGTACCTGCTTCTGTCACCCAGGTCAACCCTGCTTCTTCAAAAAGCAGAGTGAAATCATGCAGTCGACCCGCATGACACCGGGTCTTGACCCGGGTAGAGCATACCAGTGTGAAATGGGCTTTAAAGATTTACATACCATACATATGTCACACTTATATAGTATATATATATATATATATATATATATATATATATATATATATATATATATATATATATATATATATATATGGTGGTTGCAGTTCCTTCCTAGGGGAGGTAGAGGTAGCTAAAATACGTGTTCACTGTACAAAAAAACCCAAGAAAAACAAACAAAATACTATTTAATTAGTATTTAACTGTTGAGTTTTGAACAGTACCATAACTGAGTATATCTCTGTTTACAAAGGTTAATCACACAAAACTGACTGAGAATTTGGGAAATTTAGCATTTACGGCAGTGGCGGCTGGTGGCCAAACAAAATGGGGAGGCAGAGGGCTTGGGGGTCCCATTAAGCCCCCATCAACAGTATAATGTTATTATTGTTTTCTGACTGACAACACTTTTCATGTTATTATTATTAGAATGTATTTATTTATTTGGCAGGCACCTTTATCCAAGGTTACTTACAGATGTTACAGGGCAGTACTGTACAGGGTTACAATACAAGATTAATATTTAAATACAGTATAGTTTACAGTAAGTGCAAATAACACTACTAAAATACAATATGAACAAGGATGCAACAAGTTATATCTACATATTAGTAGTAGGATAGTGCATCGGCTGGATATCCAGTAACGTGGTGCTTAGGTCAGGCAAGTCCAGTGCATAGTAGGAGGGGTAGATCAAGAGATCTACAAATGCAGTCTAAACAGAGAAAGTAAAATGGTAGCCCATCATAGTTTATTCTAATAAACTTAGCTGTTACATACTGCCATTATATGTTTAAAAATGCACTGTATACAGTATGAATATAGCATTTAGATTTCAAGATGTTTTGGAATTCATTTTCTGTTAAATTACAGAATCGGTGTTCAGCCATTTTCTCTTGTTGTGAGTGCAAAGGAGAAGGGTGTTCCTTAGAAAAGGGGCGAGACTGACAGTGATGTAAACCAATCACATGACAGACGGATAGTATTGCCGGCTGGTGTAAGGATGTCAGGGCAATAGTTCAATCAATTTTTTGCTCCAATGATGAGGTTTTAACAAATCACAGGCCAGGATTTCCAATCACTGATTCATATATATTTTTTTGTTTAGCTTCCACTGATATATGTATAGCAAACCAAAAGATCTGATTTAAAGGTTCAAGCAACACATGGTTCCTGTGAAATAAAAATAACTAGAAGTAAAGAACTTGCATTTTGTATTTGATAACCAGGGAGGAGCGAGTGTGTGGCAGCCCTAATATCTTGGGGAGCTGATGTTGATCAAACCATTCCTCACTTGGGAACTCCACTCTACGTAGCATGCATCTCCCAGCAACTACATTGCACACAGAAGTTACTCGATGGAGGTAAGATCATTTTGGACTATTTGAACGTTTTGTTACAACTATAGTACAGTATGTATCAACATGGACACAATGCTTCATACAGTATATCAGTTGTTTTGGTAGGGTCTCCATAAACCAATGTTGTGTTGAACAGAAGTATGACCCCTTTGTAATGTTAAGTTTTATATATACATACTCAGGGAGTCTCAGATACTCCCCGAGCCTTTTAGAAGAGGACTAATAGATAACCTGCAGTTTGTACACCTAAAGAATATTTAGCACTACCTGCTGTCCTCTTTAAAACTGCAGCAACACAAATCAGTTCAATTATGATACAACATTTAATTACTGTTGGTACAAGAGCAAAACAAGCAGTCATTCGTGCTGCAATATGTAATGGATTATAATGGTAATTTAACACTCAAAAAAGAACATCAATTTGTTCCATTTTCACAGGAGCTAATGTTCAGAAAGGCAAATTCCTTGAAACCCCATTGCATGCTGCTGCTCAACAAAATAGCCCTGAGGTTGTAAAATTACTGCTGGACTTTGGGGCAGACATCAATGTAAAAAACTTGGACCTGAAGCGACCTGTGGAGGCAGCTGCACCAAGCAGCCTGGTGGAGAAGTTCCTATTACTACATGAAGGTAGGAACTGTTAGTTCTGTAACCTAATTGCAAGTGTATCCCTGTGCTTTTTCATAACCTATATACCTCTACCATTCCCTAACACTAGCTGAAATGTTTGTCTACTTCTCTTAAGTTTACCTTATCTCTGCAGCACCTGTAGATGGTAAGTTTTGGATGATCTGGGCAGGGTTGTAAAAATACCCCATTTATGACAGATACGGTTGCACTCACTGCAGCCAACAGTAAACAGAGAGTACTCACCTTGTACAAGAACAGGGATATGTTTAGATTGACAATGGAGAGTATCTGCAGAGGAAATCTGTGTAGATACTGTTCTTGTTCACAAAACAAGTGTTTCAATGTTCAGAGGGTTTATACAGCAGTGTGGAGTAATGGTTAGGGCTCTGGACACTTGACCAGAGGGTCGTTGGTTCAATCCCAGGTGGGGAACAGTGCTGCTGTACCCTTGAGCAAGGTACTTTACCTAGATTGCTCCAGTAAAAACCCAACTGTATAAATGGGTAATTGTATGTAGAAATAATGCGATATCTTGTAACAATTGTAAGTCGCCCTGGATAAGGGTGTCTGCTAAGAAATAAATAATAATAAAATACAGAAAGGACTACAAATTCAAAAAAATGTGGGGGAACTCAAATGCAAGATCAGAGCACCACAAAGAGTAAGGTTTTAAAATCATTACACCATTACAATGCATTGTGAATTCCAGTCTTTTCATGAGTGGGACTGGTTAATTAAGCGACCACTGGATTAGTCTAAAAAAAATGATATACAGACTGTAGTTATCATGTCTAGTGTTTAATGCTGTTTAGGTGCAGTGGCGAGAAGAAAGATAAAGGGGTGGTAACAGTCTTGAGTTTTCTCTTGCAGCCACTCCCTGTTCTCTGCGTCAGCTGTGCCGCCTGAGTATCAGAAACAGCCTGGGGAGGTCCAGACAACACCTAATTTCACAGCTCCAGCTGCCTACCATCCTGCAGAATTTCCTACAGTACAGATAAAGAGCTTAACAACTGCATTGCTAAAGATGAAATAGACTCCCTGTTTAATCCAGATACAGTACTGTATAAGAACAATCGATCTTACAAATATTACCCATGGTAAATGCAGCCTCGTAAACAGTGAGTGCTTCATTTCAAAACTCAACTACATATGCATTTAATTGACAGCATTTATCAACAGAATTAACCTTTAATTTATTGGAAAAGACCTGAACTTAGATGGATTTATTTCTTGAGAATTTGATCAACAATATATTTTTCAATAGACAATTTAAAAACTGTAATAAAGTTAAAGTAATTAAAACAGGCTATTTTTTGTTAGTGGTTCCACTAAACCACCCAATTCTTCTAAAATTACTGTTTTTGCATAACATTTTTAAATACAGTATCCAAAATACAGAATTCTAAATACAAATTAAGGAATTAAAGTTAATATATATTGCTTTCATAGCTTTCATGTTTCTTCAAATGAAACAGTGTCATTCAATACAGTTTGTTTTCTTATGTTCAATTAAAGCACTGTGAAGAACTGGATTTGAGTGTCTTTTAAGCTTTTTTAATTGTTTTGCTTAATTGTTTGTCCATGCAGTGGTGCCTTAGAATCAGGATTCTAAAATGCAACCATGTAAACTTGACTTGTATTACTATTTAGCTGGCACCCAGTAATCAAGTGATAGATTCACATTCACACCAACAGACACTAAATATACAAGTTTGTTATATTTTTTTGTTTAGCTGATATGCATATTCTATTTTTGAGCTGTGTATTTCATTTGTCATTGAACACTGGTAGTATATTCTTCAATACAAATTTCAGCTGTTACTACACTTAGTTACACATCAGTTTGGTGATCTGCAGTAAGCAGACTTCCGTGCTGCAACTAAAATTCTAAATATATATACACAGCATTTTTCAGTAGTTCAGGAAAACCTCAACACAACACAAACATTTACACAGATTTATTTTTTTTATTGATTATGTGACAAGAAAGCATAAACATGAATAGCTTCAAACCCACAAATGGACATGGCAGTAGACCCTCCACAACCAGTTCGATAATGATGGAAATGGGGGTGACGTTATCTGATTGGTGCAATGAGGATTACTGAGTAAACTTAATTTGTTGAATGTAGTAATATTAATTAGTGGTCAGTTACCAGTTATGCCATGTTTAAGGGTAGCAGTATTTATATAGTGTATGCAAATATTTTACATAATAAAATGAATCTGGGTAATTAACATTAGCAACATGCCCTTCAGGGTGCTTTCTATATACTACTAAAACCACCATAAGAGTGCACACTAGTTCAGGTCACAGGCCACACTCCTGAAATGTCAACCTCCAGTATTTGCCTTCAAGGTTTTCAAGAGTGTAATTCTTGCAGTGTGGCTCAATTGATGATTTTCACCCTTCAGAAATGAACTTTGAGGTTTGTTCTTCCACATTACATCTACAGTCCATATCTTCCCTCATCCCAAAGGATCCTGGTGGTCAAGGATTCAAGACTGATTTTTGTGTCTAAATAATACACTGGCTAGATGTTACAGTTTGTTAGATTTCAATAAACATTTTCCAAGTACTGGTAGACTTAGATATGTTATTTGTTATTTGCAATCATATTCACGGGACAGGAGTACAGGGAGATAAGACAGAACCAATCAGCCTCCAAGGCTGGGAAGCAACCGGTACTTCCCCCAAGAGGAACCTAGAGGTGAGAGAATGGGAAACCAAAACAGTTATGATAGATTTGACCGGGGGTCCCCTCTGGCTTGCGTAGAACCTGCTTGGGAGAGGATGAGGCCATAGCGGCTGGGCCTCTAAGGTTGGGAGGTGAGCTTCACTTACCCCCAGTGGGAGACCATTGCAGAGTTGAAGCAACATTTGCAGACACAGAGGGGCACAGTGGAGGAGGAGGCGAGGATGGTGGAAAACAGAAAACGCAAGACAGAACGAGGGCATGGCTTTGGGTATAAATAGGGAGATTGGCAGAGATTAATGACAGGACACAATGGGGAGGAGCCCTAGCTCCTGCCACCTGAATCACTCATGGCTACAATAAAATCATTATAAAAATGAATATTTCGAATATATTACGAATGATCAGGGTACACGTGTGTTTTGAAGTCCTATTGTCTGTCTTGATTAGTTTGAAAATGGTTCCACATGCAACATAACACTTCCAGTGGGGATGACAGTGAACTGCAACTCTGCAGTTAAATTCTTTCTACCCCACTGCTCATAGATGGGGAGGATCTGAGTAACAAGATAGTAAAACAAACAACGCATTTCGACACCTAACATGACTTCATCAGGTTCACATTAAATTAAGGAGTTGCGCATTGAATCCATTGAATCCAGGCACAGTCATTTCCTGATGGTCTGCAGCCCAGTCTAGGACACTCTTAATGCTACTCCATGAATCATAAATATCAACAACACTTCTTTACACTTCTTACTAGCTTGTTTTAGAATTAGCTAGCTTTGTTGCGCTGAGTCTTTAGTTTTATTCACTGTTTTGATGTTAATTTGGGATATGCAATCATCTGCTTTGTCCTGGTACCTTCACTGTAGATCTGATGGCAGTGAGTTTAAACTAAGAGTACCAGGAACTAGCAGCAACATTATGTAATGCACTGTCCTTGAAAATTCCAAATTGAAATATAAAGTACAAGCCAAAAAACAGTTGAAAATGGGGACCATTGATGATTCTGCTACTGCTAATAAAAAAAATAAATAAAAAAAAACATCAAGCTTTAGTTTTTTCTTATTTTCTTTTTCAAGATTTACAAAAATGTGAGTTGCACTGGAAACCACGGCTGGACTAAAATGTGCCTATGTGAAAGCGTGTTTTTTTTTATTTATTTTTTTTAGTTTTTCGTTATATTTGTTAAACATACATTTAAATCTTTTTTTAATTTCAGGATTAAAACTAGCCATGAAGAGGAGACTGATTTCACTGACCGTAATTCCCAAGAGATCGATCCACAGCTTCGAAATCTATAAAAAACAACATAAGAATCACTGAGCTTACATCCATACCAGACACCAATACAAATAAGCAGAACATTCATGCTGACATCCACATGCATCTGCAACAGAGGCAGTATGAGAAAGCAGAGAAACCCAGTAAGTCAAATGACTAATGCATGAAAAAAAACAACAATGATATACATGGGCTGGACAAATAATTAGAAACACTTGTGTTCTGTAAATGGGTTGTCCCTCACATGACTGATTAGAGGGTATCCACTAAGAAAGTGTTCAATAATAACTTAACACCTTGCAGACCTGTCACATGAAATGAGTTTAGTCCTGGCTGCCCATGTTGGCCCTGCAGTAATTGACAGCATTATGGTAGGTGCATTTTTATGTTTTCTTTGTTCAACCCAGTAGATCAGTAGATGGCTCTGTATGAATGCTATACTATATACATATCCCTAACAGCCTTTTGTCAACGGTGTCATTACTTTACAGGCTCATGGGGAGGTATCTTGTCTGTGATCTGCGCTGAAAATATATTTACTCTCTGCTAGCATTAGTAAGCAGTATTTTGTCTGGCCAAGTGTAATTTTTACTGAGATTATCAGGTGATGCTTCTTGATTATTTCATTTATGCAAGGCTTTGATATTAAAGTTTGAACATTACAGTTCGTCATGTCTGTGTGGTTTCGATGCAGCAAGCTTGCTGTATAAAAGTTTATTTTTGCATTAGTTTAACCATGCTTTTCCAATGGTTATGCTGTACATTTACCCTGATTTGTCATGTTTATTAATATGCTTTACTATATACATTGCTATTCTTTACAATGCTTACCTATGCTTTACCATGCTTTCATTATGCATTATTTCACTTCACTACACCTTTACTATTATAAACCTTTATACAGGTGGTGGTGGTTGTGGGTGGTCCACTCCGGGTGAAAGAGGCAGCACTACGACAGTTATGGAACTTTAGTGATTACACTGGACTGAACCATGGCACATACATTTTGTGTAATTCAATTGAGATGCAGGTTTCATCTAAGACTGTAGTATAACTGCATGGCTATGATTACATGTTTAGCAGAAGAACTGCATGGTTGAGGGTATATTTACGTGGTTTGGGTTGGATTTGTGCTGTTCCGGTGTAATAAGTTGTCTGAAACGACCGTGAGAGCTGTATAATAGCTAGCCCAAAATACCTAACATTTGACCAGTTTCAACAGATATGGTAATTTACCGATTTATTCATTTGATACAGTTTCAAAGGCTTATCATTATACTGGAATGTATTGTACATACAACTTTCTGTCTTTCAAGCCTTGATCAAGAGATGTGTTTGGAAAAATCCAGAAATGAAAATTGGTTATTTGAAGTTCAACATTACATTCTGCTTTCATTACCTTTCAATTATTTGTTTGTTAAAAGAACGCTTTGATATTAAGCCAACACTGGGAGAGCTTGCTGTTAGACTCCCACCAACTTCCCTGCAGTGTCAGAATGTGGACTCAGAAACCAATCCCCCAAAGCTAAAAGGAGAAATCAAATGTTTGGCAAGTATATACTCCTTCTGAATTAACTTTAATACTTTGTACAGATTAGTCCCCAGAAAAATTAAATCCTTGCATTAAAATTGGGTACAATGTGAACCTTTTGCTTTGCCAATCTCAAAGAGTACCAGCAACCCAAACCCAAAAGACTGCTCGTGCATTTACTGCAAAAACAAACAAACAAAAAAGCAAATTATTTTGTATGGCCTTATCTATATCCTTTAAATGCATTGTGCAATATATATATATATATATATATATATATATATATATATATATATATATATATATATATATATATATAAAATTAGAACGAGCATGTTCATGGTTTTTAGAATTCAGCTATAGAGGTCCTCAAGCCAGCACCATTAAAAAAATATTTAAGTTACGAAAAGTAATCTTATCTGGGAGACACTCAAGATTTAGTTTTCTTAATATTGTTTTCTTATTAATATTAGAATGAGAAAATAAAGCATGCATGGGTACCACATAGATTTTAAGTTTTTTTTTTTTTTAATTTAGTTAGAGGCACCCTACATTTTGTGAGTAAGATAAACTAGAACTCTTTAGAATTACCAGTTAAGTACAGTATGTGTCACAAAAAACTTGCATTTCTACATTCAAATAATGTGTTGTGATTGTTAACATTTTCTATAATTGATATTTATCAGACCATTCAATAGAACATTAACATCTCAACTGCATAATGCAACTGATAAAGTGATGCACAAATGAGTACAGTAGTTATAAAACTGAAGATGACAAAAAAGATACAGCATATATTACATAATCCACAAAGTTTTCTTTAAAACTATAACTATTTGGAACCTTCCACAATTTGTATTTAATTAATCATTAAATCAGATATAAAACTTTTAAAATATAAAATGATCTTTCTAAATAAATTTGAAAAAATACAGATTAGTACTCTTTGATAAATAAATAAAATGCCTGTATTAATAACATAATTATACATATCTATAGTTCAGGTTATTATTTTTTTGTTCTTCTGATACATGGAAAAGAAATGCAGTTTCTGGGCACTGAAAACATTACATAGCACAAATGTACATTCAGATACAAAAGGAACCACACATCTTAACTCTTACAACAACAAACACATATAGAATTTTTGCAGAAAATATAACTACTGAATAACAACATGTATAAATGATGTAACAAATCAAAACTATTCTTTGGCAAAAACACTATTCTTATAAAGCATGCTAATCTATGAAAACAGTTTCATATTCCTTCCCACTGACTAAGCCAGGGTATTTCTGCATTGCCTCCTATGGTATATGGTTATTTAAAAAAAATAAAATAAAGATAATTAGCTGTTTTCTCACATATCACAATGTTACTTTTTAAAATACCAAAACTACTACACATATGTAAAACCCTATATCTAATTATTTTAATTTTGCAGAACTTTATTTAGTGGTACAGTATTTGATGGCATGAAGCAACAAGTTCCCAAGTTTTCCAAGATTAAAGTTTGCTTCAGTATTTCTTTAAATTTGGAATATTGTTGCCATACAAAGCATTCTGGAAAACATTTATATTTATATGAGTAAACAACAGATGTAAGTTTTTTTGCACAAATATTTTGAAAATCATGCTGTTTGTCCCTTAACTACCAGGAAAAAAATATTATATATATATATATATATATATATATATATATATATATATATATATATATATATATATATATATATATATATATATTTGCACTATACAATACAAAACATTAAAACTATCTCACATGATTACTCCATCACTGTTAAAAATAGTTATCGTTACATGAGTTTTCATATTAATATTCTTCTGGGCCTAAACAAAACTGCCCGGACGGGGCACTGAAATAATGTCAAAGTCTTAAAACCTATACCACACAATTATTCCATCACTACAGTCAATATATTAAAAAGTGATCATTTTTCATTTTTGTTATTCTATCAAAATACTTCCGGAACAAGACAAACCTGTCCAGATGGGGCACTAAATCAATAACATACATCTAATTATGCTACACGATTAAAGAAGTATGAACGAATATAATTATAAAATGCTTTTCAATATCTATAGGCTGTGTAATCGTGGGATATAGTTTTCATGACACTGTTTTACTGTACGTCAGGACAGTTTTGTCTTAATATAGTTTTCATCCACCCCAGATAATGTAATGCTGTTTCAAGATATAAAAAAATATATATACAATATATTATGATTTGAAATGTGAGTTTAAGAAAAAACTTCAGATTCGAAAATTTGCCAAATCCACTGGTGCTGCAAAGCAGATCTCTAACACAGAAAGTGTGTCTCATACCCTTTCTATGTTAGAGAAGGTATTCATGGTCATTACATTATTAGGAGCACTCGATAGAGCTAAACCAACGGTGCCACCAACATCTTTTCTTACTGTACCAGTATCTGAAACTGTGATGCCAAACCTACCTGTTGGTGCTGACTACATACATACATATCTGAAATACAAGTGTTATATATTTGTTTGTTTAACATTGCACATTTCAAATTTCCAGCACTGTATTTATTTCTTATCCTGTTGCTGTTGTTCAGTCAGCATCAGTCCCTAAAATCATACCAGATTATAAACATACAGTGCCTTGCGAAAGTATTCGGCCCCCTTGAACTTTGCGACCTTTTGCCACATTTCAGGCTTCAAACATAAAGATATGAAACTGTAATTTTTTGTGAAGAATCAACAACAAGTGGGACACAATCATGAAGTGGAACGAAATTTATTGGATATTTCAAACTTTTTTAACAAATAAAAAACTGAAAAATTGGGCGTGCAAAATTATTCAGCCCCTTTACTTTCAGTGCAGCAAACTCTCTCCAGAAGTTCAGTGAGGATCTCTGAATGATCCAATGTTGACCTAAATGACTAATGATGATAAATAGAATCCACCTGTGTGTAATCAAGTCTCCGTATAAATGCACCTGCACTGTGATAGTCTCAGAGGTCCGTTTAAAGCGCAGAGAGCATCATGAAGAACAAGGAACACACCAGGCAGGTCCGAGATACTGTTGTGGAGAAGTTTAAAGCCGGATTTGGATACAAAAAGATTTCCCAAGCTTTAAACATCCCAAGGAGCACTGTGCAAGCGATAATATTGAAATGGAAGGAGTATCAGACCACTGCAAATCTACCAAGACCTGGCCGTCCCTCTAAACTTTCAGCTCATACAAGGAGAAGACTGATCAGAGATGCAGCCAAGAGGCCCATGATCACTCTGGATGAACTGCAGAGATCTACAGCTGAGGTGGGAGACTCTGTCCATAGGACAACAATCAGTCGTATACTGCACAAATCTGGCCTTTATGGAAGAGTGGCAAGAAGAAAGCCATTTCTTAAAGATATCCATAAAAAGTGTCGTTTACAGTTTGCCACAAGCCACCTGGGAGACACACCAAACATGTGGAAGAAGGTGCTCTGGTCAGATGAAACCAAAATCGAACTTTTTGGCAACAATGCAAAACGTTATGTTTGGCGTAAAAGCAACACAGCTCATCACCCTGAACACACCATCCCCACTGTCAAACATGGTGGTGGCAGCATCATGGTTTGGGCCTGCTTTTCTTCAGCAGGGACAGGGAAGATGGTTAAAATTGATGGGAAGATGGATGGAGCCAAATACAGGACCATTCTGGAAGAAAACCAGATGGAGTCTGCAAAAGACCTGAGACAGGGACGGAGATTTGTCTTCCAACAAGACAATGATCCAAAACATAAAGCAAAATCTACAATGGAATGGTTCACAAATAAACATATCCAGGTGTTAGAATGGCCAAGTCAAAGTCCAGACCTGAATCCAATCGAGAATCTGTGGAAAGAACTGAAAACTGCTGTTCACAAATGCTCTCCATCCAACCTCACTGAGCTCGAGCTGTTTTGCAAGGAGGAATGGGCAAAAATTTCAGTCTCTCGATGTGCAAAACTGATAGAGACATACCCCAAGCGACTTACAGCTGTAATCGCTGCAAAAGGTGGCGCTACAAAGTATTAACTTAAGGGGGCTGAATAATTTTGCACGCCCAATTTTTCAGTTTTTTATTCGTTAAAAAAGTTTGAAATATCCAATAAATTTCGTTCCACTTCATGATTGTGTCCCACTTGTTGTTGATTCTTCACAAAAAATTACAGTTTCATATCTTTATGTTTGAAGCCTGAAATGTGGCAAAAGGTCGCAAAGTTCAAGGGGGCCGAATACTTTCGCAAGGCACTGTATTTTGTAATGTTTATTTGCAATGTCTGTAAAACTTATTATTGTTCCAAGGTTAATGACATTATGAATAATAAATTATCTTTGTACTTTGCAACATGTGTGTCACCCATTTGTCCTTAAGTTAAGGACATTACAGTAACCTGTGGCACTGTTAACTGCAGATTCCAGAAAGGTTTCTTTAGAATGGATTGAGACGAATTCCTGTCCCTAGTGGCGAGAAAGGATTCACTTTTGCCCACATTAAAGCATCATTCAATGAAATTGCTGATTTACCATCTTCGAGGAAATATACAGGACCCTGAAAAACAAATAAGTTCTCAATACTTCACATTTCATTTAGGTTTTTTCTTAAAATGTTATTTTTTTATTAGCAAATATTATGTGAAAACTCTACACACAGGTATGTTAAAAACAACAATGGCCATGGTTACAACAGAAAAAAAGACTGCTATACAAATGTTGTCTTTCCTGCTTTTGAGAGGGTTTTACAACAGACTTTTCAGTTTGAAGGTGGGTACAATCATATTTTAACTGAGGTGGAGCAATGCTAAAATTGTAAAGTTTAATGAAAGTTAATTAAAAATAGATTTGGTAAATATGTTACAGTAAAATAAATATAAAAAGGTACTGTTAACCATATAGCAAAGCAAAATAACACAGCACAGTCACCAATAATTATTTGAGATTCAAGGTTTATTGCCTATGTCAAAATTATGTTTTTTGTAAATTATATATATATATTGAAGTCAATGAGATCAAGCTTGAAGAAGTAAATAACTATGTATACTTAGGACAGTTAGTTTTGGCAACAGAGAACCAAATGTGTGAAATAAACAGAAGAACAAACATGGGCTGGTGTGCCTTTGGAAGATTAAGCGTGGTTCTTAAAGGGAAACTACCCTTATGCCTCAAGAGGAAAGTCTTCGAACAATGCGTGCTGCCAGTGCTAACTTACGGATGCGCAACCTGGACCCTCAATGCAAAAATGACTCAAAAATTACAAATGACTCAACGGAGTATGGAAAGATGCATGCTGGGAATAACAAGAAGAGACAGGAAAAGGAAGGAATGGATAAGAGCACAAACAAAAGTATACTATGTTATTATAAGAGCAAAAAAACTGAAATGGCAGTGGGCCGGACATGTAGCAAGAAGGACAGACCATCGCTGGACCAAGGAGATACTAGACTGGATCCCAAGAGATATAAAGCGACCAAGAAGAAGACCTCCAGGAAGATGGCAAGATGAAATTAGGAAACACGCCGGAGCAACATGGATGAGGGACGCAGCAGTCAAGCTTTTGTGGAAGAATCTTGGGCAGGCCTTGATCCAGCAGTGGATTGAAAAAGGCTGAAGATTATATATATGTATATATAACGAAAAGGAGAGCACAATGTGGGAATCAAACCCTGAACTACACTTCATAAAAAATAAAGTGCATGACAACATAGTCTGCAATAAGATCTATGGGAAGAAAAAACACTGTTTTGGCTTGCTAAAAGTCATTGTAAACATAACTACTTGAAAATAATTCCCATCGACTGTTTCATACAATTTAACATTATAATTAACAAATATTCATCTAACATTGAAAATTATAATTCACGGGGTGTTTGCTGTGGCTGTAAGGATAGAGCACAGGAAGCAGAAATGAGCTGTTAGTAAGACATTGGTGAGCGGAGAGAGTCCGGACTAGGATAGAGGGACGATCTGCATGGCGAATAAAGTCTGACTCACAGAAAACAAAATTAGTAGATAGGCTATGTGTTTTACTTGCAGCCAAGTGTACATTAACATTTTCTATGTAATAAAATTATTTATTTCTGTAAAAGTGTGTGCAGTATATATAAGGTACTATATAGTATCATAACATGTCAATGCGGCAACATTATCTATTTTGTGTTAATTGTGTACCAAGTAGGCTACAGTAAAGAAAACAAAAATGTGCTAAAATCATCGAGCTTCAACGTAAAATAGTCTTGTATTATTTTCGCATTGTACAGTAATGTGTAAAATGCAGAAGCATGACTTATTTTGTGTTACCGCTAGCCTATAGGCTAAATCAAAAACAGATTTATATTTTTACATAATGTAATGTTTACAGAGAATTCATTCATGTTATTTCAGCGCAATGATTTATACATCTAAAATAAACTGAGCACTATAGATGTGTGTGTGCGATTTAAACCAGACACCTTGTTATTTAGGATAACCTGTCTGTCTCCTGACATGTCTGGTTTAGGGAGGGACTACTGTAGAACATATTTAGAAATTGAAAACAGTGAAACAAAGGGTAAATAGTTCCAAAAAACAAACCTATTCATAGTTTGTACATACCTCTATCCTTGATCCTGTTAGACAGGAGATATAGACATCTGAGTGGCTTGGAAGATTAGAGCCAGTCACATAATCAGGGCCAGTCATTCCTACAAGAGGCTCTTCTTTAATTCTGTTTAGCAATATCTCATATACTTGCTTTTGGGCTTCAGATGGAGGATTGTATAGCACTTCATCTAAGGATCTAAGGCTGTAATAATTAGAAAAGACGTAAGTGAAATATAATCATGCAATGGAAACGACTCCTGTGTAGATAAACATCCAAAACCTCTTTTTTTAATTACATACAACCATCCCCAATGTGCGACAAATGTTTTAAACATTATTATTATTATTATTTATTTCTTAGCAGACGCCCTTATCCAGGGCGACTTACAATTGTTACAAGATATCACATTATTTTTTACATACAAATACATTATTTTTTACATACAATTACCCATGTATACAGTTGGGTTTTTACTGGAACAATCTAGGTAAGGGATTGAACCCACAACCCTCCGGTCAAAAGTCCAGAGCCCTAACCACTACTCCACACTGCTGCACTAGACATACCCTTCAGCGCAGGCACCTGTCAACATTAGAATCTCTGAGTTGGAGCTTTATTTTCAACACAATATAAACACTATTTTACGGTTTGATGAATTATTTACATGACAGTCAGATTATTATTATTATTTTTTATCTTGATTGGATCAGGTAAGATTTTAATTCCATAATAATTAAATTGGAGGGTGTTTCATTAATAGAAGGCTGTGTGGTCCAGTGGTTAAAGAAAAGGGCTTGTAACCAGGAAGTCCCCGGTTCAAATCCCACCTCAGCCACTGACTTATTGTGTGATCCTAAGCAAGTCACTTAACCTCCTTGTGCTCCGTCTTTCGGATGAGACGTAGTTGTAAGTGACTCTGCAGCTGATGCATAGTTCACACACCCTAGTCTCTGTAAGTCGCCTTGGATAAAAGCGTCTGGTAAATAAACAAATAATAATAATAATTGGACAATAGAGTCAGTGCTGTGCTGAGGTTTAAAAAGTGTAAGCCTCTGCCACGTTGGTTTAATCGTACACTATTCAGATTTTATACTGTTGATATACCATAGGATATAATGACTTAGAATGCCTATAGAAGTACCATAAATGGAACAGGCAATTCCACTATTGTATGATTTAAAAAAGTCACAAAAAAAAGCATTAAAAAAATCTAACAGGTTGCAATGATCCCTTTTAAGTATTTTGTATCCCATCATAGTTGTCTGATCAACTTGACAGCCCTAGAGTAATACGATATAAACTACTGTATTTGAAAAAAAAAAATAATACTACTCTTGCGCAATAGGCCCTATTCACAAAACTTTAACATAAATAACTCTAAGACAACTCCATGTGACATCCTGGGCATCACAAAGCCTAGTCTAAAGCCCGCCGCACACAACCCGACTCAAGCCGTCCCGACTCATCTCATCTCAATCGTATCAGTGTGCGTGCACTTAAAACCAAGATTATGCAGATTTCAGTCGGGATGTCTTCAGATTTGAAGATTGAACATGTTGAATCTTTTTTCAGAAGCAGTTTTGTTCAGATGTGATCAGTCTGTCTGTGGGCGGTTGCCGACCAAGACTGACTGAGACCGATTAGTCATAAGGGTGTCAACCAATGGTGAAGCAGGTTTAAGTGACGTAGCTTGTCATGTAACTTGTCATACAAGATGGTGGAATATTGACTGCTTTAGTTCCACGGTTAAAAAATACAGTAGTCTTGAATTGCTCCGAGTGTCCCGAATTAAAAAAAATACCAGATATGTGCACATTTGAATCGTTTTTTTTAGGCGTTTACTAATCAAAGGTAAATTATCAATTTACCTTTTTATTATCGATCTACTGGCAGCCTATATTTTCTTACTGCGCAAAACAGAAGTGACCGGTGTGTCGATCTCTAGTAAGTCACAAATCACAAGCCCCTAGATCCACATGCTGAGAAAAAAACGCCAGTGTCAAATAAAATCAACAGGTTGGATTTTATTTACCACAGGCTAAAGTGTAGTAGACAAACTATACAAAAAGTCAAACACTGCCTGAAACGTTTGCATGGTGTAAATGGTCAATTAATTAATAGGCTAAGCGCTTCTTTTGGTTGCCTCGCGGCGCTGTCTCCACCGTCTAATCAGCATACGATGCCATGCATAATATGAGGGTCGCTATATTGGGCTAAGTTAATACAAAAATGTGTACAGGGCTGTATTAATTAAATCTGCATACATAGTAATCACCAGGATCTAGTTGTGGTCAGTAATTCAGTCTTAGCAGTGTGCGACACCCAGTCGTAAAAAACTGAACTGTGACGTCAAGCCAAAACTGAGCACAACTGATCGCAAAATCTGTGCATACTCAGATGAGATGAGTGGGAACGGCTTGAGTTGGGCTGTGTGCAGCGGGCTTAATATGTTCATAAAACTGACCTTGTTTTAATAACACTTGAAGTTTGTTTAATGAACACAATGTCATTTTTTGAATAGAACCCAAATGGTGTCACATGTTCTATAGTATATGTATACCTACTTGTTTAAAGATTGTGTGCATGATCTCCAAGTATTCAGCTCCACCGAGAGCTGCTCAGTCGTTACAGGGTCAGACACCTCTCCTCTTTCTAACAGCTGGCTGAAAAATAAGGAGCACATGCACCGGCGTAGATTTAGCTAGGGACGGTAGGGACATGTCCCTACCAATGTCAAGGGACCGTTGAATTGTCCCTACCAATAATTTTGATAAATCTGAAACGTCTTTTGTCAAGTCATTTTATCTGCTCCACAAAGGGTTAACTCTCTCAAGCCCCCCCCCCCTCGTTACTCCTCCCTCCTCCAAAAAAACAAAACAAAAAAAAACGCTAATTTGATTGGCTTAGGCCCTTCCATAATGCATCACTGTAACACGGACTCAGTGCGTGGCTGAGGTCAGGGACCAGCAGAGTGTGATGTTTTCATTGAAGTGCGGAAGTGCACAAGGACTCGGGAGTGAAAGGTAAATCTCCGGGTTTAAAATAAAAAAAAATCTAGTCATTCTTAAACGGTGTATATTGTGCCACAATTTTCACGTTTATTTTAAAAAATAAGAATAAATATAATCAGTTTAATTCGATATTTAGTTTGTGTTTGTTGGTTAATGCGTTGTCACATTATTTCTATCCTCCTTCCTCCCTAGTTTGTACCTAACTTACTCCTTGCTTGATATTTTTGTATCGTGTGTGTAAAAAAAAGCGAACACGAACATATGTATTTGATTGAATGGACAGTGTGACTATCCAGGCGGCTAAATAAATGGACTATATTATATAGGCAGTAATAAAAATATATATATTAAAAAGTCAAATTAAACGGGGGCGGGGGACGACGACAGATATACAAATAAATTTCAGTGGGGCGTGAGTAAAAAAAGGTTGAGACCCGCTGGCTTAGGCTGGACTCTGGAAAGACGCTCATCTGATGTTGCCGCTTGCCGGTCAGTCTGATAGGAGTGTGAGCCACTGACTGAATGAAAGCCAGGTGCCGGGGCTGAAGGTATTGTCAGCTCGTCAGCAGCATAGTTTGAGTGAATAAACCTACCGACCTACCTATTACGTTAGCGACCCATTGCTAGCTGCTAACCCCACGTCCTTGGTGGCTAGCTAGCTTGTTTCACAGCTAAATCATTATGTGTGTGTGTGTGTGTGTGAGAGAGAGCGAGAGAGAGCATGAGCATGTTTTGATATCGTCATCCAACTAACGTTAGCTAATCACTTCAATTTGGCTTTAGGTGACTAAAGCATAATAGCAACCAAAAAAAGAAAGATGGACATAAGGAAGTTCTTTTTTACAAAAAGTCAAAGTGTAAGTAGGAAGATGTTGTTAAAGTAATAAACACAATTGATAATGATTCTCATAGCAAATGTAAAAATAATTTACTAATGAAGTTAGCAGAGTCATACTTTCTCTCTAAACAGCATGCATCAATTTATTATTTTATCAGGCGAGTGAAGCAGTGCAACCTGGTAAAAGCAGTACAGAGGCAGGTGGAGCAACAGGGTCGCAGGTGAGGTCTGTAATGGCTTAGTGATTATAACAGTGAAAGTGTTAGACTCAGTTTTGAGATATATTATTGTTTGAGGCACATTGTGATATGATAGTAGGCTAATGCTGTATAGTAATACTCAGCAAATAAAGTTAGCATAGCCATATATTTTCTCTCTATATGGCATGCATTAATTTATTATTTTATCAGGTGAATGAAGCAGTGCACCCAGGTACGAGCAGCAGCACAGACACAGGAGAGGCAGGCAGAGCACGTAAGCGTGCATGTGCTCATGCTTGTAGCGCCAGGGGTATTGGTAGCTTACAGTAAGGCTGGGATAGGTTATAATTCAGGTTATTAGTAATTCTCTAGCAGGAATGTCAAACCAGCTTCCAGGAGGGACACTATCATAGTGTTTTAAGTGTATACCAGCCAACTTCATGTCAATCAGACTGTCCTCGATTCATGTCCAGCATTCATTTCAAGCCACCAGAAGTTACCATTTAACAGCTGTCTCCTAAAAAATTTCTTCCTGGGGGGTCATGCCCCCGAACCCCCCTAGCGACCGTGACTCCGCCCCCCTAAAAAATTGTGTCCCCACCAATGTTCAAACCAAACCTACGCCCTTGAGCACATGACACTTAATAAAAATAATATTACAAATTGAGAAGTAATTGTCATAGATCCGTAAGAATGAGGTCATGAATTCTTTGAGTAATCATCAACCTTACACATATTATGGTGCAGGCTGGCTCTCAATAAAACTGAAATATATCACGGACAGTAGACGCGCCCTGACAGAATAATATGTCTGGAATGTCTGTATTTTAAATGTTTCAAGTCAGATAAACAGAAGTAGATGAGATATGATGTAGAATATAACAGTAGTGTACACTCACGATTAAATTACACACATAATAATATCTACGTGTGGTTTTATAGAAAGGTCTAGTCCCACCAGTTATACAGTATTTTGTGTCCATGCATACAGCAATGTATTGTGGTGAACCGCGTTTTCCCGCAGGCAGGGGCTTCTCACAGGCAGAGGTGAGACATGAACCCCGGACCTCCTGCTTTGAAGCATAGCGCTGATTCCGCCGTACAAGAGCCGGCTCCCTTGCAGGAGCTGGTATCCGGCTTATGTCTTCATATTTGATTGCATCACCTACCAGCTCTGACCCCTACCCCAGTGCACACTACAGTATTCTCTTTTTAGATTAGTAGACAGATGAAATGCAGATTTATGAATTTGTGTCCTTACCTTGTATATTCATAAAGTGCTGGAACAATACTAGAGTACTGTCTTCTGATTGCCAACAAAGCACCAATGTATCCACATAATATTAGCAACTCGTTACAATCTCTAGGATAGAAAAGGTACACAGTGAATATCGTATACATTATATAATATTATTTTGCTCAAACTTCTTATAAAGATAAAAAATACTATTTATAATATATATATATATATATATATATATATATATATCTGTATACAGGGAATAATTAGTTTAGTTACTATATACATGTGATCTTTGATAAATATTACTACATGTTTTAATGTGGGTTTGATGTAGCACTGCAGTGGACATGTTTGTCTGGAAATTGAACAGCCTCGAGCAAGCCCTTTGGAGCGACTACGAAGTTTGAGCTTTTGGCACTGTTCGTAAAAAAAGACTTGTATTGTGCGTGCATCTCAAATTTGAACTTGAAGTTCTACAAGCTGTGCAGCTCAGCTAATTCCCCCCCTCCCCCCCTGCATTCAGGAAGTTTTGAGATGCACTAAAGCTTGTTTCCATGGTAACCAGCTTGTTTTTGAGAGAGACAGGGATCAATAATAAGCAGCTTTTTTGTTTTCATTGAGCAGTATCTTTGGAAAAGTAAACAAATAAATAAAAAAAAATGAAAAAATTAAAAAAAAGTCCAATACATGCTGACATTCACTGTCTGCCACAAACACAATACTAGGTGCATTTATTTTTTATTTCTTGGATGGTGGCGGTGGGGTAGCAACCTTGTTTCTATCTTGTGAGATCATAAGTTCAAATACAATAGATCTTTCGACCAGTTATCACCAGCAGTCTCGATCAGTTATCACCTGTTTCTATATTCCAGTCTAATTGTTTTTGGTTTTGTGTTTCAATACGACAGGTAGGCTAGCAAATTATATCCCCAGGTCTGAAAATACATGAATCACACAACACAAGGAATGTATTTTGAATGGTCTTGAAAATCACATTGTCTAATAATTAGGTCGGAGTGACCTAACACCCCACTTTCTTTCTAATTTATGCTATATAAATTGCTGGACTAATAAAGAGTTATTATACAAGTCTAATTTAATAATTAACTACATAATTATTAAATATGTTAGAACACATGCGAGACAAACCAGACAGGAAAATCAATAATGGCATCTGCCGAAACAGCAACAAAAAGAACATATTATACTAGCAGAGTTAGCTTACAGATATACTGCTAGAAGTACAACTTAATAAGGAAATGCTATTTTTTTAAATTAACAATCGTGTTCCGTTTTCCTCAAAAAGGATGAAAATGACTGAAATTTTAAATAAAATGAATGCTGCTAGCGGGCAATAACGTGATCAAGCTAAAACAAAAGGCGGACAGAATGTAGCAGCTTGACACCCCCTCCCCCCCTCCCCCCCAAAAAAAAGCTGGAGACATGAGAGCGAAAAAACAAACAGACTGAGACCCCCTCACTCTGGTACACACTCAGCAGAAGAAGAGAGGGTCGTTGGAATATTGGGGACATCTGTTCACTATAATTTCTTAATAAGAAACAATGTCAGAGATACTGTGCATACATCGTCCGATGCTCTCTGTTGTTGTAATTGTCTCAGTCTATCTCTTAAATACATAGCAAACATTGTTTCTCAAAAGGTTAATGAGGGAAATGACTGTGGTCCTCCTGTCGTATTTATACGCCAGGTAAATTGGTGTTGGTGGAATACATCAAGTAAAACGGCCAAGTAGTGTGAGCAATGTTATACAGAAACGCTACTTCTATCATATATCGTGCTTCCGATGTCGTACATCTGATACAACATTGTACTGGTATACAGAAACAAGCCCCAGAAATTATACAACCCTCTACTTGCTCCCCCTGGAATGCAGAGAAGAGGAGCTCCTCATCTTACAACAAGTTTTATTCCCAACCATATGTGTCTTTATTACAAAGTGCAATAAAGATAAACTTTGTTTTTTTGTTTATGACCATACGTGGCAGTAAGGGCTGCAGGGGTGATGTCAAACCAGGAAATGAAACAGAAACACAGAATGTACGGGGCAAACTGAGGTGCAAAGGCGCTCAGCTTTTTATTAATTAAACAAAAAAACAAAAAAAACAGCTGAAACAAAACACATAAAGGAAAGGGCACACTGGCCAAAGTAAAACAAACAAACTATAATTGTTATTTTACAAAAACGAGTACTTTGGTTCGCTTATTTGGTAGCATTCGCTATCGCTCTTAACTCTCCTTAACTCTCTCTTCCTTCGAGCCTGGAGTGGGTCTTTTATTCTGTGGCTGGAGCCCTAATTAAGTATTAAACAATTACCTTATTAAGGCTTCAGCCACATTCCCACAAGCTACTCGGGATGGGGATTTAACCCCATCCATGCCAACCACACCTTACAAGATCAGCTTTTTCACCGGTCTAAAACAATAAATAACAATGACGGACGGCTTTGTCCGTCCGCACACAAACACATAATAACATAACAACAACATTAATAATAACACCACCACCACAAATAATATAAATGAACATACATACATAAATAAATAAATATACACAAGAGGCGGGCACCCCGTCACACCAATTTTGTAACTTTAACAGTTTATGATTTATAAAATGGCTTGGATAAATTAAGTGCTGTGATTGGCTGAACAAGATCACATGACCGTGCGGTAATAATTGTCTTACCGCACGACTATGACATCATAGACCAACTTACTTACCTGATCTATTAATATTACTACGCCTTAATAGTAACAATTATCTAAACAGTGTTTCTGTAGGTAAAAATGTCAACATGAAACAGCATTTAAATCACTCAGCAATCTTTTTTTTTCTTCTAAGAATTACAGAAAAATTGGCAAATATGCTGTAGTATTTATTTAGTCAGAGAACAGAACAAAGAAAACTCTGAGGTAAGCAGTAGCAGTAACACTATTCAAAAGCCATCTGAGAAATCACCACGCAAAGTCTCACTCAGCATGTAATATACTGTATATGCAGCAGCGGCATCTACTTATTAAACTAAATATCGCCTTATAAAACTGACTAGCGAGTGTGCAATGTTTAAACTCGACACAACAGATACATCCTCACCACTACCCTCCAATTTCACAAACATATTTAAAACAAAATTAAAATCTCTCCTGCTGTCTGCTGACACAACCGTTAGGCTTTTAAACAAGGTCGGGTTCAGCATAGAATTCTAGTATTGTGCTCGCCGCGGACGGGAAGGACTGCAGCACTGTGCAAACTGACACAGAAGTCGTTTAGTCCACATATCATCTAATACTGGTTTACAATCTAGGGAAATTATGCCGGTTACCGGCCATCAGTGTGAAAACAGCCTCAGAAATTATTGGTCAGCTTCTCTTGAAAACCGCAAAGACTTGAGTAGGATAATTTCCTAAAAAAAAAAAAAAAAAAAAATCAACACTCAGAAGCCCCTACGAGTGCCAGTGATTGGCCGTTTCACGAATCCTTCCTCACATGTGGGAAATCAGTCTGCTTTCAATTCACAAATGCCATTTTATTTCATCTTGAAAATTGTACTATAAATGGCAATATTCAATGTAATGTTTATGGCAAATGAAAAAAGTACAAAATATGTTACAATCAAAGTCTTCAGAGACTATTTTTTCTCAGTGGAAGGATACATAATATGTTTCTTATTTTTTTCCTTAAAAAAGCTAGTCTGTGTAATTATTACTTTTTTTTTTAAAATCTAGCCATTTTATAAGTGAAAAAACCCACCCAGGGCATGCGGTAAGAATGGTCTTACCGCACACCCTGTCATGGGTTATTTCTTACATGTAACACACCTATATTTAGATACAACAAAATATAAAAGTAATAATAAAATATTAAAATGCATCAATTTTCAGACCAAATAGTAAGCTTCAGTTACTGTTTAAAATGTGATGGAGCGCCACATCATTTGAAACGACACCATCTGGTGTATAGCAAGTTTTTTTTGTTTGTTTTAAGTTCTAAAGAAAAATACACAACTTGGCAGTGGATTTTTCACAAATGCAGCATCAGGTACAGCGTCTAGAGCGGTACTGGGGACATTTCCGTGGAACCCTGTACCAAAAACAAACCAAGCAATTTTTTTCAAATTGGCTGTAAATGGTGGAAAATGCTAATGCAAACAGTGCCTGAGCAAATAGTGCCCGAGCAAACCTGACAAGATTCAAGCACACTGCATAAAAGATCAGATGTCACTTGTTTACAATACACGCATCATAAAATGAATTGCACCAACAGTGGCTTTAAGTAGTACTAGAAGGCCAAGATTAAGCAAGGTACAATTTGGGAGGTAATCTGTAAAAACTGGAAAGGATAATTTTAAAGAGCGTGTATTTATCGGTGGAAATCTGTAAAATAAATAAATAATAACAAAGAACCCTGTTAATACTGTACATGTATAGCTGGAGTCTATCTTAAGTTTGTATTGATATACTTACTCAGGGCACTTGTGAAGCAGCAGTTGATCTGTACGAATATAACTAAGGAGGTCAAGAATAGGGTAGACCATGTCCAAGTTCCAATCAGAGCTACTTATTTGTTCTGTTGAATAAGAAAAAAAAAGGTATTAAAAATATTTTTTAAACACTACAAAATATGTTTTGAACAGAAGGCTTTGATTTTGTATGTTGATTTTATATATTTTTTTATAAAGTGAAATTTGAAGGCTTGTTGTGTTCTTGTGTAAAGTTGTGAAGGTAATACTAATTTGTCAACACATTAAAACAATGTATTCGAACAAAAATGGTAACATAAGCTATTATTCAGTTACTCCAAGGAAGGCAATTCAAATTCATATGACTCAGCATACATATGTTTAAAAGTGTTCCCATAATTTATTCAGTGTTATTAACTACATAGTCACTACCTGGGATTTTACAGTTACATTTACACTTAACTATGTTCAATTGCTGTCAGTTAAAGGCAGCACTGCATAAATCTAACATGACAACTGATAATGTTGTATTTCCTGATAAGCTTTTATTAACACAAGTTTGATTAACATAAGAACTTACATTTCAGCCTTTAAAACCTCACACGTAGAAATATACCTTTAGCAAACTGAATGCCGATTGGAAGGGCTTTCTGTGGCTCAGGGCTCAGCAAGTAATACTTTACGGCCTGGAAGATTTCTCCACCATTGTACGCAGTTTCTGCTAACTCTAAGCATTCTTCTAAACTTGGAAGATTACACTGAAAAAGTATTTAAAAGAAAAAAAATCAGTGTTGTACCAAATGAATCAGTTAAAGGCTCAATTTCCATTAGCCCACTGAAGTCACATCATCATTTCCGGTATAACCCCAGATAATGCACCCAGTCAGCATTTACAAGGGGGCAATTGGAGGTCAGCAGCATTACTGTTAATTAGAAACAAAGTAATACTACCAGGAAGCTGTGCAGGGTTTTATTGTCTATAGCAATTGCTTTTTTCTTACCTGATTGTATTTTAAAACACAAAGTAAACGTGAAATGCTTGTGCACATGTATATATCATTATTTTCCCTAGACAACGTCACTATGCACCCCCACTGTTTTCCCCAATTTGTCATAAATACAGAATATCTCACCCATCTGAAGCACTGCGATGCATTCAGGGGAGTATACTGACATGCATAACCAGGGATCTTTTTAAACCCGGTCCATACAATGTAACACATTAGTGTTTTGGAATATATATATATATATATATATATATATATATATATATATATATATATATCCATTTTGTATAACTTCAGTGAATGGAATCTTAATATGTGCTTTTAAAATAAATAACTACCTTTAATACAGCTTACAATTTGTTCACTGTAATGTGTTAGGTTCCGTTACTGTTTCTTACTCTTTCATGAAGATCATTAATCTCTGCTGAGTTTCCAGGGTAGGAAGCACATAGCTTGATAAGCAGCCATTCATTTTCTGGAATCATATTTAATAAGTGCTGCAAGGTCTCTGAACAGAAAAATAAAATAAATCACTGTAAGGTTAATAACAGTACAATCTTCAGCAACATCTTGGTTGTTGTTTTGTTGTGGTCCCCAATTGCAGGTGTTTAAAAAAAAAAAAATAATTGCACAACAACGGCTCTTTATTAATTATATTTATTGATCTTGCTGAACTACCATACTCTAATCTGTGTAAACCAAGTCGTATCAAATGGTTTACTGGTATATAATTAGGCTGATGAGTGAAAAATATGTCTTTAATCAGAAATGTGTTCTTAGGGCTTCCTGGTGGTTTGCTTATAAAATAAGTGAGGGTTTCCATGACAACGCAGCCTACCTATGAACAACTTGCAGCTCTATCAGCTGAAGACATAGGCTATGCTTACAATGACTTTTAGCAGGCCAGAACGGTATGTCATCCTCCCATAATGCACTATTTTGTCACACAGTTAATTTGTTATGAAGTGCAGAATGAAAAGTGGTACGACCCAAAGGGGGGTTCCAGGCCATTTTGGCATAGTAAACAGCATGCCATTCCATTCACAACATCATATGGTAGGGGCAACAAGAATAATTCATAGTTACCTGTGACAAACACAAACAGGTCTCATTCCAAAATCCCCGACATGTGTTAAAGCGCAGTGTAACAGGGCGAGGTGCCCTGTACATTGTTTTGTTTATTTATTTTTAGAACGGGGTCCCCCTCCGCCTCTGTGTTATTTTGTATTATTATTATTATTATTATTATTATTATTATTATTATTATTATTATTATTATTATTATTTATTTCTTAGCAGACGCCCTTATCCACGGCGACTTACAATCGTAAGCAAATACATTTCAAGTGTTACAATACAAGTAATACAATAAGAGCAAGTATTATGATTATATTAGTATTATGATTTAGTAATGTTATGTATTTTAAATGACGGCGAGCGCCGCGGGGTTTGTTATTGTTTTGTTTTGTTAGTGACGGCGTAGCCAAATGTTTTTGTTTAGTAGCGTGGATGGGAAGCCCCATTTAAAAACTCGTGCAGAAGGTGGCCATCTCCCGAATTAATTAGGTGATTTAATTTGTTGCTAATCGGGAGATGGTCACCTGTTATAAAAGCCTGCAGCTCTCGGCACTCGGGGTGGGTGTTAGAGAGGAGAGAGCGAGCGGAGTGAGAGGAGTAATAGAAAACGCGAATTTATTTGAGACATAGGAACAGTGAAGGCGATCTGCCCAGCCTGACCTGTGTTGTGTTATATTTTGTGTTCGAGATTTGTTTTGTTTAAACCTTTTATTTTGCTCTGTGAGCACAGTTTCTTTTTGTTAAAAATATTTGATTTATTTTTGTATTTAAATAAAACGGCAAACGCCACCTTAAACTGCAGTACTTGCCTGGTGTCAGTTTTCCTTTCTGGCCTGACGTCAGACCACTCGTCCAGTCTGTCACACGCAGGAATACATTTTCAAAATGTTTTGTGCTGCTTGACACGTGACTTTTATTCATTAAAAATATTCTTGCAAAAACTATAAAAGGTAATTATGTGCTGATCTACTGTTACCTCTAATCTATTACCATTTGAATGCATAAAAATATACCAATATGGCTTGCCAGATACAAGCCCACACAGACTAATGCTATCTCACTTACAATCTTGCTCCAAAGCAGACCTGTATGATGCTGTACAATTGGTAGTATTTTGTGTGTTCTTAAAAGACAATAAGTGTTAAAGTGGTAAAAAAAAAAAAAAAAAAACACCTTTATAAAGTCATTGTTCAGGGTTAAATTTAAATCTTGCTCTGTGATAGGATTCAAACCACATGTAATGGGGTAGCCTATATTTGCAGACTAGGTAGAATGCTATGTTAAAAGAAACAACTTCAATAGGGAGTGGGAGATCTGCCTTGCAGACAAAAATGATATGTGCAAAATATACAGTACATATACACATCACACCATTAAACTGAATCGTTGTAATAGACTACCTATATATTTTTAAGAGACCATACTGTGCTATTTTGCTTTACTATATGGTTAACTGTAACATTATTATTTTACTATACCGTATGTACAAAATGCATTTTTATTACAATCTCAATTAAAATATGACACTCACCTCAGACAAGTTTGTTGTAAACTCTCATATAAATGCAGGCAATTCTAAAATGTTGTTGTATTAATTGTCCTTTTTTTCATTGTAAACATAGCCATTGGTACCTGCTCACTTTGGTATGAAACCCTACTACTCACTCTTTTGAACAAGAGATATAATGTATGAATCAGTAGTTTATTACTGAAGATATATATAGATATATATATTGTCTTTCATTACACAAACAGTAGCCTGTTTAGAAGATATAAGGAGGGAGTTATATGGGTTTTAATTAAGAAAGAAAAATGCAACAACAACGTTTTAGTACAAAAAGGGACTGCACAGTAATCAATTTTTGTATACCAGATGGTATTAACAATACCTGTATCCAACAGATGGAAAGCTAAAACAAGAGTTGAAATAATAAACACCAAAATTCATTTTAACACAATGGAAAATGAATGCATAACAGAATACTTGTGAAAAAAACAGTATACAGAAGGTATTACTGCAACATTTTGCACTGTTAAATAACAGGATACAGCATGCATGTATGTCTTTATTAACAATTAATTTACGTTACAATGGTGTCCATTTTTTTTTTTGTTGTTTATCCTAACCACGAAATAACCTATTTTATGATCCATGATACTGGTTCATTAGGCTTAATAGCAGAATATAATGTAACTACGCTATTTTGCAATTAATAGATGCAATTAATAGAGTAATTGGTATTGCCATGTTACTCAATCCAACATAGTAATTTTGCTGCTTCCAACTAAAAGTATTTTGTTTCACTTCTTATTTGTTTTTTTTTAAATATCTTCTACTAAATTGTTCATTATATTTCTTCTGTTCTGAATTTAGATTAAACATTACATCATACGTCAGAATTCTGGTTTTCAGTAATGCATTTATTTCTTTCAAATATTGTTGAACAGTTAGCATCTTACCATGTAGTGGCTGTCATGTACTTCCTTGCAAGTAGTTCAAGAATGTAATGCGTCGCCTGTGACGCAGCTTCTCCCAGCACAGTCCCCACACGCAGAGCTAGCTGTAGTTCATTGCCTCGAATCAGATTGGCCATTGCTAGCTTTCTCAAAAGGAAAGAGATTCCCTCATATAACATGTTGTACAAATAAGGTTTTAATTGAACTGATGTAGTTAGGTGATAAACCATTGTCAAGTCTTTTCTAAATGTACATTAAACACAGGACAATCAGATTACATTAACAGCATGCAACAGTCACCCAGGATGTGCCGTCTGTTCATAATAAAGCTTGATGTGTTTAAATATTCTTAAATATTAAGAATATGCACTTTAACCCTTTGAAGGCCATCTGTAAAATGATATCTAGGTTTCATGCGATTTGTTCTGTTGAAGGTGGTTCATGAATATTTATATCACAAATTGAAAGTCAAAATCCTGTTGGCAGTACCATGACAGGAAAGTTCTCCATGAATGCATTAACAATATGTGAAATGCCTTATTGTAAAGTTTAATTACCTTCAGCAAATGATTCTGAAGATATATCATTTATTACCCAATCAGAGAACAGAACTCATGCTAAACTATGTAGCCATGACCTAAAATCTGACACTCACACTGCGCCTCCACTATATCTCTATCTCCAAGAATATCAAGTAATTTGTAGAAACTTCCACTGGGTGCACATCAATCTGGTCAGTATATCATATATTTAATGCTTGACCACAGGGTTAATCAGACCACTTATCTTTAACCATACCATATATTAATGACAGTTATAGAAGATCAGTAAAAATAATGATACCTCAATGTTGTCCACTGCTAGGTGGCAGCATGCTGCCAGCACTGCTAGTCCATCCTGGAAGTACCACGCAGCAAGCTCTTTGTTGACTTTGTGTAACAATCTGAAACAGAATGCTAAGACTGAGTGAAAAGCTTTTAGAGTACAGACACCACTGACAGATAGCTATGTGAATGTAATTAAAATGCATTACATTCTACAAAGCTCAAGATATGAGATAGATAGATAGATAGATAGACAGTGCTGAGAAAAAGTTTGTGAACCCCAATGATAATTATGGAAATTCCATAGTTTTACCATGATAGCCTCCTTGAATCAAAACCATTATCAAAAATATTTCTTAAATATCCCATAGGGTTTATATTAAACAATTATATGTCTTTTGAAACAAAATGATGTGTGAATTAGACAAACAATGAGTAATTAAGATTCAGGGTATGTGAAAAAGTAAGTGAACCCCTGGTTTTATCAGCTCAATTAAGGGGATAATTAGAATCAGGTGTTTAAGTAATTCGGTAGATCTTCAGGGGTGAGTTTGGGAGGCCCCACCCTATATAAAGATCAGAAACTTTGTGAGTGTGGTCTTCACCATACAGGTGTGTGGAAACACGTCATGCTACGATGAAAAGAAATCTCTGAGGACCTCAGAAAAACAGTTATTTATGCTCATCAATCTAGAAAGGGTTACAAAACCATTTCTAAGGATTTGGTGCTCCACCAAGCCAGTGTCAGACAGATAGTCTACAAATGGAGAAAGTTCAAGACCACAGTCACTCTACCCAGGAGCGGTCGTCCTACCAAAATCTCTCTGAGAACAAACCGGAAAATCAATACGGAAGTCACAAAGAACCCCAGAGTAACATCCAAGGATCTGCAGGCCACTCTCGACTTAGCTAATGTGAGTGTTCATGACTCAACTATCAGAAAAAGACTGAACAAGAATGGTGTTCATGGAAGGATAGCCAGGAGGAAACCACTGCTCTCTAAAAAGAACATTGCTGCCCGTCTGAAGTTCACCAAAGAGCACATAGATGATCCACAAGACTTCTGGAACAATGTTCTCTGGACAGACGAGTCAAACTTTTTGGCCTCAATGAGAAACGTTATGTTTGGCGAAAACCAAACACTCCGTTCGAACTGATGAACCTCATCCCAACCATCAAGTATGGTGGTGGGAGTGTGATGGTTTGGGGCTGCTTTGCTGCCTCAGGACCTGGACGGCTTGCCATCATTGACACAACCAAGAATTCTGCACTGTATCAGAAGATTCTAGAGGAGAATGCCAGGCCATCCGTCCGTGAGCTGAAGCTGAACCGAAAGTGAGTCATGCAGCAAGACAATGATCCTAAACATATAAGCAGATCTACAAAAGAATGGCTGCAGAAGAAGAAATTCTGCATTTTAGAATGGCCCAGTCAAAGTCCGGACCTAGACCCCATCGAAATGTTGTGGCAGGACCTGAAGTGAGCTGTCCATGCAAGGAAGCCCTCAAATGTCACCGAGTTGAAGCAGTTCTGTAAGGAGGAATGGGCCAGAATTCCTCTAAACCGATGTAAGAGACTGACCAACAGTTACAGGAAATGCTTAGTTGAAGTCATTGCTGCTCAAGGGGGTGCCACCAGTTACTGAATCTAAAGGTTCACATAATTTTCCACACATGGATATTGAATGTTGAATCATTTGTGGATAAATGTTGAAAAAGTATCATGTTTTTGTGTCATTTGTTTAATCAGGTTATCTTTATCTATTATTAGGACTTAGATTAAGATCCAATAACATTTTAGGTTTGAAATATGTGAAATATGTGAAAATCATAAGTTCACAAACTTTTTCTCTGCACTGTATATACATGTATATATATTGTGAGATAGCGGGTTGTGTGAGACAGCAGGGAGGGGGTTAAAACCTCCGTGCGAGAAAATGCACCTTTTTGGTTTGTTATGTATATATATAGAAAGCATGCAATTTGGAACATATTGGAATGATATTTCTATATATTGTTTGACAGGTACAACTGTAGAACTCTTAAAACCAAACCATCAGAACCTTTAAAATTCACAGAAAAAACACAGGGTTGGACAAAAAAAAAAGCAAATCTAAAGGAATGTCTGACATAGTGCATGTTTGATTTAATCAAAATGAGTAAGACAGCAGATATGTCAACAGTGGTCTGATAGAAGACACTTGGTTGACAGGAGCTTCCATACACATTTCTTTTTTTTTTTTTTTTTTTTTTTTTTACTGATGTTTCATGTCTCAAAAGTGATAACTCTATGTGCCATTAGGATTGGTCACATACCCACCCTGCAGACACTCAAGTGCCTGTGGTCTACATCCTCTTACTGTTTTAAGGTAGGGGTTTCCTTTGTATTTTTTTGTCTTAAACATACCCATTATAATTGTCCATGTTGGTACCATCAGCACCGAGGGCGCTATTTGTGGAGGAGGTATGTGGGACTTGTATGGTTCCTTCACCAGCTGCCTATTGAATGAAAATCAAAAATCAGATAAATGTTTTTTGGGTATTAATCCATTAAGTATCAAATATTTTTTTCTTTGAACAAATCAGAACACAAGCTGTATTGTGCTATTTGACACATTACATTTGGACTTAACTTTTGCCGTTAACAAAATTAGAGTACGTTATCATAGCAAAATAGTTAAAGAGAAAAACAAAACAGGTAAATGCCAGTTAAAAATGCTCCAAAAAAATTATAAAGTTAGCCTGTCTTCAAATGAAGACAATGGCATGTAATGGGTTAACGTGACACTGTACATGCTATTTTATATGATTTCAGTTTCTAACTATTCTCTTCAGATTCATGAATTTTCTTAAATTAATACGTATGGCTTTGTTAAAAAAAATTCAGAACTATACTCATTTTCTAAGTATTTGGATACAAGCATCTGCATCTAATTTGTGGATTTCTGGCTTAAGAGCTTGACATTGACTATTTAGTAGAAGCCAGGTGCTGCATAGGGAATACAAGGTGGTCTGGTTTTCATTTGCATGTGGAATCTGCAATTCAAACACACTAAGTATGATGGGTGCTGAACCCAGCATCAGTTATCAAGGTAATTTTTAGTTGCGTGCATTCAGTCAAAGAATATAAACAGTTCTAAAATCACGTGACATTTTCTAGGCTACCTGAGCAACAAGCAGAGCATCTTTAAGCTGTCCTCTTGAAGTGTAAAACACCACCAGTTTCTTCACATCACCTGTGGCAATGCAGTAAGGAATTACATCATCATTTTCTTCTAGTATGAGCTGGTCAGCTCTCCTACAAAAGAAAAAAAGTTCATTGGTGCGAACAGATGCCCATTTCAGAGTGTTATCAGTTTTATGGAAACTTGGAATCCAACAGTTTTTCAACAGGGCTGTGGACCTTGGTTGTTTCTGAGTTTCTAGCAATTTAAAGCACAGAATAGTCTTTTTTTAAATGTTCCCAGTGTTTTAGATCCCACTACTTCACCTGGTAGGTTATTCCATACATTTATAACTTCTCTAGACTTGTATTCCATACATTTTGCTATAGTTTAACATTAGAGTTGCCTTTTTAATTACCTCACCACATCGGCAAGGCTCTATTATTTGTTTATTTAGCAGACGCCTTTATCCAAGGCAACTTACAGAGACTAGGGTGTGTGAACTATGCATCAGCTGCAGAGTCACTTACAATTACGTCTCACCCGAAAGACGGAGCACAAGGAGGTTAAGTGACTTGCTCAGGGTCACACGATGAGTCAGTGGCTGAGGTGGGATTTGAACCGGGGACCTCCTGGTTACAAGCCCTTGTCTTTAACCACTGGACCACACAGTAAGTGATTCTGCATATAATGCACAGTTCACAGCCTACCTCTGTAAAGAGCTTTGTGATGGTGGTCCACTATGAAAGGCACTATATAAAAATAAAGATATTATTATTATCTAACTAAACTTCAGCAAATGGTTAATTATGAATTATGTACACAGTTATGACACTCATAGTACAGAAATAATAAGTTAAAAGACCAACAATCAAAATCAGCAGCATTTAATGTCAATTATTAACAAATGCAATGTGGTGTCTGTAGAATCTCTGTCCCTTACCTGCGCTTTGTTTCACTGCCACAACTGCAGCTGTGTATTATTACAATTTCAAGCAGGGGGCTGTTGCACCAGCAGGCTGAAAAGGTAAATAGGTGCAGTTAAACTATATGTGAAACATTATGGTCTTACAGACTCCCTTCCCTTAAAAACACAAAGAGGATAACTGATTGAAAGTGAAAGAAAGCTACGGCAGATTTTACTTATCCCTCTTCTCGTTGGACAGTGAGGTTCTCAGCAGATGACTGGTTCTTATGTCATCCCTAAAGCTTAGTCTTTTATCTCCTCGTGCTGCCCCAGTGATAACACAGCATTTTTAGAGTAATAATTATTTTCTCTCAGTATTAAAAAAAGAACTGCAAAATATGTTCTCCTTCAATATGACACTTGTGTTATTGTTAGTAACATTATGTACAGTTATGTATATTTTGCACCCTGTCAAATATATATATTTTATAAACAGTATCTCCAATGGTGTGATGACGTGCAGTCCTTAATCCCTTCTACTGTCATTTGGCAAAATTCTGTTTTTTTATAAATAGCGTAAACGTTGTATATAACAGTAAACAGCTAGTAGATATATTTACTATTTATACAAGCTCTGCAGACAATAGTTCTATTTCACTTGATTAAATCACATTACAGAATCAGAGAAAACACACTACCACCCTACTATATATTGCCAAATGCAGGTACATTTGTGAGTTCTCCCCTGATAATAAAATCTACAATGGCTAGACTAGATAGGTAAGAAAAAGGGTAAAGTAAAGATGGAGAGTTTAAAGCACTGGTGCATAAAATCATGTTTATGTATTTTGTAAAAAAAAAAAAAAAAAAAAAAAAAGTGCTCAAATTAATTGGTTCTGGTTAATAATTCATTGTCAACATTATTTTTTTGTGTTTCACTAGTAACCTTTCATATTAGACAAACACCAACAACACTTCAAATATGTACTTGTTTGTCCAATTCATGATCCTTCAGATTAATTGGTTGGCCCTCTATTATTGTGTCATTCATAGTTTATTAGAGTCGTGGAAGGGCAGAAAAGCCCTGCTATTAAATTAATTATTTGGGGATGTTTAATATGATTTGTTTTATTTAAATGTATATGTTTGGTTTGTGTGTTGGTGGTGGATTAATTCCTATCCCTGCCAAAAACATGTGAGAATTTGGCTGGAGCCTTTATTGAATAATTGATGCTTAAGTAGGCTCCAGCCACATGGGATATAAGGAAGGAGAAATCCTTTGTTTAGTGAGTGAGCGAGAAGATTTAAGAAAAATAACAATTGCTACACATGCAGGAAGCATGGTACTTGTTTATTTGGTGTCAGTGCTTGTGATTTTGTTTTTGTGCAAACCTTTATTTTGCTCTGTGAGCAGTGTTTTTTTTTTTGTACAACCTTTTTATTTTATTTTATTTTAATAAATACATACACCAGCGCTTTTCACCCGCAAGTACCTGTCTGCCTCTCTATCAGCTTTCTGGTCTGGGGACGTCATCACACAGCCATCCTGTCACAGGGTTACTCCAAGTTACAGTGGTCTCATTTGTGTGTGAGGTATTGTCCTTGTTGTAGATGGCCTCATGCATTTATGGTAAGCTTTTGTTTCTGGTGTGAGCAGAACTGTTGGTTTTGGTGTGATCTACATTAGCTTTTCTTTTTTTTTTTTAAGATAATCTGTTGCTTCTTAAAGTATTTAGTATAATAACACAAGTCATTTGCATACTATATATTGGCCTAGTACTATATATAGGCCTAATATTTGTTATTTGTCTAAATGTACAGTATATCTACTAAATCTTTTTTTCTTTCTAGGTATAGTGATGCTAAATTGTGATATTGGATTTAGTCAAATATTTATTTTTATTTTTCATCATACTACTAGTTATGGTTTCTTGGTAATTTCTCACAGTTTTGCATTATATTTCTGGCCAGATGTAAAATCTTAGATAAATTCTACTTATGGGTGTTGTATCTGTTAACATTGTATTGCTGGCAGAATTAATCTTCACTGTTATGAAAGCACATGTATTTGTACACCAATGTAATAAAAATATTAATAGTCCATTTTGTATTCTCCTGGTAATCTTGTACTTTGTTTTAATTTACACTCTTTCATTATAACAGTGGCAAATAATTTCAAGAACATGTTAGAAGTTGGTAAATGGGAATAAACATGATACATTAATGCAATTTTGACCGCTTGTATAATGTGTGAATGCAGATTAGATTGTAGATTGGAATGGGTGATAGCACCAGTTTGATGTTGCGTCGTGATGACACTGGTTTTACACAGATTTCGCTGTGTAGAAGGAAGTGTGGCTTTACAGTACATACTGTCAGTAAAGCCACAGCTGAAATTCACAGGTCAAACCCCTAGCTTTTTGCTTAAAATACTACACTAAGGGCCATGTTCATGAAACACTAACATGCCAGTAAATACACAGGAATGCACTGCATTGATTTACTGGTACATTCAAGCTTTATGAATTCCACCCTTACATTCTAAAATGCAGTGCCCACAACGACGGCCCAAGTCATTTTATAGTGTATTCCAATGTACCTTTAAGAGATCTCAAAATCCTAAATTAGGTCTAGAAAAAAAATCAAAAAAAAAAAAAACGTCCTGCTTTTTAGGAGCCTCATGCAGTAAGTAGACTGATTGTATCTGTTTTCTCAATCTTTTAAGGTTGCATTTGGGTACAAGATGATAAAATGTGGATTTAAAGCACATTTTTAACATAGACATTAATTTAGTCTCAGACTGTGAGGACCCTTTTATATGTGTTTAAATTAATTGTTTCTGTATAATTCACATCATTCATTGGGCACATCCCCAAAATACAATAAAATAACACACACATATATATTGCACAGCTTCTGTACTGTATGTGCACATACTGTAGTATGCTGTGGTTTACTTACAATGGTTTATACTGTACTAGAAAATGGGGACTTGATTGCGCCTTGCAGTTCATTATTATATTCTTCAGTAGTATAATCAGTCAAGCTACCCTCTATTGGTCTACTTATAACGGTTGGTCTTTGCAAGAATGGAATTTAATTGCTGTGCCACACATGATTACAAGTTAAAGGCCTGGAAGTGTTACTTTAAATTCTATAGGGCCCGTGTGTCTTTTGGTTAATGCCAATCAAATTAATGAGAGCACCTGGGACATTTATTACTGAGATGTGACATAATGATCAAATTCCACAGTGTTAAAACCCAAATAAGCACACAAGCGACCAAAACTCATAAAATAAATATCTTTTAGAAGCATGCAGGTTTTGAATGTATGCATACTGTAACAGGAGTTTACAAAGACCTAACATTAATGCATACGTTCCCATGCACTGTTTACTCATATGCAAGGGGATCAATAAGTGCTTACTGCAGGCATGAAGATTCAGAGAATAGCAATGCGATAGTGTTATGCATCTTATCAAGTTTGTTGACATAAATGCACAGAAGAGGCACAGGTTTGCAACAGTGATTTTAAATTGGTTCATGGGGGTTCTATTTAGTAACTGGCCCTAATGCTTTTTAATGTAACTTTTAAACACTCTACTCTCCCAAAGAATAAGAAAATATCAGTAAAGATAAATACAGTGTATTCTGAGGACACTGTTCCCCATTTCTACTTGGCAAATTTAAAATCCAAAAATATTAATATAGCTTTGTAAGCCATTTTACTTTAATACCGTATTCTCCACAGGGTTGGCTGTCAAATGTGTCATTGTTATTACATTTGTAATTACATTCATACATACATTCATGGCAATATTTAATATTGAACCAACACAGAGAATATTATGGTAAGAAATAAGTAACATTTATTAAACAGAAAATACCTAATTTATTTTCTAGGTTAGCTATGTCAACAACTCAAAATAAATGACTTACCAACTGTATGTTAACTACAGTATACTGTATGCCATATATAGAGAGATAGATATATATCAATTTAGTAAACTTTTACTGTGATTTCTGAGTTACTGCTGGCAAATTAATTCATATGAAAGAAAACAAATTCTGCGATCACATAACAAATACATCATTCAAAATACAATCACCCTTTTAAACAGTCAGTGGTCAGTACAGTGTATTCATTTAAGTATTTTCAGATAACCGTAGCCTTGCATCCTACTGACATGATCATAAAGAGGTTCTCTTTGCAGGCACAGAATGTTGCTGTTTTATTCTTTGTTCTTACTTTTTTGTGACCCCTTCAATTCTTCAGTCATTTAATTATGGCTAGCCTAAGGTCAGAGGTACCCCTTTCCAAATTAGGTTGACTCAAGAACAATCGTTTTATATACATTAAGCCAATAAATATATAAATGGGCGAGCTATGGGCACTCCTTGCATTAAAAAAAAAAAAAAAAACATACATCGATATGTGCCTTACAAAGACCTTTGTTATTTCATGTTTTATGTAGCAATCGCTTTGCATAATATATATATATATATATATATATATATATATATATATATATATATATATATATATATATATAGGTGTAATATATGTGTAAGGTCATAACGAGAATATATGAATACGTACCATTGCTTTGGTTACAAAGTTTATTTAACTACCAGAAATCAAACTTTACAATCACCTTCATTTTTGTTTTATTTGTGCAATTATTATTATTATTATTATTATTATTATTATTATTATTATTATTATTATTATTATTATTATTATGTTTACCTTGATTTAGAATTGTAATTACCAAAAACACAAATAATACTGCAAAATGACAAGAAACTTACTGGCGACACACAGTACTCATTGATAGGCTACAACTTTACATTCATACAAATAATAATTGACTCATAATTGTAAATATTAAAGCATTAATAAAATTAAAATTAAACTTTAATTCAAAGCAACCAACAATTCATTTTAACGCAGTCAATGGACAAGAACCTACCTTCGCCGAACGTTTGATACTGGACAGCGGAGTGGTGCTGAAATCAGATGCGATGAGAATCACCTGGCAAGCAACGCCCGACCTCTCTGTATGCAGCGATTGGACACTTCAGGATCCTTTCTGCAGCTGTGTTTGGCCGAGAAACACACAACTGGGGGTTTGCAACATCAATCATATAAAACGTGCTTTTTTTTCAGTATGTTTTGTTGTCTCAACCTTGACCCAAAGGCGGTGGAGGCTTGTCGCCATAGAAACGCGCCATCTACATTAGCTGAGGCAGAGGTTTGCTATTTCTTTATAGATTAAAGCAAACACGTTTATCAAACATATTATTTAATATCGCGTTACCATTTATCAAGAACTCAACGTGATGTTCATGTTTTGTTTTGTCATGCTGTTTCAGTTGTAAACAGAATGCTGCACTGCACCTAATAAACTGTTATGAGCCAAACAGAGACACAACACATAGTTGATATACCTGTCAGTGTAATGTGTAATATATCAGAGAAACACGGTAAATGTCACTGTTCAAACGCGTCAGTGGAAACAAGCTTTTAGTAAAGTATTGCTTTATGTAGCTTACTGTTATGTACATTTGTGAATTTTCGCATTCAGTTTTGTTCTCCATAAATCAATTATATACCTATCAGGCTGGAATTAATAAAGGATGTACCTGTCAAAAAATATGCCAAATAAAAAGGAGTCAGTAGTATAAGGTTTAATGTGATACAACATGTGTGACACACTTTACAGTATAACTGGGGATAACTTAGCATCCTCTGTACTTACTCATAAATCAAGTTTACCTGGACCATCATCACAAGTTCCGATTTAAGTGACTTGTTTAATTTACATCTTTTGACAGATTAATTGCTACTGCTATATAATTAGTTTTTTTTTTCTTCAGAGGGAGTTTATTGATTTTTTTTATTTTAAATATTAATATTTATTACCCTTTGCCGTATATATACTCTTTAATTATGTTGCTAATGTAACTGACATTTGATGTATGCTGTATATTGGTACACAGGTTACGATTAGCAGCAAAAGGAAGTTATAGAGAAACCTTACATTAGGATATTCAGCTTTTAAACAGGTAAGCAATTACATGTAACCCTTTAACACTGGTGGAGGAATCGGAAGCATTTGTTTCTTAAAGTTTTACCTCAGAAGTTAGAGATATGTTTGAATTACTGTAATGTGTTGTGCATAATATTAGTTCATAGAATTGTAATTCACTAAGAAAGGCGTTTCACTGTCATTTTTGACTGAGGTTAGTAGCTGAAAATATGATGGAAACTGCAAGCGCAGAGAGCATGTTTATTAACTATTTCAATTATAGTGAATGTTACTGTATACAAAACTCAAAACAGAGTTTCTGTAGAGTTGAAGATGTGGTAGCATACTGTGACTTCAACGTCAAATCGAAATTGGTCTGGTTAACCCTTTAAATCCTGAATTATTTTTGTCGAGCTGACAAATAAACGTCTTTATTGAGCAAACATGAGAACAAGACAAAAAATATATACAGTACTACATATATTTATACACTACCTCAGACTGGGACCTAGGAGTCCTGTGAGGTTCCAACATGATTTCTGATGGCATATTTTAAAATAAGGTGGGACCGTGAGGGTTAAAGCAGAGTTAAAGCATGCAACAACGAGTGGTGAATAAGGGGAAAAAAGAACAAAAAGAGACTTAATGTTGATGAAGATTGAAAACAACTGTAATGCGAATCTTTACTGCAGCTTTTTCTTTTTTCTTAGAGTCTCAATTTAGCCTTTTATGTTTATTATCACTAAGCGTAAGTAATTTGATGCAATTAAGTACTTCAGTGTTGAGGCTCTACAGAGCTCACAAGGGATCTTGGCCTACATTTTTCATTTCAATACAAAATAAATATATGGCTCAAAAGAAGTTTGTTTGATTCGTGTACATTATTTAAGATCAAGATCACCCCTTATGATATGAATTAAATTGATAACTGGTGAATGAGCAAGCTATGGAGAGATATAATATACCCCTATCATTTCAGACAGAACTGCATCTGGCATTCCACGTAATTCATTTTTGACTTTTATTATTTAATTATTGACATTATTCAGCAGGTTTCATTCAACTTTATGAAGCAAAATTAGTTAATTCTATAGGGGAAGCAAAACTTTTGGCCATAGCTGTAGGTAATAATTTCAAACTAACCTGTATTTCAGCAGGTCCATGCTAGATCAAATAAACATATATCCTGCCTATTTGTTCTTGTACAGCTGAGAAAATCTGAATTTGTTATTGTCAACCTATTGCAAAAAAAACATATGTTTAATGTATGACCTAGTAGTTTGATGTACTGTAATTCAATCCATTCTCATGCTCTTTATCTTCATTACAAATACCTCAGAGAAGCATATACAATATATACTTTATGACACTCTTGGCTGCAGCATTATAATTTCTATTAAGATATAGCAAGTCGTGCTGCACTGCTTAGTTGACTGGGTAGAATGTAATTCTCCCCTGTTTGAAAAATGCTTCAACTTTCTATTTTTTTATTTACAGATCACAAGCACAGCACACATAACAATACTTAGTAATGTAGGATATTCTAAGTTTCTGTGACATATGAATTCATATCTCAAGCCACATTCCATCGTAACATTCCTACAATATATGAACTCTGTTTATATGGCACGAATGTACTAAAATTAATTTTCACCATCTCACCCACAGCATTTGCAGAAATTCGCTGTGTTGCTTCAAATTACATTTCCTTTGTTTTCTTTTTTTTTGGTACTGTTCCCTTATCTTTTTATGATGTTTGCAACAACGAGTTTTACTATGAGTTTAGGATCTGCTCTTCAGCACTACAGCAGTTTCCTGCCATAATGATACATATTGTAGGCTAGAGCAGCCAAAGCATCTAGTACACAGCAGTGTATATCCAGCAAAACAAGCAGTAAACTTGATTCAAAGTGGCAGATCACTAGATGACTAGCCTATGTTACATGTATCTATAGTAGGCAACTAGAACTCAAGAGAAGGTTCTGAACTCCGAACACAGACTTATCAAAAAAACAAAAACAAAACAGTAATAAGAACCAGTAGAATGATTTTAAACTTCATAAAATGCTAATAGGACAAGAACAAAATAAATTACTTACTCTTTAATAATGCATTGTGTCTGATCCCTGACTTCACCACCCCTTTACCGCATGCAAAATGACATTCCATTCCTTCAACCTATTGTTTTGTAAAATAAAATGTCTGAATGAGAAGAAAACAAGACACTAGGAAGTCCTATTCAGTTTCTGTAATGTTTTGGTTTTTTCAAGATGCAGCAAAAGGTCAGTAAACAAAGTCTGAGACAAGAGGAGAGAACAGGAGGTAGTTAAACCGTAGGCCACAAATATTATGCCAAAGACCCCTGCTGAAGTAAAAATGCAACTGTCTGTTCCACAATGAACAAGTATTTCTTTAACTGCTAACAGGGTCCAATCTGGATATTTAGGTCAGGGGAATATGCATTTGCACTGTTAGTTGTTGATTGTGTAAGCAGTAAAATATGATTCATTTTCATTTAATTTTGTATTTAACTTTAGGTGTATTATGTAATTTTTTGGACTGATAATGGTTTAATCAATTTGCATAGAATGCAATACATGAATATGCACATTTTCTGTTCAGAAATCATATCATTCTGAAGCAGTTTTATTATACTGGTTCTCATAAATTATCTCAATACTTAAACTTTATTCTATTTATTATTATTATTATTATTATTATTATTATTATTATTATTATTATTATTATTATTATTATTATTAATAATATATATATATATTCTCTCACAAGTTAGACTTTGATTGAGGACTTAGAACATTCCAGGGAGTGTAGCTGGTTTCTCCAAGATTTCCAGATACTGTGGTCAATCCTTTGCAATTCTGCTTTTTAGTATGCAACCAATTTTCATTTAAGTATGCATTGGTGCAAGTCAGTCTTAGCTCTATTGCACATCTTATCTGAGTATTATTTTGGGTCATGACAGATTAAGTGGGGGCAAATACTATTGTGATTTTAGATTACTTTAACGATATACAGTATAGAAATGAAACTGCAAAGTTCCCTAGAAAGTTGACTGAAGGTAAAGTCATACCTACCCACCATAGGTGTATCCATGGCAACTCCAGAAAGTTACAGCCTTTTTTGTCTCCCTGATCGTAAAGCCTAAATCTTACAAAATAATTTGAATATTTTGAACTGTTTTGATTTTGTATGAAAATAATCTGCACAAGTTTAAGCTAATCATTATTAAGTTATTGAACAAATGTTTTTGTTCATTTTTTTCACACAATTTAAACATGTTTTCAAGCACTTTACGTTGGCTTTTAACATATAAATGGAATGATTAAAGAGATTTTGATTCCAAAATTAGGCTTCACTTGTCTTTAGGGATGTCATCCTTGTGTACTAAGCTGGTTTGCACCTTGTACATTGTTATCACATCTTTCACCTTTAGTCAGAATTAAAAAAAGGCATTCAGTGCACACATCCAGTATCCAGTGCAACCTAACAAAAAGTGATGCCCTATGGGTCTAACCAGGATGCACAAGGATTGTATAGAAATTCTGTGTGGAAAGCCTATTTTTGTTCCTCTCCATCCTAATAGACTGTCAATTCATTATGTCTTTCTGTGGATCACTCTTATATTTATTAAAGCACTTCAGACTTTACTTTTGTTTGCAATGTATGCTCACTTAAACAAAAAACAAGCAGATGGAAGACAAGGTAATGTTTTCTTTCAAACTTTTACTGAAGTATCCTAAATTCTGTATTTTATATCATGTTGGGTGCATGTCTAGACAATTTATATTTCTGTTATGGACTAGGAGTTTTGCTCTATGCATCCAAGATTGATGTCAGCATGAATAGGGAGGGGGATATTTGTACAACAGCTACAACCTTTTAAGATTTGGATTCCTCGCAATATGTTGTGACAGAGAAAATTAGAAATTATTTCACAGACCCTGATAGACACTAATCATAGACTACCTCAAGGTAACATTGGAAGCAAAATTACAATTCCTACCATCATTTAGGCATATCATTTAGGCATATTAGTGCACTGAAATATGTGCCTGAATCATATGAAATATTAGTACACTAATATGCTTCCCCACCTCACTTCCTAAGGTATTCCTACCACGTATCTCTAACAATCTATAAAAGTCTATGTTCACTGGGCATTGCAAATACAGAACAGTTTACAAGTTAAGAAATAATTTACACGTGCATAATAAAGGAATGCAGCTCATTTGCTTTATAAATACACTCTAGACTCTTACACGTTTTGCTGTGATCTGCTTGTGGTGGACCAGATAACCATGACTCAGACATCTTTCTTTCACTTCTTATTTATTTATTTTACAACTCATTTACTGCACAAAAGAAACTCTAAGTTTCAAGTATAGATACTTAGCAACGGAGAAGTCTGCCCGCCTCTAAAAAGAGGTGACGTCGTCGGTTCCCACCGTCTGGACATGTTAAACTGCAGCCCAGCAGAAGCTCACAACAACTATAGAAGAAAGTTACAATTCATCAACAAAATACGAACCAAATAACGCTCCTGTTAGCATCAAAGTGGTTTAGTGACGCCGGGGATTGAGACCTAGTATGGGTAAGCAGCATGTTATCTTTTTAATGTGTTAAAATTGAGTGGTTGAGGAAGACTAATACTGAAAGTTGTGAATAACGGGTGCGTGTGATGCTTTAGTAACTTTTGTTGTGGTTAACTTTGAAATGGTACGGTATGTCGGTGCCAACTTTCAAGTAGTTTGTAGTTTAAGATTTATGGACACTTGTGCACTCTGATTGATGTCTAAACTTTCCAGTTGGGACATTCATTTTGGGAAAACTGAGAAGCTCCTCTTCTCTTTGAAAGGGATGTGTGTACTGTACGTTGTAACAGATTGAATAATGTAATTGTAAAACGGAACAACGTCATGTGTAGATGTATCGGCACAACTTTACCGACATTCACAAAGTTCTATATGTTCACGGTACATTTTTCTATAATCACTGATAGTAAACTGCTGGTATAAAGTGATTTGCCACATTAGTAATTTTTTGCCTAATCGGTTATCATATTCAGATTAAATAGCCTGTGCATTTTTGGGGTAATTGTTTTTAAAATAAACTGCTCTCGTTAGTCAGAGATCCCCCCCCTTTGAGTTTAAACTACTAAAGATAATCCGATTATGCGGTATTCCAGTTTTAGTTCATAATGTCAGCATGTATTTAGTATGGTAGCCTATTTGCTCCATTTAGTTTAGATCATGTCGCCAATATCGCACACCGACTGTTATCCAATTTATAATACAATGATTTACTACTGGGTGCTACCTCCGGGATCGGTTTCCCAAATATCCCAACATTGATCACAGCTGATGAAAACAGAGATGCAACACCATAACAACAGATCGTAGATCACATTTCCATTCTTTATTTTTTATTATTTAAAAAGAACTAAGTTAAATATGAATCGTTTCAGCCACGAAATACATGAACACTTGACCTCAATTAGTTGAGTGATGATACAATCATTGAAAAATAGCAATTTAAATATTTATTATAATTTGAAAACATGCATACTTATATTTTCTTGTACTTTATAGTCACACATTTCAATATTACCTTACTTAAAATTCGACTGGATTCTATTTTAAAAAATATTCAAAATTATTCATGGCTGCACATACCTAAAAGTGATATATAAAATATGTATAGATAGTATCAATTCATAAACTGAATAAATCCTAAGTATAAGTATTCAATATTTTAATTATCAGGGATAAAGCATCATAAGTCTAATTCGTCATTGAGTCCCTTAGGACTACCCAGTGCAAAAATCCAGAAAGCTTTATTGCATAGTAATTTGTATTGCCTTATAGTGGGCATCCTCATTTTTTCTGTCACCATACAATTTAACATAGATGCCATTTGTTTAGCTTCTGCAAAATGTTTCGCTATTGAGGAATTTAAATCCTCCCGAATAGCTCTCTTATGATCGGAAGTGCGAATCGTAACAGGTCTTGAAGTTCCACCAACATAAACAAGTCCGCTCTGGCATTTTATCAAATAAACTTCATAAATCAAATACACATGTAAGGTAGTCCTTATAATATTTTCTTCCAGAATATGGATGGTGGAAGGTCTTACATCTAATCATATTATTACACAGTGCACAGTGTCCACATGGTTTATTCCCCTAATAGCTCATATCGGATAGGAAATATGTCTTAAGCAGGATTCCCATGGGACAAAAAATCAGATGTCCTCAGAGTTGATCAAAAGCAGAGGATGTCTAGTAACCTCCCAGACATGGACTAGTTTTTATCAAGGAAAGTTGGTAAATTCAATATGAAATGTGATGTGGCCAGAGAGGACGTCTTTTTTCGAACCTTGACCACTTCGAATAACCATTTTCTCCCTTGTGTGATATGTGTTTTCATTTATATCGCCAAAGGCTACGTTCAAAGCTTCCATTTTTTGAAGAATTGGCAAATATGTTTTGGATTTTCTTTGGTTATGCCAATGTCAGTAAAAATTTAGAGGCCCCCTGTTTATGTGGGGATTTAGTCCCATGCGAATTGGGCTTTAGTTTCTTTCTTAAGTATGAGAGTGTATCTCCCACGTTCTTTCCTTGTTTGTAAGACATGTAAGTGGTGGTTCAGAGAAGATCTTTTCTAACTTTTCATTTTCAGCACTTAAATGCACATTTTTAAAAAATAATTTTAGAAATAATTGAAATATTGTGTTATAGGTGGTAACACATGCTATTTCAATGGTTGTATAACCTCACATTTGTTACACCAGTGAGTACAAAAACAACCAGTGTCTAAAACAGGTAGTTCCATGTTAGAAAATACCTTTTTTGAAAGGTTGATCACTAATGTCTTCATGTTGTCCCTGGGTCATAGTGTCATCCAGAGGGATTATTCCTCTTCTTCCTTCCTCGTCCTCTTAAGTATCCTTGCTCTAAAAAACTTGATGTAGAAGCTGAGGAGGGTACACTCTGTGAAGAGGTATTGTTCTTCTAGATCCACATTGTCAATGTTTTTCAGATAACTTGAGTTCTTTTCAGGATATTTTGAAGGGAATGTTTTTTGTTTTTTTAAATCGTTTAGTCGGTAAACCTTTCCTTCAGTGTAATCTTTGTGATCCCTCGAATGTATCCAATTTACATTTATTCAGTTCCTTCTTGTAAAGTGTAATCATGTCTGTAATTTCATTTTTCACTTTTTGCAACTCTTCTAAGTTCAATTCATTCTGAAATGCCGGTTCAGTTTTTTCAATTTCTTTGGTAAAAATTTGGAATCTCTGTTCATCCTTGTTCAGTGGCCAAAAGTAATAAATCAAGGGAGCATTTGTTCAACACCGGCTGGCACCATCTTTGACAAAATTCAGGATAATTTAATCCAATAAATGGTGATTTCTTTAAAATTTGAAGACTTGTAGGGATGGGATCTGTTTCACTTTAAAATACTCTGATAATGTGGCACAGTGTGCATTCAAATGGACAACTCTCTTATTCAGATGTACACATTTCTGTTATGGAGTGGAGCAGATATAATAAAACAATAACCACCAAAATGACCACCAAAATGTTAATCAGAATTTGTGGCCCATTTTAATAAATAAAGTCATAGCCAAAATTAACCTTCCATTCCTTCTGGTATGCCTTAATGATTGTGTTTTTACAGTGTTTCATAGGTTATATTTCAGTCACATGAGAAATGAAGGGTTGCATTATGTATACGTGCTCCCTCTTACTCTCTAGTTTGCATAGAGACTTTCAGATATTCAACAAGTGTTGTACTGTTTTATGTAAGAATGTTTCACACTAAAGACTGTGGTTTTGTTAAAAATGCATAACTTAATTTCAGTCACAAGACAGCTTTGGTTGACAGAACAGAATGCTGTCCTGGCAGCTTTTTGTAACACTTCTTAAAAACATGAGTATTATAATGATTGTTATTATAATGATATATATATATATAGACGTGCTCAAATTTGTTGGTACCCCTCCACAAAAAACGAAGAATGCACAGTTTTCTCTGAAATAACTTGAAACTGACAAAAGTAATTGGCATCCACCATTGTTTATTCCATATTTAATAGAAATCAGACTTTGCTTTTGATTTTTTATTCAACATAATATTGTAAATAATAAAACAAATGAAAATGGCATGGACAAAAATGATGGGACCGCTAACCTAATATTTTGTTGCACAACCTTTAGAGGCAATCACTGCAATCAAACGTTTTCTGTAGCTCTCAATGAGACTTCTGCACCTGTTAACAGGTAGTTTGGCCCACTCTTCCTGAGCAAACTGCTCCAGCTGTCTCAGGTTTGATGGGTGCCTTCTCCAGACTGCAAGTCTCAGCCCTTTCCATAGATGTTCCATAGGATTCAGATCAGGACTCATAGAAGGCCACTTCAGAATAGTCCAATGTTTTGTTCTTATCCGTTCTTGGGTGCTTTTAGCTGTGTGTTTTGGGTCATTATCCTGTTGGAGGACCCATGACCTGCGACTGAGACAGAGCTTTCTGACACTGGGCAGTACGTTTTTCTCCAGAATGCCTTGATAGTCTTGAGATTTCATTGTGCCCTGCACAGATTCAAGGCACCCTGTGCCAGGCGCAGCAAAGCAGCCCCAAAACATAACCGAGCCTCCTCCATGTTTCACTGTAGGTATGGTGTTCTTTTCTTTGAAAGCTTCATTTTTTCGTCTGTGAACATAGAGCTGATGTGACTTGCCAAAAAGCTCCAGTTTTGACTCATCTGTCCAAAGGACATTCTCCCAGAAGGATTGTGGCTTGTCAGTATGCATTTTCTTAATAATATTTGCAACTGTTGTCACAGGAACATCAAGCTGTTTGGAGATGGTCTTGTAGCCTTTACCTTTACCATGCTTGTCTATTATTTTCTTTCTGATCTCCTCAGACAACTCTCTCCTTTGCTTTCTCTGGTCCATGTTCAGTGTGGTGCACACAATGATACCAAACAGCACAGTGACTACTTTTCTCCATTTAAATAGGCTGAATGACTGCTTACAAGATTGGAGACATGTGTGATACTAATTAAAAAAACAAATTGAAATATCACTATAATCCAGTTATTTATTATCTTTTCTAAGGGGTACCAACAAATGTGTCCAGGCCATTTTAGAATATCTTTGTAGAATAAGCAATAATTCATCTCTTTTCACAGCTTCTTTGCTTCATTCTATGACATACCAAAGGCATGCAAGTATACATGATAAAATAGCTTTTAATTTCATCACTTTTCAGGAGGAATGAAGCATTATTTCAATGAGCTGTAAGGGTACCAACAAATTTGAGCACGTCTGTGTATATATATATATATATATATATATATATATATATATATATATAAGGGGGGTGTGGGGTTTGGTCTTCTCACTACCCTGTATCATTCTTCCATTGAGGGACCACCAGTACACCCCCCCACCCCCAACAGCCACCGTATCAGATGGAAATCGACAATGAAAATTCAACTAAATTGTTCTTATAAGGACATTTACAGTAGTACAGTTTGAAGTCTGCAGTTTTGTAATTTGGCCTATGCATTTGCCATGTGGCAGTGTTCATTGCATTATTCCTTTAATGGACTTTTATTCATTTTTTACACATAAAAGCTGAGCAGTTACAGCAGCAAACAATTACTTGCTAAGTTCAGAGCTTGCCGCATAATTTTCATTTTTTCTTTGTCAAAGGCTTTCATTTGAAAAACAGTTTAATTTTTACAAAGAGGATCTTGACAGACATACCCCTTTAGCTTCCTTAAAAATTGTTAACAGTTACTGGAATATGTTGTTGTTGTTTTTTTTTTTTTTTTTAACTACTAGCGCATGTAGGTAGATATATACACAAATATGTGTACTGTACAATGACTCCAAAAAGTATTTAACCACCCCTGCGGATTTGTGGTGATTAGGAAGTAGAGGGACAATTGCTGCATGTTTTAGCCCATTCAGATGTTGCATACTACATGGCTTGGTATCTCTTAATAAATAGTGATACCATCTTCAAATATATGATCTTTTAAATGGGCACACTTCTAATATAATGCATCTTTAGTGAGTTTTATTTAGACATTGTCTCCCCCTTGTGGCTATCAGAAGTACAATCTTTATAACTGCCACTACAAGAACATGCTTTTTACAGTGTGATATTTGTTATATATATATATATATATATATATATATATATATATATATATATATATATATATATATATATATATATATATATATATATATATATATATATATATATATATATATATATGGGAGGTTGTGTGGTCCAGTGGTTAAAGAAAAGGGCTTGTCACCAGGAGGTCCCTGGTTCAAATCCCAGCTCTCTCACTGATTCACTGTATGAGCTTGAGCAAGTCACTTAACCTACTTGTGCTCCGTCATTTCAGTGAAACATTGTTGTAAGTAACTCTGCAGGCGATGAATAGTTCACACACCCTAGTCTCTGTAAGTCACCTTGAATAAAGGTGTCTGCTAAATAAACAAATATTTTTGCCAAACTCTAAAAATGCTAATTCAAAAGTATTCATATCCTGACAAGGACAATTAAATTAATAGCTAGTTGGTGCACCTTTAGCAATAATAACCTCTTTTAAACAATTAGGATATTTGTCAATTAGCTTTTGGCATGATTCTTTAGTGATTTTTGACCATTCATCAACACAAAATTGTTCCAGTTCATTCAAATCCAGAGGATTTATGTACAGCCTTCTTCAACTCATACCAAAGATTCTCAATTGGATTTAGATTTGGACTTTGACTAGGCCATTCCAGAACCTTGATTTTAGTCTTCTTTCACCATTTTGAAGTAGATGTTGATGTGCTTTGGATCGTGGTTGTGTTGGAATGTCCAGTTGCGCTTTAAACCAAGTTTTGTAGCGGAGGGTTTCAGATGATTGGCCATTTTACCATGTATTGAAACTAAATTTGCTGTGCCATTAGAGGAAAAACAGCCCCATAGAAGGATATTAACACCTCCATGCTTGACAGTAGGTATGCTGTTCTTTTCTTTGCATGCCTCACCAGACTTTCTCCAAACGTAACAACTATCAGCATGACCAAATAGCTCGATTTTTGTTTCATCACGCCACAAAACCTTTGACCAGAACTCATACGCATCATTCAAGAGCAGTTTTGCAAACTTTAAGCGATTGTCCTTGTGACGTTTTTTAAGAGTGGCTTTTTCCTTGGCCTGCGACCATTGAGAACTTCACCAGGCAATACCCGACCTATGGTTGAACCCCAGTCTCACTTGCAGCCAGTTCTTTGGCAGTCAAACTCAGATTGTTATTAACCTTCCTCACAATTCTTCTACTTGTTCTTGGTGAAAGAACCTTCTTTCTTCCAGACCGAGGGACGTTGTGACAGTACCATGAGTCTTGTACTTCTTGATAATAGAAACAATAGTTGAAATTGGTAGTTGAAAAATGCTTGGAAATCTTCTTGTATCCTTCTCCAGCTTTATGACAATAACAATTTTTTGCTTAAGGTCTTCAGACAGCGCTTTACTTTATCCCATATTGGTACTTATTGGTAATGACAGCAATCATCCTATGCTTAACCCTTTTATACTCTAAAAATGCTCACCTACAATCCAGCATTTTCTAGACTTTTCTAGAATTAGGTTCTGCATTATCATATTGAAATTTCTAGCACCTAGTAGACAATGCTATCGTAGCATTAGCATTTTTGGAGTTTTGCAAAAAAAATGCTGAAATAAATAATTGTAGACATCTATTTCTTTTAACTTTTTTTCCTCATCCACAAAACCAAACCTTTGTTACATAAGATTAGGTAGCGCCACTATAGTTAGGGTTGAGTTGGGTGCTCAGTGTTAAACCCCTAGTTTGCACTCGGAATTGCCCACAGATTAGCATGTTCAATTGACTTGCAATGTTGTGAAAGCATGGAGAGTTTCATGTGTTGGTTCTGGATACCCGTTTTTTAATAAAAGTTCCCTTTTTTCCCCCATACTTAACATGGGTTTTTTTTTGTGTATTTTGCTCTCATGTACAGGCTTCACGGTAGGGCCTTGCAACCGACCCGAACCCAACGGGACCCGACTATAAGTGTCAGGTTTGGGTCGGGTCGGGTTGTGTAGTGTTATATTAAAGAGTGCAAATGAGCTTTTACTTTAAAACAATACTGCTTTTTAGCTTTTTTGTTTTTTGATCATACGCACCACTCTGAGAGCCCACTTCCGACTTCCCGTTTGCGAGTTTGTGTCGATACAAGCATTCCACGAGGTGGTAAGTCATTAGCTAAATCAGTAGACCCTATTGTATATTTTTCAGTGGATTCTTTTATACAAAGCGACTTACAAGGATTTTGAAAGATTTTCTACATAGCCTATTCAAGTATGGATGTGGAGACTATTAAAAAATATATATCGACGGGAGAATGTGTAGCTATAGAAAGTGCCGTGACGAGGAAAGGTAACTCTAAATCTAATGTATGGAAGAATTTCAACATTGTTGTATTTAGTGCTAACGCAAATCTGAGTGGCTATGTACAGTGTAAGTCTTGCAAATTTGTGTTTAAATACGATAGCAAAAAACCAGGGAATTCATCTCTGCAGCACGAAACACTGACAGGGGATGCATTAACCCAGTAGCTGGGCCTAGTCAATCGTACATCACATCATTTGTACAGTCTGGAAAAGCTGTGCCAGTACATAAACAATCAGAAATTACAGAGAAATACGCCAGTTTTTGTTGCAAGTATATACGTCTTTTCGAAGCTGTGTCTGGAAAGGGGTTCATCGATCTAGGACAAGAACTGATTAATGTTGGCGCTACCTACAAAGTATCAGCAAGTAGTGTGTTACCGCATGCGAGTACCATCTCAAAGAGATGCCGTGATGTAGAAAGGAAAAGAACTAATTCCTCAGATTAATGAGATACTGAAAGAATGACAACTGACATGTGGACAGATGACTGTCCTATGTTTCCTTTGGAAGAAGCAAAAAACTGTGAAAACATTAGGCTGCTAGTGAACACACCTGGTTTTGACCCGGCTGCTTTAAATAGAGTAGTGTGTGTGACGGATCAGACCACATGGACAACACTGTTCTTCAACAGGCTCTTGATTCAAATTCAGAAGCACCAGATGTTGCAGAAACAATCAATAATGCCAAGTCTTTGATGAAATACGTCAAGCAGTCTGGTCTTGCAGCACAGTTGTCTAAAACCTTATTACAGAGAAATCAGGTTCAGCACTGGGTATCTCACGCTGAATTCAATTCAGATTTATCATGAGCTGCACGAGAAACTCGAAGACAGTGGAGAGAGCTACAGATTGGAAAACATTGCCCCGGATATGTTGCAGTTTTTAGTTTCATTCCTACAATCGTTTTATGAAGCTCAGAGGGAACTGGAGGGAGATGCATATCCGACACTGAACTTGGTAATTTTATGGTTTGAGAAACTTAAACAACATTGTCAGCCACTTCCTTATACTCCAATGCAAGCAGTTGTCAGGCAACAACACAGTGAATGGCTTATATGATACAGAAGTGAGGCGACGGTGATACCAATTTCTATAGGAAACTCACTGGAGAGCCTACTATTGGCTTTAAAACTGAGATTGATCAATTCTTACAATCTGAATTTCAATATGGCTATATATCTGATGATGTACTTAATTATTTGAAGATTAATTACCCTATTAAACCTGTATTGTATTTGCGACCTAAAGTCCATAAAACACTGCATAATTCACCAGGTTGCCTGGTAGTCTCTGGGATAGGCTCACTTACTGAGCCTCTCTCTAACTATATTGATCATTTTCTTAGGCCTCTTGTAGTGAAATTACCCTCATACCTTAAGGACACAGGTAATTTTATTGATCAACTTTCAAAAGTGGAGTTCCATAATCAGAATGTCATTTTAGCTACTCTTGATGTTGTTAGCTTGTATTCTAATATCCCACATGCAGACGGCCTACAGGCACTAAGATTTTATCTTGATAATAGAGCCGATGTACAGACTCCTTCTACAGATTTCCTCCTCGACATGACGCAGATTGTCCTTACCAGAAATGTTATTTACAGATACAGGGTACAGCCATGGGCGTTTTGTTTGCACCTGATTATGCATATCTCTTTATGGGATTTTTAGAACATCATATATACTTACAAAACCCCTATTTTAACCAGATTATATTGTGGAAACGTTATATTGATGATATTTTTTATATATTTATATGGCACCCACATTGAATTGAAAGCCTTTGTTAATTACCTGAATGGTTTGATTCCTTCTGTTAAATTCAATTTACAGTATGATATCGTTAGTGTCCATTTTTTAGACACCATGGTTTGACTTAATGAGGGTAATCTATACACCACTTTGTACACCAAACCGACTGATAAAAATCGTTTTTGCATGCTTGCATGTTTTCATTTTACAGCCCTTAAAAGGGGCAGCAGTGTGGAGTAGTGGTTAGGGCTCTGGACTCTTGACCGGAGGGTTGTGGGTTCAATCCCCGGTGGGGACACTGCTGCTGTACCCTTGAGCAAGGTACTTTACCTAGATTGCTCCAGTAAAAACCCAACTGTATAAATGGGTAATTGTATGTAAAAGTAATGTGATATCTTGTAACAATTGTAAGTCGCCCTGGATAAGGGCGTCAGCTAAGAAATAAATAATAATAATAATAATAATAATAAAAGGGATTTAGATTTGAGATTAAAATGAATCTACTCAAAAATGGAAGACTTTGAACTAGAGGCACAAAAAATGTACAATGAATTTGTGTCTAGGAATTACCCAAGAGCCCAGTTAGATAGAGCTCTCTGTCAGGTTAGACGTAAGATAAATAATGAAGTCTCCAATCCAGATAAGAAGAATAAAAATAAAGAACATTCTAGCATTTGCTGCACAACCTACACCATTCATAGTCATAAGGTTAATAATATCATCAAAAAGTATGTTTTGTCTGCTGATACTATTGGTAGTCGGATTTTTAATAAATTACCGTTATTTACCTACAATAGAGGGAGAGATTTAATTGGTTAGGGCTGACTCATTTAAATGTTCGAGAGATATAGGTGTACTGGGTAGGGGGTGATGTGATCATGTTTTTTTACATCTGGTAAGGATCCTGGCAGCAGCATTCTGAACTAGCTGCAGTCGGTTTATGGTGCGTGCCGGGAGATCACCATATTGTAGTAGTCGAGTTCAGAGGAGACAAATGCATGACAAAGTATCTCCGCAGCTGGGAGGGAAAGGTAGGGATGGACTTTGGAGATGTTTTGAAGATGGTAGAAGGAAGATTTGACTACGGAGGAGATGTGGGCATCAAAGGAGAGGTTGCCGTCAAGAAGTACACCAAGGCTTCGTACTGTAGGGGAAGGCAGCAGCAGACAGTTTCCAAGGTTCAGGGCAGCTATATTTAGATTCTTAAGTTGAGTTTTAGATCCTTCTAGAAGCAGTTCAGATTTGCTAGTATTCAGCTGAAGAAAACTGGCAGACATCCATACCTCGATGTCTTGAATGCAAACCGAGCCGGCCAGTGGCAAAGGGGCTTCCAGGGTCAAGTATTAAGTAGAGCTGGGTGTAGTCAGCATAGGAGTGAAACATGAGGCTGTGTTGGCAGATGAGGTGACCCAAGGGAAGCATGTAGATATTGAAGAGAAGGGGCCCAAGAACAGATCCTTGGGGGACACCACAAGTGACCGGGTTTGCAACACCACTGTGTCCAGCATAGAAAACAGACTGCATGGGTCCGGATAGGTAAGAGGACATCCAGGAGAGACAGGTTCCAGAGATTTCAGCATACTTCTGAAGAATGCCATGATCTGTGGTGTCAGAACGGCTGTTAGGTCAAGGAGGACAAGCACAGAGGGAGTACCAGCATCAGCATTGAGCAGGAGATCATTCACAATCCGGTGCAGAGCAGTTTCAGTACTGTGATGCGGCCGGAAACTAGACTCTAGAGATTCAACAGATTGTTGTCTGTGAGATGTTTCATCAGCTGACTGGCTACAGCCGTTTCGAGAGTTTTTGAAAGAAAAGGGTGATTGGAGATCGGACGGAAATGAGATACGTCAGCTGGATCAAGGGAGGGTTTTTAGAGTACCAGTGTAACTCGGGCAAGCTTAAGGGCAGCAGGAACCAAGCCAGAGTCCAGGGACAGATTGAGAGTGTGCATAATGGAGGGAGCAAGATCAGAAACACAGAGACGGACAAGGTTAGTCGGTCAGGGGTCCAGGGGGCACGTGGCAGTAGTGGAGAGAGAGAGAGAAGGAGGAGAGGGCAGGAGGGGCAACCAGAGGAGTGTCAAGGTGGTCAGGTAGTAGACTGGGTTTGTGGTGGGCAAGTGTAGAATAGATGTTGTCAATTTTGTTCAGAAAGAAAGAGGAAAAATCATGACAGGTAAGATAGGAGGATGGACGGGAGTTGGATCTGTCGGTGGTTGGATGTAGGATTTGGTCAATGGTCTTTAAGAGAACATTGGGTTTACCGTGTCCCATAGTTATGAATTCAGAGAAGTATTTCACCCTGGCAGCGGTGAGCGCATGTCTGTAACTCACGAGATAGTCGGTCCAGATCTCTCTGTGAACTGTTAGTCCAGATGACCTCCACTTGTGCTCGAGCATGCGGCAGGCAGATTTAAGCAGTCGAAGTTCGAGGGTGTATCATGGGCAGTTTCAATCTTTCTTGACGGTTCTAGTTGTATGCGGGCCAACAGTGTCAATGATATGAGTAAGGGTGGTCACCGCATTATCAACAGAGGATGGGAGAGTACCAGTTAGAGGGGATGTAGAGACACATTCTGAGAGTTTCAGAGGATTCAGCAGATTCTTGGGACAGAAGGAGACAACAGTATCAGTAGCGGAGGAAGGAGCAGGGAGATTAATATTAGCAGTGATTAAGAAATGGTCAGAGAGAGAGACATGGAGATGGAGAGATTGGCGACATCAAGGCCTATGGTGATGAGCAGATCCAGGGTGTGTCCTCAGGTGTGAGTGGGGACGTTGACAGATTGAGGAAATCCAAGAGAGTCCAGAAGCGTGTTGAAGTCGGTCACCAGAGGGGGGGGGGTGGCAGGGCAAAGTCAACATGAATGTTGAAGTCACCTAGGAGTAGGATTTTGTCAGTAGAAGTGCAGACGAGGGAGAGGAATTCAGAAAACTCGGCAATAAAAGCAGAGTTGCTCTTAGGTGGACGGTAGATAACAACAAGGGTGAGGGACGTGGGAGATGGGAGCTTGATGGTTAGATGCTCATATGAAGAAAAGGCAGGCAAAGAAAGAACTGGGGAAGCGAGCACAGAATTGGCAATAACAGCAGTGCCCCTGCCTCGGCAAGTGAGGCGAGGTTTGTCAAAGAGGGAATAGCCCTTTGGGGTGGCTAGATGCAGCGAGTGCATGTCGTTTACAGAGTGCCAGGTTTCAGCTAGACAGAGATGATTGAGATTGGTATCGGTTATAAGTTCGCTGAGAAGCAGAGATTTGTTAGTCAGTGAGCGACAATTGAAAAAGGAGATTTTCAAGTTTGTAGCAAGCGGCGTAGGGGGAGAAACAGTTAATATGGGTATGTGCAGCAGGTACTTACCAGTGTTCATTCTGGGGGAGGAGAATGAGTGAGCCCGCTTTGTCCAGGAGATCCAGAATTTAGGTGTCAAGGTAGGAATGAGGCCTCTAGTAGCCATTAGGAGGGATTTGGAAAAGGTCCTCGCTCCACGTGTCCTCGCTTGGACTGCCACAGCTCAGACTGCCCTTGGACTTAGACTGGCTGGCGTTCTAAGACACTGATTGCCAATTTATACTATCCTGTCGGCCTGGAGCCGTTTACTTTGCACTAAATTTGCATCAACCTCACAATTCAACACGCCCCAAACACAGTTTGGATAACTTAATTCCTTTTTCTAATTTCTAATTTAAGTTCAGGCTGCTTACCTAAGCAAGCAACGATTATAACAAATAAACTACAATCCATTTACCTATTTCAACGCCGATTCAAACAGCAACGCAAATTCCAGCCAGGGGAAGAAGCAGATACCACATGTCTTTGCAGAATATGCTCTCAAAACTAAATAATTGCAGGGTTATAGCTCTCAATATGTATGCAGGACACCACAGAACTCAGACATTTTAATATTGGAGTAACAGAACCTAGAATCACTCAGAATGATGGCAAGTAAGGAATTTTTTTTTTTTTTAAAGTCATTCAAATTACATTAATAAAAATTATGCTTGACAGCAGAACTGTGAGTCTAAAGCAAATGTTCATGAGTTGTTGGAAATGTACTTACTTTTGTCATTATAGGTCAACTTTTTGCGCGTCGTCCCCTGAGGATCTCCCATCTACGGTCGTCAATAGAATAGCCTGGACTCGAACCGGCGATAGTTCAACTTTTAATAATCCTACCTGCTGTGTGAATGCTCTCTGTCCCGTTACAGAACCTTTTACCTTGCATTTCAGATTTTATGCCACTGTTTATTTGCCTGAAACTGATCTCTAAGCTTGCCTGACTGACTTCATTTGGTTACCGTTCATTCCATAACTTATATTCACTCTGCAAATTAAATTTAACATGAAAACTGAGGGCTAGTCGATTACTCTTGAAACCGGTAGCCATATAAAGCATCTTTAACAAAAACAAAGTTAAACAACTAAATAAATGACGTCTATACTGTAGAACTACTGTATGTGGATTAGAAATTACGTGGTATTAACACAGTAAGTTCAGGACAACAGTTTGAAGGGATTACAGTTATGCTTGTTAGTCCCTATTTCAAAGATACAGTACATGCTCAAGTTTCCTTTTCTATTATCTAGTAAAAGCAATGCAAATTACAGGAATAATCCACCAAAACACATCGACTTTTTAAACATCAGTAGAGGTTTTAAATGCTTTAGCAAGAACATTAGGTTTTACTTTGATAAAACATATGCTTTTTTAAAAATATTTATTGTAGAAAATAGACTCCTGAAACTGAATTTCTTTAATCATTTCAGAATCCGAATTATTTAAAGATGGGTACAATATATCCGGTGGATACAAAGATGCTGTAGTCTTCAGTCAGGCAGATGACAGGAAATGATTAATATGGTCAGACACAGAGAGCTATAAATAAGAACACAGCTTGGGTTCCATAATTAAAGGATGACATTTCCAGGAAGTACAAGACAGTATTTCATTATGGCCACTACAGATGAGATCTGAACCTGGGCTTGCCTGTGCTAATACGTGAACCTGGGACGTCTAACAATGAACATTGCTGGGGATACAGTAAGGTCTCTATGCCTTCTTCCTCAAATCCATAAATTGGTTTTACATTTTAATTCACATACTAAATTGCATTGTATAGTATCTGTGATTATGTGGTGGCAGAATCATTTTTCTGAGAGTGAGAATAAAGTAATCTTGAACTCAGTTAAATATTTGACATGATGATGTCCAAGGTGCAGCGCCCCATATGGTTTAAAAATATTGTTAATTATTAAAGGAGGTAAGTTGCTCATAACCTTGCATTTTAAAATAGGATTAGGTGTTGCCTGTAATCATACCTGCTTATTTTCCTGAGCTATAATAAAGCCAGGAGATCTTGTTCATAAATTCCTACACTGAGAGTAGTAGCAGGTGAATGCCTATTTGAGGAGCATTAGCCACACAGGGACAAAGAGGCTTGGTAGGAAGCTGGTCCCAACAGCTAGTTTAGGAGAACAGACAAGCTGTATGTAAACAAACTGGTTAACAAGACTTATGTTTACAACTGAAATACAGTAGAGGTGATAGTAGAAAATTCACTTGATCTTGAACTTATTTATTATGAGATAGGTTTATAATGGGTTTCAAAGGGCTGTTGCAGGGTGTGGGTGTCATTTTATGGTAGTTAAATAATAAAAATGATTGTGCAGTTCTAAATAAGACTTATTCCACTAATTTCCATATATTTTAATATCTGAATACACGTAATTTACTAAACGCTATTAATGACACTATTAAACTTTACATCATTGTGTCACTGGCTAAAAGTAATGCTTACATAATACCAAAATTAAAGTAATACGTAAAAAAAAAAAAAATATATATATATAACAATTGCAGTACTATTCGACAATGCTTCAGTAACTATTTTTATTAACAGGAAGTGTAATACAGTACATATAAAGCCCAACTTATGCTATACAGCAATTAAAGGCAACATAATAACATACAGATTGTAATGAATCATTAAATGATGTCTTCATTGGACAACTATAAAATATAAATACATGTGTGAATGGGTATCAGGAAGAATGTGACAACAACAACTCAGTCCAATTTTTAAGCATGTTAGTGCATGTTTATTTACAGTGAGTGATTCTTTTCACAATGGGGAGTGGGTTTGGTTGTTTTTAATTATGTTTTGAAAAATGCATTGTATTTAATAAAGAAGTGTCCACAGTCCGCCCTCCTTAATAGGCTTGCTGGAACCTTTCCTGGTCACAGTGCAGAGGAATCCCCTTCGGAATGATACGTATCCAAGTAACACTGTTCTGTAAAGTAGTACATGATTCAAAACAAAACAGTTCACCCCTATTTCAGTCTCTTTTCCCCACTCGAGTCCTAAAAACAGTGCTTCCCTTAAACCCCGCCCCTGTAGTCAGCCAAACACCAATGCCACCTGTTCAGATGTTTACAGTAGGGCTGACTAGAGTTCCCTTAAACTCCTTAAAAGGATGTTGGTCGTTAAAGTTATTGCTTCCTAATCCTAGCGAAGGAGAGCTCTTACAGGGTTTCACCAGTCCCTTGTGCCAGGAGGGCGAATTTCAGGTGACCCTTTTCTGCCCGTCACAACATATTTATAATAAGTAACATATCATGTTAAATATGGTACTTACCTACCAGTTCTGGTATACGTTCTGCTACATGAAGCCTTACATAGTACAGATTAGCTGTTAAATCATTGAATGTCATTAACTAAAAGTCAAGTTAAAACTACCAAGTTGTTTAATCCTGTCTATGACAGGGTAGTGTCATAGACAGCAGTCTGGAGAAGGCACCCATCAAACCTGAGACAGCTGGAGCAGTTTGCTCAGGAAGAGTGGGCCAAACTACCTGTTAACAGGTGCAGAAGTCTCATTGAGAGCTACAGAAAACGTTTGATTGCAGTGATTGCCTCTAAAGGTTGTGCAACAAAATATTAGGTTAGCGGTCCCATCATTTTTGTCCATGCCATTTTCATTTGTTTTATTATTTACAATATTATGTTGAATAAAAAATCAAAAGCAAAGTCTGATTTCTATTAAATATGGAATAAACAATGGTGGATGCCAATTACTTTTGTCAGTTTCAAGTTATTTCAGAGAAAACTGCATTCTTCGTTTTTTGTGGAGGGGTACCAACAAATTTGAGCACGTCTGTATATATATATATATATATATATATATATATATATATATATAATGACAAGGTCTTTAAACGCCTTGTGCTGTATGCTTTTTTTTCCCTATTTGGTCAAAGAAGCTTGCAAATAAAGGATTGCTTGGCATGGCCTTCAGTTATAGTAGAAAGTTGCGCGAGGTTACGTCACAAACGGGATTTGCACTGCTGAAGTCTCATAAACATAGTGTATGACTTTCGGACATGTTTCTATGCAAAAAAAACCTGAGAGAGAGTGACGACTTTCTAAGCTGCATGGAAACCTGGCCACTGCCAACAAAGTTGTGTGATTTCTGATAAAGTAGTATTCATAAATGCTCACATGCATGTATATATTACATGATTGAACATGGTTTTGGGACAGTGTGGCTTTAATAACATTGTTAAATAATAAATAATGCATTTGTTTTTGAGTGAGTTTCTTCGGGGATATGTAAAAGGGTATTTTTAAAGCTTGCCTGATGCTTTGAGCTCTAATTGTGTTTCCAAACAGAGCAGGAACTATACTCATCATATGATGAAATTGTTATTGTCAAATTTTCAACAAAAAAACAACCCAACTGTTTAGGAAATGTTCTCTCTTTGTCTCTTTAGTTGCCAATGAATGTGAATGTTACATGTATTTCCTAAGCAGACCAGTCTACGCCTGAAGATACTGGAAACTGTAGTGAATATTTTCGGCACGGTCTCTTTGCCAAGTGTTTAAAAGAGTTCTGACAATCAGATCATTCTGTGAGCAGGAAGCATAAAAAAATGGCATTCTTGTCTTTTATAGTCCAGTAGCACCCACGCAGATGAATATGAGATGAAATAAACAATCTTTTTTGAGGAAATGTGAAAGATTATTTCATCCTCCAACCCCAGCCATGCTGTGAAGCCAGCATGTAAACCCTTACAGTCCAAAGCCAGTCGTTTTTTTGGCATCTGTGTCACATAAACAAGGGTTTGTACAGCATCTCTCTGAATGAAGGTATTGTTTTTGAGTCTTCAGATGAGTGACTGGTATTTCCTTGGTTTCTATTATTGTACACTGCTGTGCAAAAGCCTTAGACATGCTGCAATTTTCTGCTCTGATGCATTATGGGCATCAACAGTTTACTCAAAGCCTCCACTAGTGTTTTCTACTATTATAACAACCTTGCATACAGAAGGAAAAACATTAAGTGAAATAGCTTGCATCACTTGATTTTTAAGGTGTGGTTTCCGAAGCATAATCAAAAAGTACAGAGAAACATCATCTGTAATTGACAAACCCAGGACTAGAAGACCCCAAAAGCTGTCTAACAAGGATGAGCAATACTTGAAGATAATATCCTTAAGGAATAGAAAGAAGACAAGCGTTGAATTGACAACAGAACTGGCAGAAGGCACAGGTGTTGTTGACCATCAAATCAACAGTATGAATGTCACTCTTGAAATCAGGACTTAAAGGATGTGTTGCAGTAAGAATACATCTGTTAAGAAAGGGGAACAAGACTAAAAGGCTAAAATATGCACAAGAACACGGAAATTGGACTATGGAACAATGGTCAAAGGTGCTTTAGACTGTTAATGGATGGACAACGACACCTGTGCCTTCTACCAGTTCTGTTGTCAATTCAACACTTGTCTTCTTTCTATTCCTTAAGGATATTATCTTCATGTATTGCTCATCCTTGTTAGACAGCTTTTGGGGTCTTCCAGTCCTGGGTTTGTCAATTACAGATGATGTTTCTCTGTACTTGATGATTATGCTTCGGAAACCACACCTTAAAAATCAAGTGATGCAAGCTATTTCACTTAATGTTTTTCCTTCTTTATGCAAGTCAAGGTTGTTATAATAGTAGAAAACACTAGTGGAGGCTTTGACTAAATTGTTGATGCTCATCAGAGTAGAAAAATGCAACATGTCTAAGACTTTTGCACAGCAGTGTACATTATGATTCCTCTAAGGTATTGAGCAGTCCGGAGATGACATTAATGTTCCAGGAGATAATAATGAACTGTGCCCAAGCACAGGGTTTGTCAGTTTCTAATTGTGCATAATTATAACTTCTGTACAATTCAGTACTCTGTGGTGTAGAAGGGGCATATAGAGTTCTAAATCTTTTAAATGTAGATTCACAATGAGCTCTGACTAAATCTGTATTTGAAGACTTAAGAGTAGTATTGCTGTATACATATGGACTTACATTGTACTGTGTAAATATAGATTAATGGAGACTGTATACTGATTTGTTCACTCCTCCCTATTTGCGGTTGCAATTCAGCAATGAGGATGGTGTTCACAGTAATACATGTCATGATTAAAATACCCTAGAGATTACATTTAGTAACCTTTTGAACAACTACAATCATCTTCCAACATCAAACAATCCTACTACAATATCAAACTATGTATCCAAAAATGTATCTTTAGATTTGAAATGTAATAAAGGACCACAAAAAATAATAGTTCCTGCAACATAACAAAGCTGCTTGGCTGAAAGAATCCTCCCAGCTTTTAAGGCCTTCCATATTCTGTGTCCTGTTTCTTTAAAGATTTCTATAGATGCTGCTCCACTGGTTGCTAAGTAACTTAAACGTCTAATGACATCCCTGACATTCAACATCACAATCTATTAATTAACACTTCAGGGCTGTACTGCTGAGACTGAACTTCAGCAGTATAACTGTTTTTCAAAACAACAGTGCCAGTGTCTTTTAGAATGTCTAAATTGAGCTACAATGTCAGTGTGTGGCATAATAAGTGCCTCTAACTTCCATCTCTAGATGTGATAATGTAATAATAAGATAATATATTTAATTGCTAGATATTATTGATAAAGGTGGATGCTGCACATGATTGTCTTATATCGAAATACTACACTGGGCAAACTAGTATTGTGTTTTGGTGTGTTCTAAATCTGACATTTTTCTCATGGGACATTTGGACCAGAGACAAACTTTTAAATGGAAAATACTTTTTCACTTCACATTCCTCGTTTAGTGTAGTGGGGACTGAAGCATTAAACCAAAATTCAAAACAAAATCTGATCAAGAATATTTCAACTTGGATACCATTTCCTAAGCATTTTCAAAATGCATAATTTAATTTATTGGCTTCAAGGACCTTAAATGCAGTACAGACAAGCGAACCTGCCTCGGATTAAAAATGTGAAGCTGTATTCTGTATTCATGTGTATTTGTTTTACTTTTCATGCATATTCAGCCCTGTTCTATGTTTCTATGACAGCATCTGCCCCTTAGTCAGTTCTGAGGAAATTAAAATTCCAGTGAAAACCTGCGTTTTCAAGAGATGCTGATAAGATCATTGATATGCTGTTTATATTTTTGATGGTCACAGCATTACAGAAGTTGCAGGATACAATTGTTAATCAGACTTATTAACTATTTGGGTATATACCATTCATACACTTGCATGTGATGAACCTGTCTATCTGTTGTTGAAAATGTACTGTTTATGATCACTATATATAAAGTAAATTGCTCTGAAGGGATACATTACACTATTTCTCAACAATTGCATGCAAGCTGAGATGGAGATCTCCAGCATCTGTTCTTTTTCTAGCACAGTGCGCCAGAGAGCTTTTAGGAATTTAATGGGCTGTACTCGGTAGGGGCATTGTGTATTATCAAAGGGACTGGATTTTTAAAATGAATTTGTTGATTGACCGTTAAACTACCATATTTTATACCAGTGTTGTTATTATTATTATTATTATTATTATTTATTTCTTAGCAGACACCCTTATCCAGGGCGACTTACAATTGTTACAAGATATCACATTATTTTTACATACAATTACCCATTTATACAGTTGGGTTTTTACTGAAGCAATTTAGGTAAAGTACCTCGCTCAAGGGTACAGCAGCAGTGTCCCATACCAGGGATTGAACCCATGACCCTCCGGTCAAGAGTCCAGAGCCCTAACCACTACGCCACACTGCTGCCCAGTGTTGCAAGTATTCCAATCAATCAATGCCATTTTTCTGAAATATTTCTATCAAGCTGCAGAGTTCAGCGGGCTCAGTTGTTGCACATGCAAGTGATCAATGCACAATCAAATATATTTAATCTGCAGTTCAGTTCTACAGACCCATATAGTTTATAAAAATATTGTGAAAACTTTTAGAAGTGTCTGTGCCCCAGTGCACACCCTAACATCAAAGGATTTAACATTTAATTATCTGGAACTGACTTGCATCAAAGTTCAAAGGAATTAACAGTTTGAAAAGTTAGCTTCACTTTCTGTAGTTTAAAACGTGATACAGCGCTACATCGTTTGAAACGACACCCTCTGGTGTCCAGCCAGGGTATCTTTTTACAGTTCTAAATGAACTCGCGCCACCTGGTGGTTCTTCGAGCGATTTTTCACAAATGTAGTTAACCTGGGATATTTTCTGTGGTATTTGAATGATTATTGTATATCCTTTCTAAAGACACAACTAAGCTGCATTCTAACTAAATTATAACACATTTGTTTCATGAACAATTACATTTTCTTACCCCTTCCTAACTGGTAATAAACAAATATATATCATGTAAATGTCTTGTCTTTTTTTTTTTTTTTTTAATAAATTTAGTCGTCGCCAATTATTTTTACCCCGGTTTTCACCCCAATTTAGCATGCCCAATTATTATCTGTATCCCCGGCTCACCGCTCGCAACCCCCCCGCCAACTCAGGAAACGGAGGCTGAAACACGCGTCCTCCGAAACGTGCTCCTTCCAAGCCGTCATTTTTCGCACTGCAGATCCACAGCAATGCTACCAGACCTATAGTGCCGGAGGACAACACAGATCTGGCGGCTCCGCTGCAGAGCCACAGGCGCCCTATCGGCCACAGGGGTCGCTGATGCGCGGTGAGCCGTGGATTCCCCTGCCGACCTAAGCCCTCCCTACCCGGGCAGCGCTGAGCCAATTTTGCGCCGCCCCCTAGGAACTCTCGGTCACGGTCAGCTGTGACATAGCCTGGATTCGAACCAGCGATCTCCAGGCTATAGGGCACATCCTGCGAGGACCGCCTTTACTGGATGCGCCACTCGGGAGCCCCGTAAATGTCTTGTCTTGATCATGACATTAAAGTGTTAATGTCAGGAGAGAATCGATTTTCATGCCACACGTAAAGCTGGCCAATATTTCTGCATTTAACACAAAAAAAGAAAACACTTAACGTGACAAAGGGGTTAGTAAACTGTACCCTAGTGACTATGTGAAGACCCTCCTCACGGTGGAAAGAAAAAAAACAAAAAAAACACTTTCTTTTTAGGAAGAAGTCTTTGATGGCCCTGGCGGAAAGGTTGTCCCCACTCCGGACATACTAGAAATGGACTAATGAGCGGAGGATATTTCAGATGATGAAAAGCAAATATAATCTTCAACTGCTGATGAGGTCCAGCGCCCCATATTATTTTGATTAGGTGCTGGTTGATATTTGCTTTTGCTGCTGATGTGGCTGCCCCTGTTCTGAATGAATGAGGAATGTTGAATTGTGGGGGAAGACCTGCTCTGGACACCAAAGTGGAGACATGTGGAGAAAACCAATGACTTGATACAATGGACCGGCTTGAATTGATAAACAAAGGTTCAGAGGATGAAATAGCCTTGCGTTCTGCGATGTACTTTAGTATGGAAGTGTAGGGGCACAGAGGAGAGTTGATTTTTGAAAGCTGACTACGTTGTCCTTGCCACAGCTGATCTGTTTTTGAAATCCGAAGGAATAGGATGAAATTGGAATCTTGAATGAGGTTCAGGTCACTGCAGCAGATACCTAGAGTAGGGAAGCTGGACATAGAAGGAAATGTATATTCGGAGCATCTCAAAAAAACCTCAAAATGCTGTTAGGCATATGGTTTCCATAGTTAAATTGTCAAATAGTAATCAAGTTGGCGAGAATGTCTATAGAGATAGGCAGGTGATGGAGCCGGAGAGCACTTTGAAATTCCTCGCAAGAGGCGACAAACAACTGGGATTGATAGTATAGTTGGAGAAGCGATAGACATCAAGCAAAATTGGTGTTGAATTCCTGACAAGTAGGATTTGATAGTAACTGGTGCCAGATGTAGAGTCCTTTGCATGAACTATGAAAGCCATGATCCAATTCTGGTTAAATAGAGTAGAATTAATCCTGCTTTTGGAACAGAAAATCAATAGGTGTTCCAGCCGGTGAAGTAAGAGGGATGATGGAAGTTGCAAATGCTGCAGCCATGAAGCTTGTGCTGTATTGAGTAGTCCGCTGATCGTTAGGTTCAGTTGAAAATTAGCTGGCTGAACTGGGGTGTCACTGCTGGAGTTGGCAGAGCTGTAGGGACCAGACTAAAATCTGTAAATCTGGAAATGGAAAAGAGCGACAGCTGCATTTTTATAAATGCCCGGTAGATGGCGTGCTTGAATTAGAAAATAATTTGATACTGAAATCCATATTAACCGCCGGAGTAATTGCATAATAACAAGTGAACTGGAACAGACTTCATAGATAATATGAACTGTAGATTTGTTTTCGCACAAGAAAAGTATTCATTTATTTGATCAAAGATTACCCCATATATGTGCTGCGGCGACTGTTCGGTATATTTTCAAAAGAGCTGTGGATTTTAGATGCAATGATAGGTTTTCGATTTCTAGTGACCAAGTAGAAGAAAACCATTGATTGTCAAAAAAACCTCCAAATCTCTTAAATGAAGCGTTTGTAAATAAAGCCAGATCGTGCGGTGCTGAAATGAAATCATCATATAATTTAGACAGGCCGATCCAATGCTGAATGAGAGATGATCACATTTTAATGTCTTTTCTAGCTTCTGATCAAATAAGTGTTTTGTTTTTTTTGCTGTTGATGAAAGAGCAAGTAAATCGACATATAAAATGTCCGACCTTGGGGGAAAATGCGAATTACAAATTGAAATGGTCCAGCAAAGAGAGCGGTGCGTGTTTCTTGATCTGAAAGTTTTGAATAGGGAAACGAATATAGTCGAGTTTAGATACAGGGGGCTTGCTAAAACATTCAGTGCCAGTATGATTCCTAGAAATTGCAGTGGCTAAACAGATTGTTTCCATCACTAGATCGTGAGTGATTAAAGTATTTGAGAACAGTAAAAATGGCAAACAAGGAGAGGTAGATGAATGTCTCTTAAAGATCCCACGCAGGCGAAGACAAACAGCTGGAATGGAGTATAGTGTTGAAGGAACGGATATCACATAATACTGATGTTGGATTCTGGACAAGTAGGCTTTGATAGTGAAAGAGTCCTTGGTATGAACAATAAAAAGTGATAATCCAATCTTGATTGAAAGGGGTTGAAGAAATCCATTATAGTTCAGAAAATGTTGAGAAAAGTACTCCAGCCGGTGGTGTAGGATGATCTGGTTGAAGGGTGAGAGTAGATGCCATGTATCCTGGGCTGAATCCAGGAGATTACAAAGGAGAGATTTAGTTGAAATAGATGATTTGATTGCAGAGCTTCCAGTTTCTGGAAAAGGGTAGTTTTGTCTTTCTGGATACTCAAACTCAACCATAGTGAAAATGTGCATTGCACTATCAACAACACAGCGCTGTGTCTACCTTTATAACAAAAAAGGTTGTGCCAGCATTATCTGCAGTCTACAATATGACAGTGGTCGGCAAATCACGGCCCACAAGCCAAATCCGGACCGCGGACGTGTATCAAGGGCAGAGCTAGAGCGGAACTTCATTGTAATATTGCCGGAAGGGGGCTGTCATGGGGGATTCCCCATATGATCTTCATATATAGTAGCGGCGGGGCAAACACAACGAACTGTATACTGTACACATAATGTTTCCTGTGTTGTCCGCTGATGTGAGTGGGTGTGTGAGTCTGTTTCGCCGGCTAATCTCTCTCCCTAGCAGCCTGCATGCATGTCAGCTCTGCATGTGTGTATGAATGGGAGTGGATATCGATGGACCAATGGGTGATGAGAGGGCGGAGTCAGCGTCCATAAAAGGGCATGCTGCGTGCCAATTGAGGGAATTGAGTAGAGCAGGGAATATGAAAGCAAGAGAGAGAGAGAGAGAAGCCCTTTGAATAAAACAGTGCGAAAACAATTTGATAAAAATAATAAAGCAGTTTTACTGCTTTCGCTGCACCCTGTTGTCTGTCTCTTCATTGACCGTCAGAACCCCCGTATATAGCCGGCCGTTACAATATATTTCTTGCCACTAAGCAGAAAATGAAGTGTTTCGCAATATTGATTCCAAAGTGCTTGCTGATTGTGGGATAAACAATACATTTGTATATCAGGTTTTGCATACAACGACATATTGTATTATATTTAAATCTCGCTATGGTACTGGAACCCTCATACACAGGAATGCACAAAAACATAAAGAAGTAAATTCAAAAGTAGCACAACATTTATATTTTAAATGCTTCATTGTGTTACATTTATGCCTCGCTAGGGTATTGGAATCCTCATACACAGGAACGAAGAATAACATTAAAACAAATTAAAGTAGCCCACATTTTTATTTTAAATTCTTTATTGCATTTTTTTCATTTATGTCTGGCTATGGTATGGAACCCTCATACACAGAAACTCAGAATAATTATTTTATTTATTTATTTATTTATTTATTTATTTAAGTAGCATACATTTGTATTTTAAATGCTTCATTGTGTTATAACAAATTAAATGAGAACAAAAGCACTTTCCTTTTGTGAACACCAGGTGTGCGTGTGACAGACTTGACAGCGATTATAGGCAGTCCTCCAAAAATGTACGTGCCCCTCATTATTTTGTTGAAATACCAAATCACACAATATGTCACTGTGGAAAGGTGGTGGGCAATTCACTGACACAGAGACAAAACTCTAGTTGAAACGCCGCTCCGGCGCACTGATTTATTTTGGCCTGCAGAGGGCCCTGTTGTCTGTGGCCTGAGTACCGGCAACGGCACACAGGACCACAGGAATACCAATACCGTAAACAGTTAAAAGCTGGTGCACTCACAGGTGCTCAAAATAATAATGAAAACAAAAGGTGAAATGAAAAGGGAAAATAAAACTACAAAACAAAAGTGCTGCTTTACGCAGTGCCCCCACTGCTGCTAAGCCGGTCAGTATGGGCCTCCGACCTACGCTCAGCTATTTTCTATACACTGGGGTGGCCAGAGTTCCCGGTATAACTACACATGTCCCCTCAGGTATGTAATTATTTCTTTTACTTTTTAGTTTATTTTAAGGCAGACTGTCTCACTCAGCCGTGCTTGCCTGGTCTTTGTTTACACTGGCGTCTCTCGCCAGCGTCACTGGGTATCCTCTCTCCGGCCACCCGAATGCATAACCAAGCGCAGTACTTATGGGCCGAGCAATCCCCCAAGGCCCGCCAACCATTGTATTATCTTGTATGAGCTTGTAGTATTATTATTATTATTATTATTATTATTATTATTATTATTATTATTATTATTATTATTATTATCTCTAATTTAGCCAGATATTCAGAAGCAGAAGGAAAGACCTACTGTGAGGCCCCTGATGACAGAAATCTAAAATTAATTTAAACTCCAGCATATTGAAATCACGATCCAGGTTGCAGGCCAGATTTTAATTTTGTGTATGATCACTATACAAAAATATTTGGGCATTACATGTTTAAATGGTACAATGCTAAGCAAATTTGATTGCTTGGGCAAATGTGACCATTTAAAAAGGTAAGAAATGCTTATATTTCATTTTTGTAAGTATGATAATACTACAGGCAGCAAGAAGCAATGTCAGAGATTTCACAAAAGCATACTGTACCGTTGCTGTTCTAGGTGCTGAAATTTACCTGCTCAGTTGTGCCTAACTAACCTGTTGGTTTAAATCCAGCCCCCTAGTACAGTAACTTAATACAGTGCATTTTTAGATATGCTTTAGGTAAAAAAACAAAATACAAAAATATACAATTGTGGAGTTAAGATTCATAGATAGATAGATATTAAACTGATAACCATTGATTGATAGGTAGCTGTACCCATTGTTTAAAAGTGCTCTAAATATAAAGCTGCATTAATGGGGTATGTATACATTAATTAATACTGCTACTTAATAAAATACCTAATTATTTACATTAAATTGGATTATATGATCCCAATAATTCCATAATTGTGTAATTCCTACAATGTGTTATGAATACTTGTACAGTATAGTTGTCTGTACTAGTTGAAATACATAGTAGTCATGAACACTGTCATTGCCTGAGTAAAAGCAATAAGGATCATTATCAAAAATAATGTATTGTTTAATCTCAAACTTGAACATCCTTAATACAACAAACACGTTAAAATACACCAAGAGGTTTGTATCTGGTCTACTTTCAGAATGCTTAAAATTATCAAAACTTTTAATAACGTAATAACTGCATTAAACATTACATGTAGGCTTACCTTAAATTATGTTTTCTATGATTATTATTTATTACTCCTGAGTCACTGTCGTCGCTGTCACTTATTATCAGTTCATTACGCTCAAGCTCCTCCTCATCTTCCTCAGCTTCAATAGCAATGACAGAAACCCGGCGTTTAATAGAGGCCCAGCTTCTATTTACAATATTTGCCAGCAGACCCAGAGTGTATTTGAGACCTGGCAATTATTTGGAGTTTTATGGTATACATGGTTGATTTGCCATTGCTGTTAAGTATTTTATATCTCTGTAGAGACATGAATATATATATATATATATGATTTTTTAAAAAAAAATTAAAGGCAGACATTATTGTGTATACAGCCGTAGTGATTCATGTTACAAAATACTGCAGAAAATGACACATTTTGATTATGCAACTCCCTAATTCTCATTTTGGACCTCTGTTTTAGTAATTGCTGCCAGTTCACTACACTTATTTACCAGACTTCTATTTGGAATGTCAATGTAAAGTACGAATGAACTGCCTTGACATGTTGTTTTAAACATATAGGTATACCTCGAATAATGATTTGTGTAAATAGAATATAATTTCTCTTAGGATTTCAGACAAGCTTCTGTTTTAGATGCTGCCTTGTGCTAATTAGCTAATTGCATTATGTAAGCAGCTCTAGGGATCATTTTATGAAACCGATGTTTGCGCAAAGAGTAGGAGTCACATGATTTGGGTAGCTGCTGTGCTGTGGATTAGTTCACACATCACTGAATGGAAGTCAGCAGTGCTAAGCAAGGCATGTTTCTGATTTGCAGGTGGTTACTATGGTAACAAACACACTTGTTTTCAAGATGCTTTGGGTGTAAATGAAAAGGAGCTCATGTAATTGTCCCTGCTGTTACTTGAGAATGGCAGAGTTGTAAATGTAGTAAACACATTTTTTTTCATGTGGTTTATTGAAGAAATATAATATTTATAATTCAAGTATTCATTCAAAAGATATTTCTTGGTTCCAGATCCCCATAGATAAATTTTAATATTTGAATGTTTAAAGTGGTCCTTGTATACCTAAAACTGTATATCACACATACACTATGTTCATGTAAAGAGAATTGCCATCTGTGTTTTTCCTGCTACTTGTTTTCAACACTTACTGTAGCCCATTACTTATTTTTATATTTCTCATGTTCTCCAAAATAAAAGCTTAATTATGATTGTAGCATTTTTTTAATTTAAATTTCAAACTTCACAGCAAGAGGTATCCGATTGTATATATTTTAAATTTGCTCACACCTTAAATTTAACAGTAATTATCCTTTCTATGATCTATACTTAGGGACAGAAATACAAAAGAGATGCAAATTATGCAAGGAAAGTTGCACAGATTTTTTTTCTCCTCAATTCTGCCTTAAGAAAAATGTGCCTGCAAGTGAAATTTAGTTTGAGTTGTGAATAATTATGCAAGTGCACCTACAAGCGCGAAACTGAAAAAAATAAGTTTTCCGCAAATAACAATGTTGGGGGGAAAATAATGATTAGCAATTTCCCCACATCTCTTTTGAATTTTACAGATTTTGCGAATAGATATTCCAATGCAAGCACAGTCGCATAAAAGCAGCATACATTCGCAAAATCTTTGAATAGTTGTCCCTTACAATTTAAAATTGCAGTTGCATCCTCACACACAAAATTTGGAGATGACTGTAACAGGGTGATATGCCGAGCTTATCCACACCCACTTGGGAGCATGCACGTATAACAATTTATTTTGGCAGTGTTTACTCGTATTCTTATTTAACATTCATACTTTTACAATAAAACATTCATATTTTATGTTAAACATGTTTCTTCTCATTTATATGTATTTGTTTAACCTGCATGAGTGGCGTCTTTGTTTACAAACACAAATCGTTATACTATATTGTTTACTTGTTATTATCATTGTCATTATTATTCTTTAGTGCTTAAAACTATTACCAGTAAAAACTGAGAATTAGCATTACCCCTTCTATTGGAAGATTACCGAACATATGGCTATAACAAAACCCTTGTTCCACATATATAACTACAGCAACTTTTGGAGTAGTGGTCAGGGCTCTGGACTCTTGACCAGAGGGCAATGCCTTCATGAGCACCGTCTTGCAGTTGAAGGGTTCCGTAGTAGTTAATCCTCTGGCGTAGGGTTGGAACAATAATTGATTATTGTGATATTATATAATGTTTTTGCATCGATTAATTTAATTGCGTGCATTGAAGCAGTAAGTGGTACTGAACTGTCTGCATGAAGCATAAGATGTGCGCACTGTGTAGTTGTTGCAACATGTGCAGAGTAAGGTGAACGTTTGAAGCCAATGGCAATGGCAGCTGCAGAAAACCCCGAACCGGCTGAAAAGATTTTAGAAGAAAAAAAAAAACAGTCCTGTGTGGGAGTTTTTTTTTTTTTTTTTTAGAGACAATACCATGCAAAGGGAATACCACTAATCACTTCACCTATCTAAAGATCATCATCCAGATTCATATTCACATGTTTCTGCGAGACCACAATATGACAGACACAGTAAAATCAAAATCTAAGTAGAGAAGTTCAAACATAACATTAGCTTATGGAACGTAAATCAAAATATAGCAAGGGTCACCCGTTTTATGTGCAAGGATATGCAGCCATAAGTTGATACAGTTGTATGTAATTATTGTTTTTTAACAGTGTGCTGGCTTTTAACTTTAAAGCATGGTTTAATTGTTTTCCTAAATTTTGCACTGACAAAGCAGGAAAATACAAATATGTAGCTCACTGTAAATTATTGTAGAAAAGTGGGCCTTTTGCCTATTTACCATTTTGACAGTTTAACGTACATTAAATGTAATTGCAATTCTCAATGCAAAAAAAAAAAAAAAAACTAGACACGAGTACTACAAATACTGTAGTATTTATTTTATAAATTACATCGAAACTTTAAATTTGTTTTTATCTTCTAGTCACATATCTCAATTAGATCATTATCATAAAGAGAAACACTTAGCTTGCAAGTATCGTTCCATCTGAAATTTAAGGCTGTTCAGTGGATGTGGATAGTGACCCCTCAAGTAATCACCTCTTTTCTCAAAGTGTTCATCAGATTACATTTTTAATCAAAATTTGGAATTTGTGTAAACTGGAAAGCATATTTTTTAAACACTTTTTTTAATGACTATCCTATAGTTTGAAAAGCTACCAAACAAACAAATTTGATTGTATTAGTTTTGCTTTCTTGTAACCAACCATTGTTTCATAACTTTATTCAAAGTGCTTTTCTTTGACAACTGTCTAGTTGTATTTCTTCTAAACTCAACTGTTTCTACAAGTCACTTTCATGTTGCTCAATTATATATGGCTTTAAATATGATCAATTCCAAGAAATGTTACATATTTTATTTATTCAGCCAATAATCATGATTGTCGTGATAATCGTTACAGCCGGTAATCGATAGCTGAAAATGTCATTATCGTCCAACCCTACTGCGGAGTGGACTCTCTCCTGGGTTGTGGTTGCGTGCACGGTTAGATGTTGGATCCATAGCTTCTTCTCCCGGGTTGATACGAGTATGCAAGACAACATGAAACAAAACACAGCAATCTTTCGCTGCACGCCCGTCTGTGTGGCCATGGCCGTGCAGTAGCCTCGAGCTGTAGCGCTGACGTTTTTTTAAACCCTCCGCCTCCCTAGGCACTCCCCCCAGCCAATCCGGCGAGCCTACCTGCTCAATTTTTTCCTTAGCAACAAGTCTTCTGTTGTGCATCCCATCTGCCTCCATAAAGGCTCACATGCACTCGGGTTGGTACAATGGGGAATGCACCATCGTTTCTGTAGTTGGGGATTTAGAAAACTTGTGATTGTCACTTTATTTATGTGGCTCTGTACTGTTAGGGACCAAGTTGCCCCACAAATAATACTACATCTGGGCTACACTGCATTTGCTTGGTTATAGCAGCTATTAGGTATTATGTTTTTTCATTAGGTTTAGGCTATAGTTGGCAGTTCAAAAGAAACGTTTGTTAGATGTAATGTTATTAATTTATTACATATAAACAGCATGTGTTTCTGGACCTGGCAGGTTGATGATGCAGTACAAAATATTAATAAACAGTAGCACTATTACAAGGATTCATGGAGAAAACAAATTAAACTCCCTTCTAACTGTTACGAATAATACAATATTCATAGTGTTGGTTTGAAGTTTGCCTTGCTTTGTATTTTGATCTACTGCAGCTATTTCCACATTAGATGGTTAGGAAGCAGTTGGCCGTTTATTGGATGGAATAAAATTCCAGTGACGCTGAGATGGTCTGTAGGGTTTACTATTCAGAATTAATGCATTTAGGACACAACATCAAAATACTCCAGTTAAACCAGTCTTGCTTTGTAATGATGTCATTGCACATACCTAATGTGTGTAGTGCTCTGGATATTTCTGTCTGCATGACATTTGGAATAATAGTGGAATATGAAATTCCACTTGCATGTTAACAGGTCATTCCGAATACTTATTTGGAAATAAATACTCTTGTGCATGTAAACATACGTAATGTTAAAAGAATACATGAAGCACACTGGAGAGTTTTTGTGGAATGGAGACAATTCTAGCTAGTGTGTTATAGCAGTCTTATAAACTAACAACTACGATAGATAAATAGAGAGATAGATACAAGACCAATTTTATGTGCTCAAACATGGCAACCAACATTCAGAATGCGCATGCAAAAACTGACAGATGGTGCTTTTTGATGATAAATCTTAAAGTTTCTCTCATGGAAGAAAAATTATGATTTTTGTCAGACTACACAAAAAGCATATGTTTTGCAATATGTATTAATATCTGGAATGGAAAGGTACGGAATTCATCAGATGTTCATTGGCTTTGAACTTAGTACATTATTTTGTTTTTAATTTGAAACTGAAAGAATAAATGTACAACCATTTGTGACACGGTAGCGTGACGGCCAAGCAGTTGCTGGCAGGGAGAGAGACTCAGACACAAAAAGCTGCAGTTTAGCACTAATGCGCACATTTATTACAAAGACAGCACAGACAAAAACCACATTAACAAAATAAAAGGCACAAAGACAAATTCAAAAAAGGTCCGGCGACAGGGGACCCAGGCGATTTGGACGGGGCAGCAGGAGCACAGGTCGACAGCCGGGCAGGTGCAGCAGCTGGCAAAGGTGCGAGCCTCGGTGACCACAGAGCAACGTCTGGGCCATCAGGGAAGCTAGGCCCATTAACCAAAGGGCCGGACACAAATGGTGGGTTTGTGGGAGTCCGGATCGAGGGCTCTGACATAGGGGTGGCAGTCGGGGCTGTAGTGGAGGTGGTCTCCTCGCCTCCTCCTTTGGCAGTGGCAATGCTGGCAGTGACAATGCTAGAAGCGGCGCGGGGCCCTCCGGCAGCAGCAATGCTGGCAGCGGTGAAGGGTACTCCAGCTGTGGAAATGCTGGTAGTGGCAATGCTGGCAGCGTCAATGCTGGTGGTGGCAACGATGGCAGCGCTAATGCTGACAGCAGCGCGGGGCCCTCCAGCAGTGGTGGTGGCACTGAGCACTGTGGCATTGGCAATGCTGGCAGTGGTGCGGGGTACTCCTGCAGCGACAATACTGGCAGTTGACCGCGAAGTGCCCCCACTCCCCGCAGGCGGGGTACGAACTCGAGGCCTCAAGAACGCTGAGGTAGGCATCCCAGCTAGCCTCTTGACGTGTAGCTGGAAACGGCTCCCCATTCTTGGGCCCTCGGGCCGGCAGCAGCTCCCTCGCTTGCTTCCGGGACCAGCCACTCCTCCCCTTCTTCCTCTTTGGGGAAGGTGGAAACTCGCCTTCAACCTGAAAGGGGCAACACCTTGTGTAGTGCCCAGGCGAGGCACAGGCGAGACACCGTAATTGTGCTTCCTGGTCAATTTTTCTCTCTTCTTTTTCTCCTTTTTCTTTTTTTTTTTTTTTTAAAAACCTGCAGTTATGCCTCTGACTATCTACAGGGTGCTATCCAACTGTGACAGGGTAGCGTCACAGCCAAGCTGTTACTCGCAGGGAGAGAGGCTCAGAGACACAGAAAGCTGCAGTTTAGCGCTAATGCACACATTTATTACAAAGACAACACAGGCAAAAGACACATTATTATTATTATTATTATTATTATTATTATTATTATTATTATTATTATTATTATTTATTTCTTAGCAGACGCCCTTATCCAGGGTGACTTACAATTATTACAAGATATCACATTATTTTTACATACAATTACATTATTTTTTACACATTATTTTTACATAGAATTACCCATTTATACATTAACAAAATAAAAGGCACAGGGGCCAAAACAAAAGGTCTACAAAAAACTTAAGGACATAACACAGCAACCCATCTTCACCTTCACCAACATTAATTCTCATATTAACACCCATAATCACTCTTTTTGTACACCTGTGACTGGAGCCTAATTAATCGTTCATCACTTATTAAATTTATGGCTCCAGCCACATTCCCCCCCACCCCACCCCCACCCCCACCCCCACCCACACACACACCCACCTTATTGTTTTGCAGTTCAAGTGTAAACTTGATGAGAAGGAAAAAAAAAATATGAGGCAGAGTGGATTAATAGAGATGAATAGTTATGGTAGAGTAGCATTTCCACGTGGCTCCCCCTCTGAGTCAATCAATCAGTTTTCAGAATCACTGGACTGCTGGAACATCTGTGCCACTGTTTAACATGTCACCCCTCCAAGCTGGAAGAAACAATTAGGAGAATGCAGGTTGGCATAGTTGACTTGCTGCCAAATGTTAGGTGACCAATGCACATGCTAATGGCTTTTCTGCATGTGGGAGGTAAAAGTGACTTTGCGTATTGGATGCAAGATAGGTGATCTTTATACTTGATGGGAATGAGCATGGGCATTTAAGTCAGCTGCTCCAGTACCTGGTTACTCTTCTGTTAATTAGGGTATCATCAACCTGACGATGTCTTCAAATTTGGTTCACAGCTGTATTCTGTGTTTCTCTCGTTTTAAGTTCCATTACTAGTGTCCATATCAATATCGTGGATCACACATTTTTCCACATAACAATTTGACTTCCTGATTACAAACCATTCATTAGGAGATGCCATTGCTCTTACAGTATGCCCCCAGGCATGTCTTAGATTGCGTATAGAAATTACAAGAGCAAAGAATGAAATGGTAAACAAAAAACATGTCAGGGTATTAAATGGAGGTACTGTATATAAGTGGTTTACATTAAATTGTTAATGTTTCAACTTGTAACCAACAAATTAGATTTCATGGAGGATATGAATTGTATTTTTTTCAGCATCACACCCCTGTTATGTAGCTGGGCTGTGGAAACTGCTGCCTGCATTTTTGCTAAAGTACTGTAACATAAATCACTCTCAGAGCTTTTGTTTTGTCATGTTTATACCATCACATAACAGAAAACCAACACATTATTCAATTGTATGTGTGCTTATTACACTGAATCCTTATTTTTTAAATTACAAATAACTGGATAAAATGGCTGACTGCTTAACCAGCAAATAAAATGTAAAAGATACAGCTCAGGGAAACACTGTGGAATCCCTTAATGTAGTCATACCTGCCAGGGGTACTGATTGACCTGTTTAATTTGTGTTTATTTCCATTGATTCACAAGCTACACCATGCAGTCTGTAAATAGTTTTTCAGATTTTTCCATTTTATAGCCTTTGCATCTTTGTTAATGGAAAAACAGAAAAAAAACATGGTTTTAGTTCGTAATAATAATAATAATAATAATAATAATAATAATAATAATAATAATAATAATAATAATAATAATAATAAAAGGTTTTCAGGTTGTGAGAATCAGTTAATGCAGCATAAAGAGCCTACAGGCTGTCAGGTTTTTCCATTTGAAGAAATAGGGGGATATTGCTTGGTAGTCTGCCTCTGTTGCAAAGGGACACCCCTCCATCTGTTCTCGGTGAAAAGGGCTGTTTTTAATGCTAAGATAAATTTCACCACAAACCTCAAATTCATTTTGTAAACACTGTGCCAATTACAAAATAAAAGCTGCATGAAGCATTTCACTTGTCCCTTGCATATTGCCTAATTTTACCCCCAAATTCAGTAGGCTAAATACAGTGGCTTACAATGGACAGCATTGAGAAGAAAAATTGATAATCTTCACGGACGAGTAATTTGAATGAAATTACAGTTGACAAGCAATCTCAAAGCAAACTAGGGAGTGAGGGAGTCTGTAAGCTAAGCTCTGAGGGCTTGCCTAAGCCACTGCTGTTGGAGCTTCCAGGGTTTTAAATATTTTACTGAGGGCTTTGTTGAATTTTGTGTAGCAGCTTCAAGTCAAGACAAGCAACAATGGAAGAGAATATGGAAGAAGGGCAGACACAAAAAGGTATTGTGAAAAATCTGATGTGTTTTTTTTTTTTTTTTTTTTACTTAGAAGCATATTTTGTTTATCTTTTTTGTGTGTGTATGTTGCATTTTGTAAAATGACATTTGATTGACTTGATCCTGCTACCTGTAGAAGATTATAACATTAAAATTGATAAAATGAAATAGATTGTGCATGCTATTTTTTGCATTTATTATGTTTGCCCATGCAAATATTCCCTCAACAGTTTTATATTTAAGCACAATGATGTGCAGAGTGAGTTGCTTTTCAGTAGTCTGCATGGATGGTCCGTGAGAATTGTCTTTGTTTGCCTTCATTTATTTCTCATGCTTTCACGCTTGTCTGGACGGGTCAAAGGAGTCTCAAGTACAGTGAAGTGGGGAGTGCTTCTCCCTGGATATTTCTAAGCAGTGGCTTTGGAATGAAACTGCAATGAGTCTGTATTTGCAATCTGGTTGAAGTTAAATTTGACATTTACTTTGATATTGTTTTTGCTTACTGGAAATGTAGTCTTTTAAATTAATTTCAGACCATGATTTGTTTTTTAAAAGACAAATATTTACATGGAGTACTAACTGCCTCTGAATTTTGGAAAGATCTGGTGGTGGAATACAAAGAGTTTAATATTTTTACAGTATATGCAACGCTTTTGCATCTGTAAATACAGATCACTGCTTTTTATGATGTTGGCTATGTTTTTAAGTATTCAATAAATATCCAGTAACAATAATTCACCCAGCATTTGAATTACATTGATTAAAATGAGTCATGTTGAATGTTAATCACAAGGCTTAAGACTCCCATCTCCTATTCCCTTTGTGTCAGGCCACATACTTTGTTTTTCATTGATCTCACTCTTGAATAACACTTAAAGCAACAACAAATATCACTATTAATTCTGTATTATTTTGTGTAAAATCTAACATTTAATTAGCTGTACTTCTAGAATATTTATTCACGCATCATTCTGTTTTTCTTGCTTGCAAAACTCTAGGGTGAAAGTATATGTGAATATAGGAATCTTCACCATCACTAGGGACATGTTGAGTTATAATTATTGTGTAATCAACCATTCTCTACTGTTCTTTAAGTACATATTACACTTGCTCATTAGAACTGGCCCACTTATGTAAAATAGGGTCTTTAAGCACACAGTATTTTCTTCATCCTGCTCTGTGCTCCTGTCTGGCGGGATGGTCTACTCAGCAGAGTTCATGTGGTAAAACAAATTATTTTAATAGTGACAATTATTCTTTGGGTTTTATTTCCTGTTTTTTTTTCTGTTGTTTATTTAGTGGTCTGTTGGGCAACAAATGGTAGTTGTACATAGAAAACATTAAGCTTCACTCCACCTACAATATGTATACCTGTTACTCTCATTACAATAACCATCAATATAAATGTACATTAGGTCTGGTTCTAGCCCAGACAGACACCATCAAGAACAACTAAAATGTTGCACCAATAAATAGAGCATCAGCTTTTCTCAATGAGATTTTAATGTACTCCGAAGTATGCACATTTAAATGCATTGAATATCATAAATGCAACTCAGATGAAATGATAACATGTCCTATTTATTTGTTTTGACAATTCATGATGACATGCTTGATTGACCAAAAAAAAAAATAGGCTGAAGAAGAAAATTGAATTAATAAAATTGAGCTTTTGGGAAAAAAAAAAAAAAACAAAAAACTGTACCCCAGGTTATAATTTCTAAATAAAACCACAAAATACATATTTTCTGAGGACTACAAAAATTGTGAATGGATGAAAAACGCCAGCAATAGTGTATGTTATTATCAGGAGGGAAAATGTTTGTAGTGGGGTGTATTGACTGTAATGATCGTGAGTAGTTATTTAAAAGAAAACACAATATTAAACCAGTATTAAACCAGTGCCTTTGGGGTTTTTCTCCCAAGACAGGGTTTGCTGTCACATCAGTTGATGCTATCAAATCTAATAAAACATCAATCTTTAACAGATGGTAGAGTGCTTGAGATTAATTTTCTTCTTTAGTGGTCTTAAGTGGATCAACAGACTGATGGAGTCATTGTAGAGGCCATTCCAGGGACCGGTCTAAACAAAGAGATCATCAGGGAGTCTGAATTTCAAATGCTAATCGTGATAACACTATATATATTTTTTACATGAGTAGTTAAATACTAACTGAACAAGTTCAATATATTTGTTAAATGGTTTCAAAAAGCCTGAAATTAAAAGCCTAAGTGAAACTTTCTTTGCATTATGAAAAAGTTATGATTCTATACTGTAGTTTAGGATACTAAATATATCAACTTTTCTTCAATCTGGCATGAAAAAGGTTTTGATCTGTTTTTAGCATTTGCTTTTCTTTAATATCATGTTGCTGCAGAATAGATTTCACAATGGCGGCACAGAACACCCTTTATTTTCTTGCAACCCATAACTGCCTTTAACTGTAACAATGTGATATGGACATTCCTAGGCGGGTCCGATTTAGCTTTGCACAATATGATCCATAAACTTAGCAGTCAATCAAGTCTTTGTCTGTGATTTTAGATGTTCACAATATTAAACTGTACATACAGTTTTTCTACAACATAGCATATATTTAAGCACACGTTTTGAGACAGGAATAATTAGCTCTTTGGGTACTAGCTGAAGCTGTGTTTGAGAATTGAATCAGATCAATAAACATTGATATTTTTCATTAATTTCAGATTGTAGCCCAATTTCGGAACATAGACATCAAAAATTCCCCCATCCGACCAATCTCTAAATTTAGTGTCTATTATAATGAAATGTCATATACAAACTCTGCTGGAAACCAAAACTACCTGTGAATAGTCACGTCCATTCAAATTTAAGAGAAGGCCGATCAGGATACTTTTTAGAACCTGCACATAGTGTGTTTAGGTGGCCATTTTACACATTTCCCTTTATAACACAAAATTAACAGTGCATTTGTAGAATATTCAGCTGAATATGTGGTGAAATTGATTGCAGTGGTATTTAATTAGCAACAGAACAACAAAAGCATCAACACAAAAAACAAATAATATTAGGGTAATAATGTAGCGTAAAGAATCTCATATTCTACAGTTCTCTTTGTACATTCAAAGTCTGTATACAAAAAATGATTTAGGCTATGGAAACCCGAGAAAGATTCTTATACACCTTTTTCTTACCTTTTTTTCTGGAAGGAAAAAAACATTTCTGAAACGAATAAGAAACAACTTGAAGACTACTAACAGGGACATTGTAGGTTTCTATAGGGATTTACCTATTTGCCATGTGGAATGGTGACCTTCTGGTTGTGATGAGAAATGCTAATATTATAATTTAATAGTAGTTTAATTAACCATTACCATTCTTCTTTGTTGTTGACTTGATAATTTCCATTACATTACTTAGTTTCTTGAAACTGGTTTGACTTTTTTTTTTTTTAATCTGCCTCCACCATAATAATATAAGAGGATAAAATGGTAAAGCCAGGTTGCAATTATTCTGTAACATCAGAAAACACCTAAGCCCTCCCCCCCCCCCCAGGCAGCACTCGGCCAATTGTGTGCCGCCCCCTGGGAGCTCCCATCCTCAGTCGGCAGTGGAATAGCCTGGACTTGAACCGGCGACGTCCAGGCTATAGGGTGCATCCTGCACTCCACGCGGAGCACCTTAACCGGATGCGCCACTCGGAAACAACAGCACACAAACATCACAGCAACACAGCAAATTTCCAACCCCGCCCCCAAATAGTGGGCATATTATGGTGCACACTCATTTTATTGTGCCACACTATTGTAATCCGAATGAATATGTGATTTGTATGGTAATGTATTTAAATGAGGCACCCCGCTCTGAATAATGAGATGAGATTCATTCAAACCGTATTTACTTAAGGGCAATAATTGTATTGTGCACACTAAAGCGAGCGGTAATTAGTTTGTTTGGACTCCAGGCTTTAACCACTGATAGGCGCGCTATTTAAACCTTTTTCTGGCCTGAAAACTAGTGATGTGCAGTTCGATTCTTTTAACTGAGTCGATTCGTTTGATTCATTAAGTTTAATGAATCAATTCAACAAATCTGTTTGTTTGATTCACTAATTCACTAACGCAAAATAAATACATCTTGCTGAATTAGTTATGAAAAATTGTTTGAACGGAAAAAAGTCAGGATGGGCCATTTAAGTTAAGACTGTGAGTGGCTTAACAAGATCACATGACCGTGCGGCCTTGTGCCTCACAATGCACCCAGGGCGTGCGGTAAGAATTGTCTTACCGCACCCCCTGTCGTGAGTTATTTCTTACATATGCTACTTTACGCAAAACACATTAACTAGAAGTAGCTTTCCTAGAACACTGACAAAAAACTCAATATCACAAATGTAATATAATGGAGGAAATAGAAGAGTATTTTTCTTTCAATGGAAATCTCAAACAGTAAAAAAAGATGTCAGTATATAATGCTAAGTCTCAAAGAGTAAACAGTACCACTTTTGAAATGCACCTTTTTATGACTTCTGTCCAGACACTTGATAACAATGCTCATTACGTGTTCTAATTCTGCAACTTTTCCACATAATGCCTGTTGACGCAGAATCCAGTGCTAGAAAAAAGTTACTTCTGCATTTATTTCTTTAATTTTTTCCAGCACTCTGCTGCAGTACTAGCCAATTCGCTGTTTGCTCAGTCATGGTGCACCCTCTGTTGTAATCCCACCAGCAGTTTCTTCCAAGGTGATTCTGGACTTTCCATGGCTTCTTGAAGTTAAAAAAGTAATTTCCTTTCAATGAGTGTCCATAACTTCTTTAATTTCCAGTAAACTCAAAATATGTTGCTATGTGCAGCGTATCATAGTGACATTGTTTCATAACTGCAACTGTTGCACTGCAAATCAGACATACTACCTTGCCGTCAATGTTATTCAGTGAAAAAATAATCGTCTGGCTAACTATTTTGGAATCTTCTGTGTTCCGCCTCCACCTTTCGCTTCCGTGACATCTCCAATTACTTTTTCGCTACTGATTTTAAATTTTACACAAAGTAAAAAATAAAATAGTTTAAAACAAGCCTTTGCTTCGCTATCCTAATCAAAATTATGTGGGCGTGAGGAAACAGATCCTGTCTGCTATTTGATTGGCTATTTTACTACCTCTGTGAACTGTGATTGGCTTAATCGGAAAGTCACTCATACAATGCAGACTTCACATGTTGAATATGCGTGTTATATTAAAGAAGTGGGTTGTTTTAAAGAATTTCAAAACGATAGAGTATAGTCAGGACATTAATGCAATTTTATAAACTAATGGCCGGGCTGCAGGTTTTACACCCCTGCTTTAGAGTATTAACTATTTATCTTAATCTGTGTCATTCAGCTTTAACTGTTGCCTATTTAATAAACAGCAATTTACACAATAAAAGCCCTGCTAAAGCTCACGTGGAATTATATAAAATTTCCCACACAGAGGACAGGTTTGCTCAGCAGGGTGGCAATGCCGACAAGGAAGAAAATTGAGGCTATGTCTCATCAATCAATATTATTGTTTTGTTTTACATCAGACAAGTAATACATGTTAAAATTAAAAGGTAAGCAGTGTAGTTTCACATTACGTTGCCTCTGCCTGTCCCCTGCTGCTGAGTGCTGTGTCTGTTGATTGCTCATTTTCGGTCAATGTAAGCCACCTTCACCATAAGCTACTGACCAAAAGATATGCCTGGACTGCTGGGGCTTTTGATATCATGGTGGTCACGGGTAAGTCTCTGACATTATCGTGCACATTAAAATAACGCTCACAATACATGTAGTGTGCACTGTATGGTATGTAAATTAGCCAAATACTGTGTATGTAAATTAATGTGTTCTTTGTTAGTAAATGGGCCAATACATTAAGATTTATCGCGCATGTTAGGTTCACTACTTTTCATGCGCAATAACTCCAAATTTAGTGTGCTTTTGTAAATGTGGCCCTATAGCTATTACTTTTTGTGTGTGTAAATTGCAGGTTATTAAATAGGTTGCAGTTAAAGCTGAATTGCATAGTTTAAAGAAATAGTTAATACTCTAAAGTTTTCTCCTTAAGGATTTTTATTAAAATGTAGTATTTTTATTTTATTTTCTTAACTGTATACCATTTCATGTGTAAGCACAACTACAATCAATTATCTATAATTTCTGGACTTTATCCATTCAACACATTTTCATAACCAAGTAATTCAGCAAGATGTATTTATTTTGCGTTAGTGAATCAGTGAATCAAATCTGTTGAATTGATTCACTAAACGTAATGAATCAAACGAATCGAGTCAGTAAAAAGAATCGAACTGCACATCACTAGTTTTCAGGCCAGAAAAAGATGTTTAAATAGCGCAACTATCAGTGGTAAAAGCCTGGTTTCCATACGCACTAATAAATGATCACTTTAATGCACGCACTAAAATTAACATCCTTTAGTAAATCTCATATGAATACAGCTCAACTCATTATTCTGGATGCTCATTTAAATACATCAGCATGCATTACCATAACAATCACATATTCATTCTGATTACCATAGTGTGAAGCACTAAATTTACTGTGCACCATAATATGACCAGTATCACACGCAATAGTAAATAAAATTGCAATAGTAAATACCAAAATCATTAATGTGCACACTTATGGCAATTATGGTGCCAAGTTTAGCGCCCTTGTAGTTTTAGATACAGTACATACCGTATTGGCAATGTCCTGCGATCTTTAAATCTTAAGAACCATCATTAGTATATTAGTTACTGTATACTTTTGAGAATGTATTAATCAGATAATCTTATGGGATTTTGACCATGTAGACTTTTTATCTTCTGTTTTTAAAGACGCATCAGTTTTTAAATATATTATCTGAACATGCTGTATAAACCTTTGCTTGTAAATTACAATAGGATCAAAACTATGCATTCATTTATTTTTGCGTAGGATTTTCAGGATGCCATTTTTATTACATTTTTGCATGTTGTAAGTTTCAGGCTGTTAGGCAGAGCAGCAGAGGGTGTCACAAGAGAGAGGCATGACTGGCAAGCTTTGCAAAATGAATCAGAGAATGTGTTGTCCAACAATGGCAATATATGGCCGAACCTTTAAATCAACAAGGTGATACATTTGCTAGCTGGAATCAACTGTGGCACTTTCTATAGAAAGTCCTCAAAAGGGTTTCCCTGTGCAGTTTATCCTGATTTGTACTTTACTAAAATAAATACAATACCACTGTTATGTTGACACTCCATATTCTTTTAAAATCTCATTGGATGTCTGCAAATGTAATCTAAAACTAGGTCACAGATTCTCATTATAAAATGCTTGTTTAAAAAAATACCGAAAGTCCAGTTGTCAACAAATGGTAAGCATTTCAACAAATGCGATGACGTTTTATTTTGAACAGACCATTTAGGTCAGCTGTGCATTTGTTAATGGGTCAGACAGATTTTTCCATCTGGCACACCTCATTAAACATGGAAAAGAGTGGGTGAGGGTGATGGAGGCATTAAGAATGTTTTTAACTTGAACTGCTGTGCGCAGTATCTGTGCCATCTGTGTTCCATCTACTCCCAGCACATCTCCTACTGTCTCGACCATCTTTCTTCTCCACAAGGGAGCAGCGAGTTAATATCATATTATCCCCTTCATTGTTGTGAGATACATTTGCTTTTAATGGATGGCAGGTCTGCCACAAGCAGTGCTAAAATATAAATGTCATTAATCTTCCACATCTAAATAGATCTGAGGTTTAAAAAGGCATATAATATGCTGTATCTATTCTTCATTTCATTTAATGAGTTGATCATGTTTCCTCCATTGTATTTCACAATGAAACAAAATACAGCCAGCTATTCTGTGGATGGTTTTCATAAGTATTGAATTGAGTTCAGAGTTATTTTCTTTTCATGCTTTCTCCTCATTCACCAACTATAGTATATGAATGTTTTATTTCTCAGTTCTCACCAAGCCTGTTTATGGAGGGCAGTTTTTTTTTTTTTTTTTTTTTTTTATCTCACTGGATGTTACAGGTCAATAAGAGTAAAGTTTATACTTAAGAGCGATGAAATTATTTAGAATATTGTTTTTTCAATGTGTTATTTTGTGATGGTTTCAACACATGTAGGGCCCTATTCATAAAAGTACTTGCCGACTGCCGTAATAAAACAAATGTCATTTGAAACTAATGGAAGTCGTCCATATTGCTATTCATAAAATGATCTGAGCAAACGGGTGGCTGTCACAAAGCACTTTATGAATGGGTATACAGTCGTTGAAGAACGAAAATCCGCCTATTTTTGATGACATCATCAGCATTACTAATGTTCCCTGGTTGGCGTCGGTAGCTGTTGCAAAAAGAAAAAAGGAATCCACTGACAGTACTACCGAAACCCGAGTCTGCAGCTGCAAGTCACGGGCAGTTTGAAAAACCTGATTCCGATGCCCCTATCACGTCTGCCAAAAATTCAGGACATGTCATCATTTAGAAAAAAAAAGGATTTTTTAAATAAATACTTTGTATTTTCATTTTATTTGACAACGCTGGTAAACACATTTCCATACGCACACATAAGATTGCCATTCTTAACTGCAGGACCAAAAAAAACTAAACAAAAAGCATGGCAGAGAACATTTGAATACTGTAATAATAATAATAATAATAATAATAATAATAATAATTTTGAAACCTTTAAATGTTAATCTTACAAATTGTCAATTATTATTATTATTATTATTCCCTTTCGAACACTGATCGAGCCTCGCAGGTTAAAGAAATAAAAAGAAAAGGACCGCTGTCAGCCGCGGATCACAGCAAATAAATTAGTAATAAAATAACTGTCTATTCTCAGTCTCTCACTTGCTCTCCGCTTCACAGCACTGTTTCAAAATGATTATGCCAGAGCATATGTTGTTGTGGGAGTATATATTTAGATGAAACATTTTCCTTCATATACAGCTACAGAGTTTGTTATATTTTTTTTCTAAATAGTGTTAATCACGGGTACCGGCATGTCAAACTGTATAATACAGCAAGTGTATTAATAAAATATGTCTTTAAAAAAATGCCGAGGCTGTCGTTAGTTTAGACTTGACTGTAGAAAGCGTTCAGTAACTCCTAGTTATCTACAGCATTTTGCTGTCGTTCACTCTTATGAATAGCAGGTTGACGCTCAGGAAATTTATACTAATGAGGTAATCGTTAGCCTTTCTCTCAATTTGCTAAAAAAATGCCTTCATAGACAAAAATCGTTGGGGCATCTGAATGATCTCTTATGAATACCAACTGCTGTTAAATAGGCGGCTATGGACGAAATCCGATCGTGTACTCCTGTTTTCTCATTTCAACAGGTGTTATCCCTTGAATAGACCCTGCAGTTTGGTGGAAAGTTTTATTTAATATACCATATAAAAAACAAGGTTAAGCACAATAAATGCACAATCACAAGAAAACCATGATTGTAGAGAAAATGTGTGAAAAATGAGTGCAAGTTGCTAGGCAGAATTCAGCTATTGACTAATGATTTTCATGTGTTGTTGGAGATGGTTTATTGTCGAACCACAGGTGTTCTTGTTTATTGTTAGTTTAGGATCCTTGCATTTTGTACAAGCAAATAAACCCTGGTCATGCATCAACTTGTAATACATTACCTTTTGTATGCTAAAATAGCATACAGTGTTATTCTTTAAAACAAGATGGTGTAGAGGGCCTTTTTTCTTTTTGAAGGTTCTGGTTTGAAATTACAAAAACAGTGCAGTCTAATTGCAGGATAACAGGATCCTGGAATGAGATGTTTTTTGTCATAAAGAATAGTCAAGCACCCATTCAAGCTAACTGCAGATTTCCTAACACTGTGTTTCATTTATTTTGGATGAATGGATTACGCAAAAGTCAAAGGCAGAGGTCTCCCACCCACAGCAAAGCTACCCTTGTAAGGTGTGTCTACATTTAATGTGTTGCATTAAGGGAATCAGGGGACTCCTATGCAAGCAGGATAACAGTGTTAACCCCAACTAACAGTATGCATAATCTCTGCTAGATTTAACCAAGCTTTAAATAGAGCCCACATGCACTGCAAAGATGGTTAGAAACATGTACTGTATGTTGGAAAACACTACGTGGCTGCATACATAATTACAGCGAATATGCATTCAGTTTTTAACCCCTGGTAAAATCTGTGTCTGAGTTTTTAGTCTGTCCCTCACTTTAGTTCCCCTAGAGCTTAATCTTTGTAATGGGTCTGATTCACTATTGGCCCAGTGAATTTGTTGACAGACAGTAATTGGGTCACTTCACTGAAGTACTATTCTATTCTCAGAATTTGCAGTGCTTGTTGGCATGGAAACCACACTGGTCGATTAAACATGTGCAGAGGAGTCAGAAGCCTGTGGTATTCAAAAGCTGCTGGCTTCAGTGGGAGAAGCTAGCTGTTGGTATGATAACATAATGTACAAAATACTTCCTGCTACATTACTCATTTTCATTACACTGTTCTCATTGTTTTAATTATTCAAAAGCTCCCTAAATTTAACAAGTTCTTATTTACAGTAAGCATCAACAATGAAGTAAAACCAGTATGTGATTCCTGTTTTTAGCTTGTAGCTTTTATCTTCACATCACCTAATCAAAACTTAAGAAAGCTGTGATTGGATTGCTTTGTGTTGAAAATTTGCTTTCTATAAAACACCAGGTGTAGGTCATGGCCTCTTTTCTTTCTAGATTAGCTAACCATTAGATAATTATGACCTCTGACCTGAAATAGATGAAGGGAACGACTAATCCTTCTGTTGCCTGTTTCACATCTAGCTGACAGATGGAAAAGAGATTGGGTGGGGTGGGGTGGGATTATCCTTTTGTCATCTGAAAGGAGTCCTTCTGTGTTTTTTTTTAAGATGATATGTTGCTTACATTAGGCCACAAACATCATTATTATTATTTAAGACAAAATATGTTTATTTGGTAAACATATTATTATTTTTTAACATTAATGCATTTTAATAAAGTGTAAGCATTTCTAGCTGCCTACCTTTCATTGCATTTGAAAGTATACTGCATTATTTCTATCTGTTATGAAAAAATACACCAAATCTGTTGACAGTTTTGCAGTGCAGTGTTTCTGTAAATGCAGTATTCTAACTCCTTAGATACTGAATCATGCTTCTTGAGTAGGAGAAATATCTCTCTGTTGCAAAAAACAATTCATGACATTAATATTTAATTTCCATTTGCAGCTATATCTCTCTATCACAACCCCCTGTCCCAATTGTGCAGCTGGTTTCAGAAACCCAGATTAGCACAAATCTTGTAGTACCTAAAATAACATTAGATAGTCCAAAATAAGATCAAGGTACAGTATGTGAAATCAGCAGCAAAGTAAATTGCTGTACATGCTTTGCACATTTTTTATTATTATTAAAATCCGTATCAGTTTGAAAAAAAAGCATATTGTTCAAAGTGTAAATAGATAGATATGGTATTATTAGTAGCTTGATATTATTGAATCTTAAGAATATTATGTTTTGAGTTATTACAAAATAACCTGTTTAATGTGGAACACAATTATAGTAGACGGTCTGATTTTTATAGACTTATTTATCTGTTCTGCTGCCTCATATATTTTCCAAACATTCATTTTCAGCTCATTTTACTCTATCGGTTTATTTCAGCAATAAATCCAAGCATCTCAAGAGATAAATAACCATAAATGAAATAGGCAAACCCTGATGCTTTACCAGTCTTCAGTGTATTGTTTTATTTATACATTCGTCAAGAACCAGGTTTTTCTTTTAATTTACATGTGTTTTTACTTCATTAATGTCTGGTTTCACACACCCCGAGTAGCACTAATCGTGGACTACCTAAGGTATCATTTAGTAGTCCAAGATTAGTGATAATCAGTGTCTGTAAAACCAAATACAATTCTGCTATACAAAGATCATATACAGTGGCTCTCAAAAGTATTCACCCCCCAACATGGAATCAAAATGGATTTAATTAGGAGTTTTTGCCACTGATCAACACAAAAAAAGTCCATAATGTGGAAGTGAAAAATAAAATCTACAAATTGTTCTAAATTAATTACAAATATAAAAAAGAAAATAATTGATTGCATAAGTATTCACCCCGTTTGCTATGACACACCTAAATAAGCTCTGGTGCAACCAATTGTCTTTATAAGTCACATAATTAGTTGAACTGTGAATCTGTCTAGAACAGGCCATCCTCAAAAACCGGGCAAGAAGGGCACTAGTCAGGGAGGCCACCAAGAGGCCTATGGCAACTCTAAAGGAGTTACAGTCATCCACGGCTGAGCTAGAAGACACTGTGCATACAGCAACAATAGTCTGGGTGCTTCACAAAACTGGCCTTTATAGGAGAGTGGCAAAAAGAAAGTCATTGTTGAAAAAAACTCGGCTAGTTTGCCAGAAGGCATGTGGGAGACTCTGAGACCAAGCGGAAGAAGATTCTATGGTCTGATGAGACCAAAATAGAGCTTTTTGGCCTCAACGCTAAGCGTTACATTTGGCGCAAGCCTAACACCGCACATCATCCTGAGAACACCATCCCTACAGTGAAGCATGTTGCTGGCAGCTTCATGCTATGGGGATGCTTCTCTGCGTCAGGGCCTAGAAAGCTTGTGAAGATAGAGGGCAAAATGGATGCAGCAAAGTACAGAGAAATCCTGGAGGAAAACCTGCTGAAGTCTATAAGAGACCTGGGATTTGGGAGAAGATTCATCTTCCAGCAGGACAATGACCCCAAACATACAGCCAAAGCCACATTAGCTTAAAAACAAAAAGGTCAATGTCCTGGAGTGGCCCAGTCAAAGCCCGGACCTCAATCCAATTGAGACTATGTGGAAAGAGTTGAAAATTGCTGTTCACCAAAGGTCCCCATCCAACTTGACGGAGCTTGAGAAATTTTGCAAAAAAGAATGGGCAAAAACTGCAGTGTCCAGATGTGCAAAGCTGGTAGAGACTTATCCAAATAGACTCATGGCTGTAATTGCTGCCAAAGGTGCCTCTACGAAATATTGACTCAAGGGGGTGAATACTTATAAAATCAATTATTTTCTGTTTTGTATTTGCAATTAATTTAGAACAATTTGTAGATTTTATTTTTCACTTTGACATTATGGACTTGTTTGTGTTGATCAGTGGCAAAAACTCCTAATTAAATCCATTTTGATTCCATGTTGTAACACAATAAAATGTGGAAAAGTCCAAGGGGTGTGAATACTTTTGAGAGCCACTGTACATAACCTAGATGAAAAGTGCTTCAAAATCCTTTTAGAAATAGAGTCCTTTCATCCAAAGTCTTAAAATAGTGAAGTTATTCAGCAGTTTATTATAAAATGTTGTCACACTATCTTCAGTGTTAATCTAGGTTCAGATCTCGTAACTGGGCACAAGCAATGACACATTTCCAACTGCACCATGACACGAGTTTGTAAAACTCTCACCTCGTTCCAGTATCAAACAGAGGCTGCTATCAATTCCATACTATCTTAATCTTCAACCAGGGGTTACAAGATCAAATATTTCTAATTCGATATAAATCACATTGATGTATACATATCCATAAACCTACATCCAATATTTCCCTGATAGTACACTAATTGTCAGCTCTGTTTTTCAGTTTATGTTTTTATTTTTTAGTTTGTGGTTTAACACCTGCCTTTAGTATACTTTGCTTACAGTACAATTGGATTATCATTAAGTATCTTCCTCCATAAGGGTGAGTTAGAGAGTTCTGCCAGCTTGCCAGTCCCAATTTGGTATGCTGCCAATGGAAATTAACACACTTTCAACCCAGTGGTTTATTTCAGCAATAAATCCAAGCATCTCAAGAGATAAATAACCATAAATGAAATAGGCAAACCCTGATGCTTTACCAGTCTTCAGTGTATTGTTTTATTTATACATTCATCAATGTATTCATAGTTGTTTTTATCCCTATCTCTCAGAAACAGGTTTTTCTTTTAATTTACATGTGTTTTACTTCATTAATGTCTGGTTTCACACACCCTGAGTAGCGCTAATCGTGGACTACCTAAGGTATCATTTAGTAGTCCAAGATTAGTGTTAATCAGTGTCTGTAAAACCAAATACAATTCTGCTATACAAAGATTATATACAGACGTGCTCAAATTTGTTGGTACCCCTCCACAAAAAAAGAATGCACAGTTTTCTCTGAAATAACTTGAAACTGATAAAAGTAATTGGCATCCACCATTGTTTATTCCATAATTAATAGAAATCAGACTTTGCTTTTGATTTTTTATTCAACATAATATTGTAAATAATAAAACAAATGAAAATGGCATGGACAAAAATGATGGGACCGCTAACCTAATATTTTGTTGCACAACCTTAAGAGGCAATCACTGCAATCAAACGTTTACTGTAGCTCTCAATGAGACTTCTGCACCTGTTAACAGGTAGTTTGGCCCACTCTTCCTGAGCAAACTGCTCCAGCTGTCTCAGGTTTGATGGGTGCCTTCTCCAGACTGCAAGTTTCAGCTCTTTCCATAGATGTTCGATAGGATTCAGATCAGGACTCATAGAAGGCCATTTCAGAATAGTCCAATGTTTTGTTCTTATCCATTCTTGGGTGCTTTTAGCTGTGTGTTTTGGGTCATTATCCTGTTGGAGGACCCATGACCTGCGACTGAGACAGAGCTTTCTGACACTGGGCAGTATGTTTCGCTCCAGAATGCCTTGATAGTCTTGAGATTTCATTGTGCCCTGCACAGATTCAAGGCACCCTGTGCCAGGCGCAGCAAAGCAGCCCCAAAACATAACCGAGCCTCCTCCATGTTTCACTGTAGGTATGATGTTCTTTTCTTTGAAAGCTTCATTTTTTCATCTGTGAACATAGAGCTGATGTGACTTGCCAAAATGCTCCAGTTTTGACTCATCTGTCCAAAGGACATTCTCCCAGAAGGATTGTGGCTTGTCAATATGCATTTTAGCAAATTCCAGTCTGGCTTTTTTATGTGTTTCTTTCAAAAGTGGAGTCCTCCTGGGTCTTCTTCCATGGAGCCCACTTTCGCTCAAAAAGCAACAGATGGTGCGATCAGAAACTGACGTACCTTCACCTTGGAGTTCAGCTTGTATCTCTTTGGCAGTTATCCTTGGTTCTTTTTCTACCATTCGCACTATCTTTCTGTTCAATCTGGGGTCGATTTTCCTCTTGCGGCCGCGCCCATGGAGGTTGGCTACAGTTCCATGGACCTTAAACTTCTTAATAATATTTGCAACTGTTGTCACAGGAACATCAAGCTGCTTGGAGATGGTCTTGTAGCCTTTACCTTTACCATGCTTGTCTATTATTTTCTTTCTGATCTCCTCAGACAACTCTCTCCTTTGCTTTCTCTGGTCCATGTTCAGTGTGGTGCACACAATGATATCAAACAGCACAGTGACTACTTTTCTCCATTTAAATAGGCTGAATGACTGCTTACAAGATTGAAGACATGTGTGATACTAATTAAAGAAACTAATTAGTTTGAAATATCACTATAATCCAATTATTTATTATCTTTTCTAAGGGGTACCAACAAATGCGTCCAGGCCATTTCAGAATATCTTTGCAGAATTATTATTATTTATTATTATTATTATTATTATTATTATTATTTATTTCTTAGCAGACGCCCTTATCCAGGGCGACTTACAATCGTAAGCAAATACATTTCAAGTGTTACAATACAGGTAATACAATAAGAGCAAGAAATACAATAACTTTTGTTCAAGCAAAGTATAAGTGTGACAAACCACAATTCAATAATACAGCAGATAATAGTGATAGTTACATCAGGGTATGATTAAATAGTGATAGTTACATCAGGATATGATTAAATACAAAGTACTGCAGGTTAAACACTTGGCAGATTACAGTATTCTGAAGTACAGGATTAAATGCAGTAAAATAGGGGCAGATAAGAGCAAAATAAGCACATTTACATGAAGGGTGATAGTGTCCCAGGATACAAACAGAGGAGTTCTACAGGTGCTCTTTGAAGAGGTGAGTCTTAAGGAGGCGCCGGAATGTAGTCAGGGACTGGGCAGTCCTGACATCTGTAGGAAGGTCATTCCACCACTGCGGAGCAAGGGTGGAGAAGGAGCGGGCTCTGGAGGCAAGGGAGCGTAGCGGAGGTAGAGCTAGTCTTCTAGTGCAGGCGGAGCGGAGAGGTCGAGTGGGGGTGTCGGGAGAGATGAGGGTCTGGAGGTAGCTGGGTGCAGTCTGGTCAAGGCATCTGTAGGCTAGTACAAGAGTCTTGAACTGGATGCGAGCGGTGAGCGGGAGCCAGTGGAGCGAGCGGAGTAGTGGAGTAGCGTGGGCGAAGCGATGCAGAGAGAACACCAGGCGGGCAGCAAAGTTCTGGATGAGCTGGAGCGGACGGGTGGCGGACGCAGGGAGGCCAGCCAGGAGGGAGTTGCAGTAGTCTAGGCAGGAGAGTACCTGGGCCTGGAGCAGGAGCTGGGTAGCATAGTTGGTGAGGAAGGGTCGGATTCTTCGGATGTTGCTCAGGAAGAATCGGCAAGTGCGTGCCAGAGTGGAGATGTGCTGGGAATAAGAGAGGCAGGGGTCCAGGGTGACTCCAAGGTTCTTAGCTGAGGAAGAGGGAGAGAGTGTGGTAGATTCCAGAGGAACAGAGATAGAGAGATCAGAGGAGGGGGAGGAGGAGGGAAAGAAAAGGAGGTCAGATTTAGAGAGGTTGAGTTTGAGGTGATCCTGCATCCAGGAGGAAATAGCAATAATTCATCTCTTTTCACAGCTTCTTTGCTTTATTCTATGACATACCAAAGGCATGCAAGTATACATGATAAAATAGCTTTTAATTTCATCACTTTTCAGGAGGAATGAAGCATTATTTATTTCAATGAGATGTAAGGGTACCAACAAATTTGAGCACATCTGTACATAACCTAGATGAACAGTGCTTCAAAATCCTTTCAGAAATAGAGTCCTTTCATCCAAAGTCTTAAAATAGTGAAGTTATTATTTATTTCTTAGCAGACGCCCTTATCAAGGGCAACTTACAATTGTTACAAGATATCACATTATTTTTACATACAATTAACCATTTATACAGTTGGGTTTTTACTGGAGCAATCTAGGTAAAGTACCTTGCTCAAGGGTACAGCAGCAGTGTCCCCCACCTGGGATTGAACCCACAACCTTCCGGTCAAGAGTCCAGAGCCCTCACCACTACTCCACACTGCTGCACTGTTATTCAGCAGTTTATTATAAAATGTTGTCACACTATCTTCAGTGTTAATCTAGGTTTAGATCTCGTAACTGGGCACAAGCAATGGCACATTTCCAACTGCACCATGACACCAGTTTGTAAAACTCTCACCTCGTTCCAGTATCAAACAGAGTTTGCTATCAATTCCATCTGCTGTCTACTATCTTACTCTTCAACCGGGGTTACAAGATCAAATATTTCTAATTTGGTATAAATCACATTGATGTATACATATCCATAAACCTACATCCAATATTTCCCTGATAGTACACTAATTGACAGCTCTGTTTTTCAGTTTTTTAAATTTATTTTTTAGTTTGTGGTTTAACACCTGCCTTTAGTATACTTTGCTTACAGTACTATTGGATTCTCATTAGGTATCATAAGGGTGAGTTAGAGAGTTCTGACAGCTTGCCAGTCCCAATTTGGTATGCTGCCAATGGAAATTAACACACTTTCAACACAGTGGCAGGTGGATGTATGGCAAAAGCCTGCCTCATGCTCTGCAAAACAGTTACTTATATGCCATATGTAGGAGAATTATAGTTCTCTGGTAGTAGTTCTCTGCTTTTGACTGAAAAGCCAAGGCATTTTAGAAGGTTACAACTTTAGTTTTGTGGAACCAGCTTTCGACAACTAGAAAGTAGATTTGTAACAGGGGTGTTCTGTGTGGGTATCCGCTGAGAGACGAGAGAGACACAGAGAGTTTGTATTTGAAAATGCCGCTCAGGCGTCCAGGTTTTATTATTTTACAAGAGGTTGGTGGCCGTACCAGCAATGGTAGCCCTGGTGCGGAAGGATATATACATACAGGTACAATATATACAAAAATACAAACAAACTCTGTACAAAAATAACTAGAAAATAAAAGATGGCCAAGCTCGGGTTATGCGCTACTCCTGCTACACAGGGAGGTCCCGCACCAGGAACCTTCTTCCTAACATAAACTAAATAAACTTCAGTAGGATTAAAATCCCCTAAATGAATCCATACCTAAACGTTGCAGTTATCCTAGTTAAACACACGGTCATAATCTGCAAACAAAGAACCCTGGTATTCACGCAGTCATTCTTCAGTGGTCCACAGTTTTGGTCATGACCCCAGTTAAACACACAGCCGTAAAGCTTTCAGTTCAAAGACACAGCACAACACCAAACAGCACAAAACAAAAGAAGAAACCAAGAACCGAGGGCTGGCTCTCCATACTCTTTAAAAGGCAGGTGACCAGGGTTAACTGATTGTCAATTCTTCAATTGACACCTGGCTACCTGCTGTACATTCCTTTCAGTTAAACAGGGATGGGAGGCTAACCTCTCAGTCCTGCCATATCTAATCAAACAAAAATAAACTGTCTTTACAAACCACCACCAAACCATATTTATGATGAAACACAGCTATATTTTACAGGGGCAGACCTCAGCCCTGCCGCAATCCATTTGATCAGAATTGCTGAAGCTGCGATTCTGTAGGTAAATGTGTACATATTATAATATGTATGTGCATATTAGGTTTATAATAAATACATATGCAGTCAAAAAATGTTTAGCAAATAATACAAGGATAGTACACAGCACTTTCTAATGGAATGTTGTTTTTGTATTATTATTTGTGTAACAATGTCTGGGTTTTAAAAAAAAAAAAATTATGGGGTGGCCAAATGAGGCAGGCTAAAAACTTTGTGGAAACCCACTTAAGAAAGCTGTACGACATCAGTAAGTTGCGCAAGGCCAAATTGGAACTCAGAAAACAAACATTTAAATAGACCCTCCAGTATTTTAATATTAATTAGGTTATTTGCATTTGGAACGAGAATTTATCGGGCTAAATGAAAACCACATGGAAACACACACTACCTGAAAGTACTACCAAAATAGAGTGAGAAAAATTTTAGACTTATTTTTCCATGGAAATAGCCCCAATGGTACACATCTTTTCACATATCTATTTTGCTTTTATGTTTATAAACTTTTCCATAAAAGATTATCATTCTTCCTATATGATTCGACCCACACCCCAACCCTTGCAAGGTTACCACACACCTCATATTTAAAAAAATACATTGAATTGATAATAGCTAGATTTAAACACTACTGACCAATGACCAAATTAATTTATATAAACTTAATGGGAAAGTAATAAATCAAAGGGAGAAAAAAAACGGGAATTCTGAGGTTTTTAGTTCTTTATTATGGTAATGAAGAAAATGCGTTTCAAACTAGCTCTTGTAAACCATACATTATAATTTTTGGTGATAAACGTTTTATAAAAATGTAACATTTTTTACAAATATTATTAAATGCTGGGGGAAGATACAAGGATAAGAGGATACATTCAATCCAGTAATATTTCTATGTGGGAAAACTAAGGAAATCCAACAAAGCAGTAAACATGGGAAATCAGGGGATATATAATAAATATAGAATAACAGGTTTTAATTTAACCTCAAAGCAAAACTAATGATATCTGTGTCTGTTGCCCTGCTGATTTTTGGAATATATTCATCCGTTCATGTTAATTTTTGTGTTTCCCCCATCTGTGTAGTTGCAACATAAGTAATTTAAAACTAATCATTTAAATGAAGCCTCCAGGCAGAATGTCTTATCACATCACTCTGCAGAGTCTGCTTTACCATGGATAATACATCCTCTGTTAGGAATGTAAGAAATGCAAAGACGAATTAGGCAGCTTACAGTATTGCTAATATCAACCCATTTTAAATCTATAAACTGTCATACAACAGTATTATCATGTAAATTTACAAAGCCATTTGTTCTGATTGTATTTGCTATGTTTCATTAATAAAATGAATGTGTTCGATGGAATCTCCTGACAGACATTGTGATGTGTGTGTAGGTATGTGTTGGGGTTTAGGTTCTCTTAAACTAGTGATTATATGGTCAATATAAAGTCATGTTGAGAAGCTTTCTTAAGGGTTTTTTTTGTTTTGTTATGTTTCCCTAACCAAATTTGACAACCTAATCTACAGTAATGGCTACCAAGGTAACAGTCACATTGCTTTATATCTGCAGGAGTGTTTCATGCAGTTTACATCATTTTTCATCTATATTGTTATCTTCGATATCTTTTCACCCAAGTGACCTCTGTATCCGGGAACTCATTAAGGTCTGAGGGAACCTCTTCTTCCAAGAAGAATGTGTATTAGAATGTTATATGAATGGATTGTAAAATGAATACATATATTATAACCCATTTAACAGAAAAAAAATATGTAGAGATGCATACCATTACTGCATATCAAAAGACACATAAGGAAAGGGAAATCATGAGTTTGACTTTTGCTTTTGTTTATTCTCTGTAAAACCATTAAAGGCATTAATGATTCATGACATTAAAGATAACGTTCCTGTAAGCAGTGGTGTAGTGGTAAATAAAAAAGTGGGTAAACACAGTCCAGTGGCCACGCCCCTATACTCGTGCCACAGTTCTGACTGAGAGTGCTCAGCTGTCAGTCTCACACGCAGCAATGCAACACAGACGCTCACCTTTAAAATATCTTGTCTTTAACCCAGGATTTGTGTATCACAGAAGAGTAGAAATGAGTAACCTCTGTATCCATTATATGGGAAGTGGGTAAATGCTATACTGCCCAATACGCTGTTTACCTGCGTATACCCTCGACTACACTGTATTGTTTTATAGCAATGGTTGAAAGGCATATAAATATGTCCTCCCTTTGTCAAAATCAATTAGCTCCCAGATATTTAAAACCTGTGATGAGTATTAGCTTGTGTCTTTGTTCCTCTGTCTGTCTTCCACCATCTCTGTAACAATGTCTTCCCTTGGAGGGCCAATGACTCTTGCCACCCTGCCATGATGCTCAGCCCCAGTCAGACTTCACTTTTCTGTGTGTGCTAATTTTATTCCCGTCAGCTAGGAATATAAACAATACAGACATTTGACTGACTGCCATCTTTAACGACCTAGCTGTAATAATCTAATACTAGTAAATAATGCAATAATATATTTCTGGGGTAACATTTAGCAACTGCTGACTCGTTTTTGATAATTGATACCGTTTATGCATTCTTATTGCTACTTGAAATGAAGGGTAGTGAGCTGCTTAATGCAAGATGAATGATATTATCATTGTAAACAAAAACTGGACACCAGCATTGGACATGAAATGGGTACGGGTTGCTTCCCCTTATTGTGCATAACACAAAGCATGATAGGTGGGTAATAATTAAGGCGTATAATTATTTTTGATCACATGACGTCTCTTTAAACTTATTTTGATCTGATTCTGTTTCCTAATTAAACTCAGAAAAGGTTGTTAATTACAAAACAATGTCACTTGTTTTTACCTTTATATCTTGACTAAACCAGATTCTGTTTCGCGTCATTTTTATATCTAACAAATTATATTAATTGCTCATCGCTGATCCTAATAGCATTTCATTCTTGCAGTCGACCAGTTTATCGTTGTGCTTTTGTTATTTTCACTCATTTAACAGAGTTGTCCTGACAGATTTTCTTTTCAGCATAAAATACCCAGTACGGTATGTACACTGATAGCAAGTCCATAATTTAAAATCTCTTTGATTTGTAGCAAAGAAAAAAAAAAATCTTAAACCCAATGTTTAATTAGTATTTTTCTCTTTATTAAGATGCAGAGACAGCTTAACAACTGCTAATTAACATTTAAAGGGAGGTGGAGGTTTGGAAAATAAAAACCAAAAAGAGTATAATGAAAACTGAGAATTTTAAATCTCCTGATGTTTTTATTATTTATACTTACTGTTAATGCAAAAGCTACAGCTTTCTATTCATGCAATAGCAAGGACTATTTATAAATGAGGTAGGGGAGAACTATAGAGCTTAAATCTGTTTAACATTGCAACCATCTATTTGACATAAACCATTACTTTAGCGGCTTTAACAAAGATGACATCTCTGAATGTACAGCAATACAAGTTAATCAGAATAGAGATTGCTTTAGTTGCTGTATATCTATTACACACACAAAACAATTTGATGCGTTACTTTTATGAATTTCAATATAGGATATTCCCAGTTATATTAACCTTAGTTTAAGCATTCTAAAATGTTCCCTGTGCATACTTACTGTACAAAAAAAACATATTGCTGACAGATGTAAAAAAAGGAAGAATCTGTTTAGCTGTAAATGTTAATACCACTGTGTATTCAGATTACACAATACAAAAAAAAAAAAAATAGCTACCATGCATTCACACTGAATATTGTAGACATACCATAATGCCTGCTTCCACATACTGTCCCTGCATAGCTTCACATTGACTATCATTAGACAGTGGTTATGTTTGGCTTTGCAAATGTACCATTCTTCTGAATTCCTGCTGTGAAAGCTAGATTCGAGGACGGAAATTGCACATACAGTATACTAAGCACTGAACTACTTGATATTCCAGTCATGTTCTTGCTGGCAGCAGAAGTGTAGCTTGTCAAATTATTACAGCACAGGAGCTGTGAATGGTTGCAGGACCTTCGTTCACTGAATTTAATCAGGGTCCAAATAAGGGGGTGTCACATTTCTCCATTGGAAAGATGATGTTTTTGGGTTTTTTTTTAACACAAAGATGATATCATAAAAAACAAGACAAAAATACCCGTCATGTCTTCGGAAGTTGATATGCAATTCTCCTATAGTGTTTGAACCCTCGGAGCAGCCAAATTAACAGAGTCCTGAGGGTGTAAACTTTACATATTAAAAAAAAAAAACTAAGCACAGCCAGTGGGCAAAAGCTAAATAAGATTTTTTTTTTTTTTTTCACAATCTTTAAAAACAGAGAAAGAAAGATTATCAAATTCTATCTTCATACTATAATGGAAACAGTTCCATGTCTTCGGGAGTTGTTATGTAAAAGCAAAAAAACTCCCATCCGTGTTAGAAGCCTTGGAACAGCCAAACATGTACACTTTACATACAAAAAAAGCACAGCTAGTGGGTAAATGATAAGTAAGAAATAGTGTTTTTTTTTATGAACTGGCTTTAAAAATGTTGAATTTCTATTTATGTACTCTGGATAATTGGTATCTGGGGACCTTCAACAGACCAGGTTGGCCAGACGCAGGGTATGACTAATGGGTTAGCAACCGTTCAGATAGGAAGGTCCAAGTTTGTGTCTTATATTGGACATATACAAATACATGTTACTTCATGTGTATTCTCTAATAACAGTCACAACACAGCATAGCAATCACTATCATCTCCTGAAACAATTGTGATGCCCTTTCTATCTCACTAAAACAGTTACATTCTCTCACATGGATTGCCCATTCAACTTGGCAGCAGTCCAGAGGCCACTTGGTGAGCACAGCCTCTCATCAGCCAAACAGCCTATATAACTGTAGAATAGACAGTACTCCCAAGCTCAATACATATAGAAGTGTATAAACATCCCACAATATTTTGACTGATATGCTGTACATACTCAGTTATAAATGATCTGCTTAAAAGGGGCTGTGGTTCCACAGCTGAAATGAGTCCTCTCACTGTTATGTTTTCCTGGATCCAGGGAAAACAGTCTTGCCCCTCCTCATCAAGTTTCATTCCATTGTGAGAGCAAGCAAAAAAAAAATACATATCCTAAGGGGGAGTATTACAAAACAAAAACACATGACAATCTAATAAAATAGACAAAATAAACTGGATGTATTTTTTTTAAAAAATTGTGAACAAAAGCAATTCCTACATCTGCTATTGAGATGAATGTTTTTCTCCCAGTATAAACCCCCGGTTAATAATGCATGTCTTAAAATAAATAAAACCAAATTCATGATAGCCTTTGTAAAATGAATATGTTATATTATTTTCTCTGTGAATGTCTCCACCTTACTGTTAGATAGATATTTGTAGCAGATATATAGTAAAGGTTATTGCACTGGTTTTGAATAAGAAGGTGCTCTTTACCCACTACAGTAATGGGCAGCAGTATTGTCTATGTGTTGCCTTACATTATTCATCATCATCTATCTATCTATCTATGTATCTATGTATCTATCTATCTATCTATCTATCTATCTATCTATCTATCTATATATATATATATATATATATATATATATATATATATATACACACACACAAAGATGAGATTAATACTATTTGGGTTTCTTAAACGTAGGCAGTTGCATTAATATATAATTTGATGTAGATGAAAAATACATTGGTCATCAAAAAAGCAGTGATTGGTTACTGAGCAGCCAAGACTCTTCAAGTTTTACAGTCATTATCCCTTTATTAACTTTTGAGAAACCGCTGAGAATAATATCTAATTTAAAGCGGTGACCTGACCAAAAAAGCTGCAGAACATTCAACACCACATAAACACAAAACCCTCATTAATTTTCATTGCAAAGAATCTAAAACATAAAAGAAGTTAAATAAATACAAACCATACTATGTGTGCAGATAAAGTTAATTATAACTATTAAGATATGACCTCTTGGGGGTTAAGGTTAAAGCAAGCGTTAGGGATAGCTTTAGGGCAATTTAATTATCCTGTATGAACTGATGGGGTCATTGTTCTGTCTGAAATCCTAACATATTTATACAGTGTCTAACCAGGACATTAGACATACAGTTGCAGCAGTCATGCACAAATTATTCTTGAAAAAATGCAGTCAATAGGGCTGTTCACCGACATTCTTTTTTGACCATGTTGCTTGCAACTCAAAGACATTTTATAGCTTTATTGGCATGGTAAACTCAAAAAATGCTAAATCCCTTACAAAACATCTTAAATGAAAACTGACAATGTAACATATCACTAAACAACAAACATATTAGAAAAGCCAAAAAATATTTTATTTTTTTGTAAGTTATACACAGTGGAGGGTTATTTCAATTAAATTAAATGTGTTGCTGGCAATGATAAAGATCTTAAAAGTGAAGATAAAGTGGAAAATATAGAAATAATTTAAAATGATCATGTGGAAGGGTTGGCCAATGGTCTGGCAGGAATAGCAAATGCAGAATAACACAGACTCGGGATATGGTTCAGTGCTGGGGAGCATACATTTATCTTGCTCTTAATTGTATTATTACTTGTACTGTGATACTTGAAATGTATTTGCTTTCGATTGTAAGTCGCCCTGGATAAGGGCGTCTGCTAAGAAATAAATAATAATAATAATAATAATAATAATAATAATAATAATAATAAATGATAAAACAAAAAACACAATAAAAAGTCACCATTGAGCAGGCTCTTAACAAACACTGGTTTGAAACTGCAGCATTCCAACAAGCACTCAGGCAGCTATTTTGACTTCTCAGGCTCCAACTAAAAGACATCTCCCAGCCCTTCCTTTGAATATTTGGCCAGGATAAATAGTCCAGACCTGACCACATTAGCACCTGTTTTCAGTCCAGGGATAGGGGTTTAAACCCCACCCCTGCTAAATAAAACAAAAACTAAAATATTAACATTTGCAGGGTGTCACCCCTGTCACAACATTTTGTGAACTCTTTCTGATAAGCACAGTCCAAGGGAAAAGAAAAACACAGAACAATATGCCTTTCGGAAAATGTATACATCACCCACCACACCTGTCAGAATAAATGTGATGGACATAAATCCTTTTCGATAGTTGGACTAAATTGAATTTGATAGGCTTGATAGAACCAGTTTTCAGAAGCTATGCAGTAGATTCCCCATAGACCAACAATACAACAGCAGATGCATTAGTTTTACTTTTTCAATAATAATTAGAATTCCATCTTATATACACATACAATTTTAAAAACATGTAATAAAATGATCAGCAATTCATATGTAACAAGACCTCAGAACCCCACTTTTGATCTCCCATCCACTACATTCATTCAAACTGTGAGGATGTAATGTTACAATCACAATATACTGTATTATTAGTTGTAGCCAGCAATAAACTGATATGGGCATGGTACAGCTCATACAGTTCATCAGCTGCATTTCTGAGACTTTCAATGTTTATTTGACCTTACACGGAGTGCAAAATCTCCTTGTGAAATGTTATTCTAATTTTTGTAGTTAAAAATGTCCTCCTTAACAATAACAATCACAAGTGTGCATATGCAACTCATAAAACGTGGTCATTATATATATAAGACAATTAAAAAAATGTAGAAACTGGATTAACGATGACTCCAGACTAATTTATACAGTGTCAACCTACATTTCAAAGCATTGTGAGACAATAGCAAACCATTGTAATTAAAGCTACAAGTAAATACATTTGTAGTTGGTAAATCAGAATTCATCTGAGACGCATCAGATTTAGAAGTCTTTACTCTTAGGTACAATGTTTTAGTCTAAAATGTGGGTCACTTTCTTCCCTTCTTCCAACTCATTTGTCTTCACATCTGGAGTACACATGAAATACACTGCCCTAGATATTTATTCAGATTGTGCTGAGTAGGCTTCTCATATCCCTTGATATAACTACTGTATAATTTGGCATAACCTGACACAATACAGTAACTTTGTGACACATCAAATTTAAGATAGTGCTTACATTTCTTGGCTGATTTCTCATGTATGACCTACAGTATATATAATGTTCTGAGAAAAGAATAGGCTTATGGAAATCTTTGTTTAAACTTTGTTACCAGATTCTTCTTATTTTTTCTTAATCTCACTGTGCTTGGCTGTACAGTACTCCTGATGCAATACTATACTGTAAAACTGATATTATTAACAGTCCCTAATGTCATTGTGCTGGAAACCACCTGCGGTGTATTAATAACAACATCAACAGGGTGTAACGGCAATTAAGACAGCAGATTCTGCTTTTAGAGTATTATCATCCATTTACCGCAGTGCAGCTTAAACTTACTCCTTATTATTTATATGATTCCGGTATACTGCTATAAAGGGATTAAATCAACTACAGTACTTCATAGTAACGTTAACAATAACTAGTATTACCTGAAGGATGATAAGTACTGTAAAAAAAGTTCCAAAAAAGTTCCAAAAAGTAACCGATTGATCCTGTTTATGAGATGTTTTATAAATATGTGTCTATGTATGTTTTTGTATTTTATTTAATTTATGTGGCATAATAAATGATGGGGTAAGAAAATCTATTTTTGGAGCTATTGAAATCTTTTATCATGACCAAAATCCCTACTTCCTCATGTGATGACGTAGTATTTTTCTAAAGCGCACATTGAAATAAAATATACCAAATTAAATCGCAGGATTTAATTAAAGGTTGTTGGCAATTTGCAAGGGCTTTTACACTATACATTTGTATCAAATTGTTTTTGTACCAAAGTATAACAATCCTGTACAAAAAACAAACAAACAAAAAAAAATCCCTCCAAATATGGTCAACGCAAAATTAAAACTGGTCATTCATGCAGTGCAGACAGCTCTAGTAGGACTGAATATTGGCAGGATCCTGGTTACTTGGCAGGCACCTTATTGATCAGTTATTTGGCATTGCACACAATTTGCAGATTAAAAGAATGGAAGCTTTCTTCTTTACAAAGAGAAGGCTGTCACATGAAGATACACAAAGAGCTGATTTCTTCATCTGGCAAATCCATAAAAGTAGTTATGGGATGAAAAGTGTTGCTGTGTGAATTGTACTGCTTGCTTGTCTTCTGTCCTTGATTATCCCAGGTGACAGGTGGTCCAGGCATGAAGTCTGCCCTACAGAATAGCTAACCCAGACTTTCATGATGTATTGTACAGTAGAAACATCTACTGAAGTCTGATCCAAGAACATGAGATGGGAAAACAGCATCCACATTCTCAAAGGTGTCTGGACAGTTTATAGAAAGAAAAAAAATGACATTAACTGCAATTCTGACATAAGAACATAAGAACATAAGAAAGTTTACAAACGAGAGGAGGCTATTCAGCCCATCTTGCTCGTTTGGTTGTTAGTAGCTTATTGATCCCAGAATCTCATCAAGCAGCTTCTTGAATGATCCCAGGGTGTCAGCTTCAACAACATTACTGGGGAGTTGGTTCCAGACCCTCACAATTCTCTGTGTAAAAAAGCGCCTCCTATTTTCTGTTCTGAATGCCCCTTTATCTAATCTCCATTTATGACCCCTGGTCCTTGTTTCTTTTTTCAAGTCAAAGAAGTCCCCCGGGTTGACATTCTCTATACCTTTTTGAATGTTTGGATTTTGAATGTTTGAATCAGATCGCCACGTAGTCTTCTTTGTTTAAGACTGAATAGATTCATTTCTTTTAGCCTGTCTGCATACAACATGCCTTTTAAAACTGGGATAATTCTGGTTGCTCTTCTTTGCACTCTTTCTAGAGCAGCAATATCCTTTTTGTAATGAGGTGACCAGAACTGAACACAATATTCTAGGTGAGGTCTTACTAATGCATTGTAGAGTTTTAACATTACTTCCCTTGATTTAAATTCAACACTTCTCACAATATATCCGAGCATCTTGTTAGCCTTTTTTATAGCTTCCCCACATTGTCTAGATGAAGACATTTCTGAGTCGACATAAACTCCTAGGTCTTTTTCATAGTTCCCTTCTTCAATTTCACTATCTCCCGTATGACATTTGTAATGCACATTTTTATTGCCCGCATGCAATACTTTACACTTTTCTCTATTAAATTTCATTTGCCATGTGTCTGCCCAATTCTGAATGCTGTCTAGATCATTTTGAATGACCTTTGCTGCTTCAACAGTGTTTGCCACTCCTCCTATTTTTGTGTCATCTGCAAATTTAACGAGTTTGCTTACTATACCAGAATCTAAATCATTAATGTAGATCAGGAATAGCAGAGGACCTAATACTGATCCCTGTGGTACACCACTGGTTACCTCACTCCATTTTGAGGTTTCTCCTCTAATCAGTACTTTCTGTTTTCTACATGTCAACCACTCCCTAATCCATGTGCATGCATTTCCTTGAATCCCTACTGCGTTCAGTTTGAGAATTAATCTTTTATGCGGGACTTTGTCAAAAGCTTTCTGGAAATCTAAATAGACCATGTCATATGCTTTGCAGTTATCCATTTTCAATGTTGCATCCTCAAAAAAGTCAAGCAGGCCAAACCAATTGTTCTAGACTGTTGTTAGCTTCCTTAACTGTTTAATGAATATCAGACCTGTTTTATTTTATTTATAACATAATTTAATAATGTTAATTATTATTATTATTATTATTATTATTATTTATTTCTTAGCAGACGCCCTTATCCAGGCTTCATTAATAAAACAAATAATGAACTGGAATAAAATAACATACACAAGTCTATGACTTAATGGTGTTCTGCAAATGCTACGCATAGTTGTCTATAATTGTGAAAATAATGCTAAATGTCTTATTACTCCTGAATGTATAATCATCTCATGTTCAAATAATTTGTAAAAGATTTTTATGACAAATCTCTAAGTGCTTTAATTGTATGTGTGTGCCTGTAACAGGACGAGGTGCCCTGTACATTGTTTTGTTTGTTTATTTTTAGATCGGGGTCTCCCCTTCCGCCCCTGAGCAGTGTGTTTTTGTATTTGTTATTGTTTTGTTTATGTATTTGTGACGGCGAGGCACCGCAGGTTTTGTTATTGTTTTTGTATTTATTGTTATTTATGTAATTAGGACAGCGTAGCCGATTTGTTTGTTTTGTTTAGCACTTTAATTAATAAACTCGTGCAGATTGTGGCCGAGGGGTAATAGGATAATTACTAGCCAGTTAAACCCCTCGGCCACGGTATATAAGCCTGCAGCTCTCGGCACTCGAGGTGGGTGTTAGAGAGGAGAGAGCGAGTGGAGTGAGAGGAGTAATAGAAAACGAAACTTTATTTGAGAACAGTGAAGGCGATCTGCCCAGCCTGACCTGTGTTGTGTTATATTTTGTGTTCGAGATTTGTTTTGTTTAAACCTTTTATTTTGCTCTGTGAGCACAGTTTCTTTTTGTTAAAAATATTTTATTTATTTTTGCTGAATAAAAACGGCACAACCTTTAACTGCAGTACTTGCCTGGTGTGTGTGTGTTTACCTTCCTGCTTCTGGCCTGACGTCAGACCACTCGTCCAGCCTGTCACAGTGCCATATAAGTAATAGTAGCACTTTAAAACTCCTAAAATAAGCCTTTTATACTGTTATAAAGAGTGCAAGTCAATGGAAATTTGAAGTGTCTATGTAAGCAATAAACCCAACAGGGTGGGCAGTATTGGGCAATACCGGACTGCCCAAGGACGTAATGAGCACCTGGAAGGTGGCATTTACCAATAGCGACCACTCTGGAGGGTCTTATAGTGCTTAGAAAATGGGCAACTGTTACGAAAAAAAGACAGAAATCATTTTTGTGGTTTGAACAGAGACGTTTTATTTATTTTTAATCCTGATGAGTAGGTGGCTCAAGGATATCTGTCCAGGTGAAAAGGCACTTATGATGGTACTTTTTATTTCCTGGTCATCCATTTAATGTTAATGTACCCCCTGCCAAGGGTACTAGCCAATGAGATGCCAGGAGTTATTGATTATCTGGTCAATTGACTCCACCTTAGTTGCTACTGTATAAACAGCTCTCCCATCTTTTTACAGCTTCTTTTCAAATAGAACACGGTTTAGTTATAATGAAGTTATAAATCTGACAGCTCAAATTTAAGTGTGATGGTTTATACCTAATCTTCTTGTTCTGTATGCATGGCTTTTGTAAATGTTGAACTAAAAAGTGTTCTCTGCTTTTCAGGGTGTTTTGAGTGCTGCATTAAATGCTTGGGTGGCATTCCTTATGCATCCCTGATTGCTACCATCTTGCTTTATGCTGGGGTGGCACTCTTCTGTGGCTGCGGACATGAAGCCCTCTCTGGAACGGTCACCATTCTGCACAACTACTTTGAGGTGGCAAGATCTGCTGGGGACACCTTAGATGTCTTTACAATGTGAGTAATCATTTATCTCATTTATACTGTATTTGTTAAAACGTATTAGATATGCTTACCCACCTGTGACAGGATGCCTTCAGTGATGACGTCAGACCAGAAACACAGACTCAGGAAGTAGCGGGTGAGAGCTGAAACACTACAGCGTTCAGCTTATTTTATTAAATAATAAATCAAAAACAAAAGATTTAAACAAACACAAACAAAAAGGCATGTTGGCCAAACAAATAAACAAATAAGTATCGTGCTGGTGTAAACCAGCACGCTTTGCAGTTATTTTTATGTTTTGTTTTCTCTCTCCTCATTCTCTCCGCTCTCACTCCTAATACACCCTCTCCTAGGGTAGAGAGCTGCAGGTTTATATACAGTGACCATCTCTCGATTAGCAACAATTAATCAATGAATTAACTCGGGAGGTGGTCACCGTCTGCATGAGTTTAATAAGGATGTGTGACTGTCAGCCAGCTAAATAAATCACTAGCAGATCAGTCACGCATACTCACAAGGTTTTTAAAATATAAAAACAATAACAAATATGCAGCGCTTTTATCTGCGCCGCAAACAATAATACAAATCATAAAAACACAGTGCACATATAAATATAAGGGCGGGACACTCCGCCACACCACCCCATCACACACACACACACACACAAACGTTGTGCTATGGCAAAGAGGAAAAACAAATATAGTGCTTGCTGTTCCTCTGTACTTGTTTCAAAATAGGGCTGACCTGAGAGAGGTTTGTAACAGAGTGAGTGTTCCTCCCGTCACATGGTGGGTAGTTTTGGGTACTGATTGGTTGACCAATAGCCAATCAAACAACCAGGCAGGTGGCTAAAGGACTGCAACTGGTCTTGTGGAAGAGAACATCACTGGCTGTCAGATAGCTTTGTGCACACATTTTCCTTCAGATTGACTATACCACAGGTGCTGCTTCCGGCTTCTGTTTTCTACAGACACATGTTTTTATGTATGAATATACATGATACAAAACCATTCACAGCAAAATGTGTCTATTAAAATATTTACAATTCTAAAATCTTGACGCAGGCGGACATTTTGTTAGTGTTGTCCCTCATTTCTATGAAAACATAAATATTGTGTGAGTAATACATACTACTGATTCAGCTTCTATTTGTGCTTCTTGGGCACCTAGGAATGGCTGAAAGGTAGCCTATCAAAATAAATACTCCCTATACACAGGTAAAAGATAGATATATCTGCACTGAAGCAAAAATGTACAAAACAAACAGTATAATAAGATGGAAGTCATTAAAACATTTAGATTTCTATGTTTTTCTAGTGGATTGGGCTACTCAACAGATATTTTCTTAACATTACTGCTTTGAGAAAGGGGCTTAATTGAAGACACAGCTTTCACACAGTGGAAATCAGCAGTTTCTATTTCCTTTGCACTTCCCTTTATAAAAACAATTAAACATTTCAGATATTCCTGGCACATTGTTGACATTGTATTAAAAGATTTGTAGGATATTTGCCAATAAGCTTTATGGCTGTCAATCTGTAAATCCTGGAGTTCCAAAGTCATGAAACAGACTTTCTCAGTGTTGAAATTGTTTAAATGTGTTTCCTACTAATCTCCAATTACTGTGGGAGTCAAATATTTACAATACTAAAGAACCCAAGGGGCAATTCAATGCCAAATCCACAAATGGTATCCACCCGACCTCTGATTTCAAATAAGCTCATGTAATTTTAGTCATAAACTGTTGCTTTATATCAGCATTTCTTATTCTATATAAAGAGAATACTCTCTGATCCATTTTAACAATGTTAGAAAATATTTTGTAATTCATGCTGTAATGGCTGAATAACTACTGAAGCTATCATTTCTATATATTTTTTTCCATGTTTCAGTGCTTATTCTTTACTCTGCATGGGACTGATTCACAGAGCTGGCTGGCTCTTCAGTAATTGCCACACATTTAAACATGTGGTTTTTTGGGGTTTTTTTTTGTATTTTAATGCTGTTATATGCACTGACAATTAAAGAATGACATTCTCTTTTTAAAACCATTACACATGCTGAGTTTTAAAAAATAATCCATATGGTTGTTCACGGCATTCAGGTCTTCACTGAAAATGTATTTCTTTGACATAGAATTCCCTTATCTGTAATCTTTTAATTTGTAGCTTTCTTAACTTAGTGGTTTAATAGTTAATTATATGCATTTGTATGTATTTATGTATGTATTCAAATTGTCCACTGCTATTGTACAGTGTCTTATAAATGTAATTTGGTTTTTGTGTTGTGTAACACATGTTTAAAACTAGAAAATGGAAACTATTTGACTTCATACACTGCACCTCTGGACACTGAATGTATATTTTAGAGGAATGTCTACAAAATGAATGTGTCGCTTGATATATTATATACACCTCCTCCTCAATTTTTTATTTTTTAATCCACACAATCATAGCATCTAGGAACAGGACTCCATGGTTATTTACATTTACTGTAAATGCCAAATCCACTTTGCATTAATAAAAATCCATCATCCAAGCAACCCTTTTTGATAATATAGTCCTAGATTCACAACAGACGAAAAAGAGTGCCATTTAATTTCCACTCTGAGAACACTAAGTAAGCAACACCGTGGTATTATAAACTGTTTAGTATAAGTATAGTTTTAATTCTACAGTACCAAGTTACAAAAAGAAATGCTGTTATACAACAATGGAAGAAATGATCAAACGTAGAATACTAGAAAAAATGTACAGGAAAAGATTTTTTTTTTTTTTTTAAATCTATATTTTATTTTATTGATTGTTGTTTGGTTTTATAAGATGTGGTAACATTTTATAAGGTGTGTTATAAGGTATCATAACAGTAATGCTTGTTTTTTTTTTTTTTACACCACAATAATACAGCGTTGTTACTTAGAAATAGAATTAGTAATAGAATGTAACTTGATTTCACATCCACTCTGACCTGTTTTTCTTTTACTGTTTGTACTTTTTCTATTACTGTAGTCCAGTGCCTTATAACACAGGATGTACAATAGAATGGTAGACAGATCTTTAAAGAAGCTTTGTTGCATCATGTGCCACACAGAGTACTGTAAATGGTAAAAAATAAGAGGGTGCCATTCCTTTGATGAATTATTCCTTTCTGCTTTGGAAGGGTGGTGTCCCCTACTGTGATCTGTATATCATATATGTATTTATGTATGACTGGCCGCTTTCTTTTTTTGGTTTCAATAGTATAGAGAATAAAATATAACTAAATACCTAATACAGACTACAAAAAATATTTCTAGTATAGCAGCATTGTATATGATGAGGGTAAGAGCAATATAGTCAGCTGCCTCACCTTGCTGGCATTGTGACTGCTTTTTATTATTACCATATTAATATAATTTTATTCTAATTCTGTAGGATTGATATCTTCAAGTATGTCATCTATGGTATGGCAGCAGCTTTCTTTGTTTATGGGATTCTGCTTATGGTGGAGGGATTCTTCACAACAGGTGCCATTAAAGATCTCTATGGAGATTTCAAAATTACCACGTGTGGTAGATGTGTTAGCGCCTGGGTAAGTGTAATATGTTGATGCTGCATGCCTTGAAAATGTGATAATGAACACAGGCTTGTTTTTTTTTATCAATTTATAACTACAGAAGATTGAATCTTCAGATTTTTTTTTGGTTTGGTTTTGTTTTTTGCAATTTCTATTTCACCCCAATGTTTTTTTTTTGCATAACTTAATAACATTTTAAATTGTATTACCTCTGACCTATATATTACATTTTAGAATAATGCAATTAGTTTGTACTGTATAGGAGATTTATGCAGATATAAAAGTGATACGAAGAGTTACGCCAAACTTAACAAATCCATAAAATCCATGACACTGTACTTGTTTCTAGTTGTTCAGGATTCTTACGTGCTAGAAAAATATAAACTACATTTTATTTCCATACTTGATATTCTCTCTTGTTTAGACAAATAAATGAACACGTTTGGAGTTCTAGTTATGTGTCACAAAATACAGGGATCAAAGTAACTGCCGTTTACATTTTATTGAGATTTTTTTTTCTAACTGTACAAAAACAAACAAACAAAAAAAAAATACTGCAAGTAATATATGACAGTGCAGGGTCTGGTTTCTATATTGCAAGATGTATTTGAGAGTGCAAACGATAGTTCTTTCAACCACAACAGCGAGAGATTTAACTAACGAGTTATTAAATCAGTTAGAACATGTTTGACACATTTAAAGACACAATAGACAATGAGCCTGATTGCAAAGGGAAATGTTGGGTTGTATTAGGAGACAAAGTAGACAGGAAAACACTTTATATAGAAACACTACTTCTGTCATATATTCTGTTCCTGACATCGTACATGCCTAACGTGACATTGAGCCCCAGGATATCTGTTTTTGTTCAGATGCAAAGTTTGCACAATATTTATTTTACTAAATAGTTGATGTTTAAAAATATAAATATATTGCAGCATATATGTGCAGTTTAATTTCTATAGGATGAACATTTCTGCTTTCTGTCAAGAATTGTATGCACTGAGAATATGACCCTTAGTCTGTTTCCTTAAAAGAGTTGTTTCAATTTAGTAACACAAGCCTCAAAACTCCCTATTTGGTTATTGGCAAGTTGGATATAGTCATGGAAATCTTGGCAGTGATAACCATGAAGGAGACAGAAAATAAATTGCTTTTGAGAATTGTAGAAAGCAGATTCATCAACAGCTATAAAAATTGCTAACAAATACAACAACAAAATAACATGCTAAGTAACACAGGTGGGGGTGAGCAAAAATGTAATTAAATGAAATTTTAGTTAAAAAAAAAAAAAAAAAAAAAAAAAAGAAGAAAATTCTAACTATTACCTACTAGATAAACGCTGTCGTTCACAGCCACTACTATGACAGCCACTAGTATGAGACTTAATATATTAGAAGCAACAGTTAAATAATACGTGTACTCATGCATGAATAGGTGTGCACACCCGTTTTAATGCAGGAAGTCAATATGGAGTTTGTTGTGTATTAATTAAGTGCTTACACTTGTTTAGAAACACCTACACCTGTCTTTTTTATTGCTAATTACAGTTCATCATGCTGACATACATCTTTATGCTGGCCTGGCTTGGTGTCACAGCTTTCACCTCCCTACCAGTCTTCATGTACTTCAATATCTGGACAATTTGCCAGAATACCACTGTTGTTGAAGGTGCCAACCTGTGCTTGGATCTCCGTCAGTTTGGTATGTAAATACATAGTGCATCATAAGGTGATGAGTCAGAAATTCCCTTCCCAGTTTGCCAATTTCAACAGAAAACATTCCAGGATTTAAAACTGTCTATCCAGCGCCTGCACCAGTTGACACAGACAGAAAAGGAGCATGTTATTTAGCACAGATAGTATTTGTAACTGCTGAGAAAAGCTAAATAGTTATTACAATTATATGTTTTTAGAATTTAAATGTTACTAGCTTACACATTTTTTAATAAAGTTTATGCATTGGTATAAATACAAAATGTGAGACATCGTGAACTATGCAGAAACATTATTAAACATCCCTATACAGTAAATGTGATTCTGCCACCACTCCAAATTCAGCTGCTAATATCTCATACACTATATGAGATGCCAACTTCATATTTTCAAGGTTATGGAAACTCCACAGGCCTGCGACGTAAGATGGCTGACGTATTGTGGTTACGCGACTTTTAGGTTTCTAGATTATAATGCTTTGAGATACTGGTTACATTCTCTAGGTCAGATTTAATAAACGGTATCCTACAATAACAAATGAACCTGTTTGCCAAAGACGGACATCTCAATTTGAGGCACTGACTTCAGATTGGTATGTTTATATACAACTTGTATTTTGAATGTGTTTGTGTGCATGACTTAATATGGCTGTGTGACAGGGTAGCATAATTTATTCTCACACACATTTTTTTCAGCACAGGTTTGCACAATTGTATTAAACTAAATAAACAAGTAAAAACAAAACTATAAATCAAAAGAACTGGCCCTTTAAGGCAAGGTGAAGAGTTTTAAGTAACCCCCAATCAGTACAGTAAGTCCATAACAATGACCGGAACAGAGAACACTGATCTCTTTAATACACTGGCCAGGCTAAATTGGCAATCAATTTAGCTTGACCACTTTCTCACGGGTTCTTCCCTCAAGGAGGGATTTGTACCTCTTCCTGTCCAAATCACACATATTTACACTATTTACATTGCAGGGCTTCCGTCCTGTCACAGACTGCTGTTGTATTTCTGGAGTATAGAGAACACTTCTAGAGACTGGCTTTAGAGTTGGTTATGAAAAAGAAGAACAGGAAAAGCTGGAGATAAAACATTAAGCTCTGTCCTTTCCTCTTACAATCTACTCCCTTAGGTGCTTTGTTTTTGTTCACAACAGAAAATGTAGTTGAAAATATCTGAACCTATTTGAAACTTGGATTTTTGTATGCATTTCCTTTTGTTTATGTTTAAGGAATTGTAACTATTGGAGAGGAAAAAAAGATCTGCACAGGTTCCGAGAATTTCTTCAAGATGTGTGAATCAAATGAGGTCAGTCTTGGTATTGTTCAGTGAGACTCACCATTAAACAGTCAAGCCTTTGTTAACTTTCTTTTAGATATCTTTCTATAAATGTTGTGCCAAGATGCAGTGCTGTAGTGAGTCAGAAGTGGTAAAGTATTCACCGTTCATTAGACATAATTGGACCCAGGTTTAGGAACAGGGCAGTGAAAAATTAAATAACCACCCTACTTTGACTAACATTTGTGAGCCCGTTGCTTTTGTTGATAACTACAATACCCGTGTATTGGTACAATAGATTGGATGCTGGTTGAAGTTTTAAAACACAATAATATACATGTCTACTTCTTCCTCATATTAAACTTGGCTTTAGTAAGATTCACCATTAAACATTTTACAAAATTCTGAAATATGGTTTTGAGTAATATTGGTCTAGCGTACCAGCAAACCCAATCACCATGCCCACATATTAAAGGACCCAGCAGTGCCTTACAACATACTGTATTTACAATATATTATAGAATGCCTAATTCAGTTCTATAATACAGGCTTACCTACTTATTTAAACTTTTCCCACACTGTTTGTTCTGTGGAGTAATATGACACGTTTTTTCTTCACAGCTTGACCTGACATTCCATTTGTTTATTGTTGCACTTGCTGGAGCTGGAGCAGCGGTCATTGCTATGGTGAGCACTGAAAATCTATTAGCCTTGTTATCTCAGGACACTGGTCAGGTTTAAACTGTCGTTGTGACAACGGCCCTAGAGCCTTTCTAATAGTGGGGGGGCCAAGGTCTGGTGGTGAGGATGTAGGGGGTGGGGTCGGTATGAACCGTCCCACCCCCCAGGACAATTTTTCATATATTGAAATGAAATTAGAGCTTTGCAGGACTAATTAAGAAAAAAGGACAAGATATTTGGGTTTAAAACGTAAAGAAAAAGGCCTGGAACAGATAAATGGTTTTACAAGTGTTGATATGTCAGCCTAAGATGTAATAGGCTACTTGATGGATGAGACTGAGCTTGTACTTGCAGGAAGCTCAGTTAATGGCTGCTTTTACAACAGAAAATATTGCTATACCTGCCAAACCTTTATACATACAGACGTGCTCAAATTTGTTGGTACCCTTACAGCTCATTGAAATAATGCTTCATTCCTCCTGAAAAGTGATGAAATTAAAAGCTATTTTATCATGTATACTTGCATGTCTTTGGTATATCATAGAATAATGCAAAGAAGCTGTGAAAAGAGATGAATTATTGCTTATTCTACAAAGATATTCTAAAATGGCCTGGACACATTTGTTGGTACCCCTTAGAAAAGGTAATAAATAACACTGTGTAACAATTTTTTTTTTTTTTTTTTTTTTTGTTCCTGGGTAGTAAGTGTTATTTCCTAATTGCTTATGCCTCAAAAGTATAGAAAATGGCTATTATTCCCCACAAACTTTGCTTTTGTGACCAGGACAGTGATATTTTGAAATGTACCTATTTTCCAGAACATTCCAGATAGATTCATTGCTGAGTAAACTTGGAGTAACTTCTAGAACTTTCCAGTAATATAAATAGTAGTATAAATACAGGGGCCTTAAGCCCACCAGTTCAGTTTGGTTCAAGCTGCCTAAGTGGATACATATGTGCATTTTTCTGAGATGGCATCAAGGTCATAGGAGACTTCAAAATGGTGGCATTCCTGATGGGTCTCCAAGGTGGTTTTACCAAGTTTCCCTGCTATCTTTGCCTTTGGGACAGCAGGGACACCAAGGCGCACTACCACAGGCGGGACTGGCCACAGCGGACCAAGTTCTCTGTGAGGAGGAACAACGTCAAGTGGGAGCCACTGGTGGACCCCCGGAAGGTGCTGATGCCACCACTGCACATCAAATTGGGCCTTATGAAACAATTTGTCAGAGCTCTAGATAAGGAGTCGGCAGCCTTCAAGTACCTTCAAGACTTCTTCCCTAAGCTGTCTGAGGCAAAGGTCAAAGCCGGTGTCTTTGTCGGACCACAGATAAAGAAGATCCTGGAGTGCAATGAATTCCCCAAGAAGCTCACTAGTAAGGAGAAAGCAGCTTGGAACAGCTTTGTCGCAGTGGTTCGGGGCTTCCTGGGCAATCACAAGGCTGAAAACTATGTGGAGCTGGTTGAGACTCTGGTGAAGAACTACGGCACAATGGGCTGTAGGATGTCCCTCAAAGTCCATATCCTTGATGCTCATCTTGATAAATTCAAGGAGAACATGGGAGCGTACTCGGAGGAGCAAGGCGAGCGCTTCCACCAGGATATACTAGACTTTGAACGCCGCTACCAAGGACAGTATAACGAGAACATGATGGGAGACTACATTTGGGTGCTGATTCGTGAAAGTGATTTACAGTATAATCGTAAATCTCGAAAAACTACTCACTTCTAAATCTTTTGTAGTCATTTTTGTGTTACTTTAGTATAAATACATGTTAATTTGGATTAATATGTTGTTTTTTTCTGACTTTATGTGAACGAAAAGACACAAATTCGCCCGTTTTCTCATTGGAAATAGGGAAATTTCAAAATATTACTGTCCTGGTCACAAAAGCAAAGTTTGTGGGGAATAATAGCCATTTTCTATACTTTTGAGGCATAAGCAATTAAGAAATAACACTTACTACCCAGGAACAAAAATTGTGTTACATAGTGTAATTGGATTATAGTGATATTTCAAACTAATTAGTTTCTTTAATTAGTATCAAACATGTCTCCAATCTTGTAATCAGTCATTCAGCCTATTTAAATGGAGAAAAGTAGTCACTGTGCTGTTTGGTATCATTGTGTGCACCACACTGAACATGGACCAGAGAAAGCAAAGGAGAGAGTTGTCTGAGGAGATCAGAAAGAAAATAATAGACAAGCATGGTAAAGGTAAAGGCTACAAGACCATCTCCAAGCAGCTTGATGTTCCTGTGACAACAGTTGCAAATATTATTAAGAAGTTTAAGGTCCATGGAACTGTAGCCAACCTCCCTGGGCGCGGCCGCAAGAGGAAAATCGACCCCAGAGTGAACAGAAGGATAGTGCAAATGGTAGAAAAAGAACCAAGGGTAACTGCCAAAGAGATACAAGCTGAACTCCAAGGTGAAGGTACGTCAGTTTCTCATCGCACCATCCGTCGCTTTTTTGAGCGAAAGTGGGCTCCATGGAAGAAGACCCAGGAGGACTCCACTTTTGAAAGAAAAACATAAAAAAAGCCAGACTGGAATTTGCTAAAATGCATATTGACAAGCCACAATCCTTCTGGGAGAATGTCCTTTGGACAGATGAGTCAAAACTGGAGCTTTTTTGCAAGTCACATCAGCTCTATGTTCACAGACGAAAAAATGAAGCTTTCAAAGAAAAGAACACCATACCTACAGTGAAACATGGAGGAGGCTCGGTTATGTTTTGGGGCTGCTTTGCTGCGCCTGGCACAGGGTGCCTTGAATCTGTGCAGGGCACAATGAAATCTCAAGACTATCAAGGCATTCTGGAGCGAAACGTACTGCCCAGTGTCAGAAAGCTCTGTCTCAGTCGCAGGTCATGGGTCCTCCAACAGGATAATGACCCAAAACACACAGCTAAAAGCACCCAAGAATGGATAAGAACAAAACATTGGACTATTTTGAAGTGGCCTTCTATGAGTCCTGATCTGAATCCTATCGAACATCTTTGGAAAGAGCTGAAACTTGCAGTCTGGAGAAGGCACCCATCAAACCTGAGACAGCTGGAGCAGTTTGCTCAGGAAGAGTGGGCCAAACTACCTGTTAACAGGTGCAGAAGTCTCATTGAGAGCTACAGAAAACGTTTGATTGCAGTGATTCCCTCTAAAGGTTGTGCAACAAAATATTAGGTTAGTGGTCCCATCATTTTTGTCCATGCCATTTTTATTTGTTTTCTTATTTACAATATTATATTGAATCTAAAATCAAAAGCAAAGTCTGATTTCTATTAAATATGGAATAAACAATGGTGGATGCCAATTACTTTTGTCAGTTTCAAGTTATTTCAGAGAAAATTGTGCATTCTTTGTTTTTTGTGGAGGGGTACCAACAAATTTGAGCACGTCTGTATATATATATATATATATATATATATATATATATATATATATATATATAAATGCAGTATTTCATTGAGTTTGAGTTGAGTTTGAAAAATAGTTTAATAAAAGCTGTAAACTGGATTCATTCTCCTGCGTCTTTTTGAGCACCTGTACTGTATAATATTTTATAGCACAAAACAGACCTTGAAACCACTCAAGGATGCTACATATATACTTTATATGACATTGGTTTTTTTTCCAACGTAAGGCGACCAAATAAATCAAGTTTAACATAGCACTAGCTTGTACTTTAAAACATGGTATGCATATTTAAGCAAATTAGAAAAACAGTAAGGGTAACAAGCTGCACTGTTTTTTAAAACCTGGCTTTATATGCGCCGCCTATGGTGTGAATCAATAGAGATACAGTATGCTTTTGATTGAGAGTGCAATAAAAATCTATAGAGAAAATCCATTAAAATTAGGAAAATTAATTACTGCAGTAACAATAAATCATAGTATTATGATTGTGTTTTTATTGTATATATTCAGAGCTGAATTTACATGTTCTAATGCTTATTAGTAATCAAACATGCACGCCTTAAATTATGAGTGTTATGTGTTTTGATCATTCTCAAGCTAATTGTTACAAAAAAGAATGGTGGAAAAGTGATTATGCAACCTCCATTACTTAAAATATTTTAAAGGAATGTGAAGTACAAAGCCAAGTCTTACAAAAGCCTTTTTTCCCCAGAAGGTTGACCCTTACCCTGCTAATTGCTGTTCATGAAAAGTGAAGAAAAATATGTATCCCAAAAATGATGTAATGTGTAACAAACCCTTAGTGTTAGTCTTAAAATTTCAAATAAGAATTGGTTTAAATATGTAGGCCCACTGAAAGATATAATGCTTTTGATTCCAGAGAGACACTCTGCTTTAAATATACACTGCACATGGTTGCCATAGAAACTGAATGAAGAAAGGGCACAGGCTTTTTCAAAACAACACTTAGGAATCCTGAAGAATCTTGTTCCAAGAAGGAAAATGCAGTTGGTGGATAAGATTGATTGCTTATTTAACATGTAATTGGTGGTTCTATTTATGTTCCACTAGATTTTATCATTTAACAGCAAATTCAAAAATATATAAATACACTGCATATCTTAATCCCTGGAAACATTCAAGACAAACCATACACACAGCAACTTCAAAATATTACTGAATATATTTTTTGTTAATGATCATCTACATAACAATAAATGTTTTTCTTTTTCGCAATGAGTAAGACAGGTTTAAGGGTTACTTCTAAAATTTCTACTTTTGAATACTTGGTTTATACAGTACAAAACAGATGCTAATTTATGCACACATAACAGACAGAGAGGAAGATCAAATGTGATAGACATGTTGACTTGTGCCACACAATTTGGCCTTTTGTGATAACGGCTTGTAAAGCGAGTGAAAGGGTGACCCTTGACTGACTAGAAGAATTTGAGACTATTAATAGAAAAAAAATGTACTGCCTCTAATGTGCAATGTGGGCAAACACACATTGTTTGTAAAAGTAGATCCCTATCTCAAGAGCACCCTGAAAATTAGGCTTGTCCACTGATTACTAGATTCAACCATTAATACAGTATTTTACTAAATTCCCTTTGGATTGCAGTAACGGTTTGGAAATTCAATTTTTTTTAAAAGCACATTTGCTCATATACTTAATTTGGTCAAACGTGACAACTCAAATGGTATATTTCCAACTGGAAGGCAATGAAACTGGTAACACATCCATATTTAGAATGATATAGTATTACGTGTACCTAGTACCGTTAGTCAATATCACAATTAAATCAGCTGTTATGCTACAATGATAAAAAGGTTTTGGTCCCTGAAAGGAACCTGATATGAAAAGGAGATTGTCTATTGCCAGCAGGACAGCCTACAATGAAAACTAAATTTAAGAGAGCCCCTGAGGAGAGGAAATATTAAAGCTACATTATAATGCCTGAGTAACAAGGGTGGAAAGGCAATCAATTTGTCAAGACAGGTGCACTGACTACATGCCAGGATGCAAAGGCCTGTCCCAGCATTTAACACAAGGCTGACACCTTCTGTTCAGACTTATGAGAAAAAAAATGAGTTGCTATTACCAAAGAGCACAAAACCCAACCCCTGTGCAACTATGGGATAGGCTCAGTAAAAGATAGGGTAAATTAAGACAAGGATGATCTTTGGGAATCCTATTTATTCTTCAGTAAAGTTTGAGGAAATATTCGTAATGAGAAATTATTTAATACAAATGTAATATCAGTTTTATTTGTACAATATGTAATAAGTCTCCTCCTAGTGGCTAATTAGTTAATAATACTGACATCAGTAAAAGACACATACTTGCTTCTCGACTACAGAGCTTGCTCTGTTGTTGAATGGTAAGACTTTTGTCTTTGAACTGTATGGTTTGTGGTTCATATCCAGCCCTTGCCTTTCCATTCAATTCAATGGGCTGAGATGCCAATTCTCAGCCCTTTGTTTCTAGTTGAATAAACTAAACTACATTGCTGGACCACAATACAGTGACAAGACAGTTTTTGAAGTTTACTGATAAAGATACACAATTGAGGTAGATGAGTGACTTCCTTCTGTACCTCACCTTTTTTTGTGCATTCTGAACATCAGGGGATACAAGATAATGCTGCTGTGTCTTTCTGTTGAGTAAAATAATACCTTTAAACAAACATATGGAAATAAAAATAATAATAAAAAAGTTTTTATAATAATTGGAAAATCTGCTGAATTATGTATCTGCAGAAGGTATGCACATGACATCAGCACAAAACAAGCCAGGTTTATTCACCTTGAAATCATAAAAAGTAAAGAAAATTTACAGAAGTGGATGGTCCAAGGCATCGGGAGACACGTCAAAAATCACACTGGACATTTCCATCAATGCGTTCCATAAGTTTACCAAGTACCAACTAAAGCATCATCATTTTCTGTCAAATATTTACGATTAAGATTGTTGGTGTTTCAGCAGATGGACAGTACTGTCGCACTAAGTCACCAATACATACCTCTCTGCAATAAACAGTGGCTGTTCAACAAAGCACAGAGCTCTGACAAACTCATTAACAGTCAGTCGATGGTCTTTTATTAAAGCGTGTGTAAAAGCAGCATACATTAATTGCCTCTCAGTTCAGTTTCTTGTTTTAGCTTAATGTTATTTTTCAGTATGTTATTTTATTGTCACACAAACATGTACATCAATGCCGCAGTATTTGCAACGCTATGCTTCCTCTGCCTCATCTGACCAACTGCTATTTTTGCTTTTTGCATACTTCGAAACATTTGTTTTCTTTTGAATATTCATAAACTGTTTTATGTTTTCTTCCCATTCCTCATCCACTAGTAATATTGTATTTTCGTGTGAGTATTTCAATTTAGTTTTTGATCAAGCTAGTTACTACACCCAGCACTTGCCACAATAATCAGACTTTGATTGGCCAACAGAATCAGATGATAATGTGTTTGTGAACAGAGAATCACATTTGAACACCATTTGATCCTCTGACATCTAAACGTACCTTCTGTATCCTAGGATACAGTGTAGGGCTGCTTATTACATGTCGGGAGTCAAAATAAAACAGCATTTTAATCAAAATATTGTGTATTTCCTAGAAAATAGTACAGTGAAAATATTGAATAGTAGACAAAAAATCGGGTATAAATAAATAAAAAACAATGTGCAGTTAAAAAGAAATCCTGTAATTTCTCGGTAAAATTCGGAATAAACCAGAAATGCAGAACACTAGGTATATTACATATTACTGTAGTAACACTCCTCCAAGTGGTGAAATGTGGTATTAAAAGTGTTGTTTCATGTTAATGCAGAATGGTGTTTGGATCTTTGTTGCTGTAAATCAATTTTGCAGTGATGGAGTGAAAGAAAATGTATTGCCTTCTACCCGTCTCTGGGCTAGATATCCCCAGGATAATTGATAACTGTGGTATTATTTACTTTTGCTTTATGTCAAAAGGAAGCATTTTGTTTCTGAGATAGGAATGTCACCTAGGAGTGTTAATGATTCGCTTTTCTCTAACTGTTACAACAGGTTATGAGTGTTTCAGTTCTGATGCGTAACTTTGTTGCAGTGAAGTATCACAGTCTGGGGAAATACTGCACAAAGTTTTAAAGAAAATGTCGTCCTAGAAACATCAAACATTTCAGGAGCAGGAGTGGCCAAGAAGATTTGCTCAGGCTTTCACTCTTTACCCTTAAGGGATATGGAAGTGCAATGCTCTTGTAAACACTGTCATAAAGACATGATTATATTAACTTTATTAGCACTGACTGCAAAGCTTTTCTGTTACTGTCAGTCTCACAGAATTGACCTTCAGTTGTAGAATGCAGATACCTTGGGCAGTTATCCATGATGTCACATAACGACTAATAGCTTCTTATTCTTTGTTTATAATATCACTGGTTGGATAATGATTTGCTTCTGAATATAACTGATGAGTTCATTGTGTTTAGCTGTCTGTGTATTTATCTTGTTTATCATGTACAACCCCCTAACAATTTATTATTATTTTATTTTATTTATTTATTTCTTAGCAGACGCCCTTATCCAGGGCGACTTACAATTGTTACAAGATATCACATTATACATTATTTCACATTATACAGATATCACATTATTTTTACATACAATTACCCATTTATACAGTTGGGTTTTTACTGGAGCAATCTAGGTAAAGTACCTTGCTCAAGGGTACAACAGCAGTGTCCCCCACTGAGGATTGAACCCACAACCCTCCGGTCAAGAGTCCAGAGCCCTAACCACTACTCCACACTGTGAAGGAGCACACCTATTATTACACTGTGAGTAACAGTATTCCTTGCTACTAAACCAGCGCCTTACTAAATCACTACTGCTTGTTTCTTTCAGATCCACTACCTAATGGTCCTCTCAGCCAACTGGGCTTATGTGAAAGATGCATGCAGAATGCAAAAATATGAGGATATCAAATCGAAGGAAGAACAAGAGCTTCATGACATCCACTCCACTCGCTCAAAAGAGCGACTTAATGCATACACATAAAATACACGCTTGTTCTTAAAGTCCATATGTCACCTATTTCACATTACAATCTGATTATATTTTATTAAACTACACTATAATCGTGTTCTAAAAAAAAAAAAAATATATATATATATATATATATATATATATATATCATTTATACTTTTGCGCTGTAACTGTAAGAAATGTACAGTCGTACAGCTTGTTTTGAGTGCTTCCGCCAAAAAGCCCTGATTTCGAATCTTGACATCTGTGACGTCACTAGGGGAAACCACGAACCATAAACCATAAACATGCATGCATATGTCTATGGCATAAGCAAAACGATCATACATACACTATTTTGTGATGGTTAAACTGTGTTAAAAATACATTTCACCTCAGATAGGTACAAGGGAATGCACTGCATGAAAAAAAAGTACTGTATTCAGTGAAAGTAAAATGAGCGAGTTCGTCAGTGCACAATGCAATGATCACTTCGGAACACGGAGACTAAAGCTTTTGTTTGTTGGTTTCTGGCAGGTACAAATTGTATTTTTCTCTTTTGTAAGACACTGGTACACAAGTTCACAAACACACGCAGACCTTTACAAAGACAGCTGTTCACGAAGACAATCATCAAGTGACCATTGATTCATTTTCCCGACAACAGCGGAACCATTTAGAAACTTAATTAAAAACAATAATGTCAGAGTACTATAAATCAGTACAAACACATTGCGTGCTGAAGATTTCTGATGCAGAAATCAAAAGAATAAATCCACTCATCCAGCTTTTTTAGGTAAGCTTTCGATTTTCAGTTTTATCTTTAAGGTAACGTTCATATGCACATTACTGGGTAAGGGCGTCTGCCAAGAAATATTTATCATTACGTGCAGTTCACAAGGAGGTTAGGCCTATTTCATTTCACTAAATCGAGGAAAGCATAAGTGTGTGAAGTTGAAGAGCTGTACATGACCATGCAAGTCATCTCGGCCCTGTAATATAAACAATGCTTTATTTTTTAAGTGGATCGGAAACGGTAAACACTATTTGCAAGATATAAACAGTACAACAAACCAAATATAGAACAACACTTTTTTTTTATTTTTTGTATTGCCATAAATGAACTGCTAGCCAGGGTTAAGAACATCATTCAGAATTGCCAACCTGCAGACAAGGGGGCGTGTCGCTCGCATTCCTCATGCCAGCGTGATTATTTTCTCCTGCTGGAGGTTCTAAACAGCTCGGAATCGGGCCTCAAACCACTTATTCTTCCTCCCCACAATTTCTTTCATTACACACCACACTCCCGCTGTCCTTATTGTAATACAGAAAACGGTGGAGAAATTCCTAATGATCACTTTCACAGTCTGAAGCCATGTATATCTCTCATCTGTTCCTGGTATGTGTTCCCTTAGTGACGTCACGCCAATTTCGTGCATCATCGGTGCATTGTTGGTCTTTTCAGGAATTATTGACAGTTTTACGATAGTCTCTTGGTGCTCTAAAATTGATCATGGGGATTTGTATGACCCCAAAGCCAAAAAATGATTTTCTATGTGAGATATGGACTTTAAGTTCCTGCTTTTTCTTTCTTCTCGGTTAACTTTTCTGAACTATTGTAAGGGTTTTGCCATATAAAGATGGTCTGGGGGACATAACACTCACTACATTTTTGAGGATATCCCTTTACCTTTATTTGGGGGTTATTTTTTATTTGTAATTTAAATTCAGATCAGTTTAGTTTTTAACTTAGTAAGTTTCTATCTTAATTATGTTAAGTTGTCATTGCTTTACCACTTAACATTCAATGTCACTGTATTTATTTGGGGGGAGGGAGGAAGGACTATCACTTTTTTTCCAGGTGTTGACTTCTATACTCATTTTACAGGGCTTCAGATAAAAATGCCTTGTCGTTTTAAATTACCAGACAGTCCAACATTTACCAGACATACATAGATTTGTATCAACTAGTGCCAGTTTTTGACGATAAAAGTGCTGTACCACAGTACAGTATGAAGAATATGTAGCTTTTCCTTCAGACAATATAACCTAAATATAATTTCACAAAATGTCATAGCTTAACCAAAATGTTTGAAGGACTGGGTAGTTAAGCCAGCTGTGCAAAGTGTAATTAATTTCAACATTGCTATAAAAGGGACTGAACAAATCATAACCCATTACAAAGATGATAAAGATGCTAAGTTGATACCTGCAACAATGATCATTTGGGTATGTTTTAATGGATGAGCTTTTTGGACAGACTCTGTCAATGATTCATTTGTTTTAGTTCATTGCAAGCCATAATTACACATGCAAATAACCTTTTTTTTATATATTTTTATTCTATCTTGAGCCAGTATTTTTAAATGCAGTCAGTCATGTGGAGTAATTTTATTTTTGGTAATTCCATAGGAGCTTACTACAGAAAACACGCTTATCCCAATTAATGATGTTACTGTGATGCTTGCAAAAGACATTAATCTCAGTTTAAAAACATATTAAACTAAACAAACAGAGAGAATACGTGAATATCCCACTTAAAGGGGGGGGGACCTGTTTCAAGGAGAGTAAATTATTTTGACCTACTCTCTTGTTAATTTACATCTCAGGCTGAAACAAGGCTTTTAATTAGCAAGACAGTGTAGTCTAAACTAATGCATCATGAGAGATTGGGTTTTACAATGGTATGCCCCAAAAAGATGTCCTTATCTAACATGTTTTTGTTTTATGTACAGTGCCTTGCATAAGTATTCACCCCCCTTGGACTTTTCCACATTTTGTAGTGTTACAACCTGGTATTAAAATGGATTTAATTGGGATTTTTACCATTTGATTTACACAACATACTTAACACTTTGAAGGTGCAAAATATTTTTTATTGTGACACAAAAGTTAATTAAACAAAAAAAAAGACATTTCTTGGTTGCATAAGTATTCACCCCCCCCCCCCGAGTCAATACTTGGTAGAAGCACCTTTGGCAGCAATTACAGCTGTGAGTCTTTTTGGGTAAGTCTCTACCAGCTTTGCACATCTGGATCCTGCAATTGTTGCCCATTCTTCTTGGCAAAATTGCTCAAGCTCTGTCAAGTTGGATGGGGACCATTGGTGAACAGCAATTTTCAAGTCTTGCCACAGATTCTCAATCGGATTGAGGACTGGGCTTTGACTGGGCCATTCTAAGACATTCAGGTTCTTGTTTTTAAACCACTCCAGTGTGGCTTTGGCTGTTGTTTTGGGGTCATTGTCCTGCTGGAAGGTAACCTCCGCCCCAGTCCCAGGTCTCTTGTAGACTGAAACAGGTTATCCTCTAGAATTTCCCTGTATTTGGCTCCATCCATCTTGCCCTCAATCCTGACCAGTTTCCCAGTCCCTGCCGATGAAAAGCATCCCCATAACATGATGCTGCCACCACCATGCTCCACCGTGGGGATGCTGTTCTCAGGGTGATGAGCAGTGTTGGCTTTGCGCCACACATAGCGTTTTGCGCTAAGGCCAAAAAGTTCAATTTTGGTCTCATCAGTCCAGAGAACCTTTTTCCACATGTTTGCTGTGTCTCCCACATGCCTTTTGGCAAAATCCAAACAAGATTTGATATGGGTTTTTTTCAGCAATGGCTTTCTTCTCGCCACTCTTCCATAAAGCCCAGTTTTGTGGAGCATCCGGGTTATAGTTGTCCCATGGACGGTTTCTCCCATCTCAGCTGTGGATCTCTCCAGCTCCTTCAGAGTTACCATTGGCCTCTTGGTTGCTTCTCTGACTAATGCCCTCCTTACCTGGTCACTGAGTTTTGGTGGACGGCCTTCTCTAGGCAGTCTCGGTTGTGCCATATTCTTTCCATTTTTTAATAATGGATTTAACGGTGCTCCGGGGGGATGTTCAAAGTTTGGGATATTTTTTTATAACCCAACCCTGATTGGTGCTTCTCCAGAACTTTATCCCGGACTTGTTTTGATAGCTCCTTGGTCTTCATGATGCTGTTTGTTTAGATATGCTCTCTAACAAACTCTGGGGCCTTCCAGAAACAGGTGTATTTAATCTGAGATCATGTGACACTTTAATTGCACACAGGTGGACTCCATTCAACTAATTATGTGACTTCTGAAGGCAATTGGTTGCACCAGAGCTTATTTAGGGGTGTCACAGCAAAGGGGGTAAATACTTATGCAATCAAGACTTTTTAGTTTTTAATTTGTAAATAATTTTGAAAAATATGTAGATTTTTTTTCCCCACTTCGACATTATGGACTATTTTGTGTAGATCAGTGACAAAAAATCCTAATTAAATCCATTTTAATTCCAGGTTGTAACACTACAAAATGTGGAAAAGTCCAAGGGGGGTGAACACTTATGCAAGGCACTGTACTGTACCACTTGTCCGTAATGTTATTTGTTAATTTGACTACAATTGTATGAACTTGACTGGTAGCAGAGAATGAATGGTATAGCAGAAGTTTAGTTAAAATTCTGAATCTTAATACCGAATAAAAGGTCTACACCGAATAGAACTCCTGATTTTTCTTTGTTTAGGAATATCCATGGGTTATAAAGCTGTGTGTTAAACTGTTTAACAGAAGACATTAAATGTCACTGTAGCACGAAAGCGTCAAGAATGAGACTCAGAGGTTAGAAACTACAGTTATTAAAATGCTGTTGGTGCACATTTATTAACAAAATAAACAAAACAAACACAAGAACAAAACAACTGGCACTAGGGCCAAAATAAAAGGTTCACACAAAACAAAACAATACTTATGTCTTGCTGGGCATTCGCCTTCACAGACCAAAACAAAAAGGCTAGACTCGCCTAACTACTCACCTAAGTCCTCTCAAAACACTTTCCCAAACAAAGGATTTTCTCCCCTTATATCCCATGTGGCTGGAGTCTAATTAATCATCAATCATTCAATTAAGACTCAAGCCACATTCTCACATGTATGCTGGCAAGGAGGATTTTAACCCTCTCCCTGCCAACCCTATATATATATATATATATATATATATATATATTATATATATCTCAGACTTGTAGGGCTTGAGTCCGGGACTCGGACTTGAGTCGTGTTTTTCGTGACTCAGACTGCAAAAGACTCAGACTCGACTCGGATACGGCCTTGTGTGCTCGGATTGGGACTCAGACTCGAACAATCGGGCTCTGTGACTCGGAGATATTAATGACAAGTCCTTTTTTATTTTCTATTACACAAATAATATTAGAGTTACTAGGAAACCTGTGCACAATAAAACACACCCAACAAAACATTATACAATCACTGGTTAGCCCTGTTGTCATAGTAAGAATACGAAAGTGGAAGCGAGTTAGGTTGCAGCATAAACAACCCCTCCCCCACATAAATCCAACTGCAACCATAGCAGACCCAAGTTTTTTTTCCCCTTTTTTGCGTTAAGTTTTATAAGGAATAAATAATGTCAGCATGGTAAACAAGTACGTTATTATTTCTCTTTACTACTTTAAACTGTGTTCTAATACATTTCTAAAACGGCATTCTTGAAAAATATGTAATTTGATTTTCCTGAACTCCTTGAATCTCTGGAATATAATTTATTTGTTTGCACTGAAAACAAAAGAACATTGGTCACCTTAATAATTTTGAGTTTACTGAAAACAAAAATGAATGAAAAAAGAATAATCATATAAGTTATAATCGTACTTTTAGAGCTTCTTAATTCATATCAGAAAGTCGCCGTGTGAGTAAATATTCTGTGCTTTGCTTCTAATCTCCACTTGTTCCCAGCACACGCCATCACTGTTTGCAAACGACATCAATTAATTCACATGGCAAATTCAGTGTAAAACTACGCACTAAAGTTTCAAATCGAAAATTTCCTACCGTCAAACAGGCAGATATATCAGACTGATATGACAGAAGGACTGCTTGATACCAAAAAAAGAACGACAGAATAACTTAATACCACTTAATTTACCAAAATGAAAATAATATATTATGGATGCGGGAAAAACACATTAACAATACGCTGTGAAGCGTCAACCTAGAAATCTGTCTGTGTGGACTTCATGTTTTCACTCTATTATGAACCTACACAAAGGGGAAATACATAAATATAATGTTTTTATGTAGAGAAAAGATAAAAATACATTATCATAAATCAAATTAACTGAAGCACAAATCTAAACAACTTCCGCTAAGAAAGCAAGGAATCGCCCATTCAAATCTGGCATGGTATGCTGTTTTCGGTCTTTTACATCTTTTTTCATCAAATTTATCATATTTATCATATATTTATCATATAGTCTTTTACATTGTTTTTAATGTATGCAAATATTTATCATATGCAATACATTGGGTCTTGTACATTTAGTATAAGTAATTAACGGTAAATGTACCTGTTTTTGACAATAGAAAAACACCCATCAGATCGCAATTGATTGCACCTGTACCAAAATCTGACAGCACACTACTTGCAATCTGATGATGTACTACTTTCTAACACTACACTGGCTCTATAGTCCAGATCACGGCTTAAATCAAAGTGAAAAACAACATCCACAAACTTGAGCTTAAAGCTTATCTATAAACTTCAGGTAAATTCAAACAGTATTCCAATTCCAAAAGAAAAGAAGATAGTGACAGACAAGTTGAAATAGGCAGCAAATAAAATAATCTAGCTAGAAAAAATAAATCTTTTATTTTTTATTATTTGTGCATTCTTTCTGAGGGATATCGGACAGCGGTCATTAGCTAAACTGTTCCCCCACTACTACCACTAGTTGAATAAAAATTGATTTGAGTTTGTTTCAAGGACTCGGACTTGGACTTGGACTCGGACTGGGACGGTCTCGAATCATAGTGACTTGGACCCTGATGACTCGACTACAAGTCTGAGATTATATATATATATATATATATATATATATATATATATATATATATATATATATATATATACACACACACTATTTACATTTTGGGCTTTCACCCTGCCAGTCAAAAAAATAAAATATTATCCTTAATTCTGGACCAAACTTGGTGTTTTGGATCTGTGTTGCCTATTTATACTGCTCTTGGTTTTGCAGTACGGTGTCTAAACTTTGTAGCCTGACAATTCTTGTTTTGTCAGTGTTTCAAAAGCTAGTTTTGTGCACTTATTGAACCATTGTGAGCTCTTGATCAGTGTTAGTGCATTTCTATTAAAACCAGAGTTAAACTCTACTGTTACTTGTCATGCAACATTGTTTTTTAACAAATCTTGTATTAGGTAAAGACTGAATATTGTTGTTATTTGTGGCATGGTTATGCATTAAATGGTAATAGTTTACTAATTTCAATTTTTTTTTTTTTTTTTTTTTTACACTTAGAGACTGTCTTGCTGAGTCAACTGTTGTATGAAATGTGCGGTATTACTGTTCCTTCGCTAACAGTATTATGCTTAATCTCTTTCTGCTATTATTAGGTTGTAGTGATTGACTGGTTTCTTTATAGTTTGTGATGATTTTTAAACCATGTCTTATATTGATAACTGTAATGATGTTAAGTATTCAATATTAACCTGATGATGCTTTTGGCGTATCCTTGTATAAGTATTTTGTACTTCCACAAACAATGCTTTGTAGCTGGCTGTAAAATGAATCTGATTTGTACATAAATGTGCCAACAGCTTGACAGTTGCTTTTTTTGAACTGTAGGAACAAATTGCTTGCATAAATAAAATACACTTGTGTACTTGTTATTAATTAATTTAAGAAGTATATGTATATATCGGTTTTGTTTTTTGAACAATTATTTCTATTCATTTTCCAATTTTCTCCCAATTATTATTCTACCTGGCTCACCGCTGCAACCCCCGAACTAACTCAGGAGCGACGAAGACGAGCACTCGCGTCCTCTGAAGCGAGTGCCGTCAGCCGTCTGCTTTTTTTCCACTCTGCAAGCCAGCCGTGCAGCCATATCCAGAACTTACAGCGTCAGAGGACCACGCAGTTCTGAATTGCGTACAGGTCAGCCTGCAGCGCCCGGCCAGCCACAGGGGTCGCTGGTGCATGGTGAGCCAAGGACTCCCCAGCCGACCTAACCCCTACCCCGCCTGGGCAGCACTTGACCAATTGTGCGCCGCCCCCTGGGATATGTATTTATCTTGTTACACGAACCTTTTTTTTTTTCATTTTAATTTACTCAAACACTTAAGTCTTATGTTTTTATGAAAATCTGCTCTGCAAGAAGAAAACATACCGGTAACAAGAAACCAAAAGGTACATTTTAACAATTTAAGGATGATTGCAGTCTATTGTATAAAATAATTTGGCTTAGATGTTTAGATACAGACACATTTATAAATAAAGAGACATGTTTAGATGTTGGTATACACACAACGGTATACAAAGGGTTAATATAACAATAACCTAAGGCCCGCCGCACGCAGCCCGACTCAAGCCGTCCCGACTCATCTCATCTGAGTATGCACAGATTCTGCCATCAGTGGTGCTCAGTTTTGGTTTGACGTTACAATTGAGTTTTTCCCAACTGGGCGTCGCACACTGCTAAGACTGAATTACTGACCATGATTAGATACTGGTGATTACTATGTATTCAGATTTAATTAATACTGCCCTGTACACATTTTTGTATTAACTTAGCCCAACATAGCGACCCTCATATTATGCATGGCATCGTATGCTGATTAGACGGCGGAGACAGCGAGGCAACCAAAAGAAGCGCTTAGCCTATTAATTAATTGACCATTTACACCGTGCAAACGTTTCAGGCAGTGTTGACTTTTTGTATAGTTTGTCTACTACACTTTAGCCTGTGGTAAGTAAAATCCAACCAGTTGATTTTTATTTGACTTTGGCGTTTTTTCCTCAGCGTGTGGATTTGTGATTTGTGACTTATTGGAGCTCGACTTACCGGTTACTTCTGTTTTGCGCAGTAAGAAAATATAGACTGCCAGTAGATTGATAATAAAAAGGTAAACTGATCATAAAAAAACGATTCAAATGTGCACATATCTGGTATTTTTTTAATTCGGGACACTCGGAGCAATTCAAGACTACTGTATTTTTTACCCGTGGAACTAAAGCAGTCAATATTCCACCATCTTGTATGACAAGTTACATGACAAGCTACATCACTTAAACCTGCTTCACCATTGGTTGACACCCTTATGACTAATCGGTCTCAGTCAGTCTTGGTCGGCAACCTCCACACACAGACAGACTGATCACATCTGAACAAAACTGCGTCTGAAAAAGATTCAACATGTTCAATCTTCAAATCTGAAGACATCCCGACTGAAATCTGCATAATCTTGGTTTCAAGGGCACGCACACTGATACGATTCATCCAGGCTCTGTACGGCCAGTTGAGATGAGATGAGTCGGGACGGCTTGAGTCGGGCTGTGTGCGGCGGGTTCAACAGGCATCTGTGACCCTGTTGAGATTATTTAAATTAAAAACTATTAACAAGCATTTAATCTGTGTCTACTAAGTTTTAGAGGGAGCATGTGTGGTGAACACTGACTGCCTCATACTGCAGTACATGTCAATATGCAATATAGTATATTTTGCAGTTTAAACATATTAAATGATGAATATCCAGGTCGAGCAGGATTTTTCAAGGAATGTTGAAATACAGCATGGCTTCTCAAACCCGGTCCTCGGAACCCCAGTGTCTTCTGGTTTTCATTCCAACTGTGCTCTCAATTATTGAACTAAAACATGAATTGAACTAATATTTAGCTTAATTAGATCTATATAGTTCCTAAAAAGTTGCAGATTTCAAGTTACTTATACAATTTTATAGTTCACTTGAAATCTCCTATTGTGTAAGTGCTAAAAACTATTAAAAAGGCCAAAGTATTTGTTCAATTAAGGGTTTAGGTAAGTAACAGAGAGCTCATTTGGAATGAAAACCTGATGACACTGGGGCCCCAGGATCGGGTTTGAGAAGCCCTGAAAAAGAGCAGTGTAAAAAACAACAGCAATTTAATACAGTACTGTTAACAAATACAACAACGAAAGTAATAAGCAAAGTCAACAATGGCTGTGTTATCAGCTTTATATAACTGTGCTGGCTTAATGACATGCTAGTCATGCCTTTGGCAGCTGCTATGCTATGAGGTAATACATATAGTTCACAAAAATATATATATATATTTCTGTAATGTTTTTGGAAAAGTTTTTTATATAAAAGTTTCCCTCCCTCACCAAGCACCTTTTGCTGATGGCAACAAGAAAGAGAATTCTGTTGCCCTTGTGTGACCATAGTGATCAACATGCTATCAACAAGCCAGCAACATGTAGCCCAGTTTAGGACTAAGCTCCATTTTGCTGGCAATACAACAGCAACCATCTCAATAGAATACAGTCTCAGTGATAATAAAAATGGTGATGTGAACTATTTGGAATTTAGATTAATTGATTTTTATGGCATCTGAATGACAAAGACTACTTCAAAATAGAAATAAAATAAGCTACCCTTTAAAGGTTATGCAAGGAATTGGGGGAGCTGTTCTTTGGTAAATAAAATTTAAATTTAATTCAAGCTTAAAAGTTGCAGATTTCAAGTTACTTATACAATGTTATACTTTTTTAAACTTTTAAATTGTATTCCCTACCTCAAGCTGGCTATATTTCCCATCATCCTCCTGCTCACTGGTAAATCCATCAGTTACATATGTGAGCAGGAGGACCATGGGAAATGTAATTCTGAGAGGTCCATGCAGGTAAATGGGAAGCCATCTTGACACAGGGAATGCAATTTCAAAAGTTTAAAAAAGTGGTCAATATATATATATATATATATATATATAAAATAAAAAAAATAAAACAATACACACACCTTTCGTAAACAGTTGTAGCAACACATGGGAACATGTAATACAATAAAATAAAAAGGTCCTTATGTGCCCTTTAATATGCATTTTAGGTGTTGGACTATTTGGATATTGAAGCTCCAACATTTGTTATGTTTATAACTCACTCTTCATGTCTCATAATCCACAGATTAACCTAAAACTGTCTCTTTGTTCTCCTCTTCCTCTTCCTCTGAAATTGTCAATATAACACCAGCAGCCTTCCTTCGCTTTGACATCACTTCCATTATTGTACTTCATTGCCAAGTATGAGTGCTGCCAAAATGTTGACAATGGTCTTATCTCTCCTGTGAACTTTGCATTTACAAGACAACATGCAGGTGTAACCCCTACTTGCAAGCTTTCTAACCACTACCCATTAACATGGGACTAAATCAGTAACCAGGGCTAACTTAAGTACTTAAACCTTAATTGGGGTTGATCACATAGCTGGCTGAGTTATATAGTAACCTATGGGCTAGTCAAATTGTAGCAAAATGGGGCTATTCTACTCTAAAATCCTCTTTTCCTCTAATCTACTGGTCGTCAGGATTGGGACTACTTGCTATAATGGCTGTCAGTCATGCAGTGTCCCTGGTCCTCGCTCAGCCTACTGGGATCGCTCTGCGTTGTGTAAGCGTGTAGACGCTTTCAATATGTACTCCCAAACTCGCTGGTCAATTCAATGGCACTTTGTTTTCTCCTCCTGCAAATAAAACACATCAGTTGGGACGTTTTATCGAGCTTTTCATAATAACAGCACAGTACAGGAAAACACTGCGTATAGCTTCTGCATCAACATTCTCGCGAGATCCCCTAAGTCAGCTGCTCCGTTTCCATGCACTTTATTTTGACTTCTTTACACGCAGCAACAAAAGCATAAAATAAATTAAAAGCTCTCTGCTAGACTATTGTTACAAATTTCAAGAAATAGTAACGAATAAATCATTGTTATACCCTGTCTTACTCGAGAAATATGTCACACATTATGTTTTCTTTGTTTACATTGGGTCAGTGATTCCCTGTACGTCCGTCATTATCCCGAACAGTATTTTAATCACAACACAAAATAACACCTTAGAACAATATCCTTATCCCCAAAACACCTCTGTATGCCTTCGCTATGTTTAACTACATTCTTACCTGCAAATAAATCACATCAGGAGGGACGTTTTAGAGGGCTTTTCATAATAACAGTACAGGAAAATACTGCGTACCTTCTACACCCTCGCAAGATCCCCTAAGTGAGACCTCGCACCCTCCAGCTAGCTACGGGGTCGTAATGAAAAACAGACCTGGAATTTAAAACAATAGGCTGGTAACTATTAATACATCGTTAAACTATTCTGCCAACAACTAATGTCTTGAACTGTTTCCCTATAGATTAGTGTTCAGATATTCAACTTAAAATACCCTTGTCACACAGGCAACAAATGTCTTTGTTTTTTTTTTGGCTACCAAATCAAGTTGCTTGTGTAGCAAAAGCTTTTAAGGTCTATAACATCATTTTACCGTAGTTTAGAGGTAGAGAAAGGGTAGATTATATATATATATATATATATATATATATACACAGTGCCTATAGAAAGTCTACACACCAAGTGGCCTCCACCTGTGTTAAATTGTAGTGATTCAAATGATTTCAGGATGAATTCAGCAGTTCCTGCAGGTTCCCTCTGCTGGGTAGTGCATTTCAAAGCAAAGACTCAAGGCACTTTCAAAAGAACTCTGGGACAAAGTTGTTGAAAGACCGTGCCTAGATCAGGCCGTCCCTCCAAACTGGATGACCGAGTGTGGCAGGCTGGCTCGCAGTAGTGCGGTATGGTGATGTCACGGACCAGGAAGTAACTGAATCAAAACAGTGGATGGGTGGGTGAAGCTGAATGCTACGGCACTCAGCGTGTTTAATAAATAAATAAACAAAACAAAAGATTTAAACAATCAACAAAACAAAGGGCACGAGGGCCAAACGAATCAGACAGACAAACAAGTAAGTGTCGTGCTGGCTAATCCAGCACGTTTTAGCAATTGTTAAATTCTGTCTTCTCTCTATCTCCCCGTACCTCCTCTCTGTACACCCAACCCTGCAGCATGGACAGCTGCAGGTTCTTATACTCTGGCCGAGGGGTTAACTAGCTGTTAATTATCTTATTACCCCTCGGCCACAGTCTGCACGCGTTTGGTAAGGATGATCAGCTACTGATTATTATTATTTTTTTTTTCTTTTTTTAAAAAAATAATTTAGTCGTTGCCAATTATTTTTTAAATAATAAGCTCACTGCTACCACCCCTGCGCTGACTCAGGAGGGGCGAAGATGAACACACGCTGTCCTCCGAAGCGTGTGCCGTCAGCCGCCCGCTTCTTTACACACTGCAAACTCACCGTGCAGCCGCCTCAGAGCTACAGCGTTGGAGGACAACGCAGCTCTGGGCAGCTTACAGGCAAGCCCGCAGGCGCCCAGCCAGACTACCGGGGTCGCTGGTGCGCGGTGAGCCGAGGACACCCTGGCCGACCTAACCCTCCCTCCCCCCGGGCGACTCTCGGCCAATTGAGCGCCGCCTCCTGGAAGCTCCCGTCCCACGGTCGCGATGTCCAGGCTATAGAGCGCATCCTGCACTTCAGCGGTGCTTTTACTGGATGCGCCACTTGGGAGCCCAGCTACTGATTATTTAACTAGCTGACAGTCATGCATCCTCACTGGGTTTTTAAATATAAATATAAAAAACAATAACAAAAGACGCAGCGCTTTTATCCGCGCCGCAAACAAATACAAATAATAATAAATAGGGGCTAATAAAATAGCTTTTCCGCTGCAGGACGGGACCAACAGGCTGTCAGCCGTGCCACTACCGGCAGGGGTGCTGACAGCATGGCCAGCCATGGGCCCACTGAAGCCTCCCTTCCCAGCCCGAGACTTTGTCCTGGACTGCTGGGTTTTTAAGGGGGGAGGTGGCCGTTGAGGCCATGTGTGCTGCGCACAAGGGGGGGTATATGTGGCAAAGCGCCCCGCCCCTGTGTGCATTTGTGTTATGTGTATGTGTGTATGCGTGCGTGTGTAAATGTTGGTGTATAGATTGGTACACGGGATATAAACGGGTCTGTGTTTCACGTGTATTTAAAAAGTGTAGATTTGTATTTAGGCACGAGGAGAGCACAAATCACTTCACGTGCTGGTTAAATGTAATATGTGAGCACGGGGTTGCACAGAATTAATTCACGTGCTGGGATTCAAGTGAATAATTAATTAGTAATTGAATCCCAGCACAACAGTATAAATAGGCACATTTTTAGTCACTCGTGGTTAGGTGTTCGGGAGTGGAGAACGGGTGTGGAGAAGGAGAGTTAAAATAAGCGAAAAGATCGTAAAGATAAGTGTTTTCACTCACCGTGTTTGTTCGTCTGTCCTGCACCGTCTGTTTAGTGTTAGTCCGTTTTGTATGTCTGTTTATTTTGGCGCAAGTGCCGTGTCCTGTTTTGTGTACTGTTTAAAACCTTTTATTTGTAAATAAACGCTGAGTGCAGCCATTGCACTCAGCTCATCACAACCACTGTCTTTGTTTGAATTCCTGTCTGGTCTGACGCCACCCACTCTGGCCGTCTTTGTGACAACCCCTTAGGATTTTCACATATTTCACATATTTCAAACCTAAAATGTTATTAGATCTTAATCTAAGTCCTAATAATAGATAAAGATAACCTGATTAAACAAATGACACAAAAACATGATACTTTTTCAACATTTATTTATCCACAAATGATTCAACATTCAATATCCATGTGTGAAAAAGTATGTGAACCTTCAGTAACTGGTGGCACCCCCTGACCAGCAATGACTTCAACTAAGCTCGCTTCAGGTCCTGCCACAACATTTCGATGGGGTTTAGGTCCGGACTTTGACTAGGCCATTCTAAAACGCGGAATTTCTTCTTCTGTAGCCATTCTTTTGTAGATCTGCCTGTATGTTAGGATCATTGTCTTGCTGAATGACCCACTTTCGGTTCAGCTTCAGCTCACAGATGGATGGCCTGACATTCTCCTCTAGAATCTTCTGATGCAATGCAGAATTCATGGTTGTGTCAATGATGGCAAGCCGTCCAGGTCCTGAGTCAGTAAAGCAGCTCCAAACCATCACACTCCCACCACCATACTTGACGGTTGGGATGACGTTCTTCTATTTGAATGCAGTGTTTGGTTTTCGCCAAACATAACGTTTCTCATTGATGCCAAAAAGTTCTACCTTTGACTCGTCTGTCTAGAGAACATTGTTCCAGAAGTGGATCATCTATGTGCTCTTTGGCGAACTTCAGACGGGCAGCAATGTTCTTTTTACAGAGCAGTTGTTTCCTCCTGGCTATCCTTCCATGAACACCATTCTTGTTCAGTCTTTTTCTAATAGTTGAGTCATGAACACTAACATTAGCCAAGGCGAGAGTGGCCTGCAGATCCTTGGATGTTACTCTGGGGTTCTTTGTGACTTCCTTGATGATTTTCCGGTTTGTTCTTGGAGAGATTTTGGTAGGACGACCGCTCCTGGGTAGAGTGACTGTGGCCTTGAACTTTCTCCATTTGTAGACTATCTGTCTGACAGTGGATTGGTGGAGCCTCAAACCCTTAGAAATGGTTTTATAACCCTTTCTAGACTGATGAGCATCAATACTGTTTTTCTGAGGTCCTCAGATTTCTTTTCATCGTGTCATGATGTATTTCCACACACCTGTATGGGGAAGCCCAAACTCACAAAGTTTCTGATCTTTATATAGGATGGGGCCTCCCAAACTCACCCCTGAAGATCTACCTAATTATTTAAACACCTGATTATAATTATCCCCTTAATTGAGCTGATAAAACCAGGGGTTCACTTACTTTCACTTACATCTCTAAAAGGTTTATAAAATACTAAAAGCAAGTAAAAAGCCCCGCTAAAAATGTATTGTTTTGGTTTTAGAGCAGGTGAATTTATGGGTGACTTAAATGTATTATTTGGTGTGTTTTTATAAGTGTTGTGTTGTGTTAGTTAAATGTGGTCTGGCAAAGGCGAGGTTAGCAGCTTGTCTCTGCCAGACATCTCGTGAGAATGCGCGGTCGGCAGCGAATGATTGGCTGCCGACCACGCAGATATAGAAATCACACGCAGATACAGAAATCACATCCAGAATGTGGTCATCTCCAGATTGATTAATGTATTACTAATCTGGAGACGACCACATGTATAAAAACCCACAGCGTTTGCTGAATGGGAGGTTGTACAGAGAAGAGGTACGAGAGAACGAAACAGAAAGTAAAAATAAATTTTAAAAAGTATTTATGGATCAGTGAAGACGAATACCCAGCCTGACATAAGTATTGTTTTGTTTTATGTTTTGGGATTTGTTTTTTGTGAAACCTTTTTTATTTTGCTCTTTGAGCAATGTTTTCTCTGACTTTTTGATTTATTTCTGTGTGTTAATAAAAACGCACACTAGCGCTTCAGTTAGCAGTACCTGTGTTTGTGTGTCAACTTCCTGGTCTGAGGACATCACCACAAAGCCGGCCAGCCTCAAGGATATTCAAATACTTTACAATGGATGTAAAAAAAAAAATACAGACTTTTGGATTCTAGTGTAAAAGTATTTAATAAAAAAGATATTTGCTGGAGTTTACTCTTTATGAGACTGACCTCCAATGGGCATTTTCTACTATAAAATTTAGTGAATACGTCTGTAACACAGTGACTGACCAAACAGCGATTGCATTGAGGGATGAACCAGTTTAATTTTTTGTCCTGTCAGTGTACAATGCTCAAACCATGTGTTTAATTATCCTGGTAGACATTTGTAAGACAAATATTATGTCTGCAAAAGGGATATACCCATTCTAAGAATGGTTGTTGTCATTTTTGTTCTTGACAGCACTGTAGTAGATTGGAACCAGGACAAGAGTTCTTGAGGAACAATAGGCTTTATTAGGTTTTTTGGGGAACTGGTCCCACTGCTTCACCTCTTGCACAGGTGAGCTTAAAACAAGACATTTTTTAAATCACATGCAACCAAAAAAAAAAAAAGAATCAAACTAACAAACTAAATAGTAACAGTAACAGTAATTGTAATACAATAGTTTGCCACTACTCATGTGCCCAGTTGTCCAGTGGTTAGTGCCTCCTCCCCTAGGGGCTGCTAGCTTTTATACACACCCGCCAAGTCACAAGTCACATGACTAGGAGGGCCCAAAAGGAAAGTGTTTTTTAAATAAAACACCGTTAAAGTATTTAACATTTGTGGAGACCATACCCTTTCTATTCACAAATAAATAAATAGTACATTTTCAAATAATGATTAAATCGCAACAAAAACAAATGCATTCAAGCCATTGTCCATGTTTTAAACTGGTCATGTGACCACACACGCCATTTCCCCCTTACTGCAATTAAAACAAAACACAGGGGTTTAAGTAAACATTTGAACCGGAAAGATGATGCTGTTGTGGGATGATAGAATAAATATATACATTTATTAACTGAAGGAAAAATAAGTACCAATGCAAAATAAGTTATTTATACACAACAAAATAAACATTATTTACATCACGCTTCATAGAGAGTTAGCCCTATACTATTAGTTTATTACTAGAATACCCATGGGCATTCAGTAATATCAATTCAGTACTTCATACTGTAGTCTGCTATTAATATTGGTTAGAACTATGCCCTGCTTAAATGCCACCAACACCATCCTACACAGTACTTACTGTTGAATATATAATACTAACATGAATCATTTTCTATGAGTGCTTCTCTTCATACCTGTTATTAATATTTTAAAGGTTTAAAATGTATGTTTTGCATGGTAATTCTCAAATCATAAGCAAAACTAAATAAGGCACTTTTACAGCAAAAAGACCCGCACCTCAATGTAAATGTACATGTGTTACTGAAGATGAACATATGATGGCACTACAGCACTAACTATAGAATTTCCATTTAAAAGTCAGTAGCAATGGGATGTCTGCAATGGAAAAGTACACATTCAACATAACCGACTCACAGATGGTTTGGTTTCTTTACTGACATTTGAAACATTTGAGGGAGCTATCAGTGTAATAAAAGCAATAAACAAGAGCAACTACAAATTGATGAAATAATAAAAGTGTTATATAAGGATGACAGATTTCAGACCAAAAGAAGGAAGACAAAGAATAATAGGCAATGTTCCTTAAATTGAATTGAATATGTTTGTAAAGAAATCTAACAATAATGAGCTACACATTTTGTTCAAAACATGTGACTAGCTAATAGATACACCACAATACATTGCGGTCATGTCACACACATTTTTTAAAGAGGAAAATAAGCTCTATTTAAACTGGTACTAATATCCTGTAGCTTGTTTTTCTACACTACTGCCATGGTTCTGCAAATAATTGACTTGTACTAGTGCTGCAGTAACAGAAGACAGCTATTGCGAAGGATATTCAAATCAAAGGGGGGCTTGTGTTTCACTGAATCTCCAGATGGCTGTTATCTTACAGGTGGAACAGAGCTACTGTTGCAGCTATCACTGTACAACTAACAGCTCCACGAGGGACTCTTTCTACCATAAGCAACTGCATCTATTTTTATATCTGATGGCTCTTATCAGCTGCACTTTCAACTTAATGATGTGAGACCTACACTGTCAAAGTATTACTCAATGATTGCCTCCATGTGTTTAATGTTTTTTTTTTCTTAATACATTACTATTTTTAGGAAAATACATAGTTTGTGGTAAAACATTTCATAATCATATAAAAAATACTTTGAGTGTTTATTTTTCTTTCACCGAAATATCAATATATATATATTTTTTTTAATACAACTGAGCATAGCCACCCTGTGTTTCTTGTTTTCACTGTCATTTCCCCTGGATAAGAGATTTGTAATTACCCAACCCAAAGCGCAAAATTGTTGAAATTATTTTTGTGGTAAGTCAGAAAAAGAGCATCTGTTGTCTTAATTTGTCCAAGAGGATGGTGTTAAATCTAACACCAAACAATTTAAACAAGGTAAAGGATAATTCCTCAATATCCTTACTTTGGCTGCATGATAGAACAGTGTGATTTGGGCTTTTTTTTTTTACTCACACACTGTACCTGAATGTCTGTCTTGGTTAAACTCTTGGTGTGTTTACTGGCCAGCATCCTGCTGTATGTGAGTAGAATACACAAGAATAAAGTCAATTGTCTCTACACCAACAGATCCTAATGTAACGGGCAGTGTTGTGTGATATACTGCTGTTACATATTCTGTCCCCTAGCTCTTTTGTATTGTGGCTTAGATGCTAGCTTGCTGTGCACGGGGTCACCAGTTCATGCCCAGTCTCGGCCGTTACATTGGTGCTGTGACCCAGATCTCATAGATTGGCTGCAGCCGACCGCCAAGATTAAAGGAGGAAAGAGTGTAAAGGGCAGTGTTGTGTGATACACTGCCATTATAGATTCTGTACAGCCCCAAACAAATAAAGCTCTCTATGAAAGGAAATACACGCTCACAATGCCAGTTAAATGGAATCAAATGTGGACACCAAATTGAATATGGGCATTTCAATGTTTAAATTAAATATACATAGGTTTCAACTACAACCAGAGCTCATAATCTTGCCAACCAGAGCTCATGTTCTTGAAGACTAGAAAGATTTAATGGAAAAAGAAAAACATACCTCTTACCTCTTACCATTTCAAAAATTCCTTTAGGAACTGTTTAGCTAATTGTCAAAGCCAATCTGCAAATCTGATCAAAAATATTTCATATATAGAAAGCTATTGTTTCCAATATGGGAAAACATTTTTATAATCAACCTGACAATTTGAAACTAATTAAATAAGAGTAATTAAATGAGGTAAAACCTTTAAAATCTTCCCTAAGGGTTTATTTCAAATTACTACTGCATGCTAAATGTATCGGTAAGACACTCTGACAGGAGGTTTCTAAATGAGCCAACAAAATGACAAAGCTATTCAGATATTTCCAATTGCTAATTCTGATTCATATAGATACAGCCATGGTTTAAGTATCAAAGCTGTCAAAATATAATAATAATAAAAAAATAATTCTTTGGGAGTCTTGCAATTTTTTTGTACAAATTATTAATATGAGAACAAAACATGTAGGGAGTGCTATTATAACATATTTTATATTGTGTTTGCTGTTTTGGATGACACATTAAATAATAATTGTGGAGCACAGCTGCTTCATCACAGCCTGTGAGCTTATGTGAAAAGGATTTTAAAGGAACTGTAGCTAACAGAATAATTCTACAGATCTATTTTGTACTTCCATTAGCTACACAGGTCTCACTGTGCAGTTTTGAAACAAACACTTGTTAAAAAAATATGTATTTTCATTATAAAACATGATATAACAATGTTACTACATTTACTAGATTTTAATTTCCTCTGCCTTTTTAACAGGAAAAGTATTATATTTGCAATTTTTTTTTTCACATCAGTAGTGTCTGAGTTATAGCGTTTTACTGGCTAAAAGCATGTGAGTTAATAAGGGAAGCAGCTGAATGGTTATTGGCGGGAAAGAAGCCATTAAAGAGTAAGTACTGTAGTGAGGTTCCGAAAAAATATAGCGTTACATGTCCCACGTGTTGTTGCAATTGTTTAAATAACATACCTGTAATTTTTCTTTTCATTGTTAATATCCTGACACCTTTTTACACTAAAACTTTAAAGTCTGTTTCAAAGTTCTTTTGAAAATGACTGCCCTAGTGCACTGATAGTGTAAAGATTATAGACCATATGACGTGGTACGGAACTGAAAAGCCAGAGCACTTATGTTATGTTTTGTTTTTATTTTGTATTGCTCTTCCTGCAGTGATTTAGAGGACAGCTCTCAAATCGCAGTGCACTAAAGCAGCCCTTTTGAAAAAAAAAAGCTTTGAAACAGATTTTAAAATTCTAAGTGTAAAATGTTGTCAGGATGTTAACAATGAAAAGAAAAATTACAGGTACATTATTTAAACAGCTGTAGCAACATGTTTTTTGGAACCCCGCTACTTATTCTTTGAAGGGGTGGAGCCAAATTGACCCTCCAGGTGATATGACCAAGCAAGTGCAAGACTGTGTTAATGCACTATTAACAAAACGGAGGTTTCTTTAACCAAGTGTAGTATCAACTAGATATGTTTTAAAATAAAAATGCATGTTTACAGTAATATGGCTTTCTTTCAAAACTGGACACTTGAGACATATATAACAAATCAAAGGACACAACAGTTCTAAGAAATAAAATATATTAGCTGGAATCACTTTAAGAAAGCATACCTTTATTTAACTTTGACATTCTTAACAAAACCAGTGAATTCACTTTATATATTCCTGTCCTCCCATATAATCAAACAATCAATCACTATCCTTGCAGGTCCATTCTCGGTGCACTCATTTTCAGTTTTTGTGAAATCTGTCTCTTTTCATTAAAATCCAATTGTGATGGGTTAAGGAGGGTCCAGTCAGTAATCCGACCTCCTGACCAAAAGAGGGCACTGAGCCAGTCTCAGGTTTCTTTCACCGGGTTCACGTGACCATGACGTCAATCAATCAATCAATCAATCAGTTTTATTTTTATATAGTGCCTTTCCTGTAAAAACATCCAAAAGCGCTGTACATAGCATAGAATACATCAGCAATTGCCAATTGTTAATAAATTTAGATCAGATACATTAAAAAATACATGTATTGATTTTTATTTATTTACAATTTTATAGCGCCTTTAACCAAGGCACTTTACAAATTTAAGCAAAATGGTACAATCAAGAAAAATGGGTGAAGAAATAATGTAAGTTATTGGGCTAGGGTGGGGAGATACAAATTAGTTGCTAATATGAAAGCAGAGGACCAGAGGCTAGGTCAGGGTCAGGCAAGCAGGGTCATAACAGGAGGTCAGGGGCCAGGAGTATTAGTAGGATGGGCTAGGGAGAAGAGAAGTGTTTTGAGGAAAGAGCGGAAACTACATAGTATGGGTGACTGTTTTATGATAAGCGGGAGTCTATTCCAATGAAGGGGAGCAAGAAGGGAAAAGGAACGGAAACTGGATTGGACACAGGGCGAGGGTGGGACAGAGAGGCACAATAGGGATTGGGAGCGTAAGGGATGTGGAGGAACATAGTAGGTGATCAGTGCAGCCAGATAAGGTGGGGCAAGACCATGGAGAGATTTGTACAGGCAACGATAATAGACAGGGAGCCAGTGTAGCTGGAGGAGGAGAGAGGAGGTATGGAAGGAGCGGGGGAGGTTGTATATGATATGGGCAGAGGCGTTTTGAATTTGTTGTAATGGTGTAAAAGCGGAGGCCAAGGAGGAGGGAATTACAGTAGTTGAGGCAGGTGAAAATGAAAAAGTGGACCAGGAGTTTAGTAGTTTATTTAGCAGACACCTTTATCCAAGGCGACTTACAGAGACTAGGGTGTGTGAACTATGCATCAGCTGCAGAGTCACTTACAATTACGTCTCACCTGAAAGATGGAGCACAAGGAGGTTAAGTGACTTGCTCAGGGTCACACAGTGAGTCAGTGGCTGAGGTGGGATTTGAACCGGGGACAGCAGAAAAGAAAATGGAGGGGTGTATTTTGCGGATGTTGAATAGGTAGAAACGGTAGTTGCGTGTTATGGCCGAGATATGGTCAGTTTTTGTTGAGTTGGTGAGGAGGCATCGGCATGCCATGCAAGATAATCTGGGTGTCGTCAGCAAAGAAATGATGGGGAAGTTAAATGAAGAAATAAGAGCTTCAAGGGGTGAAGTGTACAGGGAGAATAGCAAGGATCCAAGGACAGAGCCCTGGGGGACATCGACAGTCAGAGGGGAGGGGGGGGAGTGGGGCTGTTGAAAGCAAGTCAAGTTGTGTGAAGATAAGTATGACTGCAGCCAGCCAAGGGGTATGCCAGAGATACAGAAATTAGAAAGAGTGGAGAGGAGGATGGGGTGATCGACTGTGTCAAACGCAGAGGAAAGATCAAGAAGAATGAGAACTGAGGAGAGGCCAGCATGGGAGGAGTTGGCCAGATGATTCTGGACAGTGAGGAAGGCAGTCTCAGTGGAATGGGAGGAACGGAAGCAAGATTGAAATCAGGTGTAGAGGGAATTGACGGATATGTAGTGTGATAGGCGCGAGTGGACTAGACGCTCAAGGAGCTTAGAGAAATATGGGAGAAGAGAGATTGGGCGGTAATTAGCAGGGCAGGCAGGGTCGAGAGAGGTTTTTTTTTAACAGAGGGATGATACAAGCACATTTGAAGATGGCAGGACAGATACCAGTGGAGAGAGAGGAGTTAAGGAGGGAGCCTAGCTAAGGGAGGATAAGAAGGAGGAGTGAGGGTATGAGGGGAAGAGATAGGGTGGGCCTTTGCAATGATGGAGGAGAGTTCAGGTAAGGATGTGGGGGGGGGAGCTGTATAGAGGGCATTAGGAGCAATTGGAGGTGGAATGGGAAGCTGGGGGTGGGGACTAGTCTGGGGGAGATTTAGGAGGTGTAGGCGAATAGTACTGATTTTGGTGGTAAAATAGTGAGCGAGATCACTAGCACTGAGGGTTCAGAGGGATGAAGATTGGGATGAGGGAGGGGGACGGAGTAGCTTATTGAGGGTTGAGAAGAGCTTGCGGCGATGGGGGGCCAGAGCAGTGATGATACATTAAAAAGATACATTAGAAACAGCATTTAAAAACAAAGCAATTCAATATAAAAGCCATCACAATATAAAAATCCATTAGAAACATCCATTATAAGTTAAATAAAAATAAAAAAGCCTCTCACAAATAGTGGCAGTGAGTTCCAAAGAGTCGCACACGAAGAGAAGCTTTGACCTCCTGAGAGTGTAACTGATGCCCAGGGACATTAAAAAGTGAGGATATTTGCAGTAATGTGACATTGGCTTTTAAAAAAAAACTCCATATGAAGAAAATTTGACAAAGGGGGTAGAGTAAACCTCGCTGCATGAGAATCTTAAAGTTTTAACAGTTTTTGCAGTAAAAACTGTATTTGCAGTAATATGACATTGGCTTTAAAAAAAAAACTCCATATGAAGAAAATTTGACAAAGGGGGTAGAGTATACCTCGCTGCATGAGAATCTTAAAGTTTTAACAGTTTAGCTGCTCTTAATTTACACCACTGTTTAAAGAATTGCATATGGATTTTTAACAATGTGACTTTGATTAACCTATATATTAGCCCTTACTAGGAGGCTAGCATATGGACAATTTTTTTCCTGAGGTTAAAAACTTGAATGCAGTCATATAAAGGGGTAAACATTGCATGAGCAAGAACATTTATTTTAAAGAGCATCTGAAAAGTGCAGTCTGAGGCTAGTGGCTTACTCCAGAAATACAACTTGTCGTTAATCATTTAAAACACAACTGTGGCTTTTTTTAAAAGAAGGAATTGGATATTCAAAGGAGGTTCCAAAATTTGATGATTTGTCTCATTGCAACGTATTGATCTGTTAGTGACTGTCCAATCCTGATCAATGGAGATTCTCAAACCTTGCCTTATTTAAACACATCATAAGTTTCTGAAAGCTGTAACAATTTTTGATCCACAGCAAGTTTGTCCTGTCCCACAATCCACCAGCCTATACATAATTCACATGTAAAGTGCTTGCATGCGTACACTGTTACTTAATTTGGTGCATAGGCGACACATCTCCAAGAAAGTTATTTTTTTATTAACGAAGGCCCCTCAAAGACACATAATTTTAATTGACATTATGTACTAAATAAATACATTTAGACAATGAAAATAAATGAATAATGATTTATAAAATGGTTTCACATGTTTGGATTTTGGAAAGGTATGTTATGTTATGAAAAATATAAACCTTAAACTCAATATCAGCTCCTTCTGTCTTCAGAATCACTTAAATTTGAGTTTCCGTGTTGATGTTTCTGAAATATTAATTTTTTTCTTCTTCTAATAATACAGCTTGAGAGTAAATTAATAAAATACATTAAAAATGGTTGCTAGTTCAGATACATGTATGACATTTCTCTGTTCTGAGTCTGTATAAATAGCAGACTCATTCAGAAGTAGCTACAGTAGTAACTAGATAGAGAAATCTTCAGAATATCCCAAAAGAGTATGGAGATGATTATCATGATAATTAATCCAATTTTCCAAATCTTGATTCCAACAATTTACTAAAAGATCAAAAATCCCTTATCTAAAAAAGTGCCTTGTCCCTTTACAGAAGATTTAGCCAATAACTGAAATATTTTGTTAAATGGGGGATTTTGCTGTATGTCTCTAATATATAGGACAGGATATGTTGGCGTCTGGCTTGCAGTAGCACCAGATTAGTTATTAGATTACAGGAATGAAACATGTAGGCCTATGTTCACTACAGCATATAAATCAGGTCTGACTATTCAGATGTGACTATGCCCGTCAGTCAAGCAGACACTCTAATAACATGTCTGGCTTAGTAAACCTTCATTTCTGGTTTTATATCACTGCTTTCAGCATGTCATTGGTATCCTCATCTGTAGGTCATGTAACTCCCTGCTTGTCTGCATTCATAGCAATATCAGATGGCACAATTTCATATTAGTCATGTTTTTTTTTTTTCTATAAAAACATTTACCGTTAGCCATCAGAAAAATACTAACTACAATGTTGGCTGCTTTCTTTGGAATATCAAATTAAATTAGATGGGTTGCATCCGTCAATAGATTGTGTGACAGAGCATTTTGCTTGTGCAGAGTCCCTGCATAAGTAAAATGTGTGTTTTGTAGCAGTGTGACAAAGACAGAATGATTCTTGGTGATAAATCTCCCTCCTGACCTGTGAGGGCGCTGTGTAAAGGGAACAGAGTGCCCTGGACTGGATGGCCAGACAATTAATTCCCAGAGTTTGGTGGAAGTCTGCCATCTAGAAAGGGGGTGGAGCTACGGTACACCAAGTCATCGACCCGGAAGGGAAGCAATGTGGCAACCGCAGATTGGAGGAGCTGCAATCGTTTACCAAGGGGGCGTCATTGACAGTACTTAAGGGGACGTAGTGAGGTGATCTGTTCCTTTGTTATAGTTTACGCTAAACAGAAAGAGAACCGCATTGTAAATCGTGAGTATTTTGTTTTGTCGTGTCTAATATATATATATATATATATATATATATATATATACTTGTTTGTTGTTATTAGGCAGCTAACATGATCTGGAGCTGTCGCTACAGGCCAGCACAAAACCCAGACAACACTGCACTTGTTTCACGATTAATTGTATTTACACCATGAACACTACAGCACTCACTTTGGACTTGTGACAGTGTTTGTGTATTGTGTGTGTATTAAATACCGTGTTTATTGTTTCGGTACTGAACCCCGTGGTTTTACTGAGCAATACGCATCGTTGTGTATTGCCAGTTAACGTTATTATTTACTGTTGTCAAGTGACTTTGGGTTACAAATAAAGCATCATTTCATCAGTAACATTGTTGTTGTCATTCTCATGAGCACTGTATCACTGCTACACCTGCGCACTGCAAACCACTTTGCCACAGGCTGGCAGTCATGGGCTCAGGTATAGAAGAACAGCCTGGGGTCAAGATGGCTGCTTTCGCACAGCCACATGTTTTAATTGATAAATTGTTTTATTAGTTAATTAGAAGAGTGGAAACAAAGAAAATGTTTGTTTAGAAAGGTGGTTCAGTGAAGGTAGTAGGCCCAGCCTGAATGGGAGAGAATGTATGAGAGAGGTTGTGTAAGGGAGTAGGCACTACCAGAAAAAGGATGTATGGTGTGGTTTGAGGAAAAGAAACTTAAAACATTTTTTTTACAGGGTAAAAGGAGTTAGCCTTCCCTGGCTTGAGGTTTAGGTTTAAAAGAAAAACAGTGTTACGAAGTGCTCCAAGGGAGCTAGGATTTATTTATTTATTTATTTCTTGTGTAAATAATTAAAATGCGCAAACCACGCTGTGATGGGGAGCCCCGCCCCTATGTATATTTGTGTGCTATTTTTATGATTTATTATTGAATTATTATGATTTATGTACTGATTGGCCGGAATAGTGAGATGCCATTATTTGTTTATGTTTTAAATACCTTGTGGGAATACGTGACTGACAGCTACATAATATATAATTAGCTGACAGTCACGCATCCATAGTAAATTCTTGCAGAATGTGACCGAGGGATAATATAATAATTGACAGCTAATTAGTCCCTCGATCACAAATATAAAAAGACCTGCAGTTTTTTCAGCACAGTGAAGAGTGTGTTCGTGAGTAGAGAACGGGTGGAGAGAGAGGTAGAAAGAAATACAGTAACAATTGCTATGTATGCTGGTTTTGCAACCAGCATCTACTTGTGACTATTATGTGTTTATTTAGCCAACGTGCCCTTTTGTTTGTGTAGTTGTGTTTTGTTTTGTTTAAATCTTGTTTTATTATTAAATACAAATCTGAGCGCTGTAGCGTCTCAGTTTGCCCCTCCATCCCTTGTTGTGGTTTCTGTTTCTGGTCTGACTTCACCCCTGCAGCCATCCTGTTCACACATGCTAAAATATATACCCTGACTCTAAGACTTTCTTGGCGCAAGTACACAAAAGAGGTGATAGAGCCCTGGGCCATCCTGACAAGAGGGGCTTCATCACAATTGCTATCCAATCATTATCCAAAACAACATACTACTCAAAGCTGCATTTCAACTTAAAATGATTAATTGTGCCACACAGGTGAAAGTGTCTGGGTGGCACAGATGTAGCTGGAGATCCTGGATCATTCTGGATTCTGGTGCAGGCCACTGCTAGTTCTATCACTCAAGCGGCTCTTGCCTACGGAACTCAATTTAGAATTTAAAATTTGTTAGCCTTTTGCAATAAATTGTGCTCACTCAAACTGTCAAGACACAATCAGTGTAAAATCCACATCCATCCTCCACTGGGTTCCCTGCATAAATGAGATTGTCTGGTCTCCTGGGAATAATATTTTGGCATGCATAATCTTTGGACATGACAGACTCATGTGAGACTGTCATCATTTTTGATGCGCTTCTCCTGTAGAAGTCAAGGAATTTTGGATATATATATATATATATATATATATATATATATATAAAAAAATGAGAAGATTTAGAAAATTGAATCCAAAACTTCAAGGATTTAAATGTAAAATGGCTAGGGCTTACAGATGTGCATAATGCTCTCACTGAAATGTCATTCATGTTATTTGATTTCAAATGAAATTAATTACTTGGTAATATTTTGGTTTTATCAATACATTATAAATGTAATAGAATGATAATGTTTGTTCAATTAATGCACAGTTAACAGAAACATGGAATTTTCTGCACAAGTAGGCTGTTTTTTTCTACATGGATCCATATTTTAATCATATATTGAATTTATATCACTGTTAATACCAGAATGTAATGTAGATATAATGATTCTAATCATAACAAATCAAACCTACAAAAACAACTGTAAAACAACAAGTGTGTTTCAACCACAATGTTGACAATGGGGATACATTTTGACTGTTGGCTGCTGGGTTTGTATTGAGCGAAGCAAAGAATCCTATATGGTACACCACACAATTAATTTAAACCAGCTCTGCTCTTTAGGAATTTATTGAAATACCTACAAAAATGTCAGTATCCCTAGAGTAAAGAGTGAAATGTGGTAAAAGCCATTTGCCTGTAGGGCTTCTCAGTCATTCGCAAAACTCACCTTAAGGCTTCTCTGGATGTTAGTGTGGACCAGATAGATGTAACTTTGCATGCTGCTCCATGAGACACCTCTTAGACAGAAATAACTATAAAGTGAAGATGCTACAAATGTAGCTTTAATTGCATGATTACTGATATTTCAATACAATAGGTCCAACTTTACAAAACTTGTGTTATACGATCCATGACGACTTTAGTTCTAGTGCAGGTAAACTTGCTGCCCCATTAAATTGGGCTCTGTTGTGCTGCCCTAATGGGAATGGGATTTTTTAGGGCTTCCTAATACCAATCTGGTTGTGGTTAAACTACATTGATAGTCTCACATTATCCACAGCACCCAATACTAATTTGTACATATACTATATAATGTACTGCATTTTATGTCACTGCAGTTCATATAAGAAGGTTCAGTAGACACCATCATATTCTCAATTTTTAAGATGGTCAACAAGCCACATCTGCTAGAACTGCCTTTGCCTTAGGCCTGGTTCATACTTCAGACTCCGACATAATTCCTGGTCAGAGTCGGGAGTCTCCAACCCTGTGTGACAGGTCGGAATTACGTCATCCACACTCTTGCGAGGTGTCTCTTTTTTGGAAAACCGTACAGCCTTTTTTCATGTGTCTGCGACCTTAAATTTCATGGGGTCGGATGATGCTGAACAATGTTAACATTTGCTGCATGGTATGCTGGAAATGAAGCAAGAGAAACATTTAATAGAATAAATTTGTAAACATCCACGTGTATATAATACCACACTTAAAGAATATATTGATGCCCAAAGAATTGAAACAACGTAGGTGTGTTTTGGGAAAAAAATAGAAAAGGACTGGAGAAAACTGAGTGATTGATTTGTGAAGAGCAAGAAAACCCTCAAAGTAAAGACTGGAGTGGAGGGTGGAAAGCTCCCAAAAAGGAAATATTTCATACTGATGGGTTTTCTTGGGGGCATATAAAACACAGAGGTACAAACTCTCCTAAAATGTCAATTTTTCCAATGTCATGAATGCAGTCTGTATTTAAAGTATGAACGACAGTTGCAACCATTTTGCGCAGTCAAAAGGCCTGCAACATGATGCATCCTTTGTACAGCAAATAGTGAAGCTGCACAGTTTTTTTTATACAAGCAGGCTTTATTGTCATAATTTACTGTTGTCTCTTGCACACCACCAAGCACAATAACAGTACATTACTCTGATGGCTCAGGTGTTCTTGTAGGATTACATTTTTATGGGATTAAATGTTGATACGGCCCCCTAAGGATTATGAACCCCACATATGTACACCAGAATATCAGCATGGCAAGTTTACCATGCATCTGCTATTTACCATCGTTGACCATGTGTTATTTATTTATTTTAATATCAGTTTATCACTAACATTTTCCCTCTGTTTTTTCAATGCATTTACTATGCCATTTTACCACAGGCAACCTTGAAAAGAGATCCACTGTCTTTATCTTACCACTTTACAGGTAGCTGGATCTCCAATTGCTATATATCTATGTGAATGCTGAACATGCAAATAACACACTGAAATTGTGGATTAATAAGACATATCATGCAACAGTAGTAATCGTAAAGAACTCCCTGTCATAAAATAAGATACACAATGTGGAGTGGAATATTAAGCTGTTCTTTGGCTGGAACGCTTCACAGCTAAGCTGTTCTTCCTTTAATAAATATATTAATAAATGTATAATTTCTTTATCCCTACGGCATTGTACCACACTTTAGGTTATTATTTTGTTTTTTCCCTGATGTATTCCAGGTGTGTATTTCATAAGGCTATAATTTGCTTCAATGAAGCTGACAAACATCCATATTATGCAATTTACTAGTTCTGTATATCATCTATCTTGTTTTTATCTTGTTATTAAATCACAGACACTGGTAAAATATAAGAATGAATAACACATACAGTATACACTTTTCAAACTTATTATATAAGTGTGGTTGAGAGTACAAAATGTTTTCAAGTCACTGCTGCAACAACAAAGTCAGATGATGTCACTATAAAACAATATAAACATTTTCATTTCATAATATCACTGTTTTAGACAAAGTATTATACTGTATCAATAACAGCAATATTAAAACCAAATACATATATGAACCAAGAGGAAGAGTACTGGTACACTCTGAAGCAATTGTCTTAGTGCACTCCTTTTCAAGTTGCTAAATCAACAGTTTTCTGTCTTTGTTCTTGTTTAATCTAAATAGGCAGGCATTTTCTGTAGCAGGTCCTTGGTTAGACTTATTAATAGCTGATACTTGTTTTAAAATCTGATTGCCCATGTTTATTTTACATATTTGCCGTGAATTATATTATTTACTGTATGTTTGTTGACTTATATGCTCTGATAAGCTATATTTATACAGTGCAATAAACATTGTCTACCAATGCCTAAGGTCTATCACCCATAAAATATGACAACTGAAAACATTAACTTTTGTTTTAGAAAATAGTTCCTCTCAAAATAAAACATATTTTACATTTATTTTATGTACATTTTTAATAATTCATGTAATTCTACTTGTTTGTCTTTATACTACTTGATTATTAGCAATTGTCCATCATTAACCAAAACACTTCCAGTACATTGTCACATAAGTACCTGTATGACTGAACTATTACAATACTAAACATTCAGAAAACCCACAAACAAAAGGGATTACCAGTGTACATTGGTTTACTTTTGTAGTTTAACACCCTTAGTACTATTGAAGAACGTTGGTAAGGGATTGCTAATTCAAAGATTGAAGCTCAGCATTCCTGTGACAGAGACATAATGATTCTTGGTGATAAATCTCTCTCCCGAACTGTGAGGACACTGTGTAAAGGGAACAGAGTGCCCTGGACTGGATGACCAAAGAATTCATTCCCAGGGTTAGAAGGAAGTTGGTCATCTAGAAAGGGGGTGGAGCTACGATACACTAAATCATCGACCCGGAAGACAAACAACGTGGCAGCCGCGAATTGGAGGAGCGGTTGCACTAGTTAACAAAAGGGTCATGATTGACGGTACAAAAGGGGGTGTAGCGAAGTGATCTGTTCCTTTGTATGGTCATGGAGAAACTGTTGTTATCGTGAGTGTTTTGTTTGTTTTTGTCGTGTCTAAATACTGTTTGTTATTAGACGACTGAAACGCGATCCAGAGCTGTCGCCAAAGGCCAGCACTTACCCGGACATCATTGCACATTGTTTCACGAATAACTGAATTTAAACCACAAGCACTTTAGCACTCACTGTGGACTTGTGTTTGTGTTTTGTGTGACGTGTGGGTGTTTAGGAACGGGACTATTATTATTACGAGACCAACTCAGGGATTAACAACAGAGCAGCTGTATTGCCTGTTCTCATTGTTATTGTTTACTGCCGTTTTGTCATCAGACTTTGAATTTATAAATAAAATATAATTGCACCTGGATTATCATTGTCTGTCTGTGCCACACGCTGCTGGAGGCGCTGGACAGTAGATGGGAGGTCGAGGAAAGACGGAGAGAGGAACGGTACACGGCGCTGGTCGAGAACAGAACCCGTGATGATGGCCCTTAAAGCAAAGGCACAAAAGATGACGGCGGAGGATGACCCAGAGGCTTACATGGTCGCTTTTGAGCAGCTGGCCTACTCACCGCTCCAGCACGAAGGAGCAGCCGAGCACCACCACCTCTCTCCACTCCACAAGCACCGGGACCAGGGTGTGAGCAGACCTTAATTCGGACAGCTCTCTTGGGCGGTGTGCCGTGGCAGCCATGAGGTCAGGTGGCTATCTCCTGTCTCCATGGAGACACAGCGGCATACCCCACATTAAAAGTATACTTATCAGTACATAAGAACATAAGAACATAAGAAAGTTTACAAACGAGAGGAGGCCATTCAGGCCATCTTGTTCGATTGGTTGTTAGTAGCTTACTGATCCCAGAATCTCATCAAGCCGCTTCTTGAAGGATCCCAGGGTGTCAGCTTCAACAACATTACTGGGGAGTTGGTTCCAGACCCTCACAATTCTCTGTGTAAAAAAGTGTCTCCTATTTTCTGTTCTGAATGCCCCTTTATCTGATCTCCATTTGTGATCCCTGGTCCTTGTTTCTTTTTTCAGGTCAAAAAAGTCCCCTAGGTTGACATTGTCTATACCTTTTAGGATTTTGAATGTTTGAATCAGATCGCAGCGTAGTCTTCTTTGTTTAAGACTGAACAGATTCAATTCTTTTAGCCTGTCTGCATAATGCATTTTAAACCCGGGATAATTCTGGTTGCTCTTCTTTGCACTCCTTTTTGTAACGAGGTGACCAGAACTGAACACAATATTCTAGGTGAAGTCTTACTAATGCATTGTAAAGTTTTAACATTACCTCTCTTGATTTAAATTCAACACTTCTCACAATATATCCGAGCATCTTCTTGGCCTTTTTTATAGCTTCCCCACATTGTCTAGATGAAGACATTTCTGAGTCAACATAAACTCCTAGGTCTTTTTCATAGATTCCTTATTCAATTTCATTATCTCCCATATATTATTTATGATGCACATTTTTATTGCCTGTGTGCAGTACCTTACACTTTTAAATGTTATTTGCCATGTGTCTGCCCTGTTCTGAATGCTGTCTAGATAATTTTGAATGACCTTTGCTGCTGCAACAGTGTTTGCCACTCCTCCTATTTTTGTGTCGTCTGCAAATTTAACAAGTTTGCTTACTATACCAAAATCTAAATTATTAATGTAGATTAGGAATAGCAGAGGACCTAATACTGATCCCTGTGGTACACCACTGGTTACCTTGCTCCATTTTGAGGTTTCTCCTCTAATCAGTACTTTCTGTTTTCTACATGTTAACCACCTACTGCGTTCAGTTTGAGAATTAATCTTTTATGCGGGACTTTGTCAAAAGCTTTCTGGAAATCTAAATAAACCATGTTGTATGCTTTGCAATTATCCATTATCAATGTTGCATCCTCAAAAAAGTCAAGCAGGTTAGTTAGACACGATCTCCCTTTCCTAAAACCATGCTGACTGTCTCCCAGGATATTGTTACCATATAGGTAATTTTCCATTTTAGATCTTATTGTAGTTTCCATAAGTTTACATATAATAGAATCAGGCTTATTGGTCTGTAGTTACCTGGTTCGGTTTTGTCTCCCTTTTTGTTGATCGGTATTACGTTTGCAATTTTCCAGTCTGTCGGTACAACCCCTGTGTCAAGAGACTGTTGCATGATCTTGGTTAGCGGTTTGTAAATAACTTCTTTCATTTCTTTGAGTACTATTGGGAGGATCTCATCTGGCCCAGGGGATTTGTTTATTTTAAGAGCTCCTAGTCCCTTTAACACTTCTGCCTCTGTTATGCTAAAGTTATTTAAAATTGGATAGGAACAGGTCGACATGTGGGGCATGTTGTCCGTGTCCTCCTTTGTAAAAACCTGTGAAAAGTAATCATTTAATATATTTGCTATTTTTTTTCTTCGTCTATGATTTTGCCATTTGTGTCTCTTAGACATTTAACCTCCTCTTTGAATGTTCTATTGCTGTTATAATATTGGAAAAACATTTTGGAATTGGTTTTAGCCTCCTTAGCAATATTGATTTCTATCTCTCTCTTGGCCTTTCTAACTTCCTTTTTGACTTGTGTTTGCAGTTCCAAGTACTCTTTCTGTGTACTTTGTTTTTGGTCCCTTTTAAATGCTCTGAAAAGTGCCTTTTTTTGCTGAATATTTTTTTTTAATTGATCTATTAAACCATTTTGGCCATTTTCTTTTAGATTTAGATTTGTCTACTTTTGGGATGTAATTGTTTTGCGCCTCTAATACTACATTTTTAAAAAAACAGCCATCCTTTTTCTGTGGATGTTTTCTCTATTTTACTCCAATCTACTTCTGTTAGTCTCTGTTTCATACCTTCATAGTTTGCTTTTCTAAAATTGTAAACCTTAGCTTTAGTCATTACTAAAGCTAAGGTTTAGTAATGTCCTACTTTAGTCAGTAGGACCGATAAAACATCACATAGTAGTAGTGGTGGCAGAAAGGTTACCACACCCGGTTATTCTAGGCCGAGATGGGCCAAAATGTAAAGAATTCATGAAATGAATGGCAGTCTCAGCCACACACGTAAACGTGGCAGAAAAAGTAAAAGGGGAAATGATTGGTGATATTTTCCCCTTACAGGCTGAAATGTTTTCCCCTGTTTTCCATCCTAGAAAAACAAATAAAGAGAGAAGGACCGAAAAATGGGAGGGAGCATCAATGAGATAAGGCTCAGCCACAGGGGATAAAAGCCAGGGGAGAGGCCCTGGCTAGAGAGAGAGTTCTGGAAGGAGAAGGAGCCAGTGTTTTTCTGTGTGTGCTGTTTTTCGTTTTGAATCCAGTGAAGGCGTTGCCCAGCCTGGAAGCTTTATTTGTAAGTTTTGTTTTGTGTCTATTTTGTGTTTTGAAACCTTTTTGTTTGGCCCTCGTGCCTGTTTATTTGGTGTATTTTGTTTAAATAAAAACTTTATTTTTGAACTTTCAAACTGTCTCTGAGCCTCACCCTCTGCCAATCCTGCCACATGAGGTTACTGGGCCATTTAGGGCAGAAGCTACTCCAGCCCCTCTCAATATACGGGACATGTGGCAGTCAAGCGCGGACATAGTGCAGGGCTCAAAACAACGACCCCTCACTAGTGCACACTTGGGCACAGATCCGGTCTATTGAAGGTAAGGATGTTGAAGGCACTGGGGCGCTAGTATTTCTGCACTACAGGATAGCCTGTAACAAAATTGATGGTTCCCCCGTCTTGTCGGCTGAAGGTCATGAGGCTGGTGCATGATATCCCTTTTCCGGGGCACCTCGGAGCTGAGAAAATGAGGAAACAGATATTGGCTCGATTTTATTTGGTAGGGCTTCATAATGCAGTGACGAAATGTGTAGCCACATGCCCAGACTGCCAGAGAGTAGCGCCGGGTCGAGTGCGCCCCGCCCCTTTGTCCCCAATGTCGATTATTTCCACTCCCTTTGAACACATTGCAATGTACATAGTGGGCCCTTTGCTACCTTCTGATTCCGGGTATACACATATATTAGTGGTGGTAGCTTATGCAATGCAATACCCGGAAGCAGTTCCATTGAGGTCCACTAGTGCAGCTGCAATAGCCAAAGAACTAGTGCAGATTATGGCTAGAGTAGGGATCCCCAAGGAAATCTTGACTCATCATGGAACTTTCTGTCTAACACATTACAGCAAGTTTACAAAATACTAAAAATACATCCCATCAGGACATATTCAGGGTTAGGCGGAGGTCGGCCATCTAGAAAGGGGACGGAACTACGGTACACTAAATCATCGACCCGGAAGGGAAACGATGTGACAGACGCAGATTGGAGGAGGTTGCAATCGTTAACCAAGGGGTCATGATTGACAGTACAGTATATAAGGGGACATAGCAAGGTGATCTGTTCCTTTGTTATGATTAATGCTAACCAGGAAGAAGAACTGTATCGTGTATCGTGAGTGTTTTGTTTGTTTTTGTTGTGTCAAATTATACTTTGTTCTTTAGACGGCTAACACGATCCAGAGCTGTCGCTACAGGCCAGCACAAAACCCGTACACGATAAATTGTATTTGCACCACGAGCACTACAGCACTCACTTTGGTTGGACTGGTGACAGTGTTTGTATCTTGTGTGTGTATTTAATACCGTGTTCATTGTTTCGGGACTGAACCCCTGGGTTAAACTGTACAGTACATAGCCTTGTGTACTACCATTAATTATTATTTACAGTTGTCAAGTGACTTTGGATTATAAATAAAACACCATTGCACCTGGATTATCGTTGTCTGTCTGTTATTGATCACTACATCACTCCTGCACCTGCATGCAAACCACAGTTTGCCACAGAATGACATGACAATCATGACTATGGAGGCACAATTGCCTGGAATTAATAACTATTTTTGATATAAGTACATATCTGAACTAATCTTTTGGATTCATTCTTGAACATGCAGTATGCAGTGCAGCATGTGAACTATTGACTGAAGCAACTCCCGAACCACCCTACACAAATGAGGGGGGGAGTGAGCCTCGGGCCGGTGGACTTTAACTGAACCCGACACAAAGGGTCTCTACAGGATCATAAATAGAGCGGAGCATCTGATCGGAATTTATGGAGACAGCAGAAGGAAAGTCACAAAGGAGATCATGAGGTCATCCCATGTAGGGTGAGACAACCCATGGTCCAAAACAATGGACGACAGTTGTGGGGGGGTGTGACAGAAATACAATGAGTTCTGGTGATAAATCTTCCTCCCGACCTGTGAGGGCGCTAAAGAACGGGAGGAGAAGTATCTGGAAGGGCTGGCCTGACAGTTCGTTTCCGGGACCGGGAAGTGGGTCAGCCTGGAAGGAAGCGAGACTCTGTTGTAAGACCGTATTGATTTGACAGGTAAACGAGGGGCAGCTGCAAGTAATAAGGCAGCTGCAACCGTTTACCTAGATATCATGCGGGATTACATACAGGGGCCAGGGTAACGCTGGTCTTTTCCTTCGTTTGGGTTAAACGTGAGGAGAGAAGGACTGAGAGAGGAGCTCTCAGAAATATAAAAGAGAACTAAGTGTTACGTGTTATGTGTTATTTCTGTCTGTCTGTAATTGTCTGTCTTTTTTCGCACTACTAGACAGTTAAAGCACACCTCCGGAGCTGTCGCCACAAAAGCACTATCCGGAGCACCACTGCACAGAGCACCTGCACGTTTGAATTCACCCAGGACTGGTGACCGTGCCTTTGTTTTTCTGTTCAGGACTGTGTGGGATTATTCACGCTCCCCGTGCTTTACACATTGTTGTGTACTGCCGGGGGTTTATTATTTGACGGTCGCCAGACCTGGAAACAGCACAATAAACACTTATTCACAAAATTACCGTTGTCTGCCTGTCACTCCTGCATCGCATCACCGCTACACCTGTTCCCCTTACCAGCCACTTTGCCACAGGGGGATGTATAGGTCTTTGTGTGAAAGTCTTATAAGAACTGGCAGCTTGCAGCAAGAACTTTAAATTGGTTTCCAATTTGGTTCCCGAATTGGTTTCTGAGTCTAATATGACTTCATAAGAGAAGATAGGGGGGCTCCCGAGTGTCACATCTGTCTGTTCGAAAGACAGCGTGTGGTCGTCTTCGCCGCTCCCAAGTCAGTGCGGGGGTGGTAAATAAAAAAGAAAAATAAGAGAAGATAGCGCTAAGCTTTATACCTCTTGACTGCAAGAAGATTCTGTACCCTGCAATAAACGAACGTCAAAGAAAGCTCTGTGTTCAGCATTCCTGCTAATAGGAGAAAGAGACGCCTGCGAGTGAGTTTATCTACGCGTCGAAAAGAACCATTCCCGGCTCAGATACAAGCTTCCCAGTCGTAACCACAGCATAACGAGACTGTGTCTGCCTGCGAGGCGAAGCATTCAAAGAAGAAAACACACAGAACGTGTGTGAAAACCCCACTTGGGTTTTGAAGATAAAGGTACACACGGAATGTGTGTAAAACTCCTACTACTAAGTGGCCCAACTTGGATTTGAAGATTTGTGGAAACAAAGTGAAAATATAACTACAACGGAATATTTGTTCTGCAGACTTTTGGGGTCTTCTTCAAGGAACCGTTGAGTATAATTCCCTTACCTTTCCCTTGTGGAACTAGAGTTGATAAAATAGTTATCTTAAAGTGCGCTTTTAATGTGCATATGAAAAACCTCAGAGTTTAAACCTTGTTAAAAGTAACTAAGCTGCTTAACTCATATTGTTATATGAAGTACTTGTTTGAAAGTATACTTGTGTAATTAATGGAGTTCATTACAAATTGTTAGTAAACAACTGTAGTCCAGCCTTAGCTGTGATATGTTATTAGAAGTATTGTAATTGAACAGGTTTTATTTTGCATTTAAATAATAAATGTTTGTGTTTAACTAGAGTTATATTTCCTGTGAGCGGTAGACGCAGGGCCACTGTCTGTGTAGTTGACCTAAGGGAACTGTCAGCAGAGTGACGTCATCACCTGCTAGCAGATCCGCACAGCCTGTACTGAGATTGAGACAGAGGAGTTAATGTATTGTGTTAGAATGAGATGTTGAACCTATACTGGATGTTAGGAAAGCACTTGTTCGGTAGGTTAATTGCATTAATGAGAAATGACAGATATAGAAGCATATACATTCAAGGAATAACTTGTGCTGCAGTGGTTTGTATGTGAACTGTTACATCATGATAGTTTTCTAAGTTTTTCCTTTCTGTACCCTTAGTGTTATTATCTAATAAACTGCTACAATATTTTAACCTACCTTGTTGTGGTTGAGGGTGTTTTTGTGTTCATTGTAATTCCTTGATCTCATACACGTCATTAAATAAAATGATTATGATGAGGTCTTAATTAACGTGAATTAATATTCAGATTATTTAACAGATAACTAATAGATTGTCTGTGTTTAGTTGATATGATAATGGTCATATAGTATTCATTCAAGTTGATTAACGCATGTTAATTTGAACTATTATAATTATTCAAATTACAACAGTAGCCTGTACTAATCGGTTATTGGGCAAACTAATCAATAATATTGAATGGGCACAAATGCAATTCAAGCCCACGAAGTCAAGGAGCATCTCTATAATTAAAGGTAAAGTAGTGGATAAGAGGTTCTACATTAATGGTGAGATAATACCAACAGTGTCTGAGAAGCCTGTAAAAAGTCTTGGGAGACGGTATGATGGGAACTTAAAGGTCACAGTTTGTGTGGGAGAAGTGAGACAACAAGCAGTGGAAGGGTTGAAGAGCATAGACAGCAGTGCTTTACAGTGCAAACTTAAACACTGGTTCTTTCAGTTTGGTCTGCTGCCAAGACTTCTGTGGCCACTCAATGTGTATGAGGTTTCCTTGACAACAGTAGAGAAGCTGGAAGCGTTAATCAGTTCATACGTCAGGAAATGGTTACAAGTTCCACGCTGCCTCAGCAGAGTGGGACTGTATGGTAAAGGGATACTGCAGCTGCCAGTCTCAGCTCTAACCGAGGAGTTTAAGTGCGCCAAGGTTCGATTGGAAATTACATTAGTAGAGTCACACGACGAATGTGTGAGGGAGGCAGCACCTGTGTTGAAAACTGGAAGAAAGTGGACAGCAAAGGAAGCTGTGGAAGATGCAAAGGCTGCCCTTCATATCAGTGATATCATGGGGCAAGTTCAGCATGGAAGAGGAGGCCTTAGTCTCAGGTCAGCTCCTCCTGTATGGCACAAAGCAGCCCCAGCTCAATGGTAGTCAATGAGGTGCAAAAGCAGGAGGAGAGGATGATGTGCATAAAGGCAGTTTCCCAGGCCAAGCAGGGAGGATGGACAAGATGGAGTGTGGAACAACGCAAGATCCAAGGCGACTTACAGAGACTAGGATGTGTGAGCTATGCATCAGCTGCAGAGTCACTTACAATTACGTCTCACCCAAAAGACGGAGCACAAGGAGGTTAAGTGACTTGCTCAGGGTCACACAATGAGTCAGAGGTTGGATTTGAACCGGGGACCTCTTGGTTACAAGCCCTTTTCTTTAACCACTGGACCACACAGAACCTCCCATTACTGGACCATTGGACCTCCCATCACCACAGAACCTTAATCTATGGGTAGGAGAGGATCCGTAGTGTCCTTTGTGTTTAACTCCAGCACCTTGTTGTTATCAGACACCTTGGGATATACAGAAATAACAAAAACACACAAACAGACACAGTTACAATTACAAGCAAAAATCTACAAACGGAAAGAAAAACATACCTTTCCACTGCCACAAGCTGTGGGGATTTACAGGCTGAATTGGAACCACGAACGTTATTATAATGGAACCTTACGCTGTATAATAAATTATGTGCGCTTATGTGCGCTTTCGTTGTTAAATATCGAAGTTGTGTCATTAATAGTCTCAGTTCTAATTTTCCTCAGCAACACAGTGTGACTGTACACAGGGAACGTCAGATTGTTCAGAAACTGATAGGGAGATGGAACTGATAGGGAGATGGAATTTGTGGCAGAATTTTCCCACTCAACGGTGTGTAGATGATTGTGCATGTGTTGTGTCAAGAAATGCAAATGAAAACCAAATGCAAAGGATGACAACATTTAATATTTATTTTTTTAGGTCGGATCATCCTCAAAGACCTTGTTTCCGAATCTCATTTGCTAGCTTATTTGATACGTGTCCATTCAGCAAACATTCCGAATCACCTGGAGCTATATCTAAGACTTTCGGGACATATATTGAAGTAACACAGTGCTGCTATAATCGTGGGAAGGTCCCTTCATTAGAAATTAGAACAACTCCATCTTGGTTTTCTTTTCCCCACAACCACTTACACAGCACAGATTTTTAATTTTTTTTTTGAATGCAACATTAATCATAGTAATACATCAGAATGCAACATGTGAAGGAAACATGTACAATGTGAAAGATGTCTACTACACAAAACAAAAGCAGGTACAAGTTTTCCTTATGGAAAATTAGACAGACCATGTTTGTCACACATACTAGTGTGTTTCCACACGGAGGTATTACAGCTTATACAACGCTTCATTGGGCATGTGCCGGTACATCTGAGAGTGCATGCAGAAGTCAAGTTTTTTGGCTCAGAAGAGATGCTTCAAAAGATTTATTTTGGACATTGGCAGTGCAGCATTATGCAAATGTTTGGATGCATACGGATTATTATACAATGACCAAATACATTCGGAACAGCAAGGTGGGATAGTTTATGTTTTAGTTTTCATGTAGTCCTGATATACCCTTTAATAATCCCTGTCTTTATTTTATATCTATCTTTTTTTAAGAGAGTATGGGTTTGTTTATTTTCTAAAGAGAAGATTCATGAAAACAAAATACATTATTTTAAAAACCTTCAGTGAAGCACAACAGCTCTTCATTTCTGAAAAAGGCAACATATTTATTTGGAAGATGAGCTGCATGCGAGTCATGTATCACATTCAGTAACATCCACAATGTCATTCAACTTCAATTAGGATTCCTGTATTAATCTTCTTTACCAAGTCGATATGAGGGTAGAGTGAAGTAATAAATAATACAATGCATGTTATTGTCCTCAATAAAGTTATCCTCTGGTGCATATTAAAAAAGAATATGTCATTCTGTACAGAGCTTGCTTGTGTCAGAAGAGAGCCCGCAACTAGAATACTAAGTAGGCAGGCATTCCAATTACTTTAACAGAAATCATTTGTTCCAGAAAGTGCTAGAGATATATAGTAACATTAGCATTCAACAGGGGCATAGAGATAGCTGAGAGAGGATGAATTGGTTCATATCCAATCCAAGGCCAATTACTATTTCTTTGATTTTCAGCCTTTTTAAAGTGTTTGTAAGTGAAAGAAAAGTATATGTTGTATCAAATACTGAAAACAATATATACTTTTACTTGAATATTGAATAAGTACTGCAGATTGAAACCAGAGGAGCTGAGGCTGGAAGAAAACAGTGGACCCCTCCCCCCCTTGCATTCATTGAAAATAATGAATTGTTTATAATGAATTGTTAATGAATCTTGTACTGAACAACAGAGTAATTTAATGGTAAATGGTTGCTGCATGCTTGCTCTTTTTATATCCAAGTACATCCTGAGACTACTATATATTGTCTCATGTCCAGGGGATATCCCAGTGCTATAATCTATTTTATTGCTGATTAAAGTTATGTCAAAATGTTGTACTTGCACACTGCACTCCAGAGAACAACTTCAAATTTCAAATACTCTTCAAATTATATTGCAGCATGACAAAGCCTGTTGGTTATGGACAGTGAGAATAAGGGAACATAATCTCACTATATTCACAATGTTACCATACAGTGTATTTTCCCCCATACTAATCATATGCAATGTATTTACAATCACGATCAGACTATAAAAGGATTATAATAAATGTGTCTTACCCAAGCTGTAACCAGGAAAAAAATAAAACATTATTATTTTCCTGAACTTATTGCAATTTTCTTTTTCCATGTGTTTAATCTCATCTTTAACTGCATCGTAAAAACCTGGTTTCTTCCAGCATTCAATTGTATTCTGGAATCTGTCAATCACAATTGTTTTTCAGCCTTTGGCAGCATGTAGTATTAAAGATGGGAGGTAAGATACATGGAGGAAGTAAAGTACATATTCAGCTTGGCTTAAAGGAAAAATAATTTAAATGATGATTACGGTGACCAGACAGGGCACTACCAGGTGCTAGAGCATGTGGGGGGCATGACCTCTGTGTGCATGTGTGTTGTATCCAGGGCTGGCATTAGGGGTAGGCGACATAGGTGGCTCCCTAGGGCACCATCCAATGGGGGGGGGGGGGCATTTTTTTGTTTTGTTTTTACTTTTATACATATAAAAAACTACGCGCCCCGTAATAGGGGTGCTTTATATATATATATATATATATATATATATATATATATATATACAGTACTGTGCAAAAGTTTTAGGCAGGTGTGAAAAAATGCTGTAAAGTAAGAATGCTTTCAAAAATAGACATGTTAATAGATTATATTTATCAATTAACTAAATGCAAAGTGAGTGAACAGAAGAAAAATCTACATCAAATCAATATTTGGTGTGACCACCCTTTGCCTTCAAAACAGCACCAATTCTTCTAGGTACACTTGCACAAAGTCAGGGATTTTGTAGGCATATAGTCAGGTGTATGATTAAACAATTATACCAAACAGGTGCTAATGATCATCAAGTCAATATGTAGGTTGAAACACAATCATTAACTGAAACAGAAACAGCTGTGTAGGAGGAATAAAACTGGGTGAGGAACAGCCAAACTCAGCTATCAAGGTGAGGTTGCTGAAGACAGTTTACTGTCAAAAGTCATACACCATGGCAAGACTGAGCACAGCAACAAGACACAAGGTAGTTATACTGTATCAGCAAGGTCTCTCCCAGGCAGAAATTTCAAGGCAGACAGGGGTTTCCAGATGTGCTGTCCAAGCTCTTTTGAAGAAGCACAAAGAAACAGGCAACGTTGAGGACCGTAGACGCAGTGGTCGGCCAAGGAAACTTACTGCAGCAGATGAAAGACACATCATGCTTACTTCCCTTCGCAATCGGAAGATGTCCAGCAGTGCCATCAGCTCAGAATTGGCAGAAAACAGTGGGACCCTGGTACACCCATCTACTGTCCGGAGAAGTCTGGTCAGAAGTGGCCTTCATGGAAGACTTGCAGCCAAAAAGCCATACCTCTGACGTGGAAACAAGCGACTCAACTATGCACGAAAACACAGGAACTGGGGTGTAGAAAAATGGCAGCAGGTGCTCTGGACTGATGAGTCAAAATTTGAAATATTTGGCTGTAGCAGAAGGCAGTTTGTTCGCCGAAGGGCTGGAGAGCGGTACACGAATGAGTGAGTGTCTGCAGGCAACAGTGAAGCATGGTGGACGTTTCTTGCAAGTTTGGGGCTGCATTTCTGCAAATGGAGTTGGGGATTTGGTCAGAATTAATGGTCTCCTCAATGCTGAGAAGTACAGGCAGATACTTATCCATCATGCAATACCATCAGGGAGGCATCTGATTGGCCCCAAATTTATTCTGCAGCATGACAACGACCCCAAACATACAGCGAAAGTCATTAAGAACTATCTTCAGCGTAAAGAACAACAAGGAGTCCTGGAAGTGATGGTGTGGCCCCCACAGAGCCCTGATCTCAACATCATCGAGTCTGTCTGGGATTATATGAAGAGAGAGAAGCAACTGAGGCTGCCTAATCCACAGAAGAACTGTGGTTAGTTCTCCAAGATGTTTGGGCCAACCTACCTGCTGAGTTCCTTCAAAAACTGTGTGCAAGTGTACCTAGAGGAATTGATGCTGTTTTGAAGGCAAAGGGTGGTCACACCAAATATTGATTTGATGTAGATTTGTCTTCTGTTCACTCACTTTGCATTTTGTTAATTGATAAATATAAACTATTAACATGTCTATTTTTGAAAGCATTCTTACTTTACAGCATTTTTTCACACCTGCCTAAAACTTTTGCACAGTACTATGTGTATATATATATATATATATATATATATATATATATATATATATATATATATATATATATATATATATCATATATTAGTGTATACAGGTAAGAAGAGTTAAAACAAATAGCAATACTACATAACTGTAGTTTCTTAGATAACATTCACTACGTTTACATGGCATGAAGTAATCGGATTTCTCTGTAGTCGGATTCCACAGAATCGGATTTCACAATCGGAATACAGAGTTTACATGGCAATTGGATAAGCCAATGCGATAGTTATCTCGGTATACATGGCATTGATGTAATTTTTCTTTGCATTTAGTTAATTGATAAACTATTAACATTTCTATTTTTGAAAGCATTCTTACTTTACAGCATTTTTTCACACCTGCCTAAAACTTTTGCACAGTACTGTATATATATAAAGAACCCTTAATTAAGGGGAACGTTATACAGCTGTTTTTTGCAACAAAACCGATACGATGCTAATACCTGGAAGTAGTTCACTACGCATCCAGATTTCCGCCGGTGTGACAGTCAGGGAGTTGAGGAGTAGGTGTCACAGAGTGATGCAGAGTGAAGAACGACTAGTAACTGGTTCGCAGTTTCGAAAACGACGAGCAGAAAAGGAAAAATTTCAGGAAGGGCTAAAAGGCTCTATTGAGCAGTTTATAAAAAATCAGAGGCAAGATGACAGCACAGAATCTACGAGAACGACAGCAGCACATGAAACCGACAGCGATTCAAGAACCTGCAGAGACAGAAAGCTCAGAAAAAGCTCAGCAGACAGGGTCGTGGGTTCAATCCCAGGTGGGGGATACTGCTGCTGTACCCTTGAGCAAGGTACTTTACCTAAATTGCTTCAGTAAAAACCCAACTTTATAAATGGGTAATTGTATGTAAAAATAATGTGTAAAAAAGAATGTAATTGTATGTAAAAATAATGTGATATCTTGTAACAACTGTAAGTCGCCCTGGATAAGGGCGTCTGCTAATAAATAAATAATAATAATAATAATATACATCATCAGCAACTGGAGGAGGAAATAGACTTACAGGTCCATGATGATGGGCAACAAGCAGAACTGCATACAGCTCCTGAATTGGTGAGTGACCCTGCAAACTGGCCAAAAATACTAGACAGCTGCGGATAATATCATCAGGTCTCTCTCTGTAAATCGACCTTGGAACAAGAGCGACGGCACCAACACTAGGATATCATTGCCCCAGAGGGAAGCTAAGTGTCCATTATCAGTTATTTTGTTTATGTCTGTTTGACTGCCCTCTGGCTGTCCACCCTTTAGGATTTATGTGTGTTTGTGATGGTGGTATTTTATGATTGTCTTTTACTTAATCTTTAGCTATGGGTTGACCCGGGATATTTTAAGTGGTTAGGGTATTTATTGTCTTTATCGTGGTGTGTTAAAAAAAACAATTTTTTAAGTCAAGGCACATTGGTGGTTGGTTCAGAAGGAGAGAGAGACGAGAAGTATAAGGATTGGGCTGGAATAGCATTCCATCGTGTGCATTGACGTGCATGGTGGACTGCTTCACAGGAATTTCCTTGCAAAGTTGGATTGTATTTTATAAGAGGAAATTGACTGTTTTGGACACGTTTTGATATTGGAGTTCCTTCTTTTTTATTTTTATTGTGGAATGCTGCACTTTCTTTTTTTAAATATATTTTTATATATTTCATTTTTTGTTTAATTTGTTTTGACACACTGTTTCTGATTGGATTCCTTTTTTTGGGGATTTTCTTTTTTGTCATTGTGACAGGATGACGGGTGGTGACATCAGGCCAGAAACAGGAAAGATAACTGTAACAGGGCGAGGTGCCCTGTACATTCATTTGTTTATTTATTTTCAGAACGGGGGTTCCCCCTCCACCCTTGTGTTAGTTTGTGTTTGTTTATTATGATTTATTGTATTTATATGACGGGGAAGCGCCTGTTGTTTTGTATTTTTACGACGTAGCATTTATTTAAAAACTCGTGCAGAAGGTGGCCATCTCCTGAATTAATAAGGTGATTTAATTTGTTGCTAATCGGGAGATGGTCACCTGTTATAAAAGCCTGCAGTTCTCGGCACTGGAGGTGGGTGTTGAGGAGAGAGCGAGCAGAGAGACGGCGATTGGAAACTGAAAACGAAACTAAAAGAAAACCTAAGCGATCAGTGAAGGCTATAGCCCAGCCTGATCGCGTTGTTTGTTCATGATTATTTTTTTGTTTAAACCTTTTGTTTTCGCTCTGTGAGCAAGTGTTTCTTTTTGTTTAAATATTTTATTTGTTTTTATTTGCTTAATAAAAACAGCAAACGCCGCCTTAACTGCAGTACTTCCCTGGTGTCAGTTTCCTTCCTGCTTCTGCCTGACGTCAGACCATCAATCACCCTGTCACAATAACAAACTCAAAAATACTGCGGTGCAAAGATGCTGCGGCGCCGTTTATTTATACCTCAAAAATTAATGAAATATTTGAACAAAAAAACCTTGCTCACAGAGCAAAATAAAAAGATAAACAAAAACAGCTAATACAGGTCAGGCTGGGCAAATGCTGTCACTGATCCTGTATATTTTTTAAACTTTACTTTTAAACTCCTCTCTCGCTCCCATTCCTCCTCTCGAACAAGGAGAACTGCAGGCTTATAAACTGTGGCTTTAAAAAATAATTACAAACACTTAAACAATAATTCAATAAACGGCACCATCCACATTCTCATGAGATGTCTGGCAGATACGAGCTGCTACCATCGCATCTGCCAGACCACATCCAAACCAAACAATAACAAAGAAAACATTGTATTTTTAAATAACACAACATCCATTCAAATCAACAACACACTCAGCTATTCGCTGTCCTTTATAAATAAATAAATCATAACGATAATAATAATAATAATAATAATAATAATAATAATAATAATAATAATACAAAACAAATACAAAATAACAAATTGCACAGGGGCGGAGGGGTACCCTTTTCTATAAGTAAATAAATACATGTACAGGGCTCCTCACCCTGTTACAGTCATATATTCCTTTTTTTGCTTGGATAGACTATTAACTGGTCCTGGACTTTTGTTTATTTCTTTTGGTACTTTCCTCCCCCCCAGCTACATACTGGAGACATTGAATATTTTGGCTTATTTTGATTCTTCAGGATTCTGTGTCAATAGCAGAATATGGTAACGTGTTGGTTTGGTTATTTTGATACTTTAAGCTTTTGAGCCAATAACAGACCCTTTTTATATATTTATTTTGTTTTCTTTTTTGGACAATTTCAAATGTTTTAATCCCATTTCTTTTCAATAAAGAATTATTTTTGATTAATACTGTGTCTCTGTGCATGTGATATTGGTGACTGATACTACTGTTCTGGAACCCGGGTGTAGAACTTCGAACTTATGGGTCTAGTATTCAAATAATAAATATAAAAGTAAAGTAGGGGTCCTACTACCCTTTAGTCAGTAAGTGGCGTAGTCGGTACAATTGGCTATATTTTGGAACACTTTCAAGGGTGCTGTTGACGTTGGTTGGCATGTTACGGCCCTGCGGATGACAATTGTAACATGGTTGTGGTGACAGTAATGTTTTTCTGACAGTGACAATTTTGGTTTAAAAAATAAGGTGACATGCTCTTGTCTCTGAAGCTCAGCTCGCACTCTGACGTTCCACACTGTAGAGATTGTTTTTGTAGTTTTTGGCCCCCTCCTAGAAACTTATGCGCACGAGGGGCCGGTGGGTAGGGCGCCATAGCAAATGCTGCCCAGGGTGCTACTTAACCCAGCACAGGGCCTGGTTGTATCGTTGTATGTTTTATTTCTGTTTTTATCGGTTATCTTCAGTGCCTTTTGAATAAATGTATCCAGGGACTGTATTTAGGTAGTGCGGCGACCTGGTTGGGATTCAGTCGTCGGTTCCAGAGAAAGAGAGTGTATGAAAGAACATGTTAATTGCATTCCTGGCTAGGGTCTTTATTGCATTAAATTACATTTAGTTTTATTTCGTGCCATTTAGTATTTGTGAAAAACTCCCATTAGGGGTTGAATTTATACACAACCAGCTCTCACTTTTCAATGACACAATCAAAGCAATGGAAAAACAAAACACATCTTCAATAGGATCTGTGTAACGCTTATCAGTTCAGTTTTTACAATATTTACTGAAAAATAAAAAAAAATCAAATATGGTCTTGTGTTTTCATTGAAAAATTGGAATTTTGGTGAAAATTACCATAACATTTTTTTTTTTTTTTTTGTTCGAAATTACACCTCTTTCTGTTTTTTTTAACTCTTTTTGTTATATTGTTATTGTTGTTATTATTTCAAGTATTATTTTAATTATCATGTATTATTTAAATATTTAAAACGGTGCGCATGAGCAAACACCTTACTGTACTATTCAATACAGTATTCATTTTCCAGACCCGGAAACCCACATTTACTTGAAGCACTTACTTGATACAAGGAATCTGAATAGCGTTGTCGTGGACTCTTAAAAAAGCCACTAGACTCATCCACATTTAGTCCAAATGATATGTAGGTTCTCCAGGTGCTATAAAGTAAATTTCTCTGTCTGTTAAAATCAGACGCTGAAGCAAGATGTTTCCATAATCTTACAATTTCAGTGGTTCTAAAAAATAGTACCAGCTTGGACAGATGAGAAATGCTAATCAGACCCCTGTATTTTTCAACATGCCAAGCAATACCACAGTTCGCAAATTGGGAGAAAAACAGGTGTGTAATCTCCATATGAGTATGTTATTTTCTGTTGGTATTGTGCATACCTTTCTGACTGTTGTGCTTGCAATGCGATCAATGCTGTTGTTGTTGCTGGGTTACATGTTGCCTGATGTTGAGGAGTGTTGTGTCGTGCTTGCTGTTGCTGCATTGCGTGATGCCGTAAGTGAGTGAGGGGTGTGTGTGTGTGTGTGTGTGTGTGTACGACAGAGACGCCATCTTAAGTACTATGGTACGCAGCACAATAAACAAGCTCCATGGGTAATCTACAACAACACTCTTTCGGGTCAGTTTTGTATGATACAACAGCGTAATTAAGGTTGTATTTTTGTAAATGCATATTTATTGGATATTTTATTTTTTCCTCAAATTGAGGGTGGTAAATTCAAGGGTGTCTTAAAGTCGAAGGAATACGGTAATCGGTGACTAATTTGAGTTGATTGTACAGCTGGTATGTTTTTACATGTCGCATTTGGACTTCAATGCAACAGAAAGTTTCTGTTTGTAGACTGATGATGTTGAATTGAGGAGCAACACCGATGTATTGTGGTTGTTGTTTCCTTTTTAGTAATGTTTAAACATATTATTTACAAATATCAGTCATGTTCAGTTTCACCAGTTTCAATAGGAAATATGATAGTGCAAAACCTAGTGTCAGCAGTGTAACCATTAGGAGAAAGCTACTTTTAAAATACAAACATGAAACAGGTATTTAACAGACAATAACAATTTGTTATGACAAATCAATCTTGAAATAACAAATGCTTTATTTATTTATTTTCCCCTATGTCTTCAACGAGCCACTGTAGTAAATGTGAATACATACATATATATATATATATATATATATATATATATATATATATATATATATATAGTGGTAAATTGCATGATGTAATGTGATGTATAATGAACTTGGAGCTTCATCCCAATGGTTATTTCATCCTTGGCTCATTTACTACTTCTGTGTTTCTCACAAGAACCATCTCTGTGGACATGTTTTCCAGTGTCATATGAATCATTGTGTAATAGAATGGTATATAATTATATTATGTTGCATAGGGCTTCAAAAAGCTTTGACTCCTGTTTTAAAGCCTGTTTTATGAATACAATAACGTTTTTACAAATCTCATATTTGACTTTATTTATAAAAACAAACTTAAAGATTCTTTAAATAACTCATTAGTTAAAGCTTGGTGAATAGAGCTCATGATGGGTATTTTTAAACATCAGCTGTGACACAGGTACTCCAAATTATGACCAAATCTGTCAGTGCTCCCTATATTGCTGAACAACAGATGTGAGAATCATAGAGGTAACATCTGGAATACGTGGATGATGTTTATATCTTTATTAATGTGATCATCTATGAGTATACATCCAAGAAGTACAGCTGTGTTCTGCAAGTCTGTAGGAAAAAAAACAAACAAACACTGAATGATTGATTGGCCTTGAATTTTTTGGTTAATTTTTGTTTAGTTCAGGTGTGTTTTTATTCTTATTTGGCAAAATTGGTTATTAAAAATAAACACCACTGAAACGCAACAACTATCAGTTTCTATAAATTGCCTGTACGTTTCACTAATACATATAAAAAAAGGTTAACTTACTGTGTTGAAGTGGGGATATAGAAATGTCATACTTTTCAGTTTGTCAGTTTTTTGCTAAGTATAAGGAAAACTACAAAGCGGAATGTAATTAATATGTTAATTTAACATTATTCAGCAGGATTCATTCAACTTTATAAAGAGAAATGTGTTAATTCTATAGGGTGATGTAAAACATTTGGCCACAGTTGTATACTTTGGCATGTTGAACAGCCTGCTACAAAATTAGAAAATTAGATAATTGGCAGGCATAGTAAATCAAGATCAACATTTAACAATTTGATGTAAGCGATGCGGAATTATTTCCTTCAGGTAAGTATATATATATATATATATATATATATATATATATATATATATATATATATATATAGTATATGTTACTCTATTAACACAATTATTCTTAAGTAAAGAGGCATACACTCTGACTGCTGGAACCATGTTTTTACTTCAGAACATAGCGCGCCACAAACACACTCCTACATTTAGTATCATTACACTATCGAACCTCTGACCGGAACTGTGGTAAACTTACACCAGAAAAGTAGTGCTCTTAATCAATTGCACAGATCACATACATAACAATTCCTCCCCACTTAGTTCTAAAATTGCCTTAAATGAATTGCTTATAGTGCAATACAGCTACAGCATATGGGGTCTTTTTATAACTATAAACAAACATTAATTGTTTCACAAAATGTGAACTACAAATCAAGCCTTTGTGGTGGATTTCGGGTTCTCTCTGGGTAACGTCTGGGTGCAACAGAACTGGCAATCTCTGGAATTTCAGTTGGGATAGTTACATTTCCACCAAGTGGTTCAGCACTGTCCACAGCCCACTGAGACTCATCCATGGCGGTTATTCCTGGCTCCGGGAACACCGCTGGCGTGGAATTTGAGGTTTGAGTACGCTGGTTCCTGGAAGCTGTAGACAGTAGCTGGTCCACATGCCTACACCAGATGAGATTTGGACCAATTTTTACTGTATAGCTGAGTGGTCCCAATCTTGTAGCAATTTCTCCTGGCACCCATTTTTGATTACGATAATCCCTTGTTAGCACCTCCTGTCCCACTGCAAAGGTTCGTAAGGGTCCCTTGCTCGTGCGCTGGTCGCACTGTTTCTTCTGTACCTCTCTGCGAAGATCAGGCTTTAACAAGTCTAGTCGCGATCTTAGATTTCGGCCCATAAACAACATAGCTGGTGTCTGACTTGTTGTGGCATGTACCGAGTTTCGATAAGCCAAAAGAAAGTTGGCTAGCTTTTGCTGTACTGACAGTGGTTCTCTCCCCATTGCTCACATTGACTGCTTGAACGTCTGCATAAATCTTTCTGCCAGACCATTGGTGGCCGGGTGATAAGGGGCAGATGTTATGTGTTTGATGCCATTTCTCGTCACAAATGTTTGAAATTCTTCTGAAGTGAATTGGGTTCCATTATCACTCACAATCTGCTTAGGCAGCCCAGTCCGTGCAAAGAGTGTTCGCAGACTCTCAACTGTTTTAGCGGACGTAGCAGATTTTACACAGAAAACTTCCGGCCACTTTGAATGTGCGTCCACTGCTAGAAGAAACATTCTGTCCATGAAGGGTCCGGCATAATCAATGTGTACTCGCTGCCATGGGGTGGAGGGCCACTCCCATGTGTGCAGTGGTGCTAGCTTAGGCATGTGTTGTATTTGTTGGCATCCTGGACATCCTTTTGCGAAGTCTTCAATCTACTGGTCTATGCCAGGCCACCAGACGTAGCTGCGGGCCAGTGCCTTCATCTTAATCACTCCCAAGTGGCCATCATGCAAAGCCTCAAGTACTCGTGATCGCAGTTTAGAGGGTATGACAAATCTGGTGCAACACATAACACATCCATGATACACTGACAGCTGCTCTCGCCATGCATAGAAAGCAGGCAACTGGGGGTCTCCATGTGTTGGCCAACCTTTTACGGTTATATCATACACTTTAGCCAGGACAGGGTCATTCTTAGTCTCCTTTTGTATCAGAGCATTCGTTACTGGTAACACGTCCATCTGTGCTACGTACAACATGTCAACAGGATCTGGCTCAGTCTCTTGGTTAAGTGTCTCTAGCGGCAGTCGTGAGAGGCCATCTGCATTACCGTGGTGCTTTGTGCCCTTGAATTCAATGTCATAGGAGTGTGCACCTAAGAACAAATCCCAACGCTGTAGCCGTGCAGCTGCCATTTCCGGAACACCTTTCCTGGGGTTAAAGATGGAGACTAGGTGTTGGTGGTCAGTGACCAATGTGAATTTCTTGCCAAACAAATACTGGTTAAATTTCTTTACTCCCCACACTAGACTTAGGCCCTCTCTATCAATCTGAGCATAATTGCGTTCTGCTGCTGAAAGAGATCTTGACGCAAAAGCTATTGGTCTCTCAGAGCCATCCTGCAGCTGATTTACACATTTTCTGAATGTGACCTCGCTATTACATTGTCTGCAATCTTTGTCTTTAAACCAGCAGTCACTTGCGTCATGTGATTTCTTTCCACAACGAAAACAAGCTCTTTTGCTTTAATACGTCTAGCAGCAAGTTTGTGTGTAGCGCATTCTACTGTCGCCTTCTGTTGTAACTCTGTTGCGTCTTTTGCCGCGGTCTCCATTGATACAGCTATTTCAGTAGCGCGGTTTAAGGTTAAATCTCTTTCAGTCAAAAGACGTTTCTGTGTGCTTTCATTGTGTATCCCGCAGACTAACTTGTCTCTTAAAGCATCTCCAACAATACAGGTTTTAGAAAAATCAGTAATTTAAATGATGGCACTTTATGGTGTAGGACTACAATACTGTATGTAAGGTTGGTGGTACCGCCAGCATATTTTACTTCAGCCTTGTGTAAACAACATGCTATGGTTGATGCTATACAGCCATCCTTTTTAGATTTTGATATTAGGAAATAATTCCACACATGTGACTTTGCTTTATTTATTAATTCTCATTAAGGGGTAGATGTAAGTGTAGGCGCAGTGCAAATAATTGTAGATGCAAAATTCTAATTGGATTGCGAACCATCTGTGTATATATGTAACATCCCTTCTTTATGTTTAACATATTCCTGTCCTTTTATCTTAGTTTCCATTTTATGCTAATTTCTTGCTAATTATTGTGTTTAACAGTTTACATATTTTTGGTTTCTTAAACATCCATTTTGGCATCAATATTTTATCTGTAGTTTCCATTCTTTTTATTTCCTCAATCTTATACGCTTTCTCAATGTCTATAAATAGTGCCCCTACAAATTCTTTATTGCTTAATGCTGCCTCTACATCTGTAGCAATCCTTATTATTTGATCTATTATGGTCCTATTTCTTCTAAATCCACTTTGATATTTTGTTAATTTATTATTTTCTAAAAAATGTTTTTTGTTGAGCATATAATTTTTCCCATTATTTTGCATATTATAGATGTTAATGCTATAGGTCTATATGCTCCAACATCTGTAGGATCTTTCCCCTGTTTTAACACCGGTACTATTATTGCTGCTTTCCATTTTTTTTTGGTACCCACCCTTTTTTTCCATATTATATTATATTGGACACATGTCTTAAGCAACAAGCTATTTGCAAGAAACTGATAATTTATATCACCGATTTGACTGTAATTGGTGCATTCCATAGGCATAATCAAGACACATCAGACTCATTTGAATAGTCTGTGGTCCACACATGGGGTCCGTAGGTGATCATAAACGCAATGAATGGTCTTCACAGCTAGACAGGCTTCACCCTGTACAATTAAATCATATTTCAAAATAATTATAGAAATGTGTTATACTCAATCTAGAGACATTTAGCCGCGTAGTCTTCTTGAACAAAGAAGACTACGCGACGATCTGAGTCAAACATTCAAAATCCTAAAAGGTATAGACAATGTCGACCCAGGGGACTTTTTTGACCTGAAAAAAGAAACAAGGACCAGGGGTCACAAATGGAGATTAGATAAAGTGGCATTCAGAACAGTAAATAGGAGGCACTTTTTTACAGAGAATTGTGAGGGTCTGGAACCAACTCCCCAGTAATGTTGTTGAAGCTGACACCCTGGGATCCTTCAAGAAGCTGCTTGATGAGATTCTGGGATCAATAAGCTACTAACAACCAAATGAGCAAGATGGGCTGAATGGCCTCCTCTCGTTTGTAAACTTTCTTATGTTCTTCTTATGTTCTTATTATTAAACTTCTCTTACATATTGTAGAGACATGCATTATATGCTTGATGTCAGTTATTATTAAAAAAATACCTTTATTTTAATGAAATAGTAATTCCAAAAACACTGTACATTTATGGTGGTGTGGAGAACAAAAGCTGAAAATATCAGAATTGTATCTTTTGTAGTTTTTAAGATATTATCGTTTTTGTAGAATAAATGCTGTTCAGCTTATTAGCATAAGTGTCGCTGACGTCACTGAGACGGACAGAGATATTTCACTAAAAAAAGATACCTCGTGTTTTACCCCATAGTTCAACAACCCCTGGGGCAACAAGCTTGAGGGGGGTCTCGTTAGATGTTCAATGGTCTGAACTAAAGAAAGCAGAACAGGTTTTGAAAATAAACAAAACATACGGCGCTTCGCCATCATACATTTTAAATAAATACAAAATAAACAATAACACGGCTTTAAATACAATAACAAAACACGGCTCTGCCGCTATATTTATACATAAATACAAAAAATAAATCATAATACACAAATACAAAATAACACAGTGCACAGGGGCGGAGGTGAAGACCCTGTTCTAAAAATAAATAAACAAATCCATGTACAGGGTTCCTTGCCCTGTTACACTGATGTACACCCAAAAACAGTTTTTTAAAGGATTGCTCTGACATTTGGTTTGCACACTGATGATGTTATTCCAATCCCAGAACACTTTGAATGGAGAGTCTACATGCCACAGTTCCAGATATATGCCTGAAAACATATTTTTTTTTGTTTATTTAAAGTGACGAAAACAGTGATTACTGTTATAAAAAATAGCTCTTTTTGGGGTGTATCTCTAGAACAGAAGCACCTAGAAACTCCATTCAAGGTGTTCTGGTGTGTAAGTGTTTCATAATGATCCATACATAGACTGATTTAATAAATAAATTAAAAAAAGACATGCTAACATGCTTACTGTACTATGTACAAAAGAGCATCTGTAGCAGGCTATCAAACAGGCTCTGAAAGGCCAATGAGGTCGACACTTGCCACAGAGTATCAGGGGGACATGCAGATAGTGAACCCTGAAGCTGTTTTGGTTCTGCAGCAGGACCTTTGCTCAGGTCACCAAAAATAACAGAATATCTACAGTAAAAAAATGAATGCTTTTATTTATCTGAAGCTGTAAGGGATAGAGATGCCATTCATTTTTATAGGATCGTGATAACAGTCTGGAAGTGTGTACCGAGTTTCAGATTAATCCAAAATGGTTGAAAATTTGTGATCAGGGTAGCCACCTGAGTGTGTCGGAACATATTTTTCCATCAACATTTTAGTGTGCGTGGGGGGGGGGGCACGAAAAGCACATTTGCAGGCATATCTGTGGAACCGTGGGACATAGACACTTCATTCAAAGTGTTCTGGAAGAGCATAGTGGTACCCCAAAAACTTGAGTCATGAGGTAAACAATGGCCTTTGCCAAGCCATCCTGGCACCTAGAACCGTACAAACGGACACCCAGTGGAGCACCACCCAAAAAAATGTCAAGTTCCTAAGCCCCACAGACCCTGAGATACTCCCCGTCAAAAATGCCCCAAAACAACCCTTCTCGGGGTCATATCTCCAGGACCCAGGAGCCTTAGAACCCAGTTCAACTTCTCAGGGTCATGTCTGAGGCCCCTCTTTTACAGGGAACCACCCATTTTTATATTGCACATTTTGAACACATATTCGCCTCATCAGTGTATCAGTGATCACAGATTTCCAATAGCTTTTCAGCTCAAAATTGGCAAAAAATTGGGACCCTTCCCAGCTGGGGACACGTCACTTGGAGGGATCAACTGGGGGACCGAGGGGAACTCCCCATACTCACGGAACCCGAGATATAGCACCCAGAAATGTCTATGGCAAATCACATTATAAACTTTTCCACAAACAACTTCTGGAAAACACCCGCCATTTGGAGGTGGAGGGGCATAGCCACTTGTCTTTGTTTGCTTAGACCCTTGGGCATCTAACAAGACCACAGGTTGAGCTACGGGGTAAAATACGAGCCATTCCCCCGAACGTGAATCTCTATGAAAAAAAAAACATTGAAAAACAGTCAAATTTTGTGGAGAAGGCTTGTATTTAACCTTGTAATTAAATAACCTCTGGGGCATTCATAGGTAGGTTGGATAGATAAGAGTCTGATCTAAAAAACGAGCCCACTCTTGAGTGTTAATTCGACCACCCAACTGAATTGCTTGTGTTTTTGTGGCAGGTTTAACAAAAAAACATATTTCATGGGACAGGAGGGGAGGCTCATATTTATCCTTGTAATTAAATAACCTTTGGGGCATTCACATCAACCCTGGTATGGTTGGATAGCTACAGTGCCTTGCATAAGTATTCACTTCCCTTGGACTTTTCCACATTTTGTAGTTTTACAACCTGGAATTAAAATTGATTTTATTGGGATTTTTACCATTTGATTTACACAACACATTTTGAAGGTACAAAATATTGTTTTATTGTGACACAAAAGTTAATTAAACAAAAAAAAGACATTTGTTGGTTGCATAAGTATTCACCCCCGAGTCAATACTTGGTAGAAGCACCTTTGGCAGCAATTACAGCTGTGAGTCTTTTTGGGTAAGTCTCTACCAGCTTTGCACATCTGGATCCTGCAATTTTTGCCCATTCTTCTTGGCAAAATTGCTCAAGCTCTGTCAAGTTGGATGGGGACCGTTGGTGAACAGCAATTTTCATGTCTTGCCACAGTTTCTCAATTGGATTGAGGTCTGGGCTTTGACTGGGCCATTCTAAGACATTCAGATTCTTGTTTTTAAACCACTCCAGTGTGGCTTTGGCTGTTGTTTTGGGGTCATTGTCCTGCTGGAAGGTAACCTCCGCCCCAGTCCCAGGTCTCTTGTAGACTGAAACAGGTTATCCTCTAGAATTTACCTGTATTCGGCTCCATCCATCTTGCCCTCAATCCTGACCAGTTTCCCAGTCCCTGCCGATGAAAAGCATCCCCATAACATGATGCTGCCACCATCATGCTCCACCTGTGGGGATGCTGTTCTCAGGGTGAAGAGCAGTGTTGGCTTTGCGCCACACATAGCGTTTTGCGCTAAGGCCAAAAAGTTCCATTTTGGTCTCATCAGACCAGAGAACCTTTTTCCACATGTTTGCTGTGTCTCCCGCATGCCTTTTGGCAAAATCCAAACGGGATTTGATATGGGTTTTTTTCAGCAATGGCTTTCTTCTCGCCACTCTTCCATAAAGCCCAGTTTTGTGGAGTGACCGTGTTATAGTTGTCTCATGGACGGTTTCTCCCATCTCAGCTGTGGATCTCTCCAGCTCCTTCAGAGTTACCATTGGTCTCTTGGTTGCTTCTCTGACTAATGCCCTCCGTACCTGGTCACTGAGTTTTGGTGGACGGCCTTCTCTAGGCAGAGTCGTGGTTGTGCCATATTCTTTTCGTTTTTTAATAATGGATTTAACGGTGCTCCGGGGGATGTTCAAAGTTTGGGATATTTTTTTATAACCCAACCCTGATTGGTGCTTCTCCAGAACTTTATCCCAGACTTGTTTTGATAGCTCCTTGGTCTTCATGATGCTGTTTGTTTAGATATGCTCTCTAACAAAATCTGGGGTCTTCCAGAAACAGGTGTATTTAATCTGAGATCATGTGACACTTTAATTGCACACAGGTGGATTCCATTCAACTAATTATGTGACATCTGAAGGCAATTGGTTGCACCAGAGCTTATTTAGGGGTGTCACAGCAAAGGGGGTGAATAATTATGCAATCAAGACTTTTCAGTTTTTTATTTGTAAATAATTTTGAAAAATATGTAGATTTTTCTCCACTTCGACATTATGGACTATTTTGTGTAGGTCAGTGACGAAAAATCCTACTTAAATCCGTTTTAATTCCAGGTTGTAAGACTACAAAATGTGGAAAAGTCCAAGGGGGGGGGATACTTATGCAAGGCACTGTAAGTCTCATCTAAAAACGGAGTCCACTCGAGTGTTAATTCGACCCCCCCACTGAATCGCTAGTGTTTTGTGGCATGATTACCTAGATATGTTGTGGTAACTTAGAGGCCTATGGTTATTTACATTCCAGCCTAATTTTAGAATAAGGTCTAAGGCTCGTATTTAACCTGACATCAAGCATATAATTCATGTCTCTAAAATAATAATTGTCTCTAAATTGAGTATAACACATTTCTATAATTATTTTGCCACAGAAATATAATTTAATTGTACAGGGTGCAGCCTGTCTAGCTGTGATATAGCTGTTTATGATCACCTACGGACCCCATGTGTAACTCATGGAGGACCACATAGACTATTCAAATGAGTCTGATGTGTTGATTACGCCAACACATCATGCGGGCTGCCCAATATGTGTGTGCCTGTCACAGGCTGAGGGACACACAGTGAGCGCTCTGCACAGGGGCACTAACAGGGGAGGGGGGGTGGGGGGTGTTTGTTTATTTACCAGTTTTCCATTTTACATTCCTATCTCTCTTATTTAATTTTTACTTTTCATTATTTACTTTTCTGCGATGGACTGGCGTCCCATCCAGGGTGTAGTCTCGTCTTGCGCTTTGTGTACGCCGGGTTAGGCTCCGGCTCACCGCGACCCTGTGAGCGGTTAATGATAATGGATGGATGGATTATTTACTTTTGATACTGATGTTCATAATGTTTATTCAATTTTAGATTATATACTGTACTTTGTAACTGCTTTGGTAATACCGCTAATGTTGTCATGCCAATAAAGCACCTTTGAATTTGAATTTGAGAGAGAGAGAGAGAGAGAGAGAGAGAGAGAGAACAAAATAAAATACAATTGCTACTTGTTTTGGTTAAGAATATGTTGTGGTTTTTTTCTTTATCCTTTTATTTTGGCTGTCTGAGCTGTCTTGTTTTGTAAAAGTGTTTTTGTTGATTTAATTTTTTTTTTTTTTATAAATTAAGTCGTTGCCAATTATTTTTATTATTTTCTCCCAATTTGGAATGGCCAATTATTTTATTATGCTCAGCTCACCGCTACCACCCGAGGGCGAAGACGAACACACACTGTCCTCCGAAGCGTGTGCCGTCAGCTGACCGCTTTTTTCACACTGCGGACTCACCATGCAGCCACCCAAGAGCTACAGCATCGGAGGACAATGCAGCTCTCGGGCAGTTTACAGGCAAGCCCGCAGGCGCCGGCCAGACTACAGGGGTCGCTGGTGCACGTTGAGCCGAGGACACCCTGGCCGACCTAAACCTCCCTCCCACCGGGTGACGCTCGGCCAATTGAGCGCCGCCCCCTGGGAGCTCCTGTCCTCGGTTTTGTTGATTTAATTTGAATAAATACGGGCTCAGCTCTTCAACCCACAGTACTTGTGTGAGAGTCAACTTCTTGGTCTGGGGACACCACCACTCAGCCGTCCTGCCACACCATTATATAACCCCTTCCACCGACTCCCACTTCCAATATTTGCATTTATCTATTCTATGGTCATTCTTGTCATCTCTAGATATTTTTCTCCTGCTTTCAGAATTATTTTACGTTTTTCTGTTCTGCTTTTTGTTTGTGCTGTGCAGTTTATCACCACCATGATAAACTGCACAGCAGTGTTACCACTAGTATTTCCTCATTTTTTTGTATTTCCATTTGTTGCTTTTTTCTTTTCTCTGTTTGTTCAATCCTCTGCATCTTGTCTCCCCCTTTCTTTTCTCTAATTAATTTTTCCTTAAATTGTCTCACTGCTTCCATGTAAGTCAATTTACCATCAATTTTCAGTTGTTGTATATCCTTTGCTTGTCTAGTTTCGTCACATCTTTTATGTGCTGCACTATGATCTCCCCCAACAATTACTGCATTTAGTTACATTTGCGCCACATTGATTTATAATCATGATCTTCCCCACACTTTGAACATGTTCTTTTCGCACAGCAATATGCAGCATTATGACCAAACTTTTGACATTTGTAACATCTTAGCGGAGGTGGATTGTATTGACTTATTCTGAAAGCCTGGAATCCAAGAATCACTTTTTCTGGCGGCTCTTCTCTTTCACATGTTAATACCACTGCTGTAGATTGTATCTCTGCTTTTCACTCCTCCTCCCTATTCTTTTAGCTTCAATTATTTTGTCGCTTTTAATACCTGTACAATTTCATTTATTTCCATGTCCAATATAACCCCATACATTACTCATTTACTTATTACTCTGTCATGTGGATGATAACTTTCAATCAGTATTGTACCTAATTTCTCCAAATTCATGATTTTTTTTATATTGTTTTACTCTTACATCCTATGTACAACCCTCCTCTGTTTATTTTCTCACCACTTTCACACTTCCTATTCCCTCCATTATCCATTCAGCAATTTTCAGTGTACTTATGTTACTAAAATACTAAAATCCCTGTCTGTTAATATTGATCTGACGATTATTCCTATTTCCTTTTCTCCCCTCCCTGTTTCCTCCAGCCCTAGTCATTTCTGCTGAATTGATTTTTACCCATTCCTTCTGTTCTTTCCTCACTTTTTCCATCAACACCGCTCTTCCTTTTCTCCTTACTTTCATCAATCCCTTACACACCATCAAACCTTCCTCCATATCTCTCTGTGCCTACCTGCAGACTTCTATGGGTTTTCCCTGCTAACTCCACCATCCATATAATCAGTACACAGTTCCTTACTTTGTATCTACCGTTGACTTCAATGTACCTCTCTCCCATTCTCTGTTCAACATTATTACCCACAACACCCAGGGCACTCATCATGACAGGTCTCTGCTAGTGCGTGCTTTTATACAGCTTAATTACTCGGTTCTACAATGGTTTGCATCTTGTAAGAAGAGGTATAAAGTTTTTGGAGGGTCAGCAATTGCCTAAGTAGAAGGCAAAATCCTTACATCACATAATTCTTGTGCCAGCTTAGTATCCAGATCCCACCAAATTCCATGCTCTTTTCTTCATTTGAATGCATTTCAATATAATTTGAATGGATAAATGATGGCAAAGTGCAAATTTGATAGCGGGTGCAGAACGCCAGGTGAACACCATTCTTTACATACGGCACATTTTTAGCGGCTGGTAAAATCAGACTTTGTGGCTGCTAAACACGATTTATGGCCGTATTATGGGTGTTTTGCACCTGCAAAACACTTTGCATGTATCCTTACATCTACCCCTAAATATTTAGTACCTTTTATAAATCGGTTTCAGGTGCTCATGTACACATTTTAGAGAACCATAATGGCACAGACTACCTTCTGTAAAAATAAAAGTTAATGTGAACACATGCTAAGTATTCCCTCCCCAGAAATTCCCCCTGAATATCTTTTCAACATAAAATAAAACATAAAAAATTCCCATCAATGACACTGAAAAAAGCAAATAAATCACATTTTCTTTTTGGATTAGATTTGCAGAATGAACATTAATACTTTAACATCTGATATTGCCTGAACCAAAATGAAACTACAGAAATGTGATTTTAAGACCCTTGAGGTATTGTTTAAATGCACAGATTATTGACTATAATTGCATTTAAGTACACACAGGCCTTCAGGCAGATTTTACCCCTTTAGTATTTAATAATTTACTATAGTATCCTAAATAAAAACCAAAATAAATAAAACAATTTTTTGTGGGGAAAAAACTTATTTTAATAAAACTGAAAACACTTCTAATGTAAACAAACAGTTCAAAAGAGTGTCCATAGACACTGTAAAAAGGCTACATTAGAAAGCATCACGTTCATGTTTGATTTTAGTGGGGCCGACTTGTGAGTCTCGGGAACAAGCTGATTTTGGCCAAGCTAGTTTGGGGTTGACTAGATTGTGAATCTTTACCAAATAATCATCAGGTCTGACAACAAAATTATTTTATAATTCTAGATAAACGGTTTTTAAGCAACTAAGATACGAACTTTTTTTTTTCCAAATGGCGGTGAAGTTGTTCACTTTGCTCCCTCTTCTTGTCAGCAGGCCTGTATTGTGTCTCTCTACAATGGTCTAGAATCTTGAATCTCATCTTCTGCTAGTCAAGTGAAAATATATGTTTGCCAAAACATAGATTTCTTTCAAAACGTTACAGATCTGAGACATATACAGTGAAGGGATTTGTAATCATGGAAAATGTATACATTTATTTTGTTAACTACAATTAACTGTACTAATTGCAATAAGAACCATTTCAGAAACAGGTGAGGGGACAGTAACATAAAAACAAAATAAATAATAACCAATTATAACTCATGCCTTTTCAAGCACAACATCAATACCTTTTGCACTTTGGGATTAAACATGCTCATCTCATCTGTGCTGTCTTATTTATCCTTTATTGACAATTGCACCTGTTATACCCTAATTATGATCATATATATATATATATATATTTGTATTATGATGTTGGTATTCTTATAGCAGCTTTAAAATATTAATTTAAATAAATATATTCTAATTGTGCAAAGATGTAATGAAATTGATAGAAATTAAATTATTGATCAAAAAGTTTCAACATTGGGAACTTTATATATTGTAGGAACAAGTGGACACTGAAGATGAAGTCTTGTATAGTGAGTTTCAGATGTTTGGACTTTCAGGCCTTTGAATTGGTGAAACTTTTTGACAACACTGATGTTCCATAATAATGAAAAAGTATGTCCTTCAGTCTATGTATAATAGTACAATACATCGTGCAATACACAATTAAAGTATGGAGCGTCCCGGTTGGGGTTTTGACTGTAATGCTCCAAGTCCAGGCCCTGGTACTCTCCCGCCTAGACTACTGCAACTCCCTCCTGGCTGGCCTCCCTGCGTCCGCCACCCGTCTGCTCCAGCTCATCCAGAACTCCGCTACTCGCCTGGTGTTCTCTCTGCCTCGCTTCTCCCAAGCAACTCCACTGCTCCGCTCACTCCACGGGCTCCCGATCACCGCTCGCATCCAGTTCAAGACTCTTGTACTCACCTGCAGATGCCTTGACCAGACTGCCTCCAGCTACCTCCAGACCCTCATCTTTCCCTACACCCCCACTTGACCTCTTTACTCCTCCTGCACTAGAAGACTGGCTGTACCTCCTCTACACTCCTTTGCCTCCAGAGCCCACTCCTTCCTCACCCCGCAGTGGTGGAATGACCTTCCTATAAATGTGAGGACTGCCCAGTCCCTGACCACCTTCTGGTGCCTCCTCAAGACTCACCTCTTCAGACAGCACCTGTAGAACTCTTTTCCCTCTGGACACTTTATCACTCTTCCTTATGCGCTTTACTTGCACTTATCTGCTCCCTATTTTACTGCATTTAATCCTGTAATTTACAGAGTACTGTACTGTAATCTGCCACAAGTGTTATTCAATCTGTAGTATTTTGCATTTAATCGTATCCTGATGTAACTATCACTGAAGTCTGCTTCGATATTGATTCGTATTTTGAAATATACTTGTACAAAGTCCCACATAAAAGATTAATTCTCAAACTGAACGCAGTAGGGATTCAAGGAAATGCATGTACATGGATTAAGGAGTGGTTAACAGGTAGAAAACAGAAAGTACTGATTAGAGGAGAAACCTCAAAATGGAGTGAGGTAACCAGTGGTGTAGTACCACAGGGATCAGTTTTAGGTCCTCTGCTATTCCTAATCTACATTAATGATTTAGATTCTGGTATAGTAAGTAAACTTGTTAAATTTGCAGACAACACAAAAATAGGAGGCAAACAATGTTGAAGCAGCAAATTCAAAATGATCTAGACAGCATTCAGAATTGGGCAGACACATGGCAAATGAAATTTAATAGAGAAAAGTGTAAAGTATTGCATGCAGGCATTAAAAATGTGCATTATAAATATCATATGGGAGATAGCGAAATTGAAGAAGGGAACTATGAAAAAGCCCTAGGAGTTTATGTTGACTCAGAAATGTCTTCATCTAGACAATGTGGGGAAGCTATAAAAAAGGCTAACAAGATGCTCGGATATATTGTGAGAAGTGTTGAATTTAAATCAAGGGAAGTAATGTTAAAACTCTACAATGCATTAGTAAGACCTCACCTAGAATATTGTGTTCAGTTCTGGTCACCTCGTTACAAAAAGGATATTGCTGCTCTAGAAAGAGTGCAAAGAAGAGCAACCAGAATTATCCTGGGTTTAAAAGGCGTGTCATATGCAGACAGGCTAAAAGAATTGAATCTATTCAGTCTTGACCAAAGAAGACTACGCGGCGATCTGATTCGAACATTCAAAATCCTAAAAGGTATAGACAATGTCAACCCAGGGGACTTCTTTGACCTGAAAAAAGAAACAAGGACCAGGGGTCACAAATGGAAATTAGATAAAGGGGCATTCAGAACAGAAAATAGGAGGCACTTTTTTACACAGAGAATTGTGAGGGTCTGGAACCAACTCCCCAGTAATGCTGTTGAAGCTGACACCCTGGGATCCTTCAAGAAGCTGCTTGATGAGATTCTGGGATCAATAAGCTACTAACAACCAAACGAGCAAGATGGGCTGAATGGCCTCCTCTCGTTTGTAAACTTTCTCATGTTCTTCTTATGTTCTTAACTGAAGTCATTGTATTTTATCTTGATCTTAAATTGTATTAATACTTGTACTGTGATTCTTGAAATGTATTTTTTGTTTACAACTGTAAGATGCCCTGGATAAGGGTGTCTGCTAAGAAATAAATAAATAATAATGTATAGGTATGTGATTGACCAAGTAAGGTGGTGGTGCAATATAAGAAGCTTTCTAATTGCTCCACAAGGGAGCATGGCTGTTTTATGCAATGGTTAAATCACACTCTTAGATAGTACTGCTGCTAAAGTTGCCCAAGCAGCCCTCTGGCTTGCATCCAGAAGCCCTGGGCTCCTGCATCATTAAAATATGAGGTATAGCACTAAACAGCCTTACTATTTTTGCTGCCATTGTGTATACATGTACTCTTCTGTTATATGATTATAAATTAAATGTGTTCCTAAGAAATAAATTAGATGTGATGCTGGATGCAAGGCAAATTAAATAGGGAATGGTTTTAAAGAACAACAGAGGGACGTAGCTGGGGACACTTTTAAGTGAACTTAAATACAATCTTTTCAATTATTCAGTAAAGTAGAGAATGATATCGATGAGCAAATTAAAAGCCTGTTGGTCATTTAATGGAGAGTAATGTAATCTACTTTAAGCAAGGGAAATGGAAGCTTAAAGCTATTAAACAAAACCAAGCAGATCTATAACAAGCTTAAAACAGACTATTCAAAAGAGGAAGAAATGTTACATGTATAGGTCAGTGAATCAAGATGATGAAGAAATAGCTCTGTGTGTGTGTGTGTGTGTGTGTGTGTGTGTGTGTGTGTGTGTGTGTGTGTGTGTGTGTGTGTGTGTGTGTGTGTGTGTGCTTACAGCTGTTTGCCACTGAGGCCCAAATTTATAAAGGGGAAAAACTGACCACAAAAAGCCACATAATGTGCAGGTTCAGTACAGCCACACTCCTCGTCAAAATAACAACCTATTTTATAAAATTAATTAGGTAAAACAGGCGATTCCGCAATCAACCAATTTAAATACCCCTCACCGCAATTAGCGGTGGAGAATTACACACCTCTCACAATAAATAGCGGGGTTGGGTCAACCCTGCGTGTGTTAGCTACACATTCCAAAAGAAAATGAATGGCACACTGTGGCGGAGTGTCCCGCCCCTTTGTTTATTATTTATTTATATTATGATTTATGTTTATATTACGGCGAAGCGCCACTTATTTTGTTATTGTTTTTGCATTTTAAAAACCCTGTGAGGATGCGTGACTGATCAGCTACAGATTATTTAACTAGCTGACAGTCATGCATCCTTACTAAACTCGTGCAGACAGTGGCCGAGGGGTAATAAGATAATTAACAGCTAGTTAACCCCTCGGCCAGAATATAAAAGCCTCCAGCTGTCTGCGCAAGGGGGGAGTGTACAGAGGAGACTACGGGAGAGCGGAGAGAGCAAAGAGAAAGAAACAATTGCTATATAGAAAGTATACTTGTTTCGTTATTGTTTATTTGTTTGGCCAACGTGCCCTTTTGTTTCTGTGTTGTTTGTTTAAATCTTTTGGTATATTTATTTAATAAAACGCCGAGCGCCGTAGCACTCAGTTCCACCATTCCATCCATTGCCTTTTGTTTACTGTTACTTCCTGGTCCGTGACATCACTAGTCACTCGCCACACATATGGTGTCCTGCGTGGAGCCGGACCAGGAAAGAAAAGTGCGGTTTTTTTTTGTTAGTTTTTTTCAAAGTGTTTTTTGTGTTTGAAAAAAAAAAAAAAGGGAAGAAGAGGCAGAAGGAAGCAGCAGCAGCAAGTCCAGCAGCAACAGCGCAGGGCCAGTTGCAGGGCCAGTTGCAGGTCCCGCTGCTTCTCTGCTATGCCGGACGTCTGCCTTGCCTGTCTAGACGAGGAAGGGTGGTGCTTCCTTTGTGGTGAGGTCAGGTACCTTCCCCTTGTCCAAAACCGACCATGGCAAGGGGAAGAGGAGGATTGGCCAGGGCGGGAACCAGAGGATGAGGAGGCTGAGCATCCACAGCCCAAGGCTCCACTAGCAGGGGAAGAATACCTGCTGGTTTCACCTCCACCACCACCGTCCGAGGGAAAGGAGCAGGAGCTGCCTCCGCATCCTCCAAGGCGGACTGGTCCACTCTCCTCAGAGGGGATCTGGGACTGGCTAGCGGAGCCTGAGAGGGATATTGTGGAGGCCCTCCCTGCTGTGATCAACCTCCTGTGGGCTATTTCCTGGTCCGTGACATCACTAGTCACATGCCACACAAGAGCTGCTTGGTCATACACACAAAGACCTCAGCCTGGTACTAGCCGAGGATGCTCGGAAGCGAAAACTGAAATTTTGGTACAAGCAGTACTTGTAACACATGAAAATGTGTTACAAGCTCGAAATACATCACCAGGACAAATGAATAAAATATGGAATGCGCGCTGGATTCTTAATAAACAAATGTACCACTTGTAGTAGGTTGCTTATACATTACAACACATCATCTAGTTACTGTGCTTCGCATATTAGTTCAATTTCTTATTTCATATAAAATAATTCCAGGCATACAGACTTTTCAAACTTCAGAAACAATAAGTTTTATTCACTTACATCCATGGCAAACGGGTGGATAATCCTTCCATTGTTGTACAGCAATATGTTCAACAATAACTCCATACAGCTTTGTACGAACAGTCTTCAGTTTAACTACAATTTATATCTTCTTAAATTCTTACGCAGTTACAACTCTCCTATTTCGTATGTTTGTCTGTATTTCTTACTGTATGATTTTAAAGCACATCTGTATTGTATATATGGTCGAAAACCTCTACTTGCTCTAGCTACAAACTAACTGCGTCATCTGTACCTCTGTCCTTTTTATTTACTGTTTTCTTTCCAACTCGAAATTAACAATACTGCTGAACCAGAATGCCATATTAATAAAAAAATACATTCTGTAAGCATTACTAATATAACAGTGGAGGATGAGCCCTCATTGTATGAGTCTTTTGCTTCCGTGCGCCTCGGAATAGCGTTCTTAATCTCCTCCACCATTCTTTTAATAATGCCTACACTCTAAGAAGTAAAGGCTCTCGTTAAAACCTTGCTTTGCCACTGTGGGGAGACCTTTTTAGGTGCTTCTAAGAACCTTTTTTTACATGGATTATATAGTCCCTATTTGCAGACTTTCTGTTTTGTTATGTAAGCTATGAAACATGTATTGAAAATTGTATTGAAAATAGCAAAACAATACAGTACTGGTATTATAAACCGTAATTTACAAACTGACTTGAATAGAAGGGTTAAAAAAGGAGCTATTTGCAAAATGTTATTAAATGTTTATTTGTCCTTGAAAACGATGTCTCCTTCTTGCTGCAGACTCCTACATCACCTTGCCTTTTATATAGCCTACTGTCTGACTGCAGCAAATTAACACCTGCTTTTTTGAAATAGACAGAATATTTAATAGACCTCATTTGCAAAATCCCCTCCCAATTTTAGCAGTTTCGTTCAGAAAAGCCCCAGAATAACATATGCATATACATAATTACATATGCATGAAGAGCTAAAGTGCACAGAGTCATTGCCCCCGCAAATCACATCTTAATTGCGTGTTCATGCCATTGTGTGTGTTTTATAAATCCCATCCAAGAATTCAGAACCTTCAGCGCCCGCTTTACAGTCGTAAAACATGTGCAATCCTTTTATAAATCTGGGCCTGAGACACTAAAATAACTTACTGCCCATCTGTAGCAGCACCACCTGCTCAAAATGTGCCTACTACCCCTGATTATGGGTGTAAGGTAAACAATAAATCAGACCACAGGTAACACTGTAGTTACACTGTATTTACGCTATTGTTACATTTTTTAACACATGTATGAACAACGAAATTATATGATCTGGAAATGTACTTGTTTCATGTGTTAATGTATGGAGTTCTATGCTCACAATTACAGAAATGGCAACTACAGAGGCACTACGTTTGGATACGTAATTCAGAGAATAACTTCAGTTCCCTTTCAATTCGAAGACAACCAACAACAATACTTTTGGGATATGCCTGCCACAGGTCAGGTATTTACTGAGCATTTTATGTCAGAGTTGCCGATAGGCCCCTCCAGAGAATGACATCCTCGGTCCCACCTACCGAGGGATTAAATAGTCACTCCACGGAGATCACGTTCTCTTTTGCTTCTCACAATCAGGTAGGTAAGGTAGGTATAACTAACCTCTCCAGTTGCGTGATTGATTCTTTGTAAAAGCGCTCTCACTTCGAGTTTTTTTGTTAATTCCCCTGCAATTTATGGCTGGAAGTCAGCTTGCCACTTCCCCGGAATCGGAAACCTGGCTTGAAACGCAGCACAACTGAAATTTTTTCTTTTTGGCATGAATGGAAAGCCAATGTGCTTCATTTGTAAGCAACATGTGTCTGTTGTGAAATAATACAACATTAAAAGACACTATGAAGCAAACCATGGCAAGAAATATGATAAATATACAGAAAAGGTATGTGAAGATAAATACTGTGAATTAGCACAGTCATTGAAAAAGCAGCAATTGATGTTTACTAATGCTTGTAGCATAAGTAATGCTGCTGTTAAGGCAAGCCATGTGATTGCTCACAAAATAGCAGTTTCTTCAAAACCATTTTCTGATGGAGAGTTTTTGAAGAAATGCTGCTAAAAGCTGCTGAAATAGTGTGTTCTGAGAAGCAGCAATCTTTCTCCGTCATGAATATCAACAAATTAAAATGTTATTCTCAACTTAACTCGATACTCAAGCAATCCTCAGCCCAGTCATTTGATCCAGATATTGATGCGCTGGTTCAAGCAAAGGTTCCAGGTATCAGGAGCAGCAGTCACTAATGTTCTTTGTCTTTATCTTTTTGGTGAGTGCTAAATAAAAAATTGATCAGTATCTATTAATATTTTGCATTTTTTTTGTTGTGCTGGAATTTTCACGTTTGGATATTCGTTCAAGATTTAGATATTTGTTTGGATATTCATTTTAAAAACATTATCAAAGCCATTGCAAAGTAGACAACACATTTTTTTTAAATAATCACTGCCCTTTTGTGTTTTCGCAATAAACAAAGTGCTCATAGACACATCTTGATAAAGTAATAACATTGGTTTTTAACTTGAATAAATACTTCAAATAAAATAAACGTTAAAAAGAGGGTGTTGTACAATGAAAAAAAAAATTACTGACTGTTTTATTTCTTTTTTTGCATTCCACTTAACAAAAACTAGGATTGCATCATAAAAGAAAATTAAAGCGTTGATTAATATAGAAGTTTTGCAAGTATGACCTGTATCATAATATTGCAGACAGAAATGGACCCCGATTGTAACGGCAGTAAGAATCTAAGCGTACAACTTTTATCTTCCAAAATAGATAGCTATTTTATTTAGCAAATAGAGTGAACGGCAAAACTCACCAGCGCGAGGGGCTGATCTTAGCTGACAGTCATAGTGCACCAGGAGAACGCCCCTGTGGCAATGTGCTCCACCCCTGTATGCATTTCTATGTTGTATGTTGCGTGTGTTAATGTTGGTGTATAGAGATGGCTGCACGGGATATAAATGGGTGTGTGCAGCACGAGTTATTTAAGATGTAGAATTGTATTTAGGCACGAGGATGGCACATCACTTCACATGCATTTAAAGTATTTAATATGTGAGCACGAGGTTGCACATAATTAATTCACGTGCTGGGATTCGAGTGAATAATTAATTGGTAATTGAATCCTGGCACAACAGTATATATAGATGCACGTTTTACTCACACGGGGTTGTGTGTTCGGTGAGTGGAGAACGGGTATGGAGAAGGAGGTAAAGTTAAGGGAAATAAAGAATAATAATAATAATAATAATAACTGTTTGACTCACCGTGTTTGTTTGTCTGTCCATCCACCGTTTGTTTAAGTGTTAGTCCGTTTTGTTTATCTGTTTTATTTGGCCTCAAGTGCCGTGTCCTGTCTTCTGTTTGTTTAAACCTTTTATTTATAATAAACCGCGCAACAGCGTTTCATCATTTCACCTCATCTGTCCTGTCTCTGTGTATTCATTTCCTGGATCTGACGGCACCACTCAGCCAGCCGTGTGACAGCCCCCCCACTGCTCCATGCATTTTTTTTCCTAGTGAATATCCTAGCAAATAAGAAAAATGATATTCCGCGGGCCGGATGACATCGCTCCGGGGGCTGGATCCGGCCCACGGGCCGTATGTTTGACACCCCTGGTCTAGATGAAGACATAAACTCCTAGAACTTTTTCATAGATTCCGTCTTCAATTTCAGTATATATATATATATATATATATATATATATATATATATATATATATATATATATATATATATATAATATATATAGTAAAAAAGCAAATTACATATATTTTTTGTTTTATGTTGGTATTTCAGTCGTCCTCTCTGTTTTTTGGGATCTGTGTGGGTAAAGATAAAGTCTGTGCTAGGGTAAAGATAAACAGCAATTGCTTTCAATGCAGTAGTATATTGGACAGTGTTTTTATCTTAACGGTTTCTTGTGCTGCTGAAAAGAGGTGTCTTTAGTTGTTTTATTGTTGTTTTTCAGATGTGGTGTATACAGGCATTCGTGATTTTATGTGTCTTGTAAACCACTTTAGTCTGCTAGGTTTTCTTTTGCACTCAAAGGTGATACTGTTTTACACATTGTATTGAAAACAAGAGCAGCAGTATATCATCCTGTAAGATTATTTTTTAAAAAATCTTAACAAAGGATACATTTTGATTTGTTTTTCTTGCACTGCAGTGTCTTTACATTCAGTTTTACTTTCCTTGTTTTAGAAATCAAAATAATCAAACTTACAGTTCAATATTTATGTTAATCCACTCAACAACTGGAAACAGAAACAAACCAGCAGAACAAAACAATAAAATAAGCATCCGTAATGTCCAACATTGTTTAGCTTTTAAACATTAGCTGTTTTTGGTTAATTATTCTTCCTCTTATCCATATTTATTAGTCTATGCTAAACTTCTACACACTAGTATATAACACAAAGACAGACATCTAATCCTGTGGTACAATATATTGACATTGTTTAAATGTAGGTGTAACAGGGAGAGATCTGGACTGGCCGTCTTACGCATGCACGATGCTGCAGGAAGGGGGCGGCAGTCCCGTGGGGTCGGCCTGCCAGTCATGGCGGTGACAAGGAGAGGTGGGGAAGAGGGTGTGTGCGCTTTCCCCCTCTCTGAGTGGCTGGGAGGCGGGCTTTAATGGGATTGTTTACCCTATAAAATAATACTCTGCTGTTTCCTCAGATCTGCCCTTTTAAAAGACGTACCGGGAAGTACGGGCGCTCGGGTTGAGAGCTGAGAACAGCCGGGACAGAGAGAAAACCGGGACCAAAAAGAAAACAAAAACGATAAAGAAAAGAAACTTAATATTAGTGGGGAACCCGTGGGCAGACCCCCTGTGTAGTTCTAGGGTAGACTGAGGAGACGGTCAGAGTAGGACAGAGACCCGGGCCGTGCGGCTAGCGACGGCTGGGGTAACGCTAACGAAGTGCAGCACCTTTTATTTGTAGTTTTGTTACTATGTTTTATTTTCCTTTTTACTTTCGCCTTTGGTTTTTGAATTATTGTTTGAGCACTTGTTCTGTACCACATCTGGTATTTCGTGGTTCTGTTTTTACCATCGTTGGTAAGCAGACCACAGTGAACCGCGCCCTCTGCGGGCTAAAAGAAAAAAATACACCCGGCACAATAAAACTGGGCACCTGTGTGGTGCTTCAAGTACACCTTCTGTTTCCTGTGTGTTAGTGAATCACCCACCATCCTTCCACAGTAGGATTGACATGTATATGTATAAAGGAATTTGCTCCTGAATTTCCATTCTTGCACCAGCTGCAATTACCATAAGACTTCAAAGTTATTGTTTAATCGTCAGGCGTGCCTTTATTATCAGACAGCTGACAATTTCCCCACACAGTCTTTGAAATTCCATGTGTACTGAACAGGGTTGCCAGACTGAATTCAGATTAACTACGGATATAAAAAAAAATGGTCTGGTCTTACAATCATACATTTGTCACAAGTGACCCTCAATCCCTTTTCTCTTGTATAAGGCATTGGTTCCCTTTGATGGGAAGACCTATGTAGCCAAAGTAATTGGTCCTTCGATAGAACCATCTTTATTTCTCAGGGGTTTTTCATTGATGATGGAAATGATAATAAAGCTTCGAAACCCTCTGATATGAAAAATAGTAAATTCTGGCCAACTCAGATATTTTGGATGGAAGTAATACATCTTTTGGGTGAGATGTTGTTTTAAGTGACCCTGCAGCTAAATAATACTTCAAAGTTATCAATATAATTCTCAATAACGGTCTCTATAATATTAGCAATATCGGGGGAAATTCAGCTATTCTTACACGTGCACCCCAGCATATTTATGTCCCACCTCTGCTCACTAATGATTGGACAGCTGCATAACAAGGAGAAGACTTTCCCATTGGTTAAACAAAATGGCATCACACTTGCATTGCAATTGTATTAACATGTCAATGTATTTTGATTTAATTTGTATTGCATTATTAATATATTTCATATAATGGCAATTCAATATAAACAAAATTGTATTACACTTATATTAGCATGTCAATTAATTTTAATTTCAGTAATTGCATTATTCATAGAATTCTAATTACATTTTAAATCAAATGGCAACAGATTTCTATGTGATTAAAAGCAAAGTATTATTACAATCTATTCAACAACTCACCCATTGTGTTTATATTTTAACTACGAAATAACACAGATTGAACACCCATTCTATATATAGCATTTGTATTGCTTTAGTCATTACAACATTGTGGCAGGGCAGGGCACTGCCTGTAAATAATATTGTTTTGTGGTGATTTGTTGGTGGTAAGCATGGATGGGGTTAATTTCCTATCCCTGCCAAAATACATGTGAGAGTGTGGCTGGAGCTAATTGAATCATTGATGATAATTAGACTCCAGCCACATGATATAAAAAAGGGGAAATAGGCTTTGTTTGTTGGAGGAGTTTGTGCTGTGCTGCTGCTGCTATTTTGGAAACTGTATGTTAGTAGGGAAGGCGAATGCCAAGCCTACGTTTTTTGTATTTTATTTAAACATTTTGTTTTGGCCCTTGAGCTGGTTATTTTGTTCCTGTTTCTTGTGTTTGTTACTTGTTTTGTTAAACCTTTTTATTTAGCTTTGTGAGCAGTGTTTTTGTTTGTTCAACTTTTTGATTTATGTTTTGTTTATTAAACTGCGCAGCAGCACTTAAACTACAGCTTCCTTGTCTCTGAGTCTCCTTCTCAGCCGATACCATCTGGGCCCGCAACGCTACCGTGTCACACACACCGTATTGCAAATTTGTTTTCATATTATCAAGTATTTATGCTCTAGCATTTTATTTCAAGAAAAATGCAGCAACATTGTGAAATGTCTTGAAATACATTTGACATTCAAGATTAATCAAATACCTATGATTAGATAATATCCAATGCTAACTTTGCATTACCTTTCCCATCCATTGATCACCAAGTCACTTGGCACTTGGCTGTTTATTACCACCTTTGCACTCTGTAACTATGGATGAGCTTGTTGATAATTATAATATCTTTCTATCTAGTACCCTTGATGCTATTTCTCCAGCTAAGGTTCGAAATGTTTAGCTAAAAAAATACTCGCCATGGTTTAATGACGCCACTCGAAAACTTAAATGGGATGGTCGAAATTTAGAACGTAAATGGAGAGGTACTAAACTACATGTACATTATCTTATATGGAAGCACCATCAAGTAAAGTATAGAGAGGCTTTGGTAGTAGCCAGATCAACATACTATTCAAACTTAATTGAAATTAACAAAGGTAATCATAGATATCTTTTTTTCTATTTTGAATGAACTAGTTAATCCTCTGTGCAATCCTTTTGCTGCTACAGTCTCTTTCAATGACTTAATTTACTATTTCCATAGTAAAATAATAAACATCAGAAATCAAATTTCACAGATGTCTTTGGTGATGAAAGACTTAACACCAGTAGAACCTACCAGACCTATTCTGGTTATTTTTTATCCACTCTTAATAGGTTTAAATGATATAGTCAAGCATATTAAACCTACTACCTGTATTCTTGATCCTATTCCAACTAAATTATTGAAATAAATATTTTGTTCTCTTAATACCTATATTCTTAATTTTATTAATGGTTCACTTTCTTCTGGGCTTGATCAAATGATCAAGAAACATAACTTGGATCCAAGAATTTTACATAATTATAGGTCTATTTCAAATCTTCCTTTTCTTGCAAAGATATTAGAAAGGGTAGTTGCAAATCAACTGCATCAGTTTCTGACACAAAACAACATCTATGAAAAACTTCAGTCTGGTTTTCGCCATGCACATAGTACTGAGACAGCTCTAGAGTATTAAATGATCTATTAATTGGCACTGACTGGTTATTTATCAGTTTTAATTTTATTAGATCTAAGTGCTGCTTTTGATACCATGGATCACTCTATCTTAATCAATCGTGTGCAACATTCTGTGGGTTTATCTGGAGTTGTTTTATCCTGGTTCAAGTCTTATCTTTCTGATAGGTATTAATTGGGAATGAAAAATCTGCATTGTCCGATTTAGTTTGTGGTGTTCCACAGGGCTCTATTATAGGTCCTTTATTATTTTCCATTTATATGCTTCCTCTGGGTGATATTATAAGCAAACATGGAGTAAATTTCCATTTTTATGCAGATGACACCCAGCTGTATTTGCCTCTAAAATCTGGTGCTGCCTCTTTTGGGACCAATACAGTATCTTGTCTTACTGACATTAACGGCTGGATGTCTCAACATTTCTAATGTTGAATGCAGAAAAAACAGAGGTTTTGTTAGTGGGTTCATCAAACCAGCTAAATACGCTTGAATCATTTGGCCTGGATTTCAGCAGACTACCTTCTGAACCTGTACTAGAAATGAGAAATTTAGGTGTGATCTCCGACCCTACACTTTTATTTGAGAAACATGTAAAAAAGATTACAAAATCGCCTTTTATCATCTGAGAAATATTACAAAACTTAGACCAATAGTTTCTACATCTGACACTGAAAGACTAGTACATGCCTTTGTATCCTCCAGAATTAATTAATGCAATGTGTTATTTTCTGGCATCCCAAAATGTTTGTCTAGTTTGCAACTTGTTCAAAATGCTGCTGCTAGAATCTTGACTAAAACCAGAAAAAAAAAAAACATATCACCCGAGTGTTGGCTTCTTTGCATTGGCTTCATTAGGTATTAGTGTGTTGCTTATATGAACTAATTTGAACTAATTATGTTGTGAATCAGCAGTTTGCCAAGAACAGTAATGGACAGTCCCAGATGGTCAACCTAGAGTTTAATAGTAATTTAGTTTACAGGTGTCATTGCACTTCTAATACAGTGCTCTCTTAATATACTGTCAACTATGGGACAGGAACCAAGCTAGTGTGATAAAGAGCAGGGTATAACTTATAGAATAACAAAGGCTATTAAAAACCCAATAAACTACAAACACTGCATTTTAGCAATCAAAATGTTGTATTTTTCAGTACAAGAATGACAATAGTGTGTTCTGTACTGTAAACAACTAACGTGTCAAAGATTAAGCAGTTATTTTTTGCATATTAATTTGTTATGAGTATCTATCTGAGGGTAACATGAGGGAGACTTCAGTGCATTTGTGTACATGTGTTGCATTGGCAGATGGCAAGGTGGTATAACAGGGCAAAAAAGCATTGGTTTATACATCTGAATGCAAGTGGCATTATAACGAGGGAAAATTGTATAATAGAAAGCATACTTTTCTAATGGTTGGAATGGGTGTTTTAAAAGTTGGTGTCTTTATATCACTAACCACTAACATATTGCATATTGAACAGGAAATAAAGTCTGATTTAATTGCCGAACTATACTTTCAACATCGAACCTAAATATGACTTTTCAAATGGCAACTAAGCCTTGATGATTTTTCCATCACCCATGGAGGTATAAATGACTGCTATAGGCATGTACAGGTAAGTCAAGTACACCTGACTATTGTTTGATTGTATTGCTTCAAGCTGACATGATTATAATATAATATCCTGATGATTTTGGGGTTATGCAGCTGATAAACAGCATCATCCATGTATTGCTGTGATAACCTCTGTATTATTAATTGCAGTTTATGATTTGTTTCTATGAATTGTAGGCAAATATATTTCTATAACTGCATATTTGCCAACTCTCTAGCAGCTTATCCTTGGAGCTCACAAATTGAAACATTTTCTTTGGCTGTCCATACTGTAAACCACCCCCACCAGCCCTGCTCTGGTTTCCCAGAAAACAATATCTCAAACTTGGGCTGTCTGGAAATATATGGTGAAATGTGAGGGTGGCATTATATAATAAATAAGATGCTCAATGAACACTGGTTATACTGTATATTTTTTAACATGTGAAGTCATGTAGCTATATAATGTGGGAAATATGTGTCCCCTGTTCCATTATTAGTGAAAATTATTCAACTGCTTCCCTTCACTCCAGCCATGCGAGCCATGTGAAAAAAACCTAGTGACTGATTGGTTGGCCAGTTATCAAATCAATTTATCAATTTAGTTAATTGAGGTCCTCTGAGCAGCCCAGTCACAGCTTGTTGTAGGTGTTTATAGATTTTATTGAAGCAAACACTAGTTTGCTAAAGAATGGATGTCAAATATATTAGAGCTATTTCTAACAAGTTCCTATGTTAAATCAGGATCAGGCTTGGGTCTACTTTTGTAGCTCATGTCAAGTTTGGAAACCTAGGGAGACATTTCATGGAGCCTTGAATTGCTGTGAATAAGTATTGCTTTCAGTGCTTTGCATGATACATGACTAATAAAATATTTATCCAGCAACACTCGCAATTTTTCATAGTGTATTTTAGGTCCCTGCAGACATGCTCAAAACTGTTATTGATAGTAAGGGAAATGAAAGAAAAGCCATTAAAATGTTGGCAAACATAACTAAATAAATAAATACTTCAGTGCCTAAGAATAATGAAGATGGAAACAAAACAGAATACATGATATTTAATATTTTCAATTGTGTCGCTCATCCACTGAAATAGTCCCCAGAAGCTACAGTATAAACATTCAGCATACAGACGTGCTCAAATTTGTTGGTACCCTTACAGCTCATTGAAATAATGCTTCATTCCTCCTGAAAAGTGATGAAATTAAAAGCTATTTTATCATGTATACTTGCATGCCTTTGGTATGTCATAGAATAAAGCAAAGAAGCTGTGAAAAGAGATGAATTATTGCTTATTCTACAAAGATATTCTAAAATGGCCTGGACACATTTGTTGATAATAAATAATTGGATTATAGTGATATTTCAAACTAATTATTTTCTTTAATTAGTATCACACATGTCTCCAATCTTGTAAGCAGTCATTCAGCCTATTTAAATGGAGAAAAGTAGTCACTGTGCTGTTTGGTATCATTGTGTGCACCACACTGAACATGGACCAGAGAAAGCAAAGGAGAGAGTTGTCTGAGGAGATCAGAAAGAAAATAATAGACAAGCATGGTAATGGTAAAGGCTACAAGACCATCTCCAAGCAGCTTGATGTTCCTGTGACAACAGTTGCAAATATTATTAAGAAGTTTAAGGTCCATGGAACTGTAGCCAACCTCCCTAGGCGCGGCCGCAAGAGGAAAATCGACCGCAGATTGAACAGAAGGATAGTGCGAATGGTAGAAAAAGAACCAAGGATAACTGCCAAAGAGATACAAGCTGAACTCCAAGGTGAAGGTACGTCAGTTTCTGATCGCACCATCCATCGCTTTTTGAGCGAAAGTGGGCTCCATGGAAGAAGACCCAGGAGGACTCCACTTTTGACAGAAAAACATAAAAAAGCCAGACTGGAATTTGCTCAAATGCATATTGACAAGCCACAATCCTTCTGGGAGAATGTCCTTTGGACAGATGAGTCAAAACTGGAGCTTTTTGGCAAGTCACATCAGCTCTATGTTCACAGACGAAAAAATGAAGCTTTCAAAGAAAAGAACACCATACCTACAGTGAAACATGGAGGAGGCTCGGTTATGTTTTGGAGCTGCTTTGCTGCGCCTGGCACAGGGTGCCTTGAATCTGTGCAGGGCACAATGAAATCTCAAGACTATCAAGGCATTCTGGAGCGAAACGTACTGCCCAGTGTCTGAAAGCTCTGTCTCAGTCGCAGGTCATGGGTCCTCCAACAGGATAATGACCCAAAACACACAGCTAAAAGCACCCAAGAATGGATAAGAACAAAACATTGGACTATTCTGAAGTGGCCTTCTATGAGTCCTGATCTGAATCCTATCAAACATCTATGGAAAGAGCTGAGACTTGCAGTCTGGAGAAGGCACCCATCAAACCTGAGACAGCTGGAGCAGTTTGCTCAGGAAGAGTGGGCCAAACTACCTGTTAACAGGTGCAGAAGTCTCATTGAGAGCTACAGAAAATGTTTGATTGCAGTGATTGCCTCTAAAGGTTGTGCAACAAAATATTAGGTTAGCGGTCCCATCATTTTTGTCCATGCCATTTTCATTTGTTTTATTATTTACAATATTATGTTGAATAAAAAATCAAAAGCAAAGTCTGATTTCTATTAAATATGGAATAAACAATGGTGGATGCCAATTACTTTTGTCAGTTTCAAGTTATTTCAGAGAAAATTGTGCATTCTTCGTTTTTTGTGGAGGGGTACCAACAAATTTGAGCACGTCTGTATGTATAGAAATTAAATGTGTGAAACATAAAACCACTACACTTTGATTTAAAGCACTATATCATTAGAAAGTCAGAGTTGACGTTTATACAGGTGTCAATCCCCTTCATTTATGGATGCACATCATTCAGCTGACACAGAATCACACAGGTGAGGATCAGAAACAGCCAGGCATTTACCTATAAAGAAACTTTGCCCGTCTCTCTTTCTGGGAGGCAAACCTTTCAATTACCTTTTTATTGAACTCTGGGATGTCCTCATGAGTTTCTTCTCTATGGAGAGCATTGCAAGGGCATTGAGGCAATCCTGGGTCATTGTGTTTCGGAGTAAAGTCTTGATCTTTTTTGGTGTTGAAAAACACCTCTCAGATTCTGCTGTGTTCATTGGAGTTGTAATGTGAATTTGTGAGAGTTTCACAGTCTCTGTGAAGGTGTCCTGGAGGTTGTTCTCCATCAGGAATCTGAAGAGAGCGAGTGCACCATTGCAACCATGGAAGTCTGCGTTGTCATAGATGAGAGACAGTTCTGTCTGCAGTTTGTTTTTGTTGATCATTAGGGAAGCATTGGCTGTGATTGTTGAACAAATCACTCTGCAGCAATGTGGCACTTATGAGGTGGTTTGTGAATGCAAATCGCTTCTTGGCATGGGCGAGGATGGTGTCACACACCTCAGTTGCCATCCTCTCATTTGTCTGCTGCTGGTCTGGATGCCGTCGCTTAGCTGCCTGGTGAAATCCTGTGTACTTTGTGCTGATGGCGTGGACAGTCACGCACCTTTTGCACATTGTCCACAAAGCTACTTGTAATCCTCTGGACATAAACAGAGTCAATGTTCCGCTTTTGAAGTTGGCTGAACAGAATGTCGACATGTGGCATGATTTTGTGGAAGAGCTCCAAAAAGAAATTGAACTCACCATCCTCCAACAGCCTGAGGAATCCCCCAGCCTCTCTGACTGTGGTTGAATCAAAATCCCTGGCAGACTCCTGGATTTCTTGGAAACACTGGATTAAATCATCTCTGTGTTCAAACAGTGTTCACTGCGCGACTGAGGAAGTTCCACCACGTTTGTGATGATCTCGGGAGTCTGTGCACCACAACTCTGTCCAGCACACTGGTTCTTTTTGGCGATTGGAAAAAGAAAGCAGCGAACCCACTCAGATCAGAGAAGAAAACACGCACACATGGAATTTGCGAGGCAGCCTGCTGCATAACCAGATTCAGCTGATGAGCATAACAGTGCACATAATGGGCATTCGGGTATACGTCCTGGATTTACTTTTGCACTTCCCCAGTCGCTCCACGCATCACGCTAGCCCAATCATATGCCTGAGCAATTAGCTTGTTTTTCTGAACTTGCTCAGGGAATATGGCATCAAACTGATCCAACAAGGCCGTGGCTATAGAGTCCGTGTTTGTGTTCTCCAATGTATGAAAGCCAAAAAAAACCTCTTGTACTTTGTTTAATTTGTCCATGTAACAAAAGACCAGGAATAATTGGCACTGTGTTGAGACATCGGTTGTCTCATCTCCCTGAATGGCTACAAAGTCGGCATGACTTATTTCATCCACAATGTGCTGTCTCATTACCAAGAGCATGCAGTCTAGCAGTTTGTTTTGCACTGTTTTGGAAGTGCCCTCTAGGTGTTCCTTTAAAGCACTGTCCAACGTTGACACCAAATCCTCTAAACCTAGAAACAGTCCTGGGCACGTAAAGCTAGCTCAAAGATCCCGCAGAATTTGACACAGTCAATGATTTTTGACAAAAATATGTCTGTTCCTGTCTACCTCTTCATTGTGCTTTCGAATTCCGTTTCTATAGCCCTCATCCAGTTGGGTAGCTATGTTAACTTTGCCCAACATCGCTAGCTTTACCACATACTGCATATGGGTTTTACCGTGTTTGTGCTTTTTCGTCTTTTCCGAGATGTGCTTCATGTCGCTCACCCCTTGGTCAGTCCAGGCCAAATCCGAAACAGTTGTCCGAAACAGCAGACATGGAAAGCAGAACACCGCGTTGCGTGATGCACACCCATACAGCCAGGGCTTTTTCTCGTACCATGTTCTGGAGAATGTCCGGTTGTACAATTTCCCCCTGTCTCTGCTTTACTGATTTACTGTAATATTTGGCTGATCCTGGCCCAACTCCTTGATCTGTAATTTTTCTGGCAGAGTTCTCTGCTCAAACGGACTTTGCTGTAGAGACACCATGGCATTCATTGGCCTTTCTTGTTCTGTCATCGTTCACTTTCTAACAAAAATGGCTGCGAGCTACAAACTACTTCTTCTCTTTCTCCTTGTTTAATGTTCTTATTCTGAGGCTGCTATTTGGCTACAACATTAATTGTCTTGATAAATATAGCAATATTTTATAAACCACCATCTAGTGTGTCTAGATGGTAAATGCATAGACTCCCCATTGGGCGTTAAATTCGCCGCCCCAAATGGGATTAATAGGAGCAGCGAAAAGCTAGGCTACAATTTCAGCCAAAAATCATAACTACGCATGCTCATAAACGGTCATCCTCCGGGCGCGACCCCCCGGAACCAGCAGAAGAGGCATACGATAAGCATAACCAACGATTTGGCATAAATATTTTTTTCCATAAAATGCACATTTGCTGTGGATAATAACAACTAAGAATGTGAGTAAATGTCAGAATTAAGCACTTAATTGTTCACAGTCCTTTTTATGCTTTTTATTTTTTTTCTTGTGTTCTGCTATGGTGGGGCGGCGCCCTAGCACCCCTAGTGGACGATCCGCCCCTGCTTGTGGTTAGCCTGTCCAATTAGATGGGAAGTGTGCAGACATTTAAGTTACAGGCATGGATTTTCAAACCATCTCTGCCAAAACCACACAACATATATACATAATGACATGTGCAGGGCTTTCGTTTTTTAAGAATATCTATGAGAGCCTATCAGCAAAATCTATATCCCTCGTCGATGTAGAAAAGTAATAGCTCTCTTTATAGCTATCTACACATATATAGTATGCCAAGCTTAGCTGTATGGAAAGCTTTTTTTGAGTAAACTCACAATTTATTAACCACAATTTATATATATATATATATATATATATATATATATATATATATATATATATATATATATATATATATATATATTTCTACGGCTTGTGTTTGACCTCATACTATAAAGTGAGTAATTGTGATACTGGTGCAGGAGTGTATTACACATAACAGTCTCCACTTGAGGTTACATTTGACTGTTAAAAGATGAATGTATGGTGGGGGTGCAATGCCAATCAAATGCAAAGGACTTTATGCTCTGCCTTACTTTTTAACCACGTCTCTTCAAAATCTAGCAAAGTGTTTCTGTTTCTTTCACATCTGTTGGCTATAAAATGAATCAATAAAAAAGCAATTGGCGCTTCCAATTTATCAATTTAAGTGCCACCTGATCACTTATAACTTTAACTATGGGGCCTTAAGTCAGTAAATTGAACCCAGCAAATGCACATTACAATTTAAATGGGACTGACATTTCAATGAATCTGTTCTCAGTGCTCTAGTGTTCAGCTGATGCCTGCTAATGAGTAACCGATTTTTTTCAAGGACAAATATATAGGTTTGAACCACTTTGGTTTGGTTAGTTTATCTCTGAAGAATCTAAACAGAGGATTGTGGGCTGTATTTATCAGTGTTTCGTTTTTTGAAGTCTTTTCAGAACCAATTTTCTTTTTGTACATGTTTTCTTAGAATCAAAGTGATTAATCATATTTTCTTTTTTGAAAAATAAGATTTGCCTTTTCTTTGAAATGTCTTCAGTTTTTTTTCTTCTGGTTTAAGGTAACATATTTTAATATTCTACACATATACTGTGCACAATACAGGCTATTTGTTTAAGAGACTGCTTTATATATATTCCAGTTGAGTTAATGATGTGCAAACCACAAAAACTAACAAATCCTCTGAATTTTGAAAACCTTACATTTTTCATGCTAACATTTAGAATTCAGAAACAGATCCCTAACATTATACTTCATAAGACATTTTGGGACTGACACTTCAATGAATAGGGCCAAGTGTAAATAATCTTGCTCAGTTTCTCAATTTTTCTTTTTGATTTGATTGCAGCGTGGGTGTTCAAAATTGAATCTCAGAACATTTTCATATCTTTCAATGAGTTTAAAAAATGCTTATTTTAGTGAGTGCCAAGGTGGTATTTTGCATTCGGCATTGTGGAGCCTTGGTGTCACTCATAGTTCTTTACAAAAAAATCAACTCATCTTTTTTTCAGGTTTTGATAAAGACAAATAATTTGGTTAGAGCTGTGCAGTGTTTAAGAAATATAAATATATTCATTTTTTAATCTGTTGGTAGAATGAAGAAATATGGCTTTAGTTCAGTGACTCCAACCAAAAACAAATGTGCAAAAAAAGAGAACCAGCTTTTAGCCAGAATAAAGTTGTCTAAGTCAGACACACCCTGTTTAAATTGCATTTTACTTTACTTACTGTGGAATACTACCAGCCGGTCTTCCGAAATTGGGTTTTTATCTTTGAAATCACCATACATTACTTTGTTTCAGCCCTGATGGACCAAGTCAGCTAAAAATCTGTGCAATTCTCACAATTGCACTCTGCATCCTACCCAAGATGTTACTGGATTATGGGAGCGATTGGGATCTTACCTTGGTTGGCCAGCCATGCAAGAGATTGACACTTTCTAAATATGACCTGAGGTTTTGTAATGTAATCTTCCCTACGAAATAGAATTGTGTCGGTGTACCATTATATACACTGAGCATTGCTCCACAGAGGGGATAAAAAGGGTTTTGTAGATTAAATGGCTAACCCATGGGGCTCTGACCTTACATTTCTTTATCCTAAGGCCATTAAAATTAAATTGGAAAAAGTGCTAACATGAAACATAGTACAGTAGCTTCAGACTACCAAATTATTTTAAAAAGATCTTTTACAGTTCAACCTATTTAGGTAAGATGTGTTAAAACATTAATAAAGTTTTTTTTTCATTTGTTATACTATTATGAAAATGACAATATAAGTATAATGTCATGGACTACTGTATTACATACTACTAATGTAAGTTAATTCTGAAAATGCCACTTACATTCATACCTTTTACATTGTTATAGCCAGTAACATTGAAATGTTTTTCATTTAAATGGTTATGACTCTAGCCAAGTTTAATTAAAGAGTGGAAAATATGATTGAATGTTTCTCTTCATTTATAATATACTCAATTGATCTAAATGGCAGAGGATCTCAACATTAATGAAGGTTATGGAACTCAACCATCCAACAGTGCATGTTAGTCTCTTATTGTCTTTAGAAATATGAAGAAAAAAAAATCAGAAAGGTTCATATTTTAATGATTTCACCAGCAGTGGTATCCACTGTTTAGATCAATTGAAGAGACCCCACTGCCACATGTGACGTTAAAGTGTCTAGACCTATTCTGAAACATGAATCAATACATTAAACATTTGAAATAGCTACAGCCTTGGTTTGCCAAAAAGATTCTGTAGATAGACAGTAGTTAACTCCCCACTCTTTATTCTAACTTGTTTTACCCCATGCTCTTCTCTTAGAGTCTGTTAAGCATCTACCTCATTTTTAGCAGACTTGCTGGTGTTAGGAAAAAAATAAACATTTCATGCTATTTTACACCCTGTGGGTTTGCTTATTAAATGTGACATTTTTAAAAGAACCACATTCCGCTTCTCTGTCCTTGCAATATTTAGAGTTGAAGTAACTTTGTAATGATAGCTGTGCTTCTGTATCCCTGAGCATATTTCTCATGCACTGTGTTTTTAGGTGACAGCAATGCCTCAAGCAAGTTACAAGTCAAATAGCATATATGGTAAGAAAAACAAATTATCTGATCCACTAAGACACTTTTGACAGTCTTCTACATTGTAAGTGTTCAGTTGGCTTTCCAGCAGAGTTTTAGATTATGTAATACAAATTTAAATATTAAAAAATTCTAGAATGAGGGGAATATATATATATATATATATATATATATATATATATATATATATATATATATATATACATACTAAATTATTCAAAGATTTAAAACTATGCAACACCAAACAAATATATTCAGTATATATTGTCTCAGATAGTCTGTATCAACTGAAAGTGATGTCACATTTTTCTATGAAAATGGGACAGAATTTTCCAGAACACATGTACAGTACCTGTATCTATACTGTTTTATTATGGGGTGGATATTAGCTTGTACCATACAGCAATATATATATGTATATATATATATATATTTAGCTCAAAGAGCCAACTGCCCAACATTTCGATATGTTGTACATTGGTGCATGGAAAAATCATTTCAGCATTAAGCAATATGTATGATATTGTATATACATATACTGATGCACAACGAAAACTGGCGAAGGTTGGCTGGTCGCGGCTGTCTCCTGTGGATGGCACTGGCAATTTTGTCCCACAGATGTTCTATTGGACTCGGGTCAGGAGAAAAAGTTGGCCATGGCAAGACCTCGACATTGTTTTCTTGAAGTCATGCAATTGTAACCATAGCACTGTGTGGTCTTGCATTGTCCTGCTGGAAAAATCGACACTTCCAGATTGGCTTGCTTGAACAACGCAACAGTCAGCATAACACTCGCCATGATGTCTCCACACACGTTGTCTTCCGTCAGGTCTGTCAAGGGCAAAATGGCATTCATCAGTGAATAAAACATAAGAACATAAGAACATAAGAAAGTTTACAAACGAGAGGAGGCCATTCAGCCCATCTTGCTCGTTTGGTTGTTAGTAGCTTCTTGATCCCAGAATCTCATCAAGCAGCTTCTTGAAGGATCCCAGGGTGTCAGCTTCAACAACATTACTGGGGAGTTGGTTCCAGACCCTCACAATTCTCTGTGTAAAAAAGCGCCTCCTATTTTCTGTTCTGAATGCCCCTTTATCTAATCTCCATTTATGACCCCTGGTCCTTGTTTCTTTTTTCAAGTCAAAGAAGTCCCCCGGGTTGACATTGTCTATACCTTTTAGGATTTTGAATGTTTGAATCAGATCGCCACGTAGTCTTCTTTGTTCAAGACTGAATAGATTCAATTCTTTTAGCCTGTCTGCATACAACATGCCTTTTAAACCCGGGATAATTCTGGTCGCTCTTCTTTGCACTCTTTCTAGAGCAGCAATATCCTTTTTGTAACGAGGTGACCAGAACTGAACACAATATTCTAGGTGAGGTCTTACTAATGCATTGTAGAGTTTTAACATTACTTCCCTTGATTTAAATTCAACACTTCTCACAATATATCCGAGCATCTTGTTAGCCTTTTTTATAGCTTCCCCACATTGTCTAGATGAAGACATTTCTGAGTCGACATAAACTCCTAGATCTTTTTCATAGTTCCCTTCTTCAATTTCACTATCTCCCATATGATATTTATAATGCACATTTTTATTGCCCGCGCAATACTTTACACTTTTCTCTATTAAATTTCATTTGCCATGTGTCTGCCCAATTTTGAATGCTGTCTAGATCATTTTGAATGACCTTTGCTGCTTCAACAGTGTCTGCCACTCCTCCTATTTTTGTGTCGTCTGCAAATTTAACGAGTTTGCTTACTATATCAGAGTCTAAATCATTAATGTAGATTAGGAATAGCAGAGGACCTAAAACTGATCCCTGTGGTACACCACTGGTTACCTCACTCCATTTGGAAGTTTCTCCTCTAATCAGTACTTTCTGTTTTCTACATGTTAACCACTCCCTAATCCATGTGCATGCATTTCCTTGAACCCCTACTGCGTTCAGTTTGAGAATTAATCTTTTATGCGGGACTTTGTCAAAAGCTTTCTGGAAATCTAAATAAACCATGTCGTATGCTTTGCAGTTATCCATTTTCAATGTTGCATCCTCAAAAAAGTCAAGTAGGTTAGTTAGACACGATCTCCCTTTCCTAAAACCATGCTGGCTGTCTCCCAGGATATTGTTACCATATAGGTAATTTTCCATTTTGGATCTTATTATAGTTTCCATAAGTTTACATATAATAGAAGTCAGGCTTATTGGTCTGTAGTTACCTGGTTCGGTTTTGTCTCCATTTTTGTGGATTGGTATTACGTTTGCTATTTTCCAGTCTGTCGGTACAACCCCTGTGTCAAGAGACTGTTGCATGATCTTGGTTAGCGGTTTGTAAATAACTTTCATTTCTTTGAGTACTATTGGGAGGATCTCATCTGGCCCAGGGGATTTGTTTATTTTAAGAGCTCCTAGTCCCTTTAACACTTCTGCCTCTGTTATGTTAAAGTTATTTAAAATTGGATAGGAACAGGTCGACATGTGGGGCATGTTGTCCGTGTCCTCCTTTGTAAAAACCTCTGAAAAGTAATCATTTAATATATTTGCTATTTTTTTTTCTTCATCTATGATTTTGCCATTTGTGTCTCTTAGACATTTAACCTCCTCTTTGAATGTTCTCTTGCTGTTATAATATTGGAAAAACATTTTAGAATTGGTTTTAGCCCCCTTAGCAATATTGATTTCTATCTCTCTCTTGGCCTTTCTAACTTCCTTTTTGACTTGTGTTTGCAGTTCCAAGTACTCTTTCTGTGTGCTTTGTTTTTGGTCCCTTTTAAACGCTCTGTAAAGTGCCTTTTTTCGCTGAATATTTTTTTTTAATTGATCTATTAAACCATTTTGGCCATTTTGTTTTAGATTTAGATTTGTCTAAAACACTCCACCACTCTCTCTGCAGCCACCTCAGATGTTCTCTGGCCCACAGAAGATGGCGATTTCTTCTCCCAGCTGTCAACATGTTACCCCTGAACAATCCTCCAAGCATGAAAATCATTTCCATGCAGACTGCGAGCTACGCTCATTCTGCTGATGCGCGGGTTATTTATTCCTGGAATTTCTAGTGCTGTAGCCACTGCAGTCTGAAAACGATTACGCAGATGGATCAGTCAAATGTGACGGTCCTGGGCTGGTGTGGTGACCCTCTGCCTTCCAGAACGTGGCCTGTCCCTCACAGATCCGGTTTCCTGGTTTCTCTGGTCCAGTCTGCTGATTGCTGAAGCAGAACATCTCATTCTCCAGGCAACATCTCTCACAGACAGCCTACCTTCAATCATGCTGATAGCAACCAGGCGATCTTCATTACTCAAGCGGGGCATGATCGTATCTTTCGCTGTTCTTGTGTTAATTAAAATCACGTCTTTTCAAATGGCTATTTATTCAGATTCTTAGTCAACTCATTTTGGCAATTTTAACTCAACTAAAATGCCAAACACTGAGCACCTGCAGTTTTTATGAAATCACATGACCTGAGCTCAGTATTTTGTTATCCCAAGGAACAATACTACTCAAACAATCAACAAACCTACCTGCTCACTATTTAAAATGTAAATAACATGATGTGCCCGATGAGCTATTGATGTAAAACTTACACTGTTGCGTTTTTGTTGTGCATCAGTATATATATATATATTTTTTATTTTTACATCTAATACATCTAATGAAGTCTTTTTGTACCCAAATCAAATGACAAGTTAAATCGACTGAGGCATAATGATGTGCTGAGACAGGTCCCTGGGGTTTCACATTTAGTTAATGAGTTGCTGAATTGGGATTTACAGTTAGGTGTCACATTTGTGGCTCTAGTACCAATTCTATATTATATTGATCAATTGGTATCACAAGTAGACCAGAAACTGGGATTGCTATACAGAAATAACAATTGTCTGTCCTTTGCAGTATTAAAAAGACAGTAACACAATTGAGTAGGCCCTGAGTTCTTGTGTGATTTTGATTTTCTCCTCTAGGATGCTCTTGGAAACAAGATGCTGCATCTCAATGAGTCTTTTGTGCTAAAATATTTTAAATAATAAATAAATGAAATAATACAAACATTCAACACCAGTTGCACCACACTCACATTTGTATTGGTCTATTACTTGTGGAATAGTGAATAGAATTACCTGAATGACATGATGTTAAAATCTCTTGACCCAGCTGTCTGTCAAAAGCATTGGAAAAAAACCAAAAAAAACCCATAAATGACCACTGTGGCATTAGAGCCTGGAGATGCTGCTTTTAAAAATGTATTTTGGATGCTGACGTTTTTGTGCAATCATTTTCACCTCTTTGTGTCATGGTTCACCCATCTGTAAAACTCCACACAAGCAAGACCCCAATGAAAACTAGACTTCATCTCAATTGGATTGTGGTTGGTTAGCCAAGTGCATGCTGCTTTTTATTGTTAAACAGCTATAGTAATAATGGGACCCTGCAGGTACTGCAGTATCTTACAGGAGGGTAAATTGCAGCAACACTTCGCTTTTTTAAAATCAAATTATACACCTCACTTGACTGCCTTATATGAATTGTGATAAGCTTCATCCTATTAAAACAACCTGAAGACACTATTCTTCATAAATAAGGCTATGTGTACGTAATTTCTAAATATTCCATGGAGATGTCTAGAAACACATTTGAGTAGACTCACTAATCTGAACCAGTTGGGACCAAACATTGTCCAAATTGATTTCTGATCATGACCTGTATTTTACTGGAAATGCCTTGTCTAGTGTTTGTTTTTGATAGTCTTCACACTCACATTTCATCAACAAAACAGTAATAATCTTTTATAAATAAATACAGATTGGCCCAAATATTCTGTCGCTGAATTTGAATGAATGCAAGACAGATTCCAAAACAGAATAAATATTCATTCTGTAGTGTTAATTAAATCTGAAAACGCCTAGAAGGCTAGAAGTCTCAACACTTGTATGAAAGTTGTTATTTGGTTGCTGCTTATATAATAAAAACAGTAGTATAAAAAACATAGAAATCCATCAGCATGTTTTTTTCTTTTTTTTTTATTACTTTGGCATTTTGAACATTTGAATTAAGGAATACTTGAAAGTCATCTCTCACCAGTAGTCAATGATTGTGTACATTAAGTATCTCATTTCAAATCTGAAAACACATAAGAAATGTGAATGGTTATTAAAGTAATAGATTCCACTGTTATAAATTAGATAGGGCCATCATAAAAAGAGATGAAGTGTGTCTTGCATAATGAGTACCATGAGAATGTAGAACATTATTTTCATTTCTATAACCACTAAAGATCTGGAAACTACACGTATTCTACAAGGAGCTTGTTTTAACCCAACAAAAGGGAGCTAAAAAGTATTTACTTACATTCATTATGAATAACACTTCAATGGTTAGGCCAATGTCAATTTTGAAAGGTTTACTACAGTACTTTAGCTATCTGAATTGTGCTGCAACATCGTGGGCAGAGCATGCGGTCTACTATGAAGTAGTTTATTTATATCTAATTGATTGCACTGGTGATGTTTACATGTAGCATGAAAATCAAATTCCTAATAATATTGTCAAGCTTTGAGGATGAAAATCCCATGCGACAATGTACACTGAACAAAAATATAAACGCAACATGTAAAGTGTTGGTCCCATGCTTCATGAGCTGAAATAAAAGATCCCAGAAATTTTCCATAAGCACAAAAAGCTTATTTCTCTCAAATTTTGTGCACAAATTTGTTTACATCCCTGTTAGTGAGCATTTCTCCTTTGCCAAGATAATCCATCCACCTGACAGGTGTGGCATATCAAGAAGCTGATTAAACAGCATGATAATTACACAGGTGCACCTTGTGCTGGGGACAATAAAAGGCCACTAAAAAATGTTCAGTTTTGTCACACAACACAATGCCACAGATGTCTCAAGTTTTGAGGGAGCGTGCAATTGGCATGCTGACTGCAGGAATGTCCACCAGTGCTGTTGCCAGAGAATTGAATGTTCATTTCTCTACCATAAGTGACCTCTAACGTCGTTTTTTTGAGAATTTGGCAGTATGTCAAACCGGCCTCACAACCGCAGACCACGCCAGCCCAGGACCTCCACATCCGGCTTCTTCACCTGCGGGATCATCTGAGACCAGGAAGTGATGTAGGTGACCTGCGACAATTAAGCTTTTTAACGAGAAATGCGTTCATTAACGACCTCGCCGACTCAATTTCAAAGCATTAACGGACTGATTTAATTAACAAATTTCATTTGAAAATGACTTGCTACTAAAGCTGTCAATACTATAACGCGAGTTCGATACAGTAACACTTGAATTGAACTATGAAAAAAAGGTACATCACAGTATGTTATTGTGAGCGACCTGTATGTGTGTTCTTCTGAATAATTAATGTCTAAACCAGATGCTAAAGCACAGATACTGTATTTGAACTTCAAAAGCTGAACTTCTGTTTTCTTTTTAAAAGAACATATTTTATCCTTGTAGTTGAATATCTGCATAACATTCACATCTAAGACCAATGCAGCACACCCTGTGGGTCCCAAGGAACCTGCCGCAAGAGGAATGTCATTCCACATTCTCATGCTACAATACACAAATAAATCTCTTTTTAGAGCCATGACAAGATGTGTAAGATAACATAGCCCTCACATTTGCATATCATCACAGGAAATAGCATGCTATAGAAAACTAAATTAATGCTATGAAATGTGACAGTTTTGTCATGTGAGACAGGTGGATAGAAATAATTTGGTTTAACAAAATGTCTTTAAAATTGCATCACAGATGTTTAATCTCCATGTAAACCTTGAACTGTATTTAGTGAGCTCCTATACAAGAACAACGTGTTTCCAGTACAGATACAATTACTGAACTTGGGTAGAGAATAAATTAAGACATTAATTCCTACACCTCAAGATCACATGGACATGTGCCATAAATAATACATAATGCTATCAAATGTAGCATGTTTTATAATATGAGGGGAACACCAGTGTTACAGTTAATGAAAACCTAGAATTCTAGCATTCCATCTTGGATGTTTGACAAACTACTGCATCTCTGGATTCTAGTGATGATCCAATAAAATCAAAACAGGACTTTGTTGTTCAATACAGACTGCTACAACCTTTTTTTTCAGAGTATGTCATGTTTAGGTTTCTTATCATTTGGCACATTAAAATTAGAACTTCTGATTGACATGGGATTGTTTTATTAAAAAACAGCTAACCGTTGATAATTTACACCACAAGACCCCCCCATCCCCTGTACATTTGTCTTTTATTTTCTCCTACCAGTATCTATTTAAAAGAAACCGCTGTTCTATTTTCTCATTTACATTTTTAGATGTTCTTTTAATCTGCCCTGATGATGCAGCTGAATTTCTCTCTTAATAAATGAAAACTACTCAGGCATGCTTTTTAACTGAAGAGATGGTTTACAGAAGGGGCAGCTAAGCCTAATTTCCCATTCATCAGAATGGGGTGCACTGCAGCGATTTTCTGATGTTTGCCTACAGGGAGTGGCTACAATACAATAATCAATTTCTAGAGTGCCATTGATTAAAGATCATCTGAAGGCACTGGACAGGAAAGTTGCATCACAGTACAACATTGGTCTAGTATTGAATCAGACCTCAGAATGATTGATACAAGGAGTCTGGTAATCTGAATTTCTCTGCCACCCAAAATCACACAAGCATACTAACATAATAACTGTTATTAACATTGTTTTAGAACACTTCAATATAATTTACAAAATGATGTGTGAGGGTGTACTCCCTGACTGTGTAATTGTACGCTCAAATAATAAAAACGGAATTTACATAATTCCCTAACAACAGGAGGTATCTATGTTGTGTCACTGACAATTCATCTTTATTTTGTTAATGTAATTAGGAAGTCCATTATAGAGCAAGTTAGTGCTAGTAGAAAGCTAATGCTAGTGTTAAGATCTGCTGTTGTTTAGTTCATTTATACAGACTTCATTGTCTTCATAAAAGCGATGCTTAGATATAATAAATGTAAGTTTTACAGCTTTATTAATGAAGACGTCAGACATCCTGACACATGCATAAATTGTACCAGTAATTTTAGAAAAACTTTTTTTTTTTTTTTACTGTTTTTGCAATTTACATTGTAGGATGAAAATGTCTTAAAATCATAGGAGAGTAAAATGTATTGGTAACTTAGGTTTAGAATGCTAGAGAGATAAAGCACATGCAAAAATGTACGTCATTAAATATGGTAAACAATTAAGTATGGTAATCTTGTAAAAGAGATGGTTTATTGCAGTCGAATGCAGCAACAGCTAAATTGTATTGATAATTAGTAAGATAACAAAAAAACGACTGTAGTCACGTATGTCCTGAACCATATGTAGGGCTCTTCATTTTCGGTTTTTATTTTTAATCATGTGCTGTCCCTTTTTTTGAGCTGTTCAATTTAACTGAGTCGATTGTGAAACTGTCAGGAAGGTGAGTGGTGTGGGTCAAAACAACAAGTCCAAGCAGTTATTTATTTTTCAAAACTGGACAGCTTTATTGATTTAATCGCCCCACAACCAATGCTGGTAATGGGGAAAACTGGCAGGGTTGCAGTAACAAAATCAAAATAAACAAATAATAATATTCCAGTTTCCTATAGCTCTTTTCCAGGCTCCGGTGCAGTAATGGTGCAAGGACGTGTTGTGCTGGTGTGCAGGGGTAAGTGCTCCAGGGCGAGTGCTGGCTCCACGGCTTCAGCTCCTGTCATATTCCTCCTCTTCAACGGAAGACAAAAACAAACACAGCAGCGATCAGTGTGGCGCCTTGCTCTATCCAATCACGCCCCACAGCTACAGCCTTTCCCCAAGATGTCCCCTTGAGACGACCCATCCTTGAGAAGACCACCGACCTTACCTAGCGCCCTTCCTGGTCGGGAGGTAGATTTGCAGCTTGGATTCCTTCTCTCCTCATCACAGTTCTCTTCAGTTTTTTCTCCCGTAACTTGATTGAGACTATGATTCTGTTTCATGGATAATGTAAAAATAAAGGCAGCTCCTTATTTTCAATTCAAACCAAAAGCAAACAGCAGGGGAAGTTAAATTGATTTGATTAAATCGTAATTAAGAGGAAACTATTATTTGCAAAACAGGTTACAACATTTTTGTAACGAGTCATTAAGTCCGGGAAAATCAATCTAACTGCTTTTTGTGTTCGGTTTGAATTAAAAATAATTAGCCTTTTTCTTTTATTTTACATTATCAATGAAACAGTGTCATAGTCTCATTCAAATTTTAGGAGAAAAACAATAGTGATCTTGTTTCACAATTAACAATTTTCCAAGAGTTTAATTAAGAAAAGGAGTCGGCTCAATATAACTTTAAAGGGACATCATGTGACCAAAAATAAAAACTTGGCATGAAGGTGACCCAGACAGAGAAGCCTCTAATAGTAGCTCTTGCAGCAATATTTTTTTTATCATATTTTCGTGTTCGTGTTCTTGTTTTTTTTTTTTTTTGCTGCTGATCGGATCCTTGTTATCAGCACTTGTTTTGCTTGCAGTGCCGATCGACTTCCCTTCATTACTCCCATTCTAATACTTTTCTTCAGAAAGCAGTCCATTTTTAAATAAAACTCTTTGAACTACAAATATAATCCCTTCACGGCAAATATATTCGACGCTCGATGTAACACTACAGAAGTGCATTCTGTTGATTAGCTGACATGCAAGAACAGTACAGAAGTGTGTTCTGAATTTATATATGAGCTTAGTACTGGGTCTGCATGCCACAACTGCAGATTGCTTAGCTTTAAAAGTTGTATGTTTGGTCTGTGTTGGTAATTTTGTTATCGCATGATTTATAAAAAATATAGGAAATAATCACAGAAAATGCTCCCATAATAAACCAAATTTAAAGTTTTTATTTAAAAATAAACAAGAGCATCACTTGTCCCCCACCTCTGTATGGAAATCTGAAATGGCGCCACTGCTGCTTCCCCCACACTGGCGTCTTCTCAACGCTAACAATTGCACTCGCACCCTAGCATTGTCTGAGAGCAGAGAATAGGCTGAACTTGACTTGATGCTGGTCCAAACCTCCAGTGTGCGTCATTTAATCCAGCCCCTATATCCCATAAAACCTCACAGCATAAGAAGATCATTCAAAGAGGTATATCTTTCTGACACTAAACAATAATTTACTTTTGTGTTGATTGGTAGGTGGGTATGGTTTCGAAATATCCTCCAAACATTTAAATTCCTTTTTTTATGTTCTGTGTGTCAGAGTTACTGCCAATCAGGTCTGCAGAAAACGGAGGTGCCACAGACATGGTGCCGTGGTTTAGTCACAAAATTGACTGTGACGCTCATCTGAAAAACAAACTGTATATGATAAAAAACAATTAGAATAATTTTTTTTTTTTTTTTCTGAATGTAATTTAGGCAAAAACAGTACAATCAAAATAACGATATTTTGTGAGATTGATATTATGTGGTGAGAAATTATTATACTATTAATATAACTGGTTTTGTTGTATTTTACTATTTGTAGCGACTTTAGAGCTCTGTTAAACATAAAACCACACAAACATACTTAAATATTTTAGGGCAGACGTGTAGCAGACAAATAGTATATATATATATATATATATATATATATATATATATATATATAGTAAGACAGCGGGTTGTGTGAGACAGCAGGGAGGGGGTTAAAACCTCCCTGCGAGAGAATGCACATTTTGTTAATTGTTTGGATTAGTTGCTTTATTGTTTCATTTAATTTGTTAATTGTTTTGTTAATTGTTTTATTGTTTAGTTTAATTGTTTAATTGTTTTATTATTAATTATCATCCGCACCTGGGCGTTATTTGAAAATTAGATCCAGGTGCAGGGTTTAAAAGGAGAGCAGTCAGTCTGCTCGAAGCTGCTGAGTAGAAGGAGGCAGAAGGAAGGTGCTCTGCTTCCGCGCTGTCCTGAGAGTAAGTGATTTGTTAAGAGTGTTAGTGTTGGTTTTGTGTGTCAGGTAAACGGCTTAGCCGTTAGTCAGGGAAATACCTGTTCAGTAAGTGCTCCAAACGGAGTTAGGTGTTTGTTTGTATTTTGTTTATTTTGTATTTGTTTTATTTTTGTGTTTATTAAAATAATAGCGCGACAGCGCTGAAAACTCAATTTCCTGTGTTTCTGGGTCGTATTTTTAAAGGGGCACGAACCCGAGTGAGTGCAATCGTGTTACTATATATATATATATATATATATATGCGGTTGACAATTACTGGAAAAAGCTTACATCAATTTAAAAACTGCTACATACTGTCCTTCTCATAGGGGATGATCCTGATCACGCTCTGTTAGTCCACCCTAGTAATAGTGGCATTTATATCCACCATAGCCTGTGGAATTGTACATTAATTGTTTTCTGAAAAACATACCATAACTCTTTCTTTATATATATATATATATATAAAATGCTAGTAATTCTTTAAATTAAAACTTCAATAATATAATCAGAGAGTAGGCTACTGAAGCATTAAGGTACGACAGGGGGTGGGTTAACATGAGATAACTGCACAATGAGGGTGTTATAAGGCCCGATGCGAAGAATAAACATGTTTATTTCTATATATTAACATACGTTTAATTGTAAATATAACATGTATTTATTGAAATGTGAAGTACATTTCTGTATACCAATTATATTAACATATTATAGTAATTCATTAATGGCCATATATAACTTTGTACATTACATAATTAAGTCTAATTTAGCTTCCCCAGGTCTGCAGGTGTTATTGGGGGGGATAGTGCGTTGCTTTGTCATTTCCACTTCGTCTCAGTTTTTTAATTACTGCTACGAATACATTGTTAGCTGTATTAAATGCAGCACATTTCGCTAAATTAACTTTTCAAAAAGTGATTGATTCTGCCTCGCAGACTGATAAAGCTGGAAATGCTGTACTGCTCTCCATCTTTATTTCTTATGGAAGGATACCAGTTCCCTAAGGAGACTGTTCAATTCTTCCAGAGACAGTAAATGAAAGGTTACAGGTTTACTTTTTTCTTGAAGCCAGTTGTGTATGATGTTCACAGCCCATTTGGAAGCTTTTATTGTGTTTTTTTTCATTTCGTTCAAGTTTGAGTTGATTCAGTTCTTCTTACGAAGTCAGTCAAGTCAGTCGAATGAAATCCAGCGACAGGAAGCAAACCACAGTTCGCAGGATATCAGCACCCCTGTCATAGACGTGAGGAGGACTTGCATGGACACAGTTAGTGATGAACCTAATGATCCTTGTGAACCCAGTCAGACAAACCAGCATAAGAGAGAAAAGAACCTCAACGGGCACAAGCCTGGAGTTAAATGGCCAAGAGCTTGTGAGAAAACTGCATGGGACGCAGTAAACACAGATCTCTGCTTTGCGTTGGAAAGGTTAAGTGGAACAGTTGAAAAGAAGCTGGATAAATTTGGGGACATCATCTACGCATATGGAAGCGAGAGGTTTGGAGTTGAAAAAAGGAAGGAAAAAGTACAAAATATTCCTGGAAAGTCTAGGTGGCAGAGGAGATTGAACGCTTAGTTAGAGAAAGGAGACAGCTAAGGAACATAAGAACATAAGAAAGTTTACAAACGAGAGGAGGCCATTCAGCCCATCTTGCTTGTTTGGTTGTTAGTAGCTTATTGATCTCAGAATCTCATCAAGCAGCTTGAAGGATCCCAGGGTTTCAGCTTCAACAACATTACTGGGGAGTTGGTTCCAGACCCTCACAATTCTCTGTGTAAAAAAGTGTCTCCTATTTTCTGTTCTGAATGCCCCTTTATCTAATCTCCATTTGTGACCCCTAGTCCTTGTTTCTTTTTTCAGGTCAAAGAAGTCCCCTGGGTCGACATTGTCTATACCTTAATAGTCTAAAAATTAATGGTGAGGCAATACCAACAGTGTCTGAGAAGCCAGTGAAGAGTCTTGGGAGATGGTACGACGGGGATCTAAAGGACACAGTTCATGTGGGAGAAGTTAGACAACAAGCAGTGGAAGGGTTGAAGAGCATAGACAGCAGCGCTTTACCAGGCAAACTAAAACTCTGGTTCTTTCAGTTTGGTCTACTGCCGAGGTTGCTGTGGTCACTGACTGTGTACGAGGTTTCTTTGACAACAGTAGAGAAGCTGTAAGCTTTAATCAGTTCATACATCAGGAAATGGTTGGGAGTTCCATGCTGCCTCAGCAGAGTGGGGCTTTATGGTAAAGGAATACTGCAGCTACCAGTCTCCGCTCTGAGGAGTTTAAGTGCGCCAAGGTCCGACTGGAAATGACATTAGTAGAGTCACGCGACAAATGCGTAAGGGAGGCAGCACCTGTGTTGAAAACTGGAAGAAAGTGGGCGGCAAAGAAAGCTGTGGAGGATGCAAAGGCTGCCCTTCGAATTGGTGATATCATGGGGCAAGTTCAGCATGGAAGAGGGGTTCTCAGTTCAGCTCCTCCTACATGGCACAAGGCAGCCCCAGCTCAATGGAGGAAGCTGGTAGTCAACGAGGTGCAAAAGCAGGAGGAGAGGATGAGGTGCATAAAGGCCATTTCCCAGACCAAGCAGGGAGAATGGCTGAGATGGGAGAGTGTGGAACAACGCAAGATTGGCTGGCAAGACCTATGGTCAATGGAACAGGGCAGGATCAGTTTCCTCATCAGGTCAACATATGATGTTCTCCCATCACCACAGAACCTAAACCTCTGGGTAGGAGAGGATCCCTCATGTCCTTTGTGTTCATCACCTGCAACATTAAGGCACATTTTGACAGGATGTAAGGTGGCTTCTTAGCCAAGGACAGTTTACTTGGCGCCATGACCAGGTGCTGCGATGTTTGGCCTTAGCATTGGAAGACAAGCGTAACAAGACCAATAATTTGCCACCAGTTCCATCAAAACATTACTATTATTATTATTTATTTCTTAGCTGACGCCCTCATCCAGGGCGACTTACAATTGGTACAAGATACCACATTATTTGTACATACAATTACCCATTTATACAGTTGGGTTTTTACTGGAGCAATCTAGGTAAAGTACCTTGCTCAAGGATACAACAGCAGTGTCCCCACCAGGGATTGAACCCACGACTCTCCGGTCAAGAGTCCAGAGCCCTAACCACTACTCCACACTGCTGCCCTATTACACACAAAAGACAACATTCCTCCGCCCAGGAGAGCAACCACCAAGAAAAGGTGTTAAAACCAATCCTTGCCCAGGACAACTGGAAGCTGCTAGAGACTGGAAAATGCTGGCAGATGTTGGTCAATGGCTTATATTTCCACCCGAGATTGCCACCACTAACCTTTGACCAGATATTGTCTTGTGGTCTGGATCAGCACGCCTTGTTCACCTGGTAGGGATAACAGTGCCATGGGAGGATGCTGTAGATGAGGCGTATGAGAGGGACACTCCTAGCCGCAGAAACCGGCAACTGCTTGACTTGCGACGGTGATGGTAAAAGGATAGGACAATCAATCCCATGATTCAATGTGCGTATCACTACGGTGCCATTGTTGGAGCCTACTTAGAGGTGCAGGGCAAGCATAGGACAGCCCTAATTAATGAAGACAAACTCAGATGTGAGAGTAAGGGGCACGGCGGTAATGGAATCTTAGTAAGAATGGATGTGTTGCTACAAATTCTGGAGCCTGAATGGGTCAGTGGGGCCAAGGCGACAGGCTTAGGACTGTACAAACAAGTAAAAACATAACAAAACAGATCATGGCGGTGGACAAGCGGGCACCGTGAAGCTGAAAGAGCCATGGCAAGCCCCCCTAACAACACTCCCCAAACAAAATGTACAGACAACCAGCACATAAACAAACCAAGGCAAACTGCTCACGACCAAAGCACAGAAAATATAACAGTGCAATAAACAAAATCCTAGCGACGCATGAGGAAGCGCAGACTGTAAAAATAAAACGACAAGTGCTGTCTGTATTTTGAATTGGTGATACAGTTGTAGGATTACAACTGGGGTTGCGACGGCAACGCCCAGGTGAGTTTACCCAAGATTTATATAGGAAGTGATCTAATGGGCAATTATTAAATAATCCCAGAGAGCAATCATTCCAGCCTAAGCTTCCAAAAGGTGAGTCCATTTTTTAATATGGCCCTCCATTCAAAATGGTTGGGGACCCCTGTTATAGACCATGCTTGGCAGTATCTGAAAAATTTTGCGAGCACATTTTTGTTTGAAATTTTATCCCTGTAAACTGTAAATATATAGGAACCAGTATGTCTGGCCTCACTTTTGTGTTCCAACTTTATTAACTGTAAAATACTGTAAATGCACCAGTCAGTCTACAAAATTTTTTTTTTTTTTTTGGGAGCGTAAAACATTTCTACTTATACGTGCTGTAGCAGGGCGGAAGAAAAGCCCTGCTGTTTAATGGTATTGTTTATTTATTTTTAGATCGGGGTCTCCCCCTCCGCCCCTGTGTAGTGTGTTTATTTTGTATTATTATTATTGTATTGTATTTATGTCGGCGAGTGCCGTATGTGTTATTGTTTTGATTAAATGACGACGTAGCCGGTTTGTTTTGTTTAGTGTGGATGGGTAGCCCCATCCACAACATAATTAATTAAAACTCGTGCAGAAGGTCACCTGTTATAAAAAGCCTGCAGCTCTCTAGTTCAGGGGGGGTTGTTAAAGAGGAGAGAGCGAGGAGAGAGACGGAGAGCGAGAGAAGATTTATTTGAAGACGAAACTAAAACATAAAGATTCCAGGAACAGTGACAGCAACTGCCCAGCATGACCTGGGATCGTATTATTTATTGTTTATTTTGTGTTCGTGATTTGTTTTTGTTTAACCTTTTATTTTTGCTCTGTGAGCGAGTGTTTATTTTTGTTTGAATATTTTATTTATTTTTTTGGTTGCTTTGAATAAAACGGCGCCCGCGCCACTGCACCATACCTTTTGTTTTGTTGTGTCTTCTTCTGGTCTGACGTCACCCTCAGCCATTCCTGTCACACGTGGTGTCCTGCGTGGGATTGCAGCGCCTCCAGGACGCAGGCAGAAGAGGGTACTGCAGCTTTTTCATTTTTTGTTCGTTTTTGATTGTGTGGAGAGAGGAGGATGGGAGGAAGAAAGATAGGAAGAAGGAGGATGAGGAGACAGCAGCCGCTGCAGCAGCAACAGCCGCAGCAAGTCTGCCTTACCTGCCTGTTGGGGGAGGAGTGGTGCTTCAACTGTGGGGAGCCATGGCACATTTCCCCTGGCACCTTCCCCATATGGCAGGAGGAGGGGACACAGACAGAGGTGAGGAGGAAGAGAGGAAAAGTGGAACGAGGGGATGAGGAGTGGTGCACCAACTGCATGAGGTACGGGCATGAGGAGCACCACTGCCTGGAGGTCTTCCAAGACACGTACCTGGAGTGGGAGGAGCCCGAACGTCCTGCGCCTAAAAGGGAGGAGCCCGAACGTCCTGCGCCTGAGAGGGGGGAGTCGGTGCGTCCAAAGCCCAAGAGGGGGGAGTCGGTGCATCCACAGCCCAAGAGGGGGGAGTCGGTGCGTCCACAGCCCAAGAGGGGGGAGTCGGTGCGTCCACAGCCCAAGAGGGGGAGGTCGGTGCGTCCACAGCCCAAGAAGGGGAAGGCCGAAGGTCCACAGCCCAGGTACCTGCCAGCAGAGGGAGAGTTCCTGCTGGTTACACCTCCACCTCCGTGGGAGGACTGTGAGTCGCTCCCACCTCCGCCAGCAGAGGGAGAATACCTGCTGGTGCCATCTCCGTCTCCGTGGGAGGACTGTGAGTCGCTCCCACCTCCGCCAGCAGAGGGAGCATTCCTGCTGGTTCCACCTCCACCGCCCTGGGAGGACTGTGAGTCGCTCCCACCTCCGCCAGCAGAGGGAGCATACCTGCTGGTTCCACCTCCACTGCCGTGGGAGGACGACGTGTCACTCCCACCACCACCAGCAGAGGGAGAATACCTGCTGGTGGCGCCTCCACCGCCGTGGGAGGACGACGTGTCGCTCCCACCACCACCAGCAGAGGGAGAATACCTGCTGGTGCCACCTCCGTCTCCATGGGAGGACTGTGTGTTGCTCCCACCACCACCAGCAGAGGGAGCATGCCTGCTGGTTCCGCTTCCACCACCACCAGCAGAGGGAACATGCCTGCTGGTTTCCCTGTTGCAGCCAGAAGGGGAGGCGCCCCTGCCGCCTTCGCTGCCAGAAGGGGAGGAGCCGCCTTCGCAGCCAGAAGGGGAGGAGCCCCACGGAGGGGAACTGCTGGCCATGAAGAGGAGGGGGAAGGTCAGGAGACCAGCTCCCCCAGCCGCAATTTCGCGGCAGGATAGAGTGTGGCGGGAGCCCCGGAAGAGGGAGCTGCCGGCCACGAAGAATTGGGGGGTGCCAAAAATTCCACCATGGCCACCCCCCAGAAGCAACTTGCTTCCCCCTCTTCCGGGACTTTGAGACTGAGGGGGGAGGTGGCCATTGGGGCCATGTGTGCTTCGCACAAGGAGGGGGATATGTAGCAGGGCGGAAGAAAAGCCCTGCTGTTTAATGGTATTGTTTATTTATTTTTAGATCGGGGTCTCCCCCTCCGCCCCTGTGCAGTGTGTTTATTTTGTATTATTATTATTGTATTGTACTTATGTCGGCGAGCGCCGTATGTGTTATTGTTTTGATTAAATACGGCGTAGCCGGTTTGTTTTGTTTAGTGTGGATGGGTAGCCCCATCCACAACATAATTAAAACTCGTGCAGAAGGTGGCCATCTCCCGAATGAATTAAGTGATTTAATTTGTTGCTAATCGGGAGATGGTCACCTGTTATAAAAAGCCTGCAGCTCTCTAGTTCAGGGGGGGATGTTAAAGAGGAGAGAGCGAGGAGAGAGACGGAGAGCGAGAGAAGATTTATTTGAAAACGAAACTAAAACATAAAGATTCCAGGAACAGTGACAGCAACTGCCCAGCCTGACCTGGGATCGAATTATTTATTGTTTATTTTGTGTTCGTGATTTGTTTTTGTTTAACCTTTTATTTTTGCTCTGTGAGCGAGTGTTTATTTTTGTTTGAATATTTTATTTATTTTTTTGGTTGCTTTGAATAAAACGGCGACCGCGCCACTGCACCATACCTTTTGTTTTGTTGTGCCTTCTTCTGGTCTGACGTCACCCTCAGCCATTCCTGTCACACGTGCATATAAAATTACCATTAAAAAAGAATGCTAGTTATTTCATGTTTCTGCCATTTCAGATCAGTATTTTTATGAAAAGCTGCTGTTTTTATGGCTTTTAACCTTTGTAATTAATACACTAGAACTACATTTCTGCGATTTTTCATGCGTTGGTCGCAATTGAGCTGCATAAAGATTTATGTAGGGCCTTAATCAATTTCAGTATTAACTCACTAATTGGGTTTCGGTGGGAACACTAAAAATATCACGAGGAAGCTTCGCCCAAATTGTAAAAAACTTCCGCCACCACTGCTTCTACCCCTGGTGCTGATGAATGCACTCCTAATAAGCCTGCCTGAGATGTCTCTTTCAAAATGCAAACGCAGCACCCAGCGCCAGTTTTGCACAGCATCAAAATCACTTCACAATGAAATATTAGTGACACCACGCCTCAAAAGTTATGCCGACCACTGGCGCTAAAAGATGGCACAAAAAGCATGACTCCAAAATCGCATTCCAGCGCAAAAATAGTTTACCTGACTTTGAGCTCCAAAAATCATGCCCAAACCACCTTTGCGCTAGCGGCACTACTTTGCGCTGTCATGAAAATCAGGCAGCTAGTTGCAAAGGTGGGTGATATGGTGGGGGACATTTACATTGCAGATCATTGGAAACCTGCGACTTACGTTGTTAGATCATGCAGCTAATAATAATAATAATAATAATAATAATAATAATAATAATAATAATAATAATAATAATACATTCATTATTTTGTGGTCAGGAAACATGCATTCACTATAAAGAATAACATGGACATTTACAGAAGCATGCTTACTAAATTGCCTTTAACCTCTGATGCAGAAGTATTTGCACACACCAGACATATTACGGATTTGAGATATTATAGAGATTAGGGTTTTCTAATAATGTTTTGGTACTTTAACAGCATATCTGCCTACATGTCAACAAAATCACTATTTAGTGCCAGTACATAATGTGATCTAATACGTCCTGTTAAAGAAATCGTCACAAATAGCTTTTTATTCTTCGTTGATTTTTTTACAAATTAATTCATTTGTGTATTTCCTTTTTTGAAACAGATTTTCTTTTGCAGCTTCTACTTCAGTTGCAGTTACAGGAGCGTTAAGTGATTCTGCAGTCTGGTCTAATTTGGATCAGCTGCTGGAGTGTCTGAGAGAGCGAGAGAGACAGAGCAGAGCTGACAGGAGGGCAGCAGACTGAAAATATGATAAGAGAGGCTCAATAAGGAGCTGAAACTCAAGGCAGCAAGGTAGTTAATTGATATTACAGAGGATTTAAAGGTATAGTTCGAACACTGGCGTCAAATGCATTTGGAGATAGAAAAACAAAAGCAAGCATTTTGCCCGGAATAAATGACACTATTACATTACAATTCTTATATAACTCACTGTCACAGGATGGCTTGAACGGTGATGTCAGACCCGGAAGAAAAACACAGCACTGCAAGTGAAATGAAATGTGAATGTGCTTGCTTGCGCGTTTTAATAAATAAAAAGAGTTAACAAAACACAAACACTGAACAAATCAAATGGCGCAGTGGCCAAAACAAATAGACAGACAAACAAATGGTGGATGAACCCCAGAACAATTATTGTGCGAGTCCTCCTGCATGAGTAGCATTTGTTTTGGTTTTAGTTTTTAATTATTTTCTCCTTCTCTCTCCCGTTCTCCACTCCCAAACACACAACCACGAGTGAGTGAAACACTGCCTCTTTTATGCAGCTGTACTGAGACTCGATTGCTAATCAATCATTCAATTGGAATCTCGGTACATCTGCACGTGAACTAATTGTGCGCCCACGCTTCCATACTAATACGCACTTTAATCTGCATGTGGAGTGATTTTACATCACCTGTGCTACATAACCCACACTCCGTGAACCAATACATACAAACAACATACACACTACATACAACAGATATACATAAAATACACACAGGGGCGGGGTACACTGCCACACTCACACACACACACACACACACGTACGCACAGACAAACACAAACAAAAATGCTAACAAAACTGAATAATATTGTTTCTAGTAACACAGCAATCCAGTTGTTATTGTTGTTTCCATGACAATGTTTGCAGACATCATCTTTTGTTTTGCCTAATTTTAGAATTACTGTAGTAGTTTCACCCAAGGTGTCAATTTGATCAATCTTCTTGAGGAGGTCTTGATACAGCGCCAGTTTTGTGCAATTTGTGTATTACCTTTTTTTATTAAGATATTGTAGTGTAGTACATTGTAATGTAGTTCCTAGTCATGCTAGGAAAGCAGGCATTGTACCATAGTTTGGTACCGGTAACTAGTTTTTGGCCTGGTTCGAGGAGGAATCCCCGGCCACTTGGATGTGGTTCGTAGTCTTTAATATTTTTTTGGGAGGGGGTGCTTGCTATATTAACACTGTGTTTTTTTTTTGTTTTGCTGGATTTGCTTTGGGTCTCATCATCAGGCAGTACATGTGAGGGGAGGCTTTAGTAAAGAACATCTTTGGTGGCCGGTCTGCAAGAGATAGGTAGAACCAAATTGAGCAGGTCATGAAGAGAATCTATGAGTGTGGCATAGCTCTGGTCTTGAGCGCTGTAATTCTTGGAAGATGGAGTATGGAACTAGGCTTGAGCTCTGTTGACTGTGCATCTTTCTCACTGCAGTTAATACAAAAACTCAATGCCTGTGTTCCGTAGTGACGCATTTCTACATCAAGCCTTGTACTTTGCTTCCTGATTGTTTTAGATTCGGGACAGTGTGTTCTCTCTGTTATGTGACAATATTTTACCAAGACAATCCAATTGAGATGAACAAGATTATCCTTGATGGACAGCAATCAACATATCACAGAAAATCAAATATTGCAAATGATTCAAAATGATTAAAACTGTACTGTTGGGTCAGAAAAAATGTTAATCAGAATCCTTTGCAAAATACTTTACTGTATTTTTTATTGTTGTTGTTGTTGTTATCGGCAGCCAATTTCATGTATTATAAGCAGCTCAGGAATATTAATAAAGTGTGACCGATATACACTTAATCATATACAAACCAAAACATCACTCTGATATTCCATACCCATACCAATTAATTACAGGAGTGTACGGTATTATTTGATTAGAGATAACCTAAAGTAGTATTTGTTTCTTTTACTGATTAACATATTTTAGTTCTTTCTATGAAGCATTTTTTCAGTTAGTGTTTACAGTAACTAGTATCAGAATATACTTTTTTTTTCTCCAACAAAGCTTGACTTTTATTCCTGTAATGTTAATCTCGTTTGACCGTGGTCCCATGATGTCCAGGGGTGATTCATACATTACATTTAGGTGCTCAGTGACATTTATCCTGCAGTTTTACCAATTAAAATATTGAAAAGCAGGCATTGTGTTTGAACACAACTGTACTCTATTTTATTCACTTCAATAGCACATGCTATGCAAACAAATAATGCTGTATGACTTACAGATGGTTATCTTTTTAACTCCTCCTCATACGCACACTGGACATCTACTTTACCTCTGGATTGACAGGAGAACAGAAGCCATTTTGTCTACCAATGAGACGGACAGGGCAACAAGTGTATCTTGAGCAATTCTAGAGTTGACCAACCGGTGGCCTATATAGTTCAATGGCATATACCTCACCTCTGGTTTGAAGCAGTTATTAGACACAACATAGAGTTAGAAAAGGTCAATCAACAATAGTACCATGTTATGCATGGGTAGGGGCCAAAACATTAAACTTCTATAAAACCCTTATTCTTATAGATCAACAGATAGGTTTGAAGTTAATTCCAGAATCCAAAACTGACAGGATATTAATTTTGAAAAATACGATTATTGGCAGAAATCAGACCAATCCTAGTACAGCTGTCATTTTTCCTCTTTTGACCGACAGAGGTGCTTAGGCGCTTTTGTTTAACAGTTCACAAATTCTCTCCCAAGCTGCTTCACTAAGATTTGCTGACCACCTGCAAACATCTTCTCTGTCCATTGGATCTGTCCAGTTAACTGTCTCAGGGGTCTTTTCAACTCAACCAAGTTGGTCTAATTCTAACTGCACCAAATACCCCTCTATATGAAATACTGCTTCTACCACACTTATTGCTTTCTGTCACAGCCTTGTTAGTATCTGCGGCCCTCTGCAGAGGAAATCCAGTGCGTACAGGATACAACATACATCTGTAAGTATGCGTGACAGAAATACAGTGATTCGTGGTTGTAAATCTCCCGACCTGTGAGAGCGCTAAGCAGTGAGAACAGAGTTCTTTGGAAGGACTGGTCTGACAGTTCTTTCCCAGGGTCGGGAAGTCGGCCAGTCTGGATGAAGGCGAGACTCCGTTGCAAGAACGCATTGACCTGGAAGGGAAACGACATGGCAGCCTCAGATTGGAGAGGTGGTTGCACTCATTTACCAAGGGGTCATGTGTGACGGCATAAAAGGGGCGGAGAATCTCAATCTGTTCCTTCGTGTTGGTTTTGTATTTAAACCTAGAAGGACTGCGAGAGACCCCAGAGAACGTAGCAGTTTCGTGAGTGTTTTGTTTGTTTTGTTCTGTCTGTTAGTAATTGTCTTGTTTGTGAATCACCAGACAGCTAACACATTTCCGGAGCTGTCGCCTTGGGCCAGCACAAAGCCGGAACAGGACTGGTGACCGTGTTTGTATTATTGTGGGGCGGATATTGTTTATTATTTGGGACTGCAATCCTGGTTGTTATTTACCCTATGCAGTACACATTGGTGTGTATTGCCAGGGGATTATTGTTTGGTCGACAAACCAGGAAAACTAAATAAAACTCCTTTCCAAACTGGATGATAATCTCTGTCCGTTTCATTTACGCGCTGCATAACTCCTGCACCTGTACCCAACCAACCACTTTGCCACAGTATGCTAAACATTTTTTTTATATGTATCTGGAGATACATATAATCATATACAGACGTGCTCAAATTTGTTGGTACCCCTCCACAAAAAACGAAGAATGCACAATTTTCTCTGAAATAACTTGAAACTGACAAAAGTAATTGGCATCCACCATTGTTTATTCCATATTTAATAGAAATCAGACTTTGCTTTTGATTTTTTATTCAACATAATATTGTAAATAAGAAAACAAATGAAAATGGCATGGACAAAAATGATGGGACCGCTAACCTAATATTTTGTTGCACAACCTTTAGAGGCAATCAAATGTTTTCTGTAGCTCAATGAGACTTCTGCACCTGTTAACAGGTAGTTTGGCCCACTCTTCCTGAGCAAACTGCTCCAACTGTCTCAGGTTTGATGGGTGCCTTCTCCAGACTGCAAGTTTCAGCTCTTTCCATAGATGTTCGATAGGATTCAGATCAGGACTCATAGAGGCCACTTCAGAATAGTCCAATGTTTTGTTCTTATCCATTCTTGGGTGCTTTTAGCTGTGTGTTTTGGGTCATTATCCTGTTGGAGGACCCATGACCTGCAACTGAGACAGAGCTTTCTGACACTGGGCAGTACATTTCGCTCCAGAATGCCTTGATAGTCTTGAGATTTCATTGTGCCCTGCACAGATTCAAGGCACCCTGTGCCAGGCGCAGCAAAGCAGCCCCAAAACATAACCGAGCCTCCTCCATGTTTCACTGTAGGTATGGTGTTCTTTTCTTTGAAAGCTTCATTTTTTCGTATGAGAACATAGAGCTGATGTGACTTGCCAAAAAGCTCCAGTTTTGACTCATCTGTCCAAAGGACATTCTCCCAGAAGGATTGTGGCTTGTCAATATGCATTTTAGCAAATTCCAGTCTGGCTTTTTTATGTTTTTCTTTCAAAAGTGGAGTCCTCCTGGGTCTTCTTCCATGGAGCCCACTTTCGCTCAAAAAGCAACAGATGGTGCGATCAGAAACTGACATACCTTCACCTTGGAGTTCAGCTTGTATCTCTTTGGCAGTTATCTTTGGTTCTTTTTCTACCATTCGCACTATCCTTCTGTTCACTCTGGGGTCGATTTTCCTCTTGCAGCCACGCCCAGGGAGGTTGGCTATTGTTCCATGGACCTTAAACTTCTTAATAATATTTGCAACTGTTGTCACAGGAACATCAAGCTGCTTGGAGATGGTCTTGTAGCCTTTACCTTTACCATGCTTGTCTATTATTTTCTTTCTGATCTCCTCAGACAACTCTCTCCTTTGCTTTCTCTGGTCCATGTTCAGTGTGGTGCACACAATGATACCAAACAGCACAGTGACTACTTTTCTCCATTTAAATAGGCTGAATGACTGATTACAAGATTGGAGACATGTGTGATACTAATTAAAGAAACAAATTAGTTTAAAATATCACTATAATCCAATTATTTATTATTTTTTCTAAGGGGTACCAACAAATGTGTCCAGGCCATTTTAGAATATCTTTGTAGAATACGCAATAATTCATCTCTTTTCACAGCTTCTTTGCTTTATTCTATGACATACCAAAGGCATGCAAGTATACATGATAAAATAGCTTTTAATTTCATCACTTTTCAGGAGGAATGAAGCATTATTTCAATGAGCTGTAAGGGTACCAAAAAATTTGAGCACGTCTGTAATCCAGTTGTCGTGAAACTTGGTATCAACATTGTTCAGCATACATCATTGAGAGGATGAGATTCTGGGGATATAGGAGGTGACTGTGTCCATTCATCTATCCATTTGCACACTTCTACTTCTAAAGTCACATGACTTAAAAAAAAATTGTACTCCTGTGAAGTATATATTTGCATTGACAAATAATAAAACCATGTGACAGGCATTGAAATGTGAAGTAAAAGCATTAAATGGCAGGCAATTTAATTAAAGGATAACAAGGACTAAAAGCTTTAAAAACAGAAGTGCATGTAAAAAAAAGTCATAATGTTTGATAGGAATGACCGAGGGAATAATTCTAAAGTAAGTGAACTATAAAACAAAACTGATAAACCTTTAAATGGTAGGTTTACAACTGTTTTGAAATTTAATTACAGGACTAGGCCAGGTTTTATGAATAAAATACAGTTTGATATTCATGAAATTATTATTTTATTTTCTTTTCTTTTTATTTATTTCTTAGCGGACGCCCTTATCCAGGGCGACTTACAATTGTTACAACATATCACATTATTTTTACATACAATTACCCATTTATACAGTTGGGTTTTTACTGGAGCAATCTAGGTAAAGTACCTTGCTCAAGGGTACAGCAGCAGTGTCCCCACCGGGATTTGAACCCACGACCCTCCGGTCCAGAGCCCAGAGCCCAGCGCCCTAACCACTACTCCACACTGCTGCCAATAGTGATAGTGTTGTCCTGTATCTGTCTTTGTAGACACAACACCACCACCACAACAGCAAAAACAACAACAACAACAATATCATACCAGTATGATGCCATTGGTATGTCTAAGTATGAAAATGTTACCACCATATAACCATTGTGCCATTTAACCAATAACTTATACAATTACAGCTCTCCTTACACTACCATTGCTATTGTCACTGAAGATATTTGGTAACATATTAAATATGCATATCCTGAAGAAATCATACTTGAATGCGTTGAGTGTGAGTAAAAAATATAGATTAATAAAAATAACTGTCTGTTAACCTGGACCCGTTTGATAGCTCCTCTGAAGTACATACAGCATAAATTGTTTCCTGAAAATAATCAAGAACACTAAATGCACTTGGTATATATAATAGTGACTGTAATATAGTCTTAATTATTAACTGAATACTGATGATGCATGGCTAAGACCAAGGAGCATTACATTATAGAAATGTATTGTGTTGTCTACCCCTTTGCATGGTGCTATTTAGAATTGCCAGCAGAACCTTAAATCAGAAATCTCTGAATTAACGTATATATATTTTTTACCATTATCATGTATTTTACATCCATCCATTATCATTAACCGCTTACTCCTTTACAGGGTCGCGGTGAGTCGGAGCCTAACCCGGCATACACAGGGCGCAAGGCGAGACTACACCCTGGACGGGATGCCAGTCCATCGCAGGGCACCACACAGAGGGCAATTTAGAGTGACCAATCAACCTAGACAGCATGTCTTTGGAGGAAACTGTGGGAGGAAACTGGAGTACCCGGAGAAAACCCACGAGCACACAGGGAGAACATGCAAACTCCACACAGACAGTACCCTAGGCCGGATTTGAACCCAGGACCCTGGCGCTGTGAGGCAGCAGCGCTAACCACTACACCACCATGCCGCCCATGTATTTTACAATTTCTGTGAAATTTGTTGTATAATAACTGTAGAGAAAAATTATCCACTTTGAATGTGGGAATGACCTTTTTTTCTGCTTGATAAACATTATGTTGAATTGTGAAATATCTATTTTTAGACCATATAGTTCACATCATAAGCTATTGGGTTGAAATCTGTATAATTATTGAGCATGGCAAAGACAATTGGTAATGCTGATCAATTGTGGTGTACTTCACAACTGATAATACTGCTTATAGTTTTACACACAGCCCACAATTATTTGTGATGTTCTATAACATCTGTTTAACTGGTGTAGTCTGTTAATGCCTGCATACCCATGTGTCCCAGCACAAAAGTAAGATGCTGGATTTTATGGAAATGCTTATTTCTTGTGGGAAGTATATATAATCCACTTACATTTGTTATGCCAGAACTAATTAGATATTTACTGGTAAATGGGAAATATAAAATGTGTTAGATTAAGCCTATCCTAGTACTTCAGCAAAAGTTGTATCTTTTTATCATTTGATTCATTAAATGCATGCATGTTTCTTATTACTTGTATTCTGATCTTGTCAGATCATGGAAGTTTGAGTAGGCTTTGTGCTTAGAAGATGGACTAAAAGAAATACCACATTTGTTTCATGTGTTACAGTACTCTCCAGCTAAGAGAACACCCCTCGGGAAGCAAGCAAAGTGTTCTTATAGCAGAAGTGTTCACTAACACGGTGTTAGCCACCAAACACAATATGAATCGATACATAAATAAATATATATTACTTGTCATGACGCATGTGCATCAGCATATTAAATTAGCTGAATAAGTAAAAGAAAAGCAATAGGCAAGTGTATGTTAATAAACTATAATAATAAAGTAACAGACAAAGTAACGTTAATAAAGTAACTGTCAAAATTAACACAGCACCCGTTGGGGGCTCTCGAGTGGCGTATTTGGTAAAAGGCACTCCGCCCGGATTGCAGGATGCGCCCTATAGCTTGGAGATCGCCGGTTTGATTCCAAGCTATGCCACTACCAACCGTGGATGGGAGTTCCCAGGGGGCAGGCGGCGCACAATTGGCCAAGCACTGCCTGGGCGGGATGGGGTTAGCTCGCTTGGGGAGTCCTTGGCTTGGCGCACACCAGCGACCCCTGTGGCTGGCTGGGTGCCTGTAGGCCAGCCAGTACACAATTCAAAACTGTGTGGTCCTCTGACACTGTAAGGTCTGGGTATGGCTGAATGGCAGGCTTGCAGAGTGAAAAAAAAGCGGACGGCTGACGGCACTTGTTTCGTAGGACGCAAGTGATCGTCTTCGTCTCTCCCAAGTTAGTTCATGGGTTGCAGCGGTGAGCCAGTTTGAATAACAATTAGACATTCCAAAAATTGGGAGAAAATTGGAAAATGAATAAAAATAATTGTTAAAAAAAAAAAAAACAGCACCCGTACACACAATAAAAAAATGCAGCAGCAATATATACGACATGCACATTGTTTAACAGAATGGTGAAGCAACTCACCAGAATGGGAAACACCAAATTGCTCAGCGACTTTTGTCTAATTCAAGTTTTTTTTTTTAAGAGCTTGAACAATTTCCAACTTTTTGTAGCAAGAGCATTTCACTGTTTGAACTCGGAATACAAAACAAGTCAATGATATGACGGCAATCCTGGAAAGATTTAATAAACCAATCCATGTGCCTCCAGACTCTCACGATGACAAGTCACTTTTGAAAAGACTGAATAAAGCATTTTAATTTAAGTTTGATGGTGATGAATTATCAGGTTACAAAACAGTACTGTATCAGTTGTGAACGAATCACTATCAGTGCCAAGAAGGTGTTCTTTTAAGTGAAGTTCCTGTTCCTTTAGCCAGAGCATTTGCAATGGGAAAACTCTGTTTCACCACAAGGGTGTTTCCTTAGGCGACGTGTTCTCTTAGGAGGTGTTCCTATATATGTAGACTACTGTATCTTACATCCACTCTCTAAATCTGACCTCCTTTTCTTTCCCTCCTCCTTCCCCTCCTCTGATCTCTCTATCTCTGTTCCTCTGGAATCTACCACACTCTCTCCCTCTTCCTCCGCTAAGAACCTTGGAGTCACCCAGGACCCCTGCCTCTCTTATTCCCAGCACATCTCCACTCTGGCACGCACTTGCCGATTCTTCCTGAGCAACATCCGAAGAATCCGACCCTTCCTTACCAACTATGCTACCCAGCTCCTGGTCCAGGCCCTGGTACTCTCCCGCCTAGACTACTGCAACTCCCTCCTGGCTGGCCTCCCTGCGTCCGCCACCCGTCCGCTCCAGCTCATCCAGAACTCTGCTGCCCGCCTGGTGTTCTCTCTGCCTCACTTTGCCCACGCTACTCCACTACTCCACTCGCTCCACTGGCTCCCGATCACCGCTCGCATCCAGTTCAAGACTCTTGTACTAGCCTACAGATGCCTTGACCAGACTGCACCCAGCTACCTCCAGACCCTCATCTCTCCCTTCACCCCCACTTGACCTCTCCGCTCCGCCTGCACTAGAAGACTAGCTCTACCTCCGCTATGGTCCCCTGCCTCCAGAGCCCGCTCCTTCTCCACCCTTGCTCCGCAGTGGTGGAATGACCTTCCTACAGATGTCAGGACTGCCCAGTCCCTGACCACATTCCGGCGCCTCCTTAAGACTCATCTCTTCAAACAGCACCTGTAGAACTCCTCTGTTTGTATCCTGGGACACTATCACCCTTCATGTAAATGTGCTTTATTTTGCTCTTATCTGCCCCCTATTTTACTGCATTTAATCCTGTACTTCAGAATACTGTAATCTGCCAAGTGTTCAACCTGTAGTACTTTGTATTTACTCATATCCTGATGTAACTATCACTATTTAATCATATCCTGATGTAACTATCACTATTATCTGCTGTATTATTGAATTGTGGTTTGTCACACTTGCACTTTGCTTGAACAAAAGTTATTGTATTTATTGTATTTATTGTATTACTTGTATTGTAACACTTGAAATGTATTTGCTTACGATTGGAAGTCGCCCTGGATAAGGGCGTCTGCTAAGAAATAAATAATAATAATAATAATAATAATAATAGGGTGCTGCAGGGGGACAGGTTTGGTTACAGTGATGTACTAGCTCTACTTGGAGAGAAGGCAAGACTGAAATAGAAAATTATATTCAAAATTAATGTGAAATGAGAACTTTGATATTCCATACCTATACCAAGTCGCCCTTTGTTGTAATGCTGTTGTAATATTTATTTTTTTACCCATGACTTACTTTTTAATGATTATTCTGAATGGTTACAAATGGCTGCCATCTTGCTTCAGACCTGTGTGAAGCTGTGACCCGCAAGAAACACAAAATAAAAGGTTTTAACAAAACAACTACACAAACAAAACAAAACAAACACTCAACCAAACAAGTATAGTGCTGGTGTTTCCAGCATGAATAGCAATTGTTATTTTTATAATTTCTCTCTCTCTCTCTCTCTCTCTCTCTCTCTCTCTCTCTCTCTCTCTCTCTCTCTTTTGCCACTCACATACACCCAACCTCGGGTGAGTGATCCGTGCATCTATATATACAGCTGTGCTGGGATTCAATTACTAACACTGTGTAACAAATATATATATTTTTTTTGGTTCCTGGATAGTAAGTGTTATTTCCTAATTGCTTATGCCTCAAAAGTATAGAAAATGGCTATTATTCCCCACAAACTTTGCTTTTGTGACCAGGACAGTGATATTTTGAAATTTACCTATTTCACATAAAGTCAGAAAAAAACAACATATGAATCTAAATTAACATGCATTTATACTAAAGTAATACAAAAATGACTACAAAAGATTTAGAAGTGAGTAGTTTTTCGAGATTTACGATTATACTGTAAATCACTTTTACGAATCAGCCCCCAAATGTAGTCTCCCATCATGTTCTCGTTATACTGTCCTTGGTAGCGGCGTTCAAAGTCCAGTATATCCTGGTGGAAGCGCTCACCTTGCTCCTCCGAGTACGCTCCCATGTTCTCCTTGAATTTATCAAGATGAGCATCAAGGATATGGACTTTGAGGGACATCCTACAGCCCATTGTGCCGTAGTTCTTCACCAGAGTCTCAACCAGCTCCACATAGTTTTCGGCCTTGTGATTGCCCAGGAAGCCCCGAACCACTGCGACAAAGCTGTTCCAAGCCGCTTTCTCCTTACTAGTGAGCTTCTTGGGGAATTCATTGCACTCCAGGATCTTCTTTATCTGTGGTCCGACGAAGACACCGGCTTTGACCTTTGCCTCAGACAGCTTAGGGAAGAAGTCTTGAAGATACTTGAAGGCTGCCGACTCCTTATCTAGAGCTCTGACAAATTGTTTCATAAGGCCCAATTTGATGTGCAGTGGTGGCATCAGCACCTTCCCGGGGTCCCAGTCGTACTCATCATACTTCAAGGCGTCCAGCAAGGTCTTGATGCTGTTGAAATCCTCTTTGAGGTGCACCGAGTGAGCCAGTGGAAGAGATGGGTACTTGTTACCATTATGGAGGAGCACTGCTTTGAGGCTCCTGGATGAGCTGTCAATGAAGGACAGTATAACGAGAACATGATGGGAGACTACATTTGGGGGCTGATTCGTGAAAGTGATTTACAGTATAATCGTAAATCTCGAAAAACTACTCACTTCTAAATCTTTTGTAGTCATTTTTGTATTACTTTAGTATAAATACATGTTAATTTGGATTCATATGTTTTTTTTCTGACTTTAGTGAACGAAAAGACACAAATTCGCCCGTTTTCTCATTGGAAATAGGTAAATTTCAAAATATCACTGTCCTGGTCACAAAAGCAAGTTTGTGGGGAATAATAGCCATTTTCTATACAATTGAGGCATAAGCAATTAGGAAATAACACTTACTACCCAGGAACAAAAATTGTGTTACATAGTGTAATTAATCATTCACTTGAATCCCAGCACGTTAACTAATTTGTGCAAACCCGTGCCTAAATACAAATATACATTTTAAATCACTTGTGCTACATAACCCCACATTATATCCTGTGCACCAATACATACACCAACAATAACACGCCACATACAACATATAACACATTACATACAACAAAACGGCTGCAGCGGTGAACCATGATAAAAATAATAATTGGGCATTCCAAATTGGGGAGAAAACCGGAGTAAAAACCATTGGCGACGACCAAATTAAAAAAAAAGGCTTAAACCTGTAGTTACAGTTGCCTTTTTTGCAATCATTATGCGTGGTTTCAAATGCTGTATTTGACTACGTTTACAATATACATAGAGTTGGTATGCTCTGATAGCAGCACTGTCATTCCTGAAAAAAAAATGACTCGACCCTGTCCTTTTTATTTTTACATGGGTTTACTACAAACTTCTAAGTGTTGTACAAGTGGATGTCATTTTATGGTAATTAATATGCTAATATTTTGGATGTCACGCATCACAAGAACCATACTATTAATTAAACATGCATTGCATTAAAATTTTAGTGTCTACTTTTGCATGTGTATTACATAACTGTACCATATTGTTTAAGAGCCAGGGAAGTTTAATCAGATGTGTGGCATAACAGAAAAGACAGCAGAAGATAGAGGATCTTAAAACCAGTATGATGATGAAACCTTTACAGTATAGTACATACATTCTTTTTTTAATTATAATTAACAATTTTACCTGTCCTGAAAAAGCTTTTGTGCTGTGTTTAATATTCTCATGTTTCCAACTTTGGGTGATCTGAGCAATCCTTTTGTGAATTATCAGAATAAACCAGAGGGATCAATATTTAACTGCTCACCTCAAGAGAATTAACCTGCAATTCAACTGCTACCTTGAAAGTGGAGAAGAAGGGCACTGGGATTCGTTATTTTCTATAGAACACAGTGTTATTGTTTACCAATCAGCCACTACTTCCATTTTGCAAAAGCTTGACATTTTGTGTGAGAGACTTTGTAGATTTGTGCTCCAGTGTCATTATCTCACACATCATTATGATTTGTATTATGCCTTTATCACAGTCGACAGCCAACTGATCAGCCTACTTATGCTATCCTTTGTAGTAAAACAGACTTTGGTAATCGTTTGCAAAAGTTTTTGGGATGCTTTGCCTGACAATGTTAAATCTACTAACTTTCTTAAGATCCTGTGTTATTTGTAATGTTTCTTGATTTCTAATACTGTTGTTGCCCTGGATTTATTTATTATTTATTTTTTACTGTGTACAGTATTGTATATTCCTTGTGTGAAAGGGTTATTGTTGTAACCGATTACTTAGCCTGTTACCTCAGGGACACGCTCAGGGCCAGCATTAGTCTGTGTGGAGTCCTAGGCGCCCCTCCCCCCACCCCCCCCAAAAGTAAAAAATATCCCAATTTAGCTCACCTTCAGTAATCAAGTAGGCAAGCCATACTGCATGTGTGCTGTCATTTAAGTGACTGTGTGCAAACATTATCCTTTTTATATACCGGTAAATCTAAAATTATATTTGACCGATCTACTTTTCAAATCCACGTGTAACATTTCAGATTTGGATACTGCACATTCAGCTGCAGTTTTGAGTGCTCTTTAATTTTTGCTGTGTAACAACATGACGTTTTTTTCTGAATATTCTAGCCAAGAAGCAGCTTTATTTTATACCAGCTTTATTTTATACCACGCTGCATTTACGAGCGTACTTCCAAACACTGAATTTGTCGCAGATACCTATTCAGACCGTTGGTGTGGTGGTCCGTCTTACTTTAATACACACAATCTCGATTTCATTGTTGATTAATAGTAGACTACTCACTTTAAGAAAAGCCTCCAGTAAAACTTTAAAAGACGATGTTGCACTGTCCTGCGCCGTGTCTTGGTTTTCTTCGGTGGAATGTAAAGATGGACAGGCTACTGATTAGCCTATCAGACAGCTAACCCTTAGATGTTGATGATCAAATTTCTTGTGATGGAATACACTCACATGAGGAAATACTGCTATTTTTCTGCTTATTTTTTCAATGATTTGGAATTCAGCGTTATTCTTCAGCCTTTTTTGTACAAACCTAGATCAACTAGGGCTAGGATTTTCCAATGTTTAACTAAAAAAAAACTGCCTCAGAATAATTACAGGGCAACTATATCAAACCATTGGGAGAGGTGTTACAGACAGTTTGCATCACTAAAGCATTACTACTTGAATTTACAAAATATATGGTCACAGCAGTAGGCTCTGGGTCACTGGAAAAGCCAATGCATGTATTAATTTCATTCAGGCCTTTGACACAGACACTCTCTCCTTGGACCAAAAGTTGGCTGATATTTGCGTCATGTTGTTACAATAAATGAGCAAGTCTGTAACGTGTACCTCATGGTTCTATGTTAGGTCCCTACCATACAGTTTAGAGGTTGCTGATAAGGCAATATAGAGAATTGAACAGTGGTCCATCCCAGTTAATAGAAAACAAGTCTATGTGGGTATCCAATGGCATTGAATATGGCATTGTTATTTTGGATATAGCTAATTTATTAAAATGCCTTGTTTTGTATTTCAAAGTCCATTTCAGAGCAATTTTATTATGAGTTGAGGCTAAATAACTATGGCAGGTCTAATTTACCTGCACTTACCTACATGTGGACTATAACTTGTTATTTTTTTACGATTACCTATACTTTACCATCTTTTCACTATGCTTTATTACACTTTGTTATGCTTTTTCTATTGGAAACTTTTATAAGGGTCACACTAGCTGCCTAGCATGATCTAGTGATTCAATGAAGAATATAACTACAGTCGTTTTCGCAGCCAAGAAAACATGACAAACTGGACCCTCAATCTTTAATAATTGAGAGAAAAGCCATTTAGAAAAGGTCAGTTCAAAGATTGAGTTCTTGAGTGGTAAATGGAAAGATAAATGGGAATTCCACAGAGAAATGCACTTGATTGTACCTTATAACTGGTGTAAATGGGAGAAATTCTGACCAGTCATTTTCAAAATAAAATACATATATGTATGCAGACTTTTTTTTTTTTTTTTTTATAAATTTAGTCGTCGCCAATTATTTTTACCCCGGTTTTCACCCCAATTTAGCATGCCCAATTATTATCTGTATCCCCGGCTCACCGCTCGCAACCCCCCCGCCGACTCAGGAAACGGAGGCTGAAACACGCGTCCTCCGAAACGTGCTCCTTCCAAGCCGTCATTTTTCGCACTGCAGATCCACAGCAATGCTACCAGACCTATAGTGCCGGAGGACAACACAGATCTGGCGGCTCCGCTGCAGAGCCACAGGCGCCCTATCGGCCACAGGGGTCGCTGATGCACGGTGAGCCGTGGATTCCCCTGCCGACCTAAGCCCTCCCTACCCGGGCAGCGCTCGGCCAATTGTGCGTCGCCCCCTAGGAACTCTCGGTCACGGTCAGCTGTGACATAGCCTGGATTCGAACCAGCGATCTCCAGGCTATAGGGCACATCCTGCGAGGAGCGCCTTTACTGGATGCGCCACTCGGGAGCCCTTTATGTATGCAGACTTAATGTTGTTCTTTACCCTCAGCAGGTAAACTAGTTTAGCATTATAATTTCAGTTTTACACACATGCGTAGCAGTATAACATTTTTGTTGTTGTTGTAATCTAAATCAAAGACACTCTAGTGTGTCATAGTAACTATACATATGCACCAGAAATAAAAAAGTGTGTTCCTTTTTTTATGATAACAATATGTACCCATAGGTTGTTATACTGGGAGTTCAGGTATAGAGGCTGTAAGAAAAAAAGGCATGATGGGATATCAGTTGAGCCCTTGTCAGCTGATATTCTAATGCTAAGTGCAGACAGATGCTGTATGTTATTATTAACACCAGCAGAATACAGTGACCCCAGTTTCATGCAACAGTTGTAATGGTGACCAAACGTGTATGAGTACTGTTGTGTAAAAATGTTGCTTAAAATGAGCAAGAACAGCGAAAAAAATGCACTTGGGTTTGTGTGTTCCATACGTGTCATTAACAAAATGCCATGAACACTTAAAATAAATGAAATAATATTATTGTAGGGCTGTAATGCAGCAAAAAGCTCAATAATTAAACAAAAAAGGAAGTGAAAAGGTTACCGTATCAAGTTGAAAAAGGTATTATTTGTGAACTCCAATAAACCAACGTTAACTTTCGGCAGTAAAAAAAGTGCCCAAACTTAGGTTTTGAGTCAACACAAACAGATTTATTTCATTGCATCTTCTTTAGCAGCCGCAGCTATCCCAGGTAAAATACATTCAGTTACATTGTTTACCGTCAGGAGTTTAAAGGGCTATTCACACTACAGTGTTTATTCACTGTGTTTTCTATGGTAAAAAATTGAACCTATGGAATTGAATACTACCTTTCACACTTGAGCGTAATCGCTGCAAAAATAAATGCGAAATTTGCTGAGAAAAAAAAAACGAAACAGGCTCGATTTTTGGACAACAAAACGCCATGATCACCGCCCTGTGCTGCTAAATTTGGATATAATCTGAAAGCAATATAGATTGGGTGCAAGCTGCTACATGGCATTGTCAGTCATTGGATACTAAAGGTCAATACTTAATGAATAGCCTTTTGCTGTCTGAAGAGCAAATTAGTAACAACATGCTAGTGCTATACAGAGAGAGGACTGTCTGATCCCTGACTATTCCCCAATGGCATACAAATTAATGGCTGCTGTAACCTTCACATGGACGAGAATGGCTTGACTGCAGGCGCTTGGAGCTTTAAGTTCATTTTGAACTACATTATATCATAGATCTTTCTGACAGTGGATATATACAAATGGAAACCTCCACACTTACAGGGAGTGAAATCAACTACCCTTGGTAATGACTAGGTAAGGGTGTGCTACGTGTTTGGGTTATTTTTACAGCTTAGATTCAGGCACAGTTCAGGAAACAGTCACTGTCAAAGCCAGGTCTCTCTGTCTAATGTAGTACAGCTCTGTTACAGCTCAGGTGGAAGAGAATTCCAAATTGAAATGCTAGAACATCCTGACCCACTACATTTTGAAAAATAGAGGGACTGCAGGCAATTAAATGTAAATAATTCTATCAAGGGGTTATATATGCAATAAGGCCCAACAGGGTGTCGGTATACGTTGAATATACGGATGCCTCAGGGCATTGTGTGGCACGAAATGAAGTCAAGTGCTTCCAACCACTGAGAAGTCTGATCAGTGTAGCATTGTGGGACACACGATATTCTTTAGCATATCATTTGCGTACATTAGCAAGGCCTTAGACAGGCCTTACTGCATTTATAATCCAGGTCAAACTGTATTTGAAAAAAAAAGCAGAAGTAATTTTTAAGGCAAAAAAAAAAAAATGTTTTTTTTTTTTATTAAATATCCTTACACCAATAAAGGGACCACAAAAGTAATCAATTTATTAAATTGATTTAATTGAAACATGCAAAAGTAAGTAAATATGTATTTTTGATGTGTTGAATTTTACAATGCTATTGAAAAGTCCACCAGGAGGCGGTTGAGACGGCACTGAATTCATTTTTTTCTGTGAGTGCAAGATGCTATTGTTTCAGCAGAACTGGAGTAAAAAAAAAAAAAAAAACGACGCCGACGTCTCGGATTTCAGTAATTTCTCAAGGTCTGCGTTGAAGAGGGGTGGATAATGCGCAGAAGTGTCTTTTTGTGTTTTTCTGTAGCGTTTACAAACTGCTATTTTGTATTTTTTTCTGTTTTGCTATATTCCAGTTGATTTAATTGATCTTCATCCAAATCGGCATGTCTACTTACTACTTTTTTTCTGTTAATTGGTCACGATTTATGATTTCCATCACATAAAACTTCATGCTGATATTGGACTCAGCTCTCGACAAGATAAGCACCAACTAAGACATAACTTCTTTTACTGTAAATTAATGTGATCCATCTGCATTTCCTTCCATCTGATGATGTAGATATCCTCCTGCCTGGTGTTGATGGCTGAAGTGTAATGCTGGCTCCAGGGATCAGCCTATTTTGCCTCTCTGGTGCATCAGCACACACAATGGCTGCAATGCTGGCTCCTGGGATCAACCACAGTGCGGTCTCCATTGCACATCAGCATGAAAACCGTCTGGACTGAGTAGGGTACTTCTCTGGGGTCTTCAAGTGGGCACCATCCATCATTGGTGTTTCGTCGACTAGCCCATGACACCTTAAGAGGGCTTGTGACAGAGAGCGAATGAATCCAACTCAACAATCTCCCTCTCGACCTGTGTGGGCACTGTACAATAGGAATTGCATGCCTCATACTGAATGGTTAGGCAGTTCATTCCAGGGGCAGTTGGAAGCCGGCCATACAGGAGGGGGGCAGCGTCACGGTACCAGGAGTCATTGCCCTAGTACGGTGAGCGAAGTTTCAGTCATGAATTGGAGGAGACATGCTATCGGAAGTGGGCGAGGGTACTTTAGGGGGATGTGACGCCGTGGTCGGTTCCTTTGTTGTGGTTAATGGGAGGAAACAAGGACTGGAAATGTGAGTGGAGTGTTTTTCCATTGATAAACTGTCCATTCATAAATTGCAGCGCTAATACTAGGTAGTTTAACAACTGTTCAGAGCGGGTTAATACTCATTACACACAGTATACATAAGTCACCGAGGACTCAGGTGGAACAAAAACCAGCAGAAACTCCGGCTCCTCCAGGAACTCAGTTTGACACCCCTGTCATAAATCATTATTAACAACAATAACGATATCAAGTAACATTGATTTTAACACTTCTGTTTTCTTTATTTTTATCATTTTTAATTTTTTTATTTATCATTTTCATTTTCATGCTCATCTGGATAGGACCCCTCTGACATTTTTGTAGGTGTTACACCAAAGATTGGAGAGCTACATGTTAGATTTACAATAGGATGTATTGCAAAAATAAATTTGCCACCATAAAATGGGGACAGGGTAATAATTTGTCTTTTTTTTTATTTAATTGTATTAAATCACAGTGCTAGAACTAATGAATAACAGCTCTGATGGATAATTTCAAGTTGTCAGACTTCACCATTTGTCAATGGACATTGACCTTTAATGCTAATTCAAACATCATGACTTGAAAACATGCATTCAAAAAGTTGTATGTTGAAAAAATATAGGGCTAAATTTCATTATACATTTATTAGTAGTTATTTATCATAAAAATAAAAAAAAATCCATAGTCAGCTGAAATGATTGTAGCAAACAATACATTAAAGTCTTATTCTTTGAACTATATATTAGTAAAGATGTTTGTTAATATTATTTATTGATGGTGAGAGAGAGGGAAAATTGTAACAAAGAGGGAGATAGCATCCGACAGTATATAACAAAGAAAAAAGTAAAAAAAAATTTGAGCAGAAACTACAAAAATGGTTACAGTCACCACTTCCTTTAGAGATTGCCAGGTGTCCATGTAGGCAGCTGTTAATACGGTAATTAAAATTTTCATGAGGGAGTGACATAGTTTAAGAGAAGTAGACTGAGCTCAAATACATGGTAACATTAGAGAATGAAAGTTTACATTTTAGAAAGATATTGCCAACATTTCATAGCAAATGCATTCCAAATATCAATAAATCAAAGTCTAGGAAACAGTGGCCTAGCATTATTTGATGAATAAATAAAGATAAACAAAGAAAAAAAGTTCAAAGAAGAGTGACCGGATTAATTCCTGGACTGAAAGAATGTCATACACAGCCAAAATGCAACACAACGAAATATGAAATGAGCAATATTGTCCACCAGCTTCTGACATTCCTTCTCCGACATTCCCACGCATGTTTACACTGCAAAAAACCAACCCACCCCCACATCCATTACAATGTTTCTCATGAAAAATACAGTACATAAAATCTGTTGTCACCTTATGAGAACACTGATTTGATTCCCCAAATAATATAGGCTACTGTTTTGATTAAAATTAAAATTTCTTACACGGGAAGATCATGCACAACATCTTGCTTCCAACAGACAAGAATATATAGTAGCCTACTGACGTTGAAGTTGAATACGCACCAGTGTAAGTTTAATTTATTAAGAGGCTCCTATTTTTTTCAAAACAAAACAAATATGTGTAAGTACCTGGAACGAGCAATATAGAAACTTGCCTTTCTTCTTTGATTGCTGCGGTGCTGTGTACGGTCTTGTGTAGCATGAGATAACAGTCACCACTTCCTTTAGAGATTGCCAGGTGTCCATGTAGGCATCCAGGCAGTCTAGCATTTTCATTGGAATTATTATTTTTTTTTGGATGGTAGCAAAAACTGGAATTATGGCAGTTTTATCTTGATTTAACAACAAAAGAAAATCCATCAGTTTTTTTTTTTTTTCAGGTGGTTGCAATACGCTTGCGTAGTTTGCATCATGCAATTATCCAAATTAAAATGCAATGTACAATGGACTTTGGGACCGCACAGCTTCATGCAATTAAGCAAATTATGCATTCAGCTGATATGCATTTAACTGTAGCATACAATCATAGAAAATGATGCATGGGGGCTCCCGAGTGGCACCGTATAGCTTGGAGACCGCCGGTTCGAAACCAAGCTATGCCATTGCCGACAGTGGATGGGAGTTCCCAGGGGGCGGCACACAACTGGCGAAGTGCTGCCCGGGCAGGGTAGGGGTTAGGTCGGCTGGGGAGTCCTTGGCTCACCGCACACCAGCAACCCCTGTGGCTGGCCGGGCGTCTGCAGGCTGGCCTGTACGCAATTCAGAACTGAGTGGTCCTCCAACACTGTAAGTTCTGAGATGGCTGCACAGCAGTCTTGCAGAGCGAAAAAAAGTGGATGGCTGGCGGCACTCGTCTCGGAGGACGCGTGTGGTCGTTCTCATCTCTCCCGAGTTAGTTCGAGGATTGCAGCAGTGAGTCAGCTTGAATAATAATTGGACATTCAAAAAATTGGGAGAAAATTGGGAAAAATAATGAAAAAAAAAAGAAAACGATGTACTAAAAAACAGAACCAGTTGCAATAAAGCGATTTATGCATTATCCAATATGCAAATAAGTGGAGTCAACTGTGTGTGTGTGTGTGTGTGTATATATATATATACTTGTATATATATATATATATATATATATATATATATATATATATATATATATATATATATATATATATATATGATTTAGATAAGAGCTAAACAAAGCAATTTAAAAGCAGTACATAGAACAGAGGAAATTCCATCATGTAATCAAAGAAACTACCAAATCGCAGAAAAGGCATTTGATCGGCTAGAATGAGACATCTATGGACAGTTTTACAGCATTTTGGGTTTGGTCGTGGTTTTATTAATATGATATAAAAAAAAACTCTCTATAACACTCCCCTAGCAATGGAAACCGACATTCAAGCCTTTTCCTTTAGAAAGAGGGACACGACAGGGATGTCTGCTTTCCCCCTTCCTTTTGTTCTGTCGCTTGAGCCAGACCCCATGCTTTCTCCTGTTAAGATCAAGGGGACCAAACATCACATTTCTCTGTATGCTGATGACATTCTGTTATACCTTTCCGACATCCCAAACTCAATCTCACAGATCCTGAACTTATTTAGTCGATTTGAAAAACTGGATACAAAATTAACTGGTCACAACCTATGCTTATGCCTCTGAATGGCGCAGTGTGGCAAAGTGGTTAACAGTGTGCAGGTGATCAATAATCAGACAAACAATGATAATCCACGTGCAATGAAGGTTTAATTGTATAATCCAATGCCTGATGGCTAAGAGAAGTAAACAATAACAATGTTAATGAAGCAAAACAGCGTCGTGTATTGCTTATTTATAATCCACGGGTTTGCCCCGAAATAATAACAGTCCTGTTTCAGTTCACCCACACGTAACACATACACAAACACAAACACCAGTCCACAGTGCGTGCTTTAGTGTTCATGGTGAATACAGTTCTTTAGTGACAACAAAAGTGCAGTGTTGTTGATCCAGGTTTAGTGCTGGCCTTTGGTGACAGCTCCGGACCGTGTTAGCCGTCCAAATAATTACAAACAGTATTATTAACGACAAACAAAAACAAACAAAACACTCATGTTTCACAACACAGGTTCTCCTTCTGGTCATTTAACATAACCATTCACAAAGGAACAGATCACATCACTATGTCCCCTTTTTATAACATCACCCATGACCCCTTGGTCAATGAGAGCATCCGCTCCTCCAATCCGCGGATGCCACTCCGTTTCCCGTTCGGGTCAATGAGTTTGTATACCGTAGCTTTGCCCCCTTTACAGATGGCCGACTTCCACCTAACCCTAGGAATAAACTGTTGTGCCATTTAGTGCAGGGTATTCTGTTCCCTTTGTACAGCTGCCTCACAGGTCGGGAGGGAGATCTAACACCAAGAATCACTCGATCTCTGTCACATATCCCACCGCTCAGAGTGGAGCCGAAGGAACACTCAGCTAAATCTGCTTTTCCTATTACTCCCCCCTCCCGGGAAAAATAATCTGCATTTTGGTGGTCTTTCCCCGCACGGTGTACCATGTGGTACATGAAGGGCTGCAATGCCAGATACCACCGGGTTATCGAGGCATTGCTGTCCTTCATTGTGCTTAACCACTTGAGTGGGGCGTAGTCAGTGACGAGTAAATAAATGTCCCAGCAGGTAGTATTGTAAAGAGTGAGTAGCCCATTTAATGACCAAACACTCCTTTTCAACCACGGAGTAGTTGCACTCCCATCTTTTTACTGAGGTACAGGATGGGGTGTTCTACTCCGTCTACAATTCGGGTCAAGACTGCACCCAAACTGACATCTGACACATCGGTGTGGAGGATGAATCTCTTAGTGAAGTCTGGAGTGATGTCAGCAGGGGCCTGGCAGAGTCTCTGCTTAACAGTATCAAACGCCCCCTGACATTCTACTGACCACTTAATTGAATTTGGTGTGCTCTTTTTGGTGAGGTCAACGAAGGGATTGACCACTGTGGCATACTCGGGGATGAATCTTCGGTAATAACCGGCTAACCCCAGTAGAGACCTCACCTGAGCCTTGGTTTTGGGGATTGCTGCATCCACCAAAGCCTGGACCTTGGTGACAACGGGTTTCACCCTTCCATTCCCCATTATAAATCCCAAATATTGTGTCTCTGTTTTGGCAAACGCACATTTTCTCAAGTTAGCTGTCAGCCGGGCTACCCTTAGAGACTGAAGGACAGCCGTGATCCTAGCCAAATGCTCTCGCTAGGTGGAGCTGTAAATAACCACATTGTCAATATACGCTGCATCATATTCACGATGTGGGTGTAAAACCTGCAGTCTCTCAAAGGCAGCGGACGCACAATGAAGCCCAAATGGCATGGTTATGAAATCGAACAGCCCTTCTGGTGTTGAAAATGCGGTTTTCTCTCTAGAACTGCGGGTTAAGGGGATCTGCCAGTATCCCGTCAACAGGTCCAAAGTTGAGATGAACCTCGCCATTCCCAGTCTATCGAGAAGCTCGTCGACCCGAGGCATGGGGTACGCATCGAACTTGGCAATAGCGTTTACCTTACGGAAATCAATGCAAAAGTGGTTGGTGCCGTCCTTTTTGGCCACCATCACAATTGGACTGCACCACTCGCTCCTGGAAGGCTCAATCACCCCAAGTTCGAGCATTGCCCATACCTCTTTGCTAACGCCACTTTGTCGACTTTCTGGGATCCGGTAAGGTCTCTCTCGCACTGTGACACCTGGGGGAGAGATAATGGCATATTAAGGTTAGTTCTACCGGGCAGGGCAGAAAAAACATCATTTAACTCCTCAATTAACTTACGCAGCTCTTGTTGCTGATCAGGAAGTAACTGTTCCCCCATTGAAATGTCTTTTGTGTTAGTGGTCTCTAGACTGGGGCCATAAATAAGGCCTCCCTTGCCTGCCAGGGCTTTAATAAATTTACGTGATAAATTTCTCGTTCACTACGGCGATCGGCCCAAATCACCTCATGTGGCCCCTGCCATTTAGCACATAATTTTGATTCCGATGAGGGAAGAAGCAGCATTATTTTGTCTCCTGGTTGAAAGGTTTGAATTCTTGCATTTTGATTGTAATGCTGCTGTTGCCGGTACTGAGCCGATTTTAGATTGACTTGGGCCAAACTACCGACTAAAGCCAGACGATCTCTCAGTAGCACATGCTGCACTACATTTTTGGACGAGCCTTTGTGCTCTTCCCACCGCTCTCTCAACAGATCGAGGATACCGCAAGGCTGTCAACCATACAAGAGCTTGAAGGGGGAGAACCCTGTCGAACTCTGCGGCACATCTCACTGGAAAAAGGAAGTAGGGGAGAAGCGATGCCCAATGTTTTTGCTCTTGGTTCATAAATCGTCTCAGCATCTGCTTTAGGGTCTGATTAAAACGTTCCACCAAACCATCCGTCTGTGGATGATAAACAGATGCCCTGATGGGACGTATTTTTAGTATTTTATAAACTTGTTGTAACATGTTAGACAGAAAGTTAGTTCCATGGTCAGTCAAGATTTCCTTGGGGATCCCTACTCTAGCCATAATCTGCACTAGTTATTTGGCTATTGCAGCTGCACTAGTGGACCTCAATGGAACTGCCTCCGGGTATCGCGTTGCATAATCTACCACCACTAATATATGCGTATACCCGGAATCAGAAGGTAGCAAAGGGCCCACTATGTCCATTGCAATGCGTTCAAAAGGGGTGGAAATAATTGGCAGTGGGACCAAAGGGGCTGGGCGCACTCGATCTGGTGCTACTCTCTGGCAGTCTGGGCATGTGGCTACATATTTCGTCACTTCATTATGAAGCCCTACCCAATAAAATCGAGCCACTATCCGTTCCCTTGTTTTATCAGCTCCGAGGTGCCCCGCAAAAGGGATATCATGCGCCAGCCTCATGACCTCGAGCCGACAAGACGGGGGAACCATCAATTGTGTTACAGGCTGTCCTGTGCCCGTGGCAAGGTTTACCCTATACAATAATTGCCCCTTAATAATGAAGTGCGGAAATACTAGCACCCCAGCGCCCTCAACATCCTTACCTTCAATAGACCAGACATGTCCCCAACTGTGCACTAGTGAGAGGTCGTTGTTTTGGCCCCACACTATGTCCGACTTAAGTGCCACATGTCCGGTATATTGAGAGGGGCTGGAGCAGCTTCTGCCCTAAATGGCCCAGTAACCTCGCCCTCTTGGTCACACTGCGTTCCGACCCCCTTTGACTGGCGTTTGTTACCATCCGAGCATTCTCCCACCAAACCCCAGGCTCGTCTCATTGATGCTCCCTTCCATTTTTCAGTCCTTCTTTCTTCATTTGTTTTTATAGGACGGAAAACAGGGGAAAACATTTCAACCTGTAAGGGGAAAATATCATTTTCCTTTTTACTTTTTCAATTTACAAAAATCTCAAATTTGTTTTCATTTGTTTTAAATATTCTTTTTTTCTTTCTTCAAAAATGTAGCCGTTGCAAATGTTTTTTAACCTGGATTTTACCCAATTTGGAATGCCCAATTATTATTTTTATCCTGGTTCACCGCTGAAACTCCGGAAAACTCCGGACTCGGGAAATGACAGCAGACACACATGTCCACCGAAACGTGTGCTGCAGGTCTACAACGAAGCCACCAGAACCATAGTGCCAGAGGACAACACAGATCTGAGTGGCTTCTACAGCAGACCCGCAGGCGCCCTGTCGGCCACAAGAGTCGCTGGTACGCAGTGAACCGAGGATTATCCTGCCGACCTGAACCCTCCCTACCCGGGCGGCGCTCTGCAAAAATCTCGAATTTTGAAAAGTAAAAGGCATATATTAACTAATAAACTGCAGGGACATGCTTGTGTTTAGCACTGTATAGTTGAACAGTATTCTGTAATTTAATTTCAGGCCATACTTAGTTTTTTCTTGCAAGTTTTGAAGCATTGTAATTGTATTGTTGCCCAAAAAATATATCTTTGTCTTTGCATTTCAACAGGACTCAAAAGGGCAAGCTGCATCATCATCAAACTTGTATAATTAATCTATTTATTATTTAAGATAACTATCCATTACAAATCAATATACAATAACAATGGACGTTGTTATATTATACTGCACTCAGAATCTATGTATTTGGGTAATAATCAACCTATATGTAACATGTAATATGTTGTACATCTGTATGAGTTCATCAGTAGACAATAGACATGGGATATGAGCTATGTATGAAACATAAGCATAAACTCAGAAGCTGTGTGTGTAATACATCATGTGTATGAAAATAAATGGTTAGCTAAATAATTAAGGGATTTTAATTTACCACCTGCTTTCTGAATTTGCAAGGCATCAATCAATGGCCTCTATAATGGTGTAGAAATCTTGTATAATTGATGTAAATTAGCTTTTTGAAGGTTATCACCATGGTAAACAAATGTGATTTTTGACTGGCTACCACATTGGTGTGGAAAATGACAAAAAAAGGTTAATAATTGAATGCAGCAGTCAGTTGCTTGTTGAAGTTGAAACTACATAATGCCTACTCATGTAAATGAAGTAACATTTAAATTACATGAATTGGTATAATAATGGGTGACTGACATCCATATTTAGAAACACCCTTCAGTGTTTTCAATGCTCAATGGTGGCTTATATTGAGAATGAAAACTTACAGTTGGTGAGCACTATCACTCAAGGGCTATTTCTTAATATGGTTATTAGATTCCCAAATACCTTAATAATGGTATCGCTCCCTGTTTCCTCTTCTGTAGGAAATCTTTTCTCCATTTCTTTTTTCTATGGTTATTGCATTTTTCTTGTAAGACACCCACGGTTGAAACTGATGTAGAGAATCACAGAATTTACCTTAGGATGTTCTCAAAGTAGGGCAACATCCTAAGATCAATTCTGTGAATCTCTGCATCAAGTTTAACCGTGGGTGTCTTACAAGAAAAATACAATTGATTATAATGTTGTTTAGTTGAGTCATAATTAATCCCATGTGAATGGATGGCCTTTTCTACTAATGCGTTAGCCATCCTAATGGCAGTTTTGCTGACTAGATCAATCTCTCAGATGAAAATAAAACTATTTATCTATAGATGTACTTGGAGTAAGAAGAACCCACTTTTTTAGTTAACATAGTTTTTAGTAAAACTAAATGTTTTTGACACTATTTGACTAAGCTAATAATTCCATGAACTTTTGAATAGGATCACTAAAAGAAAGCCATTGCAGTGCTTTAGATACTTAGGTGACTTGCAGGTACAGTATTAGCAGGCAATATGTAGACCAGGGGTACTCAATTATTTTAGTGAAGGTCCAAAATTCTTGGTTACAGCAAGATCAAGGTCCAGAGCACATTTTTACTCCCATCCCCATACCGACAAACAAACACAGAGCTACACAAATATATCTTTTACACATGTTGTTGGTTTAAAGTTTTGGGGGGATTTTTTTTACTCGTCTGCCTTCTTTACTTACTGCATGGGTTCATTCTCTGCCATGATCATAGAATTGTAGAACTACTGTATTCTTATGTGTCTGTGTTAGCAGAGCCAAACATTGTTTCACCATTGCAAAAACAAAGCAAATTGTAGCAAACAAAACTGAAGCATAAGAAGAAAAAAAAACTGAACTGATAAATCACTGTGCTTTCTTTCTACTGAATTAAAAATAAAAACACCTTACAAATAATAAGTAGTCATTTTACATTCAGTACATTTATAATCAGCTAATAATCACAGTAAGTGGGAGAAGTGGCAGGTCCTCAAGGGCCTTGAGTTACATGTGAGCTCAGCAAGAGCAATACAGAGACGCAAAGGTTTGCATCAGTCAGAACAGAACGATAACAATGTTCATCTTGGAGAACAAATATTTGCACACACAAAGTGATCTGCAGATACTTAAGACAGGAAACATTTTAACTGCATGTGTTCTAAGCTTGACTTGGATCACAGAATTTGACCATTTTTTATTTTTTTATAAATTTAGTCGTTGCCATTTTTTTTTGGGAGGGCGAAGACGAACACACACTGTCCTCCGAAGCGTGTGCCGTCATCCGACTGCTTTTTTTCACACTGCGGACTCACCATGCAGCCACCCAAGAGCTACAGCGTCGGAGGACAACGCAGCTCTCGGGCAGCTTACAGGCAAGCCCACAGGCGCCCGGCCAGACTACAGGGGTCGCTGGTGTGCGGTGAGCCGAGGACTCCCTGGCCGACCTAACCCTCCCTCCCCCCGGGCGATGCTCGGCCAATTGTACGCCGCCCCCTGGGAGCTCCCGTCCACGGTCGGCTGTGGAATAGCCTGGACTCGAACTTGCGACGTCCAGGCTATAGAGCGCATCCTGCGGATGCGCCACTCGGGAGCCCCTAGAATTTGACAATTTTAATTGCCAATACAATCGGCATACTCATTGCTAAACTTTGCACACATAGCACATTTTGGTGGCTCGTGGAATGATGCGATATCTGTCGTGGCCGATGTTCTGTCTGTTGCACTACAATTATTTGCAAAGTGAAGTTTCGTACACACGAGTGGTATAGTACGGTACCATATTGTGTGCTTTCCCTTAGTCAGGAGTAAGAGCATTATATTGTACGTTTTACCAGTAATGTTTTTTAATCAGCTTGGAAAAGCTACTTAGCAAAACTGGACGTCTTACCACCGGTACTTGTCATTGTTTTCTTGGTCTTTGCGATTTTCTGAACTCGTACCATAAGTTATGAAAATTGTATCTTAATTGTGTATTTTCCAAAAAAATAATAACGACGGTTGTTTTATTAGCCATAGAGTTGACACTTACAAAGGCCACAACAGCCAACGCAACGAGTTTCAGTGTTGACTTGTACATTTTGTTTCATTCATAGCTCACACTATCTGCGACTTACTAGTACAGCGACACCTACTATACCCTCGCACACCACACTCTCATAAGAACTGTGTGTCTCAAAAATTCACAGCATTTCCAATGTGAATACAAGTAAAAACACAGATTGGCATATGACTTGACGGTCCGGTCAAAATGTACTTGCGGTCCGGATTAGATAGATGGTGATATTTTTTGTGGTTTATGGTTGTATATTTCCTTTATCATCATTATAATGAATATTGGAGGGGGACAAAATAATCTCCAAATTACTGGATACCAAGTACTGAGACACTTTTTTTTATTGTAATCACATGTTGCTTGTGAGTGGGCATTATGAGATAAACAGTCCATAACCTACAAAATATTAGATTTCTTGCAAAAATGGGTTACTTTTTCTCAAAACAGAGGACAAAGCCAGTGTATTATGTTAACAAATATTTGATCTGATCCTGATCTTAGCTGATTAACAACAAAAAAACTTGTCCATGGACCAGCGTGGCTTCTGCTCTTTTATTCCTTGAGCACTTGTAATCAACCTGCATTGCGTAATTGCTAGGTCCCAGTGGAGACTGGTTAATTTTTTCTTTTTTTTGGTCTGTAACTAAGGACTATATATTTGCCCTTTTTTGAAAAACACTAAAATCAGTTGTGGAGAGGTGTTAATCAATTACCGACTCAATGCACACTATTGAAGATATTTAATTAAATTAATGAAATCGAAGCAAACAAAAAATAAGCAAACACACAAAAAAAAAAACCCTGCTTGGGTAGCTGATTTTTATTGATTGGATGAAACAGAAAGAAATGGTCCTTGACTTAAAAACAGTTTCTCTTGAAAATGTAATGGTCTGTTACAAGAATTCGATGCTCAAGAGTACTCAATTTCTAGCTTTGTTGGCCTCTGTGCTGGTCTCATAAACAGTGGTGACATACACCGCAATGTTAGCCTTTATTGACCAAGTATTTAAAAATGCCAATAATGTATTTTTGTCTAACTAAAAGATACAGAAAAGGAGGCATCCACGCATTACTACTGCTGACATGGAGAAGCTACGAAACACCCTCTGGTCGGGTGCATAAAGACTTTAAAGTCTGAGAAGGACAGTGTCTGTTTAAACCTGACAGTTTGTTGTCACTACGGATGAACATGGACTAGAATTTGTATCCTTAACTACAATAAAGAAACAAAAAATCACAAAGCTTTTAATGAAATAAATAAATAAAGCCACCGTGGATGTATGTACGCCATGCCCGGTAATCCCCTATGCCCTGTTTTGAGTTTTAACAAATACATCACTAAAATACCCCCGGATGCTGGCAGTTCTTTCACCTTCACCAAATTCCCTTATCCCACTTATATGATGAAGCTATCTGGTATACTCTAAAACCAATGGGAGTAAACGCCTCGCTTCAATAATGCCTCATTTATTGCTGGAAAAATAAATGGAAATGTTGAAAACCTTCAGTTTAATGTTTACAACAAATAGAACCTTGTTTGAGGGACAAATCCGGCCCACGGATTTTTTGTGCTGCCAACTGGGCGTTTTTTCCATAAAATTGGGCTGTTTTTAATTACATTTTGTGGTAGAAAATGAGGCTAGATGGGTTGTCTATTTTTGGGCGGTTCTAGCAAAACGCTGTGTTTTTTTTTTATATAGCCATAATTAACACAACATGATTAATAACACATTGTGGCAAAGTGCCCCGCCCCTGTGTGCATTTGTGTGTTCTGTGTATGTATGTATGCGTGCGTGTGTTAATGTTGGTGTATAGTCATTGGTACACGGGATATAAACGGGTCTGTGTTTCACGTGTATTTAAAAAGTGTAGATTTGTATTTAGGCACGAGGAGAGCACAAATCACTTCACGTGCTGGTTAAATGTAATATGCGAGCACGGGGTTGCACAGAATTAATTCACGTGCTGGGATTCAAGTGAATAATTAATTAGTAATTGAATCCCAGCACAACAGTATATATAGAGACACATTTTCACTCACTGGTGGTTAGGTGTTCGGTGAGTGGAGAACGAGTGTGGAGAAGGAGGTAAAAAGAATAATAAGAATAAGAATAATAATAATAATAAGGAAAGAACTGTCTCACTCACCGTGTTTCGTTTGTCTGTCTGTCTGTTTACTGTCTAGTCCGTTTTGTTTGTCTATTTATTTTGGCGCAAGTGCCGTGTCCCGTGTTTTCTGTTTAAACCTTTTATTTTGTCATTAAACGCTGAGTGCAGCCATTGCACTCAGCATTTCTCATCACCATCACCGTCTCTGTGTATTCCTTTTCTGGTCTGACGCCACCCACTCTGGCCGTCTTTGTGACACACATCCAATCAGAATCGGAGTAACACACATAAGTATCCACCAATAGGATTGTTGTTGTTTTTCCGGGGGAAAATAGATTTGAATGAAATAGAAGTGATGAACAGAAACCCCTCAGATCCTGCAAAGGAAAGATGCCGATGTTGTGGGTAAAATATATTCCAAAAATAATTCCTTCCTGGGAACGAGAAGCAGTTTTTAAGGGTAAGAATGGTCTATTGTTGGAGCTTGACCACCTACATTCATTCGATCTGACAAGAGCAGCTGGCTGTTCATCTTCTACTGCCTTAATAATGTACTAACACATGCCAGTTGCAGCCTGGCTTTAATGTATCCCACCATTGCAATAAAAAAGTACATTTCAAAAGAGATTTGTTTAAACCTTATTTAAACTGCTGGTATCAGATTATTTTGGCCATTTTGATGACACTGTCTATATGTGTGAGACTGCAGTGTGCACTGTCTATAATATGTGATACCTGCAGTGTGTTAATATACCTACATTTTGTATAGGCAAACCTAACTAGCAATATGTTATTTATTACATAAAGTAAAAGTGCATTTAAACAAATGTAAATTTGTTTCAATACATGTAAGCAGATATATTATGATCGCAGATCAAAAGCACTGTTGTTATAAGATGTTACAGGGTTTTAACGTGAAACAACTAAATGGGCTTTTAAATCGTCCAAGTCTTTACTTTCTCATTAAATGCAGAATGAAGAACGCTAAAACAAGAGCACAACATTTTAATAAGTGACTGCTCTTTATTAATGTTTATACAATTATAAAGTGATTGTAATAAAGTGTGTCCTGCATTTATTCTTTTTTAAATTATAGATTAATCGCATATTAAAATGTTGCACCATCATATGCATGCAGTTTCTTCATTCTGCACACAACAAAACACGTACATTAAAAATGGCTAGCAGGGATCCAAAGCAGGGAAGAAAACGTCAAACACAGAAAAGCAGAACCCCTAAATATAATAATAATATTCAAGTTATATTAACTAACCCTTTAAAAGGAAATATTTAATATATTAGAAAGCTACTTGTTAACAATTAATTCAAAAAAATGATCCTCTACTTGATGGATCCAGTTGAATTGATGCTTTGCAAGGGAGTTGAGTTTCTGGTTTAACTCTTTTACCAGGTCTGATATGGTCCCGGAAACTGTTTTTTTTTTTTTTTTTACAAAATTGTTATAGGTCTCTTCTCCTTTCGAGACAGTCTCCTTGTGCCACTGTTGCCATGAGACCTTTTCTGAGGGATCCAACTCACAAAAAGCAACTTCGTTGTAGCAGCATTGGACGCATACACGGTACATGCATTCCTTATTGTTTGTATCACAAACAATTGTTTAAATCAGCTCAGAGATGTTAGTTGTTTTTAGTATCCCCTTTTGGCAAAGTCTCTCAACAACAAGCTTGACATTTTCATGATCCATACATGCACATGTGTTGCGGTCACTTGCTTTTGGCTCAGTGATGTAGGATGGTCGTCTCTCAACTTCGTTCCACTTTTCTTTTTCAACCGCTCAATATTTTTCCTGTAAGTTTCACTCTTTCTTTTAGCATCTGCCAGTTGTTTTTTTTATTTAGTCTAGAAGCTCCTTCTTTTCCTTCTGCAGTTGATTACATCTCTGCTTTGTTGGTCTGGACAGGACTTATGGGGTCAAGGAAGCTAAGGGTAAAAGCTGGTTTTCTTTTTGTGAGGTCCCTGGTTCTGTGTCAAGTCTTGGCTATATGTTCTCCACACTGACATAATCATGGTCAGCATAAGGTTCTGGAGGAACTTCAATAGGTGGTGTCACATGCAATGAAGTAGGTGTGAGGTCCATAACTTCATCCAGCTCCCTCTGCTTCTCTCTTTGATGATGCTTACATTTCCTCCAAAGTTTCCTTTTCTTTTCCTGGGCTGGCTTGGACAGATCCTGAATTGGGGGATGCTCAACTTTCCCCTCGGCCTTCTTCCTTTGATAACTGAAAAAGCAACATGAATAGCTTAGCATGAGGTCACAACCTTGATAGTTCAGCGGATAAACACATTTATTGTGCACTTTTTCATACAAATGTGAAAGTTTGCATACTACAACTTTCGGTGCTCAACATGTTCTGATATAGTGCCAATTGAAATTCCTAAGAAAGGGGTAGGGGTAATGTTTTGGGCAAAATGGTCAATACAAAAACTTTTGAAATGATAATATGGTTTAATTTTACTCCACAGGTATCAATGCAGTTGTAGAGTTCTTTACAAGAAGCTAGAGCTGTAACCTAGAAAACCAGAGGCCAAAATGTGCATGAAACAGTTATTATGCAGCGGTTTTACTATCAGTTTTGTGACTGCTTTGCTTGCCAGGTCAAGAGCTGACTACCTATTGCTCTACTGATTGCTGTATGATAATCCTCACATTCATGCCAACATTTTGAGCCTTAACTGGCCAATTATTAATGAAACTATGGTAGAAAACCCTTCAACTGATCAATTACCACAATATCAGAAAATGTACAGATCCTAAATTTGTGTAAGTATACAAAATGTCACATTTGTATAAAAATTGCACAATCATGCCTATTTGTTTGCTTATTGGCTGGACTATGATGTGTTGTCAGATTCTGTATCAGATAGAGAAAAGCATGAAAAAGCACCTTGATCCTCTTTTGGTCTGGTACGCTGCTCCTGCTGTAGGATCTTGATTAATACTGGCTCTGTATCGAGCTACCTTTTCCCTGCTTGACAAGGGCATCTGAAAATTAACATGAAAAATACAAAAATTGTATATAAATCTGTAATGTCAAACTTGGCTATTCATAAAAAAATTAATGTCTGTTGTCATAGTAAGTAATTAATAAATCTGTTAAATTCAGAGATCATGCTTGACATCATGCGGTGTAACCATCTGGACACTTTGGTGTAACCTGTAAGTCTGGTTACACCAAATGACATTTTGCATGTACACCGAAGGACATTGTCCATCTAAAGCTAATGTAACCATTATTAGGCCACTGTGATGGGATGCCCTCCCCTTGTGCATATGTATGTATTATTTGTATTATTATTATTAGTTTTATTATTGTTGTATTTGTATGCAGGCGGACAAAACCGTCAGTCGTTGTTGTTTGAAACCGGCAAAAAGCCAGTCTCGTAAAATGTGGTTAGCATGGATGAGGGTAAATTCCCCATCCTAATAAAGCATGTGGGAATGTGGCTGGAGCCTTAATGAGATCATTTATTAATGGGTAGTTAAGGCTCCAGCCACAGATATAAAAGACCCACTCCCAGCTCATGAGAAGAGGGTGTCGGAGGAGAGACAAGACGCGAGTCCATGAATAAGACATAACAATTGCTATAGTAATATATATTTTGTTCTGTGTGTGTCTATTTTGTTTTGGCCCTTGAACCGTTTTGTTTTGTGTATTTTGTTTACTTAATAGAATGCTGAGTGTCAATGCGCCTCAGTTTCAGCTCTGTTCCTTTTTGTTTTGTCCAACTTCCTGGTCCGTGACATCACCACACCCCTGCGCACTGCAACCACTCTGCCACAGCCACCTATACAAAAGAATGACCTTGAACATATTCTATAACAATCAAATTTCTGGTGAGATATTGATTTTGAAAATATTTATTTGTTATCACCTTATTCTAGAAGTTACACCAAATGACATGTGGTGATTTACATGTCCTGTAAGGAGTTATGAATGTGCATTTTTGTAATATTTATGAGAGACATACTGACCTTGCTCCACATCTGCTGGGTCCCTTTCCAATTTCCTCTATACTGATGTCATAGGTCATGGAATCAATATGCTCTAAAACGGCAGTTTGATGTCAGTTACACTGTAAGACATTGGAGGATATCAATTTCTCAGACAAAAGTGTTTCAAGTAAAAACCTCATTATAAAATAGAACAATCATACAACATTTCTCCATATATCAATAGGCCCTCACAGAATTATGCCTAAGTATTTTAATAGTTTCAGACGGTTACACCGAATTACACTTTTAAAGCCCCAAAACCACAGGTATGATAATGATTCATGATAAATACAGTAGTTGCTTATTAAATAACATATTGTAGATGTATTTGATATGTAGTACATTTTTATATTAATTTTGAAGTTGACATGATTATCTTCGGACAGCAAAATTGACACGTCACATAATCTGCCATTATACTGTACATGTTCTCTTAATAAATATAAAATAAATATAATATAACCTTCAGGCAGTCACTGATAAAACCTCTGTTATCTCAGGTGCAAGCCAGACTCTCCATGTAGCTCAATCAAAAAAGCCTTTGATCATTAAGATCATAGCATCAAATAGCCTTTTTTTCTATTATTATTATTGAATTGGTTTGGAGTTGAGAATCATATATCTTTTACCAGACATATTTTGTTTTAACTTGAAATTCATGTTATAGTGAAGCTACTGATGTTTGCATTGCTGAGTGAACAGTGGTATAAAACACATATACTGTATAATACGTAGTTCAACAAAACTTCAATGGAATTAGCCGTACCGGTAATGACACAACTTTTGCACAGCACATTAACACATTTATTTTGTGCTATGAGGAAATCTTAAAGGAAACATTTAGCAAATAATTACAATAATTTAATTTAACTATCCCTGGAAATGGTTGTAAAAATAGCCGTTGATAACACAAAAAGTCTTTATAGGATTCTGAACCAAGGCTTTTTAAAATGGTTTTCAGCTGCAGCACTTCTGGCTATGAAACTTTTAATGTGAAAAACAGAATACATGAATTGGAAACCAAGTAACATGAATGACATTAGGCTAAGAAAATAATTATTAAAAAAAAAATGTATTCAATGCAATGCAATGACGTGTTGCTTGGCATTACCTCCACAATAATAATGAACTTTTAATATATTCACAACAGAAAATGTAGCACCACATTAAAAAACTGGAAAAGTGCTTAGTGTAATTAATGTCTTTTTTAGAGATGTGGATAGGCTCTGAGATGCATGTTTAATCACATATGCTATTGTAGTTACTGTCTACCCAAAAAGCTGTTAAAAAAGAGGACAAATAAAGACAGTATCTATATTGTATTGTGTAGAGTAGGCCTACATAATGGGTATCTGCTTGTATCATCCAAAATGCTAACAGTGTATTACATTTTATATATTACACATTTTAATGGTTATAGTGAAATTAAACATCCTTGCTTGAAAACAATCAACTATTACATTTTGCTGAGAGAAATGGTACAGCTATTTGGCCACAACTTTTGCATCACCTACATTTTTTTTTTGGATTGAGACAATAAAAAAAAAAATCTAATCATTTAGATGTTTTATTTAATATCATGTAATCAAAGAAACTACAGAATGATACTGCAAAAGTCTACCGGGAGAATTTGGCCATAGCTGTACTGCTCATTCACTGTATTCTAATAGATAAATTACAATTATAAATGCAATACTGGCAAAATACAATAAACACAGCCTTGATTTACGATAGTCTATACTGTAGCAAGATGTTTTTATATATTTGACCCATGATATTAATGTTATAGTTTATTACATATGATGTACTGCTCGGAACTTTTTGTCTAAACTAGGGCTTCTCAAACTCGGTCCTGGGGACCCCCTCTGGCTGCTGGTTTTCATTCCAACCGAGCTCTCAATTACTTAACTATACCCTTAATTGAACTAATAATTTGCTTAATTAGACATTTTTAACCCTAACTCTGCATTCCCTCCCACCCCCTTACAAGCAGTGGAAGGGGCAAGGCAACACAAGCAACCACAGACAACCATCATCAGTTAATACAAACAACATGCAACTCTCTGCAGATAATACAACACATCCATCATCATGGTCCACTAGGTGTATGAGATCTACTGCTGTGCCAGTGTGTGGGGGGGTCATGTATATCTGGGCACTGCTTATGCAGGTCTAGTAGGAGACAGATGCATAATAGTGGCACCAACATCACACTGTACCTCTATGAATTCCACTGCCATGATCAATGTCTAGTATGACATCCACATGTTTGATGTGTGTCAGTTTGTTGGGTGGGGGGGTGGGGAACTGCATGCAACATGAGGGGAGGTGTATATGTATGGTAAATCGTGAGACGCAGGTGCATGACAGAAGGCCTACCAACTGTAATATGTCCTAGCATAACTTTCTGTTGTATGGAATTGCAAATGCTCAATGGTATAATACAGTCTGAATCAAGGATATATATACTAAATCCATTGGACGGAAAAATATTTTGTCTTGCGTTCACTGGATGCACAGAATGGAAAGGGACGCAGACATGCATATTCGTGGTAATCTATTACACTGCAGCAATGACCATAAAATGCTTGTTTTTTTAAAAAAAACTCTTCTGCAATATAACATTGATTAAGGTACACTCCAGTCCTGTAGGTGGCAGCAATAAGCCTCATATTTGGCTTTGCCAGCAATATTAAGGATGTTTACTTTTAGGCCCTGTCTACACTACATAACTGATCTCGAGAACCGTACTCAAAAAACGTTTTAATTAATCCAGCTCAAACTTTAGTGTCTATACTGAAGTACTGTTTCATGTTTAGTCGGGCGTAATGCGTATACACACTAATGCTATTAGAATAGTTTGGTTACAGTTCCTAGCAGCACAATGAACATTGGAAATTAATACAACAGTACCCATGCACTGTGTTTTATTTTAAAATAATATGTTATGCCCCATATTAACAGAGGTCCATATTGCTAAGAAATAAAACAAGTATTTTGAAAAATGTAAATGCAAACACACACACACAAGTAGGGCTTGAAGTTTTTGGCTTTTATTTTTAATACATAATTAAACTCAGAAAAAGCTGTTAATTGCAAAACAATCTTTGCTTTTACCTTAATATCTTGCCTGAGCCTAATTCTGGTCCCTTTAATTTTATTTCAAACAGAGCTGACAAATTACGTGAATTGTTCATCCCCAATCCTTTTAACTCGCATTTCATTTTTGCATTCATTTAACGTTGTGCTTTTGTTATTTTCCGCAGTAGTTTAACAGGGATGCCCTTACAGAATTTTTTTTTAATACCTAGTGCAGAGTGCACACTGACAGCAAGTCAGTTGTCAATCGGAAGTTTTTTTGCTAAGCAGTCAGCATCTTCAGGGGATTCTCATGAAGATTGCTCATCTGCATCTCAGCCATCTACTTCTGACTACGAGTCCTACAGTGACCGAAGCAGTTGCAAGCAGCAGTAGTAATGCACAAAAATAAGTTCTTATAATTTTGAATGGGAGATGAAGTATCTGTGGCTTATCAAGACGGCAAGATGTACTGTGTATGAAAGAGCCTCTTAGCAAAAAAAAAAAGAAATAAGAAAAAAAAAACATGCACGGATGTACAGTTTTTCATGATTCTTCGCTTAAGTCACGGCGATGCTGTTGCTGTGTTATTGGAATGCAGAAAAATATTAAAACACACGTAGATGAAGGCAACAAACAGTGCTTAGAATCCCGTCTCGTTGTCATGCAAACGGTCTACTGTTAGTATATATAACAAAGAAAAAGGTGTGTTTGTGTTTACATGTATATATATACACAGACAGAGATTTTTTAAACTACTACATGCCATACAATTTAAACGTTCATAAAAAATGTACCAAAATACACGTCCCTGGAGTTTATTAGCCTTTGTGTTAAAATGTATATTTGATGGACGCGACGCAAAATTTTGGGCATGTGCGTTTCAGGAACGCTTGAAAAGAAAAGCTAGAGCGACCTCTGTTACAACTTTGAGTTGACTGAATCCAATTGGTCATCCTGCTTTTCAAAAAAAATGCAAATATGATTACAGAAGGACTAACTTATTTCCAATTGAATTTATGTGAAATAAACATGAATTTAGGAGACCAATACAGTACATGCTCATCTTAGGGGATATTTTTTAAAAAATATGCTTATTCATTTTAATTTAATTGTAAATCATATGCATGTTATCATGCAATTATGAACTAAAAACACATAATACAAATTGTACCCAAAAATATACTGTACTTAAAAGGTGAAGAATTATTTTATGACAGATGCCCAAACTCCTTATGGTCCCTAGGACACTATTACAATACCTGATTAGCAGACTTATGGAGCTTTATTTAAAATGAATTGTAGGTATGTGGGAATATAAAACCATGTGGAGGAATATCAAGTAGAAATCAAACATAATTTTAAATCTAACAATAGTAAAGTCATAACAATGACAGTTTAAAGATTTTTCCCAGAAAAATAATGATGGTGATGGACAAAATACAGCTGTGTGAAATGTGTTAAATATACCAAACCCTTTTCTTTTTTACTTTTTTTTTCTGATAATGGTAATTAAAAAATATTTATCCAGTGTTGTGTCTGTGTTTAAAAACATATAAACATTGCTATGAACAAACCTAGTGGTTTATATCAGAATACTGAATGAAAGTCTGACATTTGTTTCAGTATTGTCACCCTTAACACTTGTGCTATTAGGCTCTATGGTGAGGCCCAAAATTGTGTCATTTCGTTCCAGCAAGAATGGCACTACTTATTCTATGCAATTGTATGTAGCCAATAGTTTGAAAGACCTTGTGTTCAAAGTTCTCCGTAAGTAACCCTGCAGTTTTCTGTCATGGCCCATCCAGTTACCTGGCTTTTGACCAGTTTTGACACTATATCAATTAAATCATTTTTGGCAATAATTTAAACAATATTTTCCTAATCTGGGCCCAAGATGGCTCAGAATGATTGAAACATATCAGGAAATGATTACTGAAAGCACCATGCAGCTTATAGATGATACATAGTGAATACTGTGGTGAAAATGGACAAAAACATCCTTGCAGTTTTTCTTTAAATTATGTTGTGCAAATTATGCATGAAGTTGTTTATAGAGCCCAGAATGCTTTGAGTATTACACACCAAAATGTTGATCATGCAAGCAGATACTGTGCAACAAACAGCCATGGGGCATATGTACTAAATGTTGTGTAAATGCGCAAATATCAAGTTGCGCAAATTCATAAGGGCAACGTTACGCCTCCGCAGCAAGATGCTCCAGGGAATATGCAGATAGGTCATTAACATGCAGACCAGATGTGCCAGTGCATAATGATATGTACTAAAGTGAGCAGCTAATCGCTCCATGACTTGCACATGCTTAACTTTGCACCACTTAGGACTTAATAAAAAGGTGTGCTTGTGTGAGTGTGTTCTCCAGACAGAGATATGTCATGAAAAGCCATGACATATGGTATTTCTAGGTGGTAGGTGGCTTTTAATGAGATATCTTGTTTATACCAAGAATGCATACATCAGTAATATACTGTATATAATGTAATTTAGTTTTAAACACATGCCTTTGGGGGAAAAAAAGTGACTTCTTTGACTCAGTGCCTGCATTTGTGTGGCTTAATTCGTTTATAAAGGGCTATTTTAAAAATTAATTGAATATTTTATTGTAATGAGGTCAGTGTTTTCGCTGTCGCTCATCACTCTCACTAGTTACGAATGTTTTTTTGACAGTGACAAAGAAAAAATCAGCCCAGTAGTCACTAGTGACGACTGCTTCTGTTTTGTATAATTTGTTTCATTTTTCAATAATTGTTTAATAGGATGTTAGTAGTTAAAACACAACCGCACAATATGATAGAGAGACAGATAAAGCAGAAGATCATACTTCTATAATCTCTATGGAACTATACAAAATGTTGCTAGTACTACTCGCATTCCATTGAGCTCAGTGGTTTTTGCTAATTCTGCATTTTTGTCATTTGCTAATCTTAAAAAGAGTGCGTCTCCAGGCAGAATCTATCTGTAGTGACTACATCTTCCTTACAGGGAGAGGAAAGCAAACAGTTTTGTTCAAGAAATGTACCGGTACAGCTATGTCACAAGTATGGCTGTAGTCGTGACGTCAGACCTGGAACAGAAACACAGAGTGAATTGGGAATTGCCCCGGTTTATTGCAAAATAAACAAGGTTTTAATAAACCCAAACACTGATACAAAACAAACGGCGCATTGGCCAAAATAAATAGACAGACAAAACAGCCAAATGAAACCAAACAAGTACCGTGCTGGAGCTTCCAACACGAATAGCAATTGTTATTCTTTTATAAATTCTCTTCTCTGTATCTTTCCCATTCACCTCTCTCGAACACACAACTGCCAGTGAGTGAAACGTGCACCTACATATACAGTTGTGCTGGGATTCAATTGATAATTCATTATTCACTTGAATCCCAGCATGTGAACTAATTTGTGCCACCCCTGTGCTCACATACTAATACTAGAGCGGGAAAACAGAGCGTGAATATGTAAGTATGTTTGAGTAGTTTTATATTTACAGAGCATCATAATAATTATTTCTCAAAATATTATATAAATCTCACAAAATATCATTCTTTGGATTGTAAAGTTCAGCTAGATTACATTTGTAACAAAAAAAGAACATGTTCTTGGTAGATTTCATTGTATAAAGGTTTATGTAAGGACAAGCAGCACTCTGAATTCTGAGGCAGACGCTGAGTGAAGTGCGTGGCCATTTCCGCTTGCTGTCTTCCTATTTCGACCCAGCCTCACTGTTCAAATTATTTCACCTACAACTTAATACATTTAATGCCTTTTAAACTTTCTGGATACCTGACAGCATGATAAACTGACACTCTGAACATTTAAAAAAGTCAAATACGTATTTGGGGGCGATACTACAAAACTTTACCCACGATGCTGATGCCCAGAAAATAGAGGATTGGTGTCAGGAAAACATACCTCTTTGAATTAGTAATGTAACTGGTGGGGTATTCGAGATATACAGGTTGGATTAAGAGACGTGCATCAGGTTTTTACAAGTGTCCAGTCGAAATTCTCTCCCGCTGAGACAATGACAGCAGCTGCTGCTGTGAGTGTTCAAAGGTGCTAAACACTGGGAAGCAGCATTCGTTTTTGTACAGAATTAGACATGTCATTATTAACAAATGGGGTTATGCATGAGATCTATACATTTGGTAGAAGTAGAAATGGGACAGAACGATTTGCAAGCCTTGCAGTTTATAACATCTTAAATCATAACTTCAGTCTCGATATAAGAAATGTGCAGCATGAACAGTACTTCAAATGCGCGATATGCACATATATAAATAACATGATTAGTGTGTGTAGAAACTCTGCTAAGAATATGCGGGATACATTTAAAAGGCATGTTTGCAAGCAGATGAGTGATTGACAGCAGTGACGATGATATATCTGATCAAACAGGATCACAGGGCAGCTCAGATAGTGCAGACACTCACAGGGCTAGTAGCATCGATACAATTCACAGTGGATCTGATTCTGCAAATATGATAGACCATTTAAATACATGGATTTGTAATATAGAAAGTTAAAACCTGTGGAAGACATGACTTTGCTATGCACATATTTAGTTTAAATTGGATTACATTTTAAAAAATTCTTCATATTAATTATTTATATAGATATTCACATTACCTGCTTTTTCAGTGGCAAATGCATTAATTCAATGTTGTATAATAACAATAATATGTAAAACGTTGTTATTATGACTTTTTGACCCCTAAAAATGAAACACTACAAAAAATATTGAATAATGGGTATAATTATAATGTTGTAAGACAAATAAATGCCCTTTAAAACATGCTATACCATGTTACGTTTCTGTATATTATAAACAAAACCCATGCATTTAAAAATGAAGACTATGCTATTTCCTCCTGGATGCACTCGCATCACCTCAAACTCAACCTCTCTAAATCTGACCTCCTTTTCTTTCCCTCCTCCTCCCCCTCCTCTGATCTCTCTATCTCTGTTCCTCTGGAATCTACCACACTCTCTCCCTCTTCCTCAGCTAAGAACCTTGGAGTCACCCTGGACCCCTGCCTCTCTTATTCCCAGCACATCTCCACTCTGGCACGCACTTGCAGATTCTTCCTGAGCAACATCCGAAGAATCCGACCCTTCCTCACCAACTATGCTACCCAGCTCCTGGTCCAGGCCCTGGTACTCTCCCGCCTAGACTACTGCAACTCCCTCCTGGCTGGCCTCCCTGCGTCCGCCACCCGTCCGCTCCAGCTCATCCAGAACTCTGCTGCTCGCCTGGTGTTCTCTCTACCTCGCTTCGCCCACGCTACTCCACTACTCCGCTCGCTCCACTGGCTCCCGATCACCGCTCGCATCCAGTTCAAGACTCTTGTACTAGCCTACAGATGCCTTGATCAGACTGCACCCAGCTACCTCCAGACCCTCATCTCTCCCTACACCCCCACTCGACCTCTCCGCTCCGCCTGCACTAGAAGACTGGCTCTACCTCCGCTACGCTCCCCTGCCTCCCGAGCCCGCTCCTTCTCCACCCTTGCTCCGCAGTGGTGGAACGACCTTCCTACAGATGTCAGGACTGCCCAGTCCCTGACCACATTCCGGCGCCTCCTTAAGACTCACCTCTTCAAACAGCACCTGTAGAACTCCTCTGTTGTATCCTGGGACACTATCACCCTTCATTTAAATATGCTTTATTTTGCTCTTATCTGCCCCCTATTTTACTGCATTTAATCCTGTACCTCAGAATATTGTAATCTGCCAAGTGTTTAATCTGTAGTATTTTGTACTTAATCATATCCTGATGTAACTTTCACTATTATCTGCTGTATTATTGAATTGTGGTTTGTCACACTTGAGAATTATTGTATTTCTTGTTCTTATTGTATGACTTATATTGTAACACTTGAATGTATTTGTATTTGCTTGCGATTGTAAGTCGCCCTGGATAAGGGTGTCTGCTAAGAAATAAATAATAATAATAATAATAATATGCATTTTTTGCAGTACAGAGTGTCTATCTTGGTGCCACGCCCTCCTGACAGTCTTGGCAGAGTGACAGATGTGTTTTAGGGGTAGGGTCTAGTGCAATAGAAAAAAAAGATCTTCCAATTTCAAATCACAACCTAGCTCAGAATGAATTTTTCCAATGAAAAGTTTTAATATTTTAGTGACAAATCTTTTTTTTTTTAATTCTAAAAGCTAAAGTCAATGGGTTCCAAGTCCATTTGGACCCCTGGACTGGTCAGCTGAACAGGAGCAGTGGAGGAATGAGGGGGCTCCTATGTGCTGCACCTGTGGTGAGTTTGGGCACGTCTGGGAGGACTGCCCTTACAAAGATCCCCAATATGAAGAGGCATGGAACCAGGGCCTGGTTGGGGATGCTGCAGAGTCGTTCTGGGCGGTACACCAGACCCGGCCCTCGCCAATGGCCAAGTGGAAGTAGCTTGAACATCCTCCTCCTGAGTTGGAGGAGCCCGAACATCTTACGCCCAGAAGGGGGGAGTCGGTGCGTCCACAGCCCAAGAGGGGGGAGTCAGTGCGTCCATAGCCCAAGAGGGGGGAGTCGGTGCATCCACAGCCCAAGAGGGGGGTTGGTGCATCCACAGCCCAAGAGGGGGGAGTCAGGCCTTTGGGACTAACGGGGGAGGTGGCAGTTGGGCCAGGTGTGCTACGTACAAGGGGGGGATGTGTGACAGGGCTAGGAGCCCTGCTGATATAAAGTATTGTTTATTTTTTTAGAACAGGGTACCCCTCTGCCCCTGTGAGGTTTATTATTTTGTATGTGTATTTTGTGTTTGTATTATTTTGTATTGTGATTTATATCTATATATATATATATATTTGAGGAGTTTAAGTGCGCCAAGGTCAGACTGGAAATGACATTAGTAGAGTCACACGATAAATGCGTAAGGGAGGCAGCACCTGTGTTGAAAACTGGAAGAAAGTGGGCGGCAAAGAAAGCTGTGGAAGATGCAAAGGCTGCCCTTCGAATTGGTGATATCATGGGGCAAGTTCAGCATGGAAGAGGGGGTCTTGGTTTCAGTTCAACTCCTCCTACATGGCACAAGGCGGCCCCAGCTCAAAGAAGGAAGCTGGTAGTCAACGAGGTGCAAAAGCAGGAGGAGAGGATGAGGTGTATAAAGGCCATTTCCCAGGCCAAGCAGGGAGAATGGATGAGATGGGAGAGTGTGGAACAACGCAAGATTGGCTGGCAAGACCTATGGTCAATGGAACAGAGCAGGATCAGTTTCCTCATCAGGTCAACATATGATGTTCTCCCATCACCACAGAACCTAAACCTCTGGGTAGGAGAGGATCCCTCATGTCCTTTGTGTTCATCACCTGCAACATTAAGGCACATTTTGACAGGATGTAAGGTGGCTCTTAGCCAAGGACGGTTTACTTGGCGCCATGACCAGGTGCTGCGATGTTTGGCCTTAGCATTGGAAGACAAGCGTAACATGACCAATAAGTTGCCACCTGTTCCATCAAAACATTACACACAAAAGACAACATTCCTCCGCCCAGGAGAGCAACCACCAAGAAAAGGTGTTAAAACCAATCCTCGCCCAGGACAACTGGAAGCTGCTAGAGACTGGAATATGCTGGCAGATGTTGGTCAACGGCTTATTTTTCCACCTGAGATTGCCACCACTAACCTTCGACCAGATATTGTCTTGTGGTCTGGATCAGCACGCCTTGTTCACCTGGTAGAGTTAACAGTGCCATGGGAGGACGCTGTAGATGAGGCGTATGAGAGGAAGAAACTGCGGTATGCTCAACTAGCCACTGAAGCGGAACAGCGAGGATGGAGAGTTCGGGTTTACCCAGTGGAAGTGGGTTGTCGAGGATTTGTGGCACACTCTACAACCCGGTTTCTCAGAGACGTCGGATTCAGTGGCCAAGAGTTGCGTCGCACAGTGAAGAACTTATCTGAAGCAGCAGAGAGGAGCAGCAACTGGCTGTGGTTGAGACGGAAAGATTCTGGCTGGGGACAGGTAAGTAAGCTGGGCTGAGTTGAGTGGGGGACGGAGGGGGGTGATGCTGGGACGCCAGAATCACCGTCGAGCCCTCTTGAGGTGTCGTGGGCTAGTCGACGAAACACTGAGGATGGAAGGTGCCCACTTGAAAACCCCAGAGATGTACCCTACTTAGCTCAATCCAGACGGTTGTCATGCTGATGCGCTGGGGAGGCCGCACTTTGGTTGATCCCCGGAGCCAGCATCGCAGCCGTTGTGTGTGCTGATGCGCCAGGGAGGCAAAATAAGCTGATCCCTGGAGCCAGCATTACACTTCAGCCATTAACACCAGACAGAAGGATATCTACATCATCATATGGAAGGAAACGTAAATGGATGGAGACGCATATGGATCACATTAGTTTACTGTAAAGCTACGTCTTAGTTGGTGCTTATCTTGGCGAGAGCCGAGTTCAAATCAGCATGAAGTTTTAACATCTACTCTCGTGTAATGGAAATCATTATATATATATATATATATATATATATAGATAGATATAGATATATAATGATATATATAATGAGGAAGCCCCATCCACATGAAAACCCAAAGCAGAAGGTGGCCATCTCCCGAGTTAATTGATTAATTTGTTGGTACTCGGGAGATGGTCACCAATATAAAAACCTTGCAGTTTTCCCTGTTCGGGGTGGAGAGTATTTTGGAGCGAGAAAGAGCGAGCGGAGAAAATCTGAAAATAAAACTAAATATAGGATAAGTGAAGGCGATGCTCAGTCTGACCTATATTGTTTAGTGTTCATGATTTTGTTTTGTTTGAATATTTATTTTTGCTCTGTGAGCAGTGTTTATTGTTAAAAGATTTTATTTATTTTTGTTTAAAAATAAACGGCGCCGCAGAGCCTTTTCACCGCAGTACCTTGCCTTTGTGTTTTGTTCCTGCATCTGGCCTGATGTCACCACACAGCCATTCCAGTCACACCCCCTAATGTATCTTATCTATCATCGGCAATACTCACTGTTCATTATAGTGTAAACGGTGCTTACTTATTATATTAGTTTGGGATTCTACCTGTTGGTCCTGGTATTATGACGACTTTATTGAAACCAATGAGCGCAATATGTTCTGTCCGGAGTCTATTGGATAAATGAGCTGTCTTAATTGACGTGCTGTTTTAAAAGCCGGCTGCTGGATGGTGACGGGTTGTGCCCTTGACAGAGAGAGGTTGTGTTTGTGAACGCCAGGAAAAGACAGAGCGCCTTTGTTTGCTAAATTTAGTTAAGTTTTGTTTTTAGCGTTTATTCCAGTTTGATTGGAAAGTGAAATGTTCTATCCACGAATGAGTCGATCCGCGGAAGAGTCGTGATCCGTTAATGCTTGCTGTATGTGGTGAGGATAAAGCAGGTTTGTGTAGTTGAGAGTTTATGGTTAAATCGACGCTTGTAATATATTGGCTCTCTGTTTTTTCCTCGCGTAGGGCTACTATTTATTGTTTATGGGTTAATTGATTTTATGATGTATCTATTAATAGAATTGAAACCGGTAATTCTATTTTAATTATTGTATTAATTGTGCTGGTGGATATGTTTTGTTTGGGGGGTTAATGGAGTGTGAGCTTTGTCTATAGGATTTATCTTATAGTTATTCTTTATGGCACTGTCACTTTGTATACAGTTCATTTGTAAATTGTGGACCTTTTCATTTCTCAACCATTTTGCTTTGCTGTGTTAATGTTTTTGTTTTTTTCTTTTTGCAAATTGTTGATTTATATTGTGTTCATGGTGTTATGTTATATGAGATTTTCCTTTATTTTGATTGTTTGATCTGTTAAATGGTTATTTTTATTTTGTTTGCACTGTGTTGATTTTATTTGAAAAGTGTGTAATTGAGTTGTTTGGGTTGTTCACTCTTTATTTTGGTCCTATATTGTATTGATGTGTTAAGTGAAGTGTCGTTTTAGAATTTGTTATCGACATTGTATCCTCTCTCTCTCTCTCTCCATTCCTTCTGTTCTTTTAAATTGTATTTTTTATTAAAGACATAATTGATTGAATTATCCTTGGTTGTACATTTGTCCTATCTGAGATCGGCTGTCCAATTGAAAAGAGCCTGGCCCTGGGTATTACAACTTGGCGTAGCCGGCAGGATTGGACTCTTTTTCTGTGCTGATCTCATTTAGGATAGGTGTAATATGTCTAATGAGGAAGCGGGGCCTAGTATAGCTTCTGGGTCAATGATGATGTTCCCGTTTATGATGGGGGCTTCATGGGCCCAAAGATTCAAAGGGGGTAATTGTAGTGTGGGGGATGTGAGTTTAGTAGAATGGAAGTCTAGTCTCGAAGCTATGTTCAGAATCTATGCATTACCGGAGACTAAGCAGTTGGATATTGTGCTCTCTAGTTTAGATGGGGAAGCAAAAAGGGAAATGCAGATTTTGCCAGATGAAAGCAAACGTACAGTAAAACAAGTATTTGAGAAATTAGAAGAACTGTATGGAGATAAGACAACTGCCTCGACCTTACGCTCCCTGTTTTTCAGCTGCAGGCAGAAATCAACAGAAAATATTAGGGAATTCTCATTACGTTTGCAAGAATTATTCTCCAGAATGAAGAAACGGGACTCCAGAGGGATTGGTGAGGAAGACATTTTAATCCGGGACCAGTTCTTGAGTGGTTTGCAGGACGTGATGTTGCGGCGAGAACTACGAGCAAAGATCTTGTTAAATGATGGGTTGTCTTTTACAGATATCCGAAGAGAAGCAGTGTTGCGTGTTGAGGCATTTGAGGGAGAAGAATCTACCGTATTGCAGTGTCAAAGCTCAGTTCAGCAAAAGTCTCAGACTGTGGCGGAAGAAATGCAATTGTTGAGAAGAGAATTGCGTGCTGAACTGCAGAGTGACATACAAGGTAAAATGAATGAACTGACCCAGAGTCTGTTAGGAGAATTGCGTGCGGAATTGCAGAGCTGGAGATCGACATCTATCCCTACAGAATCAAGAGCAGATGGAGTGAGGCCCTCTCATAATAGGATAGAAAGTCAGTATTCCACTAACCGTCGACAGTTTAATAGTTATGATCCCCAAGGAAGGCCAATCTGTAGACGTTGTCATCTGCCAGGACATATAGAACGCTATTGTGGGAGGCCAGTAAGTTCATCGACTGAGCCTTTAAACTAGCCCGTCCCACCTTGTTGGACCGAACGGTGGGCCATACTAGTCAAGGTCCAGAAATACCATTGATGGAGGGAGTGATTGGGGATAGCCCTATGGTGGAAGTTTTAATGGAAGGAATTACAGTACCATGTCTGCTGGACACAGGTTCTCAAGTTACCATGTTACGACAGAGTTTTTTTGAACAACACTTTGGGAAGCATGGAAAATATCTGCAAGACCCTACCGCTTGGCTCTCTTTACGTGCTGCTAATGGGTTAGCAATTCCCTATGAAGGTTGGGCTGTGATGGATATTGAGATTGGAAGTGCAAGAATTCCTCAACGAGGCATTTTGGTGGTACAAGATCATTGTTTGCCATCTACATCTGCCTTGTTAGGTATGAATATTATTCAGGAGTGTTGGGAGGAATTGTTCCAAAAGAAACAGACCACTAAGCTTCAAGGACTGACATGTCTGAATGATTCTGGAAGAAAAGCTTGGGGACAGGTCTTGAAGGTATGTGTTAAAAGGCTGGGTTTGCAGATAAAATTGGACGAGTTGGTTTTGTTCGTACGACTAACCGTTTTCCTCTCAAGATTCCAGGATTTAGCGACATGCTCATCCGAGGCCGAGCTAGAGCTGGTCCGGGAGGGCAGGATTACAGCTGTCTAGTGGAACCCTTGGTGGAGCAGCAGTCTTTACTGGTAGGCCGCAGTTTGAATACTGTGGAGAATGGACGACTATTTGTGCGGGTTAGGAATACGGGCAGCGAACCAGTTCTGTTACACAGCCATCAGAAATTAGGGGAATTGTTTTTAATTCAATCTGAGGAGGTGACTGAAGAACATGATGTTTTTATGGCGCAAATAGAACCAGGAATAGTAGACGTACGCCTGCTACAGACTGAAAAGGTTGCGTCAGGAGAAAGTGATTGTAATCATGATGCTTTTGATCTTTCAGATGTAGAATTAAGTGAGGAGCAGCGGATCCAATTGAAGCAGCTCCTGGATAAATATCGAGGCATTTTTTCCACCCATGAAGAAGATTATGGACGGACAGGCGCTGTACGACATCAAATACGGACTGGAGATGCTGCTCCAGTGCGAGAAAGGTATAGACGGATACCGCCCAATCTTTTCGGAGAGGTGAGAACCCTGTTGCAGAGTATGCTAGGATCTGGGATAGTAAGGGAAAGTAGCAGCCCTTGGGCTGCTCCAATAGTTCTGGTCAAAAAAAAAGACGGGACTCTGCGATTTTGTGTCGACTATCGCAAGTTAAACCTAGTAACTCACAAAGATGCGTATCCTCTGCCCAGGATTGAAGAGTCTTTGACATCCCTGAGGAAAGCTTCTTGGTTTTCTACATTGGATCTCGCTAGTGGATTCTGGCAAGTAGAGATGGATCCACGAGATAGGGAAAAGACTGCTTTCACTACTCCCATGGGATTGTTTGAGTTTGAACGAATGCCTTTCGGCTTATGTAACGCCCCGGCCACATTCCAGCGGCTAATGGAGTGCTGCCTTGGAGAACAGAATTTTGAATCTTTGCTTATATATCTTGATGATGTTATAGTTTATTCTCCAGATTTTGTTTCCCACCTTAAACATCTCGAGTTTGTATTTTCTAGGTTGCAACATAATGGATTGAAGCTTAAACCATCTAAATGTTGCTTACTGAAGAAACATGTGCAGTATCTAGGGCACATTGTGTCGGAGAGTGGTGTTCAGGCTGACCCAAAGAAGATTGAGGTTGTCCAGCGTTGGAGCTCTCCGACAACTGTAAAGGAGCTTCGTTCATTTCTAGGCTTTGTGGGATATTACCGGCGTTATATTAAAAATTTCTCCCGGGTCGCAAGTCCCCTCCATGCTTTATTGTGTAATGTGCCGAAGAAAGGAAGAAAACCAGGGTCAGGGTTTGTTCCGTGGCAGTGGACCAAAGAGTGTGAAACTGCCTTTCAACAACTTAAACAGCTACTTACTGATGCCCCTATCCTGAACTTTGCAGATTTTACAGCTCCGTTCATTCTTTATACGGATGCGAGTAGCCAGGGTTTGGGGGCCGTGCTTTCCCAGAAACAAGATGGTTGTGAGAGAGTAATCGCTTATGCGAGTCGGAGTTTGCATCCCTCTGAGAAGAATGACGCCAATTATAGTTCTTTTAAGCTTGAGTTCTTGGCCCTTAAATGGGCTATTACTGAAAAGTTCCATGAATATTTGGCGGGCTCTCACTTTACCGTCTTCACTGATAATAATCCTCTGGCCCATCTACAGACTGCTAATTTGGGCGGAGTAGAACAACGGTGGGCAGCACAGCTGGCTAATTATAACTTTGATGTTAAATACCGACCAGGTAGAAGCAATGCTAATGCCGATGCTTTGTCCCGATACCCACCTGCTTCAATATTGGCTGAGATGGAAGATCGAGATGGATTGGAGGTTCCGGCATTTTGTCTAGTTGTGCCTGAAGTGGTTAAAGCTTGTTGCCATGGGGTGTCAAACTATGGACGGTCAGATAAGATTTTTTGTGGGGAAGTAGGAAGACAACTTTTTCCCACATGGACTGAAGCGGAGTTGCGAGAGGCTCAAAGTAACGATCCAGTGTTGAGTAGAGTGCTTTATTTTTTTCAGCGGGGTCATCGTCCGAATGCAAGAGAGAGATCTCAAGAGACGGAAGATGTGTTGAAGACCTTGCGCCAGTGGGATCGATTTATTTTTAGAGATGGCATTTTGTATAGAACTAGGAGGGACCCTCGGGAGCAGGAGTTAAAGCACCAGCTTGTGTTGCCTGCCGTTTTTCGTCCTCAAGTGTGGGAGGACTATCATGAAAAGGCTGGACACTTTGGCGTGGACAAGACTTTTGCAGTGGTGAGTGCTCGTTTTTATTGGCTCAATTCCCTTCAAGATATTAATGATCGATGTGCGGCATGTCCTAGATGTCAACAGAGGAAGATGCCTGTAAGGCCAGATAGGGCCCCTCTTGTGTCCATTCAAACTTCCGCTCCATTAGAACTGGTTGCACTAGATTATTTGAGTTTGGAATGTTCATCCGACGGGTGTCAGAATGTGTTGGTTATTTCTGACCATTTTACTAAGTTTGCTTGGACAGTACCCACCCGAAATCAGACTGCAGTAACAACAGCGCGGGCTTTGTGGAAGTATGTCATTCAGCCATTTGGATGTCCGGTCCGTCTACATTCCGATCAAGGGGCGAACTTTGAATCTCACCTGATTAAAGAATTGTGTCGTTTATATGGAACTGTGAAAAGCCACACTACCCCTTACCATCCAGCAGGTAATGGAAGTTGTGAACGATTTAATCGGACCCTGCTGAACCTTTTAGGGACTTTGGAAGTGGAAAAGAAAGAGCATTGGACAGAGTACATTCAAGAGATGGCCCACGCCTACAATAATAGTGTGCACAGTACTACAGGCTATACTCCTTTCTTTCTGATGTTTGGAAGACATGGAAGGATGCCTATGGACCTGGTGATAAATCAAGATGTTGCTACAGGGCGTGGTTCATCAGATGAGTGGGTAAGCCAACACTATAAGCGACTGGAGTATGCTTATGTCACAGCAGGGAAGCAGGCGGAGAAGGCGAGAGATCGGCAGAAAGAACAGTATGATAAGAAGATAAGAGGGGTCCCATTGTTACCCGGAGAACGGGTGTTGGTTCGTAGGCAGGGAGTTACAGGTCGGGGTAAGTTAAGTGATTATTGGGAGAGTAATCCATACTTAATTGTTAAACAATCAAATCCCGATATCCCAGTTTATGTTCTTAAACCTGAACATGGTGAGGGTAGAGAGCGGGTTTTGCATAGGAACTTGATTCGCCCCTGTCTGCCTCAAATAGAACCATCTGTGGAGAGAGCACTGGGCCCCGTTGTCCAGGGTGTTGAGGGTAATGTGTTACGGGAGGGGAATGTGGGGGAAATGTTTGGGGGTTTCTTCCCTTTCTTAGGACTCCCAGTTGCAGAGCCTCCTCTGGATGGAGAAGTGGGGGATACTGGCCAAAGAATTGGAGCTACACCTCCCCCAGTTGACCCTGGGCCTAGTGTTGGAGGACCTGTATTGGCTGCGCGAAGGTCTGAACGTACAACAAAGGGGTTATTACCCTCGCGTTTCCGGGATTAGACTTTGATTGGTTTTTTTTGTTTTGTTTGGGGTATGTCTGTAGATGTGGTTATAATTTAATTGGTTATGTCGTGGGGACACTGACTAATCAGCAGGGAAGGATGTAAACGGTGCTTACTTATTATATTAGTTTGGGATTCTACCTGTTGGTCCTGGTATTATGACGACTTTATTGAAACCAATGAGCGCAATATGTTCTGTCCGGAGTCTATTGGATAAATGAGCTGTCTTAATTGACGTGCTGTTTTAAAAGCCGGCTGCTGGATGGTGACGGGTTGTGCCCTTGACAGAGAGAGGTTGTGTTTGTGAACGCCAGGAAAAGACAGAGCGCCTTTGTTTGCTAAATTTAGTTAAGTTTTGTTTTTAGCGTTTATTCCAGTTTGATTGGAAAGTGAAATGTTCTATCCACGAATGAGTCGATCCGCGGAAGAGTCGTGATCCGTTAATGCTTGCTGTATGTGGTGAGGATAAAGCAGGTTTGTGTAGTTGAGAGTTTATGGTTAAATCGACGCTTGTAATATATTGGCTCTCTGTTTTTTCCTCGCGTAGGGCTACTATTTATTTTTTATGGGTTAATTGATTTTATGATGTATCTATTAATAGAATTGAAACCGGTAATTCTATTTTAATTATTGTATTAATTGTGCTGGTGGATATGTTTTGTTTGGGGGGTTAATGGAGTGTGAGCTTTGTCTATAGGATTTATCTTATAGTTATTCTTTATGGCACTGTCACTTTGTATACAGTTCATTTGTAAATTGTGGACCTTTTCATTTCTCAACCATTTTGCTTTGCTGTGTTAATGTTTTTGTTTTTTTCTTTTTGCAAATTGTTGATTTATATTGTGTTCATGGTGTTATGTTATATGAGATTTTCCTTTATTTTGATTGTTTGATCTGTTAAATGGTTATTTTTATTTTGTTTGCACTGTGTTGATTTTATTTGAAAAGTGTGTAATTGAGTTGTTTGGGTTGTTCACTCTTTATTTTGGTCCTATATTGTATTGATGTGTTAAGTGAAGTGTCGTTTTAGAATTTGTTATCGACATTGTATCCTCTCTCTCTCTCTCTCCATTCCTTCTGTTCTTTTAAATTGTATTTTTTATTAAAGACATAATTGATTGAATTATCCTTGGTTGTACATTTGTCCTATCTGAGATCGGCTGTCCAATTGAAAAGAGCCTGGCCCTGGGTATTACAATAGCTATAAATATTTTCCATTTTCTTCATGCAAAGTATTTGGAAATCTTTCTACCTGTATAAAATGATAAATGTATGATATTTTAAATTAGTGTCCTAAATATTCATAGTCGCATGTGTTTTCATGGCAAACAGCATATTTTCTTTAGTGGCAGCATTGTAAAATAATAGCACATGAAGTCTTACAATGGTGATCATTTCAAACAAAAAGAAGACAAGGTAGGAACACAATAAAAGGTGTCTGTCTGTAGCAACTATACTTAATCTTTATGGGATATTGCAAGCACAGCAATTACATTGTCATCCATGTAGATTTTCATGACGGGCATTACTTAGGTCTCTGTATGATGAGCTCTTTTCATGACTTCAATGTTGTCTCCTAAATGGTGAACCTGCCCATCACACACCCAGAATGTCACACAGAACTCAGCGCTAGAGGACGGTGGACAGTCTAGTGTTAAAGTAAATATAAATTCCCTTAAATCGCATGTGACCAGGCAATTGAACAAATCTGCAATAAAGAATGAAAAACAAAAGGTAGCTTAATTGGATTGACACAAAATCATGCAGCAGTTTATCACTGGATCTTGTCACAACATGAGAGAGCTGCTATAATGAGACAGTATGAAGTGATGGGAGGCATGACTCCAGAGGTATGCAAACAGAAAGATCTTGATAGCGCAAGAATTCGAAATGATGAGACAGCCATAATGAGCATTCTGTTTAGTATTGAATGCATGATCAATCTTTTTGATGCTCCTCAAGATGGACTACTGCGTTTAAGTTAAAGTGTTGTTGCTACCAGTGAGATTACAAATTACTTGCTAGCTGCTCAAGAGAAAGGTGACATTTTTTCTCCCATCAAAGCCAGAAAATGAAAACATTTAGTGATCAAGGTACACCAAAAACAAAAGCAACAGCAGCTAACAAGGTGTGATTCTTCATAGTGACAAGAAACTCTTTGCAAGACTCAAAGAAATCCTGTCCTACTCTTTGGGAGCAGTTTCCTACCCTCTTGCTATTGCTGATGGTACTCTGGCAAAAACCAACAAATCAGCTCTGCTCGATCTTGTGCAGTCCAAAGGTGGAGACTGCCTTGTTGACCATGTTCCAGAAAATGGTGTAATAATCTTTGATGTCATTCAAGCACTACGTGATGTTCCTTTTACGTTTGCTGAGCTTGCAAACAACTTTCTAGTGTACATGGTTATACTTGCAACAAAGTACAAGTGTACTTGTTTGGACTTTGTCACAAATCAGTATCCCCATGTGACCATAAAAATTGTGGAAAGGTCCCACCGAGCTGCTGGTGGCTCACAAATAATAAAAATCTACAGAAAGGAGCAGAAAATCCCCAGCCAGTGGAAGAAGTTTCTTTTTTATGGCAACAATAAGGAAGCACTTCAGAAATTATTGAACACCGTCTGTAGGGATGCAGATTTGCAAGCTATAGGCAAGGACATCACTCTCTACATAGCCAATGGAGAGGAGTGTCACTGTTTGGCTGTGCAGAAGGGTTGTTGATGAATTAAGATGTGACCATGAAGAATGTGACACACATATATTTCTTCATGTGAAGCATGCTACCAAGGACTGCCAGAATGTGATATTAGGAGCCCAGATACAGATGTTGCAGTCATAGCCATCAGTCTGGTCGCAACTGCCAGTCAATTTGTATTTCTTCACTAGTGTTGGGAATCAAAACCACATTATTGATTTGCAGAAAGTCACTTCAGCTCTGGCTCTAATGTATGTACCTCTCTTATTGGACTCCACACCTTCACAGGATGTGATTCTACAAGTGCCTTCTGTGGGAAGGGAAAGAGAAAGTCATTTTTTGCGGCATTGAGAAGGGTTCCTTGATGCTTTTACAGACATTGGGAAAGACTTCACACTACAAGACTCATCATTCCTTGTGCTTGAGAAATGTGTGTGCCATCTGTATGGCCAAGCTTCATCACAGGATGTCAGTGATTCCCGATACAAGGTGTTCTGCCTGACATCATCTTCATTGCTTGAGCAGGAGTTTGCCACCAACATGTGATGCTGTACACCAACACAGTACGTGGGCAAATTACCAGGCTGCTATAATGAGACACTCTCTTGTTAATAGGATGAATGCCCCTTCCCCTGTTGGCCATGGATGGCATTTAGAAAACAATGAGCTTACCTTCACTGGGATGGATGACAAGAAGTCCAGCACCAGATAATGTTTTGCAGGCAGTACATTGTACCTGCAAGAATGGGAAATGTCAAACAGGGAGGAATTCCTGTCTTGCTGCTGGGCTATCCTGCACAGATGTGTAAAAGTGCAAGAGCGTTGATAAAAATGATAATGTGCCTGACGAGAGTGACTTTGATGAGTAGGATGCCATGATTTTCAGACTGGGAAATAAAACATTCTATTCCTCAGGGAATAAGCACTACAGTGCCCACAGAAAGACGCAAAATTTGAATAAGATAATACAATCTTGATTTATATCAATAATTAAGTCAACTTGTACAAATCCAGATGAGCTGTCACATAATTATTGGAGAAATATATCTCATATAAAAGGTGATTCCAGGAAAAAAAGTTTATGTGTTACTTTTTTCAATGCTGAGGAAAAAAATGCTAGTTGTCATGGAAACTAGTAATATTTTAGGTATTTACATAGAAAAATGCTTCAGATGTATTAAATATATATATCATTTCATGCAGTTAGACAGGTATACAAGCACTTATCTTGAGGGTGAATGGTAAAATGCTATAGTACAGTCAGCACTCACATATCTGACCCTGTATAATTCTGACTTCAGTGACGGTTAGAAAAGTGTGACGCATATCTTATTATTTTTTATTTTGGCCCATTCCAACCCTTGTCAGTTTTTCAGGGAACACAAAAAAGATACAATTTCAAAAATACATATCTGAAAGGACTGTGTTTCAAAATAAGTAGTCTTCTATTTAGATGTACTGTATTTGGTTTTGTTGGTACAGTATTACATTTTCAACAGAAGTATTTTAATACAGAACGATATGATTCTGAAAATATCACTTGCCAAAAGAGATGACACGTGGACTGTAATACAGTACGTACTTTTAAATCTGGTACGTATTGTAGCAGTATGTAAAATTCCACATTAACGACCCAAGAACAAAATTAAATCAAAATGTTAGTCATGCACAGAACTGCGTGAAGCGTAAAAAACAACAACAGTTTCCAGAATGAAAACAGTATCCAAAGTCAGTATTCAAAATTGCAGAATATAGCGCAGATCACAGATTTAAAAAAAATACATCACAGTATCTAAAACTGTTTAATGATGAACTGTTTTACATTAGAGTAGCTGGTCTCATTCGTTTTGTTTTTGCTGCATTTGCATCAGGTGAAACAGGAGGAAGCACTGTGTAACTGCACAATAGACAGACTGATTTGCGCGTGCGAGAAAAACAAAACAAAAACGCTTGCTGCAACGGATAAGCAAATAAATTGTAACATAGAAGAGATGGGCTTTGTATCAGAAAACTGATGATGGAGTGCATTAATTTGTTGCACACACACACACATATAGATATATCAATTCCCATTATATATATACAGTAGGCTGTGTGGTCCAGTGGTTAAAGAAAAGGGCTTGTAACCAGGAGGTCCCCGGTTCAAATCCCACCTCAGCCTCTGACTCATTGTGTGACCCTGAGCAAGTCACTTAACCTCCTTGTGCTCCGTCTTTCGGGTGAGACGTAGTTGTAAGTGACTCTGCAGCTGATGCATAGTTTACACACCCTAAAACGTGACTGACGTGTATCTGAGTGTTGTATATCCGAGTGCTGACTCTATAGTCAAAGGTGTGTATTACCGAGAAAAACACATTATGGGAATGGGGTAATACCTTGCCCTATAATTACTACTGATGAATAGAAAATGTTAATGCATAAAACACCTGAGAAGAGCATGCATTTTTGGCTCTTTAGCACATTTTATTGACAATAAATGCTTAAAATAACATAATTTTCATCCAAATTTGCAATATTTTTATTCATGTGTATGACATCTAAGTTCCCCAGTCCTTTCAGTATTGCCTTTAATCTACTTCTCTATACATTTCAATAATTTTTAGCCAATTTGGGACTTTACAGGGCAAATATAATGGAGTACACCATACCCTTCACCGGTATGGTGTAAAAATCAGTTGACAGCCAGGTAACTTTGGATGTGCAGTGACAGAAAACTGCAAGGTTTCTTGTGTATAACTTTTAACACAATGTCTGTCAGGTTACTGGCTATATAAATCTGCATAGAATAAGTAATGCCCCTGTTGCCAGAATGAAACTCTGCACATATTTCAGTTCAGCATATGGCCTATATGTAGTGTTAGAATGTTATCTCCAGATGACAAAACCGTTGTAGGAGACTGTTATGTTCTTTACTCAAATACCATTTTAACTCCAAAAACTTACAGATGTACAGGTTCTCAACAATTTTAATCTTTATGCCATATCAAGGACTCATTTTTATTCAATCAGGACATGTTTATTAAAAGTCTAGTTAGTATGGTTGGCATACAGGTAGTGTTTTTAAGGGCATTTCAACAAGTTAAGTGCACAACAATAGCTATTAATGCATTAAATGCATTAAATATATGAAACTGCATCCTGGGCTCTATGCCAAGCCCTCTAAAAACAAGAACCATCAAAGTTCATTTTCAGGAGGCTAAGAATGGAACTGGATTCAGACATAAATAATATACGACCATACTATATTGTACTGTAATAAATAATGACCCTAATCCTCCAAAGTGAAATATAAGATGTAAAAGAGATTTATTGCCTAATTATCGTATTTATGATTAGACTTTTACTTAATGCAAGCTGTTACCACAATTAAGTGCCAAGGGACATTCATACATAAACATAATTCTGCCTTTTGTAACTCTCTCATATCCTTCACCCTCAAACACATTTTGAAAAGTCCTGAATTACAAGAATTGAGATGTACTATATGTCAGCAAAACCTTGCAACAGGGTTTACAGTCATACTGAGATAGACAGAAACAACCACCCAACTCTTTATATCTCAGTGTGGCCAGATACCATGAAATGTCTTGTTGGACTTATAAAATTGCTTTGTGTTGAGGATGTTTACAAAAAACAGCAGTGATCAGACCATACTGTAAGTTCACAGTGAAAAAAGTTACACAAATATAGAATGTTATAGCCATCTTATTATTTGTAGTAATTGCTTAATGTTTTTTGGTCAGATTCTAATCTCAATGGAACTCATTACAATAACAGTAGAACTCCCTTTTTGTTCTACTGTTGATGTTTGTATTCCAGGTGGTATTTTCACTATAGGTAAAGTCTATTTAACTTTGCCACAACATTCTATATGACTTATTTTGTGTTATCTTTCCATTAACTTCCTGTGTTACTGATAGTGAGGTTATCCAGTTGTAGCAGAGGGAAATACTCTGCCTTTTATTTTTACTGAAACCCTTTTATAGCTAGCTCATATCGAGACTCTGTACCATTTTTCATCCTTAATGTAATAACAGCTCAGGCAGAATTGAAATATAAATTACTTTTTGACTGGTAACCATATTGGTGACAATCAAATTGATTTCACACCATTTATTTTTAATACACTTTTTAAATTAAAAAAAGTAAACTTTTTTACTTTTCTAAACTTCACTGAGAGTTGAGAATTATAAATGAAAATATTGGTGAGTGGTAGTTGTTTTAGAATTTGAAGAGTTTTCTTGATGAACCTACCATACTGATTATCCATACATATTATTGACAAGCAATAGTTAACCTACTGGCCCATACAATAACTGTAGGATGATAATCCTTGATAATGTGACATTCGCTAATCATATACAAGACCAGGTCGGTCGTCATTTTACATACAGTATGTCTAAATATTTGTAACATAAAGATTGTGTATTGAGTGTTTTGGGGGGTTTTCTTTGCATGCTTGCATGTCAGTCGTTTCTAATCACATTACATTCTCAGAAATGTGCAGTAAGCTCCAGGAAACAGCCACAGTGACCCTGTGAATTAAGGTAATAATAACATGGATCACTGCAGCTCTCTGAAGTATTGTCATTTATTCTTTCGGGGGTTGTTATTTCTATTACAGAATTTTTCAGAAGTAATTTGGATCGGTATTTTTTTTATTATTATTATTGTTGCATTCAGGTTTATCCATATCAATACAATCATTCTTACCAAAAAACATGGGTAATTAGTAAAAAAGCACAAAATAATAAATGTGTCTTGAGGTAAAGTTTTTTAAAAGCAAGTTTCTACATTTTTGATACCACTAGGCAGCCTATGATTGAGGACCTCAGGAAGCGCCAAGAAAAGACTTGAGACACGATTGGGGAGTTTTGAGAAATGTTTAAACAAATCATGATATTTTGTGAGGTTTCTGAGTGGGGTAAAATCAGGGAAAATACAAATATTGGTAGAGATTTTTTTTTTTAAAATATTGGTATAGGTGTTTTAAATATATATATATATAAATGAAAACATGAATAAATATACAGAAACTAAAAGTGGAGCTTCTGTGCTTCTTTGAAAGTCCTGTTCCAGATCTGAAACGGTTTGTATGTCTTGCTGTATGTCCTCCAGATGGTTTTATTCATTTAAGCTCTGCCAATAAATTCATCTGAAAGACAGTTCACCATTTAAAAAGTTTGGCAACCAGTGTAGCATTTTTCTGTCACATGAAACAAATTAAAATGCAAATGCTTGATGAAGGTGGCATCCAGAGTGACTGAAAAACAAGCATCAAGGGTTCAGAAAAAAGGTCAGTCCAACATAGACACCCGTGTTGTGAAGCTAAGCAGGGGGTAATATCTTCAGTCCTAAAAATCAGGTTTAAATAGTGTAGTTGACTGAATAATGTAAGAATGTCATGTTTTGAGAGCTTTTGCATCTATTTCATGTTACTGGGAGCAAAAGAGATTCTCAAAGCTTTCAGAACCCACAGTTACCAGACCAGAAATAAACAACTTGGGACATTTAAAGTAATTTAAGAGCATTTAAGTTGTGTGAAGTTGGTAATCATTTTAGAATTCTAACTTGAGTCTGAAGTTTTGATAGCTCCAAAAACAATATCAAATTGTCAGTTTACATGTGTATTGAAAAATGTTCTAATCATATGTTTAATTAGAAATTGCCTATGGCACAGTAGATTAGCTCAGTGGCTGATACTAGACTGCTCATATAGGGCCCATTCTGGGTTTGCAGTGAGGTTACTTGCTATTGTATTCTCCTTGGTTTGGTGAAGTGGTTCCTGCATTTTATAAAATTTCTTCTGTCAGCAGATCCTCCAGTCATTTTGAAACATCCAAGGAGAGCCGTTGTTTTCCAGCCAGCTTGCATTTTCTGCAGCTGATATTTATCCTCTCGAGTGTGCATATTCAATATTACTGAGTCAAATCTATACATCTATTTCTACCTGTTACTTTTTCTAAACGTTTTATTATCTATTTAGATATTTTTCATCTCTCTCTGTCTCTCTCTCTCTCTCTCTCTCTCTCTCTCTCTCTCTCTCTCTCTATATATATATATATATATATATATATAATCTTTGCTTTTTAAATTATTTATTTTCCTTTATTTTTATTTATTTATTTATTTATTTATTATAGATTTCAGGCATTGAGCAATGAGAACTGCATGATGGATGAAAACAGGGGTCAGGTGCTGTTTGTAGGTCACTCAGAAAGCTGAAAGATCCCTGAAACAGGGCTGTTACCTGCTTCCTTGGAGCAAAGGTCCAGGACATTGAATCAAGACTGCATACATTATTAAATAATTATAAAAAAAAAGAGCCTGTGGTCATTGTACATCTTGATACAAATAGCATTAGGGACAGAAAATCTGAGGTATTGCGAGGTAATTTTAAATCACTAACAAGGAAGTTGAAAAAGTTAGGATGCAAAATATGTTTTATATGTTTTATATGATATGTTATTCGGTTGCGTTAGTGATTGTTATTGAAATATGTGCTCTGGATAATGGCGGATGTGCAGGGAAGCACCGATCCAATTGTTTAATAAGAAAAACATAAATACCGACATATTTATCAATTAAGAGAGGTAAACATTAGTTAATTAGTTACTCTTATCTGAAGTGAGTAATATGAAATGAGCAGAGAGCGAGTAAAGTGCCATTGAACTGGAAAGGAAATCCTGACAGTCTTGAGATTGTCTGCACGTCTTTACACAACACAGAGCAATCTGAGTAAGTGGGGCCAAGGCCAGGGACACTGCATGATTGACAGCCCTGTATAGCAAGTAGCCACAACCCTGACTGACAAGAGATACAACATAAAAGGGATTCTAGGTTAAGATAGACCCATTCAACTATAAATCACTTAGCCCCTAATTTATTAAATAACTCAGCTATATGGACATCCCCATTTAAAGCTTAGACGGTAGAGGTAGCCCTGTTACTGATTTAATCCCCACACTAAAGGAATATTGTTTAGAGGGTTGGTAAATAGGGGTTAGACATGGAAAAGTCATTGGGTAATTTTATTCAAAATTTAATCAAAACAAGTAAAAACCATCCTGTATTTATTTAAGATAAATGAACAAATCCTCCCCCTAATACACCCACCCTTAACATTGGCTCCTCTTATAGCTGCAATGACTTCTTAAATTATTTTCAAAATAAAATTCTAGATATCACAAATCAGATTCTACAAAGGATTTACATAATTGTACCAATTATACCTGTTAAGGCTACTATGGAGGCTTTTTCCTTGATTACCTTACATGAACTGACAGAGCTAATCCTGCATACCAAACCCTGCAGCATGTGCTCTTGATCCCATTCCTACTAAACTATTACAATATGGTTTTTTTGTGTGTTATTAATACTCACATTTTAAAAATTATAAATGGATAATTTCCCTCCAGTATAGTTCCCTTAGCTGCACCACTGAGTACAGTGAATAATTTTAGTAGGAATTCTAAACAATATTAAGAGTTTTAAATACTCTTGCCCAGTACTCTTCACACTATAACACTATGTAACACAATTTTTGTTCCTGGGTAGTAAGTGTTATTTCCTAATTGCTTATGCCTCAAAAGTATAGAAAATGGCTATTATTCCCCACAAACTTTGCTTTTGTGACCAGGACAGTGATATTTTGAAATTTACCTATTTCCAATGAGAAAACAGGCGAATTTGTGTCTTTTCGTTCACATAAAGTCAGAAAAAAACAACATATGAATCCAAATTAACATGTATTTATACTAAAGTAATACAAAAATGACTACAAAAGATTTAGAAGTGAGTAGTTTTTCGAGATTTACGATTATACTATAAATCACTTTCACGAATCAGCCCCCAAATGTAGTCTCCCATCATGTTCTCGTTATACTGTCCTTGGTAGCGGCGTTCAAAGTCCAGTATATCCTGATGGAAGCGCTCGCCTTGCTCCTCCGAGTACGCTCCCATGTTCTCCTTGAATTTATCAAGATGAGCATCAAGGATATGGACTTTGAGGGACATCCTACAGCCCATTGTGCCGTAGTTCTTCACCAGAGTCTCAACCAGCTCCACATAGTTTTCGGCCTTGTGATTGCCCAGGAAGCCCCGAACCACTGCGACAAAGCTGTTCCAAGCCGCTTTCTCCTTACTAGTGAGCTTCTTGGGGAATTCATTGCACTCCAGGATCTTCTTTATCTGTGGTCCGACGAAGACATCGGCTTTGACCTTTGCCTCAGACAGCTTAGGGAAGAAGTCTTGAAGGTACTTGAAGGCTGCCGACTCCTTATCTAGAGCTCTGACAAATTGTTTCATAAGGCCCAATTTAATGTGCAGTGGTGGCATCAGCACCTTCCGGGGGTCCACCAGTGGCTCCCACTTGACGTTGTTCCTCCCCACAGAGAACTCGGTCCGCTGTGGCCAGTCCTGCCTGTGGTAGTGCACCTTGGTGTCCCTGCTGTCCCAAAGGCAAAGATAGCAGGGAAACTTGGTAAAACTGCCTTGGAGACCCATCAGGAATGCCACCATTTTGAAGTCTCCTATGACCTCCCAGCCGTACTCATCATACTTCAAGGCGTCCAGCAAGGTCTTGATGCTGTTGTAATCCTCTTTGAGGTGCACCGAGTGAGCCAGGGGAAGAGACGGATACTTGTTACCATTATGGAGCAGCACGGCTTTGAGGCTCCTGGATGAGCTTTCAATGAAGAGGCGCCACTCATTCTGGTTACAGGCGATTCCGATTGCCTCGAACAGACTGGTCACATTGTGGCAGAAGCAGAGCCCATCTTGACGGGTGAAGAAGCTGGAAAAAGGTTGGTGACGCTTCCTCTGATCTGCGACTTGCACACTTTCATCCAGAATATACTGGACATAATAACAAGACAGTATAACGAGAACATGATGGGAGACTACATTTGGGGGCTGATTTGTGAAAGTGATTTACAGTATAATTGTAAATCTCGAAAAACTACTCACTTCTAAATCTTTTGTAGTCATGTTTGTATTACTTTAGTATAAATACATGTTAATTTGGATTCATATGTTGTTTTTTTCTGACTTTATGTGAACGAAAAGACACAAATTCACCGGTTTTCTCATTGGAAATAGGTAAATTTCAAAATATCACTGTCCTGGACACAAAAGCAAAGTTTGTGGGGAATAATAGCCATTTTCTATACTTTTGAGGCATAAGCAATTAGGAAATAACACTTACTACCCAGGAACCAAAAAAAAATAAAAATTTTGTTACACGGTGTAATTTATATAACAAGCAACAATGACAATGCAAACCATTATTATTCTTTTTGTATACTATCTTTAGTATTATTTTGAATTAAAAGGGAACTGAATGCATATGCTTGGTTGTAAACTTTTATTTTGAACTGCTAACCATTTTCAGTAAATTCAGCTCCTGAATAATAATAATGGTTTGCATTGTCATTGTTGCTTGTTATATAAATTATAGTGTGAAGAGTACTGGGCAAGAGTATTTAAAACTCTTAATATTGTTTAGAATTCCTACTAAAATTATTCACTGTACTCAGTGGTGCAGCTAAGGGAACTATACTGGAGGGAAATGATCCATTTATAATTTTTAAAATGTGAGTATTAATAACACACAAAAAATCATATTGTAATAGTTTAGTAGGAATGGGATCAAGAGCACATGCTGCAGGGTTTGGTTTTGTTGTAGATTGATTTAACCTTTAACCCACAGAGATCAGTACAATGAGGAGGCTTAACTGTTACATTTAACATTGTTTGTATGTGTTCCTTAGAGCTTTCTGGAAGAAATCGATCAACATACAAAAACAGATGTGATTTAATACCATTTGGGTCAGAAGGAGGTTATTTATTTTAACTTGTTTTTCACAAGTAGCGAGAAAATAACCTGGGAATTGAAACAAAAATGCTAGTTACAGAATCCAAAGGTTTGTCATCGATAACTATTAAAAGCATAATAATACTAAAAATAAAACTTCACTTAATGTCTTCAGTGATCGACATTAACATCTCGTCAATACATTTGTCGTTGAAGACTAAGATCTTACCAATCCTTACCCTGCTACTTTATATGCACTATATGCAATATTTAATGGTGAGCTATTGAATATGTAATTAAATTATACAATGTTTTCTTTCATCCCAATAGTCCTGATAAAAAAAATCACCTGTAACAGGTAAAAAAGTAAAAAAAGCTGGTGTGCTAAAAAGTTTTCATCTTTCAGCAGAATTTGATTGCTAGATAAGAGCAACTTTTGTTGTAAAATGGATAACAAAAAATGGAAAATACTTGAACACAGTAAGAACACAGTACTTTATGTTCGGGGAATGCAAAGCATTCTGGCTGCAGCATTCAGTACAAGCTGAGGCCTGTTTAATTTGACACCTGGAAGACCAAAAATAAGGAATTACAGTAATCTATTTGAGGAATAACAAAACGTGAATTAACAGCTCTGTGTTTTTCCTAGCTAGCATAGGGTTTGGTTTTTTAATGTCCTTCAAGTGATAAGGGTCTTTGTAACAAAAATAAGGTGGGAATCAAAGAAAAACTCAAGGTCCCTGACTATCACTTTTTCACACTTGTGAATGTAGTACTGTATTTTGAAACACAAGATTTGATCTACTGATGATGGTAGCGTATAGAGTAAAGAGCAAGGCCCCAGGTAAATTCAAACCGTGACTTGATTATTATTCCAGGACAATAAAAAAATGATTAAAACTCTTAGGGTTGGTTGCACCAACCTGGATTTAAAAAACAAACAAACAAACAAAAACATTGTTTAGTGCTAAACTAGGATTAATTAAGATGTGATTATGTTTTAATCACAGTTACTTTGTATCACAAAAATATAAACCAGGTTTAGTAAATATTGGATTAAGCAGTTAATCCTAGATTTCTGATTAGCAATCAGTCATTATTATAAAGGCAAATGTAAAAAAAAGACAGTTCAAGCATATGAAAACATGAATTCCTATTACCTTTACTCATTATATATATTATTAATATATTTCATACATTAACAAAAAGTGACAATTTAGGCCCCACATGCAGTCTGCAGCCTTCCTACAAACCTAAACCCGTCTCTAGTGATGTAGAACGGGTTGGCCTGCATTAATTCCGATGATTGAATTAAAGAAATTGACTAAAAGACTAGCTTTGTTTTATTTTGCGTAGAATATTAAAAACTTAAATGTGTGAAAGTGTTTATACCTAAAATGGAAAGTATTAATTTATTGGAGACGATACATTTGGAATGAGCATTAATTTAAGGCCACTAGAAGTTTATTCTTTGTTAGTTAATTCAATGTCTTGTGTGGACATGGTGAGAGTGGTGATTTTTGACTATTTGGCCGCCAAAACAAACAAAACACTCATGATACGTTTCACAATGATGGTCCTTCCAGGTCGTTCCTTTCCTCCACCCCCTTTCTAGATGACCAACTTCTTTTTAACCCTGGGAATGAATTGTCAGGCCAGCCAGTCCATGTACTCTGTTCCCGTTAGGTCGGGAGGGAGATTTACCACCAAGAATCATTCGATTTCTGTCACAAGGCTATGTAGTGAAGAAATTAAGATGACAAATGGTTTTTGATTCAAAAACTCTTTTATGTACAAGAAAAGTATACCTCCAATACAATCATATAAGCACAAGATTTAAACTGACTTTGGACAAGGCCTTGGTACAGCTCAGTGCATTTGTATTAGAAAGCACGGATATCCATGGAGTCAATTCGAAAGAGATGAAAAGACTGACGAAACTTTACAATGTTTGGCATTTATACCTTTGTAAACACTTGTTGACTCCACTCCCATTTGTCTTACTTCTGTCCAATGATAAGGGTTTCCACTATCATTGCACATTCCTGCTGCGGTGGAGAAGGGGTTTGCATGTGCCTAGCAGGGCGCATCCATCTTATCTTTCATTTCCCCTCCCCCCTCTCACACTATCTCTGCCTTTCAGCATTTAGCTCTGACTTCCAGTCGTGTTAAGCTATGCAAAACTGCATATTAAAATAATAAACAAACCACATACACACCCAATTTAAACATAACAATTTAACTATAAAAGAAAAACACATCTATAATGTAAAACATAATTAATAACATAATTAATACCTATGCAGAAAGCCATCACTACAGTTACATAGTTATAATGTGAAATCAGGTTTTTATTATTATTATTATTATTATTATTATTATTATTATTATTATTTTAAGCATGCTTATAGCATATTTGTTTGTGACTAATGTGGGTTTTACTAAATAATCACCAGGTGGGATTTGCCCTGACTAGCATTTCATGCTCCCCAAATTGAGACCTTATGGGGTTGTTTTACACAAAAGGTAATTTTTTTAAGCGATTTATCTACCATTGTAATGAGGGTGAGAGAACTGAAGTGGTTTGATGCTTGTTTGCTCCTTTCATGGGTAAAACTTGTCAAATACATTCTTGTGAGAAAGCTTTACCGGTAAAGTTATAATAAAAATGAATAGCTTCAATAAGCAAAATAAAGCAACTTTTCAGTGATTGAGAAACATTTCTTTTTTAAACTGATAGATGAACCTTTTAGAATAAAAAAACAGACAATGGCAGGGTTTATGCGTTGCTATGCAGTTCTGATTTAGGAAACAAAATCGGCCATACCAATGCAGATTACTCAATTCATAGTCAATTCATAGTAAGTAGGAAAAGAATGGAGCTGAATATCATGAGGAGAGCTTCATGCATTGCCTTGAAGATAAAAACATTTAACAAGAGAAATGAATTCACGTGTTGTTGTGCACATTCTGAATTAGACTGCACATTAGCTACTTGTTTGTCTGGTTAGCTTTCCAACACACACACACACTTACACACAAAATTGTATAAAATATAATTTCTACAAGTTTTACTACTTAGAATTTATATTTGTGTGTGTTTGTGGAACATCTAAAAGACACATTTCATTAACACTAGAACCGCCTTTTATAATACATGTTTTTATTTTGAATACACTATGTAACACAATTTTTGTTCCTGGGTAGTAAGTGTTATTTCCTAATTGCTTATGCCTCAAAAGTATAGAAAATAGCTATTATTCCCCACAAACTTTGCTTTTGTGACCAGGACAGTGATATTTTGAAATTTACCTATTTCCAATGAGAAAACGGGCGAATTTGTGTCTTTTCGTTCACATAAAGTCAGAAAAAACAACATATGAATCCAAATTAACATGTATTTATACTAAAGTAATACAAAAATGACTACAAAAGATTTAGAAGTGAGTAGTTTTTCGAGATTTACGATTATACTATAAATCACTTTCACAAATCAGCCCCCAAATGTAGTCTCCCATCATGTTCTCGTTATACTGTCCTTGGTAGCGGCGTTCAAAGTCCAGTATATTCTGGTGGAAGCGCTCGCCTTGCTCCTCCGAGTACGCTCCCATGTTCTCCTTGAATTTATCAAGATGAGCATCAAGGATATGGACTTTGAGGGACATCCTACAGCCCATTGTGCCGTAGTTCTTCACCAGAGTCTCAACCAGCTCCACATAGTTTTCGGCCTTGTGATTGCCCAGGAAGCCCCGAACCACTGCAACAAAGCTGTTCCAAGCCGCTTTCTCCTTACTAGTGAGCTTCTTGGGGAATTCATTGCACTCCAGGATCTTCTTTATCTGTGGTCCGACGAAGACACGGCTTTGACCTTTGCCTCAGACAGCTGAGGGAAGAAGTCTTGAAGGTACTTGAAGGCTGCCGACTCCTTATCTAGAGCTCTGACAAATTGTTTCATAAGGCCTAATTTGATGTGCAGTGGTGGCATCAGCACCTTCCGGGGGTCCCAGCCGTACTCATCATACTTCAAGGCGTCCAGCAAGGTCTTGATGCTGTTGTAATCCTCTTTGAGGTGCACCGAGTGAGCCAGGGGAAGAGACGGGTACTTGTTACCATTATGGAGCAGCACGGCTTTGAGGCTTCTGGATGAGCTGTCAATGAAGGACAGTATAATGAGAACATGATGGGAGACTACATTTGGGGGCTGATTCGTGAAAGTGATTTACAGTATAATCGTAAAACTTTGAAAAACTACTCACTTCTAAATCTTTTGTAGTCATTTTTGTATTACTTTAGTATAAATACATGTTAATTTGGATTCATATGTTGTTTTTTTCTGACTTTATGTGAACAAAAAGTGGTGGCATCAGCACCTTCCGGGGGTCCACCAGTGGCTCCCACTTGACATTGTTCCTCCCCACAGAGAACTCGGTCCACTGTGGCCAGTCCTACCTGTGGTAGTGCGCCTTGGTGTCCCTGCTGTCCCAAAGGCAAAGATAGCAGGGAAACTTGGTAAAACCGCCTTGGAGACCCATCAGGAATGCCACCATTTTGAAGTCTCCTATGACCTTGATGCCATCTCAGAAAAATGCAGATATGTATCCACTTAGGCAGCTGGAACTAAACTGAACTGGTGGGCTTAAGGCCTCTGTATTTATACTACTATTTATATTATTGGAAAGTTCTAGAAAGTTCTAGAAGTTACTCCAAGTTTACTCAGCACTGAATCTATCTGGAATGTTCTGGAAAATAGGTACATTTCAAAATATCACTGTCCTGGTCACAAAAGCAAAGTTTGTGGGGAATAATAGCCATTTTCTATACTTTTGAGGCATAAGCAATTTTCTAATCATTTTGATACCTCGGTACATCAATCAAGCAGGACGTTTACATTTTACTTGTTTTATCCCTTGAAAATCAGGCTCACAATCTACTGGCTATAATAATAATAATAATAATAATAATAATAATAATAATAATAATAATAACTATTTTTAATTGACCAATTTCGAGGATGCGACAGAAGAGTTTACTACAGCTGCTGAAGCGGGTGATACACAGAACCTGCCTTCAACTAGGAAACCACCAAACAAGAGGTTCAAACATTCAGATCTATATACCAAACACTTCTGAACAGAAAGCTATTAAAGTAATACCTCAAAAAAAGGCCAAGCAAGGTATCAAATTGATATCTGTAACATATTTGGATAAAGGAATATCATTATGTCAGATGGTGAAATTTTACATTACAATGTACATAGCAGCATATTTCTCTTCTTCAATCATTTCCACCTGTACTTTATCCACTTAAGGTATTTGGTCCCCCAGTAGTTTCCCAAAATTGTACAAAACAGCCACAGCAACAATGATTGTTAAGGCCTGTTTAATTTTTATGCAAAGCCCCAGCTGTAGACATAGAAATCTGTGTTTCCAAACTCCAGAAAGGCACTCAATGCGACCCCTAGCATGAATAAATCCTGAATTACATATTTTTCATGCTTGTGTCTGAGGGTTTAATAATGATGTTAGCATGTTTCCGCGACAATAATACCCATTGTCAGCAACCAAAGCCATTAAAAGCTCCAGATTCCAGCATGGCACAAAGTTGGCTATTGTCAAAAATATGTCTGGATCCTGGCTACCTTGAGACAATCTGCACATTAATAGAAAAGTATCCTTTTTGGTTTCTCAACATTCCTCCACTTTCTCCCCCATGATTACAAATGGGTATATGGGTACAATTAATGACTCCTAAAACACCAGGAAGCCTTGATTTTACATGCAAATCAGCTGCTGTTGCTGGTGATGGCTGGAATTTAATATACAGTTCTGTTTTTTTTTGCATATTTGCTGTTGCCTCTGACATTCTATTTTCTACAGTAGACTGGTGCACTCTGAAAAGGTTCCCGTCCACCATTTGGAAACATCCTGTTTCATAAAATCATAAAGCTATAATCACTTGCAGAAAAGGTGGTATAGCAGAATTCTGGTCACTCCCAGGCTTTTAGGCCCAATTTTGCTAACAAGCAGATTTACAGACTCTTTTGAAAAGCGGTACCTCCTTGAAAATACCACATTGCTATAAAATTCAAAAGGATTTAGTCTGTCTAATTTTTGTGGAACTCTTTCCTGTAACTCAATCCATTTGAGGTATGCTGCCATTATGTGCAAATTTAAACCACATCCAAGGAATGTTTACATTTTTTATTTTATTTTATTGAATCCACCTTTCACATTTAAACCTATATTAAATTACTGGTGCAATGTGATTACATATTAATCTTGGATTAACAACTGTTTAACCTTTGATTAATTTTAGACAAAGATTACATATAAAACCTAAAAAAAATATATTTTTAAATCCTTGATTTGATCTGAGTTAGTGATTAATCCACTTTGGTACAATCGGCCCTCAGTCTCTTATAGTAAGACATAATGGCTCACCTGAGGTGTTGAAAGGCCTGAGACTGGAAGCTTATGAGCCTAATGCCAGGCCATCAACATGATCATGATGGACCACTTGAGATGGAAATGTGCATTGAATGGTTACATTATGGTAGAGATCTGAAACAAGTTTTACAGTTTTATATACCATCTACTGAGGTGGTGAACATTACTTGACTTTATTACTGTATATTAAAAGAGCCCTTACTAATATACAGTAGGTAATAACCAAACAGGTACACCACATGACCACTGTATACTACATTCAGGTACATATTTTGATAACATTGTATATAGTATCAATACTAAAACAACATAGTTAATCTTAATATGATGTAATTTCCACCATCTGATACAAAGTAACTTTGGTCTGTATGCACCACTCCAGATGGACATATGCATGTGGAAATTACAATTGGACATTGGAATGGATGAAAGAAGCTGTGTGATAGTTGATGAAATTGGAGGAACCCAATTAAGTCCAACAGTCCCAGCATTGCTAAGGGGACTTCGCTCTACTGCAAGATCAGTGACAGGTTAGCAGTATCTCCAATTAAAAATGGCTCTAAATCTGTAAATCTGATCATTAGCGAAATAGCAAGTCTGTATCAAACAGGAATGAAGACTGTCAAACCAAGTAAGGTGAAGATCCTTAATGAAGCAATGCAGGTCATGCACCAGTATAGCCATGTACAAAATACAAAAGCCAAGACAGTGAGGTGACAGTGAACTTCATAAATGAGAAAATCTGTTTCTCCCTTGTGTCAGAAATGTAATGAATCTTGGTTGTAAATCTCCCTCCCGGCCTGTGAGGGCGCTAAGCAGTGAAAGTAGAGTTCTTTGGACAGGCTGGCCTGACAGTTCTTTCCCAGGGCCGGGAAGTCAGTCAGTTTGAAAGAGGGTGAGACTTTGTTGCAGGAACGTATTGACCCGGAAAGGGAAACAACGTAGCAGCTGCAGATTGTAGAGACAGATAGCATAAAAGGGGATGGAGAATCGCAATCTACTCCTTCGCTTGGTTTTGAGAGAGCGAAACTGGAAGGACCGGGAGAAACCCAGAGAGAATAAAAAAAAAGGATTTGTGAGTGTTTTTTGTTTGTTTGTCGTTGTTAGTAATTGTCTTTTGTTTGTGAATCACTAGACGGCTAACACGTATCCGGAGCTGTCGCCTTGGGTCAGCACTACCCAGAACAACACTACACCACAGTCACTTTATAAATTGTTATCACCCACCATGTGCACTACTGCACGCACCTGGACTGGTGACCGTGTACTGTATTATTATGGGGCAGATAACATGTGTTTATTACTTGGGCTGCAACCCATTATTATTGTTACCTCCATGCTTTACACATTGGTGTGTATTGCCAGAGGTTTATTGTTTGGTCGCCAGACCGGGATTACAAATAAAAGACCCCTTTTTCCAAAATGGATTACAGTTTCCTGTTTCGTGATTATTTCTGCACTGCATCACCTCTGCACCTTGTTCTCACTCAGCAGCCACTTTGGCACATCCCTATAGTTGAATTAGCTTCCTAAACTACAGCATTAATCATTTTTATAGCGTTTGGATTTAACAATATCCATAATTTGGAGACAGTGCCATCAAAATGTTAGATAAGCATTTTGCGGTAAGTAAACAGTACAATACACCTGGTGCATGTAATTCCCAATTCCAGCAAAAAATGCAAAGGGCAGGTTTCACATATACATTATACAAGGAAAAAGCAGGCAGTAGTTTGGACTTAGTATGCGTTTAGCCTGCATACATTCACTTTCATAAATACTGACAGACAAACATTTGAAAACATTGTAGCTTCTTTACTGTTTATTAATGTGTGCCAGTAAGGGTTTGTAAAAAAATAAAGGTAAAAATATTACTGTAAAATTGTAAATATGCCCACACCCATCAAGAAACTTCAAAAAATAATTAAAATACAACCCCTGTACATTTATTCAACAATATAAACACAAGAGAGAGAGAGACAAGGTTTTATACTGGGCAAGTACTTAGATGTCTGGGATACAATACTTTATGCTTGGTGAAACAGGACAGTACCTGTATGTTTAATTCCCTATGTTCAATACACAGGGTTGTTGGGACAAAGCAAAAGTCCAGTACACAGTTCAGGTTCTCATACAAAGGTGGATCAATACAGGCAATAGTGTTCTCGAAACAGTCCAGAGCCATACACGGCAAATCAATAGTTTTCTCAATATATTTACACGGCTCTCCTGCCTCACTCCACGTCAACTCCACTCTCACCAACCTGAGCTGAGAGTCAGCTCTTTTTAAATAGGTGAATCACACCCATGTGCTCTTAACAGGTGCATTGACTACACCCTGCCATCCGCTAAGGCTTCTGGGTAGTGCAGTCCCTACGAGCGGCCATCATGCATGTTGTACTTAAAGTGCAGAGGAGGGCCGCAGTGATTTACAATCTTCTATCTATGTATTATACTTCATGCCTTAAATCAGTGCCTTATAATTTAAATACTACTACTACGACGATGACGACTAATAATAATAATAATAAAAATAATAATAATAATACAACTTCAAAGTCAACTTCAAAACTGAAACAAAGACTGCTTGTAGCAGACAGTCTGGAATTTACATTCATACTGATGAAGTAGAAGACTGAAGATCTTGACCTTTTCCCTTACCATGATGCTCGGCTTAATACCAACTGTCCAGCTGTGACTGATCAAAAGAGCTCAGAGCAAGGACATTGCATATGTCCTTGATACCTAGCTGATTTAAATCAAGGAGGTCACAAGTGTCACAAAATTAACAAGAGTCAGTGACAGAGATTGAACTGATGATCCAGGAACAAAACTAATTGACCTGAGAAGCATCCCTTTCAACAAGATTCAGAGGTCTTTTTTCACATACATGTATTATCCGTTCTCAGCAGCAACTAAAAGCAACAAAACCGCTAAAAATAGATCAGGACAATTTGACCACAAACATAAAAATGGAAGTGAAAAGTCTAGGGGTCTTATTTGACTCTGATTTATCTTTTGAGTCGCTGTGAAGGATGGCTTGCAGTGGTGAGGTGTGGTGACGTCACAGACCAGAAACACAGACTCAGGAAGTAGCAGGTGAGAGCTGAAACACTACGACATTCAGCTTCTTTTATTAAATAATAAATAAAAAACAAAAGGTTTAAACAAACACAGAACAGAAACAAAAGGGCAAGTAGGCCAAACAAATAAACAAACAAATAAGCATGCTGGTTTTACCACCAGCACGATACTTAGCAGTTGTTTTTAAATTTAGTTTTCTCTCTCCTCGCTCTCTCTCCTAATACACCCTCCCCAGCACGGACAGCTGCAGGTTCTTATACTCTGGCCGAGGGGTTTACTAGCTGTTAATTATTTTATTACCCCTCGGCCACAGTCTGCACAAGTTTAGTAAGGATGCGCGACTGTCAGCTAGTTAAATAATCAGTAGCTGATCAGCCACGCATCCTCACAAGGTTTTTAAAATATAAAAACAATAACAAATATGCGGCGCTCTTATCCGCACCGCAAACAATAATACAAATAATAAAACACAGTGCACAAATATATATATATATATATATATATATATATATATATATATATATATATATATATATATATATATATATATATATATAGGAGCGGGACACTCCGCCACAGTCGCATATTTGCAATGTCACCAAATTGTCCTTTTACCTTTTGCGAAACATTGGAAGAATTAGTCATTTCTCTCTTTGTCTGATGCTGAAAAACTAATTCATGTTTTTGTGGCTTCGATTTTCATCTGTTTTGTCCTGTATAGTGCTTTGATATACTTTTTTTGTATGAAAGGCAATTTATAAATAAAGTATTGATTGATTTTAAAAATAGAATAGTGATATTTTGCACATATATTTCTGTAAATGGACTGTCATTCCCTGATGTGATTAATTTGTTATGCAAATGAAGTACATATAATGTATTTGATCATATATTAAGATAAATCTCCATGTTACAATTCTGTTTTAGTGGTCATGGTCAACGCACCTGATCTAACAGATATAGATGTGATAGCAGAAACTTTGAAGCACATATGATATCAAACTTGATGGTCATTTTGCTGTATCTTCAGATAAATTAAACACATTACAGTGATGTGGAAGCTATACTGTCCTAGCCCTACGCTATATAGACAATCTGATGGCTGTTGTGTTTTAAAAAAAGTTTTTAACATTTAGCTGGTTAACCACAATACTACAACCACAGCAAGACACGTTCACAATATCTCCAGAGTGACAAGGTTAAACCCAACATGCACAAAATCAAAAAGCCAGGACAGCAGTTTCTGATCAACTGATCATCCTCTGTTATTATTAATACTTGTAATGGAGTAAGTAACATTTTTGATGTGACACCCTCCCCCTCCAAAGGATTTAGACATAATGTCTGCCACAGCTTGGCATCTCCCTTCTGACACTAATCTCCTCACTGAGACTAATACAATGTCGCTGGTGGAAGGAAGAGAGATACATAATGGATTTAGTACGATATCTTGTCTCTACAATTTAGGCAAGTGGTGAACCCATTACCTATACTGGCCTAAAGTAAAGATAAACATACTACTGCCTGCTTGTGGTTACACCTAATTAGTGCTGCGTCTGTGGTAAGGGTCATGTCTGGACATGGAATTTTATTTAGTAATGTCATTATGTATTATTAAATAATGTGAGTAATGCGTGCAGATATTTTGATTATGATGTCCCTCAGGAAAGAAATGGTAAGAACAATTCTATAATTGATCATTCAGAGTTTATCTGAGTTGATTAGTTCTCTTATTAAAATATTTAATTGACGTGTTACAAGATCGAGGATTTACTATGAACACATACACACGCTAGACACAAGGAATGTTTAATCAATAGTAGTATTTTATTAAGTACACAAATATTTAACAGAAATCAGAAAAGTCAGAAAGTAAATCTCTTAGTTCTAAACACAAAACACAAGTCAAAGCTCTCACTCTGCACTCAAACAACTAGCAGGGTCAGTGAAATATGACATCACCAGCACACCCAGCAGAAGCAGGTTGTGACATATCTAGTGACTTTTTAACACACACACAGCATAAACTGGAACAGTGCAGACAATCCTACAATATATCACATTAAGCTTATTAATGGTATATAGATTAAGCATGTAGCAAGTTTACTATTTTTTTTTTTTTTTTTTAATTTAGTAGTCGCCAATTAGTTTTTTTTACTCCCCAATTTAATAGTGTCCAATTATTTTTGTTTAGCTCAGCTCACCGCTACCACCCCTGTGCTGACTCGGGAGTGGCGAATAAATAAATAAATAATAACAACTAGACAACGTGTACTTCCTCCACCGGGGCCTGGTGCTACCTTGCCCCGCTGTTGGGCCTTCAAAAAATAACTTTTTCTTAACTGTCTCTTAGCAGTCCAGCCCACGCCTACCGCAACTCTTGTGCTCCACTCTGGTGTATGCTGCACGGTGCCCTTGTTGTGTGACTGTATGTGATTAAGGCTAGGCGCCTGTGCTCAGTACCCTCGGTGCTTGTGCTCTCGTTGCTCAGTGCTTCGGCGCCCTCGGTAGTTAGACGCTCCGTGCCTCTGTGCTTGAGTGCCCCGGCACTTCAGTACTCAGACGTTAGGTGTCCCCGGTGTTGCATGCCCTCAGTGCTTTGTCACTTCGGGGCCTCAGAGCCTCGGTGCACACAGTGTTTCGGTGCCCTCGGTGCCTCTGCGCTCCAGAGTTTATACCCCCTCGGTGCTCGGCGCCTCAGAGCTCGGTACACTCGGTGCCCTTGGTGCTTTGGCGCCCTCGTGCCTCACCATTCCAGTTTAGATGCCCTCAGTGCTCGTCGACCCTCAGTCCTTCGGGGCCTCAGAGCCTCAGTGTACGTGGTGCCCTTGGTGCTTCGCTGCCCTCGGTGTCTCAGCACTCCAGAGTTTAGACGCCTTCGCTGCTCGTCGCCCCTCTGTGCTTCTGCGCTCTCAGGGCCTCAGAGCCTCGGTTCATGTGGTGCCCTCAGTGCTTCGGCACCCTTGGTGCCTCAGTACTCCAGTACTTAGATGCTCCAGGCCATACCTTCGGGCCAGCAGTGAAGGAGATTTTACAATGTTCTCACCGAGAACATGAGGCGTCTCGGCAAGTAGCCTCAATGCTTCCTTCCCATTCTCCGGTGTGAGATAGAACAAGACACTGGCGTCCACCCGTGGCACACACAGTGACACGGACGGTCCTGATCCCCACTGCCCTGGATGACTGGTTGATCTGTTCCCAGTCGCAGGAAGGAGCAGCGGCCCACATGGCGATCATGATGGAGCATCTGTCAAGGCTGGGTCTCACCCTCAACGATACCAAGAGCCAATTTGTACAGGTGCAAAGAATGGTTTACAGGACTCCAGTTGGACTCCATTGCAATGCAAGCCTACATGTCAGACGACAGAGTAGGCACCATACAGAATTGTCTATCCTTGTTTCAACAGGGATTGATAGTACCTCTGGTCTTGTGTCAGATGTTGCTGGGTCTTATAGCCGCAGCTTCATCAGCCCTTTAGCTGAGATTACTCCATATGCACCCACTTCAGGCGTGGCTCAATGCCTTCCGGATACATCCCAAAAGTGACAAACACCGTTGGCTGACCGTGTCACGCGCATGTTGGGAAGCCCTCCGCTGGTGGAGGCAAGCCTCTCATCTACGCAACGGTGTAAGGATGGAGGTGAAGACAGACGCATCCAACTTAGGTTGGGGAGCAGTCTAGCCGGCAGAGGAGTCCACTGGTCCTGGTCGGGCCATTGGACATCCCTGATCTCCAGCATTTTCTCCTGCCACTCCAAGGGAGACATGTCTTTGTCCAGATGGACAACATGTCGGTAGTGGCATATGTCAACCGGCAGGGAGAATTTTCATCTTCATAAGCCATGGTGACTTGTAAACACAGTGCTTTGGAGTACAAATCAAACAGCAGCAGTTATGTAATCATCTGGCTTAGCTTGGCATTTGATGAATAGATCAGTTACTTAACCTTGTCTTTCCACAGGACCAGCAGTTCTTTAATAAACGGGGTTTGTATACAGTAAACAAGAATATTAGTATCAAGTCATGGAGAAAGACAATTGACTCATTTATCTTTTACTACTATAGACTTTTTTCATGCATGAATTCTCTAGTAGATACACCGAGTAATTAATACACATGCTTAATGTTTTTTTTTAATATATAGATATTTTTATTAAATGTATAGAATTAGCTAAATTAGATAGCAGCATTTAATTCATTAAAAAAAACAAAAACATTTTGAGGTTATTACTTTTCAACAAAACAGATATATCCATTTGAGTCAGTTGTGTTCACTTCTGTATTTTAGGTCACATACTGATGGCTTTTGACTAGTAATATGTAAATACTCCCCCTTGACATCAATTATTCACACACGCAATCACAAAAGGTTCCCTGTCAGTACTCATCAGTCTGTAAAACAAATGACCTCTTCTTATTTCACATGCCATATTTAAATATGAATTAAATAAACAGACAGATTTGTGCTTTTCAATGAATGGAAACTGAGTTTTGAAAAATGTTTACATTTTAAAGTGAAAATTTGTTGTTGTTAATTGACATTGTAAACTCAGGCTATCGAGTATTCTAATTGCTCTGACACAAATCACCCATAAAACAGGAAAATCAATCTGGCAGTTCGGTAAAATGAAAAAAGCAAATCGATTCTTCTTATCAGACAGGGGAGGGGATATGGCAAAGGGAATTGATTTGAGCTAATAAATGAGCATTTTCTCTTGGAGGCAATGGAGGCACATTCTGCATGATACATAAAACAGACAATGCCCGTGGTCCATTAAAAAATGTAGCATGAGAAAAATATTGTTACTGTTAGAGAAAGCTACAGTATAGAATAAGCACAGCATGTACAATACCAGAAGCTGAGCTATGACATTGAATTAATGTTATATTAAAAAAGTGAAAGAGTAATAGGTTGCATCTCAGATGAAAAGCCATAATCAGAATATGCAATACTTAAGCATATATACATAGGTAAAGATTCTGAAAAAGGGTTTATTCTGAATAGTAATGGGCTCAACACGAAATGCTGAGCATTTAATTGGAAGTTAAAATAAAGTATACTTGATTAGTAAAGACGTTATAGAAACTCTGTAACAGAAATAGTCTATATAATTTTGTCACTTTTCAAGCATGCAAGACAACCTTCTCTGTGCCTTTTCTAAAGTGAGTGAACAATAATCATAAAGCCTCTCTGTGACCTTATTTCACCAGTCCATGTGTGTGTGTGCAACACTCACATCGGCAGTTATTCCCTGGAGAATACAAATGAAAAATGAAATGGACTATATTGGTCCTTCAATTAAGGTCTGTTTGAACCCTTGTCTTCAATGCCTTCACCATGGAAGGGTTAAATCTTGGATAGTAAGGATATACTACACTGTTCCTATATGACCTCTAATAGACTTGAAAGAATTAACTGTTGCTCCTAAAATAAACATTTGAAATCCTAGGGAAGTGTGAAGGAAAATGTGTAGATGGTCCCAGATGGTAGAATGAAAAAGTGAGGTAATAGTAATTTTTTAAACACAAGTTCATCAATCTAAATCAAGTATATTATTTAAAAAATATGGTTGCTTTTGCTATCAAATAAAATGTACATGTACTGCACATTTGTATTGATTGTGCACACAAATCTATGGTAATCCAACATTTTAAAATATGCAATATACATGTTTAATATGGAATGAAAACTCGAGGTGACTGCAAATTTAAATGTCACCATGATCTTCAGACATAAAAACAAATCAACTCTTCTTTTCGTGCTTTCTCTGTGGAAGAGGGAGTTTCCCCGTTTCTGTTTTGCACCAGTGGTGGAATTTTATGTCGCTCGTCGCCTCTTTTGTGGGCGGGTTTACAATTTGTCCACAAGTCTCAGGAATGTTGAGACGCATGTGTCAGAAGAAGCGCTGCTGCTTCCAACGTGTTTCTTTCCATCCAGCTGCTTGATTTGCAATCAGGTCGTTTTTATTTTCTGTATGCTCAACGAAAGGGGTTCTAAAATGTAATCCTTTAAGACTATATTGAACTCAAAAAACTGATATTTAATAGTTTTACATAAACAGTTCGTGTGCCTCTTTTGTATTCGGATAGAATAGCAAACGGGTGTTCCGCTGCTGTCCGTGGTACTGAAAGTCGAGGCGCCTCATGAACTACTCATGCTTTTTCTATTTTGGCTATATGTGTTAAAAACTGAACTATTGAAAATGACTCGGAAAAAGACGTATTGTGTGCCTCTTTGGGGATTCTACGTGTGGGAAGCAGCAGTTCTACTCAGGTAAGCAACAATAGTTATATGTTACATTGGCAATAGTTTGGGATGGTACACAAAAATAGCTATGCTGGTTTCCAATGAGTTTGTTCTCACCCGTAAGCTGTGGTCTATGCTTACATAATATCCTTATTATATCCGTAAGGTGTTTACTTGATATACATTCATTGTCGTTGCTTTAAAAACTACACATTGTGTGGTGATTATATTATTTGCATGTCAAAACAGCTGCCCATGGGGGAAATAGTTAGCTTAACCTTAAAACTGCAAGCAAACTTTGTATCATTTTTAAACGTTTATTCTCCAAGAAATAGCCTGTATTAAATCAGCATGGATTTCGTCGGTTGAAGTTTAATCATGTGTTTTGTGGTATTTGCAATTAAAAAAACAACATTTCTTTACTGATCAAATAAATGAACGTAACGTTTAAGGAAACTGAGTGAGCACACCAGAATCATTATGTCAAATTACGCGTGAGAAATACGTGAGAACGTACAAGTTGTTGAATTCGGTGTGCAAACACTGGTCCGTATTTAGAAACAGTACTATATTAGGGATCTGGTACAATTGGGTGTCAGTATCACTGTCATTATGAGTGAAATAGCAAGAATGTAAGTGATTAAAAAAATGTTTATTTGTACTGTATACAGTAGGTTACAGGGGACAGACAAGCCGTAACAATGCATACAAATATACGAATATTACAGTAATACACATTATAATAGCTGCTGCAGAAATCGGTGTGCCAAAAATAATTTAATGAACTCTCGGATATTATTATTATTATTATTATTATTATTATTATTATTATTATTATTACTAGTAGTAGTCGTCGTAGTCGAAGTAGTCGTAGTAGTCGCAGTATTATTATTATTATTATTATTATTATTATTATTATTATTATTATTATTAATAAATCTGCATTTAACTCTTGCACAGGCCTACTAAATATACAGGAATCGTTTTTGCAAGTAAATAAATAAATAAACAAACAAACAAATAATAAATGATTGCAATGGTATTTCAAATATGTATTAATCCTTTATTAAACGAATCCACAGATTAAATATCTCTTCAATTGGCGTATAGATTCGTTCATGCTCATTCTCTCTCTCTCTCTCTCTCTCTCTCTCTCTCTCTCTCTCTCACACACACGCACACACACACACACTATGGTGTGACATGTATCAGATTATTTAAATAAATAAATAAATAAATAAATAAATTAAAAAAGGTCACATATTATTGCACTAGATCAGAAGTGCACACACTGCATTAACATCAAGGTAAACATTTCTGGTATCTGCTCACGGACAACTGGCTACGATTATTTACTCATGGAACTAAAGCCTAAACAAAGAACAGTTCAATTTTAGTTTTTTTCCCCACAGGACAACAGAATTACTCTTGCCTGACTATTATATGAACAGCGATTTTATACAAAGTTATTTAATTTAATAATGTTTTGATCATTCAAGTAGTTACTCAAATACGTTTGGCTGCTAAATAAAAATGAGCCGTACTAGTGTGGCAGCAATTTTAAATTAATGAATTGAGCCCTCCCTAGTATTTTAAATACCTTCCCAGTATAATTTTGATTTTTTTATAACCTTTGAACACATAAGGCTACATTTATATTTTTTTAAATGGCAGCAGTATTTAGATACCCAACGGTTTAGATCAATTGAATAAATGTATTTATTTAAAATAGCAGTGCAATCACAATCTTACACAGTAAAACATGTTATATGAATCGATAAAATGCACTTATTCAATTCTATTAAGTATATACTAACACACAATATAAATGAGATGCTGCATAACCCAACTGAATATAGTCATCGGGTGGAATAAGCTAGATCTCCAATAGCATTTTGAGTTCATCGTAAATTATCTGAAACACAAAGAGAGACCATTCAAATTAGAGATGGCAACCCAATTTTCATTTTTGGAATGTGTGAAGTGAAAGGAAATAATATTATTTTCCTTCTAATCAGAAGCTTCTTCTATCATGTCTTGGGATTTACTGGTGACAATCGTCCATGTTGTAGGAAAAGAACCAAGCAATGGACAGTTATTGGATTCAGGGTATATCAGCAAACATATATATATATATATATATATATATATATATATATATATATATATATATATATATATATATATATATATATATATATTTAGCTCAAAGAGCCAGCTGCCCAACGTTTCGATATGTTGTACATATCTTTCTCAAGGGAGCCTGTGTTTGAATCAAAACATTGGAGGTATTTATAGGTTTTTGACGGCATGACAACTACTTGTTATTGTTTACATTCAAATCCATGATTTATTCTTACATGATGTAATGGTGTTCTATATATTGTGACATCATTTTTACTTCTATCTTTGAATCTGTATTAATTCTAATTAACACTACTTTATATAAACTTATATTTTTATTATATCATGCAATGCTGGCTCTGAGGATTAGTCTAGATTTGGCCGCCCCAGCGCATCAGCATGCACAACTTTTGAATGAATTTTGTTTATTTATTTAAATGTTATATATTTATTGAAGTTAATTAGTTCATTCTTTTCTGTTGAGTCCCGCTGGCATAATCGTGTTCAGTCTATTTATCCATTTACTTTCTTTTATTCTTCTATATGTCGCATTGTCTAATTTGAGCTGTTCTAATACTACAAACTTTACATCATTTATGTCATGTCCCTGACTGGTGAAGTGCTGTACTATTGGTTCATTCATTTTTTTTATTTCTAATTAATAATGAATTATTAATAATAATCAATAATTAATTATTTCTAATTATATATATAAATACAGTGCCTTGCGAAAGTATTCGGCCCCCTTGAACTTTGCGACCTTTTGCCACATTTCAGGCTTCAAACATAAAGATATGAAACTGTAATTTTTTGTGAAGAATCAACAACAAGTGGGACACAATCATGAAGTGGAACGAAATTTATTGGATATTTCAAACTTTTTTACAAATAAAAAACTGAAAAATTGGGCGTGCAAAATTATTCAGCCCCTTTACTTTCAGTGCAGCAAACTCTCTCCAGAAGTTCAGTGAGGATCTCTGAATGATCCAATGTTGACCTAAATGACTAATGATGATAAATAGAATCCACCTGTGTGTCTCCGTATAAATGCACCTGCACTGTGATAGTCTCAGAGGTCCGTTTAAAGCGCAGAGAGCATCATGAAGAACAAGGAACACACCAGGCAGGTCCGAGATACTGTTGTGGAGAAGTTTAAAGCCGGATTTGGATACAAAAAGATTTCCCAAGCTTTAAACATCCCAAGGAGCACTGTGCAAGCGATAATATTGAAATGGAAGGAGTATCAGACCACTGCAAATCTACCAAGACCTGGCCGTCCCTCTAAACTTTCAGCTCATACAAGGAGAAGACTGATCAGAGATGCAGCCAAGAGGCCCATGATCACTCTGGATGAACTGCAGAGATCTACAGCTGAGGTGGGAGACTCTGTCCATAGGACAACAATCAGTCGTATACTGCACAAATCTGGCCTTTATGGAAGAGTGGCAAGAAGAAAGCCATTTCTTAAAGATATCCATAAAAAGTGTTGTTTACAGTTTGCCACAAGCCACCTGGGAGACACACCAAACATGTGGAAGAAGGTGCTCTGGTCAGATGAAACCAAAATCGAACTTTTTGGCAACAATGCAAAACGTTATGTTTGGCGTAAAAGCAACACAGCTCATCACCCTGAACACACCATCCCCACTGTCAAACATGGTGGTGGCAGCATCATGGTTTGGGCCTGCTTTTCTTCAGCAGGGACAGGGAAGATGGTTAAAATTGATGGGAAGATGGATGGAGCCAAATACAGGACCATTCTGGAAGAAAACCTGATGGAGTCTGCAAAAGACCTGAGACTGGGACGGAGATTTGTCTTCCAACAAGACAATGATCCAAAACATAAAGCAAAATCTACAATGGAATGGTTCACAAATAAACATATCCAGGTGTTAGAATGGCCAAGTCAAAGTCCAGACCTGAATCCAATCGAGAATCTGTGGAAAGAACTGAAAACTGCTGTTCACAAATGCTCTCCATCCAACCTCACTGAGCTCGAGGTGTTTTGCAAGGAGGAATGGGCAAAAATTTCAGTCTCTCGATGTGCAAAACTGATAGAGACATACCCCAAGCGACTTACAGCTGTAATCGCAGCAAAAGGTGGCGCTACAAAGTATTAACTTAAGGGGGCTGAATAATTTTGCACGCCCAATTTTTCAGTTTTTTATTTGTTAAAAAAGTTTGAAATATCCAATAAATTTCGTTCCACTTCATGATTGTGTCCCACTTGTTGTTGATTCTTCACAAAAAATTACAGTTTCATATCTTTATGTTTGAAGCCTGAAATGTGGCAAAAGGTCGCAAAGTTCAAGGGGGCCGAATACTTTCGCAAGGCACTGTATATATATATATATATGAGAATTTTTGCAGTGTAATAAATTATATGATAGGGCATACTGTGTGATTACCCATGAGCAGGAGCTTGTTGATGTGACTGTCACATGATCTGTGATTTATCACCCCCCCCTCTTCCCTTTTCTTCTCCCTTCTCCCTCTCATTTTCTGTCTGTCTCACTCCACTTCTATTTTCAAAATGCCTTGTGCAAAATTCAACTTGAAGTAGCCCATATGTTTAACCTTTTCCAGCCTCTCCATTAATATCATATTTTTTAATCTTTTATGCGTAATATGCAGTCTTGTGATACAACAGGCTAATATGAGGTACAGGGATGCTATTACTAAAGAGATATATGGACTATGATAATGTAGGGTTCATTTGCTTACACTTCATTTCATTACTTCTAGTTTCAGTCACATCAAACAGTGCCCAATGCATTTCAGATGTAGGACCCGTGGAAACTCACAGAGAATTTGAAAGAGAATTGCCAGGCCTGTCGAGAGAAAATTATTTATTTATTAAAATCTGGATCAAGCTGAATAAAAGATTTTAAAAAGAGTTAACATTTGGGGTAGTCTATTTATTATATATTTAAAGTACACGTGAACATCCAATATTTTTAGGCAATGTTTGTGTAAAACCTTCTAAAAGAAAAAAAGTTCATAGACTTTCTCCATATCTGTCTAGTGGGAGGAACTGAGTCTGGATGTGTTATCCTAAAATTTGTTTCCTGAATTCCATCCACCATTCTCAAATCACTTTCTGAAACTAGCCAATTGGTATAGAGTGTGGACAGGATCAAGGATCAGGTATTACAACTAGCAGTACACTCACGTCATTCACCTTTGCTTTCTCTTGTGAAATAAGGAACTAAGGAGTTTGGTGTTCTGTTATTGATAAACATTCAGTATAGCACAGAATATCCCAACTGTTTCGGGAGAAAGCCAATGGCTGTCCTAAATGACTAATCCAAATCTTGCTACACCCACTGCACAGTAAAAAACAGTTTTTTGTCTCCATATAGCAATATCTTTCTTTCCTAGAAGATACCAGTAATGTTACAACATTTAACATTTAAATATATTAATCAAGCATTCACTTTTTTCATATTCCTTGTAATTTACATGTGTAATAGATGAACCATAAACAAATAAAACAAAAAATAGATCAGAGTGTCAATCTGCTGTTCTTATGGTAATTATCTATCGCCCACCTAAACTGAGACAATCGTTCTTATCAGAATTTGCATAATACCTGTCTATAATCATCTCTCTAGGACTAGAAATTATTATTATTATTATTATTATTATTATTAGTTTATTTAGCAGACGCCTTTATCCAAGGCGACTTACAGAGACTAGGGTGTGTGAACTATGCATCAGCTGCAGAGTCACTTACAATTACGTCTCACCCGAAAGACGGAGCACAAGGAGGTTAAGTGACATGCTCAGGGTCACACAATGAGTCAGTGGCTGAGGTGGGATTTGAACCGGGGACCTCCTGGTTACAAGCCCTTTTCTCTAACCACTGGACCACACAGCCTCCCAAATTAGCATGTCCTCTACTATAGACCCTGCAATACCAGATAATTTCTTTATTTCATTTGAGGCTATACTGCCTCAATGTAAAAAGACTGTGGTGTGTACAGTAAAAAGGCATATTATAAGTCCAGCAGTTGTTCAAAAGTTTTCTCAAATAGTTAGTCTATCTCCACCCACCTCAACAAATTTTCTATCAACCGATGAGTTAGTTGACAGATATAACTACCAACTAAAAACTTCTCTTGATACTGTGGCTCCAGTTAAAATTAAAACTATTTCTGTAAAACGTAAGACACCTTAGATGAATAAAGTTATATGTCAAATAAAAAGAGATTGTCATAAGGCAGAACGCAAATGGAGAGAAACAAAATTACAAATATATTACGATATTTTAATGCAGTTTTTATCAAAGTATAATGGAGCATTAAGTTCAACAAGAGGTGCTTACTTCTCTAATCTTATTGAGGAAAATAAGAAGGATGCTAGTGTCCTTTTCTCTACAATTGATAGATTAGTTAACCCATCTTCTTCACCTGAAAATTGCACTATGACCTCATCTATTAAATGTGAAGAATTCCGCAACTATTGTGATGGAAAAATACTTATTATTAAGGATCAAATTTCACAAAATGATTCTGAGCTCTGTGTGCCATCTAAAACAATTGAATCAGAAACAAATTCCTTCTCTTTGATTAATTTACAAGACTTGAATAAAATAGTTATGCAAAATAAATCTTCTGCCTGTCTTTTGGTTCCTATACCAACCAGTCTCTTGAATGAGGTATTTAGAAAGCTGTCCAATGATGTCCTTGATATTGTTCATAGTTCAGGGTGGTTTCCAGATTCTTTAAAAACTGCATTAGTGAAACCTTCACTCAATAAATCGAATCTGGATAGCCCAGTTCTAAGTAATTTTAGACCTATTTCATACCTTCCTTTTTTAGCTAAGGTACTTGAAAAGGTAGTTTTTAAACAAATTAATAGTTTCCTTGATAATAATAACATCTTTGAGAAATTTCAATCAGGATTTCGCTTAACCATAGCACTGACTGAGACTGCGTTGGTCAAAGTGGTGAATGATCTACGTATGAGTGCAGACTCAAACTGTTCATTTGTACTGATCCTTTTAGAGCTGAGTGCTGCTTTTGATACCGTGGATCATGAGATTTTAATTCATCATCTTAGAGAATAGGTGGGCCTGTTCTAAAATGGTTCAAATCATATTTATCGAATAGTATTTTATTGCCTTAGGAGAATCTATATCTGGATTAGCCAATATTACACGTGGTGTCCCGCATATACATAATTCCACTTTTTATTCGTAAACATGGGGTGAATTTGCACAGCTATGCAGATGATACACAGATGTATATATCTGTTAAACCAGGTGACATAACAGCTATCAATGTCTTATTCAAGTGTCTTGCTGATATTAGAAGCTGGATGTCTCAACATTTTTTTTACATTTAAACCAGGATAAGACAGAAGTCCTACTTTTAGGCTCTAAGCAACCGATGGAGTCGACAAACATTGATTTAGGTTTGTTAAACTCAAATGTAAAATCTGAGGTGAGAAACTTGGATGACGCTGAGAAATTAGTACATGCTTTTATTTGTTTCTAGATTAGATTACTGTAACACTTTATTTTCTGGACTTACATGTCATGCTCTATCATGCCTGCAGCTTGTGCTGAATGCAGCTGCTAGAATGCCAACGAGAACAAAAAAAAGGTCTCACATTACTCCTGTGTTGGCATCATTGCATTGGCTTCCTGTGTGTTATAGGATTTAAAGTTTTATTACTAGTATTTAAAGCATTGAATGGATTAGCTCCAGACTGCTTGAATGACATGCTAATTCCACACCAGCCGGAACACATTCTTCGACCTGCTGACGCTGGCCTCCTGTGTATTCCGAGGGTGAATCGTAAAAGGATGGGAGAGGCTGCTTTTTGTTTTAATGCCCCCACACTCTGGAACTCTATACCATCTTTTATTAGAGATTCAACCTAAATTGTTATTTTTAAATCTCGATTAAAAACATATTTTTATAATATTGCCTTTTCTCAATATTAACATGTTTGGTTATTACTTCTGCTTTTAATAATTGTACTTTGTTTCTGTGTTTTATTCTGCTTGTAAAGCGCTATGAGCTGTATTGCACATGAATTGCGCTATATAAATATTTATTATTATTATTATTATTATTATTATTATTATTATTATTATTAAACCTCTTTCTGATGATCAATATGCATAGATTGTATAGTATAATAACGGAAACAAGAATATACTGTTTGTATTTTATTTTTTGTGAAATAGATATTAGTGAATAACTGAGAATAATAAAAGAGTGACATCTACTGATCAAGTGTTTTATACTCATTATAAAACAGTGTTGTGAGAAGCTGTCCAGACCCGAACAATTTTAATTTTTTCTAATTTTTAAGATTTGCAAGAAGAAATATTAGCTGGTACGGTTTTTATTTTCTTTCAAGTAGAGTCATACATACTAAGGTATTTTATATCCTGAGTAAAATTATAGAAATTGTCTTAGTCTGGTTAACAAAAACAATTAAGACTTACACTACCAATATGTATATATATATATATATATATATATATATATATATATATATATATATATATATATATATATATATATATATACAGTGCCTTGCGAAAGTATTCGGCCCCCTTGAACTTTGCGACCTTTTGCCACATTTCAGGCTTCAAACATAAAGATATGAAACTGTAATTTTTTGTGAAGAATCAACAACAAGTGGGACACAATCATGAAGTGGAACGAAATTTATTGGATATTTCAAACTTTTTTAACAAATAAAAAACTGAAAAATTGGGCGTGCAAAATTATTCAGCCCCCTTAAGTTAATACTTTGTAGCGCCACCTTTTGCTGCGATTACAGCTGTAAGTCGCTTGGGGTATGTCTCTATCAGTTTTGCACATCGAGAGACTGAAATGTTTGCCCATTCCTCCTTGCAAAACAGCTCGAGCTCAGTGAGGTTGGATGGAGAGCATTTGTGAACAGCAGTTTTCAGTTCTTTCCACAGATTCTCGATTGGATTCAGGTCTGGACTTTGACTTGGCCATTCTAACACCTGGATATGTTTATTTGTGAACCATTCCATTGTAGATTTTGCTTTATGTTTTGGATCATTGTCTTGTTGGAAGACAAATCTCCGTCCCAGTCTCAGGTCTTTTGCAGACTCCATCAGGTTTTCTTCCAGAATGGTCCTGTATTTTGCTCCATCCATCTTCCCATCAATTTTAACCATCTTCCCTGTCCCTGCTGAAGAAAAGCAGGCCCAAACCATGATGCTGCCACCACCATGTTTGACAGTGGGGATGGTGTGTTCAGGGTGATGAGCTGTGTTGCTTTTACGCCAAACATAACGTTTTGCATTGTTGCCAAAAAGTTCGATTTTGGTTTCATCTGACCAGAGCACCTTCTTCCACATGTTTGGTGTGTCTCCCAGGTGGCTTGTGGCAAACTGTAAACGACACTTTTTATGGATATCTTTAAGAAATGGCTTTCTTCTTGCCACTTCCATAAAGGCCAGATTTGTGCAGTATACGACTGATTGTTGTCCTATGGACAGAGTCTCCCACCTCAGCTGTAGATCTCTGCAGTTCATCCAGAGTGATCATGGGCCTCTTGGCTGCATCTCTGATCAGTCTTCTCCTTGTATGAGCTGAAAGTTTAGAGGGACGGCCAGGTCTTGGTAGATTTGCAGTGGTCTGATACTTCAATATTATCGCTTGCACAGTGCTCCTTGGGATGTTTAAAGCTTGGGAAATCTTTTTGTATCCAAATCCGGCTTTAAACTTCTCCACAACAGTATCTCGGACCTGCCTGGTGTGTTCCTTGTTCTTCATGATGCTCTCTGCGCTTTAAACGGACCTCTGAGACTATCACAGTGCAGGTGCATTTATACGGAGACTTGATTACACACAGGTGGATTCTATTTATCATCATTAGTCATTTAGGTCAACATTGGATCATTCAGAGATCCTCACTGAACTTCTGGAGAGAGTTTGCTGCACTGAAAGTAAAGGGGCTGAATAATTTTGCACACCCAATTTTTCAGTTTTTTATTTGTTAAAAAAGTTTGAAATATCCAATAAATTTCGTTCCACTTCATGATTGTGTCCCACTTGTTGTTGATTCTTCACAAAAAATTACAGTTTCATATCTTTATGTTTGAAGCCTGAAATGTGGCAAAAGGTCGCAAAGTTCAAGGGGGCCGAATACTTTCGCAAGGCACTGTATATATAATTAATTTCAAAAAGCCCTCAAACTCAATTGTAAAACATTCTGCTGATTATCTATGGATCTGGCTACAAAATCTAATGCTCACTTTTATTGATAAACCACATTAGGAAAGGTTAATATAAAGAGAGAGTCAAAGAGAATCCTTTAAGGGAAACATGTAGTAGCACTTACATAAATAAACCTTCACCAACCCCCTTCCTGCTATGTCAGTAGAATGGGTTGATGATCAGGATCCACCAAAAGACCTCAAGCATGGAGGGCAAGCTATAATATAATGTTATGCAGAATAGATCTCTGGAGACCCTAAGGTTCAGAAGGTTGTGCTTTCTAGAGACATACTAGAGTTCACAAAAAGGTTTCAGTGGATTAATCAATATTAGGTGCAGAGTGCACATAGCTTCAAGTGTTATATTGACATATGCCAAAACAATTAATTATATGTTGTTGAATAAAGGATTGAGCTATTGCTTTATTCAAAAAGAGACTGTAAAATTGGTAGAATCCACCCAGGACAGCAAATGGCACCACTCAGCTGAGGAGGGAAACACATTTAAGACAACACCTAAGTAACAATCCTTGGCAGGGGTTAAATCGATCAGTTGAAACCAAAAAAAGAAATAATCATCTAAAGCAGGAAGTATAATATGGTACATATTAGTGAAAATTGGTACCTGTTCTGTTTTGTTCGTTCGAGTTCCAAACATAAGGTCCTGTATATATTTTCTGTGAAAAGAAAGAGTAGGAAACCGGGGTGCTAGGCATAAAATAATTTGAATTTGTGTCTAGTAAGTCAATATGAAGACACAGGGAATGATAGTCTCCTGTGTCTACAGAAAGGCTGACAAGTTGAATGTTGTACTAGAGAAAAGTGCTTGTCCTTTTTTGATATATGAACATGATGATGCATTAGCTTTTACAAATAAACCTATTTGAAATACAGACTTAAACTAGGGGAGAAACTGGCTCACAAATATATTATACTGGTTCCATTTCTAATCATTTTACTCTCACAATCACTACAACTAATCATTACTCATCCCCTAAGCATGGCATAAACATAAACTGACAAACCAGGCAGCTAAAAAAATAATACATCAATAATAATAATAATAATAATAATAATAATAATAATAATAATAATAATAATAATAATAATAAGGAAAAAACTCTTGTGGAAAGATAAATGACAAGACTGAAGGTGGAGTATCCATGTCACCAGAAACTGAGATACAATTACAGACTTTTTATTGCACACTTTGGTGTACTTTATTTGTTGTAATTAGTCGTAGCCGTTTACAATAGCTTGAAAAAGTAGCACATCTGACCATTTCCCTTCCCTTGTTTTTTTAATGATTTTGTTTTGCCACTAAACTTTCTTTTGGTTTTGTGATGTTCGTTTGGTTACTTGGTTGAACTTTCATATTTGTGTCATACTAAATACCTGTCTTTGCTTCCCAGTATACCATAATGTTGTTGAGTTGTTGTACTGGTATTTGATGAATTTTCCAGTTTTCTCCATTTTCTTCCAGTTACACTTTTAGTAAATCTATATCACTCAGCATCTTTTTTCTTGTGGCAACATGTTCCTGATTTTCAGCAAACATGTCTCTGTTTTCATCAGTAACATTTTGAAATCTGGTCATCATTTTCATTAAACTGCAAGTTTGTGTGCTGTGGTGAAAGTCAGTAAACATGCCCACGTGACCCATGCATAATAAATCTTATAATCTTACAGCTGTACACAATAAGACTGTAAAGTCTGGCAGTTCTAATATGATCTAAAGGGCTGTAAACAGCTACTACACTTACCATGCTCAATCCTGGAAGAGCAGCAGAATTCAGATCATGCAGTAGTACTGTACTAACAACATATTTGCCAGAAACAGATGGTTCAGTGCTTTTAATGATTTTTTTCCCTCTGACACTGTGGATCATCAGAAGAAAGATTCTCGCTCTTTTTCACGCTTCAACCAAACGTATCTATCTGCTTCCGTTTGCACATTACTAACACTAAATAAACAGGATAACTTTATAAGCATAAAATGCCAGTTTCACGTCAACCAATCTCACACGATACGTGTGAGTCCACACTTACAAAGACGACATTTTGCAAACCAAAGGTACGAACATGTAACATGCATACGGCTGCAGGCACCAGTGTGTTCCCATGCTTATACTTTCACTGCAATTGCTTCAAATATGATGGAAGGGTTTTCTTCAGATTGACCCACTTTGTTTTGTTCATTTCCTTCATGTGCCTGCTGAATATTCAGGATTTTTTTTTTTTTTTTTTCATAATGTTTTGAAATTACCGGATGAAAAACATGCAGTTTACCACACACATTCCTTTGGGCTGCACTATTGAAAGAGCGAAATGAAAATGTTTAGGGTATGCAAGAGAAACTTGAAAACAGATGTTGGATACTTCAACAAATCAGGATCATTTTTGGATTACTATAGATGATGAATGACAGTAGTAACATTGTAGATTATGTACACTACATACTGTATAGCATTAGAGAGAATACTATACATTACCCTTTAATAAACAAAGCACAAATTGTGTGAGGTTAGCAGCTCACTGTAAGAATCTGGGTATTATATCTTAGTAATGGCTCAAACACATGTAACAGCCTCATTCTGGCATGTGCAGCTGACTGGGTATCTTTGCGTTAGTACCTATACACTAAAACACGTGCTTGCAGGAATGTATTTGTTTGTTTATTCTCTTATCTTTCAGTAGTAGGATATACTCAACCCTCAAGAAAGCATTGGGACATTCTTCCTATAATATTCTGCTGCACCAGCGTACAATATAATATACCCTTTGTGTATTATTTGTATTTTGTAAAATTGTCAATAAAAGTTTCAGTGGGATTCACAGTAGTACGAAAAAATAACCTCTTGTTGTATGTAATAAAAGCAGATTTGCACTTGCATTAGAGAGTATGATAGAAAGCATTTTCCTTCATCATCAACTAACAATGGTTGAGATGTCCTCGTACCCAATGTTGACGGTTGAGAAACTCTTGAGTTCTCTATATACAGTTTTGACAAGAGTGTATGATGATGAAAAACAAATCTACAGGTCTTATTATGGACAGAAAACTGATTGACTCGGATATTACATCAAAACCATAATTACAACTGCCAGCATTGATTGTATGAGTTTCCAATCGTCATAGCAAAAGCAATGGCACCAATTTTAAATTAAACTTAGATTTTGAAATGACAGGGTCTATTTATTTAACCTAATTCTGAACAACGTAATTGATTAAATCCTTAAAATAGCGACCTCTCTGCCACACATTTGGCATGTCTTTACAGACAGAAATACACTTGGACTAGATGCCTGAGAGATTTGTAAACACCTGCCATCTGTGGAATGCACTTCAGTGTAAATAGGCTGTGCTAGCATACATTCCTGACCTGTATTCTGTTATACATCTAACTGTTGTGTATTCCTTCAGTATAGCTTAAACACATCTTGCAGACGTATTCTGCTGAATAAGTATCCCCATTTGTCAGTGAGATTGATTACCTTACATCTCTAAGAGAGTTTTGTCATTTGTCATGTTTTGTTTTAACACACACAAAAGCTTATTCTCATTGGGTTTTGATTCTTGCTTATTCATTTTACAAAAACTAGAGCCAATGTAATTAATTAATACCATTAATATCAAGGGGAAGGAAACAAACAGGCCAATTTTACGAGAGGAATACAAAAATATATAAAAACATAAAACTAGTAATGAACAAATGATTTACAGGAAGAAGAAGGTAAATATATGTTCTGAGTAGTTTCTTGATTTATATTTTTATTCTGAGTGAACTGTATTTGCATTTTCTTCAAAATGGGGTCCAATGCATCTTAAAGAGATACCGAACACCTAGTAGTGTTACAACAAGCGTATTACTTACTGTTGATGTCTCCTGCTATGTAGGTATCTCGTCAATACATTTTTCTACCCAATCATGAGCCTCTTGTATCCTGACTTTGTGTCTAAACTAAAACTGTCATACTTCAGCGCAGATGCACGATTGCTGTTCCCTGACGCTTCATCAGAGCATCAAGTGCTTTCAGCTAACAGTTCTCAACTTAGATTTCTTTGGTGTACTTCATATTACTGCACTTCTAAGATGTACTGTAGTTTCATATTCCAATGGCTGTATGTACCCTTATTGTTAGCAGTAGTTTACAGAACGGTTTTATTTTAACAATTTGTAGACATGTAGCATTAAAAAAAGTTGTTTTTTTTTTGTTTTGTTTTTTTTGATTGGTCCTCATCTGAAAATGTATCTTTACAAATTAGAAATGTATACAAATGTCTCCTGAAACCTCAAAAAATATATATATATATATATATATTGTAACACGACAGGGAGGGGGTTAAAATCTTCCCTGCCAAAAACATGTGCGAATGCACGTTTTGTTTAAATTAATTGTTTTATTTGTTTAATTATCACCCGCACCTGGTAGTTATTATCAATTAGTACCAGGTGTAGGGGTATTTAAGATGTGCAGTCAGTCTGCACGTGACTGCTGAGTAGAAGGAGGCAGAAGGTGCGCTCTGCTTCAGAGCAGTCAAAGTGCTGTGTTAAACTTGTTTGGTTTCCATTGTTTTTATGACAGGTAAACGGCTTAGTCGTCCTGCGAGCTAGTCAGGGACCTGCATAAAATGTTTAGTTAGTGCTCAAAACGGAGCTAGGTGTTTTGTTTTGTTTTGTTTATTTATTTTTGTGTATATTAAAATTAGCGCGTAAGCGCTTGAAAATCCATTTCTTGTTTTCCTGGGTCCTGCTTTTAAAGGGGCAACGAACCAGAGTGAGTGCCACTCTGTTACTATATATATAAAAAAAATCTCCATTAAGGTTTTCTTTGATCAAATTGTATTGGTTGTATAGGATGTACAACTGAACAGTTCCTTACATACAAATGCTAACATTAAACTTACCAAACAGTGGTATGGTTATAAAATATCAGGATTAAAGAATGCTAAAGAGAAATACTTGACAAAGTTCCAGATTGACATATCATATTGTGATTCATTCCCCTTAAATAAACTCTTTGTGAGGTTTCTGTGATGACAGAGGCCATGGTGGAAGGACTGTTTTTTGACATGGTAACCTATAAGACCAGGATAATGACAGGGTTTGAGAAAAAAGAACATCCCAATACTGACAACCTGTATTAGTACAAAACAATATAATGTAACTGAAATTGAACTGCCGTTTAAGAACTACAGTATCAGAAGGGGAGGCTTACATTCCTGTGACAGCATGACTTATGGTCAGGCAATAAAAAGCAGGAGTCACACAACAGAATTACAGTTTATTGCATATAATTATTTTGGCTAGTGCCGTTTTGGCATATTTGGGGAACACATAAGGTAAGGCCTGCCTCAGATGTACCTGGGTTATTCATTCCAACTCTGTTCTGAAGAGTGTATTAGTGCTGAAAATCAAGCAATGCAATTATATAAATCTTTAGTCCAACACAATAACAAGAGAGCAAGGATGGAGCTGGCTGCTAGAGTGCACCCTGGAGGGGTAGTTGGAGATGAGCTCCACACGGTGATAAAAAACCTGGCTTTTCAGATGAAAACTGAGCATTTCCATTTTCTAAAGACAGGCCTTTAGCTTGTAGAGGCCTGGAGAGCTTATTTGCTCATAGCTAGTCAGAATGATCATATGGTTGACCCATGTGAGCAATTTAGGCATAGCTAGCTGTGCTTTATTGTGCTGTGTTCCAGTTTGTCCAGGCACTCAGCCATAAGTGTTGAATAGTAAACAATAGTACATTCAATGTAGATGTTTTTTGGTGCACAATAATATATATTTTGTTCTACTTAATTAGTTGATTTTTGTATACCAAGCTTAATGGTTTACTTCTTATGACAATGCAGTTTCATGTATATTTCATATTATTTTGGAAGCTCTGCATACTTTTCATTTATTTTTTGCACTGCTGATAATTGTATCCGGTACCTGCTGTCTCCTAGGACAACCTGGAAAATAACTTTCTTCCATTCCTAAATGAGTTTTCTTGGTGACACACTTTTCAATAAACAATATATCCAAATCTACAGTGCACAAAATCAAAAATATGAAACAATGCAAATTTGTTTTTTAGAATAGTTTTTATTATTATTATTATTATTATTATTATTATTATTATTATTATTATTATTATTTTAGTTTTATCAGGCCTGCAATAAGAAATGTATTTTATAGACTTCTGAGGGAACTGGGCTGGTACTGCTTACTATCTTTACTGCACAACTGGGCTAGACTGGGTTGAGCTGATGCGGTAGTTCAAATATTTGTTTAATTATTTGAATATCTGCAAAAGTTTTCTATGCTGTTTATGTATTTTCTTGTTCCTTGTTGAATTTTTCTGTCCCATGGTAAAAAAATATTTCAGGGTTAGGGTTAGAGGCTATGATGCTCAACCATTATAAATCTTAATGTGCCGTCACTACCATCTGATACAAACTATTTGATACACGCCAAACTATCTGATACAAATAAATTGCAGATGGTATATCAGGATCTACTATATATTATAACTAAATATAATAACCAAGTAACTAAATATTAGATAAATGTCAGCTCTATTTTGTCTGCAAACACCTGGTAAAAAAGCTATTACACTGGTGCTCAGTCTATAAGTCTATATATTCTGCTGCGTGTTCTTTTTATTTTTTTTTTAAATGTGCCCAGATACAAACAGAAGGTCTGCATTTTCTCTGTGGCATTCCAATCATAAGTGAGCGGAGGCGGGACATAAACAGTTTAAGGTATTCTCTGTCTCGGCTGACGGTCTTGAGTAAGTTTAACCAATGGGAGAGTGTGACAGTGAGGGCTGCAGTGGTGATGTCAGACTAGGAAATGAAACCAAAACACAGGATGGTATGGGGCAAAACGGCGCGGCTGCACTGGTATTTTAATTCAACAAAAACAAACCGTTTAAAACACAACACAAAATAAAGGGCTCACTGGCCAAAGTAAAAAATAAACACTAATAAAATCAATTGGTGACTACTTCCTTTATATAAAAAATAAATAAATAAAATAAACACTAACAAATAATTGTTTTTTAACAACACATACCTTGTTCGTTGGCTGGTAGCATTTGCTCTTTCTCTCTTTAACTCTCCTCTACTCACTGAGCCCTGTGTGTCTTTTATACTGTGGCTGGAGCCTTAATTACCTATTAGGCAATTACCTTATTAAGGCTCCAGCCACACTACTTAGGATGGGGGATTCAACCCCATCCATGCCAACCACATTTTACGAGAGCAGGTTTTCGCCTGTCTCAAACGATAAATAATAACTTCGGGTGGCTTTCATCCGTCCGCACACAAACACAATAATATAATAATAATAATGATGATGATAATAATACAACACAAATATACATAAATAAATAAATATTAGAGTGAGCAGAGGTGGGACAGAAATATACTAGGCCCTAAGCGGTGTAATAGCTGAATTTTGTACATAGCTGTAATGGTAAACTCAGCTCAGCTGTCTTGTGTTTTCAGGTATGTGACTGACAGTGGCCCAAATGAACGGTTGTTCTGTGAAAATTTGTTACATTTACTAAAACTAATACAAATGCTTTTAAAATACTAAATTCCCATTGGACTTATTATTTATTTATTTTTTTAGATTATATTGATTTTGAAGTATTACTATGCAGGACAGCCGCTATAAGATCGTTACCTTTATTAAAAATGTGGACAGATTAATCTGTAGACTAATCTACCAATTAATCAACTAATGCCCATAGATTAACCGATCAACATTTTTTATTGAGTGACAGCCCTAATAATAACATATTTTACCTGAATTTCAAAGCCCACAACCTCTCCCAACCTAGCCCTCACTTTTAAAAGCCTCCCTTTTTCTATCTCTTCGATGTCTAATAAAACAGCTCCTAGGCTGGGCTTGATAGCACTGCCACCCCTACACTAGTGCTGGAGCTATGGCTTAGCAAACAAGGCCCCCTCCACTCCACTAGCCACTCAACCTCATTCTCCCTGTCAGAATGTGTTTCGTATAAAGACACCACCACCCTCTTCTGGTTTAAAAACCCCAAAAGCTGTGCTCTTTTAAAAGACTGCCTGCAGCCATTCAGGTTAAAGATATAAAAACTCACTTCTCCATGACGGATACAAAAATGAAAACCGACAGAGTAAAACCAACAGTAATAAAAAAGATCATATTAAAAGTAGCCATTTAAAAAAATTATACTTTTTTCTTTATCATTTGTACAATTTTCTTTAAGCTGTACCTTTTTTTGTTGATCAAATTCTTCTAAAGATGCTTTCTTTGTAACTATGTATGTGGAGTGGAGAGATAAAAGTAGATCAGGGAAGACGTTTTCAATTTCGACCCCCCTGTCTTCCTTTTGTTTCTTCCATGAACTGCTTTATTTGTTCCAGAGAGTACACTTTCTTCTGCTGATGGGTTGACTATCAGGGATATCAGAGATGAACGATGAGTCAGACAGCTCCCCTTCCAGCTCCTCTGCACCATCCTCACTGTCTGCTCAGTCCTCCCTGGGTATCAGTTCCTCCGCGGCTTTAGATTCCACAGCATCCATCTCTGCCCCTTCATCCTCTCCTCTCACCACAGCCACAGCCGACACTGCTACCTCTGCCTCCGACAGTTGGGATTCAGATAGAGAGGAGTCCTGCACAGCGTTGGGTTCAGACTCAACTCTGGAGCCCAACTCAGTGCTGTGTCCCTGTCCCTCGCAGGGAGGGACAGCTGCCCCAGCCTGAGACTGGAGGTTCCCCTTCAGTACCAGACCGATGTGCTGCTCATTCTCCCTTCCACCATCAGACAGCTCTGCAGCGGCTTTGGTTTTTTTCTTTCTTTTTTTTTTTTTTTTTGCTACAATTTTAAAAGGTTCCTCATCGTTTTCAGTAGCATTATTTTCTGCAACAGTGCTTTGTGACATGCTGGGGCTGGGTCTCTTTGCATGAGGCCATGGTGTTGGCGGCTCTCTCCCTGTCTCCTGCAGTGGCTGAGCCGTCTACTCCCCGGTGTCTGATTTCTCCGGCTGCCGCTGTGGTGTGGGAGCCAGCTCTTCCTCCCACTCACCCCCAACATCCCCCCCGCCGCCAACAGCACCCTGCTCCTGTTCTGTCTCAGCTTTTGCCTCCTTTCTCGGTCAGGCTTTTCTCTGATGCCCGTTTTCCTCAGCCAAAGTACCGCATTGTGTCCGAGCTGGTGAACACAACGCACCCAGTGCCCTCGACATTGAAGCTCCAGCCAAAATCAATCACTTGTCCTGAGGTGTGAAGCAACAAAAATGCCTGTCTCCAAAAAGACATGCTTAATACTATCATGCTTACAACCCAGAAGAATGCTTTTAATGGGAGAAACTAGTTTCCCATATCGGGCCAGTTCTTTCTCCAGTGTCTTATTTTTCCAAAAAGGAGGTACATTTGATATACTTGCTTTTGTCACAGGAGTTACTAGGGGGGACACCCGAACAAATTCACCTTTCATTAAAAACCCTTCCTCTACTAATTTATTGGCAAGTGACACCTCTCTCAAAAAGATGACATGGGTTTTGTTCATGCGAGATGCCGACTTGATGCTTTCAAAGCCCACAACCTCTCCCAATGCCAGCTGGCACTCCTCCACTGACACCCTGGCGCTCGGCAAGCAGCATACATTGTGTCAGCGGGTCAGAGCCCCCAGCCCTCCAGAGTGAGACCCCATGACAGGGTCTACAAACACAAAAAAACTTACTAACAACCAAAACAATTCAAGAAACAATAACAAACTCAAGTGATTAGCAAATAAACACAAAATAAGAAAAGAAATGTAGCACAAAATTCTGCTCCTACCAACCACGCCGTTCAGCACGACTGCCTCCCTGCAAGCTCCTCCCACCGATCCCAAAATCCTCAGAGAGAGAGAGAGAGATGACAAGATGATGTTTTACAGGTGGTTTTCATCTTCTATAGGCTATCTTAAATTTCACCTAGTATTTAGCTGTTCAAAGCAGGTCAAAACTGGCCTGGAGAAATAGACACAATTATCTCTGTCATTCTCCTAAAAGGGCATTCATGAATATGAAGGAGGAACCCTGTTTAAATATTCATGAGTTCCCTTCAAAATGTGAAAGCACAGAGTAAAGCATTTAGTATATCTAACGCTGGAGAGATTTTAAAAAATAAAATATTGCTGAATGTTGTTGGTTTCTTTGACAACAGTCTAGAACAGTTTCATGAATATACAACTTTATTTTATTGAAAAACAGTCAGTGTGAATACAACCTATAACCTTTCAGCTACAGCAACGAGAGCTGCCTGTGTTAGGAAGTGTTTGAATATGCAAAATGTAATCATTTTTTTTCAGGTCTGTAGTTTAGAAATGTTTACGATACTTACAAGTGGTTTTTTTTTCAGGTTTTAAAAAAATGATTTACTGTAATAATAATAATAATAATAATAATAATAATAATAATCTTTATTTTGTATAGAGCCTAAATGCAGTCATCTCTAAGCGCTGAACAATAACCCTAAAAACAACAAAACAAAATAAAATACAACAACAAATACACAAGCATATAGTTAAAAATAGCACAGATTATAAAATAAAACATTGCACAATGACATAAACCTAACCATGATGAAATGCCTGTACATAGAGATGCGTTTTTAGTTGTTTTTTAAAAGCTTCAACAGTATTAGCATCCTTGATCACCTGTGGAAGATTATTCCAAAACCTAGGCGTATAACAGCAAAAAGCCCTGTCACCCATAGAACGAAGCTTAGCATTTGGAATCCTTAACAGACCCAAATTCACAGAGCGTAGGTTATGTGTGGGAACGTACCTCATTAATAAATCAGAGCTGTAATTTGGGGCCAAGCCATTTAGAGCCTTATAAGTTAGCAGTAACGTTTTTAACTCAATCCTACTCTTGACCAGCAATCAATGCAGAGAGGCAAGAACTGGTGTAATATAAGCACCCAATTTGGAGCCAGTTAAAATGCGAGCGGTGGAGTACTGAATTTATTGCAGCCTGCCAATAACAACCTTGAAAGCACCAGCAAGCAGAGCATTACAATACAATAAGGAAACAAAGGCATACACTAGCCTCTCTGCATCGGGCATGGACAAGATAGGGCGCAGACAGGTCCTACTTCTGTTTTGTTGCCATTTAGCTGCATAAAATGTTGCCGCATCAAACAGTTATTAAGTACCGAGACAGCCACGTTTGTATCAGGTGTAGTCTGAATATATAATTGTGTGTCATCTGCGTATGAGTGAAAGCTCACACCATGACAACATATAATCTGTCCAAGTGGCAGCATATAGATGTTAAAAAGGGTCCTAAAATGGAACCCTGTGGCACACCTGTAGTACTGAACTAGGGTCGGATGTATAACCACCCACAGAAACACACTGTTTACCATCTGACAAATATGACCTTAACCACAGTAAAACAGTGCCAACAATACCCACACAACAATCCAAATGATTAATTAGAATGGTTTATGGTGTTGCATGCAGCACTGAGGTCTAACAGGACCAAAATAGCCAGTGCACCTGAACAAGCGGCCATAATAAGACCGTTAACAACCTTAACAAGGGCTGTTTCAGTGCCATGTCGTGATCTAAAACCTGACTGCAAGGGTTCATTTATGTCATATTTCAAGAGATGACTCTGTAACTAATTTCAATGTGTTTCAATTGTCGTTATCCCCTGTGCCAGAGCAAGAGCTGTGCCTGTAAATTGTGTGGGTGTTTGCATGTTTTGGTGGTGGTTGGCAGGGATGGGGTTAATTCCTGTCCTTGCCAAAAATGTGAGAATGTGGCTGCTCCAAATCGAATAATTGGTGATAATTGGGAGCAGCCACATCATATAAAAGGAGAGCTCAGGGCTCCATTAAGGGAGAGACTACCAGGGAGTTGGAACAAAGGAAAGGAAAGGAAAGGAAAGGAAAGAAAAGAAAAGGAAAGGAAATGAAAGGAAAGGAAAGGAAAGGAAAGGAAAGGAATGGAAAGGAAAGGAAAGGAACTGTGTGTATACTTGGAGAATATATGTTTGATACTGGTAAACGGCTTAGCCATCCAGTTTTTTTTTTAGTTTAGAACTGAAATGTGTAGTTAGCACTCCTGGAAGGAGTTAGGTTTTTGTTTTGTTCATTTTGTTTTGTGTTTAAAATAAACATACCGGCCTGTCCTGTTTAAAAAAACCTACCTGTGCTTGTTGGAGTACTGTTCTTTTACACAAAGACAATTGAAGACGGTCCTGCATGTAGCAAGCTCAACCTGATTTGTCACATCCACTTATTTTGTTTTTCTCATTTTTACCATAACAAAACCAAAACGGTAAGAAATTCTATTCTACATTGTATCACAGTGTTGTAGCAGGGCAGATCCCTGCTTGTAAATAGGTGTTTGTGGTGGTGGCTGGCAGTGATATGGTTAAATACATGTGAGAATGTGGCTCCATTGGTGAAAAGGGTTTTGGGCTGGAGAGAGAAACCTCTGTTTATTCTTTTGATTATTTGTGGTGCACTGTTTTGTTTAACCCTTCTATTTTGGCTCTGTGAGCTGTACCTTTGTTCGCCATTTTTATTAAACATTTACAGCGCTTCAGCTCTGAGTCTCCTTTCGACCTCCTGACCACCTTAGACACCTGACTATCCTCTCATAAGTGATTATTGACAGGGGTGAGTGGTTTATGTAAGGACATCCTCCTAAGCCTTTCTTCAGCTGTGTAGAAAGGAAGTAAACTTGTTATTTTTCAAGAATTCTGTAGATGATGTTATAATTGTCAGAACAGCACCTATAATTCCAAGAGGTTCCAAAGTTCCTAGTTTGAAGATAAATTCACATTCTCTTTGTTTCCGAGCAGCATTTGTTCCATAGCACTGACTGATCCCACAGATAGTGATGTCTTCAGCAGTGTGATCATTGGTGAAATGTTGGGCTACCGAAAATGTTGTAGTGTTGATTTGAATGTTTCGTAAATGTTCCGTCCCATCTGATAATGTAGATATAATTCTGTCTGGTGTTTATGGCTGAAGTGTAATGCTGGCTCCAGGGATCAGCCTATTTTGCCTGCCTGGTGCATCAGCACACACAACGGCTGCAATGCTGGCTCCAGCGATCAACCACAGTGCAGCCTCCCTAGCGCACCAGCATGACAACCGTCTGGACTGAGTTGAGTAGGGTACTTCTCTGGGGTCGTCAAGTGGGCACTTTCCATTCTGGGTGTTTTGTCTTAAGAGGGCTCACCCGAGTGATTCTAGTGTCCCTCCATCCCCCACTCAGCTAATACTTTTGAATTAACGTTTTTTGAGTTTTGCAAAATAATTGCTGAAATAAATAATTGTAGACCCCTTGCTTGTAACTTTCTTTCCTCATCCACAAAAGCAAAACTTTTGCTACAAAAGATTTTTCCTATAATTATTTGTTTTCGAGAAATTTCTAGAAATTATAAATTTCCATTGGGGTGTGTAAACTTTTGACTACAAGTGTGTGTGTGTGGAGATTATCTATCTATCTATCTATCTATCTATCTATCTATCTATCTATCTATCTACCTATCTATCTCCTAAAGTCCAACTTCCACTGCCTCAAAGTGGCAGGAGGGTGACAACGGGTTCTCAAGACGAAGTACAGCGGGGTCCCCTGACTCTGACAGGTTAAACCATGCTGTGAAGGCTTGAGTAAAATACTCGACCAAAGTGGAAGGGACATTCACCAACCCACCTGGCCAGCATGGTGAGTTATGACCAACCCACCCATGATGAAAGCACAGACAAAAACATGGCCCTCATTCCCTGGAGGCTGGATTCCCACAGACCAAGGCAGCAGCCAGTTAGGCATGAAGGCAGAGGGTGCTAAGAATCACCGGGTTACGATTTTAGGCTGCCACTGACCCTGGCCACGTACAACTGCAGATCTCTTTCAGGTGAAGCAAGACTTCAAGAGTTGGAAGAAAAACTTAGAAGAATCAAGTGGGACATAGTAGGACTAAGTGAAGTACGGCGCAAAGACGTAGGACTACTAGAACTCAAGAGTGGACATCTTCTCTTCTACCGAGGCACTACAAATGGATGAACAGGAGGCGCTGGATTCATTGTCCACACGAGAATCAAGAATAACGTAGTAACGACTGACAGCATATCAGAGAGGTCCTCAAGACTGATAGTGAAAGTTTCAAGGAAATGTGAACTTCAGGTCATCCAAGTATATGCACCAACAACAATGTATTCATATGAAGAAGTAAAACATTTTTATGAAGAAGTACAAGAACTACATGAAAATGGCAAGAGCCACTATTCATCATCGGTGACTTTAACGCCAAAATAGGAGCCCAGTAAGAAGATGAGAATTCGGTCGGCAAATTTGGACATGGGGTCACCATACAAGATGTCTCAGTACTAAACAATTTTAACACAGGAAGTGACCACAGACTTGTAAGATGCAAAATACACCTAAACACAGCACTGGAGAGGGCGAAACTCGTGATGACGAACTCCAACACAATCAATGTAGAAATGCTCCAGAAGCAAAGCCTGGTGTTTCAACTGGAACTCAAGAATAGATTCAGCACTGTTCAAGATCTGCAAAAAGATGAAGCAATCCATGTAAACAAAATCTATGAGGAAGTGTGAACGTGTGGTTTGCTGTGCTGATGTAGGGGTGAAGCGGTGCTCCGGGTTAGACAAACACAGGACAGTTCACAGTTCAAAACTGCTTTATTTCTGCTGGGTTGCATGTCAACAACTCTTTAAATAATAGTACGTACAGGCTCTACACAACAATGTGTATTGCACCATGCTTAAAAGGAGGGTTACTGTCCCGAATGTAAATGACACAAGAAAAACACACACTCACTAAACACAGACACTAACATGTAGACGAAAACATCTACAACATTTTTACCAAGATACTCACCAACAGACATCAAGATAGATTTGACTAAGCACAATCAAATGAGCAAGTAGGATTCAGGAGTGGATTTAGCACAATGGATCATTGCAAGTGATTCAAACCAGCAACGAGTATGAACTACCACTTTGCTTGGGATTCATTGACTATGAAAAAGCCTTTGACTATGTTTACACAAGATCTGTATTAAGCTCTCTGAAAAACAAGGAATTGAGAAAACGTACAGAGACTTGATCAGCACCATATACAAGAATGCAACATCCACAGTAAGACTCCATATAAAAGGCGACAAAATCAAGATTAAAAAAGTTTGTCAAGGAGATACAATTTCCCCAAAGCTCTTCACGGCCACCCTAGAAGACATTTTCAAAACACTGGATTGGGAAAATAAGGGGCTGAAGATCAATGAAGCCTACTTGAATCACCTACGATTTGCTGATAACATCCTCATATTTACACTTGCCCAGAAGAATTACAAACAAGAATACAAGAACTACATGAGGCTAGCATCAAAGTGGGTTTGAAAATGAACCTGAAGAAGACTCAAGTCATGTTCAATAAATACACCACTCCACAGGCAATTGGTCAATGGGATCAAGCTTGAAGAAGTCAATAACTACGTATACTTAGGACAGTTAGTTTCGACAAAGGAGAACCACATGTGCGAAATCAACAGAAGAGCAAAAATGGGCTGGAGTGCCTTTGGAAGATTAAGCGTGGTTCTGAAAGGGAAACTACCCTTATGCCTCAAGAGGAAAGTCTTCAACCAATGAGTGCTGCCAGTGCTAACTTACGGATGCGAAACCTGGACCCTCAATACAAAAATGACTCAAAAATGACAAACGACTCAACGGAGTATGGAAAAATGCATGCTGGGAATAATAAGAAGAGACAGAAAAAGGAAGGAATGAATAAGAGCGATGTTATTATAAGAGCAAGAAAACTGAAATGGCAGTGGGCCGGACATGTAGCAAGAAGAACAGACTATCGCTGTACCAAGATGATACTGGACTGTATCCCAAGAGATATAAAGCGACCAAGAAGACGACCTCCAGGAGGATGGCAAGATTAAATTAGGAAACATGCCGGCGCAACGTGGATGAGGGACGCAGCAGACAGGCTTTTGTGGAAGAATCTTGGGGAGGCTGTCATCCAGCAGCGGATTGAAAAAGGCTGCTGATGATTAAATATAAAAACTGAAAGTGGCATGGTTAATGTCATGAATAGGATTTCTCTGTGATGTGTCATGGAATACAAGGTGAAATGTTCGTTCTGGCTGAAAGATCTTGAGCAGTCTATAATATTTGTTTACCGATGTTCATATCTTAATTATTTTCTCACGGTCACACAGTGGTTGTCGAGAAACACATATATTGATTCATAACCAATGCACCATAAGTACACCATAAAAACCCAGGAACGAGGGAACGTTTTTTTCGCTCTAGAAACCCAGGAGTTGCGCATCCGGTAAAGGCGCTCCGCATGGAGTGCAGAATGCGCCCTATAGCCTGGACGATGGCGGTTCAAGTCCAGGCTATTCCACTGCCGACCGTGGACTGGAGTTCCCAGGGAGCGGCGCACAATTGGTTGAGGGCTTAGGTCGGCTGGGGTGTCCTCGGCTCACCGTGCACCAGTGACCCCTGTAGTCTGGCCGGGCGCTTGCGGGCTTGCCTGTAAGCTGCCCAGAGCTGCGTTGTCCTCCGAAGCTGTAGCTCTCAGGTGGCTGCATGGTTGGCCTGCACTGTGAAAAGAAGTAGTCAGCTGATGGCACACGCTTCGGAGGACAGCATGTGTTTGTCTTTGCCACTCCCGAGTCAGCAAGGGGGTGGTAGCAATGAGCTGAACCTAAAAATAATTGGTTATTCCAAATTGGGAGAAAAAATGATAAAAACAATTGGCGACTACTAAATTAAAAAAAAAAAAAAAAAACAGGAACGTAATTTCCACAATACATTCCTTGCTAACTGGAATCAAAGAAATGCCATGTGAAGTTATACACAAACACATAAGGATCTTCACTCCTATTTCATTCATAAACCCAAACATAGCATCTCTTAAAAACTTATGGAAGAATGTCACACTTTACATAATATAATATACATTTTGAACTGTAATCAGAAATCAACTGATAAACACTTGACAATACTTTTATGGAATGTTTTGGAGGACAAATGGTCTGAAAGACACAAGCTTATTTAATAAACCTGACTATAGCAACACTTGGTCTTTGGAGTATATCTTTGTCTATATATATATATATATATATATATATATATATATATATATATATATATATAATATATATATATATATATATATATATATATATATATATATATATATATATTCTATCACAGCGACTTTAAAAATATATCTGCTTGCTAATTAAAAGTCATAACACTCAACAGTAGATTACATGTGTCCTGTCATTTGTGGACACAATGCAGTTGTGTATTCTGGTAGTGCTTCCATCTACAGTTTATTTTTTGTGGGGAGGAACTCGACTTGAAGTGATGTATGTCATCTGGCTCCCCCAGCTCAGAAAGTTAAAAATATTACCAAGAAATGTAATCTCCCAATATTTATAGTTAATAATGTTGTATATTATTTTGATTGAGTCACAACGTAGAAACGCTAGTATCTTTAAATATACATTTCCCATTATAATTTGATTTGGGTGTAGCTGAGGCTTAACACTCCAAATTAAGTACAATGGGACTGATTTTTGAAGGTTTTTACACAAAATGCATTTTTAATTCTGAACTCTGAATTCAAGTACTGCATGGCTTGTTCTTTGTAACTAAACACTGAATATTTCTAATTAAAATTATGTATAGCAAATGCTTAAACTGGTTAAAACTGTATGAAAAGACAAGTAAAATGTAAATGAAATATTGAGTGGATGATTTGTGGAGTTAGAAAATATACTGCATTGCTAGAATTTAATCATATCTAAATATTAGGCTGTATTGACTTATCTGTGAAATGTATGTTTGCCTTATAACATGCTCTGCTCAAAATGAATGATTATCACTATGTAACACAATTTTTGTTCCTGGGTAGTAAGTGTTATTTCCTAATTGCTTATGCCTCAAAAGTATAGAAAATGGCTATTATTCCTCACAAACTTTGCTTTTGTGACCAGGACAGTGATATTTTGAAATTTACCTATTTCCAATGAGAAAACGGGCGAATTTGTGTCCGAAAAAAACAACATATGAATCCAAATTAACATGTATGTATACTAAAGTAACACAAAAATGACTACAAAAGATTTAGAAGTGAGTAGTTTTTCGAGATTTACGATTATACTGTAAATCACTTTCACGAATCAGCCCCCAAATGTAGTCTCCCATCATGTTCTCGTTATACTGTCCTTGGTAGCGGCGTTCAAAGTCCAGTATATCCTGGTGGAAGCGCTCGCTTTGCTCCTCCGAGTACGCTCCCATGTTCTCCTTGAATTTATCAAGATGAGCATCAAGGATATGGACTTTGAGGGACATACTACAGCCCATTGTGCCGTAGTTCTTCACCAGAGTCTCAACCAGCTCCACATAGTTTTCAGCCTTGTGATTGCCCAGGAAGCCCCGAACCACTGCGACAAAGCTGTTCCAAGCCGCTTTCTCCTTACTAGTGAGCTTCATGGGGAATTCATTGCACTCCAGGATCTTCTTTATCTGTGGTCCAACGAAGACACCGGCTTTGACCTTTGCCTCAGACAGCTTAGGGAAGAAGTCTTGAAGGTACTTGAAGGCTGCCGACTCCTTATCTAGAGCTCTGACAAATTGTTTCATAAGGCCCAATTTGATGTGCAGTGGTGGCATCAGCACCTTCCAGGGGTCCACCAGTGGCTCCCACTTGACATTGTTCCTCCCCACAGAGAACTCGGTCCACTGTGGCCAGTCCTGCCTGTGGTAGTGCGCCTTGGTGTCCCTGCTGTCCCAAAGGCAAAGATAGCAGGGAAACTTGGTAAAACCGCCTTGGAGACCCATCAGGAATGCCACCATTTTGAAGTCTCAAAATGAGTCTGCCGGATGCTTGCAGTCTCTTGATGCCATCTCAGAAAAATGCAGATATGTATCCACTTAGGCAGCTGGAACTAAACTGAACTGGTGGGCTTAAGGCCCCTGTATTTATACTACTATTTATATTACTGGAAAGTTCTAGAAAGTTCTAGAAGTTACTCCAAGTTTACTCAGCACTGAATCTATCTGGAATGTTCTGGAAAATAGGTAAATTTCAAAATATCACTGTCCTGGTCACAAAAGCAAAGTTTGTGGGGAATAATAGCCATTTTCTATACTTTTGAGGCATAAGCAATTAGGAAATAACACTTACTACCCAGGAACAAAAAAAAAAAAAAAATGTTACACGGTGTTATGGACAATACATAAATTACTACAACTCCAAAAGACTAAGCATTTTTTAGAAGAAAAAATGTGTGCTTTTATACTGTCCTGCAAGAATAAAAGGCTTGTTTTCTGTAGCTACTAGTGGGTATAAATAACATTTATGTTATGAATTCTGTTCTAGTTGTCTGCTCAGTGTGAGTACGGTAATATTTGGTTGTAAAATATTCATTTTTATGGCACAAAAGCTTTTTAGACTGGTAACATTTTCTGTTACAAGCAGGAACACATTTTTAGGTGGTACCACCTTAAATATGATTTCTCTGCTGCCTGCTCACTCCCATGGTTTATTCTTTGGCACATTTGAGTGAAACCTGAAAAAATAACAAACTGCACATGGGCACACTTCAGCAATGTAGAGAGGGTCTGAAAGGAAAACAGAGAGTATAGTTAACTAGGTACTATTTTCATGTAAGTGGAATCCCATTATACGGGGAAAAACTAAAAAAGCAGTTGATCGTTTTTAATCCAGGCTTACATGGTTCTTTATTTTGAAAGCAGATCTTTTGAATGGGCAAATTACACTGCTGAATTTGATGGGACTGTACTGTTATAAGAGCATTTGGTAATAAAGAAACACCGATATATGAAAATCAAGGATACAATGGATAATATTGTCTACTTACAGTCCTGTAGTAAGGTTAAATAATGAAAAGTAGTAGGATATATTGCTTTTTCTATATTTATATTTTGATTACATTTTTAAATAACAATCATGGAATCTTATAATACAAAACTATTCTCCAAATATAACTTTATCATTCACGTGTACAACCAATACCTTCAGTGATAATAATTACAAACTAGGAATAGTAAATATATACATTTGCTGTTTGCTTCCACAGTTTGGTAGCATCAAAGGAACCCGAAGGAGCCCGAAGTCGCAACATTCCAATGTCCCCGTCCGATTTCCTGGACAAGCTTATGGGAAGGACATCAGGATATGATGCAAGAATCAGACCAAATTTTAAAGGTACATCGATTTAAAAATCTGAATGTTAAAGAATGTGAAGTATTGTATGAATATGAAGTATAATAGATACTGGATACATGGATGAGGAAAGGCCATTTAAAAATCTTATTGTGCATGATTTTTATATATTTTGTGTCTTGTCTTCTACTGTCATCTGGTTGTCCCTCTGAATGAGGGTTTTGCATCTTTAGTAGACTAATTCTGAATAAACAATGTTGGAGAACTTTTCTCATAAGTGGTGTAAAGTTTGATCGATCAGATCAGTCAAATAGATATGTTGTAAATTTATAAATGTTCTTTAAAAACAAAATGAGACCCCAGAGTTTTTTGTTAGATTGCATTTGACAGTCTCATCCTAATGCCCAATTATTGTGTTCCAGAAGCATATTAAATAATCTTGACGTAAAAGTTGTATTTTTCTATGAAATAATTTAAAGTTATGTTTAAAAATGTTTAAGGACAAAACAAAAATACTGATGATGAATATTCACAATGTCTTTATTGTGTTGGTACAGCAATCCACTGTAACGTGGAGATTTTTTTTTCAGGTCCTCCTGTGAATGTGACATGCAACATATTTATTAACAGCTTTGGTTCAATTGCAGAAACAACCATGGTATGTATATTTTAAATTTTATTAATATATTTAAGTTGTCTCATGTATTTATTGTATTTATTATATTCAACAATGGACTGGCGTCCCATCCAGGGTGTAGTCTCGCCTTGCGCCCTGTGTATGCCGGGTTAGACTCCGGCTCACCGCGACCCTGTAAAGGAGTAAGCGGTTAATGATAATGGATGGATGGATTATATTCAACAAGAATTAGACAAGTAGTAAGGTAAAGATATTATATTTTTTCTTTTTTTTTAAATTTAGTGTCCAATTATAATTTTTCTCCCAATTTGGAATGCCCAATCGGTTTTCCCCTTACCGCAGCAATTCCCCACATGCATGGCCCAGGAGACCCGAAAGTTGAGTGGGCGTCCCCCGATCCCACGACCAAGCCAGCTTCCTTTTTCACCCAGGAACTCAAGAGTGGATGTCAGTGAGTTACTGACCTCTGGAGTACAAAGACCAGCCCTGCAGGTGTCCGCTCTGAGCTCACTGGGCGCCTGGCCAGCAGGCTTCGCTGTAGAGCGATGAGGGGAAGCAGTTCCTGCCAGTTTTACCTCCTTAACCCACGGGAGCGCCAGAGCAAAATCTCTGCTCCATTCTGAGTCCCTAGTGAAGAACAGTCTACTTCATAAAGCCAGGACGCGAACCTGCGCTGTATGACTCACCCTGCGCACCACGGAGCTGCGCTTCTACCAGGTGAGTTACTCGGGGACCCCCAGGTCTAATACATTTTATAATAAAACAAATACAACAGCAGTACCAATTCTGAATTGCAAATTGTATTATAGTGACAGGCTGGATCTCCCCAGGCTAATGCTAGCGCCAGTATCGACCAAGGCTTTGCACTGGACCCCGTTGATGTGGCAGGTAGTGTGTAGGTTGTTACCCTGGCCAATTCAACCCACCAGGCAGACCTGGCTGTTGGCATCATCTTGGAGGGGAGTAGTGTGGACCAGCTGTTCCCCTTCTAGGCCGACCTGCCGGTGTTTCCCAGCTGCAGGGCTGTTTCTGGTGGTCTAGCCAGCCGGGGACAGTGAGCACAAATGTGGCTAGGCCTGCCACACCACCAGCACAGCCGCTTGTCCCGCTGAGATGGCCTGGTCACGGGGGAGCTGTACTGGTGCAGCCTCTTCTTAGCTTGTCTCTATCTAATTCCTCCAATTCTACAGTGCCAAACCATCGACGAGTGCTACAGTGAGTGCCTGAAAGTAATTTTGCTGTCATGGGTCTAAATCTAGCAGTATTTGAAGAGCTGGCTCTTCTAAAGTCCCTGCTAAGGCCAGCCATTCACCGGTGCTACCAAATTTAAACTTTGCTAGGTAGGCCTCCCAGGGTGAAGTCCCATCATACCTCCCTGCCTTGATGATCACCTGTCCACCATGGGTCCGCCGGTCGCTGGAGACTAAATGAGATGCAGGACACTAAATGAAACATTTCATAACACTAAACTTATTTCAGATATCATTTATTCTATGCTCCTCCTTCACTTTCCATTACTAAAACAGAGAATTAGTAGTCGGTATCAATGGAGAGTACCAATCAGAGTGCATCAAAACCAATAAAGATGTGATTTTGATAACATTATTGACCAATAATATAAATCCTTAATATAAAGGCCTGAGCTTTATTTATTATTTTAATTGTATTGCCAAAACACATTTCCTTGAGTCCTCGAAATATTTTCTTACTCTACACCAATATTTTTTGCATTTATATCATACCATAAGCGTTAAATGTGGTATGTTAACAAAATGCACAAAATATTTTTTATTGATATCAAGGTTTGTGTATTCTGTTGTTAGAATAATGAGGTATTGGCTATACTGTAAAAACAACCAAACACATTTCTGCAACACTTTTGGAACACCTTCTTAATGGTATTTAATGTTCATTATTTATTATTGGCTAAACAGTGTGTTTTAACTATTAAACATCTAACACTTTAACTATTCTCTTTTTTACTGGGTATAATAGCAAGTAGTTAAGCTACTGTCTGTAACCCTGTAAAACTTGTACTGTATCGGCATAAGAAAAATGTGGGCTGTTTTTGCTTCTTTGACATGGGCTATTAATCGTAGGGGAATAAGTACATACAAAAACATATTAATGTATATCTAAATAGTATAGAAATGAATTATTCAAAGGTTTACTGTATTTGAATCAAGATGAATATATGTCTTTGTTCATTGGTGACAAGTGAGGTTTTGTTAAAATACAAAGAAAATACATTATAAAGTTAGAAGGTTGTTGCCAAGGTAAATTCTGTCAAGTGCGCTAATTGAATTGAGAGGTGGGCCCTTCTCATAGAACTTGTCCCGGGCCCCCAATTTCCTGGCCATGAGTGCAACCTCACAAATACAGTTGTTCCTAGGGAACATATTTATTTATGAGTTGAGTTTAAGAAATGACAATGCTTTCCTTTGTCGATACATAGTTTAAAATTTCAGTAAAACACAAACAAGGTTTCGGGACAAAGAACTGACCAGTAGTATCCACACATTTAGTTTAAGAAAATATCTTAATTTGTCTTTAAAAGAGACAAGAAATTGGCTTAGAAATTTAAACCAAATTCATTCAGTCATAATTTTACTGCCAGGGTAGCAACATTTTAAATCTTAGAAAATATATAAAATTGTCCAATTGGGTAGACTTGAAAAAATATATATATATTATTTACTTTGTACAGTACTTTATACCAGACCAGTAATTACAAACAGTCGACCTATTCACAAAATAGCTTGAATATTAAGGGGTTTATAGCTCTGTAACATGGTGAAGTGTTACGTGCGTGTATCATCACTGAACAATACTGAGGCAGACACAGAGCATTGGGTGTTGACATGCTGCACAGGCACGAACATTTAATTAACACAAGTGCTGACACTAGGGTACCAGCAATGGTAGCCCTAGTGTCATGTCTAATAAAGAAAAGAAAAGAAAACAAAGCTAAAAATAAAAGTTTGCCACACAAATGGTGAGCAGTAGTCCCACTAAAAGGAATGTCCCACTCCAGGAAACTACTACTCTCCACAAACCCTCTCTATACACTGTTTGGGATCAACCTCCCCTAAACTAACCTACTTCTGGGCCCTGGGAGTCCCGGCCTCCTCACGACGACTCCTGCCTCTTCAAATTGCCTTGGCTGGGCAATGCCTTCATGAGCGTCATCTTGCAGTTAAAGGGTTTCGTAGTAGATAATCCTGCGGAGCAGACACACTCCTCCTGATGTCAACAAAGCGCAAGCTTTTGCTCAGTGCCTGTTTGTGTAGCAATTGCTGTGCAGAAGCCTCGAGCTGTGGTGCAAATGCTTTTCTGAGCTGTGCGCAACCTCCCTGGGCACGCCCCCCAGCCAATCCGGACCTCCCGATCAGCTCAGCGCCAGTCGAGCCTAACTGCTCAACTGGTTGCCCAGCAATGCCTCTCCTGTTCCGTGTCCCAGCTGCACACATTTACGCAGGAACCAGCGATAGGGCTCTCCTTGTCACATATCCTCCCCCTCAGAATGGCACCACCGGTCTGTTCGAGAGCTCCGGCTGGTTCCTCTTCTGTTTGGGGAGGGGTCAACAGGTGATGGGAGGTCCAGACCACGACAGTGGGGTGTCTGGAAGTAAGTGCCAAGGGAGCGGACTTGACTTCATATTTGCATTAGTCCTTGGACTTGACTTCATATATCTTAGCTATATGCAAATTGATGCCAGTGGACAAATCTTATAATTTTAAGGGAAACCAGACAAACATATCATTTTCAACCAGGAGCGGTGCATGTAGCATCATGGGCTTCAAAACAATTAAAGAGACAAGATGAAATGCAAGATTGTACTATCTTGTATACATCAGTTTTCCCAACTGCCAAAATGTTTGATGTTACTATAGAATAGAAAAGAAGGGACTTGATTGGAAAAACTGTTGAGCACAGCAGTTTACCTGCAAGTCAAAAGGATACTCTACAAACTATGTTGGAAAACAACACTGAGGTTTGTACACCAGATATAGGGTGAGCATCTGTCTTGCAGCACAAGACCATAACACGTGATGCAATTCCAATTAAACAAAGGCCATGTCGAATGTCTTTCATAAGCAACATTTTGTGAAGGAACAAATTGAAGAAATGTTGAGAAACGGTGTAATTGAACCATCACATTCTCTGTGGGCATCGCCCATACTGTTTGTTCCTAAAAAAGATGGCACACAGAGATTTTGTGCTGACTATCGAAGACTTAATGCCTTGACTGAGATTGAAGCTTATCCATTGTCAACCATTGGTGAGACACTGCAGTCCTTGGCAAGAGCAACAGTCTTTACAACTTTAGACCTGAACAGTGGGTGTTGGCAGGTTGAAATGAAAGAAGCAAGCAAAAGCAAAACTGCTTTTTCACCTTTTGGTTTGTACAGTGTTGTGCCTTTTGGACTAAAATATGCACCAGCTACATTCCAGAGATTAATGGAGATTTGTTTGGTCTATCTGGATGACATAATTCATTCCAAAGATATTTCAAGACACCTGGAAGATCTGCAAACAATAATTGACAAGTTGAAGGAGGCTGAACTGAGTTAAATCTGAAGAAATGTCAGTTTTGTTAAAAATTAAATTTTTTGGACATGAAGTGTCAGACAAAGTTGTACAGGCTGATCCTGGGAAAACAGAGGCAATGCAGAACTATCCAGTCCCAAAGGATTTAAAAGCTTTTCAGACATTCTTCAGTTTTTCAGATTTGGCGACCACAAAGGAACAGAATCTCTAACTTCTTTAATATACCTTTGATTTGGTGATGTTTGCCTAGGAATTGTGAGTGTTTGCTGTTGTATTTAATAACAATGAGTCAAACATGGAGACTTAGAATCAAGATGGTCTTGACATTTTTAATCTTAGTCTTTTGAATAATGATAATATTGAGACCACAATGAGTTTGCAATTAGCAGATAGCATTGGTGCAGAACAGACTTTGTTGGACTTAGACTTGGAGTCATTTTCCCCTGTAATATTTTCTAACAGGTCAATTCCCCCCCCAATCGCTGTTCAGGTCCTTAGGCTTGCTAGGTCTATGGAAGAAATTAAGGCGACTATTAATCAGACTCAGGAAGGGTATACAGGTTTAGAGACATAAATACTTTGTAATAGAAAGTGTTTGGATGATATGACAGACTGGAAAGTAATGCTTCATAATCAACAGCAAATCAATGAGGATTTCATTGATGATAAATATAGAAATTAAATTAAACTAACACCTGAGAATTTGGATTGTGGAATAGAAAAAATGCCGACTAAGATAAAACAGGAATTGCAAGGCTGTACTGAAGATTTACAGTCAACTTCAACAGCTGTCACAGCATTTCAAGATTTTTAAAGAACAAAGTTCTTTAGTTAGCTGTTCAGAGGTAAAATAAGAGTGTGAGACAGTAAGAACTGAAAATATACTAAACAACAACTGCTACTTGTGCTGGCTTTAAACGAGCACATTACTTTTGTTTTGTGTGTCTGTTTATTTTGGCCATTGAGCCTTTAGTTTTTGTTAAGTGTTTTGTTTTGTATAAATATTTGATTTGTTAATAAATATGCGCACCAGCGCTTCATACCCCGCAGTACTGTGTGTGTCTCCTTCCTGGTCTGATGTCACCACCAAGCCTGTGAAACACCTCTGAAGGCTTTACCTGAAAAAGTAGAGGATTATGTTTTTTGAGACCCTGAAAAATCTGACAACATTCAGAACAAAAAGTAAAGAGGATTTTTTTCCTTTGTACATTTTTCAGTAAATGTATTTACCCAGCTTATACATTTTACTGCCAGGGCCATAACATTTATTTTATTAGTGCAGCTTCCCTGACAATGTTTGAAAATGTCCTCCCATGAGTATACAATTGAGTATATTATTATTATTATTATTATTATTATTATTATTATTTATTTATTTCTTAGCAGACGCCCTTATCCAGGGACTTAGTCGTAAACAAAAATACATTTCAAGAATCACAGTACAAGTATTAATACAATTAAGAGCAAGATAAAATACAATGACTTCGGTTCTAGCAAATACAAGTACAGACTGCTCAAATTTGTTGGTACCCTTACAGCTCATTGAAATAATGCTTCATTCCTCCTGAAAAGTGATGAAATTAAAAGCTATTTTATCATGTATACTTGCATGCCTTTGGTATGTCATAGAATAAAGTAAAGAAGCTGTGAAAAGTGATGAATTATTGCTTGTTCTACAAAGATATTCTAAAATGGCCTGGACACATTTGTTGGTACCCCTTAGAAAAGATAATAAATAATTGGATTATAGTGATATTTCAAACTAATTAGTTTCTTTAATTAGTATCACACATGTCTCCAATCTTGTAATCAGTCATTCAGCCTATTTAAATGGAGAAAAGTAGTCACTGTGCTGTTTGGTATCATTGTGTGCACCACACTGAACATGGACCAGAGAAAGCAAAGGAGGGAGTTGTCTGAGGAGATCAGAAAGAAAATAATAGACAAGCAAGGTTAAAGGTAAAGGCTACAGACCATCTCCAAGCAGCTTGATGTTCCTGTGACAACAGTTGCAAATATTAAGAAGTTTAAGGTCCATGGAACTGTAGCCAACCTCCCTGGGCGCGGCCGCAAGAGGAAAATCGACCCCAGATTGAACAGGATAGTGCGAATGGTAGAAAAAGAACCAAGGATAACTGCCAAAGAGATACAAGCTGAACTCCAAGGTGAAGGTACGTCAGTTTCTGATCGCACCATCCGTTGCTTTTTGAGCGAAAGTGGGCTCCATGGAAGAAGACCCAGGAGGACTCCACTTTTGAAAGAAAAACATAAAAAAGCCAGACTGAAATTTGCTAAAATGCATATTGACAAGCCACAATCCTTCTGGGAGAATGTCCTTTGGACAGATGAGTCATAACTGGAGCTTTCTGGCAAGTCACATCAGCTCTATGTTCACAGACGGAAAAATGAAGCTTTCAAAGAAAAGAACACCATACCTACAGTGAAACATGGAGGAGGCTTGGTTATGTTTTGGGGCTGCTTTGCTGCGCCTGGCACAGGGTGCCTGGAATCTGTGCAGGGCACAATGAAATCTCAAGACTATCAAGGCATTCTGGAGCGAAACATACTGCCCAGTGTCAGAAAGCTCTGTCTCAGTCGCAGGTCATGGGTCCTCCAACAGGATAATGACCCAAAACACATTAAAAGCACCCAAGAATGGATAAGAACAAAACATTGGACTATTCTGAAGTGGCCTTCTATGAGTCCTGATCTGAATCCTATCGAACATCTATGGAAAGAGCTGAATCTTGCAGTCTGGAGAAGGCACCCATCAAACCTGAGACAGCTGGAGCAGTTTGCTCAGGAAGAGTGGGCCAAACTACCTGTTAACAGGTGCAGAAGTCTCATTGAGAGCTACAGAAAATGTTTGATTGCAGTGATTGTGCAACAAAATATTAGGTTAGCGGTCCCATCATTTTTGTCCATGCCATTTTCATTTGTTTTATTATTTACAATATTATGTTGAATAAAAAATCAAAAGCAAAGTCTGATTTCTATTAAATATGGAATAAACAATGGTGGATGCCAATTACTTTTGTCAGTTTCAAGTTATTTCAGAGAAAATTGTGCATTCTTCGTTTTTTGTGGAGGGGTACCAACAAATTTGAGCACGTCTGTATATGACAAAATACGATTCAATAACGGAGCAGATAACAGTGTCAGTGATAGTTACATCAGGATATAATTAAATACAAAATACTACAGATTAAATAACACTTGTGACAGATTACAGTTCTTTAAAGTACAGGATTAAATGCAGTAAAATAGGGAGCAGATAAGAGGGCATAAGTAAAGCGCATTAAGGAGAGTGATAAAGTGTCACATGCATGTAAACAGGGCTCTTCAAAAGCTTCTCATAGTTATTGGTGTAATTTGTCATGAACATGTTTCATAAAGATTGGAGTTAGAGGTTCCAAATATTATGTTCCAAACTTTCATTTTGTTGCTGTTTTTAATCATTTTTTTTTACTTAAAGTTGTGTCGTCTTCGAAGATTGTGTTTAATTAAGCAAATAAAGTTGTAGTAGATTTGACAATGTTTAACCTTTTGACTGCTTGTGGCAAAGTGGTTAACTGTATGCAGGTGCAGGTGATCAATAATAAGACAACGATAATCCAGGTGCAATGGTGATTTAATGTTTATATCGAAAGGCCTGATGGCAAACAACAGTAAATAATAACAATGTTAATGAAGCAATGCAGCGGCATGTATTGCTTATTTGTAATCTGCGGGTTGGCCCTACAGTCCCGTTTCAGTTCACCCACACGTAGCACAGACACAAACACAAACATCCGTCCACAGTGCGTGCTCTAGTGCTTGTAGTGAATACAGTTCTTTAATGAAAACAAAGTGCAGTGATGTTGATACGAGTTCAGTGCTGGCCTTTGGCAACAGCTCCGGCTGCGCGTTCGTGGACCTTTCTGTCCGTATGTATTAAATATTCTCACAAAGCATGAAACGCGGGAGTGCAGAAATAAAGGAAATATATTACATTATACCTAAAAGCCCCGTGAGCAGTCACATTGATGGCCACACAGAAAACAATTGTATTTTCATTATACAGAACGGTATTCTACTTTCTTATTTGTATTTAGCTGTAATTAGATTAGTCTCTACTCTCTGCCTGAGTGAATGACTGACAGTATATTGTTTTCAATCAGCCTTTTCAAAGGCTGGCTCATGCTTGCCAGGTGAGCTTTTTTGGTCAGTCAATTAGCATCGGGACTAGTGAAAAAAATACCAGAGACAATACAACAAAATATGGAGTTGATGTTTTGGATCAGATGGCACGGAAGTATTCTGTGAAAGCTGTCTCAAGCCGGTGGCCTGTTCAGGTGTTTTACAATGTATTGGACCTAGCAGCCATCAACTCCTGGGTACTTTACAAGGAATGCTCGGAGAAGAATTTACCAAGGAGAGAATATATTTTACAGTTAGCACAGGAACTTCGTAAGAAGCATTTGGAACAGAGGGAGACTGCCAAGCGTGTACCCACAGCTGATGCTGGCAACCCCGCTGAGAGCCGCCAATGCCAGTTTGGCAAGTGCAATAAAAATAAAACTTTGGACAGCACCTGTGGAGAAGCACATTCGATCTCTGTCACACTGCTCCTTTGTAATATTTGAAAACAACTATAAATAAATTGAAATTGCTCAGTTTTTCATTGTATTTCACTGTACATACCATTTTTTATACTTTTATAGGACCAAGAAAAAAACCCAAATTCTTAGTCATATTTGTATTTGTTACAAATGTGGACTTTCCCTAAGACAATTCCCTCAGAGCTGTATTAGGGAATGGGGCTGACTGAGCCTGCGTGCTTTCTAGGCAACGCAGTCTCTCCCAATGGGAAGCTGAGTGGGATCAGAGGCTGTCATATTTTAAAATGACACTGCACATTGGGGGAATAAAAAAAAAAAAAAAGTGTTCAAAGTTTTGCATTTTCTGAATAAATTAGATTGTTATAAAATATTGTTCAAACTGCTACACATGAAGTATGCATTTTTTAAATTCCTTACTCACATTCCTGGTTGTGTTACTCTTATACAAAGCTATAAACCTGCCAAAATATTGTAAAAACTCAGTGAAAAAGAAAGAATGAAGCATAGAAGCAGGTATCGTCCAAAGCAGCAATTATTTTGCATAAAAGGGTCAAACAGCAATTTAGCAAGTACTCTCCAAAACACTCCACACTCTTGTGTAATCCCACAGGGTCAGCGCTAGTGCAGAGTTGCATGTACAGTCACAGAGTGGGAACTAGGACTGCAAACAGGGACACATCGTTCGCAGGCGCGTGAACAGCACCAAGCCGGGGTCGTGTATACTGCAGAGCTGCACACAGCTCTGCAGAATGCAAACACATTAACACAGTCCTGCCACAAGCCCCTTTGTTTCAATATATATATATTTTTTACAGGCCTTGAGTAATAAAATAGTAAACAACTTGTACATGGCTCCAATGCAATTGCAAAGAACAAAAAAAAAACAATTATGATCACAAACAGTATAACAAAATACAAACTTGTGACTGTAGTGATACAGTATTACATGATGGCCTGAGGTCATTTGGCACCTGTGTTTGTTCAAGACAATGCGGCATTCAGTGCAGCCATCTTTAGTAGGTCTTATGTTGCAGAACTTCTTTTGCTGTTTTACTGCTCCCTTTTTTATGATTTTATTGCAGTTACTCAAATATAAATCTGTAAAAAAGTATACAAAATAAAAATAAATAAATGAATAAATAAATAAATAAATAAATAAATAAATAAATAAATAAATAATGTACATACTTGTGCATTGGGGTGTGGGGATTGCCTTTGTGTGTCAGGACCTGAAAAATAAATACATGAAATAAAGTAGAGAGGTTCTGAAGAAAATATAGCGGTATACGTCCCCACGTATTGCTACAACTGTTTAAATAACGTACCTGTCATTTTTATTTTCATTGTTAACATCCTGACAGCTGTTAACACTTATAACTTTAAAGCTCTTTTCAAAATGTCTGCTCTAGTGCACTGGTACTGTAAACAATTTTTGTCAAGGATGGCACAGACACTTCAGCGTGCGGTGAAAAGCAACAAGTGCAATTTATTTACAGTAAGCAAACAGTCTTTTTTTTTCCAGGTGCAATGTGCAGGAGCTCATTGTTAATTTCCATTAAACAAAACAAACAAACAAACAGAACAGAAAAGAATAATACCAGCCACTTCTCACTCTCACTTCGCTAGACTGTGGAGTTATTTCTGTCTACAGAAAATCTTGTCTGCAACTAGAGTTGTGTCCCTTCCGGAATGACTCTTGAAAAACCGACTCTCTCCCCAGGTGCTACAAAGCACTTCTTAAGTATCTGAAGCAGCGCCCCCTTTTCAGGTGTGCTAATTAGCTCAGGCAATTTAAACAGGTTTAAACTCTGTTCCCCCTCCACAGGCTTACAATAATGATCATTCATTTTGATTAACAGTCAATTTGCAGTGCAGTTCAGTTCTTTGTTTGGTTTTGTGTTACTAATTCTTTCAATGTCTGTTTGATTTCCATGCTCTGGATCTGCCTCTGCTCTTCAACCTGGCCAGGTAAGTTTAGTTTTTATACAACAGTCCATGGTCACAGTCCATGTTTAAAATAGTCAGTAAGTCAATGAAAGTCTGATGACCAGGCCTAAGCAAAGGCCTAGTGACATTCTCTGTCAAAAACACCTTAATACAGACAGCATTTGAGTAATTGCAGTGACCAATGAAGGTACATATTTTACCACTGTACTTAAAAAAAAAAAAGTGCATTCAATCTGCCATCAGAAAACATATATAAATAACTTACCAATAATGTAAAATTATAAAACAGATTAGATCTTTAAAACTTGCAGCTCACTATGTCAGCAGCCTGTCACCAATAACTATTCAGTTTGTATGCAACTACAAATGTAACCAATCTGACATTAACTCTAGCCCTATGGACCAGTTGTGAGGTTTACACTGGATGGAGAAAGCCAGATAAGATTAATTTACACACAAACTTACTTATTAAGTTGGTTGTAACCAACTATTTATATGTGAAAAACCTAAATTCACAAGTCTCTCGCTCTGCCCTGCTGCTTTTTGTTCTTGTGTGTCAGTGATACCAATTCTTCAAAGCAGAAATGTTCTAAGTGAACAAAGTAAATAATAATATGAATTCTATAGTGTATTAGTAAGGGAGGTTTAAGAGTTTTGTGCTCTTTGTTTCCCACAGGATTACAGAGTGAACATCTTTCTTCGTCAGCAGTGGAATGACCCCCGGCTGGCTTATAGTGAATATCCCGATGACTCTCTAGATTTGGATCCCTCGATGTTAGATTCTATCTGGAAACCTGATTTGTTTTTTGCAAATGAGAAAGGAGCTCATTTTCATGAAGTTACTACAGATAACAAACTTTTAAGAATATTTAAAAATGGAAATGTTCTTTACTCAATAAGGTAAGGATAAAAGTGGATAAAGGTTAGACAAAGGTGGCTGTAAATACAGGTTTTACTGGTGGGGGTTTGGAAGCTTGTATTGTGTGGTGTACTACCGCAATAAACATAAGGATTGTTAGTAGTTTACATTTTAGATGTTTAAAAGTTATCCAAGTGTGTGACAGACTGGCTCGCAGTGGTGACGTCACGGACCAGGAAGTAGAAACCAAAACAGTGGATGGGCGGGTGAAGCTGAATGCTATTGCACTCAGCGTATTTAATAACAAACAAAACAAAAGATTTAAACAAAACAACAAAACACAAAACAAAAGGGCACGAGGGCCAAACGAATAAACAAACAAGTAAGTGTCGTGCTGGATACTCCAGCACGTTTTAGCAATTGTTTTTAACTTTCCTTCTTTCTCTCCACTCCCCGTACTCTCCTCTCTACACCCAACCTCAAGTGCAGAGAGCTGCAGGTTTATATACTCTGGCCGAGGGATTAACTAGTTGGTAATTATCTTATTATCCCTCGGCCAGAGTCTGCACGCGTTTGGTAAGGATGCATGACTGTCAGCTAGTTAAATAATCAGTAGCTGATCAGCCATGCATCCTCACAGGGTTTTTAAATATAAAATAATAAAAGACGCGGCGCTTTTACCCGCGCCGTAAACAAAAATACAAATAATAATACATAGGGGCGGGACACTCCGCCACAAAGTGTTAAACGTTAAGAATTGTGCCTATGTATTTAACCATTGCAGGATAAATAAATATATATTATATATATATATATATATATATATATATATATATATATGAAAAACTGTAAAAGCAGTTTTCCTTTTTAAAATAAATAAAATGGCACCGCTTTTTCCATCCAGCTGAAGAAGGACTTATAGTCCAAAACGTCCTGATAGAATTGATTTTTTTAAATCAATTATTCACATTTTTATGTATCTACATTACCTTTTCTTTTTTGATTTTGCACCTTTTGGTACACAGCAGTTTTCCTTTTTAAAATGTTGGAAGTATGGATGGATGGGACGAATACAGCGGTTCCAAATAATTTTCCTTTAAGGTCTCACTCAACTGACACATTTCAATTGAAAGCCGGTTAAACTTTTAAAATTACACAATTAGGTTGTGCTGTGTGTATAATCTTCAAAGTGCTTTCAATTAAAAACAAATTGTCGCCTTTTAATCTGTAGACAGGTGTGTTTTGTGTGGCCGATGCAGATCCACATTATAAACACATAAGCATAACAAACTGTGTAACGTCTTCAGGTAGGGTTTAAAAAAAAAAAAAGGAACAGACATTTAATTTGAACATGGTAACGCTCTTAAATTATGTCATTAGGTTCTACAGAGTGCTTTCGATTCAAAGGAAATTGTTGTCTTTTAACTGGCCAATTATCATCATGTATGTTTAGCCTCATCTCAATTTAAAACTTTTAAACCTCAACATTAATAGATCTTAGAATTGTAACAAGGGATTTTGATATTTGGTTCCTTTGAAAAGGGGCGGGACTGACAGTGATGTGCAACCAATCACATGACAGATGGAGACTATTGCCCGATGGTGTAAGGATGTGAGGGCAATAGTTAAATCCTATTTTTGATGAGGTTTCAACCAATTACAGGCCAGAATTTCCATACACTGACTTAATAAGTATATATCTCAATGACTAAATGAGGACTCGTTAATCAAAATGCATGTTAACGAGATCAAGAAAAATGAATGGAATGGAAGCATAATTCGCCGTTATGGAAACTACTATTAGCGTAAAGTGAGACGGCTCTCCCACCAGCGAGCAGCAGCCAAATAGAAATAAAAAAAATAATGGGAATATCTATTGTGTATAATTTGTAAACTTCATTTAAAATTGTGCATTTTGACATGCAGCGTGTACATTTATTTAGAACACTTAACATATAAAATGCTGATTTACGATTATCTGGTGTGTGAAATAGGCGTAACGACTGCTCGAAAATGCCAAAATCAATGCTACATATTTGTTTTGTTGATTAACACTGGAGTTATCATTTACAACCTTTTCAAAAACCTGCCCTATGTGTATTCTGTATGTCTTATTACAATTTATACTGAAGTGATTATGTAAGGGATAACACACGACAGGGTGTGGGTTGTGTTATATTAACATACGGCAGTGGTTGGGTTGGAGGCACGAAATGAACTGAAGCTGATAATGCAAATTTCCAATACATTCTGTTTCTAAAAAGGTATCTCCATACAGTACATTTCATTTAATGATATCAATATCCTTGATGTTCATTTGCATTTATTTCACTTCACTCCAAACTGCTGTCTTTATTAAGGCCAATATAAACTTTTTCTTTCCAGATTGACATTAACACTTTCCTGCCCTATGAATCTTAAAAATTTCCCAATGGATGTGCAGACTTGCATAATGCAGTTGGAAAGTTGTAAGTAGTACATTTTAATATATCCTTTTACGATCGTCCATAGTGTCATAAAAAATCATCCTGTACTGTGTTACAAAGTAAGGCATCTACTGCTGAGGCTGATTGGAATTTATTGAGATGTTGCTTATGATAAAAAAAACCAATGGTATCACAGTTTTCTTTTAAAGAATGATCTGATCAGATTTTATGCAACATGTTAAAGAGCTAGTACAGTAACATAACTGAACCTTTAGTTATATACAGCCAACTTTTCATTATGAACACTTTTACCTTACCTGAAAGAGGTTTCATGCCATGTGTTTGATTTAACTTTTTCCCCCATATAAAATAAACCCACCTCCTGCTGGGCAACCCGAGTTATCATTGGAAATATTACTGTTTAAAAAAACACACTTGGATCGACTTACATCTGGAAATTAGGACCTGAGTACTTTAAAAGCAGCTGAGAGAGCTGACAAACCATAGATAGTTGGTGTTATTTTCAATATAAGAATGTGAAAGATCTTTAACACCTTTTATTGGTCTCTTGCGCCCTCTGCCAGATATTGATTGACTTACATATAATAAACCCAGTCACAAAATGTCAACAGTGTTTATAAACCGTCGAAAACTTGCTCAGTGAGAAAGAAGTGTTATTAATAATACTGAATTCAGATTCCGATTTAAATTCAAATACATACAATTCTTCCACTGAATCGGATGTCAGTGAGTGTGTCAGTGAAGACATAAGCAAAGAATATTTACCATCAACATCAACTGACAGCGAAGAGGCGGCGCCAAGCTCTGTGCATTGCTCCATGCTTCAGGAGTATCATACGCTGAAGCATTAGACACTCTCACTCCCTCCACCCCCATAACCTGTTTACCCAGATATGATTTATTCCTGTCTCTCTGTCTCTCTATTTCCCCTTTTTTTTTTTGTTAGGACGTGTTGTCGCGGCTGTTCCACCATGTTGTTTATTGTTTATTGTCTGCATGTTATTTTTTAGTCAAAACCTTTCCTTATGACTAAATAAATAAAATTATATATATATATATATATATATATATATATATATATATATATATATATATATCATATTTATTTGTTTTATTTATTTACAGTAAAAATGATTTGTCTGTATTTCGTCAGTATTCATTACATACATACAAACATATAGCTTTCATCTTGTTTGTACGCTGTACTCGTAATAATCAAGTGCATGCAGAAGACAGAAAAAAACAACTCACTCCCGTAGGACCAGCAGTGCATTTTAGAACTCACTACTCAAATGGAGAGGTGCGGGTGCAAGTGCCGAGTGTAGGTCTTAGCTCCTGTCCTCATTCCTCTGACTGCGCTAATATCCTGTAACAACAAAACAAAACATGGCATTGTCTGGCTTAAAACAGGTTTCGACAATAAGGGGAGGGCCTCTGTCACTGCACTCCTAATATACTACTAAATCCCGCCCACACAATCAGCACGTCGCCCCGTTCTATCCAATCGGTGAATACAACAGTGCTGATTGCACAGATGGGATTCAGCTGTGTATACAGCTTCACGTCTCACCAAGATGGCCGACTTCCAGTTCACTCCGGGGTTGAAGTTCAGCACATCCTGTGAAAAGCGTATTTTTCCCCTTATGCAGCACCTTCTCTGGTTGGGAAAGAGATTTACAGCTCAAATTCATTCTCTCCTTGCCACAAGCTTGTAAGCAAATTGTTTGCTTTGGTCAAGCAGTTCAGTTCAGCATTAGTACCCAACACAGCGTTTAATAATTGACCACAGAAAATGTAATTTCCTGAGTTGTTGCTAGTAGTGTTGGGACAATAATGACATTTTTGTATCACCATTATAATCAGAAGAATTGTCACGATAACTGCTTTTATCGTGATAATTCATTTTGGTGTTTTGAAATTTTACAATTCCAGCGGCAAGGCTTTCATTTGAACACATTAAAAACATATATCTTTCAAAACTTGTTTTTTTGAAACCCCAAACCCCCCCCAAAAAAAAGTTTTAACAAAAAAATTATTCTGCATTTAAGTTTTAGCTACTCATAGTGCTTTGCTTGCACTCATGCTCAGTAACATTCACAATAATTGAACTGCTGGGCAAACCGAGTTAAAAGCTTTATATTCTAAATAGTAGCATGTTTGTTTTCAACATTTAACATAAGTGCACACAAGTGAGGATCAATAAATGTGCTGTTGTGCTGAATTACAGTGAAACCGGCACATCTCTCTTTAAGACCAGACTTGATTGTCCACTTAAGCTCTTTTACCATGGGACACTCACTCTTCTGTGGAGTAGCAGACCATCAAGATATGACTACACAGGTTGGAGGGAAGACACTGGGACATCCTGTTCCTCTCTAAACCTCTCAAGAGGCATGAGTGCAAAGTCTTCTAGTCTTGGTAGATCTTTTACAGATGGCATTATTGCAAACACTGCTTCCTGTTTCTCAAGAAATCTCTCTATCATTGCTGGTATGGAACCCAACAAGTACAGACACCCTATAGAAATAATTTTGGCTATATTATATATATATATATATATATATATATATAATGGGCCAGCTATGTTTGCCTCTTTTCTAAAATGTAAAAATAAATATTACAAAACTAGTAAAACAAGTTAGGTGCATATTTAATATTTTAGGTTGTTTATTTTCATTCCAAAACTAAATAGGCTGTACAGTCATAATAATTTTGTACTTCTGTTCACACTATTTTTTGTGTTTCTGTTCATTTAACATTTGCAGCAATAATTCATTGAAATTTATTTTTTCTTACATATTAAAAAAAAAAAAAAAAAAAAAAAAAAAAAGTAGAATCATACCTTGAAACAAGTACGACAAACAGGTTGGCCTGTTTAAGCATTATAAAAATTAAGTATTATGTGTATTCTTGAAAATTTTTATCACAGCATTATCGAATTTTTGATAATCGTCCCAACACTAGTTGTTAGTACAGAAATCCCAAACCACATCTGTAAGATCAGTGCATGGGCCATTGGACATGGAAAAAAAATGCAAATGGTTCAGATACTGTGAAACTCAACTAGCTAAAGTTAAGTTCATTACTGAGGTTTGTTTCCATAAGAACTTTGTTTAGAAACAAATCATCTATGTAAGTTCCCTTATAGTCCCATATACCTGTATTTAAATTATTCCTGTATATCAAATGTAAATTTCAGTTTTATACACATACACAATTTGGTATTGTTTTCTTAATCTGACATGTTTTTAAAAGTGTGTCTTTACCTTCCATGGAGGTGGAGGTATTTATATTGGCTAGTAAATCTACCACTACACTTTCAACACACAGTTAAAGTGCTGTTGCACATGTTTATCAACAAACAACACACCAAAAGATGTAAATAAATAAACATGGTACACAGACCAAAATAAAGGATTAAACAAAACACAAACAATATTCACCTTAAGGCTGGGCCATGGCCTTCCCTAAAGGTTCTCTCAAACTCCGCCAACAAAACAAAGGATTTGGCTTCCTTTATATAGCATGTTATGTGGCTGGGGCTTGATTGGCCAACAATTATTTAATTAAGGCCCCAGCCACATTCCCGACATGGATTCTGGCAGAAATTAACCCCATCCCTGCCAAACTTAAATTCAAAATAATTCATCTTGATTTTACAAACCACGCATTATTTGCACACAGCCCTGTCACAGGCTGGCTGAAAAAAATAACATTTTCAATATTAAATAACTAATAACTGCATTGCTGCATACTGTGCATGCTGTACATTTAGTTTTGATACAGTAGGTACTTTACAAGAACCAGTTTCACATTTATGTAATATGAGGATTGATCAATTATTTTTTAACCCCTTTCACTGGCTTGGTTAATTTCCAAGAATAAGCGGGATGTGCTGGAATTTTAAGTCACTTATGAAATCTTTGCTGCAGAAGTCTTGTGACCATATACATGTACTGTACAGTAGTATGTTATAGTCTCTTGATAATGCGGAGAGAATCAGGAGTCTCATGTAAATCAAGCCACTGAACTCAACCCCACTGACTCTTAACAGTATATAATTTACCTTCCTGAGTGCATATGTAACAAACGAAAACTTGGCATTTACCTATTTTTGGGGGTCCTACTGAGAATTATATATATATATGGTATTAGTGTTTATGTTGTGCAACTGCACGGTGACTCTGTCTGTTTGTTGAATCATTTCTCTTGTTTTGTTATTTCCCTACAGTTGGATACACAATGAATGATCTCATTTTTGAGTGGCAAGAAAACGGACCAGTTCAGGTTGCAGAAGGGCTCACACTGCCACAGTTTATTCTGAAAGACGAATCGGATTTACGATATTGTACTAAACATTACAATACAGGTAAGACTATTTCTAGAATAGTTCTAGAATGTGTCATATAGTAGTTTACAGTAGTAAAATAATGATTTGTGACAATATATAACATTGAACTACTCACTGGGTGTGAATCCTCATAACATTATATATTTAAATGCAGGTCATTGATGGGGTATCCTTTATATCCTTTAAGTGATCAAATGCTGTCTACTCTCCTAAGAGCACCACCAAAAATTGCTAAATGTTGTATCTTATTATATTAGGCAATGTGGAAAGGAAGCCTAATCAGTTTATGCCTTCTGACCTCTGAAGATTTGAGTTCAAACGTAGATCAGTGAGTTTGGTGCTCTCAACTGGAGTTCACATCATACAACAGCCACACAATTTGATACAAGTGGCACACAGAGCCAGGAGGATAAGCTTATGTGGTGCCTGTTGGCTCAGTGAGTGACAGTAGACAGAGCCATTGTCACCTCACCTTCAGCAGTAAATTAACAAACATGAAAAAATTATAGGTAGAATTAAAAATGTTTTTTTTTGTTTGTTTTTTTCATTCAATGATACATGTTTTGACTATAAGTCATTCTCAAAGAATTAGTAAATGTAAAGATGCATATTATTCTGGTGGTCCTTGATGTACTGTCATTTATTTATGTTAGATGTGTTATTCACACAACTTACAGTTTGTCCTGAAGTTTCCCTTGAGCTGTGTTTAAGAAGTTCTAGAACTGACTCATCAGCACAGGTTGCAAACAACCATGAGTCATCTTCAAACTACTGCTGTCTGGTTGTGGTAGCAGCTCCATTGGTATGACGGCTCTACTACAAAGCAGTTAGACAATTGTCTCTCTGAGCAATCAATGAAGGACAATCGGCTATTGGGGGAAAGCTGTTATGTGCAGCAGTGTGGAGTAGTGGTTAGGGCTCCGGACTCTTGACCGGAGGGTCGTGGGTTCAATTCCAGGTGGGGGACACTGCTGCTGTACCCTTGAGCAAGGTACTTTACCTAGATTGCTCCAGTAAAAACCCAACTGTATACATGGGTACTTGTATGTAAAAATAATGTGTAAAAAATAATGTAATTGTATGTAAAAATAATGTGATATTTTGTAACAATTGTAAGTCGTCCTGGATAAGGGTATCTGCTAAAAAATAAATAATAATAATGTGTATGCTTTATTTTGCATAACAGCCATTGACGTTGATAGTGCATCCAACTTCCTTTGCTGATATGTAGAAGCTTCAAACCACCCACTCATATGCCCTCTGTGTCTCTTCACATACTGGGCTAATTTCATTTAGCTTACCTAGATCTTCATATAGCCTCATAATTCAGGAGGTCATTATATGCTTTAGGCTTGTCAGTGCAGCTGATTAAACTGGTCATATTGAATTCTGTCAAGCTTTAAAGGCAGGATAAAATAGATAGAAGGACATAGTTCTATATTCATGGATGCATCTCAAAATGCTATTGACCCAAATTGACCATGGCAATGGGGCTGACAAAGGGCTGACATAATTAAGTGTGAGAACAAAGACCCTGCAACATGAGTTGTATGTAGAAGCAAATGGTTGTCAACTTCTTTGTGTGTAACAGATCCCCTTATGTATTGCCATTACCAGATAGTTAACTACTGTGCTTTATTTTGTGATCTGGGACCCCAAAGGATAACATGTATAATATTATCTGGTCTTGCTTTGCTTCAGTCATTTTGCTCCTATACAAAGTTACCAGCTATATACTTTTAAGTTTCAAGCACAGCCAAACTGTCATCACACCTTGTATTTAAGATTACTACGTCTTTCATTTTAATGATCTGAACAGCGACAGATCTAAATACCTGTTTTCCCTTATGATTTTTGACCTCCCTTAAAAAAGTCACAAAACAAATACAAATACTAAGAGATGGCCAAAATCACCTTGTAATAGGGATGCAGTGTTCAAATCTAGCACTGTGTAAATGATTAAAATAGACTCTACCTTGAAGGATTCAGGCATAATCTATTTTCTAAAGCGATTTTTGTGCCAATCAAAGATAACAAATACTACATATGTTTCAATAGATTGTAATCATGGCATTTATGACCTCTACTACATCAACAAAGGTGCTAGAGGGCACATGTTTTAACGCTGTGGCAATTATCAAAATGGTTATGTGGTAAGCCTTGGAATATCTGTTTCAACCTGCCTTTCCAGTTCAAGCAATTTGCTTCCCAGTGGATTCCTTAAAGAGTCTTTGTAACTGACAAGTATTTACAAGACGATAGCATGCTACTTCCGAGATTAGCTACACTGCATATCACTGATTTCAGTTTACAAGTGTAATTTTGTCTATGAAGAAGAAGTATACATTTATTTATAGAAGAAAAAATATTGTTGCCAACAATTACTGACTTGAGCTTATTGTATTTATTAATTCATTCATTTAAACAAGGTACAGCAGTTTTGTACTTTTGTACTCTTAACTATGGTTGTAGCAAGCACCGAATCTTTTTAGCTGGTGAAGGTTAACAAACTGCTTTTTCAGACCTTGTACATACTGAATCTTCTACATATGTTTTATAGCAATGCAACTTTACCTTGATATGCATGAATGCAGCTTTACCTTGATATTTATGAGTTTCTCTTTTTTTTCAACTAGGAAAGTTTACGTGTATAGAAGTGAGATTTCATCTTGAGAGACAGATGGGTTACTACCTTATTCAGATGTACATCCCTAGTCTCCTTATTGTCATTCTTTCTTGGGTGTCATTTTGGATCAACATGGATGCAGCCCCTGCTAGGGTGGCTTTAGGTATTACAACAGTGCTGACCATGACTACACAGAGTTCAGGGTCGCGGACATCTCTCCCAAAGGTAGGAAATAAATTCACATTTGTTTTTAATTCCAATGCTAGAATGTGTATCTACTGAAACCTTATGGTAGAATTTTCTAGAATGAATCTCCGGGGATTAAAATATCTGTCTGACGGGCTACATACTAAGTCTGAATCTGGGACTGTGGCCAGCATATATGTATTTTTTGTTTGTTTTTGTAATACCAATATCAGTAACAGTAAAAAGGCAATTCAAGTTAACGTCTGCATATACTGTATTTCTAAAAGCATTTGGTTAATGTTGATGCTTGTTGAAGAAGGTGTTCTAACGCACAGTTTAATAATAACTAACATGCATGAACCACAGATGGGAAAGCAAAGCACATCTAGCACAGATTGTAACAAAGAAGATCCATTGGAAAGCTACACAGCAAGTTCATTATAAGACACACTGTTTTGGTTTCACAGAACTCTATAGTACTTTACATGTACATTTTGTATCTCGAAGCCTATCCAGATTTCTGACATTCAGATTTTACTGATGGCTAACCAAACCATTTCTATTTCCTGTGCTTGATGATGGTTGCTTTATTTTCAGCTGGGATTGTTTTTATTCATAGGACACAAGGCAAATTTTGTGGCAACATGAGGGTTTCTTCAGGTCAAAGTATGTGTCAAAGACTCAAAGTCTTGTTCTGCAATTATATTAGCAATTGCCACACACCTGTGTTTAATCCAGTTTTGAATTCAGAATATGTATTCAGGTAATAAACAAGACCTACTTGAACACTGTAATATCTGGGATTGATGCCAGATTTATACAATACATTTGCCAACCAAGTCTTACAGGTTTCTACGCATAACCTTATCAAATTGCCTTGCCTCAGCCCTGCCTCCTTTCTTATTCTCCTCCTAATCAGCTTCCGTACTTTGTGCTCCCTTTCCCAAGCTTCCAAATCCCGCTGTGTTTCTGTGGCAAAGTGGTTAACAGTGTGCAGGTGCAGGTGATCAATAAACAGACAGACAATCATAATCCAGGTGCAATGTTGTCGAACCCTTTGTGGTCCATTTATTCAGTGCCTGTCAGCGCGTCAGGTCCAATTTATTTTCACACGCGCCGTTTATTTTAAAAGTCATTTTATTCAAAGTAAAACAGGTTTAAAATGCACTGCATATCAACAGGACACTCAGTACTGCAGGTGGAGCTGTAAATAACCACATCATCAATATACGTTGCTGCATATTCATGATGTGGGCGTAAAACCTGGTCCATCAGTCTCTGAAAGGCAGCGGGCGCACCATGTAGCCCAAACGGCATGGTTGGGGTTGAAAATGCGGTTTTCTCTCTAGAACTGCGGGTTAAAGGGATCTGCAACCATCCCTGTGAGGTCCAGAGTAGAGATAAACTTCGCCTTTCCCAGTCTATCTAAAAGCTCGTCGACCTGAGGCATGGCAATAGCGTTTTCCTTACAAAAATCAACACAGAAGTGGTTGGTGCCATCCTTTTTGGCCACTATCACAACTGGACTGCACCACTTGCTCCTGGAAGGCTCAATCACCCCAAGTTCGAGCATCGCCCATACCTCTTTGCGAACACCACCTCGTCGACTTTCTGGGATCCGGTAAGGTCTCTCTCATACTGTGACACTTGAGGGAGAGACAGTGTCATATTCAACAAGGTTAGTTCTGCCAGGCAAGTCAGAAAAAACATTGCTGAATTCCTCAATAAGGTTACGCAGCTCTCGTTGCTGATCTGGAACCAATTGTTCCCCCATCGAAATGTCTTTAGTGCTAGGGGTCTTTAGACAGGGGCCTAAATCATCCTCTACTTCGCCTGGGGCTATAAATAAGGCCTCCCTTGCCTGCCAGGGCTTTAATAAATTGACATATAGGAGGCTGTGTGGTCCAGTGGTTAAAGAAACGGGCTTGTAACCAGGAGATCCTGGGTTCAAATCCCGGCTCACTCACTGACTCATTGTGTGACTCTGAGCGAGTCACTAACCTCCTTGTGCTGGTCTTTCTGAGACGTTGTTGTAAGTGACTCTGCAGCTGATGCCTAGTTCACACACCCTAGTTTCTGTAAGTCACTTTGGATAAAGGTGTTTGCTAAATAATAATAATAATAATAATAATAATAATAATAATAATAATGATAAATTTCACGTTCTTTGCAGCGATCGGGCTGTCTAATTTCATAATTCACCTTTCCTATAGCCTGAGTCACTTCATATGGCCCCTGCCATTTCGCACATAGTTTTGATTCTGAGGAGGGAAGCAGCAGCATTACCTTGTCCCCAGGTCAAAAGGTTCGAATTAATGCATTTTTATTGTAATGCTGCTATTGTTGGTGCTGAGCTGATCTGGGCCAAACGACTGACCAAATCCAGATGATCTCTTAGTAGGAGCACATGCTGCACTACATTTTTGGAGGAGCCTTTGTGCTCCTCCCACCCCTCTCTCAACAAATCGAGGATGCTGCGCAGCTGTCGGCCGTACAAGAGCTCGAAGGGGGAGAACCCTGTCGAACTCTGTGGCGCCTCTCTCACTGCAAAAAGAAGGTAGGGAAGAAGCGATGCCCAATGTTTTTGCTCTTGGTTTACAAAACGTCTCAGCATCTGCTTTAGGGTCTGATTAAAACATTCCACCAAACCATCTGTCTGTGGATGATAAACAGATGTCCTGATGGGACGTATTTTTAGTATTTTGTAAACTTGCTGTAACATGTTAGACAGAAAGTTAGTTCCATGGTCAGTCAAGATTTCCTTGGGGATCCCTACTCTAGCCATAATCTGCACTAGTTCTTTGGCAATTGCAGCTGCACTAGTGGAACTCAATGGAACTGCCTCCGGTTATCGTGTTGAGTAATCTACCACCACTGATATATGCATATACCCGGAATCAGAAGGTAGCAAAGGGCCCACTATTTCCACTGCAATGCGTTCAAAGGGGGTGGAAATAATCGGTAGTGGGACCAAAGGGACAGGGCACACTCAACCCGGCGCTACTCACTGGCAGTCTGGGCATGAGGCTACATATTTTGACACATCAGTATGAAGTCCTACCCAATATAATCGAGCCAATATTCGCTCCCTTGTCTTGTCAGCTCCGAGATGCCCCGCAAAAGTGATATCATGCGCCAGCCTCATGACCTCTGGCCAACAAGACAGGGGAACCAATAATTGTGTTACAGGCTGTCCTGTGCCCGTGGCAAGGTTTACCCTATACAGTAATTGCCCCTTGATGCTGAAGTGTGGAAATACTAGTGCCCCAGTGCCTTCAACATCCTGCCGTTTGTTACTATTGGAGCATTCTCCCACCAAACCCCAGTCTTGTCTCATTAATGCTCCCTCTCATTTTCGTATCTGTCTCTCTTTATTTGTTTTTCTTATACTCACACCCCGTGTCCAATAATGCGTGGGTTTTCACCTTTCCTGAAACTGCATTAACAATACAAGGCCCCTAAAGACCATTATCTCAGATGCCCAATTGCACGTCGCCACTTTATTCTCCATTGCCGATGGGCATGACCTGGCCTGGTGCCCCTGTTGGTTACATCTAAAACAGATAGGGGGGAAGGAGGGAACACTGGTTATTTGTCTGTCCCATTGCTGGTATGGCAACGGGGCCGAGGCAGCAGCTCTACCCCTGCTGGGGGCCAACCTTGACCTCCATGAATGGGAGGCAAGGTTGTCCATTGGGGTCGGAGATCTAGGAAGTCTCGGCCCAAGTACTGTGGGTGGAGCAGAGAGAGGAGGTGGTGTACAGCTGCTCCAGTGGACGGGAACTGTGAGCAGGCTGGTGTTGGCTGAGACCAGGGAGTCCTCAAAATCCTCAGCCAGTCTTATTGCTGCTTCCAGGGTGGTAGCCAGCTGCTCAAAGGCGAACAGGTAATTCTCAGGGTCATCCTCCGCCTTTCCGCAGCCTCCTGTCTGCTGTCCAGTGCCTCCAGCAGCGCTGCAAGTGATGCATGATCCATAGTCCCGTGTTCTGACACCATGTGTGGCAAAGTGGTTAACAGTGTGCAGGTGCAGGTGATCAATAAACAGACAGACAATCCAGGTGCAATGTTGTTTAATGGTTTGTAATCCAATTGCCTGATGGCGTAACAACAGTAAATAATTAACAATGTTAACAGGCAATACAGCGGCGTGTATTGCTCTGTGTAAATCCACTGTTGGTTCCCAAATAATAAACAGTTCCGTTCTTATTCACCCACACGTAACACAACACAAACACAAGTCCACAGTGAGTGCTCGAGTGCCTGTAGTGAATATACAGTCCTTAATGAAACAAAGTGCAGTGATGTTGGCCTTTGGCGACAGCTCCGGATCGTGTTAGCCGTCTAAACAATAACAAACTGTATTTTCAGACAAGACAAAACAAACAAAACACTCACGCTATATTTCATAACATTGGTCCTTCAGGGTCGTTCCGTAACCATAACTAAAGGAACAGATTACGTCGCTTTGTCCCCTTTTTGTACCAACATAAATGACCCCTTGGTAAATGATTGTAGCCGCTCCTGCAATCCGCGGCTGCCACATCGTTTCCCTTCTGGGTCGATGCATTAGTACCGAAGCTCTGCCCCCTTTCTAGATGACCGACTTCCTTTTAACCTGAGGAATAAATTGTCAGGCCAAACAGTCCAGGGTACTCTGTTTCCATTACTTAGCGCCCTCACAGGGGTGGAGGGAGATTTACCACCAAGAATCATTGTCTGTCAGTTTTTTACAGAAGTTTTAAGTCTAGCTGTAACCATAGTGTGCAACCCTTGTCTACATAAACTATAAGTAACAAGAAAAAAGCAGTAACTTTGAAATGTCAATACCTGTTAACTATTGAAAATATCTTGTGTAATGTAACAAATACATTTTTTAAGAGTGGCATATGACCCAGCTGTCAACTGGAAAATATGAAAGTAAAGGACTGATTGATGAATACATTTGTTCATACTTTTTCTTTCTTGGCAGGTGTCTTATGTCAAAGCCATTGACATATGGATGGCAGTTTGCTTGCTCTTTGTATTTTCGGCGCTGTTGGAATATGCTGCCGTGAACTTTGTGTCCAGGCAGCATAAGGAGCTGCTCAGATTCCACCGCAAAAGAAAGAAGAACAAGGTAAAATATTTATAATAAAAAAGAATCAGAGAAAACAGAAACAAGTGTTGTTCAAAGGTGGTACAAGATTCATGATGAAACAATGGCATTTGTCATTTAAAGGTCTTGTATATTTTGGAGTGAAGTATTTATAGATTGAGTAGCATCTTTCAAATCTGTTCGGGAGGCAATGTCACCTTACAATAATTGATTTTGAGTTTCAGTGTTTTAAAATAAAATATCAAACAGAATGAAATTTCAATGTACCATTTGTAATTCAGTAATATGAGAGAATTGGTCAGGGGTCTGAAGGCACTGTACATATATAGTAACAGAGCAAGGGCTCTGCTTGTAAATAGTTTTAATAATGTTTGTGTTTGGTGGTTGGCAGGGATGGGGTTAATTCCTCTCCCTGCTAAAAAACATGTGAGAATGTGGCTGTTCCCAAATTAGGTAATTGGTGTTAATTGGGAACAGCCACAGACTATAAAAAGAGAGCTTCCAGCTCCATTAAAGAGAGATCACCAGGAAGCTAGTATAGGAGAGTTTGGCAAAGCAAAGCAAAGCAAAGCAAAGCAAAGCAAAGCAAAGCAAAGCAAAGCAAAGCAAAGCAAAGCAAAGCAAAAGAGTTTATGAAGGTTTTTGTTGACAGCTAAACAGCTTAGCCATCCTGTCTGTTAGTCAGGGACCAGTTAAAGTGTAGGTAGGGTGTGCTTGATGGAAATGAAAACATAGAATCATTATACTGAACTTTGGCTCTAATCTACAATTCAAATTTCAGGGTAAAATACCTACCACTAGTTAATATTCTTTGTCACAATGTGCTTTTCCATCAAGGACCTGGCTATTTGTCTTAGTTGTTGTCATCCCCTTTTGGCTTTGTTGTTTCTTCTTAATTGTTTGTTCTGTGGTGTCTTTTGTAATCATTGGCAACCTACAATACATACGTAATCCCCAAAATTGGTTTTTGCAATGGTAACTTGTACCACATCAAATGTAGTTTATCACCATCCTTGAATGTTTACCACAGTACTTGTAGACATATTGCTTAATAACATAGTTTGCATTTCTTTAAAAATGGGACAATTATCTCTTTAAAATATTTATTGAGCAATGCAGGGTAGGCACACAACATTGCAAAAGCCATATAACTGAATAATGGAAGTAAATAAGGCCTGAACATGCAAATAATGACAACTATCGTAATAAAAAATTGCCTCATACATACATTACTAGGGTTCATTTATTTATTTATTTTGGATGTTTAGTTTCCTATGTGAGTATCAGCTCACAATACTAAATATATTGCTTGTTTTTTTTAAAATATTTTTTTGTTTTATTTATATCAAAATGTTTTAAATGATATTGGTATCTTGTTTATGAACCGTCTTCAATGGGACCAGAATATCAGTGTTTGGTATTCACTATTGGAACTTTAATGTTTGTGTTAAATTCCACAATCCAGTCAATGGCATATTAAAACTGTGTTTAATGAAGATATCACAGACTCCAGATGTTTCTCTTATATGATGTACAATTATATTCATATATAAATCACAGGCAGAAATCACATTAGTAATGACACTTATAAAAGTTTACCAGTGTGGCAGGGTAGTGTTACTGGCAAAGCTGTTACCGTCAAGAAGAGACTCGGATGTGAGAAGATAGAAGATGCAGGTTTGAAGCGCAAAAGCACATTGTCAAACAAAAAGGTGCAGTGGCCAAAAGGTTTACAAAACACACAGAAAAGCTACTATACATAAACCCAATACATTAAAGCACAGCACAGCACACAGTCACCAACACAAACGCAAACACTAACCTTCACCAACACTGACATTAATTCCACTAACACTCACGATTACCTGTTTTATACACCTGTGGCTGGAGCCTCATTAACCATTAATCATTAAGTTATGGCACCAGCCACATTCCCACGTGTGTTGTGGCAGGGAGGAATTTAACCCACTCTCTGCCAACCCAGTATCCCCACCCACCCACATACACATCTTATACCGGCAGGGCTTCTGCCATGCCACAACCGTGGTGAATGTACAGTATTGCATCTGTTGGTTTTGCTGTTTGCCATGATTTTGCAAGGTTTTTGTTTCCCTTTGTGTTTTTTTTTTATGATTCACTGTGCTTTACCTTTGTTAATTCCCTTTCTATGCTTTATCTTGCTTTTACTACATTTTTTATTTTTTTAATGTATGTTACCATACTTTTATATATGGTGATATATTTTAAAACCTGGGTATTTTAAAAAAAAAAAGGTATTACAGCAATTCAAATGAGGTCTTTGACTCTGACATTTAAATGTTAATGTTTCCAGCAGTATAATAAACCCAGTTAAACAATCCTCAGTTTATTATGGTTTTCCTTCACAAAGACAGTATATTTATTCTCCAAACTAGTCTTCCTCCAGAGCTGAATGAGAATAAGTTTTGAAGCTGCCAATTGTAAACACTGCTTTACAGTGGGGGTGGGGTTCACTTTCATTCTTTGCAGGATTCAGAGTTTCTCTATGAACTTCAACAGGAACCCGTAAATGCCAGCAGAAATGTATATAAATTAACAGTTATATATATATATATATATATATATATATATATATATATATATATATTATACAGAATATCCTTATTTTAACAATTGATTAGGCCCAAAGTCGGTGTGCCAGGGATAATATTCAGAAATAAACATGTAGAAAATGTTTATTTCAAAACAGAATTTTCAGGATATTGCTTACAATATACACAGATTTGAAATAAAAAAAAATCTAAATCTAACAGAACCCCAATTTTAACAATCATGAAAAACTTCAAACCCTGTGTTTTGTTTTTCGTATATTTTTTATCTGAAGGATGAAAATGTGAGGGAAAGTCGTCTCAGCTTTGCAGCCTATGGAGTGGGCCAGTGTCTGCAGGGAAAGGATGGAGTCACCCCAAAGGTGCCCAACAACTCCACACCAGCAGCAAAAACCCAAGAGGAAATGAGAAAGCTGTTCATTGATCGGGCAAAAAAGATTGACACTGTATCCCGTGCTGGCTTCCCATTAGCCTTCTTGTTTTTTAATATTTTTTACTGGGTTCTCTATAAAATCCTTTGGCATGAGGATGTACACCAGCAATAAATGTCAACCATCCAAACCACACAGGGCTGGGTACAGAATTATATATTGCGATTAGGAACTGCATTCTGAGTATTATTGTCTGTGCAATTCACTGCCAAGAGAAGACATTGAGCTATCTATGCAAAGCCAAAGGAGACAGGTATCAATGATTTCTAAATTCCTAATGCATATACAATGACAGTTCTTAATTAAGGTTTTTTCACAGCTTACAAGAAATGGATAATTAGGACTTGTATACCAATTCAATCTTAACTGTGTGTCTTACAGCTTAACTGCCAATGTTCACTGAAGTATATGTTCACGCATTTTGGTTACGTAGACCAGTATTTTTCTGAGGAATAAAAAAGAAAACTGATTACTGAAACAATATTCGTACTAGTAACAAACAATGTAGGAACCTTTTTGTTTTCTTAAATTAACCAAATTCTTTCTACTAGTTTTGTGATACCAGTAGTTTTACTTCCTTTTCACAACAATGGTGCAAATTCCACTGTCCCTTAAACAAAACATTATGAAAATGAGCTTTATTCATTTAGGTGTTGTATTATTATAAATATTTTAAATAGAAAGTGTTAGGATCCCATTGCGATGCTAGATACTTGGTATTGTCATTGTTATACCACCATTGCAATGCACACATTTCACTTTCTGAATTCAACAGTGGGGATCCTAACACACAAACTAATGTGTTTTCAGATATTTGACCAATAAAATGCTATACACTAGTATTCTTATAAAATACTGATCATGACGATGATCAATGCCATCATGAGTCTTATTCTTTTTCACTTTTAATTTCCAGTGACAAATACACTGCACTACTCACTGAATAAGCATATAAGTTTAGAAAGCTGAAACTATAGTGTCTTCATGTTTGAATCCTTACACAAAACATAAAAATAAGCTTACATTAATGATCGCTTGTGGCCTCTCACCATGCCATCCCCTATGAAATCCCTGATTTCTCCAAGTAAAAATACTTAATGAATTAAGTGACGGCTGTATTGAGATCCTCAACAGTTTAGATCAAAAAATACACATGGCAGAGATAATGTTGCTTTGTATTCTTGCAATTACAGTACTGTTACTAAGGCTTTAAAGTTGTACATGTTTTAACAGTAAATGAAAATAAAATACTAAACACCTTAGTATTAAAGATTTAACCAAAAAAGTACTGCTTTGAGGATCTTGCCTTGGTTAATAATTTATACAGTAGTATGTTGAGGCATTCTAAACCACTAATTTCATTTTGTACGTGAAAATGAATGTAAGATTGAAAAGAAATACAAATAGTAAAATGGAAAGATTTCTATAAATACTAGAGCAAGTCTAGTTTTTCACTGAAAACAGTTTGAATGGTGAACAACCGTGATCTCTTAAACATGGATTTAGAGCCTTGAATGTTCACCCCCCCCCCCCCCCCCCCCCCCCCAAAAAAAAAAAAAGGTTAGCAGGGGCTATAGTCCATTTAGGTACAAAATCTAACACATACCAACAGTAGACAATTACAAATGATGAGGTTCTGTATTCTAGAGGGGTGGCATGGAAGTTATTACTGCCACAGAAAGCCAAACGTGATAAACAGTCTACATGCAGATAAATAATGTAAAACTAGAATGTACTGCTGCCTAATTGTTCATGAATTCCAAATGCCACAATTATTAAAATGTAGGGGTAACAACCCTTTAAAATGTTAACTGTGGTACACTGGTAAAAGTAAAGTATAGTAAAATAATAGCAAAAGCATGGTAAAATACAGGGAATCATGGGAAAACAAACGTGGTGCAGAATGGTTTCTGCAAAGCAAGTTTAGCGCTGCAAGAATACATTGAATTAGGACATTGAATTAAAAATATATTTAATGCCATATTGAATTTGTTTTTTTATGCATTCATTTTTTCACCATTATATATCATGTCTGTTTAACTACACCTCCTCATCTAATAACAATGCATTTAAATTTTATCACCTCTCAGTTCTATCTTCCATGTCCATGTCACTCTTTTATCACCATAGCCTGGCATCAATTTAAAATATTTCTGTTCACGCGTCTGTGTTAATTCTTTATACCAATTCACACACACAAAAAGAGGTTCAGAAACCTTTATGAAAGGCAGCTCTTCCTCAAAGAGAGATCATATATCAAGAACATGTAATACATCCCTTAACTGAATAACTGCCTTATAAATATTTGCATACTTAAGCTTTTTGCGTTCTAACAGGTATGCACTTGATGCTTCACTGGAAAGAAGCATTCCTTTCCTTCCATAGTGATGCAACAGCAGTAATGTACACTGGATTGCAACAGGACAGTTTATGTAACTCAGAATGTTCTCTTTTATCTGTTTTCTGCTGTTGTCTTCACAGTGATAGCAAATCGTATCTAGTCTATTTAGGAATTATTATTCTAGTAACAAATTTAACACTTTATGAGAATTGTTTTTGTTAAGAATCTACAGTTCATGTAAAGGACCTACCATTTTCATAGATTTCTCACACAAAATACTCTTTCTGCTAAGACTTGTTACTGTTAAATAATGTTTGCAAATACAGTAAATACCTAATTTAAGCTAATATGTTGGTTGCTTGGAGTAAAATGTATGTAAATATGTGTTTACATGTTCAAAGAATGCTGTCTAAATGTTGCCACATAGTGTACATTAACAATTTACATCAATGTGAAATGTATTAACTAAATATTTATTAATTAAAAAGCATTACATAACCATAAATGAAGAAACAATGCTAAAATCTATGTCTGGTAAAAAAAAAAAAAAAAAGAAGAAAAAAAAAACATTGCCATTTAGTAACACATTACTGACTGCCTATTTATCTTATACATGTTGATGATATACTGTATAATAATTTGTGATACATTGTCATTTTTGTTATTTTACACCGCAATTCCTATGTATGTATAGTGCAGTTTATTTGAAGTTAATGCAGATCTTTTGTTTTTATATGATTTTCTATCACAATCACAGCTGAGGTAAAAACCATGTGACAGCTTCACTGAAAGCTTAGCAACGTGGGACATTAGTCAAACCAGATACAGAGATCAAAACAAAAACAGATCTGACACTGAATTAGTTTATCTCAGATGAGCCACAATAGCATTTTCAATAATTTCTTACACAGGGTCACTTTGTAAGTGTTTTTTCAGTAACTGTACGCACCTGTATCATTTTCAGAAGTATTCGATTTTGCTGTGTATACAACATGTGATCTTCTTAGCAAATGACCCCTGAAGATTTCCATTCATTTGCACCACAGCAGTAAAGGTTTTTGTAAATTATTTACCATCTTTTCAATACTCATCATTATATGGAGTTCGGCTAAACTTATTTTTTGTGCTTCCCTTCCTAAACTTTTGAACAGCTCTTTGTTTGTAAATTGTATTTATTGTATATTTGTAGTTGTGTCATGATTGAGTTTGACCAAAGCTCTGCATACAAAAGTCCCGGCAGTGTATATTCCTGTAAACTAACAATAATTATTATTATTTATTTATTTGGCAAACCTTTATCCAAGGTGACTTACAGGTGTTACAGGGCAGTACAGTCAATTGTATTCCCTAGTAATAACAGTTGCTCCCAGTAATATGACTACTAAATATTGAAAAATATTTTAACAATGTAGGAGCACCGCAAAGTGTAAACCTTTGTAGTTACATAACTATGACCCCATTCACACTTGCGAATTAAGGCAGCCCAGGGCTGCCTCAGGGAAGCCTTTTCTCATATGTGAACACGCCACAAAAGAAAAGGCAGACCAGGGCCTGACTTTGCATATATATGAAAGCAAAGCAGACTTAGGGCCGCCTTTTCATATCACATGACCAACTTGGTTATGTAGATCAGTAGACACTCCTGCGTGCGCGAAAGGTAAATAGAGGCACCCCCATACTCGTACACGAAAATATAAAAAGTGCATTCATAATTAAGCTTCATTTGTCACAATTACCTTGTCTTCCTGTTATTTAGTAGCTAAGTGATAAATATAAAAACTGCAGGGTTGTGGATCTCAAAAATGATCAATAACGCTGGTGCCATTGTTTATTTTGCACACGATGATATACATAGCTACAGAAGTGTGTGTCTTTACATTGAAATGCCGATCAGTTCTTTTAGCTGATTGCTTTTATACACACATAAAATACTGTTCTCAATTGCTACTGTGCTGCATTGAAAAAATATATATTAATAAGAAACATCTGATACAAATCAAAGATTACTGTATATATAGCTCTTCCATTCTGAGTGCAGGCAATCATTCCATGTATATATATATATATATATAAATGGGTTGTAGGGAGATATGCAAATAAAGCATTACAAGAGCCAATCAATTTGCGTGAAAGTTGCCTAACGGCTTCTACATTCACAGAGTTTTAAAAGTCAAAATACAGTATGCATTGTCAAATTATTTCCGTATATGCCTTTTATCTGACAAACAGTAATAAAGAATACTCATACTAATAATTTGTCATTTAGCAAGCCAGATCGGAGTAGTAAAAAGCATTCAACCACCATTGGCTTTTATATTTGGGGTATTTCTTAATTATATATATCCTTCCCAACAAGCAATTTGCCACATTTTAGGCCTGCTTTTCAGTCACATATGTGAATGTGCAAAGGCGTCTTAAACGGCAAATGTGAACGGGGTTGCAGACCTAAATATGTGGCGGCCCCTGAGGTGACCCTGGGCCAGCCCACTATTGTAAACGGGGTCATTGATATGGAATTTGTTGAAGTAAAATAACAAACCTTGTTTTTATGGTCCTTGCAAAGGTGAAAAGTGTTTGCCAAAGCTGTTTTTATTACATTTTCTAACCTGGACTAACTGCTAGTTATATAAACAGCACTGTAATATATCTAACTAATGTATAATACTGTATGTACTGTATGAACAGCAACTAAACTAGTATGTACACTCCAAATAATTGTATGAGTGTTCTATAAAAAATATACATATCAACATTTTCACAACTCCTTATAGTGAGCAAAGCTTTCATAGTTTAAAGATTTTACTAACGTAACAACAGTATTAGTATATTCGTACTACACCACATTGATCTACCCAGTTTAGAATGTGTAAAATAAAATTCAATGTACATTCCTTAAATTCATGTTTTATTTATATAAGGCATTCATTTTGTATAAATGTTATTAAAATAGTATGCATGAAACAAAGTAAAAATGGATGTATTTTATTTTCACAACTTGCCCTGGTGAAGCCTCATGGTGATGATGTAGTGGTGTGAGCACCTTACTCAATGAGTGCACCAGGTGTTCTTACACTTTCCATGTACTTCTCTTGTAAATATTTTTAATATATAAAATAAAACTTTTTTTCAAACTTTTTGTTTGAAGAAAATGGCATTTGTCTGGAACAAAAATTATTATTATTATTTGTTTATTTAGCAGACGCCTTTATCCAAGGCGATTTACAGAGACTAGGGTGTGCGAACTATGCATCCACTGCAGAGTCACTTACAATTATGTCTCACCCGCAAGGCAGAGCACAAGGAGGTTAAGTGATTTGCTCAGGGTCACACAATGAGTCAGTGGCTGAGGTGGGATTTGAACCGGGAACCTCCTGGTTACAAGCCCTTTTCTTTAACCACTGGACCACACAGCCTCCTACAAAATAGCATAAAAAGCTATAGTACAGTAAAATCCATCATTCATCCCTGCCACCGTTATACATACAAAATTAGAGCTTCCAGTAACAACACCATGATCTGTGTAAAAATGTACAGCCAGACAGACAGACAGACTGATAACTCCATATGCCACCAAATTTTGATACTCTGAATTATTTGTGCTAAAGAATGCCCAAACCAGGTTTATTGAATAATTGTTTCTCTAGATGTATGTAATAAACTTAAATGTGACATAGAGACATACAGACAGGGCACACACACACACACACACACACACACACACACACACATATAGTGAAAGAGATCACTTAATTTAAGGTTTGTAGCCCCTTAAAAACAGACCTAGACTTAAGATTTGAAGTGTTAAGCACTTTCATGTGATTTTATTAATTACAGAAGTAAAATAAAACAATCAAAACAAAACCTATATAACTAAACTTCTTTTTCTTTAGAACCTAATTAAAATGGGATGCCTAAGCCGTTTAGCGATGATCATCTAATTGCAGGCAGGTGGCATTCATTCATAATTAGAGCCGGAGGTGCATTCAACTACAAGAACATTTGCAAACGTTTGCAAACACTGTTCAACATGTTTCTGTTGGTGGTCTGTTCGCCTTAAACATTTGCTAATTGAGGCAAACACTCTGAAGAGGTAGTTTGCGTAAAACAATAATGGCGACAGGATGGGAGAACATTTCTTTGACTCTGGGGGATGGTCAAGTTTTGTCAATTTATGACAAGAAAAAGAAGCCGAAAGAGTTACTTCAGGTATGTTTAATATTATTGAGTTATTTATAAAATATTGGTATTTTTTGATAAAATATGCATTTATTATGATGATGATGATGAGGAGGGTGTTTTTACTTAGAAAGAAAAACTCCAGTTTTAAAATAGCTAATCCTGCCATTTTGCTTTCAGATTTTAGGATGTGTTGCACATTTGAAATGTTCGTGGAATGGTCAGTAGACCGTTCAACTAGCCTTGTTCAAAGCTAACACAGTTCATTGCGAAAGTTCGCCTAGTTGAACACACCTCAGGTAAACCTCATCCTGGCTCCCTCCCGTGGCATTCTGGGGGATGTAGTCCTCTTGCCCAGGGCTTCTCAAACTCGGTGGGGACACCCCATGGCTGCTGGTTTTCATTCCAACCGAGCTCTCACTTACTTAACTAGATCCTTAATTGAACTGATAATTTGCTTAATTAGACCTTTTTACTTGTTTTCAGCTCTTGAACAGTTGCATATTTCAAGTTAGTTATATTTGGACTACATTGGACTATATGTAGTTGGTTATATTTTGTAACAAAACTGGTAGCGTGACGCTGCTCATCACTGGTTTTTCGATCCCACCGACTGTCACGGACTCATTGAGTTTTCAGTTTTCAAGTATATTTTATTTACAATATTTACACAATAAAACAGTTCTGTTATAGACTATTGCCCTGTACGGGCCACCGACTGACTCCCTTCTTCGACCCTCTCTAAGCTACTTCAAGACTACCACAATTCTACAGGCTTTGGCCTGTGCAAGATTTCTTTGCGGATTTAGATGTGTGCTTGGGGTCATTGTCTTGCTGGAAGATCCACTTGCGGCCAAGTTTCAGCCTCCTGGCAGAGGCAACCAGGTTTTTGGCTAAAATGTCCTGGTACTGGGTAGAGTTCATGATGCCGTTGACCTTAACAAGGGCCCCAGGACCAGTGGAAGCAAAACAGCCCCAACATCAAAGATCCACCACCATAATTTACAGTAGGTATGAGGTTCTTTTCTGCACACACATCCTTCTTTCGACGCCAAACCCACCGCTGGTGTGCGTGGCCAAAGAGCTCTATTTTTGTCTCATATGACCATAGCACCCGGTTCCAATCGAAGTGCCGATGCCATTTAGCAAACTCCAGGCGCTTACGTTTGTTGGTTGCTCTCAATAAAGTTTTTTTTTTCTGGCAACCCTTCCAAATAGCCTATTGGCATGGAGGTGGCGTCTAATTGTAGATTTGGAGACTTGGTGACCCCAAGATGTAACCACGTTCTGTAATTCTCCAACTGTGGCCCTTGGATTTCCCTTTGCCTCCAAAACCATCTGCCTCACTATGCGTAGGGGCAAGATACACTTGCGTCCTCTACCAGGCAAGTTTACCACTGTTCCAGTGGTTTTGAACTTCTTATTTATTGCCCTAATAGTGGTAAGTGGTATATTTATTATTATTATTATTATTATTTATTTCTTAGCAGACGCCCTTATCCAGGGCGACTTACAATATATCACATTATACATTATTTCACATTATACAGATATCACATTATTTTACATACAATTACCCATTTATACAGTTGGGTTTTTACTGGAGCAATCTAGGTAAAGTACCTTGCTCAAGGGTACAACAGCAGTGTCCCCCACTGGGGATTGAACCCACAACCCTCCGGTCCAGAGTCCAGAGCCCTAACCACTACTCCACACTGCTGCCCTATTGTTTTGTACCCATTGCCTGATTTATGAAGGTCAACAACCATTTGTCTCTTTTCATTTGTGAGTTCTTTGCCTTTCCCCATGGTGGATGACAAATGGATTTCATATGCGTGTTACCTCATTTTTATACTCCAGTGAAACAGTAAGCCATGGAAGGCCACAATACAGTTCCTTAAGACTGAGATGAACTTAAAGAAGTGGAATGTTAATGCAGATTTAATTTTGTTTGGTTTTATTTATAAGAATCTTTAGGGGTGCCAATAATTCTGACACATCTTTTTGAGAAAAAAAAATGTATTACTTGTTAATAAAAAAAAAACTTTTTCTCTGAGCAATTGTATTAGAATAAAAGAATATGGTTTTCCCATATATTTGAGCATAAAATATAGCTCATTACCTGTGCAGATTATTTTATACAACCTTTTTTGCTCATCTTTATCAAGGCAGGGTGCCAATAATTTTGGAGGTGACTGTATATAATTATTGTAACACAGCAGGGAGGATGTTAATATCCTCCCTGCCTAAAAACGTGTATTTAGTTTAATTGCTTAATTATTATTTTATTGTTAATGATCACCTGCACCTGGCTATTATTGTAAATTAGAGCAAGGTGGAGTATATTTAAAGAAAGCAGCCAATCTGCTCAGGGCTGCTGTGTGAAGGAGCGTGATTGAAGATGTGCTCAATCGTAATACAAAAAAAGGTACTGTGTGAACCTTTTTGGTTTGATTGTAAACGGTGTGTTTATTTTTGAACAGGTAAACAGCCTAGCTGTCCTGTGTATTAGATAGGTTCCTGACAAGTGTATAGTCAGAGCTCCGAAGGAGCTAGGTGTTTGTTTTGTTTTGTTGCTTTTGGTTATATAAACCTCCAGTTTTGTTTTCCTGGGTCTGATTTTAAAGGGGCAACAAATGACGTGAGTGGCGGCCGTGTTACAATATATATATATATATATATATATATATATATATATATATATATATATATATATATATACTGTACATATACACACATACATAGGCGCTAACGTTTGTTGCTGCAGGAGTGACACCAGGAGCTGAGCTTGAAGATCGGACCATTGCGAGGACGAGAAAGGGATCAAGAGTTTGGGGGGATGAGGTGGGGGCAGATTGTGCATGCTTGGGATTGGTGGGTGATGTGCTGAGGGCGTGGATTGGACGAGGGCATACAAGGGAGAGAGGGTCTTGGTGTGAAGGAGATCAGGGATCCAAATGCTAGGGGATACTCTGTTCAATTTGACTGCACTTAGTTTGGCGTAGCACACGGCCTACAGTGTACTTTACTTTTGTTTCTACAGTATGTGACACTACGTTGCTCAGCTGTTACTGTATTACTCGCTGAAAGCAGCACGCTTTACTTGTTCAGTACAGAATCACTGCCTTCAATAAACCGTTGAATTAGAGAACCAGCAAGATCTGTGTGATCCTGCTTCATTTCCCAACCGTCACTACATTGGTGTTCAGACGTGGGATAATGGAAAAAAAGCTGAGGGTGATGAAGAGGCTGCCATGATGGGTTGAGATACCGGGATGGAGCGGTCTCCGAGAGACGGCTGCGGTGAGAAAAGGGTGGAGGACAGGCCGATATTGGGACGGGCTGGGATACCAAGGGGGCAGTGACCTCCAGAGATGGCGGAGGGACCAGTATGCCGAGATACAGGCTGAAGGGAAGTGAGGTACAGCTACAGGAGTGGGGGAGGCAGCCACCATGACGCCAGCAACAAGAATGGAGGAACTGGAAGCAGAGGGGCGACCTCACCAGGACAGAAGCAGAATTGCTGCACCCACAAATGACAACACAGGAGCTAAAATGGCAGACTGGATAGATGTGAACAACAGTGGAGGTGGGACATAGGCCAAGAAGGCAGGAAGGACAGCACTAACAACAATAGTTTCTAGCAGTTTTAACTAAAAGCAAAAAACACTGGGATGTTGATAATTCACAATAGTGACTGAGATGGTGTTTGGCCGGTCACCGGACCCCTCCATTGAACCACCTGGACCAGAATATGTCCGGCTATTGTAAGACCACCTGCAGATATGTGTTATTTGAATTACTGTGTCTGCTCTGTCTGGTGCTCCCCAAGCAAGCTTTTTAGATATAACAAAAAAACAAGAATCATTCTTTTTGATAACTATGGGGTCCAATTACAGCTACAGAAAACTTTTTGTAACACCCTACAGAATTAACCAGTTTTGCTTCATAAGGCTGAATGAAACCTGCTGAATAATGTTATGTTAACATATTGAATTACATACCGCTTTGTAGTTTTCCATATACATAAACAAAAGTCTAACAACTGAAAAATGTGAAATTCAAAATCTAAAATGAGATACTGTACTACTATTATGGGTTATGGTAGACTTTTACGATACAATTTTATATTTTGATTAAATGGTGTTAAATATGTTAAACAAAAATAAAATAAATCAACACATACATTTGACATGAGATATTAATTCTGTATTTGCCAATGGAAGTCCATTTATGTATGCTCCCAAAAAGGAATCTCACAATTGATTATTGACCAGAACTTTGAAAGATCTATACAGTGAATAATAAGACCTATAATGGCACAGCCTTTCAAGAGAGTAACCTGGGAGCATCTGGAAATCAGCACTGATTGAGTGGAATTTGCTCAGTAATAGCTAGAAGCAATATATGACAATCAGGCATACAAAAAAAACCTGTGGTTAGGATGGCTTGTGAGTGATATCAGACAAGGAAATGAATGGAATAACAAAACAAGGTACTGCAGGGAATGATACGCTATTGTGCTCCGTCTTTATTAAATAAAATAATTCAACAAAACACTTTTTAAAGAAAATGGCACGGTGGCCAAAACAAACACAAATCTAAACAAGTAGCATGCTGGTGTAAACCCAGCACAGGTAGCAATTGTTATACTTGATTTTAATTATCTTTATCTCGTTCCGCCTCTAACACACTAACCCCATTCAGCCAAAGCTGTGGGTTTTTATACATGTGACCGTCTCTAGATAAGTAATACATTAATCAGTCTGTAGACTGTCACATTCTGCACAGGTTTAGCTGGATGGAGAATTTTAAGCCCATCTATGATGTAAAACAACTAAACTATACATTTTAAATCATAATACAACAAATACCATATAAAATAACACAAAACATAAAATATGCACAGGGGTGGGGAGTACCCCGTCACACCCACAAAAAACAGTGAAAGGGTATTTAATCCTATTTAATGTATTGTTCTCAACAACTTTTGTCAACCTGCAAAACATCCTGTATTCTTCCAATTGAAAATTAAAACATGTTTCATTACAATTTTTGACATTTCTATATTAAAATATTGAGTCTATACAAACTAAAAGCATGAAATTAACTTTCACTCAAATCTCAAGTTTATCTCTCCAGAAATGATTTACTTAAATGACAGGTGAGGGCGATATAAGCTAACATATTTTAGTCCTCAATATCAGCTAGTTTAAAGCCAATTAAATGCTTTGCATTAAAATGAAGAATGCATTAGAATGAATACTAAAGAACAATTTATAATGGTTTTCTTTCATAGGAAACCAAGGGGTCATCACAAGGTAGCAAACTTCTTCCTTGGACTGCATAATGTCTTCAATGCCAGCTTCTGGGCTCAATACTTAGAACTCAGCATTCTCCACTAAATTGACACACATCTGAATTATGAAATAGTAATATGCTGGACCAGACAATACTGAGGAAAATATCAGAGTCATGAGCATGCTCACCAGCATTGCAGTTCACATTTAATGGTGCAAAGAAAATTGACTTTAGATGAGTGTAAGAACATGTGGTCTAATTCAGTGTTTTAACTTTTAACAAATAGGTTAGGGAATTGAGACAGTCACAGGAAGTTTATGATTGATTGTTTTACAAGTTGCTTGTAGTATAAGGACCAGGGGTCACAAATGGAGGTTAGATAAGGGGCATTCAGAACAGAAAATGAGGCACTTTTTTACACAGAGAATTGTGAGGGTCTGGAACCAACTCCCCAGTAATGTTGTTGAAGCCGACATCCTGGGATCCTACAAAGCGGTATGTAATTCAATATGTTAACATAATATTATTCAGCAGGTTTCATTCAACCTTATGAAGCAAAACTAGTTAATTCTGTAGGGTGTTACAAGCTGCTTGATGAGATTCTGGGATCAATAAGCTACTAACAACCAAACGAGCAAGATGGGCCAAATGGCCTCCTCTCATTTGTAAACTTTCTTATGTTCTTATTTTCTTTTGAGGGCATGGTCTGGGATAAGGTATATGTTTGTAGCCGCTCAGGGACATGGAAATGTGATGGCTGTGCTACATTTTTTTGTGTCATACACATGCCACAGCACACACAGTTACCAGATCTCAGAATTTGTAAAATTTGTCAAAGAAACCTGACACTATTGCACTGACTGTACTCCAGTTAAGCGTCTGGTCCCTATTGCTGCTCTATGATCCATTACCAACATAAGGTACTACACAGCTCTCTGACATATTTTATTGAACTACAGCTATGATTGTTTATTGTCTGCTTTCTCTGACTCAGTATATACTGTACCAGCTACAGTACTTGTCAACTGTCACTAAGACACAGAAACCTTTTTTTTTCTGAATGTCGTGTTTTATTTCCTGTTGTCACGCTCGAGCCTTATAAACCTCAGGAGGAACAGTACTCCCGGTGTTTTAAAGATTTCTTATTCATGCACTGGGCCAGAGAGCAATGAGTGCAAGAACCCACTAAACCTTCTATGAGGAAAAGAAAAAAAACACTTGAACTTAGGATAACAGCCGCCTTCAGATAGACTATGGGCCCTATTCTGATGAAACGCATTGATTAAAGTCAATCGTGTCTGCTCCGCAGGGAGTGGCTTCTCCAAAAGTGTGATTCTCATGAAATTTAAAACCCAGCGCAAGCACGTTTAGTGGCACATCAATGCTGAGTTGGTTTGGGAATCTGCTATCCAATCAGGGCCAGGCAACAATCTCCTTAAGAGAGAATGCCCTAGCATCACTGTAAGGCTCCGATTTTGAATGTAGAAGTGGCGATCATGTCGAGCAGCAGTAGCACAGAGCAAGAACAACCAGAGCAAATCAGAACAGCAAGTGGTAGGTCACTCGCCGAGAGAATACGTAAACCACACTTCACGACACAGGAGATTGCTATATTAATATCTGTTAACATTCTGGTCCTGGCTATTAGCAGTGCTCCACATTATTGCTTTATGTGTGTTTTGACTTTTTTTTTTTTTTTTGGGTCTGTGTCATAATGTGTGGTTTATGTATTCTCTCCCAATGGCCTGTCCTTGTGTGTGCTGACAAGGTCCACATGCTGTACTAACATTCATAAAATATTTTCTTTATCTACCATAATTTTTGTTTCAACAAACCAATTTAGCCTAACTACATTGTTTCTTTTGTAATCCATTCATGAAAATAATATTACATATGTGATATACCCTCCATCTCAATGGATGAAATTATAGTAATAGCAAGCATATCATCCATGATAATTAGGTGTCTACTTAAGCCGCAGAGAATTTACATATTTTTGGGGTATGTTATGGAATAAAATTATGATTTCGCGGACCTGTTTAAACATTAAATAAACCCAAGTAGATAATATTTGAGAGCACTATAAAAGCCTAAAAAATAGTGGTGCTTCCTTACTAAAGTGGAGTGCTGTCATTTGTTAAAGGCAAGCATGCAACATCTACCAACAGTTGCTGCTGATATTCTGTCCCTGTGTTGTGAAGACTTGCCCATACATTGAGACTGCACGCTCTGCAGGCACTGAATTGGTTGGAAGTGTAAGGCAACGCTTTGCCAAGTTATACAGATGTGGAAATCAATTAGAAACAGTCCCAAAACTCGGTTACCCTCAAGGGCATCTGGCATTCTTTAATAAAGGCTATATATGCAGCATGTTCATCGTCATGTTGTTTGTCCCATCCAGGAATTCATTTTATTAGTACCGATGCAGTGTTATTTTCAGATATGCAATAAAAAGTGGTACACTGTGCTTGCTCGCGCATGCCTAAACAACTTCCACTAAGAAAGCAGGGAAGTGCCCATTCAAATCTGGTATGTTATGCTGTCTTTGACCTTTTACATCTTTTTAAAATTTAATTTATCACATGTTCCAGTCTTTTACATCGTTGTTATGGAATTTATCAGATTTTTCCATCATTAAGAAAATAGTATGCAAATATTTATACGTTGCGATGGACTTCTCATTTTGTCTTGTTCTTTGTTAGAGAAACTGATTGTCTGTTTCCAGTTGAAGTTTGTAAAAAATGAATGTATACCGGTAATTAATGGTAAATATACCTCTGTTTGACAATAGGCAAACACCCATCAGATCGCAATTGATTGCACCTGTATCAAAATCTTTCTTTGATTTTCTCTTTCTGTGTCAATCCATATGCGCACAGTTACTATTTTAGGACTACTTTGCTTTTTATAGTGTGTTCAGTTGTTAAAGTTCCTGATTGTGGCACTAAATAAATCTGGTTTCAGCAGGTCTAATCAGAATCGCTTTGGCTATATATGCAGCATGTTCATTGTCATGTTCATATGTTAATGATACCACGCCCTGAAATTGATGCCGACCCGTGGCGATGGAGCAGGCGCTCTATAACGACGCAAGACATATCTTCAGAATACCATTTCAATGCAGTGTTTTTTTTTTTTTTTTTTATGTCTTCGCTCCATTTATGTGCCACAGAATCGGGGGCAAGTGTCTTTCGCACTTGCACTCACATTTGTGCTGTGATCAGAATACAGCCCCAAGAAAGTAACTTCCTTTAGAGACCATATTTATTCAGTGTGAACTCCAAATCTAAGAACACTTCATTCACTTCATTCACTTAATTCACTCGCCCTAAGAAATAAATAATAATAATATAATCCTATCTTTTAGGAGTTCCATCTTATAAAAAAAAAACTTATAAAAATCAGTATTTAGAAAGTTTTAATGTGTTAAGAAAGTAACTTCTTTTAGAGAAACCATATTTATTCAGAACTTAAATTCCAGATCTAAGAACACTATATGATCCTATCTTTCAAGAATTCATTATTATTAAAACTTCATGTTATACAGGCATACTGTTAGTTGGAAACTATAGGGCCCCTTTTTACTTATAAAAAGTTCAGTGTGTGGTCAGGCTCAAAAAACAATTTATTTTGAAAGCAAGCAGGCTCTTTTCTTCTGGGTCAAGCAGGACTGCATCTTTTTTCATCTTCTTTGACTGAGATCTCTACCTTGTTCATTCAGCCAGGAATGAAAGTCTTGCTTCGGATCCCTTCTTTTCCAAGGCAGGTAGCAGAACTGTCCCTGTAATGTATTAAAACTTCCTCTGTGTTATCCCTACATTTTATCAATCATAATTACAGCCAGTTGGTATTAACTAAATTATACAAAAAGCCTGCATGAACACCTGTGCCTACTTTGTATATTTTCCACATCAGGCCAGGCCTAAGGATCTTATCTAGTCTTGTGCCACTGTTTTATTTAACATTCAAATCAATTTTGCATTATACATTCAAATTTGCAGTCCACTATTTCCCTAAATAACATTACTTGTCCCTGCCGAACACAAAGCTGATACTGAATATATTGCACTGGTTAATGATTAATCAATTCTAACCCCCTGTTTATGTAATATTGACATATTGGTCAGCATTTTGATCAGTAGATACCATTGACATTGTTATTCACTTTCAGTATTACATTGGCACTCCTTAATGGATAAACACATTTTTGGAACCCTTTAATTAAATAAATGATAAATTAGGGATTGGTAAATAATAGGGCTGTGTTCGAAGGTTCGTTCGCTCGCCAGGAATTCGAAGGTAGTTTTAAACCTTCGAAGGTTTGTCAGGTGGCATTCATGCACTGTGTGTGTGTGTGTGTGTTTTTTTCTTTTTCTGTTAACAGAAACCGTATGACAATGTGTGAATACTATAAATCACACATTAAATGTCACGCACATGCAAAAATGGGATCTTTGGATTTGTATAATGCATATTACGTAAACAAAGGTTGTTGTATTAAAATCCACTACCAAATCATTATACGTAGCAACTCCACATGGCGCCTCTGCCATATAGTATGGGTATAGTAGCCAAAGCACTGGTACCCCTATAGCGGTTGTAGTGCTTCAGTAAAATATGTACTGAATATCTATTGTACAAGACAATGTAAGAGAAGTGCTATGGTAGAATATGTTTGAAACATACAAAATATACACTTGCAATTTTAATTTAAAAAACTGAGCACCATCCACCCCTCCCCAGAGGCTAACCTTTAATTTCTTCATTCACCATCTCGACAGCAAAGCGTTGTATAGCGTAAGCTGTACTGAAAGAAATGTCTTGAAACCCCTCTGCTGTTTGGTTTTTTTTGTTAAATGCCCAGATGATCAAAAAAAAAGTTGAATGCAAACTGTGCAAGCGACTGTTGATGTACCATGGAGGCACAACCAATCTGCGTGGTCACTTGGCAGGTAAGTTCATATTATTATTAATATTTTTAGGAGTAGTAAAATGTGACTGATAACCTGCTTGGAAAGATGGCTTTGTTTTGTTTTTTGATGGCAGTTGTTGCTGCTGCAATGCAAGCTTACTGTATATATCGCAAGCAGCATCAATTACGTGTAAATAAACAACATGTATTTTTTATTTTTATTAAAATTATAAAAACATGATTAATGTTCTATATAACATATTTTTAAACTACATGTGAATGTTTTATTCCATTTATATGGATTACCTGTAAAATGATAGGATTTTCAATCAAATGTCAACAAGTAGCTATGGTCGCCTGTACATTATGCAAATTAGTACCATCGCAGGTTCGAACCTTCCTTCGGTAATGTGTTCCTAACCTTCGAAGGTCAAAATGTACCCTTCGTTGCAGCCCTAGTAAATAAACGAATCCCTTTTCTGACCCTATTATTTTCATTAAGGTGACTAACTGGCGGGGTTTACATGGAAAAATATAAATGTTTCACCTTTCTCACAGTATTTTGCTAGTACCGTTTGAATAATATGGGTTTCCATGTCATTTTCTTTTAAGGAGAGAAATTCAAATTCAAATTATACACATACATATATAATATATACACGTTTTCGTACAGTACTGTAGCTTCAGCAATCTGATCCTTTTTGGTATACAAAATGAACTAAAATCCAGGAGTTTAGGTTAATGATATAAAAATGGTCCAGTCAAAATGTTTATTAGTACAGTACATTTTAAAAATGCTAGTAGTAAATCTACAATAGGCTACCCTACTCGTCCACATTTCCCACTACATAATATTCTCAATAATAATAATAATAATAAATACCTGCATCTGCATTCTGCAGTGAAAGTGCAAGGCTCTAGCCAGTAGAATGTGGTTATATATTGTGTCGTCGTTAATGGTGATCCAGTATACCGTTAGTTCATACGAGTTTAACCAGTTTCTCAGTAGATGCTAATCCACCCGGGTATTTTTGTAACTTTCTGTAACTTCGTTGTAAGTCTTGCAGCAAGCTGATGTTTAGCCCCGTATTCGTGGAACCAAGAGTTTTTTTTTTCCTTTTTCATGTTTTTGTTCTTCTAAAATAAGTCTTGGTCAATGAATTCGATTGAAGTGATTTTACTTGAACTCTGTACTCGGTTGTTGCTCAAGCCTGGTGCTGTTGGTAGCCCTCAGCAATAATACAGGAGACCACTAATTCCCAGCTATGCTATTTTAATACATTCTGGGATACAAACTCTGTTTGTCCTTGGTAGGTACCCATGATAGATGCTACTTAAGGCTAGTGTACCATGAATCGCATCTTATTGCTAAGGGACAGAAAACTCTCAGATTAAAGCAATCAGTTGTTTGATGAACAAACATGAAAATACAAAAGTGTATTTATTGCAAAGGGCTGCATTATTTTTATTTGTATTAGCTTCAGTATTTTTATAGCCTTGCTTATAAAAGAACACAACTATAAAGCACTATCATTTTAATTGTCAAATTGCAATCATTTGAAACATTGAATAAATTGTGTCACATAAAGAGAGAATTTGGAGTTTCAAAACTGCATGCAAACCCCGCCATCCAGTCTGACCATGTCCCCCCATTACTTTTTTATTGACGTTTTGTCATAGGTAGAGAACAAGCTAACGCTGATGAAGCCCATATATGCATATCACATGATTAAATAATTATGAACAGCAACAAAGCTGTGTGTTTGGGCTTCAGTCCATTTTGTTGTGTCACTTGGTGATGTTAACACACATAGTTAATTAACCATGTCATACAGAATTTGTTTATTGCATCGTTGTATTCAACTCACAGCCCTCACCCATATAATTATTTCCAAGCAGTGTCACAATCAGGGGCGTAGCTAGGAATGGAAATTTGGGTGGGCCCCAACTTCAGGTGGACAGGCAAGTACCAAAGGTCTGATGTCACAGGAAATAGTTTACGCTGCAAACATGATTTAAATAAATTAAAACTCTGAGTACATCAAATACCTCCCCAGGTTTTGAGCAGAGCAAAGTAGCCAAGACTGAAAATGTATGGTGCCAAGTGAAGCAAGGTGAACATTTTTTGCAGTTTATAACAGTAGTTGTAAGTATACACTACAAATACAAAGCACATATGCATACAACCTACAGAAACAAACACACTGTGCACAATAATTGCAAAAACCATTTCATTTGACAAAAAAGTGCAAACAGAAACTAAAAAAATCCCCAAACCAAAAAAGCTGTTTGCTTTTTTTTCTTCGTTGTCTTGTAATAACTTGTTACCTCTGCAAGTCGGCCTGCATAAGGGCGTCTGTCAAGCCAAAATTAAAAATCAGGCTAAGCTCCTGCTGCCTTCAAACCAAAACTAAAATCTTAGCTGTGCTGAGAATACCTAGTTTCCAGCTAAATGTGGCTGCTTTTGTTTTCACTGCATTTTCTCAGGTACAGCTAAACAAAGATATTGGGTTGGCTGCAAAAAACGTAACAAGCAGACAAAAAAAGATTTTTTAAAACAACCTTGAGTGACAAATTCAACAACATGTTCAGGTTCTGTAAACCCTTTAAAATTATGTTCACACGCTAATGAAAAGAAACGTGTACTGGTAACAATCATTGATTATTTGACATTGTTGTTACACAATGCCTTATGACTGGGACTGAACCCCTCCCTTGTTAAGTATGTTCATAAACAATAAAGATTATCTTCCTTTTAAGAAAAAAAAAAATGGCACCACAAAAATATTTCGCATGCGTGTATGTAGTGTTTCACATTTAATTCATACTGCTTATATTTAGTCACCATGCATACACAGATAGAAACACAGCAACCCTCTTGCACTCCTAACCTCATTTGTGTGTTATTTGTATAGTTAATTTTTGACATAACAACGAAACCAACAATACATTCCCAGAAGAAGCACTTAGGTGATTATCATTATTAATGCTTAGGAAATGTGTGCTGAGAAGAATGCAAATACATCATGTCTATGAATAAATATCAAGAACTTCCTCAATGAAACAAGCATTAGGTATGCAGAATGGAAGCATTCCTAAGGTTTAACCCATTAGGGGCCCTATTGATAAAAGTACTTGCCGATTGCCATAATAAAACAAATTTAGTTTAAAACTAACGAAAGTCGTCCATATTGCTATTCATAAAATGATCTAAGAATACGGGCGACTGTCACAAATCACTTTATGAATAGGTATACAGTCGTTCAAGAATGAAAATCCGCCTCTTTTCGATGACATAATCAGCATTATTAATGTTCCCTGGTTGCCGTCAATAGCTATTGCAAAAAGAAAAACGGAATCCACTGACAGTACTACCGAAACCAGAGTCTGCAGCTGCCAGTCGCGGGCAGTTTGCAAAACCTTATTCCGATGCCCCTATCACGTCTGCCAGAAATTCAGGACATGTCGTCATTTAGAAAAAAAAAGTCTTTAAATAAATACTTTGTATTTTCGTTTTTTTTTTTGGCAACGCTGGTAAACACATTTCCATACGCACACAAGATAAGATTTCCATTCTTAACTGCAGGACCAAAAAAAACTAAACATAAAGCACTGTAGGAGGACGTTTGAATAATACTGTAATTCTAATTCAAAACACAGTTTTGATATTACAAAACAGAAGAAAATGGTCTAGAGCGTGTCTCATAGTATCGTGAAAAAAAAAAAGAAGGAACTATGAAATCTGAATCCCTGAAAGGTGTGGGGAAAGGTTGTTATACAATGTGCAATTTACAAAAAACAGAAGGGAAGATAAATGATTTGAATCTCTAACCTGTAAAGTAAAATAGAAATATTATTCTTTATGTTGTTTAATGTGGTTTATATGAGGGGACAACATGGTTTCAAAATGATCACCCTTTTAACTCATCAAGATTTGAACCTCATTGCTAGTGGGGTCATGTTTCTTATTCAGGCTGCCTCTACAGTAAACAGTTTGAACATTCATGATTTATTGTAGGTTCTCTGCAATGCATTTGCTAAGTTCCTTGACTCAGTTTAGACACTATACAGCCAATCAGACTAGAAAAAGACCCATGGCAAAATAATGAATACATAAACACTCAAATTGCTACATGAAATTTCCATTTCTGTTGTGGCTATATGATCTTTTTTTTATTGGACCATTAATCTTTTTTTGTCCTGTTTGTTTTTTTAATTGGCAAACAGTAAAAAAAAGTAATCAATTCCAAATGAATGACTTGTTTTCATAGAGCATTACAATAAAAATCCAGATATTCCTGGGCTTTGGGCACACATGCTAAAATATTTCAGCTGGCTGACAGTAAGTAACATGTTAGAACTAGTAGTGTATGTAAGTATGTCATATCCCCTTCCAAGAATATAAAGAACATATTCTAGGTGTCAGTTGCAGGGATAAAATAAGAATGCTGTTGGTGGCTTCAAAAAGAACCACATAACAATAGATAATTTATGTTTTTAGCAATGTTACGAGTTTTACATAACATAAAGATATCAAAATGATTGAACCTTGATGTGTTATACAGTCACTCACGGGGTGTCCGCTGGGGCTGTAAGAATAGAGCAGAGGAAGCAGAAACAAACTGTTAGTAAGACAGTATCGAGCAGAGGACGCTCGGCCAAGGATAGAGTGACAAGCCCATAGCTCGGAATTAGGTGTGGGCTTAAAGAGGGCCGAGCTTGAAATTAGGATAGAAAAGAGATCCTGACCGATGATCTCTCCTGTTGCCGAGGGCAGAGCTTGGTTGAAGGTCACGTTCCTGAGGATCTAAAAGGGCTCTGCGTTGCAGATGCACCTCTTGGGGTGATAGGAATAGTCCAATAGCTTAGGACTGAAAGGAGAGATAGTAAAGAATTCCCTGACTCGTCTGGTGCTGCCCTCGCATGAGGTGAGGCACAGGCCTCCGAAACTGGGAGTGGGAAGGCATCCCGCAGGGAACCTGCAACAGAGAGAGATGGGTTAGTCTGGCACTTGGGCACTGAGAGTGTAAAGCGGGCCACGTCCTGAGCGAAGGAAGGACAGCGGCTCACGTGCTCACTGACTCATTGTGTGACCCTGAGCAAGTCACTTAACCTCCTTGTGCACCGTCTTTCGGGTGAGACGTAGTTGTAAGTGACTCTTCAGCTGATGCGTAGTTCACACACCCTAGTCTCTGTAAGTCACCTTGGATAAAGGCGTCTGCTAAATAAACTAATAATAATAATAATAATAGTCCTCCAGCCCTAAGATGCCAATATAGCCTTCACAGTAAGCCACCTATTAAGCAGTCATTAAACAATCATCCCATGGCGTTACTTTAATCATCTCGATTAGTCATGCAACAAAGTACTCACATTAGCAGGTTGATTAATAGAACGTTGTAGATAGCTAATTCCATTAATCATACATGTGTAAATAATACTTTTATGTAATGTTATTTCAGAGAATGTAATTTTATATATATATATATATATATATATATATATATATATATATATATATATATATATATATATATATATATTTCAATGCTTTATTTACCCTTTTTGTTCAACAGAAGAGATATTTTACAAACAGATTTGTTGTTTCTCGCACTGATCCCTGAACAATTCATATACACTATATACAGTTGTGGCAAAGTGGTTTATTGTGTACAGGTACAGGAGTGATGCAGTGCACCAGAGTTCCACCCCCTTTCTAGCTGGCTGACTTCCCTTGAACCCTAGGAAAGAACTGTCGGGCCAACCTGTCCAAGGTACTCTGTTCTCGCTACTTAGTGCCATCACAGGTCGGGAGGGAGATTTACTACCAAGAATCATTGTATTTCTGTCACAGCAGTATATAACAGAAAATAAGTCTTCAGATATTACTCTTCTTGAGCATGTGAATTATAAATTCGTTATTTGTAATGTACCCAACCTGTGCTGCACAATAAACAGAAAGTTAATCATTAAATTTCATAACCGCAAATTATTATGTTGTGCTTCAGGGCCAACTTTACATTCTTTTTAACTATCAGGATATTTTAATCTTATTTCATCTTATATTGGGTAATTCCCATTCCAAGGTTTTTTTCTGATTAGCTCACTGTAGGTTAGGACACACAGTGTGTAGCATTAACTGCATCTATTGCTTGGAGTTCATAATCTTTAACCTTCCTTTAATTAATGCTCATTTATGTGTGCTTCTATTAGTGCTGAAAAAAAAAAACAAATTCTAAAAGAATATAACATACTTCCTTCAACCAGACTTTTTCTACATTAAATCAATTAATTAATTCATTGTGATTAACATATTTTAAACACATAGTTAACCCTGTGTTCTTTCATCCCAATAAAAACACATTTATGTTTTATATTTAAAGCTGGTACCGCAGCAAGGTGCCCAATAGTTTTTTTTTTCAACAGCAGCAAAATAATCTGGATCTGAATTGCTGAAAAAAAAACTGTGCTTCTTTATTTCAAAATATTGTCCAATTGCATAACAAGCCTCCCCACTTCCTACATTAGTTATAATAGTTTTCACAGAGAAAATGTTATCCTCACCATTATCTAGTAAAACTGTGTAAGAATTTCACTTACATTCCTGGGAGTAATTTCCAGAATGAACAACCTCTCCATTAACAACTACAGTATTCTGTTGTAGTAGCTAACTGATGTTTTTTTCTTTACAGTATTCACAACACTGTGCAACGCCAAATAGTCTTCATGCCTCATCATGTGCCTTACTGGTCTACCAAGAGCTGTAATGTCCTCAGACTGTACAACGTTTCTCACTGTTCTCTTGGGTTTGGCAAGTAATTCAAACAGGTCTCTACACTCGAGAGATGCATTGGCCATCATGTCTTTTGCTTAACCACTTAAACTCCAGATGTAAAAATGAAACCCCTTCCCAGGTACCAGATTTTGAAAATAATAATAATAATGTTTTCAAACCTGTAATTGCTATAAAATGTTAACATATGATGAATAAAACACAAATAAATGACCTAAACTGTGTTTTTCATTAACCCTTTATGCTCCTGTGTACTACATATCCATATTCAATAGAGATAAAAAAAAAGTTTTTTTCTTTTTTTAATGAAAACAAAAATGCTGCTAATAACGATAATAACAATAATAACCAGTAAACAGTAATTATCAAATAAAAATTAAACAACATCAAAACGTGTGCCATTATCAACTTGCTCTGTGCCATTTATTGAAATGTTCAATACAACCCGGGGTTGCCTTCGCAACCACTGCACATTTTTCTTGTGCCTTTTCTTTTGTTTTCATTTTCGTAGTAGACCCTGTACCTTTTTTACGGTGTCTGCTTTGCTTGTGTTGGAGGGATCGTCACAAATGCATGTACATAGCTACTTTGCACAGGCATTGTGATGGATCTGCCTGCCGCACTGCCTGTACCCAGTGCTGTGTTTTGATAGTATTTCGTCACAGCACTGCCATTTCAAACCAAGCAGCTTCCCGTTTGCAGCTGGCTTACCTGTAAAGTAGCTGCATGCTCTTCTGTTTGTACAGTTTGTACTGTTCTTGGCTCTTCATTATCATTGCTGAGTGATAAGTCAGCATCACTGTCACTGGTATCGAAATCCTCCGAACCAACTTCACTCCCGTTGCTCAATATAGAAAGACCACGTACATTGCCATGTTTAGCTTTCACTAAAAACTATATAAACTACAACTAAACAAGTAAAACTAATAATTAAACAAAAAATAATAATTTAAAACACTATATATACAGCGCCTATAGAAAGTCTACACTCCCTTGAACTTTTTTTCACATTTTGTTGTGTCAGTGCCTCAGAGTTTCGTGCATTTAAATGAGGATTTTTTCCACTTATCTACACACCATACTCCACACTATTCTGGGGGAAAAGGTTTTATTGAGAAAAAGATTATATATTAAAAATACAAAACTGAAAGATCATAATTGGATAAGTCTCAAACCCCTGAGTTAATACTTGGTGGAAGCACCTTTGGCAGCAATTAAAGCTGTGAGTCTGTTGGGCTAGGTCTCTACTAACTTTGCACACCTAAATTTGGCAATATTTGACCATTCTTCTTTACAAAACTGTTCAAGCTCTGTCAAGTTCCTTGGGGAGCGTTGATGGACAGCAGTCTTCAAGTAATGCCACAAATCTTGGATTGGATTTAGGTCAGGGCTCTGACTGGGCAACTCAAGGTCATTTACCTTTTTGTTCCTTAGCCACTCCAGTGTTCAGCTTTCTTGCAGTTTCAGCTTTCTTGTAGAGGGCAGCTGGTTTTCTTCAACGACTTTTCTGTACTTTGCTCCATTCATTTTCCCTTCTATCCTGGCAAGTGCCCCAGTCCCTGCCAATGAGAAACATCCCCATAACATGATGCTGCCACCACCATGCTTCACAGAAGGGGTGGTGTTCTTTGGGTGATGCGCTGTGTTGGGTTTGTGCCAAACATAACGCTTTGAATTTAGGCCAAAAAGTTCCATTTTAGTTTTGTCAGACCACAAAACTTTTTGCCACATGGCTACAGAATCTCCTGAGTGTTTTTTTTTTTCATACTTCAAACGGGATTCAAGGTGGTCTTTCTTGAGTAAAATACAGGCCAGAGTTCTTGGGATATTATTGTCACATGCACACTTTGACCAGTCTTGGCCATAAAGGTCTGTAGCTCTTGCAAAGTTGCCATTTACCTCTTGGTAGCCTCTCTGATCAGTCTCCTTGCTCGGTCATCCAGTTTGGAGGGACGGCCTGATCTAGGCAGGGTCTTGGTGGTGCCATACACCTTCCACTTCTTAATAATTGTTTTGACTGTGCTCCAAGGGATATTCAAGGCCTTTGATATTTTTTTATACCCATCCCCTGATCTGTGCCTTTCAACAACTTTGTCCCAGAGTTCTTTTGAAAGCTCCTTGGTGCTCATGGTTGAGTCTTTGCTTTGAAATGCACTACCCAGCAGAGGCAACCTACAGGAACTGCTGAATTTATCCTGAAATCATGTGAATCACTACAATTTAACTTGGAAGTTGTGGGGTAGGATGTGTAGATCAATGAAAAAATATATATTTTAATGCATTTTAATTCCAGGCTATAAGTCAACAAAAGGTGAAAATTTTGAAAGGGGGTGTAGACTTTCTATAGGCACTGTATACTTGTAAAAGTTGAATGGCTTCCCGCAGTGTATCTCAGTCTTCTAAACGCCCACAGGTAGATTGGAATCGCTACATGACATGCAATTGGATACAAATGTCACCTGACCCTCCCCCGACTTTCATTGCACATTCCACAGTACTAGCACTGCCTTAGAGAATGAAACGTGAAACGCTAGACTGAGAAACCGATCATAGAATAGAATGGGAAACTTGACTTACGCAGGTACGGCATGGTACTGTAAGTGGATTTTCATTTGACGTACGTGCATACGCCATGGTGTTGAAGTGGTTAATATGGTAAAGCTCTCTGCACCCAAAATGTTTTACATATTTGTAAAGCAACACCCTGAGTGCTTCTGACCATGTTAATCAGTTCTGAATTGTATGCCTCAAATACAAAGGCTGAGTGTGCCAATAGAGGGCCCCAATTACGAACACTTCTTGCCAAATGGAGGCACAGGTGAATATTGTAGGTTACATGACACAATCCATAGAATGGTTCCATTTCAGATACAAATTGGGTCAGTGCTTCCTCTGCCTCTACAATCTGATTTGGAGTTTTGCTATCACCTAATAAGAGTGACACACCTTTAACAAGTTTGACTCAGTGAATCAAGTATTTGTCATGCAAAACTCCTTTTAATACTGGTATACTGTGGTACAGCAGCCACATATACCATTCATGGGCTTTCCAGTACTTCCTTTGTGTTACTGATCTAGGAACTCTAGAGGCACTGCATGAAGGTTTTACGCTGAGTAAATCCTTGTCAATGTCTTCACTACCAAACCACAATGCAGCCAGACTTCGAGCTACACCCAAGTGCATGTAATCTGGAATGCATCCTTCAATGATATCAAAACATGGCATAAGTGATAAAACTGAGGGCCCTTTAACTCCCATTACAGGATTGCCTGATTCAAGAGCATTTTCAATGTGATCATTTGTCTGACACTGACTTCTGAGTTCACGCTGTCAAGGATAAACTCGTACATGTCCCTTCTGAACTACTATGCAGGCAATAGAAACAGCCAAATTTACCATTGAACTGTTTAAAGTTCTGTAAAAGAGGTCTGGCAAGAGAATCACTGAGCAAAACCAAGGGAAAAACTTTGCTTGCTATGGTGGCATTGTTTCCTGGGTTCTTCCATTTAAACCCATGCTCTTGAAGTTTAGTACATTTGTCAACAAAGGGTGCCAAGTATGTATTCATATTGGGTTTCAATGCAGCAAGCAATACATGCTTTGCTCTCATGTCTGGGGGTAGCTCATTCACAGTGCAAAGAACAGGCCAAATACTAAATGAGGATGATTTAAACAAGGGCACCCCATCACAACTAAAACTCGGCCATGTTCTCATACATCTGACCATCACAAATATCTACTGTTTTAGAATATACGGTTTATGTCTGTTAAATCTGTAAAGAAGCTGTTTATTAACATTGTGATATTCCATCAAATTTCTTAACTGCTCTTCAGGTGGAAGGTATATAAAAAAATTGCTGTTTTTCAGGTTCTCTTTTGCATTCTAAGTTATGTCACATTTCTTATAGGACACTTCCCCTTCACATGCTAATCCCATGGAAAGATCACACTTTCCACAAACATGGTGAAATTGTATATGTTCTTTAACATCTGCAAAATCCTTGTAAAACAGATACTTTGAGGAAGACACATTTTGCTTTCCACCAATTACATTTACAACCTTCATGATATCTTCAAGAGCATCTAAATAATAATAATAAGGATAAAAAATACTTAAGTAATAATAACTAAGTAAATCGTAAGGTGGTTTGTAACGCAGCTTAAGGCCTAGCACAAATGTTTGGGATCAATTGTATAATGCATTTTGAATAATGGCTTTATATATCACTGTAAACTACCCACCTCTTTTTCCATCTTCTTAATGTCCTTTGGGGGATTTCCTCTTCGTTGTCGACAATATATTGTTTATATTTCGAGGTTCTTTTCAGGGGCTCACTCATGTTCACATTTCCGTACCCAGAATTGAACGTAGCCATGGAGAAACCACGTGATGACATTCCGTTTTTTTTTTCTTTCTTCTTTTTCCTCTTCAATTGGGTAGGTAGATGCAGATTTGGCGGTTGGCAGGAGTGAGTGTGTGAATTTCAAAATGTTTCCCCTTGTAAAGTGGATGTGTGGGCAAGATAAGGGTGCTTACAGCATTGTAAAAACCTCAGAGATAAGGAATTTAGATCTGAATGATTTTTCTGAATGTGACGAAAAAGAAACATACATTGTTGAATGGCACCAAGGAAAACAACTGCCGGGAGGATGGCCAGATTTTAGCAATGTATGTATTTATATTATTGCTCAGTCATGATGATGACTTCAGAGATAACAACTGCTATACAGAAGCAAAAAAGAGGTTGCTCTGGGTTGTCAGAGCTTATTAACCCCAAATGTTCTCCTTGGCACCACTCCCCAGATGCTAAGCCCTGCCTAGGAATTATTTCTGGAGCCGCCCCTATCAACAGTCACATGTGACCACTTTTCACTGATCATATTCATCCTGTTACCTTATTTCAGGGGTTTTAAACCGGGGGTACACGTACCCTTGGGGGTACTTCCAAGGGTGATAGGGAGTACGCAGGACGACTCAGAAATGCAAAAAATAAAAGTAAAAGAAAATAATGATCTTTAATTGATTTTTTTAACGTTTTTTTATAGTATCTCTAAACCACTGTGCATAAATGTTACATTTTTGTTTAGCAGTTATAGTTAAAAAAAATGGTCGTCTACAGTGCCTTGCATAAGTATTCACCCCCCTTGGACTTTTCCATATTTTGTAGTGTTACAACCTGGAATTAAAATGGATTTAATTTCAATTTTGGTCTCATCAGACCAGAGAACCTTTTTCCACATGTTTGCTGTGTCTCCCACATGCCTTTTGGCAAAATCCAAACTGGATTTGATATGGGTTTTTTTCAGCAATGGCTTTCTTCTCACCACTCTTCCATAAAGCCCAGCTTTGTGGAGCGCCCGGGTTATAGTTGTCCCATGGACGGTTTCTCCCATCTCAGCTGTGGATCTCTCCAGCTCCTTCAGAGTTACCATTGGCCTCTTGGTTGCTTCTCTGACTAATGCTCTCCTTACCTGGTCACTGAGTTTTGGTGGACGGCCTTCTCTAGGCAGTCTCGGTTGTGCCATATTCTTTCCATTTTTTAATAATGGATTTAACAGTGCTCTGGGTTAATGTTCAAAGTTTGGGATATTTTTTTATAACCCAACCCTGATTGGTGCTTCTCCATAACTTTATCCCAGACTTGTTTTGATAGCTCCTTGGTCTTCATGATGCTGTTTGTTTAGATATGCTCTCTAACAAACTCTGGGGCCTTCCAGAAACAGGTGTATTTAATCTGAGATCATGTGACACTTTAATTGCACACAGGTGGACTCCATTCAACTAATTATGTGGCTTCTGAAGGCAATTGGTTGCACCAGAGCTTATTTAGGGGTGTCACAGCAAAGGGGGTGAATACTTATGCAATCAAGACTTTTCAGTTTTTTATTTGTAAATAATTTTGAAAAATATGTAGATTTTTTTCCGCACTTTGACATTATGGACTATTTTTTGTAGATCAGTGACAAAAAATCCTAATTAAATCCATTTTAATTCCAGGTTGTAACACTAGAAAATGTGGAAAAGTCCAAGGGTGGGTGAATACTTATGCAAGGCACTGTACTTGTACACAAGCGTGATTTTGATTGAGTGTATTTCCACTTTTGATATCGGGTGAAGCAGGAGTCGATTCTACTTATGGAGAACGCTTTGTGCTGCTCATGAACTTTGCAGTTTTCAACGCGTCGTATAATGAAATACTAATCAGTGAAGCAAATCTTTCCGCATTTTTTAGAAGTATAAATGCTCTGGTAAATGTAAATAAAAATCACAATACTTCATTTTTGTTTAGTAACAGTAATAGCAGCTGGTTGAATTTGTTTTTGTAGATTACATCTAGATCATTTTTATATTGGATTTCATAAAAAGTTTGTCATTGTTAATTAGTATAGGTTTTTTCTTAAGGTTAATGTTTTTGATGTTGTAAACATTTTAAATGGTAACACAGGGGTGCAAATTTGGCACTAAGGGTACCTCATATAGTGCCAGCAACAATAAAGTGCTGGCACTACATGTTTAATTTTCATTCTTTTTTTTTATAATTTCTTAGCAACAATAGATGTTGATAGTTTCTCATTGGGTCTGGACCCACCCACACCCATCCACAAAACACTAAAAACTAATTGAAGAGAGGGGAGAGGGGAGAGGGGAGAGGGCTTGAGCAGGGCATGGTTTGATAATTTAGCACCAGTAGGCTCTCCGGTGCGAAACTTTCAAAACAGTTTAGGACCAATTTTCAAATATGTGTGTTTCCAAAGAGATTTCCAAACACTGTCTTTTGATTCTGGGCATACAAAGACCTGTAATTAAAAGTTTTAAGAATCAGGTCAACTGTTTGGTATTCTGTCCTAAACTGTTGTCACATAAATTATATATTAAATAAACAGGAAAAAATACCTGCCTTTTATTGTATTCAATTCAATTGTAAGGGGGTACTTGAGCTTAAACCTCCAGACAGAAAGGGTACAGTTTTTAAAGAAAGTTTGGAAACCACTGCCTTATTATTATTATTCAGTTCTTAGCCAATGCCCTTATCCAGGGCAACTTACAATTGTTACAAGATATCACAATATTTTTACATACAATGACCCATTTATACAGTTGGGTTTTTACTGGAACAATCTAGGTAAAGTACCTTGCTGAAGGGTACAGCAGCAGTATCCCCCACCTGGGATTGAACCCACAACCCTCCGGTCAAGAGTCCAGAGCCCTAACCATTACTCCACACTGCTGCCCTAACATTATTTAACACTACACATGATAAATTACATTTTCAGTGCATTATAGGTACTTTAGTTTGATTTTTTTTTTCCTAGGTGACAGCACTGCTACTTACTTCCCATTTTTGATACACAGTACGCTGGGTCTTCAGTCTCCCACTGAAGGTAGATTCCAAGTGGCTATTGTGGCCGAGCTGTTGCTGTGATGACGTCACGGACCAGGAAGGAGTAGTAAACAAAGGCAAACAACGGATGAAATGGTGGTGGAGGAAACGAACGCAATGGCGCTCAGCGTTTTATTAAATAAATAAAACAAGCAAAATATTTAAACAAACAACATACAAAAAGGCACAAGGGCCAAACAAATAAAAATGTTTAAGTTTCGTTTTCCCTCTCCTTGCTCTCTCCGCTCTCACTCCTAATACACTCTCCCTGAGGGTAGAGAGCTGCAGGTTTATATACAGTGACCATCTCCCGATTAGTAAATGAATTAACTCGGGAGATGGTCACTCACCGTCTGCACGAGCTTAATAAGGATGCGTGACTGTCAGCTAGTTAAATAAATCACCAGCTGATCAGTCACGCATCCTCACGAGGTTTTTAAAAAACAAAACAATAACAAATATGCGGCTGTAACAGGGCGAGGTGACCTGTACATTGTTTTGTTTTATTTTATTTTAGATCGGGGTCTCCCCCTCCGCCCCTGTGCAGTGTATTTTGTATTTGTTTTGTATTATGATTTATTTATTGTAATTTGTGACGGCGTACCGCCGTGTTATTGTCTTGTTTATTTTTAAAACGTGTCCTGGCAGAGGCGAGATCGGTGCTCGTCCTCTGCCAGGAGTAATGAAAAAAACTTGTGCAGAAGGTGGCCATCTCCCGAATTAATTAAGTGATTAATTTTGTTGCTAATCGGGAGATGGTCACCTGAATATAAAAAGCCTGCAGCTCTCCAGCTCGGGGTGGGGTGTTTTAGGAGCGGAGAGAGAGTGAGAGGAGTGACAGAGAAAACAAGTGTAAAATTAACATAGGAACAGTGAAGGCAATCTGCCCAGCCTGACCTGTGTTTTATTTATTTTGTGTGCGTGATCTGTTTTTGTTAAACCTTTTTATTTTGCTCTGTGAGCACAGTGTTTTGTGTTTGAATATTTTTGTATTATTTAAATAAAACGGCACCGCCGTGTCCTTTTTGTTGCAACTGCAGTATTGGTGTCAGTTTATTTTCGTGCCTGCTTCTGCCGTGACGTCACCACTCGTCCACCCTGTCACAGCGGCGCTTTGATGTGCGCCTCAAACAAGAATAGAATAATAATACAAATATATATAGGGGCGGGACACTCCGCCACACTATGTAAACCAAATAGTAGAATTATCTGACTTGAGACAAACCAGAATCTGGCAACATTCACTTTGTTATTACTATAGAACATTAGTAAACCTTACTTTAATTTTTGGTTATGAAATGACAGCACTTTATGGGAAAGATGTATATTTTTCAGGCACATTTTTTTAGCAGGAAGTGTTTTTTTTTACAGATATGATTCAGCTAAGTTTGAAATACATTAATTTATTATGTTCATGTCCTTAAGATTGATTTTGTCCAGTGCATGCTTTACAATATTGACTAAGGTGAAGGAGTTAAGTGACCCACTTTAGTGTTCACTATAGCAGTCTGTATTGGTGTAACCGCTAGAAAATCAAGATGATCAAGATAAGAGACATTTTCTACATCCAACTTAGTGCATAAATTCAATATGCTTCATAACAAGCAGATAAAACAATCTGATAAGGAAAAAAACTGCCTTCAGTGCGTTTTTTTTTTTTTGTTTGTTTTTTTGGTTTGACTGTCTTATCTGGTGAACATTAATTTAGTATCTACCAAAGAACCACCCTCTCCCAGATTAGATTAAAAATCTGTTATTTTGATGTGAATATAAAATGTTTTTTGTGTCACTCTCTATACTCTAAAAGCATTTCTTTTTTTCTGTTTTTCTGTTTATACTTGTTTGGTGGTCATTAAAATACATTAGCAATCCATAAATTGGATTTAAAATAAGAAAAGAGCAAACTATAATGTTTTAGGTACTGTGATCGATAAATAATAAAAATAATACATAAATACTCTGTTGTTGAACACCAGGAATCATAAAGGATAATTGAGAGCTTTATATGCATGGGGATATACATGGGGAGAACTGCACATACTTTACATAACCCCCATTCTACTTTATTGACTACAAGCACCTGAGAAAAAAAAAAATGTTCTTTGCATAAAAAAAGACTAGCTTTGCAGACATGCATATCACAGTTCTTAGTTCACAGACAGTACTTGCTCTACTGTTCCTCTCATTATCTAAGAACCAAATTAACTGTTTTAAGATATCCTGTCATTTTTAATTTAAAATGCTAGTACAACCTGTAATCAACACCCATAGCTGCAACACTGTAAAAGCTGTGGCTGACGTGATTCAATAGAATAATGCAAGCCTGATATCTTGCCTTCTTTTTTTTACTGTAAACATACTTGATTTAGCATTTCTTAACCATAAGCAGTTACTGAAAGCCAAATAATTTCAATACTCTGTTTAGCATACATTCTGTTACTCTTGATCCCTCCCCCTCTCTGTCTCTCAAAAAAAAAAAACACTTAAGATATTTTAAGTCTGTAACTGAAATGAAAAATTGGACCTTAAATGTCTAGGAACCACATTATCACAAGCTTCCTGAGTGAAAACGTGTCTCATCCAACAACACAATAACTGTGAGCGAGGGAGAATTATCAAAAAGAAAAAAAAAACATCTGAAAACCATCTTTCCAGCAAAACTGTTTCCTACTCTCTTTACATGATTTATATAAATAAAGGAGGCATATTATTGTAAGCTCTCTTTTGGAAACATTTACATTTCTCTAAAATTTACATTTTTTCTGCTTCGTTGTGTTCCTCTTCTGTCTCACTCATTTTTCAATGAACGGAGTTTTGAAATCTGAGTTTGGGAGGAGTGACGGCCTGTCTCAACACATGACAAGTCCTTTTCCCACTAAACTAGATAATTATAAAAAGAACACTGATGCATAATCTTCCTTAGTTTCACTTACATTTGCAACCTACTACCTCCCCTTTTTAAACACAGCTATGACTTGGTATCATTAAACAATATAGCAAAATAGGGTGTGTGTTGTTGTGGCATATTGCCTCAACTCTAGATGTGTTGTGAGGCATTTGATGAAGCCAAGTGCCTTCAACCACCCAGTAAGTGGCAATATCCAGTCCTGTACTCAGGGGTGCCTCATAAATTACAAGATTTATTATTTTTTTAATTTACAAAAGTGATAGCCTATAGACATATTTCAGTGGATGAGATCAGGGGCTCCACCCTGCTTTCCCTGTCAATCTTCTCCTATTCCCTATTTAAGTCTGAATCTCACACAGCTCGCTGTCTGTCAGTTCTTTTTCTCATCTAGTGTTTTCACTTTCTAGCAATCGTTCAGACTCCGTCAAATGTGCTTAAACTTTCTCTCTTTACTAAGGTCCAGACTTCATCTTCTCGTTCTCATGTCCAACTCAGATGATTTAGAGCAATTTTCCTACCTGCTCCGAAGATTTTTCTCATCCTTCTTTCTCTTTTTTTTCTTGCTGCAGCATCGCCAGTTAAGCCTGCAACTATCTAATCTCCAGCCACACCGTTCAAAGCGCTGCTCCATTATTCAACCTCTGCTGTGTCTCCATTATAAAGATCGGCCCTCCGCCAATCTTTTTAAAGCTCTGTTCGACAACGGCATCAACATTCCCGTCTGCAGCAATCGCCTTGCCGTTAACATCTATTGCAAAGCTTTGTTTGTCTTTTCCTCCAACTGCAAACAACTACAAGATTGGTACATAAACAAGCTATTTTCGTAAAGGTATGTTCTCCTCTGTAGCAGTTCAGTGTTGAAGCAGCAGTCGTGTCCCTCCCCACCTGGTCATTCGATAACAGAATCGCATAATCTCTCTCTCGTCTCCTTGCAGACGCCATTGCAGCCTCTGCTCCCTCAACGCCCGCCTCCGCAGTAGATCTGTCAGTCGTTCCTGGTTTAGTAATTAACTGCTACTTACGTTCAGCAGCCGACAAAAAAAAAAAGTATATAAATCTATATATATAATGGGTTAGGACATTAATTTGGTTTCAACGCGGCAACAACATCTCCTTAGTTCCAGATTCTCATTTTCTAATTATGCTCCGCATCTCTAAGACAGATCAACTTCGTCAGGGTCAATTTATACGCTGTTGAAGATTAATTCTCCATTTTGTCCCTACACCTCCATGTCCAAATACATCTACAGCAGGAAGCCTTTCCTCATGACGGATCCACTGTTCACCAGCTCCTCCTGTGCAGCAGTTCTCTCTCATCTCCAAAGCAGGCCTTTCTCCTCAGTTCTACATGCCTCACTCCTTTAGAATTGGGGCAGCCATCTCAGCAGCAAAAGCCAACATCAATCAGTATCTAATTAAGAGCCTAGGGCGCTGGTCCTCCTCAGCAGTAGTAGAATCATACATACGCACATCTGTTTCCAATATAGCTGCAACTCACCAAAAAATTGTTAGCATGTCTGGAGTGTGGCAGGTAAACACATAATTTCACTCTACCCATTCTGTCACTTCCCAGACCTCTGTCATTCCTTTTCCAGTTTCTTCAGCGCAACAGCCTATTCCTCCTACACGACTGCCGCTCCGCAGAGCCTGTCGTGGGCTCCGCTGAGCCAATCTATCTTACGTGTTTTCTGGTTCCCGCTCTATCTCTCCTGGTCAAGAAGGCTCCCATCAATTGGGAACCTCTTTCGTTTCCTATCCTATCCCCTGAGACCGCTCCTCAAACTACCTCTCCAAATAACAACCTTTCAGCCCTGGCTCTCGCCCTGTGAAATAATAATTGCAAGCTTTCTACAGACTCAAATGACAGCAAATCTGCCCAATGAACATGAAAACAAAAAAGCCAGAAACACCTATCAATCATTCAAAATTGGTTAATGGTATATATTAGGAAGACATGCCTCCCCTGCACCTGGTAGCTATTGTTAAATTAGAACCAGGTGCAGGGTATTTAAAGATAGCAGTCAGGTTATTCGGGGCTGCTGAGTAGAAGTGGTGCTCTGCTTCCGAGCAGTCAAGAGGGAAACGTAAGCTGTGTAAACTTGTGTAATTTTGTTTGTTGGTGTTTTGTTTTGTGGGGAAACGGCTTAGCCGTCCCACTTGTAGTCAGGGTGTTCCCGAAGGTTTATTTAGTGCTCCGAAAGAGCTAGGTGTTTATTTTGTGTTTGTTTTATTTTGTTGTTTATTAAAAATATAGCGCGTCAGCGCATACAAAATCCATTCCTGTGTGTGTTGGGTCGTGTTTTTAAAGGGGCAACGAATCCGTGTGGCAGTGGTTCCCGTCACAGTACATTGAAGTCTAACTGGCCGTCTCGGCGCTGCAGACTTGCTGCTCTAGCCTCTGCAGCCAATGAATCAGAATCAGCAGAGAGAGCGGGAGCCCAACGCACCACACAAGTCTGAAACTTTTAGTTTTCTAAATGCTGTAGAGCATAATTAGGGATAAACAATCACACATTAATCAAAGTGATATACATAAAATCTATAAAAAATATATAAATTATAACAATTATATAGTATAAACAGCAGGATGTCAAACAGATCAACATTTCATATTCGACTCAGTTTATAAAAAAGAATAAATAGCTTACAATGAACAATTACAAATATATAACGACTTCAGTTAAATATACATAAAATATTGTACTATGTCTAATCTTATTAGGCTTCCAAGCCAGAATGGCTGGAAGCATATTGTTCTTGTAAAGATTATTATTATTATTAGGCTTCCAAGCCAGAATGGTATCTTATTAAAAGAGCATCAGAAGTTATTCATTTGGTGAGTTTTTGTCAATCCAAGATGGCCGATGTGGACCATTCAAAATCCGACTCTGAATTTTATTGGTAAAGACCTATGCGGACTTGTACTTGAATGGAAATGGTGCTATTGGGTCACATGATATGGCTGCCATATTGGATTGTGCATAATTTTTAGAAGATTTTCAAAACTGTTCTTCTCATGAATGGAAAATAGTACAGCTGTGAAACTTTGTCTACCTAGGAAAAGTTGCTACATAAAAAAAACATGGTTGCCATGAGCCAATCAAATTGTAGCTTTTCTAAATGTGCATACAATGGCCTTTTTGGCTCTATTTTTCTGTGGTAGAGTGTTATATTCTTATATTTTGTTAGAGGCTTTTGGAATGTTAAGTCTGTGAAAATGAGGGCAATAGGTCACATGATTTGGTGGCCATAGTGCATTTTTCCAAAATGTGCCAATGTCTCGTTCTTAGACACAGTTTGACCAATTGTTGTGAAACTTTGGAATCATAAAATTAGTAACACCTGTATCATTGTTGCTTTTGGCATGTTGCTGCATAAAACAACATGGCTGCCACAAGCCAATCAAATTTCAGCTGCATTCAATATGCATTCTTTTTCAAGTATATAATAATGTGAAACTTGTGCCATACATGTGATTAGAGTATTTATGTTTCTAATTGTTAAGTTTTCGTCAATCCAAGATGGCCGACATGGACCAAACAAAATCCAGCATCGAAAACGTTGCTCATAATTTCACGAAACGTCATACATGGGTAAAAGCCTATGAGGACATGAACCTCAGTGAAAATGGTGCGGACATGTCACATGGTATGGCCGCCATATTGGATTTTCATCCGTTTTTAACAATATTCAAAGATCTTTTTCTCAGAAACCTAGATGTGAAACTTGGTGGATAAAGTCATATACTAATGTACATTAATTGTTATAAATAAGAAATTTTATTTACTGTGTTTGAATAGTTGTAAGCTACTGATAGTAAGCATACTCTAAAATTATGCTTTCCAATTAACAACATGTTCATATGATTTCCATTTTTATAAAACCATACTTTGTTGTGCTGTAAATGCTTGGAAGCCATAAAGTTGCCTGCAACTTCTAGTTACACTTATTATTACACAAATCTTTATTGAGGGGAAAAAAGAAACAATTGTACTACTGTGCCTTTGTAACCTCCTATGGAAGGCTGAGGAATTCACTGACACAGGATGGAGTTTCTAAACACCACGCGGGTGCACGATTTATTGCGGCCACAAGGTGTCACTGTTGCACAGTTGTTACCAGCAATGGTATAAGCGACTAACAGATCACCTTCAGTGCACACGCAGGTGCATAAAATAATAATCAAAAACAGAAGGTACAAAGAAAAAGAGAAAATAAAACACTAAAACTATAAAATAAATGTGCTGCACTCTGCAGCGTTACCCCGTCGCTATCCGCACGGCCCGGGTCTCCATCCTACACTCACACATTCCCTCAACCTGTTATACTTTCTGGGGGTTTGCCCCGCTACTAAAAAAACTATCATTTTTCTTTCATTTTCTTTTGTTTTGTTCTGATTCCTCTCCAGCTGTGCTTGGTCCGGTCACGTTTTTCGTCTTAAAGGGGCAGGGCTGAGGGAATAACAGCATTATTTTATAGGCCCAGCAATCCCCCCAAGGCCCACCTCTCAACCACTCAGAGAGAGGGAAAGCCAACACACCCTCTTCCCCACCTCTCCGTGTCACTGCCATGACTGACAGGTGGGTCTTACGAGACTGCTGCCCTCTTCCAGCAGCACCATGCATACATCAGACAGTCAGCAAAGATCTCCCCTGTTACACCTCCAAATAAATATTAGCAAAAATGAATACAGCATGTATGGACTGCAGGGAGGCATAATGTCTTCACAAGTGCAGAAATACTGCTTGCTTTGCATTGAGGATGCCCCTGCATGAGGCTGCTTATGAATGGCTTTCAACTGTGGAAAAAAAGTGAATTGCTAAACAGTAAGTATCAGCTGCAACACCAAATCTAAATAACAAAAGCATACAGTTACCTGCAGCACCGCATTCCAATCATAACACGCAGCATCTGCTGGAGGCTGAATCAATCGACCTTAAACACACCCTGCCCTATTTAAATATGGATGGTTTTGGGGTTTTTTTGGTATGTGGAATGTAAGTAAATTGCCTTAGTAGATGTTCTCTGTGGGGACTTTATGAAACGCTGAACAAGTTTTCTTTAGTTCATGACACAAACATTCTCCAGCAGCGTATCATTACCATAGCAACGGAAATTGGCTGTGGTTCAGGATGTTTAAAGTAATACCTGCGTTTATGTATGAGTCATCTTGCCCCATATAAACTGTCAGCAGCATGGACAGAGTGAGAGAATGCTGTATTACAGAAAGTTAGTGTGCTATTATTATTATTATTATTATTATTATTATTATTATTATTATTATTATTATTATTATTATTATTATTATTCTTTCCCAGCTGTGTATGCCTGGCAAGACTCAAATTTAAATTCTGCCTCGGTCACAAAACACTTACAACCTCGGTCTGTAAACTTTTTTTCAGTGGGAGGTGGGGTGGGTGTAGGGAACCTTAAATACAGATTTACTTTGTAGTGCTCATATGTGGGTCTGTTATTTATTTATTTATTTATTTATGTATTTATTTAACAAAGTAGTACTTTGGCAGTACTTATTAAAGAACAAGCTGCAACACTTGCCTGACGAATACCGAATGAAGCAAACGCAAGCGCGTTTGCGAAAATATGAGAAATATGCTAGGGAACTCAGTAAACACAAAAGAAAACGGCAGACAAGTCGAAAATAAATATTGCTAAACCTACCAAAGCTGTGTGTTCCTCTGTACAAGGCATCGCTTCGGGCTACAATCAGAAAATGCAGAATACAAATGTTGCACTATAAAGCTTTGCGATTGCCACAGTAATCCAGTAGTCCTGTGTAGAACACGGAGACAATAAACAAGGTTTATGCAAATATTACAGCAACCAGAATACAGAAGACAGGTGACTCTAGGTTTAGTTACCGCCCTCAGTGTTCCGTGAATAAAGTACAGTGACAGACTAAACGAGACACAACACATTAACCCACAGAACATGGCAGTAGCTGGAAAAGTTGCGCTTGTGACGGGGGGAGCTCAAGGAATCGGAAGAGCTGTTGCCGAGGCTCTGCTACAAAATGCTGCAAAGGTACATTTAAACTCGTTTACATTAATGCACGCCCTAAGTTCTGTAATCACTTTGCTGCTGAGACAAGCGTATTTATAAGAAAGTATTGTTGAGTATAAAAAGTTAATTTTACTAAGATATTAATCACAGGTAACAGCTGTGCTATTAGTTTTGTTTTAACTTGTGGTTGTTTGTTGACTTGTTTTGTTGCCTATTTTTCTTTCTTGGTTTGTTTTACCGTGTTATTACAGATTTAGATTTTACTAGTGCAATATAATATGCTGTTATAATTATTATATTAAGGACTGTTTTGTTGTGTCTGTTCAGGTTTCTCTTGTAGATTTTAATCAAGAGGCGGGAGAACAATGCATTACCTGCTTTAACCAAGAGTTTGGATCTGACAACAGTTTGTTTGTTCAGTGTGACGTTACTGACAGAGAGAAGCTGCAAGGTAAGAACAATTAAGAACCTTTGACTGGATGTTGGGATGTTTGATATAATAATAATAATAATAATAATAATAATAATAATAATAATAATAATAATAATAATAAAAAATACCGGAACAACATATATTGATGCAACGTTTTTGTCATGAATACTTGTGTTCAGGAGAAACAAAACTCATTTTTTTAGACTACCTTGCTAATGGCTTCTGCAAAGTCTGTTCCACATGTATCACATGTGAAGTTCCCATTGTACACCCACCAAACACAAGTAGTTTCATTCTGAGAACATACAGTATTTCCAAGTATGTTCCTTCTGCTCAGGTATTTTTACCAACACCAGAAAATAATTACAAGTCTGGTGAGAAATAAGAGGAACTCGTTTAACCTGAAAGCAATTAGTTATATGTGCAACCTACATGTGTTCTTTTGAAATTATTGAATGGACACAGTTATATATATATATATATATATATATATATATATATATATATATATATTCTGAGTATAAATAAGTAGTTACCAAATGTAATTCTTGAAAGACATGCCCTTTTGACCCTAGCCTATCCTGCTTGTGGACATCACTAGTTTTAAGGGTTATCTTTGAAAAAATAGGCATACGTTGATTGTGTCCGTCTGTCCATCAGTCTGTTACACAATTGCAACGTTAAGATAACATGTGAGTTAGCATGACAACTGCCTTCATTTTGCACCAGAATTCACCAAACTTGTGTCATATACTCCTAGGCTTCGATAGACATTTGGCTATAATCCCATAAACTTTCAATTTTCTATGAATATCTTTAGACTCTACATGTACTCATTCACTTTCTTACCTTAAGCAGTCCAAATGCATCCTCCTAAAGGCCGGAACACACAAACGAGGCGTGGCACTGCTGGGCATTTTTACATTGCAATAGTGCTTGTCCTTAACCGAACCAGGTACACATGAGCAGCATGCACTACATGACTGACTTTCTGCTACAATATTGTAGAAAAATGTAATGGTAGTTGTCAGTACCACACAGTTGGCTATGTACTCGAATATAATATTCAGCTATGGACAAAGGTTTTCCATCACCTAGAATTTTAGGACTGAGACATCATTTAAAAAAAAGAAAAAAAAAACTATATGAACATAATTACGATCTTTTATTTAACATCATGTAATCAAAGAAACTACAAAATGATATCGCAAAAGTCTACTGGAAGCCATGATAGTAGGTTTTTCATGTTAGATTTCAGCCAGTTACTTGGTAAAAATAGTAGTGAAATGATAAAAAAGGCAAAAAGTGATAGTATCATTTGATACTATGAGGGAATAGCGATTTTTGGTGACCGTTTACTTAGGCTACGTGAAGGATGCTTATCAGGAGCAATGTATAAAATACGGACCTCCTAGTCCAATTGTAGCATCTATGGCTTCCCAGATGTTTGCCTTCATGTCAGCATTCTTGTAGGAATTATGTGAAGATCAAACAATTCAAGGTGCTTGGACATCTTCGTAGACAACAGTTTGTCATTCATCATCTTTTCTGTCAACAAGTGTTGTCATCACTTGGCTGTGATTGGATAATTCACCGACGGTACTGTGTGGCAACTGGAAAAAAAAAAGTTCTGGATTTGATTTGAGCGGCACAGCTCAGCGACACTGCGATATTGCAGTATTAAATTGCTCTGGTCAAAGTTAGTCCTCGTTCTTGAAAATGCCCAAGACAATTGCAGTGTTATGATAACATGCGAGTCTGAAAAATAATTGCATAACGCTATTATTATGATCATACTTGAAACCATGTTATAATGTTATTAATGGATCTAAAATAAAAGTTAAACTTATCATTCATGTTGGTGTTTTGAATGGCCTGCCTGCTATGTTTGAAATCTTATTTTAGTCTCATTGTAGGTGATCTGTTACACTTTTTGCTGGATTATCCTGTCATGATTTAATAGATTGTATTCTATTTTTATGTTTCTGAAAATTACCCGGGCTGCTAGTCACATTTCGATTTTTTGTCTTTTTTTATTATCATCATTATTATTATTACAGACCCCCATGTGGTGTTCCACGGCCAAATCTACACATGGATCGTGTTCTTTAAAGTATAGTATCTAGTATGTTAAATATTACAAACATTTTAATTATACATTTCATGAAAGTATTTCACTGACACACATGTAGGTCTCTCTGTCACACTCTAGATTGGAAAACCATAACTGCACTGACTTTGCACCAATCTACAACAAACTTTTATTTTACACTCTTAGCCTCCTATAAAAATGACATTTCATTATAACTAGGGCTTCTGTTTTTCGGTTTTTATCAATTACATTTTTCGGTGCTTATTCTTTTTTAGTTTTATGCAATTTTTTTTCTTCGGCTTTCGATTTCTATATACTGTATGAAATTATTGTTTTCGGTTACTTTCCAAAATGCTTGGGAATTTTTTTTTTTCTGTCAAAATATGTGTAGTTACTCGACAGTACTTGCACACTTAAGTTGTACCTTCTTTCCTTTGTTGTCTTCCACAACAAAATCCTTATGGTCACGGGCATTCTGGTGTTTTTGTGTGTAGGCATTTTTTTACATTTCGCCACAATTTGCAATTCTGTTTTAAATCCTCTAATGAATGTGCTTACTTGCCCCCCACCCATTTATAAACCTAGATATGTCCTTCATCCTTTGCGGCAGTGATGCCTCACTGTGTCTTCTTTACCAGGTCATTTATATTAGATTGGGCCAAACAGTTGCTTGTCTAACTTGACTCTTTCCATTTATCACATGTATACAGGTGGCTATTTATTTATGTATTTATTTATTGTGTACAATTCATTTTTTTGGCCAAATATAAATACTGCTTTACTAACTTTACACTGTGATCGAGCATGTATAACAGCTTTGTATTTTTTACAGTAAGATTGTTGTTTGTTAATTGCTTGTAGATGCCTTCAAGAGGACCGTTGAACACTTTGGAAAGTTGGACATTGTTATTAACAATGCTGGCATCAATAATGAGAAAAATTGGGTGAAGACAATTGAAGTTAATTTGGTAAACATTTAATTTGATTACATTCTTCATTAAAATGTAACTTTTTAGAAAAAATACACATTAGAAATGTCAGTAATTGATTTTAAGCTAGCCAGAAGGGCATTTCCCTATAATAGCAGTCTGTGCTTTGAAGATTGATATTTTTTAAGTGTGTGCTTTTTATTGCAGTTATTCAAACAATGTGTTTTTTTAAAACTTTTTGACATACTGTAGTCTGCTAAGGTGATTTTAAGAAGCAGCAACATCTAGTGAAAAAATACTATGAACTAGTTTCTTTTTGTATTAATGGCATCGACAGTATCTCTTCACTTGATAGTACTGCTATACAGAACTTTGGTTGATCTATTTATTCTGTTAGGCCAAAGTGAAAGCAAATCTGACAACTAAAACTAAGAAGCAGTTGTTACTCAGGTTAAAGCACTTCAAAGAGTAAGTAGCGTGGTTCAAAATGGCCACTCTAATGAAACACAGCAATAATGATCCATGATGTGGTACAGAACAGAAAAGCCAGAGCACTTGTTATAGTTTTTCATGCAGTGATTAGAGGACAGATCTCAAACCCCAGTGCACGAGAGTGGACATTTTGAAAAGAGCTTTGAAACATTTTATGAAGACTATGTACATTTTTTTTGTATTTGTTTCGTATGAGAACAGAGTGCTGTGGTAAAAGGGACATACCTTGGTCTAGAACACATGAGCAAAGAACATGGCAAACAAGGAGGTGTGATCATTAATGTTTCATCAATGGCAGGTAAATTGGGTTAATTGCAATAAGAGTATTGAAAGTATTGTGTTTGTTAAAGTACATATTGTATAATGTTTTTCAAGAGATGTGCAAAAATCATTGACAAGAAATGGAAAATTCTTAGAAGAATAAGTCTACATTATTTTGAATCTGACATTTTAAACAGAATTATCTAGTGAAATGCAACATTTCCCAATTAGAAGAAGATAATGCTAAAAATGTCATGCTTTCATGTTTGCAGAAACTGATAACAGTATCTGGAAATGTAATCTTCAAACCAATGATGTTTTTTTCTTACAATTAGTTGTAACAGTATCTGATCCATCAGTGTTTCCTGTTTAGACTTCTCAGCAGTCAAGTTTTGGGGTTTTGTGAAGAAATATATAGGTTCATTATTTTTATTGACCTGGCAAACTTACCGGATTTTATTAACCTCTTCTCAAAAAGCGTGCTCTCCACTTGTGTTCCATGTGAAGCAATTGTGTGGTCTTGAATAATAACAGAGCACTTACTCTCAGCCCATTAGCTGTGACTGAAATCGACTTGAAGCAGGAACATGCAGTTCTTACTGTATATTACAAAATACATGTCAGGGATTGCATAACAAACTGTGCAAGTCTGCACTACTGAACTTCTTTCAAGTACAGGGGAAGTGAAAGGGACAGATAGCATCAGACTGTGAAGTTTTATAACTGGCTTTATAACCTTGCTTATCTTTTATTTATCATGGTAATCAGTATAAGCCTTGTATTAGGTAGGCCAGTATGCATTGAAACATTCTTTATCATATTTTCTTTGAAAGAATTATCGTATTTTGTTGGAGCATGTTGCTGTAGGTGTCATGCAATCTGTTACAAATGTGAATAAAAATATTGCTGATTCCGTATGCAAAACATTCATTTGCAAAACAAATCAGCAGCAAGTTACAATTTTCATATAATAAATCTTATGGAAGTAGAATTCTTATTTCAAGGAGCAAAATATTTTGTTGATTTAATATAATTTAGAATTATTCATTTTTAACCACCAATATTTTTAAATAGCAATTTTAAACCAACTTAGATTTAAAGATGCAGTGTGCCAGCTAGTTTAATATATATATATATATATATATATATATATATATATATATATATATATATATATATTTATATATATATATATATATATTTATTTTGGTATTTCCTGAGAAATTATCACTACCATAAGATATGAATTTGTCTTTTCTTTAATAAGTTGTACTGGAGCTTGTTTCTGATTATATGGGTTGCAGAAGCCTCACTTTTTGGCTGTTTTACATGTATGGCAGGTTTTCATGTGGGAGGAGGCCCAGAAACTAAAGTGGCATTTGGAGAATTGAGTAAACAAAGTCTGTTTACTGATAAAGTACCGTTGGGTGCACAGAAGGCTAAACTGGGAAGAATGTATTAAACAGGCCCCAATGAATCATAGTTTCACGTAACTGACAATGATTGTGGGACAGCAGCTTTAAAATCACTCCTCCCTTGCTTTTTTTGTAGCTGTCTGGAAACATTGAGCTAAGATGGGGTTTTCTATCCACAAACAGTCAATCAGTAAAAGTGTTTTTGTGTTATAATTGAGAAGCACTTCTCATTGAACGGTTTGTCTAAAGTACATTTAATTTAAGGGCTCCTAAAGTTATTATTGTATGAACTTGATGTTGCATCTCCATAAATATATCCAGTAAAAATTACTGTAGAAAAACAAAGAAATGAACATTCCAGCTGGGAAAGGGGCGGCGGGGGGTGGGGGTGGGGGTGGGGGTGGGGGGTTGTATACATTTGGCTACACTAGTTTAGGGTATGCGCATAGGAAGGTGGGTCCAAGGTTGAATGCCATTGGAACTGGGTGTGGCTCAGCTTCTTGTCAACAGACATTTGGCAGTTCAAGCTATTTCTTTTAATTGATGGTTGTAGGCAGTTTCGTGGAAATGGTAGGTATATTACTATCAATATCACTTTTTCTTTTGTTTCTGTTTCCTTAAAAATGCTTGGGGGAGGGGTCCAATCTTGTATAGGAATTTTACTAAGTTTACCTTACTGTAACTACAAAATGTAACTACAAACACCATTGTGTGTTTTATAGTTATGGATGAGCCTTAATCTTTACATACTGTATAAAGATTGTCTGACATAGTAGTTTTTATCCACTGAAGATATTCCTTGATTTGAACTGCTGTCACATAATAGTGTATGATTTATAAACTGGCACTGCTTTGTTAGATGATCTACCAAATTATCAATCTGTAGCTAGACTTAAATTAATGATTACTTGAAAGTTAAGTGAGAACCCTTATAAAAGTTTACCATAGCAAAGCATAATAAAGCATAGTGAAAGCATGGTAAAGCATAGGAAAGCAATTTACAGAACAGTGAGGTATGGTAAAGCATATTAATAAACATGGTAAACCAGGGTAAATTGTGATTAATACATGGTATTACCATGGAAAAATAATGTTAAAAGTGCAAAAATACCACAGTAAACTTGTATAAGGGAAATCTAACCCACAACCTTTTACTGTACTATTAGTACATTTTACTTCAGAGACAGCTTGAATCCGTCAACATAATATCCAGGAGTCCTTGCCAATTATTTTAGAACATTTTAGCTGATTGAAAACTTATGAAGCAATTATGTGCCAAAACAGCAGGCATATTGAAGCAACTGCAAATAGAAATGGGCATTTTTGTGAACATAAACAAATCCTCCACGGGGGAATAATCTAAGGGGATGGTCATTTTAGATCGAATGGTTTGTAAACATGAAGTAAAATATTCAGCACTTGAATATTTGTTACCCAGATACACATCAGTCGCATTTTACCGTCCTTGTATTAAGAATAAAATCAATCCCCAAAAACAAAGCAAATGAGACAAGGCATGGTAATATAAGTGTTAATATAAAGTTAAACAGTTTTAGATACTGTGATGCATTTTTTAATAATCTGTCATCTTTAGTTGCTTTTGTGAATTTTCATTTGCAAGTGAACGGTGAGATTAGGGCCTTATCAAGCACTATATTCTGCAATTTTGAATACTGACTTTGGATACTGTTTTAATTGTGGAAACTATTTTTTTTATCTTTTGCTAAATTGCATTTATGTTATAAGCAGTTCTGTACATGGTTAACATTTAGATTTAATTTTGCTGTTGGGTCGTTAATGGGGAATTTTACATACTGCTACAATATGTTCCGGATTTAAAAGTATATACTGTATTACAGTCCACGTGTTGTCTCTTTTGGTAAATTACATGACATTTTCAGAATCATATTGTTCTGAATTAAAATACTACTTCTGTTAAAAATATAGTACTGTACCAACAAAACCAACTACAGTACATGGACATGGAAGCTTATTTATTTTAAAACACAGTCCTTTCAGGATTTTTGACATTGTATCTTTTTTGTGTTCCCTGAAAAATCAGACAAGTTGTTGTCTTTTACTGCTGTGTTATTCCCCCAACTCGTGCGCTAACAAATGTGTGTGTGTGTGTGTGTGTGTGTGTGCAGGGCAGGGGGTTGTTTGGGTGGCAGGGGGCAGGGTACAACGTGCTAACCTACATACACATCAAATCAGATGAAATAATCAGATATGCGTCACACTCGTTTAACTGTCACTGAAGTCAACATTTTATAGGGTCAGATATGTGAGTGTGTAAATGTCCAGGGGTTAAAACAATGTGGAAGTGAAATGGTTCATTTCTACTGGACCCCATGGGACATTATTAAGAGAATCTTAGAATACACTATCTGAAAGTGAGTGGTCTATATCATGAATATAGCTGGAGGTTAAAACCATGCCTGTAATTGAATACCTCTGGGGAATCACCCCAGAGTTAAACACTGTTTAGGGGTAATCCCTGAATAACCAAGGTGGGTGGTTGATCCAGGGGGATTCCTCAGTGCTTTAAATTGTGCCAATAAAATCTAGCTGTGGCTTATCCCAACATGTCTGGCTCTATTTCAAAATAGTTTATTCACTCATTACCACTTACGTGAAACTTACCCTGACTGGAGCTTAATTGTACTGTTTATCAACAAGTTATATTCAGCCTACCCAAGCCTTTCGACAACATAAATTCACAGGGATATGGCTATCATCAACAACAACTTTCACTTCCTGTCCCGAAGAAAGTTTTGCTTGAATTTCCATATAATGCTACACGGATCTGTCAGTGAGTTTCATATTTTATACTACAATTCAATCTACATTCATATTTGATTGCGATGCCATATTGATATACAACGCAAGTATCTTAAACAGTAAGCATACAGATGTTTAACCCATGTATATTTACAATATATAGGGCCTCATTTGCAAAGCGTTTACCGTACACAAAACATGATTACCGTGTGCAGTTCTGTCCCCGGCCTATTTACTATTCCCATTTCAGTGCGGAAAACAAGGATTTAGCGGATGCAAAATGAAAGGGGCAGAATAGCGCCGCTGCCTCATTTTACTTATGCAAAGCAGCATGTTAAACACAGATAATGAGCTGCCATACATTCTTGAGCTATTCACAAAGGTCTGACAAGGATTTTGCGCCGGCAAAAATGACCCAAAGGGTGGCTCCCGAGTGGCGCATCCGGTAAAGACGCTCCGCGTTGAGTGCAGGATGTGCTCTATAGCCTGAACGTCGCCGGTTCGAGTCCAGGCTATTCCACAGCCGACCGTGTTCATGAGCTCCCAGGGGGCGGCGCACAATTGACCGAGCACCGCCCGGGGGGAGGGAGAGTTAGGTCGGCCAGGGTGTCCTCGGCTCACCGCGCACCAGCGACCCCTGTAGTCTGGCCGGGCGCCTGCGGGCTTGCCTGTAAGCTGCCCGAGAGCTGCGTTGTCCTCTGATGCTGTAGCTCTTGGGTGGCTGCATGGTGAGTCCGTAGTGTGAAAAAAAGCGGTCGGCTGACGGCACACGCTTCGGAGGACAGTGTGTGTTCGTCTTCACCCTCCCAAGTCAGCGCAGGGGTGGTAGCGGTGAGCTGAGCTTAAAAATAATTGGCCATTCTAAATTGGGAGAAAATAATAAAAATAATTGGCAACGACTAAATTTATAAAAAAAAAAAATTAAAAAAAAAAATGACCCAAAGATTCTGCCGACTGAATTCTGCCGCGAAAAGGAGCATAGGTGATGGAAGCTATGTACGATTTGGGGGGTTTCGTCAGTGGTTTTTTTTTTTTTTTTTTGGTATTCCAACAAAAACAAATGTATTGAGTTAATACAGGACATCATTAAGGCCCTGCCAAAAAAATAAGACATTCAAGAAATGGCTTTTCATTGTCTTATTTAATAAAAATACAGATTTGAAATGGCAGATATTTACGGTTCTGTATAACCATAACGTGTTAATGCGACACTGTTATTTATTCTGGGCTAATTGTAAGTAGACTGAGATAAAAAGAAAATATGCTGACATGATTTAGTGTCAATTTAAGTAATATTTTATTATCTACACGTCCTACAACAATGTGAAGCCTACAACGCATCAGCATGTATGTAATGCAAAACAAGAGCCTGCTAGGTATTCATTTGATTTTACTACATTTTTAGTCTTTCCTACATCTAATACAGTACATAACAAACCATGCTGATGTGTTGTAGGCTTCACGTAGGTAATAAAATATTATTTTAAATTGAAACTAAATTATTTCAGCATATTTTCTTTTATCTGTCTCTCATATGTTTATCCCTGCTGCCACCAGTAAGTAAGTTCCTTCACCTGTTGTCAATAGAATAAATACCATGCGCAACTTCAGACCTGTTGCCACCCACAGTTTGTATGCGAATTAGAATTTTTCTGACCGGTATTTTTTCTTCTAATTAGTTAGTAAATTGGGTGTGACACTTTGGAAAATACCATTCGCAGTCATCTCAGTTTTCCTCCTGCAATTCTGGCCAAATTAGCCCGCTTAGTATAGGAGGCTGTGTGGTCCAGTGGTTAAAGAAAAGGGCTTGTAACTAGGAGGTCCCTGGTTGAAATCCCACCTCAGCCACTGACTCATTGCGTGACCCTGAGCAAGTCACTTAACCTCCATGTGCTTCTTCTTTCGGGTGAGACGTAGTTGTAAGTGACTCTACAGCTGATGCATAGTTCACACACCCTAGTCTCTGTAAATCGCCTTGGATAAAGGCGTCTGCTAAATAAAGAAATAATAAAGGAGGCCCATAGTCTTATAGGTATATAGTTGGCATAGGGTCAGTATATTTAATGATAAAAGGTGCAAGTTAAATTAATACATATGTACTGTAGGCCTCAGGATATAATTAAGTCAAGTCAGCAAGCTGCATATTAAATGTTTGGGCCTTATTCATAGTCCATCCAGCTTCAAAAACATCCAATCAAAGAGTTACAACTTGAAACAACCTAGGTGGTCGATTTGATCAACTTGTACCCCTTCAAGATAAACCACAGCTGAATTATTTTGGAGCATTTTACAACATTGGTTAATCACCTTGGATTTCATCAACCACCGATTATTAGAACTAAACCACTGATGCTGTAGGTGTTTAATGCAATCCAGGGCTATTTCCTTGCATAAGGAACATCGATCTATGGTTTATCCTGCCAGGTTAAAGGTTGATCAAGTCAACCCCTAAATCAATGTAGACAAATGTTGTACATTGTAGTTGTATAGTCTTTTTAAAAATAAATGAAAGGCTCTCATATAGAATGTAATACTAATGACAAATTATACTGATGCTTTAAAAATTGAGGGTAAACCAATAAAGGGAAACTAGCTGTCATACTTAGAAATAAGAATATTGTTAAAGATGTCAGAGGAGTGTCAGGTTTGGTATGAATCAAAGTCATATTAGTTTTCCTTGTGCACAAGGATATACTTAGTTGGTTTAGAATTTTTGCACCACATGTTGCACAATTGTTCAAACAAACAGTACTTCTCTGCTGACACCTACAATTACTTGATGTGGTATTATTCTTTTTCTAACAGAGCTAGTTGAAAAAGTTTTTTGTTTTTTTTCCCCCCACCAAAAACGGCATTAAACAGATACAACCTTTTCTTTTTTGGGGGGGTGGGGGTGGGGGTGGGGGGAGGGGGTGGTCATATTAATCAGATTGTTCAGTCCAAGTTCAAGCACTTACTGTAGTTTCACTGTAATTTAAAAACCCTGTAGTTTAAGTGATTTGATATGTGAATAACAACTTGCATTCTGCATCAAACTCAGTGCCTTGGTAATCTATGTTCTTTTTCTTTCATTTTAGCATTTTTGCATTCCCCACACCAACCAGTATACACAGCCACAAAATATGGTGTTGTTGGATTCACAAGAGCCATAGCTGTAAGTACATATTCCAAACTTGCTTTACAAGATATCCTTATCCCATCTGTATTAACTCAAGATCTACAGATAATGTATTGCATATGAAGATTTTATTTTTTTTAGAACTGTTTGTATTTGTCAGTAATTTAATGCATTCTGGAGAGACGAGACTTGAATATATATATATATATATATATATATATATATATATATATATATATATATATATATAAGTGCTCTGTGATGCCTTGTCACAAGATGGCTTGGGTAGAAATGCAGGACACAGAGTGGTGAGTGAAAGGCGTTGTTGCACTGGTTTTATATATATAATACATCGATGAAGGCTATATTTGCATCCTGAGCCATTTGAAAAAAAATGATAATAGCGCAGTAGTGACGTCAAAATTGCATATTCCTGTAAAAGATTATACTTGACCTTTGACCCATATTTGACTCCTGTGCACCCCGGGACCACTTTCAAACACAAACTGTCTCGTTTTCAATCACTCGACAACACCCGCAATAGTAGAGAAATGTTTATTTATGAACAACAAAATGAGAATACCTTGAAAAAAGCTTTTTTGATGAAATTTGATGTAGTGCTGGTACATTCGTATCTCAGAGAAACTGTAGAGGAACGTGAAATGAAAGACATTCCTGTCAATGACTTGGACTGACATCTGGCAAACTTCATCTTTTGTGTAAACAAATGGGATGGCTGTGAGTATGATTGTGGAACAATTTGTGGTTTTTTAGGCACTTTCAGCAAATCTGTCTGTGAAGATTTACAATCATCTTCCACCAACGGCATCACCAACCAAGCGAGCGAGACAATGTCATGAAAAGATATGTCTTTATCCTCTCCCCACCCCCTAACTTTACTAACCCTGTGCTATCATTTTCCAAACACAAAATACCTGTCAATCAGGTGTACACCATTTGATTTATTTGTTTGTGTTTATTTATTGCAGGAAGCATCCGAAATAGAAAACTATGGGGTGCGGATAAATGTGCTTTGCCCTGCTTTTGTGGATACACCACTCCTCCAGTCAATTGATCAGGAAGAGAAGATGGGGAAATTCTACAAACACAAGGATGAGATCAAACACAGAATGAGTATTTATGGGGTTTTAAAGTAAGTAATCGATTAGAATATATGAACCCTATTCACAAAACATTACCTTTCTTGTCCTTAATTAGTGATATAAAATATTAGTCTTGTTTGTAGAGATGCCACATTTTTATTAGGTATAATATATACAGTGTATATTATAGACATATTATAGTTGTGTATATTATAGACATTTCAAGTTTAATAAAATGCATTTACTGGAGAGTTCATGGAACAATGAAAACTCATCACAAGGGTTAAAAAGTGACCTTCTTTAGGGGACTTTTAACCTCAACTCCAGTCAATGTTTGTGTAATTCCTGCTATGCCTAATCTACATTAATGATTTAGATTCTGGTATAGTAAGCAAACTTGTTAAATTTGCAGATGACACAAAAATAGGAGGACTGGCAAACACTGTTGTAGCAGCAAAGGTCATTCAAAATGATCTAGACAGCATTCAGAACTGGGCAGACACATGGCAAATAGAGAAATTACTTTTTAATAGAGAAAAGTGTAAGGTACTGCACACAGGCAATACAAATGTGCATTATAAATATCATATGCGAGATACTGAAATTGAAGAAGGAATCTATGAAAAAGACCTAGGAGTTTATGTTGACTCAGAAATGTCTTCACCAAGACAATGTGGGGAAGCTTTAAAAAAGGCCAACAAGATGCTCGGATATATTGTGAAAAGTGTTGAATTTAAATCAAGGGAAATAATGTTAAAACTGTACAATGCATTAATAAGACCTAATCTAGAATCTTGTGTTCAGTTTTGGTCACCTCGTTACAAAAAGGATATTGCTGCTCTAGAAAGAGTGCAAAGAAGAGTGACCAGAATTATCCCGGGTTTAAAAGGCATGTTGTGTGCAGACAGGATAAAATAATTGAATCTATTCGGTCTTGAACAAAGAAGACTACGTGGTGACCTGATTCAAGCACTCAAAATTCTAAAAGGTATTGACAACGTCGACCCAGGGGACCTTTTCAACCTGAAAAAAGAAACAAGGACCAGGAGTGACAAATGGAGATTAGATAAAGGGGCATTCAGAACAGAAAATAGGAGGCACTTTTTTACACAGAGAATTGTGAGGGTCTGGAACCAGCTCCCCAGTAATTTGGTTGAAACTGACACCCTGGGATCCTTCAAGAAGCTGCTTGATGAGATTCTGGGATTAATAAGGTACTAACAACCAAACGAGCAAGATGGGCCGAATGGCCTCCTCTCGTTTGTAAACTTTCTTATGTTCTTATGTAATATTCACAGTTCTCAGAGGAGCAATATTAATGTAGTGTTCTAAAAGTACCATTGCAACACTCAAACTGTTGTGTTTTTCTGTGTTTCAGGCCATCATTAATTGCTGAAGGCATGCTGAAGATCATTACTGATAATAGCCTGAATGGAGCAGTTATGAAAATTACCACATCCAAAGGGATTCATTTTCAGAATTATGAACCAATGTCTGCATGAACAATGCAGTGCACTTTGACCACTATACATAAATACAGGCTATGGAACTTGTATAGTTAAAACTAAATTACTGTTTGGTCTGTGATTAAGATCTATTTGTATTGAAAATTCTGTAGGAGATTTCAAAATGTATACTTTTAAATTATTTTCTTAACTGGAATTGTCAAAATCTGTAGTTTTTAGAATAAACAGTTTAGATATTTTTAGTTATTATTTTAATTATTTCTTATTATTTCTTATGTTAACTGTGAGTATGTTTTATATGCCACATTTTGAATCAATATTGAAAAGTTAGAGAATTACATTATTTGAATATGTCCTTTTTTCAGTATTTGCTGATTTTAAACAGCATTTTAAAAGAACATAGAAAATAGAAAATCATTAGACGAGTTAAGAAACCCAGGAATTGTTGACCAATCATTGAAGGTGAGAGTAACTCAATGTTATTCTGTTACAACCTATATGAGAAAGAAATGGCTTCTCTTTCCCAGGCCCGACTCGATTACAAAATACTTTATGAAACTAGCTATTCGAGATTTATACAAAACATTCTGTTTAATTTATGTCAGCAGCAACAACATCTGTTTCATGAAATTGGTAATTATTTGTGGTGTGAAATCAGAAACTGTGCCATTTAAAACACTTTAAAATAGCCTGTAACCAAAGAATCAGCATTTGTTTATTGTAACAAAAATGAAGGCAACTGGCTGTCACCCAAGTATTTTAAATACAATGTTTTGACCCTTTCTCTAGCTGGAGAGAGTCTGGGAAACTTTGAAATCACAAGATTCATGGGAGATATTACACAAGCATTAATAACAGGCATTTAATGAAAGCCTCCTGCCGACTAAGAAACTCATTGCATGGATTTGTCATTGTTGTAACTTAAATGGTAGACTTTAAAAAGCTATAATTAATATAGTAATTAATAACACTCTTAGTATAGGTAAAATAGCTTTATGATTCCTTTAACATGGGGGTAGATGAAATCTAAATTCTAAATGTTGGTATGAAAAGGAAAATTCACAAGGCCGACCAATTCCTTCTTATAGTTTGCCATTTATGCCTTTTTTCTAGGTACAGTATCAGATTTTACAGTAGCTACCACTATAAACCAGCACACTGTATTTGGGTTGTACAGACAAATGATTTAGAAACATTTACTCATCTTGTTATACAGTAGCACAACAGGAAAACGGACCTCAAATGTTCAGACAGACAAGGAAAGAAACAAATACTGTTGAAATATCTAATTTCATCATTTTATTCTCAGAACATACCAAGTCTCCTAGAATAACATTGACAGTGAAAATGTTTTAGTTCAGAAATTCCAATTAAAACAACACAATTATACAAATCTCAACTAATCAGGTTAGAGAAATACATGTAATGAATCTGTTGTCTTTTTTTCCTAATATGGTATTACATTTGAAAAGTCAAGATGAGTCAAAATCAATGATACTCACTGGTTCATTTTGGGAAAATGCACCCTGTGCACCTGTCCTTCCCAAACCAAAATCAGGCATTACATGTAATGAAAAGGAGGGTGGATTCAGTTTATTAAGCAATGGATCAAGTCAAATTCAACAAGAGAAGAATGTCAGTATTTAGATTAACCACATTTGAATTGACCCCAGTGTGAGTAAATGAAACATTTCTAACAAATCCACTTTCATGGTTGGCAGATTTTGTGTTAATCTGTCATACTATCATTTGATCATTGAAAACATGTTGATGGTAGCAACAGAAATAAAGTAATTTAGCCAGAGTGGTGCCCCTATCAGAAACACATAGCAGCAGCCGTTGACCAAATGACTCCAATTCTTTTAAAACGTTTTGTGGGTGTTTACATTGTACTTTAGGTAGGGTACTTGAGAACTTGGGTTTCCTTTTAAAAGGACCAAACTCGGGAACACGAAGTAGGTATCTTTATTAAGAAACAGGAACAGTTGTGTTTATTCATAGTTCAATTACTGACGCAAGACACATTAACACAGTAAGCATGGACTTGTGAATTTACAATAATACCTCAGACTAAGAAAAACATGTTGCACAATTAAAGGAGTTAAGGATAATTTTGAGCAGGGCACTTGGCCCTGACTTTGTGCTTTTCATTATATCAGTTCTTTGAAAGTCTGATAATCGCTTATTTGCAGATTACCACAAAAAGACAGTATTATAGGTGGGAGGCTTTATTTAAAATTTGAGAACACAAGACAAATGCACTTATCAGTGTCTTAGATTTAGTACAGAACAATTTGATTAGATTTAAAATGTAAGGGATTGAGCAACTTCACAAATCACATTATTTTATATTAAGAACCATAACAGGCATCATTTCATGAAATTGTCATTATTTAAAATAAATAAAGACATAGGAAAATAGAAAATATTAAGTTTGCTATCTCGATCAGAATATAAAAGGTGTTTATTTCAGACTTTCAAAGACCAAAATATCACAGTATCGCTGTATAGACAGCAGTGTGTCATTGCTGAATAGCATTCAATTCTTATAAACAAGCACAGTCCACTGTGATTGACATGTCGAATATCACTGAAAAATCATCCTCAGATTAGGCAACTCAGTTCTCTTTGGGCATCTGAATTTTAAACTTGCCACTGTATAACCCGATTTGGTGACCTATCTCTTGAAATTTGAACATAGGACAGTGAAATGGCAAGGCTTTTTGTTCTTAAATCAATCACAAAAAAAAAAAGAAAACTCCTGTACATACAGTATCTCACAGTATTTTCTGAACTAAAAAAAAGTTAAGGGAACATCAATAAATTATAGGATCCCTGGCAAGGGATTGTCAACAAATATCATCAACATTACAGAGCTATTTAATCAACAGGCACCATAATGGTTAAATGAATATACAGCGGGCCTACTTGCTGTAAACCTGTGTGGGGGGCTGTGGCAATGTGCCCCGCCCCTGTGTGCAATTGTGTGTTATGTGTTGTATGTTGCGTGTGTAAATGTTGGTGTATAGTCATTGGTACACGGGATATAAACGGGTCTGTGTTTCACGTGTATTTAAAAAGTGTATATTTGTATTTAGGCACGGGATTGCACATCACGCACGTGCATTTAAAATATAATATGTGAACACGGGGTTTCACGTAATGAATTCACGTGCTGGGATTCAAGTGAGTAATTAATTAGTAATTGAATCCCAGCACAACAGTATAAATAGATGCACGTTTAGTCACTCGTGGTTAGGTGTTCGGTGAGTGGAGAACGGGATTGGAGACGGAGGTAATAATAATAATAAGAAGAAGAATAATAATAATAGTTAAAGTGTTTTCACTCACCGTGTTTGTTCGTCTGTGTGTTGTGCACTGTCTAGTCCGTTTTGTGTGTCTATTTATTTTGGCGCAAGTGCCGTGTCCTGTTTTTGTGTTTTGTTACAAACGTTTATTTTCTGTCTGTTTATTCATTAAATGCTGAGCGAAAGCATTCGCTCAGCTCCACCAAACTCCACATCTCTCTGTCGTTTGTGTTCCTGTTTCTGGTCTGACGCCACCCACTCCGGCCGTCTTTGTGACACGTGGTGTCCTGCGTGGGATCGACAGCGCCTCCAGGACTCAGGCCAGAGCAGGAACCGCAGTTTTGGATTTAAAAAAAAATAAATAAAAAATAAAAAAAAATGGCAGAAGACGCCATCAAAGTGCGGGACTGGATGCTGGAAAATGCTGGGCTGGAGGCCCAGTCTATACCAGTAGTCGTCCAGTTCCTGCAGTTTATGGACAGAGAGCGATGGGAGGCATATGCGAGGGAACAGACCGTAAGCACCTGGGAGGAAGGTGTGGGGTTGGTCCTCAGCTACCTGGAGGCAGTTATAAGTGGAACAGCAGCCCAGGTAGCAGGTCCACCAGCAGAGGAAGAATGCCTGCTGTCCCCGTCTCCACCAGCAGAGGAAGAATGCCTGCTGGTTTTGCCTCCACAGCCCAAGCGGGAGGAGCCCGAACGTCCTACGCCTGAGTGGGAGGAGCCCGAACGTCCTACGCCTGAGTGGGAGGAGCCCGAACGTCCTACGCCTGAGTGGGAGGAGCCCGAACGTCCTACGCCTGAGTGGGGGGAGCCCGAACGTCCACAGCCCAAAAGGGAGGAGTCGGTGCGTCCACAGCCCAACAGGGAGGAGTCGGTGCGTCCACAGCCCAACAGGGAGGAGTCGGTGCGTCCACAGCCCAACAGGGAGGAGTCGGGGCGTCCACAGCCCAAAAGGGAGGAGTCGGTGCGTCCACAGCCCGAAGAGAGGGAAGTCGGGGCTTCCACAGCCCTAGGACCCAAGCTGCCAGCAGAGGGTGAATACCTGCTGGTCCCACCTCCACCAGCAGAGGGTGAATGCCTGCTGGTTCCACCTCCACCGCAGTGGGAGGACTGCTTGCCCCTCCCACCTCCACCAGCAGAGGGTGAATACCTGCTGGTTCCACCTTCACCGCAGTGGGAGGACTGCTGGCCCCTCCCAACTCCACCAGCAGAGGGTGAATACCTGCTGGTTCCACCACCGCCAGGAGCAGAGGAGCTGGAGCTGCCTCTGCCTCCACCACTGCCAGGAGCAGAGGAGCTGGAGCTGCCTCTGCCTCCACCACCGCCAGGAGCAGAGGAGCTGGAGCTGCCTCTGCCTCCACCACCGCCAGGAGCAGAGGAGCTGGAGCTGCCTCTGCCTCCACCACCGCCCGGAGCAGAGGAGCAGGAGCTGCCTCTGCTGCCCGTACCTCCGCAGGGAGTACAGTGGCCGGAGCCCCAGAAAGGGGAGCTGCCGGCCACAAAGAAGGGGGAGGAGGTCTGGAGACCACCAACCCCAGCAGCAGTTTCGCTGCCGGAGATCGTGGGGGAGGTCAGGAGACCTGCTCCCACTGCAGCAGTTTCGCTGCCGGAGATCGTGGGGGAGGTCTGGAGACCTGCTCCCACTGCAGCAGTTTCGCTGCCGGAGATCGTGGGGGAGGTCTGGAGACCTGCTCCCACTGCAGCTTCTTCGCTGCCGGCAGTACTGTGGTCGGAGCCCCACCAAAGGGAGCTACCGGCTACAAAGAAGGGGGACGAGGTCTGGAGACCACTTTCCCCAGCAGCAGTTTCGCTGCAGGAGTTCTTGTGGCCGGAGCCCCACAGGAGGGAGCTGCCGGCTACAAAGAAGGGGGAGGTCGGGGGACCACCTGCCCCCGCAGCTTTTTCGCTGCAGGACGGGACCAACAGGCTGTCAGCCGTGCCACTACCGGCAGGGGTGCTGACAGCATGGCCAGCCATGGGCCCACTGAAGCCTCCCTTCCCAGCCCGAGACTTTGTCCTGGACTGCTGGGTTTTTAAGGGGGGAGGTGGCCGTTGAGGCCATGTGTGCTGCGCACAAGGGGGGGTATATGTGGCAATGTGCCCCGCCCCTGTGTGCAATTGTGTGTTATGTGTTGTATGTTGCGTGTGTAAATGTTGGTGTATAGTCATTGGTACACGGGATATAAACGGGTCTGTGTTTCACGTGTATTTAAAAAGTGTATATTTGTATTTAGGCACGGGATTGCACATCACGCACGTGCATTTAAAATATAATATGTGAACACGGGGTTTCACGTAATGAATTCACGTGCTGGGATTCAAGTGAGTAATTAATTAGTAATTGAATCCCAGCACAACAGTATAAATAGATGCACGTTTAGTCACTCGTGGTTAGGTGTTCGGTGAGTGGAGAACGGGATTGGAGACGGAGGTAATAATAATAAGAAGAAGAAGAATAATAATAATAGTTAAAGTGTTTTCACTCACCGTGTTTGTTCGTCTGTGTGTTGTGCACTGTCTAGTCCGTTTTGTGTGTCTATTTATTTTGGCGCAAGTGCTGTGTCCTGTTTTTGTGTTTTGTTACAAACGTTTATTTTCTGTCTGTTTATTCATTAAATGCTGAGCGAAAGCATTCGCTCAGCTCCACCAAACTCCACATCTCTCTGTCGTTTGTGTTCCTGTTTCTGGTCTGACGCCACCCACTCCGGCCGTCTTTGTGACAGGGGCTTACACACCAACTGGGCAATCACCAACTTTTGCTGATCACCAGCTCACAAGCAGTTCCTGGAATTTTCAGCAGGGAATCACAAACTATCTTGTCATTTTATTTGTTTGACAACATGATTTGTGAGTATCTTTAATAAAATACAAAATTAGATGGAAAGGAGCCTATTGGGAAAACATAAAATATGAATTGTAATGTAATTTAGCAAGTTTGAGGCAGTAGAAGAGATGGATAGTGTTACCGGGTAAGCACAATGGAATGATGTAACAATCAAGATAAGATGCTGAAACACTGAGCCAGCTCCCTCCAGGAAGTATCAAAACTATTAAATGGTTTCCTGATCAATGACGAGTTTTTGGAATTTATAACCATAAATGTACTTTTGTGTGTGTGTGTGTGTATTTGCCTGTAAAGAGCTAATTCAATACTTTTGCATGGCAGATCTGTCTGGGGGGTATTAGACAAAGTGAATTCCTATACTGTAAGTAGGTCATATTAATTTCATGGATGAGCTCAGTTGTGCTCCAAAAAACAGATTAACATTAAAGTGAGATTTTTTTTGGTGTTAAGCCCCATAAAATTGATCAAAGAAAAAACAGTGCAATCACATACAGAGATATTGCATAATAAACACACAGGATGTGAAGGGTATCATCATCAGCCTATAGGGTTCCCATTTTTTTGAATGAGGAACCTAAACATTTTGTTAAAATGTATTGAAAAGAGATGTGGTCTGATTTACGAAGTTGATTCTTAGCTCAGCTGCTTTGCATGCTATCAAAGTCCAAGACTGCACAAAAATGTAACTGCAGACATCTCATGAAAAAGTATCACAATTTCTTCATGTTAATACAAATAAGTTTATGTGCTTTGATTGATTATGACTGCATGCCAATTAAATATAATTTCACAATTCCCAGATGCTTTATCACTGTCTTGTCAAATATTGAAACATAAATACACACCAGAAGGACAGTGTTTGTGTTGCAGCACAAACAAACGCTGAACAATCAAAGATCAAATAAATTATGTTAATTAAACATAGACTATTGAAATCCCTAACCGATAGTACCCGATACAAAAGGAGCATTTTGCTCTTAAATAGTGTGCCAACTTGAAAAAACAATAAAAGTTTTAGAATGTTGTTATGCATATTATGCCCCACAGATGTAAAAATAGTGAAGGCACTCCTCCTTTAGTTGTAAATGTAGGTGTGGAAGGGTGGTGGTCAATTCACTGACACACACGCGAGACAGAAGTTTTATTTGCAACACCGCACTGGTGCCCAGTTTTATTATTTTCTTTTGGCTTAATTTTCTCGTTAGCCCGCTGAGGACGCTGTTGTCTGTGGCCTGAATACCGACAACGGTAGTCAGGTCCACAGTAATACCGATACAGGTACAGACCAATGTTTTACACTCACAGGTGTTCAAAAGAATAATGAAAACAAAAGGCAAAAGAAAAAGGGAAAATAAAACACAGTAATAAAACTACAAAATAAAGGTGCTGCACTCGGTAGCGTTACCCCGGCCGCCGCTAACGGCCCAGGTCTCTGTCCTGCGCTCACCCATCCCCTCAACCTGACTGTACTGTTCGGGGGTCTGACCAAGTTTTTCCCCGCTACTAATAATTCCTTTTCTTTTCTTTTTAATTAATTTGTTGTTGTAATCGGTCCGGCAGCAGAGCTTCCGCCAGCTGGCTGGTTTCGTCTTAGAGGGCAGCCTGAGGAACACCAGAGTGTTATCTTATAGGGCGAGCAATCCCCCAAGGCCCGCCTCTCAGCCACTCAGAGAGAGGGAAAGCCAACACACCCTCTTCCCCACCTCTCCGTGTCACTGCCATGACTGACAGGCGGATATACAAGACTATTTCCCCCTTCCTGCAGTACCCAGCATGCACCAGACAGTCAGCACAGACCTCCCCTGTTACAGTAGGCTGTTCTGTTCTTTGGGTGTATTAATGTCACGTTGCCATGTGTTATTAGTATGTGTAGTAATCTAAAATAACATGCTTCATGACAGTGCTGTAGCATCAGAGTGGGTCATAATATCATTCTGTGTATGAAAGTAACATAATTGAAATATACAGAGGGGGATTTTAAGCCATTCTCTGTGTCTACTTGGTTTCTGGTCACAAACTCCCCCACTGACAAATAATTATTTAAAAAAGAGTCGCAAGCCAGACAGTTCTGGGTGCTTTGACACCTAGGATAGAAAACTCATAAATCCAGCCGACATGGGGCGGAATAGCAGACCAATTGAGAACAAGGGGCCGCATCGAAACGAGAACAACCAATGGGAAAAACTTCACGTGGACTCTGGCACCGCCTAAAATAACCAAACTATCCAATCACAAGGGGTAAAGAGAATATTACAAAAGTATGAGTGCGACACTCAAACAGTGCTCCGGACATGAAATCCAAGGTTCTGATACACAAACCAGTCTTTGAACTGTGACAATCTGGAGATCCAGCCTGCGACCAGCTGGAACAGAGATACCGTTTTCGGACACTCTAATACAAGATAACTATTCCAGTGTTTGTCTTGGTGTGGGAGTCCTCTGCGCAAGACATCTAAAATCCTAAAGTACTTGTAACTAAATCTCTAACAGCCCCGACTGATCACCTGAGAAAGAGTTGGATGAACATTGAAATATATTCAATTTACTGAGCTAGCAGTGCCAGAGCTTTGCGGTGAAATATCCCAGACATAAACGGACGAAGAGTGCACATGTTGGTGGAGGAATTGCTGTTTCAGTGGAATACCTAAATAGTTAATGACTCTTGTTCTTTACAAATACATTTCTTTCAGACCCCAGAACCTTGACCTGTCCTTGCCAGTAGGAGAGCCTTCGAATGCCTGTATTGTTGAAGACACGGATCAGCTGGAGGAGGCAGCGAACATCCGTTAAGTATTCAATGAGTAGTGTTTTAATCCTCTTATGAACTCAAGAATAAGCAGACCTTAAAGTAAAATTTACATTTTGTTTTATGTAGAATATAATACAATTATTATTGCTTTCAATTCATGCTTTGAAGTTAATGAACACTATAGTAACTGTTTGTATGTGATTTATACAAATTGATGAGGGTTTTACAAGTCAATTATCATTCTGCATTAAAGGCTAGAATCCAAATTTAGCTGTCTTGATAATACATCATTCTCGGTAGGTTGTCTGGACGCAAAGAGCGTCTTTATCTCGCAAGAGTGAGAATTGCTTAAACTATATATATGAGACTGATTTACCGATGGTTTGATTATCAAATATTAACAAAAGTAAATATTTGTGTTACTAACGATACCCCTGTTAAGACTAACCTTTGTCTTAAATAGCTGTCAGGATATCTCCCATAGATTGTGTTGGATCGCTGATCAACCAGCGGGAGTGGGCTGTTGTTGTTTAAACTTTATTTTCTGTACTGTTTAGTTTAGTTAATTCTTCATTTTTGTATTATTTTAGTTTAGTTGTTGCACCTTTCCTTTATTTAGTTTTATTTCTAATAAAACTGTTCCTTTGTATTCACTAGAAACGTTGTCTAGTCTGATTATTCCGATAGTTGGGTTCTACATGACTTGAATTCAAATTATTTTATTATTACAATTTAAACTAGTCCAAATACAAATATACCTTGCACACTACAGTGCTATTAAGCTACAGTATTTTAAAGACAATTTTTAAAAAGAAGAAAAAAAAGCAATTTAAATATAGCAAAAGTATGCCATCTTCTGGACAACATAGGCAACTCCATACATGCCTATGCCTGTTAGAATTTACTTTATTTTTTTGAAAAATACTTAAACTCCTTAATGACTGACAGAATGTGAAAATCTGAAGACTAAAGGAATTTCTTTTTTGTTTATATATATAAGTTGTGGTTTCAGTGCCTAATTTACGATATTTGAGGAAGAAAGAAGAATTGGGAAAGCCAGACTTGGGAAAGAAATTCTACAGTACTGTGTTGTGGATCAAGGACACATATAATTAAATATAATATGTTGTAATTGTTGCTCACAGCTTTCATCAAGTAATTTTCCGCTCTATCCTTAAATTAAGAAAAAAAAACAGCTGTTGAATATTGGCAGGATGTGAGTGGTGTGGGGAAGGATTGACTGACCAAACAACTGTTACATTTCCACAAATTATCGTCTTTTTATTTTCCACAATTTATCGTCTTTTTATTTAGAAATGGATTATCCCTGCTACCAACAATGGTATTAGGGAAGACAGACGGTGAGTTTGCAGTCCCAAACAAACACAAAATCTACAACCTGCAGTTCACCAGTGCACACACGGGTTGAGGTGATGGGGAAGTGCAGGTGTTCCAGGGGAAGTGCAGGTGACTGTGCTGTGGCAGTGTAGATTCTCCAGGGGGGGGGGGGGTCTTGCTGGCTCAGTTGCTTCAGCTCCTGGACTCGTAGTACTCGACTAACACACAACAACAGCAAAACAAAAGCAGCGCTCCGGCTTGCTTACTTGAACATTGCTGTACGGCCACAAAATGAATGTGATAAGCATGTCTGATTTGGTTAATGAAAGGATGTCATTAGTCATGATGATTGGGATCCAAGGGCACAATTTTGGATGATCTTAAAACTGAGATAACACATGACTTTAGTAATTTAGAACCAAAGTCTGCAGAACTAGCAGTGGAGCTTTATAGTGATTTTTATATCACCCCCAAAGACACTCTCACTGTAATATGAAATATATAGTTGTACTGATGAAATAAATAATTGTATAATGGAGTGTTTTAGACAAATTAACTGTATAATTCAATAGTTCTGAATACATATTTTGAGTTCCTTATTGTAGTTAGAGTATACAAGTTAGTGTGTTTGATTCTTTTGGGGTTATTTGAACATCATATGACACCAACAGCTTTCTATGTTACTGTCCCTATTTCACACAATATCAGCTGGTTAAGCATGTGAGTAGCCTCACCTGGTTGTGTTCCGCACACAACTTTAAACATATGTTAGGTAGTACATATTAGTAAAAAAAAACTGGAAAATAGGGGTGTGGGCCATACACAATAATTATATATGTACACTCATTAGGCACATACATAGGCAACAGCAAGGAAAGCTTGCCTTTTAAGGTCAACTGCAACTTGTCTTCAGTATTTCCCTGAGTCCTGGTGCAAGGGAAAAAAATCAGCATTTTGATGCTCTTTGCCCGCATGACACTTCATCGTATCATACCTCCTCTTTATCATATCAAGGACCCCTGAAACTCACCTGCGCACTTCACTTCACTTCATATTTGGTGCATTCTTCCTGATGAAATCGAGCAGGGGGTTAACTGTGGTGGAATACTTGTGGATAAAGCAACGGTAATAGCCTGCTAACCCCAGGAGTGATCTCACCTGAGACTTGATTTTTGAGATCATCGCCTCTACTAAAGCCCGGACCTAAGAGGCTGCCGGCTTTACCCACCTGTTACCAATAATATAGCCCAGATATTGGGTCTCTTTCTTGCCAAATACGCACTTACTCAGATTAGCTGTTAGCATTGCTTCCCTCAGAGATTGTAGGATGGCCGAAAGTCTAGCAAGATGCTCTTTCCAGGTAGAGCTAAAAACCACCACATCATCAATATAGGTGGCTGCATATTTCCGATGGGGGTATAGGACCTGGTCCATCAGTCTCTGGAAGCTTGCTGGGGCTCCATGCAATCCGAACGGCATGGTCTGGAAATGGAACCATCTATCCGGGGTAAAGAAAGCAGTTTTCTCTCGTGAGCTATAAGTTAGTGGAATCTGCCAGTATCCCTTCGTCATTTCCAGTCGAGATAAACCGAGCCTTCCCCAGTTTGTCGAGGAGTTCATTCACTCGGGGCATAGGGTATGCATCAAACTTGGAGATCGCATTCACCTTGCAAAAATCCACAGAGAAATGAGAATGCTCCAGAAGGCTGAATGACTCCCAGCTTGAGCATTGCCCCCACCTCCTTGCAGACTGCATCCCGTCGACTTTTCGGTATCTGGTACATTCCGACTTCCGGTTCTGTTCTACCATTGAGTCGGCCCATCCCTGTGAAGGCGTACCACCAACCTTACTTAGCTCCCTTCCTGGTCGGGAGGTAGATTTGCAGCTCCTTCTCTCCCATTCACAGGTATCTTTTTCCAATAAATAGATACATATTAGATGGACCACTTGGATTTACATTACATATTGGGAATTACTCATGATACTGTAACAAACAAAACAGACAATAATCCCAAGATAGTTTTCCAGCACTTTCTTTACACACTGAAATCTGCCTCTTGATTCCAATGAAACACCATTACCAAACATTTTGTTTATGTTTCTAATTTCTTTTCATATTTGTGTATGGTATATTGGATAAATTAAAGCATTGATTTTCAATCCCCAACAGTGCAGATTTTTGTTCCAACCGGTTCTCTTTAATTTGTATTGCAATCTAAAGATGGACAGAAGATAAATCCCAGTAACTACACACTGTTTGATGTCACCCAGCATGGTACTGCTTCCACTCATAGCAAATGGCACACTTGTAATTTAGTACTGACTTATGCACTTTCTATCCTAAATCTCAAAGTTCCCCCCTGAAATCCCATTCATTAATTTTTGCAAAAGTTCTGCTATACCTTGTTTATAAATGCGTTGGCACCTCTAACAGTAAGCACAGGCTCCTATGCCCTCAAAGCAGATTGGTACATCATTGAACTTCACTCCGAAGAAAAAATTAAAATTGAGGAAATAAGGTCTGGATGTCTTATGTGCTGCCTGGAAACACCATCCTCTCCACTACAGGCTCTTTCTCAGGCTGGCCAAAGAAATCCCAGGAACTTCTATATTTAAATGTGGATTCAGTTCATGCACCCCTAACATCAGATGCTGGATGTTTAAAAGTGTAAGTCTAAAGTTGAGACTATCAGGAGATTAACAACCTCAGCATATCCTCATCACTTGCAAGTAAACACTGTTATTGTGGTACCTTTTTCAGTCACTGAGACAGAGGGTAAACCACTGCGTCTTGCCACATGTTCCCTACTGTAGATCCTGTCCCATTGCAAATTCTTAGAACATGCTTAGCAGTCATTTATTCTGACATTGTCAAGGTTATTAACTATCATCTTGTGCTGTTCCTGTAGATTTTAGTGTGTAAAGAAAGTGCTGGACAATTATTCTGGGATATAAAAGTTTAAATGTGCCTACAAATCTTATAACTTAACTCCAATAAGTTGATTCACATATTGGTTTCCTCTAGAATAGACTACTGTGATGCTGTCTTCACTGGTAACCAGAATGCTGACCCAAACAAATCTTTCATAGTAAATAACACCTGTCCATGCATCCGTACACTGGTTAAATATTAGACTGATTTTAAGATTCCTCAATGACAATTAGTGCACTGGTTGCTTACCATCCTCAAAATTATGCAGCTTTGGGACTTTGGGCCTTGATGCACCACCACTTTGGAATTCTGTTTCAAAATCTAGCAAGTCCAGATTGAAGACATATTGTTTCAAATTAGAATATCATGAATGTTGCTGGTCATGCTAAGACTCTTTCGGCAGGATTTTCAAAAGTTTGTAAATGATAACTCCAGTGTTAATCAAGAAATCTGTATGTAGCATTGATTTTGGCATTTTCAAACAGTCGTTGTGCCTATTTCGTTATTAAATAATCGTCACACGAAATTACGAAATTATGTTGATTTACGAAATAATGTTAATATCTTAATGAGCAGTGCTTGCAACTATTTCTTTTGTTTGCGTGATAATTTAAAAGCAAATCCGTGTTGTCATTTATCTGGAGTTAATTTGCACTTGGAAAAAGAGAGTTTTAATTAATGTAGCTATATATAGCTCACCTTGAAACAGACAATTTACAGACCATGTCTGTGACGCTGACAATACAGAGAGAGAGAGAGAGTGTGTACAGAACCAGGGTTAATTTCTTACAGACTACCTTGATAATTCAATATTTGTAGTTATGAAAATATTTAAGCCTTTTCTATACTTGTGGTTATAAATTAGATTTATTGTCTTATTTTAACCATTTGTAACCTTACAGAATGTTTATTGTATTGCTAAACTGATATACCATTATTTGCACCCAGTCTAATGTTACTACCAAGAAATTATCAATGCAGCTGTAGCCTATTTGAATTCTACACTGTGGCAAAGTGGTAAGTGGTAACAGATGTATAGCAGGTGCAGTACGGATACAGTAATTCCAAGAACGCACAAACAACAAAGTATGGGTGAAAATGATTGTTTTAATGGTTTATAATCCAATGGTCTGATGACCCACCAGTAAATAATAAAGAGAACAATGTGTATTGCACAGTAACAAAATGAAGGGTTGCAGTCCCGCAAATGATAGACACAGTACAAAACACACACAATTAGACAAACATGATCACTGTTCCACAGTGAGTGCTCTCAGTGCTTGTGGTGAAGTACAATATAATACGTGCTATTAGTGAAACAAGTGCTGATAACAATGTTTATTCGTGACGGTAGTGCAGTGATGATCCGGTTTCGTGCTGGCCCTTGGCGACAGCTCCGGATCTGTGTTTAGCAGTCTAGTGATTACAAACACAGACAATTACTAAACAGACAAAGAAACAAACAAAACGCTCACGAACTCCTTTCGTTTATTTATTTTGGGCAATCTCCCGGTCCTTCCAGTTTCCACGTAACAAAAACCCAAGCAAAGGAAAAGATTTACAATTCTCCAGCCCCTTTTATGCGATTATGCATGACCCCTTGGTAAACGATTACAGCTGACTCTATTGCCTGCAGCTGCTACCTCGTTTACCTTCCAGGTCAATACATTCTCGCACTGGAGTCTCATCTTTTTCCAGGCTGATTGACTTCCCGACCCAGGGAATGAACTGTCAGGACAACCTGTCCAAAGCCTTTCCCTTATGCTACTTTGTATCCTCACAGGTCGAAAGGGAGATTTACAACCAGAACTCATTATATTTCCGTCACATATCCCACCGCTCAGTGGAGCCGGAGGAACACTCGGCTGAATCTATCTTTCCCATTACTCCCCCCTCCCGGGAAAAATAATCCGCATTTTGATGGTCTTTCCCTGCACGGTGTACCATATGGTACATGAAGGGCTGCAATGCCAGATACCACCGAGTTATCCGGGCATTGCTGTCCTTCATTGTACTCAACCACTTGAGTGGGGCGTGGTCTGTGACAAGATCAAATGAGTGTCCCAGCAGGTAGTATCGTAAAGAGTGAGTAGCCCATTTGATGGCCAAACACTCCTTTTCGACTACGGAGTAGTTGCGTTCCCAAGGTAGCATTTTTTACTGATGTACAGTATTGGGTGTTCTACCTTTTGAGACAAGACAGCACCCAAACCCACATCCGAGGCGTCGGTGTGGAGGATGAATCTTTTGGTGAAATCTGGGGTGATAAGAGTGGGGGCCTGGCAAAGTCTACGCTTAATAGTATCAAACGCCCCCTGACACTCAGCTGACCACTTAATTAAATTTGGAGCACTCTTTTTGGTGAGGTCAACTAAAGGGTTAACCACTGTGGCATACTCGGGGATAAAGCGGCTGTAATAACCGGCTAATCCCAGTAGTGACCTGCATCAACCAAAGCCTGGATTTTAGTGACTACAGGTCTCACCCTTCCATTCCCCATTAAAAATCCCAAATATTGAGTCTCTATCTTGGCAAACGCACATTTTCTCAAGTTAGCTGTCAGCCGGGCTACCCTTAGAGACTGAAGGGCGGCTGCAATCCTAGCCAAATGCTCTCGCCAGGTGGAGCTGTAAATGACCACATCATCAATATACGCTGCTGCATATTCATGATGTGGGCGTAAAACCTAATCCATCAGTCTCTGAAAGGCAGCGGGCGCACCATGTAGCCCAAACGGCATGGTTTTAAAGTGAAACAGCCCCTCTCGGTGTTGAAAATGCGGTTTTCTCTCTAGAACTGCGGGTTAAAGGGATCTGCCAGTATCCCTTCGTCAGGTCCAAAGTGGAGATAAACCTCGCCTTACCCAGTCTGTCGAAAAGTTCGTCGACCCGAGGCATAGGGTACGCATCGAACTTGGCAATAGTTTTTACCTTCCTGAAATCCACGCAGAAGCGGTTGGTGCCTTCTTTTTTAGCCACTATGACAATAGGACTGCACCACTCGCTCCTGGAAGGTTCAATCATTCCAAGTTCGAGCATGTCCCATACCTCTTTGCGAACGCCACTTCGTCGACTTTCTGGGATCCGGTAAGGTCTCTCCCGCACGATGACACCTGGTGGAGAGATAATGTCATATTCAACCAAATTAGTTCTGTCGTTCAAGTCAGAAAAAACATCGCTGAATTCCTCAATAACCTTACGCAGCTCCCGTTGCTGGTCTGGAACCAATTGTTCCCCCATCGGAATGATTTTTGTGCTAGGAGTCTCTGGACAGGGGCCTAAATCATCCTCTATGTTGCCTGGGGCTATAAATAAGACCTCCCTTGCCTGCCAGGTCTTTAATAAATTTACATGATAAATTTCACGTTAATTACTGCGATCGGGCTGTCTAATTTCATAATTCACCTTTCCTATAGCCCGAATCACTTCATATGGCCCCTGCCATTTAGCACATAACTTGGATTCTGAGGAGGGAAGCAGCAGCATTACCTTGTCTCCTGGTCGAAAGGTTCGAATTTGTGCATTGTTGTTGTAATGCTGCTGTTGTCGGTGCTGAGCAGATCTGAGGTTGTCCTGGGCCAAACAACCGACCAAATCTAGGCGATCTCTTAGTAGGAGCACATGCTTCACTACATTTTTGGAGGAGCCTTTGTGCTCTTCCCACCCCTCTCTCAACAAATCGAGGATGCTGCGCAGCTGTCGGCCATACAAGAGCTTGAAGGGGGAGAACCCTGTCGAACTCTGCGGCACCTCTCTCACTGCAAAAAGGAGGTAGGGAAGGAGCGATGCCCAATGTTTTTGCTTTTGCGTTACAAACCGTCTCAGCATCGACTTCAAGGTCTGATTAAAACATTCCACCAAACCATCCGTCTGTGGATGATAAACAGACGTCCTGATGGGACGTATTTTTAATATTTTATATACCTGCTGTAACGTGTTAGACAGAAAATTGGTTCCATGATCAGTCAAGATCTCTTTGGGGATCCCTACTCTCGCCGTAATCTGTACTAACTCGGTGGCTATTGCAGCAGCACTAGTGGACTTCAATGGAACTGCCTCTGGATATCGCGTTGCATAATCTACAGCTACTAATATATGCGTATACCCAGAGTCAGAAGGTAGCAGAGGGCCCACTATGTCCATTGCAATGCGTTCAAAAGGAGTGGAAATAATCGGCAGTGGAACCAAAGGGGCGGGGCGCACTAGACCAGGCGCTACTCGCTGGTAGTCTGGGCATGTGGCTACATATTTCGACACATCAGTATGAAGACCTACCCAATAGAATCGAGCCAATATCCGCTCCCTTGTCTTGTCAGCTCCGAGGTGCCCCGCAAAAGGGATATCATGCACCAGCCTCATGACCTCGGTCCGACAAGACGGGGGAACCAATAATTGTGTTACAGGCTGTCCTGTGCCCTCGGCTTGATTTACCCTATATAGTAATCGCCCCTTGATACTGAAGTGTGGATATACTAGTGCCCCAGCGCCATCAGCATCCTTACCTTCAATAGACCGGACCTGCCCCCAAGTGTGCACTAGTGATGGGTCATTATGTTGGCCCCACACTATGTCCGTGCTTGAGTGCTATATGTCCGGTATATTGAGAGGGGCCGGAGTAACATCTGCCCTGGATGGCCCAGTAACCTCTCCCTCTCTGTCACACTGCGTTCCGACTCCTTTTGACTGGCGTTTGTTACCATTCAAGCACTCTCCCACCAGACCCCAGCCTTGTCTCAGGGATGCTCCCTCCCATTTTGCGGTCCGTCTCTCCTTATTTGTTTTTCTAGGACGGAAAATAGGAGAAAACATTTCAGCTTGAAAAGGAAACACATCACCAATCCGTTCCCTTTTTTTTCTTCTGCCACGTTTACATGTGCGGCCGAGACTGCCATTATTTGCATTAGTTCTTTAAATTTTGGCCAGTCTCGGCCCAGAATAACTGGGTGTGGCAACCTTTCCGCCACCCCTACTACCAGGTGACATTTTATCGGTCCTACCGATAAATATACTTTTAGTGTGGGGTATGCCGCCGTGTCTCCATGGATACAGGAGATGGCCACCTGACCTCGTGGCCGCCACGACACACCGCCCAAGAGAGCTGTTCTAATCATGGTTTGCTCACATCCTGTGTCCACTAATGCGTGGGTTTTCAGATTGCCTAAAACTACATCAATCATACAAGGCCCCTCCTGACCGTTTTCCCCACGCTTACCTATCTCAGGTGCCCAATTACATGCGGCCATGTCACACTCCATGGCAGCGGGGCATGACCTGGCCAGATGTCCCTGTTGGTTGCACCTAAAACAAATTGGGGGGACAGAGGAAACAGTGGTTAAGTGTCTGTCCCGCTGCTGGTATGGCAACGGGGCAGGGACAGCACCTCTACCCCAGCTGGGGGCCAACCTTGGTCTCCATGGAGGGGAGGCAAGGTGGCCCATTGGGGTTGGTGGTCTCAGAGGTCTGGGTCCTGGGACTGATGGAGGTGGTGGTGTTGGAGGAGAGAGAGATGAGGGTCGGCTGTTCCGAAGGGCGGGAGCCGACAGTATCCCGGTCCGGGCAGAAACTAGGGAGTCCTCGTAGTCCTCGGCCAGTTTCACAGCGCCCTCCAGGGTATCGGGGTTGTGGCGTCGTATCCAAGCCTGGGTATCGGCGCCGACCACATGGCAGAACTGCTCCACTGCTATTGCTTCCCCCATTTGCACGTTGATTTTGGTCTCGGTGGTCAGCCAGTGCACCATGTGGTCACATAACCGCTCTGCAACCACCCTGGGGCGTGTCTCCGGGGATCTTCGGTACTCCCGAAACCGAACCAGGTGGGTCTCTGCAGAGGCGGCGGAGAATGGCCTGTTTGACCAGGTCTTAGCTGGCGGCGTTGAGGTCGCTCATGGCCTGGTAGGCTGCCTGAGCCTCCCCGATCAGGCAGGGTGCCAGCTGGGTTGCCCAGAACTCCCGTGGCCATGACGCAGTGGTAGCCATCCTTTCAAACGCCACCAAGTACGCCTCCGGGTCGTCCTCCGCCGACATCTTCATCGCCCGAGCCTTTGGTGCCGACATCACTGGTGCTGCGGTAGGGGCTTGCACTGTGGACAATGCTAGCCCTACCCGTTCAATGAGCGCGGTGTAGCGCTCCTCTCTCCTTCTCTCCTCTGCGTCCCGTCTGCTCTCCAGTGCCTCCAGCAGCTCCGCTAGTGCACTGCGATCCATCCCGTGTCTAACACCACGTGTGGCAAAGTGGTAAGTGGTAACAGGTGTATAGCAGGTGCAGTGCGGATACAGTAATTCCAAGAACACACAGACAACAAAGTATGGGTGAAAATGATTGTTTTAATGGTTTATAATCCAATGGTCTGACAGTAACAAAACGAAGGGTTGCAGTCCCGCAAATAGACACTGTACAAAACACACACAATTAGACAAACATGATCACTGTTCCAAAGTGAGTGCTCTCAGTGCTTGTGGTGAAGTACAATATACTACGTGCTATTAGTGAAACAAGTGCTGATAACAATGTTTATTCGTGACGGTAGTGCAGTGGTGATCCGGTTTCGTGCTGGCCCTTGGCGACAGCTCCGGATCTGTGTTTAGCAGTCTAGTGATTACAAACACAGACAATTACTAAACAGACAAAGAAACAAACAAAACACTCACGAACTCCTTTCGTTTATTTATTTTGGGCAATCTCCCGGTCCTTCCAGTTTCCACGTAACAAAAACCCAAGCAAAGGAAAAGATTCACAATTCTCCAGCCCCTTTTATGCGATTATGCATGACCCCTTGGTAAACGATTACAGCTGACTCTATTGCCTGCAGCTGCTACCTCGTTTACATTCCAGGTCAATACATTCTCGCACTGGAGTCTCGTCTTTTTCCAGGCTGATTGACTTCCCGACCCAGGGAATGAACTGTCAGGACAACCTGTCCAAAGCCTTTCCCTTTCGCTACTTTGTATCCTCACAGGTCGAGAGGGAGATTTACAACCAGAACTCATTATATTTCCGTCACATGCATGTCACCAGTCCTCAAAGCACGGGGTTGCTTAATCTAATATGTTATTTATAGTAAACTTTTGGTTTACTAGTAGCCAACTACGCCACATGGTGATGGTCAGGCACCAGGACCTGGATTTTAAACAAGTTAACACAAGTTAGTTTTAAAATGCGATTAGTTGGGAACCACCACAAACGCTAACCACACCAAGAGGCAGACACAAATTGCACGGTATAAAATGGTTTATTAAAAAACAATAAACCAATAAGTAAAAATCACAAAATAAAAACCCAAAACATAACACCCGCATCAATGGCTAGGGCGTAAAGTAACAAAATAAAAACCCCCACTACAATGACTAGGGAGCAAAGTAATAAAATAAATTAATGAAGCCCTCCAGTAGTAACTAAAGAGCTATCGCTTCAATTTGCTCAATCTCCACTCGAGTCCCCAGGGGCAGGTAAACAGCGTCTTCCCAGCTCCACAAAATCCCTGTCTTCCGTACCACAACCAGGACGGTCCCCCATCTCCTGGAGAAAAGAGAATGAAAGAAAACACAGCAGCAATGATCTGTTCCAACAGCACTTAGTTCTTCTCAATCGCACCTTGCTAGGTAGAGTAAAACAATGGCAATATAAAGGAGGTCAATAAAAAAACATATCTAAAATCCCACAACAAATAGAAACACTTCCAAACAGAATCAATACAAATAGGAAGAAAGGGTACACCAGGGTCCACTGTAACAACTAGGGTTGCTGACAATTATAAAATCATACCGCAATTTCCATCACCCAGCGATTTGCTTAATACACCTAGTTATCTAGGTAGCAGCCATAATCCAATGCAGCCTCAAACAATAATCCCAGTTCCAGTTCCAGTTCCAGTTCCGGTACTCCAGTACTTCAATCAACAATCCCAAGGTGCACCATAATTCTCCTCCCCAGTTCTCATCCTGTGTATCCTGAAATCTGTATCCTGGTGCGTACCCTTCTGTATCCTGGTTTGTCTGTCTCTCCCAGTTCATGCTGTGCTGCTTATAAACCCAGTTGGCCACTCCTATTCCTGCTCAAAACCAATCAGACACCCCCAATATTTAACTGGCACTAGCACTGGCCCAAAAACTACATTTCCCAAAATCGAACAGGAAATGTCTATATAAGGCGCGGGTTGATGACGTCACACTCCTGCTTCTCCTCAGTCAGTGCTCCGTGTAATACAAACAAAAAAACGAGGTGAGTAACTTAACTTACATAAAATAAATAAACGTGCTTCCTAAACAAAGTAATAAAGTGTTCTCACAACAAAAACAAATTAAATATGTGATAAACCAATAATAATAATAATAAAACGTTATTTAAAAATACAAACAATACAAAATTAGAGACTGGGCTGGAAACGCTAAATTGTCATTCTGTGACATGCACATGTACATTATATGACAGTTGACCTCTACTGTATTTGTTATTTGAATTATACAACTGAAATCTTGGTATAGAAAACGGCATATTAGATATTACAATAAAGCTTCCTTAGGTGATTGCGGATTTGCAATGCGTCCTTGGCTTTTAACAGCTGTGCCTTATCCACACAAGAACAAAGTCAAAGAACAGGTGTCAAGGACACACAGTGATGCACTAGGAATGTGATTGAGATCATTGACATGGGTTTTGCCTAGACGTATTTGTAATATTGTCAGACTGCCCCTACACTTTATGTACAATGTACACTTTCACCTTCACACGTTTGTATGCATATACAGATAATGTCAGATAATCATAAAGTCAGCATTTTATATGTGAAGTGTTCTAAATAAGTGTACATTCTGCATGACAAAATGCACAGTTTTAAATGAAATTTACATACAAATTATACACAAAATAGATATTCTCATTATTTTTTATTTCCATTTGGCTGCTGCTCGCTGGTGGGAGAGCCACCTCCCTGTACGCTAGTAGTTTCCATAACAGCGAATTCTGCTTTCATTCATTTTTCTTGATCTCGTTAACATGCATTTTGATTAACGAGCTCCCCTTACCTAGTTGTTGAGACAGGAAGTGATGTAGGTGACCTGCGACAATTAAGCTTTTTAACAAGAAATGAGTTCATTAACGTCCTCATCAACTCAATTTCAAAGCACTAACGGATTGATTTAATTAGAAAATTTCGTTTGAATATCACTTGCTACTAAAGCTCTCATTACTATATCACGAGTTCGATACAATAACATTGGTTTTTGAAAAGCCTGCCCTTTACTTGTAAATTGCTTTGGATTTACCTTGGTATTTTAGGTGTAGTAAATATCAAATCTGTTATTGTTGTCAAAAAATTATTATAACAATAATAATATTGTATCTATTTTTAAATAATTCTCATGGTAAACATATGTAAGTGAAACTGAAATGATTATTGTCAAACATATACACCCCTCATTAACTTTTAAAGTCTTAGACCAGTTATTTTCCTCATTACATTCAGTTCCATTACTTTTAATGGGGCATGGCAGCTCTTGAATTAGAAACCATTCAACTGTCCCTTTAAACATGTTCAGCTCTCTGCTATAATATATAGGCCTATGCTTTCATGGTATAAAATTAGTTAGTAGCCCGGAAATCTTATTTTTGAATGTACTTACCTTTCTGTGATATTTATACATTTTGGGTAGTCTGTGTTTGGAGGGATGGAGGTATAACTTGTTTTTTTTCTTACAACAGGAATGTTTTCCTTTAATTTGGTCTCTGTATACATTTAATGTTTTTATTTATTACATTATTTAACCAGGATGTGCCCTTGAGATGAAGTCACATCATTTCCAAGGAGTTCCTGGGAATTAGCAAGTAGCAGTACATACAATACAAGTACAACATGCTATAGTTCACAGCAGACGCTACATTAAAACAGTAATACAGTTAAGAACAGAGAAAAAATAAACATTCCAGCAACAGGAATAAATATTGTAACAGTTCCTCTCATAAAATTTCCCTTGGTACTTCAAAATAGGGCCCCCGATTTTCTCCCAATTTGGAATGCCTGGACGCTTTTCTCCTCACCGCAGCAATTCCCCACATGGTTCAGGAGACCTGAAGATTCAGTGGGTGTCCTCTGATTCCACGAACCAGCCAGCTTCCTTTTTCACCTAAGAACTTGACAGCGGATGTCAGTGAGCTACCGACCTCTGGAGGTCAAGAGCCAGCCCTGCAGATGTCCGCTCTGAGCTCACTGGGCGTCTGGCCAGTAGGGCTCGCTGCAGAGTGATGAGGAGAAACAGTCCCCACTGGTTTTACCTCACCAACCCATGGGAGCTCTTGAGCCAATGCGACGGTGAACAGAGGAAGTGCACAAACAGTCAACAATTGTTTAAAAAGAAGTAAAAAAAATGAAGAAAAGAATCAACAAATTTTGGGGGTGGGAGGGGTGGTGATGGTGGGAAAGCAACATTGTGTTTTATAACAGTAGCTCTAGAAAATACATATAATCTGCAGCCATATAATCATTAACCAAGGTCCAAAACAGAGAAAAACAGTTGGTATTCCCATTAACGCAGGTTAGAGTGGAAAGTCTGTGGTTCAGAGATGCCTACATATATTGAAAAGTTCAGTTTGTGCAACACGAATAGCCCCTAACATCAATTTTGTATGTCAAACTATGCCTTTTTATACCTATAAGTTGGGGCTGCTGGCCTTGGAAAGGCTGACAGGTCTAGTTTGAATAGTAAGTAGATTTAAAGAGACTAATCTATTTTAGTTATCTGTAAATTATTTCATTTTGTGTAGTATGTCCATTGATATACTGGTAATGTTGTTGTATAACTTCCTATTGACTAACACAATGTTGCTGGAATTGGCAAGAAAAGACCACTTGGAGTGTAGCCAAGAATAACTTCACATAAAAAAAGTTTCCTTAAACAAAACTGAGAATTTGGCAAGGAAATCAATTCTTTCCATCTATGTTGGAAATAAAAACAAAACAGCAAGCATTCAGAGGTGTTGTGAGCAAAACTTTCCTATCCTTTTACATATTAAAATAAATAATAAGATACAAATTATAACTGATAACTTCCAAGAATAACAGAAAGACTTGTTCTTGTGCTGTCTGAAAACAGCTGTAGTTGCAGTGTAGTAAAACAATAATGGTCCTGTTTTCTTGATGTCAGCATTAGCACCTTAGGCAAAGCATAATTCAGTACTTTTACTAAAATTCCAAGAAACCTCAAGAAATTCTAGGTAAAACAAATCCTTATCATAAATACTATACATCGAGCACAGTTTGTATGTTAAACAAAAACAAGGTTAAAACAGCAAGGAGGAGACGTTTAATTTTTTTAAGCCATGTGATGATGAATATCCCAAGTGAGGCAGATACTGTATATTGTATGGTACTTTTACAGTATTTCAGGATGCAAATTTTATTAGCATGTGGTAAGGCAAAAACAACCAGAGCCTAGTTCCTCATACCCTTCCTGTAGGCCACCTGTTTGTCACAGATAACTAACCAGAACTAATAAAATAGACCTGACACACACACAGAAAGATATTCTCACAATATAGATACAGTGCTACCGCGTTATAATATGGTTGTAGGGGTCCATAATTAGGAGACTGCATTATTTGTGTTTTGCCTTATAATGAATATTGGCAATTTTGTTCCTGAACTGATTTACAATGCCCATAAGCCAAATTAATACTGCAGCGTACTGTGGAAAATGAAGGAAGGAGACACACACTTTGCAGGTACTCAAATCCATGGTTTATTCAAGGACGATTATTCACTCTTAGTGCAGCCCTCTTTGGAGTCAATCCTATCAAGAAAACCTCTTTGTTTTCTTTGTCTTTTAGCCATCCACGCAATGTAGATTATGCAACATTTATATCTTTTGAAATTGCTGCTTGAGTTTCATCTTTTCTTACTCTGTCCACCACATCGATTTTCATTTTAACAGAGAAAGATTTTCATTTTTTGCTGTCTGCCATGCTTCGTACTGTATATCTGGAACATTCACACAATGTTTGCGAGTCAAACTGCATTATGGGGAAAATGGGAGCCATGACCTTACTGTGTTATAACCGATTCTGCACTATAGGTTGCGTTATAATGGGGTAGCACTGTATATAGATATATCCAAAGGAGAATCAGTATCCAACAGGGTACTGATCAATTACAAGCATAGCTGAGTTAGCATGCATTGAATTGACCAAAGCTTCACTAGAAATACTTGTTGGTGTTGGGTGCTGCTGCCCAAAACCAGCTCAAGACATAATATGTGATAATATATTCTGACCCATATATATGTATGTGTGTGTGTGCGTGTGTGTGTGTGTGTGTGTGTGTGTGCGTGTTTGTATGTAATGTTCGGTTCTTTTTTCATTTGCCATTAGAAAGGCAGCTCAGTTTGTTAATAGCTGAGAGAGAGCTGACTTTAAATCTTTTTTTTGTCAAATCTGCAACAAAAATGTGGTCCTCACCACAACTAAGCTCCTATTTTCAAGAAGGCTCACTGAATTTTTTGTCATCCACCAAAAAACCCTCCACTCATTATCTTGACTGATTGCCTCAATTAGTATCTGAACAAGTGAAACAGAAATACCTATAATGTTATAGCTCGGCATCCCAGGAAGTTAAAGAGTTCAATGACATGCTTCAGGTCCTGCTAATTAGGGTGAAAATTAGCTTTAATACCTTTGGAACATAGCTGAGCTTGCATGCATTGAGCTGAACAAAGGGGCATGAGGAAAGCACAGTGCCAGGGCCTTCAAATATTAGAGGTTTGCTTCCTTTGTCTATTTTTCTGTGAGCCCTGAAGCAGTTATGATTAATGGGACTTTCTAGTTGGAAATTTGGGAAATGTAGAACAAATGTAAGATCAGGTAACTTTATTTTCAGTATTTCCCTCCTATTCAAGAGGAACTAATGACACCTTTGCTAAAATATTTTTTATAAAGATTGTTCCTGAATTCTCAATCTATTAATGTTCGGAGTACAAAGTTCTTGAAATACCAGATATGTTTATTTTCTACATTTTTTTTGTTTGTTTGTTTTTAAGTAGGCACAATCCTTCATAATCTTCCCAAAGTCACAGTATTTTTTTTTTTAGATTTGTCTTTCTTAAAAATGCATCAGATAAAGAAGGCTTAATCATACTTAATACAACAGCCAATGGCTGAAAAAAAATTATCTGCATGAGTTTTAATAAAAATTTTAAAAAATAGAAAATTCCTTTGACAAATCAGATTATGGGATGCAGTTCACATGATATTGCCTTTAACAGCACCCCTGTCAATCAGAAATCACTTATGTTAATTTTTTTAAAAAAAAATGCACCTCATTGACCATGTAACAGATATATAGACAGAGAGAGCATTATAGCTACAGTCATGGTATCTTCTTTAGAAAAAATACAAGCCTGCATTAGAGATGAGATCCTTATAAAATATATATTTTACTAAGTGTAACATATATTTGAAGTGAGGTTTAGGTGACACGCCATGGTTAATGGTTGTAGCCTTAGCACAGTTTAACAACCCAGATTAAACAGGGAAAATGAAAGACAAGAGAGAGAGAGAAAACCTAAGTCTGAAAAAAACAATACATTGCTACAAATATAAAAAAGAACAAAAAGAAGAGTATAAACAAACATATACCACGTAAAAAGCGAGAGGGGGTAGTTCACTGTCCATTTCTACGTGGGCAGAGGGGATCTACTGCACCAAAATGAATGAAAGGTGAGTGAACACAGCATGCTAATTACCAGAGACCGCATGGAATACATTAGGTTTACCTGAAGTGACTTATTACATTATAGCATGTATAAGTGTTTCATGTATCACTATGGACAAAAAAATCAAATAAAAAAATAAGTTGCACATATACTCACACATATGTACTCGTATAAACACACATACTGTACAGGCCTGCACAAACACATACATACGCATACATCCATGTACAGTACATACCCCTACACATAGGAGTGCATATACTGTATATATATATATATATATATATATATATATACACACACACATATATTCCCATGTCTACATACTCACGCAGGCCCATATACACAACTATGCATAAACAGACCAAGCCCACTGCAGCATTGTGTGCATATATTATCGTATTCACCTGCTGCCTATCTACTCACACCAAAAAGGATTGTGCATATACATATACAGCATCTATTGGGGCATACATAAACATCACACAGATGTTTATATATGTGCCAATATCAACATCTAGGGGTACTCGAAGAGATTATCACAATAGCATAGCACTGCAGTGGTGGCGAAATCCTTTACGAATCAATTACAAATATAAATCTCCATATCTAAAATCGATAGGTTGCGGATGCAACCCCGGTTCCCTGAAAGAGAAAATAACCATCAAGGTATGGGATATTGCCGTCAGGTAGTAGCGATTGGCTGAGCTTTTATAGCAAAGCTGCCGATAGGCCTCTGCGCGAGCTGCCACGTAAGCCCGCCCCCTTGGGAGCTTACTATACGCAGCGCGCAGAGACTCACTTCCTCTTTTGCTCTTCAGGCCGTGAAGGCTTCTGAAGCGACCACGCGGCTTGATGGTTATTTTCTCTTTCAGGGAACCGGGGTTGCATCCGCAACCTATCGTTCCCTTTCAAGTCGAAAATAACCATCAAGGTATGGGAACAGTGTACCCAAGCCGTCGAGAGGGAGGATTCTCGGCAGTAGGACAGACGTCATAACGCAACTGCGTAGGCAGTACATCTAGGCATATGCGGAGCTGCGCCTCAGCGTCTATGCTCGTAATGACACCTGTCTTAAAGGTGGAACAGTCAACACCATGCTATCAACCACTCTATACGTCCGCATCCTGAGGCGTCATAGAGTGCAAAACAGATGCTCCAAAAAGTGGAGCAGAGGAATCCAGTACATTTAACCTGTAAAACCTCATGAAAGTATGCGGCGTAGCCCAACTGGCTGCCGCGCAAATATCAGACACCGGCACCCCTCGAAAGAGGGCCCAGGATGTCGCCATACCCCTGGTAGAATGCGCCTTCAACTGCCCTGGTGGTGGAAGGCCTGCAGATTCATACGCTAATCTAATAGCATCCACTATCCAGTGGGAAAGGCGCTGTTTAGACAGCGGCTGACCCAAAGATCTAGAACCATGGCATATGAACAACTGTTCTGTCTGCCTCACAGTCCTTGTACGGTCAATATAACACCTCAATGCCCTCACGGGGCAGAGCATGTGTAACCGCTCTTCCTCTGGGGAAGAAAAAGGAGGAGGATGGAATGCCATCAACTCGACTGACTGGTTCATGTGGAACGGGGATATAACCTTTGGTAAAAAGGCCGGATTAGGGCGCATGGAGACCTTAGAACCGTCTCCTGCAAAACGAGTACAAGAAGGATGCACTGAAAGTGCATGTAACTCGCTCACGCGTTTTGCTGATACCACAGCCAGCAAAAATGCAGTCTTAATAGATATGAGCTTCATATCCACGCTGTGGAGAGGCTCAAACGGTGCCTTGGTAAGGGCTTCTAGCACCACATCAAGGCTCCACGACGGTAAACTGGTCGTTCTTGGAGGCCGCAAGCGTCTTGCGCCTTTCAGAAACTGAGATGCCAAAAAATGGCAACCAGGTGATAAACCGTCAATGCGTACATGACAAGCCGAAATGGCGGCTAAATACACTTTAAGTGTAGAAGGAGATTTCCCTTCATCCAGCAGTTTCTGCAGAAACTGTAATATTACTGCCATAGGACAGGAGACTGGGTCATGGCTCTCAGCCAGACACCAACTCTGAAACAACTGCCACTTATACGCATACTGCGACCTAGTAGAGGGCGCTCTCGCACTCTGGATGGTCGATATAACTGCAGTCGAAAGCCCTAAGGCTGACAGGCGCTCCCGCTCAGGGGCCAAGCCCACAACTGCATGAGTTTGGGGTTCGGATGCCAAAGCTCTCCTTGAGCTTGGGACAACAAGTCCGCTCGCAGAGGGAGCTCCCTCGGGCGACCGTGCAGTAATTGCACTAGACTCGGGAACCATATTCTCCGAGGCCACCGAGGAGCGATCAGAATCACTGTCGCTCGCTCTACCCTGACCTTCTCCAAGAAGGCGGGGAGCATCGGAATCGGTGGAAAGGCATACAGGAGCCCTGGCGGCCATTCGTGAGCCAGTGCATCCACCCCCAGGGGGCTGTCGAGGTCCTTCACCGAGAACCATAGGGGACAGTGCGTGGTCTCTCGCGAAGCGAAGAGATCGACCTGCGCTGTGCCGAACCATTCCCAGATGCGCTCCACCACTTGAGGGTGGAGACGCCATTCGCCCGCAAGAGGACCTCCTCTGGACAGGAGATCCGCTGCGTAATTGACTCTGCCCGGCAGATGAACTGCACGCAGAGAGGCTAAACGCGGTTGAGCCCAGAGCAACAGCCGCGTTACCATCTGGTGAAGACTGGGGGACCGCAATCCGCCCTGGCGATTGATATACGCCACTACTGTGGTGTTGTCTGACCGCACTAACACGTGCTTGTCTAGAAGCACTGGCAAGAAGTGCCGGAGGGCGAGGTCCACCGCTCTGAGCTCCAGAGCGTTGATGTGGGCTGACCTCCAGGGTCCTGACCACACTCCACGGGTCCCTGTCCCGTTCCAGACTGCTCCCCAACCGTGGTTGGAAGCGTCGGTCGTGATGACCTGCCTTCTGAAAATGGGACCCAAGCGTACGCCTTGGCGGAGGTTTGACGGAACTCTCCACCAGCGTAGCGCTTCCCAGCAGGCTTGGGATACCCTTAGCCTGCGGTGTTTGTCTCTCCGCGGATGCAACGCGAAGGCATTGAACCAGGCCTGCAGAGGTCTCTGGTGTAGTAAGCCCAAAGGAAGGGCTTGTGAGGCGGCAGCCATCAACCCCAGCATGCGCTGACACAGCTCCATGCTGACTGTTTGTCTCAACCTGAATAGGGAAAGACACCGCTCTATTGAGGCAACTCTTTGTGTCGACAAGGTCGCTTCCATGGACACTGAGTCCAGATGTAGACCCAAGAATTCGGTCTGTTGGCTCGGCACTAGGCGGCTCTTTTCTGAATTGATCTTCAGACCTAGCCGCCGAAGATGGTCTGTAACCATCACTGTGTGCTGTGCCACCTGCTCCTTCGACTGCGCGCAGACGAGCCAGTCGTCCAGATAATTCAGCAGTCGGACACCTTGAGCCCGCAAGGGAGCTAGAATGGCATCCATACATTTCGAAAAGGTTCGAGGAGCTAGTGACAGGCCGAATGGAAGGACACAAAACTCGTATACCCTGCTCTGGAATGCGAAACGCAGATACTTCCTGTGACCCGGGCAGATGGGAACGTGAAAGTACGCATCTGTCAGGTCCACGGTGGTGAACCAGTCGCCGTGTCGGACTGACTGGATGATGTGCCTGTGCGTAAGCATCCTGAACGATAACACCCGCAGGTATTTGTTCAGTACTCGCAGATCTAAAATAGGACGGAGCCCGCCGTCCTTCTTGGGCACCAGGAAGTATTTGGAATAGAACCCCTGGTCGATCAGAGCAGGGTCTACTTGTTGAATGGCACGCTTGCTGAGCAATGCTTGTATTTCCACATTCAGAGCTGAGGACTGAACCGAGTCCTTCACTGCAGTTACGACCACTCCCCGAAAGGGGGGAGGTTTTAACTGGAACTGAAGGGTGTACCCGGTGGATATAGTTTTGTGCACCCAGATGTCGTTGGTGCATTGTTGCCAGAACTGGAGCTGGGAGACAGTGTAGGGGAGGATTAACAGCTGCCTGGTGTTCTCAGGGCTGTTTGGGCTGGGCTCGTTCGCGAGGGGCCTGGCCAGAGCCCCGAGGGCGTGGCTTGGCACCACTTCTAGGGCGCCACCCTCCACGCTGCAGTCTTGAAAAAGGAGGTTGACCGCGCGCTGCTGTGCTTGAGGGAGAGGTCTTAGTACCCCCTGGCCGTGGCTGGTGCTGCGGTGGTGCCCTGCGCCACTGATGTTCCTGAGGCCGCTTCGGCTGGAACGACGGTTTTGGCCACATTTTCGCCATTTGCTGTGACGCCTCCCGCGCCTTGGCGGAGCGTTGCAGCATCTCCTCCACCGCTGGACCAAATGTGTGTCCCGGTGTAATTGGGGCATCCAGCAACGGGGCCTTATCAGGTTCCTGCACTCTCGCCTGCAAGAGCCAGAGCTGCCTTCTGGCCACCACCAGAGACGCGATGCTCCTGCCCTGAGCCCGCGCGTTGAGCTGGGCCAGCTTCACCAGCAGTTGACTGACGGTCCCCAACTCGCTTCTGAGGGCCGCCGAAGGGCACTCAGGCAGGTCTTTGATTAGTGCCGCTTGGTAGACCGTCAGCAAGCTGGCCACATTAGAGAGCTTGACCGCCTCTGTGGCCGCAGCGTACCCCTTCTTGAGGTGTACCTCAGTGGTCCTGCACTGCTTATTGGGGCATGCAGGATCTTTCGTCAGCCCCGATAATGTTGGCGTCTTCACCAACGCGGCGAACGCAGCGTCCACAGGTGGGAAGGACGCCAACCCAGCCTCACTTGCCCCTTGCATGTTAAAGGCCGAGGCCTTGCGAGAAGTCGCCGGGGCAGAGGCCGGAGCCCCCCAGGTGGACTGTACCTCCTTAATAAAGTCTGGGAATGCCGGAAGCATCCTGGACTGACTGGACTGGGCTGAAGGCGACTCAAACAAGGAGCGCCGAGGTGGTTCCGCCATCGGCCACTCGACGCCCAAGTGGCGGGTTGCTCTGTCCACCACAGACCACGTAGGGTCATTGGTGTCCAGCACGTGGAGCTCGTCCTCAGAGTGCTGGGAGGCTACCTCAGCCTCTGTACTGTCCCCCTCTAGGATGTCAGATGCGTCTCTAGACAGCGCATCGATATCCCACTCCCCTTGAGACTGCACTGGAGGAGCGACGACCGGTGCAGGTTGTGGAGGGGCCACTGGCTGACTAGCAATGGGCCCAGTCGGTTGTCCTGGGACTGGAGGCACCACATTTGCTAGGGACATGAGGATGGACTGCTGCCCCATCATAACCTCCATGAATTGAGACATTTTGGAGGTTAGCTCTGCCACCCCCGACCTGTCTCTGTATCGCCTGTCCCGACGAGGGGAACGAGAGCGTGCTCTCCGTCGAGGCGATCTGGAGTGCGACCTAGACTCCCGACGGGGGCGTACCCTACGAGGGGAGGGGCTGCGCTCCCGAGCGCGTCTGGTGGGGGACCTCTGACCAGCCGTTAGCTGGGAGGACGGGCTCCTGGAGAGCTGCAGCCGCCCTGGCGGCGTCGCCGTAGATGACGGCGGGGCAGAAATGGTGTGGGACGATCCAGTGGAAGGAGAGCGCCCACCCACTGCTTTCTTCGCCCTTTGGCGGAGGGTGCGTGTCTGGAAACCAGCACAAAGATGGCAAAAAGCCCTATCCGCCAACGCGGATGCGGCGTGCTCTGGCCCCAGACACGCCACACAGTCCTCATGGGGATCGCTCGCTGGCAATTTTGCCTGGCAGGTGACGCAACGGTGGAACCCGGACATGGTTGCCGAAGCGTGGACGTGCACTGATCGTAAAGGCGTCGATGCGCCAAGCGTCGAGCGCCGAAGCGTCGAGCGTTGAGGTGCGTGCACCGAGCGTCAAGGCGTCGAAGCGCCGAGCGTCGAGGTGCGTGCACCGAGCGAGCGCGGAAGTGCGTGCACCGAGCGTCGACGTGCGTGCACCGAGCGTCAAGGCGTCGAAGCGCCGAGCGTCGAGGTGCGTGCACCGAGCGTCGAGCGTCGAGGTGCGTGCACCGAGCGTCGAGCGTCGAGGTGCGTGCACCGAGCGTCGAGCGTCGAGCGTCGAGGTGCGTGCACCGAGCGTCGACGCGCCGAGCGTCGAGGTGCGTGCACCGAGCGTCAAGGCGTCGATGCGCCGAGCATCGAGCGCCGAAGCGTCGAGGTGCGTGCACCGAGCTTCGAGGTGCGTGCACCGAGCGTCGAGGCGCCCACGCGCCGAGCGTCGAGCGCCGAAGCGTCGAGGTGCGTGCACCGAGCGTCGAGCGCTGAAGCGTCGAGCGTCGAGGTGCGTGCACCGAGCGTCGAGGCGTCGACGCGCCGAGCGCCGAAGCGTCGAGGTGCGTGCACCGAGCGTCGAGCGCCGAAGCGTCGAGCGTCGAGGTGCGTGCACCGAGCGTCGAGCGCCGAAGCGTCGAGGTGCGTGCACCGAGCGTCGATGCGCCGAAGTCCCCAAGCGCAGACGCGCTAGCACCAAGCGCTGATGCGCTGCACAAAGCGCCGAAGCGCTGCACCAAGTGGCAAAGTGCCGACACCAAGCGCCTAAGCGCAGCACGCCGGAGCGTGAGTACCGAGCGTAGAACGCTAGCACAGACGCCTAAGCGTCAGCTGACCCGCAGAGCGGAGACGCTATGTGCTGGTACAGTGTCTGATGCTGTGCACTACTTACCTGTTGGTGCTGGGGATTGAGGCTTAGTGGTCGTCTTCCTCTGTGTAGTGAATGGGATTTTTTTTTTTTTTTTTTTTTTTTTTTTTTGCTGCAGCAGTACTGCTGGTGGTGATTATGTGACTGGGACACAGTATATGTGGGCACAGTACAACTACCACGCGTTTTTTTTTTTTTTTTTTTTTCACCGCAGGCAGTACGTGGGAGACAGCAGAGCAGGCTCCAAACACACGCGGTCTAGCCAAGGCAAGACCGGGGCTGCAGACACGCGCGCGGCCAAGGCCAACGCAACGTGCGTCACAAATATACACAAATACACACAGAAAAATATATATTTTAATACAACCCAAAACACAACACAATAATCAAAATTAATTAATAAAGGAAAGACGGGAGACCACGAGACAACGCGATGCAAGCAAAGCGTGAAGGAAATATATAAAATATATAAAAATATACACAATATATAAAATCCTTAAATAATAATAACGACTCCGAAGAGTGTAACTGAAATAAACTCCGAGAAGGGGCAAAAACCAGCTTCTCAAGCTTTAAGCTTATTGAGTACAATCAGCTACGGGCTCTAATACCTACCGCTACCAATGCTGAAGACAAAAGAGGAAGTGAGTCTCTGCGCGCTGCGTATAGTAAGCTCCCAAGGGGGCGGGCTTACGTGGCAGCTCGCGCAGAGGCCTATCGGCAGCTTTGCTATAAAAGCTCAGCCAATCGCTACTGCCTGACGGCAATATCCCATACCTTGATGGTTATTTTCGACTTGAAAGGGAACTATCTATACCTAAATATACGTACATGAATTCCATCACACATATATGCACCAACACACATAGGCCTACATTTAAACACATATACCTATCAAACCAGGTCCATATCCTTAAATATGCACAAATTAAGCGGAATGCAGATAGAGAAATGTATACACATTTGTACAGCAACTTATAGAGTGCTTCATCTTTGTGCTATATATTTTTGACATAATACTTATCAACAGCTAACAACAGCTTAGTTCACCAAGAGGATTCAAACAAAGTCAGGTAACCTTTAAGGCATCTTATTCGATGTATAGCCAGGGCGTAATATTTGGGTCTTTATAGAGCTGACCTGCAATGTATATGCAAGGTTTTAAATTTGTATTAATCTTTCTCATGATTTCCATTACATGAGAGTAGATGTTAAAACTTCATGCTGATTTGAACTCGGCTCTAGCCACGATAAGCACCAACTGAGACGTAGCTTTACAGTAAACTAATGTAATCCATCTGTGTCTCCATCCATTTGCGTTTCCTTCCATATGATGATGTAGATATCTTTCTGCCTGGTGTTGATGGCTAAAGTGTAATGCTGGCTCCATCAGCTTATTTTGCCTTCCTAGCGCATCAGCATGACAACCGTCTGGATTGAGCTAAGTAGCGTACATCTCTGGGGTCTTCAAGTGGGCACCTTCCTCTGTGTTTCGTCGACTAGCCCACGACACCTCAAGAGGGCTCGACGGTGATTCTGGCGTCCCAGCATCACCCCCCTCCGTCCCCCACTCAACTCAGCCCAGCTTACTTACCTGTACATCAGCGTTTCTTTCTTTTTATTGTGCTTGAGATCCCCAACCAGAATCTTTATGCGTTTGTCGCATGACTCTACTAATGTCCTGATGTAACTATCACTATTTAATCATATCTTGATGTAACTATCACTATTACCTGCTGTATTATTGAATTGTGGTTTGTCAAACTTGTACTTTACTTGAACAAAAGTTATTGTATTTCTTGCTCTTATTGTATTACTTGTATTGTAACGCTTGAAATGTTTTTGCTTACGATTGTAAGTCGCCCTGGATAAGGGCGTCTGCTAAGAAATAAATAATAATAATGTCATTTCCAGTCGGACCTTGGCGCACTTAAACTCCTCAGTTAGAGCGGAGACTGGTAGCTGCAGTATTTCTTTACCATAAAATCCCACTCTGCTGTGGCAGCTTGGAACTCCCAACCATTTCCTGATGTATGAACAGATTAAAGCTTCCAGCTTCTCTTGTTGTCAAAGAAACCTTGTACACAGTCAGTGGCCACAGCAGCCTTGGCAGTAGACAGGAGGCTGTGTGGTCCAGTGGTTAAAGAAAAGGGCTTGTAACCAGGAGGTCCCCGGTTCAAATCCCACCTCAGCCACTGACTCATTGTGTGACCCTGAGCAAGTCACTTAACCTCCTTGTGCTTTGTCTTTCGGGTGAGACGTAATTGTAAGTGACTCTACAGCTGATGCATAGTTCACACACGCTAGACTCTGTAAGTCGCTTTGGATAAAGGTGTCTGCTAAATAAACAAATAACAGACCAAACTGAAAGCACCAGAGTTTTAGTTTGCCTGGTAAAGCACTGCTGTCTATGCTCTTCAACCCTTCCACTGCTTGTTGTCTAACTTCTCCCACACATACAGACGTGCTCAAATTTGTTGGTACCCTTACAGCTCATTGAAATAATGCTTCATTCCTCCTGAAAAGTGAAGAAATTAAAAGCTATTTTATCATGTATACTTGCATGCCTTTGGTATGTCATAGAATAAAGCAAAGAAGCTGTGAAAAGAGATGAATTATTGCTTATTCTACAAAGATATTCTAAAATGGCCTGGACACATTTGTTGGTACCCAGTAGAAAAGATAATAAATAATTGGATTATAGTGATATTTCAAACTAATTAGTTTCTTTAATTAGTAACACACATGTCTCCAATCTTGTAATCAGTCATTCAGCCTATTTAAATGGAGAAAAGTAGTCACTGTGCTTTTTGGTATCATTGTGTGCACCACACTGCACATGGACTAGAGAAAGCAAAGGAGAGAGTTGTCTGAGGAGATCAGAAAGAAAATAATAGACAAGCATGGTAAAGGTAAAGGCTACAAGACCATCTCCAAGCAGCTTGATGTTCCTGTGACAACAGTTGCAAATATTATTAAGACGTTTAAGGTCCATGGAACTGTAGGCAACCTCCCTGGGCGCGGCCGCAAGAGGAAAATCGACCCCAGATTGAAGAGAAGGACAGTGCGAATGGTAGAAAAAGAACCAAGGATAACTGCCAAAGAGATACAAGCTGAACTCCAAGGGTGCCTTGAATCTGTGCAGGGCACAATGAAATCTCAAGACTATCAAGGCATTCTGGAGCGAAACGGACTGCCCAGTGTCAGAAAGTACTGTCTCAGTCGCAGGTCATGGGTCCTCCAACAGGATAATGACCCAAAACACACAGCTAAAAGCACCCAAGAATGGATAAGAACAAAACATTGGACTATTCTGAAGTGGCCTTCTATGAGTCCTGATCTGAATCCTATCGAACATCTATGGAAAGAGCTGAAACTTGCAGTCTGGAGAAGGCACCCATCAAACCTGAGACAGCTGGAGCAGTTTGCTCAGGAAGAGTGGGCCAAACTACCTGTTAACAGGTGCAGAAGTCTCATTGAGAGCTACAGAAAACGTTTGATTGCAGTGATTGCCTCTAAAGGTTGTGCAACAAAATATTAGGTTAGGGGTCCCATCATTTTTGTTCATGCCATTTTCATTTGTTTTATTATTTACAATATTATGTTGAATAAAAAATCAAAAGCAAAGTCTGATTTCTATTAAATATGGAATAAGCAATGGTGGATGCCAATTACTTTTGTCAGTTTCAAGTTATTTCAGAGAAAACTGTGCATTCTTCGTTTTTTGTGGAGGGGTACCAACAAATTTGAGCACGTCTGTACTGTGTCTTTTAGAGCCCCGTCGTACCATCTCTCAAGACTTTTCACTGGCTTCTCAGACACTGTTGGTATTGCCTCACCATTAATGTAGAACATTTTATCTACTACTTTACCTTTAATTATAGAGATGCTCCTTGATTTAGTGGACTTGAATTGCATTCGTGCCCATTCAATGTCATTGGTTAATTTACCCAATAACCGATTAGTGCAGGCTACTGTTGTAGTCATGGTTGTCATGTCATCCATGTATGCTCAAATTGGTGGTAGTCACATTCCAGAAACCAAGTGCTCTCCTCCCACTACCCATTTTGATCCCATAATGATTACTTCCATTGCCATGGTAAAAGCCAGTGGAGAAATGGTGCATCCTGCCATTATTCCAACTTCTAGGCATTGCCATGTAGTGCTGAATTCTGAAGTTGAAAAACTAAATTGCAAATCTCCAAAGTAGGCTTTCACTAAATTTGTTAATTGGAATGCCTGCTTTTTGTACTGAAGTGTCAATGAAGCAGTTATTTAATAAGTTAGTTGACAATCTCTGAGCAATAATGCTGAAGAAAATCTTGCCTTCTACGTTTAATAGGGAAATAGGGCGAAACTGAATGATGCTTGTAGAATCTTTTTCTTTAGGTATAAAGACTCCACCTGCTCGGCGCCATGCTCTTGGTACAACCTGTTTTTCCCATGCCACTTTCATCAATTTCCACAGGATTTGTAGAACTCCTGAAGCACTCTTGTACACTCTGTACGGAACTCCATTAGGCCCTGGAGATGATGAAGCCCTTGCTTTTTTCACAGCTTTCCACTTAGATGCACAGTCTTCCATTTGGTATTCTGGTGGATTGATAGGTGGGATATCTGAAGGAATTGACATACGCACCTGCCTTTTTTAATCTGTATGTGTTTCCTCCAAATATCTCTCCAGCTCAAACTTAGATGATTTTAGTGTGTCATTCTTCTCACTGGTGAATAACTTCTTAACAAATTTGAATGGGTCTTTATAAAAGTTAGTTCTCGCACGCTCCTTTTTGTAGAGTTTCCGTAGGCGCTCAGCTCTGCGCAATGTTGCAAGCTTGTCTTTTATGACCCTTTGTAACAGATTAAGTCCTTCCTTCTGACTTTGTTCTGCTCTTCTCCATTGCTTCCTCAGCTGTCTCTTTTCTCTAACTAAGCGTTCAATCTCCCTTGATGAATCTTCAAACCCCTGACCGTTGCCGCCTTGCTCCAGCCGCAGACACAAACCTGGAGTACCATGTCTTTGCTAACTGCAGATCTTGAACTAGTCTTTTGTGAAGTACTCTCCATACTCATATTTGTTTCCGTTCCTAAGTCATTAACCGTGTTCTCCAACGTTGAATCATCTTCCGACCCTGCTCTCGCAGACTCTAGGGGTATTTTTCGCTTTCATTTCTTAGAATTTCTTCTTGGAAAATGTATGTGTTGTTTGTTTTGATGAAAGTGTAAATCACAATCATTTTAATTTCTAACAAATGACAGTAATACATGTTTAAGATTAAGAAAACAAATATTTAACTCATACAACAAAGGATGAGCTTTAAAAATTGGGTTTATTTATGTTAGACAATAATATTTTATACAATATTTAACTATGTACATCCAACCATCCTAACCTTATTCCAAAATACTGCATATTAGTCATAAAGCAAGAATGCTGATTATGGATCTAAGAAGGATCTTCTTTACACTTGTCAGCAGATAAACAAACATGGATGATTATCTAACTATATATACATATATTTTTCTGGTAAATAATTTGTGCTTTTTATTTTACTGCCGGCTACTACAAAAGAAAGACAAGAATAAACACAATGTAAGTACCAATATCTAAAGTTCCAGTACCTACTATTAACCTTGTTAACTGTAGTTCTGTCAGTAGGTTGAACTATGGTATGGGAAGTGGACAGAATAGTGTACTTATTGTATGGTTGTAAATTGTAAATGATATATATATATATATATATATATATATATATATATATATAGACAAAGATAATTTAATAGAAAAAAACAACAAATAAATAGCAAAAAGTCAACTGAAGCCAACCGTTATCTATGTAGCGAACACAGTTGTTAAGCATGCTGTTAAATAGTTCCCAGCAGTGTAGATCACTGAGTGTAATGTCAGCTTGTTCCCTTGACCTCACGGAGGAATGTAGCTAAGCTGCTGCCAGTTATACTCACCTTTGAAACTTCTGTCCAAACAAGATAATTAATTAGTTTGTGGCGTTAGGAGATGTCTGTGGATAGGGCTGAGCTATATGCAGACGAGTTATGATGAAGACTCTCTGGTGTCTCAGATCTTGCCCCTGTATTTAAAAAACAATATATATATATATATATATATATATATATATATATATATATATATATATATATATATATATATATACACACACACACACACACACACACACACACACATACACTACTACTACTACGACTACTACTAATAATAATTATAATTTCTGCTCTATTCCATTATGCTATATTTGTAGGGACAAACAAATTGATTTATAGTTTAAGCAACAAAAAAAAAATTATCAGTTGAAAGTGCAGAGGATAGTTTTGTTTTTTGTTCAGTGCTTATTTTTATGCATTACTGAATGCATTAAACAATTAATTGCTAAAGCCATCATGTAGCAAAAAAACTGAACTAGACAACATTTAAGAAGCGCATAAAAAATGACACCTTTGAGTTATTTAAAATGATGGAACCTGTAACCTGAAAGCTGTCATCTACTCTTTACAGTACAATTTTGAGATTTAAGGAGCTGTCTGTCTGTATGTCCATAAAGTTAGGTTATATACCTCTAATATCTCTAATTTTGACTTTGCAGCTGTGGCCAGGGGTGAATGTCACTTACATAAGGCTTCTATAAATGTAAACTTTTTTGTAATACCAGACTGTACATTTAAATACTGTAAAAAAATAGTAGCCATTATTAAATTATATTCTACTAGATATGCTTAACTGCTAATAATAATAATAATAATAATAATAATAATAATAATAATAATAATAACTTACCAATTGAAACCTCGTTTAGTTTGCATTTAGATGCATCCCCTTCCGCCATATCTGCAGATAAACCATCAAAAATAAATAAATAAATAAATAAATAAATAAATAAATAAAACTGCAGCTTTAGAACACTGACTGCTTTATATGTGTTGTCAACTAAAAACCACAAGAGGGAGCCTGAAACGTACTGCATTTCCCAATCACCTGTAGCAGAAATGGCAGGTTTAATCTTGCACACTATTCAACATACAGATTATTAAAAGTTAGACTGATTGATCTCAGGGCTAATAACAGTGGTAGGGGTATGGAATGGGTTACCTAGTCATGTTGTTGAGACAGAATCAGTTACTTGGAACTGGCCAAGTGGTCTCCTGTCATTTGTACATTTTCTTATGCTCTCGTGTTCTCATGTACTATCTACAGAAAGATGCAACCTTAACTTGTGGCAAATCAAAGTGGATTCTCCTTTCCCCAGAATAGTACCCCATACACAAGTGTCCTGGCACTTTATACACCCAGAGAAAAAACAATAATGTAAAGATGGCTATTGCGCTTACCTTTCTGAAGCATTCAGTATGGAGAATCTGCAATGTGGATGATTTAAATTGCAATTGAACAGACAAATTAATGACGAATAATGAATTTGGCCGGAGACCTTGTCCGTGGGTGCTGACAACTATCCACAATGTTGGCCGACTAGCAACTTGTTGGCCGACTAGTCTAGTGCCGCAGATAGAAAGTGGCTCGTAAGGCCACCTCCCCCCGCCAAACCATGACTAGAAAAAAGATGATGATGAATGGTTAATGCAACAACTGCAGTGGCGCAGTGCCACCTATCCCCAAAAATAGGAAAAGGATGAGTGAAAAGTAAGCAGCCGAAACATGGGCCCGCCCCCACGCATGGAATGCACTGATGGAGAACCCAACCTCTCCGGCCTGCCACGCACCCTACAGAAACTAAATAGGAACCGCTCGGCACTCAGGTAAAGAAAAAAAAAAGCCCTGCTCGCTGGTAGGAGGAAACCTTAGGGAATCCAAGGCTAAGGGTAGCCCTTCATCCAGACTCTAAAGACAGCCTGTTTGGCCTCGCCAGGCGTGACTGAGAGGCCAAACAAAAGGAAGCGACATGAATGCAAGCCACACTGGCGCTTGGATATGATGTGTTGATTAGATGGTGGATTCTCCTTCCAGAAATACAAGTTTTCCATAAAATTAACTTGGTTTCAAGTAAAATGACTGCTTACAAGGTTGTTCCAGTCCTTCCTATCTATAATCACTTTTCCCATCATCTTGTTTGACAGCCTTGAGCCTTTCCTCAATCACTGAAAGTTTATGTAGCTTGTTTTGACATTCAGCGTTCTACATTCAGTTCCAGAGACTTTAACTGGACATTTTCAATTGTAGCCTGTCAAGATTAACACAATAAGCTTGGACTGAGATTCCAGAACAGGAGACAGAAGAGCAAATGATTATTGAATAGCTGTTGTTTCTATGCTTCTTTACATCATTCACTACATATACTGTACATTACTGCAATATAAGATGATCCATTTATAATATTGATCCAATTTTTTCAATGTAATTTCACAGAGGATCTGCATTGAAAATCTGAATGATAATCCATTGTAGCATACAGTCACTGCCATTAGATAATGTACATATTCCATAATTAAAGATAATTAAAGTGCACATAAGGACTTTTTTTATTTTATTGTGTTACATGTTCTGATGTGTTGCTACAACTGTTTACATAAGGTGTTTGTATTGTTTTATTTTTTTTATTTATTTTTTTTTACATTTTGACCACTTTTTTAAACTTTTAAATTGCATTCCCTGCCTCAAGATGGTGTCCCATCGTCCTGCTACTCACTGGTAAATCCACCTCAGTTACATATGTGAGAAGGAAGATGATAATTTGTTGTTTTATTATAAAGCCAAATCTCTACTTTAATTTAGATCTTCAAAAGTATCTGATGTATTTGATGTTTTATTCAGATAATATTGTTTGATATTTCTTCTTTAAATAGACCAAGTTGCACAAATACAGTAATTATTACAAATTGCAGTATGTTATTGTTATAACAATTTCAAGAACCAATTGAAAATTAAAAGTGCGCTGAATTTCAAGACACACAAATATGGTCATGACATGGTGTAATTCCCATTTGTGATGTATGCTTATGGAATCCATTTTGTCTTTTATTTTTATAACAGCTGGGCATTCCTGAAATGCATTGAGCCTAATGAGTCATGTCAGACAAAGCATCTTTAACATTATCTTCCCACTCTAGTAAATGCATAATTTGGCCTGCAGCCCAGCTAGTACAGACCCTAGCTCCCCCCCAGGTAAAAACTGTATCTTTAAAATCACAAACTAAAGAGCAGCTTAAGGTTATTTGTCTTTATCTTTCTATATAGTTGTCTTTTTAACAGCCTGCCCCAGGCGATTACCTCTGTCTGTAACAGGGAAAAGTTACTTGTGTTTAGATACACATTTTCTAACAACTAAGTCAGCAATTATTTAGAAAAATGTAGGCAATTGTCAGGCTTGAAACAGATAGTAGGAGTATACAGACACATTACCCAGTGTCTCATCATGCCTTCAGTTTAATTATCCTCTGGCACTAGAAAATCTACAAGCAGTTCTTGTCTTAATAGTCACCGTTGGGTACCTAAATTATTGCTGTGGTTATTTATGCCCTGTGGGGTATAATACATTATAAGATACATTGATCTTAAATTTCCCATACAATTTTGACTTGATTCACAGTTTTCAACAGTTACTTGTTATTTTTTTAATTGCTTTATCAAGATTTGTCAGTTCCTTATGCTTCGTTGTCACAAAGCTGATGATGTCACAAAGAATGCTGATCTTTCTTTCTGCATAAACACACTGGAGAATCTGCTGCTTTGATAAAGCTGGTTTATAATGAAACTGGTCCTGCAGCACCTGGAATGGGTACAATCTATCTATCTATCTATCTATCTATCTATCTATCTATCTATATATATATATATATATATATATATATATATATATATATATATATATATATATATAAATTATTATTATTTATTTTTTTTACCACAGTGCATAATATGCATAAAAATACTCAATAGAAATGTATATCACAGCAAATACTATTTCATGCTTGGAAGTACTTTGTGTTTGATTGTGTGGTTCAGCTGAAACTATAAATCCCAAAAGTATAACTCATGGACCTCTCATGCAGGACTGGATAGATCAAATTTAATTTGAACATACACAACTAGTACTACTCCTTGGATCTGTAAGAGTTAGTGACTGATGTGTAAGTCCTTAATTGACAGATAAAGACCTGGTGAGTTTGTGAGATTTGTATTGTCAGTATTTATAATATGCTATGTTTGCATCTGCACCATAAAACAATCTTTAAAATTGGATCCTATCCCATTCATAGTCATAGTTAAAATCCATTATCTTACATCTTTATTAACTTTAATATAATCATCATCATCATCACTGATCACCACTATACTGTGATGAGAACACCGTGTAACAAATGTTTTTTTTTTTTTTTTTTTTGGTTCCTCGGTAGTAAGTGTTAATTTGGGGTAGCAGTGTGGAGTAGTGGTTAGGGCTCTGGACTCTTGACCGAAGGGTCGTGGGTTCAATCCCAGCTGGGGGACACTGCTGCTGTACCCTTGAGCAAGGTACTTTACCTAGATTGCTCCAGTAAAAACCCAACTGTATAAATGGAGAATTGTATGTAAAAAAGAATGTAATTGTATGTAAAAAAAAAAAAGTGATATCTTGTAACAATTGTAAGTCGCCCTGGATAAGGGTGTCTGCTAATAAATAAATAATAATAATAATAATAATTTCCTAATTGCTTATGCCTCAAAAGTATAGAAAATGGCTATTATTCCCCACAAACTTTGCTTTTGTGACCAGGACAGTGATATTTTGAAATTTACCTATTTTCCAGAACATTCCAGATAGATTCAGTGCTGAGTAAACTTGGAGTAACTTCTAGAACTTTCTAGAACTTTCCAGTAATATAAATAGTAGTATAAATACAGGGGCCTTAAGCCCACCAGTTCAGTTTAGTTCCAGCTGCCTAAGTGGATACATATCTGCATTTTTCTGAGATGGCATCAAGAGGCTGCAAGCATCCGGCAGACGCATTTTGCTATGTCTGCGGCCAATTTATCAAGACAAGAGCGAAAAAGTACTCCGTGGAAGCATCTGCTAAGATGTGTGAGGCATACAAGGCATATTTCGGCAAGCCTGTCGGGGATCAAGACAAACCCTGGGCACCTCATTTCACCTGCGAGCACTGCAAAAAAAACTCTGGAAGGTAAGATGGACAATTGTTGCTCGGAATTTTATGTTATAAAATTTGTTAAAATTTTTCAAATTGTAAAAGTTTTTAATTTTAAAATGTTTTACAATTTTCAATGTTATTGAAAAAATATATCATATATGAAAAATGTTGCGAGAATCTCTTACACATTAGTCATGGGTGAAATAAATGTATTTTTGTAGGATGGTACAGAGGGGAAAAGAGAGCCATGAAGTTCGCTATCCCAAGAATTTGGCGGGAACCCACTGACCACTCAAGCAACTGCTACTTCTGCATGGTGGACCCTTCCAAACGTCGGACTGGCAAGAATGCACCTGCTATCACGTATCCGGACCTTCCTTCATCCATCGCCCCGGTGCCACACTGCCATGAGCTCCCCGTACCAACTCCTCCGGAGAGAGAGCAGCCGTCTTTAGAAGAGAGCAGCAAGTCAGAGAGCGAGGAAGACGTTGTAGATCCAGATGACAATTTCAGAGGTGGAGCTGAGGAGAGAAACCCATACTACCCCAACCAAAAAGACCTCAACGACTTGATTAGAGATCTTGGTCTCACCAAGTCCAATGCCGAGCTTTTGACGTCTAGGCTCAAGCAGTGGAACTTGTTGGATGAAAGTGTGCAAGTCGCAGATCAGAGGAAGCGTCACCAACCTTTTTCCAGCTTCTTCACCCGTCAAGACGGGCTCTGCTTCTGCCACAATGTGACCAGTCTGTTCAAGGCAATCGGAATCGCCTGTAACCAGAATGAGTGGCGCCTCTTCATTGACAACTCATCCAGGAGCCTCAAAGCCGTGCTGCTCCATAATGGTAACAAGTACCCGTCTCTTCCCCTGGCTCACTCGGTGCACCTCAAAGAGGATTACAACAGCATCAAGACCTTGCTGGACGCCTTGAAGTATGATGAGTACGGCTGGGAGGTCATAGGAAACTTAAAAAATGGTGGCATTCCTGATGGGTCTCCAAGGCGGTTTTACCAAGTTTCCCTGCTATCTTTGCCTTTGGGACAGCAGGGACACCAAGGCGCACTACCACAGGCGGGACTGGCCACAGCGGACCGAGTTCTCTGTGGGAAGGAACCACGTCAAGTGGGAGCCACTGGTGGACCCCCGGAAGGTGCTGATGCTACCACTGCACATCAAATTGGGCCTTATGAAACAATTTGTCAGAGCTCTAGATAAGGAGTCGGCAGCCTTCAAGTACCTTCAAGACTTCTTCCCTAAGCTGTCTGAGGCAAAGGTCAAAGCCGGTGTCTTCGTCGGACCACAGATAAAAAAGATCCTGGAGTGCAATGAATTCCCCAAGAAGCTCACTAGTAAGGTGAAAGCGGCTTGGAACAGCTTTGTCGCAGTGGTTCGGGGCTTCCTGGGCAATCACATGGCCAAAAACTATGTGGAGCTGGTTGAGACTCTGGTGAAGAACTACGCACAATGGGCCGTAGGATGTCCCTCAAAGTCCATATCCTTGATGCTCATCTTGATAAATTCAAGGAGAACATGGGAGCGTACTCGGAGGAGCAAGGCGAGCGCTTCCACCAGGGTATACTGGACTTTGAACGCCGCTACCAAGGACAGTATAACGAGAACATGATGGGAGACTACATTTGGGGGCTGATTCGTGAAAGTGATTTACAGTATAATCGTAAATCTCGAAAAACTACTCACTTCTAAATCTTTTGTAGTCATTTTTGTATTACTTTAGTATAAATACATGTTAATTTGGATTCATATGTTGTTTTTTTCTGACTTTATGTGAACGAAAAGACACAAATTCGCCCGTTTTCTCATTGGAAATAGGTAAATTTCAAAATATCACTGTCTTGGTCACAAAAGCAAAGTTTGTGGGGAATAATAGCCATTTTCTATACTTTTGAGGCATAAGCAATTAGGAAATAACACTTACTACCCAGGAACAAAAATTGTGTTACATAGTGTAATACAACACAGGAAGCAGCACCAACTTTTCATCTTGAGCATTATCTTTGAAATATTTGCATTATTAACCCCCCCAGAAAAAAGAAAGCATACAGTAAATAAAATTGGGCCAGTGATGATATTGTTTGTGCTTTATAAGTAAATGGATTTTTCAACCTTGGTTAGCACGCCCTTAACAACATGACGAAAAGTCATAATGAAAATGTAATGTCATGGTATAAAATAATTCATATCTCCTGTTATTTTACTAGTGTTTCTATTATTTATGCAAGCCATATGAAAATGTTGGCCCAAATAAAAAATTAAAAAGCCTACCTTGTTAACAGTATTTAACCTAATACGGTTTAACTAAAGCCAACACAAATTTAGACTAATTGTAAATATTTTGTGCAGTAAATGTACACTTTTAACAAACTTATTATTCTTCCAAAAAATTGCCCAAGAGTCTGACTACATCCGGTTCTAGACTATTGCATTTTCTATTAGAGTCATTTCCCATACAAAAATAACTTAAAAGCATCTGATGTATTTGATGTTTTATTCAGATGTATTTACTTTTTCTTTTTATTATCTTTTTTATGCTATTTTAATGTTTTACTGTGCTGTGTGTATTATGTTTTCTGTAATGCACCTTGGGGTCTATGATGCAAGGAACTATATAAATGAAATAAATAATAAAAAAAAGAATGTTTATTAGCGAGTAGAGCTGGTTAATGCACCCTTAAGATGATTTACAAAACGTCCTTTAATTAAGAGAATGCTCTGCTCAGTTTTCTACTCTCTCATAAGGACTAAAAAAGACACATGTGAAAAAACAATACACCTTTGATTAAAGTTCAGGGAAAATCTGCATTAGGTTTCACCTTTAAAAAATAATTTAAGAGACATGATTTTAGTTTTCTTTCCAATGGTAAATCAATTTATAGTGTAATGGTAGGGCCAATTGCCAACCAATGATGCTCCAATGATGTTTTAGTATCTTGTTCAGTTTGTACAGGCTCTCTTGTTGGCACAGAATAAGCTTTTTTTATGTTGCTTTAAACAAGCACACTGCTTTTTGCCAAAATGAGCACAAAGAACAATAACTTGCTAAGTTTGGAAAAATATTATCTTCTCAGATAACTACAAATTCAACTTCTATGGCTCTCACTGAAAGGTGTAAAAAAAGGTCTGTCCCTCTTGAAAAATATTGTGCCCAATACCTCCATCAGTGTCTGTCATTTACAAGTAAGGAGGAATGAGACACACACATTAATAATAATAATAATAATAATAATAATAATAATAATAATAATAATAATAATAATCAACTATTATTTTTATTTTTTCCTCCAATTTGGAATGTCCAATTATGTTTTTTCTCCTCACTGCAGTAAGTCCCCACACAGCACAGATGTTATGAGGCCGTGTGAGCATCCTCCAATCTCACAAGCCTAAAGCCAGAATCGCTTTTACGCCGAGCAATCCAGAGCAGAGGTGGGCAGGCTACCGATCCCGGAGAACTTAGCCCTGCTTTTTATCCACTCTGAATGTGCTCACTTTCTGGCCAGTTGGGTTCGCTGTTGCGCAATGAGGAGAATGGTTTCTCATCCCCTACACCAGAAGTGTCAGAGCCAACGTGACGCCCCCTTCGGAGTCCACAGCAAAGATCGGCCGCTTTGCACAGCCCAGACCCGAACTGGCACCAACCAAGCTGTATGACTCATCCTGCGCTCCCAGTGGCAGCACTTTAATTGGATGAGCCACTCTAGGACTCCACACCTTATTAAACTTGAACAAAATAAACTCAATGTCTTCAATTGTCTTATAATTTATTCTAGTATTACTACAAATACAGTAGCACCATTGAGTGTTCTAAAGTTATGAAGGCTAGGTTATCAATGCATACACTTAATATCTACCTGCTGGTTAAACATAAAGCATTTTAACACTCTAGGTTGCTTTGTTGTAAGAAAACACCCATTGATTGTGGCTGATAATGCATATCAATGTCTGAAATACATCTGCTGACTGCTAAATTGATGTCAGTGGTACAGATACAGTACTTCATATCAGTCAGTTTTAAATTTTTGTAATACAGCTGACCACTTCAATAACTGTAGATTTAAACTGTGCAAGAACATGTAAAGAAGCCTAGTGTAGCAGGAAGTTAAGTCACAAAAAACGCCTTCTCAGAAATTGCACTATTAACCGGACAGCAATAATATATTAATAAAGTCGATGTACAAGGGATATTAAATTCCTCTTTTTATTAACTACTACAAAATGTGTACATAATTTTATGAAAATAAAAAGATAACCATAAACATTGTTCTCACCAACATATAATTATATTATCCGGGGGGGGGGGGGGGGGGGGGGGGGGGGGGTTGTCTTGCATAAGAACATAAGAACGTTTACAAACGAGAGGAGGCCATTCGGCCCATCTTGCTCGTTTGCAGTAGTGTAAATAAGTTTTGACCATTTATACATGTCTTTTCCATCTCTCCCAAAACTGCAATGTATTGTAATCTTGCCTCTTACACAGCATAATCTACATCTGTCATAGTTCAGAGAGCTAAGTTGTTGGTGAAGTTTCCGAAGACATCCTTTCAGATCTCCTGTTGCCATCCTCTGTATCTAATAGACTGTGTTTGAATATCTGAATAGAAAGCTGTTTTAAAAATAAATAAAAATACAAAAACATGAATATTTGATGTATAAGGCAAGGGGAGACAAACGCAGGATAGCTATAGCAGTTAATTTAAACAGAAGAATGTTTAAATACTTTGGAAATCTAAGTACACAGAATACGAAAATCATGTTAAAACTTGGTTGCAAGTTAAAACTACAACCATATAATACCAACAATACGTGTAGGCCTAATGATTTAACTTTGTATAAAAGAACAGAATACATATTTGACAGTTTAGCTAAATTTACCATAACTTGCCCCAGTTTTTTTTTTTTTTTTTTTTTTTGGTGTGGGGGTTACTCATCATCTGTATCTCGAATTGGATCTTTAATAGTTGTTTCTCGTCAGTCACACGATAAATCCACATTTATTAAACTAATACGACTGTGTTAACTTCGGCCCTGAATATTACACTCTAGTAAACTTTATGGTACGACATAGACATATTGCACATATTGGTTTGTTGAAGCCAATTTTGCTTTTGCCTGTTGAAACTGAGTGTTTTTCCTTGGAATCTTTTGAGTTTGTCTTTGCCGGTTGCGATTGGGTTCATATAAGACTTTTGATTGGGCGCTGTTGCCTGCAGTGTTGACAACGACAGCTGTAGAAAAAAAAAAAAACCTTTGTATTTTTGAAACGCACATTCGACACAGAGGAAACAGTCAATCCATGCTCCTGATCCGTTTAATTAAGTGTATATACATTATATGATTTATTATTATTTACAGGCCTTGTTTTACTAATTTAGTTTTTTCCAAAATTTGGGTATTTTTTTCTTTGTACGGTACGGTATAAAACACGATAACTTTCTTAGATTTACCTGGTAATGTACGTCATTTCCTCCAACAACAACAACTAGAAACGTCAAAACCGACAACAGCTGCTGATACTGTTGGAAGACGAGTTTGTGACAGATGGGGGGCGGGGAGGTTAGGAGCATTATTATCAGGTTACTAAGCCTTGCTATTTACAGTGTGGTGCAGTTACACGAAGACAGGATGTCATTCCTGGAGCTTCCCAGGCTTTAGTTGTATTTAAATGGGTCGTTTTATAAAGTGATAAACAGGAGAAATATTACTGCAAAAGTTTTTGATAATACTAGTGTGTTCGTCGCGGCGGCGGTGAAACTTCGACTTTACAGGAGGTAGGTGGCGCTGATTTAGTAACTCAACCTATTTTACTTCCAGTGGAGTAGTGATTGAAAAGAAGCGTAACCAATCGCAACATCCTATTTTCTATTTTCTGTTTTTGTAAACCAATCTTGGGGCATTTCGTGCCGCGTATGGTCCCTTTAACAAGTTTGATAGATCTACAAGATGTCCAAGAAATACTGATGCACTCAAAACGAAACTTTCTGTTGTTTTAAATGTTACTGTATGACATTTGTGCAAAATTACATAGAAACGAATGTATTATTCTGACAACATTAACTATTAAACTAGCATACATACAATCTAACAATGATGTCCCTGGGAGCCAAGAAGAAGTTTAATTGTTTCAGTCTTTTGTTTATATATATATATATATATATATATATATATATATATATATATATATAAAGCTCAAAGAGCCAGCTGCCCTAATCGTGTGCTAGTGCTGCAATTACACTGAACCATTAAACGGTGTTATTTTTGTTGTTGTCATTATCAATATAATATTCGCAAGATAAGTGATAATTGGCAATGTTACATGGAAAATAAATGTACCCCCCCCCCCCCCCCCCCCCCCCCTTCACATGGAAAACAGCCACTGATCGATAATTGTCAGAACTGGACATTTCCAAAAGTATCTAGAGAAGAAAATGTAAGTAGATTTTAAACATACTGTTATTAGAATGTGCGATGATAGCAGTATTTTGATTGACTGAATGACAGAAATCCGCATGTGTGTTATGCAAAGACAATATTGTATTAAATCAATGGATTACGGTATACAGTTTAATATAAGTGGACGAAATTGTCCATCCCCCGTGCAGTTGTGTTACGTCGTAAAGTGAAAGTATGGCACAAAGGCTTTCGATTCTCAGTGCTGGTCACACTTACGCTGTACTGAACTTTGTGGTATAACCCTAAACAACACAAGAATAGACTATTAATTTAACACTTCCCCATACCCATAACTTGTCTCACTCGCTAGTTATAGCTATGTAAACTGGTTGAATATAATGAGTGGATAATCATACATATTTTATTAATAATGTGTGTAACAAAAATGTTTTTTTTTTGTAATGTAAATATTGAAAAAAACTTAATCCTACATTTGCAAAAAAAAAAAAAAAAAAAAAAAAAATTAAAATAAAATACTAACTAAACTTTTTTACAATTGTCCGATGATGCACAATGTACTGTATGAAGTGGTCTTCATAGATTGTATGTAGATGTACAATGTAATGCAAGCTGTACAGTAAGTTTTTTGTTTATTCACAAAACAAAAGGAGCATACCAGAAAAAGAACATTTATGCATTAGATGCACTGTCTATCGATTTATACATCCGTTTAAAAACATTTGGGCCAGGAGGCTTGCAGAACTGTTGTTATTTAACCTTCAGCACTGCAGATCTGTATTAAGGTCTTGGAAAGATCCCCTCAAAACAGGCCATTAACTTGGAGTACGATCATAATTGCATCTGTATTCCGTGTAAGACACTATGTTTGTAATTAGTTCATGAGTATTAATGATTATACAGTAGTAAAATATGCTTACAAAGTCATAAACAGGCCTAATGCATCACTGCTGGACTATAACATATTCTGATCATGAGCAAGACTCAGAGGACTCTAAGACGGGGGTAGATCCATAAATACATTTTCCTGACTAGGAAGGTAAAGAGGATTGTAAGTAAGGTGGTATTCACTACACTAATGTTGAAGAGAAAAGTTACCTGTACAGTTACAGAATTATTCTCCCAATTTGTATCTTCTCAACCCAATTATGCACATGTAAAATGCCTCAAAATGTAACTGCCAGGGAATTGGTAGTGCAAAAACCTAAGTATAACAAGTTTTTTTTTTAACATAATACATGGTTTCTAAAATACTGTGCAGTATATATCTGGTAAACAGATTTATAGGCCTACCTTATATAATTTGTGTGCTCTGAAAAAGCACAGCATGCAGTCCTTCTGTTATGAGCTGCTGCTCAGCTCACTGTACTTTTTGAAGTAAATCAATAAACATATTTAACTAAGTGCTAATACTGTTTCAGTCAACTTGCTGAAGGTCACTAATTCGTTAAAGTGCTCTGAATCTGTCATCCAGTTTATAAATAAATACATTTGTTCCAGGAAACAAGACTGAACCAATGTTTTTGTTTATGTTTTATTTTATTTTTTTCAAAGAGATGTGCTGTCATGGTAGGAATACAGTTGTTTTTGTACATGTTGTGTTTTCAACACTTTCTTGTTTGTGAACTATTTTAATGGCTATTCATATTTAAACATGTCCCTATCACTGGAAAATGTATATGACAAAATTGTCTACATAGAGTACTAGTCATATTAAAAATAGGTTGTTGAAGAAGCCCACGAAGACAAGTTTATAAGTTTGTACTTTAGCATCCCTGCAGCAGCTGTGGACCGCTTGTTTTGAAAAAAGTTTTTAGATTAGTAGAGCTATAGTTTTAATGCATTCTGGGCTTTGTGTGGTCTCAAACTGTGTCCTACTGTAGATAAGACTAAAAGGTTTTAAAGAACAGTATGGCATTTATCTCAGATAGGTATATTGTTTTGTATGTATTGATAACACTAATTGCCTCACTTTGAGGTCCCATTGGACTCTCAAAGTTACTGTATACATCTCCTTTAAATGATCAGTCACCATAAATGCAAACCTTTTAAAAGGCTGTGTTTTCAAATGGATTCACAATCTAGGGCATGCCATTGATAGTATCATGTTTACAAATTAGTTGATATCACCCTTCCCTTTGTCTTAAGAGGTCAAGTTAATTGCCTAAAAGAAAAACCTTTGTGTAGAATGTATTTATATACAGTCAGTTCTCGTTAATACGAATTTCAAGGGACCAGCAAAAAAAAAAAGTCTTATCAGTAATTCTTATTCGGAATCTAAAGCCAAATGCATACTGTCGGTTTTTATTGATGTTACGGTAACATTGAATTTACAATACAATTTACAATACAAATACAACTACAGAACAATGAAAAGTATTATACATTTAAAAGTACTGTGCATTTTATTGAAAATACAGCTGTAAGTGAATTATTAAAAAGTATACATTGCAAATGGACTGCACTTGAAACTTGCATGTCCCATTCGATCACAGGCATTTTAAACCACAAAAGTAAGGCGTCCGCAACATCAGGGTACAGTAGTCTCTGCATAGAGGAACACCTCCTAAGAGAACACCCTTGTGGTGAAACTGATTTTTCCCATTGTAAATGCTCCGCCTAAATGAACAGGAACCTTGTTTAAAAGAACTTCTTTTAGGCAACGTTAACGATTTGTTCACAACTGATACATTACTGTTTTGTAACCTGATAATTCCTCATCATCAAACTTAAATTCAAATGGTTTATTCAATCTTTTCAAATGTGACTTGTCATCGCAAGATGACACTGCTTGGTTTATTAAATTTTTCCAGAACCGCCTTCATATCATTACCTCGTTTTGTATTCTGATTTCCACGAGTGCACCTCATCTGTACAAAACGGCATGCAAACAAATGGCGAAACCCGCCACTGTTTCTCTTGCTACAAAAAGTTGGAAATTGTTCGAGCTCTTTAATGTTTTCCACTCTGGTGAGTTGCTTCACCATTCTGTTAAATAATTTTGTGCATGTCTTGAATATTGCTCCTGTACAGTTATTCATAATTAATCTAGAGCTGCTGCTGCATTTTTTAATGTGTGTAGGGGTGCTGTGTTAATTTAGTTTGACAGTTAGTTTATTAACGTTAGTTTGTCTGTTACTTTCATTTCAAATGTTGATGCACGTGCATATTGTGTCTGGTGGTCAACTCCATCTAAAAGAACACTTCGGCTCATAGAACACTTTACTTGCTTCCCGAGGGCCGTTCTCTTAGCTGGAGACTGCTGTACTAATCACAAACATTGATGACTTGCATTCACAGTTTGCTGTTCAGAAGTCCATAAGCATAATTATTATTACCCTACATTTATAATTATGTACCAAGTCTTGTAATTACCACATGGTGGTTGAGGAGGATTTCTAATGAGGAAAACGCTAAACATGTTCAATTCATTAACTTCAAAACAGGCCATTAAACCAGTGGTTAAAGATATTTCATTGTATTCAAATATTTACTGAGTGAAATAAAATCTTAAAATATTTCAATTGATCAAATTAAATCTAATTGAAATAGAGCATTTTCCAAAAGATAACTGAGTGGTTAACAAGGACAAGGCTTAACCTGCTTAGAATGCAGGATAATAATTAGGCTGCTGTATGTTACTGTTACTATGAAGAGTTTAAAGTAGTATTTCAATGTATTTCAACTACTTTAATATTTAAATATTTTCAAATAATAATTGCTTTCCACAAACCGTATTTAAATATTTTCAAATAGGGGGCGGCGACACCAAAATAATTTGCATTAACAGGAAATTGTTGTTATGTGAATTTGTATTATAAGAAACAATTTGCAATAAACAACTGCTACATTTTGCCTAGACCTTGTAGAACATTTGTACTAAGAGGAAATTCGTCTAATCCGAGTTCGTTTTAACAAGAATTCACTGTAATTGAACATGTTTTACCACTGCAAATTGTTCATCAAGTATATCCGTATTTTACAATTTTAGGGTTATAATTTTTCTACTGTTAAATGTCTTCTTTTCTTAAAACACAAGGGAAAACTTGGTACACTGTGAAGTTATACTTGAGGGACTTGTGAAGTGATAAAGAGATTTTGGAAACCTCCAATAAAGAAATAGGAGGTGAGGCTGAGTTGCATTCAGTAGCGGTTTTAGGCACATGCAACCCATGCAATTGCATGGAGTCCCGAGGCAGGAAGGGGGCCCCTGTTGTCGTGGCTCAGTTACTATATTCACTTCAAGTCTGCACCAGAATGAATGACTTATAAGCCATTTTACTATTCTTTTTATCTATACGCCACAAGCCATAAACACGGTTTAAAGCCGTGTGCAAGTTTATGTCGGTATGTGCGCGTAATCATGTAACCCACGATTTAAGCTAAAAAGGGTAAGACATTTAAAAAATGAACTGATTTTGACACACTACAAAGTTTGGTTGCGCGTGCCGTCAGTGCTGCAAACTTCAGTGAAATACACGTATAGGTGTCTCGCACGTAGGGCTGTGTGTTTGAATTAACCTGGAAGCAAATTAAAATGAATGTGTTTCCAGCCGATGTATCTTCCTCGCCTGTTGCGATGCTCGACTACATCTACAAGGGACATTTGCTGGACCTGTATCCTAACCTCAATATTGCCTTGCGTCTGCTTTTGACTGTGCTGTAGCGTCAGGGGAGAGAAGCTTTTCTTGCCTGAACGTGAAATTAATCCAAAACTATTTACTATCTACAATGTCGCAGGAACATTTGACTGGACTAGGGCAGATATCGATCCTGCACCAGATTTGCCAAACTCTAGATTATTCAGCTATATTCAGCAGACAGTTGCTGCGAAACTGTGAGTGGTTTTTTTTGTTGTTTTTTTGCGATTGCTATAGTAAAATTTAATAGTGGCATTGTTGCCCTATTTGAAAGTCATGGTATCGTAGCTTAGTGTTACTAGTAAGAATAGGGAGTAGGGCCCCCAGAATCAAGCTTTGTATGGGGCCACCGCGGGACAAATGGCGCCAATGGTTACATTGGACAGTAAAGTAAATAATGGTTAACTTATTAAATTGGGTTTTGAAAAAACACTTCATCTGGAATTTTAAATTCAAATAAATGATTTAAATAATTATACCAGTAAGCAGGGATGTGGCAACTAGGGGTGCTGGGGGTGTGGTGCACTGCTTTAAACAAGTTATAGAAGGCTGTGTGGTCCAGTGGTTAAAAAAGAAAAGGGCTTGTAAGCAGGAGGTCCCCGGTTCGAATCCCACCTCAGCCACTGACTCATTGTGTGACCCTGAGCAAGTCACTTAACCTCCTTGTGCTCCGTCTTTCGGGTGAGATGTAGTTGTAAGTGACTCTGCAGCTGATGCATAGTTCACACACCCTAGTCTCTGTAAGTCGCCTTGGATAAAGGCATCTGCTAAATAAACAAGTCATAAACGGCTGGTTTGTGATTTTATATTGAAGTTCAGTAAGATCATTAATGTAGCATTATGGATTTTGTTACGTAAAATATTTTTTTATGTAAGGACTGAGGGAATCACCAACCCCCATAAGTGTAATCCTGTTTAACTGTATCGCTAAATATTTATTTAAAAAAAAAAAACGGCCATACAAGTAAGCGTGTTAAAGTGGGACTTACTACTACTACTACTACTACTAATAATAATAATAACGTAATATCAGAACTACCAATATATGCTTACTGATATTAACTTTTTATGAAGCGCTCACTACAAACGAATTAGTCCAGTCTTTTTCGTTTTTTTAATTCTCTTTTAATCGCTGAAGTCCATTTTACCCTCCTGTCTGGATCAGCAGGAATCCTGTAGAAGGAAACTTTATATTTCTGTCCAGAACAAAAGAATCGGGCATTACTGTAATGTTACCACGCTAGGCATTTTGGTCATCTTCTACAGTAATGCTGACTGTGAAAGAGTGTTCAGCTTGGTGACCAAAAACAAAACCCAACACAGAGCCAGCCTGAGCACAGACATGCTAAGTTCACTGGTAACGCACAAAGTCATGATGTCAGCGAAGCAGCAAGTGTGTCACACACAAACCTTTAGTGACACCTTGCTCAGGAAAACCAAGTCAGCCACCTATGAAGCTAAACGTTCAAGATCTAAAAGTGCAGTTTGACCTGTTGGATTCCTTTCTGTTCCAAACAACTCACTTTGTGGATAGCTATTACATTTGGTGCTGACTCAGTGACTATTTACAAGTTTTTTTTTTTTTGAAAGTGCTTCTCTGTTTTAGAAGCTTATACATTTCAATTTGTTATGTTTTGACAGTAAATAAAATACAAACATACTACAAAAATGGCTATTTTCTGTACTTGAAATAATTTTCAGTTGGTATAAATTAAAAAGGTTTAATCTATACCAGGGCTTCTCAAACTCGATTCTAGGGACCCCCTGTGGCTGCTGGTTTTCATTCCAACGGAGCTCTCAGTTACTTAACTAGACCCTTAATTGAACTGATTGTTTGCTTAATTAGACATTTTTACTTGTTTTCAGCTCATGAACAGTTGCATATTTCAAGTTAGCTGTAACATTTGATAAGTAACTTGAACTGCAAGTTTGAGAACTGAAAACAACTGTTTGAACAAAGGGATCAAATTCTACAGGAGTTTTTACAAAGCTAAGCCCAAGGGTCCCCAAATCTCTCCAAAAATAAACATTGTGTAAATCTTTATGTCCAGTGATACACTAAGTTCTAAAAGGGATGTTAACTTCTGGCACCTCACAGGCTAGCCATTGCCACATGCATTAGCCTTTGTAAGGCTTTTTTTTTTTTTTTTTTCCCTTATCTCATTCAAGAGGTGGGCGTGTTTGTTTGCACATCGATTACTCTGTGATGGATTGGGCTACAAACAAAGTAAAGGTATGAATGGAAAGCTTGTGACCTCCCCTACAACGTGATCAGGGAGACTTCACCGTCATCAAGGTTGTAAGACCAGAGCAGCAAAACGCAAGCTAGTCGATCACATTTGTTTTGGAAGCATGGGGGTACTAGACACATTGCGAATGGGATATCTCAGCGGTGAAATGACGGATTCGAAAAATTCCTTCGCGGTTTGACGGTAGGAAAACAACGATTTTGATATTCATCAGCTTTTTTTCTCTTTTGCTTTTGTAATAATATTACAAATGAGTTATGAAATATAATGTTTACGTGCAGTTCCGTGTTCCGCCCACGGGACTAGAGGGCGTAAAACTGCAGCTTCTCGTTTCTGAGTCTCTGTCCCTGACGGCAACAGCCTTGCCAGTGATGCTACCCTGTCACAGCTCATTTATATATAAAAATATACTTTTATTTTGTCGCAAATCATATTTAATGCAATGAGTTGAACTAAAAACAGTAGCAGTCAAACTATAAAAAGACTAAATAGTTTTACTAAAAGTATTGGATTGTGAAATATAATGACAAATACATAAAAAAAATAATTGTCTTTGTCAAGTAATGCCTTGTATTTGAATGTAAATTCTCACTAACATAGCGAAGGAATAAAGAAATAATGTTATTAGCCAAATCTACTGTATTTATTTGAGTGTGTTATGTGCTTCACCAACCACTTTCCTCATGTTTCTAGCATAGAATGTTGAACAACAAATTTTATTATGTCACTGCAGTGACATTTAGCCTATCCAACCCACTTCACAATTAGAAACATCTGAGGAATGTTTCACTGGGTATAAATGGTGGAACACTAGCAGTGGAATTAATACAAGCTGAAAATTAACACTGGTGTGAGCTGAAAGTCACGTACTGTAATTAATAAAAAGCAGAAAAAAGCTCTTGTCAGTCCAGCAAGTCTAAAGTCTTAGAGAGGCACATGAATTAAATGTCCTGTAAAAGTCAAACTCTAATACTGTAAAACAGAAAATGTTGACATTCTGGATTGCCTGACATGTCTCAAGTTTTCTAAAATAAGGCTTCTGTTTTCAGTCTGTATTCATTGTGGCAGCCTAACGTATTATTATAATAAGTAAACAGTATGTTGTATGCAGTTATACAAATCCGTTTTAAGGTCTCATTTTACCAAAAAAAAAAAAAAAATTGGCTTTGGAGAAAAAAACTCAAGGGCTGGTTATTTGTATGCACAATCTTTGCACAACTATCTAAATTCCATGTGCCTAACTGTAAACTTAAAACCACAAAACCCTTTTCCAATATGTGTATATTATTTATATTAAACTTCTAATCTAAACGTGTTTCTAGTCTCAACACAAATCCCAAAGGGGACTGATAACTCTTTTTAATACCAGCTTTAGTAGAATTACACATGTGATTTGAATTGCGTAAAGGAGATTTTTTGCATGCAAAGCTGTCGTAAATTTTTTCAAGGGTTATAACATTGAACATTGCAAGAATATGTCCTTATTGCATCTGGTATATGAGTCCTGTAAATATATGATATTAACTTTATTAATTAGAAAAATCAAACTGTAACTCAAAACACAAGAAAGTGTAGAAGAGATTTTAGAATTTAATTAAGCAAAAAGCAGCTTGATAATACTGTTTGGAATTAGCAAAAAACAGGAATTGCTGTGCGTGACCCATGATGAAGATACTAGACTGTCTGTCTAGCTTCCCAGGTACTGGCCAGGAGAACGTGTTAAACACAGAGAAGATTAATTTGTAATCCTTTTGTACTGTACAGTACATCTCACCAACCAAAAGTCCTGATTCCTGTATATGACAAGACTGCTCTACATTGCCCACCATTTCCATCCTGTGCACAAAAAAGAAATCGCCTGGATGAAAGAAAAAAAAAACAAAAAAACAGGCACAAACCTTTTGGCCATCTCTTTTCTGGCTTTGTGGTCTTCTTGTTCATAAATAAGCTGTCTGTTACCAAAGGTCTACTGTATATGCTTATGACCAGATGGCTTGTGGTGACATCAGACCAGGAAGAGACAGACTCAGTACTATGGGGTAGGAAGCGCTGTTATACGTTTTAATTATAAATAAAATATTTAAACAAACTAAAACACTTTTGAAAACAAAACAAAACAGTGGCCAAAACAGACAGACAAAACAAACACTAAATAAAATTGTGCTGGTGTAAAGCCAGCATGAGTAGCAGTTGTTATATTTTACTCTAAACTTACGCCTCGCTTTCTCATTCCACCTCAGCTGTGCTTGGGCTCGATTGCTTGCTAATAATTGAATTGTGCCAGGTACATTCTGCACGTGAAGTGATTTGGCAGGATTAACCCTTCCTTGCCGACATAAAACAACACTACCCAAATACATGTATTTTAAATAATAACAACACATAACACAAAATAAACAAAATGCGCACAGGGGCAGCTCTATTTTTGTTTTGCCCTGGGTTTGGTAGGCTGCCCCCCATGCTCCTTCCCTCAGATGTATCTTCCACAAAGTCTGTGCCTATGCTATTTCTTGTCTGTGCTGTTTTTGTCCTGTATCTCTTTTCTAAACCTAAAAAGTAATCTAATATGTAAAGATACTGCACTGGGCTGACCCAGTAAGCAATTAACAAGAGCGGTTGTGTCTGCCCTCAAGTAGGACAATTAACATACTATAGAGCTTTCAACCTAAACCTGAGGTTAAGAACTGGGTTCATAAATAATTTTTCTTTATGATACAGAATACAGAGTGGAGGCACATAGTATGAATCGGATCTTCGAGTCTAACAAGGGCAACTGTTTGTTTTTCATTGGCTCAGTTACTTTCCTAAGTCTCTCAGTTGTTTGTGCTTTAAACACAATTAAAAACAGATTGGATGAATAACAAAATAAATATTTTATCCTGAATGTAGGTAGTTATTATCCTCATTAAAGTTGCTGACAACAATAAATTGAAACTGCTTTTTCAACATCAGTATTTTCATGCACACTATTATTAGGCTTATTAAAGCTTAGGAAATATAGATCCACCACACGATATCTTTGTCTGAAAGCTTTTAGAAGGTTTTAGTAAAATGTGATATTTAAAATAAATAACAGGTGGTAATACACATTACAGTCCTTGTTTTCATTAAGTTGAGCAAACTTTTAAATGTTTCATGGAGATGCTGATGGATTTAATTTTTTCTTCTGTTTATCAATGGATACACCATTACAAATAAATGCCCTAAACCGATTTGATCATTTCTGTCATTTTCCAGGTGTGCAGATGGGTCAGGTGCTGTGGAGGGTTGCTAGAAACCAGCAGTTTCAGCAAGAATACAGTGAGCAGGGCTACCTTCCAAGGGAGTGTGGCAGAAGAACGGCTGCTGCTGCTGATAATGTCAACCACCACAGACAAGGCCAAGGTGGAATAGATATCTACCAGTTGTTGAAAGCTAGGAAATCCAAGGAGGAGCAAGGGTTCATTGACTTAGAAATGCTTCCGCCTGAGCTGAGCATTACTATCCTGTCTTACCTGAATGCTACTGACCTCTGCCTGGCATCATGTGTCTGGCAGGACCTAGGTAAAGATGAGTACCTGTGGCAAGGGTAAGTGAACTATATATTCATGTTATGTGTAACAGGGAATTTGGTGGAGGGGAACCCACTGTGACTTTTGATGTTACCTTGAAGAAACCAGTAACGGTGGCCTTATGTCACAGTATACATCAACCTGTACAGAAAAGCCTATGAAGACAGCTTCTGATTAAATTGTGAACATTTACTTGAAAGTATATCAGAGTGGGCAGGATAGGGGGTGGGTATTGCAAATATTTACTGAAAGCACCCACCCCTATCCACATTCTAGTGTCAAAAATGTGTTTACAATACATTTTATGTTCAATTACATATCTATATTTTCTAGATCTTTTGTAGGAAGTACATTGTTTGAATTTAGATGATAAAGTAGTACTTTTAAAAACTGCCCCCACCACACAACTAAAGTCTCGGAACTCAAGAAACCATTTGAGGTACTGACTTCATATTTGCAGTGTTCGCATAACCCTGAAGTATGTATTGGTGATTCTGACTTTGACCTCTGACCTAAAATGGCTGCCATTTTGAGGTCATGTGACTGACTCTTTGTACAGCTTGTAACTTTTTAGTATATATATTTCTAAACTGCATAGAGTCAGGATCCATAACCCATGTTGTCCAGTAAAAACCTGACTCCCTGATACTGACCATATAAATGGTTTATAAACTGTTCCTTCAGACATGCTATGCAGTCCCAAGGGATGTTTTGTTCACAAAACATTTCTAGTTGAGTTTGGTTTTCTGTTTCAGACAGTGCAAGTCCACGTGGGGTCACTGTTCCATATACAATAGGAGATTGCCATCTGAGTTCTCCTACAGAAAACTCTACATGCAGCTAGACGAGGGCAGTCTTACTTTCAACGGCAACCCTAATGAGGTAAATATAGCCAATGTATTATTTTAATTCTGTTTAATGTGATAGAAATGCATAGTGTTTTTGAAAATGTTTGTACTCGGTGAAAGGTGTATCATTACTTTTGACAGTAATAATCAACTTGTGTATTAAATTGAAAAAAACTATGTTTAGCCTATTTTTTTCTTTTAATAAAACAAATGTGCTGATGTTACTGAATAACTGTAGATATCTTTACCTCATTAAGACAAGAAACAATTTTCCAAAAGGCATTTCTTCCAATAAACAATTCATTAACTTTAAGTACGTCAGATTTAGCTCTTAATAAAATATAAATGTGTTTCATCTAGGTTTCTACTGTATCTCTAGTGCTAAAACTGCAGGCTAGCTGATGGAATCTGTGTTGTAGAATAGCCAACTTAGGTCTTTGTGTTCATAATTTGAAATGCTTTTTACGTTTTCAAATTTATTAAATCCATTATAGTTTAAAAATTACATAATCTTAATAAAGTATAGGAAAACAAAGTGATTTTTAGTCACTTTGTTATTTATTGGAACGTGTATTTTAATATTTATATATTAAAAAGTTTTACAAGAATAAGCTCATTGAGATGACACACAGTTTTCAGGCTAAACCTCTGAGACAGACATTGAAACAGAATAGCTGTGTCAAATTCTATACTTTCTTTCATATATTGTACAAAATACCTCTGGTAAGATTTTCCTTTCAAAAGAAAACTTATGTATAAGTTTTATGTGTTTTGAAGTCATGGCTGAAAAGGCTTACTTATACAGTATTTAGTTGATAGTCTAATGTAATGTAATAATAAAAGATACTGGGAAAACAATTGTGCTTCTTAAGGTTGCATTTATTTATGTTATATGAAATTTACTAAGTTGTGCAATGTTTGTGAAAAAGATAATCTAACATAAAAGTTTTGCTCTTCTAAGAGTTTCTCCTTCATCAATAAATTCCTGAGTTTACATTTTTAACAGACCAGTACTTCACTGAAATCCATGCACTAAATAATTTGAAATACTGGAACATCTTTTTATTGCTGTTGTGAAGTGTTGTTAGTACTGTGATTTTTAAAGGCAGATTCTAGTTTGTCTTAATAGCTTGGCATTAGTAAATGCATTCAACTTTTGTGAATAGCATGAAAAAGATAAATTGATATTTTGCCATCTGAATGTATCTTAAATAAGTATGCTGTTTGTACTTCACCATATTGTACATCATACATCTAAATCATAACCTTCATTAGCTTAAATCCTTGTGTTAATGTTGAATTCCAGGCTTCCGAGTGGTGCATGTGGTAAAGGCACTCCAAGTGAAGTGCAGGATGCGCACTATAGCCTGGAGGTCGTCGGTTCGAGTCCAGGCTATTCTATTGCCGACCATAGACGGGAGCTTCCAGGGGGCAGCACACAACTAGCCGGGCGCTGCCCGGGGTGGGTAGGAGGGCTTAGGTCAGCCAGGATGTCCTTGGCTCACTGCGTACCAGCGACCCCTGTAGTCTGGCTGGGCGCCTGCAGGCTTTCCTCTAAGCTGCCCAGAGCTGCGTTGTCCTCCGATGCTGTAGCTCTGAGGTGGCTGCACAGTGAGTCTGCAGTGTGAAAATAAGCGGTTGGCTGACGGCACACGCTTTGGAGGACAGCGTGTGTTCGACTTCGTCGCTCCTGAGTCAGTGCGGGGGTGGTAGGGGTGAGCTGAGCCTAAAAATAATTGGGTATGCCAAGTTGGGAGAAAATATTAAAGTAATTGGCGATTACTAAATAAAGAAAAATAAAATGTTGAATTCCATTGGTAGTTGTTTTTGTTTTGTTTTTGTTTTGTTTATTACTGTTTGTTTTTGTTTTAGGGAATTGAGTACTTTATGTCAAAGGGTATTCTGAATGACCACCCAGAGGAAGTTGCTAAGTTTATATTCTACACAAGAACACTAAATTGGAAGATGTTAAGGATATATCTTGATGAAAGGTAAAGGGTCTTACATGTATTTAAAATGTGCTGTGATCTAGCTTAACTCTTTGCAGTCCATTTATTAAGTGCGTGTCAGGCGCAGTCAAACGGGTTTAAAAGGCCTGCATATCAACAAAGCACTCACTAGGCATCTCCAGCCCCGCCCCATCCTTTCGTTCGCTATTGCTTTCACATATGCTAAGAAAGAAATAAATAATAATAATAATAATAGTCGTACATACCGATCAGTCATCTCCTGATCACTCGTTTTATCACCAAACTCCTCAATAATGCGATCCAAGTCTTTCTTTTATTACTATAACAGCTCAAAAAAGCTCTGCAAATATCCATGATATTCTCTGTGCGCTGATTCAGTAACAACCAGCTTGTTTCCTTATGGCCGCCCCTATCTGATGCCAGGGGCAAGTATGATTATTCATGAGATACGCCCCCTTTTTTTTTTTTTTTTTTTGGCTTGTCTCGGCTCCTGTCGTTCCCACTCGGCCATTGAATGGTTTTCTTGGCTTTTTCTGGAGAAAAAACAACTAGAAACCAATTTTTTCCATTTTTTTTGATGATGTCAGACAGGGTCCGACATTGGACCGGATAGGAATAATTGCAATGTCGGACCAGGTCCGACATAGGACCACAAAGGGTTAAAAGTTTTGTGTCTTTTACATTCTATTTATAAACATTTCACTTTTTTGTTTTATCCAGGAGAGATGTTTTGGATGAGCTTGTAACACTTCACAACTTTAGCAACCAGTTCTTGCCCAATGCACTGCGAGAGTTTTTCCGGCACATTCATGCACCAGAGGAGCGTGGCGAGTACCTTGAGACTCTCATTACTAAATTCTCACACCGGTTCTGTGCATGCAACCCTGCTTTGGTGAGAGAGGTTGGTCTAAGTCCAGGTAAAAAGTTCAGAATTGTTTTAATGTTAATCTTTCTCAGGTTCTGCTGAAAAAAAAAATCTTAATGGGGTCATTTTAATGATCTAAATAGTAGCGGGGTCTAAATAAATCATTTCTTTGGGAAAATACTGTTACGGTTAATATTTAAAAGGTGATAGGCCATTGTTAGTCCCAATATGTTTAGTCTTGAAAAGTAATGTTACTGAGAAATTTCCCACATTTTTGGGACAAGAAGACACTGAGCAAGTTACTTCAGTTTTCTTCTCTCATTTCACCTGACAGTCAACCTAAATAGCATAAGATTGGCTCACTAACAGCACAAGATATGACAACGCAATTGCTCTTTCTTTTATAAATAAATTATTAAAAGCTTACAGAATTATGTTAACTGATATGACATAATTCTGCACATATTCTAGCAACAGTGACCTTATCATGGATTTATCCATTTAAACCCATTATATTTTTGTATTTCCTGTTTTGTATAGTACAGCAATGTGCTTGTTTGCTATGAATTGCCAGTAACAATGAGTAAGTCAAAGTTAATACTAGAGACCTTGGTATTGCACCCTTAATGTAATTCACTCTCAAGCTAATCACATGCAGGCTTAAAGTGTTAATGGTGAAAGCCACTGCATCATCCAATCAAGATTCCTCATTCTAATAACGTCTAGCACAGCTCGGCTGTCTTTATCTTCTAAAAGGTGAATGCAGGCTATATTAGGAATCTTAACTATAGAATTAGTTTACTAAAAAACACAATACACATTGTAACTGGTGTTTCAATTTGTGCACTCTTTCTAGATGCAGTCAATGTACTTTGCTACTCCCTGATTCTGCTGTCCATCGACCTGTCCAGCCCACATGTCAAAAACAAAATGTCAAAGCGAGAGTTCATTCGAAATACTCGCCGTGCTGCTCAGAACATCAGTGAGGATTTTGTGGGGCACCTCTACGACAACATTTATCTTATCGGCCATGTGGCTGCTTCATAGAACAAAACATTGCAAGTAATATTTGCATAAAAAGCAGCAAGCGCACATAAAATATAATCATGCTATAGACAAGGGGTTGCATTAGTGCTGGTCATTCTAACCTCTATAATACAATCAATTATTAAGTCTTTACCGTGCTAACTGAAGGATTGTGTGAAGAATACTATTTCTGTATTTTTTGTTTGTTATCATGGTTTGCACATGTTGGTGCCAATAGACAGCATAGAATAAAAAAACAGTACTCTGAATAACACTGACATGTCAAGTTAGGACAAGAAAATGGTAATTGTGGTAAGGGGTTTCTTAAATTAAGTTGCGCATTAAACCCTAACTATTCTTTTTTTGTTTTTTTATTGTGTGTGATGTGTAAATATTCAACTAGAGAGATTTATACACTTAATTATTTTATTGTATTTTAACTAAATAATTTTCTCTAAAATGAGCGAGTTGTTTCTTTTTGTACATTGTACATTATTTATTTCCAAAACACTGACTGGAATACAGTATATCTGAAATATTTGTAAACCCTTCTTATATCCTCCTTTTTTTTCTTGATATTCAAATTTAGAAGCTAATAGATGAACGACGAATAGTATTTGGTACATTAATTTGCACTTTTGACAGACAAGTTTTAAATGTATAAAATTTAACAAAAAGTATTGTCATGCAAGTAAAAGGTGGGGTTGCAGTATGCAAATGTGTCAGATAAATTGAAAAATGTCATACATCAAGGTAGTATTTTTGTCAGGTATTCCAGAAGGTTTAAGTGCGGTAATGCAATAAGCACCGTGAAATTATCAGAAGCAGGTCAGACAGAAGATTGATAAGTGAATGGCAGAGGACCCTGGTTGAGAACGAACATGACATTTGACCCAAGAGTGTTGTATGTTTGCGCCGTAATTTCACTTTTATCCTTAATTTGTTTTAAAGGCCAAAAAAAAATACCTATTCCCAACACAAATATAATGTAATACAGTAGACACCTGTTAATCCGTTTCAATAATTCCTATTTTGATAATCTGTGCGGTTTAATACAGTACATTGTCAAAATGTATTAGTGGAGAAATCATCTGATCTATGTGGAAGCAGGTATTCACTCTCTTCATTAGTGCAGAATCTGTGCGGAAGTGGATGGTCATCATTTAATATAATGAAATTGAGTATAGTATAGTGCAAACCAACAGACAGTATTGTATTGTAGTTACTGAAACCAGTGACAAGCGAGCAGAAAGCAGATTTAAGACTCTCTTAGCCTGGCAGCTGAATGTGAAGAGCAGTTATGACAATTAGATCAGTGACTTTTTTTAAACCAGCTCTCTCTGCCTCTGAACAACGCTGATTATGTATAGTATATGTTTTTACCGTTGTTGGAACATTATATTTTATTTGTATTGTTGCATTTTTTGAGTTTTCAATTAGTAACACAAAGATTTCCCAAACAGTAAACTCAATTTTGCCTAATCCATGTTTTTCACTAATGTGGGCTCAAATTGGTCCCAAGTCTGCTGTACTGTAATCCAAGTGATACATTTACCACCCAGATGTCTGAACAAGTGATTTCACGTAGAAAGAAACAGTATTTTGTTTTGGAAGTAATTGAGATTGAATTTTGCATTGTAGATTTATATGATGTGAAAAATGAGTTACTAAAAGCACTGTTGCGACAAAATAACCCTGTATACATGAATGTTAAGACAAAAGATTCATGATTAAAATACTGAAAGTTGTTACATATGATCATGACAAACACATGGGTCTTTCCTATACGAAAATAACTCACACTAATATGTGTTCTATGTGTGTTTTTCAATTGCAAATTGATTATATTGGCACATGTGGCAGGATGGCTGGGTGGGTGACGTCACCAGACCAGGAAATACACAGACTCTCAGGCATGGTACTACAGGGTGAGTCGCCAATGTGTTCTTTCGTTATTAAATGAAATAAACAAAACAAAACAGAAACAAAATGGCACAGTGGCCAAAATTAAACAAACACAACCCTCAACAAATATCACGCTGGTCTGAATCCAGCACGCGTAGCAGTTATTGTTTTCAATTTATTCTCTCTCCTTCTTTCTCCCTTCAACCTTATGAGTGGCTGATGTGCTTTTATGTACGTGGCCATCTCCAAATTAGTAAGCACTTAATCAATTTGGAGATGGCCATATTTCGCTTAACCTCATCCACATTGCCAAACAACAACAAACTACAATACTCTACATAATAATAATAATAATAATAATAATAATAATAATAATAATAATACAATAAATATAGGGGCAGGCGTAACTAGTCACAGCTCAGTTACTCATTGGACTGGTTGAAACTGCCACACCCTTAGCCCATAGACATGTTTTTTTCAAATGTTCTTGATTCTTTTAGTTCCTATCTGCCCCACATCTTTGCTATTATTTTGACAAACCAAAAGGTGCTATTTGTAAAGGTTATTAGTGTAAATAAGCAAGCACCAAAGATGCTTGATGAATTTATTTTTTATTCCATTGTTTTACATCAATAAATTGTTTTTCTTGACACTGACATTTCTTAGTAAATATGCAGTTTTCAGTCATATTTACAGGCATTTCATGCATCTATTTCAATACATTTTTGCAAATTTCCCAGGCCATTTTTACACCAAAATGAAAAAATGTTGTGAATAGAAAAAAAAAAATTGTTACGTGTTACTTTTTTAGTAACATTTAAGAGTTTATTTCCTCTGACAAATCTGTCTTTAGTCTCATAAGATCCCTATCAGAGATGTATGCACATTTACGTGGTTATGTTATCCGCAAGACAAATATAAGTTGTATGAGAGTTCTGTGCAACGGGCATGATAGTGGGTGCTGGGCACCCTACTCATCCCTCAGGATGTGGCTGCATTATCCAATTATGACACGGGAGTTCATGGAATAGCATTTTTTTATTTTCAGAAATTATTTTCACCAGCTGAAGCACTACTGCGGTCAAAAGCGGGTCATGACAGATTGTACTCGTAGACTTGTTCAATGTATGTTGTTGTTGGGTTGTTTTTTTTAGTTTTTTTTTAAATTTTTTTATAATGAAACCAATTCATAACTAGGTTTTCAATAGTAATTCTTAAGACCTGAAAATGCAGCCAAATGACATGGTTTATAAAACATCTTGTATTACGGTTCAAAAACACTTGTTCAAACATTTGGGTGGTGAAAGTATCACTTGGGTTACAGTATTACTCTCTATATTTGTGTTGGGAATAGGCCATTTTTTGTTTTAAAAAAAAAACAAAAACACGCCTGGCCTTTTAAAACAAATTAAAGATGACAGTGAAATTACTGCACACTGTTATGTACGGCAGTCCACCACTATACTGTAATCTTACATTATATCGATAGAAAGCGGTATAAAACAGAAAGAAAAATTGCAATTACATTGAGAATGTTGTATTTTAATTTAAGACTACAAGTAAACATACCCAGTGCATATGATAGCCCTCAACTTCAGTGCAAATGTCTCGGAGATGGAAAATGGCAGTGCAACAACATTCCTGCTGCAGTGGAAACCCTGTAAGTTTTACTGTTGTAAGTATTGTTCCTATAGAACTGAAGTAACATTTTCTACTTTTCTTTTTCTTTTAAACTTCCTTTGATTGTATATTAAGAATTACATTCACTCAAAAAACTTCACTTTTATACTACATTATTATTGCTAATGTATTTGTTTTACTTTTATGGTATTATTAGTAGTAGTAGTAGTAGTAGTAGTAGTAGTCGTAGTAGTAGCTGTCTTTAGCAATAGTCATAGTACCTCACACAAAAGAATGCAGACCAGCAATAGAATCATGATGTCAGCAAGTCACGTTAAGTTTTTAATGAGATTTAGTATTTCACTGTATGTTGAGTACAACAGAGAAAGGTGGTTCTCAAGTTGAACAACACTGAAAACCTGGAAGCCTGACCTTTTGTTATCTGTCTTGCCTGATCTCAGGACAAAGACAAGTGTTACATGAGGCCAGCCAAGAGGGGATATGTTTACAATAGACACACTCAACTGTGTATTTGCATGTCAGCTGGATGTGTTGTGAAAACAAGATGTACAAGCTGGACCACAAAGAGGGCCAAATGTACTGCTAAAATAAACAGGAGTGTTCACAATGGCTGGGTGTACATGCACTTAAATCGACTCTACAGTCATGACTGTGTGACGTTGTCACGCGAATACATCGTGAAACAGCAAAAGGACGTCCTTTTGGCAGCGCGACTTTAAGGGCAGGGTCAGTCCCTTTGTCATGATAAAAAATACCTGTAAAAACCCATCTTAACCGGAGCAGGAATCGTGCTTGTGGCTCACGAGGTTTGAGCAGTCAAGATCCAGTTCTTCTGACTTAATCTCACATAATTTCCAGCAGAAAGGTCATACAAAACATACACACACACACACACACACACAAAAAAAAAATATACATTTATGGACTAATTTAACACTAGAACCGCCACGGTTATCCTCATACCCAAAACTACCGACGGCAGTCATTATCACGGTACATTTTAAACATCATCAATATTAAAATGAAAGACAAACTATCAGATACAACTCAACTCTGATCGAAATGTTTCTGCTGACGCATTGGGGCTATCTTCAAGATGAGAGCTCACTTACTGATATTTTCCTCTGTGCATTTCTTGTACAAAACGAAGGAATTGATGGCTGCTAGGTCCAGTAGAGATAACAACAGGCTTGTATATATAAAAGAAAAATAGAATATTGTAGGTTATATTCAATATAAAAACATATTGTAAATGGTGGTTGTAATTTTTATTAAAAAAAATTCTAAGTAGTAAAACTTGTACTTTGTAGAAATTATATTTTATATAATTGTGTGTGTGTGTGTATTGGAAAGGTAACCAGACAAACAAGTAGCTAATGCGTGGCGTAATTCAGAATGTGTGTGACAACAGGTGAATTCATTTTTCTTGTTAAATGTTTTTATCTTCATGGCAATGCATGAAGCTCTCCTCGTGATTTTCAGTCATTCTTTTCCTACTTAGTAAGCAGACACAGACATTTAAATATCCCCTCCCCTAAATGACTATGAATTGAGTAATCTGCATTGGTACATCGATTTTGTTTCCAAAATCAGAACTGCATAGCAACGCATTTTCTGAAAAGTAAGGCAAACATGTGGTGAGGAAAACTGTCATGACTTGTGCATGTAATTACCACCAATGTTTTAACTTTAACATTGTTATCCAGGTTCTGGCAGCAGCAAGGTGTCATCTTATTAAGGAAAATAAATCTAAGCGTTCAAGCAGACAGATATTCAGCACAATTCTCTACTTACTTAAATCCCCCAACTATGGCTAGCCCACAACCCAATCAACATTGCAACGTTGTGGTTGAACCACGGCCAATCAGTGACTGCAATCCCTAACTGCAACAATGTAGTTGAACCCTGGCTAATCAGTAGGCTGTTAACCCTCCCCCTCCCCTAGCTCTTGTCAGGTGCGCATGCAAGGGCTTCGCTCAGCGCCGCGTAGCTCCCCAGGCTCCCTGGGGGGAGGTTCAACTGCATCAGCTGTGCGTCACCTCTCAGCACTCCAGTCAGACGGCTTGCCTTCTCCGCCACGCTCCAGCTGTGCAGCTTTGCCCAGTGTCTCGCGCTGTACCTGGAACACTTCCCAGCTGCTGGTTCCATCGAAACCCAGGATCTTTACTGTGTCAAGTTGCACTTTTGCCTTCAGACTTGCTCCCCCTCTGCTCTCCTGTGCTGTGGTGAGCTGTTCCCGCAGCCACCCTCCTGGACCGGTCTCCTTTTTCGCCACCATCCACCCGGGCAGTGGTGGTGTGTCGGCTGTGGCTGTGGCTTCCTCCAGCTCGTTCTTCACCTTCCAGGGTCTTTGCTCCATCCCACTTCTGAACACCAATGTAGCATTTTAGCAAGCATGAAGCAGGTATTCTCAAAACGGCAACTTGTTTATTACGCAACAGGCAATCAGACAGATATTCAACACAATGCTCTACTCACTTGAATCCCCCAACCACAGCTAACTTGCAGGCTTTTTTACAGCCCAACTAAGTCCTGCACACAATTCTGCATGGCAATGCAGTCCAGCACAGTTCAAGCACAGTTCTACAGATGCCCCCACAAAAACAAAGTCCCAGTGTCAGCCCTTTGGTACAAAGTGATGGAGTGTGTTATCTAGGTCTGCAATTTGATACTGAAGCAGCAGAGGGTGCTGCATGGAGGCTAGTTGGAGGTGCAATGCAAACCTTTGTTGCATAGAATACTGACTTCAGTATATCCTGTTATCAGATTGGTGTTCTAATTTAATGATAACATTTTTAATTACATTTTAAACAATAGTTTCTGCATGGCTAAGGGTTTGTATTTTTACAACTGTCATTACTGTAAAATGTTCTTGCAAGTCCCTTATAATTTTGCTGCCAATTGTTAAGTTAACTTTATATTCACTTTGACTCTAGTGAAGTCCTTTTATCCTGCCACTACTTGATAGATTACTTCCTGTGCAGAATGTATTACCTGAGCCTAAGGCCGCTACACACCAGACGCAATGTGGGTGACGAGATACTTTTGCAGCGATATGACAACACAGATGCAATGCGACAGGTTTGCAAACTGCCAGATCTATAAAACTGTTAAAAATAGCAATTGACAAAACTATCATCAAGACAGGTACATATTCGTCAACATGATGTGGAAATTATGAGTGTCTTCTCTGACGGTATTTCAACATATATGGTAATAAATCGTAAATGCCAGGCTTATCCAGTTCCTTTGAAATGGACTCCCATATTTCTTTCATATCTCTATCTTTATAATTGCAATGATCTTTGTCATAAAGCTCTGGGTATTTTTCCATGGCAAGTATTCTTGTTTCCTCCGTCATTTTGGATACTGCTTCACCTTGGACACCATGCATTGAAGCTGTTCTCCAATTGCTCAATTCCCTAGTTGTCGCACAACAAAATCGCTAGAAACAGGATTCAATCCTATTTATTTTGTGTCGCTCCAGTGTCCCCCCTGGTGTCACCCCTGCTTACATTTGGTGATATACTATTAAAAGCTGCACAGGAAGTACATCTTATGTGTAGTGCGGTGTTAGGATAGATAAGTAGGCTTTACCGTGTCAACTTGAAAAAAAAAGTCTGAAGAGTTACAGCTAAATTATAGTACTGAGAGATAAGCCTTTTTTTTAAGCTAACATGTTGTTTAAAATGTACCTTTAATGGAGTGTATTATAATGACTCATTTAGAGGTAACGAGTCTAAACAAGTTTACTATTATGGCAAATGTATATTGTAAACTAAAAAATTTGAATTTTTTTTACATTTTTTTTTATTAGTATACAATAATGTAGGCTTTTAATTATATACTTTGAGTCCAATAACAAGCTATTGTAATTTCAATATCACATGCCCTTGGTATTAAATTGAATATATCTTAATTTGAACAGTATTATTAATTCATGACCTACAAGGTCTCTATAATGTGGTGACATGCAAGTATTAATGTGGCATAATTGAATCAGGGGATACTGAACTGTACTCAGTGTAAGTCATATGCAGAATATTTTTTATGCAAGTGCTTCTAAGTAATAATACATGATGCATTTACGTACTAGCAGGGAAGATACTCACTGTTTCCTATCCTTGTTTTTATTAAGGGTAATCCATTGTCATACATATATATATATATATATATATATATATATATATATATATATATATATATTTTTTTTTTTTTTTTTTTGGGGGGGGGGGGTTAAATATAGTTTCTAAAGGTAGCATTCCTTAGTGGGTTAGACAGAAAGGCTGGTTTTAATTTAACGTGATTAATCATTTTTTGTCTGCTTCCCTGTATTTAACATCACTGCAGTTTGTCAACACAACAACCAAGGAAAGCGGGACGCCACTCTGTCGCCTGGAAATACCTTTCAAGAAAAAATAAACAAAATAACTTTTACCAGGTACATGCCAGTGGCATTGTCTTTAGGCTTTTCACAGTTTGCATTCAACTATATATATATATAACTCCCTTAACTGTAATATGGATGTTACATATTTATATGACTTACTAGATAGATTGTTAGTACCATTTATCATTACATAAAGAAAACCTACATGCTTTTAGTTATTGTTACATTCTGATTATGTTTTCCTAGTGTGCTTTGTACACATTATTTGAAAAACACGAAGGGTACAATATTATAGGATCCTCTGCCGCCCGTCCTCATCCTTGAGGAAAGTACATTTTCAGGAATTATTTTAGTTGTTAATATTGTTGAAACTTGTGACCACCACTAAACAAATACTGAAATTTATATATATATATATATATATATATATATATATATATATATATATATATATATATATATATATAATCTACAATAGAAAGAAAAAAGGAGAGAGAGAAGCAAACAAACACCTTAAAGAATACAGACAACAAATCAGTCCACATTAGAAATAGGCCATTGATAAACAGAAAAACTATATATATATATATATATATATATATATATATATATATATATATATATATATATATATATATATATATATTAGTACAACATACATTAAATAAATAAATAACATATGATTAAAATTTAGTTCATGAGTGGACACACTTCAAAACGGTTATTCCCAAATAGTATAATATAATATGTTCAATAGCATAAGATAGATTTTAGGCTTGAAAACGAGTTTATTAATGTATTTATTTATTTATTTAGGGTAGTTAGCTTTTTTTATATATCATAAAGGTTTAAAAAAACACATATTAAAATGTTTTTTTTTTTTTATGTTTTAACTCTTTGACAAAAATGTTTAAAATTGTGTTGACCATTATTTTGGGTTCTAGAAAGACCTACCGTTCATGTTAAAAGTTATTTTTATACTTACATGTTGCATATATATGAGGAGACTTCTTAAGTAAGGAACCGCAACTGATCACCATTTAATAGCCTATGTGATTACTGTACAGTAATATTGTATTGGAAGTAGGCTGTAAGTGAGAAAACTTTAAACTTCTGGATCTAACCGTTTTTACATTATTAATTTGTTTTGTAACTGTTTTAAACATACATAAATGACATATTTTCAATCTAAATGGAATAGTATTCTACAGTAAATAACTGGCACCATCAGAATGAGCCTTGTAAATGATGAGGAGATTTATTTAAATACATTCGTTTACTCACTTTCTCGCACAGCGTTTTATATTCACTGATATCAGTCTTTAGATAAGACCAATCAGATAGGAAACCAGGATTTCCAGATATCGGCGCTCCAGACAAAAGATAACCCTGCAGACATCACAGGCGCTTATTCAAGAGACATGTAATTTACCTTTTTAGATTATTAAACATAATTGACTGATAGTGTTATCTGCGTTTCTTGCATATCAACTGATAATAATCACAATTTAAGCTTGCTTTATGTATGTATGTATGTATGTATGTATGTATGTATGTGTCATATTTGAAACAGAACGTTGATAGGTCTAAATTTCCATTTCTACACGATATATATATATATATATATATATATATATATATATATATATATATATATATATATAATATGTAACAGAAATGAGATAGACCATACTGTACCTATAACTAGACTAATAATAATAAGAATAATAATATTAATAATAATAATATTTTAATGCAACAAAACTACTAATACAAAGGAACATTAGGCCATTTAAATGTATAGAACATATATAGCAAATAAATGAATAAATGACATAATAATAGTATTCTTGCCTTTCACGTTTGAAGGATCTACAACAAAGATAAAGAGTGGTCTTTTTCTCTTTTTGAAAAAAACAAAACGTAGGCTACTGTAGTTGCTTTCTAATATAAATCTTAAAATCAAATATTTAAATCGTTACTGATATTGATTGGAATGTTTTTTTTTATTATTATTATTGCAAGCAATGTATTTGTATTTAATATTTAGTGTATAAAGATAGTATCACTCGTTTAGCAGTATCGCGTTAAAATGTATTGAAGATAATGCAAATTCTTAAGGATTTAATGGGTAAGTATTATTCAGAGTGAAATTATACCTGAACTGTAGGTAAGAGTGAGGTTTAGTTATCAATTCATATTTAACGTGTTTACAGTTTTATCGTAAATATAAATGTAATTAATATACACTGTATATTTTTTAGATTTTCTGATTTTAGCTACAGTGTTTGACAGATGTGTTGGTGTTTTCCTTAATTATTTTTTGTTAGAAATTATTAAGAATTTATAGATTTGTTTAAAAAATCTCGAGATGTACAGTAAATGCAGTGTTGTGAATAATGATAAACGTTTTTTTTTTTCATGTTGTCTCTATATATTTCTTATCGTGTGCAAAAGTAGGATTGTTATTTTTGCACATATTTATATGATTTATAAGATAGCTGTCAAAATGCAGTAGGTAAAAATAATAACAAAGTAAATGTACATTCCACACAGCCATTGTGATTCCCGGTGTTTGTAAATGCATTGAAACTAAACCTGACTGACAATTGTATAACATTAACCATTCATAGATTCATAGTCTTAATACTGTTTTGATCATAGCCATAGGAAACACATGTGACTTTTATACAAACCTTAGTAGTAATACTGTCTCTCATGATGATTACATCATTGCTTAAAAAAAAAAAAAAAAAAAAAAAAAATGTCAATATATTTTTTCACTTTTATGATCTGGTTCATAAACATCTTAATGGTATATTCCTATAGCTAAAAAAATGGTTTGGCTTACTCACTGGTGTTTGACTCACGCAATGCATCATCATATCCAAATGTCAAACAGATGGCAAAGTTGGAGATAATCATCGATTAAACTGCTTGCTTATGGGTTGTTTCACAAGGAAGCTTTGTCCATTTTATTTTTAACTGGAGATTTTAGCTTTAGTGTACATAGCTTTTGAAACGTGTTTCCAGTTTTATGTTTAAATATGTGACATAATTTGCTTTCTTTCTTTGAAGTTTATAAAGGTGTGTGTGAGAACATTTCTTCTGTCAATCACTTGTTACAACTTAATTTTCCTTAAAAAAAAAAAAAAAAAAAAAATCAACACGTTTCTTCTAAAATAGGATTGTGTAAATATACTACTCCAGCATTACATAGTACAAGGTATATAGCTTTGTAAGCAAATAAATTAAGATGTTCACTTGAGTGCTTTGCCCTAAATCAGAGAACACTCCTACACAGATGGGATATGCTGATTTACCTTCTTCAGTAGAAAAAAAGAACATTAAAAAACCAAAAAATCAGGAAAAGATTTTGGCATGAATCGCTGCATATTTCTTAATTTGCATATGCTTGTATCCATTACCTACAACTGGCACAAGAAAAACGATAGTGTCACTTCAACAAAGGGTTTCGATTTGGTGAATGGAGGCCATTCGGTCCATCTTGCTCGTTTGGTTGTTAGTAGTTTATTGATCCCATAATCTCATCAAGCAGCTTCTTGAAGGATCGCAGGGTGTCAGCTTCAACAACATTACTGGGGAGTTGGTTCCAGACCCTCACAATTCTCTGTGTAAAAAAAAGTGCCTCCTATTTTCTGTTCTGAATCTAATCTCCATTTGTGACCCCTGGTCTTTGTTTCTTTTTTCAGGTCAAAAAAGTCCCCTGGGTCGACATTGTCAATACTTTTTAGAATTTTGAATGCTTGAATCGGATCACTGCGTAGTCTTCTTTGTTCAAGACTGAATAGATTCAATTCTTTTAGCCTGTCTGCATATGACATGCCTTTTAAACCCAGGATAATTCTGGTCGCTCTTCTTTGCACTCTTTCTAGAGCAGCAATATCCTTTTTGTAACGAGGTGACCAGAACTGAACACAATATTCTAGATGAGGTCTTACTAATGCATTATAAAGTTTTAACATTACTAACCTTCCTTAGGCTTGTGGTGTCTCTATTCATAATCTCTATGTAATCCAGAAACAGTCTGTAAAAAGGGAGTGCCTCTGTTTGTTTAATTGTTTCCTGAACTCTCAACAACTACTGCCTGTGCTTCACTGGCTAATCTACCTTTAAATAGGCCAGCATTTCAAGGACTGCATAATTGTCAAGGTTGGCTCACTTCCCCAGCTATATATCATTGCTATCACAATTAAATGCTCAGTACATACCTTTATCAAGCTTTGACATTTCACTCAATTTGAAAATGCTGTTATATAACACTCTGTTGTGCTTTGCTGCTATACAGTTTATTAAAGCAGCTGTTGTAAGTAATGCACACTGTAGCTTTAATTTTAATGTTGCTATTCACTGTATTTTAAACTGTTTCAACACAAAATATTTCAAATGCTATAAAACATGTGCATAGTAAATAGTATACACAATACATTGCATGCATCTGCAGCTTAAATCTCTCATGACCTGCTTGCATCTTGAGTTGTGCTTTCCATTGGTAGCTTTCTGAAGACATTCACATTGAGACTGTCTTGATGTACACATTGGTGAATGCAGCCACTATGTTGAGAGACGAGCCATTGCACAAGCAACCATTATCATGCCCCCTATGAAGCCCTCTGATTTCATGATTGTTGCTGATTATCTGCACTCTTGCACAACATATATAGGTCCAGTGGTTCATGTTACTTAACCACATCTAATTTTATTTAAATTCTCTAGTCTTCTGGTCAGTCTGTGTATGTACTTACATGTAATACTTTGTATATTTTTCCAACTTCAGCATTGTTAACAGCTCCATAGATTACCATCCTACAAAAGGTGGTTTAGTCTCTTATACTTGACTTTTCTAAAAGACTTTCAGGTAAGAGTCTAACACATATGGCAAAACAACTTCAGTGTCAGCAAAAATGCAGTGAACTGGTAAAATCAACAAAAGAGTTTAGTTTGAATGCAGTTAAATTGCACTATAAATCAACTGCAGTGTAATATAGTGAGCACATACTGTAGTGCAGTAGAATGTATTTTAATTTTTACCAAGAAGGGTTAAAGGGTTAATGTAGAATACTGCCATGAGAACTAGGTTTAGACCAACAGAAGAGTTTGTCGTGACTGCACTTTCAAAATGTGTGTAGAAACTTACTATGGTATTTTTATTTGGATATCCAACACATTGTAGATATTATTTTTCTAAAGCATGGTGTATAACTTTTCTATATGTGGTTCGAACCTATTACACATGTGTCTGTATTTGTATCTAGTGATTTATTGAGCGTGGATCACGATGGAAGGTTATTTGTTTTGTCTAATATGATATTTGAAGATGTAGCACAACTGCATGGTCTACAGTATGTAAACCTTTCATCTTCCATTTAGTGAATTAATAATGCATGTTTATTTATCCATTATAGTATATTACTGTTATAACATAAATATCGTATTACCTTGTAACCCACTGTCCAATGATGGCAGGATAAATGTCATGTCAAGAAAGTAATACACAAGCTGAAATTTGTAGGAACTATTTTAAATAATGTTTTTTAAGTCTGTTTTGATTCATTCAACAAAGCTTGATCTCCATGAAACTTGTTGATTTCTGTAAAAATGAAACAACCCCTACAATTCCTAAAACAACTAGAAACGATTTAAGCTCCAATATAAGCTCCAGAATAAAATTACTGAGTTGTTTATCACTGGTTTATTTTTTACCTAACCTTACTGTATTTGATCTACAGTAATGTACTACTATGAGATTACTAATTGCTTTTCCATAAAATTCAGAAAATACTTCAAAGAAATGGTGACTGTGGACCATATCAATCTTACAAAAATGTATCTGTTTTTTTGTGAATATGGCCCTTTTAGTGTTATGGCGAGTTTTATATCTATTTTCGGGGGATTTTTACAAACACTAGCTGAAAGTCATCTTTTTCTTTTTACTTTCTTTTTTTTTCACAGAAAACCTTGCAAAGAAAATATGCGTCCGTAGAAATAGCAGATGCAGACCAGCTGTTTTAGAGCCATCAAAAGTCATAATTTCAAGTTGATTCTAAGATTGTCAAGTCTGCCATTATTGTTTGCTACCTGCTCTGGTTTGAAAAGCATCCAGAAATGTTCATTTGTTCTCGTGACACTTGCTATCTTAACAGTTTCTTCTGTCACAGTCACTATGCACACTTGTGTGTTTTTTTTAATTTCATTTCATTTTATAGATGGTATGTGAAAGACCATAATTTTTAGTAGATCCTTTGAACTTCCAATCAACATGGTAGCAATGGAATGAAACAACTATGTGACTAATCTTCTTACTGTAGTTTTATGGCGTTCCTATCGTTCAAACCCCTCTGAATCAGGATTCTAAATTTTGTGAAGGAAGTGTTAGAGGGATTTATGATGCATTTTTGTATAAGAATTATATCACTATGACATCTAGTTCAGGGTGCTCTAGTACATCAAGGTACATTAGAAAATGTTTTATGGAAATAACCCGTCTTCACAGGTAAATGCAATTCCAATATCCTGACTAGATTGCATACTTTTAAAATCTGCTTCTTTATGTTGCACTTTGTTGTAATATTCAAAATATATAACTGTCAAAGAAAATGCCATAATGATCATAGTGTGCATTACATTTATTAGTTGTGGAAAGTAATCTACCTTATGTTTTGTTTTCAGTACCTAAATTAACCGCATTACATTGTCTATAGAAAATAAATAGATTTTCCCAGCTCTTTTCTAGCAATAGTTATTCTTAGCAACTGCTTCAAGAAATCAGGAAAGTACACACTTAACCCCTTTTACTCACAATTTGGCATCTTCGTGGATTTCACAGCGCAGGCTTTCAAAAAAGAAAAATCTATGCTAGATACCTTCACAAGTAAAACATAAATAAATAGGGAAAGCCTTTGAAAATATAGAGACAAATTACTCTAACTGCTTCAACATTTGATGGCCTTTATTGACCCCATTTGGGATGGTAATGTTAAAAGCATCCTTGGATGCTGTTGCCAAAAAGTCCTTGGAACAGGCACCAGTGCAGAACCTTGGCCAGTCAGCTCCTTGGGAAGGAGTCAGTTCCTCAGGCCTTCTGACTAAAATAATATCCAGTGGCTCCAGCTCCAAGCCTGGTTAATGCATCTGTCCAAGGCACATAATTACTTGGTCATAACATTCCCCGGCCACCATCCAACGAACCAATCAGATCATTCTTTTAACTGCAGATTTTTGCAGTGTCAAACTGTTTGATCTTTAGGTAATATGGTTTGAAAAACGTGAAGAGACTTACTTCTGGAAGGTTTTGAAGAAAAACAGATTTGATTTAACATAAACATGATGTTTGTTTGTTTTCTGTCTTTTACTCTGTTTTTGAAAATGTTACTAATAAAAACATAGGTATAATTAAACTTGATTTAAATAAAGAGCGCTTGTATATCTTTATTTGCTACTGAAAAAAACAAAATATCCTTTTAAATATAATGTTAAATTTAGGGAACACATACCTATAGCACCTGTAAAACAACTGTGACATGATCATTTGATGTTTGTTTTTTTATTATTATTTTATTACATTTTTCAATTGCTATAATAATTGTATTATTTAAAAAATAAAATAGTTCACAATCATAGCAGGTAATATTTAAAATAACAATATTAAGGAACAATAATGTGGATTTATATTTAAACAGAGTGTGTAAATGCACTTAATATCCCTACTAAGAAATACTTGGCTTAATTACAGAATGTTACAGTGATCAGTGTAACATTTAGTACAAGGAATTGCCTGTAGTGATATCTTTGGCCATGATTACAACAAAGAAGAAAGACTGGTAGGCTGTTGTCGTACCTATATCATACATTTTCGATTTACCCTGCTTTTTTAGGAGGATTAACAACAACATTGTCCATGTGGTTCAGGTGGCCTTTATTGTATTTTAATTAAGGGAAGTCTGTGCTAAACTGGTTACGTTTAATGAAAGTTACAATTAAGAATATATTTAGCATATATTGTATAGTAAAATAAACATTTACTGTTAATCGTATAGCCAAGGGAAAGTAGCACATCACTGTTTCTTAAAAAAAAGCACATTATATCAGTTCAATGAGATAGTGTCTGTATGTACAGTATATTTAACACATACTGTTTTTTTGTAAATCAATTTTGTCTCCAAGTCAAATCTCCTATTCACTATGGAAGTCTTCTATGAAATCCATTGCTTTTAACAGGTAGAATTCTACCTATTCTGTAAAGCCACAGTGTTGTTACAGTGATCTGTAGCCTACCCCATACTACAAGGTTCTATCTCTCATTTTCATTTCAATAGATAACATTTTTGCTAATTTTTTGGAATTTTCTTCAAAAAAATAAATGAAGTGTGACAACATAGTGCATTACGAGAACACGACAGACTGTTTTGGCTTGCTAATAGTGTTTCTATTGTGGCATAGGTTTTGCTAGTTTTAAAATTCTTACAAACTCTATATTTTGCTATATTTCCCATCTTTAGTATGCCGATCATCTCCTTGAGACCGACTTAAAAACCTTGTTTCTCATGCATTAAACAAAATTAGCATAAATGATTTATATATCTTCTACATTTTAATGGATTTTCTTATGGGCTATGAATTCACAGGTTGGGTTCCAATATCAAATGCAATGACAGAAGCCGTTTAAAAAGTAATATATTCATGTAGACAGGGCAAAATAAAATGAATTTAGAATATTCTAGGTGAAATGACAAAATGCATCTAAACAAAAGGAGGGGAGTAATTAGAAGCCTATATATTAAAATAAGTCCTATTGATTCAGTATATAGTCTAAATATACATATTTGGATATACAGGTATAAATGCAAAAAAATGCTAAACATTACAGATGTACAGAAACTGAATATTTTGAAGCTAAATATTTGAAAGTACAAACAAAAGTTAACTCTCATTGATGTGATGATAAATTTATATTTATAAAATAGATTTATAATACAACATTTTAAATATGATTTTGTACACTTTTCATTGTTATTTTGACTAGGAAATAAGCAACAACATATTCCAATAAGTTAATAATCAGTGTGGGCAATATAACAGTCACGTCAGATTTAAATCAACATTTCGTTATGTGTCATCAGAATCTACTATGGTAATTCAAAATGTGTCTTGAGTCACATTTTACCTTATTTGTTATGCATTTTCTTCATTTAATGCCATGATCTTTACTCATTACATCTACTATTATATACTGTATATACTGGTTTTAGCACATGTACATGTTTTAGAGGTACAATCATCAATGACATTGTGGCAAAGTGCCCCCCTGTGTGTGTTATATGTTACGTGTTGTGTGTAAATGTTGGTGTATAGGCATTGGTACACGGGATATAAGCGGTCTGTGTTTCACGTGTGTGTAAATTGTATATTTGTATTTAGGCACGGGGATGGCACATCACATCACGTGCAAGTAAAAAGTAATATGTGAGCACGGGGAATTGCACTTTAATTAATTCACGTGCAGTTGTACCGAGATTCCAATTGAATGATTGACTAGCAATCGAATCTCGGTACAACTGCATAAAAGCTGCATGTTTTCACTCACTGGGGGTTGGTGTTCGGTGAGTGGAGAACGGGTTAGTAGACGGAGGGTATTGTAATAAGTAGTAAAAGAAGCTCACCGTGTTTGTCTGTGTAATCCGTTTTGTTTGTCTGTTTATTTTGGCTCAAGTGCCGTGTCCTGTTTTGTGTTCTGTTTGTTAAACCTTTTTATTTATTTGTTATTAAACGGTGAGTGCAACCATCGCACTCAGTTTCTCATCATCACGTCTGTCTGTGTGTTTCTCTCTCTGGTCTGAGTTCCTCCCTGCAGCCGTCTTTGTCACACGTGGTGTCAGAACCGGGACAACAGCGCCTCCAGGGCTCAGGCCAGAGCGGGAACCGCAGTTTTTTTTGTGGAAAAGTAAATAATAAAAAAAAAAAAAAAAAAAAAAAAAATGGAAGGCTGGAACTGGAGAGACGGCTGCAGTGAGCTGGAGGATCTCCTCGGCAGGTTGGAGGACCAAGGTTGGTGCCTTGCCTGCGGGGTGTATGGGCACACGGTGGCTGTCTGCCCCTTCCAGGAAGAGGAGGAGGAACCAGCCCAAAGGAGGAAGGTGAGCAGAAGGAGGCAGAGAGGGGGAAAAATGAGGAGGAAGCAGAGGGAGCCAAGGTGGTGCACCATGTGCATTGCATATGGGCATGAGGACGAGGACTGCCCAGAGCAGGAGCCAGGGGAGGAGGAGCCCGAACGTCCTGCGCCTGAGTGGGAGGAGCCCGAACGTCCTGCGCCTGAGTGGGAGGAGCCCGAACGTCCTGCGCCTGAGTGGGAGGAGCCCGAACGTCCTGCGCTTGAGTGGGAGGAGCCCGAACGTCCTGCGCTTGAGTGGGAGGAGCCCGAACGTCCTGCGCCTGAGTGGGAGGAGCCCGAACGTCCTGCGCCCGAGTGGGAGGAGCCCGAACGTCCACAGCCCAAGAGGGAGGAGTCGGTGCGTCCACGTCCCAAGAGGGAGGAGTCGGTGCGTCCACGTCCCAAGAGGGAGGAGTCGGTGCGTCCACGGCCCAAAAGGGAGGAGTCGGTGCGTCCACGGCCCGAGAGGGAGGAGTCGGTGCGTCCACGGCCCGAGAGGGAGGAGTCGGTGCGTCCACGGCCCGAGAGGGAGGAGTCGGTGCGTCCTGTGTCCGGAGGGGAGGAGCTGAAGGCCCAAACCCCTATTTTTTTTTGGGAGGGACGAGGGCGTGAAGCTCAGGCTCCACAGCAGCCGCTGTTTTTGCTGCTGAAGGGAGCCCAGCGGAGACGCCCGCCACCAGCTCTACCCCCGCTGTCGGAGGAGCCGGCAGCGCCACCAGCCCTACCCCCGCTGTCGGAGGAGCCGGCAGCGCCTCCACCACCACCCGAGGGAGAGGAGCAGGAGCTGCCTCTGCCTCCACCACCACCCGAGGGAGAGGAGCAGGAGCTGCCTCTGCCTCCACCACCACCCGAGGGAGAGGAGCAGGAGCTGCCTCTGCCTCCACCACCCGAGGGAGAGGAGCAGGAGCTGCCTCTGCCTCCACCACCCGAGGGAGAGGAGCAGGAGCTGCCTCTGCCTCCACCACCACCCGAGGGAGAGGAGCAGGAGCTGCCTCTGCCTCCACCACCACCCGAGGGAGAGGAGCAGGAGCTGCCTCTGCCTCCACCACCCGAGGGAGAGGAGCAGGAGCTGCCTCTGCCTCCACCACCCGAGGGAGAGGAGCAGGAGCTGCCTCTGCCTCCACCATCTCCAGGAGCAGAGGAGCAGGAGCTGCCTCTGCCTCCACCACCACCCGAGGGAGAGGAGCAGGAGCTGCCTCTGCCTCCACCACCCGAGGGAGAGGAGCAGGAGCTGCCTCTGCCTCCACCACCCGAGGGAGAGGAGCAGGAGCTGCCTCTGCCTCCACCACCGCCAGGAGCAGAGGAGCTGGAGCTGCCTCTGCCTCCACCACCGCCAGGAGCAGAGGAGCTGGAGCTGCCTCTGCTGCCCGTACCTCCGCAGGGAGTACGGTGGCCGGAGCCCCAGAAAGGGGAGCTGCCGGCCACAAAGAAGGGGGAGGAGGTCTGGAGACCACTTTCCCCAGCAGCAGTTTCGCTGCAGGAGTTCTTGTGGCCGGAGCCCCACAGGAGGGAGCTGCCGGCTATGAAGAAGGGGGAGGTCGGGGGACCACCTGCCCCCGCAGCTTTTTCGCTGCAGGACGGGACCAGCATGCTGTCAGCCGTGCCACTACCGGCAGGGGAGCTGACAGCATTTCCAGCCATGGGCCCACTGAAGCCTCCCGTCCCAGCCCGAGACTTTTGCCTGGACTGCTGGGTATTTAAGGGGGGAGGTGGCCGTTGAGGCCATGTGTGCGTTGCACAAGGGGGGGTATATGTGGCAAAGTGCCCCCCTGTGTGTGTTATATGTTACGTGTTGTGTGTAAATGTTGGTGTATAGGCATTGGTACACGGGATATAAGCGGTCTGTGTTTCACGTGTGTGTAAATTGTATATTTGTATTTAGGCACGGGGATGGCACATCACATCACGTGCAAGTAAAAAGTAATATGTGAGCACGGGGAATTGCACTTTAATTAATTCACGTGCAGTTGTACCGAGATTCCAATTGAATGATTGACTAGCAATCGAATCTCGGTACAACTGCATAAAAGCTGCATGTTTTCACTCACTGGGGGTTGGTGTTCGGTGAGTGGAGAACGGGTTAGTAGACGGAGGGTATTGTAATAAGTAGTAAAAGAAGCTCACCGTGTTTGTCTGTGTAATCCGTTTTGTTTGTCTGTTTATTTTGGCTCAAGTGCCGTGTCCTGTTTTGTGTTCTGTTTGTTAAACCTTTTTATTTATTTGTTATTAAACGGTGAGTGCAACCATCGCACTCAGTTTCTCATCATCACGTCTGTCTGTGTGTTTCTCTCTCTGGTCTGAGTTCCTCCCTGCAGCCGTCTTTGTCACAGACATTTATATACAACATTTTAGATCAAGTACTCTAGGTATTTTTGGCCTCTGTTAGTGTCAAAGGTCTCCCTACCAGTGTGTGGGTGTTTCCTCTTTCTGTTGTGGTTGGTTAAAAGCCTTTCCCACTAGGTGCTCGGGTGAAGTGCTATCTGTCTTTTTGCTACAGACTGGGCATTTCCCACAAATCTACACAGCCTTTCCTGACCAGAGTGACAAAGTGCAGGTTTTCTATCTACTCTCTCCTGAATAATTTTCCCTTATTGGCTCCATCTTTGTAGAAGGTGAATTACAATGTTGTGAATGCCATGTCTAACCCATTTATCAAGGCAGGGAAACTCTGAGCAGACTAACTGTGCCTCAACCATGAGCAGTACAATGACTTGCTTTTTGTTCACTGCATTACAAACCTTAATTTTACCTTCAAAGTGAATTTACTTTTCAGCTCATTCACATAAACATTCTTTTTTTTTAAATAGTGGTGTATGATACCTAGGAGTTTATAAACGAGTACCTTTTTATACACCTGTTATAAAATATATTAATATTATACTACTCTTTACTATTTCGTAAGTTAAACAGCATAAGAAAATCCATACATATTGCATTGAAAATATTTACTTAGGATGTGTGTTTCAAGTAATAAAATGTCAGTTTTGCTAAACATAAAATAATTTAATTAAGCTTTGTATGCTTGAAAAGAAATAGATTTATTTAATGCTTACTTGTACCTCTTTTAATGGTTTTATTTAAACCGATTTGATTAATGCCATATCATATATATGCATGTATATACACACACACACACACACACACACACACACACACACACACACACACACACCACTTTTAGCTCCATTGATAACCATTTACGGATATGTATTTATTACTGAGGTAGTAACTGTATTTAAAAGGACCGGGTAAATAGGCTTTAGCAAAAACAAATAAACCATGATTTCAAAATAGACACATTAAGACGCAAAACAGTTTCACGACTTAGGTACAAATTGTTATAGGTGCATTAATAATAATAATAATAATAATAATAATAATAATAATAATAATAATAATAATAATAATAATGTTTACTACAGTCTGATATTATTATTATTATTATTATTATTATTATTATTATTATTATTATTATTATTATTTATTTATTTCTTAGCTGATGCCCAGAGCGACTTACAGTTGTTACAAAATATCACAGTACAAAATATCACATTATAGAATATCACATTACAGATAAGAGTAGTTATAAAGTACAATCAAATCAGTAGAAAATAAGATCAATTTCAAATAAGAGCAAAATAAGGAATACAGTAAATAATTACATTTAAGAGCGAGTTCAACTAAGAGCAGTTAAACTTACAGTACAAAATATTTGCTTGTGTAATAAATATTACTTTATTTTCATATGTTGTAGTGATTTTAGAGTATTATATAATAATTATATAGGCGTGGGACCAAATTGAAAAAAAAAATTCTGTGATCAATTGTAGTCACCTATCACGTATACATTAAATTGTTGTATCCCTTTCCTTTGCTGTGAATATCAAAATACACATGAATAGTTTTTTTTAAGGTCACTTTCTGTGCTTTAAGAATCTTGAATAAGTTTGGATTATTAACTAATGCATAATAATAATAATACATTTTGACATAATCCATAAATAATTTCTAAATGACACAGTAATGTGCAGTATTTAGCAAAATGTGTATCTCGTTTGTTTTTTGTTTTTTGTTTTTTTTAATACCATGATATCTGTTTAGTTTTTAGTTTTTTATTTTATCAATGTAAACAAGTATAGTGAATACTACAAAAACCTCCCGTTTTGCCAGCAGCTTTTAATTTATTGTGGGCTTTCTTCGTAAATTAACTGTGCTTCATTCTACATTTCAATTCCAAAGAATTACATCATCTTTCTAGAAGAGCTGCTTTGTTTAAATCAATTTTCATGAACACGAACACTTGAACAAAATGTTTGTGTCTAACATTACACACTATAACTGTCTTACTCCAATCTTCTTTCAGCAGCAGCATTAAACCCTCTCTGTCACTCTTTAACCTTTTACCCTTTAAACTTGTCTCATCCAAATTGTTACACTGGAAAAGTATCCTATTGGCAGTAAGCATAAGTCCAGTTAACAAATAATGTCAGGCATCATTACAGTCTGCACTGAACACTCCAGCCACTTAGCTAAACTGAAGCTGCTCAATGCTTCGAGACTCCCAGCGACAGTTTCTGCTCTCAAGTCTGTCTGAAGCAAATGCCAGACATTGTTTATACAATACTAATCAACATGGTCAATTTAGAATATCCGAGAAAAAAATTATGATAAATTTACTGCCTCAAGGATAAAGATAACACATTGGTTGGACAGAGGACAGGTCCCCCTCAAGGCCAACGTAACATTTATTGTTGTAAACATGCTACAATTGGAGCAAATAAATGCCTCTTTTTAAATAGAAGTTAATTACACACACAGTTAAAATAACACAGTACGCCTATACATACCTATAGCATAATATGTATAGAAACATATATAGACATTAGAAGTTATTAATAAACAGAAACAGCATGTAAAAAAATACTATTAAAAAGCTTCCACCTTTTCCACCTTTTCAGGTAACATAAATAATCTATATTCTTTTATAGGTTAGAAACCATCCAACTAGATAATTTGCAGAAACTTTATAAAATTAAACTTTTGACATTTTAAACTATATTTAATTGCAGACAAAAATATATGTTGGATATGATAAATAAGATCATTTAAATAAATAAAATGTCACCCTTTTGCATTCAAAGGGCAAGTTGTTTCCATGCAACGGCACTAGACAAAAAAGTTATTTTTTGGCTTTGGCTGTTGTTATGTATATACCTAGCAGAAAGTCTCAAGTTGTAGTGTTTTTTTTTAGTTTTTATTACATTGTTAAATTGATAAATTAAAGTCACATATATATATATATATATATATATACTCTACTAAAGAAAAAGTGAAGTTTTGCACTGAATCACAAGCTCAGTAAATGTATACCTTGTCGAGTGCAGTGTTTTATTTATGGTACACTGTATACCCCTTTCATTTGAATGCTACTAATCTAGGCTGGGACCAAATCAAAACTTTGACAACCCGCTAATCGCACTTAACAAAACTGTATTTAATAGCGTTTTCTTTTTATGAGTAGAAGAAATAAGATACTTACAAAAAAAAGAAAACACTATTAAACACAGTTTTGTTAAGTGCAATTAGTGGGATGTCACAGTTTTGATTTGGTCTGGGCCAATGTTCCTTTATTGCCTAAATTAGCATCTAATTTTAAGTTTATAGAAGAAAAAAATAGGGAGAATACTATATATATATATATATATATATAAATGAAATCAATGACATAGGCTTTAAAGTTTTAGTTCCTGATTTGTTAGCTGAGTCAATTAAATCCACCCATTTGTGTTGTTTCTGAATATTCAGTTCAATGTTCCTTGATTTTGTATTATGAGTAAATACCAATGGTACTGTTTTAAATTTGTCAAATCAGAAGCAATGCTTATACATATTTGTTATGAATTCATGACTACAACCACCAACAAATATTTATATTGCATTTAAAACTGTTTTATACAATTTAAAGATTAATGTTTTATCCCTATGTTGAATATACTAACCTACTTTCACAGTTTTAAACATTGAAATACACTTATAGAATAGTGTGCAAGTACATATGAAGTTTGTCTAAGCACATTATAATTTAAACAACAAACATTTTCATTGCTATATTTGGTGTAGTTTTTTTCACATGGTACTATCATTTTTTATTTAATTGTGACATAATAATAATATTTTTATTTTTATATAGCACCTTTCATAGTGGACCACCATCACAAAGCGCTTTACATAGGTAGGCTGTGAACTGCACATTATATGCAGAGTCACTTACAATAGGACACTGATTTAACATCTCATCCGCAGGATGGAGCACAAGGAGGTTAAGTGACTTGCTCAGGGTAATACAGTCAGTCAGTGTGGCAGAGGTGGGATTTGAACTGGTGACCTTCCGGTTACAAGCCCTAGACTTTAACCACTGGACCACACTGCCTTAAATATAACATATTGACACAGAGCAATCAAGAAAACCTGAATACATGGCATCTTCTCAAAAAAAATGCATTTCCAAGTCAAGATGGGGTGAAGACAGCAGAAGAACACCTCCTTCTTTACTAATCAGGTTTGTCAAAACTATTCACTATTACATGTATACTATATTTGAGGCTGTCCCCAGAATATATTTTAATTATTGTATTTGTAATATGTTATTGTAGTTTTTGGCATATGCATTAGTAACACTTATGAATAAGGCCCTACCAAATTCATGGTTCATTTGACACCTGGTGTCATGTAGGTAGACTATGCAATTTCACAGTGCTTTTGATAAAGCAGGGTTGACCTGGGTGTCAGACGCAAGTACACAGTGCGCGTATCAATGACCCGGAAGCAGCTTGTTACTGACGCTTCCATCCAAGCTTCTCTGGATTGAATCGTCGGCCCAAATGTTGATTTGAGCAAATGTGTCTTCATCCCTGCTGCAATCTGGCTTGTGGTGTGTCTCAATCAATAAAAATATGGCTAAACAGAATAAACAGAAATGTTCCTTGCAGAAGTGAAACCTTTACGCATGCGTGGACTGTTTGTTATTTCATCGGCTTACGAATGGCTGTCATTCATTTTGTCTCGCTCAACCCGGGTCAAAGCGTATCGACCCACATCCTGAGGTGGATTTACTTGCTCCTGTCACCCATGTCAACCTGCTTTATGAAAAGCAGTGTGAAATCGCGTAGCTGATCCACATGACAACGGGTCCCGACCCAGGTAGAGCATGCCAGTGTGAAAGGGGCTTATGATTGTTGTGTTTCTGTTATATATATATATATATATATATATATATATACATACATATATATATATATATATATATACATACATATATAAATCTGGTTTTAATCGTCATTATATGCAACAGCAACTCAAAACCTATTCTGAAATGCTGATCATTAGCAGGACACACTCTTTACTTAAGCCAGGGGTTGAATGTGAGCATGGAGCATATTGCATCTGTGTTTTTCTTCATTCCTTTTCTCTGCGGTGTAAATACCCATCTGTATTTAGACACGGCTCTCTCTGCATCCACTGAGTTTGTTGCAATTGACAGACACGCCGAGCTAGCCGTGCAAGCAAGTCCGGGCAAAGAAGGACGAGTCTGTAGCTGGACAATGTATCCGGAGTTTAAAAAATATAAACGTGAAGTCTCTAAAATTACTGGCATATTTTTATTATTTTTTTTCCTGCAGTTGCTTTTAATGTATTTATCTGCTCATACTACTACTCATTTATCTGCTCATACATTATTTTACACGATCCGCTACAGTAATGATTGTAGCACTTTTTGATTTATTTTGGACTCTCATTTTAAAATCTAGATCTAATTTGTCTCGCCTAACGGTACTGCTAGTTGAGATCTGTAGGTCATACTAAACCTGCCCCGGATGCCCGTGTCTACCAATCAGTGAGTAGAGCCCAGTTATTGTCTGCTGTCAAGTAAGTGTCAGTTAATAAATCCTGTCCAGTTCATGATGAGCTTTCCTTTTTAAATTGAAACAAGCTAATAATCACATCAGGAACCTGTAACGGTACATATAACTTCATTGGATTTTAGTGCAGGATAAAAGTACACAAAACAGACCAAATTTCACTGTGCAGAATTAATGGGTAGGGCCCTAATTATGAACATGGATTTACATGGCATGGGGAAAAAAAAATAAAAAACTAGAAGAAACTAAAAGCCGTTTAGGGCACTAGCAGTATGATTTTCAAAAGGCATAGGAAGTATATTTTAAAACCTGATTTAAAAAAATATATATATATATATTTAAGAGGAACACTTTTAGAAAGTTGCTGAACATCATACACAAAATATTTAGTCATCAATAACAGGTTCCAACCCAGCTTGTATTTCACCCCTTTTGAAAATCATGCTGTAGTTTGTCTGCTTGACTTATTCTTAAAGGTTTTACCAAATAATCTGATTGGGAGTTTATGGATAATAAATAAATAAATCACCTAAAGAGTGTTTATTTTTTTGTAATGAGTAAAGAGTGCATGGAAATTATTTTAAAATGATCACTGTTTTTTCAAGCGGTCCAACCAGATGTTGTTCACAATAATTAATCATCATTAACTGAATAACAAACAAACAATTTTTAGCATAAATATATTTTGTGCTAATGATAATCTTCATGCAAATTGTATCCAGCTTATTGCTAAACAGTTTTCTGATATTCATCAGCTTCATCATGGCAAAGGTTTATAGGATTGTTTCAATATTCATTTCATTTAATTATTATTATTTTTTAAATAATTGTTTTAAATCAATTTTGCCTTTTAAAATTCTGAGTTTGAATGTCACTGATTTACCCTATTATCGCTGTTAAGTCAATGGCCGCTTTTCACCTGCCGAACCCAGTCAAAAATCATTACAACTCAGCGTGAGTGGGGTTCAACCAAAGCTCACATGAGTAAGCCTGCACTCAATTTAATACTGTTTATTAGGTGAGTCACATCACTTTATTAACAAATGGAGAAGTTTTAAGTCACTGTCTGTCTAAATTTAAAGACAATTTAAACTATTTTCTAATTGTAAAATCTATTATGTGCTACCTGAATCCTCCACAACAGTCCTTTCATTTGCATTCGAAAGGTAACTATGATAAATGGAAAAAGGATCTTGAGAGAATTCTCAAAGGGGATTTTGGAAGTTCTGCATTGACTCTTCAGTTGTTACACTTACAACACAAGCCACAAACCACCAGACTAGGAGATCTGAGTCCGGGTGGTTAAGATTAAAACAAACATTGCATCTGATTAAAGCCTTTTCATAAACGTTAGACCATTTTTCCATGTTATCACTTTTCCAAGTTAAATAAAATTGTAAATTATACCTAAAAGAGTAAAGTATAAGAAATTAACTGTCACAGCACAGTTATTAAGAAAAGAAAAACAGAATTTGAAGCTTGGTATTAACACTAAGCATAAGCTGAGAGATTCTGGGGGTGCCCTATATAGGGGGGTATCTGTATCTGTTCTTTCAACCATCTTGCATTGCCTTTCAAAAATTGTGCTACAGTGTAAAAAGCTTTATGGAACAATAAGCAAACTATCACGGCACTGATTTAAAGCAACTACATTTCTTTTAAAACAGTTCTAAACTACTCCAGATATAGACATGTGCTGATGATTATTATGAATTTCAGTCCCAAGGGGATATAGTGGAGGCAGTCATCACACTTATTTTCCATAAATCTGGAGTACAACTTATCCAATTTTCTCAGTTTTAACATTATTATGAGTTTGAGATTCTGGAGATTTATGGAGGTGTCTGTTTGTCCATCTATCTATCTGTATGATGCACTTACATCTGGAGAATCGCTTATCAAATTGAATTTAAACATTTGCATTTGCATTTTCTCATCGTATACTATTCTGCACATACTGTTGATATTTGTCATGGTGTAATAGGGTGATGTTACATACGTGGGTCGTTACTGAAAAATACTGAGGCAGACACAGAGCATTGGATGTTGACGTGCCTCACAGGCGCACAAAGTAGTTCTCTCCATGGAGTAGACACTCTCCTCCTTGATGTAAACACAACCCCCGTCTGTGTAGCATGGCAGTGCAGTCGCCTCGAGCTGTGGTGCAGACGCCTTTTGAGCTCCGTTTAGCCTCCCCAGGACACGCCCCCCAGCCAATCAGGACCTCCCCATTAACTCAGCACCAGGCGAGCCTACCTGCTCAATTAGTTCCTTAGCATCGCGTCTCCTGTTGCGCGTCCCACCTGCTTCCATAAAGGCACACATGCACTCAAGAACAACCGACAGGGTCTCCCTGTCACACATGGTCATCAACTTTTTCATCACACTGAAGCCATTTACAGCCGTGGTGGGGGCTACATGTAATTGATAATACAACATTCATCCTCTCTTGAAAGGCCTGGGGCTATGCATTGGAAATATGCTGAAATAGTTATATTGATGTGGAACATTTTGAATGCTAATGGGGACAGATGGTAATAATAGAAGGTTTTGATATATCAGTGCTGAACGTTTGACTTGACTTGATTTGTAACTTTTTCTTTTGTGCGTCCATATTGTCTCTCTTGTGAGTAAAACTTTAGAAATGATCAGACACAAACACATGAATACAGCTGGATCCCTTTGATGTAACATGTAACAAACAATGAAACTATACATTGGCTAATTAAATTCTGTATAAAGCCCGTCATTTTACGGCTGGTCCAGATGTAGGCTTTAACAACTTAAAAGTACATTTTGTACCTGGATTAAGCTCTTTTGAAGTTTATGTCTTTAGATGGTCCTTTAGTGCAAAATGCAATCAAATCCCCCATTTTGCAGTTAACTGGCCTTGCCTGCTATAGACCACCAATAACAGCCAAAGAGGATCCTTGGCATTTTTATAAAACTAAGTTGTAGCACCAAGTAGCTGGGAATATGTTTTTTACTAGGGTTACAGATAAAGACTGTCTAGTCCTCTGTGATTTATTAAAACATACCTGAATGGAAAATGCAACGAAGACCAAAGAGATAAAGTCAATCCTAGCCAGACTGAAGTGCTCAAATTGTTACAATCAGACATCATAATCATAATAATAATAATAATAATAATAATAATAATAATAATAAATTAAATGTATCCTAGGGCAAACGGATCAAAGCTGAACAAAATCTGGCAAATAACATCTTTTTAATCTGGTTTAAAACAATTAGATTGTGTACAGCTGTCTCTATCAGAGGCAAAAAGATGACTTAATGTAGATTAAAAAAGGAGGTCTTTGAAGTGAGCCAGACAGGAGCCCACAGTATATCTGCTGTGATCATTATCTGTCTCTCCCTAAAGGGTGACTTGGTGCCAAGGGCTTTTTCCTCCAAGCTGGTTAAGGTAGATAGAGGAGTTGAGGCCCTTGTAAGTTACAGAATGCCTTCCTATTCACAGGCCTCAGATGTCTCTTGCCTTTACTGATGTTAATATGTGAGGAAAAGCAGATGTAACCCTTTTTACTGGTTAACTACAGCAGGGGTAAGGCTTAGTGTTTTGCTGTGCCCCGTGATTATTTCTTTAATAGTGGAAATTCATGACATAGCCTTGTAGTACTTTTTTTAATTTTAGTCGTTGCCAATTATAATTTTTTATTTTTTTATTATTTTCTCCCAATTTGGAATGGCCAATTATTTTTAGGCTCAGCTCACCGCTACCACCCCTGCGCTGACTTGGGAGGGCGAAGATGAACACACACTGTCCTCCGAAGCGTGTGCCGTCAGCCCAACGCTTTTTTTCACACTGCGGACTCACCATGCAGCCACCCAAGACCTCCAGCATCGGAGGACAACGCAGCTCTCGGGCAGCTTACAGGCAAGCCCGCAGGCGCCCGGCCAGACTACAGTGGTCTCTGGTGCGCGTTGAGCCGAGGACACCCTGGCCGACCTAAACCTCCCTCCTCCCGGGCAGCGCTCGGCCAATTGAGCGCCGCCCCCTGGAAGCTCCTGTCCTCGGTCGGCAAAGGAATAGCCTGGACTCGAACTCGCGACGTCCAGACTATAGGGCACATACTGCACTCCACATGGAGCGCCTTTACTGGATGCGCCACTCAGGAGCCCCCTTTTTTTTTTTAATAAAGATTGTACCAACTGGCTGTAAAAATATTCAAATTTGTTGTCATTACACACAAGTGCAATATTTAGCACTTTAAATACCAGTACGTTTGATATTATACACCAATAAACCTTCACAGACACCATTTTGAGTTCATTAATTAAGCTACACCAATTACACATATTCTAATTGATTTACTAAATATACAATATGGCAGGATTCTGTATATGTCTAGTGAACACAATTTCATAAACAGAAATCCTGTAATAAATGACCCTTTAAAAATATGCATCACACATAGCCAGTAAGTTATTATTATTATTATTATTTATTTCTTAGCAGACACCCTTATCCAGGGCGACTTACAATCGACTTACCACTGCATGCTTCGTACCAGTGTCAGTGCAGCTTGAATGGAAACAAAGCCCAGAGTAGACTTGCTTATATAATTAATGCTGAACAACAAAAAAATGAGATTATCTTATTTATCTGTCTGCCTGCTAAATTTATGAGGGTCCTGTTCAACCAGCTGTTGTTGGTATGATACATATGCTGGGAAAAGAATGTTGTCTTTATTTAAACCAGTTTTAATCCAATTAAAAACATTGCATGGATGTTCATGATAGTAAAATGTCTGATAACTGATAAAAACTAAAAGCAATTAATTATAAGTTTACATAAAAGAAATCTGCATGTAATGATTTTATAAAGAACATGCACTGCTCTGTCAATGTAAGACACACAGGCATAGTAATCGTGTTGTTTGATACATATTTACAGTATATTGTAAGCATTATTACCACTTATGGTTTCATTTTTACATTTCAGACCTGGTAAAACAAAAAAGAAAGAAAACTACATTTCCCATAATTCTTTGCTGTGTTCATCAACATCACAGAGCAACTGAAAGCAGTGCAAGCCTGGGAAGGCCCTTGCACCTGGGTGGTAGAACTGCCTACCTTTGTCCCAGCCCCGCTTTCAAGATTTATGAGAACAATTACAATACAGACCTATTAAACATATGTCATTGGGTATGTTTAATCCATACTCTTTTCAAACACATTTTCCTTGACATGCTTTTTGCTACCTTAACTTTGACGAGCATTATTCATGTGCCAATATTGTATTGTAGCAAATTACTGTATACTTATGAATTGGATGAGAGTACTGTATGGAGAAAATATTTTTCTCTATTTAGGTTTAGGGATAGTCACAATGTAGATATTATGACTAAGCACATAACTTGTTCAATTAGAGCAGTCCATTTAGAAGCATTCTACTGCTTACCAAGCACACCAGTCAGCACTCTTCATATTTTATTAGTGTAGATTGAAAGCTGAACTGCATAACCTCTAAGACAGGCTGAAATCACACTGTTGTAAGTGATTAGAACCCTCACTGTGGGCAATCGAAGTAATTAACTGAAGTTGCACTGCTGGGGGGCACTTGTTTGTGAACAATATTCTGAAACAAATTAGAGCTCCAGGCAGTTCTGTAGTCTAAAAAAGATTTAAAAGGGGTTGACAAGAAGAAAATGTGTTTTAGTTGAAAAACGCTTTGTGTGTCTGAAGGATGTGTATGTATATGTACTGCACTCCTGGGCATTCTATGTATGGCTTCTTTGGGATGTCTTGGGAACCCTTAGTATCCCTGTGAGGGATGCAGTTCCCCAGTAGAGGGGATATAGTGAACGCACATGTCCATCTGTCCCGTGTTTAAAAACAAACAAAAAAAAGTATATATCTCAAACTGTTTACCCAACAGTCATGAACCTTGTAAATATGTAGATATTCATACCCCTCTTGGGTATCAATATCTACATCTAGATCTGACTTCTGATCAGTTAGGATAAGGAAACTATGGGCCCAATTTTGTCCAGGACAAAGGCACATTTCCGTAGAGGAATAAAGTCATTTTTTATGGCATAAAACTTGCAAGAAACTGATTAGAACAGTAATTTAAGTGGTTTCGCTTGAAACAGCAATGTTTATTAGAGTTTTTTTGCCATTACAATTTTTGAATTTTTTTTAATTGAAATGTATGTTATTCCACATACTGTGAATACATGTCATGTTGCCCTACTTTGTGACGATACTGACACATCCTTAGTTTATTTATTGAAGTTTTTTCTGTCTGGTTTATGAAATGTAAATTTTGTGACACTATGTTAGGGTCATTAAAAATACCAAATAAATGTTTTCCCCAAAACTATAATAGAATATTTATGACGTATGTTTTTTTTTTGTTTGTTTGTTTGTTTGTTTTGTTTTGTTTTTATTGAATTTAGCCTGTAGCAATTGGGTTTATCTGTTTTTTTTTCAGTTAAAAAAAATACAGTCATTTCTAATTGCACAGCCTGGTGAGCTGGGAGTATTACAGGGCTTTTATATACTATTTTGGACAAAATACCCCATGCCTTAGTCACTACGGGCATGCTGTTTCTCACTTTCTAACTGTGGCTTGTGTCACACGCTCTGTAAAATAGCTCTCACAGCATTACTCGTGGGTTCAATCCCAGGTTGGGGGACACTGCTACTGTACCCTTGAGCAAGGTACACCTAGATTGCTCCAGTAAAATCCCAACTGTATAAATGGGCAATTGTATGTAAAAATAATGTGTAAAAAATAATGTCATTGTATGTAAAAATAATGTGATATCTTGTAACAACTGTAAGTCGCCCTGGATAAGGGCATCTGCTAAGAAACAAATAATAATAATAATTACTTTGCATAAAGTTCAATTAACTTTATCATTTGATGGCATCTTTACTTTCGTGTGATAGAGAAACAAACACAGGCTGGAAAATGCATTTCACATTTCTGTAAACAGTTTTACTTCCCTGACTTTCTTCCTTTATGAGCTTATCTGACCGATAACTATTTTTTTTTTACATATATTTTCAAATGTGCTATGACTCTGGTGCATGGAAAAAAATGAGATAAACTTATTTAAGTTCCGTCATAAATATCTTTAGCAAGAGGGTATCTTACTCTCAGAATAATACTGTTTTATCTGTTCAGTTGCATACATTTTTGTGAAGGACCCCTCAACGAATACATATCATACTGGACATAGCCTACTCTTTTTCCTTCATATTCCAGTCTTGGAAAAAAGCCAAGCAATCATTTTTTTTAAAGCTCTAACACGTCACTTCTTCCAGTCACATTACTAACTACAGGTCATTTATAATGTTGCTTACTATAACCAGGCAGTGATTGACCTATCAGTAGTAAAGCCAAAGACATGCCGGTGAGCAGTCACTTAAACAGGAAGTATATTTTAGAGCCAGGCATAGTGTTAGATTGTCAAAGTCGCTGTTTATTTGGAGCCTGCCCAGCTGGAGAGCAAGACGTTGGTATTAGGCTGACACCAACCTGCATTCATTTCACTATCTGATAATTAAATCCTAGGAATCCTGCCAGGGAGGATGTAATAGTTGTTCTATTAAGGATGTTTAGTGAGTAGCTAGTTTGGAACAGCCTGTTAAGAATGTTGGATGTCAGCTGGCAGCCAGGTGAAGCAGACCTGTGGGTTTTTTTTTTCTTTCCTACACATTTTTTCTTTCAGTACATGATACATGTTTTAATACAAAATAAGCCTTCAAAAATAGCTGATAAACTATAACCAATTCACCATAAACAAAGAATCTGAAAATACTGACGCTTTGTACCCTCTGCATGTATCACTCAGTCATGTACTATAATACTTTAGTTAACACCTTAAATAAGTATTAAGAAGCATTACACTATGCAGTAACTGCTGTAGAGAGGGTGTTTTGTTTCACAATATCCTAAAAAAAAGGGACGATGTTATAAAACAAATGCTATGAAAACATTATACAAAAAGGTCTCATTCAAACAATATACAATAGGGGCTGAAATACCTGTCTAATATTTAATGTAACAGGCACTACTCTTTAAAACATTATGTACTTGACTTGGCCATTTTAATCTCCACAGCATTCTCTGAAATAATTCCCATACTTTCCAGACCCTGGGTACTCACCTACAACAGAAGATGGCAATAGCCTTGTATTACAACATATATCCCTGTATTTTATTTATTTATTTATTAATTTATTTATTTTACTTACTACTTCTAATAATAAACTGGAGAATTCATGTGTTTTGCTAGATCTTTTTAAATTATTATTACTCTAACAACAGGTCGAACTTAATAGGTTAATAAATCATATTGTATTAATTTCTATCAAATTGATAGAAATTAATACAATACATAAGCTAAAGTACATTACTAACATACTTAACTTAAATAATAAAAAAAAACAGCAAAGTAGCATCACTTACGCCTTTTTTAGATGTACACGCATAAAGAAAAAAAAAATCACTGTTTTCATTAATTGCTGTCCTCATAACAGAAAATAGGATCACAATAAAACAAAACATTGACACCTTGGAAGTTGGGCCTGTGTTTGGAAAGTGTGAAGCATTTTCGAGTAATGCTGTACCTGAATCTGTATCCCCTGATTCTGACTCGCTTAACATCTGAAGAAGCACTTTGTTATTTTGTTGATCCAACATCCCTACAGTCCCACACATCACATGCCTAACCTGCAGTGCAATTTGAACGAGGTGGTAAGCCAGTGCTATATTCAGTTTCTCTGCACTAGTAAAGAAAATAATATTACTCCATGCCGCTGTTTTCATGTTGCACTGTTAAATATGGAGCATAATTTGTGCCTAAATAAAATAAATAAATACATAAATACATTAATAAGTAAATAAAAAACATTACATAGAAAACTATATTTATTTATTTATTTGTTTATTTCATTTTTCATTTTGGCACAATCTTTTCACTCTGGTATTTCTCATTAGCGTCAATCATACTGGAAGGACGGGACAATACCGTTGATGCATTTGATTATCTACTAACTGGTCTGCTAGATTTGAGTCAGTGTAGAATCGAGAAGACTTGTATTAGTAATACAGCACACCCTTGCTATAACACCCTTTATAATAACAAACCTTCAGCTGTAAAGCCTGGCCCTGGATCCCAACTAAACAATACAAATACAAATCGGTAATCTAAACACACTCAACACCCGAGTCTGTGCCGTTTCCACAGTGAAATTAACTTTTCACTGTCATAAAACAGTGCGCACTGCTAGTCTCCGAAACAAAAATCAGTTTCTGTTGAAACAAAGCTGTCAAATTATTGACTGATTGAAAAAAGGTGCAACACAGGCATATCTGTCAATATGGGTTGTCAGAAAACACAGGAAAAAACACTGTTTTTGGCTCATTCAGCTACCATCCCTTATGAAAATAGCCTACAGGTTACCTATAAGCTATTGTATTGAACCTATACATTTTTATAAAGAATTGGGACATTTAGCCGATAGGTCTATAGAAACCTATAGGTTATTTTCGTAAGGGATGCAACAGACGCGGCAAATCAAAATTGATTAAGGAAAAAGAAAACTGACTCAAGCATCTGATGAACTTTGATATTTCAAACTTTTTATGTGGGATTGATTTGGAATAAAAGCTCTTTCAGTCTGGGATTCCTGCATGTTGGATTGAAACCAAACTAAATATTTAAGATTTTGTGCACTTTGAATCGTTTCATGTCGGATTGATTTTGAGTAAAAGCTCAGTTTTGATAAGTTTTTTTTTTTCTTTTTTTGTACTGTGTTTTAATTCTTTAAAGAATATAATAAAGCAAAGATAATACTGGATGCATGTGACAAACAGATACATGTAATTCTATTTTTAATCACACTCTCATCTTGTTAACTTACTCCAACAGTTTATGGTTCATTTTGATTGTCCTTTCGCTATAACAAACCCCTCGATATAACAAACAAAAGGCTTGGACCCCAACAGGTTCACTATAGCAAGGGTGTACTGTATTCTCAAAAATGGTTAAACCAATTGCACAACTGCTGAGAAGCTGGCATATTATTCTGCTACTAATATATTATTTTCACTGGTACTGCTATATAGGTGTGTAGGATTTGATGGCAAATTGTCTGCAGGTTAGTTATTGCATCTGCCTCGATATTTTCATTGGTACATGCCAATATCTGCCCTATTTCCAGCAACCATTCTACCCGATACAAAATACTAGGCTGAGGTTGTTTTGATACTGGACATTTGCAGTACATCGTATAATAATACAATTATATTGCCAGCTTCAACCACTCCTACTCAAAAAACGAAACGGTTCCCTGAAAGAGAAGATGACCGCCAATGATACTTTTGTGATATGCCTGCATGTCTGGTATTCGCTGATCATTTAATATCAAAGCTGCCGATAAGCCCCTCTGCGGAGTGACGTCCTCGGTCCCACCTCACAGAGGTAATAAATAGTCACTGCGCGGAGACATCAGTCTCTTTTGCATTGAACCCGCGAATGTGAGTGATGCAACCTAACAAGGTTGCCATTCGGCCTCTCCTTAGCACCCTGCACATTTTCAAAGTGCATGGATGCCATCCTAGCTACCTTGCGGCTGCAAGGGATCAGGGTGATGAATTACCTGGACGACTGGCTGATTTGTTCCCAGTCCCAGGCAGGAGTAGTGGCCCACACAGCGATTGTGACGGAGCATCTGTCAAGGCTGGGTCTCACCCTCAACGATACAAAAAGCCAATTAACACCGGTGCACGGTCTACGGTCTATTTGGGTCTCCGGCTGGGTTCCCTTGCAATGCGAGCCTACCTGTTGGATGACAGGGTAGCTGCTATTCGCATCTGCCTGGCCCTGTTTCAACCAGTGTCCACAGTGCAATTAGTGTTGTGCCAGAAACTACTGGGTCTGATGGCCGCAGCGTCCTCAGCCATTCAACTGTGGTTACTTCACCCCAAGCGCGACAGACACCATTCCCAAAGTTGCTAATGCCGGCCTACCCCCACCTGGGAGGGTGGATGCGCACTCAATCAGAGGTGTGGCTACGTCATGGGCCTTCTTCAGAGGTGTCTCGTTGACCGGTATATGTACTGCAGCTAGCTGGACTACCTTGCATACATTTACCAGGTTCTACCGACTTAATGTCATAGATCCCTCTATGCCTTTAATAAGCACCAGTGTCCTTGAGGTTGCATGCTCACACCACCAACACTAGATGGCAGTAGCGAGATGTCCCTCAGGTGCTCATTCTCCCTCACGGCGACTGGTATACTTTCCCAAAAGTATAATTGCCGTCATCTTCGAATTGAAAGGGAACGGTTCACTGAAAGAGAAGATGACTGCCAACCTTGTGAGGTCACATCACTCACATTCGTGGGTTCAGTGCAAAAGAGACTGAATTCTCAGCGCAGTGACTATTTATTACCTTGGTGAGGTGGGACCGAGGACGTCACTACGGGACTTAAGGTGTACGGTACGGGGCAGGACTATATGTGTATCGGACGGGACTAAAAGTGTATTGGACGGTGTACCGGACGGTACAGGGCAGGTTTTAGTCACCGCTGTGTATAAATGAGGTGTAGCTGTACTTCTGTTGAATTTCAATCTTTAACATAGTCGCCACCTTTACTGTTTGTTCAGTATTCCATGGAATGTATTACTTATTGTTATTACATACAAAAAAATCACATTAACGAAACTGTGCAGCTGTGCTGTGTGCCTGCGTGTACTTATATTCGCCATGCCCATAGTGCTGTGTAGTGATTATGTCATGTGACTATATGTAATCTAGGCGGGAAATTAAAATGCTACACACTGTAAACAAGAAAATGGTCTCTAAAAAGGCTAAAAATGTGTCCGCAGCCGACCATGTAAAGCAGTATCTAGCAGGAGTTTACACAGCGATGGAGGTAAGCTCTTCTGTACGTCCTGCAACGTTACTGTAGATCACTATCGAGAATCGGCTGTTGACAGGCAAGTATTCATCGAAAGAGAAAGGCGGAAATCCAGAGCAGTACTGCGACTGCTTTACTTGCAAAGGAACAAAAAACGTTGACTTCCATGTTCCAAAAGTCCATTGAAAACTGTGAAGCACGAAACACATTACATGTTGACCTGACAGAGGGGTTTGTTTGCGCAAATATCCTTTTTGAAAAATTGAACAACCAAAAGTTACTAAAATTCTTCAGACTGAGTGTAGCAAATGGTGGAGTGATTCCTTCACCAGCCCAACTGAGACATGAATACTTACCTAAAGTTGAGTATCACAAGGAGGATATTATGGAATTGGTAAAGCATTCTGGTGGCTTGTCAGTGGTCACTGACGAGTCGACTGATGCACAAGGTCAGTATGGGTTACACATTGTATTTGTTTTACAAGACCTAAATGGTGAACGTGCATCTGACATACCACTAGAACTGAAAGCTGTCCTTGCAGATACACTTTACATACAGGATGTTAATTACAACACCGTTTCAAAAGCTATTGTAAAGTGCTTGAATAACTGTGACGTTGATTTTGACTATGTCAGTGTATTATCTCTATATTTGATGTTTAAAAAAATAATAATAATCTGTATACATAATTTAAAAAATAGCAGTATAGGATACTGACCTTAAGGTTAGGGTTTTGGTGTAGGGAGAGGATTATTCATTGTTTCATTAACAGTAATATAATAGCTAATCAAAGTGCAGTGTCCTCCGAATCCTCAAAATTAATCTTATATGTTTTCACCAGTTCTAACTTTTCTTTTTTGTTTTTATGAATATTTAACTTTTTGGCAGTTTTTATATTCCCTTCTTTTTTACTTAATTAATAACAAACAGTTGAAACTTTAAGTGCTAACTTATTTTGTTCAATAATACCAACTTTTACACTGAGAAATGCAACACTGTTACATAATTAGCTTTTTTGAAATTTATAATTCATAATCTGAAACACTGGTCCATTAGATTTAAAATCTTACATGCAGGATAAATTTGAAATGGTATTACATAGGTATTTAAGTAAACTATTCCCTATTGCTCCGGCCTGTGGCATTGAATGGCTTTCACTGTAAACGGCTTAAACTGATAAGACATTCTTTTGAGGGTGGCTAGAGTTGTTTTTAGGAGGTTTAAACATAGAGGCTTTTATTAGAGGGCGAGTTCAGTTGGAGAAAATAGGGTGGTACAGTTTATTAGCCTCCTATTCTATATTACTACCTGTGGATTTCAGATAAAATACTACATTTGATTAGTGGTTATGTTGCTTGGCTGTCACTGCAAAAAAAATAAAAAATAAAAATAAATCATAGGATTAATTGTTTACGTATCAGGCCTACAGCTCTGCTCCTAAATCATAGAGAGCTGCCAGGTTTAGGAGCCTGGCTTGCCAGCTGGTAGACACAGAAGTGCTGTGTTTCAGTTGATTGGGGTAATTATTAAGAACGTAAACTGTCAGAAGGGTACAGCAGACAAAGAGGGCCTGCCCCAGGGGTCACAGCTGAACCTGGACAATATGCTTCTGATTCTACCAGGACTTTAATACCATTAGCCTCATATGTAAAAGTTGCTTCTTTTGATGGTTAACTGTTAGATTAGTTTAGTTCTGGTTTACATTGAGCTAGAGTGTTGCACAACTTTACATTTTAAAACCATGTTATGTCATAAATTCTATACAGCAGATGATAACAGGAATGTCTTTTTACCTCTGTAAACATACCAATAGACATACTGTTTTCTTTACTGTACTAAATATAGCTACAGTTCCAAAAAGAGACATTTCCCAGTATAAAACAGACATACTGTGAGAATACACTTTTCACAAAGTTCATAACAACCCTTAAACTTTAAAGCTTATGTTTTAACTACAGCCTGACTGACTATTTGTTATACGATACATCTTAGAAAGTAATCTGCTTTAGCACGTTGAAAACAATATATGTAATTTACGGGGGTAAAAACACACTTTATGGTAATCTATTACACCAATCTGCCCCCTTTAGGTTATAATTCAAACAACCACACCAGCAGACAAAAAGCTAGAGCAGAATCGGATTAGTGTTGTTAACTCTTTAGAATGTTTCTTCATCTTTTTATTTATCTGGGATCTCAATTAAAACAATTTAAACAATAGAAAGTGGTACTTGGCATAAAGAAACTCATTTCAACTGTCAAACACACGTTTGCAGGTGCTAAGTATCAGGTTCAACTGCTTTCACCTGTTTTGTTGACCAAGCTGTGAAATCACTCTGTACTCCCAGATCACTAACAGGTATTTTAACCTTCATGCCAATTGTTTTTTTTTTTAAAGCTTGGTTTTTTACGTGAAGTTTTTGTTTGTGAATAAATTCAGATTTAAAAAAAAAAAAAAATGTATTAAATTGTATGTAAATTACTCAAACAGCCCTTATTCTTCAGACCATTGGAGATGAGTCGTGATACATAAAAAATATGATCATACAATCAATTACAGAATATAAGCAAAATTCTTTACACAGAACCATGCATCCTACTACTTGATGCCCTACTGAATACTGAATACATCATATTTTTTGTACATAAATACAGCAATAAAATGGACACTCTGGTAAACAAGAGCTCAACAAGGTTTTCCTGCTAATACATTTTAAATCTTTTTTTTTTGTAATCATTCGCTGTATAATATAGTCTGTAAGCATTATTATTTTTGGCAGCGAGCATGTTGTTTTTCCAGCCAACTTCCAGCATTTTTGCAATTGCAGTGGCTTGGTGTTTGGCTTCTATTGTGGCTTGGCAATGTATTTCTCAATCCAGCTGGCCGACTCTACCCATCAATTGTTTTACAGCTTTTGCATACTTTTGCTCCAGCTCTGCCCAACTTGGAACTTCAATCCAAACTTTATGATGTTCTATAGATATAATTACATTTATAATTATAATAGAAAATAAAATGTATACATTTTCAAAGCCTGTTTACATGGTTTCTCCAACATCACTCTAGAATAGATTTGTGCATACTGTTCATGCAATCTGGAGGTATCCATTTTCTGAATGACTGTTTATCCATGAATTAAGTTACATGGAACGTAAAGACTGCAAATGGAATACATTTATGAAAATGGATTAATATTTGGCGTGGGAAATGCCTTGCAAAACCTTTCCTGCTACCAGTAATGAGTCTTACCCACATACCATCTTTTATGTCATTGATTTTCTCCATGTGTGACATAAATTAAGGGGCCTTTTATCATACTATCTTTCTCTTAGTAGAAACAAATAGTTTTAATTTATGCCAAGAGTTTGTCTCCCTCCCTTTGAAAGTTCAGGGACCATTGCCAGAGAGCTATTAGTGATTTCCTAATTGCCGGAGGATGCATTCTGCATGTTTAAATAAATATGGTTAACAATGACCTCCTGGTTAGCCATAGCTGATAAGGCCATTTTTTGCCTGTATGAATCCCATACAGTATCCATGAGAAGAGAACAGCAGGAAAACAGGAAACAATAAATCAGAAATTGAGGCACTGATTGTTGTTGCTAATTAGATCAGACTGCTGTTTAACTTCTCTGTCTGTCACTCTAAACTGATTTTCCAGCCAACAGGCTTTCTAAATTACTCGCATCATGTACATGCAGAAAATAATACACTTCAGCTCCTATGACTGACAACACGATTGATCAGAACGCACTCTGTATAGTAGATGTGTCCAGACACTCACCAGATACCTGTTTAGATGGTTATTAATTCACTTACTTTGATGTGATGCACAGTTTGCTTTGCAAAAGGCTACAGTTTTCTTGTATTAGAAAAACTTAATTAGATCTGTGAGTTTGCTAAGTAGTGTCTCTGCATGGGGATAGGTAATCAGGGAGGCCTGGACAAGTCATCTTGAAATACAGCATTGAAAATGAGAGGTTAATTGGTTATAACTAGGGCCCTACCCAAAATGTGGCACAGACCGGGAAATTAATTCTGCACCTTGAAATCTGGTCTGCTTTGTGTATTTTTACCCTGCACTAAAATCCAATTAATGTACCGTTACAGTTCCTGATGCGATTATTAGCTTGTTTCAGTAAAAAAGAAAGCACATAATGAACTGGATAGGATTTATTGATTGACACTTGACAGCAGCCAATAACTGGGCTCTACTCACTGATTGGTAGACACAGGCATCCAGGGTGGGTTCAGTATGACCTATTGGGTCTCAACTGGTAGCAGTGTTCCCAGATTGCTGTTCAGTGCTCCAGAATTGGAGTTGGGAAGAGTCTGTTGGAGCCTTGGAGCAATCATGGGGCAGAGGAAACAGTTGGAGTATACTATGACAAACTAAATTTCTTCTATAGAACTAGTTTTTTTTTTTTACATGAATAAAGCTGTAATACTGTAGTATATGAACATAACAAAGGTCTACTTATAGGGCTAACATCACAGTTGAGTCTAGTAGCAGTTAGTTATCATGAGGAAAGGAGTTTTGTGTGTCATGGAGAAGATTTTTTTTTTTCCTTAACATGTTGTACCTACTGTACATGTAGTTTTGTTTGTAAACAGTGATGTCACAGTCCCGTGCTGAATCAACACTGTGTGTATTTACTGCTGATCTCCTCTAGATTTATTTTGAAATCACGCCACCTCAGAATAGCACCTTCATCCCACAACACAGATTTCTATATATATATGAGGCTGTGTGGTCCAGTGGTTAAAGAAAAGGGCGTGTAACCAGGAGGTCCCTGGTTCAAATCCCACCTCAGCCACTGACTCATTGCGTGACCCTGAGCAAGTCACTTAACCTCCTTGTGCTCCATCTTTTGGGTGAGATGTAGTTGTAAGTGACTCTGCAGCTGATGCATAGTTCACACACCCTATTCTCTGTAAATTGCCTTGGATAAAGGCGTCTGCTAAATAAATAATAATAAATAAATAATAATGTAGTATAAATTGTCACTGGGTCAAACTAAAATACTGAACAATTATGGCTTGCGCTTGATGCAACTTAAAGTTTTAAACAAATCATTAAAAAAAAACTTATGGCTTAAAGGTGCAGGACACAATCCCTTTTAGCCGTTAATCCACAATTTGGCAGCAACAATACCCGCACCGGTCGCCATAGCTATTCCTGCGCTTCCCTTATATATAGCCCGGGACCCCTCTCCTCCTTCACGGGACTGGGCTCCCATTCCTGCCATTTAGTAGCATGGGAACACATGCATTAAACAATAGCTGCAGCTTATCTGGTACAGTTGGATGCTTAGTGTAGAAGATTCGATGTGTGCGTCCTCTGTAACGGGCGTGACCCGGCACGTGTGCCAGAGAGCAGCACGCAACAGAAACTATAGTTGTACTGGCAGGCATCAGGTATGTAGCATGTGTCTACTCATTCATTTTTTTTTAAAACATAGTACCACTGCATGTTCTGATAGGCCTGTGTCCTGCTTTCCCTTGCTGGTAAGATTTCCTACAATTTGTGAAGGCAAGGAGAAGCCAATTGATCAGTGGAGGTTACTGCAACAACTTAATGTTCCTGTTGAGCAGGAGTAGCTGCCAAATGAGTATTGGATCAAGGTTGGTAGTTTGAAAAATGAAGCAGGTACACTTGACTACAGACTTTGGCATTCATACTGACTGTACTCTCACTACCCCCATACTAGCGCTAAGTTGAGCAGGTATTTAGCCACATAAGCTTGGTTAAAAGTGACTTGCGCAATCATCTCCTTGACAGCACAGTTGTGCAGCTACTGAATGTGAAGTTTGGATTACGACAGGCCAAGAAGGTGTGTATTACCTTTCAAGGCGCCAATAGCATGAGAATAGTAAAGTGGAGGAGGCTGAAGTAGAGAATTAATACAGTACATGGATATTGCAGAGTGATTGTTTTTTTTCTTTCATGTTTCCAAAGTACAAAAGTTTTTGTTCTAATCCAAGAACAAAAACTACAACTACAAAAGAGAAAAAGTAACTGATTACCTAGTTTAAAAAACCTCTAAGATGTTATTTTTGTAATGATTTAGCAAAGGAAATTACAGATGCATTACAGCTGTTAAATAAAAAAAAGATGTTAAATTTATCTTGTGTTAGTTTTGAGCAGTGTGATTATATACATGTTAAGAGTAGTTATGTATGTCACCCCCCCCCCCCCCCACATGAGTGTCCAAAATAAATAAAAAAAAGATTTTAAAAGTGCTACAATCATTACTGCAGCTGATAATAAAAAATAATTTGGAAGCCAAATATATACAAAGTAGTAGCATAAGCAGAAAAATACATTAAAACCAACCACGGGACAAAAAAAAAGAAATATGCCAGTAATTTCAGAGACTTCACGTTTATATTTTTTATTGATATATTGTCCAGCTACAGACCCGTCCTTCTTTGCCCGGGGGCTTGTTTGCACGGCTAGCTCGGCGCTGTCTGTCAATTGCAACAAACTCAGTGGATGCAGAGAGAGCTGTGTCTAAATACAAACAGATATTTACACTGCAGAGACAGGGAATGAAGAAGAAACTGTTGCAAGATGCTCCAACCCCTGGCTTAAGTAAAGAGTGTGTCAACATTTCAAAATAGTTTTTGAGTTACTGTTGCATATAATGAAGTTTAAAACCACGTAACAATAACATAAACACAACAAATCATAGAGCGATCCTCTGGATTTCAGTTTCATTTTCTTTTAGCATTTCTACTTTGTTAAAGCCCCTTTCACACTAGCACTCCAACCCGGGTTCTGGCTATAATCTCCCACTTACCTGGGTGGTACCCAGGTTGACCCACGTCGCAGCGACCCACCTCAGGATGTGAGTCGACACGCTTTGACATGGTTGAATGAGACAAAATGCATGATGGCTGTTCATAAGCTGGCGAAAAAACAAACAGCCATGCCTGCGTGAAGGTTTCACTTCCGTAAGGAACATTTTTCTTTTTGCTGTTTAGCCATATTTTTGTTGATTGAGACACACCATGAGCCAGATTGCAGCAGGGATGAAGAAACATTTGCTCTAATCAATACTTGGGCTGACGATTCAATCCAGAGAAGCTTGGATGGAAGCGTCTGTAACAAGCTGCTTCCGGGGCATTTATACGCGCATTGTGTACTTGCGTCTGTCACCCAGGTCAACCCTGCTTTATCAAAAGCAGTGTGAAATTGCACAGCCGACCCGCATGACACTGGGTCTCGACCCGGGTAGGTTCCGACCTGGGTAGTCCATGCCAGTGTGAAGAGCTTTAGTCACATGCTTTTGTTAATTTCAGGGCTTTAAATGTTTATATTTTGACTGTGAATTTGGTAGGGCCTTAGTTATAGCATATAAACATTTACAGTGCTGGTTTAGGAGCATTGAGACTTGAATTATATTTTATCATATCACTCAAGAAAAAAAAAAAAAAAGTCAAAGATCTCTCTTTTTTATTTTCCGGTCATTTGATCCAAAAATAAGAGCGATTTATATTTTTGACAACCAAATATCATATTATTTCATGTATAGTCTTAAAAACAAACTCAAAAAAGAGTATACAGTTTGTCTTTATGTCGGGCCTTGAAGGTGTATTTTCATGCATCGTTGGCTTTCTCTCTGAGCCTGTTTCATAGTTGTGACATCACATACTCCTAAATTTTATTGCAGCTCAGAAAGTGAGGGGAAAGTAAAACAAAGAACATCAACATTAAATTAATTTAGTAGAGGAAGTTGCGGCTAATAACGATAAACTGTTTGGTAAGTCAATGGAATAATGACAAAATATGTTGATTGTTATATGTTTAAAATTAATCAAGCTTTTTTTCCCGCATATTTCGTGTTTAGAATCCTTTGATGGAATCTATTAAACCGGCAGCAATTCACAATTAATAATAGTCTAAAAACTGGCCTGTTCTGTGTACTGCTGTGACAGTATGATGGAGCAGTGAAAAACATGACAGGAAATTATAGTCTGCAATAGTAAAGAATTTCCCCAGTAGTGCACAATGTCCCCTCACAAACCTCTTTTTATATGTACTGGACACTTGGGCCATAGTTTCGTAATTTTGATAGATTAAATTAAAGCTGGTATTCAAGACAATTTCAATATGCCAAAAACAGCTTAAAACAGTGTTGTGAGTATCAAACAGCATTCCTTTAGAAAAAAGAAAAGATCATAGTAATATTAAAATATCTATCTATCTATCTATCTATATATACATATATATATATATATATATATTGTTGCGTGCACGGGGGAAGGCAGGTGACGTAATCACACACACAAAGACATAAGTCCAATATATGCTCCTTGCAAAGGAGCCGGCTGTTTTGTGCAGCGGTATCAGCGCTATGCTTTAGTGGGAGAGGTCCTGGGTTTGCGCCCCCCCTCCGCCTGTGTGTGGATTGCCTCGCCCTGTGTGATGCGCCTGCCTGCGTTAACCAAGATTGCTACTATATATATATATATATATATATATATATATATATATATATATATATATGCAAAAGTGATTTCTCCTTTCAAAATTAAGAGATATCTGTTACTTTTGCCCAAGGAAGATGAAATGATTTTACAAAGACACCAGGAAGATCATTTTTTGTTTGTATTGCTAATACACAGTATGGTTTTGTTTTACTGTATATGTTCTAACAAAAGTATCAGGTTTGCTTAGTTAAAGGAAAAGTGGAGTATGATCTGAGACCAAAAACTGGAGATAGGCATTGTAAACTTGGCTGCTTTTCTGCAAAGGAGAATCGTCATCAGCGCATAAAAGCTCTGTGTGTTATTCTTTCATGTCGCTTCTTTTTTGTTTTGGCTGCTCGGTCAAGCACTGGGAGGCCGAAACGGGAGTTGACCACTTAAAGCCTGGAGGAAGGGCTGCCCTCAGCCACGGATTCCCAGAGGTTTCCCCCTAAAAAATGTAAAATATGTGAGTAGGGTTTTTTTCCTTACCTGAGTGCTGAGCGGTTCGTATTTAGTTCTGTGGGGTGAGTGGTCGGGTTGGAGAGGCTGGGCTCTCTCCCCCAGACGGGCCGTGTCTCAGCTGCTGATTTTCATTAAATTCAGGGCATCGCTGTGGAGCTGTTAATTATTTATTATTATTCATTCATGGTTTGGCGGCCTCGTCTTTTGGGGGGGGGGGGTGGTCACAGCCACTTCCTATCTGCGGCACTGGGATGCATGTAACTGTTCATGTTTTTCCAGCCGGCCTCATGCAGGTAGCCGCCAGGCACCCATGGACAAGGCCTCCGGACACATTTATCTTTCACTCGGGCCCTGAGTGTCCTTCACAGTTCATAAATCATCTGCAATTGCAATCATCATCATTCATTCATTGCCATTCATTCATAGCGTATTCTATGTGCTGAAAATCTATTTCAGTAAAGCCATCCTCACACCGGACGTTTGGCAAGCATTGTGAACAAGTGAACAATGGCATTGATATCAATGTCACACCAGCTGGTCTTTTCAAACTGCACTTTAATGGTTAATGTATGTGTGTATCTATAACTTTCCAACTATAGTCCAGTCCGAAAACAAAAACAAAAAGTGTGCTCGTATTTTAGAATTGTCTCAAAAAAGCCCAAACATTAGCTGGAGCTTATAGTCTTATATGTTTGGAAATGTTTAAAAGTGTTATCAGTTTGGTTTATGTGGGTGTATATGATGGGAAAATGTGTCCAAGCCAAGTTCAGGTCAGTTCATTAAATGATGAAGTCAACAAGTTTTTCTCTTCTTTCAGTGTGACACATAAACTGAATGACTACATGAAGTGGTATTGTATTTAATGAGTGTTTCTAAATCATTATTGTCTTCTCAAATCTAACTGTCCATCAGCCACTTGGCAGTTTAACCTCCTTGTCTATTTTTTGACCAGCTGCTTCAGTTCGTGATTCTTATTTCCTTAAGGTCTTCTTCTTTATTCGTCTTCCACTTCCTATCTGCCACGTTCCTGTTGGTATGCTTTCAATTGCTCATTTTCCTAAAATATCAGTCTCCTTGATGTCAACCTTTCACTCTGCCATTATTCTAGTATTGGTCTACCATTAATGATGTAATTTTATCTGTCACATCATCAAAATCACGTGGATCTATTGTATTTGTATAATGTATTTCTGTAAGGCCAAATTCCAGAACTATACAACAAAGTGGATAGCAGTATCTTGTTTTTAGATGGAGATTTCTGACCCAGTAGTGCAATTGAAATGGGCAGCTGGGTGAAGTCATAGCAGTCTCCACAGGGTGAAGTGTTCAGGTTTTGCTATGCAGCCATTGACTTGTTAATGACACCTTGTGACATGTGGTATGAATATGATTGGCTATAGTTATAACATTTGTGTCTAGAAAAATATTATATTGTTGTTGGTTGTCAGTATATATGTCAAATACTGACAGCAGAAATCCAATAAGCTTTTCGTATCGGAATAAGGTTTATAAGAACCACATTATTGGTCTTATTGGGCTGTTTTCAGTGTGTTGGGGGGGGGGGGGCAGGCTTACATGTAGTTTTGACATTCTGTAAGCCTGAAGTTTCATAATCAGAGCCTTCCAGTCAGTTTATAGCTCAGATAACAGAATATCTAAAGCATGTGTTTCTTTACAACATTTTTTTTTTTAAACTGCCAATGCCAAAATTAACCAATGCAAATATTTGGAATGTTTGCAATCTCTGTGTGGCCTTGATATCTAGGTTAATGCTATAATAAAAGGTGAACAAGAACAAAAAACGAACCTTCTTGTCCTTCAACTTGACCTGCTTTCAGCCGGCTTTGGTTAACTACTTTTACGTATTTGAGTAATATATCTCATGAGACCTTTAAAGCAAACAAGATGCAAATCAATACAAAATGGTTAGATTCTTACCTTTTTTTTTCTGGACAACTGGAGACCCAAATTCAAATCCAGCTTGATTGAAATAAACTATATTTCTTCATTGTCACACCTCATAACAGATTTTATTTTGGGATTCGATTTTCAATTAAAAGGAACTTGCTTTTCAGTCCACATTTTATCATGTTTCAGTCCACATTACCAGACATACATAGAGATAGAGTTCAAATGCATTTTTCTATACATTTTATTCAATAAACAAAAGTGTTATTTGTGTTTTATGAACAACTCATACGTACTTACGATTGTAAGTCGCCCTGGATAAGGGCGTCTGCTAAGAAATAAATAATAATAATAATAAAATAATACTTGAACAGAATTGCCACCTATGACCTAATTAGTTTAGGACAGTGATCAAGAAAACAGCCCACCAATTTTTATTGATAAGATGTATGTTATTATACAGACCACCAGTTTGGCTGAGGGATGATGCCTGGTGATATGGATGAGACAATCAAAACCCACATTAACAGAAGTAAGAGTAAGGGGTGGCTGCAACAGTGGAGGTGTAAACTTGTGGATGGACTATCTCTGAGGAACTTGGGACTTGTTTTCTCCACTTTCAACTGTCTTTGACAACTATTGTTTATCCCTTCAGAGCAAAGTTGGTAACATCTTCAAGCAGAATTCCAAATCAGGCTGTCATAGATGGCTGCGTGGTGTGATCAGGAAGGAGACACAGAGGCACAGTACTGCGGGTGAAGCGCTGGGTGCAGCTTCTTGAAGGATCCCATGGTGTCAGCTTCAACAACATTACTGGGGAGTTGGTTCCAGACCCTCACAATTCTCTGTGTAAAAAAATGCCTCCTATTTTCTGTTCTGAATGCCCCTTTATGTAATCTCCATTTGTGACCCCTGGTCCTTGTTTCTTTTTTCAGGTCAAAAAAGTCCCCTGGGTCGACATTGTCTATACCTTTTAGGATTTTGAATGTTTGAATCAGATCGCTCTGTAGTCTTCTTTGTTCAAGACTGAATAGATTCAATTCTTTTAGCCTGTCTGCATACGACATGCCTTTTAAACCCGGGATAATTCTGGTTGCTCTTCTTTGCACTCTTTCTAGAGCAGCAATATCCTTTTTGTAACGAGGTGACCAGAACTGAACACAATATTCTAGGTGAGGTCTTACTAATGCATTGTAAAGTTTTAACATTACTTCCCTTGATTTAAATTCAACACTTCTCAAAATATATCCGAGCATCTTGTTGGCCTTTTTTATAGCTTCACCACATTGTCTAGATGAAGACATTTCTGAGTCAACATAAACTCCTAGGTCTTTTTCATAGTTCCCTTCTTCAATTTCAATATCTCCAATATGATATTTATAATGCACATTATTACTGCCTGCATGCAATACTTTACACTTTTCTCTATTAAATGTCATTTGCCATGTGTCTGCCCTGTTCTGAATGCTGTCTAGATAATTTTGAATGACCTTTGCTGCTACAACAGTGTTTGCCACTCCTCCTGTTTTTGTGTTGTCTGCAAATTTAACAAGTTTGCTTACTATACCAGAATCTAAATCATTAATGTAGATTAGGAATAGCAGAGGACCTAATACTGATCCCTGTGGTACACCACTGGTTACCTCGCTCCATTTTGAGGTTTCTCCTCTAATCAGTACTTTCTGTTTTCTACATGTTAACCACTCCCTAATCCATGTGCATGCATTTCCTTGAATCCCTACTGCGGTCATTTTAAGAATTAATCTTTTATGCGGGACTTTGTCAAAAGCTTTCTGGAAATCTAAATAAACCATGTTGTATGCTTTGCAATTATCCATTGTCAATGTTGCATCCTCAAAAAAGTCAAGCAGGTTAGTTAGACACGTTTAACTCCCTTTCCTAAAACCATGCTGACTGTCTCCCAGGATATTGTTACCATATAGGTAATTTTCTTATTATAGTTTCCATAAGTTTACATACAATAGAAGTCAGGCTTATTGGTCTGTAGTTACCTGGTTCGGTTTTGTCTCCCTTTTTGTGGATCGGTATTACGTTTGCTATTTTCCAGTCTGTCGGTACAACCCCTGTCTCAAGAGACTGTTGCATGATCTTGGTTAGCCGTTTGTAAATAACTTCTTTCATTTCTTTGAGTACTATTGGGAGGATGTCATCCGGCCCAGGGGATTTGTTTATTTTAAGAGCTCTAGTCCCCTTAACACTTCTGCCTCTGTTATGCTAAAGTTATTTAAAATTGGATAGGAACAGGTCGACATGTGGGACATGTTGTCCGTGTCCTCCTTTGTAAAAACCTGTGAAAAGTAATTATTTAATATATATGCTATTTTTTTTTTCTTCATCTATGATTTTGCCATTTGTGTCTCTTTGAATGTTCTCTTGCTGTTATAATATTGGAAAAACATTTTGGAATTGGTTTTAGCCCCCTTAGCAATATTGATTTCTATCTCTCTCTTGGCCTTTCTAACTTCCTTTTTGACTTGTGTTTGCAATTCCAAGTACTCTTTCTGTGTACTCTGTTTTTGGTAGTTTACTCTGTGCTCAATCTCCCTCTCACTATCTCGTTCCTCCTAACCCTCTCCCCTCTATGAGCAGCTGCTACGCTTTTATATATGTGGCCATTTCCAAATTGGTAATTACTTAATTAATTTGAGAGAAGGCCACATTAGGGAATTTTAACCCCACCATGCTGCAAAACAACAATAACAAGCATTGTATTTTGGTTTTTTTTTTTTAATAAACACAAAACAATACATTTAGGTCATAATAAAATGCAATTAATAATAATAATAATAATAATAATAATAATAATAATAATAATAATAATAATAATAATAATAATAATAAACATAGGGGTGGGCATACCCCGTCACACAGACCAATTTCAGGTGTGTAGTGTCAACGTGTTTACAATCTTTTTCTACAGAAATGTAATATCCATGGTCTCACTTTGTTCTTTGACATCATAAGATAACTCTCTCTTGTATAACAAATACATTCTGTAGAAGAATGCCCTCTATGTGAATTAAACTTATCTGCTGTTTGGTCAAGATATTTTAGATGATGCTGCTGAAAAGATTAAACTAATTTCCAATGTTTTCTTTACTGGTAAATCTTGCATGATTAGATTTCAGTCAACACTGAGATATAGACAGCATGGCCTTCAGGTCCAATCTCTGCTTCATTTTCTGCCTGCCTCAAACTTTACATTTTTTACACCAAAAATTATTTTACAGATGCATACTAGGAAAAGTGTTCATTAGGACATTTTCATCAGAAAATTTTCTGGGGATTGTACACCTCTTGGCATTTTACCGACTTTTAGAAAAGGCGCTTATTAAAGTGTTTATTCTGTAAGCACCCTTGGGTATGATTTGGTCCTGGTGCTATTGAAATGTATTTAAAAGAAAAATTCCAAACATTTCTCAGATATTTTAAATTAATTTATCTCTCTTTACCTACACAGAAGTCAGCTCTAAATCCTTGCAGATCACAATATCACAACGCAACAGAATGGAGTTCAAAGGTGAAAGCTAACACCAGAATTGAGTTGTCAGTAACAGACCACGGAAAACCCTGGTTTTCATTTAGACTGCTTGTTCAAAAAGAGTGTGTAAGACTGTGAAAGCCCCTTAATAGCCATTACATATATTGTTATTACATAAATCTCGGCTGTCACAATAAAAGGCTTGCAATGAATTATTTCCTGCCGCTAAGGAGGAAAAAAAATAATGTGAAAATCTTGAATACTTATGGCTACAAACTCCTCTTGATGAAAGCCCCGCTGCCAAATATGGTTCCCATTTGCAGTTTTTTTTTTTTTTTTTTTTTTTTTTTTAAGGGGGGTGGGGTTGGCTTGGATTTATCTGTGCCAAAAGTTCAGGTGTGCCAGCTATGAATGTCTTTTGAATAAAAGCTTGGCAAGCTCTTAATATTCTGAAGTATTTTATTGCTGCCTTTTAAGATTATTGTTAAGAAATACCTCATCTAATTTTCAAATCAATTAGCCACTGGGCCTGATGAGGTGTTGGCCTCACTCAGGTTCACACCCGCTGTCCTTGCATTATAGTCAACTTTGGTGAGTTCCTTACATTGAGCTTCACTTCTGGGCATCTGGTGTACACATGTTTCCCCACAGCGCACCAGTGATACTTAAATGCTGAAGTCCAAGTGCAAGGAGAGTAATAATGTCTCTATTGTGACTAAAGGTTTGCAATGCTCATTTGAAAATTGGAGGTAAAAGCTTTTTTCAGTATTACAATTAATCAGCATTTCCTTTCCAGTGCATGCTAAATACCAAAGAAAAATGTGCTTAACTCTGTGTTGTATTCTGACCTAGTTTATTGGACATTGAATTGGATAGTGAATTGTTTAGGTAGTGGAAGTTTATTTTCATATTAAATTTGTTGGCCTAAGTTTCTTTTTCAAGAAATGATTCAATTTACCAGAAACCGGACAAAGGTGCTGGTTAAACACCAAATTATTACTTTAGGCTAATTCTGATAACTAGTTCTTGTATACAACAGTAAAACAACAATGGTAAATAAAAGCTGTCAGTAGAGCAAAGTGTTAACTCTACATTTCGTATATTTGTAAAACATTTTATGTCACTTGAACATCTGTATTGATACAAATCAATATTTGTTTTATTATTCTATAATGACGATTGTAGTCGTAAAAATAAAGTCACAGAATGTTATCAAGGATGTAGTCTAATATATTCTGATTAAAACATAAAAAAAATACAACAAACATGCAATTTTCCATTATTTTAAACTGTATATTAACATTATACACACACACACACACACACACACACACACACACACACACACACACACACACACACACACACACACACACACACACACACACACACACACACACACACACACACACACACACACACACACACACACACACACACACGGAGGGTTGTTGGTTCAATCCCTGGTGGGGACACTGCTGCTGTACCCTTGAGCAAGGTACTTTACCTAGATTGCTCCAGTAAAAACCCAACTGTATAAATGGGGAATTGTATGTAAAAATAATGTGATATCTGCTAACAATTGTAAGTCGCCCTGGATAAGGGCGTCTGCTAAGAAATAAATAATAATAATAATATATTATGGCAGGACAGTAGTCCTGCCACAGTTAAGGTTGCAATGTTCTTTCCATTATAAGCCCCTATTTTGTGCAGCTCCAAAGTGGGGTTAAGTTCAATCAATCTGCCTGCCGTTTTGGATTTCAGGTCTGATTGGTAGGCTGAATTTTTTCTGCAAGTTTTGTGTTATTCTGTCCAGTAGTTTTTGAGCTACAGCAGAGAGCGTTTTTTTTTTATTATTCACCTGTAGGTAAAAAAAAACTGCTGGACAGTTACTACTGAAATTTGGCAAGTTACTGCATCTAAGTAGTTTTTAGTGCCTTTTGTGGGTGGGGAGGTTTAAAAATGTGTATTTTAATATAAAAAAGTACTTTTAAAAACGAATGCTATGCATGCACAGTTGTACGATTTGGTAACCGTTTTTGTGTAGTTCTGACTGGACCTGTAACAATACAATCACTTAGGAATGCTCTCCAGTTTGAACTACAGCTCCCAAAAAGCCACTCTCTCGTATCTAGTCTGTATTCATAATTACATTTAAATCATCCTTTGTACATTTGTTGGATCTCACAAGATTAGCAGTACATTATCTTCTGCTCGTTTCCTAGTGAAGTTACGCGACTGCTAGTTCAGTCTTCTGTAGTCTGGATCCCCAGCTACCAATGCTTAGTGTTTGGAATATTTTAACCCCAGTGCCCTGAGTCCTTGCTGAATTTGCTGAGACTGGTAGTAGATTAGAGCTGAGAGAGGTGCCAGTGTTATCTGTGTTAGTGTAGCAAAGGTTACACTACACTAACAAGAATGTCCCTGGACATGCAAGACAAAATCCAGCTGTTGTTTCCAGGGCTTTCGCTTACTGCAGAAGGTTCCACTTAATGCAGGGGAGGTGTCTCTAGAGATGAAATATTCTAACTAGCTCCTTCCACCTCTAAGGAACGTGGACAGTCTCATCATTTTACAATTGGCCTTTGCCTGTTGCTTCTCAACAGTTGCTACGTGTGGAACAAATGATCTTTTCTTAACTGTTTTGAATTGTATGATGGTGCACTGCATATTTCAGAAAAAATATAATTATTAAAATAACACACATTCACCTTTTATGTTGCATACCTGGGTTTTGATGTTTTGCAGTTTGAGAGGCTACTTTTTATCATGTACTATTATGTTGTCCCATATTGTTCAATGATGGAAGACACAAATATACATTGTATAATAAATTATTCAACCAAATATTGATTGCAGCTTTGATCAGAGGTATTTTCTTAATGCAATTACTCTTTAATGGGTATTATAAATCCTTAAGTACGAATTTATCTAATGCACAGAAATCATCTGACGTAAGTTCTAGGCACAAACCGTTTATACAGAAATAGTAAAAGAAACTAGTCAAATTCTTATCAGTGTCTTTAAAAACTTGTAGTCACAACATTTGGCAGTTTTTTAATCTGACATATATTGAGTGTTTCATAATTATGGATCACAACCATTTAACAAAGGATGGGTAACAATATTTTTTAACTACATTCACAAGAATACAATAGTCCTAACATGTTTTAAATATGATTTATAACAGAAAGTATTCAGTTCTAGATATTATACAGCCTCACTACATCCAATACTTTTGACATTTCGTCTCCCTTGGGGAAGAATGAATTACAAACATGATCTAGGACTTGAATTCACTGGCTTATGATGAAAACTACATAAAAAAAAATGTTCCCATCCCTACATTTTAAATTAAGCCCTGCATATTTTTTTTTTCTTATTTGCTTTGGAAACAAATTAATTTGCCATTTTTTTGCCTTGGTGTTGGAGACACGCCAGTGCTCGATGCTAAGAAGTCTCTCTATAAAAGTTTGTTGTGTTTCTGATTGGATTTTTGTCTCTCGGCCTGACTATAAACCATGTAATATTAAACACATTACCTAACTTTGTAAGATATGATATACTTGGAGAAGCATACTGTATATTAATATGGAACATAACACTGTATTAAAATAACTCACAGTGTAGAGAGCACAACGCATTCTGCTTTTGTTGAAGAAAAGTATAATATCTGCATTACAGGGCAGTAACTCTGTTTCCAAAAATATGAATACCTAAGGATTTAGTTGCTGCTTACTAAAACACCCTTCCAACCCTATTTTCAACAAATACAATATATTAAACAAAACACAGATGTATCTTGTAATAGATATTACGGTTATAGGGTTATAATGGGAAAGGTAAATATGCACCACATGGGAATACACCTTTAAGTCATAATTATTTTTCATTTTCTAGTAGTCACATGGCTCAATTCGTACTATTATGTTGTCACTTACTTGATAATAGTGAAGATTGTTTGTTTAGACTGTGTAGCTCTTCACTTTAATTCACCCTGGCTCCAGAAAGTTTAAATGGCTATCAATGGAAAATCCACATTTTCCAGAAGGACTTAAAACAACAGGAGCCTTGGTGAGCTGAAATGATCTCCTCTTAAGGTTAATTGCCTCATAGTATTTAAGCAGCAATCTTTGCATAATCCATTCCATTTTGAGGCCCTTTACTTTTCTATGCATTGACAACAGACATTTTATATTGTTAGTTTTTAAAAAAAATACTTTTTCTGTAAGCATGTTAGATTACATTGTGTAACAGAAAATCAGACCTGATTCATGTCTTCTATATAAACTTTGTCTGACAACCAAAATTTGCAAAGATCATTTTTAGAATGCCATTTATTGCTGATCAGCAAAGTAAATAAAATACTGTAAATGTAGTTATGTTGAGGTGCTTAATTTAACATTCTAATTATGTGCATTTTACAAGATTAAATTCTACAAATGTATGAGTGCACCTATATTGTTCATCTGAGTACATTCATTTGATTTATTTTAAATTTGATCTATCAAAGTTAAAATTCCCAATAAAAAGGATACTAAATAATCCACCATCAAATCTTAAACATAATAAGACAGTTGCATAGGAATGTATGTTTGTGTTGCCATTTAACTGGTCATGAATATAAACAGCAAACCAGTGATTTAATTAATTTATAAAGCCAATTGAACCCGTAGTAATAAGGATTTTTACTGTATGTTTCCACACAATGTGCCACTGTGCCGACTCAAAGGCTGGCTTTTTACCAAATAACTAGTAAAGTTCATCATTCCTAAGTAATCAGATCACCACTTTTGAAATTATTAAAAATGATAATGTGCTACTAGTAACATAAATCAGCAAGGACCAATATTCGAATGCTTGAGACATTTAATCCATTGAAGAGAATAATTCTCCCACCCATCCATAAACCAGATTGTTTGCCGTACTTGAAAAACTCCTTGCACTTAAATGTGTTTGTAACAATAAATAATATATACCGTAAGACCTGTCACATTTTTTCAGGGTTACAATAAATTATCTCTGTTAAAAATAATTTAGTTGTAATCTGTGTTTCTTTAGTTCCAATATGTGTATGTTGTGCATGAAGACAGTGCTGTAACTCAGTGGATGCAACAAATATTTAGTGATCTTGAAAGACATCTTTTCAATCACTTGAGCTTCATAGGTTACTACAGAACAGCCTGCTGTAAGGTGGGGAGCTGCATCAGTGGGCAAACTGTAAAATGAACAAACTTCAATGTATTCCACATCTGAAATATAGAAAGGAAAAGCAGCTTTATATGGCTATTTCTATGTCTACTATTGGGTTAGGTAGACCATTGAGCCCAATGCAGTGGGAACATGCAGATATTCTTAAATGAACAGGATGTTATTTAGAGATATCTTTAAAACCCTCATTTTAAGATATCTCTAAATGACAGTTTGGCGTGCCATGCTAGCACAGTCCATATGGTTTCCATTGTATTTAAAGATATCTATAAATCAATTTGAGATATCTTTATTTCATTTTTAGATATCTCAAATTGATTTACAGATATATTTAAATTAATTGTAGATATCTTAAAAACTGCACAATTTAAAGATATCTGGAATTCAATTTGAGATATCTGGAAATGTTTTACAGATATCTCTAAATATTTCAAGATATCTTAAAATGCAATTTGAGATATCTCTAAATGATAATTTGGCTTGCCATAGATGAGCTTCAGTCATTTATTTATGGTGTTGATTCATATTTTTGTTGGGAGCCAACAAATGCATGAACTGCAGAAATAAGAGTAATACCTATAAAAAACCACTATCCACACTGCACAGGGCCCTATTTGATTTTACACTGGAATGTAAAGTCATGGAATGGAAAGTGATTCTTTCCATTCCACGTTAATCAGGTTTTGCTAGCTCAAATATGAGTGATATTATTAAAGGAAAAATACTGTTTGTCACACTACAGCTCAAGTGCACACCCACCATGGTATGAATATAGCCATTCAAAGGTACTTTTGGAATATTGTTTTAATTGACACTTGGCTTAGTCTAATAAAATGTGTGCTCTCCTCCCTCAAAAAAAGGATGCTTTGGTGAAACACTTAACATTTTCTGGAAAGGGTCTGATTAATATTTAGAGCTGTATATTGAACTGACTATAGTTATTACATAACACAAATGGTCATACTATTCATTTCAATAGCTGGAGGCTTAAGGGGAACAGGGACTAAACAGCCAACCAATAATAGAAAATGGGGCTTTGGTCGTGCTGGGGGAGTTTGGCTTGCTTTGCAGTTTCCTTTACCAATGTCCTCATTTGTGATGGATGAGGCTGGATTAATGTGTTTTCTCTTTGTGGAGGTCGGTTGATGCTGCTGAAAGTGAGGGAGTAACAACTGGCAGCTTGCTTCCATTACCGACCCCTTCCTTGATGTGCTGTGCCTTCTTTCCTTAAGGAGCAGAGTGCTTCAGAAACCCCTTCAGCGTTCTTTCCCATACACCTCTGCACTTGGTGGTCCTTCAGAGGAAACTATGACAAATGATGGGGGAAGAAATTAACATATATTTACTTGGAGAGTGTTTTGAAATTGTCTATAAAATATATATATATGTATTGGTCCCACACCCCATCTTGCATCTTTGAAAGTAAATTAACAAGCAAATTGATATAGAGGGTTTCTAGCATCATAGGCAATACAGTATGTTCTCTGTTAACACCCCATTACTATCTGCACCACACATCAAAATTATCTGAATCAATTCCTCTTTGCTTAAAGACATTCACACCTGGAAGAGACAACCACTATTACAATGTTGCCACTGATGCCTGACTTATGAGGCACACTGCATATGTAGATCTCAATTTAATATGGTTATCTTTTATTTTTACATTCCTAACTGTTTCTGACTAAGAATAGAAAGGTCTTTCAATCAAAGCAGGAAGTGCTGCATCTATTTGTAGAAACACTTTGATTGAAGCTCTGTTATGTAACCTGACACCAGTGTCTGAAATGGCAAATCCCGTATTGAAAGGGTTAAAAGACCTATAAATAGCTCAGTGAGGTTATTCAGTATGTTGCATGAGGAACAATATGTTTCAATTACAATTGCAGAGTTTTTTTTTAAACAGATATGCTTCCCCTCTAAAAGCATTGGCGCATTAACTTTCCTTTGCTCTGTCACTTACTCTGTTGGCTCCACTGTGGCTGGAAGTCTAACACACATGGCATATTAAGCAAAACTATGTCAGGATGACATCAGATGGATTTTGTTACATTGCAGATGCACTATTCTAAGGCAAACATTGACATTATTGATGCAATGACAGCTTACAGCTGACCTGAGAAACAACTTTCTGTAGGTCAAGTGTATAAATTATTTCTAAGCCTTCATATTCTTTTAGTTAACTAATAAGATACTTATGACATATTTTATACTGGCAGCATCATTGATAATTGTCTCAAGTCCTTTTTTTAAAGGCCATTGGCTACCAAATACATTTTCCCCAGATACAACCTCAGCACCTTGTCTGTTTCTACTTGACAAATTTCAGCCTAATTGCTATTACATGTGTCATTCATCTATGATATGTCTATCTATTAATATCTGGAGATATTTCAGATTGAAACATCCATTGAGATGCTTATTTCGATGGACCTGTATTCAGTTTTGCTGGGGCTCTGTTAACACCCATTGATATTTAAAAAAAATAATAAAAAAGGAAAATAATCCATGTGAATGTAGCAAACAATTAAGTGATTAAGAGACCTGGAATTATATTATTTATGGAGGCTTGGTGGTCCAGTGGTTCAAGAAAAGGGCTTGATAGCAGGAGGTCCCTGGTTCTAATCCCCACTCAGCCACTGATTAACTATGTGTGACCCTGAGCAAGTCACTTAAAACCAAGGTCCTATTGTAAATGACTGCAGCAGTTGTTGATTCATAGTTCCCCCCCTAGTCTCTAAATTGCTTTGGATAAAAGCATCTGCTAAATTGTTATTATTATATTATTTAATCTAGTGTATAATTAATAAACACGTTTCTCTTTTTTAAACAGGACCATGGGATGTTTAGTGTTACTGTACAGTGCATGAAAAAGACTGCAGGTCTATTTTAATGATTTGAACAGCCGTGGATCTTAATACCACCAGCCTAAAATGTCTAAATCTGATATTTTGTGGAGCTCTTTTCACTGTATTTTACTTTGTGACACAAATCAAGTGATACATGCTATAAGGATTAATATAGAGTTAAAAGGTGTTAGTATTTAGATTATCTACTGTTCATTAAAATCATTTGTCACATACAGTATGTATCTATCTTAAGAACATTATTATTTTAACATGCCATACTTTTCCTTGTCAATTATCCCATTAAACTACAACAGAAAGGAATTCCCCTGCGTTAGAGCCATCAACACCAACATTATTGCTTTAGTGCCTAATTGTGGGACTTTTTTTGTCACATTCTATCTTCAGGGAATGACTCCACTGACATAGCAAGATTCACTTTGAGTTTACGTTTGACTATAATTGTAACCAATTTTATTAATAGCAAGCAATTTTGGATGTCCATGTCAAAACAAGGATTTTTTAAGCACTAACTATTTCCTAGTTCAAGGGAATTATAGGGACTTTGTATCCTAAATGTCTCAATAATTTAATTATTTTATGATCATAATAATACAATCGAAACAAGTTCTGAAAATTGAAAGAATAATAGGCATGTCAGTACATTTAGAGCTTGTGTGAAAATTGCTTTTTTAAATAACCCCGGCACTGCCAGATCAAATGTTTTGCAGTGATCAAAGCATCGCTCTGGATTTTCCAATGTACAAAAACATACACTTCTAGACTTGATGTTTCTACACCATCACATTCTGTTCTGATCAGATAATGAGCATGTGGATTACAGTTGTGCTTAAAGTTATATAGTTTTTGTTGTTTGCTTTACTATAAAATGTGTGTAGCTAGCACTGGGAAAACCAGTGTTGATTCAGAACTTGCTCTTGACCCAACTATTGACCCCCCAGTGTTAAATATATAATCTGTTTCTGGGTCCCGGTTGATAGGACTGCATAGCAATGCAAGTTCTTTGTGAACCCACTTCCACAGTAGTACAAGCTTCTACTCACTGACCTACCAACATGTCTTAATCTTATAATAAATGGTATTGATGTCTTTCATAGTTCAATGGTGCCAAATGTGATTGTGTATAAGTTTAAATCCATTTGAACAATTCAATCAATAATAAACTCCCTGCTACTAATATTTATAAATTGGCCAAGAACAAATAAGTATGTTTGTTACTGAATCTTCTGGTAACTGCTTCTTAAATGTCAATTTTGTTTTAGTTAATCTGATGCAAACAAACACCTATAGTTAAACACATAACCAAACACCATACAAGAGGATCATTTACACTGTAAAAGGCATACAAAGGATGATTCATCTAGCCAATGCACTTAAATCCATATGACCAAATCCAGAAACAGTTACGCTTCAGATCAAGGAAAGACTGTAAAACATTGTCGCAAAACTGTAAATCAAATGAACTTCAAAGAAGGCGGCCAATCTTGAAGAAAAGGCATTAGCCTAAAATCTAAATCTGGCTAGCACGGGCTTATCTTTTGGGATAATGTTAGCCATCCAATAGTAACCGTCACCACCCTCCATGTGAATACTGCTGAGTAATAAATCTTTTCCATCCTTGGAAGAAAGTGTCCAAGATTTGTTGATGTAACATTACAGCACCAATAAAATGTAACAAGGATTGCTAAAGCTTTGCTTATCTTGGAAAGACATTTACTAATGTGTTAACCACTATCTGTTTTCTCACCTATAATAGTATAAGAAAGCAATTTCTGGTCATTTAAAAAGTTCCAACAAATATATGAAGTATTTAGGATCCCCCATGTAAATCATTTTAGACTCCAAGCCCAAATTCATATACAGGTTTGTTTCAAATGTGGTTGTTGTCATATATAGTACATGCCAGTCCACATCTCCTGAGTAGTAATAAGAATAAAAGAGCATTTTGATGGTAGAGTGTCAGTAATACATTTCTATATGATGCAACGCAATGTTTACTTAAGTGCCTTTATATTTGAGTTTTTTAACTTTAAACTCAGATAGACAAAACATCAGTCTGTATCTACTACACTGAATAAGACAGAAAGACTAAACAATCGTCCTCTATAAATCTTTTACCAAGACATCCTTGCAGACACCTCCACATACCATTCTGCAGCACAGGTCAAATTATCTGCTGTCACAGTTCAAAAGCTATTCTGAAGAATGGGTGACCAAGGACTTATGAGGCTGTTTTGTCTTTGGAAGAGGCTATCCACTTGAAAGTACAAATCCATTGCAGGCACAAACATAATCAAGTACCAGCCCTACACGATCCTATGTAAATTTGTACTTGGCGGTTAAAATAATTTTGTCATGTTTCCCTGCATGATGAAAAGTGCTGCAGCTGACTATTCTTGTGGTAAAGAAGTTTAACCACAATTGCATTGTAACAGAAAGTATGTATTGTGGTGTTTTTAAAGCATAACCATGCAGTTTAAAAATAGGAAAGGGGACCAACCCCCAATCCCACTCCCAATAAGTCTTTAGTCTGAGTTGATTTTATTTATTTTCAGAGCGCACCATTGTCAGGCATGCAGTTTATATTGTGTTGAAGTAGCTGACAGAGCAAGAAAGCTGTCTCTGCGCTTGTTTACAGGAAGAGGTTTCAGGAGAGACAGCTATTTCATGGTTACTCCCTGCCGCCCAACTGTAGGCGTTCAGACAGTGGGCTCACTGGGCCCTGATAAATCCAAACCCAAGAGGCAGACGTAGAGCTGTCTTGATAAGAGCCTTGATTTACAATAACAAGTTTTCAGTAAAGTGAAGCAGCCAGCCTCAACTAAGCATGCTGTGTTATCACCTCTAGAGCACAACAGGCTCTTAGAACAGCATAATAATATTTATTATTTTATTTATTATTTATTTATTTCTTAGCAGACGCCCTTATCCAGGGCGACTTACAATTGTTACACGGTATCACATTATTTTTACATACAATTACATTATTTTTTTACACATTATTTTTACATACAATTACCCATTTATACAGTTGTGTATATACTGTACTGTACTCCTTGGGTATATGGGTAAAACCGAAACATTTTCTTGTCATTAAGTTACATATCTGGTTTGATAAAATGAATTAACACATATATAAAACAAAATATAAAAATGGGATTGTAAAAAAAAAATGGGTTCTGCTTTAAAGCAATGACTGCATATTCACTTGAATTAAACTCATTGTGAATTTGTGGGCATTTTTGTAATACAATATCTGCATAATAAAGAAAATAACTGAAAATAAGTAAAAACAATATATTTAGATGTTACTTCTATTGAAATGCATATGAATTTGCTACCATTCAATTCAAGTTTTACCAAGGAAAATGATACACATTACTTGGATCTCTGGCATTGGGCATCTACAGGCCCATTCTTTTGCCATTTCATTAAGGCTTGTAATCATGTGCAAAAACATTTAATTATGTAATTGTACTTTAAAATGAGCATCAGTTAGGTATATATACACTTCAAAAACCTTTCTGTATTGTAGCTATATTTGGGGTGCTGCCAATCAAATTGTAAATTTATATTCATTTATATGCATCTTTTTTGTATTTGGCTATTTCATTCTTTACTTCTAGCTTGACTAGGGGTATAAGTAATATTTGTTAAGAACTGCTCAAAGATAGTGTGGCAAGGTTGGGGCCCTGCAGCTGTAAATAGTGGGTTGTTGTGGTTTTGTTTGGTTTATAACACCTGTAACAGAACATCCCTGTTACAGATAGGAACAGATGTGAGTGGAGTAGAGAGTTTTCAAAATTGGTGGTGCTTTTGGTAGAAGGTTATGATGATTTTGATAATAGAAGAGGCTAGGAGGTCAATTTTAATTATCTAAACAGTGACAGGTCTTATTAATGCTTCTCTTTTATTCTGTATTAATCTCCCAGGCTGATTTTTCTTACCCACTTATTAACATTATTGCATACAATAAAAATACAATTAAATGAGGTCTGTGGTGGTATTAAGATCCAGCACAGTTTAGATCATTAAAATAGACCCACATAGTTTCAGTGAGTTCATTAACCTTCATTTCATCTTTGGACATTAGTGTCGAAGAATGATAATACCTCTCAACCCAACAGCGTGGATATTATTTGGCACCGACCTAATTTGGCATAATTGGCACAAGGAAACTCAACGGGACAAGTACTGGATGTGCACAGAGACTAAACTGTCTGCTTGTCCCCTTGGAGGGTGGTCCCTCCATGGCAGGATTGAAGCATGCTGAGAGGGCAATGTAGGGAAGCTTACTTTGATTATGATAAATTGTATCAGTGATGCACAGTCATTGGCTCCTAAGCACTACATTCTGTATAGGACCAACTTAAATCCTTAATATACAAATAACACAACTCAAGATTTATCAGACAAGGCAGCTCCAACACCACATATTAGATGGTGATAAAGGTTTCAGCAACTCTTGTTTTGCAAGGACTAATGAAGAACTAGTGACTAAGTTATGGTGGCAGGCTAAACTCCTTTCACCTGCATCCCTTTGACTCAAGACTTAAATTACCTTTCCTATCTTCCTCCAGGCTCCAGGGGTTAAAGATCACCTCAGAAAAGAACTCCACTGGCTAACATATGTTCGCAACTAGCTCAATCATCATTAGCAAGTACCAACACAGATATCTTACTTTTAAAAGAGCTGATTTCTTTATTACTATAATTTTCTTTGCTTTTGTTACATCAAGACAAACAAGTTAAAGCCATCAAAAGTTTTTTTGGTCAGTTTTTGTGTGTGTTTATTTCCAAAAGTAAATTGGATCATGGCTACAGCATTTAGTTTTCTTACAATATTGGGTCTGCATTTGCATTTTTTAGATCTTGGGGTCTGTAAATACTTATAAATGTGGAAGAAAAAGGTAATAATTTAAGGATTAGAAAATGTAACCAGTAAGCAGATTTTAAAATAAACACATTTATACTTTAGTAGATTCTAATAACAAAAAAGTTGTTATTGCCATCTGCCTTTACATTTCGACTTTGGACATTTTAGCAGCACAGGCCTGGTATTACAGACTGTTTTGTCAAAGTGCATTTTTCATGAATGCCAAATTGAATGTAATAAAAAAATACTTTAAAAAAAGAAACAGTTTTATGAATTAAAGTTAAATAGGACCCAACGACTAAACCAATCTGCAAATACAGTTTCTACAAAATAATTGTACGAATGTGTACACAAATATATACAGTATGTTAATACTTTTAATAAATACATTTCAATAACTGTCCTGTATCCTGGTGTCTAAATTTAATGCATCAGACACATAAGGGAATAAACCTCCCAGAATATCTGTTGTTAGCTCAGACCAGCCATCACCAAATACAATTACAGCTAAAAATTGCGAACTTCACTAAAGACTTGGGTAATTAGACAAGAGTTTGGTTACCGTGTGCTTGGCCTCTTGAAGCTCAATTTGCTTGTGGCAAGAAGTACTTTATCATAATTACAGATCTAACAGCTGGACAGTGTTCTGAGTTTAAAAAGCTGGACATAAACTAAACTAAAAAATAAATAATAACAACCAAAATACCATCAATGCTTCCAGTCAAGTCTCATCAACAACCTTAAGGAACAGATGCATGGGGCAGACAGGAGCTGACATTTAACCTCTGGCTTGTGCCTTGTCAAATGATACCACTGTGCTGAGCAACACTCCCTTGACTGACAGCAGTCTATTTTAGGGATGATCAGAAACTTCCTGACTTAGGGTCAGCAGTTATAGAGAATATAAATAACACAGTAGAACTTTGTGTGCCATAAATAAATGTATTGAGGTTGGCATTGTATGTTGGCACTTTATTCAATATAGAAACACTGAAAATCAGTTGTAAATTAATTGAAATCACATAGCCCACGGTGGAAATGAGGTGTCAAAAAGTCGTATTTTAATTATTCTAATATTTGAATCATTAAAATAGGGTCCATCCTGGCTGTTACATACGTTTACAGTCAAAGGTATACAAGAAATACAAATACAATTCAGGATTTCATAATCATGATACACAAATGGCCTTGTTTTTATGTTTATTTGTTTATATAAATGGCAATGGTAAAAAAGTGCCCATTGTCTTTCTAAAAAGTGTGATAATATTCACAGTATACTATCTGTAGGGGACACCCCCTTAATTCTGAGGTGGGGGGGGGTTGACAATATAGACTACGCCACCCTCTGGAGGTTTGAATAGGGCAGAGGGTCACTATAAACACTATATGAATCTAAAGATTCAAGTTTGAGTTCTCCAATTCACAGTTCCCTTCAATCAAATGAAGTGACAGTAAGGCAGGAGTGTATAAGACGTTAACAAAGACTTTAAGGTCCAAACGCAAGGGGCTTCCAAGGGCACTGCATAGACATAAAACAAAGACAATACTTTCTGCTGCTTCTGTACAGTACAATAACCTGAGACTCCCAGGAGTGTTCAACCTAAACAAGAAAGGCAAGGTGTTATTGTAGTCTGCTGCAAAGTGAACAAAGAGCAGGGTAGGAAAAGCACAGCGAGATCAAAGAACAGCTCCCCTCTGCAGCCCACAGCACAGTCAGAACTAGTGAAACTAAAGAAACATGTAAATAAATCAACCATGCGTGACTACATAATAATTTAACTTAAATGACTAATATCAAAAGGAAGATCAAACGTGCAAACAATATAATAACCAAAGAAACACCCCAGTGAAATAAATAAATAATCACACAATAGTTCCCCGTGCTAGGAGGTGAAAGGTGGAGAGGAAAACCTGGATAGGGGCCGTCCCCTTCCCCTGCTCTTTCAGACTGCTACGGGCCAATTTACTGAAGTTTCCAACAAGAACGCCTTCATTTCCTGGGTTAGATAACACAGAGCACAAATGACACGTAACAATAGTAACTTTGGTTATATATGTCCTTAAATAATCATGGGCAGAGTAAACTATTATTAGCAGTAAAAGTATGTATTATGTCCCAAGACAGGACCAACACACAAGTCACTTAATTAAATGAGGAGGGGGATTAAAATATCAATACTAAAAACAAAAAAGAAACCCTAACAAAAACAATGGTTGGTGCAATATTCCTAAAGCACCAAAAATAAATAAAATCAGCGCCAACTCCATATATAAAATAAAAGATTAAAAAAGACCTTTATTACTAAAATAGATAAACGTTACCTAGGGAGAGTCCTTCACACAATAGGACTATACATTCTTGACAGGATCCCTACCCAACTTCACCTTTAACAATAAAACGGTAATGTTTAAAAACATTTAAAAGAATTATACAATTATGCAAACACACTTAAACTCACGGCCCAAGGAACTCTTACACCAGTATGCAGCGAACTGTCACCTTGGCTGGGACCAAATAAAAACTTTGACAACCCACTAATCGCACTTAACAAAACTGTATTTAATAGTGTTTTCTTTTTTTTTTTATAAGTATCTTATTTCTTCTACTCAAACATTAAAACGCTATTAAATACAGTTTTGTTAAGTGCGATTAGCGGATGGTAAAAGTTTTGATTTGGTCCCAGCCCTTGTCTGTTACTTAGTTAGGGAATACTACACTGTTATATGCTGCCAGTAATTACCGGCATTGGTCTCATTTTGTCTAATTAATCCAAGTTACCAGTTCGCCCTACCACATATCTTCAACACTAATATAGAAACGTTTTTTAAACAATTTATTCATAAAACAGATTTTTCTTTAAATTTTAAATTTAGTGGTCCTGGTAGCTTACAAAGATATATATATATATATATATATATATATATATATATATACACACACACATATTATTTTTCCCCTTTAGTATATTTCCCTGGTCAAAACAGCCCATAGGCTTGCTTGCAGCTTGAGTGCTGAAAACTAAAGTTTACTTTGATCACTACTTTATTTCCTGTATCTTTTGAAGTCCCTGTGGTTTTCTGCCAACTATATTCAATTTGTTTATACTTTTTAAATGTTTTTATTACCATACTTGTACTTATTTTTTTAAGTTGGAAAACATTCAGACATTTAGTAAGCACTTTTAGATTGAGAAATGTTTATGGTAAAGCTGGCAAGAATAAGATTTTTTATAGTCTGGCCAATTTTTAAGTATAATACATTATAATTATGAATAAAAAAAGGAATATGGGAATGCGATCCATAATTTATTTGCATCTGTTTTTTCTGTCTTGTTTGACCTTCACATGACATTTTACTAGAGTGATTAATTACTATTAAACTACAGTAGATTGTGGAAGCTTTGGATTAAATGAATCCTTTGTCTACTTAATAATGTGGTTACAATGCAACAATTCATTTCAATGTCACTTAAATACACACAATTAGCTATGGTAATATCTAATTTGCCATGTATGACCTAAGCTCCTCAGCAAGGCACCAAGCTGTGATTGGATGTGCTGGAATGACTTTTGCCTTGTAAATGAGTTTTGTCAATGTAATCTTATTTCATGAACACAAGACAGGGTAGCTGCATTGACTTGCAGTAACCTCTAGCTAAGCCCAAAGGATTCAGCCTTAAAAGAAACAGTTGGAAGATTTGTTCATATTATGTCATCTACATTACCCAAGATTCACTTTATTACAAATGCCACTTGTTTGTTTAACATTTATGTCCTGTTTGGAATTCTTTTACCTGCTTTTTTATTTTTTTGACATCTTTTTTGGAGACATTAACTCCTAACCAGGATTGTAAATTCAATAAGACCTATCAGAAACAGAAGATTACCATGACCTATACCCACTGTATGCACACATAAAAATGTACTTTTGGCACACAGACATATGGACAGAGGCGTTCACATGCCCCCAGATTCTTACATGTTTCAGAGAAAATGAAAAAGTGCGTCTCAAGATTTGTAAAAACTTAGGGTATCAAACTGACAGTGAGATAGACAGACACACAGAGTGCCTCCATATTCCCTTTAGATTTAGATGTTGTTCATAACTAAAAATTGTGTTTCTTCATAATTGGATGAATAGTTCTCAGACAGGCAAACAGCTTTAATATACCCAACTATTATGAGTCATTCAATATTGCAGTAACAATTAATAAGTTTAATCTCAACTGAATAAGCGGTTCTAGACATATTCAAAACTGACAAAAGTGTGACAAACCACCTCCTCCATTATACCACCCGGTGTTGATATGCATCCCAGCTGGGTATAATAAGGGGTAAACAATAAAACATGTTAAATCTTTAAATTAACTGAGTGATGTATTAGTTGAATAAATCAGCCAAAATATAAATAAGATGTTCGGATTGTATACGTTTTAACCACAATTAACACAAGTATCCAGCTCAATCAGTTTTATTGTGATGAATTAAATAATTATGAATGGACTGTCTTAGCTTAGAAACCTAATTAGAAGCTCTTGAACTAGCCATTGGATGAGAGTCAGATTCTAAATACAGATTCTGGTCAATCTGGCATCAAGGCATATTTTATCTTTAACTTGCATTTAGAAGTTTAACTTGTTTGCGTTATTGTTAAGTGTATTTCAGACATCCTTAACTTATTTAGATTTCCAGACAAGTTACTTTATACATTTCCTAATTATTAGGTAATTTCCTGATATATGACGCACTCTTGTTCAAACAAAACAAGACAGAGAGTACATTCAGACAAGGGAAAACTGTAGGCTCTTGGAGTATCAGTTACATCAGTTTTAAGTATTATCTGTTATTGCAGCCATAGTTCTTCGCTGATAACCCACAGACTACTGAAACTTAAAGTAGTAGTTTGACTTTTAGAGAATGCCATGACTTGTTTTATCTTTCTGAAGTTCCTTTCCATTTAACGAGTTGATGACCTCAGACATTACACGTCTTATACTGGAAATCTATGGAGGAAGCTGAATCCGTCCTGTTTCAGCCCCTTTATGATGATGCGTGGGTTCCTTTATCACACACAGTTCCTCCTTAAAAAATCAACACGTAAGCAGTGGAGTGCAAAATTGATTTGTAATATTAGTTAAATGAATGGAAAGGTTTCTGGAGCATTTACAGTTATACATGTACTTCATTAGTTTCCTTGTAAACAAGGATCTCATTGAATACAGTGATACCACTTGGTTGCCTGGTCTTCACTGGCCAGGTTTCCATGCAATTTAGAAACTCCAAATTCTCTCTCCATTGTCATGACTTATGTGACGTAGCACGCACATACAACACAGAATAGCTGGGTTTTCATGGTAAAAGAAAATAAGTATCACCTTTTTCTCATGCTTTTTCGGTAATACCTTTCGGGTAGTGTGGGTTTCCATGTAGTTTTCTTTTAGACAGGGAAATTCTCCTTCCAAATGGAAATAACCTAATTAATATTAAAATTCGGGAGGATATATTTAAATGTTTGTGTCTGAGTTTCAATTTGGCCTTGCGCGACTACTGATAGAGTACAGCTTTCTTAAACTGGGTTTCCACTAAGTTTTTAGCTTGTGCTGAAGAACTGCAATAAAAAAGCAAGGGAAAGAAAGCAAAAACGCAGACATATGTTACACAAACAATAAATAAATCCATATATATATATATTAGAAACCTATTATAAACATGCATATATGATATCTACATGTGTTCCTACAGAACCGTAGCTTCAGAAATTCTGATCATTATGGTAGTCGAACAGAGCTAAAATTCAGCACTTTAGGTTAATGATATAAAACTCATGTAGTCAAAATGTTTAGTACAGTACATTTTCAAAATACTGGTAGAAAATATACAATACTACTACCCTACTCATCCACATTTCCAACTACATATTATTCTCATAATAATAATAATAATAATAATAATAATAATAATAATAATAAATACCTGGGACAGTGCAAGGCTCTCGCCAGTAGTGATTATATATGTTGTTGTTGTTGTTATTGGGGATCCTATACCAGTAGTCCAATCGAGTTCAACAAATTTCAAAGTAGATGCTAATCCAACTATGCATTTTTGTAACTTTCTAAAGTCTTGTAGCAAGCTGATGTTAGCCACATATTTGTCTTTTTGAACAAATTTGTGGAACCAAGTTTTTTTTTTTTTTCTTTTTCATGTTTTCGTTCTTCTAAAACAAATGAATTAGGTATAAAAGATTTTACTTTAACTCTAGCTAGGGCGACAACCTTTTCAAAATGCAAAAACGGTACACCTGCCATTTGCTGGGGGATATTTACATATTCTTGTAAACTTTTTTTTACTGTTTGGGGGGGGGGGGGGGGGTAGTAATGATTAGTTGTAGTGATTGTGAGAGTAAAATGATTAGAAATGGAACCAGCATAAATGTTTTTCCTTTAAGTCTGTATTTCAAATAGGTTTATTTGTAGCTTTTATTGTTGTGGACTATTTGGCTGTCACTGCAGTTGCTGTTCTGTCTCGATGGCAGTGCGCTGTGTTTATTCATTTTTAAAAAGGGAAACTCAGGAAAGAACAGAATTGCAGCACTGTGACTGAAACACTTTACAGCATCTTGATGCAGAGTCGTTATCAGCATGAGATGAGAAGTCGGTGTGGTTCAGTTGTGCGTACCATAGGAAAGATTTCGGGGGGCGCGCCTGGATATATACATACAGTACATCTTTTTATTGTTTTAACTGGCGAGTGAGCGAGTGTAAGGCATTGCAAAATAATACGGCAAGGGTGGTGTTATGATGCACTATAAACAGATATGCTATGGTTTGACTGACGCTAAACTGCTAGATTGCACTGTGCCTACGAATTCGGGACAAATGCCATCCCGGAGGCATTAAGGCCAGGACCGGGACTTGATCTTTACATTTCGGGACTGTCCCACCCAATTAGGGATGGGTGGTCACCTTAACTCAAGCCTAGGTGGTCACTTAAGCCTGGTGCTGTCGGTACAAAGGGCTGCATTTTATTTATTTGTAGTAGCTTCAGTATTTTTGTATAGCCTTATAAAGCTTATAAAACAACTAAACAATAAAGCACTATCATTTTATGAGTCAAATTGCAATCATTTAAAACGTTGAATAAATGGTGTCACATAAAAAATACTAAATGAATCGGTCTCTAAACGCCTTGTATTATATGTTTTACTTCTCACCCAATTACATTGCTCCTCATCCAGCCCCACTAGCTGTCTCTGTCTTTTCACCAAACCACTGATTTACCACCTCTACACCAATTGTCTTTTGTAGCATATTATTATTATTATTATTTATTTCTTAGCAGACGCCCTTATCCAGGGCGACTTACAATTGTTACAACATATCACATTATACATTATTTCACATTATACAGATATCACATTATTTTTACATACAATTACCCATTTATACAGTTGGGTTTTTACTGGAGCAATCTAGGTAAAGTACCTTGCTCAAGGGTACAACAGCAGTGTCTCCCACTGGGGATTGAACCCACAAACCTCCGGTCAAGAGTCCAGAGCCCTAACCACTACTCCACACTGCTGCCCTAATCTGTATATCAAAGCAGCATGTCATGAATTGCTTCACTGCTTGGGCCTGAACTGTTGTTTATGTCTACCCCCTTTTTTTACAGTGATATGTCACAGTTGGTGTTCATCTCTCTGAGTTGGGTGAATTTCTATCTGTTGCCGTTCAATAGCTGACATTACAACCACTTCTTACATATAATTATTCTTATCCCTCACTTTATATGCAAGTCAGAAAGCACAGGAAAGGGACTGATTCTAAGTACATTAATATGGTCTTAGGGTTTCCAAGAATTAAAGTGGAAGCTTTAATAAGTGTTTGAAAGGGCTTAACTGTAATGAATAAAGAGGCAGTAAGATAACGCTAATGCAATAGACAGATTCATTTGATATATGATAGAGATATTTTACAGGTGAGTAATATGAAGCACATGCATTCTGTGGGAGTGACATAAATTACTATTTAAAATGAGTCTCAGTGAAACATTAGAGTGCTACCTTGAAACAATTTAAAACGTCTAAAACTATTCAGAGAATAAATTGTACTAATGTTATAATTCTACTGAAGTATTACAGTACATAGTTACAGTACATAAGTGCCACAAATAGTATTCAGTTGAACTGAATCTGGTACAGTGGTAGAGTATGTTTAATCATTTTAATAAAAAATGCCATTCCAAATACAGTAATTTGATTTTAAAAAGAAAGTCCTTTGTACTAAGTATGTAATGTTACTAACACTTGATTTGTGGAAGTATTTTAAGACACCTTTACATTTGAAGTAATGTAGAACATTGGAAAATTACCAAGAGATGTCAATTTTAACCCTTACCAGACAAACCTTTGAAAAGTTACATTATAATTGTATTGAATTGAATTGAATTGAATGCCTTTATTGTCACTATACACATGTACAATGAGATTAAAAACCACTCCTATTTTCAGTGCCAACATGTACATAAGATAAATAAGATAAATAAAATAAAATAAATAAATAAATATAACAACATAAAATAAAATAAGTAGTGCCCAGGGGGGGAAGTGAGGGGGGCTGTAAAGTGCACAGTTCTGAGACGCTATATACCTATACTGTAAGTCAATGCATGTGTAAGTTTAAAGTGGTTATGACTTTTGGGAAAAAACTGTTCTTGAATCTGTTAGTCCTTGTTCTGATGCACCTGTAACGTCTCCCTGAGGGCAACAGGTTAAACAGATCAGAACCAGGATGGGAGCTGTCCTTAATGATGGTTTTTCCTCTGCTGAGGCAGCGGGAGATGTAAATATCCATCAGGGAGGGGAGAGGGCAGCCAATGATCTTCTGTGCTGCTCTTATTACTCTCTGAAGCCTCTCCCTGTCTGCCACGGTGCAGCTGCCGTACCATACTGTGATACAGTATGTCAACAGGCTCTCAACGGACGAGCGGTAGAAGGTCAGCAGCAGATTGGAATCCAGGTTGTACTTCCTGAGGACCCTCAGGAAGTGTAGCCGCTGTTGAGCCTTCTTGATAATCGCTGTGATGTTGTCTGTCCAGGAGATGTCAGCGGAGATAAGGACGCCAAGAAACCGGAAGGTGTGGACCCTCTCCACACACTCACCATTGATGAAAAGGGGAGCTAGGTCGATGTTATTCTTCCTGAAGTCTACAATGATCTCCTTGGTTTTCTTAGTGTTTAGAGCCAAGTTATTCTCTGAACACCAGGCTGCCAAGTTCAGGACCTCCTCTCTGTAAGCTACCTCATCTCCCTTTGAGATGAGTCCGACCACTGTGGTGTCGTCAGCAAACTTGACGATAAGGTTGTTGTTGTGGGCCGGACAACAGTCGTGGGTGTAGAGACAGTACAGGAGGGGGCTCAGCACACAGCCCTGTGGGGAGCCGGTGCTCAGCGTGCGAGTGGAGGAGAGGTAGGGTCCGAGTCTCACCGTCTGGGGCCGGTTAGTGAGAAAATCCTTTATCCAAGCACATGTGAGGGGGGGAAGGCCAAGAGTGACCAATTTGGTGATAAGAATATCCGGAATAATTGTGTTAAAAGCCGAGCTATAATCCACAAAAAGCATCCGGACGTAGCTCTGTTGCTGCTCTAGATGGCTCAGCGCAGAGTGGAGAGCTACGGCGATGGCATCCTCTGTGGATCTGTTTGCGCGATATGCAAACTGATAGGGGTCGAAGTCTGGGGGGAGATAATCCTTGATGTGCCGAAGAACCAATCTCTCAAAGCACTTCATGATAACCGGAGTGAGGGCCACAGGACGATAATCATTTAGGCTGGTGGTGGGAGACTTCTTCGGCACTGGGATAATTATGGCTGATTTTAGGCAGGACGGGATGACTGCTTGGGCCAGGGAAAGGTTGAAGATTCTGGTAAAGATGTGGGCGAGCTGGTGGGCACACGCTCTGAGCACCTTACCAGGTACTCCGTCTGGGCCGGCAGCCTTCTTGGGGTTCACTGCCAGGAGCATCCGTCTGACATCGTGCTCCCTCACAGAGAGTAGAGTGGTGCAGGAACCAGGAGGGGATGAGGACAGGGCTGGACTGGTGCAAGAGCCAGATGGGGGTGGAGGCAGGGCTGGAGCAGATGAGTGCTGCTGTTGTGATGTTTCAAAGCGAGCAAAGAAGCAATTTAGCTCCTCTGCCAGTGGCGCACTCAGGTCTCCTGTTGTCACATCACGGCCTCTGTAGTTTGTGATGTCTTGTATGCCCTGCCACACCTCCCGTGTATTGTTGCTAGACAGATGGGACTCTATGCTCCTCTTATGGTCCGCCTTGGCTTCCTTAATACCACTTTTCAGGTTGGCACGAGCGGCTCTATACAGAGCTCTATCACCAAACCTGAAGGCAGCATCGCGGGCTCTGAGGAGTGTACGGACCTGGTTGGTCATCCAGGGTTTCTGGTTTGGGAAAACCCGAATGTTTTTGTCCACAGTCACATTTCCGATACAGAACTTGATATAGTCCAGTACCGTTCCTGTGAATGTTTCTAGCTCCTGGTGTTCAAATAAATCCCAGTCTGTCTGTCTGAAGCAGTCCTGTAATTTGGAGAGTGCATCGTCAGGCCAGATGGTAACGGTCTTTGTGATGGGCGTGGCACTGCGTCTGAGGGGGGTGTAGGCTGGGGAGAGCAGGAGGGAGAGATGGTCTGATTGGCCGAGGTGGGGGAGAGGTGTAGCTCTGTACGCATGCTTAATGTTGGAGTAAACATGATCCAGAGTGTTCTCCCCTCTAGTAGAACACTTGACATGTTGATAAAATTTCGGGAGTACAGTCTTCAAGTTCGCCTTATTAAAGTCTCCTGCGATTATGTGAACACCGTCGGGATGGGCCCGCTGCTGTTCATTTATGGTGTTCAACAGGAGAGAGAGCGCCATGTTCACATTGGCGTCAGGTGGAATATACACAGCCGTAATGATCACTACTGTTAGCTCTCTAGGTAGAAAAAAGGGCCGACATCTTACAGACATGTACTCGAGGTCAGGGGAACAGTGTTTATCTGTCATTGTTCCGTTATTACACCAGTTCTCATGCACATACATACAGAGCCCCCCTCCTCTGCTCTTACCGGAGTCCTCAGTCCTGTCCCAGCGGAGCAAAGTACGACCTGCTAGCTGTATGCTAGCATCGGGTATCCTCGGATGAAGCCAGGTTTCAGTGATAATCAAAACACAACAATCACGAACGTAGCGATTTCCAGCTAGTTGTAATTCCAAGTCATCCGTTTTATGCACTAAGGATCTGGCATTGGAGAGATACAGGCTCGGTAGAGGTGGCTTGTGTGGTTGTTTTCTTAGCCTTAACATAACACCGGACCTGCGTCCCCGCTTCTGCTTCCTCTCCCTCCTCCGTCTGCGCCGCCTCCTAGACCCGACAACAATCCACGGAGAGCCCGGCAGTCTCGCTATGTCGTTTGGGATATTGTGCGTATGATGAAAGACTCTCGAAATAGGTATCTGGTGCTGATTACCAATGTCCATAAGGTTCTGGCTTGTGTAGCGGATGTTCGCAGAACTGATAATGCACAAACAAGTAATAAAAAAATAATACGAAAACAACAAAAAAGAGCACTGAAAAGGAGAGCCGTGAGCCGCTGCGACTATGCGCGCCGCCATAAAATATTAATGTGGGAGTTGAGATTGCGTGTGATTCGGGGGGGCATTAGTGAAAGCTCCTCCCCCTATTCTGTCCTGCCAATAATATCTGCTAAACCCCTATTTAAACCCCAAGTCATGCACTTGTGCACTGTCTTGCTTTTTTTGTTTGTGTATCGCTAGACAGCCCTGCAGACTCAAGGCTACAGAATAGTTATACAAAATGATTACTCACCAGCAGCAACTGTCTTCCCCCTCGGAAACAGAATTCTTGGATGATGACTGTATTCTCCTTCTTCATTGGCGAATTGGTTTGGTCTCACCTCCGTGAGGGCGGCTCTCCGTGAGCCAAGGGGTATCCCTCTCTGCCTGCTTGTTGACTCCCTCATCTCTTCAGAGATTGCAAAAGGCTTCATGGAGGCCCCTTCCCTCTCCTTTCACTCCTGGGACATTTCAATTTCGCCATTCGCATCATTCCTCAAGGCAGGACTTTCATTTCTCGTCTCCTCACTCTCTCTACCACAGCAAAAAATCTCAACTCCCACATTAATATTTTTTCAGAAGACCGGAAAGACATCAGGATGTGGACTTCCTTCCTGCAGCACTGGAACGGCCTTTCTCTGTTGTACGACAATTTCATATCTGTCCCCCATGATCTCTCTCTACATACTGATGCCTCCTCCATCAGTTTCAGCAGTATTTTCCATAACCAATGGTTCTCCAGTGCATGGCCTCAGAAAATCCAATTTTTTCCTGTTGTCGTTGCAGCCTTCCTCTGGGCCCCCTACTGGTAGAAAAATTCCATCTTGTTCTTCTGTGACAATCAAGCCACTGTACACTTCATAAACAAAGGTCGTTCATCATCTCTCCTGATCATGCATTTCTCCACTGTTCTGAATTCGCTGTCTCCTATCCCTCCAGTTTTCCCTCCCTTGACCTTCACTTCTGCAATCTAATTCTAGTCCCTGACTCTCACTCTATCCTCTTCCTATGTATTTCCAAAATGGACCAGCTCTGCCAAGGACAATTTGTGCAGCTCTGTAAGCTCAACCCCCCTCTTTGCCCTTATTCCTCTCTGTCCCGCTATCTTTCCCGTAGTGACCCCTCCAAACCTTCTGATCCCCTGTTCATCAATGCAAGCAGTACTATTGTAACAAAAAAAACAGTTTTTCTACTTATCTTTCCTCTCTCATTTCTAAAGCTAAACCTCAGCTGCAAAAAATAAGGTCAACCAGCTTTTAATAAAAACAATGGGTCGTTGGTCTTCTACAGCACTAGAGTTTTACATCCACTCTTCACTCCAGGATATATCTTTGCCTAACATAGTATAGCTAGTTTGCCTGGAGTGGGGGCAATCTCTCCGACTGGACCACCAGAGGTTTCCTCTCAAGGGGGGTATTCCTCTCCACTGAACAGAGAGATTAGTTATTTGATTGCCCTATTAATATATATATATATATATATATATATATATATATATATATATATATATATATATATATATATATATGCCTTCTGTGGTGGATATGGGGTAAATATACAAGTGCAGCTATTATTATTAAAATATATATGGTCAATGTCCAAATCCTTACTTGGAACAGGCTGTCTTGGGCATAGATGTAAGGTGGGCTGTACTGTCAGAAGAATAGGTTGATGATGGTGTGCCTGGGGACACAGGAGTAGCCATAACTGAGGTGACACTTTTTTTGGTCAGGTCGTAATTTGTCCAGTAATTTACGATGAAGAGTTGGCTGTTATAATTTTTTTCACTGTTATTTTAAATGCCATATTCCCTAAAGAAAAAACAAAGCCACGTAAAAGCTGGACGAAACCGTTTTACGAAACCGTAATTTGACCGCCGACATTTTTAAAATGAGCTCTTCTTTATGACAGATTATGTAAGTCGTGCAGTTAGCATTATAAGAACCAGTCAGAGTTCTCGAATTGCCACGTGATCGCCTATGTCTACAGAAGTCACTCAGGAGGTTGTTTGGAAAGTAGAGCCCTACTCTAATTCAAGCAACCGGTTGTGCAACTGCTTGCACTGGTTGCAAGGACGTCCACATATAAGCGACTCGTTGCATGCAACTAAGTTGCGCAACTGATCGCTCAGGTGTGGACATAGCTTTATACTTGCATATTTTGCGTACATGCACACATGAATCTAATGTTTATCATTATCAGAGGCATTAGCATGGCTAATAAGCTAAATATTTAAAGGGCCATCACAGAGTCTACAGAATGCAAACAGATGTATCTATGCTGTGCTGTTTGCTGGGAAGTGCGTTTATGATTTCTCTACTTCTGTCCATAATTTTGACAGGTGTCACACAAATATGAGTAATGTTACCTATTCTTATTAATTTACATTTTTTGACTATCTTGTTTTCTGTTACAGTACCATCCGTTTTTTTTTTTTTTCTTTCTCAGTATTAGCCGTGATCCCGCTTATCAAACCGCTATTGCTCCCTGTCTGGACTGATCTGATTCTTGTAATGTGTTTTTTTTGTAAGAACTGTAAGTCGCCCTGGATAAGAGCAAAATTTACCAATACAGTAATCAGTAGCCTAGCCTACTACTGTATAAGCAGTGTCTTTGATATTGAAATCTAAGTGAATGCAAGGTGAGGAGGTGAAAACTGTGCTTGATCGATCTAGGGTTGATATTCTGCTGTATGTGTCAATTAAAGTAATAAAGTAAAGCTTTCCTGCATTATACAGGTAGTTGTTTCGTATCTGCCGGCTCTGTCTATGTTACATACCGACGGTATGTACTATGATACCGTGCTGTACTCCTGATTCTGTTTTGGGAGTTATTCTTTCAGCACCAAGAAAGAGTGCTTGGGAAAGTGATTAGTTTTCTTTCGGTCCGAAAGAACGATCATGATTGCAGCTTCCCTGTTTATTTTTTAAACGTATTAACACTAGTGATGCTGCTATCACAATCGTTCTTTCAGTGATTTTGACCCCTGCGCCCCCTAGTACATGGGGAATGGGTGTTTTCTTGATATCCAGGTACTCTTGCTAAAAAAAAGACCAGTCTAGACCTGTGGCCTATTCTACTTTTACTACAAAGAGAATGTACTGCTTGAAAAAACAATGACATGTATTAACTGGACTATTACAGTACTGCAGGTAGGTCTTAAGAGTGTATTGTTATCATGCTTTTGTGAAGAAGAAACCCACATTGGAGGAATTCTGCTGCTCTTCTTCAACAAGTGCTATTGGGTCTTCAACATGTGCAAAGCAGATGGGATTTTGGCTTAACACCTCATTCAAAAGTAGATTTACTACTTAATGCGTTTAAGAACTCATATCAATTACAAATATAAATATTTCTCTCTAGTCTTCTATTTCCTCTGCAAGCTATTTTCAAATTATATAAAGGCTATCACTCCTGCTATATATTATGAAGAGTTTTGAAATTAAGATATTAAAAGGCAAAGAGTAATCTGACAGGACCAAGATGACCAATCTGATTGTAGAGACCAGCAACAGTGCTGTAGCAGACAGTTGTTGACTGTTGTAGTATTTTACTAAAATATGTTATATTTATAAACATTTATGTTTTATCTGTCTGTAATGGAGTAATGTAATGATTTGTGTAGCCACCGTATCTGTCTTTCTTTACTTTCTATTTGTTTTCAACTCTTGGTCCCTTTGTTAACATGTACAAATATAATGCCCTTTAAAATATTGAATTCTATCCTCCACTGTGGAGACTTAGACATTGCAACAAGCTTTATTATGAGGAGTTCTCTATCCTCATAGACTCGTATTATACCTTATTAGCATTCAAATTAGCTGTAACCAGCAAATAATTGATTAAGACAACTGGGCGGCTGTTTCTGCTCAATGTTTCATAGCTCTCTCTCTCTCTCTGTATTGCAAACACACAAATGTATTTGAAGGTTTTGAAAATATTTTATTTATTCTGTGATGTGAACTCATCCTGAAAATATTCTATAATCCCTCTCTGTCTGTGTTCAAGTCAATTTTCATGGCACAGTATTTAATTGTATTTACACTTGTTAATAAAAACACAATAAATTGTCATTATATCATATAATAATTATAACAAATGGGGGGGGGGGGGATTTTGCTATACTCCACTCATTGAAATGTCACATATCAGTAAAGAACTATTAATGAATCAACCAAAATAAATAACCAAGCAGTCAATTAAATACACAAATATATAATGAGTTTCAGCTGCCTTCACTGCTGATAAATTCTGCAATAGTGCGTTTGATGAAGCATGACCTCTTTGACCAGCCTGACATATATGTGTCATTAAATCTCTAAAGCAAAAAAACAGCTACGATTTATTTTCTTGGTACCCTTTCTGCTTAAGTCTTTGAAGTTTTGTCTTTTTCTTTTTTTTCATTTTCCATTTAGTGGTTGCTCTCAAAATCATTATTTGAGCCATCTATCTTTTTAATCATGATGAGCTTGAATTATTATTATTTTTTTAACAATTGTTTTTAAATATTATTTAGAATTTTCCTGCTGTATGAGCTGAATTGTATCAACCTCAATTGATTCTGTGACTAGTTCATTTAAAAAGGCATGTCAGTCTTTTTGATTAAAACAGCTGCCCCAGTAAAGTTTTCACCAACCAATAAACCTTTTCCTATGGAAAAATATTATGTTCTATTATATTCCAACACTTAACTACAGAGATGAACATATTTCTATGATAAGTGATGGAGTTCAATACAATATGGTTTCCAAAAAGTCACAGGAGCCCCTGTACCAGTGCAATGTAGAGCTTAGTGGTAGTACAGGCCTCTTATTTCCTCTAAAAGGTCACAGTAAGAATATGAGTGAGCAATTAGTCATCATTGTTATGTATCAACACCTTCACTATACAACTCAGACGATTCTTGTGGACACACACAAAAAGGATACATACACCTTTTTTAATTATAATTTTCTATATGTTACTACCATAATCATTTTAAATGAATGGCTTTTCTTATAAGCTCTGCTACGGCTGATGTCAAGAAAATGTATCACCTTTCCTAAAAGTGCCCTACTGATGAAATGTCTGACATATATATGAGGCGAAATGCACCAGTATTAACCTCATCATGAATTGCCACACTAACCACTGGAAATAATGAAAAAGCTAATTTAATAAGTATTATTAGGTGAAGCTCTCTGCTAAGAATGTAGCTTGAAAAGTAGAATCAGATTGTCCAAACCTCAGTTGGCAGGGTAGACATAGGACTGAATAGCAAAAGAGAAAGGCATCTTTAAATACTTAAAACCCTTTTGTTACGTAAAAGTAATACAGGTGTATTAGAAGTATTTGGAAAGTGGTAAAACACTAGTAACATGTGGTACTGAGAATGCACCTACTGCATGAGCAAAAGATCAGGTTAGTATGGTAAATATTAAGGAAGGTTTAACTATTGTAACATAAATAGTTTGCATTTCCTTTAAGGAAGAAAATACATCCAGACTCTATCTGTTAAGATAGTTTGAATAACATGTATGACATCAACAGAATGATTGTGCTGCCTCTGAAAACATAACATGCCCTTGTGCTTTTAGGTGGGGTGGTATTACCTTTAATTTATACAAGGAAACAATTATAGTACTTTCAGTGGCGTCAGAGATGGAATTTGTTCATTTGGAAGCTTTAGGTTTCCTGTCATTAAACCTCTATGATATGCTTCCTTCTAAAATCTACATTTGGACAGTAAGCCATCACTTAGAAGGGAATTAAATGTTTTGTTATGACAGTAAGTAATAATACACTTAATCAGGTCCAGTTTGATCTAATTATTTCTAATTCTGTAGAAGTTTTTTTTTTATTTTTATTTATTTAATCCTCTAAATATCAAATTATTTCTACAGTAGTTGATTTGCCAAAAAGACAGGTAATGGTAACATAACTCTTAGAAAAACAAGTAATACATTTATTAAATACACTAAGGAAAGTGGTCCAGTTAATACATTTTAAAACATGTCAATGAATTTCTGTCAATGCTCTTAGAAATAGTGAAAGTAACTTGAACAACAACAAAACATTAATAATCAGGAATCAGCTTATGTATGTATGCCAATCTGTTATGTTGTTACTATAATATACACATAAACCAGCAAACTAGAGAAATACTCAATAACCGAAGAGTAATGATATACGAACATAAAACCATATAAATAAACAAATGCAGTATGTCTACATGTAAATAATTTGACACTTATAATGAATGCCACCTAGAGTAATGTGCCCCTGTGGTAAATCTGCATAACTAGAAACTTTCCCCCTCTTGTTTTGTTGGGTTTCCAGGAATTCTGATTCTATGTACTTTTCTCAAACCATGTAACTGCTATCTAACCTGTTCTTCATACTAACCAGCCAATTCCAATGACTTTATTACTGTAGACCTATAAGCATAATTTAATATTGATACAGATAATAAAGATGTTAGGCAATCGGCTTGTGGACTACTGTAAAATCTCTGTAACCCCTGTGTAACACAAATGTCTTGCTGTGAGGCAGATTTTGCAGACTGGAGATATAAAATTAAAGCTGGCTTGGACTGGCATACTGTCTCCTCCAATTGAAAGATGAAGGACTAAATTGGAAAAGTCTCCATAAAATCGACTTTATTAGTTTCTTTAAGGTCGACATGGAAGCGAGTGTTCAAATCCGACACTCTCTGCCCCCTGCAATTACATTTCCACAGGAAGGTATAAAAAATTGGAAACAGGATAATGTAGCCTTAAATCATAGCTCCTAACCTGCCTTCCAGTGAGAGACCAGAGCTTTTATTACATGGCCCTCATATTGTTTAGTGTGACACAAGGAAAAGCACAACTTGCTTGACCTTTCCTCAATAAAAAATAATTTTGCTCTGACGTGCTATAAAGCTTGGGTATTAGACCACTAAGCCCCTTTGTCTCCTTCAATTGACTTGGAAAGAGCAGTGTAAATACACACTCACAAACCCTTAAATGACTAAACATACTGCTGTTGGAAGCAAGAGAAAAGTTGCATATTTCAATTTAAACCTAGACACCTCTTCTAACAATGACTGCAACAAACTCAGGAAAAGATGTCAGTGTTTGTAAAGACACAGATTCACGAAGAGTAATTATGTAACCCATACAAGTATTACTGGGTGATGGCTGTTGTAACATTTCTAACTTAATTTAATACACTAGTGCTTATCTATAATATCAAATTATGTGGGTGGCACACCAGTTATAGTTTTAAAGCTAATCAGAAACAACTTAGAACAGCATGATCTCAAATATATATATATATATATATATATATATATATATATATATATATATATATATATATATCACCCTGTCAAGCGCCACAAAATATATTTAAACATGTGTGTCTGCGCCTTTAAGTCAGGGACTTTGAAATGAGATATTTGTGTGTGTGTGTGTGTGTGTGTGTGTGTGTGTGTGTGTGTGTGTGTGTGCGTGTGCGTGTGCGTGTGTGTGTGTGTGAGTGTGTTTGTCTCAATTATATGAATAATTGTTGTCCCTACCATATTACAAAGTTAATGGTACAGAACGCTGTTTATCAAGCCAAAATGGCCAGTAACCTCTTTTGGGTTGTACTACTTTCTATCAGGCTTTCTTTTTTTAAAATGTGTGTGTGATAAAATAGTCCTGACTTGCTAAAAATCGTTGTAAACATAGCAATACTGTTAAGTCACTTTAAAAAACCTGTACCCGGAGTTTATTTGGAGTCAGAAAGTAAGAGCTAGCAGCAGTGTAATGTTTTCTTTAGGCCTAGGGTAGCTAATTTAATAATTCCGTAAACTGTTTGTTTTGTATGACATTTGAACAGAATATAGCTTTCTGGGTGAATATTTATACCAAATGAAATGTGTTTCAGAATCAAAGAAAGTGAAACTGTGTTTTGCCCTCAATGGTGTATAATTTTAACAACAACTTGTTTTGTCCCCATTCCATGGAGGAATACTATTCACATTCGGAGGCATATTTTGAGTGAAACATCATTCATTTCAACTCTGAAAACAGGAACTTTTAGTATAAATATGACCAACTGTATAGCAGAATTTGCAGTGCAAACACTAGGAACAAATATTCAACACAGCTTAGCCCCCTTGATTCAATGAAAACCTAAATTTGTATATCTAACTGAAAATGTGTTCTTGCCCTAGAAGATAACAGTATGTCTTTAATTGACATACTGTATAGCCCAGCAAGTGTGCATGTGTGTATGTAAGTGAAATTACACTAATTGTAATAAGGTCCCTATTGATATATTTAGAATGTGCGTCCTTATTGCCTAAAGCAAAAGTATCAACAGCTTTAATCTATTAGTAGAATTTTTTTAAGATAGGCCATGACCTAGCCTAACCGTGGCGTCTGCAAGGTAGACTGTCACTACACCTACATCATCAAGTTAAGTTAGTTCTATCAAGATTTAAGCACAGGCCTAAAGATCGCCTATGTATGCGATAGGTGTATCACAGTCACTTGATTGACCTTTGACATTATTTAACCTTCAAGGTTCTTCTTTATTGCTCTTAGTTTTTGGAAACCCTTTTTTCCCAGGCAGGAGCAGAGCGACTTTTTTTTTTTTTTTTTTTTTTTTTGAGAAGCTGAAATCATGGGCTGAGACTTTTAAGTATATCTAGAAGTACTAAGCTTTTAGTGATACTCTACTCTGACTGTCTTTAATAGTGAATAAGAGACATTCATTTGTTATTACTTTATTTTCTCAAAAGCATATACATTTTCAACAAATGAAAATGTAACAATTACAAATACAACAATTTGGAATTAAGAAGATGAAGCTAAAACACAACATTAGGAAACAGTAAATAATAAATAGGACCAAACTTCTCATACTACAGTGCAATATTTATTTTTTTTACACTACAGATATTGTTTTATTAAAAGGACCCTCCTAGACTGCTGAGGAGACAAATTGGGCCTGATTCTCCTAATTTTCCAAGCCAGTCCAAAACTACCAATACCTTATGATGATTATTTATTTTATTCAGTTCTTCCAGGCAATGACATTACTGACGTATTCCTTATGTTCTGAGGCATTTTAAAACAAGAAACACCTAATATGTCTTAACAGAAGTATTTTTGGAAGTTTCCAAGGGTGAAAAGATGGAAACTGGAAAGATATGCTGTGCAGTATCATACTTTTATTAAACATCTATAACTTAAAAGTGTGAAAATCTAATGTTTAAGAAAAAACTAACTAATTCGCCTTCAGCACAAAAATAATTATGCCAAATGATGAGATATGTATTGCTTCTTTCTAAGCTAACTAGGTTTTAAACTTGTCAGATGAATAAATTATCTTTATTTGAAACCAACAAGTTCAAAAAAGTGAATGGTTTGTGAGTATCACACAGTATCCTAGTATACCTGAAGATGCTGACCCAAGCTTGTGTTTCTATTAAACACTATCTTTTCTTCTTTTCATGTGGTTATCTGATGCCACAATTATAAAGCAAAGTGACAGAGAAGTGAAGAAGAAATGTAATCTAGATCCATACTATTAAACCAGATTTACTCACTCATACTCTTTCTTTCTACTGTAACTGACACATGTTAAAAGCTTTATCAGTCTGGCACCAAAGATGGTGTTGCCTCCACATTTTCTCAGACTGACTTGTCTGTGAGACGACAAGAAATGCTTGAAGTCTCTCATACATTGGGTGAGAACTTTAACCTTTCTCATTCTCAGTCAATTGAGCAGTTAATTGGGAAGTCAAATCCACTTCACGAGAATGTACCTATATGGAACTGTTTGCCTCTGATTGAAGTTATTCTTCAAATAACCTATTGAACCCTTTCTATTCAGTTATAAACTTTGCAAACAGTTGCAGCTAAATATATTTTCACTCAGAGAGAAGGTTTATTAGCAGGGATATCTGTGAGCTGTGAGTAACTATTATGTGATAAGAGTTTTCAACATAAAAAGTGTATACAAGATGTGCATTGTGCTGGTGAATGTACTTTGCATTTTTCATCTCTTTAGATGCATGATCAAGCTGTACCTGTCAAAGACTCTTACCTTTTTTAAGTTATGTGTTTATTTTTAAGCACTGTATTCATTTTTCTATGTAAGCCTTTATAGATTAAAGTTAACATTCAAGTATCATTTTAAAGATGATACCTTATTTTAAATTGTAGTCTTGTCAGTTATGCCTGGAGGGAAAGAAAGAATAACAGAAGGGATTTTTCATATGATTTAGTATATATTCTTTAGTTAAAAAAAGTGCTAACTGATAGCAAATAATACATTTAGTGTTTTATAAATAAAAAAAAGACAATTTTACATTTTCATTTACCATAAAATATTTTGTATATATAGTAATATTTTTACAGCACCTCTCTGTGCTTTAATGTGCTTATATACAGACATGCTCGAATTTGTTGGTACCCCTCCACAAAAAACGAAGAATGCACAATTTTCTCTGAAATAACTTGAAACTGACAAAAGTAATTGGCATCCACCATTGTTTATTCCATATTTAATAGAAATCAGACTTTGCTTTTGATTTTTTATTCAACATAATATTGTAAATAATAAAACAAATGAAAATGGCATGGACAAAAATGATGGGACCCTTAACCTAATATTTTGTTGCACAACCTTTAGAGGCAATCACTGCAATCAAACATTTTCTGTAGCTCTCAGTGAGACTTCTGCACCTGTTAACAGGTAGTTTGGCCCACTCTTCCTGAGCAAACTGCTCCAGCTGTCTCAGGTTTGATGGGTGCCTTCTCCAGACTGCAAGTTTCAGCTCTTTCCATAGATGTTTGATAGGATTCAGATCAGGACTCATAGAAGGCCACTTCAGAATAGTCCAATGTTTTGTACTTATCCATTCTTGGGTGCTTTTAGCTGTGTGTTTTGGGTCATTATCCTGTTGGAGGACCCATGACCTGCGACTGAGACAGAGCTTTCTGATACTGGGCAGTACGTTTCGCTCCAGAATGCCTTGAAAGTCTTGAGATTTCATTGTGCCCTGCACAGATTCAAGGCACCCTGTGCCAGGCGCAGCAAAGCAGCCCCAAAACATAACCGAGCCTCCTCCATGTTTCACTGTAGATATGGTGTTCTTTGAAAGCTTCATTTTTTCGTCTGAGAACATAGAGCTGATGTGACTTGCCAAAAAGCTCCAGTTTTGACTCATCTGTCCAAAGGACATTCTCCCAGAAGGATTGTGGCTTGTCAATATGCATTTTAGCAAATTCCAGTCTGACTTTTTTATGTTTTTCTTTCAAAAGTGGAGTCCTCCTGGGTCTTCTTCCATGGAGCCCACTTTCGCTCAAAAAGCGAAGGATGGTGCTATCAGAAACTGACGTACCTTCACCTTGGAGTTCAGCTTGTATCTCTTTGGCAGTTATCCTTGGTTCTTTTTCTACCATTCGCACTATCCTTCTGTTCACTCTGGAGTCGATTTTCCTCTTGCGGCCGCGCCCAGGGAGGTTGGCTACAGTTCCATGGACCTTAAACTTCTTAATAATATTTGCAACTGTTGTCACAGGAATATCAAGCTGCTTGGAGATGGTCTTGTAGCCTTTACCTTTACCATGCTTGTCTATTATTTTCTTTCTGATCTCATCAGACAACTCTCTCCTTTGCTTTCTCTGGTCCATGTTCAGTGTGGTGCACACAATGATACCAAACAGCACAGTGACTACTTTTCTCTATTTAAATAGGCTGAATGACTGATTACAAGATTGGAGACATGTGTGATACTAATTAAAGAAACTAATTAGTTTGAAATATCACTATAATCCAATTATTTATTATCTTTTCTAAGGGGTACCAACAAATGTGTCCAGGCCATTTTAGAATATCTTTGTAGAATAAGCAATAATTCATCTATTTTCACAGCTTCTTTGCTTTATTCTATGACATACCAAAGGCATGCAAGTATACATGATAAAATAGCTTTTAATTTCTTCACTTTTCAGGAGGAATGAAGCATTATTTCAATGAGCTGTAAGGGTACCAACAAATTTGAGCACGTCTGTACATGCCTTGACCTGCTTTCATTATGCTGTACTACAATTTTCTAAAAGATATAATCACAATCATTATTGGAAAAAAATGACCCATACCTCCACCCTGTCACACTTATATAACACCTGTTACAGTTTACTTCATATAAGAAAATAAGAGCATGAAAAGCTGCCCTTTTGGCTGATCTTTGGTAGCCATTGAAAGTCATTCTGGAAGACTGGTTGTCAAATGTTTCAATCAGTGATTTCTACTTGACAGTCACTAGAAAGGATTACACATTTAATTGAACTATGATGTCTTGCTTCATAAACTTTTGTTTGAAATCTGTTGTACAGAATTATGTATTTCTTAAGAGCTAATCAAATAGATCAAATCTTGTGTCATAACATTCTGGGCCATTTGAGACAAAAGTATCATGCATGGAATTAAGTACTAAAAACACAAACAGTTATAGGATAAAAGTAAAACCCCAATTTCAAGCGAAGCCCACAACTGATTGACTGAATCACAATAAGTCATTCACAAGTAATGAAATAAAAGCAGTGTCTATAGAGATTTTATTAAAAGAAGCATCTAAAGATAAATCCACATCAGTGCTTATTAGTGAAGAATGTTTTACTGTGATAAACACAGTATAATCAGCATCAGACATGCAACCTGTTTATGCTGTAAATGGCACTTTTGGAAGGTCCAGAACAAGGTCTTAAGTCAAATCTATCAGCCCTTAATGCTCTTTTCCTCAGGCTTAATGGTATGCCTGTCTCTATCTAGACCAGGCCTGGCTCTATGATTCAACATGACAACCCCTGCAATTGTAAAACCAAAAAACATCCCAAACGACTACAGTTTAAACAAATCGCTTATTCTTTTTCAAAGGCCACTGACTCATGCAGCCAAAAGGCTGGTGCATGGACCTCCATTGTGAATATGGAATGTAATTAGTTTTGGTGGTATAAAATGATCAGGGGTCAGACAATAATTTGATTATTTGAAGAATGTACATTTTTGCAAATTACAGTTGGACCACCATGAATGAAAGAGTTTTTATTTTATTTTAACAAAATTCATTCTGATCTTTATGTTTTGCACTATGTTAAAGTTTAGACAAAGCAAAAGCATGTACATTACTGTACTTCATTGTATTGTTCCACATACTTTTAGTTGTCTATTAGAAATAAATAATTTATTCATGGTTAAAAAATAAACACATTAAGGTTTTTAAAAAGCAAAGTTTATGCACAATAAAATGGAGTCACATTATAACTTTCTTCCTTTAAAAACAAAAATATGTAAATATGTGAAAATCTAAATCTAACACTAGGCTTTTTAGTGGGCTTATCAGAAAAAAACAGTCTAACCTTAACTTAAATCCTATTCTTCAGATGTCTTGTGACCTGCAGACAGTGCAGCCCCGGTCTCTTCTGACTCGCTCCTCTATACATCACCCTCCAGCTGCGCTTCTGAACTGTCACACAATGTGATAAGGATTGATCGATGGGGAGAGCCCTGGCTCCATGCTGACCCCAGCAGTCAGTTCAGTGGGTAATAGGAGGAGCTAAAGTCCATATAAAAAAAAAAAAATCTAGGTGCACTGATATACAGTAGACTCACAGTAAAAGTTGACCACTGTGAAACTTCAATTTGACCACAGTCATAAACACCATCGCTATCATGGCCTAATTGTATACATTTCTTCTGTTAGGCCCATATATTACAATGGGCTTAATTTACAAATCTTTATGGTTAGAGCTAATATATATATATTCTATTCACCATTTAGGATTGCCAAACATGACTTAGCTAGTGTATAATGTATGTTCTAAAATTGTGCCTTCAGGGTTTTTAAATAATACACTCGAACAAATTCTCCAACATTTAGCATGAACATTTCATGTTATGAAAGGAGGATTTATAGATTTACGATACACAATATGAAAAACAGGATTTCTGTGAGAAATATCTCAGACGGATTAACCCGAGAATATATTTGCTAATATGCTAAATGAACAATACAAACAATTATGTTCATTTGGCCCAACATACACACTCAGGGGTATATGTACAAGTGTTGCAACTGTCGCAATAGTCGCAAACCAGCTGCAAACTACTTGGAAGTCTCGGGTGAAATGTACTAAACAAGTGCAACGTTGTTAGCGACATTTCAGGGAATGCTTTGCGGCAGCAGTTTTTATTTGCAGTTCAGCCTTAGATGAATATAGAATTATTGGCATTCCTGCATAAATGGGGTGGCAAAAGTACAAAAGAAGGGTTCTTACAATTGCATCAATTTGTTAGGAACTATTGAAAGCATGTTTTAAACAGTTGCATTTAGCAAACCTTTAAAAGGCAGAATGAAAAACACTATCCCCTAACCATGGCTGCTGTGACTGCAGCAAGAAGACATTGTCTTCAGCAAGAATGATTTGTAGGATGAGCAGAGAAAGGATATTTCATACCCGCATTACTTTCTTCAATTTAAATTAAGACCAAATTAAGCACAGGTACAGGCTCAGCAGCCACATAATTCTTGAGCTGCTGTCTGATTTAAAAGATGACCTGGAGCCTGTCACCCAGAGAAGCCATGCTGTCCCTGCAGTGGTCAAACTATTCTCAGCCCTGCATTATCTTGCCTCTGGGTCCTTTCAGGGGACTGTGGCAGCTGTTGCTGGCATTCCCAGTCCGCTTTTTCTCGTGCGTTGACAGTTATGCTCAATGCCTTTTTGAGGCAAACACCCAAATACATATTTTTTGCTAAAAGCAGGGTGTACTTACAAGATTTGAAAACAAATTTCTATGAACTAATTATTCTGTAATCTTTCTTCTACTTCTGTTTTATACTCATTCTGAGCATCTGTATAGGAATAGGAAACACACCTATTCTATTAATGTACAGGTGGTTTGTAATTGTGCACAATTTAGCACTGCACCACTGACTAACTTCAATAAAAACTGACAGTATACATTTGGCTAATAGGCTACTCATGATAATACGAATTAGTGGTATAATGCAAAATTTGTTGCTGGTCCCTTGAAATTCGTATTTAGAGGAATTGACTCTCCTCCTGTAAGTATCACAACTTGTCAATGCGGCACCATGATCTCTTTTGTGTTAATTGTGTAGGCTACTAAGTAGGCCAAGTTAAAAATAATAATAATTTAAAAAAAAATGCTAAAATCATTTAGTTTTAATTTAAAATGATCTTTTATTCGCATTGTACACCAATGTGTACAATGCAGAAGCATGATTTATTTTGTGTTACCGGTAGCCTACAGGCTAAAGTAAAAAGAAAGTGTGCTAGGTATTCATTTGATTTTACTACTGCACTGTATACTGTATAGGCCTACTGTACAGATTTATATTTTCACATAATGTAATGTGTAGCCTACCCAAAACACATTAGTGTTATTTCAGCCTAATGATTTATACATTTAAAACACGTTGAGCACTATAAATATATGTGTGTGCGATTTTATTGTATTTTTTTAAACCTGACACCTCCTTATGTCGGACAAACATGTCGAGTTTAGGGAGGGGCTACTGTATGGTTACGAAAAGCTTTTTGATAGAAACACATTTTTTATTTGGGGGTGATGGTCGGGACCCCGCAGCGCTGACAGTCACCCTGAAGAAACATTATCTGTTAGATACAGGTAACATCTCTACTATTTACTGAAAACTAGTTTGTAAATGGGTTTTACAAACAAATGTTATGTCTGATTTTATCATGAGGTGTATCATGATGTCAAATTTATTTCTGCTGCTGGTTTATTGGTTCATCTTTCTAAGAACTGCAGCTTTTTTTCTTGTTAAAATACAACTGTATTTTTTTTTTTTAATTTAAAATCATACATAGAAACCCATCATTATTACTTTGGCAAACAGCACAAAATACCCCAAAATATAGCAGTATTTGTTTAAGAAACCTTGTACATTGCACAGTCAAATCTTATTCAATAGATTATTAAACCACAAATCTAACTACACTGTAGTAAACTACCAATATTAGTCAACTTGCTATTTTTATATACCTAGTACTGGATATCTGGTTTCTTTTATGAGGACATAATTTGGTTTAGTGGCTTGCTGGAGGTAAACAAACCCTTCATTGCAAAAACACTGAAATCTCCTTAAACTAATTCCCTGTTGATATCTAGGATCTGTTTGGTAGATTTTCCTTGTAAAGTGTGACTTTTCTAGAAAGATATGTTTAGTCTAGTAACCACTATGGTGATGGAGTGTCTCTGAGTGGTTAAATGTAGATTGTGGTCAGGTTAAGGTAGACTGGCTATGGCCTGCATTGCTGCAGGCTATTGTAGCCCACTCCAAGGCTGTCAATGCTGCTAAGAAATATTTGGAAAAGGCTAAAAATAGCCAACTTTCAGCAAAGCAGAGGTCCAAGTGTACAGTATTTTATAAACCTGCTAATTACACAGTGTAAAAATTATTATTATTATTTTTTTTTTGGTTCCTGGGTAGTAAGTGTTATTTCCTAATTGCTTATGCCACAAAAGTATAGAAAATGGCTATTATTCCCCATAAACTTTGCTTTTGTGACCAGGACAGTGATATTTAGAAATTTACCTATTTTCCAGAACATTCCAGATAGATTCAGTGCTGAGTAAACTTGGAGTAACTTCTAGAACTTTCTAGAACTTTCCAGTAATATAAATAGTAGTATAAATACAGGGGCCTTAAGCCCACCAGTTAAGTTTAGTTCCAGCTGCCTAAGTGGATACATATCTGCATTTTTCTGAGATGGCATCAAGAGGCTGCAAGCATCCGGCAGACGCATTTTGCTATGTCTGCGGCCAATTTATCAAGACAAGAGCGAAAATGTACTCAGTGGAAGCATCTGCTAAGATGTGTGAGGCCTACAAGGCATATTTCGGCATGCCTGTTGGGGATCAAGACAAACCCTGGGCACCTCATTTCACCTGCGAGCACTGCAAAAAAACTCTGGCCACTCAAGCAACTGCTACTTCTGCATGGTGGACCCTTCCAAACGTCGGACTATAAGAATGCAACTGCTATCACGTATCCGGACCTTCCTTCATCCATCGCCCCGGTGCCACACTGCCATGAGCTCCCCGTACCGACTCCTCCAGAGAGAGAGCAGCCGTCTTTAGAAGAGAGCAGCAAGTCAGAGAGCGAGGAAGACGTTGTAGATCCAGATGACAATTTCAGAGGTGGAGCTGAGGAGAGAAACCCATACTACCCCAACCAAAAAGACCTCAACGACTTGATTAGAGATCTTGGTCTCACCAAGTCCAATGCCGAGCTTTTGACGTCTAGGCTCAAGCAGTGGAACTTGATGGATGAAAGTGTGCAAGTCGCAGATCAGAGGAAGCGTCACCAACCTTTTTCCAGCTTCTTCACCCATCAAGATGGGCTCTGCTTCTGCCACAATGTGACCAGTCTGTTCGAGGCAATCGGAATCGCCTGTAACCAAAATGAGTGGCGCCTCTTCATTGACAGCTCATCCAGGAGCCTCAAAGCCGTGCTGCTCCATAATGGTAACAAGTACCCGTCTCTTCCCCTGGCTCACTCGGTGCACCTCAAAGAGGATTACAACAGCATCAAGACCTTGCTGGACGCCTTGAAGAATGATGAGTACGGCTGGGAGGTCATAGGAGACTTCAAAATGGTGGCATTCCTGATGGGTCTCCAAGGTGGTTTTACTAAGTTTCCCTGCTATCTTTGCCTTTGGGACAGCAGGGACACCAAGGCGCACTACCACAGGCGGGACTGGCCACAGCGGACCCAGTTCAACGTCAAGTGGGAGCCACTGTTGGACCCCCGGAAGGTGCTGATGCCACCACTGCACATCAAATTGGGCCTTATGAAACAATTTGTCAGAGCTCTAGATAAGGAGTCGGCAGCCTTCAAGTACCTTCAAGACTTCTTCCCTAAACTGTCTGAGGCAAAGGTCAAAGCCGGTGTCTTCGTCGGACCACAGATAAAAAAGATCCTGGAGTGCAATGAATTCCCCAAGAAGCTCACTAGTAAGGTGAAAGCGGCTTGGAACAGCTTTGTCGCAGTGGTTCGGGGCTTCCTGGGCAATCACATGGCCAAAAACTATGTGGAGCTGGTTGAGACTCTGGTGAAGAACTACGCACAATGGGCCGTAGGATGTCCCTCAAAGTCCATATCCTTGATGCTCATCTTGATAAATTCAAGGAGAACATGGGAGCGTACTCGGAGGAGCAAGGCGAGCGCTTCCACCAGGATATACTGGACTTTGAACGCCGCTACCAAGGACAGTATAACGAGAACATGATGGGAGACTACATTTGGGGGCTGATTCGTGAAAGTGATTTACAGTATAATCGTAAATCTCGAAAAACTACTCACTTCTAAATCTTTTGTAGCCATTTTTGTATTACTTTAGTATAAATACATGTTAATTTAGATTCATATGTTGTTTTTTTCTGACTTTATGTGAACGAAAAGACACAAATTCGCCCGTTTTCTCATTGGAAATAGGTAAATTTCAAAATATCACTGTCCTGGTCACAAAAGCAAAGTTTATGGGGAATAATAGCCATTTTCTATACTTTTGAGGCATAAGCAATTAGGAAATAACACTTACTACCCAGGAACAAAAATTGTGTTACATAGTGTTATAATAAACTTTCATTGGACAATTTTAGATTATTTGTAATCAACTTGCTTAGCAACTCAATTAAGTTGTTTTTGTTACTTAGTATTCATAATCACACTTGTCTTAGACTGATTAAATTTAGTGGTTGTTGCTTATCAGAACCTAAAAACTCTGATGTACCTCCAAAGTAAGTTTTTAAAAGTGGAACCAGTCTATTTTGTTCAACATGAGTGCTAGAGCTGAGTTCTGGTCATAACTGATATTTCCCAGTTTGACACTGCAAACAGCACATAATGAGGGTAGTGAACTGGTGAATAGACCTTGTAATTTACTGTCAGCATAGCCTTATTTGTAGAGAGGGAGTATTTATTTTTAGCACAGTGTACCCTAACTATCAAAAAAGAAAATTCTATAAACCAACATTACAATCTGGGTTTTTTGTACCCCTGTGTAATTCCAGTTTCCAGAAAGTTTCCAGTACTGTTTTTGTGGGAGTTTGCCGAGTGAATATATCCAGATTGTGTTAATAATATTCATGATCTAAAATAGTCAACTAAAGTAAAGAACCATATGGCTACACAGCCTTTTGTTTGACCTCCCTGGTAAATGCAAGAAATGTAATAGACATGTAGTGTGGTAACAGCTATTGTGATTGTTTAGAGAATATGCCTAACTGTAAAATGCTATATTACTACAGTAAAAAAAAATTAAAAAAACTTTTAAAAAATTGCCCCCTTTTACTATTTTATCTATGTGAACCAGAAGTACCCTTGAACAAAATTTACTTTTCCTCATACTGTGGGGCGAAAATATTAAGGTATGGTACCGATAATGAAAGTCATTTGCAAAATGTATTGTTATTCTCATTTTAGTAATAGTAAATGTGTGCTGTAAAATTAATACAAAATTGTATGTACAATGAATACTTAATATCAAGTGAATATTGTTTGACAGTTACATGTTTTCAATGTCAGTGATGCAATTTAATATGTCATGTCGAGTCCAACAAGTGGATGACAAAAAACACAAGGGCCTGTTTTTTTTTTTAAGGCAGCAGCCAACAGCTGCATACATCTGGCAGCTATGTACCTTACAGCTGTGCGATAATAAACAACTGAAACTCCACAAAGTCTGCAACGGAGCTTACATTCTATTGAAATCTGTACTCTAATTATTCTGTAATCTTTCTTCTACTTCTGTTTTATCAATGAGTTGTTTATGCAACTGTGGATGAAGTTACAAACTTATTAAAAAACAGAAATGTACTTCTCATTAGCCTTCTTATGCTTTAAGTGCTTGCAATTATCAGACCCCCAGGGGTTGGTCAGGGATTTTGACTGCAAGGAGACTTTTCACCAACAAAGAAGAAAACATTTGTACCAACGTAACTTGATTTACCAGCTGTAAGACTCCAGGGGCGACTTTTAAAAAAAGGTTCCATAAATATCAGGTGACAAATTATCAATAAATCTTTCCAGGACCTAGTGGGTTGCATAATGTTCATTAAAAACCAATGTGTATTTAAATGTATGAATTGTTTTCTATAACCTGGAAGGAACGCTATGCAAAAAAAATATCTGGTTTACATAAAGGCCAAAGCTTCACTGTGGAACATACAAAAAATTAAGGCATATTTAAAAACAAATGTCCTTGTCTAGATTTTTTTATATTATTATGCAAAAAATTGTCAGCGAAAAAAATAGTGCACAAACTTGCTTACATAACAAAAAAAAGAAAGCCTCCAACTCTCTCTCAGGCATGGATTTTACAAGTCAAGGGGCTACACAACAATGTGTGGAGCTATGATTGTGTTATGTCAAAAACGCAGATAGAAAAGTGTGCAGATTCACCCAAACAATTTACCATGTGCCCTTTGGAGAAGGATTTTCCTGTTTCCCAAGTCGGACAAGGACGTGCTTGGTATCAAAATAAAGGTAACCGATTAGAGTTTAATCACATATAAGAAGCTTCAAAGAGTTATGGGATATATTAATTTTAAACACGCTAAGTTGCACCCCTTGTAGCTGGCGAATGGTTAATCACAATTGGGGACAGCTAGGGTGGTCTTCCTCTAGGCCTGGGTGCTGTTGGAATGGGATCTGCCTGGACTGCAGCATCACTGGTCGGGGCACAGAACAAGTACCGTTCGGCCGCATCAGCCAGTCTGGACAGGTTGTTGTTTATTCTGGACAGACTATTCCATTCCTCCGATGTGGTGTTCCAGTCTTCCAACACGGGAGATGAGGTTACGCCTGAGTATGCTGAAACCCGACTGTTGCAGCCAAAGCAATGGCTGAAGGGTATCATCAAGTTCTCCTCAATGATGCAACATCGATGTGGTGGAGGTGTGTTGGATCTTCCTCCTCCCCCTCTGTTGATTGGGATCTACAGATGAAAAGGCAAACAAAACAAAGAACCAGCATTTTGGCTGTGTATTTTTTTGGTTTCTGTTTAATCACAATTGGGCACAGCTCCCCCTTTTTGTCCCACCAAAATATCTGTCAATCTCCCTATTTAAATCTCAAGTCACGCTACTATTCTCGGTTTTTGGCTTTTCGTTATGCCCCATATACAGACCCAAGCTTTAAACTTTAAGTTAAAAAATATGGCTATTTAAAACCTAATTATTTAACTAAACTCTAAGAAAACTATTAATAACATGGATACCTGTGTCACTCTCTCACATACGGATCCAAAATCTCAGACGCTGATATTTCCCTCCAGCTAAGCAGCCCAACAAAAGTGTCTGTATAATAATCCACTCAAAACATCTTTCTTTCTCCTACATTGGACACTGCAGCTGAACTTGCTGCCACTGAATTGCTGTTCCAGCCCTTGGTGTCTCCACTCATCAAAACAAAAGCTTCTTATTTTGATCCTTCTCCTCTTTGGCATCTTTTTTAAAGAGGGCTTGGCTCTGAATCCACAACTGTCATCCACAGCCACCTCGCTTGTTCAGCAGCATCATCTCAGCTGTCCGGGTTTTGAATCTACCGCAGTTTTCAGTGGTGGCCTTTATCTAAACCAGCCTCCGGTCGGTTTCCTCTCCGAGCTGCTTTCCTCTACAAGACTGGCCCGCCAACAATCTTGGGAAAGCATTCTCTTTCTCCTCTGCCACTCCAATTTTACCTTCTGCTCAGTGCCATTTCCTTCACAATTGCAGTTTCTGCAGCATGCCCATTTCCATTCCATCTGCCCACTTTCCTCTAAATGACAATCAACCCTCCTCATCGCTTCTACTCCCTCATTTCTAAAGCTCATTTGATCAACCCAATCCACCCATCAACATAGCTGACCCATGCAAACCAGGTAGACCTCTGGACTTCTCTTCATCTTTTTTAATCTAACACTATTTTATTTTGTTTCCCTTTGGGGGAAGCGAAGTTCACTTCCCAGCCTTGGAGGCTGTTCAGTTTGGCCTCACCTCTGTGAGGGTATTTCTCCACGAGCCAAGGGGAGACCCTGTCCTCTTTTCTAAGTCACAAGCACTCTCCTCCCTTTTCATTTCCTGAGGTTCTTCCTCCATGCAGCCCTTGACAGTTGTATGTGTGGGAGTTTTTTTATGTATTAAACACATTTAGATCACCTGTATTACAAAACTATGTGTTATAGTTATTTGTTAGCGATTTGAGCTTTTAGAAACTGCAATACAGAAACTACATTTCAGTGTGTAGAAGTCTTTTCTTATTGATGAGTGTGACAGGATAGCATCAACACCAAGGCTGTTAACCAGCAGAAAGGAGCCCCAGGAGTGGAAGACTGCAGTTTAAGCGCTGTTGCGCACTTTTATGAACTCAAAACAAAAATAACCAAACACTGGAAGAAGCAAAAAAGGTTCAAGCGAACACCAAACGAAACAGCAACACCCATCATGGTGTTGCACCAGGAGCACAAACTGCTGCTCCCATTCCAGTCCCTAAACTAACCAAACTAAACAAAGGATTTGTCCTTCCTTTTATACCATGTGGCTGGGACTTGATTGATTATCAATTATTCAATCAAGACCCAGTCACATTCCCCACACGGATTGTCAAACTTAAATTCAAAATAATCAAACATTATTTATGTAACACAAACACCACACTATTTACATGTGCAGGGCTTCAATGACAATGACCTATAAATAATTCAAAGTTATTTGTGAGTAAAATTTTAAAGAAAGGTTTTAATAAAGCAATGCACAGTGGCCTTTTTTACCATGACACTCCAGGGTGTAAAGCATTCAATTTAATGTGACATTGTGAAGGTCAAAGATTATGCTAGTACACCTTAATATCTGTCGACACACAAATACCTTGTGACATGTTTTCATTTTCTTGCCCTGGCCTCTACAATAATATTAGTGGTGTCCAACTGACAAAGCATGTAAAACTATATTATTTTAAGTTGTTACTTCCAATTCAGAGAGATGGTAAGAAACAAGTTGTTATTATGGAGAGTTCGTTTTAGTTATTTCATCAAACATCAAATGTATTTACTAGGTTGTGACCTCTGCACCACAGGGCCTCACTGGGAACTAAGTTGAACCCTTTTAAGCCAAATCAGCTAATAACGTAAATTATGTATTTCCATGTGAAAGCGTATGCAATATAAATAAATAGTCATTAGAAAACTATTCCAGTAAAGCACCTTAACACTAATGGAAATTACTTATGCATGCAATGGACATTAACTATTCATTGAAGGTCTCAAATGCAGCGGCAAAGAATGCAGAGTAATAATGTTCCAATGTATAACATTCCAGGTCTTATCGGGGTTGTTTTTAGTATAGGTAGACATCTGGAAACAATTCACACATTGAAGCCTTCTTAGACTTGGATCACACTTTTAAAAGTAAACTTGAACCTTAATAGAAATCCCCTGTACTTTCACAATAGTTATGAATGCTACTAGAACAAATCAAACAATCGTACCAGCGGCAGCCCATACATTTCCACTGTTTGACAAGTGTGCTGTACCATAAATAATAATAGTTTGAGACTAAAAAAGGAAAAATCTAATTGTATTCATTTTTTCAGCTGTGAATTTTGTTTGACCTATTATAATTGTTTGTAACCAAGCAGAAAGTTGCTTCCACTATAATATTCTTCCAGTTAGCATAAATCAGTGCTATGTCATATTATATGTAAAAAAAACTGTCACCTTCTAAAATAAGGGTGTTTATGAATCTGATTGGATCACTGTGTGAAGATAATACCCTCTACACCTTTAAGGTTAAGCTTGTTAGTTCTGCTTGTTAATGGAAAACTATTTGTTCCTCTTTAAAAGTCCAAGCACCTCCTAGCTTCCTATGTGACCTATCACATTTGTTTACACCTCAGCTATGTATATAACGCATACATCTTGGCCTTGCCCCTTGCCATTTTTCTAGTCTGCCTGACCCTTAGTTAATTTTGTAAACTTTTACTTCCTGTTTTATTTCCCTCACAGAGTTTCCATTCCTTGGTTTTATTTTGGGAATTCTCTAGAGAATATATCAGTGGAACATCTTCTATTTTAAGCACCATTAACATGGCTGGAGGCAACAATCAAGAGCTAATTAAATACTTATGCTGAAGTTTTTTTGTGAATGAACATTCTTTGAAAGTAACAAATACTTGTTTGACTAATGCTCTACACAGAAATTGCCCTCTCTCCACACATGAGCACAGTAAGGTAAAAAGGATCTGCAGTGAGCACATACGACTAAACCTAACACGTATTAAAGGGACACCAATATTTCTGCTTTGGATTTCTAGGCCAGCAGGATTTTTTGCATAATTCATCCTAATGTCCCATTAATGGTAATAAAACAGTGAGCTTTAGTACAGATATTATACAAAATATGTTACTTATACTGCTACCAGATGACTTGAGATTAGGCCCGCCACCAGCCATACACAAACACGCAACCTTGATTTCTAATAAAAAGTGGAAAGCTGAGTTTTTGAGTTAAAAAAAAAAAGTGCCTTAGTTACTGTGCATATACCCACAGTATTTTGAATATAAGCTGTATTAACTATAAAATGCAGAAGTATATATATTACACTGTTTGTTGAGGTCCAAACCAGAGTGAACCTGGAATAAGCAAGTGAACAGTATGAGGCTCCAAAAGCAATGCCCAAGTGAAAGTGATGCAATGGGCATAGGCGCTCTGAAGTGAAAATAACTTGATAGTAATGTGACCGTGCATATTACCTTGATGACTTGTTGAGTTCTTCAATCCCAACATATCAAACATTGCACTACAGTGTAAGTCTACTGAAGGTGTATTATGTGCTCTTGTTTTGTGTTAGCTCTCAAACTGACATCACATTAGTTTCGAAACAAATGACGAGTAATAGACAACGAATATGGAAGAAAAGAGATTCAAAGGGACATTGTAGTGTCTGCAATGTAAATAAGCTACTAATTGCTTCTGTGAGTAGGTCAGTCTATTCTTTGAACAAGGTAGTTTGATTTACTCTGCATGAAAACCTTGAATGAGTTGTGTTGGTCAGTTTACTTTGTTGCTGCATTATATCAGTACAGCTATTCAATTCAAAATAGTAAAATAAATGTAGTCATGGTAATTTATAATAATCGATCAGGATAGATGTGGAACATTTATAATAATCAACCTTGATCAGAATTTTTCCGTATGTGTTCTGGCAGCGGGCCTGGTTATAGGTAAATTATTATGTTAAATTATTAATATTCTCTGACTCAGATGGTGAAAGAACTGATGAAACTGTGCCGGTGAAATTCAAAAATATTAACTAATATTTTGAAATACAAAATGAGAACACCAAGCAAATGTCACAACAAGCATCCAAGACTGGTCGGCACTAATGACACAACTTTAAGCAATATATATCCTCCGTGTTAGGAGACGGATTAAGTATAGGACCTATTCTAGGCCTTTGGAGGCCCAGGTGAATATACTGGAACTATAATTTCACCAAACTGCTGCTTATATTGTTTAGGACTGTATTGTAGTAATATATTGTGTGGAATTGAATCATTTTAACAATAGTTCCCCTGAAGTCACAAGTAGCCTACTAACAAGATTTTAGTGGCTTTACGTTAGTGCACAAAGTGTTTTTAGAATAGGTTTTTGTATGAAGTTAATGTGCAAGGTGCTTGAAAGGGGGGAGTTGTCAAATTGTTTGATATATATCCCTCCTAAAGATCAACTTCCACCACCTCAAAGTGGCAGGAGGGTGATAATGGGTTATCAAGGAGAAGTACAGCGGGGTCCCCTGACTGGCAGATTCAACCATGCTGTGAAAGCTTGAGTAACATACTCGGCCAAAGTAGAATGGGCACTCACCAGCCCGTCTGGCCAGCATGGTGAGTTGTGGCCAACCCACCCATGATGAAAGCACAGACAAAAACATGGCCCTCATTCCCCGGAGGCTGGATTGCCACCGACCAAGGCAGTGGCTGGTTAGGCATGAAGGCAGAGGGTGCTAAGTATCACCGGGTTATGATTTTAGGCTGCCACAGAACACTGACCCTGGCCACGTACAACTGAAGATCTCTTTCAGGTGAAGCAAGACTTCAAGAGTTGAAAGAACTTGGAAGAATCAAGTGGGACATCGTAGGACTAAGTGAAGTATGGCAAAAAGAAGAAGGACTACTAGAACTCAAGAGTGGACATCTTCTCTTGAACAGGAGGCGTTGGATTCATTGTCCACAAGAGAAGAAGTATTAAGATATACTGTATTTATTTCACATAAGTGTATGTAAAAAGACATAATAGCCTACCATGTTTTCTTATAATATATCTGATAGTTATGTCATATGAATAATATATATTGGTTATTTTAACAAATATTTAACATAATTATTAATATATAGATACTGTACAGTGTTAATAAGAAAAATATGAAGCAAGACCACAAATGGCTGTGATGTAATTTAGTGTGAATAGGGTCACAGACCTTACCTAAGATTTAGCAATTTCAACCTTTGAATCTGATGATCAATTCATGGGATGGCATCCATGAAACTAGCCAAGCCAACAAATCCTTGGAATCAGCCCATTTCTGTGCAACTTGTTTCACGGCTAAACTAGTTTTGCTGGCAATGTAGAAATGATTCAGAACTGATTTCAATCACAGCACTCAATTAAGCTGTTTACACTTACCACTTTTAGGATGGCTTTGAGGAGAATGAGGATGTGGTTGATTCAATTTGACAATGATTATGTGGGTGCACTATAGTTGAAAAGTTGTATTTATTAACATTGTGCGCCAATATTCTGCGGTGCCTGATGATGTCAAGGATCAGAAAGCCAATAACAAATGAGGAACCGATAAAATCAAAGTGTTCTTAATCATAGCTTGGCCTGCCTTTAATATCAGAGACTTCAAGTACTACCAAAAGTAATCTATTGTCTCATCACTGCCAGTTCCTTATCTGTGGATTTCCTGTTTAAAAGAACTGAGTGCTGCAGGTTTTGGGGTCATGATCAAGCTACAACTGAAATTCTGAATCAATTGGATAGATATGTGGGGCATATCTTCGTCGCCTTGGATAAAGGTGTCTGCTAAATAAACAAATAATAATAAGTGTGGTACTGTTACTTTTTTTATTGCAATATTAACACATTTTAGTGACTCCATAACAATTGTCTTGCATGGTCCTGTTGAGAGTTTGATACTGTATATAGAGGATATTGAATGATAGTTTGTGGTGTAGTTTTTATTCGCTACAGGAGGATATCCCAGTAAATCACGAGCCTGACAGGGGCAAATGTTTTATGTAAGGACATCTTCCTAAGGCAAATAAAAAGCGTACATCACAAATGATCATTCAGTATTCTGTTTATACCACAAATATATTTAAAAAATAAATAGCAATAAAATGCATCTATTTTTTATATTAAATGAATTAATTCAGGGATTATTTTATCTGGCAGGTACATTCATTTTCAGCAGACTGCCTTGACACAGATTCATTTTGAACCCTGTTTATGGCCTCTTTGTAACCATCTTTTTAGATAGAACCTTGAGCTCACTGTCAATTTGCAGCAATTGGCACTGTTGTTTGGACTACCAAAGCGCAGCTCCATTCTGATTTCAGTAGTACACCATTGGATTGGAATGTAAGCATAGGCACTTATGTTATTCCACTTATGTTATCCCACTTAAGTGGAATAATAAAAATGTATCCCACACTAGATATACCCACGCTTGTGGTATAAATGATGTTTGTGCTTCCCCTTGCACATGCATAAAAAATTATCAGTTTTGTGACTTTTCCCATTCACATAGAAGTTTGCAAAAAGTGACGTAATTGCTATTTCATTTTTTTTGCCAGTTGACTATAGTTTGCTGGTTTTGATTAGTATTGGTACTTTAAAAACAGTTTAATACACAGAACTGTTTGTCACCTTGGTGGCCTGCTATAAAAACAGCAGCAAAGTTCACACTTTGTTTTTGTTTTGTTTTTTAATCATGGGCAGGTGATAAGCATCAGCCATGAGCTCATACGAAACTGAAAGTGCAACAGCTGCTTAACTATTTCAAAGTAAAGTACCTCACACTGGGAGTTTAGCAGTATGATTTCTGTGCCTAAAATAAATGAAGTAGCAGACATTTCCCAGTTTACACCTCAAATGTATGCCATGCTGCAGCTGTTCAAAGAAAAAAAAATGTCATGCAGCTTTTGTTTTTTTCAAGTATGGATTTTTTTTCAGGAACATGATGGCTTTAGTGCTTTGTATAGCTGTGTATGCAATACAAAGGGACAAAATAAAAGATTTTAAAATTATTTTATTCAACAGCTTTTAGTTTGAAGTTGTCCTTATAACTATTTGGATTTTGTTATGTTTTATGAGATGGATTTTACAATTATTCACAATAAATGTATACCATGTCCTTGTGTGCTAAACAGTATAAATTCAAATTCTAATAGAAGAGGCAATTCAGTTTCATGGTCCTTCACTGCAGTTCCCAGGGACCAAAACTGTCTAAAATGTGATTTTACCAGGGTAATGTTAAGAACCTGATTCTGGCAGAATAACAGTCCATTGATTGCATTTTTGATATTACAATCTTGAGTGGTAATTGGTAAGAAATGCAAATTTAAAATTAATAAAATAAAAACTGCCTCCATGAACCTCAGTTGAGAGCCACTGGTTTAGTTCTTTGAATATGAGCAGACCCTGGGCCCTCGTCCCATTTTCTCTATTGATTGATTCACAGTGGAACGCTGGTTAATTCACTTGTGCTTCAAAGTAGACCTACCAGCTGTAAATAGATAAAATGACAGATAGAAAAAATAACATTGGGGACATTACAGTATAAACATTTGTCTTGCTTAACCAAATGTAGTGATTACTCTTCTGTTTCAGTTTACTGTACCTCAGAGTACATTTGAAAAAAAGGTTACCTTCCAGACCTCTGTTTGCCCCTATCCCTCCAAGTGAAGTAAGTATGTCGTAAATAAGACTGCAGACAGATCCTGCTCTAGCAACCATTTTGCTGGTTTTCCATTTCTTGCATTCTGTTACCCTAAAGCATAAGAAAGCAGGTCTGCCTATTCAGAGGTGTTAATTATAGCACCAAGTTTAATTTTACAACAGTGGTGTGAACAATTAAAGCTCCAGTTTGTAATGTAGTTAACACAAAGTACCATTTCTGTAACACAAAGTGCCCTCCATAGACGTTGCCCTTCCCCTGTAGTTCGGATTCCCAGCCAGCCTGCTGCCTCCCATGTTGCCTTTGAAGGTGGATTTATGTGTTTTTGATAGAACTCAGGCATGCTGCAGAACAGCAGGGGATTGTAAACAATCACAGCAAGAACACAGTGGCGTAAAGGTCTTAGCAGACTCTTACAGTCTACAACAATAGATAATAAAAACATGTTTCATATATATATAATTAGTTACAATTCTTGAATAACAAGTTTACTGCACTGTGTTTACTTTTCTTTTTAAACAGCTGAAGAAGGGCTTTTGCCCAAAACATCCTGAAAATAAAAGATTTTTTAATCTTTTAAACTTTTTGTGTACATCTTTTAAAAAACGTTTTCTTTCATATGCCTTCAATTTTGTACACTCCAGTTTTATATATATGTATTTTTATATGTATATATATCGTTTATATATATATATATATATATATATATATATATATATATATATATATATATATATATATTATATGAACTAAACTGCATCTTTAAATAATAATAATAATAATAATAATAATAATAATAATAATAATAATAATAATACATGTTGTTTAATACTAACATTTTTTTTTTTATAAATTATAACATGGACTCCATTAGCCCCAAAGGTTTGCTCAGATTCACCATGGATAATAAATGAATTACCTTAATGTTTTGGGTTTTGTATTACACATAAACTAAAAAGTAGCACATTACAAGGTTTAATTTTAATGTCAGTAATTCAGGAAGAAGTCAATTTTATTTAAAATTGACGCAGACTTACATGTGTGAAGCCAACATTATCTGCAAAGGTGTCAAATGTCCTCTGATACAGTCTGTATTTATCTTATATAGCTGAAGCAAACTGTAAACTTTTGCACATAGCAGGTCCAATAACAGCAGGCAGTGTATAAAGATTAAAGTCTGGCTTTATGTTATGTATTTAAGTTGTTTGCATGGCTCTTTCGCTGTAATATTGCCACAAGGTAAGTATCCTGGTGTTTTTTTTCCAATTTGTTATATTAAATCTCTAAGCCTGTGGGTAGTGAACGTTTGTCATTTGGTCTCTCCTTTAAAAAGCCATCTGTGTTCAGACTAGTTCATTTCCTTTCTCTCCCTCTCCTTCCCCGTTTCTCAATAAACTAGGCAAACAAGTCATTAGAAATAAAGTATAATAAAACATTTATTACCTCTCAAGCTGCATACTTTGGGATTTTGTAAGCTGTGTGTAATGAAACAGTGGTAAAGGACATGGTTGAAATGGACTGACAGAGCATAAACATGATATTTTTGTTGTCCCTTCATACAATATTTTCATCCTTCACAAGTAAAAATGCCTGGTAATTGTGTTTACACTTAAAAGGTCTTCATGTGCTGTACCATAAGGAGTCACTACAGATTTATGTTTTCACTTTAGTATATAGACACTTGTGGCAAAAAGTTAACTGAAAAGACTGAAGAATAACATTTCGCATAACGGTATTGAAATTTGATGTAGTGTGTCCTTTTTGCTGCCAGTAATTTACCACGTTTCACTGGAGTTCTCCATTCTAATAGCTGTTCACCATTACTTGTTATTAATTATTAATCATGTTAGTTATAATTTTTCTTATTGAAATGCATTGCATCATTATCATCATCATCATCAGTATCGTCATTTTAAACGCTGAAGTTGTTCTTGCTGCCAAAATTAGATATGTTACATTTTACCACACTTGTCAGAAAGGTAAAGTTGATCTGCTTTAGCCTAAATGAGTTTAGAGTTTAGGTGCAAGTAGGGTGTTGTCACTTGTCTTGAACTTCAGGGAATTTGTTGGCCCTGTCACTTTTTTCCTTGCCACAGGAGAAGATCCTCTGGTGATAACTTCTTCAAACTATAGTCTTCCAATAAATGCTTAACTGTTTCGATACTGGGACTAATATTTTTAGATTCAGGTATCAACTTACATAATAGAGCTTTAATCAAACTATTCTTGCACATAGGCATTAAATACATTCTTTGATATTGATAAAGACTCTACTTCTTGAGTGTGTTTTTGAATTTTGTAAGTAGACTTTTAAAAATACTGAATAGTAGACAGGAGGAGTCTGTTTGGTTTTTTTGTGTGCCATCATAAGCACTGGATAAGGGCGTCTGCTAAGAAATAAATAAATAATAATAATAATAATAATAATAATAATAATAATAATAATAATAATAATAATAATAATAATAATAATAATAATGAATAAGCTGCAAATAGTGCAAGTGCAAATATAATGTAAAAACTGGGACAATTAGTTGGCAAACAAATGTAATTTTTTTCAATGTTCAAAAACAGATTTTGTGATTAAAAAAAAAACATAAGCTATAACTTGGCTTCACTGTAGGTCATTTTCTCATTATCTAGCAGATGATTCTTGTACAGTGGATTTAAGTGAAATTGCATAACATGGAATCTTCAAAGCTGGCAATTGAATAAAGGCTAGATCAAAAGGAAATCATTTGTCTTATTCTGACAGAGCATGGATAGCACCAGTACATATTCCTGTTACTGAAGTAGAGCCGGAAAAGACCTGAGTAAAAAGATGTTATTCTTCATGTATTTTTTAAAGTTATTGTTGTATCCTTACTGGCTGACAGTAGCTTGATGTTTTATTTATCCTTTTATCATATTTTTGGAGAGTTTGGGTTTTAACAGCAAAGTACTAACAGATTGTGGTCTTGCTAATGCACAGCATTGTCAAATATTCTTGTCCTGGCTATCATTATTTCATAATGCTCTGAAATGTTCTGAAAACCATAATACTAAAGTAAAAATTATATATATATATATATATATATATATATATATATATATATATATATATATATATATATATATATATATATTAAATTACCCGACCCTACCCGGGTCTCTTTTTACTACCCAGGCTTTGATTTATTAATTTAAGAATTTAAGGAGAATGTGGAAAATATGACAATGCAGTTGTAAGCGCGAGTCTCTGGCCGGCGTAATAAAGACAACGTTAAAACAAGCTTTTTCATTAAGCCTTTTCTTAACTGACAGGATATCAATGTTTTACAGAAAACAATAACACACAGCGGCAAGTACACCTCAATAATAGTAACTACGGTGACTATTCTCAGGAACTAAATCGTACACAACAACATAACAACAGGGTTCTACAGTGCGACTAATTTGGTCGCATATGCGACAAAAAAAAAAAAAAAAAAAAAAAAAAAAGTGCTTGTGCGAACGTAAATTTTAATTTAGGCGCATGTGTGACACTAGAAATTCCTAAAGGTTGACTATAAAAAACGAACGTGATTTTTTTTTTTACCTGAAAGTAGAAAACATAAAAAAACATAGCTTAGTCGTAATGTACTGTTATTATTATTATTATTATTATTATTATTATTATTATTATTATTATTATTATTATTATTATTTCGATGTTTCCAATACTGAAAAAGGTTACAGAAGTCTACAGATCTGAAGGGACTAAATGTATGTTTTAAGTGTCATGCACTTAAAACATTAATATATATGATTTTTTTTATTATTATTATTCATTACCCGGAAAAGATCCCGGTCATCTGTATTTTCCACGCCGGGTACCCGGTTCCGGATTTTCTACCCGTGCCGACCTCTAATATATACACACACACACACACACACACACACGCACGCAGTGCTCCCTCACTAAGGCTCTCAGTTATAACGCACGATCGGGTATAACGCTCCTACAGCATGTCCCCCAATTCCCTATACAAGTGATTCATGCAATACTTACAGTAAATACAGTACCGGTGTTGTTCAGACTGTAAACAACATCTCAGTCTAAGTTCTGTTTCTGTCTCTCCCTTTTGATACAGTATCTGAACTGAAGAAAAGTTGCACTGGCATTTTATAACACAGACATCTTATTCAGCATTTATTTTATAACTAAATAAATATTAGGCCTATTACGTGGTTATCTTTCCTAATGTATTTACTTTTTTGTGCGAGAGGAGCTGCGGCTTTCTCCGGGAGGCGAGACGCTTCATCTTTGCTTCAGCCCAGCTCTGGCAGCTGAACCCGGGGCGAGCCCATTCCCTTTTCCCCTCGCCCGACCCGCTCTGCTTCTCGCACTTGCGATATATATCACTGTTACTTTGTTACTTCCTTTTTCATTCTGTTTTTATCATTGTACTTTTCTTTTAAAACAAAACTATGTTTGTCAAATGCTTATACAGTGCTCTAGCAGTAACCAGGTCAGAAACTTGAAAGTGCTGATGTCATGAAAGTGTATGTAACATGGTGTTTCTGGGCCGCCATTAAAAATCTTTAGCAAAAGTTTACATCAGCTTTGGTCGTTGCTACAGGATCAAATTATTCACCAAACAAAATGCTTATAGAAGGATATAACAGTAAAAGATCAGTTTATTGGAATAAATTATTTGGCTGTACAAACGTAATCTGTGGATTTGACATGCAATGACCCTGATACAGCTCGTTTACCACAGGTTCAACATATTTTACTAATCTATGTGTTTCACTTATCAGATTCAAAGCGTCTCCACTTCTCCAGTCCCTCACAGTAGGAGTCTTGCTTTTCAGGGATAGTTACTGCTCTCCAGAAATCCACCAATGCCATCTTCATGCTGACTGCTGATAACAAGCAGTGTTGACAGGCAATGATCGTAGGGTTTGTGGGCTGTGGCTATTTAGTGGTGTGCAGGGGTCCTTTGCCATAACCTCATGTCAAAATACATCTTCAACATCTTAAATGAATGAGTCTGTCCAGCACATATCTGTGTTTACTCAAAAAATGTTTTGCATTTTTTATCCTCTTTATGTATCAAATTGCAATATACGTAGTTGCCAGATTTAATATGGCATGATGTAATATATAATAGAGAGTGGCAAAGCCCATATTGCCACTGGTATCATTTGCCATGTTTATAATTATCATATACCAGGACTTAAATCTTTTTTTTTTTTTTTTAAATATGACTGCATGTCACACAAAAATAAATAAATAAATAAAAAACAACATATTTTATAATAGTTTATTAAACAAGGTTATTTACATTACAGGCTAAAACTTAACATTATTTAAAATAAATTGTGCATGTTTAATAGACACAAACAAAACATGAGAACAAACAAACAGAGGCGCCGTGGCCAAAACAACAGGTTTAGAGAAAACAATACAGACACTTTTAATAAACACACCTTGTTGTTTCAGGCTGACTAGCCACTTCACTGAAACACAGCAGACAAACTCTCCTCAACACCAACCCCCACAAAGGATTTTCACTTCCTTGTATAACATGTGGCTGGAGCCTAATTAACCATTAATCATTCAATTAAGACTCCAGCCACATTCTCACATGTATTACGGCAGGGAGGATTTTAAGCCCTCCCTACCAACCCTATATTTACACAATACATAGGGCCTCCACATCTGAATTCTTGTGGGTGGGTTGGAGGGCGGGTTGGTCTACTCCTTTGACCAAAGTGATCCTGGGTCTTCTGTAAGGGGGCGCCCATTTAACCCCTCCTGTGACCCCTGGGCTTTTGTAAGGGGACGCCTGTTTAACCCCCATTTTTACCCTGGGTTTTGTAAGGGGATGCCCGTTTAACCCCCTTTCTACCCCCTAAGCTTGAGTGATCTTTCCCCTGTCGGGGCTGCTTTACAAAGGGTGACCCCATTGCTGCCAGTGGCGCTTTGCACTCCGGCAGTGGCAATGCTGGGCACTCCGGAAGTGGCAATGCTGGCAGCAGCACAGGGTACTCCAGCACGGGGTACTAGGTCAGGGGCAGCAGACCTAGGCACTCCAGCAAGGTCAGTAGTGCTGGGCACACTGGTATGGCCGGCGCCACTGGGCACTCAGGCAGAAGTGCGGCGCTGGCAATAGTGATGCTGGACCCTCCGTATTTGCAGCTGGAGACAGCAACGGCTCCTCCCCCTTTGGCACTGGAGGCAACAACGGCTCCTCCCCTTTTGGCACTGGAGATGGCCATGGCACCTCCTCTTTCAGCACTGAAGACAGCAACGGCTCCTGCCCTTGTGGCACAGGAGATGGCACCGGCTCCTGTGCTCACCTCTGGGAATAGCCGTTCCTCCCCTTCTTCCTCTTTTCGGCAGGTGGCAACTCCTTTTCACCCTGAAGGGGGCAGCACACAGTAAAGTGCCTGAACTCTCCACAGGCGAGGCACCAACCTTGGTCCCTACAGGGTTGCAAGGAGGGTGTCCAAACCACTGTCCCAGGTGGCTAGGGAGGCAAAGAGGCCTGTCTCTGGCTTGTGGGCAGGCAGCTGGTCTTGGGCCTTTAGGCAGAGCCACTGATCAGGGGACTCAACCTCATCCCGATGGTATCTCCATGAAGCAGTTGTCTTCGTAGGGGCACTCTTCCTTGAGGTGCCCAAACTCCCCGCAGGCTTCGCACCACAGAGCCCCTTCAGCTTCCCATTGCCGTTGCTCATCATGCCACTTTATTGAGGTCCATGGTCTTTTTTTTTATTTGTTGTATTTTTTTTTTAAACTGCCATCCAGCTCTGAGTCTGTAAGGGGTGCTTTTCTCACCCTGGCACCATATGTAGCAGGATATCATCAAGAATGAGACTCAGAGGCTAGAAACTGCAGTTAAAGTCCGTCTGTGCACGTTTAATAGACAAACAGAGGCACGGTGGCCAAAACAAAAGGTTTAGACAAAACAATACAAACACTTTGTGTTGTTTCAGGCTGAGGAGCCACCTTCACTGAAACACAGCACACCAGCAGAAAATGAAAATAGTGAAAAAGTATGAAGGCGGACAAAGCCTGTCATCAATTTCTCGTGAACTCGATTAGGCTACCTCAACAGTGAAAAGTATTTTGAATAATAGTATATACGTATATATATACTGTACAGTATATATACGTTTCCGACTTAAGTAAAATTCGGGTTGCGCAAGGCTTTCCAGAACGGAACGATTGCGTAAGTCGGGGAGCGTCTGTAGCCATAGAAAAATGGTTTGTGTCCCACCACTGCCAAGATGTTGAGCTTTCCACTGTATAGCACCTAAAGGAAGTCATTCTGCTTAGTGAAAGAATGAAAAGTGCATTTTGGGAGATAAAAAATGTTCATTGCCATCTATTGTAGGCCACATAGTGAAAAAAAACTGTCCACAATGGTCAGTGCACTGGGATTATTGAACACATCTTTAAAGATTGCAGCCTTGGGGAAGAGAAAAGACTATAAAAACAGTTAAATCTATGTATATCTGCCATTTCTGTTGCTATCTCTTTTAAGGTGTTCTCTTTTTTATACCTTTTAACATATACACATAAACATCACCTTAAAGCACAAATTTATCCCAAACTTTTAACTTAACCACAACCTTAAAAGCTACTGTCAGACTGCAAAATAGCAATTCTTCTCCTAAGCAGGAAGATTGAAATGATATTCTCTATTCAACAGATGCTATTGAAGGTGTGAATGCTGCTGAAACATTTAATTATGGGCCTGCTGTTGTCCTTTGCTTGGTATGCACCATGAACAGCAGCTTAAATAAAAAATAAATAAATAAATAAATAAAAAATTGGCTCTAAAATACTAGGAAAACCACCAGCAAAACATACAACATTTCCAGATATTAGTCACAAATTAGTGTATACATTTTTAAATGGTGAATGCTGTACCAGAAATAGTTTTTTGTCTTCCATTTTTTAATAAAACAAGTAATACAGGGAAGTAAAATGTTATCATAAACACGTTTTACTTTAAAGAACAGCATTTAAATACCTTTTTTTTCCTATTTGGAAATGTTACTTGAAGAAATGTAAATATTAACAACACAGCAATTATCATTATTTTACATTGTATAACTTTGGATATCTTAAATAGTTTGTTTGATGCCCACGATGAGTCCCATAAGGTGGCATAATCGAAAACTGCAGATAATTTTTGGAAAAGCTGTTAAAGTACTAGAGTTCGTATTATTATTATTATTATTATTTATTTCTTAGCAGACGCCCTTATCCAGGGCGACTTACAGTCGTAAACAAATATATTTCAAGCATCACAGTACAAGTAATAATACAACTTTCCTACCAGAGAAGTCACTCCACAAAAAGCTGGGGGTGTGTGGGGGGTGGCAAGGAAGATATTTAGGGGCCCCCTCTCCATAATAATAAAACTGCAACAAGCTTAAAAAAAAACTGGCATTGCATGAATAAACCTAGCAAAGCAGCGGATATCGTCTAGGCTTCATTTGTGCATCAAAAATGAATTTTTTTCTTGTCTTTCTTTTTTTTTTTTTTTTTTTACAAATGATTTTTCAGTTGCCATTAGAAGTAGACCACTCAGATAAGGATTGGTCATCAAACACTGATGACATTTTTTTCCCTCCATTTTGTTACCTCTAATCAGAAAAACAGCTTTGTCTACATTGTCTACCGAGTATTTCCCAAATGTACATCCGTTTTATGAATGAAAAATAAAAAAAAAACGTAAATGAACATTCAAGCAGAGCATGACTAGAAATGTCACGAAATACAGTCTTTAGCTTTAAAAGAGGTAACATGTCAAAATAAAATCACTGGCACTGGTGATTATGCTATTTGAAATCAGTTGCTGTGATGTGATACTGTTACTTGTATTGTAACACTTGAAATGTATTTGCTTACGATTGTAAGTCGCCCTGGATAACACTTGAAATGTATTTGCTTACGATTGTAAGTCGCCCTGGATAAGGGCGTCTGCTAAGAAATAAATAATAATAATAATAATAATAAGTTAAGCACTTTTACTGACAAGTTCGCAAAACACATCATAAACACTTGAATCAACAATTATCATGCTAACGTGGGAGAGACTGTTGCTATGGAGGTTTTTTAGGCGGAACAATTTTAAAACATAGTATGTTTCATTCAAAAACATTTGATGTCCTGAAGCATGAACACTTTCCTTTAAGCCTGTCGGCCACCCCAGATGACACCCCTGCTTTCTATTAAAAGTATATATCTCCATGTTGGGAGATATATTCTATTATATGACCACGTCTTCAGACTATTATTCTAACAGGGATATGTTCTTGTTCTGAATACCATATTTATGTTTTGTACTTCTTTTATAAATCATTCATAATACTCCTGTCAAATAAGGAATTCCAAGAACACTATCATATTATTTCCATGTCTTTTTTAAAACAAATAATATGCACTGCAGAACTGGGGATAAACTACATATAGGCAGCCCCCTTCCTGTTTACATAGTAATGGCAGGTGTGTATAGGACAAGAAACTAAGACACCTGCTCAGGCTACTCTAGGTTCACATTATCTTAACAAAAATAATAAAAATAATGATGTCATTCCCCTAGCACTAGAAATTAGCAGCCTGGCTCTGAGGTATGATTTTTTTTTTTTTTAATCATATTTGCACTTATGAACAAATAAGATTCCACAAACCCAAATGGGTTACTGGCTTATTACATTGTTGGTTTGGTTTTTATTTTCGATACATGGTCTTGGCGTAAACTTTTGAGGGGTTGTGGCAGGGCGAAAGCCCTTCCACTCTAAATAGTGTGATTTTGGTGTTGGGTTTAAATAAAGTTTAATTAGTTGGAATTCGGGTTTGGCAGGCATGGGGTTAATTCCATCCCTGCCAAATACACATGTGAAATGTGGCTGGGTTTTGATTGGATAACTGATCATCAATCAAGTCCCAGTCACATGGTATAAAAGGAGGATACATCCTTTGTTTGGTGGAGGAGTTTTGGAGTTTTGGAGTTTTGGAGTTTTGGAGTTTTGGAGTTTTGGAGTAAAGGTGGAGGCTTGGAATTGTTTTGTTTAACCCGTTCATTTGTCCCTGTGTTTTGTTTGTTTTTGTGTTAATTTTGTGCCTGTTTTGATTTTGCCAATAAATGTGTGCAACCAGCATTTTCACATCAGCTGTCCTGACTCCGAGGCTCCTTCCTGACGGTAACATCTTGGGTCCACAGCACTATCCTGTCACAAGGCTATTGGCATCATTGACCATCATTGCTTATTTTACCGTTATAGGTCTGGTCTGTTATAATGACCAAAGCTCTAACCGTAGTCATTATATAAAAAAAGAAACAAGTGGCAGTAGGCAATACACACAGCAAAATGGATAATATATGGGGGTTTATTCTATTGATTTAAATATGCTACCATCATTAAATCTGTATCTTTTGCAAACAGAAATAAACTGCAGACTAATATACACAGTTGGGTGTTTGGTTTTCATAACTTTCATAACTGGGCCCCTTTTTATTTATTTAAAGAGGGGTTGTATTTATATATGCCACTGTTCGGATAAATACAATAGATTATTTTGTCTTTAAATACAACGGTAGTCTTGCTAATGACATTGACATGTGGGTAGTTTATTAAAGGAACAATGCACCACATGCCTTATTAGATAGGAGTGTTTTATTTCAATAGTTATATATATATAACTTGTTAAAATCAAACAATTAACTTTTTACCTAAAAAAATTCAAGCATAAGAAAAGAAAATTGGGAGAAAAATGACAAAGGTTTCTCATAATCAATCACAGAAGAACCAGTAAGATTTTTAGCAAAGCAAGAACTGCTTTTTTTTTGAGCAAAGCATGCACCTTAATGATTTGTTTTCTTCTATTTGTTTTGTCTTTAGATAACTTTTTGTGTAATGCATTGACTGTATGCTATAATATATTCTGCAATATCAATTATAGTATATTTAATGAATACTTTCGACAAAGAGAATACTGTCTCAATAAAACTTTATTGCATGCTGCAAAGACCGGCGATATTTTCAAATTCCTTAAACTAATGCTGGTCTTAAATTCCGCAGACCAAAGAGAGAAATAAAAACAAAACAGAATTAGAGCACAAACACCTGACTATTTCACTGCAACATGTGTGATTAATAAAAGGATTTACTATGTAGGCAGTAATGAGTGGCTAAATAGAGCTTACAAAAATGTAAGTTCAAATAAGTCAGTCAGTTGACTAAATCATAATCCTCGTCAATAATAAGTGGTTAAACCGTGTGCATGAAGAATAGAGCTAAATTAATACCATAAGATGATGATTTACTATGCACATAAAACTGCATTCATTTATTATACACACAAACAATAACAATGAAATAGCCTGAAATGTAAATAGTGTAAATGTGTCGTTGTAAATAGGGTTAAAATCCTCCCTGCCAGAATACATGTGGGAATGTTGCTGGAGCCTTAATTGAATGATTGATGGTTAATTAGGCTCCAGCCACGTGGTATATAAAGGAGAGAAAATCCTAAGTTTGAGAAGGGTTAGGTGTAGAGTCATGCGCAGGTCCGATTCTTACGACCAGCTTCCGACCCCCACCCGCAACCCGCTGCAACACCAACTTCTTACCTGTGACCCGACCTGACCCGACCCGCTTTAATAAGACCTGCAACCCGACCCGAACCTGCAAGTGTTTGTCCTTTACCTCCTACCTGCGTCAACTGACTCTCTCATGCCCTTACATTCACACATAGATATCTCTACTATTCTCCACAGATTGAGTTTATACAATAAGCTATACAGCGTGGTAGCTCGCTCTAGTGGTCTGGATATATTTTAACATTGTAACATATTAACTATCTCTACTTACTTTACTATAAAATACCTGTTGAAAGGGAGCTACACCCGTGCTTTCGCAGAGATGTACCAGTTTTGTGGCTGTCGTTCACAAAAATATAATGACGGGTTTTACAAGCAATTAATCCAGTCTCATGTTTATTATTTTCATTCTATGATTCCAAAAGAATTCCACACTTCTGATTTACCTATCGAACTATTATCTACTACATGATATAAACCCTGCACTGCCTTTTGTTTCACCTCGTTCACAAACATTTTTTATATCGCCAAGCAGACGTGATAAAAGGATCTTACGACGTATCAGCTGACGTTTCGCTAATCGCCTCCTGCTTTAGTGCAGGAAATTATTATTATTATTATTAGTTTATTTAGCAGACGCCTTTATCCAAGGCAACTTACAGAGACTAGGGTGTGTGAACTATGTATCAGCTGCAGAGTCACTTACAATTACGTCTCACCTGAAAGACAGAGCACAAGTAGGTCAAGTGGCTTGCTCAAGGTCACACAATGAGTCAGTGGCTGAGGTGGGATTTGAACCGGGGACCTCCTGGTTACAAGCCCTTTTCTTTAACCACTGGACCACACAGCCTCCTCTATTTAATCCTTTTCATCACTAGGTTGACTGTCCTCCTGGTAACACCGACACCATAGAATTTCTCCACTATAGAGGACCATATGGCCTCTTTGGTAGCATAACTGATGTTGGCTGAGACTTTTCCAAAAAACTTAATTTCATTCTGAGTGACTTCAGCCACAAGAACTCTTAGCTCCTCCTCAGAAAACTTTTATTTTCCGGGTGCCAAGAGGACTTTGTTGCCCTTCCTCTGGCATATTTTTTGGTTTGGTTTGATTTCCGTGCTCCACAAATCTCATACAGTGCCTACAAACTAGCAGAGGAGTGGGAGCAGGGAGCAGAGGCGTCGGGAAGCTGAAGGGGCTTTACTTTGTGGGGCTTGCCTGGAGGTTGGGCACCAGAAAGAACAGTGTCCATATGAAGACCCCCGCTTTGTGATGGTGTACAAGAGGGATGAGGGTGGAGTCCCTGGAAGAGTGGCACCGCCTAAAGGCTCAAGACCAGCTGTCTGCCCAAGCTCTATGGGACGGTGGTTTGGACACATTTCTTGCAGGCCTGGAGGACCAAGGTTGATGCCTCACTGGTGGAGAGTTCAGGCATCAAAAGAGGAAGAAGGGGAGGAGCGTCCTCTCTCAGAGGCAAACAAAAGAGGAGCTGATACTGTCTTCAGAGCCAGAGAGTGAGGAGCCATTGCCATCGCCAGTGCCAGTGCAGGAGGAGCTGTTGCCGTTTCCAGTGCCAAAAGAGGAGGGGCCATTGGCGTCTCCAGTGGAAAAGGGGGAGGGGCCGTCTCCAGAGCCAGAGGGGGCGGAGCCATCTCCATGCCAACCTCGCCAGCCGTTACACCACCTGCTGAGGGGAGCACGGCGAAAACCAGCTGCACAACAGGAGGGTCCACCTTCACTATTGCCAGAATCGCTATTGCCAGAGTCGCCACTGCCGCAGTGTCCTGCGCCACTGCGTGTTGAGTAATTTGCATTGCTCTTAAGCTTATATAGGCCGCAGTGTAGAATAGGTGCAGGGAACTCTGGCAGGATGGTGGCGCTGGGCACTCTGGCAGGGGTATTGTTTTGATTTAACCTTTTTATTTTGGCTCTTGTGCCTTGTTTATTTGTTCCAGTGTTTTGTTTGTTTTTGTTAATAAAAGTGTACATATGCACTTAAACTGCAGCTTTCTAAGTCTTTCATTCCTGAGGCTATCCTGCTACGGGAACTAATACCTATTTGCTACAACACACACGTCATTACCTCTTTATCTTCCAGCCACCCATCCTCCATTCCATGGCAAGATCTGTACTTTGAAGCATCTTCTTCTAAAAGCCCTCTTCCTGAGCTTCCTACCATGAATCTGTGAGCTTTGTGGTGATAACTTTAATGATAACTTTCAAATCACATGTGCATCACAGAGATGTACAGTACAGTCTCTATAATAGAGAAGGAGAACTACAGCCTTTGCTGTCAGACTTCCCTACTAGTCTTTGCTTTAAGTCCTTTCTGACCTTTGTATGTCTCTTATCCATCTTCCTTGACAACATGTATATTTTGGTTCCAAAAGCAACAGGATTTGTTCTGCACATTCATCACTATCTATTTCCTCAGCACCTTGTCATTTCCAGCAAAATCTGCCCTGGACTTGTCTTCATCCACAAATGATGTAATGATTGGCTCTGCATTCACCATAGATGCAGCAGAAATGCTTCCCCTCACTATAGGTAGAGGTTTGTCTTTCATGGAATGCAACAGGCATTATAAATCTCACACACTTGTACTCCTCAACCAGTGATGACAAAGGAAGCTACAGCATGTCCTTGACATATAGAAACATTTTACAGGTAGAGGCAAATAGCCAGTGATACTTTCATTAGGGATGACTTTACATTGCTTCTTGTGTACCAAACATTTTGCCACGATGGTGTCCTTGAAGATATGGTTTTGCAGAATCCTCCTTCATCATGAATCCCTGTGTTCCCCATTTCCATTACTGATGTTCTCCATTACAGCTTTATTAGATATGGTAGAAGGTTGTGGTTATTGAACATTTTGACTTATGTTTCTCTGGGTTTGTGGCAAAGTGGTTAACAGTGTGCAGGTGCATAATCCGCGGGTTTGCCCCGAAATAATAACAGTCCCGTTTCAGTTCACCCACACGTAACACATTCACAAACACAAACACCAATCCACAGTGCGTGCTCTAGTGCTCATGGTGAATATAGTTCTTCAGTGACAACAAAAGTGTTGTTGATCAGGGTTTTGTGCTGGCCTTTGGCGATAGCTCTGGATCGTGTTAGCCATCCAAATAATTACAAACAGTATTATTAACGACAAACAAAATACAAACAAAACACTCACATTTCACAGCACAGGTTCCCCTTCTGGTCATTTAACATAACCATTCACAAAGGAACAGATCACATCACTACGTCCCCTTTTTATAACGTCACCCATGACCCCTTGGTCAACGAGCGCATCTGCTCCACCAATCCATGGATGCCACGCTGTTTCACGTCCAGGTCATTGGTTTCGTGTACCGTAGCTATGCCCCCTTTCTAGGTGGCCGACTTCCACCTAACCCTGGGAATAAACTGTCGTGCCATTTAGTCCAGAGTATTCTGTTCCCTTTACACAGCGCACTCGCAGGTCGGGAGGGAGATCTAACACCAAGAATCATTCAATCTCTGTCACAGGGTTCCACTCCTGCTTTTACTCCACCAATTATATATGAAGGCTTAACACTTAGAGCCTTATTCTTGACACCCAACCGATAACAAAATTTGTCAAGTCAGGTCTTAAAGGATTCCAATGTTTCAACATCAACAGTGTGGCTTGGTAACCCATTCCATACACTCACCACTCTTGGTAAGTATGGCTTTGTACAGATTCTGATTCTATCAATAATACATTTCCAGTCTTTACTATAAAAAATGATACCAGTACAGATGAGAAAATAGGCCACTCCTGGTAGGAAAGTTTCAGGTAACAAATTGCTGTAATAGTACTCTTGTCTGTGTCTGAATGTGCAGTTTTGTTTATAGCATCAGTAATCCCCTTGGCAGGGTCATTACCTGAGTTTGGTTTATAACAGCAGTAATACGCTCGGCAGCGGTTGTTACCTGAGTTTGGTTTATAACAGCAGTAATCCCCTCGGCAGGGTCATTACCTGAGTTTGGTTTATAACAGCAGTAATCCCCTCGGCAGGGTCGTTACCTGAGTTTGGTTTATAACAGCAGTAATCAGCTCAGCAGTGTCATTATCTGAGTTTGGTTTATAACAGCAGTAATCCCCTCAGCAGGGTCGTTACCTGAGTTTGGTTTATAACAGCAGTAATAAGCTCGGCAGCGGTCGTTACCTAAGTTTCACCAAGTAAACGTTAATCAGTACCATCTCAGATATCAGTCACTCTCTGATATTTATCCAGGCAAACAGAATATTGCTAGTATGCCTGGAGTGGGGGCCATCTCTCTGCCGGGACCAGCAGAGGTTTCATCCCACCTTTGCTGAAAGGTTAGATTAGTGCAAAATTATTTTTTAAAAACGATTATAACTTTGGGGGGTTTGGGGTCTAGTTTTATTTTAATTTTGTTTTGTTATTCCAGCACTTAAGTGGAGTTGGCGGATCCACTGGGTCTTCGGCTTTTGGGGGGAAGGGCGTGGCTTCGCCACGGTCCACCCTGCTGATGTGGCATTGCCAGACCAGTTCCTCTTTCAGAGGGCAGTGGCTTCTTCTTCTCTCCTCAACAGGCGGGACCAGCGTCCAAATAGTCCATAATCACCACTCTCACCATATCCATGCAAGCAGTCATGATCCCAACATTGAATTAGAAGCTTTGCCTCAAATTTGTGGGAGGGATTATTTAGCAATTGCTCTCTCATTAGATCACTTTCTTGTATACTATATACATCTCAGGCAATCCCAGTTGTAATCCTACCCTCAACCTCCCCAACATCCACCTTTAATGCAGGTCATGATCCCGACATTGAATAAATTACAAGTACTCCTAAGAAATGAAGCATGAATGTTAGCAGCAGCTAAAGATAAACAATAACAGTAGGAAGAATTGCAGGAAAGTGGTTGCAGCAATCAACAAATATATATATATATATATATATATATATATATATATATATATATATATATATATATATAAAGGGGGCTACACATCACATTGTACCTGCTAATTGGATGTTTACTTGTTGTACTTTACATTTAAAGTTATAGAGTTATAAAGGTATGGTGTGTCATTATGCACTTTCACAAGTGTTTTGATTGGGGACATTTTATTTGTAGGTGTACTCTATGGTCTCAAACCCACAGTCTCAACCCCCCCCCCCACACACACACACACACACACACACACACACACACCTTATAAGGAAAAGTTAATAAATAATTAAATAACTGTCAGATGATTATCTAAAATATATTAATAAAGTATAATAAAGCAACTGAAAAAAAACATGTTCTTACAGGTTGACCTTAATTCTCCCTACTTAGATTAATAAAAAAGGACATTTTGCAATAGATCATATTTTAGATCCAAACACAAATACCAGTGTCATTTTTAAACAGACCTAAATATAAAGTCTGTTCTATTCTTGTCGTGATAAATCAGTGCACTGTAAAGAATGGTATTACTTATTTTAAACTCTGTATCTCCATTAGTTCTTTCATTGCACTCAAAACCTCAAATATATGTTCATTAAAAAAAGAGATGTTGGATTTGAATATTTAAGTAAAAACTTAAACTAAAATTTAATCTATGGAAAGAGTTGGATCTGTGCCACGACACCCATTACATCGCAGCCTGGGCTGCTGACCCTGAATGTAACACTTATTGTGTTTTTGACAGATTTGGTCAATTAAAAAGGAGAATAAATGGCAAAGTGTCATTTGTTTCCCTGAAGTTTAATGCAGCATGCCAATAGAAGTTAAGCAAAATTTACAGTAGGAACACTAAAACTGCCACTTGTACTTAAACAAATGAAAGCAATTTATCATGTTTGAAATAAAAAGAACATCACAGACATCTGACTTCATACATCAGACTTGTAGCCAAATATAGGAAAGCAAGTTTATTCTTAACACTTCAAATGGAAAAGACATTTTACTTCACATTAAATACTGCTCTGAAAAATTAGCTGGCAATCGTCCAACACTAAGAAGTGTTAACGTTGGCACTTCCACTGTGTACATTTACAGTAAATTGTTTTAGTGTTTATTTGACGTGATATATGTGAAGAATTGATGAATGAGAAATAACACTTTTTTCTAATCCACTTTTTTACCTTTTTCAGGCATATTCTGTTTAAGCATCTGCTCTTGAAGTTGCCACCTTTACACAATGAGTGACCTTTATTGTTTAACAAGTTCATAATCATAAATAACCCAAGATTATTTTATAGGCTGGTGCACAGCAACATTCACAACTGCAATACAGGGAAAATGTGCCTCATCATTGTCTGAACAATAACAAAAATATATTTTCTCAGCTGTTGAAGGATTTATATTTAAATGTATTGTAGCGGTCCAGGAGGGTAGCCCCCATAGAACTACGTTTCTGATTTAATGAGTGGCCAGTCAAGATAGTCCCCATAGTCCAGGCACTAGTTTCTTGCCTAGTCTGCAGAGGAATCCCAGGCCAATTGGTAGTGGTTTGTGAACCAATGTAATTGTGGGGTTGCCCTTGCTAAATTAATCCCTGTGTTTGAGCATGTTTGAGTATTTAGGCTTTGTCGTTTCTAGTACAGAGCAGCAAAAACACTGGCTCGAGTCTTCAGCTTGGTTATGTGATCTGCTCAGAAGATAGTGTAGGGATCTTGGCTTCAGCCTGTAAACATTTTCCTGTCTAGTTCAATAAAAAAAAAAAACCTGGAGCCTTCACTCTTTGGTTGGGATTTATTAGAGCAAGTCTTGGCATCTGCCAACTCATGGTTTTCCTGACTTTCCTTTTATTTCCTTTTCTGCACAAGTGGGGCAATGTCCGCCCCTGTCAAAAACTTTGTTGGAAACTTAGATTAATGTTCTAAATATAAATTAAAATTACACATGTCAGTAACCATAGCACCCTCATATGATTTATACAACAAAGTCAGATTAGGCCTTGAACTGGATACATCTGGAAAACCAGGTGCAATTGTAACGTTTTGCATGTGAGTCGGTAGAAGGAAGCTATCTTTCTAGGTTGTAATTCAACCAGTTCCCAGTATGGGATTTACTCTTGAAGGTGCTGACAAGACATTACATTGAGCTCTTTTCTACGTTAGAATTCCAATAAGGGACGATTTGGTAACCCATTCACCAATAACAATTTATTTCAATAGACTTCAATTTCCAAACTTAAACCAATAGTAAGGGGAGAAACAAGGTTTGACAAAAAAAAAAAAAAAATGGTGACATAACCAGATTTATGTAAATGACTGGGCATCAGTGATATATGCATACCTCTGACAATTAAAGTACTGGTTCTGAATAAAAAATAGAGAAAATAACTAAAAATAAACAACTATAGAACATCGCATATGAATTAAAACCAGAACAAGTTTTATATCAATTCAAAATCAGTCCAAAATATAGAGAGTGAAGAGATGCAGTTTCATTACTCTTAGATATTCTCAGGGGACATCATCTGATTAGAAAACAATATCCTCTTTAATGAAACATTATGTCTAGCTTGGTTTTCAAACGCTTGGAAAACATTCCTAAACAAATGCAGACAAAAAGTAACTTAATTGTTTGGATTTTTTTTCCAAAGCCACTCAGAATTTTGATTTAGTCATTGACTTTATTATTGTTTTTTTTAAATAAACCTCAAACTGAATTGAACTGCTGATATTAAAGAGGAGGGGACATATAGGGGTCACATGTCTAATCAACAGCGTTCCAGAAGGCAGTTCCAGGGCTGTTGCCCTAGGCAGCCGCCTCAGCGTGCTCCGCCCCAACCTCAGCAGCCCCAGCAGGTGCCCTGAAGGCTTGCGGCCTCAGACCCATCCTTTCACGACACACCAGCTGTAATATTGGCGTGCTTGCACCTCAGAAACCTGGATGCTCGCCACCATGTACACCGGTTAAGCGCTACAGTTCCGCATTGGGCCTCCTCCCTTCCTAGGGGTCACAAACACATCTATGACAGACCCTCTCCAGGTCTCAGTACTTCAGCAGGAATTGCCCGCTTGCTGTGCAAGCGAGTCATTCATCTCCTAGGCCCCATCTCCCATGGAGAGGGGTTCTACTCAAGATACTTCCTGCTACCTAAGTAGGATGGCGACTTTTGCCCCATCCTAGACCTGAGACTCCTCAATGAGCTTTTCAAGGAGAGGAAGTTCCAAATACTGACTCACAGTCACATTTTCCAGTCTGTCCGGCCGGGCGACTGATTTACCACTGTGGACTTACGGGATGCGTACTTCCACATTCCCATTCGCCCCATGAACAGGAAGTACCACCGCTTCGCCTTTCAGGGGAGTGTTTACGAGTTTTCCTTGCTGCCGTTCAGCATCTCCTTAGCGCCTCGTACGTTTTCAAAGTGCATGGACACTATCCTGGCCCCCTTGCAGTTGCAGGGGATCAGAGGGGATCAGAGTACCTTGACGATTGGTTGATTTGTTCCCAGTTGTGAGAGGGAGTAGCAGCCCACACAGCAACTATGACAGAGCATCTGGCGAGGCTGAGCCTCACCCTCAACGATGCAAAGAGTCAGCTTACACTGGTGCAGTGCACGACATACTTGGGGCTCTGGCTGGACTCCAGTATGATGCATGCATACCTGTCGGTGATGACAGACACCTCCACCTTAGGTTGGGGGGCAGTCTGGGAAGGCAGAGCAGTCTGCGGCACCTGGTCGGGCAGTTGGACATCCCTGCATATAAACAGGCAGTTTACCTTGCTCTCCAGCACTTTCTCCCAGTGCTCCAAGGGGTACATTTGTTGGTCCGGACGGACAATACATCACTGGTGGCGCATGTCAACCACCAGGGTGGCCTTCGGTTCGGGAAGGCGCAGATCGAGCTCTTCTCCTCGGTGGAGATGACACACTGCCCCCTGTGGTACTTCCTCTACCGCTTAGGCGGTCCACTCGGCATTGACGCCCTAGCCCACGAGTGGCCCAGGACGCTCTGTTACGCGTTCCCACCAATAGCGCTGCTCCCGGCCTTCCTAGAGACAATTCTACTAGTGGCCCCCCAGTGGCCCAGGAGAATCTGTTTTTTGACCCTGTGCCAGCTCCTACAAGGCCAGCCCTGGGAGATCCCGCTTTGCCTGGCTCTCCTCAGTCAGACGAAAAGCACTCTCTGGCATCTGGAACCAGGCAGGTTCCAATTATGGATCTGGCCCTTGAACGGGACCGCTGGTCAGCCCTAGGGCTATCTGATGTGGATGCCGGTAGGTCACCTGCCATGCCCCCTTTGATTCTGTATCTCCCGGTGCACATTTCTTGGTGACATGTTTTCTCAAGGGTGCCTAGCGATTACGCCATCCACAGAGGGATGTTCTCCCTGAATGAAGCCTTGATATTGTGCTGGAGGCTCTCACGAAGGCCCCATTTGAGCCCATACACTCCATAGACTTGAAATGTATTTGCTTACGATTGTAAGTCGCCCTGGATAAGGGCGTCTGCTAAGAAATAAATAATAATAATAATAATAATAATAGAGTTGAAGTATCTGTCTATGAAGACAGCCTTTCTCTTGGCTACCACCTCTGCAAAGCGGGTCAGTGAGCTACAGTCGCTGTCGTTGCACAGTGCCGGTATGCGTATTTGGGATTTGGGATGATGGCAGCAGGGTGCCATTACGAAAAAAACCTGCTTTTCCCTAAGGTGATCACAGCCTTCCACATGAACCAGTATGTGGAATTGGAGTCTTTCCATCCACCTCCATTTTCTTCAGAAGAGGATTATTATTATTATTATTATTTATTTATTAGCAGACGCCCTTATCCAGGGCGACTTACAATTGTTACAAGATATCACATTATTTTACATACAATTACCCATTTATACAGTTGGGTTTTTACTGGAGCAATCTAGGTAAAGTACCTTGCTAAAGTACCTTGCTCAAGGGTACAACAACTTCATTAGGCACGAGGGTCCTTGAGGTTGCACGCTCACACTGCTAACCCTAATCCCTGATGCATTCCTCATCTGCTGCCATTCCTTCTCCCACGCGAGTGCTCTGGTATACTTTCCCATAAGTATGTTGGTGTTGGTCTTTGAATTGAAAGGGAACATTAGGTTACTTACCGTAACCCAGGTTCCCTGAAAGAGAAGACGACCACCAACCAGCAAGGTCGCATCGGTCGCCCTCACGGGTTGACTGTTCAACGTTTAACATTGAATGTTTTGGTTACAAGGAAAACAATATAATAACAATTAATAAGTAATGTAATAAACCTACACATTCTTAGAATGCAAAAAAATGATATCCAACTACTCAATACATTTTCAGCATTTTTTTTTGTGCAATAGATAACCACATTTCTTTTGGTACACTATAACTTAAAAGATAAATAGTTTCAAAAGATAATATGTGAACGTATGCCAGTTCCTGTTGCAGGTCATAGGTTACTCCCTCAATCACTGCATGGTGGAATAAATAAACCAGTAGGGATTCTAGAAATCTGCCATGGCAATCCAGGGGCCTGTTTTTCAAAACTTTTAATCTAGATAACAGTGATCCGAATTTTGTTCTCCTATATTTTGTGATCGAGATTACTTTTATCTGGATCATTGTAATCCAGTTTTTCTGAAAATGTCACTGCTGCAATACATTATCCAGATACAGTGACAAATAATCACGATTACGAAATCCTTTTTTTTTTAAAGTAGTTAGTTCTTAATAGTTTATAGTTTGTTTTTTGGGGGGGGTTTATGATTATATTTATGATATAACCTAATTTAACAAAAATAATAAGATTGTGGTAATAATGATTAATACACAATTTTATTTATTTTGTTTTATATATTAACAAAATCTAAATCACTTTTACTGTTAGTGCACATATAACGCATGCAGATAATGGTTATTTTATTTATGCCTACTTAGCAGAAATTAAATAACTAAATCTAAATTGAATAAAAATAAAAGGTTATGTGTTTTTAGACATCTTCATTGTCTTTGTCATCTGTCGGGAGTCCAACATCTCTCAGACGAGCTTTAAGGAGGAGTATGTGAAGGCGTATGCTTTTTTTTTAATTAAAGCTATACCACAAAATACGTGTTTTCCTTTTTGCTTGCATGGATACAAAACTTAAATATGTAAATATTATATTATAACACTCTATTCTGACATATAGGGTGTGTTTGCTATGACATATAGGCTGTGAGGTCCAGTGGTTAAAGAAAAGGGCTTGTAACCAGGAGGTCCCTGGTTCAATTCCCACCTCAGCCACTAACTCATTGTGTGACCCTGAGCAAGTCACTTAACCTCCTTGTGCTCCATCTTTTGGGTGAGACGTAATTGTAAGTGACTCTGCAGCTGATACATAGTTCACACACCCTAGTCTCTGTAAGTTGCCTTGGATAAAGGCGTCTGCTAAATAAACTAATAATAATAATGACAATTCAAACAAAATATCAATGTTCTATGATAATTTAAAAGCTAAATCCACCTCCACAGGAGGATCACAATAATCCTCGTATTTTATATCAACGTAATCCTGATCTCCTCTTTAAATTCTGAAAAACCCAATTGCAACATTTAATCGTGATTAAAAGTGTGGTCGGATTACCAAAACGAAATCCGGATCACAGTAATCCAGATGCATTTCGATGTTTTGAAAAACCCAATTGCACAATATAATCCAGATCAAATGAACAAAAGAACTACAGTATTCTCTCTTGATTCTTTTCTGGGGGACTGCAGTTGAACAGATACCACGTTTTTCCACATACAGTAATAAAGAAAACTAAAAATATTATGATTGTACACAAATACCTCTGTATGTGAGATCAGAGGTATTTGTGTATAATCTTTCGTTTATTTAAATGCACAACCTGAAATGTTCAGAGACTATATTTGCAATGCACATTACAAAGACATGTGTATAACAATGCATACGGAATTAAGTGCCTGGTGGAATACGAGTGGATTACATTTGTATAAACACAGAACCCTTTATATATGACATCATAAATCACTGAAAAACATTTGTCTCTGTCATTGGTCAATGGACATATGACTCTTAAGAAATGAATTTATTTCTTGACAAATCCACTTCTACCTAATGAAGGGACCTATGTGGTCTTGAAAGCGTGTATATTTTCAACTTCCATGTTGGTCCAAATATAAGCTTGAACATTGCCTCTTATTATAACCACTCCATCCGTCGCAGTTATTAATTCAAGTAGGCTCTCTTTCTTGGTTACAAAGTGAGTGTTTCCTGTAATATGTAAATAATGTTATTGTTTTAGTTTGGCTTGGTTTGTAATTAATGGTGAGAACTCAACTTTTTTTTTGTTTGCATCTGTGCCAAAATCATATCTATGGAACAACTTTACTGTATTATGCCATATAGATCCCTGTGGATGGTTTATTATTTTCCTGGTTAAATTGATCTCATTCCATACCTCTTACCAATGAAGTTACTATTGAATCTGTCTTTATAACCCCTCCTTTTCTCTCTCAGTTACTAACAGTAACATAATATGTACTGCAGAAAAATAACAGAAATGTGAGTTATATTAGTTTTATTTTAAGGTCAAATTTCTTCATGGTAATTCACTAAAAAGATTTTCCAAGGAAGATTTCACAAGCCTTTTGAGTACCGTCAAATTAAAAAAAAAAAAAAAAAAAAAAAACATGAAGCAAAGTTTTGACTACGGGGCACATTAGATTTATTGTTTGTTATACTTTCAATAAATCTTTTTAACACCCTTACATAACAAATGGATGGTAATATACACAATAACTTGGGTCAGAAAGTAAATCTATCAAGGAACTATAAATTTGCATTGTAGTTTTCACATAGCTTATATTGTTGGGAATTGAGAGCTGAATGATACCAGAATATGAACTATGCTGCTTCCAGTATTTATATTCTGATAAATCAGTTTGACCGAACAACTAATTCCCAATAGCTTCAAACTGCTGCATTAGGATTCCAGAGCTTTGACTAGTTTCTAAGTTTATCTCTTAAGCATTCCAATACATAACATGTAATTATTCTTTATGAGGTTAAGAGTAAAATACTATATGAACTTTTAAAAAGTCAGCATAAACTATACATATGCTTGGTATTTCACATGGGAGAAAACATTGGGAGAAAACTTTAACTTGATGATAAAATGTCAGTCTAGGAGGGGTTGTGTTTTATTATTTATTGCTGTAAAATGTATCCATATCTGGTTAGAGATGAATGAAGTGAATTTGCTAATCCCCCTCAACATTCACAGAAAGCTGATAGTGCAAATAAAATGAATAGATGTTAAACTCACCATCTAAAAGGCCCAGTTACTATATACTACTTCAATGAGAATGCAGTCTTTTTCAATAATACCTTTCTTATATGTGTTCTCAAAAAGTCCTGAAAAAAAATTACTTCATTTTTTTGACACAGAATAAAAATAAAATACTGCAGGAACCATTACAAAAATCCACGTTGTCCCAATGACTAAATAAGATTTGTTAGTAAATAAATCATATTTGGGGTACAACGGAACTTGTGGAACTGACTGCTCAATAAAATCTGATTGCTCATTAAAACCATGTTTTTGAAAATGGAAATACCAAGATGTGTAGTGAGCAAAGGGACTATGAGGACAGAGGGCTTAATATTTTTTATCAAAGTTTGTCTTATCAAGGGGGGATTTTCAGGGGTAATCCCAATGTCGTAAAATGAAAAATATCCATTTTAAAGGGTACATAAGGACCTTTTTATTTTATTATGTTACATGTTCCCATGTGTTTCTACAACCTTTTACATTTTGACCACTTTTTAAAACTTTTAAATTGCATTCCCTGCCTCAAGATGGCTTCCCATGTACCCACATGGACCTCTCAGAACTACATTATCCATCATCCTCCAGCTCACATATGTAACTGAGATGGATTTACCCGTGAGCAGGAGGATGATGGGAAATGTAGTTCTGAGAGGTCCATGCGGGTACATGGGAAGCCATCTTGAGTCAGAGAATGCAATTTAAAAGTTTAAAAAGGTGGTCAAAATGAAAAAAAATTAAAACAATACACACACCTTACATAAACAGTTGTAGCAACACATTGGGAACATATAACACAATAAAATAAAAAGGTCCTTATGTACCCTTTAACTTTCTCTTTTCTAGATGATGATGACTAGGATGAATGGTTATTGATCACTATTTTATGACTGGTGAAGTACAATTCAAAGCTGCTTGCAGTATGTCCACTGTTTTGTCATTTCAAATCTTTTCACAAAACAAACATTAAACTTTAAAGCTGCAGTGTCCAGTGCAAAACCTCATAATGAAAAAACAAATTTCAAGGTGAAAAACGCTAGAATAAAAGTCGCTACATTTAAAAAATATATACGAACACATGAAATCTCTGCAAGTAAGAAATTACAGTATCCAGTATGAAAACACATTTTAACATCCAAAGTAGCACTATATTATTAAAATGTTCAATACAAAAAAAATGGTGCCTGAGTTACAAGCACTTGCAGTGTCTAAAAAAAATCATCCGAAACCGCCAAACTCCACCTCTTCGTTATCTGAACCAGAGATAATCCTTTTCTTTCCCTCCTCCTCCCCCTCCTCTGATCTCTCTATCTCTGTTCATCTGGAATCTACCACACTCTCTCCCTCTTCCTCAGCTAAGAACCTTGGAGTCACCCTGGACCCCTGCCTCTCTTATTCCCAGCACATCTCCACTCTGGCACGCACTTGCCGATTCTTCCTGAGCAACATCAGAAGAATCCGACCCTTCCTCACCAACTATGCTACCCAGCTCCTGGTCCAGGCCCTGGTACTCTCCCGCCTAGACTATTGCAACTCCCTCCTGGCTGGCATCCCTGCGTCCGCCACCCGTCCGCTCCAGCTCATCCAGAACTCTGCTGCCCGCCTGGTGTTCTCTCTGCCTCGCTTCGCCCACGCTACTCCACTACTCCGCTCGCTCCACTGACTCCCGATCACCGCTCGCATCCAGTTCAAGACTCTTGTACTAGCCTACAGATGCCTTGACCAGACTGCACCCAGCTACCTCCAGACCCTCATCTCTCCCTACACCCCCACTCGACCTCTCCGCTCCGCCTGCACTAGAAGACTAGCTCTACCTCCGCTACGCTCCCCTGCCTCCAGAGCCCGCTCCTTCTCCACCCTTGCTCCACAGTGGTGGAATGACCTTCCTACAGATGTCAGGACTGCCCAGTCCCTGACCACATTCCGGCACCTCCTCAAGACTCACCTCTTCAAAGAGCACCTGTAGAACTCCTCTGTTTGTATCCTGGGACACTATCACCCTTCATGTAAATGTGCTTTATTTTGCTTTTATCTGCCCCCTATTTTACTGCATTTAATCCTGTACTTCAGAATACTGTAATCTGCCAAGTGTTTGACCTGTAGTACTTTGTATTTAATCACATCCTGATGTAACTATCACTATTTAATCATATCCTGATGTAACTATCACTATTATCTGCTGTATTATTGAATTGTGGTTTGTCACACTTGTACTTTGCTTGAACAAAAGTTATTGTATTTCTTGCTCTTATTGTATTACTATTGTATTGTAACACTTGAAATGTATTTGCTTACGATTGTAAGTCGCCCTGGATAAGGGCTTCTGCTAAGAAATAAATAATAATAATAATAATAATAATAATAATAATAATAATAATAATAATAATAACCCTAACCCTAACCTTGAATCGGGCAACTACTTCTAGGCAGTTTGTTCTATTTCCTCTCAGGCATTATTTGCACATGGTTAATAAAAAAATGGAAATTAATGGGGAAAATTTGACTTTCAGCTAGGGGTGGGGCGATCTTCCAAACCAGGGCGTTGACTCGATCAATCACGATTTACATACACCACTTTGTAAAAGTTTGTAAACTTAACGGCTAAAAACAGAAGGGTAAAAATAAAACCTTATTTTACAAGATGGATGGTCATTGTTTAAAAAATATAAGTTAAGAAAAAATATATATATTGAAGCTTTAATGGCTGTTTTCCTGCGCAGGCTGATTTACGTCAACATAAAATGAATCTGATGGTGATGGATCTTTCACTAGATACCCAAAACCACAGGCGTTCAACAGGATAATGTGATTGATAATTACTGGGGGTATGAAGCACTCTGCATTTTTAAAGTATTATTTTAACTCCCCTCAGAATAAGGTTCTGAGACAGTGGGAGTAACAAAATCCACTTTGTTTTGAACTCTAACTGCCTACATAATGTAACTGAAATGTAATGAATACCAAATATAACAGATTTTCTGAAGCCTTCTTTTCAAATGTACCATTATTGAAACAGTATTACAGTGGTGAATGGAACTAAAGCACTCATCAGGATATCAATGGGGTGTATTCAATTGATCCAAGCAGTCACAGATCTTAACACTGCCACCACTGGAATCAATCAAAAATAATTCTTCAATGACCACTTTAACAGCACAAGTGAGCTTATTTAGTGTATGTCTTTCTGTTACAACACTTCAGCGCAAAGTTTTTAATTTATTTGAATGATTTGTATGGTACTGGTATTAAGATTTGTACAATGTACACTCAAAATAAAAATGAGCAAACCAATCCATCATGCAAATTATATTCTTAATATATATATATATTCTTGAAAGGCGTTGTAAAAGTTGAAGTAGATTTAAAAGGGTATTTTATTGTAATGTGGATCATATCATATTATGGTACAAAGTACAATTTATTTTGACAAACTGTAGCCTGTTGCCCAGGACCAGGTGGGTTTGTGACCTACCAAATGCTCAAATAAGGCTATTGTTGCTTGGAGAACCAAGCAGGCCAATAAATTACTTGACTTTAAAACTGCTGGTTGAAAAGTACAGCAGATTTATTTTGTACTGCAGTGTTAATGCACTATTTGCCAACAATCTTCCTGCTGACTTGTAACGCTACCCGAATATGTAAGTGACATGTTGATTACTTACTGAATAAAACCAAAACAGATTTGGTTAACTATAGTTATGAACTAATTATATAATACTTTAATGCTTTTGTGACTAAATAATTGTTGGGACCCCAACTTAACCATTCTTCTTCCCTACTAGGTATCCTACCCCCTGATATTTACCCTAAAAGAAAAAGAAACATAAATAACAAAAAAAAAAAAAACTTTTTCCATATACAATGCACACCACTCCAAACACAAATGAGAGCAGAGACTCATCTTCAACATAAGACCTCAAGAGCACTACATGCAGGATAACAGCAGTACAGGAATCAGAAAATGCAAACAGTACAGGCAGGAACACATTAAAATATTTTAATTGAGATTGCAACAGGATATGCTGTAAACATATAAGTTATATTAAAACCCAGATGATACTTCCTCTGAACTAGAAAATATGTACAGCAAAATAATGTAATACTTTCCATTTAACACAATTTGTATAATTATTACAGTTATTTAAACACCACAGTACACATACCTAGGCACATTGGTTGAGTCTGTTATATCATTGAAACAAGCCAATTATTGAATTGTCATACAATGCCCCAGGGTCCTTTTTGTCTTATGGTAGCTAGCTAGCTACCATATTGTAATACAGTAATAGTTTGATGAGTTCTGTTATTTATTTATTGTGCAGGTGGTACTCGTTTTCACAATTGCAAACTAGTTAACATTTTACCTGTTTCAACTGTATAGGCTGTACTTGACATGCTGTGACACAGGTCAACTTTCCTGGCAATGTATATATTGCTGGACACTGATGCTTGACAAGACCAGAAAAATGAGAAAATAGACTTTGTTTCACTAACTTCAAGGTAAGCGCGTAGATAAAATACTAGTACTCGCCCTGGGAAAAAGATTGACAACAACATCTCCTGGTCGGTAGCCCATGTAAACTAAGTGGAAGAATAATAAGAATAAGCACTGCCATCACTTTCATACTGTGGCACATTCAGGTGTTTTGAGAGCTTCGTTATATTTTCAGCAAAAATTTGATTTTCAAGAAAAAACACCCATAAGAATGAATCTATGTATACGGTATCTATGTATACGGTACTACACTTGGTTAGAGAGACAACTATTTTATATCACTGCTTTCAGTTTGTGTTGCACTTGCTTGGACATTTCACTTGGAGGGTGAAATTATACCCACTCCTTCAATGGCTTCTTTCCAGTCAATAACAATTAGCTTCTTCCCCTATTGACTGCCATGCTTTCAACCAGTAACATGCCAAGTCCCAAAAGACACTGCTGATTATCCAGGAAGTGCAAGTGCAACATAATTCCTGTGAAAAAGGCAGAGAAAATGGAAACTTCCTTTAACCTGTAGTAGTAACAGATATGTTTTAAATTGAAAATACATGTTTGCTATAACTGTACATTTGAGATGTATGTAGCTAATGGAATTGCAAAATATGTAAGATTTATTAAACAATTTTGTTAGCTACAATTACTTTAAATGAACCACTTTTATAACATATTAAATATAAAACAATTCTAAGAAGTTAAACCTGTAAATGTATTCAGATCTAATCTTTTAAAGCCAAAAGGACAGTGTAGGTAGACACTGGTAGCATATATTTAAAGGACATGTAGATACAATTACCTCTTTTTTGTTTTTAATTAGCCCTCCCTTAGCTTTTTTTATAATAATTTCTGAATGTTTACAGGCTTGTTGTCCATGGTGTTGGAGACATCATGAGATATTGTGAACTTTCATAAAAATTATGACTGAGAAAAGACAATTTGCCTCATCAGCACTTGCCTGGTTCCTAGCAGCTTGTTGATCCCAAAACCGTATCAAGTCAGGTCTTAAGGATCCCAGTGATTCAACAATGATTACATACCCTCACCACTCTTTGTGTAATTACCATAAGTGTCTTTTACCCTCTGTCCTAAATCAGTCTCCACTAGGTTTCCAACTGCGTCCCTGGTCTTGTTTTCTTTGATGTGCTTAGTTGACTCCACTTGCACTGTAAAAGCAAACATTAGTCACAATATCACATGATTTCTCAAGACCAGGAAGCCTATCAGCATGTGAGCTCTAATGCAATTTAAAAAACAAAACAAAAAAACACTGTTTTTAATTTAACAAATCAATCATCATGATTATCTTGAGTAACACAGTATTTATTTCATAATTTGTATACAGTTGTTTACAAAAAATATGTTTTCATTATGGTGTCAAGCTAGTTTGTTCTGCAAAATTAAATACTACATTTGTAAATTGTATTTCAAGTCATTACTGAAATAAGTGTTTCACATTTAGGTAGGCTCTACTAAAACTGTCAGATGCTTGACAGTTTTAGGATTTTAGGCCAAAGGTTATATATTATACAACCCTTAGAACATAGTAAAGCAATGGAAAATATTGTGTTTAGGCATAAGGATACCTGAGCTAATTTTGAAAAATGTCAAAAGAAAAAGGGGCTTAAAATGCAAGTAATATGAGTAGAAATATATCTTTATTGGATGCACGTGTATTTTTAAAACTGCACAAGTTCACGGGATTAACATGTGTCTGTCAGGTGTGGTGTACGAGTACATGTTTTGTGTTTCTCCACAGTACTACAAACAGTTTTATCATGAAGATATGTCTGGAAATGTCATGCAAATTGATTTGTATGTATATATTTAATTTACATATAGACCGAGAATTGATCACAAGAATGCCAAGCTGCTTTGTAGTGCTTAAATTCATGATTTTATACTGTATATACTATACCATTTACATAATATTGACATAATAAATGTGACATCATATTTTCAAAAGAAGGTGCAAAACTACTGTATGTAGTTTGGTCTAATATCACATGATTCTTCACAAGCGCGGCTCTAAATAAGCATGAGGACTGAACATTTGTTAATGAATGTGGACCAAACAAAGCACAGCTGCTTCAGTATGTATATGAGATCCATAGCCTAATAATATGGAATTATAGGTTGGATTTACTGAGATAATACAGTGTGTGTATGTTCAACATGCATTTCTGGATGATCTTCCACACCTGAAATTCCATACCCATCCCACAGGACAATTCTACCACAACAAAGGTAAATGCCATTACAGTAATAAGGAATAAAAATGTCTAAAAAGTGAATATATGTTGAAAATCTGGCCTTGGTGCTTCAAAGTTATAGCAGCACGTTTTATAATAATAATAAACTTTTTTTTTTTTTTTTTTGCAAATGCACCACGTCAATGAGGTCCTTCACCTTATAAAATTATACAGGTTTGTTGAAAACACAAAAGGCGAGTGGAGATAGGTGGGTTACTGTACTGTCATAGGGAAGGGGCATGTAATGCATTCCTAACATTTGAGTCCTCATACTGGAAATTATAATTAGTATTTAACCTCACCACTCAAAATATATTGTACAATTGCTTATTTTTCTTATTACTGGTAATAAATAATGCCAATAATTAAATAAATAATATATAATTAAGATTTAAAAATAAAAACTTGAAGACAGTTTTCCAAAATTAGTTACAGAACCATAAATGGCAAAACAAAAACGGGTTATAGTTTGTGTTTGACAAAAAAAGAAAGAAAAAATAGTCAGGATACCTATCTATAGTAATTGTACTACCATGTTTGATAGATAGATAGATAGATAGATAGATAGATAGATAGATAGATAGATAGATAGATAGAGATTTTGAACTAGAGGATTATTCTGTTTGTTCCAAGAAAAAGCATGCCTCCATGAACAAGAACAAAACATATGTCAAACCAAGTTGTTTCTTGCTATTTTTAATATGTCAATATGATTTACTGCTTTTTGTGGTAATAAATAAAGATACATAAGATAAATCCTAACGTTGTTAATTTAATTGATTTTAGAAGGGTCTGGTTAACACAATTATTCTTACTAGGCTCACACAAAACATCCTATTTTAGTTGATATATAGTCTTAATTCAATATAGTTTGCGGAAATAATTTAAGGTTATTGTTTTGAGGTTATAGTTGTTTTATAGTCTTGTTTTAAAAATGTAAATAACTGTTGTGTTGAAGGTTTGTGCATAGGGCCCTATACTGTTAAATATAACAGACTAGCCTAAGTACCCTGTTTTGCCCGGGAAAATTCAGTATTTCAATATTTCATGCATGATAAATTGGGGAACGGTAGCCTTATGGTTTCCTATAAGTTACTGATCTTGGGTGTCGCACAATGTGCTCGGACCCCTTTCCCTTCTTTAACTTTATTTTTTGGGGGTTTTTCTAAAATTTTGGTTCTTTTTATTATTATTTTTTTTTGTTTGTTTTGTGGGTTTCTTTATTTTGAGATACATGGTTACTGTAGTGATCCAGCAATGGGATTACTAAATAAAGTATCCTGGGGGTCAAAATTTAGGATCCAAACATAGCCCTCGACCTTCCCCTGGATGAAAGAGGAGGCCATGCACTGGCTCCTGCGGGACCCGAATGCATAAAGGAACAGACAGACAGACAGACAAACTTTCTACTGTATATATTAAGATAAAACGTGTTTCTAAATGAGTACTCTATACTGGACTATATGTTCAACAGCTTAAGTTTATTGCAATTGATTTTGAAAATATTTTGGGTTTCTTTTTTACCTACACAAAATGTAATTTCTCAGCAACTGAACTAAGGCAGAGTGTGTTAAAGGTATTATTTTTGGTAGATTTAAACTAGCTTGTTATATGAATAAATTAAATACATGAAAGCCATCAACTTTAGCAGATGTGAGGTTTTAACTATGAGTATTGACATTCCATACAATTCCTGCTGGAATGCAACCTAATCAAAACTGCAGTGTTTTTGTGAGCCAGCAGTACAATAACTGGCTTACATAAAACCAGCTCCACAACAGGTTGGGATAGGCAGATGCCTACATTCAACCCATAAATGTTTTTTTTCAATTCAATCTTTAGCCTGCAGCATATCAAGTAGAATATCGTGCTTGCTTGTACTTTCTGATGATGGAATTCAGTAGAGTTGGTTTGTAAAAAGAAACTTGCCTGGAATTACACGTCCAAGTTTGGTACAGCTTATGTTAGAAGAGCTCAGAGTGAACTGAAGGCTATCATTTCTCTGCTGGGAAACTACCCAATTGGCACTTCAGGCACAAGCTCAACAGTAAATTACAAAGCAAACAACTGTGATATATTGAATCGGCCTCACCCATGACATGATCTGCGCATTCTGTCGCCAATTTGTTTGTACAGGTATATTTAAAGGTACTTGATTGAGGAAATGTTGAAAATAGCAGTTAGGGCTCCCATAATGAGACCTCTGGAGGAAAGCAGTGGCATTCGGGGGCTAGAGGGGGGAGGCGGGAATTAACTCTTTGGATGCTTGCTGCAGAAAATCTTAAAACCTTTTACGAATTGTTGAGTGATGATTATTATTATTATTATTATTATTATTATTATTATTATTATTATTATTATTATTAGCAGCAGCAGCAGCAATGTCGTCATCCAGTCTGCATGCTAAAACTTAAATCAGAATGTATCTGCAGCATCATTCTCATTCTGGTCATTAAACAGGATAGGGTGACGAAACACATGCTATAAAGAATATCAGGCACGTTAATTAAGGAACAGTTTGCATATTGGCTAGGCGTACAGTTATGTTTTAGGTAAACAAAAACAAAATGCATCTTGTTGTGAATGTACAAACTTTTTGCAAAGAAAAAAGTGGCTGCAATGTTATGTTGCTAAAAGCCTACTTGCACTTAATATATGAAGTATTTATAAACATTTAAAAAAAATTGAGCAATACATCAACGTTTTCAATACCGAGACCATGAATTCATAACAAAATACATAATTAATATTTAATAACATTTATACATGACATCTATACCTCTTTCTCGTGCATATAACTTTAAATACATAACAAGTATACTGCCAACGCATGTGAAAACATGCATTCGTCTTGTATAAAATAAGGGAATTTTACACGACTCCTACGACATTACATAGATTAAAAATGTACATGGTTCCGTTTTATTGTAACAATTATTGTAGGAATAAAATATAAATATAAATTGAATGGCAAAACTTAATACACAAAAGTACGTTACACCCCTATAGTAAAATATGAAATAGTATGCCTGTAGTCGAGTTGTCTGCAAAAAAAATAAATAAAAAAAAAAATCATAAAATGGTTCTCGTTACATTATTTATAAAAAGTAAATATCAACTTATAGGAGGCTCTAAAATTCAATCAGTTTGTGTGTATGGCACCTTGGTTTGAGGTTTTATTAATTTTAATGTCTTACATTCGTTTACGTGTTCGAAACTTGATTATGATTATAAACTGTCTCTGTTTAATTATCTGTGCTTAATTTATATCACGTGCAACACTTCGCCGGTGTTTAAAGATTTGGCTCTGCATAACTTTATTTATCTATGCGAAATTTGGTTTGAAAGGAGATCAGAGGGTAAAGGAGGGGTTTGTAACAAGAGTCTGACCAAGTGACCTGAAGGCTGATTATATGTCATTAACTGGAGACTCGACGAATCGAAATTACTAAAAGTACCTCCACTCAGCCAGATGAATTACACTTGCAGCACATATACACTACTTAAACAAATACAAATTATGTCATTTTGCAATGTGGGATATAATTTACAATAAACAAGTATACGTGTAGGCATTATTAATTGTGTGAGGTGGTTCCTAGCGCATTCCAAGCATCTTGTGCACTGAGAACACCACAAAATGTACTTGTTATATAATGTATTATCATTATGTTCCAAAATTGGAAATGTGTATGTAAAACCAAACAGTCGGAGCAAAACACTATAGTTGGCCCATTATTAAAAAAAAAAAAAAAAAGAATTAGAAGTTTATATAAAAATTGAAAAAGAAAGAAAAAACACCTGCCCTATTTCTTTCTTATTAGTTCTCGACCGTCAATACGGGCAGTTTTAAATTGTAAATATTAGTACTTGTGTGTAGTTTTTATGTTGCTAAAATTATGTAGCGATTTTAGTTATTGAGGTATGGCCCTTGGTTTTAAATATTCATCATAACAGCGTTAACCAAATCTATAGGCAACCTGAAAATATGACGTCATAGCGTTAAACAAATCTATAGGCAACCTGAAAGTATAACGTTATAGCGTTACCCAAATCTATAGGCAACCTGAAAGTATGACGTAATGTACAGGGTTGTTCATGCTTTATAAATATGATGTTGGATTATTTGGATTATTTGTATGTGTTTATTTATTTTTCATTAAAAAAACATCAAATCCGACTTGAAGAAATATTTTAAGTGCACAATTTACGCTGGCAACCTCACATTTGGTTTTCATTGTGCTCAATAGGCCTGTATGAAGTGTTAGGATACTGAACATAAAATCAGAAAATAACCTAGGCTGTTACAACCATTGACTAAAATCCGAGGACACATCTGTCAGTATTGTAATATATCAATCTGTTCAATTAACAACCTGGCTGCAAAGGCCCCATATTGAAGAAATGTACTTTTTTCATCATTGCATTTCACGTCAGATCTTAGGTTTAATTTGTATCGGGCCTACTATATTGTGTTACATTTTTGCTGAATTTTGATATTTATTAAATACCCGTTTTGAAACCCACGGCCATTTAAATCGTTGGCTGTAAAGTATTACTGTACAGCTAAATACATTTCAATAATCTAATTTTAGTGCAATTTATTTTTTATTATTATTTTTTTTTCTGCCTGCTTGTATATGAACATAGCATGTAGAATACAGGCCTATATGGCCCAGTGTTTTTCAAATCCGCAGTGTCATAATGATGACATTGTCAGATTAAGCAGGCTATAAATAAAATAAGTATCCTGTGTGTATGCTTATAGAAACTTGCGTCACATTGGAATTTATCCTGGGGGTTTTGGCAATAAAATACATTTTACCGGATTACTTTAAAATAGAACTAGAGTAACAATAAAACTTAAAGACAACTACATTAACAAAAGCAAAATGTTTTATGTTTAATAGTTTTACGATGATTTATTTCATTTGTATTCATTTAATGGTCTCTATATTCCATAACGTACTGCGACTGTGCAGCATTTTTACATTTGCATGAAATGAACACAAAAGGTCAGTGCGTGTTAAACTGCGCCCTCGTTTGGACTGTATTTGCTTTCATGCTTTTCAATGTTCATTGATATTCAAGAAGGCTTATAGAAGTACAACTGCGTATTTAAATAGAAGATCGTTGTCTTATTGTTTTGTTTTTTGTTTGTTTGTTTCTTTAAATTGAACATCCAGTGCACTTGGGTGTAAATGTTGCATATAAACGTGTGCAAATTAGGAAACTGAGCCTTTTACATTTTTCAGACATCAACTATTTTGTTACATTATACATAGATGTGTGAAAAAAATGAACATTTAACAGTGTATTATTTATTAATAATTATATAAATTCATATTATAATATTCATAATCGAACAGCAAGCAAAAACTATGGGTAATTTAGCTCGTATTTTTTTGTTAAACGTAGCCTTTAGAGTCGTTTTTTGTTATCTCATATTTGCATAAGAAATAAATGCACTTGACATATGGCCTATGCAATACAACTTTCCGTTAAATGTATATAAACATTGATATGAAAGTTATATATATATATATATATGTGTGTGTGTGTGTGTGTGTGTGTGTGTGTGTGTGTGTGTGTGTGTGTGTGTGTGTGTGTGTGTGTGTGTTATGCAGCATTGCTTGTAAATAATTAATTGTTTTATGTGCAGGAAATAACATACCTTCTCCAAACTCTAATGTTACATTTAAAATGTGTTTTACAGATTGTCTTTCGGGCAATCAAAATGTGTATTATATGATGAATTACTATAGGGATGTCGCACGTTTAAATACAAAAGAAAGAATATAATTGGATTCGTCCAATTTAAAAAAAAAAAAAAAAACGACTATCAACCGGGGTCATACATAGTAATGATAGACAGCTACAGACAGATAGGGAGTTGATAAAAAAAATTAACAAAAGCACAAAAGACAAGAATATAGAAACTTAAACGTCTCTACCATTCGGAACTCCATACAGCAGCGCATCTGATTTCTTCATATTTCAAAATATTAAACGCTCAGGTTGAGCTCAAACTGTGATATTATATTTGAATGAGTCCTTTTAATAAGCAATGCCTACGCCCATTACATACATTAATGCTGGAATCGTCTATCCTTAACAACAAATAAGGCCCGTAGCAATTAATGGAATAATATATTATAGCTTGTTTTGTTTTAATTATAAACCGTATAAATGTTAGGTAGGATTTTCGGTCTTATTTTGCTTATTCCTGAATACTGCAAAGTATTTACCACTTTAACTTATGCACACATACATATACATATATACATACATAACATATAACATATACAAACTGTGGTACATACACACATGACCTAAAACTTGCAAGTATATATATATATATATATATATATATATATATATATGTGTGTGTGTGTGTGTGTGTGTGTGTGTGTGTGTGTGTGTGTGTGTGTGTGTGTGTGTGTGCGTGCGTGTGCGTGTGTGTATTTGAAAGTAATGAAATTAAAAGGTTTGCAAATCTAATAACTTATAAACTGCATATAAACCAAAACTGCTAACATACAGCTGGTACATAATCTGCGTGTATATGTTGCCTATTAAGCGTTTCGCATTTTTTAAATGTATGTTATGTATTTGCTTCAGAGTTGTTTTCTTAAATATATTATGCATACCTTTCTTTCAGCAAATACCCTCTACCCTCTAGAAATATAAAAATCAAAAGCAAACCAATATTTTCAAAGTGTTTCACATTGGAGACAGTAAAATTTTATAATGTATACGACTACCAACATTGATTAAACAGAACGTATATGTATGAAGCCAGCTAATTAATCGTGTATCCTATTAAATACACGTAATACACTTAATCAACATATTGTTCATATTGTATTATGATAAACAGTGTAGTAGGTTTAAATATACAATACCTTGTCATATTGTCCATATGCAAAGATTTAATTTACAACTTTTTTAGCGAAATATACATCTGTAAAACACATTAACCTTTCTGTTGTAAACGTGTTTTTTTTTCGTTTAAAAAAAGAATGTATTATGGATAGAATTAAGCAGCCAATCCTAAAAGAGGAGCTTGGCAATTAGTAACATAAACATCATGCAGTTTTTTGTACTACAGCTTTCAAGCCCTCCTACATTGTGATCTGATTGGCCAAAATACGTTTTGACGACATATATGAACCCAGGCAGCTCTAAAGATGAAGCTGTGACATGGAGATCAAACTAAGAAATTCTTCTAGCGCTTAACAGTGAAACTACACATTGCACACAGACGGGCAACACTGGATTCGTGAGATTACTGACTGTTTGACCTATGCAGAGACTTTTTAAAACAAAAATCCGGTTTCCAACTTCAAACAAAATGGTTTCCAGCTCTAATGAATGCTTTTGTTAAGAGGGGAGAGATTTTTAAATTTATACAAAAAGGAAATCTTATGCAGTAACTGGACAATGGAGTAAATTAAGTGTAAGTACCACAATTATCTGCACTATATCTGAAAATCATCTTTGCATTCTGTTTATTGCTGCATTAACCTGGAAATGCATTAATTGTCCCCAACATATACTGGTGCAATTGTGTTGTGCTGCTGTGCTTTATTTGAAGTTGCATTTATATTATTTTAATATATGTTTATATGAAAGTGACATTATTTATTTGGACATTTGCTGAATATCCGAAGTGTATATATATATGGAGTTTGTTTTTCCTAGACCTTGTGGGGGCATATAAATCTGAAAAAAAAGCTGAAACATTCTCCTGTAACACTTACTAAACAGCTGGACTGTCTTAGAATGAGTTTAGTTGGAGGATTCCCACACCACCCGGTGGTACATCACGATGGTTACTCTTTTGCCGCTGCAGCCGCAGCTAGCCGCTGCCACGAAGAAAACCCATACTTCCATGGGTGGCTCATTAGTCACCCGGAGATGTCACCCCCAGATTACAGTATGGCACCGTCTTATAGCCCCGAATACGCTAACAGCGCTGCCGGACTTGACCACTCGCATTACGGAGGAGTCCCGGCTCCAGGAACAGTTGGGATCGGACCCCGTCCAGTGAAGCGCAGAGGTACGGCTAACCGCAAGGAAAGACGCAGGACTATAAGCATCAACAGCGCTTTCGCTGAGCTCCGGGAGTGCATTCCAAATGTGCCGGCCGACACAAAACTGTCCAAAATCAAAACTCTTCGCTTGGCTACCAGCTATATCGCCTACCTCATGGACCTACTGGCCAAAGACGATCAGAACGGAGAGGCAGAGGCCTTCAAGGCAGAGTTCAAAAAGACAGATGTGAAAGAAGAAAAGAGAAAGAAAGAACTGGTAAGCGCTTTATTATTTTATTTCTCAACTTGAATATAAACTATACAACGCTTTGTGTAACTAAAACGAGGCACCGTTCAGTCAGCCTATAATTATAGGAATATTGATGTGCTCAGTTGTACTACGTTGCCCATTTCCTTTATGTCTGTTATCATTTTTCCTAAATGCAAATAGATTCATTTATATTGGAAAAATATTACCGGTTAAAACCTAAATAAAGTACATGTAACATTGACAGTGTTCATGCACTATTACGTAACTTATTTAGTATAATTTCTAATTGGTTTTATAACTCTACAGTATGATTTAAGTAAAAACTAAAATCTGTTTAACAGTATTACCTCCATTCATCAGTCGGTGTAAAAAAAATAAACTCGATGACGCATAAAAATATGAATACATTTTAAGGGGCAGCTTAAAACATGCCGTTTCCCTATATGATTAAGTGTAAAATACGTGTCCCTATACCCAGGTCGGACGACCAATTTGCACAGTTGTAGTCTAGTAGTAGTAGTCGTCGTCGTAGTAGTGGTATTCTTATGGATGCCTAAACATCAGAATGGATAATGTTAACAAGAAAGTTTCCATTGCTGATGAATTACAATACTTTGCATGAAATAGTTAAGTGGAATATAATTTTATTATTACAAATTGAGAAAAAAAAAACGCATTAATAAAGTGTGATGGGTTTACGTTATTAGTAATGCAGTAATTATGGGTTTTTTAAAAAAAAAAAAAACTTTCCATTAACAAATCCAGACGTCCTTCAGCATTGCACTCTATTGTCACACAACAGAAATGTATTACCCAAATGTTATACTGTGTGGTTCCTAAGCACGAAATCATGCTAAAAACAAACTTCATTGTCTTCAACAGAATGAGGTGTTGAAGAGTTCAACAAGCAGCAACGACAAGAAAACGAAAGGGAGGACCGGCTGGCCACAGCATGTCTGGGCTTTGGAACTCAAACAGTGAAGCTTTCTATTTTATTTTTTCAATCAAAGGCTTAAGATAAATGCTTCAAATTTCTTTAATATATACCCGATAAACTATATTTTTCGGAATAATCAAACTTATTTATGTGCAATTTCCCGCCCTGAACAGAAAGGATATTTGAAGAAAAGCATTCAGTTTTTAAGTGGAGGAAACCGATTCGGTAATGGATTGTGTCGCCTCATATGTTGTGAATGTTTGTTTCGTTGCTTTAAATGTACAAAAGAAAGCCAAAACAATGTTGTATTATTGTTTGTGAAGTGTAGGCTAATTTTCAAAGTTGGCTCTTGTTTTGGGTATAAGTATTGGTGGAATCTATTAATGTTTCATTTGGAAATGTTAAGTGTGATGTCTATTTTGTGGTCGTCCAGTATTTGATGATGTTTTCGAACAGCTGTTTAGTCTGTGCACTTCCGTCCAGAAAAGTGGAGTTTTAATAATATTGGAGATGTAAACAATGTAATTCATTAAATAAACCACTGTGTTTTTTTTTTTTTTAAAAAACAAAGCATGATCACTTGTTCTGTATATTATGAACGAACAAAACAAGCAATGTTGATCAACTGTTAAAACATGAATAAAAAAAAGTATGTTTTGAATAATACCGGCAATAATTATGAATTATGTTTCCATATTAAGCATAATAAAAAATGTGTAAATACTTCATAACATGAAAATAACAACAACAACAAAAAATCCCTTTACAAATATTTTCATGTTACATGAAAGTTGCTTTTTTTTATATAGAACATTTTATAACATTTCCACGAAGCCGATATGTGAAGTGGTTAACAAAGTTGGGCAGGGGGGTGCATGGTAGCATAGGTGGTCATGTAACAGGTAATTTTTACCTCCAATAGGAAACAGCGAATATGTGAGCGAGATATGTATTTAAATGGACGTACGATTTACAACGTGTTACCCAACCAAATCTTAACTTTGTGGTCAGCAAAATGCTCAAGGGCTATGGATTATTAATCTACATCAGATATGTCCTCTTTACTCTCCACTTCTGTTTACGACACACATGAACAATAATATAAATTATTACTTCTGAAGCACATACAGAATGCATTGTGCATTGTTCGAGGTGAACTCAAACAGGAATTATTTCGGTATTATGATAGTTAATCTGTGTATTTACGTCGTATTTGTTCATTTGACTAAACTACAGAAAATAGTGTTTACCGAAAATTAAAAACAAACAAACAACAAAAAAAACATAATGGTCAAATTAAATATCAAGTCGCTGGAATGAAAAGTAAAATGCACATATAGGTCTATCATTTAAATTGATTTAAATTTTAGGTCTGTGATAATTTGCTACATATTTTTGAAATTTTACTTTGTGTTAAATGGTGTCTTCAATTACTATATAAATACATTGTATTACATTTAAACATTTTGTGTGTGAGGGCTGCATATTTTACTTTTCAGTTATTTACATGTCTCAATTTATGCGTCACTATGCAAAACAGGACCGCTAAAATGTTATTCTTGGGGCACCGTCTATCCCACAGAAAGATAAGAAAAGTCTAACACCTTCAACATATATCTGACAATATCGAGGTTGAAGGGTTATCAAAACGAGGCAAAAGTGCCCTGTCCTTTTTATTCCGAGGTCGCAGCATGTACTGAGAGGTTATTGTCTGTCGTGATACTAAAGTGCCGTCATTTGTTTTCTCAGATTCACAGAAATGTTTGATAAAAAATATGTTCCCCATGAGGATGTGCAAGCAGAATGGTCAGTTTACATTATATTTTATTTTCTACATTACTCTTGCTCCTTTATACTCGTATATTTGTAATGCGTTTGCTTAAATTAAGTATTGTATACAAAAAAAGCGGAAAGAGATTCAACTTGTTTTCTATATATGGTTTATAATTTTTTTAAAGAAATGGATGGCCAGCACCGTGTGATGAACACTATTTGAAGTGTTGAAGTTCGTTTTATTAGCTAACTTGTGTTTGTTTTATAAAATAATAGAGCTAAGGGGGGGTATTTTAAAGACCAATCTCTCGAGAGCTAGACAATCCGGAGCCTACAAAAATGTAGGTTTTGACGTCAAATATCTAAATGGTGAAGCAGGGCTGTGTAGAACGTAAATTGATGGTGGATGTCAGTATCATGGCCTTAGAGCACCGCCAGAAGCAGATATAACGGATAACATATTTAACGCCAAGCTTCCTTGTGGAGTTTTAACTGTAGAGGCCTCAATACATATTATGTTTTGTTTTTAATCAAAATTGACTTTGTATTGAGGGAATACTTACACTAAACAGTCCTTAGTTCTGGTGTGTATGAGTGTCTAACAACAGATTGGTAAACAATTTCCAGAGAACAGTTTGTTTTATAATTACGGTGCAGGTGCGGTTCGCTGTTCATTTTAAATTGTAGCCTTATAGCTTACATTGTTTGGTAATGGTCCAGTAAATGGAGGGGGAAACATTATATTATTCAAAATATACAGTCATATTTATAAGGGTGCGTGTTATCTTGTTAAAAATTAGTGTTATTTAGGATTTACACTATAGTTGAATAATCGATACTTTTACAGATTGTACATATGGTATATAAAAAGTTTGAAAGAACCTACATTTATTAATTTAACAGTATGTAACAAGGTAATATTCTAGCCTATTCTAAACGTGTGTTTTGGAATTTCAGTGTAAAAAAAGTTTAAAAACAAATTTTCATTCTTAGTCTCAATAAACTCAATCTTTAGCGGATTTCAATGTTTACTCATATTACTGTTCCGTACATTGAATGTATACAATATCAAATATTTCAGAATTTTAACGTGCAATATTGTTTAAACAATGTCACTAACTGAATGGCAAACATCTCAAAGTTATCATTGACTTTAGATGTAGAGGGGTGGCAGAAACAAGAGCAGCAAAGAAATTGCTGTGTCTGAAAAGCATGTGTTCCTGTGTGTGTGTGTGTGTGTGTGTGTGTGTGTGTATTTATATATATATATATATATATATATATATATATATATATATATATATATATATATATATATATATATATATATATATATTAATAGCGGTCCCTTGTATGAGCTGATAATTGCAGTTAATGTGTTATCAGTGTCAAGATGGCGTCAGAGATAGACCTAACGGCCATTCCCTCTGATTAAAGGATAGATAATTACATGGCCTTGTAACAACCTCATGCTATTCCCAAAATAACGAAATAAAATAATAAAATCATCACGAACGGCTAGTGCATTTTTTTTGTTTGCAAAGTGTCAGAGAGAATATTTGCCTTTTAATGATTGCTTTCTTTATCCCAAACTGTTTTAAAAAAAATGTAGATATTCTATGCGTAGTTTGGCTAAATCACAACAGATTATCCCATTGTGTAATGTACTTGACCAATTTAATCGGAATGCCAACTGTGTTCATGTACTTTCATGTATGTATCAACTACGTGGCTCTATAATCACAGCTATTCTGATATCATTCTCTCTCCAAACTATCAGTTTGAGTCTACAATAAGAACGTTTATACAAAAAAGAACCACAATCCTCCATTGCTTTGTTAATTGTCCAATTACTGTACAGATGTTTCAACATGCTGTGTAGAAGATATTGTAGTTATCCAAATTACAACTGTTTATACGTTATGAAGTCAAAGTTATTAAGATAGAGAGTGCTTGATAATTGATGTTGTCATTTCCACAAATATCCACAACCTGCATGTTAAAGTAACACACAGGAATTGAAGGAAATCTTAAGAATGGTAGGCTGTTGAACATTTTCATAGACCATTTAAATTCTTATTTCTGGTATTACAAACATCTGCGAGCGATTAGTGCCTACCGGGCCCTCCTCCAGTTCTATTTTCTCTTTCCAGTGAGAGCCCATAGACATGTTGACTTCAAATAAGACGGCCAGGAGCCATCCGCATGCTCCAGAATTGGGTGTAATCAACGCTGCACCGTCCAATTCCGACTGAAATCCAGTCCATAATCTGGTATGTGGATTATTGTGCCCTTAAAATACTTTGAGAGAGCAGCATTCGAGTTTTAGTTGATCTGGACAATTTTTCCAGCAACTAAACGGTGTTATTTTCAACATAATAAGGCTCGGTTCTTGATCCAGTATAGGCTACAGTAATTTTAACAATTACGATCCAAAGAAGCGTGGTATTAGACCTACTGTAAGAGGCACCAATCCTCAAACATTTTGAACCCGTTGATCAAGCGTGGTCTCAGTTTTAGCTTCCACTTCTGTGAAGAAAATCTACCAATGCATAGTCTCGCATATCGGCACACTGTATCCCATCATTTCCATGAAATAAACGTGTCCTAAAAACAAAGTGAAACATGCAACTTTCCATGCTGTAGAAAATGTATTAAGATCAATGGAAAATCACATTGTAAAAATAGCCTATATTAACACTAACCGAGTGCTTTTTATAGTTATAGTTTAAAACAACAACAACATCAATACTATTACGACTACGACTACGACTACGACTACTACTACTACTACTACTACTACTACTACTACTAATAATAATAATAATAATAATAATAATAATAATAATAATAATAATAATGCGAGAGCCTAGTTCAAATCAGCATGAAGTTTTAACATCTACTGGCATGTAATGGAAATCAAATCAGGTCTTGTATTCGAAAAATATGTAGTCCATTTCCATTTATTTAGTCTACAGCTGTCAGACTTACTGTCGGCAGCAGTTTGGTAACCATGGACTCGTTTAATTGCGAGATCGTAAGTTGTACCCACGTCTGAAAAGACATGAAGCACGTAGCAGAATACATTTATTTTGAATGGTCTTGGAAACATTTGCGGAATCATTAGTCATATACGACACACAAAGAAAAGGTTTAACACACACACACACACACACACGCACGCACACACACACACGCACACACACACATGCACACACACACATATAGGGCAGCAGCGTGGAGTAGTGGTTAGGGCTCTGGACTCTTGACCGGAGGGGCGTGGGTTCAATCCCCGGAGGGGGACACTGCTGCTGTACCCTTGAGCAAGGCACTTTACCTAGATTGCTCTAGTAAAAACCCAACTGTATAAATGGGTAATTGCGAAAAAATAATGTAATTGTATGTAAAAAATAATGTGATATCTTATAACAATTGTACGTCACCCTGGATAAGGGCGTCTGCTAAGAAATAAATAATAATATATATTTAATACGTCTAATATAATATCTACCTAAATAATTATTAAATATATTAGAACATGCGACACATTGCTGATAGCGGGTTATAACATGGGGTCAAACAGGTGAAAGCCTACACACTCTCAGGACATAGAGGGTCATTGGAATATTGGGGAAGTCTGTCACATATCCTCCCTCTTCATGATGTTCACAATCATTTCTTGATCAATTTCAGTTTTTCTATTTTATTTAATTATATAGCGCCTTTCATAACACGGTATCTGAAAGCCCTTTACATGTCGGTTAAAACAGAACGTCTCCAGTATCAAGAAATAGTACAAATTATAAATAGCAATAGCCTGCTTTATTATAGTTAACAATATCAATAAATAATAATAACACAATCAAAATAAACCATGTCACAGATACTGCGCACACATCTTCCGATGCCAATAGCTGTAATTGTCTCAGTGTGCCTTACAACCTAAATTAGAGCTACGATGTTTCTCTGCTCAGTGAGGGAAATGACTGTGGTCCTCCTGTCGTATATATACGCCAAGTAAATTGGTGTTGGTGAAATACGACCAAGTGTAAGCATTGTTATATAGAAACGCTACTTCTCGTATATTCTGGTCGCGACGTCGTAGTAGCCTATACGACATCGTATTGGTATATAGAAACGAGCCTCAGGTATTTGTTTCTGATGGATTTATGCTCAGCTCAGTTATGCTTTTCAGGATCACAGGATAGAAATGAATTTAAGACTTCATCACTCAAGGGTTATCTTCCTAGGTCGCAGGTGAGATCAATCTTGCAGAAACGTTCCATTATTGAGAATTATTCTTTTGCAATTTAGCCTTTACGCTAAATTAGCCTGCAGTTTGCTATAAATATTGACTTTTAAACGGGCATTTTACATATTTTATTGTGAGCCAAAAAAAAAAAAAAAAAATGACAAGTTTGTTTCAAGACTTTCTCACCACGTGCAGGGTATGTGTAAGGTATGGCTTGGGCGGTTATGAAGTATCAAAGTAGGGAATTAAAATAGACCCATAGTAAAAGAAAGCAAATATTAAAGTATTTTATACCGGTATATTGTAAACACATTATGAAATAATGCATTATGTTAAAAAATATTCTGGAAACAGTAATCGTGAAAGTTATCAGATGTTACTGGGTTGATCTGTTTAAATCTGTATAAATCTTATGCATTTAATACATTATCTTTGCGGTACTTCGCATGTCTTACACACAAAAGAAGAAAAAAAGATGCAAACCACATGCAACCATAGCTCCAAACATAAATGAGGTCAGGGAACTATATATTTTCAACGCGGTATGTTTTATATAGCCTATGTTGTATAATGTATTATCCAGCCAAGCAGACAGTATTTGTTAGACTGCTATTTTTTTTTCTCGGGTTGCAATGTTGTGCAGAAGATCAGGTCTGTGCCCTATAGTGCTGTCAGCAATGACAGATCCCAGATGGAGCCGCTACTGTATGTGAGATTGAGTTTCGCTCCAAAAAACTCAGTCGCTCTCCAAATCGTCTTCAAAAACCTCCTCCGTGTAGTACAGGTTGCTTCGTCCCACATCAACACAAATAAAATATACCTCAGAACTTCCAAAAGCGAACAAAGTAAGAGGGCTACCTCATGCCGAGGAAGCAGCAAAACAACATCCATGGCACGTGAATTGGAATTGTTGGAATGGTACAGATTGCTATTCAAGCATTGCAAACTGAAGATTGAAATCGCTGTTACCACGTGAACATGGTGCCATAATTGTCAGGTAAGTGTTCTTTAAAATATATATATATATATATATATATATATATATATATATATATATATATATATATATATATATATATACAGTACAAGTGTTGCATCAACGAGAATTTTAGGGCTGAGACATAATTTTAAAAAATAAACTATATGAATATAATTTAGATATCTTATTTAATATCTCACATTTTTCAATTTTTTGTCAGCTTTTCGTTTAGTACAGGCAAGAGAAAACTACAAAACAGTATGTAATTCAACATGTTAACCTAACATTATTCCGCAGGTTTCATTTGACTTTATAAAGCAAAGTTAGTTCATTCAAGGGCGATGCAAAACCTTTGGCCATAGCTGTACATTAAAACATATACTGCATACACGCAGTTATCTCGAACAGAGTTTATTTGAGTTCAGTGCTTAAGTATAAATTCCCGCAATAAAACGACTACAACCTCACGGATCTGAAAAATATGTTCCAGTAATTCATGTTAATATCACTATGCACAATATAAAATTTACTTTTTTAGCCTACTTCGAATTTCTAAAATTATTTGAACAAGAATATTCTTTGTAGACTGTAAAGAATGAAACAAAACTATAAGGAATTTAAAAAAAAATAGTGTGTGTGTATGCGCGCAGGCGCGCGCGGGCGCGCGCGGGGGCGGGGGGGGGGGGGGGCAGGTATTACTATCAATGTGCAGACAAAATCTGATAAAATATCCCCACAAAGATAGTAACTCCTGAAAAAAACAACGTTGTGGGGACGTCCCCACTTTGTAAAACACCTTTTTAAGTGCCAGAATATTTAGTTTGTTGTCGACTTTCACCCTGTGTTTTTTGTCTGACTGGATTTAGAAATAGTAAATAAAATTATAGTGAGAGTAAATGAGAAGTCCCCACAAACACAGCAACGCAGACGTGTGTGTGTGCGCGCGCGCGCGCGTGGTTTAGATGTTCTCTATTGAGCGTGATTCTCTTTTCACTTTTATCCTGTTATGCGAATAAAAAGTTATTAAGGCGCTTTGAGTAAACAAATTGCAGACACCAAACATCAATTTGCAAAAATGTGACCAGTAGGCCTACCTCGAATATACTGAATCCGTTTTTCGAGAAATTTGGAACTGCTGCAAAAAAGGAAACATGCCTCAATTTTATTGTTATATTTTTTTAGTTGTCCGGTAGTTGAAGGGCATTACTTCAACTGAAATCCATCCATCCATCCATCCATCCATCCATCTATACATCCATACATACATACATACATACATACATTGTAAGACCGAGTGTTTACCTTTAAAACACTTATTTGTAACACTTTTCAAACAAGTCACTACGTTTATATATCTAAATGTGTTTAGGATTTAAACACCTTGTGGTGTTTATTTTGTAAACTCTTGGACGTGTTTAGGATTTGTAACACTTCTTAAACATTTTTACGTGTTTTAACAGGGCTGGTGTTTAAAATCTAAACATTAAACTTAGCAAAAACGGCACAGATTAAACACATAACGTTTAACAATTATTTAGAGTTCCAAATGACTAAACACCAGTGTTACACCTAATTACGTATAGACACTGCTGTTTAGGAATATAATGTTTCTGTTTTACTATACACTCATGCCATTTAGCTATTAAACGCGTCGCACGTGCTTTTGGTTTTACAGTGTACATGCAGCGTCGTAAGAGCTGACATTCTACCGAGGTCGAATGTAGGTTTCAAGCTATAGTTGGCAGTATTTATCTGCTTGGTATTTACTATTCAACCTCAAAATCGGTTACACGGCAAACCAACAGAGAAAACGAAGTATTTTGTACTTTACCAGAATTCTTACATGAGTATCAGCATTGGAGATGCAAAAAAACAACCAAGGACACGACCTCGGTGTCCTCATAGTTATGGCCATGCATCCATCCATCCACCCATCCATACATGCATACATACATAGACGCATGTGTATATATTTAGTCAGATTAACAGTTTGTTTTAAAACAAATGCATTAGGTCAATAGGTTTTTTTCGCATCCTGACCTACTAAAAAAACGTCTTTCTATTTCCTAACAGCATTGACAATGTATTTAGGTGTCTTGATATATCTGAGCTCTTACCGCCATTAATTAGAAATGCGTAGAAATGCGTTTCTCTTTCCCCCTCGACAGCACGGCTATGATAAGTCCAGAGTCTGCTGTTGTGCGTTTCTGCCACACAAAGGTCAGAGACCTCCCAAGTGGTTAGGGTCTGCATGGGTGTTATTGCCATGGACTCGGCACATTGTCCATACGAGATTGTAGCCTGTGCGGAGCCAATTCTCACTGTGTGAGGATGTGATTCGGTTCGAACTAAGTAGTTAACTCTATTTATCCAAGTAGGCTTCGCGTTCTATAGGCCCTACTTGTTATTGGTAAAAACATAAATAATTCATACGTTGCTTAAGCAAAACAAATACTGCCTGGTCATTTTAAAAGGGTAAATCGTTCCAGTATTGATAAAAAATATATACCCTAAGTAAAATAGGCTTATTTCTTGCACGGCAGAGGTAAATCATGGAATGTGTGCTTGTGCGTGTTCAGTTAATGGGTGTTAACCTTCTTTAAACGAAAGGCTATGTTTAAATCATTAAGGATGGACACCAGCTCCTTCTATTAGCCCTAATAGTTATGTTATTTTTACTAAACGATCCAGATTGACAGTAAGTGACCCCCACTCGTTTAGAACCATGTTCATTCATTTATTTCAAAAAGCACGAGACAATAAACATGACGATGTAAAGCGCCTTGAGCTGTGCAGGCCTGCACATGATAAGGCGCTATAAATCGAAGTTGTTGATGGTAAGACGTGTAATAACGTTGGAACGCATCCGCAAATAATGTTTAAACATCCAAACATTTACAAAAATTATATCTAATGAGCCATTTATTTTCATTTGACTTTTTTATGGCTATCAACCGCTTAGAAAAAAAAGAGTAGATATGTTTAAGGAATATTATACTTATTATAGTGACAAAATACCATTAAAGAATGAATTAATCGATCACATTTTGTTAGAAAGCTGTATTTGAACAGCTTTCCAAAAACCGTTTCATTTAAATTACCATCTCATGTTTTAGTAAGTGGCGCCATAGGACTTTGCCATTGAATCCACAGATACTTTATTATTTTATTGTTACTTTTAATTTTGTAATAATGTGTACTAAAAAAAAAACATTAATTCGCGCACTGAATCACCTCAGTTACATTTAAACGAATTCCAATCATTTATAAGCCTAGATAAAAAAAAAAAACCTTGTACAATTAATTCAATTCAGCCCCAGTAAAATATTCAATTCAAATAGTTGTAACATATATATAATGAAACTGAAAAAACACATTCACAATCTGAGGGAAAAAAGCGAATACTGCACTGTCTTCGGAGCTATCACACACGTTAACCTATACGAGAAACAATGAACTTATTCTTCAATATTATATATATATATATATATATATATATATATATATATATATATATATATATATATATATATATATATATATATATATATATATTAGCTCAAACAGCCAGCTGCCCTATATATTTATATAGCTGATAAAACTGATAATGTGTTTCTTTGTGGCTCTTAAATTCATTTTTTTAATAAATCATTTTTAAATAATGACGCAACCGGTTGTTCATTTGCAACAAAATGTCACTGGTTATTATCTGAAAAAGGAGTTTGATTTTCAAATTCATTTGTGCAATTTAACAGCTTTAAGTAAATAAACCTACGATTTTTTAGGTCGATTTTTCCTTGATAACATCAATTCAAACATATTGCTAATAGCTTAATATTAGGAAACGCGCGTTTATATACATAACACACCTTGTGTTAAATTAACTAAACTTAAAACTGGTTGTTATACATGTGACACTTAAACACAAATCGATATTTAACATAAGCTATATGCACTATTATGAAGGGATTGTAAAAGGCACACATTAACTTAACTTACATTGTATTAATTAGGCAGTGGGTTTGTACAAGTGCTTTTATCCGGGTACGTTTTAACGACATGTCTTTCCAGCACCATTTTAAACACAAGAAGCGTTTGGCATAAGCTAAGGCATTTTTATGAAAGGAAAAATACAGTTGCATTGGTAATAAATAAGTAATTTAATAAATTAATAAATAAATAAATAAGAATAAACAATTTAGCATGAATCCTTTATTGTAGATTTTAGGTCTCTGCCATACGGACTGTTATATAAGAAGATACGTAAAATATAAGCAGTGGAATAGTATGAACTTCGTTCTTTTTTTCATAGAAACAGACGGGGTGATTTCTGTTGACCACATGGCTCTGCAAAAACAGGGGTTAATTATAGACTCGGGCGCCATCCACAGTTTTTTCATTAGATCTCTCCGCTTCTTGTAATCCGTGCACATTGAGTTTTCTCCCAATTATAAAAAATACCAACAAACCATATATATATATATATATATATATATATATATATATATATATATATATATATATATATATATATATATATATATATAGCTATAGTTGTAGGTCTCATAACTCAGGTTCTATAAACTATACATGGGCGTATATATGCATATCTACACATGCTTTTATGTCTCTGTGCGTGTGTCAGTTTATTTATAGTCTAGAGGGCGCGTGCGCAGGAAGAGGAATAGAAATTTGACCGCTTTTGGAGGGGCACATTAAACAATATATATGTGAGTGTGTTGATATGGTTATATAAATAAATAACATTACACTCACTCGCCATTTCAAAGAAAGTCCATACGCTGTGGAGCTTTTTAACACTGAAACATCTTTCTGCAGTTGAAACTGTGACAGGTATGGCCAAAAGCAACAGTTCTTCAAGAGTTCTGGCAAAGACATTGCATTGTCCGATTCCCGAGCGTTAAAATAGGCTCAATGTGGTGTATAAATAAATCGTACTGCGTTTTCAGGAATAGTACTGCATTGAAATTCTTGATTCAGCTTCACAAGTGCTTTCCCTTTAGTGTATGAACAGTCTTCAGATTTCAAGCTAGGACGCGGCTTGGAGTATTTCTCTACGTTTCTGATTACATTGGCTGTCGATCTCACTTATTGCAGCATCAAGCTTGGGGAAAAAAACTATCGACTTTAGGCTATATTTCTCTTGCAAAGGTTCAAAAACGTAGAATTTTGTCTGTGCCAGTCGCATAAAAATGTTCCAGTGTTTTTGTCGGGCGCCTTTTCCTGAATGTTGGCATTTGCAGATTCAGTTCATTAGCACGATTTTCAGCTTTTAAAAAGTACTCATAGAACTAACTAGCAAAACTTTTAAACAACTCTCAACGACACTTACTGCACTGGCTAAATCAATGTTCTCCCTCTGCAAAAAGCATAATTTAAAAAATGTGCTGTTTTTCCACTAATTGTAGTGCAGCTGGACTCAAACATTAAGTGGACACGAATACCCGAGCGTCCTTAACTGCAGGTTATGAGGAAATGCGTTCATTTGTGAGTGTCAGTGACAGAAAGGGCAAACACAGTACACTTCAAAACAGAAATCAATATTTTGGAGATGATTATTGGAGGGGCCAGTGGCCCTGCTTGCCCCCTTGTGCACGCCCCTGAGTCTGTGCATATATGTGGGGGGGGGGGGGGGGGGGGGGGGGGGGGTGTAAACCGATAACATAAACAGTAATCAAACCATTTTAATTAGAGGTGATGTGAAATTAAATAATCAAGCAATTACACCAAAAAGGATACATGATATGTCTTTGGTGGGTTCTGGTTATTGTGATACGTGTTTTGAGCAATTGCTCCACATAACACTGCCTTTAAAGTTGCAGACAGGACAGTGCCCTTTGTGCAAACGAGAGGTCTGTGTCGTGCAAGAGGTTTCAGAGTATTCGGATGACGGCGTAATCGTGCATTCACTGTTTTTGAAGCTGAAATAGATTAAATGGTCTAATGGTAAAGTAACTGCCTCTTATTGTGTTTATTATTGTATGATTGGCACCAGTAGGTCAAGGTAAATTGATAAATACTTGTGAAATATTGTATTCTTCTTCTTCTTCTTCTTCTTCTTCTTCTTCTTCTTCTTCTTCTTCTTCTTCTTCTTCTTCTTCGTAGTCGTAGTAGTAGTCGTCGTCGTCGTAGTAGTAGCAGTAGTAGTAGTAGTAGTAGTATTGTTGTTTAGCGTTTTGTATGACCTGACAAAACGAGCATAGCACCAAATACACAAAAAAAGTTTGAGCTTCGGTATGTTGCTTTAAAAAGGTTATGTTATTTAACAATATATTTATATTCAATTACACAATAAATCAAAACGGCATCAGTTACATATGTACATCGAATAAAACATATTGTTTAGGTTTATGTTTTAAATAAATGAGACCCGAGTAGAGGCTATATATATAAAAACATAGTAACTAGAATTCTATAGGGACAAGGCCGATATATGAGTGAAACAGATTGCAAGGGCACAAATGCCCAAGTGAGGGAAGCCACAACTTTATATGGTTTATTTTAATTTATTACGAATTATTTAGTTAGGTAAAATGACTGCAACCTATTATTTTCAGCATTCAGTATATACTGAAACACGCATTAATACCACATGAAGAGTTTTAAATGTTTTTATGTATTTGGTAGTCACTTCCAGTATCTTGGTCCTGAAAAATAAAAACTATACCAAAATGAGTCTTTATCATATAGGTCCCAACAATAAAGCTGATCCCTAACCTTAAAACAAGATGAAAATACGGTTTTATTAATTTTATGTAGTCGATTATACTAGTGACACATTATTTCATTGTATATTTAACTGTTTTGTTTTGTTTTGAACTTGATACTCTTTGTTTAATGTGATGTATGTTTGTTTTTTGTTTTGTTTTGTTTAAATATAAAATGTAACACTATAGGCTATTTGGCAGTTTCTGAATATTACTTCAGATGCAGCTCTAGATACGTTGTAACATTGTGTTATGGCAGGGATGCTACTATCAAGAAAGGGTCTACTAATCCAGAGGAGTCGTGTGTCTAAATATAATGAAGTTATTAGCACTGCCATAGCTATCCTTTATAATCATTTTGATTTAATCCAGGATTATATTTGAAGAGCAGTCTCCATTGCTGTGCAATACAAAAGTGACTTCAAACCAACACAGGAACTATGGCAACCAAATGTTAGTACTTTTATGTATTGTATCACACTTAACCTTATAACCAATCACAAAGATAACAAAAAGCAAAACCAAAACAACAACAACAATAAAAAAGGCTGGTCAACTATAAAAAAGCAGGAAGGAAAAAAATGAAAATGTAATGCAAATTGAAAAAAAATGTTTAAAACGCCTGGTATTCTTATTTCTTTAAAATGCAGCTGCAATTCGGCGATGCTATCTTAATACTTTACAAAACATTGTATAAAATTGTACATTCACCAAATTCTACACACAAATGAGAGCACTGCAGTGTAAAATCAAGTGTTTAGGTTTTCAACAGATAATTTAACACTTTTCTGTAACACTTTTTACACACATCAAGCCCTTTAATATTCTAAACGTATTTAGAAAATAACCTTTTGTATGTGTTTAGAAATACATTTTTGTACACGCAAACACGTTTATTTATGCATTTGTGTTTACAATCTAAACACCCAATATACAGTAAGAAATGAATAACCTTAATGCACTTTTAAAGTTGTAGGTCTATTAAATACATTTAGACGTACATTACAGTTATTCAGTCCTTGATGTACATGAGGTGCTAGATTTTAAACACAAACACAAAAGTAAAAAAAAATAAAATAAACTTTACTAATTCTTTGTAAATGGATAAAGAAACATAAAACGAACACAAATTTGGAACAAATGATTATTTAAACAATTGTCAAATCAATCTTCTTTTCAAAAATAATGTACACACACACACACACACACAACACACACACACACACACACACACACACACACACACACACACACACACACACACACACACACACACTCACACACACATATAGGTGTATGAAATGCATAATTACATTAAATTAAAATAAGTTGTTCCTTGACCCTGTTCGATTTTAAAAGGACTTAAAAGTATTGTACTATAGAAAGAGTAAATTTCACCCTCAGTATTTGAGATGTCATGAGAACTTACTTCCATCACTAGGGCCTGGACACTAATCACAAATTTCAAACCCAAAACCAGGTTACGCTTATGCTCGCCAATAAAGAAGCATCAGTGTTTAAAACATAATATTTATTCACAGAAGTTTAAATTCTACAACTCATCGTGGCAGAAAAGAAAAAAAAGTACAAATGGGAAAACACTAGTTACATGAAGACAAAACAACATAGCCACCCAGATACAGTTCTATACTATCCAAAGATCTGTGCTAGCATAGTGTTGGTCTTCTCTGCTGTGAAGGCCAGAGGTGTTAAGGAATATATGCAATGATATTTCATCTCAGCTCCCATTACATTTAATTTCCAAAATAAAATCTGGGTTGAGAAGAAAATGTGTATACATGCAATTTGTTTTATCGTTGTTAGGACATTTTATGGAATGGAATTAAAGAGCACAATATAGAGTAGAAGATAAAGGATCAACTCATATGTGACTCAAATGAGTTTTTAGGCCTAAGTACCAAAACACTTTGCTGTATAAATAAATAAATACATACATTTGAAAAACAGAGCAGACAACGCAAAAAAAATAAAGGACAACTACTTTTTGTTGTTTGCTTTTTCATGTCTTTCATCTGTTGCAAAATGTCTTAATTTAATAATCACGTGTTGCACAATGAAAATATATGTGCAAAGATAGTTTGTCAAAACCAATGTAGTCACAGAAGAGACAGAATTAGTACATTTTGTAGATTTGTTAAGTAGACATACATCAGGTGCATCGAAACATTGCTTTACCTATACTGTGGTGTCTGACATAGGTGTCCAAGGTTTCAACTTGTTTTTCTTTGACCCCATTAAAGACCGATATAAATACTGATTCAATCTTCACATTTTTAACTGTCCTTTATCAAGCCCATACCTGAAAAAAAAACAGAGGAGAAATTGCATTTCACTGAAAGAGAAATAATACAGCATATACAGTCGGGTAAAGCTTCATGAAATTTAAAAAGCAGTTTTATTTTGGTTTATTTTGTACCATACATTTTACATTGGGATTACTCACTTACTTTTATTACTTACATATTTGGCCATGGCTCTTCAGCACTCTTCAATTTCACTCCATTACTGATTCACAGGCAGGCAGTGTTTTTAGTCCACAATTCACTCTCCCTGAATTCCCTCTCTTGGTGAACTGAACTAAAACAAAAAATAAAATACTGATGAGTGACTAAAATAAAACAATTTGAACAAGTTTACCTCAGCTGGCCTTCGAAGTTTGAGGAGTTAAAGAGCACAGAGTAGCAAGTAAAGGCCCAACTCTTTGGATTGATAAAACATAAGCGTGCTGGTAACGTGATACCAGTTACATACACTGCTATAAAAGTAGTACTTCTAGATTTAATTAGCAGACATTATTTGAACTGTCCTTATTTTTTGAGGTTGACATAGGTGTTCATGGTTTCGGTGTGTTTTCCTTTTACCTCCTCATTCAAAGTAGACGATAACAATGATGAAATTATCAGACATTTTTATGTTTAATATTTTTCTCAAGTCCATAGCGCACAAGAAAAAGATGTAATGAGAGGAAGTAATATAAATCCCATTTCAATGACAAGGAAAGACATATTGGAAGTCATAGCATAGAAGGTCTTAATAATGCCTATTAGCATTTTCTTGAACAAATGAACCCATTTAAAAAGCATATTAGAGAAACCATAGCTGGGATTAAATCAAAATTTTGACCCACCCGCTAATCGCAAATTACAAACTCGTACTTATTAGTGGTTTCTTTTTTTTGTAAGAAGCCTCTTTCTTCTACTCACAAAAAAAACAAACATCCGCCATCCAATTCTGGGTTGTAATTTGCGATTAGTGGGTGGTTCAAAGTTTTGATTTAATCCTTAAAATACATACATGTAATAAAACTGTGTTTTAAATTAAATTAATAAAAAATCAAATTAATCAATAAGCTTACCTCAAGGTACTTTAATACAAAAACATTTTTATTTATATTGGTATACTTAGGTTACAACACATAAGGAAAGATTTAACATTATTAAAAATAATAATAATAATAATAATAATAATAATAATAATAATAATAATAATAATTTCTACAACAACAACAATAATAATAATAATAATAATAATAATAATAATAATAATAATAATAATAATAATAATAATAATAATAATTTCTACAGGTCCCTATAAAGAAATAGAGAATAGGATTCCATTGGATTCATTCTTTAATATTCATAGTGGATATTGTATTTCTGATAGATTGTTTTGTTTGCAGATTTGCAGAGGCAATTTTTGGAAAGAAAAAATTGTACTTATTTGATCTAACTCCTGTCTATGGGTCAAACATAGCATGTTCCCAGGAAGACAGCATCCAGACAAGTTTGGACCTGGCAGAAAATGGTCTTTGTGTCTCCCACCACAACAGCACAACAAAAAAAATGAGCCTCTTTCTCCCTTGCTTCTAAGTACTGAGATCTTTTGTTCTTGAAAATGCTAAATAGGAGACATTAAAACAACAATACCGGTTCCTTGGATCCAATCAGAGATTCACATTTTGTGATCAGCGACAGAGCATTTTGCTCAGTTTTCTCGAACTTGTCTTCAACAGAACCATCTTAAATTCTTCTGTTATCTAATTGGAGAGAGAAATAGATTGACACAGTTTACAAAGACAAATATGTTGATTCCTTACTGTGAACAGAATACAGCTGTATTTTTTTAAGATAAAGTCCTATTGTCTTCAATCTAAGTCAGTCATAGATAATATATTATTATTGATACTAATTGTAGTAGTAGTAGTAATATAACATACATTATTGGATATTTGTAATGGTAAACAGTAATACATACGTATGATCCAAGTCAAAACATGGATATATATCCAGTACTGGTTGGATTTTTCCTGGAGGTATATTTGAAAGGTTTTTTTGGCCTTTGGATGCACAAACACAGCCTTTTTTTCTTTAAAGTCCATCTTTTGGCTCAGTCATTTGGTGAAGAGAGACCACCGCGGCTTTGGCCCTTGTGTCCCCCTGGTGCATGCTACGCGCTGACCAGGTGTGTGACCGCGCAGTTAGGGTAGGCACAATTGCATAGCTGCCCCCTGGTGCTTCGGTACCGCGGCGCACGCATAGCCCTCGCTACTTCGGTATCCCGGTGCGCAAGGTGCTCATTGCACACGGCACACGGTTCCCAGCTCTACAGTGTCAGTGCACAGACACAGCGCACAATGCTTGGTGCTTGGTGCTCACTGCTACAGTAAGAGCTAGTGCAAGAGCACACAGTGCTGCACAGTACTCGTTACGCACGGTGCACGTGGTATACGGTGCTTTGTGTCCATTGCTACAGCGCTAGTGCACGAACGCACGGTGTACACAGTGATAGGCCGATTGCGACAGCGTCAGTGCACGGTACACAGTGCATATAGTGCGCACGGCGCACACGGTGCTAGGTGCTGACCGCTACACTAGTGCACGGGCATACAGTGCCCACGGTACTTGGTGTGCATGGTGCTCGGTGCATGGTGCGCACAGTTTTCGGTGCCTTTCGCTACAGCACTAGTGGGTGAACACACGCCGCCACACTATTAATCAGTGCTTAAGCACCATTACAACCAGTGCAAGCGGGGTTCGGTGCACAGCCGATGCAGAACACCAAACCTATGTCAGGCAAGTCAGGGTTCCACCCCTGCATGGCCTGCAATGCAAATATCCTGCAGGAGGATAAGCATACCCTCTGAGCGCGGTGCTTTGGGTGTCCAACATGCCACCTTGGCCCTCGAGAGGGAGGTGGTCTGCAGCATCTGTGCTGCTTTTCAGCCACGGGTGAAGGAAAATAGGTTGGAGAGGACCACGAAGGCGAGTTCCACATCCTCGGAGGCCAGACCATCGGCGGCTCTTGGCCTCTCCTCCATGACCTGTCCCAGGACCCCCTGCTGGACATCCCCGATTCACAGGCCCCCCGTAGTCACTCCCCATCTCCGCAAGCGAGAAGGGTGAAGTGTTCGAGGCATGCAAGTGACATTGTGGACCTGAAAGCCCAGATGGCCCAGGTCCTGGAGCTCTTGGCCAAACAGGCACCTGCGGCCCCAACCGCAGTCCCAGCTGCACTGCAGGCCCAATTGCCATACCACCCCTCCCCCAGGGGAGATCAGGGTGGATTGGAAGAGGTGTCCCAGCTGGTGCAAGAGGACACGCTTTCTATAGCGGCCTCCGGGGATAGGGCCTCCTTCTCCTCTGACATGCAGGTAGGAGGGGAGCTCGAACCCCTTGCTGAGGAAGAACATAGCTACGAGGTAGCCTTGGAAACCAGTGCTCGCCTGTTGTCTAACTCAAAAGTTCCCGGCCTTCCCAGACTTCATGGAGGAGGTACGCTCCTGGGATCGTCTGGCCTGAGGTCCTAGTGTGCTAAAACAGGCCACACCACTTGCCTCTCGAGAAGGCACGGAAAAGCTGGGTCTAGCGGGGTTCCCCCCAGTAGACTCTACCATTGTGGCCCTGGCTAAGGGCCTGCCGGTGGGTGGGTTGGCTAGAGACCAGTGTCCAGCACGCTGCTGCAGATCTCCGGTCTCCAAGGGCAAGCTCTTGGCCGGAGCCTGGTTAGCTTGATTGTGGCTCATAGACAGCTGTGGCTGTCACAAGCCAGAGTTCCTGATGCGGATAAGGCCGCGCTGCTAGACACGCCTATATTCCCAGGACATACCTTTGGGCCAGCCATAGAGGAGATCTTGCAGAGACCCTGCCGGGGGCCGCGTTGCTCCCTCCCCGCGCTCCTGCTTGGGGCAGGTTGAACCACTGGCGAACTCCTCTGACACGGACTGTCACCAGGACAGTTCCAGTCCGCACAGCTCTGCTAGGTAACCTAAGGCATCGCCTACAGGGCACATCAGCAGTGAACAACCGGGCCCACCCTGCAGGCAGAGGGAACGCAGGATGTGGCCAGCCCACACACCAGAGTACCAGGAGGCGTTTCCAGGGCCAACGCCCTAGACAGCCACCCCAGACTGCCTTGCCGTAACCTCAGCAGCCCAAGCAGGGCCCCTGAAGGCTGGCAGCCTCAAACCCCCTTTTCGGCACAACAGCTGCAATACTGGCGCGCTTGTAACTCGGACACCTGGGTGCTCGCCACCTTGCAAAACGATTATGCCCTTCAGTTCCACTTGGGACCTCCTCCCTTTCAACATATCATGAATACTTTCATGACAGACCCTCTCCAGTGCAAGCGAGCCATTTGTCTCGTAGACCGCACCTCCCACGGAGAGGGGTACTACTCAAGGTATTTTCTGGTGCCCCAAAAAGATGGCGGCTTTCGCCCCATCCTAGACCTCAGGCTCCTAAACGGGTTCTTAAAAGAAAGGAGGTTCCAGATGCTGACTCACCGTCACATTCTCCAGTCTGTCCAGCCAGGCGACTGGTTCACCACTGTGGACTTACGGGACACGTACTTTCACGTTCCCATTCGTCCAGAGCACAGGAAGTATCTCCACTCCTCTTTTCAGGGAAGCGTTTCTGAGTTTGCTGTGCTGCCATTCGTCCTCTCCCTAGTTCCTCGTACGTTCTCAAAGTGCGTGGACACTATCCTGGCCTCCCTGCGGCTGCAGGCGATCAGAGTAATAAACTATCTCGACGACTGGTTGATCTGTTCCCAGTCGCGAGAGGGAGCAGTGGCCCACATGGTGGTCGTGACAGAGCATCTGGTGAGGCTGGGCCTCACCATCAACGATGCAAAAGTCGGCTTACACCGGTGCAGTGCACAATGTACTTGGGGCTCCGGCTGGACACCGGTACGATGTGTGCATACATGTCAGACGATAGAGTTGCAGCTATCCAGGTTTGCCTCTCCCTGTTTCAACAGGGAACGCAGGTCACCCTCCTATTGTGCCAGAAACTGTTGGGTTTGGTGGCCGCAGCCCTATTGGCCATTCAGCTGGGTCTGCTTCGCATGCGCCCGCTACAAGCGTGGCTCAATGCGTTCCAGCTCAACACCAAATGCGACAGACACCATCAGCCGACTGTGTCTCACACGTGCTCGGCAGCCTGACTTTGGTGGAGGACGACCTCTCACCTGTGCAAGGTTGTGCGGATGGGAGTAGTGTTAAACCGCCAAGTGGTGACGACAGGCATCTCCAACTTGGGTTGGGGGGTGGTCTGGGAAGGCAGAGGAGTACGCGGATCCTGGCCGGAACATTGGACATCCTTGCATATAACCATGCTGGAGTCAAATTGTTCTTGCAGTTTAACAGTAGATTTATAGAATGACTTACATTTAGTAAATAATACACCAAACTAGGCTACTCTATGGTTTCATTCATAAATTGTAAAAATAAAACAAACTGGAAGCAAACTTTATTTAAGCATGTCAATAGAATATTTAAATTACATACGGTACTGTATGAAGTTGCTATTTATGCCGCAACTGGAAGTAGACTACAGGATCCACTTGGGTTAAACTGAAAGAACCTGAACAGACCACAGATGTTTTCTGAGAAAACCGCATTACTCATGGAATACTGAGGCAAACACTTAGCAACACAAACTAGTTCTTCATAAAATCAGGATAAACACTACATTTCAGTAGCTTATCTCACATTTTTATGTCCCTGACCCTGGGTGAAAAACAAAAAAATGTGTTGGGATGCAGTGTTTTACTTAGATCTCTTAGAACAGTCCTGTTTCACCTAAATTATACTAGGCTGGTTGCCTTTTTTTGTGCGGTCTCCACTTCATGGGTTGCTGTACAACATTTTTCCTTTCATGTGTGAAGACATTAGAAATTGATACTGTAGTACAAGGGTGGCCAACCCTGGTCCTGGAGAGCCACAATCCTGCAGGTTTTATAGGTAACCCTTAAATCATCAATTTCTGAAGAATGTAAGGTGTTGATCAATTTTGTAAGTTAATGTGTTCAATTAAATCAGGAGTGGTCAGCTCTGGTCCACAAGAGCAGCAGGGTGTTCAGGTTTTTGTTCCAAATTATCTCTAAATTACTTAATTGAACAAATTACTACTTACTTTGAAAAAATACTGCTTACCAGTCAAAATTAAATTGTTCCAAGTCTTTAGAAATTGATTATTAAGGGTTACCTATAAAACCTGCAGGATTGTGGCTGTCCAGGACCAGGGTTGGCCACCCTTGCTGTAGATTCAGGTAAAAAAAAAAATACTATGGAAATTCAGTAACAAAAACTTTGTTAAAATAACGTTAAGGCTGCAGTTCAAAATTACAAAAGTCGGGAAATGGGACATTAAGGCACACAACCTGATATCTGATGTGAGGCATAGGCATAATAGGGGCGAGTTAAGGTTGTGTGCCTTAACGTCCCGTTTCCTGACTTTTGTGATTTTGAACTGCAACCTTAACGTTATTTTAACAAAGTTTTTGTTACTGAATATATATATATATATATATATATATATATATATATATATATATATATACTGTACTAGTATGCTATGCACTTTTGATGATAATAAAAACTAACGGTTTGAAATACAGCAACCGAATGACAAAGTTGATTTTCATTGTTTAATTTTTTTGCTACAGTGTGTACAGCACTACTGTTGGATGACAGTGACGGGTGAATGGAATCCAAGCCTGGTCCATTTTATACAGCCGAACTTAATGATCCAGCTCCAGTGAAACCAAACTCCATTCCATTTAAAAAAAAAAAAATACTAGAATGTGCTATTGATGTTATGGTCTGCTTATACTGTACCGACACTATACCGGAGAGTTGCTCAGGGGCCTTGGAAGAGTAGGTAGTATTAATCTCTATCAAGACTTGCCATGATGTTTTGTTGTTTGTCTATTGTATGTTTTGTTGTTTGTCTATTGTATCCCCCCTCCACTTCCCCTGTGTATAAAGAAATTAATTATTCAAGTGCCATTTTACATTCCAATAACATTTTTATCGGAAAGCATATGAATTTGAGACAACTGTTTTAAAGTGTTCCCGACATATTAAACCAAATATCCAATTTTGATTAAATTTGATAAGGAGGTTTAGCACAAGGTCTTGGAAGGTATCCGAATGTAGGTATGTCTACTTGATGGGGTCTGGCTCGCAATTTGTTGGGCTGATGAAGGCCTGAGAGCTGCTTGCCTGAATTTGATCAAACTTAACATGACCAAGACTCACTGTCTTCTATCTGGAACCAAGCTGGTGCTTTCAGGGTAGGGTGACCGGCCGGTTTTCCATCAAAAATCCCGGTGTTCCGACATTTGCCTCAAAAGCTTAATAAAGTCCCATTTTCAGCCACTTCTTGTAGCATGAGACACTCCAAATAAGGTGTGCTGTTAAATTCATCGGTGCTCTGCATCGCCAAGTCAGAAGTGACATCACTTGGTGCTCATCAGTGCAGGGAATTTAACAACAGTTTGGTGAATCAACATAGCTGATAATAATAATAGAAAGGTTGCTGCTGCGGCATGCAAGGCTGTGGTTGACCTGTGCGAGCTGAAAGCTTATTGGGACAAAGGTTTAGTTATCGTTAACCGACTAATTAGGAGCTAGCTTGTTGTTACATTAAAATGTAGAAAGCAGCTAGTCTGCAACTGTAAATATTTATAAATATGAATATATTAATGGCTACACTTTCAAATACAGTTCGCCCACTTTTCGTAACTTTGTAACATATTTGTGTAAAAGGACAAATAACATACACGATAAAAAAAAAATTGTTCTCTCTCATATCGAATTCTTGTACGTCACCAGCTCAGTCGGCTACTCTGGATAAGTTGGCAAATGTGATACTGTTTATCAATATCTTCATTAACGCTATTATATATTTATTAAAAAAAACACAACTCATACCCATTTTCAAAAGATTTTGCGTCTCTGAATCTACAATTACATTGATAATAGTATATCTCCGTACAAAACAAACTTCCACAGTGGGAGCGGCCATTTTGGTTTTGTGCAGTTGACCGACACTCAACCCCGGTGAATCTGCTGCTTCAGCGATGACGCACCGGTGCATTTAACAACAGTTCATTGAGCAACTCCTTGTGAATTAAACAACGGTTTGGTGAATCCGCTTTACATCGGTGCATGCAGCGGTGAATTTAACGCACCCATACCTTTTGTCAAAATAACGTAAACAACCACTTCCTATATAACTTAGTTTATGGCACCTGGAGTGAAAACAAAATAAAATAATTGCCATTATTTTTATAAAGTGATTAACACAGACATACATGCTAATTCCTGAGTGTGCCATGTGTTTTAATTTAGTTTATATTTATTATTATTATTATTTATTTCTTAAGACACCCTTATCCAGGGCGACTTACAATTGTGTTACAAGATATCACGTTATTTTTACATACAATTACCCATTTATACAGTTGGGTTTTTACTGGATCAATCTAGGTAAAGTATTCATCACTTCTCACAATATATCCGAGCATCTTGTTAGCCTTTTTTATAGCTTCCCCACATTGTCTAGATGAAGACATTTCTGAGTCAACATAAACTCCTAGGTCTTTTTCATAGTTCCCTTCTTCAATTTCAGTATCTCCCATGTGACATTTATAATGCACATTTTTATTTCCTGCATCCAATACTTTACACTTTTCTCTATTAAATGTCATTTGCCATGTGTCTGCCCAGTTCTGAATGCTGTCTAGATCATTTTGAATGACCTTTGCTGCTGCAACAGTGTTTGCCACTCCTCCTATTTTTGTAATTTAACGAGTCTAATCTAAGTCATTAATGTAGATTAGGAATAGCAGAGGACCTAATACTGATCCCTGTGGTACACCACTGGTTACCTTGCTCCTTTGAGGTTTCTCCTCTAATCAGTACTTTCTGTTTTCTACCTGTTAACCACTCCCTAATCCATGTGCATGCATTTCCTTGAATCCCTACTGCGTTCAGTTTGAGAATTAATCTTTTATGCGGGACTTTGTCAAAAGCTTTCTGGAAATCTAAATAAACCATGTTGTATGCTTTGCAATTATCCATTTTCAATGTTGCATCCTCAAAAAAGTCAAGCAGGTTAGTTAGACAGGATCTCCCTTTCCTAAAACCATGCTGATTGTCTCCCAGGATATTGTTACCATATAGGTAATTTTTCGGTTGGCTGCACCTTGTCTGGCCAAGGGAAGGTGGCGTGGTTGTTGGCGAATGGGGCGGGCATCAATAGAATGTTGTACTAGATGGGTGCGGCCAATTTCTTCAGGGCGGGCGGCGGAGATACCCAGGAATTCGGTCAGTCCGTGTTATGGACTTTGCTGTTTACAATCCTGTATAATCTGTACTTGTTCTGTTTTTTACCTGCGTGTGACTGTAGAGCATCACATACGGAGAGAGATTGGGTGTTTGCGCAGCCAATGGGGTGCCGAGTTACAGTATGATTGTGCCAATGGGCAAAAGTATGGACGGAGTTACGGTTATAGTGTGTTTGGTGGTGTTTGTTTGGTTGAGTGTGAGAAGTCTGAGAGAGAGCTGATCCATGAAAAAGAGTGTCCTGAGAGTGAGCCCATTGCCGCGCAGAGCAGGAAATAAAAACAGCAGTTGTCACTGCTTTGAACTTCAGCTGTTGTCTGCCTCTTTCTTCCCCGCTGGAGCCCGCCTTAGCCGACCATTACAATATAATAAAAAAAAAAAAACTAAATTTTTAGTTATAATCTATATTTCTATGTGGCAGAAATCACTCCTTGACAAATGCTTACCTTTTGCTTAAAAAATGTTGTTCCCATCATACTGTAACTGTAACTACTAAGTGTTTATGTACTAAAAGTTTCCACTGTAAATCTGCACCAGGATGTTGCAGTTTTCCCAAAGTTATCCTGTGCATTTACCATGTTTTTAATATGCTGTACCATACCTTACTGCTTCAACATGCAGCATTAACTTTGTAATGCATTTTTCTATGGTAACTGTTTAAAGAGCTGTACTAACTATTATTGTGATTAGGGTTTAGTAAATAATAATTCAGCGGGGGTGAGTAGCGCTGCAGATGAAATGTGATTTTATTTATTTTGCATGCATATTTGTTTTAAATCCACGATAACAATAAGCTAATTTGGTGCTGCTCTGCTTGGTTCCATGTGGCCCGGTTCCATGTCGGTCTAGGTGTATGCTTCTCTCGATCTGGATACGCATCTGGACTGCCCGCTATCAGCTTGGCTGCTCACCCGGTCCCAGTCTCATACACGCCCTCTTTCCCGTCTGCATACACGCACTCGGCTTGCACACTACTCTGGCTTGCTCTCTCCCAGCTATACGCTACTTTGCTCCAGTGTCTACTCAGCCGTCTGCACGCCCTGCTTTAGCATCTTCCTCACCGTCAATCTGCACTCTCTCCCGGCTTCACGCTGCTTCTCTCCAGCATCTGCTTACACACCACTTGGCTTTTCTCTTCTTCTACCTTCTCGGCTCTTCTCCTACTTATGCAACACTCTGCTCTGTATGGGGAACGCACACTCTTTTATAGTGCCCCCTTCGGTCCCTGATTGATCACTGTCCTGAACCAACATTAACATATTCAGGAGTCAATCAGAACCGGATACTGACGTCACACACTCACAGATAGGAGGGGAGAGGGTGGAAAGAGCAGCCGCTGCCTGCAACTGATAGGGAAGTGACAGTAAACACACATACATACACGGCAGTCTTCTTTAGTTTACCAGATTGCCCGATGCTACAATATATAGATTATATTGCAACCTAAAAATAAATAATAGAGATCTACACTCAGCTGAATTGAGAAGGGGTCATACAAATTCCTGTAAAATTTTTATAAAAAGATCATACATTTTAACATAAATATAATTGCACATAAAAATAAATTGTACGATAAATGCACGATTAGTCACATATACAAAATAATGCATTTATTAATTTTATTGTAATATTTGTACCATGAAAAATAATAATATACAGTTCTCTGCATTTAGAAATGTAACTTTACATTACCATGCTTTGTAAACAATGTAGTAAAGTTAACCACTATGATTAAATTATAATAATAATAAAAATACTGTCTATGATATTAATTAATTTAACATATTAAAAAGTGTTGTCAAAACAATGTGATTTATGACTGTAGCATTGTAACAGGGTGATGTTACATATGTGGGTCATCACTGAATAATACTGAATCAGACACAGAGCAATCAGTGTTGACACGCCGCACAGGCACACAGATTTAATGGTAATCCTAGTGCAGATTTAATAAAGAAAAGTAGACAAAACAATAAAAGCTAAAAATAAAAGTTTGCCACACAAGACAAGCTCTTGCCTCACTAAATGAGACGCCCCGCTCCAGGAACCTACTACACTACGAAACCTCTTTATACTTGTGTGTCATGATGAGAGTAGTGTAGTGAAAAAAAGTGAATGTCAAGACAGTATTATTCTCAAAAACATCTGTGTTTATTCTCCTAAAACTAAATAATCAGCCGCCCCTCTACCAGCAATGGTATTGGGTGGTAGAAGGCAGGTTACAATCCCAAACACAAAGGTACACTCCAAAACCACAATCCTCTGTGCACGAAACTGTGTGCTGTGATCCGGGACGTGATGCGTGTCTGTGCTGTGCAGTGAGGGTATTGTGCAGGGGTTCGTGCTGGCTCCATGGCGGCAGCTCCTATCTCCTCAATCCCCCTCTGTAATACACAAGCAGACCAAACTAAAACAAATTTCCGGCTGTCAATCACATTTCAGCATAAGGGGATGTACTCACGTAGCAACGTCCCCTTTGTACCAAACTCCTCCCTGCAATCAGCTCGACACCATGGTTTATCCAATCACTGCGTGTCCCGTAGCTGATCACAATGGAGTTGTTCAGAGCACTTGCAGCTACGCTCTTCCTCCAAGATGGCCAACTACCAGTTCCCACGGCTCCGTCCACTGAACCGTATTTGGGGCAGCCTTCTTGGTGAGGTCTGTCAAAGGAGCAGCGAGCGTGGCGAAGTTCGGGATGAACTTCCTGTAATAGCCCACTAGTCCCAAGAAAGAGTGCACCTGGGATTTGGTTGTATGGACCGGCCAGTCAGCCAAGGCTTTCACTTTAGCAATCAGCGGTCTGATCTGGCCGCTCCCTACTCGATACCCCAAATACTCTGACTCACTCTTCCCAATGGCACATTTCTTTGGGTTAGCAGTGAGCCCAGCCTCCCGCAAGGATTGCAGTACTGCCGCTACCTTACGCAGATGACTCGGCCAGTCCTCACTGTGGATAACCACGTCATCTATGTAAGCAGCGGCGTACTGCTGATGGGGCCGCAAAATGCGATCCATCATCCGCTGGGAAGTGGCTGGTGCTCCGTGCAACCCAAAGGGCATGGTCCTAAATTGGTACAACCCGAAGGGAGTCGAAAACGCCGTCCTCTCTCTGGATTCTGGGGTCAGGGGTATCTGCCAGTACCCCTTCGTTAAATCCAGTGTCGTCATAAAATGAGCCGTGCCAAGACGCTCCAGCAACTCATCTACCCGGGGCATGGGATAAGCGTCAAACTTTGATTTTTCATTAACCCGCCTGAAGTCAATGCAAAATCGAGTTGACCCGTCCGGCTTATCCACTAAAACAATCGGACTGTTCCAGTCACTTTGGGACTCCTCTATTACCCCCAGTCTGAGCATCTCGTCAATCTCCGCCTTTACTACCTGCCTTTTGCGCTCAGGTATGCGGTACGGTCTCTGGCGAACTAGCGCCCCCGTCTCAATCTCAATGTGATGGTGGGCTACTCGAGTCTGCCCCGGGACGGGAGAAAACACATCAGGAAATTCCGCCACCAGCGCCCGCGCCTGACATTTCTGTGTTGGTGTCAGATTCTCTGCAATCTGTACCGACCCCTGTTTCGCCAACACAGAAAGATCAGGTCCCAGGTCAGTGACGTTATCTGCTTGCGCCGCTAACAAAGCCTCCTGCTGTAACCAAGGCTTCAACAGGTTTACATGGTAAATGTGCTTTTCTCTCCGTCGCTCCGGCTGGCAGATCTCATAATCCACCGTCCCAACCCGGCGTGTAACCTCAAACGGTCCTTGCCACTTCGCCAGAAGTTTGGACTCAGAGCTGGGTAACAAAAGAAGCACCTTATCCCCCAGCTGAAACGTGTGCAACCAGGCCCCCCTGTTATATTGGGTCTCCTGTCTGTGCTGAGCCTGCTGCAAATTGTCATGTGCCCATTTTCCCACAGACTCAAGATGTTTGCGCAGGTCCAACACATACCGGACAGTATTGGTCGATTTGTCCTGCTGCTCCTCCCACATCTCTCTGACCAGATCGAGCACACCGTGGGGTCTCCGACCATACAGCAACTCGAATGGCGAAAAACCCGTGGAAGCCTGGGGTACCTCTCTGATAGCAAAGAGAAGGGGAGGAATCAGCTGGTCCCAGTAGCACACGTCACTGTTTACAAATCTGCGCAACATGTTTTTGTGGGTCTTATTAAAACGCTCCACAAGACCATCGGTCTGAGGGTGAAAAACCGAGGTCCTAATGGTCTTAATCCCCAAAAGTTTACATGTTCCACGGACTAGCCGGGACATAAAGTTGGTGCCTTGGTCGGTCAGTATTTCCTTGGGGATCCCCACCCGGGAGAAAACCTTCACGAGCTCGTTGGCAACAGATTTAGCAGACGCAGATCGGAGGGGAATGGCCTCTGGATAACGCGTAGCATAATCCAAAATGACCAATAGGTGTGTGTATCCTGCCGCACTCCTTTCTAACGGTCCCACTATATCTACTCCAATACGCTCAAACGGAGCTTCCACTAGGGGCAATGGCACCAGTGGAGCTCGCGGGACGGCTCTAGGGCTAGCTTTCTGACACTCCCCACAGCATTCGCAAAAATGTCTGACGTCACCATCCAGCCCCAGCCAATAGAACCGTGTCACGAGCCTCGCTTTAGTCTTGTCCCTTCCCAAATGACCAGACAGGGGGACAGCGTGAGCAAGCTGCAACAAATCCTCCTTAAAGGGCTGAGGAATGAGCAACTGGTGACGCACTTCCCCCGTCTGGGGTAATTTTTCAACACGGTACAAAAGGTCTCGATCAATTTCAAAGTGAGGGTATGTGGCGGCGCGTCTGGGCTTGACCACACGACCATTAACCACCGCTGCTTGGTCAAAGAGCCTGCTCAGCACGTCGTCACGCCCTTGCTCAAGTCGGAAGTCACGGGAACGAGCTAAAAAATCAGCTCCCATGGCTTCCAACTCGGGATCAAAATGTAGCAAGCCTAGTTATAATTACAGGCTAGCTAGGCTAGTCTTTTATTTCTCTCTCTGAGAATTTGTAACAATTGTAAATGTTCTAATATCATCAATAGTAACCAATGAGAGAGCACCCCGAATTACGCTTCTGGCATGAAAAAACATGTTCTAATTCAACACGTGGGTGAGCAACATCTTCAGGATGTAGATAAATAAATGAACCAGACTGTGGCGGAGTGTCCCGCCCCTATTTATTATTATTTGTATTTTTGTTTGCAGCGCAGTTAAAAGCGCTGCATCTTTTGTTATTTATAATTTAAAACCCGTGATGATGCGTGGCTGATCAGCTACTGATTATTTAACTAGCTGACAGTCACACATCCTTACCAAACGCGTGCAGACTGTGGCCGAGGGGTAATAAGATAATTAACAGCTAGTTAACCCCTCGGCCAGAGTATAAGAACCTGCAGCTGTCCGTGCTGCAGGGGGGGGGGGGGGGGGGGGTGTACAGAGAGGAGGTACGGGGAGATAGAGAGGAGACAGAATCTAGGATAACAATTGCTAAAACGTGCTGGATTAGCCAGCACGACACTTACTTGTTTGTCTGTCTGATTCGTTTGGCCCTCGTGCCCTTTTGTTTTGTTGTTTTGTTCAAATCATTTGTTTTGTTTATTAATAAAATCAGCTGAACGCCGTTGCGTTCAGTTTCACCCGCCCATCCATTGTTGTGGTTCAGTTACTTCCTGGTCCATGACGTCACCACACCTCACCACTGCAAGCCATCCTGCCACACAGACACAACGGTAAGTATGCAATAAAGACTGACAGAGACAAAGTCCAGTGCGTCCAACCCGAGAAGTCCATATATTCGACATATACAGACACCCTGAAGGGCCTTATTGCATGTAAACAGGTAAACAGTGGATTTGAAGAAAAAAAGCATAAATCACATTTAGAGCAAAACATTTTTTTTATTAAATATCCTTAGGCCAATAAAGTAGTCTCATTTAACTCTCATTCAACTTTAAACTACACACTAAGTTAAGCTGAGTAAATTAATTTAATTGAAACATGCATAAGAAAGTACATCTTTATTTTCGATATTATGTACATTAATATATATTATTTGTTTATTTAGCAGACACCTTTATCCATGGAGACTTACAGAGACAAGGGTGTGTGAACTATGCATCAGCTGCAGAGTCACTTACAATTACGTCTCACCCAAAAGACGGAGCACAAGGAGGTTAAGTGACTTGCTCAGGGTCACACAATGAATCAGTGACTGAGGTGAGATTTGAACCGGGGACCTCCTGGTTACAAGCCCTTTTCTTTAACCACTGGGCCACACAGCCTCCTACATTGCCACTGAAAAGATACACCAGAGGGTAGAGTGGAGACAGCACTGAGTTAGTCCTGTCCGTGCAGACATACTGTTTGAGCACAACAGACGGGAGGAATAAAAATAAAGTCGGATTTCAGTAATTTTTCAAGGTCTGTGTCAGAGAGGATTATAATGTGCTTTTATACACAAAACATACATTCAATAATAATACAACAAATTTGGGCTCTACAATGCACCCGCTACATTTGAGCTCCTAATGGAAAGGGTGCTCACGGCAATGCCTTGTCTATTTGGACGACCTACTGGTCCACGCTGTCACCTTTAGCGAAGCCCTGACTAACCTGCATGTCGCTCCATCAGCTGCTTCACAAACAGTAAGCATACGTGTTTCTACACACAGGAGATGGGGTGTACCCCCTCACAGGGCCATATTCATATAATATTTACCACCTCAGCAATCACCTAAGCTGTTACAAATACAGTTGGTGATTTACCTTTTCTTAATTTAAATCATCACTTTTTCTGTAAAGTAACATTCCTATCAAATACCCTCCAATAAGTATTAGGCGAGATGAATTAATGCAGAACAACTGGGGTGGGAAAATAGCTGCCCAGTTTATCCCATCTCAGACCCATTTCTTACTCAATATCTAAGTATGCCTGAATAGATAATCTTAGTGTAATGGCTTTGTCTTTGTCTTATTATTATTATTATTATTATTATTATTATTATTATTATTATTATTATTATTAATGCCAGGTTATTACTGTCAGTTCCCCATCTGTGGTTTCTTCTCAAAATAGTGCTTATTGATTTGGATCACTATTACAATGGAATACAATTCATGGGCCAATTAGATATCTTTCACAGGGTAGGGCTTTATTATACAGGGTCATGATTTTTATTACATGAGAGTAGCTGTTATTTACTTCCAGTTCATGTTATTTACATGCTACTATTGGACTTGATTATCGGCAAGATGCAATTAGATAGTATTTGTGGGCACCAACAAGATATATCTTATGCTGTAATATATCAGCCTTCAGTGAGGTAATGTGGATTTCTTATTGGCCGGGCACATCAGCACACACAACGGTGGTGATACTGGCTCCAGGGATCCTCAGCATGGTAACACCTGGAATGGGCTGGATGGGGCATCCATTCCTTTCCATTGATGTTAACTTCCTCCATCACCTTTCTTTTGAGATCCCCAATCACTAAATCCAGTATCTCTTAGAAGCCGGGTCATGGAGTGTGCGATTAAATCCCAGCCCCACCTCTACTGGATAAACCTGGACTCTCCACCTGTTCCACCTCAGCAGCTAACTCAGCATACTGGTTTCTTCCTCTCGTATGCCTCTTCCATAGAATCCTCCCATGGCACTGTTAGCTCCACCAGGAGAACAGGCATGCTGAGGCTGACCACAGGACAATGTCAAGTCAAAGGATAGTTTTAGCAATCTCCAGTGGAAAAATAAGGCACTGACCAACATCTTCCTGCATTCTCCAAGCTCTAGCAGCCTCCAATTGCCCCAGGCAAGTTTTAGTTCTAATAACCTTTTCTGTCAGTTGCTCTTCTGGATGGAGGAATGTTGTTCTCTGTGTGCCAGCTATTGTTGATATTGGTGGCAAGCTGCTGATCTTAGTGCACCATTCTTCCAAGCATTGCAGCACCTGGTCAAGACGCCAAGTGAAGCAACCCTGGCTCACAGCCACCTTACATTCTATTAGTGACTGGTGATGAACACAAAGGACATGCAGGGTTCTCCCCTACACACACATTTAGGTTCTGCGATGATTATTATTAATTAGTCATTTAGCAGACGCTTTTAACCAAAGCGACTTGCAGATACTAGGGGGTGAACTATGCATCAACAACTGCTGCAGAGTCACTTACAATAGGACCTTGGTTTTACATCTTATCCGAAGGAGGTTAAATGACTTGCTCGGGTCACACACAGTGAGTTAGGGGCTGAGCGGGGATTAGAAACTGAGACCTCCTAGTATCAAGCCCTTTTCTTGTCCACAGGTCTCTCAGCCAATCTTACGCTGTTCCACATTCTCCCACCTCATTCATTCTCCCTGCGTAGCCTGGGAAACCGCCTTGACGCACCTCCTCTTCTCCTCTTGCTTTTGAACTTCAGTAACTAGCAACTTCCTCCTTTCTGCTGGAGCTTCTTTGTGCCATCTTGGGGGACCAAGGCCTCCTCTTCCCTGTTGTACTTGCTCCATGATATCACTGTTATGAAGGGCAACCTTTGCATCTTCCACGTCGTCCTTTCCTACCAATTTCTCCCAGTTCTTACTACAGGTGCTACCACCCTCACACACATCAGTGTCAGTTCCAGCCAAACCTTAGCGCACTTGAAGTCCGCAATTACAGCTGAGACTGGCAGCTGCAGTTTCCCTTTACCGTAGAGTGCTACCCTGCTAAGGCATCGTGGAACTTCCAGCCATTTCTTAGTATGAACTAATCAAGGCTTCCAGTCTCTCTACTCTTGACAGGGAAACCTCATACACAGTAAGATACCACAGCAACCTTGGAAGAAGACCAAACTGAAAACACCAGACTTGCCTGGTAGTGCACTACCATTGAACTGCATGCATGCCCATCTGATGTTATCTGCTGGTTTGCCAAGTAACCTATTGGTGCATGCTAGATAAGAGCAGTTATAAAATACCATAAAGTCAGTAGTAAATAAGAGCAAAATCAAATAACAGAATATATAAATACAGTAACTAATTATGTTTGAGAGTGATTTCGACTAAGAGCAGTTCAAATTATAGTAAAAATATTTGCTTATAAGAATAAATTCTATTAAGAGCAAGTAGTAAGTACAATAAATGGATAAGAATGATTTCAATTACAAAAAAAACATGAATATGGTTACCTTTAGGAGTAAAATCAAGTACAAGATACAGAAAATATAATTATAATTGAGAGCAGTCATAGAAAAAAGCAAAGTGTGGAGCAGTTAAGTGCAAGTACAAGGTGATGCAAGTACTGGTACAACTGGGTGCCATATAGTCCAGTATAGTCAGGAGTTGTGAGGTTTACAGATGCTGTTTGAACAGGTGTGTCTTGAGGAGGTGCCGGAAGGTGGTCAGGGACTGAGCAGTCCTGATATCCGTGGGTAGGTTGTTCCACCACTGAGGGGCAAGGGTGGAGAAGGAGCAGTCTCTGGAAGCAGGGGAGTGGAGGGGGGTACAGCTAATCTGCCATTGGTGGAGGAGTCGAGGGGGTGAGAGGGGGTGTAGAAAGAAATAATAATCTGGAGTTAGAAGGGAGCAGAAAGATCGAGACAGCGATAGGCGCATTGAATTGGATGAGAGTGGCGATAGGGAGCCAGTAGAGGGAGCGGAGCAGTGGAGTAGCGTGGGAGAAATGAGGAAGGGAAAAGACAAGGTGAGCAGCAGAGTTTTGCATGTGCTGGAGTGGACAGATAGCAGAAGCAGTGAGGCTGGCCAGGAGGGAGTTGCAGTAGTCAAAGTGGGACAGTACCAGGGCATGAACTGTGTGGAGTAGTTAGTGAGGAAGGGGCAAATTCTGTGTATGTTGCTAAGGAAAAAGCAACAGGATTGTGCCAGAGTAAAGATGTACTGAGAGTAGGAGAGGGAGGGGTTGAGGGTGACACCAAGGTTCTTCGTGGATGAGGAGGGAGAGAGGGTGGTGGATTCAAGAGGAATAGAGATGGAGAGCTCAGCAGTGGGGGAGGAAGAGGGGGAAGAAAAGGAGGTCTGATTTGGAGAGGTTGAGTTTAAGATGATGCGAGTGCATCCAGGAGGAGATGGCCGAGAGACAGGTAGAGATACAGGAGAAGATATGTGAGTCAAAGGGGGGAAAGTAGAGGAAAATCTGGGCATCATCAGCATATAGATGATACGAGAAGCCATGGGAGGAGATGAGGGGACCCAGGGACCGGGTATAGAGAGGAAACAGGAAGGGTCCCAGGACTGAACCTTTGGGGATGCCTGTCGAAAGAGAGCAAGAGGCAGAGGGTGAGCCATGCCACGACACCCAGTATGTGCGATCGGAGAGGTAGGAGGGCAATTAGGCAAGAGCAGTGCCAGAGAGTCCCAGGTCAGCGAGGGAGGACAGGAGAATAGTGGTCAACTGTGTCAAAGGCAGCAGAGAGGTCGAGGAGAATTAGGACAGAGGAGAGGTAGGCGGCACGGGCATAAAGTAGAGTGTTAGTGACAGAGAGAAGAGCAGTTTCAGTGGAGTGTGCCAAGCAAAAAACTTGATTGGAGAAGGTTGGGCAGAGAATGTTTTGACAGGAACGCAGAGAGCTGGTGATATACCGCTCGCTCGAGGGTTTTAGAGAGGGAAAGGGAGAAGGGAGACAGGATGGTAGTTCTGAAGGGATGAGGGGTCAAGGGAGGGCTTTTTTAAGATGGGGTGATCTAGGCTTGTTTGAAAGCAGAGTAGAGAGGTGTTGAGAAGAGAGGAAATAAAAGGCAGTAGAGTTGGGGCAGTAGCCTGGAAAAGGTGAGTGGGGAGGGGGTCCAGAGCACACTAGGTGGGTTTGTGGCCCTGTAGCAGGGAGCAAATATCAGAGTCCAAGAGGGGTGAGAAGGAGAAGGAGGGTAGATTAGTAGGGGTTGCAGAAGGTAATGGGGCGTGAGTGAGCAGAGGACAGGGGGTGGGTGGGGAAGGAGGCGAGGTATTGAAGAGTATGCATTTGCGGATGTCAGTGATTTTGCAGGAGAAGGAGGCAAAGTTGTCAGCTGAGATAAAGTAAGGTGGAAGATAGGGAGGAGAAGGTAGAGAAGAGTTTACTGGGACTGTTAGTAGAAGAATGAATGATAGAGTGGAAGTGAAATGCAACCCAAAGGAGCTTATGTGGCACTTAACCATATGCATTAGCTAAATCCTTTTTTGCAGACTGAATCTGTTGCCATATCACACTGACATTCTCCAAGCATCCCAGAAATCCTGGGATACCAGTTTTCTGTATGGATGTGTCTATCATGCCTTTCTTACTCTCCAGATTTAATAGTGAAATTACACTTAGATGCAGAGTCTGCCATTTAGTATTCTGGTGGATTAGTAGGTGTGATATCAGAGGGAATCAGCGGATCAGTGTGTGTCTTTTCAAGATGTCTCTCCAGCTTGGGCTTAGTTGCTGTGAGTATACCAATCTTTTCACTAGTGAGTAAGTTCACAAACTTGTCACAAACTTGAACGGGTCTTTATAAAAGCTGGTTCTTGCATGCTTTTTAAAGTGCTTTTGAAGGCGCTCTGCTTTGCACAACTTTGCAAATGTATGTTTTAGATCATTTTTCAGAAGACTGAGGGCCTCCCTTCTGACTTTCTTCAGCCCTCCTCCACTACTTCCTTAGTTGCCTCCTACAACAGTATCAGAAAACATGTATTCTTCCATCAAATTTGTGGAACAGGCATGCATTGGTATAAGTCCATAAGAATTATTTTCCCAGATATATTAGTACATACATATCTTCTGGAAATTATATAAATATTAAAAATACATTTCCCTTTATATTTTACCCTTTGCATATGTCAGGGATGCCTAATGCTTGGGTGTTTATAAAACCTAAACCACATGTGGCTAATAAGGTAACTATAGTAAATGAGCACACCTGCATTTACTTCCACCAGCCCCTTTTGTTATGGGGTTGTTAGAAAACTTCAATTGGAGCACTTGAAGAACCCTCCTACACTCACTGCAAAATGTCATCAGATTTAGGCAAGCAATTCTGAAGTTAGATCCCAATCCATCAACTAGCACTTTCACACATTTAACAAAACAGAATATGAACTGGTTAAAAACAATTCTGTTACTTACAAAATACTTCTTTAATGTATAGGGTAAAGTGAAATAATAGGAAAACAAGGGCATTGGGAACTAGAGAAGACTCATCCATGACTTCAGGTTTCAAGTTTCTGCAATGATAATGAGTGGAATTACTGATGTTGTATGATGGTAAATGTATCTGTGAAGATCAGGAGCTCAAAAAAAGTGTTGGTTATTAATTCCCCGCTTGGAAAATTACCACACCTACATAAATGTGTGTTTGAATATAAACATGATTTAGGTGGTTCCAACATAATCAAGCAGTTAACGGTGTAAAAATGCAACACTGTAAAAATAGTCAAATTAAACTGTTAACAGTTAACTGCCGTTACGTAACCCACATTTTACCTTGTTTTTTGAATGTCAGTGAAGGCCAAAGAAAGCAAGCTTGTATAATACCCAGTTAAACTTAGGGCCCTTTCACACCTAGTTCGTTTGACCCTTTGATGTGGATTGAAGTGTGATTCGGTTCTCTTGGTGTTATATACGAAGTGTCCGAGAACCACGTAATTGCACCAGGATGCACATCAAACCAAAGCCCCTTTCACACTGGTGCTCCTACCCGGGTCCTGACCTGGAATCCGGCTACCAGAATCACAATTCTGCATAATGTGAATCCATGTACCCGGGACGACCCTAGCTCAGGATGTGGGTTGGCACACTTTGACCTGGGTCGAACGAGATAAAATGCATAATGGACATTCGTAAGTGGACGAAGTAACAAACAGCCAGGTTTCACTTCCGCCGAGCCATTTCTGTTTATTCTGTTTAGCCATATTTCTGTTGATTGAGACACACCGTGAGCCAGATTGCTGCAGGGATGGCGTGGAGCGGTGAAGAAACAATTGCTCTAATCACCATTTGGGCTGACGATTCAATCCAGAGAAGACTGGATGGAAGCGTCCATAAAATGCATGCCATCTTGAAAGCCTGAACAGATGAAAGGATGGTCATGGGAACATTGCTGCTTCCAGGTTCTGTCACCCCGGTCGACCCTGCTTCTTCAAAAAGAAGTGTGAAATCATAAGAACATAAGAACCCAGGTAGAACATGCCACTGTGAAAGGGGCTATAGTGAATCGAGATCACGTCAAATGGTGGTCTCGGTTCGCTTGGAAGTAGACTCTGTATGTTTGTCACTTTGCTCCTTTTCAACTTTTTGCAATGTGAAACCAAATGTACTCCAGTTCAGAAACCACCCCAAACAGTGAAGCAAATTGTGGAAATTACTTACTTCAGCAAGCACCAAGGTGTCTCGCCACTGTCACAAATACGTAACACAGGGCTTGTCTAATCACACACACACACACACACACACACACACACACACACACACACACACATACACACAATACAATGACACATACACACCAGACAAGAACACCATAATGTCACATGTACACAACAACAGCACATCACAAAAAAAAAACAAAAAAAAAAAACTATGGGGCTGATTTACTAACTGGCGCAACCAGGGGCTAGTCAGTGAAATTATGCTAATAGCCATGTTTGAGATTTATTATTGAAGCATGCATGCTATTTAAGCAAAACTGTCACAAGGTAAAGAAAAGCCATAGGAAAAATATGAAATGAGAATTAATTATTTAGTACATCTATTGCGTCTGGCTTCATTATAATTGCGCCATATACATGCGCATGGAAAACATGGTGCCAAGACAAAGCGGTACAGACATTAGTGTTGCATTTGCACTGCTCCATTTGAGTTTAGTAAAGCAGGTCCTATGTTGCATCTGTATCTGTACAGGTGTCATTGTCCATCAAATCAACAGTACGAAGGTCACTCTTGAAATCAGGACTTAAAGGATGTGTTGCAGTAAGAATAATTCTATTAAGAAAGGGGAACAAGACTAAAAGACTAAAATATGTACAAGAACACAGAAATTAGATTATGGAACGATGGTCAAAGGTGCTTTGAACTGTTGATGGATGGACAACGACACCTGTGCCTTCTGACAGTTCTGTTGTCAATTCAACACTTGTCTTCTTTCTATTCCTTAAGGATATTATCTTCAAGTATTGCTTATCCTTGTTAGACAGCTTTTTGGGTCTTCCAGTCCTGGGTTTGTCAATTACAGATGATGTTTCTCTGTACATGTTGATTATGCTTCGGATACCACACCTTGAAAATCAAGTGATGCGAGCCATTTCAGTCAATGTTTTTCCTTCTTTATGCAAGTCAAGGTTGTTATAATAGTAGAAAACACTAGTGGAGTAAATTGTTGATGCTCATAACGCATCAGAGTAGAAAAATGCTATATATACTGTATATAGCATTTTATACAAATTTGACCCCAATAATTACCGGGGCATCTGTGTGAGCAGTAATCTGGGGAAGGTGTTCTGCAGTATCATTAACATCCGGATACTGGCCTTCCTTACCGAACACAGTGTCCTGAGCAAGAGTCAGATTGGCTTCCTTCCAAAACACCGGACATCTGACCACATTTACACCCTACACACCCTAATAGACAAACATGTAAACCAAAATAAAAATAAAATATTTGCTTATTTTATAGACTTTAAAAAAGTTGAATAATTATTTTTTGGTTGGCTATTTTTCAAGCATATGAAATAGGCCTACTAACAACTGCTTGCTTTTCTGTCCTTAATGACTCACCTAATTGGGACAATATAAGGCTGCTGCAGGCCATTGATCCAGCAGTTATTCTAGGCAGTAATTATATTATCCAATTACATTTGTGTCTTACACATATTTCACAGATAAATATAACAACATCTTACATCTTGCAATTATTTGTTAACATGTCCAATTCCAAAGCTGGCTCATCAGTGCACTCTCCTGGTATAAATAAATCATTCATGGTAAAACAAGGACAAAATACCTGCTTCAATCACTATCGCTTTCAGTGCCTGATAATGGGATTGAGTGTCTGCATCACACCTTGGTCCAGGTCTAAGAGAACTTCTATGAATTCCTGAAGATTGCCAGGACTGTGACAGAGCTGCCTGTGAAACTTAACCACAGTATGTTCTAAAGAGTTATACCTAGGATTTGTAAAGGGTCAGTCAGAATAGTTCATTCTGTTTATTTCTCTGCACTATTTATAAAACTCTGCTGATTATAAAAGTTTCAGTTTTGTTGTACTTTTATTAATGCAGTGAGGTAACCATTTGTTATATTTGAAGGCTGGACTGGTGCACAAATGCTATGCATAAATTATACCAATATTAGTGATGGGTGTTTATGTCCAGGAACCTCACTAATAAATTGTGTAATATTTATGTAAACTTTGTAGAAATCAAGGTTATCTGGAAAAGCATAAACTTCTCTTGATAGTGCTGAAAAGGCACCTTCCTACAATTAAAGTGGACACCTTTTAAGTAAATTGTTTGTCAATTTTGATAAGGGCAGGACGATCATGTATTTGTTCCTTTAAGAATCTAAGCAAGAAATAATAGGACTTCCAATAATGGCATTCCAAAAGGGTAGGCTAGACAGTTGTTGCGTTGGTAAAAAGCAGGTTTAAGACTAAACAGAATTCTTTTTTTTATGTAAGTAGACAACAGTATTACAGAATATGAAGTTATAGTTAATAAACTATGTAATTAATTCAATATAATGCATATTGCATAATTTGTAAAGTTTACTTCCCTCCTCTGTGTTCATTTTAAAGTATATTACCACTCACTGTACATTCTTCATGACAATAGCGATAAACTGCAGTTCAATAAAGAGTTTCAAACATATATTAATTGTCCAGCATATCTTTGGATCAATAAACCAGACCTGATCGATTTGGTACCTATATGTCAAGTCCATTAAAGCTAAAAATAATGTTCTTCCTTCAAAACAAATAAAAAAGTAATTGCATAAATTCAACATAGCTTTAAGGTCATTAAGATGTTGTTGCCAGTTTAATGATACTTTTGTTTTTAAAATTCTACAAATTTAATCCTACCCCATAAAACGGACTTGAACTGCACATCAGAAAGTTCAGGTTTTTGCACTTCTAAGCAGAACAAGATGCAGATTCTGAAACAAGCATCAAACAAGTTGGGCCTGCTTTTAAATCAATTATACCACAATTCATTTAAAAACTTGTAAAATAAAAATTATAAAGAAGTGCACTGGCATATTTAAAAATAATCTGTGTCCTGATTCTGGATTTAACCAATCTTATGTTTTAGTTTTTTTTTTTTTGTTTTTTTTTTTTTAACAATTTATAAAGAACACACTAGGGAAAGATTCAATAAAAAATGTTTTGCTTTGTCAACCACGTTATTTGTCTGTTTTATGGTGCTTTTCAAAAATGATAAGAAAATGTCTGTACTGTTAACACTTCAAGAAATATTGTATTCCATCTTAAAAACATTTTAATAACAGTTCCACATCCCAATACTATTGCATTAGCAAAAATGCCAGAAACTTCAGTTAACATTCTTTAATTTGTTTAAAAAGGCCATATATACCATGCATTTGGAAAATGTGATTGTCTGATTTCGAACACTTGCATGACTCACCCTGCACTCCAAAGAGCTTTTATACAGTGAGCCACTTGGGACCTGTTCAAGTGTTGGAAAAAATAAAACTCATAAAATGTTAACACGTGTGGTTGGCATGTTATTCTGCAGTGATGTGTTTAGTATGTGTCCTCTTATGCCTGGTATTTTTACTGAATTGTTCCATCAGAACAGTACTACCTTTCATTATACTGTGTTATAAACTAGAAAATAGTTAAATAAGGCAGCTGTTTTCAGGTAAGTCAATAAACCTCAAATAGTTTATGTACGTTACTGTGGGAGGGGAGGAGTTTAATATGTTAAGCACAATTAAATGAGTTTAAACACAAATGTTTTTTTTAAATGTATTGAAAATATAATGCCAATAGGTGTTCTCTTCAAAACATTATCAATATTGAAAAATTAACCCATCATTCATAAAATAATTCCATCATTTATAACATGGTGTTGCTACAAGTATGTAATAAAATCAGTATGTGTTCTTGTGGCAAAGTGTCTTGCAGGTGTAGAGGTAATGCGGTGCTCAAGTAATGAGAAACATGTAAGTTCACGGTGAAAACAATGTTTTATTTGATCCTTTTTGTAATCCAGGTCGTTATGACCGCAAATAATAATCCCAGGCAGTGTTAAACCATGGGTTACAGTCCCGAAATAATAAACACAGTATTAAACACACACAAGACACACACACAATCACAAGTCCAGAGTGAGTGCGAACGTGTAAGTGGTGAAATACAATTTATTCGTGCACAGTGGTGAAGTGTTGTCCGGGTTTGGTGCTGGCCTTTAGTGACAGTTCAGGATCGTGTTAGCCGTCTAACATGAACAAACAAGTACAATTAGAATCGACAAAACAAACAAACACTAAACACGGTACTTTTTACTCTCCTTCAGCGGTTCTCTCGCTCTGTTCCTTTTCCGGTGGCGCAACCAATCCCGTGTCATCCAATTCATGACTGACACATCGCCTACTGCACTAAGGCGATGTCTTCTGGTATAGTGGCTCCGCCCCCTTCCTGGATGTCCAGCTTCCAACTGACCCTGGAATGAACTGCCAAACCATCCAGTACGGGGCACACTGTTCCTGTTACACAGCGTCCTCACAAGTCGGGAGGCAGATTGTTGACTTGGATTTATTTGCACTCTGTCACATATCCCAGCGCTCAGAGTGGAGACGAATGAACACTCGGCTGAATCTACCCATTACAACCCCCTCCCGGGAAAAGTAATCCGCATTTTGGTGATCTTTCCCTGCACGGTGTGTCATAAAATACATGAAGGGTTGCAGCGCCAGATACCACGAGTTACCCAGGCATTGTTATCCTTCATCGTGCTTAACCATCTTAGTGGGGCGTGGTCAGTGACGAGATTGAATGAATGTCCCAATAGGTAGTAGCGCAAGGTCTGAGTGGCCCATTTAATGGCCAGATATTCCTTCTCCATGAGGGAGCATCTTTTTACTTATATAGAGGATGGGGTGTTCTACTCTGTCGACCTGCTGGGACATGACTGCCCCCAGACCAACATCCGAAGCGTCAGTATGGAGGATGAATTCCTTATCAAAACCTGGTGTGATAAGGGTTGGGGCTTGGCAGAGTCTTTGCTTAATGGCAGCAAACGCCCCCTGACATTCTCCTGTCCATTTAATTGAATTTGGAGCACTCTTTTTAGTGCAGTTCACTAGAGGGTTGACCACTATGGCATACTCAGGGATGAATTGTCAGTAATAACCGGCCAACCCCAAGAGAGACCCAAGAGAAACCTCACCTGGGATTGCCATGTTCATCAAAGCCTGGACTTTGGTGGTGACAGGTTTCACCTGCCCATGTCCAATAATAAATCCCAAATATTGCGTTTCTCTTTTGGCAAATGCACATATACCCAAGTTGGCTGTCAGTCGGGCTACCCTCAGAGACTGCAGGATGGCTGAGACCCTAGACAAATGCTCTTGCCAGGTGGAGCTGTAAATAACCACATCATCAATATACGTTGCTGCATACTCACGATGTGGGCATAAGACCTAGTCCATTAGTCTCTGAAAGGCAGCGTGAGCACCATATAGCCCAAACGGCATGGTTATGAAATGAAACAGACCATCAAGGGTAGAAAATGCAGTTTTCTCACATGATCTGCGGGTTAAGGGGATCTGCCAGTATCCCTTCGTCAAGTCCAAGGTCGAGATGAGCTTTGCCGCTCCCAGTCTGTAGAGAATCATGGGGTATTGATTAAACTTGGCAATTGTGTTTACCTTACGGAAATCAACGCAGAAGCGGTTGGTGCCGTCCTTTTTGGCAACTATCACAATGGGACTGCACCACTTGCTCCTGGAAGGCTCAATCACCCCAAGTTCGAGCATCGCCCGCACCTCTTTGATAACACCACTTTGTCGACTTTCCAGGATCCGGTAAGGTCTCTCTCGAACCGTGGTACCTGGGGGAGTGATAATGTCATATTCAACAAGGTTAGTTCTGCTGGGCACGTCACCTACACAAATCTCTCTGCTGATCTGGAAGTAACTGTTCCCCCATCTGAATGCTCTGTGTGATAGGGGCCTCTATGCCGGGTCCAAAATCATCCTCTACCTCGCCTGGGGATATATATAAGGCTTCCCTTGCCTGCCAGGGCTTCAATAAATTGACATAGTAAATTTCCTGTTCACTGCGGCAATCGGGCTTCCGAATTTCATAATTCACTTTCCCTATAGCCCGAATCACCTCATATGGCCCCTGCCATTTAGCGTACAGTTTGGATTCTGATGTGGGAAGAAGCAGCATTACCTTGTCTCCTGGTTGAAAGGTCTTAATCCGTGCATTTTGATTGTAATGCTGCTGTTGCCAGTCCTGAGCCGATTTTAGATTGTCCTGGGTCAAACGACCGACCAAATCCAGATTGAGGATTGTCGGCCGTACAAGAGCTCAAAGGGGTAGAACCCTGTCAAACTCTGCGGCACCTCTCTCACTGCAAAATGGAGGTAGGGAAGAAGCGTTGCCAAATGTTTCTGCTCTTGGTTCACAAACCGTCTCAGCATCAGCTTTTATGTTTGATTAAAACGTTAAACCAAACTGTCCATCTGTGGATGATAAACAGATGTCCGATGGGACATATTTTTAATATTTTATATACCTGCTGTAACGTGTGAGACAAGAAGTTAGTTCAATGATCAGTCAGTTTCTCTTTGGGGATCCCTACTATCTACATAATTTGCATTAGTTCCTTGGCTATTGCAGCTGCACTAGTGGACCTCAATGGAACTGCCTCCAGGTATCACGTCGCATAATCTAACACTATATATATATGCGTATACCCGGAATCAGAAGGTAGCAAAGGGCCCACTATGTCTATTGCAATGCACTCAAAGGGAGTGGAAATGATTGGCAGTGGGACCAAAGGGGCTCGTCTCATTGATGCTCCTTCCCATTTTTCGATCCGTCTCTCTTTCTTTGTTTTTCTAGGATGAAAAAAGGGAAGAAAACAAGTCAGTTTGTAAGGGGAAAATCTCACCAATCATTTCTCCTTGATTGTCTGCCATGTTAACGTGTGAGGTCGAGACTGTATTTTTTATTAATTGTTTATACTGTGGGGCCCTCGTATGTTTTGGACCATCCCATTCACCCGCATTAACTGGCTGTGGAATCCAAAAAATCACCTGACTGACATGAAGATCTGTAAATGAACATAAATCTTAAGTATGGAAGAATAAACAGACAATTTGATTTTAATGACTAAATATGTACTAAGTATGCCTTTTAATATATAGGATCGAATGTAATTACTGTGTACGTTAATGGGATTGTTTTCACAGTTTGATTTATTCACTATGATTATATTTTTGTTTGCTTTTCACTGAATTGATTGTATTTTAGTTTGTATATTTTCTATATTTCTTTTGTTTGTTTTTGTTGTTGTTTGTTTTGTTTTCACGTGCACATCCTGCCTCAATTATTTGTTAAGATCCACCCTTTGAAGTTAATTAGTCTCCTTGTTCCACATTGTCGTCTTTTGTTCCCACAGCAGTAGCTGATTATTAAAGCCACAATAAAAGGGACTGTTTTGAGTCTGGAAGACAGGAACAGTGAACTACAAGCAGCACGAGTGAAACTTGGAACTGGTTTAGAGAAAAGGTGGAAGTGTTGGGGGGTTGAGACGGCTTCCGCACTTTTGTTTTGAACGAGATGCAATTATTTTTCTTTGTTAATTTGCATGTTCTTTTTGGGGAGAGGTTTTAAGAACATAAGAACATAAGAAAGTTTACAAATGAGACGAGGCCATTCGGCCCATGTTGCTCGTTTGCAGCTTCTTGAAGGATCCCAGGGTGTCAGCTTCAACAACATTACAGGGGAGTTGGTTCCAGACCCTCACAATTCTCTGTTTAAAAACGTGCCTCCTATTTTCTGTTCTGAATGCCCCTGTATCTAATCTCCATTTGTGACCCCTGGTTCTTGTTTCTTTTTTCAGGTCGAAAAAGTCTCCCGGGTCAACATTGTCTATACCTTTTAGGATTTTGAATGCTTGAATCAGATCACCACGTAGTCGTCTTTGTTCAAGACTGAATAGGTTTGATTCTTTTAGCCTGTCTGCATATGACATGCCTTTTAAACTCGGGATAATTCTGGTCGCTCTTCTTTGCACTCTTTCTAGAACAGCAATATCCTTTTTGTAACAAGGTGACCAGAACTGAACACAATATTCTTACTAATTGTTTATACTGCAGGGCTCTTAATTGTATTATTACTTGTACTGTGATTCTTGAAATGTATTTTTGTTTACGACTGTAAGTCGCCCTGGATAAGGGCGTCTGCTAAGAAATAAATAATAATAATAATAATAATAATAATAATAATAATAATAATAATAATAATAATAATAATAATAATAATAATAAGAAGGTTTTAATATTACTTCCCTTGATTTAAATTCAACACTTTCACAATATATCCGAGCATCTTGTTGGCCTTTTTTAACTGCTGTATTTTCTTCGCTTTGGCACTACTGATTGAAAACCCTGGGTACATCGTAAGGTGTGTTACATACGCTGACTGACCACTCATGCTCCCTGCTTTCTCATGTTGTCTTTAACTGTAATGCTGATCTTCAATTGCCTTGGTTTAGCTTTTTAAATGTTACTCGTGCAAATGTTTAAAAAAGTGTCTGCTTCAGTCTGTGTCTGCAGCGCACCTTCACTTGGGCTTTATTGTTAACTGTATGCAATGTGGATATTTTAACAGAGCTTGGAGAAAGCGTCAATAACCGTCTATTTTAAAACCCTTCTCACTAGTATTTGGACTATGTATAAATGTGTTTAATTGACCTTAATTATGCCCAGACAATGTGGAATGTGGATTGTGTTGATGTCAATTTTTTTTAACTGCTAGATTTTGTATGCTGTGCTGAACTGTTTGACTCTGAATTGTTTATTTATTTAACTGTCAAATAAAATCAGTTGGGTTTATCCTTTCTCCTTTTGATGCATGGGGTGGGATACAAACAGAGGCTTTACAAAAGTAAATAACCTACAGAACCCAGGCAGTGGGATTAAGATAGAGCTATTGAAGTTTTTAAGGTGAGGCATTCCTCCTCATTAAACAGGTTTTAGTGTAGTTGGCTACCATAGAGCGCCCCCTATTTAGGAGGCCATATATTTACAGTAGACCAATGTTACAGATTTCCATCTCTATCAGAATTCTATCCAGTTAAAAGCACAAATGCTTTTCCAGTAATTACTTAAATTGGTGATATGTTTGCACTAACTTTGGCTCACGTTAAAGGAATACTTTTACATTTTCAGAATATTAAATAATTAGTTGTCATGTTCAATATCATCTAAGATGAAACGACACTTAACGATCAAGAACATGCATCATTTTGGTATTTGAAATTAAAATAAGAAGTACAATACACTAATTCAAAACCACAAAACATTCCCATTCCCCCCTCCCTCTCCCCAGATGGCTTTCTTTTCACATTTTGTTTGGTCTTGAGGTGCTTTCAGGAGTTCTTCAGTTGTTGCCTGCCATAGAAAATGGTAACATTAGACAATTTTTTTTTTTTTTTTTCTAATAAAAAAAAAAGAAACAAAAGAGCAGTAGCATTTTGTGATCTGCGACTTTGGATCAAGTCATTTGTTTTCTAGCAGTGTGTTTCCATGCAGTAGAGGCTACAATTTGGCTGATCAAGCCTATTATAGATGTCCATGGAAGGAAACTAGAGGTGAAGAGAAGCCCCTGAACTCAGTCAAAGCACATTAACAGATATATTTAAAGCACAATATTTGAATAATTGCTCAAATAATTATAATACACTATTGAGAATGATTGCAAAAATCATAGAAAGAGAATGTAATACTGTAATTACTCAAGTAAGACATATTAAAAAATAGATAAAATATGAAGTGTAAATGATAGCCCTTTAAGGCACAAACACTTACAAAACGCTCAAGTTGTCCTAAAGAAATCATACTTTTATTTCAGAATCCACAGTTATTCCATTCAAAACCATGGGGTTTTTATTACTGAACATTTAACACTAATAGGAATATTTTTTTCTTGAGTGAGTAACAGCTATAGTTTATTGCTCTTTCTGCACCTCATATGCAAACTCGGGGATCAGTAAACGTTGCATTATCACCTACTTTGTGCATGTTTCTCATTACTTCCATGTCACCAAGACAAGAAGAGTTGTGCAGTTATTTGCTGTTGGTTCCTTTTAGCTGTGTGCTGTGGTACTGTAGGAAACGGCAAAATACTGCAGGATTTTTATAGAGGGCACAACCCCACTTAATTAAAAATGTCTGTGTGCCATAATTTCTTTTCTTTGTTCTCCTAATTTAAGCATTAAAGTGGACCGTTTTCCTGTTTTTTTTGTTATAATTTGCAGTTTTTCTTTGAAACATTCATTTCAAACAGGCAGGTCTTCATGAAATACATTTAAAATGACCCCTTGAAACATCCAGAGGACCCCTTTACCAACCAGGGATTGAGCAGGGGCTGCATTTAATTATGAAGTCAATCCTTACGTTCTACAGTCTGTTGCTTCATGTTCACTTGCTTTATGATTGACTAACTGGTGCTCTGAGTAACAGCACTCAGCTTTTTTTGGGGGGGAATAGCCAGAACAATGGTGTACAAAACTGTTTGAATGGAAAATCTTCTTTTTAAAATCTTTTGTTCAAAAAATATAATTGAATTTATATCACATTTAGAGCATTCCACTGAACAAATTCCACAGAGATACTGAGCAGGGAGTAACTCTTGTAGAGAGTCGATTTAAAATCCTGATTTGAACATCTGTAGTGAGTCAGGCTCCTTTAAATCTCTAGGGGAAGAGTTCCAGAGGTGAGGGACATAAAAACACAAAGCTCAGCTCTCATGTGAATCAAGTCACACTTGAGAAAATACAAGCAGTCAAGCAGATGAAGAACTACATTTAGGGTCCACAGGGTTTACAGACACCAAGGCTGTCTCGTTTCAAAAAAAGAGAAAGAGATTGGGGAGATTATAATATTATACAATATGACCCTGTCCCTATGCAGCCGTTCCTGTGCTAAAGTGAAACTATATAATATTTCTGTGACCCTTTGGGGTTCCCCTTACATATATTACTGATGGTTGGACCTCAGGGGTGTCATTCACTGAGCTACTTCCTATGGCTTGCTACTAACCCCTGAGTCCCTACACTGTTTATCACTATTGTAAGCTTTGACACACAATACACTGCTTGGAGTGCCAGTTTTTCCACCACGCACAAGCCTATTACAATCTTTTTTTTTTTTCCAAACAGTTTACAGTTCTGAAACATACTCAAAGACAAAAAAGCAGATATTTTCATGACACCATTTCAACTTCTCTGTACCATATTAATATGTTCGTATCTGTTTTGTAATGTGAGAATGTCCAGGGCTGTTTCGTCTCACAAAATCACACCTTTAGGCTGTTGACTGTGCACCCTAAGTACTGGGTCTAGAATTTTGCCATGCTTATCTAAAATTGAGAAGCCACTTATATTAGTGATAGTTGAATACATCGTTAATGCCCTGTCTATTTCCCAGAGGACCATTCTTTTTTTTATTATTCTGTACAAAACAACTACAAGAAGCGCTGGAATCATCAATACCATAAGTGTTATTGAGGTTACTCACATTGTAAATTGAAAACAAGGCTTCCCTCACTTTGGATTTTCACCACTTAAAGGATAAGAAGAAAGTGAATTACAGTCAATAGTGGGGAAGGCTTTGCAAACATATAGGAAACATCAGTATTCAAAGTAACATACAGGTTGCAGAGAGTCTCTAATTATTATTATTTATTTCTTAGCAGACGCCCTTATCCAGGGTGACTTACAATTGTTACAAGATATCACATTATTTTTACATACAATTACATTACTTTTTTACATACAATTACCCATTTATACAGTTGGTTTTTTCTTGGCGCAATCTACTTGCTCAAGGGTACAGCAGCAGTGTCCCCCACCAGGGATTGAACCCACAACCCTCTGGTCAAGAGTCCAGAGCCCTAACCACTACTCCAAGAGTCCAGAGCCTGACTGTGGTTCTTTTAAGGGGTAATGAAATGCAGGCAAGACAAGAATGAAGGCACAAGAATGAATACACAGGGTGCCAATTCAAGCTTTATTTTTTGTAACTTTTGAATTATTTGCACTTTCTTACTATTGAGTGTAATTGTTAGAATTGGGGAATTATGTACAAGGTGTGACATGCAGATTCCTGATTAAAAGCAAGCCTCTGACAGGTCCTTCTACTGCAGAGTATAGCCTCAAGTATCGCAAATAATGATGAATTCTGTATTCAGACTGTAAAACTGATAAGTATGCACTGATAGGATGAAGCATAGAAAGGCTGCCTGTCAATAGGACAGCTGCCTATGTGTTTAGATTGTTCTTGAAGGGTACTAAAAACCTTACAGTCTACAGGTTCTTGCAACACCTCTAAGAGATCTGTAGCAGCTGCTGTACTTTTAGCTTAAATATGTCAGGTGTCAGAAAAACCATACAAACTAATGTTATCATATGAACACTAGGTGGCAGCAAAACATAGGTTAAAATGAATGGCTTTAGCATTTTTTTCTTTTGCTTTTATTTATTATTTTTATTTTTATATATTAAGTAGTTCACCAGTTATAACATATTATATTATAAAGTCTGGCACAAAAAAAGACGCAAATTAAAACTTTGTTCAAACTGTAAGTAAAGAGCAGAAACAATTAAAAAAAAAACAGAAACAGAATTGAGTGACTATCTTTAAACACAAGGTGGCAATATAACTCACACAAAGCGGTACATGAATCATGAAATATTTTATTCAAACTTTACAGTACTTTTTTTATTTCCCTGCTTTTAGCTTCTACAGCTTTTTATTGAAACATGATTATGTATTTTTGTGACTTAAACTGATAACTCATAACTGCTTTAAAGTCATTTTACTCCTTTAGGAGGGATTTGCAGTGTTACCATGTGTTCCCTATTGTTATCCTATGGATTTACCATTACCGTCGTTGCCATGGTAATTGTTTTTGCTGTGGTTTTAGTAGTGTCAACTTTTATATGGGACCATGCTTCTGAACATTAAAATCTAGTGGTTATTGTAAATATGCAGTACTGTATGAGACAACACACACTAAAATGGCTGTGTGTGACCCATCAAAAAAAGTACTGAATATTAATACTAAAATGTGGTCTTAAAGGTGTAAAATCAGTTTGTTTCGTCAGCTTTTGTACAATTCCCACAGATACCAGTACAAGTGCACAGTCAAACTTTTCTTTTGTAATACATTTTCATAATTTCAACAGTATTGAACAGTTGGTCTCTCCTCCAAAAGTCACCATGTATTAAGTACACAGAAATAAAGTGGGCACTCTGTAATACCTGCAGACCAAATGTCAATTTCAGACATGTTTTAAAGTTAGGAAAACAATGAAAGGGCACGCACATGTATATATATAGCAGCGTGGCGTAGTGGTTAGGGCTCTGGACTCTTGACTGGAGGGTTGTGGGTTCAATCCCTGGTAGGGGACACTGCTGCTGTACCCTTGAGCAAGGTACTTTACCTAAATTGCTCCAGTAAAAACCCAACTGTATAAATGGGTAATTGTATGTAAAAATAATGTGATATCTTGTAACAACTGTAAGTCGCCCTGGATAAGGGCGTCTGCTAAGAAATAAATAATAATAATAATAATAATAATATCCATAATAAACAGACATAATAAAAATAATAGAAACTTGATATTGCTCCTTGTGCATTTTCTGTTGTATTTGATATTTTCCTGTCTTTGCAATAAAGTACCACAAGATGGTGCTAACAGAATCACAGACAGGGTCAGTAATGAGCTGTGAAGACATTTAAAAAGGAACAAAATGGGTAATTAGAATTGTATGCAGGTCCATATTCCAGTCTGTCCGCAAAAAATTGTACTTTCTTTTTACTTCTTCTGTAGACTTTTTAACTACTGGGATAAATGAACTACTTGTATAAACTAAACATCAGAATTCATGTTTGCTGCAGAACCTCTTTCTTTTTCTGGTGCTATGTGTTCTGGTGCTAATGTATTATAAAGAGATATGTGAAGGTGGGGGTAAGTAATACCTGCATTGCCTTTATCCATAATACTTAAAGTGTATTAACTTGACTGCAAAAGTACAAGAGAGTATAGGACCATATAAGTTTGTAGCATTGTACTCAGCCATACAATGAAGACTATCTAAACTAGAGTACATAGATATCTCAAGAGTACAGACATTGTATACATTTTATATGTATTGGGTGTGATGTTAATGTACTCTTAATCAAAGATCGATACAAACTCCTGAGGTTAAAACCAAGCCTTACTTGTTAGGGTATGGGTATAGGACAAAGGGCTTAATCAGCAGCTTCGCAGACAAAGACTAACAGCCAGCAAGTCTGAATCTTTTGTGGCAGGAACCAAATACAAAGGCAAGGCACAGCTGGAGGGAGCAGGGCTGGGAGGGAGATTTGCTTGACTGTACCGGATCAAAGAGCATTTGAACTTCGAAGTAAGTTTAGTTTTTGTTACAAGGCAAGGCTCTTTCTCCTGATAGTAGCCATACTGAAAATAGCATTGACTTGTTTTAACAATAGAACCTATGAGTTTGTTTTCTTTAATCATGTATGACAACAATACTTAGTTATTAAAACCTTTTCTCTGTATCTATTTAAGGTATGTGAAATGTTTTGAGCTTTTACAAGGCTTTTCCTCAGATTATACTTTGGGTTAAGCATTTACTATAATCTTCGAAATGCCCCTGTGTTTGTTATTGTTCTTGCCTGATTTCACAATGCTTTATAACACTTTTCTATGTGCAGTATTATTTTAAACTGTTGGGTCGTACAATTAGAAGGCAATGTGTTGGATTCATAAAGCTGTCAGAAAAGTGTAGGCTACTGTGCCGGAAATTAGTTTTATCAGAGCCTTTCTTTTCTGACCAGTTCATGAAGCCATTTTAATTTGCCCTTACTCTTGGTATAGTGATGTTAAGGTTGTTTTATGTGTCTGCTGTTTATGAAAAACTGAGGTTTACCTCATAGCTTTCTTTTCCCATATTGACTTTAATATAATCATAACAAAAATAGAAAAGGTTAAAAATATAAACCGACTACGGAAATTATTAATTAACAAATGCAAAATCAACAATAAAACAGTAGAAATACTCTATCACTAAGTGTAAAATCCATGTTGCAAATTGCAGGAATGTTTTAGGGTAGCCTTCTCTTTTTTGGGGGGGGCTCTCTTTAGTCTTCTCAACATCTTCTTCTAGGCACATGCTCAAATAGGCTTGAACACCCCCTTTAAGTCATCAATTCATTGGCAGTGCCAATTAGAGCTAATGAATAATCACAGGAAGAACTTGCCATTGGGCAGTATAGACACAATTAATATTGTAAACAACATTATACAGTATTGTAATACTGGCACTATATTCTTATGAATAGACCATAAAGAAGGTTCTACAAAACACGGTTTCAGTAAAATAAGTACACGTTATTCTAAAATCATTTTAAATGTTTCAATTAATAGGCCCATGCTGTAAACCTAACAACCATTATACATCCACACCAGTTTTTAAAGGCATACAAAATGCAATTGCAAGATGTGATAATAGTTATGAATAATTATCTTCAGTAGGAAACTACCTACCCCAGAGTTACAAATATTACACATTTCACCGCGTATGCCCTTTCCTGTGGGTTGGAATGAATCTAGTACCCCACAGGCTCAATGTATGGCGTGTTGTGTGGATCAGTTGTGTTTTGATTCACTGGGTGTAACAGATTTCTTAAGGAACGAGCTTGTTCAAGGAGCTACTGTACTTATTTCACTCCAGCCCAGTCCCTGGGTAGCAGTGAGAGCCTGTCAGTCTTGGCTGGTAACTAAACAACACAAAGACCCGTTTGTACGTTCTTAAATACAAGCCCATATTTATTAGAAATGTGTTCAGTAATCTGTTATCACCCCTGAAGAGAGCACTGCACAGTAAAAGGTAGATTTTTTTTTTTCCTATTTCAATTTTTACTATTAAACATATATGCAGTAAAAAAAAAAAAAAGATATCGTATACTATCCTAATTAGTGACACGGGATGGGAATTTATGATGTATGATCTGGTGGTCCCTATGTTGTTTTATTTTATGTAAGGAGAAACAAATATTTAACACGTGGATCAATGCATTATTTGTTACCAGTGCATGTTTATTTCAAATGTATTGCCGTCTAACATGTAATGAACGCTCAAGTTTTTGGTTTGTTTTTGGTATCATTTCATATTGTAAAAACATTTTTGTAGTTTTTCTTTGATGAAACGGTGATGTGCACTTGGTACCCACACGCATGGATCATTATTAAACTGTTTCTTATTACTAAAACAGTACCACCAAATATATTCCGCAGTTTACAGCACACATCTATAGTTTGTTATTGGTTTACTTAACGTTTTAATAATAGCAATCTAACATATAGTAAAATGTTACGTCATGTTTATGAAGGGTACGGTTTTATGTTTGCACTGATATTTTTGCACAATGTAAATTTATGTTGCTGTTGCTAACACCTTAACTCCTCCTCAGTGTGAGAAAATGAAGGCACCGCTAGCGATTCTTGCTTTCTTGGTTGGATTCCTGGCAATAGATGCGATTCCTTCCAGTCGCCTGTCATGTTACAAGAAGATTTTAAAAGACCGAAACTGCCACAATATCCCTAATGGAATGGAGCCGCTCAGACCTATCGAAAAGGCTCTACAGGGCCATTTCTGGGAGGGTGAAGGCTGTGAAATTGTTTGCTACTGCAATTTCAGTGAATTGCTCTGCTGTCCAAGGTAAGCTAACTTTTTTGTTACTAGAGGGACCCGAGGCCAAAACTAAAACATAATATTCCTTCTGGCCATACGTATTGGGTTACACCACCACACAGGCTGTCTGGCGCCTCATGGCAAGTGACGTGAAATTCCCCACAGCAGACCACAGTGGGCACATTGTAGTAACGGTTTTACTATAGACAGTTCAGTTTGCAGTAGACATAAAGAATTAAAAAAAAACATACTCCATTATTCTGTATGATTTGCTGCAAATAATATTCACTGTGCAATTCTTAAAACCATGGATATCACTTCCACTTTATCAGAACACACTCCATCCCCATTTGGCATGATAATTGTTTCCTCCCACACCTCCCCTATAAAATGTAGTGTTCCAACACATTCCTTGTCACATGACTGGAAGCGAAATCTAAACTGATAGCCTTTGCAGCTTAAAGGAATATCCCCTAGCAAGTGTTCTGAAAGCATCAGATGATTCCAGGAAAACTGTTGTCAGATCAGGCTGTTTGTCGAATGCATGTCTTTGGTTATTCGGAAATCATATAAAACAGACAGACCACCACTCAGGATCAGAAAAGCTAATAATCTCAACAAAGAATTCAAAGCTTGTTTGTAGTGTGTGTCAGACAGAAATGCCCAAGGCAGGACTTACATGGATCAGAGTAGTGTGATACATTTTTTTTTAAAATCATGCACCTTAAGACTTCCAGAAATGTCTAAACGTTGGGAACCACAGCGTAAATCCCTTATCATTTTAATGTATATAATTTAGTTTCCAAATCTTTATTTCAACTTTGACCGTGGTGAGGTTGCCCCAACATTTCTTGCCCTTTATACTGACTCCAGCAAGCACAGGAATTCAATCAAACTAAGCACAACAGTGGTTAAAATGCTGTTCTACTTGTTTCTAGAGTACTGTTGGGAAACTCAGTTGGTCTTTATACATCAGTCAAAGTAAACCCACATACATGGGGCAAAGTTTATAGTTTATACTTTCAATTCAAACACAAAATGTCTCGTTTTCAATCACTCGACAAAACCTACAGTACAGAAATGTTCATTAATGGTCAACAAAATGAGAATACGTTAAAAAAAAATAAAAAGATGTAAAACTGGTACATTCGTATCTCAGAGAAACTGGAGAGGAACGGGAAATTAAGGTAAAGGCAATCATCCAAATAAAGCTGAAGCACTAACAGAGAAAATCATAGAACGTCTGTACATCACTGAAACACTAAGTTTTAAAAAAAAAAAACTACTGCTGAACCTCGTTTTCTTTAATATTAGCATCACAAGGGTATCCATGTATTATAAAAAATAGTAGATGAGCCTCTTCAGTGAGTTACAGGAAAACAATTCCATCTCAGGTTTCTGTGACAGTTTATAAATTACTTGTAATTTATGACGTCACAGCAACCCTAGATGGAATTATTTCCCTGTAACTCACTTAAGCCCATCTATTATATACATATATATATATATATATATATATATATATATATATATATATATATATATATATATATATATATATATATAAAATCAATCTCAATGTATTGCACTGCCAGAGACAGATTACTGCATTGATATATACTCTAGTTTGCACTGTGTAAAGCAGCAGCCTGAAACTGGAGGTACTTTTTAATGTTTTCTAACATGGCTAATTTACAATCTGTTTCAGGGACATTTTCTTTGGACCGAAGATCTCATTTGTGATTCCCTGCAACAGTGCATAGAGAGATCTGGACAAAATGGACAGACATCAGGATTTAAATCCAGACAGTGAAACAGAAATACAGTTTTATTATTACTGCCTACCAATAATTTTTCTTAAACATATATTGATGTGTAGTGCAATGATAGGACAGTATGTTTATAACTTGCTAATTTTTTGTAAAAACTTCTTAGTATTGGTCACATTAATGTAGGATATTTTCAAGGGAGCTCTATGTAGTTTCAGGCACAAAAGTAAAATAATACATCTTTTAATAATTAACAATACAATTATCTACTGATTATACAGAAATACTTTATACAAAATGTATCACAAGCCAATAAAATGGCAGGTTATAGCGAATGCAGATATTTTCTGACCTGTTGTTTTTGCAGTTTAAAGTTATAAACCTGTTGTAAAAAAAACAATTATTATTTTTATTAAAACTGTATGTTCACTGTATGTAATGCTGCTAGAATGCTCCTAAATTACAGGGATTGAACACAAAAACAGAAACATCTGCCAAAACACAGCCGACACAGTTTACAATCACGAGTAGTCAGGACAGCACTTATTCAGTCTGCTGGCTCTTTAAATTATTCTGGACAGACAGTTGACCATTCCTTAAAAAATATCTTCTTCAAAAAAGGGGGTCTGAACAAATACAGAAGCCTCAACCAGGAATGCATGTCCCTGATACCACTTAACACACCCATTAACACATTAAGGGGCTGATGTAAGGATAGGCGCAGTGCAAACAATTGCGGCTGCAAAATCCAAATTGCCTAGCGGCCAAGCAATTATTTTGCACTGTGGCCCATGTAAGCTTAAGAGCAATGCGAATTACTCAACACGCACAAATAATGAGCTGCAATCATGATAATGAGATCACTCAGCATGAAAATATAGTTATCTGCAAAAGCCTCAGCCAACATCAGTTATGCTACCAAGGAGGCCATATGGTCCTCTATAGTGGAGAAAGTCAATGCTGTATGTGTTACCAGGATAGAACCAGGTGATGAAAAGGTGAAATTCAGTTATTAGGTCTAGGATGAGCTGTGGAGGGAGACAATAATGCCTTACCACTGCATCCTCCGGCATCCCAAAGTGACCCAGGGTTTGAATATGTAGCGTCTTCTCCATCTTGCCCTTCTCCAAAAAGGTTTTCCTGCCTGTCCTCAACAAGAGCCAAGCGTCGCCGCATCAGAAAGTGTACCGCAGCAGCCATCCTGAGACCAATGACAGGTTTCTGAAGGTGTGTGGTTTTATACAGCTCTTAATTACTCACTTCTACAAAGGTTTGTACCTTGTAAGAGGAGGTGCAAAGTTTTTGGAGGGTCAGCAATTGCCCCAAGTGCAAGATTTTGGCCACAATATGGATGTTTTGCAGCCGCGAATCACTTTGCATGTATCCTTATAGAAGTCGGGAGGGACTGCCATGGTTTATCATTTTGTCAGCCTTTTATGTTCAGATCCCATAGTACCACCAAAGAGTATGATTGTCTATTTTTATTTATTTATTAGCAGACACCCTTATCCAGGGTGACTTACAGTTGTAAACAAAAACACATTTCAAGAATCACATTACAAGTAATAATACAATTAAGAGCAAGATACAATATAGAATAGAATGTCTATTGCCATTCATATTGAGGCAACATAAATGGTACTTCTTTGTACTCAAAACTTGAAACCAAAATGTGCACTAAAAATTCTGTGTGCAAGTGCTCTATTAAGAGATCAGAACACTTTGGGTGGTTTTGATTACAAGGTGTTATGCAGATTTAGGTCATGTCATATGCAATTCTAATAACATTTCTGAATGCCACAAGACATCATAGTTTATTTTTGTCAATAGGGATTTGGTAAGTTCCAGAAACACTTCCAGAAAGGTGGCATTTTCATAAGTATAAATTATCATTAGTGAGTGTAGAATGTAATTTATGATCAGAAATCTCTATATATGGGTAACAGAAGATTACCAAAATCTATATTGGAGATGGCCAACTGACAGGTCAGGACAATATTTATTTTCACCAAATGTTTGAATACTGTTTTTAAATGCTGAATAATTTCCCAAGCTAACAGTAAAATTGATTTAATTCTATAATGCATATTGTAAAAATAACCAATTGGTGAATCAAGCTGCTAAATGGCAGGTTTTCTCTCATTTGTGTAATTAACACATTTATGTATTAGACTTATTTAATAAAACATTATACAGAATACTAATGTGAACTGCAATTAACTTGCTGACAATGGAACAGAATACAGTATATTTACGTGTACAGTATGCCAGGTATTGCAACCCTCACTGCTGATATTTTGACTGCATCTGACTCACAGCTAAGAATTGAGTCTTTGTGTACATAAACAAAGCAGCTAGAGTTTATAAACCTGGAGTCAAATCTAAATTGTTACTAGACAACACAGGTAATGGAACTGGACTGAAACAATCAAAGTAAATAAAAATATACCAACTGCAATGACTGGGATAAGGTGTGTGGCCTGTTTCAGTAATTTAACCAGAGATTAAAACAATGCAAATTATTTTTTTTATTGGTCAACACAGGTAATGGTAATTCATTTAGAAAACCATAGAATACAGGAGTGTACCAAATGTAAAGACAATGGCCCTTTACACACAGATTGAACCTGTGAGTTATTTAAGTAATATTTATTCAAAGTGTGTTTTTGTGAATACAGTTTGATATGAAGCATGAGGTTCCTATTATCCAGAAACCAAAAGATCACATGATCACAATATGGCAGCCATTTTAGATCACAGGTCCCAAAGTAGAGCTCATGCACTTGAAAAAAAGCATAATCTAAATGGATTATGAGAAATTAGCTGTTGAAATAGATGTGGATTTATAGTTACAAATAAACTCCACTGGGTACAGTTTTTTACATTTCTTAACCAGGGGAAACATTTTGAGATCTCTACTCCAAATCTAAACAGACAATTTACAGTATAATATTTGATACATCCAGAAACATGTAATCATGTAATCTAATATCCATAATGGAGGTTCTCAAGTGCTATAACATGCAAGTGTTCCCTGCCATTACTGCACTCTGCAAATGTCTCTGTTGTTTCTGTCTGTGATTTCCTCCAAAGATACTGGAACATATTACTTTAACAATGTCTCTATTGCTTTTAACTGTCTACTGCTCTGTAGGTACGCATTTTCTGATTTAATTTCAGTCAGTAGATTTTTCTGGCCCGGTTTCCCTGCTCTTTTAATACAGTAAATTCTAGGTGGGTAGAAATATATTGCTTGCTCCAACCCCCAAAAAATAAACCACAGATAAATTACAACATCGATTCAGAATCCTTTACCGTTTTTGATAAATATATAATCCATGCAATCAGAGTTGTTCATGTTTTTACCCCCGATTTAAAGTAACAGTTCAACTAATGCTTTCATCAGTGTTGATAAATATAAAGATTTGATAATTATAAAATGTACTATTTGTCTCCAATATAAAACAGCACATCTGAGAAAAGGGATTTCATACATAATCTGTAACTTTTCTGCATAAAACAGTGGTACCCACCTTAAAAGAAATAGTAAAGTGAGTTTAGGACAGTTGGAAATCCCAAGTTTGTCTAATGTGGAAAAGATATTAAAAAAAAATAAGTAACAAATATAACTTACACATACATATATGCAAAAATAAAATTACACTTGAATAAAAATCCACTATAAAATAAGGGAAAAAGTCTTAAAGCTTAGCATATTTTTTATATATATCACACACACATATATACACCCACCCCTCGTTATATCGCCCCTTGCTATATTGTGGATTAGGATATATCGCGGTCCTGGAGTTGGCTCCCCATTTTTACAGTCTAACTGCGCATGCCTTAGCTGCAATATACATAGGCAAATTCACTTAGAATTACTGTTCGTTTTATTTCGTACTGCTCATCACAAACAGAAATATACAGAGCCATTAAAAACAAAGCATTAATATTGTACTGTTATCATATACACATGCATTGCACAATAACACAAAGCAAATTAAATATCTACTTGCTGAAGCGTTTTTTACTTTAGCCAACAAGGTGTTCACTTGTGGCAGCAATACACAGCAAAAGTCACAGAGCAGTGACGTCCGCTCCCTAGCAACAAGCCTCCTATGTTGGGAATGGATTATTTCAATGCAGCGGGTTTGTGCATTTGAGAAAGGAGAGGAAAACTCAATTAATTGGATACTTAAGTTGATGAGAATCAATTACCCTTTGAAGTACCAAATAAAACAGTGTATTGCTTTTTGTATGAAATATGAGAAAAAGCAGGTTGTGTAGAGGTTTTATATTGGACCCTGACACTCCCCATAAAAACAAGGGAGTGGTTGTACAGTGTTTGTTAGCCTCTTTGTTTTTCTATGGGTCTCTCGCTATATCGCGGCTCTCGATATATAGCGATTTATATTGGACCCCGACACCCGCGTTAGAGTGGGTGGGGTATAACAAATGAATGCAATTGTCCTTCAGGTCATGCTCTTCTCATTTTTTACTGTGCAGAGGAAATATGTTAGGGTTTCCTTCTCATCCACTGGTATTGTCCTAAAGTGGCAGCCAATTATCTGTTAAAGAAGAATAAAGAAGAATTTATATTATATATATATATATATATATATATATATAAATAAAAAAAGTTCTTCACATTGAATCAATAATTATCCAACAAAAACCACAATGAACAACAATACATCATAGTTGGATGAAACGTGTAGTAATAGCAATAGGTATACTGTAATATAGGTGCTGGTAAAGAATAGCTGAACGAAATCAGGCTACAATGAGATAGATATATATATACACACTACCGGTCAAAAGTTTTAGAACACCTCCATTTTTCCAGTTTTTATTGAAATTTACGCAGTTTAAAGTCTCAATGTACTCTGAAATTAAAGCATAGAACAAATAAACAATTGGAGATAAAAAGAAATCATGGAATCAATTTGTTTAACAAAATTTAATCTAAATTTTTGACTCAAAGTAGCCACCTTTTGCAGATATAACAGCCGAACACACTCGTGGCATTCTTTCTACAATGGAAATCAAATATCGTTCGGAAAGTTCTTCCCAACACTGTTGCAGAAGTTCCCACAAATGTGTTGCACTTGTAGGTTGCTTTGCTTTCACCCTTCTGTCCAGTTCATCCCAAACCAGCTCGATGGGGTTTAAGTCTGGAGACTGTGCAGGCCATTCCATGATTTGAAGCCTACCGTCTTGTTCTTTTCTTCTAAGGTAGTTCTGACATAGCCTGGAGGTATGTTTTGGGTCATTATCTTGCTGTAGGATGAACCCCTGACCAACTAGGCGTATACCAGAGGGTATTGCATGGCGCTGCAAAATGCTGTGGTAGCAGTTTTGGTTCAGGGTGCCACTCACTCTGTGCAAGTCGCTGACTCTGGATCCAGCAAAAGAGCCCCAGACCATCACGCTTCCTCCTCCATGTTTGAAAGTTGGTGTCACACACCGAGGAACCATCCTTTCGCCTACTCGACGGCGTACAAAAACCCTGTGTGATGAACCGAAGATTTCAAATTTTGATTCATCGGTCCATAAGACCTTCTTCCAGTCTTCAGTAGTCCACTGGCGGTGCTTCATGGCCCAGGCAAGCCTCTTTTTCTTATTTTGCCATCTTAGCAATGGCTTTCTTACTGCCACTCGACCTGTCAAACCTGCAGCTCGAAGTCTTCTCTTCACAGTTGAAACTGAGACTTGCTTACTTCGACCAGTGTTAAGCTGTGCTTGAAGCTGTTGTCCTGTGAGCCGCCTATCACGCAAGCTGTTGACTCTCAGAAACTTGTCTTCTGATTCTGTTGTGGCTTTGGGTCTGCCAGACCTCTTCCTGTCAGAGTTTCCTCCAGTTTCCAAGTGCCTTCTGATGGTGTAGGAAACTGTACTCACTGACACCTTGGCTTGCTTTGCAATTTCTCTAAAGGACAGACCTACACTTTTAAGGGTTATAATGGTCTGTCTGTCTTCCTTTGTTAATTGCCTTTTTCTCGCCATTATGAGAGCAATTTACTACTTCCTGCAGTACAATACTGTCCAAATAATGCTTCAGAGGGTGTAGTAACACAGTCTGTTCCAACACTGCTTTTATACAGACAGAGAGTTTGTAAGTAATCAACAAAAGTTGGGACACCTGTAGGAATTGTTAGCATCAACTTTCAAGGCTTAATTTACTTCCATTGCTGCAGAACAGCTGTAAGTTGTTAACCCATTACTTGTTCCCTGAAAAAGGCCTTTTTGTATAACTCTGAAATGTACATTATTTTTCAGTTTTTGGTAACCTAAACTTTTTTTTTTAACCTCTGGCAGTTTACCGCTTACCTTTGTACCATTTCAGGTTATTCACTGGACTTGAACTGCTTAAATTTCAATAAAAACTGGAAAAATGGGGGTGTTCTAAAACTTTTGACCGGTAGTGTGTATATATATATATATATATATATATATATATATATATATATATATATATATATATATATATATATATATATATATATATATATGAACAACTGTTCAATGTTAACGTCATTGACATATTTAGAAAAAAGAAGAAAAAAACATATAATAAGTAATGTCATTGCCATGGCATACCTCTACTAGTTGTGCTTTGTTTAGTCCGGGCCTGGTCTGTAATTTGAAATGTCTCTTGTACCGTCTCAGTGTGTTTACTTGTAACTGGAACAAGTCAACCTACAAAACAGAAGAATGATAAACTGGTAAAGAGCAAATAGCACACCCAGTATGACCTGTAAGAAGTATTGGACCTTGCTGTACTATTTCTTATCTTCCAAGATCAATTGAAATAACTTCCAGTACTTTCTTTCTGGATTATTAACTGCTCTGAGAAACTGCAAATCTATCCTGAAGCTTGTTTACATTTTTGGCTGCAGTCCCGGAATTAGCATCTTCATTCCGGTCAGGTAGTAGCAGGTGCACCACGAGAAAAGTCACTAGATGCACCTACTACTCTCACTCGAGTGTTCCTACAAGCTAGCTTTTACAGACAGTAGCTGCTCAGGTTGCTAGGATACTGACTGCCTGGTGTCATGTGCAGCAATGTCATCAGGAAGACATGAATTCAATGGCCTACAGGTTTTAGACATGTTTTATTTTTGTATTTTTAGACACCATTAAAACTTTTTTTTTTTTTGTTTCACAAAATGATTGCAGCATTTGTAAATTTTATACAGTAAATCAAATACCAAGACAGCTCTGGTTGTGAGCAGTGGTTCATTCTGTCTATGTTACGGTAATGTTACTACAATAGAATAAAAAGATTATCAACCAACTCTGAAAAACGTCCCTAAAAGTATATTTTTGCATAGCGTGACCAAGAAATAAAACAGAACAGCATTTCACTTTTCCTTCCTGTTTTAAATAAATAAATGTATTATTATTATTATTATTATTAGTAGTAGTAGTAGTAGTCGTACTATTATTACTATTATTATTATTATTAGGTCTATAACTTCATAATAACTGTCGCTTTGACTAGCATATGTGTAGACTAGACATTATCTTTTATATTTGATTTTGCTTCTATTATTGGCTATGGTTGGGACCATGGGTCTTAAACACATCTTAATAAATAATTAGCAAATGTTTATAACAAACATGATTCTAAGAACATTACTATCGTTACTAGTCTTTATTTATTTTTAAAGTGTCATTCTCCTCCACTGACAAGGTGGCAAGACTTAAATTCCTGGAGTCTTTTGAAAACAAGTCATTTTTATTTCAAGTTGAACTTTTAAGGCTGGAATTTTATTTCTGGAATGTAAATTGATAAATCATGAAGGATTCGCTCAGATAACCCAAGAAGAAAGTTTCTCCGAAATAGGAAAAAAAAAGAGAATGGCAAAACACAGCACAAATAAAGTAAGTTAAAATTGTTTAGAATTAAAAGAATGCATGTACAACACTGTGATACTAGATATTAAGGCAACATAATTAAAAAAACATTTTGAAAATATAAAAAGGCAACTGTTTATAAGATGTATAGAACAAAAAATATTCATGCCTTGCTGTTTAGTGGTACCTGCTGTATAATAATACATTCAACATTTAAATGTTGAATGTATTAAGCATCTGTGCTTCAGTAAAACTCGGGTTTGACTGTATGCTAAATAAAACAAATAAAATAGAGTAATCCGTTGCACATCGAAGTAAGGGGACCAAAGTAAGGGCGGACATTCACACAACTTATTATTTTGAGATTCAGTATTTATTTACATCAACACACTGAACAGCTCATGTGACACTACCAGCAATGGCAGCGCACAGAGCACATACAGTGTACAAAACTTTGGTAGGATCTACAATATCTGAATTAATCTTCTCTATTCAATAATAAACTAACATTGCTGAAGAGGTTGATCTCGGTGGATAAACGGTTCGGGTGGCTATGTGACGGATTACTGTACTTGTTATCAAAACAAACAAAACAGTAAAAATAGCAAATATCAGAGAGCAATCTATTACATTTAAGAACAGTGAAGTTTCTATTTAGCAGCATATATTTCAAGATTATAGCAAGCAATTAGCACAGCCATTATAAGAGTACCTCTGGGAAATGAGTGTCATGGTCAGGTGAATCTCCTCCATCATCATCATCACTGCCCTTCCTCCGCCTTTTATTTCTTACACTCTGAATTAGGCTTTTGTGAAAATCACATATATACAGATGCCTAGCCTAGAGGGAAAAACACATATTATAAAAAGCAAGAGACTTTTGCTTTATTTTTTTTTATAAAATGTTAGCATTGGTGGGATTTGGAAAAGCATACAAAAACACATTTACATTCTGTCAATGATGCTGGGCTTACAAGGTCTGACTGCAGAAACAACGACAATACATTTCTCCTTCACATTTTTTTTCTTCTTTTATTGGTCCCACTCTCATTTCATTTGCAAGCAGTAACTTAGACCATTAGGTAATGAACCATTAACAATGAATTGTATTTAACACTTGCACTTCAATTTGCTACATTGATCTCAAATGTGCATTTTTAAAAGAAACACATGTTATAGCAAATGTAATTTTGTTTCAAAACATGACACCTGGTATCTTTAGGTTAAAGAAAGTTAGCAGTTTCTGTACCTTATTCTCTGGATATACATTACACTTCAGGTTATTTTGCCTCAACAGTGTTATCTGGGACAAAGCATATTACTGTCTGACAGCATGCAAGTCAACAGCAGAAGCAGCTAGTTGATTTTGACAGGAAAGAAACCATTGTGGGGGTGGGGACAATGTAACCCTCCAGGTGAAATGACCAAGCAACTACAACACTAACTGAAAACACGGTTGCAAACTGAGATTTCTGTAGTACCATAAACAATAATAACATGTGTTTCTTTCAAAACTGCACATCTGAGACCCATATGGCAGTGCACATCAGTGGACTGCCCCATGATCATCATGTAGCCTATCATTTGTTCCACTGCACACACTAACGCATGTTTTACTTAAAGCCAAAGCATTTAAATGCAATAATCTCTAAAGACATTTTCTTAAAATATAAATAAACAATGTTTGGTTTGAGGAAGCTAAACTTGGATATAAGCAAACATTTTTCCAATATCATATCTGGAACCATCAAAACATAAAACTGCTGCAGTTTCCTCTGGGAACCCAACTGTACTGGTTTATATAGCACTGACTTTCCAAACTAGAAAGACAACAGCTAAACACTGTACAGTATCTCCTTTCACTAAAATAACACAATGGACTAATGTAAAAATGCATATATTTGAAAGTCTTCCCGTTAAAGACAGTGACTTCAGTGAAACCTGTATTAAGCTGTCACCCACTGTCAAGTACGCTGGCTGGATTGTAAAACAAATATGGCAGTAAATTGGTTAATTGTTATTGGTTAATGTCGAGGTAATTATATATATATATATATATATATATATATATATATATATATATATATATATATATATATATATATTTTTTTTTTTTTACTGGACCATTAACAGAAATGTAACTACAGAATCACAGTTGTGTACCAAGTATGAATCCAATATTTTAAAATGTTTTCATCCAGAAACCATAAAGTTACATGACCACATTATACTGTAGTAACTTTATTGAGTCACAGGTCAAAGGGTACAAACTGGAGGCATTCCCATAAAATTAAATATAAAGTTGCCATCTCAACGGGTTTATGAGATATCAAATAGTTAAAACAGACCCGTTGTATACTGGGTCACATTCTCAATTTGACTGCACAAGATCTAGTGTTCATATGGTATGCAGTATACTTTCTCAGGAGTGCGCTTTTTTGAAAAACAGTTTGTTTACATTCCCCAAAAGCACCTTTTCCCTCCCTTGAGATGTGTTTCTACTTGTTACTCGTTTTGAGAAAAAATACCCATACTCCTGCTATATCTGCAGTAGTAGAAAATAATACATTTCCTCAAACTTTGCTTTTTGCACGTGTATCATTTATAGACTTGGAAAACTTTTTTTTTAATCATATGGGACCAACCGAGTTATAATCGTGTTTTCTATATTTTAAAATTAACTTCTGATGCATGAAACATAGTACCGGCGTGGTGAACAGAACTTACACTTTTGTCGACCGCTAGATTAATTTTCTTTTGGGATATACTTTTCTGTATTCTTTTGCTGAAGCTGGCATTTCCTTTGGGTTTATTACATCTTTCCCCTTCCTCCTCCAGACAGCACAGCTCCAAGCTTGGACCAGCAACTACGCCTCCGACTCTCTCGCCTTCCGTATAGCCCCTCATTTCTTCAAACAGTTAATCTGTAAAAAAAAAAAAAAAAAAAATTAATTAAAATAAAATTCTAAAAACTGCGAAAGTAACCTTTGGTTTACATGACTCTGTTGTCACGTGCAAAAAAACAAACAGAGATACCATTGCACAACATTTTAATTCCTCAATTACGGTTTTATTTATGTTATGTTCTTTCATTTAAAACAGGACTTTTCCAAAGTTACAATCTAAAAAAAAGCAAACCTTTGATCCAGAGGTCCACCGGTGTATGCCACACAAAACGTAACTTTTCATATGAAATATAAAACAACATAAAGAAAATAATAAAAAAAAAAAAAACAGTAGTTATCCTACATGTAAAGTTAATTCTGCATTCGGTTATATTTTGTTACAGCATCGATTTGACTTATTTCCTCTGCTGAAAATACTTCAAGGGCAGTTTGAATTAAATGTTGCCAATGAGGAAATCGCAGATTTTTCTCAGTTGACTTTTTAGTGCGCATGTTTTAGTTAGCCAGGGTAACTGTGGGTATTGTGGTCATTCTTATAAAAAAAAAAAAAAAAGACTCACGGAGAATTTGTTATAGAACTACAATCCCCACAATACATAGTACTATTGGTTATTTTCTATTCCAAATTTAAAGCATGTTGGTGAACACATGTTTTGGGTTCAAGATCACATTCTTTCTTTAAGACAGAAAGGTACGTTTAGTTACATTTTATTATAATACATATGAATACTGTATTCTATTTCTTGACAAAAAAAAAAAAAAGACTGACACCATTGCTGCATGTTTACAAGGGGGAACTGGTTTTTAGAACCGCCCATTAAATTGCAAAGGAAAATGGCAGTGATACAAAACACATACGTAGTACTGTATTGCATTACAGTCGATCACGACTTTCAAATGTCTTAGAATTGCTTTCCAATAAAAACGTAACAGCTTAATTTACCAAATCTCGAGAAGAATAAATAACAATAGCTCAACCAAGCAGATGGCAAGGTTGGACAAACATGTTTTGTGTGAGCGCGTGAAACGTATTAACCAATTTTGAAAAACCGAAACTTTGTGCTTTTTTTAAATGTTTTTTTTTTCTCCCACAAGTGTGCCTTTTAATTTAAATAAATTCATCAACTACACAAACACATGTATTTATAATTGTATGGTAAATATTGCTATGATTGGTCTTGTAATTTTTTGGTAAATATGAAAGTAATGTAAACGTTTTCAAAATGTTCTCTTGTACCGTAAATACTTAAAATATAGGCCTAATTTTTCTTTAAAATACGTTTCGCAACCCTTTCATATATCTTAGTTTTATTGCACCTTTGTCTTCAAACGTAGTTTCTTTGAAAAATGTTATGGTTTGTTTTAAGTGTTTTACTGAAACGTGTGTTTGTCGTGTCATAGTTTGTTTAACCCGTTATCCTACCGAAAAAGTTGGATGAAGCCATAGTTTTTATGTAAAAATTAAAAATATTGAACCCATTAAAAAAGTGTATAAGAAAACTATAAGTGAATATTTTGTGTTATGGTATATTGTAAAGAAAGCAATTCAGGCAATTAAGGCGGTCTGCTGCTCCTGAGTCCAGTCGAATTTCTCTCCCTTGCGCAGCAGCTGGTGCAGGGGGGCTGCTATACTGGCGAAGTTGGCCAAGAACAGGTGGTAGGGCGAGCCCCAGGAACCCTCTTAGCTGCCGTTGGTCAGTGGGGGCCGGCCAGTACCCCCCCCCCCATTTTGTGCCATCGTGTGCATTCCCCCAATCACAGGCTTGCATTTGTGTCCCACCACCCATTATCTCAATGTACCCACATAGTCCATCAATCCCCATGGGGGCTCTCCTGCAAATGCATGTCTGCGATTGGCTGCAGTTCCATTGTCTGCCTCGTCGTTACACAGGCCCCCCCCCCCCCCCCCACCCCACAGTCCTCCTCATCCATGAAAACGCGAGGCAGGCGGCGCTGGTGCTGAGGGCGTGCAGGAAGGGGAGCCCCAGGGTTGACAATTCCCTTGGACTGAGGGCTGTCGAATCCGGCCAGTGAAGGGCTCTCGAGCAAGGAAGAGTCGGGCACTTCAGGGTCGGGGAGGTCACCATTCCGCCCTCTGAGGGGTGAGTCAGTCCCGGTGAGGCACCACTTTACGTCCTCTGGGTGGCAGCTGTACTCGTTCCAAAATGTGGCAGGGTCCAAGCCAAGCACTGTCCAGCTTTGGACAGAGGCCACGCATGTGTCTGGGACTATACACCCAGACGAGTTCTCCGGCACTAAAGTGCCTTCCCCTCACCCGAGTGTCATAGTTCCACTTTTGGCAGATGCCTGCAGCCTGCAACTGGCCACAGGCGAAACTGTAGGCGGTGTCCAGGTGATCCATACTCGGGACCAGGCGGTTCAGTGCCAGCATCTGGCAGCTGGCCGAACACTAGCTCAGCAAGGGTCGTCCCATCATCAGGCGCGCTGGTGTGCAGCGGGTGGACTCCTGGACGGCGGAGCGGCAGGCCAGGAGGACCAAGGGCAGCCGAGTGTCCCAGTCAAACTGGTGGATAGCGGTGATCACCAGCTGCACTGCGAGGATCCGGTTGAACTGTTCCACAAGGCCAACACTCTGGGGGTGGATCAGTGTGGTCTGGGTCTTGTGGATCCCCAACAGGCGACACATCTCGGTCAGCAGCTTGGACTCAAAAGTGCATCCTTGGTCCGAGTAGAGATCCTGAGGGACCCTGAACTGACAGAAGAACCCCTCTTGGTCCAGCAGCGCATAAACCTGGCAATTTTGTGAAATAGTCCAGCTGGACCTGCACACGTAGCTCCACAGGCCCCAGGGCCTCCAAAAACTGGTCCCGAGCCAGCTTATGCCCTCTATGTAAATCCCTCTATCACCGCCACTAGTACCCTCAGTGGCTTCCCTGGCTTTCTGCTGCGGCTGCGGAGCTTGTTGCGGAGCAGCCCGGGCTGTCGGCTGCTCCCAAAATGGCACCGCAACACCCCCGTTAACACGCCATAGTAAATCTTTGTCCCAGTGTTAAGGTTAACAGACACGGTAAGGCCTCCTCAGTTAAGTTTGCTGACAATTGGAGGGCCTTCTCCCCCTCAGTCCAACCCCCCCAACTGTGGAATTAATTCGAATTAAGTATTAAAAGCATCACAATCGGCCTTACCGTTGAACTTGGTTGGCTTTATATGGGTCCTTCCACTGTTGTTGTGGCTTTGCCCTGCAGTACCAGGCCCCTCCCTGTCCCTTACTGACCTCATCACTGCTGTTCCGCTTCCCTCATCTTCGTAGTACTGCTCCACACTATCAGGCCTCTCTCTGCTACTCAATGATGTCACCACCGCCGCCTCCTCCATCTCTCCCCACAGACAGCTACCTCCCATTCACTCTGTGCTGTTTTTGGCCCTCGGGGTATCCATCCCCGACTCACTCCCGACCCTCAGGTCAGTGACAAGCTCCTCCAGCCTCTCCAAGAGACTACTCACTCCTGGCTGCGGCAAAACCTCTGTCTCTGCCCTTTCCTTCTTCACCTTCCATAGCATGCACTCCATAATCCTCACTTCTGTACACCAGTGTGGCGATCCTTGCGGTTACCGCTGGCAAAAGAGCTGTCTCTTTTGTACAGCGGTATCTGCGCTATGCTTCAAAAGTGGGAGGTCCCGGGTTCACGTCCCACCTCCACCTGTGAGAAGCCCCTGCCTGTGGGAACCGCGGTTCACCACATTGGTGTCAGAAGCGGACGCAGGTACCCCGGAATTCACGAGGAATCCTGTAGCCTGGTGAGCAAGTCCGAGGGCGGACTTGAGGCTGGCACGGGAGAGTGTAGTGTGCACGGGGGTAGGGATCAAGGCTGATAGGTGATGCAATCAAATATGAAGACATAAGCCCAATACCATTTCCTGCAAGTGAGCTGGTTCTTTTGTACAGCGGTATTGGCGCTATGCTTCAGAGCGGGATGTCCCAGTTTTGCGTCCCACCTCCACCTGTGAGAAGCCCCTGCCTGCGGAAACCGCGGTTCACCACAATACGATGCCTCATTATACATTTGTAGTCAACTTGCTTTAAGCAAAAACTACTATGCTGATTGACGTTGGGTGTCCCACACTTATCGCTCAATCATGCAAAACATGTATTGATCAGTGTTTGACTTGGGAGAAAACTAAATGCTAAATCAACCCTCAATTAAAGTGAAACTGAAAATAGTTTTTCTGGATTCGCTGAAGAAATGGTTTCAGAAAGCACACAGCTAAATGCCATTAATACCAATGAAAACAACTTATTAGTAGCCTTACTTTTGTGTTTACACTTTGTTTCAATGGAAGGAGATCTGTCCAGTAACTACTGTCTGGTCATATTACCAAATAGGGTATTTCCACTGCTGGCCACAACAACCGTGACCAGCCGAGAACGGTTTTTCTGGCCCACTTTGCTTTATCGTACCCGATGTGGCCAGTGTTAAATTCATCAGTGCTCTGCATCGCCGAGTCAGAAGTGACATCACTTGGTGCTCATCGGTGCGGGGAATTTAACAACAGTTTGATGAATCAACATAGCTGATAATAATAATAGAAAGGTTGCTGCTGCGACATGCAAGGCTGTGGTTGACCTGTGCGAGCTGAAAGCTTATTGGACGAAGGTTTAGGAGCTAGCTTGTTGTTACATTAAAATGTAGAAAGCAGCTAGCCTGCAACTGTAAATATTTATAAATATGAATATATTAATGGATAGACTTTCAAGTACAGTTCGCGCACTTTTCGCAACTTTGTAACATATTTGTTTGAAGCATAAATGGACAAATAACATACACGGTAAAAAAAAAAAAATCTGTTCTCGCTCTCATATCGAATTCTTGTAAGTCACCAGCTCAGTCGCTACTCTGGATAAATTAGCAAATGTTATATTGTTTATCAATATATTTATTAGCGCTATTGTGTATTTATTAAAAATACACATGTGTATTTATTAAAAATACACAACTCCATTCCAATTTTCAAAAGATTTTGCGTCTCTGAATCTACAATTACATTGATAATAGTATATCTCTGTACAAGACAAACTTCCACAGTGAGAGCGGCCATTTGGTTTTGCTGCAGTTGACCGACACTCAACCCCGGTGAATCCGCTGCTTCAGCGATGACGCACCGGTGCATTTAACAACAGTTCGTTGAGCAGCTCCTGGTGAATTTAACAACGGTTTGGTGAATCCGCTTTACATCGGTGCATGCAGCGGTGAATTTAAAAACGCACCCAAAACTTTGTGGATTCCAGCCCTGATTTGCTGACAAGGGAACTACGTCATCACGTAACAGGGAGGCGTGTGATTGGAAGTCGACAGGTGAACGGAAAATAATTTAACTCTTTACAAAGGCTGCCGTCGAACAAAATTGCGCTGGAATGTGTGAAAACGAGGAGACAACATTGTTGTTATCCGTATATGGGTTGACTCGGAAATAAAAAAAAAAAACAATTAATGGGCGCTGTGCGGAATATTCAAGTGTATGAAAAAATAGCAAAAGCCCTTGCAGATAACGGATTCACACGAACACCAAAACAGTGCCGGGACAAAATAAAAAAAAAAAACTGCGGGTTCACTACAGAAAAATTAAAGACAGCAACAATAGGAGGGGGGACAGGCGAAAAAGTTTTCGTTTTATGAACAAATGGACAGTGTTTTAGGGTGCCGGCCCGTGAATGAGCTGCAGGGTCTTTTAAACAGTTCCTGTGTGGAGAACGCCACGATGGAACAGCACGATGGTAGCGTTTCACATATTATCGTTTTAAAAAAGAAAGTCATTTGTGTAAAGCTTTAGTAAACCAGAAGCTTATAAGTTGTTTTTCTTTCTTGTAGATAAAAAATGCACGCGACGTTTATGTAGATAAATACATATTTTTACTGTACTCTCTGAAAAGCAGGAAAGTGTGTCTGCAACAGTGATGTTCTCAGTGCGTCGGTAAACATTCACAGCACTACAGTGATTCCAGAGTAAACTGTTGTCTTGGGAGTTGTTACGGGTTTACGGGAGAGATCACAATACTTGTTTTGCCCAGGCGAAACGCAACGACAAAACCTAGCTGTTTGTTTTTGGCTGATGTCTGCCCCGTTTCGGAATATTTTGTTTACATTGAGGCGATGTTAAGAATGTTTGTTTCTGGCATAGATAAAACACGAATGTTACCTGTTTGGAAATCATGCACGATTAAAGATGCGTGCCTTGCTACTGAGACTAGATTTATGTATTGTTTTTAACATGGGATGTTTTATGAACCTGCCCAATTATTAAAAAAAAAAAAAAATCATTAAGCTTCAGTGGCAGTTTGGAAGATGTGCATTTTTTTGTACTAGTTTTAGTTATGTTTTTAATTTTTTTACACTTAATGTGTTCAGTGATCTTACCAAATGTGTTTCTTTAATTGACAGAGCTGGACAACTGGAGACACTCCCCATCTCCAGAACACCCACAGATGTCTGCCAGCTCTCCCTGGTGCCAGGATCAGCAGGGGGGTGCTGGCAGCTCCTCATCATGGCTGTGTGGAAGACCAAGAGCATCCCACAGAGGTAGGTGTTTTTACAGTCATTACAGTGCATTTCCACACTCCATGTTATGTGAATACTGTCCCTTTGTTAGATATATGTTGTCCACTGCCATACAGTGTATAAGATTAATAAACCCAGTCATTTTCTTGCAGCACATTGCAAAGAAGGCTGCTTCTCACTCTGTCCTATAGCCATACATTTATGAACCATAGAGATTTTAACTTGCAATGGCCCTTTGATAGGTTCTGGTTAATAGGGAAATATGTATAAACTCAACTGTTTCTTTTTTTATTAAAACAGGAAGGAAAATGAAGGCTGATGTGGAAAGAGAGCTGATGAATTACCTCTGGGTCAGATGAAAGATATTTCAAATTGCAAGAGGAAAAATTGGAATTAGCAAGGGAGCAGCACAGAAATGAAATGCAAGAAAAACGTTAAGTCAGAGAAGCGAATCAGCAGAACTGCACATTGTTGATAGGGATTTTGTCCAGCCTGGCGACATCACTGGGGCAAAACCTGGCTAACACTAAAATAAACTCTTCAAAGAAGGAACAGCGATCAGCGATTGTGGCCCTTGTTAAACAGCTACAGGAGGACCTAAAGTCAGAGCATCAGCAGGCCACGGGCACTCTGAAAAAGACGCATGATGAGCAAATGGCACTCATGTCTTCATTTTTAGATGTATTGGAACAGCACACTGAATAGTGTTGCCATTAGTTTCATACCTCAAATTTGATTTTTGTTACAAAGAAAACAATTGCTATGCTGTTGTGTTTTCTCCTTGAACTGCACATAGTATAAATGTATTGTATACTGTCAGTATGTAGGGTCCGTCATCCAGCCTTACAATAACATATCAGTGAGACATCACTTCAAATAAATTACTTGACAATTAAGTATATGTTGTTTCTAATACTGTGTTTCAGAATTCAAAGGTGTTTTGGATTTGTGTATTTGTGGTATGTGCATAGAGAAAGTTGTGTGGTACAATTGCAGAAAACTAGGAGTTGCACAGGAAGTCATAAGGTATCAGCAGTTTAAACTTTTTTGTCAATTCAAAATGAGAGATATCAGTAGAATGAAAAAATTGATGACCGTGACATATATCAACAGTAACTACATAGTAGTATAGAATAAAAAATGAGCAATGAAATATTTCATCACAATTCCATAAGCAATTCACCAGCTATATGCAAAAATGTACGTATGACATAATGGACGGTTATACGGACAACCAGACACCTCTAGGGAGGCTGTGTAGGAGGCTGTGTAGTCGAGTGGTTAAAGAAACGGGCTTGTAACCAGAAGGTCCCCGGTTCAAATCCCACCTCAACCACTGACTCATTGTGTGACCCTGAGCAAGTCACTTCACCTCCTTGTGCTCCGTCTTTCGGGTGAGACGTAATTGTAAGTGACTCTGCAGCTGATGCATAGTTCACACACCCTAGTCTCTGTAAGTCGCCTTGGATAAAGGCGTCTGCTAAATAAACAAATAATAATAATATCCTCAGAATCTGATATTATCAGTAGTATAAGCGAATTCAGGGTAATACCTAGTTTCATGATAACTGCATAAGCGGTTTTCCAGAGATATGCAAAAATGTTAGTGTGGCATACAGATGGACAGACACCCCCATATATCTTTAGAATATGATATTCTCAATAAAATATTAACATCAAGTTAGATTAGATGAACCTAGAAAGCCATTTGGGCTGTGATCTGGGCACCTGGGACATCACTCAATTGACAGTGAACACTTGTTACTATGATGGTGGATAAGCTTGATTCATTGGCTTTGATTATGTTGGAAATGGGAGATTGTGTTTTTTTGCAAGTGATTCAACTTACTGATGCAGATATGCATCATGCTTGTTTAATTCAAAAATTGTGGCAAGGGGGGTGTGCCTGGAGCTGAAACTGCCTCAACAGAATGCAACCAAACTGCAGAATGTCAACAAAAAGCACAGTCTGCTTTAACAGTGTATTTTATCTCAGTTGACACAAAAAAGAGAATTCACTTACACTCGTTACAACGGTGGTGGAAGCTTGATCATTGGCTTTGATTATGATCATAAATGTTTGACGTATCACATGGTATTCACCTACAAAAACAGCCTCATACAATAAAAAGGTATTTCACTTCAAACAAGATGAGCGTTTGTTATATATCTTTAGTAAGTTAAAAAAAAAAAAAAAAGCCCAACACAAAAAGCTATGCAAAAATAATGAAAGACCAAATTCGGGCTACATTTCCCAACCCCCACAACATTCATGCATAAAATAAGCCCTCATTTCAACATGATTGCACTGCCATTAAAAACAAATGGCCCCCATTGTGTCTGGTTTACATAGGCATTCATTTAGGGCAGGGGCAAGTAATACCCACTTTGTGTGTTGCAGGGAGCAAGCTATGTCAGTGTGTGTCTTTTTTAAGTACATGAACAAAAGTAGGAAGCACATTTTTATACAGAACATAGAATAGTTTACCAAGTGAATTACTGTATTGTAGTACTGTAACATGTAAAACATAATAGGGATATTAAACACAAGGTTATGCCCTATTAGATTCCCATATATGGGGTAACTGGTGTGCTAACAAGACACAGCCTTGTTCCAAACAACATATCCTAGTTCCCAACATTTGTTATTTTCTGAGAATTATTATTTTTTTTGCAAATTACATTTATAACTTCAGGTATGTATTATTTGTTTACTTCATAAATTGAGAGAGTGGTAAGAAAGGGGTATGCCTGGAGCTGAAATCTTAAAAGCTGCAAACAAACTGTATGCCAACAAAATATATACCATGACTGAGTTCTAATATATCATTAACAAAAAAAAGTGAATCCGGGGTTCTGAGTATAATATTTTGGTTGATCATTTTCAAGGTTATCATTGCCAAAAATGTCAAGATTAAGATTAAGGTTTCAGATACATGTAATAAAACTGTGTAAACAAACAAAACGAAACAAAAACGTTTTGTATAAAACAGTTACTAGCTGGCCATCCCAAATAGTCAGCACATAGTTCAATTTAAAACTGCGACAAATGTCTGGGGCGGAGTTTAATACGCACAACACCCGTCTCCTGAGACAGTGGAATCAGCTATTGTTTTTTTTCTTTTCTTAATCTGTTCTTAATTTACCAAAATGCTGATAAGGTTTGTGAGACTATGTAAACTAAGTATGACATTTAACAAATAATAACTAAATCGAGGATTACATTGTTATTTGTTTTCTCATATTAAAAAAATAAATGCACGTGTTAGGTAGATATAACATAGCGATGCTAAGCCTAAAGTCGTTTAAGTGAAATCATGTTTGTTTCTTAAATTGTAGTCGCTGCTACCACCGAATAAGTTTGTACAGTTTGTAATGTTTTGTAGCCAGTGGTATACTAATGTAAAACAGACCGTGTTCGTAAAAAACAGAGGGGAAATACCATTCAGCACAGTATACAGTACAATTAAAACAACCCGTTCTTGTCTTTTTACAGAAGGTGCCTATTATTTCACTTATTTGGTAGTGAGACCCCCCACTGTAGTTACAAAAGTAAATGACTGCAGAGATGCTACACCAAACATCAAACGTTTACTTTAGTGGTGACGACGGGTCTTAAAATTGATGCCAAAAAGTATTTTAAATCTGGCAGATATACGGTTTTATTAATTTATAATATTAAATAAAAACTGTTTAACTAATATTCTGTTAACAGTCTATTTCTCTGTCTTCTTTTATCCTGCGTTTTTATGTCCTTTGTTTCCATGCTCAGCTTCCTTAAAAAACGCTCCTTTTGTATTTTAAACCACGCAGTCAAATCTACGACCAATCATAACGTTGCTTTTTGTTACTCACCAATCACGTTTGCCCCGCGCATTTTAAATCACAACCTTGGCCAATCAGTGCTACTCTCCTTTTATCTACTGGTTTAGGTGTAATATAAATAGGCGTGACAGACAACTTTATGTTTAGGACTGTAAAAACAGAGTTAAAAAAAGAGCCAACCCGAACGCGTGAATCAGTCATTAGCGTATAGAAATCGAATTTGAAAGTCAGCAGTTAGCCAATACGAGCTTGAGTGGGAGGAGCGCTTACAGAGTTTTTCAAGCTTGTGTGACCAGTGATATAGTGAAAAACAAAACAAAACAGTGCGCATAACTCGGAACTGCACATTGTGTAACAGAGACTGTAAGGTTAAGCAGAGGTAAGCAAGCATGTCTTTCAGCGTGGTTTTCTTTTGAATGTGTTTATTTAAATTAATTCTGTGTTCAAATATTTAACGTCATGATCTAGAACAACAAAAAAATATGAAATAAATGCTAATTTAAAAGTAAGTTATTTCAAGCTGTACGATTTCTTTGTTTTCGTTGTGGCGTTTTTACTGTATTAATTGTTATGTTATCCAGCGTGTTTTTGTAAATGTTTGCAAGCAAAACTTTTATTTATTATTTTTGTTCAAAAATATATAAAAAAAAAATAAGCGTGCGTTGTTCAAGATGTTTTGTTTGCTGTAGATGTGTACGTGATTAGCTTTGTGTGTATCTTGACTCTGAACTTTTGTATTATAAATAATGGTTATATAAGATTATATAAATATAATGCATGTTGGATTTTGTTTTGGGGTTGTGAGTCTTGTCTAGCGAGGGTTTAGGCGGGAAACAAAATGGAGGGACGCTTATCATTGTTCAGACTCCATTACCAGAGCAGGAAGTACAGCGCACAGGATTCGCCAAGTCTTCCTTTTGGGCGTTTCAGTGGGTAGATTTACACTTTGTTGATTTTGTGGTCTAAATTAGCAGGGGTTGTTTAATAATATTTATGAATTTCATATATTTTTTTTAGTTTTCTACGTTTACTAATTTTAGATAATACCAGCCATGGGTAAAGATCCTACCAAACCGAAGGGGAAGATGTCCTCTTATGCGTACTTCGTCCAGACGTGCAGAGAAGAGCACAAGAAGAAACACCCGGACACGTCAGTAAATTTCTCCGAGTTCTCCAAGAAGTGTTCAGAAAGATGGAGGGTGAGTGCACGTTATGTGTGATGGTTTTATAGATATATATATTGTTTATTGTCTTCTCCCCTCTGTATTTTTTTGTTTTATGTATTGATATAAAACCAAAGTTGGCATTTCCTTTTGGTTGCGTATGTTCTTTTCTAATAGCTGTGGCGTCAAATGATTACGAAGTATGTTTAAGTACTATGTATGCATCTCAAGACTTGTGGTAATATTGGCAGGAAAGTTTAGAATCTATTTTAAAAAATGTACGTGAATCTAACATGACTTTTTTTTTTTTTTTTTTTTTATAGACAATGTCTGCAAAAGAAAAGGGGAAATTTGAAGACCTGGCAAAGAGTGATAAGACCCGTTATGATCATGAAATGAAAGATTATATTCCTCCCAAGGGTGAAAAGGGAAAGAAAAAGAAGGACCCAAATGCCCCCAAGCGACCACCGTAAGTACTTGGTGTTTCTTTTTCTTTTAAAGCCATCTGCAAAGACATATTTGGCCTGGACTAATGTAGCATTTTCTCTCAGTGTTGCGTATTGATCTTATTTTATTTATTTTCAGATCAGCTTTCTTTGTATTCTGCTCTGAAAACCGTCCAAAGATCAAAGCTGACTATCCAGGTAGTTCCATTGGTGACACTGCAAAGAAATTGGGAGAAATGTGGTCCAAGCAAACGGCCAAAGACAAGGTGCCCTTTGAACAGAAAGCACTTAAACTAAAGGAAAAATATGAAAAGGTGAGTTGAAAGAGTTGTTTCTAAAAGTGGTGTTGGCTCTTGGTTACAGGAATATTATTATTATTATTATTAATAGCTATAAAGACATTTTAATTCCCAAACAATACCAGTGGTCGGCTACTTTTTTGTTAAACATAGTAAGATTTAAAAATACCATTAACTTCACTTAAATGCCAAAAGTGAAGTGATGGTGGATTTATTTATTTATACCAATATGTATTTATTATTGAACCAATTGGTAAACCAAAAGTGCATTTATTCACACATGTGCCGCCTTACTAAATGCTCTCCTGAACCTCTAGGATGTTGCAGCATATCGTGCTAAGAGCAAGGGTGATGCTGGAAAAAAGGGACCAGGCAGGCCAACTGGGTCCAAGAAGAAGGTTGAACCAGAGGAGGATGACGATGATGATGAAGATGACGATGATGATGAGGAAGACGACGAGGATGATGACGATGATGAGTGATGTGCCTTCTGAGCACGAAGACTTCAGTTGGAATTTACAAAACATGAATGTGAACTCATGCGGCTGAAATTAAGAAATGTACAGAAGTGTATAGCTGTAATACATACTTACTAGGGTAATGTACTGTTTTGTAATGCAAGTAGTTGGTGATCCTGAAAGCACTGCTTCATTTCATTGTTTTGCTTTCCCCTGGTATGTGGATTTCCACAGCCTATTCAATTTTAATTACTTTTGTAGCTTATGTAGTGCAGTAAAAGCAAACAAATTGTGGATTTTTTTTTTTACATGAAACTTGTTTTTGTTTTAATTTTCATGTATAGATCACAATTTTTATAATAAAGTTTGTATATTATTTTGTTTCCCTTTTGTGTTTTATTGCACTTTCTGATAGACTTGGTGGGCTTTGTTTGACAGATTATTTAGTGTACTATGAAATGGTGGCTGGTCAAAGTTTACTAATTCTGCTTTTATTAATAAATATACAGGATGCATAATTTCTAAATTTGAGTTTATATGCAAATGTTTGTTTTAAATACATCCTTGGGATATCCTCAAAATGAGGTTGTAATAAAATTTGGAGGTGCTTGTCAATCAATGTATAGGCCATGTTTCCATAGATGTAGAGCTGGGTTTCAAAACAATTACTATTCAGGCATGAATGAGACCTACCAACTGTCGATTGTGCTCAAATATAGGTATGCACTACATGTCCAATTTAGTATGCTACATTATTTAAATAATGTTAAACCTTTAAGTTAAGAACCTGAAAATTAGTGACCAAACAAACACCCCACTTAAAACCAAAACAAGACTACTGCCTATTACAAGAGCAGTTGCTGATTAAGAGCAGTTATCCTGACCATTTATTTTGAAACCGTAAATGATGATTCAGATGGGAATGCACTGGACTATCGTTGCCTTCCTGCACTGATATTTAAACACTTATTGATTGTTTATTTAGCAAATGCCTTTATCCAAGGTGACTTGGAGAGACTAGGGTGTGTGAACTCTGCATTAGTTGCATAGTCATTTACAAACAACGTCTCACTAAAAAGACAACACAGAGATCAAGTGATTTGCTCAGGGTCATACAGTGAGTCTGAGTGAGCCAGGATTTGAACCAGGGTCCTTCTGTTTACAAGCCTTTTTCTTAACCACTGGGCCAGACAACGGTGCTTAAACCTACATTACTAGTCCTGTGTATTGTGTGCTTGTGTACACATTGGATTTAAATCATGGTGTACTTTTTCATAACAAACTAGTGTTAATAAAATACATGTTCATTATAGAATATAGTTGTACAGTACACAGAAATTCAAGTAAGATCATACATTTCTCATCTATTTGGTTGTAGGTTATTTTCATAAGATGTACCTCTGGAACGTAAAATAATGCATGAATGACCATACCACATTTGCACAAACATCTCGAGAATGTAGTATATAAGTAGCAGATGAAAACATTTAAGTGTTTTTGTACTCACTTTTCAAAGCTTTTTCATTTAGATCTCATATCGTACGCATGGTGATTTAATTGTGTATGTTTAGATACATTAGTGAAATTGTGGATATGTAATTCAAGCAAATAAAATATACAGAAAATCAATAACAATGAGTCTTGCATTTTCCCTATGAAAAAGTATAGTAGAGTATCACACTTCCCCTTACTTATAGTGTGGTCTTTTTTTTTTTTTTTTGCATTTTAATAAGTGAAATTAAAAGAAATACTAATACTAATAATATTAATAATTATCGATCTCTCAGACAGAGTAAGCCGTAAAGCATACCCATTTGCTAATCTGATGTGTTTAAGCACACCCTGTACATTAAAAAACATCCCATTGCCTGGATAAAGGTGAAAAAAGAAACTGGTAAACTCCTTGATATCAAAATGAAGAGGTACTTGTGAGAATGTTGTACAAAGAAGTGCATATATTTTAAAGGCTTTTGATATAGTACATCTGATTGTGGTAGAGAGGCTAGTAGAATGTACTGAGGAATCTTTTTTTTATTCTCTGTTAATTTGTAAACAATCTCTTCATCTGAAAAATGGACATGGTCAGAGAAACAGATAACAAATAATGGAAGCTGAACGCAATAAAAAACTGAATTAATCAAATGACAAATTAAGTTTGTCATTACGTTTCAGGAAAGAAGTGCGGAGCTGTGTGTGACCTTTAATCGGTTTAAAGGAAACAAAAAAAGCTTACTTGGTGTGCAAAAAGTTACTACAGGAAAAGTGGTTGAAGAGCCTACAAGGGGGTATTTTGTTTTGACACAATGGTTAAAAAAAAATCATCCATCACAAAGTAAAAATATATTTATTTCCCCATAGACAAAACACACTAATATATATATATATATATATATATATATATATAAAAATTACACACACCCCCATCATTAAATACATATTATAAATCAAGTATTTAATTTATAGAAACAGCATCTATATTTACATTGTATGCAAATTTGCATACATACAACTAGTTATGCATAGCTTGCCATGTAGACAAGTACATTTCTTTTAAAATCCATGTAATTTACTTGTTTCAGTGATTCATTAGATCTTCAGTGAAAAATTCTTCTTTTTAAAATGGTAATACAATTAAAATATTTCATCTTTAAAATATATGTACCCATTCTAGAAAGTATCTTCATATAAAAAGCAGAGTATTATGTAATACATTTACAATGCATTTTTACAGTTTAGTCTATAAGCCAGCTGTGGCCAATCACGGTCCGAGAGCTATTCCACTCCTAGTATTTGTTCCAACCCTGTTCTAAATCATTTCATTGAACCATTTAACCTCCAGCCAGACCCAGAAGTTGTTCATTGTCTCATTTAACGTGGAGTAGAATTGCCCTCCAGGCCCGTGACTGGACACCCTTGCAACAATTTCAGAGGATGCTCACGTGAAAACTAGAATTGACACACAATCAACAACTGATAGTAAAACTAATGTGTGTCTGCTGGTTTATGTGGAGACTGAAGTACATTCTTCGTTCGGTATAATTCTAAACTTACTGTATGAGCTGAATACATATTTTCTTTAACAAGTTAAACAACATTTCTACTGAAAGACTTAGTTTATATAGATTGTCACTTTGGTGACAAAATATGAACTCTCCCCACAAAAAAGAAAAAATGCACAGCATTATTAAAGATGGCAGTACTTTCAAAGAAAGTGGCCACATTATTGATAGTGTCACTGCTTTCCAAAACAGCATTGGTCATAAAAAATGAACACTAAAGGTTTCCAGTTGATGAGGCAAGCGTCCGCTTCCCTTTACATCATTTAAATCAGATCAGGAGTGTTTGAATATAATAACTAAGAATAAAATAAAAGAACCAAACCATGGGTACCGCTTTTGGATTTTTAAACAGATATTTTAATGATCTGTCTGGATAACTGCATTGACTCCCACCCATAATTTAAATGCACAGTTTTTAACAAAGCCACATATTTTAGACCCTTGAGCGAAATCCCAAAGAAAAGATGTACCTTAAAAGATATACATAGAGTGTAAGAAACCAAGAGGAAAGTATGTAAACATCATCTAAAGACTTCAAGGTGAAAAATGAAAATGATCAATTTTGTAAACAATTCATGAATGAACAGCCTATTATCACAGTTCTCCTTCATTAAAATATTTACACTTGTCTGTACAAAATTCCTATTTGCAGCAGTTACACAGGTTACTTTTGTATTCAGTCCTGCACGTCCAGTTGTTCACACAGACACTACATTGTTCATCTCCCACTTCTGTGTACTTTTATTTGTGTCACAATCCGATACAAAGACCTGATGAAGAACCTCTGAACGATCTAGACATTTCCCTGTAGGTATATGGGTAAACCTGTGCAAATCCTGAAATGAGATTAACAAACAATGAAAATCTGATCATTAATTACACCGTGTAACAATTTTTTGTTCCTGGGTAGTAAGTGTTATTTCCTAATGGCTTATGCCTCAAAAGTATAGAAAATGGCTATTATTCCCCACAAACTTTGCTTTTGTGACCAGGACAGTGATATTTTGAAATTTACCTATTTCCAATGAGAAAACGGGCGAATTTGTGTCTTTTTGTTCACATAAAGTCAGAAAAAAATAACTTATGAATCCAAATTAACATGTATTTATATTAAAGAAATACAAAAATGACTACAAAAGATTTAGAAGTGAATAGTTTTTCGAGATTTATGATTATACTGTAAATCACTTTCACGAATCAGCCCCCAAATGTAGTCTCCCATCATGTTCTCGTTATACTGTCCTTCATTGACAGCTCATCCAGGACCCTCAAAGCCGTGCTGCTCCATAATGGTAACAAGTACCCGTCTCTTCCCCTGGCTCACTCGGTGCACCTCAAAAGAGGATTACAACAGCATCAAGACCTTGCTGGACACCTTGAAGTATGATGAGTACGGCTGGGACCCCAGGAAGGTGCTGATGCCACCACTGCACATCAAATTGGGCCTTATGAAACAATTTGTCAGAGCTCTAGATAAGGAGATGGCAGCCTTCAAGTACCTTCAAGACTTTTTCCCTAAGCTGTCTGAGGCAAAGGTCAAAGCCGGTGTCTTCGTCGGACCACAGATAAAGAAGATCCTGGAGTGCAATGAATTCCCCAAGAAGCTCACTAGTAAGGAGAAAGCGGCTTGGAACAGCTTTGTCGCAGTGGTTCGGGGCTTCCTGGGCAATCACAAGGCCGAAAACTATGTGGAGCTGGTTGAGACTCTGGTGAAGAACTACGGCACAATGGGCTGTAGGATGTCCCTCAAAGTCCATATCCTTGATGCTCATCTTGATAAATTCAAGGAGAACATGGGAGCGTACTCGGAGGAGCAAGGCGAGCGCTTCCACCAGGATATACTGGACTTTGAACGCCGCTACCAAGGACAGTATAACGAGAACATGATGGGAGACTACATTTGGGGGCTGATTCGTGAAAGTGATTTACAGTATAATCGTAAATCTCGAAAAACTACTCACTTCTAAATCTTTTGTAGTCATTTTTGTATTACTTTAGTATAAATACATGTTAATTTGGATTCATATGTTGTTTTTTTCTGACTTTATGTGAACAAAAAGGTACAAATTCGCCCGTTTTCTCATTGGAAATAGGTAAATTGGGGAATAATAGCCATTTTCTATACTTTTGAGGTATAAGCAATTAGGAAATAACACTACCCAGGAACAAAAATTGTGTTTCATAGTGTTATATACCAATATTGTAAAAATAATTTGGTAAGCATTAACAACTTTTTTTTTTTTTTTTTTTACTGTTGTCATGCATGGAATTTAGCGATATAGAAAGACTAACACTAACCTTGAAATATTGCCATTCTAAATACTCTTTCACGTCACAGTGAGTTATCATAACCTTGGAGCCGTCAGATCCGCTTGTCAAGCATTGATCATATTGCATTAGCTGGTTCACTTCATTTATTCTGAAAAGCTAAACGAAAACAGGTATTTAGGTTACAATATGTATACATTTTGCATTGATAAGAAAAAATATAGGATGACACTTTCAGCATTTCCAGTTCTGCAATAAAATGTTGGTTTATTTTCGGTTGATAGGTCAAATCTCCACTCCACCAGCAGAATATGATGCTGTTCAGACTATTCTGTGATCACACAGAACTATTTATTTACTTTTTAAAACGAATAGGTAATATTTGAACATTGTATTCACCATGGCTGTAGTTTGGCAAAATGTAAAGCTTACAAAAATATATCAACACTAAACATGTAATATTTGTAAGAAATAGCAGCAATGTTGTGGCTTTTTACAAGGTATACAGAGCTCGAGAGCCCCTGTGAAGTGTTTCACCAGAAAGCATAGTTTTAGAACCGATGTCCTTAATTAGCATTATCTTTCCAGTTATTGAGTTCTAACAGAATAGCTGACCTCCCTAGCAAACCATGAGAGAGCAGTGTGTGACCGTTGTGTAATTATAATACACTGCACCCAGTCCTGGTGATTAGACTTGTCGATATATTTAACGAAAATGAGCAGACGTCACCAATTAAGTACCTATAAATCTGCTATGAATTGATTATTAACTGATCAATAGACTCTCACAAATTATCACGTTAGTAGCTTGTAAATATAACTTCATCCAAGAGATGCACAGACATTTGGTCCAGTCCATTAACATGCAGGGTGCCTTCTCGTAAAAATTAAACATACCATCACTCATGTTTGACTGTGTAATGTCTACTTATTCCAATTTATATTCCAGAATAAGTTACCTGAAATATGGGTTGGGTGCACAGAAAATGACGTTGGCATTTAAAACGGCAGAGTTCAAGTTACTTATAAAATGGTATAGCTAACTTGAAATCTGCAACAATTAAAAAGGTCTAATTAAACAAATGATCAGTTCAATTAAGGGTCTAGTTAAGTAATTGTGAGTTCAGTTGGAATGAAAACCAGCAGACACAGGGGGTCCCCAGGACCAGGGTTGGGAAACACTGTGCTAAACCGACTAAATAATGCATAATTGTTCCCACCCACACACATTATTTTACCTGGTTTCCTCCCATCCTGTGACAAGGCCCCATTTCCACGATGCCCCCATTGGTGTGACCCATACTGTCTATACAGTAATTAGTTTCAAATCCCCTTATCTGAAAGAAAAAAAAAAAACAACAAACAGTTTTACCATTTATCCATACAGCATGTTTTGTGAGGATTAAAAAAAAGGTGCATATTTGTCATAAACATGTCAAAACACAAAGTGTGCTAGCAATTCTGTTTCACTTGAGGAGTTAGGCATTTGTATGCACAGATGAAGGAATAAATTTAAGTAAATAAAAGTAAAAAGCTAAACATTTACCTCTCCCCAATCCACATTTTTTGGAGGCAGTGGATAGTGTGCTGGAATATCATAGGCAATTTCCTCCATGAACCATTTAAAACTTTTACAGTTGTGTTCTTGACGGAATTTTTTCAGTTCCGAAATATCTCCATAGACTAGAGCATAAGTCTCAGGACGGCTTGCATAGAAATAGTCCTTGAACTCATCCCACCATACCTCCACAACACGGACATAATTCTGAAAATGGAATTATTATATACAGCTGTGAGATTGAGCTCCTTGTGCCAGCTAGCTACCATACAAAAATGGAAAACTTGTTGAATTCTTTGACAATTTTAGAATTTTGTAACTGTACAAAATATAAAACTTGACCTTCAACGTTGGAGATGAACCCACATGAGCAGGTTGTGGGTTTCCATGCCACCCCTCGAGACGGTAAATATGTCCAACCCGAGAACAAGGCACAAATAGCAGCTGGCCTCCACACTGCCAAATCTGAATGTTGGAAAGAAAACAGGAATTACACTGCTCAGAAGACACTGTGCATCTGAAACCTGTGATATTGTCAAGAGAAACTGGAGATTAACAGACACAGTGAAAATTACAGAAACTTCACCAAGGACATCTGCATAGTGGATACCATAGTGTTTTACAATTTAAACCGTGAATAAACTGAAATCTAAAAAAGGACTAAATTATCAATTCAAGTGATAAGTAAGAAAACAATTGATTCATGTCATAGCAGCTAAAAAGCTTGATCACACAGAACTAAACTCAAATGGGACATCTTAAAACAAAAAGGTATGTGCTGGTCACTAAATGTTTTACCAGTCACAAAACATCATCATCATTCGCGTGACACCTGTCCATTCTTAAAGAGAGTCACATGCACATAGTTACGGAGAATAAATAGGCCTTTGTGGGGAAAAAAACAAACAAACACAATTCGTTTTCTTATTTAACATTAATATTTTGCTTTATAAATTTCAACTATTTTACACAATAGTTCTTATTGCAAATGAAAACTACAGGAATAATATCAGCGTGAATTAAAAGCATTTTGTACTGAAAAGATAGGAAGATGTGCAAACTTAAGACCAGACTGACATATCTAGACTAAAGAGAGCACGTAAAAAAAAAAAACAATACAAAAATCAACTGCACTTAATGCTTTCGTTTCAAACACGCGATCAATCGGAATCATGGAGAAAAACGAAATGAAAGGAGGGGGCTGGATTGAATTGGCCTATCGGTGTCTTGCTTTGTTAACAAGCATGCACCAAGGCAGGAACTGCAAAATCACTCACTCATTCGATTGCCTGTGCCTTAGAACCACCATGCGGGTCAATCTGGCTCATTTTGGATTTAAAATGTTAATTACTCTTCTGTTGTAAATTGTATGTGTATGTCCGTTTTATACTTTTCCTAAATATATGAATTAAATATCCAGGCGGCATTTGATAGCCAGAATCGCAAAAGTGATAAAAGTTATAAACAGTTCTGCCTAGAACCGCCACGTGGGTCAATGTGACCCATGCATTACAATACATGTCTTTTTAATATACCGTAATGTAAGATATTCTATTCTTTTGTAAATGCAGCAAACAAGACACTCCTAGCACACATTTTTTTTATTATTTCAAGCCTTTCTTTGTTTGTAGACTGACTACAAGACAAAGATTGCTATGATTGTAGATTTGTCAAGATGCAAACTCAGTGAAAGCCTAGTTTTTTTATTTTTAAATGTATCTGGGAGACAACAATCCTTCATTTTGTTCCACAAATGCAACTGGGAATATAGCAGAAGGAAATATTTAATCTTGAAAGTAGTCATTTTGATTGGAATACGGCAAGCTGCACTCGGATGCACACAGCAAACTGAAATGACAGGTAGGATAACAACTTATGTGCCTAATAGGAAATGTATGTTATTTATTCTTTTTGGATATTACTATGAGAGGAAAAAAAACAACAAAAAAAACATTTCGGTTTTACAGGTTTGTATGTATCAGTTTACACAATAGTGTTCAATGGAACTGCGTCTGTTTACATAATCCTGGATGCAGGCACAGTCAGCTGGCAGATGCGTACACTCCTCCATAGAGTACAATGCAGCCGTCATAGCGGAATTAGTGTTATATTTTCCTTTTATGTAGTATTAGAAACAATGATTTCGGTTTTATAGTTTTGTGTGTACATGTACCTGTTTACGGGTACATGTACATACCTGTTTCTTTTGAAATTAGTATTTTATTATATTTCACTGTTTGTAGTCGTGCTGTATATGTGCTCATTTTAAAAAATAAAGCCTTTTATGTTTAATTGTCCATTTAAAATACTGTGTTTTTGCGATGCAAATGTTAGATATGATGTTCATGAATAAACCTTTTCAGTTGTATCCGACAGTATGTCTTTCATTTTCATAACGAAGCAGTTTAAAAATGTATGGGTCACAGTGACCTGCGTGGCGGTTCTAGGTAGTTTGAAAATCCGGTGGTTCTAGTGTTAATAAGTGTAGTCTAGATGCACACTCATTCGCTCCTGTTAGTGACAGTCAAGGTTTCTAGCTGCCTGTCACAGACCTTTTGCTGCACGTCCAACTGACGGGTGGCTTCAGTCTCACCCTCTGCCAGTCACCTAGCTTTTGAAACCGTCTGACTGGTATTTACCAATTAACAGAAATGTCAGGAGGACCACATGCAAACATGTGTTTTGTATTAGTGGCCACTATAGAATATTTAAATTTTCAATATACTGTACTTCAATTTCTATATGCTAAAAAAGGGTACTGCAATTGGTGGCATTATTATGATAAACAAATTGATATCAATCCTAATTAAAAAGCACACTATTTCATGAAGCCCATAGCAGAATTAATTGTACATTACAAAATTAAAATACAGTTTATCCAATATGTATTTTACTAACCTTGAAAGAAATCTCAAAGTTTTCTCCTCCCCAGATTTGCAGACCTGGATCATATAATCCCAGTTCAAAGAAGAAATCTCGTTCAATGGCAAATAATCCACCAGCCATAGCTGGGGACCTAAAACAATTGAAAATTAACAAATAACTAAAGATACACTACATTTTACTGCACATTTTGGTGAATCCAAACACGTATACTGCAGGCACCTGGGCACTTGGGACATGTTTGAACAATACGCATTGAAAGGCATAATTCATAAGAACAACTCTCGTAGAGTGGCAGACAGCAGCTACACATTAGAATACATAGAAAAAAGTAAATGGGTTAAAGATAAAACAACTAACAAGAATAAAATAGGTATAGGAAAAGAACATATACGACAATACAGAATGAATGCATTTACAACAAACACTGTAAATGAGAATGGCATGAACCAGGAATGTAGGATAGCATGTATACAGTTGTAGTCAAAAGTTTACATACCCGCTACGGAAATTTATAATTTCTAGAAACAAATAATTTTAGGAAAAATCTTTTGTAGCAACAGTTTTGCTTTGTGGATGAGGGAAAAAATTATTTCGGCATTTTTTTTTTTCAAAACTCCAAAACTGCGAATTCTAAAGTACTCATACCCTTTGATGCTGTGATAGTATTGTCTACGAGGTGCTAGAAATTTCAATATGAATGCAGAACCTAATTCTAGAAAAGTCTAGAAATTGCTGGATTGTAGGTGAACATTCTTAGAGAGTATAAAAGGGTTAGGCATAGGTTGATTACTGTCATTACCAATAAGTCAATATGGGAAAAAGTAAAGAGCTATCTGAAAATCTTAGGCAGAAAATTATTTATTGTCATAAAGCTGGAGAAGGATACAAGAAGATTTCCAAGTATTTGAGTATCCCAATTTCAACTTATGTTTCTATTATCAAAAAGTACAAGACTCATGGTACTGTCACAACGCTCCCTTGGTCTGGAAGAAAGAAGGTTCTTTCACGAAGAACAAGTAAAAGAATTGTGAGGAAGGTTAATAACAATCCGAGATTGACTGTCAAAGATATTCAAAATGAATTGGCTGCGAGTGGGACTGAGGTTTCCATTTCAACCATAGGTTGAGTATTGCATGATGAAGGTCTCAATGGTTGCAGGCCAAGGGAAAAGTTACTCTTAGGAAAACGTCACAATGACAAAATTGCTTAACGTTTGCAAAACGGCATTTGAAAGATAGATATGAGTTCTAGTCAAAGGTTTTGTGGAGTGATGACACAAAAAAAACCCCAAAAAAACCAAAAAGACCTATTTGGTCACGCTGATAGTCGTTACGTTTGGAGAAAGTCTGGTGAGGTGTACAAAGAAAAGAACACCATATCTACTGTCAAGCATGGAGGTGGTAATATCCTTTTATGGGGCTGTTTTTCCTCTAATGGCACAGGAAATTTAGTTGCAATACATGGGAAAATGGATTCCATAGCATACCAAAAGATATTGGCAATCAACTAGCTATTAATTTCATTTTCCTTGTCAGGGTATGAATACTTTTGAATTAGCATTTTTGGAGTTTTTGAAAAAAAAAAAAAAAAAAAAGTAGACATCTATTTCTTTTACCTTTTTTTCCCCTCATCCATAAAATTTCTAAATTATAGATTTCCATTGGGTTATGAAAACTTTTGACTACAACTGTTTATGTGGTTATGTACCTGGTGTGTAAATTGCATTTAATGTCCTACTAAAACCTAATTGTGTATTTCAAGTGTACAAACCTTGGAAAATAAACCTTAGAATTTGCTTAATAATTTCCACAGTCATAATTTCTTTAAATCAGTATATTCTAGAATGTTACATAAATTGTTACAACAATTAAAGTGGAACAGCCAGCATTCCCAAGCAGTTCAATGTAAGGTAAATGCAACAGTAAAGTAGTTGAAAATACAGAACTAGAAGCATGCAGGACTAACAGATCATAGGAGGACAATGACCCCAGACACACCGTTACTTCCAACTGAAACCATTTTCAAGTAAAGCTTACATTTACAAAGAAAGTGTCCACCACCATAGTAACAAGCCATATTTGTAAGCATTTTTCTACAATTACCGATATGGTTCAGTTCTAGTTACTCTCTTCTCCTTCTCCCTCTTTGACAAAGGCACACGTTTCCATAACATGCTCCAGTCCCACGCTCCTCTCGCATACCCATCTTCATCACCACCCCCTTGGGGTTCAAGCTCATAAGTCTGGCCACTTATGGAATCAATGACTGGGACTGTGCATATAGTTCTGTGGTCGTTAGGTGGATGGTGTGAGGGAATCCATGCATCAAATGCATACAAAGTGGGAGAAAGGAATACAAACAAACAAGATGTATGTACTTATAAAACAAGCATGAAAAACTTTTTTTTACCGATAAGGTTCACTTCTATGATTTCTTTTAGCCTTTTCCTTGTTGCTTAAGGGCACACGTTTCCACAACAAACTCCAGTCCCAGGCCCCTCTGGCAAAACCATCTTCATCCCCACCTTGCTGGGGTTCAATGGTATAATCATTTCCATCTATGTAATCTATTAAGGGAACTGTACATATAGTTCTGGAACATTAACAAGAAACAACAGTAAAACATGTTACATCATTTTAGACATTTGTTATGTCATTTTAAAAGTTTTAAATGTATGTATGCTATTTGGCAACCATAATGGCCACAAGTAAAATGTAATCCTAGAGTCAATTTTCAATTTATTATTCTATTTAAAAACAATTACAAGAACTTATGAAAAAAAACAAATGTCAAAGCTGACTCTCGTTGACTCTTTTGTTGGCTAGCCAAATGGGAATGCTCTTTTTATAAAATTGGGCTGCTACCACTTTGCTATAATGTACCTTTGCCAATATTTTGATAATTATGTAATTAAAATGGTTGGAAAATTTCCCTTATGCTTACCAGTGCATATTTCGATCAAGTATTTATAATTAAAATGCATGTGTACACTACAAGAGTACTACCAGGTCAGTTCACTTTTGCTTTCTTCTGTTAAACTTGGATAAAAGAATAGTACACATGCACCCTTCAATGTCTTTTGCTTGTTTTAGAGATTGTATTGAAGTAATTTTGAGTCAATACAGTACCAGTAACTTAAAGGGCAAAAACCTACTGTTATTTTAGAGCAAAAAGAAGTTTTAGCCAGATATCTGCTTTCCTTATCATTGCTGCATCTATTTAAAAGCAAGGTAAACTGACATGGCAACAGCTTGAAAGTTCATTGTAAACATCCTGAAGCATAAATAAAACAAACCAAATATTTAAAACACCAATAAAAACAAGCAAACAAACACTATATAATGTAACATCATCATATACATTATTACATCAAATATGGTACATATAAAGTTCTTTTACCTGTCCTTAGTGATAGGTGCCACTAGGGGTGCATACCAGTTAGGTCCCACTTCACAATGAGCATCCAGATAGATCAGCACCTAGGGAATTTTTCAGAATAGCAGAAGATAAGCAGTTTTAAGGGAACCATCCTGTTAAACACAAAATATTTTGAGGAGTAAAGTCATTTTTGTTGTGTTAATTTAGGGTTAAACAGTATATGTGTATGACCGCAGTAGTTATTTATGAAAAACATTTTACAACACAAATTACTGCCCCCCCCCCCCTATTGTAACTTGTTGTTCAGAGAAATGTGCAGTAAATTAGTTTCAACTTTATAACTTACAGAAGTACTACAGACAAACTTATTAATAACACAAATACTTTAGGGTTTATAAAAAATGTAATTAATTTGTTATTCATGTACTTTCTCATTAATCAATTGTGAAATGAACCCCAAAATATTCCCCTACATAAGTTTGTAGGGATTTGGGTGAAACTAGAGAGAACCCATGAATGCTGCCAAGGACAACAAAATAAAAGCAAGAATACTAGTTTTAAATTTACCTGACCAAGCACAGCACTTTTTGCCCCAATGCTCCTTGCTTGAATTAAGCCTTCTCTCCTCTCGTTTCGAAACAATTTTACCAAGCCACCCCACTGCTTTATATATTCCTCCAATCTATCTTTCAAGTGAACTGGAGAAAAACAAAAATAAACTTTACTTTACCTCTCACAGTTACAAAATGACAAAATTAACAACCAAAAAGACACAGTTAGCATGAATCTGATAAAAGCAATGTTCTGCTATTTGAAGTGCAGGGTGAGGCATGTGAATGTGGTTCAACTCAGTTAATAAATAGCGTGACCTTGGTACATGAGTATACTGATCAAATTACTTTAATAATCTTCTCTATTCAGTGATATTTTATTGTATAAATAGTGTAGAGAGACAGTTCCACCCACCTTAAAGTATGAAAGACATTTACAGAAGTCTAAAAGACTTTCTTCAAAGCAAAGAAACCTTTTACTGGGACAGTTCAAAGAGCTTCCACAGCCTTACCATTAACATTTCAGGATTCTGCAATTGTTTGGGGTAGGAGCTGAGCAGTGGTTTAAAGCTATGGTCTACAAAGCAACCAATTCACACCCATAGGCTACATGGCATTTTACAGATCTGCAAACATTACTCTACTCTACTCTACTTCTCTCCTATAAAGTAATGTTGTCTACTGTGACAGACTGGGGTGTTTTGTCACTGTTCTTTCAGATCTTGAACAGAGTCTGGTGGAACCAAGCACTCTGGACAACAGTGTATTGGTTTAAAACAGGGCAGTACCTGTATGTTTATTTTCTCATTATTGGAGTCCTTGCTATACAGAAATCAAGCAAAGTAAATACCAACAACGTAAACAAAAAAAGCCAAAAAAAAAAAAAAAAACTAGCTCCTTAGTGCGAACCACTAACTAAACCTTTTAGTTATCTTTTAACTACCCCTTTCTACAAGTCAGACAGCTAAGCTGTTACTGACAAAAAACACAACACAACAAGCAATACTAATCACCAAATCTAGTGGAACATTACTTCCCCCAGGTAAAACACCAACCGTCAACCTATTTTCAGTACGCACAGGACTCTCCGTGGGTCGTAGCCCATACACTTCCTGCGTTTAGAAAAAAAAAAAAAAATGCTCTTTTATGTCTGCCTAATTGGAGACAGGTAAAAACCATGCTCTCAAAATGGTTGACCCCACAGAACTCTGGGAATTGTAGTCTTCTCTGACATTGGCAGTCACAGACTACAATTTACTTGTGTGACACAAATTCAGTGGAGAGGATACAGGCTCCTCGTCACTCTCGGACCAATATACACACCCTCCACTGCTTTCCCCACATATTTATAGTTTGCTTTGTCACGCTACACATATGCTGTAATTAATCTTGTATTCCATTGAAGAATTCTAAAATTTGGAAGCATTACACCGATACAGTACCCATAATATATTTTTTTTAATAATTTGAAGTGTATTGAAAATAACAGATGTTACCTATTGTTGTGGATTTGAATGATTCAGCTATATTATACCAATAGAATCGATAGTATTTATGTTTAGTATTTGACACTGAATGTATACATTTACCTTTATTACTGAAGTCATCAATCAATACAATTTCTGCTAGGTATCTTCTAGGTGTCCGTTTAATAACACTATGCACAGTTCTCATTAAGGTGGACCATCCTTCATTATGGAAGACAATAATAATACTGCTTGTAAGCAAGTTTTCATCATAATGCCAGTACTTGCACCTAGAGGAGAGAAAACAGTGGTTATTCAGCTGCAGGGAACGGCTTAAAAATGAAACTAAAAAGACTTAATTAGAAATGTGAGGCGATCATTTGCATCTGAATTCATATATAGGTGGGGCTACAGTATCTTTGAGTAGACTCTGCACATTGAATCTGACTCCTTGCAACAGCCAGCTAGGACAGCACTAACACTAAGTGGATACTGTAAATGACCTCTTAGCTGTTATGTTATATTTATAAACACAAATTAATTTCAGCTTGTTCTGTAAAGTGAAAAGCAATGCTCATTCAAATTCAATTTCAACATGACTTGCTTGCTACTGTAAATACTGCAATTCACACACATAAAACAAAGAATCTGCACACAGGTGGAAGAGAAGTTTTAAAATGGCAGCTGTGTGCTAAGATCATACTGAGAACTTCTGATAAGAGGCTTAGCTGCCGTTCTGAGAACAAAAGTTTAGTTTCACTTCCACTGGGTGGTATCAACACTAACTCGACTGTTACTGTGGCTTTATTACAACTGGTTGCTTGCACTCCGTAACTTCAAAGTCTTCTTTCCACTCAACCAAAAGAACTATGTGAAAGATTTTTCTTTACTATTCAATACAAACCAAGGGTGTTCCAGTATGTACAATACATAAACCATGATTAAAAAAAAATATAAAACTTGCCAAAAAAAAAAAAAGCCTGGTAATAATAATAATAATAATAATAATAATAATAATAATAATAATACTGTCCTTGGCATATGTAAAATGCTCAGTTTGCTGTTCGTAGAACACATAACATTTATTCAAAGACTTACTGTATTATCTTATTTTTCACAATTCAGAACACCAACAGTACAGTATTCTGCTTAGTATTTGCTAACATGACCGATGTGCCAATAGCTCTAAATATATTTATTCCCTCCTATAGCCTGCATAGTTTTAAAATGACGGGATTTTTACAAAATAACATTTGATTAACATTATGCAGCTACAGTACTTCTCCACAAAGCAGCTTTCCGGTGAACCCAAAACTCTCTGGTCAAAGCCCTAACCACTACTCTACACCACTACTCTACACTGCTGGACAATTGTAAGTCGCCCTGGATAAGGGCGTCAGGTAAGAAAAATAAATAAATAATAAAAGTAGCAAATTAGTACCATCAAAGGTTCGAACCTTCCTTCTGTAATGTGATCCGAACCTTCGAAGGTCAAAATGTACCCTTCGTTGCAACCCTAATAGCAACCATTTTGCTGGACAATAAAACAGTTTATGTATTGCTTGGTGATCCTCTGGCCACACCCCTCTCCTACAGACAGCAATTGATCTTGCATGACAGACATCTACAATCATTACAATGTAATTTCTTCCTAAGCCCCTTTCACACTGGCACTCCTACCCAGGTCACAATCCTGCGTATTTTGAAACCACTTACATGGGTCGTACCCGGGTCCCAGCGACGCACCTCAGGATGTTGGTCGACATGCTTTGACCCGGGTTGAGCGAGACAAAATGCATGACAGCCGATGAAATAACAAACAGCCACGCCTGCGTGAAGCTTTCACTTCCGCAAGGAACGTTTTTGTTTATTCTGTTTAGCCATATTTGTATTGCTTGAGACATGCCACTATTAATAGTTAGCAGACATTTTTTTTGTTTTGGATGTTATATATATATATATATATATATATATATATTTGACTGTTCTCATTTCGTTCTACCACCACTATGGATACAGATTTTCAGATCAATCCAACAAGCCATTCATAAGTTATAGTCCAAGCCTCACAAGTTTTCATAAGAACTAAACTCTAATGGGAACTGGACTCAAACTCTGTGCTCTTCATTAACGCTTTTAAACTGCTAATGGAAGAATGTACCGGATAGGGTTTGTACGATAAAAAAAAAAATCAACCAAAGCATTTGGAGTAGGACTATATTTGTAAGGCCAATCACATGTTTTAAAACATCATAGGAACAGCTTGCACACAACTACAGACTTCCAGTACCTGAATTAAGTTTAAACTGAATAAAAAAAGAAACCCCTACAAATTCAAAGTGGTAACTTGGTGTGTATCAATTAATATCAATAGATTAAATTAAATGCAACGTTAAACAAAGACAAATTTAAGTAATATGTACAAAACTTTGCAATTGCACTGCAATTAAACAGGGAAGGGGCAAATCCATTGTACAAGCGCATTCATACTAGTATGGTTTGCTTTCTGTACTGGAAGAAAGACTGCAAACTGAAAGATTTCCATTACACGAGAGTAGATGTTAAAACTTCATGCTGATTTGAACTCGGCTCTCGCCAAGATAAGCACCAACTAAGACGTAGCTTTACAGTAAACTAATGTGATCCATATGTGTCTCCATCCATTTACGTTTCCTTCCATATGATGATGTAGATATCCTTCTGTCTGGTGTTAATGGCTGAAGTGTAATGCTGGCTCCAGGGATCAGCTTATTTTGCCTCCCTGGCGCATCAGCACACACAACGGCTGCGATGCTGGCTCCGGGGATCAACCAAAGTGCGGCCTCCCCAGCGCATCAGCATGACAACCGTCTGGATTGAGCTAAGTAGGGTACATCTCTGGGGTTTTCAAGTGGGCACCTTCCATCCTCAGTGTTTCGTCGACTAGCCCACGACACCTCAAGAGGGCTCGACGGTGATTCTGGCGTCCCAGCATCACCCCCCTCCGTCCCCCACTCAACTCAGCCCAGCTTACTTACCTGTCCCCAGCCAGAATCTTTCCGTCTCAACCACAGCCAGTTGCTGCTCCTCTCTGCTGCTTCAGATAAGTTCTTCACTGTGCGACGCAACTCTTGGCCACTGAATCCGACGTCTCTGAGAAACCGGGTTGTAGAGTGTGCCACAAATCCTCGACAACCCACTTCCACTGGGTAAACCCGAACTCTCCATCCTCGCTGTTCCGCTTCAGTGGCTAGTTGAGCATACCGCAGTTTCTTCCTCTCATACGCCTCATCTACAGCATCCTCCCATGGCACTGTTAACTCTACCAGGTGAACAAGGCGTGCTGATCCAGACCACAAGACAATATCTGGTCGAAGGTTAGTGGTGGCAATCTCAGGTGGAAAAATAAGCCGTTGACCAACATCTGCCAGCATATTCCAGTCTCTAGCAGCTTCCAGTTGTCCTGGGCGAGGATTGGTTTTAACACCTTTTCTTGGTGGTTGCTCTCCTGGGCGGAGGAATGTTGTCTTTTGTGTGTAATGTTTTGATGGAACAGGTGGCAACTTATTGGTCATGTTACGCTTGTCTTCCAATGCTAAGGCCAAACATCGCAGCACCTGGTCATGGCGCCAAGTAAACCGTCCTTGGCTAAGAGCCACCTTACATCCTGTCAAAATGTGCCTTAATGTTGCAGGTGTTGAACACAAAGGACATGAGGGATCCTCTCCTACCCAGAGGTTTAGGTTCTGTGGTGATGGGAGAACATCATATGTTGACCTGATGAGGAAACTGATCCTGCTCTGTTCCATTGACCATAGGTCTTGCCAGCCAATCTTGCGTTGTTCCATACTCTCCCATCTCATCCATTCTCCCTGTTTGGCCTGGGAAATGGCCTTTATACACCTCATCCTCTCCTCCTGCTTTTGCACCTCATTGACTACCAGCTTCCTCCTTTGAGCTGGGGCCGCCTTGTGCCATGTAGGAGGAGTTGAACTGAAACCAAGACCCCCTCTTCCATGCTGAACTTGCCCCATGATATCACCAATTCGAAGGGCAGCCTTTGCATCTTCCACAGCTTTCTTTGCCGCCCACTTTCTTCCAGTTTTCAACACAGGTGCTGCCTCCCTTACGCATTTATCGCGTGACTCTACTAATGTCATTTCCAGTCTGACCTTGGCGCACTTAAACTCCTCGGTTAGAGCAGAGACTGGTAGCTGCAGTATTCCTTTACCATAAAGTCCCACTCTGCTGAGGCAGCGTGGAACTCCCAACCATTTCCTGATGTATGAACTGATTAAAGCTTCCAGCTTCTCTACTGTTGTCAAAGAAACCTCGTACACAGTCAGTGGCCACAGCAACCTCGGCAGTAGACCAAACTGAAAGCACCAGAGTTTTAGTTTACCTGGTAGAGCGCAGCTGTCTATGCTCTTCAACCCTTCCACTGCTTGTTGTCTAACTTCTCCCACACGAACTGTGTCCTTTAGATCCCCGTCGTACCATCTCCCAAGACTCTTCACTGGCTTCTCAGACACTGTTGGTATTGCCTCACCATTAATGAAGAATGTTTTATCTACTACTTTGCCTTTAATTATAGAGATGCTCCTTGATTTAGTGGGCTTGAATTGCATTCGTGCCCATTCAATGTTATTGGTTAATTTGCCCAATAATCGATTAGTGCAGGCTACTGTTGTAGTCATGGTTGTCATGTCATCCATGTATGCTCGAATTGGTGGTAGTCGCATTCCAGAAGCCAAGCGCTCTCCTCCTACTACCCATTTTGATGCCCTAATGATTACTTCCATTGCCATGGTAAAAGCCAGTGGAGAAATGGTGCATCCTGCCATTATTCCAACCTCTAGGCATTGCCATGTAGTGCTGAATTCTGAAGTTGAAAAACTGAATTGTAAATCTCCAAAATAGGCTTTCACTAAATTTGTTATTGTCATCGGTACACTGAAAAAATCAAATGCTGCCCAAAGTAGTTCATGTGGCACTGAACCATATGCATTAGCCAAATCCAGGAATGTCACATGGAGCTCCTTCCTCTCCTTTTTAGCTGATTGAATTTGTTGCCAGATCACATTGATGTGTTCTAAGCAACCTGGGAAACCTGGAATGCCCGCTTTTTGTATTGAAGTGTCAATGAAGCAGTTCTTTAATAGGTAAGCTGACAATCTCTGAGCAATAATGCTGAAGAAAATCTTGCCTTCTACGTTTAATAGGGAAATGGGACGAAACTGACTGATGCTTGTAGAATCTTTTTCTTTAGGTATAAAGACTCCACCTGCTCGGCGCCATGCTCTTGGTACAACCTGTTTTTCCCATGCCACTTTCATCAATTTCCACAGAATTCGTAGAACTCCTGAAGCACTCTTGTACACTCTGTACGGAACTCCATTAGGCCCTGGAGATGATGAAGCCCTTGCTTTTTTCACAGCTTGCTCTATTTCTTTCCACTTAGGTGCACAGTCCTCCATTTGGTATTCTGGTGGATTGATAGGTGGGATGTCTGACGGAATTGACATAGGCTCCTGCCTTTTTGAATCTGTATGTGTTTCCTCCAAATATCTCTCCAGCTCAACCTTAGATGCTTTTAGTGTGCCATTCTTCTCACTGGTGAATAACTTCTTTACAAATTTGAATGGGTCTTTATAAAAGTTAGCTCTCGCACGCTCCTTCTTTTTGTAGCGTTTCCGTAGGCGCTCAGCTCTGCGCAATGTTGCAAGCTTATCTTTTATGACCCTTTGTAAGAGATTGAGTCCCTCCTTCTGACTTTGTTCTGCTCTTCTCCATTGGTTCCTCAGCTGTCTCCTTTCTCTAACTAAGCGTTCAATCTCCTGCTGCCGTCTAGACTTTCCAGGAATAGTTTGTACTTTTTCCTTCCTTTTTTCAACTCCAAACCTCTCACTTCCATATGCGTAGATGATGTCCCCAAATTTATCCAGCTTCTTTTCAACTGTTCCACTTAATCTTTCCAATGCAACGCAGAGATCTGTGTTTACTGTGTCCCATGCAGTTTTCTCACAAGCTCTTGGCCATTTAACTCCAGGCTTGTGCCCGTTGAGGTTCTTTTCTCTCTTATGCTGGTTTGTCTGACCGGGTTCACAAGGATCATTAGGTTCATCACTAACTGTGTCCATGCAAGTCCTCCTCACATCTATGACAGGGGTGCTGATATCCTGCGAACTGTGGTTTGCTTCCTGTCGCTGGATTTCATTCGACTGACTTGACTGACTTCGTAAGAAGTATTGATCAATGCGAGGCCCTTGTCCCTTCTCCCTCAAGCATTTCATTCTCCCTTGATGAATCTTCAAACCCCTGACCGTTGTCGCCTTGCTCCAGCCGCAGACACAAACCTGGAGTTCCATGTCTTTGTTAACTGCAGATCTTGAACTAGTCTTTTGTGAAGTACTCTCCATACTCATATCCGTTTCCGTTCCTAAGTCGTTAACCGTGTTGTCCAACGTTGAGTCATCTTCCGCCCCCGCTCTCGCAGACTCTAGGGGTATTTTTCTCTTTAATTTCTTAGAAGCCTTGGGCGGGTGTCTCCAGCATCCTGTAAACACAGAGCTGGATACTGCCGACAAGGGTAGCTAACCCTTACCAGCCCCAATGGGGTCTCTTTCCTCCTGTCAGCTGTCTCTCCAGGCTGTCACAAGGTCTTTCCCTTGTTGCCAGCTGCACTATTCAGAAATCAATATTTGGTGGAATTTTCAAGCACAGCTTTCATGCGTCTTGGCATGCTCTCCACCAGTCTTTCACATTGATGTTGGGTGACTTTATGCCACTCCTGGTGCAAAAATTCAAGCAGCTCGGCTTTGTTTGATGGCTTGTGACCATCCATCTTCCTCTTGATCACATTCCAGAGGTTTTCAATGGGGTTCAGGTCTAGAGATTGGGCTGGCCATGACAGGGTCTTGATCTGTTGGTCCTCCATCCACACCTTGATTGACCTGGCTGTGTGGCATGGAGCATTGTCCTGCTGCAAAAAACAATCCTCAGAGTTGGGGAACATTGTCAGAGCAGAAGGAAGCAAGTTTTCTTTCAGAACAACCTTGTACTTGGCTTGATTCATGCCAAAATTGCCCGATTCCAGCCTTGCTGAAGCACCCCCAGATCATCACCGATCCTTCACCACATTTCACAGTGGGTGCGAGACACTGTGGCTTGTAGGCCTCTCCAGGTCTCCGTCTAACCATTAGACGACCAGGTGTTGGGCAAAGCTGAAAATTGGACTCATCTGGGGGTGCTTCAGCAAGGCTGGAATCGGGCAGATTTGTCTTTGTGAAGGACGCATGAATCAAGCCAAGTACAAGGTTGTCCTGGAAGAAAACTTGCTTCCTTCTGCTCTGACAATGTTCCCCTACTCTGAGGATTGGTTTTTCCAGCAGGACAATGCTCCATGCCACACAGCCAGGTCAATCAAGGTGTGGATGGAGGACCACCAGATCAAGACCCTGTCATGGCCAGCCCAATCTCCAGACCTGGACCCCACTGAAAACCTCTGGAATGTGATCAAGAGGAAGATGGATGGTCACAAGCCATCAAACAAAGCCGAGCTGCTTGAATTTTTGCGCCAGGAGTGGCATAAAGTCACCCAACATCAATGTGAAAGACTGGTGGAGAGCATGCCAAGACGCATGAAAGCTGTGCTTGAAAATCAGGGTTATTCCACCAAATATTGATTTCTGAACTCTTCCTAAGTTAAAACATTAGTATTGTGTTGTTTAAAAATGAATATGAACTTATTTTCTTTGCATTATTCGAGGTCTGACAACACTGCATCTTTTTTGTTATTTTGACCAGTTGTCATTTTCTGCAAATAAATGCTCTAAATGACAATATTTTTATTTGGAATATATTTTTGTTTATAGAATAAAACAAAAATGTTCATTTTACCCAAACACATACCTATAAATAGTAAAACCAGAGAAACTGATAATTTTGCAGTGGTCTCTTAATTTTTTTCCAGAGCTGTATGTAGTGTAGTGGATGTTAATTAAGACAGGCAGAGCTGAGTTATAAATATAGTATTATATGAAGACTGATTTGGACTCCTTTTTAAAGGTCCTGTTAAAACAAGGTATAGTTAAAAAATAATCTATGTGCTGCCTATGATTCAGAACCTGAATTGTATGGTATCACAGGATGACATGATTTGGAATATCAATGGAAGTGAATGCAAGTAAGATGTCACTGGTCTTAGAAGTGTGTATAAATCCTGGTCAGAAAGAGGCCCATCAGTTTCTTTTTTTTTTTCTCAGTACATTGTCATACAATCTCATCAGCCATGCTCTAGACAGGTATTGCAGGTATTCTAAAAAATACCTGTTTTTGAGAAGCAAAACATCAACGTGTAGGTACAGCCTATATCAGTACAGGGGTGTGCACAAGACCAACATTTGCTCAACCACCCCCATGGCCACTTTTTTTTTTTTCATTCAGATAAAATATATTTATCGTTCAAAAAGATGACATCATTGATTAAAGTAATGTACTTTGTTTCCTTCCTCACCCATATCAATAAAACACATCCGAAAAATATAATGGTAAGAGATCGGTTTGCCATGTGGACTTTCGTATACCGTGATCAGTCATTATGAAAGAGTTAAGACAACTGAAATTGAATATATAAAAAGGTGGGTGGGGTGCCAGCTGAATGCAATGCAACCTAAGGCAGGGGTGTCCAACCTTTTCTTGGGCATGAGACACTTTTGCATTTCAGACCAAGACACAAGCCACAACAATAGATTTCACCATACAGCTTGTACCTTCCCCATATTTAGGACATAAAATAATAACACAGCAAGGTAGTGAGGGAAACCTGGTGGACATCAAGAACAGCATAAGTACTATGCAGCCAGCTCAGGCACTTTCAACACATATTGTATTTGCTTTTCACTAAGCACCCTGCTAAAACAAATAACCCCACATCCGCTTTTTATGCTGCCATATATAGTTAATAGTTAACAACGTATTGTAGCAGCCAGCACCAGCTGCATGTGTGAGGATCCCAAGACAGGGAAGGAAGGACTGTAGTACTTAAAGGGCTGTTGTCAGATCTATCAAGCAAAGGAGTCAAGCAGACACCAAATATTTTATTGAGTGTTTATTGTGCAGGCAGAACGCCGGTCAACAGCAGTACACCACCCACACTCTCAACTGGCAAACAGCCAGTCCCCCACTACTCAGCACAACACACCCAGAAACAGTGACAAAACATTAAAGAGATATATAAACACTACAGCAAATATATAACTGCAATATAAATACTATCTCATGAAAACTAAAAATAATAAAAGTTCTGGCTTGGCAGTGTTCTCAAATTCAAAGAGAGGATTACCCAGGTTTTATTGTGAGGAACAGCAGTTCTGGGATTGCAGATCAATGGTGTTAGCTTTAGGGAAAATTAATTACAGTCAGCACTCACATATCCAGTCCTATGAAATGTTGACTTCAGTGACGGTTAAAAGAGTGCGACGCATATCTGATTATTTCATTTTGGCCCGTTCCAACCCTTGTCCGTTTTTCAGGGAACACAATTTCAAAAATACATATCTGAAAGGGATGTGTTTTAAAATACATTTAGATGTACTGTAGTTGGTTTTGTACTAATTTTCAACAGAAGTAGTATTTTAATTCAGAACAATACGATTCTGAAAATATAAAACTTGCCAAAAGAGATGGCACATGGATTGTAATACAGTACATACTTTTAAATCAGTATGCAAAATGTTACCCATGCACAGAACTGCATAAAACGTAAAAGGCAATGCAATTTAGCAAAAGATTAAACAAAACAAAACAAAAAAACCTACAACAGTTTCCAGAATTAAAAACCAGTATCTGAAGTCAGTATTAAAAATTGCAGAATATAGTGCTCGATAAGGCCAAATGTCACAGTACGCTTGCAAATGAAAATGCACAAAAGCAACTAAAGATTAAAAATACATCACAGTATCTAAAACGGTTTTATAGATTAACTCTTTTACATTACAGTAGCTGGTCTTGTTCGCTTTTTTTGCTGCATTTTCGTCAGGTGTAACTGGAGGAAGCCTTGTGTAACTGCACAATAAACACAGACTGATATGGCATGCGAAAGAAAATACACGTGTTGTGACGGATAATCAAATAAATTGTAACACTGAAAAGATGGGCTTTAGAAATCGCATGTTACGTGTTTCTTAATACAAGGACAGTAAAATGTGACAGTGTCGTATATCCCAGTGGTGCACCCCCTCCCCACACACATATTAAAAACGTCCTTAACTTTATATTTGAACAGGTGTTAAAAATCACATATTTTTTCCTTAACCACAAAAGTCCAGAGTTAGCTAAATACATAAGCGTATCACAAATTAATTTAAAATCAGTCTATAAATTTTACACTTAGCGAGTTAACATTTAGCTGACATGTTAAACCTGGGTTTCTAACAAATAAAATCAGCGAATTTAAAATTAAAAGTGAAATAGTGGTTTTTGGTTGATTTACTTTTGCTGCGCCAATACCCTGAAAACACGTAAACTATCCTTGCTGTATAGAGTCTCTGGCAGTTCTCGCTGATAACTTGGCGCGAGGAACTACTGTTCCTCTCAATACTGTACAAAAGTTTACAGTTGATTCATACAATTAATGCATTAGCGTTTGCTAGGATAAACTGTCGCCAGCCACAGTGACTGATCACTAAATATTTTAAATTATTATTATTTATTTCTAAGCAGATGCCATTATCCAGGGCGACTTACAATTGTTACAAGATATCACATTATTTTTTAAATACAATTACCCATTTATACAGTTGGGTTTTTACTGGAGCAATCTAGGTAAAGTACCTTGCTCAAGGGTACAGCAGCAGTGTCCCCCACTGGGGATTGAACCCACGACCCTCCGGTCAAGAGTCCAGAGCCCTAACCACTACTCCACAAGTCACAAGACAAAATTCCATGATCATTCGTCTGACACCCGTCCACTCGAAGTGTTACACACACACACACACACACACACACAGTGAAAGGCTATTCACACTTCAGCGTTTATTAGGGTAAAAAAATAAAAAATAAAAATTGAACCTATGGAATTGAATACTACCTTTCATATTTGAGAATAATCGTTGTAAAAAAAAACAAAAAAACAAAAAAAACAAAACGAAATTCGGTGCAAAAACAGGTTTGATTTTTGGACAAAACACACAGCGATCACCACCCTGTCCTGCTAAATTTGGATGTAATCTGAAGGCAATATGAATCGGGTGCAAACTGCCACATGGAAAAAATTGCACAAATACAAAAATTGCAGCGAAACGTCGGGTGTAAAAAACGAAGTGAATAAACGCTGTAGTGCGATTAGCCCTTTATGGAGAAAGAAATAGGTCTATGTGACTAATTTTTAGTAGAACATGAACAAAAAAAAAGTTTATAACAATTTGTTTTCAAAAGTTGTTTAAATACTTTATTTTTTAGCATTCATATTTTGCTTCAGAATCTCAGATTAAAATATTTTACATAATAGTCCTTAACGTAACTTAAAACTACAGGTATAATATCAGTGTGCACTAAAGTGGATGCGCACTAAAGGTGGATGCGCAAACTTAGCTACATAAGACTATACTGACATATCTAGACTACAGAGAACATGTAAAAACCATACAAAGATATAAAAATAAGCTGCACTTGCTTTATGCTTTCATTTCAACAAACACATAGTCAATCACAATCATGGAGGACAACAAAAATAAATCCTCACCTCAAGGAGGAACAAAAGGAGGGGGCGTGGATTGAATCGGCCTATCTGACTTCCTTTGTTAACAAGTATGCGCTAAGGCAGGAATTGCCAAATCACTCACGCATTCATTCGATTGCCTGTGCCTTTAATAGGTGTAGTCTAGATGCACACTAGAAGTACACTCATTCGCTCTTGTTAGTGACAGTCAATGTTTCTAGCTGCCTGTCACAGACCTTTTGCTGCCAGTCAGAGTGATGGACAGTCTCTGCCTGTCGACTTGCTCTTGAAACCATCTCCGACAGGTATTTGTTAGTTAACGGAAATGCTGTGTATGATTGAGCCTACATTTTGATGGATTGAAAAAATAAAAATTTGATAAAGAGGTAACTATGAGCTATTAATTACTGGATCTCATTTTATGTTCAACTATATGAACATAATTTAGATCTTTTATTTAACATCATGTAACCAAAGAAACAACAAAATGACATCACAAAAGTCTACCTTTTGGCCATAGCTGTAGAAATGTAGACAGGTCATTGTTTTCAATCAAGGACAATTTGATTGATAAACTAGTCAGAATAAACACTATTATAAAAAGGAGTTTGCAAAGTGTCTTTGAATTGTGACATTTCATCCACTAGGGTGAGTGGTCCAGTGGTTAAAGAAAAGGGCTTGTAACCAGGAGGTCCCCCGGTTCAAATCCCAGCTCAGCCACTGACTCATTGTGTGACCCTGAGCAAGTCACTTCACCTCCTTGTCCTCCGTCTTTCGGGTGAGACGTGACTGTGCAGCTGATGCATAGTTCACACACCCTAGTCTCTGTAAGTCGCCTTGGATAAAGGCGTCTGCTAAATAAATAAACAAATAGGGTATAAATCCAAAAGCAAGAGCTATAGTGTGTGTTGGCACACTCAGAATTAAAATAGTTGTGCAACCTGTCTTGTCTCAGTGGCTTTTTTGCATGCCTTTGATTGAATACCCCTATTGTGAATGCTGTCTTATAAATATAAGATAGCTATAGAGCAAAAATAGTTTGGTACCCAATTCCAACAGTTCCAGTTTCAGTCTTGTAAATTGGGCTCACAACTGATGAATCCAGTGGGAACAAGCACTATAAGACATGACATCTCATTTGGGGTTCCCAGAGTAAATAAATACATTTTAGAAGAACTTTGGAGGAGTCTCAAAAAAAAAAAAATCAGCTCGTTAGTTCACATTTAAATTAAAGCTTTCAATCAAACATTATAATGTGGCTGTGTACAGTGTGTGTTTTGATAAAGAGCCTTGTGAGTGTGAGACCCTCACTGTAATATTGAATTGTCTGTTATTGTGATTATTATTCTACTGGCAATAGAGCCGTGGGTTTAGTGTGCATGCTGTTGATCAAGTGTGTTTGATATATGACGGTGTATTGCTGTATTTAGATTAGGGTGAAGTTGCCGTAGATATATAGGTGGAACAAGGGTTTGTTACAGCCACATGTTCGGTAATCTTCCACTAGAAGGGATAATGCTAATTCAGTCTTTACTGGCAATAGTTAACGACTAAAGAATAATAATGACAATGATAATAATAAGTAAGCAATATAATAGTTTAACGATCGTTTGTAAACAAGACAATGCAGGTTAAACAAACACGTATAAATGAGAAGAAACATCTTTAACGTAAAATATATGAATGTTTTATTGTAAAAGTAAGGAATAGTTTTTTTTTTGTATAAAATCATCCCAGGTGCAAATGTTTATTGAATAATTAATCCTGTTAGGAGTAGGCAGGGCTGGGATTATATAATGATATCTTTCTTTAGGAGGGAGGACAGGATTATTATGTCAATTATTGATGATACAACCTGCTAGTCGGTGAGCATCAGTTGTCGTTTGCAAAATTTGCGTGTAGTATCCAGTGCCAAAATAAACATTTATACCTGTGAACGGTACCAGTAACGTTTTCCTGTGTGTTAAATACCTCCGGGTTCCTGATGTGACTGAGGGTGGGGGTAAGCTTGCACCTTTCACAGGTCATAAATAGGGATTTAAATATCGTTTAATAAAAAAATCTGTTTAAACTATTTGATTTCTATTGGTTAACCGTTTAACCATTGTTGCACCATCACACTAAATACTTTTTAAATAAATACCCTTTCCACATATGTTTAGTCTTTGTCATGCATGACATTTGTTTACCGAAAATAAAAGGCAGCTTAGAGCACAAATTATCTTTAATTGCATCACGATTGTATCACATTGATGATATGTGTACCGGTACACCTTTCTAAGTTTCTAGTATCTCCTTCATAGTTAATCTCGATCCACTACAGGGGACACTGGTTTCACATAAAATAAAACACAATTAAAAAAAAAAAATACATGTTACCATCTGTAACAGGGGAGGTCTGTGCCGACTATCTGGCGCATGCGTGGTTCTGCAGGAAGGGGGCAGCAGCCTCGTAAGATCTGGCTGTCAATCATGGTAATGACATGGAGAGGTTGGGAGGAAGGGGTGTTGGCTTTCCCTCTCTCCGACTGGTTGAGAGGCGGGTCTTGTGGGGTTGCTCAGCCCATAAGTACCGCGCTTGGTTATGCATGCGGGTGGCCGTGATTGGGAGACGCTGGTTGAGAAGGCCAGTGTAAACATAGACCAGGCAGGAACGCCAGTAGTGGGGCAGCAGTGTGGAGTAGTGGTTAGGGCTTAGGGCTTTGGACTCTGGACCGGAGGGTTGTGGGTTCAATCCCCAGTGGGGGACACTGCTGTTGTACCCTTGAGCAAGGTACTTTACCTAGATTGCTCCAGTAAACACCCAACTGTATAAATGGGTAATTGTATGTAATGTGAAATAATGTATAATGTGATATCTTGTAACAATTGTAAGTCGCCCTGGATAAGGGCGTCTGCTAAGAAATAAATAATAATAATAATAATAAAATAATAGTTGGAGCGAGTGACCAAAATAGGTAAGCACAGCTGAGGAAGACAGCCAGCCTAGAGAAAGAAAAAATAAATTGTTACGTATCCTAGGGAACGTGTATGAATAGAAGGGGAACCAGCATAGAGGCAGTGGGGGCACTGCGTAAGCAGCACTTTTGTTTTGTAGTTTTATTACGGTGTTTTATTTTCCCTTTTTCGTTTCGCCTTTATTATTTTTTGAGCACCTGTCAGTACCTGTATTGGTATTACTGTGGAAATGACTACCGTTTTTGGTATTCAGGCCACAAACAACAGCAACCTCTGTGGGCTAAAAAGAAAATAAAGCCAAAAGAAAATAATAAAACTGGGCACGAGTGGTATTGCAAATAAAACTTGTGTCTCCCGTGTGTGCATGTGAATTGCCCACCACCCTACCATAGTATCCCATAAACTTAGAGTAGCAATCAACAATTCTTGAATCCATGCTGTGAATCCATTTCAAAAGCAAGTACCTAAAAGACAAGTTTTTTTTTTTTCGCTGCTGGAAATGACCACAGATAAACTGCAACTTTAACAAACTATGCCCACAACAACTGAACTAAAACATCTTAAGTTTAAAAAATAAAAAAATAAAACATTGTACTCAAAGATGAACGAAAATGTCATCTGTTATCACAGAGCAGCAATTCTCAAACTCTGCTGCACTGTGACCCCTAGTTGTAGCAATAAAATGACTGGACAATATTTTACAGCCAACAGTAAAAAAAATAATTACAAATGCTTCTAGGCTGCTACGGTGTACGCGATCTTACCACAAAGACAGCTTCTTGATCCAGCTTTCGATTTTGTCAGCGAGAATAAAAGAAATATTTTGTCCTTGGAGTGATTTGTTAAGAATATTGAAGCGATCAAAAATATCTGCCAGGTAAGCACGCAAAGCAAGCCATTTAGCACAAGTTTATCGGGTTCTATTTTTTTTTTTTGTACTGCTGATCGAGTCAGTTGTCGGCACTTCTTTTGCTGCAGTGCCACTCGATTCCCCTTCATTACTCCCGTTTCCAACACTTTTCTTCAGAAAACCCTCAATTGTTTGATATTTATAAAGCAACGTTTTGAACTCACTTCACAAAGTAAAGTAAAACGTGGCAATAATAATAATACATTAACGTACCTGCTTCTTAAAACTAAAATGTTTTTATTTTGCAGGGATTTCGAAACATAACTTCGTTCTGACCGCTCCATCTTTACAATCCTCCCTTTTCTGTTTTGACGCCAGCTTCTGTGCTCCGTGTACGAACACCAGAAATCAACAGCTTGAAACTAGTTTGATAGATGAGTTTTCAGTCGACTAATCATGCCTAACCCAACATCATAGGTTGCCAAATAAATGTTACAGGCAGAGAACTTGCAGAATTCAGAGGCAGTGCGTAAAGAGCACATGTTTTGTTGGATATTTACTTTGAAAGTACAAAATGCCGGACACATTTTATCAATTTGTATTATACGTTAACGGTTATGTAAAAACGGTACACATTCATTTATCGGTTAACCGTTTAACCTATTACATCCCTCGTCATAAACGGTACAGTAATTTATTAATCTACCTCCTGAATGAATATCAGATCTCTGCCATTCACTTCCGGCAAAACAACGGGATTCCAAAAAATAGTGTTACACATCCCCACGTGTTGCTACAACTGTTTAACACACCCATCATTTTTCCTTTCATTGTTAACATCCTGACAACTTTTTACACTTATAACAAGTCTGTTTTAAAGCTCTTTTCAAAATGTCCTCTCTAGTGCATGGATAGTGTAAGGATTATTGCCCACATTGTCAAACAGGTAACACAGCTATAACGATCCATGAGGTGGTACTGAAAAGAAAAGCCAGAGCACTTGCTGAACCCCACTACTTACTCTTTAAAGAGGAAAAACTACTTACTCTTCATGGCGCAGGTCACTTATAGTGCGGTCCAGGGAGATCATCTCGCTTACCACCATGTTGAAACCAAACTCTCCGATGCTGGCTTGGATGGCATCTTTATACTCTGGCCCAAGCAGGAATGGCTTTGCTCCCTCACCGGGACCACCAGACACTCCTTGGGGCTCAGGTTCTTTCAGTTCAAAGTTTCCCAACACTCCAGATCTCAATACAGGATCTGGGTAGACATGTTTCTGTGGCTTAAAGGTGATATACTGTTTCTGAATTATATTCTGTTGATTGTCTGCACCAGCTTGCGGGGGATGAGGTAGTCTATTTTTACCGTCATTTTTTTGTCGGATGGACTCTAGGTCAACTTCAACCCCTTCTACATGAGGCCAGGGGACCACAGGATTAAATTTGTCCAAGACGTGGTCCTTCACATTGGGCAGAGGATTGTTGGCAGGTCTTTTTTCCTGCAGCAAAAAAATTCAGACATGAAACAAAACAAATACCAAAACAGCGCTACCTGAAAAAAATCTTTTAAGAAAAAGTGTTTGACTGTTAAAGAACATGACTAAGCAAGAAAACTTACATTTTGAATTGACAGTATGGTTATCCGCCCAAACTTTCCACAAGGATTATAATTTGATTGCTTTTACATGAACATGTAATAGAATCTGAGATGAATGTACTTTCCCCAGGCAAGCACTTAGTTTAATCAGCTAGTTCAGTTGTGATTACATTCTTCTAGCACAGCAAGCACAACAGTGTCCTATTGCCTTTTACCTCTGGAGGTCTGGGTTTAAGTTCTCAAATGAAATGCCTTTTTTAACGTGTTAATGTAAGGGTAGGCTGAAAAAATGGATGCCTTACTCTACATCTTGACAGATTACAGATACAGTATAATGCAATGGTTTTTCAAACTTTTTGTAAATTATTTCCTGAATTGGGATGAGAAGTGTGTTTCAGATTTAATGTACAAACAATTCAAGTTTTTCTTATTTCATATTCAGGCCTCTGTCGAACAAGAAACCAGGTCTGGATAACGGGTTTCATTAGCCAAGTAACTAATTATTCATTACATTGTTATTACTTGAACCATCATATTACTTTATTATGGGAAGCAACATACTTGTAATGTTTTAGCAACAGAGTGTGGAGTTTAGTACAACAACAATTAAAATGATACAAAATAAAAAGTTGATGCTGTGACATGTATGTATTTTGGGGGGTATCTGTGCCCCTTAATCTGACTTTCATTTTCTAGTTTAAGATTATATTGTATGTGCACTGATAAGGTTGACCTCTATGAGTGCATCTACAAAACATAATTTCAACCAGGAACTGCATGGATGCAAATACCTTTTGATTACTGGAACACACTGGTGAGCAATATGAATATGTCTAATTGATTATTCCAACACATCAATATAAAGCAAGTATTTGAGAATTAGACTAATTGACATAACTAAAAGTATTAAAAGAAAATGCTGTGTCTGAGAAGTAAACCAAATCTAACATGTTAAGAAAATGGGTTGGTCTGATATATGCCCCCCAACAAAACTACACAATTCCCTGGAATTCCACAGACATAGACTGAGCCCTACTGCAACACACGTGTTTGATAGTCTGTCTCTACCTGGATTAATGATGTGTTGTAGAAATGGATCGACTATATTTAGTCTACGCTTGCTTTAAAACATTAAACACCGACATACTTAACAGGTCTGCAAGTCACATACTGACATGGCATGTTAAACTATGACAATACCGTATCTTTATGTTAAACACACACACGGGCCTGCTGTGTTGGGGGTCCATCCTGCAGCTGAATCAATTGCAAACACCTTCTTCCGTGTTTACTCTCATCTGGCGACGGTTTACTCTCTTTTTCGGAAATGTCTAGTAGCAGTGTATACCATGCCTTACTATCAATTCACAATTTAAATTGCATTCCATGCACTCGATACCCGTTGATGTGTAAATAATAATAAAAATAATAATAATAATTGGATTTCCATGACAACGACCCGGACTGTAAATATCAAAGACATTCGCTCGAATATGAAACAGAATGATACATACAACAAACAATAATTTAAATATTACATAACATTTTAGAATTAAAACACCTACCACTTGAACAAATGGATTTTCGTCGTTGGATTTGGGTGTAAGAGAAGACCAGAGCACAATCAATCCTAAAAAAGTACCCACGATTAGCAAACTGCGCAGAATAAAGCCTATTTTTAACCTCATAATGAAAATAACAGGAAACGAAATTAATTAAATGAAATGTTAAATGTATCTGCCCTCTCTTCCTGTCCGTGTTCGCCTTCTTGTCCTGTTTCAGTCCTGTTCAAATCGTTCTATTTTCTTTGGTGCTGCCCCCTCTGCTTTGCCTTCTCCTGCGTGTAAAACGTGTTCCTCGTATTTACACTGCCACAGCCATCGGATTTATTACACTGCCCAAAGACTGACAGTGACAAGGATGTGAAATGAACCAATCTGGGAAGTTGATTTATGAGTGCACGTGGCTTATTTTAAAAGACGGGTTCAAGTTTTTGGTGTATTTAGTCAGTGGGAGTGGTAATGCATACAATAACTTGGATATGTGGCACTTTACTAATATTTACATCTAGTTAAACGAGTGGAATAAATTAATTAGCAGAACCGTGTATTTTATGAATCTTATTTTCTTATTTTCACAGGCTACAAAAATATACAGCTCTGGAAAAAATTAAGAGACCACTGCAAAATTATCAGTTTCTCTGGTTTTACTATTTATAGGTATGTGTTTGGGTAAAATGAACATTTTTGTTTTATTCTATAAACTACTGACAACATTTCTCCCAAATTCCAAATAAAAATATTGTCATTTAGAGCATTTATTTGCAGAAAATGACAACTGGTCAAAATAACAAAAAAGATGCAGTGTTGTCAGACCTCGAATAATTTAAAGAAAATAAGTTCATATTCATTTTTAAACAACACAATACTAATGTTATAACTTAGGAAGAGTTCAGAAATCAATATTTGGTGGAATAACCCTGATTTTCAAGCACAGCTTTCCTGCGTCTTGGCATGCTCTCCACCAGTCTTTCACATTGATGTTGGGTGACTTTATGCCACTCCTGGCGCAAAAATTCAAGCAGCTCGGCTTTGTTTGATGGCTTGTGACCATCCATCTTCCTCTTGATCACATTCCAGAGGTTTTCAATGGGGTTCAGGTCTAGAGATTGGGCTGGCCATGACAGGGTCTTGATCTGTTGGTCCTCCATCCACACCTTGATTGACCTGGCTGTGTGGCATGGAGCATTGTCCTGCTGGAAAAACCAATCCTCAGAGTTGTGGAACATTGTCAGAGCAGAAGGAAGCAAGTTTTCTTCCAGGACAACCTTGTACTTGGCTTGATTCATGCCAAAGCTGCCCGATTCCAGCCTTGCTGAAGCACCCCCAGATCATCACCGATCCTTCACCACATTTCACAGTGGGTGCGAGACACTGTGGCTTGTAGGCCTCTCCAGGTCTCCGTCTAACCATTAGACAACCAGGTGTTGGGCAAAGCTGAAAATTGGACTCATCTGGGGGTGCTTCAGCAAGGCTGGAATCAGGCAGATTTGTCTTTGTGAAGGACGCATGAATCAAGCCAAGTACAAGGTTGTCCTGGAAGAAAACTTGCTTCCTTCTGCTCTGACAATGTATAAATGTATAAATTTTTGCGCCAGGAGTGGCATAAAGTCACCCAACATCAATGTGAAAGACTGGTGGAGAGCATGCCAAGACGCAGGAAAGCTGTGCTTGAAAATCAGGGTTATTCCACCAAATATTGATTTCTGAACTCTTCCTAAGTTATAACATTAGTATTGTGTTGTTTAAAAATGAATATGAACTTATTTTCTTTGCATTATTCGAGGTCTGACAACACTGCATCTTTTTTGTTATTTTGACCAGTTGTCATTTTCTGCAAATAAATGCTCTAAATGACCATATTTTTATTTGGAATTTGGGAGAAATGTTGTCAGTAGTTTATAGAATAAAACAAAAATGTTCATTTTACCCAAACACATACCTATAAATAGTAAAACCAGAGAAACTGATAATTTTGCAGTGGTCTCTTAATTTTTTCCAGAGCTGTATGTATTGTAGTGGATGTTAATTAAGACAGGCAGAACTGAGTTATAAATATAGTATTATATGAAGACTGATTTGGACTCCTTTTTAAAGGTCCTGCTAAAACAAGGTATAGTTAAAAAATAATCTATGTGCTGCCTATGATTCAGAACCTGAATTGTATGGTATCACAGGATGACATGATTTGGAATATCAATGGAAGTGAATGCAAGTAAGATGTCACTGGTCTTAGAAGTGTGTATAAATCCTGGTCAGAAAGAGGCCCATCAGTTTCTTTTTTTTTTTCTCAGTACATTGTCATACAATCTCATCAGCCATGCTCTAGACAGGTATTGCATGTATTCTAAAAAATACCTGTTTTTGAGAAGAAAAACATCAACGTGTAGGTACAGCCTATATCAGTACAGGGGTGTGCACAAGACCAACATTTGCTCAACCACCCCCATGGCCACTTTTTTTTTTTTCATTCAGATAAAATATATTTATCGTTCAAAAAGATGACATCATTGATTAAAGTAATGTACTTTGTTTCCTTCCTCAGCCATATCAATAAAACACATCCTAGCATGATATTTGCATTATTTAACGATATGAAAGCCACTTCATATATTACAACAATAATTAAAATAGCATTGTGGCACTTATGCCTTTTACTCCTGAATGCAACTAAACGGTGTAGTAATGTGAAGGCTGAGGGATGAAATGGTGACAAGCCAGAGGTTCTGGTATGGCAAGGGAATAGGGATCAGCAAAACTTAACCCAAAGGGGACACACACAATCCAGAAGATTTGGTATGTGAATAAGGAAAAACAAATAACCCCAGAACACTTATGTTACTTGAAATATATGTCTTGAGTTGGTTTTTGGGCAGTAATTATTTTAGCAGTTTAAGAATAAAAAGAATAAAATATTTCTTGTTAATCTATAAGATTTGCAAAAGATGAAAAACTGACAAGACAAACATAGAAATATTATAATATTATAAGTTTTATAAATAAAGATTATTATTATTATTATTATTATTATATTATTTTTGTATGCATAGAATATATAAAATAGCATATGGGTCATATATATATATATATATATATATATATATATATATATATATATATATATATACAGTGCCTTGCAAAAGTATTCAAACCCCTGACCAATTCTCTCATATTACTGAATTACAAATGGGACATTGAAATTTCGTTCTGTTTGATATTTTGTTTTAAAACACTGAAACTCAAAATCAATTATTGTAAGGTGACATTGGTTTTATGTTGGGAAATATTTTTAAGAAAAATAAAACACTGAAATATCTTGCTTGCATAAGTATTCAACGCCTGTGCTGTGGAAGCTCCCAGTTTACACCGATGAAAGAAATTACCCTAACGAGGACACAATTACCTTACCATTGGCCTCCACCTGTGAACCATTGAAGTTGCTGTCACATTTTCTGGATAAAAACCCCACTGTTGAAGGATCATTGGTCAGGCTGTGAATCTGAAGGAAAATGAAGACCAAAGAGAATTCTACAGAAGTTAGAGATAAAGTAATACAAATGCATAGATTAGGGAAAGGGTACAAAATAATATCCAAGTGTTTGGATATCCCAGTGAGCACAGTTGTAATCAGGAAATGGAAGCTGCATCACACCACCCAGGCACTGCCAAGAAAAGGCCGTCCCTCAAAACTCAGCGCTCAAACAAGGAGACTTGTGAGAGAAGCTGCAGAGTGGCCAACAATCACTTTGAAGGAGCTACAGAGTTCAGTGGCTGGGAGTGGAGTAATGGTGTACCAGTCAACCATATCAAGAGCTCTGCATAACACTGGCCTGTATGGGAGGGTGGCAAGAAAGAAACCGTTACTCAAAAAGTACCATCTGAAAGCACGTCTGGAGTTTGCCAGAAAGCATGAGAGTGACTCAGCTGCGATGTGGGAAAAGGTTTTGTGGTCAGATGAGACCAAGATAGAGCTTTTTGTCCAAAACTCAAAGCGCTATGTGTGGCGCAAACCTAACACTGCCCATGCTTCAAGACACACCATCCCTACAGTGAAGTATGGTGGTGGCAGCATCATGCTGTGGGGATGCTTCTCATCAGCAGGGACTGGGCATCTTGTTAAAGTTGAAGGAAGAATGGATGGAGCAAAATACAGGGAAATACTGTAAGAGAACCTGCTTCAGTCTCCTAAAAAACTGAAGCTTGGGAGGAAATTCACCTTTCAGCAGGACAATGATCCCAAGCACAAGGCCAAAGCAACATTGGAGTGGCTCAAGAACAAAAAGGTGAATGTCCTACAGTGGCCCAGTCAAAGTCCTGATCTCAATCCCATTGAGAATCTGTGGCACTATTTGAAAATTGCGGTCCACAAGCGTCGCCCAACCAACCTGAACAACCTGGAGCAAATCTGCCACGAAGAATGGGCCAAAATCACTCCGACGCTGTGTGCAAAGCTGGTACATACTTACCCCAAAAGACTTAAAGCTGTTATTGCAGTGAAAGGTGGCTCTACCAAATATTAATGTGTGGAGGTTGAATACTTATGCAAGCAAGATATTTCAGTTTTTTATTTTTCTTAAATATTTCCCAACATAAAACCAATGTCACCTTAAAATAATTGATTTTGAGTTTCAGTGTTTTAAAATAAAATATCAAACAGAACGAAATTTCAATGTCCCATTTGTAATTCAGTAATATATATACACATACTATAGTTCTTAGTTGTTGCATGCTTTTCTTGTTTCTTTTTCACTGCCAGTTGGATTTTCAAAGCCAAACATGTTCCTTTGCTTGGAAAAGGGAATTCAGGAAGTTATATAATTTGTTGTTTTTGCCCAGTGTTGTTTACTGCTAAAATCTTACAAAGCATGGATATACTACAAGGTGATTTGTGAAATTGCTCTTAATTAATTTTAAAGTTTTGGTTATCACTCCTTTAAACCCCACACAATACACAGTATCTAATTATACAACAAATTGCTGGTATATACTGGCCTCATTAGTTTACTGTTCTCTTTTGTAATCCAGCTTCTTGGAGACTAGAAGGACACTCAGACAGGATATTGATTGCTAAGCCCATCTTTCTTTTCTGATTCCCAGCTTGAAATAAAAATGTAACCTTGTTCCCATGTTGTTCAGGATCAGTTAGCACTTGCACCAAGATTTGATACTGGTGTCAAATGTGTCAATTCACAACATGCAAAATAAATAAGTTACCACATAGGCCTATTTGCTGTTCTGAGCAAAAATCAAAACTGACCAGGAAGGATAAAACCCCCAATCCCATCAGTATGAGGAATGTTTTGCAAATGAAGTCGGTACCTCATTAACATACATCCTGTGCAAAAATCAAAAGGGTTGAGTATAACCATTATTAAATTCACCAGGAGTCTCTCAACGAAGTGTTGTTAAACTCACCGATGCGTCATTGCTGAAGCAGCGGATTCACCCAGGTTGAGAGTCGGTGAATTGTAACAAAACATGGAAGAAATTAGTCTCCAGCACAGAGGCACTTCTATCAATTTAATTGTAGATTCAGAGATGGCTAATCTTTTGAAAATGGGTATGGAGTTGTGTATTTAATAAATATGTAGCGCTAATAAAAAATATTGATATAAATATTAGCCAATAATCTCATGTTGTATTGTATTTGAAAAACTGCCAATGTTGTTAGCTCCTGTCTTTAGTACCCCAACTGGGCTCTGGTGTACAACAATTCAAGAGTACTATATATAGCAGTAGAACGAAGGCTCCCACAACGTAGTTCACGCAGGGTAGTGCTGCGTGCGCAACACGTAATTTACGTAGTGCTTCATTGCCCTCAACACCCCTACCACGTGACCATAATACCCCAGGTTTAGGTTAGGTTATTGTTGTGAAGACGCTGCTTACGCAAGACGATACATCAGTGCCGTTTTCGCCAACATGACACAAGCAGCTGCAGAAAGAGCAGCACATCAAATGAAGCAGATCAGTGCAGCTGTCAGTCGATGAGCCAGTATAAGTATTAAAGATCAGTGGCACCAAAAAAGTAACACGTATTAATGCTATTTTTGGAAGCATTTATTAATACCACATCGCGTTTCACAGGCATTTTTACAAACAATTACAACAATATACAAATGATTAGGACTTTCGGTTTCGTGCACAATTTAATTTCAACGTAAGTTACTTTGTTATTTGGCTGTCAACGCTATCATCACCTTCCCACCAGTCTAATAGCGTGCAATCATCCTCACCACAAGTCAACCACAGCCTTGCAAGCAGCAGCAGCAGCATCAACAGCAATATCATCATCCATGTTTATTCACCAAACTGTTGTTAAATAATCCCCCCCCGGCACAAGTGATGTCACTTCCGACACAGCGATGCAGTGCACCAATGAGTAAAACAACGCAACTTGTTTTCTGGTGTCACTCGAAAGTCTGTTTTTCATAGATTGAAATTAAATATATAACTTTGCAAGATGAATTACATTTAAGCACACATATTGTAAAAAAAAAAAAGTACAACTAAATATTTGGGTTTAAAACGTAAAAAAAGGCCTGAAACAGAAAGCTGGTGTTGATTTATCAATATAAATTTAATCGTCTACTTGATGCATTTTGTAATACAGAATAATCACAAAATGCAAGACAGAGAGTGTGCTTGCCTAGGTTCAGTTAATGGCTGCTTTTACAACAGAAAGGTTCATAAGTCATACCTTTGTCTCGCCATAGGACGATCTATGAAAAATATTTTGGGGGGGCCGTATTTCACGGTGGACCAATTTTCGAATGACACCTGTCTAAAGTGGTTCCGCCTTTTTCAAAATGTCCAAATGGACATGGGAATCTAATTCAAACAGACCCTGTGCTAAAATAAAAAGGTTATGATGTGAGTGGAGTGACTCTGACGAATGGTGATGGAGCCCAATGTGCTGCTAGGAATTGCTGTAGTTAGGATGAAAGGGATAATGTATAGCTGCCCCCGTATGGAATCACAGATGACGCCGAAAGTATATCCTGCGGGTGTCAAAGTGCTACAAAGCTATCGAATGGATAAAGCTACGATATTGTATTTATGTGATGAACTTAAAGAGGATTTAGATAAGCACCCTGACGGGTCATGCATACATGCCAACAGTCCCTATATGATCAGGACAGTCCCGATTCCCTAGCAAGTGTCCCGCATCCCGATGCATAGGAAGAAAGTCCCGATATTTACCCATAGAAAAAAATCATTTATTCTGCACAGTAGAGTTAGTGAAAACCACACGCTGTGGTCTTCGTGCGGCTGACACATCTGCTGATCACTAACTTATACAAAGGTAAGAACACTTCATTATGTCATGATGGTCGTGTCGTGTTGAGTTGGGGGGGATACATCTATTATATGAATGAGTGTTTTATGTGTATGACTCCTCCCATGTGTATGATGCGTATGAAAGGCTGTACGGACTTGACAGTTGGAAGTTTGTCTGTTTGGTTTTTGTGAAGTTCGTCTGGTTGACTGGAAATTTGCAGGTCAAGCGCACAGCAAACGCTTCACACTAAAGTCCGTACAGCCTTTCATATTAATGAATTGACGAATTAATTCATAAATTATTAGACAAATTAACAAATAAATTGATGAATTACTGTATGAATTGACGAATTTATGGACGAATTGCTGGACGAATGGACCAATTCACGAATTGACAAATTAATGACTGTATAGTTTTGGCACAAATGGAGCTCCATAAGTATGGTCATGTATTGCCAGCAGTAGCCTTGTCATTCTTTGCCACCGGTGTTTTATATATCCTATTACATTCCAGGTGTTTTTAATTTTCATAAAGTGCAGCCGCATGTATGGAGGGCATTTTATGCCAAAATGAAAAATTAATAATAAAAATAAATAAATAAATAAATAAATAAATAAATAAATAAATGTTTATATATTAATTAATTAATTTATTTTATTTTGGCATAAACATCCTCCATATCCGGGTACATGAAACTATAATGTAATTAATACAAAACATACATTTACAAAATTATATTAAAATTAGATCTCTACTTTGCTTTTTTTCTCTGACCTGACCTACTTCCCAGACAACCAAACTATTTTGGCCCAACACTGGCCCAGTTCCGGCTGCCAAACTGGCCCAGGTTCGGGTGCCGGTATTGGCCCGGTGTCTTTTTGCACCTCGGGCCGATGTTGGCCCGTATGTATTGGCCCAAATGCGGCAAGCGGCTTAGAGCCATATGAAGCACATTTGGCCCACTCTCGGCCCTAATCTGGCATACGCATGGTACAACTGGCCCACTTACTGCCCAAATGCGGCAACCGGCTTGAAGCCATACGATACACATTTGGCCCGGTTTTGGAAAATTAACAATTATATTCCTAAAATTGCAGTCCTTCACTGGTAGCTGGGGTTCGAACTGGTCCACAGCTAACTTTTAAAAATACTGTTGCTTAAATGAATTAGCCCTAACCATATTATAGCTATTAAATGAAATTAAACTACTGCAAATGTACTAGTAGAGACTCACTTAAAGAGAAATGAACAACTTAAAAATAATATTAAGAAATAAAAGCAGATATATCCAACTTGATATGTCATAATAAACAACAGAAACCTAAAAAATAATTTAAAAAAGATGCGCTGAGATTTTAACACCACTACCTATGTTTTAAAGTCACCAACAATTATAGGTAGTCATTTTATTATGTGCTTTATTATACATCTTTAAAAATTTGAATAGCATTTACATAGTAACTTATGCTTCACTAAACACATTGTATTTTACATTTTTAAATTATTTACTTTTAGCCATATACATAAAAAAAAGAATCGTAACTACCCAGCAAACAATTTTCTGTTGTCAGAATGTTACAAGAACGTTACCAAGTAACGTTAGAAAACGTTAATATGGAAAGTTCTCTATTTGTACATAGAACGTTACTTCCTAACGTTATTTAATAACCTTCTGAGAACCTTTGTGAACAATAAATTTGAGCAAATAAAAGGAGTAACAACTATTCATTTTCATCAACATGTTCTTTATTTATGATCATATATATATATATATATATATATATATATATATATATATATATATATATATATATATATATATATATATAATTTTAAATCAATTCATCATTAGTCCGCTGGCCACCTCATCTTCTGCCCTTTCCTTGGACTTGTTCAGCCTTTCCTAAAAGGAAAAACAGTATGTATTTAATTCAAGTTTAATTGTAGTCACTTAAGTTGTTTAGTAATATACAGATACACATTAGTTCTCAATGTACATGATGTACATGTCCACTTGTTGATAGAGAACAGCTCGTTCCTATTAAATCCAGTCCATAATGTATTATGGCCCATTTGACCAAATATGGCATAATCTCTTACTTGGTTACCTAAATGGAAGGAAAGTGAAGGAGGTGTCATGGCTGCATACGTGATTTTGTTTCTCTCGATGTGGTGCCAGTTTCAGTCTCCCCTACTTTCAACTCCACCTCTGTCCTGGTCACCTTGTGGTTCCATTTGGTTGTTTCTACAAAAAAAAAAAAAAAAATAATATATATATATATATATATATATATATATATATATATATATATATATATAAAAAATACATTTATATGAATTAGTATTACTTTGGCTTATGAAGTACCCTGTCACTAAACATTACGCGAAACAATAAAATAATATGCACTCTATTGCCATGCTTCACATCTGTGAGACTTTGCAACCACTTTACTGGCTTTGCTATAATTTACCATTAAGCAATACAAAAAAATCCTTAAATTACCACAATTAAGACATTATCAGTCTCCTTACAAAGGTTACAACAGCTTGAAGCCATTATGCCAAGGCCACCACTTGTGTAATCAATTTCCCTACAACTTGGTTTACACCACCCATCAGAGGCAGCTCGTAAGGGAAGGCAGAAGAGAATGTAAAGGGATTTCCATTTATTCTCCCCTGTAAACACCTCTTAACACGAGAGACAACAATTAAAACAACGCAGAAGCTGTGGAAATGCGTTAATCGCAAGATTACATTCCCGTCCCCTTGTTTTTCAGTCTAACATTATTTCAGTACTATGATGGGTGAGAAGAAAAGCGTCTTCCAACAGTCTGAATCAGACAGCAACTCCACAGCACATTGTTACAGGTTCATTTATTTGCTATTTGTTTACATGTATTATTTTATTCTGTGGAATAAACGATTTTTGTCTCAATATTGAAATATGGAGATTCAGTTCCTACAGCCACAGAACAGCCATGCACAAATCAGCCTGGTTAGCATCAATCACGTTTAGGGGAAATGGTGACAGCCTTCCTTGTGATGAGTTAAGTTTCTGATTGTCACTGCTACTGAAACAACGTTTAGATTGGGAAAGCAGGGGATGTAGTCTTGGAATTAACACATTTCCACGGTGTCTGCAGTGGTTTAATTGTTATCTTTCCTGTTAAGATGTGTTTAAAGGGGAGAATAAATGGAATTCCCCTTAAAATCGCTTCTGCCTCAGTTTACGTAACCCAGAGGTGTTTAGCATCAGATTTAGAATCATTGGTTACCTTTAATGGAACCTCAGCTTTCCATTTCTGGCCTTCATGTTGTAGCGCGACATAAGCTTGTTTGTAAACAGCTTGCGTATCATTTTCGGCACTGTGTCTCCCAGGTCAGTCCCTCCAATGGAACTCAGGTACAGGATCTAAGGAATAGTCCATATTAAAAGCTGATGTAGTTACAAACTATTTAGATAATGGTAGCAGAAAATGCCATATATATATATATATACACACACACACACAGTGCCTTGCAAAAGTATTCAGACCCCTGACCAATTCTCTCATATTAATGAATTACAAATGGTACATTGAAATTTCGTTCTGTTTGATATTTTATTTTAAAACACTGAAACTCAAAATCAATTATTGTAAGGTGACATTGGTTTTATGTTGGGAAATATTTTTAAGAAATATAAAAAACTGAAATATCTTGCTTGGCATAAGTATTCAACCTCCACACATTAATATTTGGTAGAGCCACCTTTCACTGCAATAACAGCTTTAAGTCTTTTGGGGTAAGTATGTACCAGCTTTGCACACAGATTTTGGACCAATCCTCTGGCAGATTTGCTCCAGGTTGTTCAGTTTAGTTGGACGACGCTTGTGGACCGCAATTTTCAAATAGTGCCACAGATTCTCAATGGGATTGAGATCAGGACTTTGACTGGGCACTGTAGGACATTCACCTTTTTGTTCTTGAGCCACTCCAATGTTGCTTTGGCCTTGTGCTTGGGATCATGGTCCTGCTGAAAGGTGAATTTCCCCCCAAGCTTCAGTTTTTTAGTGGACTGAAGAAGGTTCTCTTGCAGTATTTCCCTGTATTTTGCTCCATCCATTCTTCCTTCAATTTTAACAAGATGCCCAGTCCCTGCTGATGAGACGCATCCCCACAGCATGATGCTGCCACCACCATACTTCACTGTAGGGATAGTGTGTCTTGAGGCATGGGCAGTGTTAGGTTTACACCACACATAATGCTTTGAGTTTTGGCCAAAAAGCTCTATCTTGGTCTCATGTGACCACAAAACCTTTTCCCACATCGCAGCTGGGTCACTCATGCTTTCTGGCAAACTCCAGATGTGCTTTCAGATGGTACTTTTTGAGTAACGGCTTCTTTCTTGCCACCCTCCCATACAGGCCAGTGTTATGCAGAGCTCTTGATATGGTTGACTGGTGCACCATTACTCCACTCCCAGCCACTGAACTCTGTAGCTCCTTCACAGTGATTGTTGGCCTCTCTGTGGCTTCTCTCACAAGTCTCCTTCTTGTTTGAGCGCTGAGTTTTGAGGGACGGCCTTTTCTTGGCAGTGCCTGGGTGGTGTTATGCAGCTTCCACTTCCTGATCATTAATCCAACTGTGCTCACTGGAATATCCAAACACTTGGATATTATTTTGCACCCTTTCCCTAATCTATGCATTTGTATTACTTTGTCTCTAACTTCTGCAGAATGCTCTTTGGTCTTCATTTTCCTTCAGATTCACAGCCTGACCAATGATCCTTCAACAGTGGGGTTTTTATCCAGAAAATGTGACAGCAACTTTAATGGTTCACAGGTGGAGGCCAATGGTAAGGTAATTGTGTCATTGTTAGGGCAATTTCTTTCATCGGTGCAAACTGGGAGCTTCCACAGCACAGGGGTTGAATACTTATGCAAGCAAGATATTTCAGTTTTTTATTTTTCTTAAAAATATTTCCCAACATAAAACCAATGTCACCTTACAATAATTGATTTTGAGTTTCAGTGTTTTAAAATAAAAAATCAAACAGAACGAAATTTCAATGTACCATTTGTAATTCAGTAATATGAGAGAATTGGTCAGAGGTCTGAATACTTTTGCAAGGCACTGTGTGTATATATATATATATATATATATATTGCAGATTTCAACTATGTACAATGTTACACATACCATTAAATCTACCAAAAATCAATCATTATCCCCACTTAATATAAGTTTAGTCCTAATAGTGAAAACTTCATACCATTTTTTTCCTCAAGTCAGCATCTTTATCCAGATGGGTGCACATATTTTCCATTTCTTCTATGGTCTGCCAGGGTCGAGGAAACACATTGTCAATGTCCTCCACACTGCTGCCAAGGGAAGAAACCACCCTCTGCAATAGGACCAAGCCTTCCTGCTTCTTCTCAAGAATGCTGTCAAGCTTCATGAGGACACTCCTCTGAAAATCTATTAGAACAGACATTTATAGCAATTAGGTGATGATAATTCAGAGATACAATGCAGTAATGTTCTGCAGTGATGAACTTTCTTTTTGCAGACATTTTATTGCATCTGTTGATTTAACCAAAACAACTAACAAGACTTTTTTTTAAAGCAAAGACCATGTAATTAACTGCAAGATCATGCAACAATCGTATGAGCTATAAGAATTGGGTGTACAAAAATCAACAGAATTGCTAGAAACAATTTAAATCTCTGGTTCCAAACAAAATACCAATTACTACAGAAAACAGTTGGAGCATTTGGAAATTAAATTAAACAAAGATTTTAAAGATAGAAAGATGAATGATCAACTTACTCAGTCGGAAGTCTTCTGGTGGCATTCTCTGTAGAGATGGAAGGGTTTGCTGTTACAGAAACGTAAGAGACAGTAAAAGTAGTAAATAAACAAGCATATGGATTGGTTGTTAAAATCAAAATGCTATTGTTTGAATAAAATAAGGTAATAAAATGAAAACATACTGCAATGAGAGAACGGCACGGGTCTTCCCCTGCAACTTGACCTTGTAGGGGTCCTCTCATCCCATCTGCGAATTGATCTTGACCTTTCATCTGGCCTGCAAGGTGATCTTGGCGTATCTGAGCTGCCAGACCTCACAACTGATCTCTCGTATGACCTAGACCTGAAATAGTTATAGTCGCGCTGGGTTTCAGTGTTCTTTTGGGGGTCATAGCCTCTAAAGAGCGCGAAAGACGGTTAGCTGGCCGGGTGGGCTGGCTTAAAATGATAAATATGGGGGGACTGTAGCTGCCAGGGGCAGAGCAGTCAAATTGCTGAGTGAATACAACTGTCTGAAAACCCCAGCAAGAAAGCCTGTTGGGGATAGAGTGCTGTCAGATGTATTATTTTGGCGTAGACTACGGCCAGCAGTATTGGAATAATAAACCAAGTTACCGTCTTTTCCCGAGTTCGCTATCATGGTACAATCCAGCTGTTGTGACTTGTGACTGTCTGCTGTGCCGATCCAACAAATACACCGCATTTATAAAGCACACAGTTTTCTAAAAGCTGGTGTTATGCATTATCTGAAAAACGTCACTCAAAATAACCTTTCGCATCCAAGACCAGTTTTTAGTAATGTTGCAGGAACGTTAGAAGAAAATTATCTGCTAACTTTTTTTTTTCCCCAAGATTACGTTTTCACTCTTCATCATTCAACTCTAATTAATTGCAAATCAACATTATAATGACAATGAAACACATTTCTGTTGGCAAGGTGAATATACTAATAACGTTGGCCGAAGGTTTGCAGAACGTTCTGTAATAACCTAACCAAAAGACAACCTACAAGTAACATTACGGTTACGTTACCTGTTTGCTGGGTAACTGCTGCTATGAACTGAAAACGTTGTTGTAATGACATGCAATACTTATCCTACATAAATAAACAACCACAACAATGTATTTATTTATTCGTAATATATTTTCTTTTAGTGTTTATTACGTGCTCTGTTTGTTTTTGTCAGTGTTCTCTGTTTTGGTTATGTTCTGGTATTTGTTAGCCACATACACTACAGGGCGGTGCTTATGGAGCCACAACACCACTGGGACCTTTCAAAACCTCGAAAATACGTATATAACTGATACCACAAAACACAAAAATCTGCCAAATGTACCATTTTTGGTATGTATTATGTTGATTAAAATAATAATAAAAAAGCAATATTTACAAAAATATATAAATATAGGCAGGTAAGTAAAATCTCTATCCACCATTAGGAAACTATTCCCATATTTGGGGGGCTTAATTCTGCCTCGTCCCCGATGGGTATTGGTTCATAATATGAGAACCATATAGCAGTATCTTTTTCAAGGTAACTAACTTTTTTTCTGCCGGTATTTTATCTTATAGTAAACATAATATAGGTCAAATGATAAATGTGATAGAAAAGTATACCATAAGCGTGTATGGTTTTTTTGTTTTTTTTTTATAATAAAGTCGATGTTGAAAAATCCCTTACACTGACACCCTTGACAAATAAATAAATAAATAAATAAATAAATAAATACTTGTACTTGGCATGTATAGCTACACTTATCGTTTAGTTTTCAAGTGATATAGCCTAGCTATACAGTCGATTAAATTAAATAACCTTACCTTGTTAAAAGGGCTGTCAAATGAAGTAAAAAATAAATAACTATAACTAACTCTCACTATATACAATTATTTATTATTTATATACAATTATTTGTCAAATTTATCAATTTATCTAATGTTTTCTTCCCTTCGTTCAACTGTCTCCAACGTCTGTGACTCAGCTCGAGCAGTTTTTAAACTCGCTCAATCTGCTTGTGCGCGTGAATATTTTTTAAATCGAACACTCGTACATTTCTTACTGGTATTTTTTTTTTTATGTAGGTCAGTTTTCTACTTCATTTCTTATTTTTATATAGCGCCAATAAAGACACTTCACAAATGTAACAAAACAGCAAATTGTGTTGAGTAATAAATAATAAAATAAACACTTAATGCAATAACAGAAAATTATAAGGGATAAAGATCTGATTGTTTTATTATTATAAAACTATTATAATATTCACTGTTACTACAGGTTCACATACTGAACACAAAAATATGATTGATTTTTATTTTTAGCTAATCCTAGTAAATGTATGTACATATAAAAAAATAATATTTTTTCCGACATTGGGCCAGCACTGGGCCGGTATTGTAGTTTTATCTCCTTCTAAATACGATGGTCAGTGACATCGTGCCAGAACTGGCCCAACTGCTACTTGCCGCTGCGACTGCGAGCCGACTGTGCCGCTATGCAGCCGGATCCGGCCCGGCATCGTATGGCTGTGTGGGTTGCTATTATCTTCTATTAAATGTATCTTCTCATGTTTCTCCATATCTCCTGAAACACATGTCTGTTTTGTTTTCTCCGCCTTTACTACCTTTCAATCCCACCTGTGTATTGATTGAAATTCTGAAATTACATAAAAACTATGTTTGAAATAGGTTCCCATTAGGACTCTTTGAAACAGTCGGATCCACTTTAGACGGAAAATACTCAACCCGACCATCAACCCTTTTGATTTTTGCACGGGGGTATGTTAATTAGGTACCCACTTCATTTCCATAACATTTTTTATTTTTGCTGGGAACACGAAGCGGGAGTGAGACGGAGACAGCTTAGGGTTCGAGTGGTGAGTGGACGAATGTGCTGAGACATGACAAGTGAAACACAGGGCTAACGAGAGAGTGTGTCAGAACGAAGCCTGGGAGGGGCGTAGAACGAGAGCCCGAGTACGAGAAAGTGGGAGTCAGTGAGTAGGAAAGATAAGGTCTTTTATTATTTTTGTGGCGTGGTCTTGACCCAAACAGGGACCGTGTTAATTCAACCAATAAATTGGTTATTCATCGCACCTGGCAACGTCTCCGTCTGCTGCTTTATCTTCCAAGTGCACGGACCATTACAGTATATAGCAACATTTTACAGTACTTTTTATGACATTTGGAAAACGTATACCCGCTCTGAGTACATTATTTAGAAAATTATTGGTGTATCATAGTAAATCACGATTTTCATAGTCTTGTTTGAGCTCTGACCTATTTGTGTTGAAATGGGAAACCTGTCAGCCAGTTTTTCTCTTTCCAGCATTGGATGAATTCATCTGTGTGGCTCTGACGCCACCATGTGGTTATAAATGGTGCAGCAAATTATATTCACAGTATTGTTGATTTGAAAGTACAGATGTTAAAAAAATTAAGCGTGTTTTTTTTGTTTTGTTTTGTTTTTAACTTCATTTGAAAGCTCTCTGGTCTGTGAAGCTCAAAGCAGTAAAAAGAAACCAAGGCAAAAACAAACATACAAAGCCAAATCCCACAGAGGCTTTAATGAGAAGTTATGACAGTATACAACACAACAAACAACATGTGGATTTTATATATTATGTTATAAACCAGAGCCCGTGGACATGTCATATGATCTTTTAAATTCTCTTTCCCATGCGACATGGGACAGTGTTTACCTTCAAGCAAATATCTTTTTAAATGATACAATATTTTAGTTAAGTTGTTCTCTATCAAGAAAATGAACAAGATAGAAATACATTCAAAATAGCAGAACATTAAAACATCAGTAAACAGAAAGCCATAGACTGAGATATTGTCAGCTGTTTCTCACTGTAAATACACCCAATATCAATCAAACCCTTTGTGTGTGTTAATGGGGCACAAGTAGACACACCGCAAGTTTCACATTTCTAGGATCCCCACTGCCTGAAATGCACAGGGGATACCAAATAATACAGCCATAGACTAAGATATTGTCAGCTGTCTAATTTGGTATCCCCTGTGTTTCTCACTGGCAATACCAATCTTGTGTGTGTACTGTATATAAAATAAATATATAAACATATATCTGTAAACAATAATGTTATATGTAATACATTATCAATTTTTAATATAATTAACACGACTCATGTTTATTTCAGACATAACAGCACAAACCACAGAGCAACAACATTCATGAAAACTTTCGTGATCATTTACTTTCAACTTTCAAGTTTTGAAATCCCAAAAATATATAAAAAATAGGCTACTTTGAAATTGGCACAATCGTTTATAAACAGGTAGGTCGCATAGTGATTTCCATTACATGAGAGTAGATGTTAAAACTTCATGCTGATTTGAACTCGGCTCTCGCCAAGATAAGCAACAACTAAGATATAGCTTTACAGTAAACTAATGTGATCCATCTGAGTCTCCATCCATTTGTGTTTCCTTCCATATGATGATGTAGATATCCTTCTGCCTGGTGTTGATGGCTGAAGTGTAATGCTGGCTCCAGGGATCAGCTTATTTTGCCTCCCCAGCACATCAGCACGTACAACGGCTGCGATGCTGGCTCCGGGGATCAACCACAGTGTGGTCTCCCCAGCGCATCATAATGACAACCGTCTGGATTGAGCTAAGTAGCTAAGTAGGGTACTTCTCTGGGGTCTTCAAGTGGGCATCTTCCATCCTTGGTGTTTCGTCGACTAGTCCACGACACCTCAAGAAGGCTCGACGGTGATTCTGGCGTCCCAGCATCACCCCCTCCGTCCCCCACTCAACTCAACCCAGCTTACTTACCTGTACATCAGCATTTCTTTCTTTCTAGTGTGCTTGAGATCCCCAACCAGAATCTTTCCATCTCAACCACAGCCAGTTTCTGCTCCTCTCTGCTACTTCAGATAAGTTCTTCACTGTGCGACGCAACTCTTGCCCACTGAATCCGACGTCTCTGAGAAATCGAGTTGTAGAGTGTGCCACAAATCCTCGACAACCCACCTCCACTGGGTAAACCCGGACTCTCCATCCTCGCTGTTCCGCTTTAGCGGCTAGTTGAGCATACCTTAGTTTCTTCCTCTCATACGTCTCATCTACAGCATCCTCCCATGGCACTGTTAACTCTACCAGGTGAACAAAGCGTGCTGATCCAGACCACAAGACAAAATCTGGTCGAAGGTTAGTGGTGGCAATCTCAGGTGGAAAAATAAGCCGTTGACCAATATCTGCCAGCATTTTCCAGTCTTTAGCAGCGTCCAGTTGTCCTGGGCGGGGCTTGGTTTTAACACCTTTTCTTGGCAGTTGCTCTCCTGGGCATAGGAATGTTGTCTTTTGTGTGTAATGTTTTGATGGAGCAGGTGGCAACTTATTGGTCATGTTACGCTGGTCTTCCAATGCTAAGGCAAAACATCGCAGCACCTAGTCATGGCACCAAGTAAACTGTCTTTGGCTAAGACCCACCTTACATCCTGTCAAAATGTGCCTTAATGTTGCAGGTGATGAACAAAAAGGACATGAGGGATCCTCTCCTACCCAGAGGTTTAGGATCTGTGGTGATGGGAGAACATCATATGACCTGATGAGGAAACTGATCCTGCTCTGTTCCATTGTCCATAGGTCTTGCCACCTGATCTTGCGTTGTTCCACACTTTCCCATCTCATCCATTCTCCCTGCTTGGCCTGGGAAATGGCCTTTACGCACCTCATCCTCTCCTCCTGCTTTTGCACATTGTTGACTACCAGCTTCCTCCATTGAGCTGGGTCTGCCTTGTGCCATGTAGGAGGAGCTGAACTGAGACCAATACCCCCTCTTCCATGCTGAACTTGCCCCATGATATCACCAATTCGAAGGGCAGCCTTTGCATCTTCCATGGCTTTTTTTGCCACCCACTTTCTTCCAGTTTTCAACACAGGTGCTTACGCATTTGTTGTGTGACTCTACTAATGTCATTTCCAGCTGGACCTTGGAGCACTTAAACTCCTCGTTTAGAGCAGAGATTGGTAGCTGCAGTATTCCTTTATCATAGTCCCAAGTTTCCTGACGTATTAACTGATTAAAGCTTCCAACTTCTCTACTGTTGTCAAAGAAACCTTGTACAGTCAATGGCCACGGCAGCCTCAGCAGTAGACCAAACTGAAAGCACCAGTTTTAGTTTGCCTGGTAAAACGCTGCTGTCTATGTTATTCAACCCTTCCACTGCTTGTTGTCTAACTTCTCCTACACAAACTGTGTCCTTTAGATCCCCGTCGTACCATATCCTAAGACTTTTCACTGGCTTCTCAGACACTGTTGGTATTGCCTCACCATTAATGTAGAAGCTTTTATCTACTACTTTACCTTTAATTATAGAGATGCTCCTTGATTTAGTGGGCTTTAATTGCATTCATGCCCATTCAATGTTATTAGTTAATTTGCCCAATAACCGATTAGTGCAGGCTACTGTTGTATCATGGTTGTCATGTCATCCATGTATGCTCGAATTGGTGGTAGTCGCATTCCAGAAGCCAATAGTTTGTTTAATTTTGATACTTACTGTGTCCCGTCTCCATTCCACTCTGAATGGCTAGGGGACACTGTGAATCATCTCAGTGATCTGTTTGTATAGTTTCACTGTCACTGTCATTTCACCCTGTTCTGATAGAGCTCGTTGACTGGAGCAGTGCCAGAATGCTCTCATTCGTTTAAATGGCTGTCAATCATCAAGATCTGCACTGACTGTGCACTGCATTTGCCAGCTCAAGCTTCAAAGTGCCTACTTTTGAAATTAGTGGTTTAAGGTGTAGGTAGGCTTTTGCTAGGTATACGGTCGCAGTTACTAGTTTGATTTGAAAATGGGTTGCAAGAGGAAAACACTTAATTAGTATTGTGCACAATCCCCTGACCAACGTCTCTGTGGCAGGACGAAGCGGGCCCGTCTGCCTTGCCTTCCAGTGACTCTGAGTCCAGCTGTGCTGAAGCAGGAGAGGGGGAGCTCAGACTCTGAATAATAAGTTCAAGTTAGTTCTGTTCAATGATGTAATGTTTTGTTCTGTGCATATTATTTTTTACTCATAAATATATGCTATAAAAGTCTGTGTAATACATTTTTATATGCTGCACTTTCTACGGTTTATTTCAGACAATTTTTTAAATTTGTGTAGGATCTTTATCTTTACAAGGTATAGCTCTGTTGTGACCAAATGTTATTTCAATTAGATTGTTGGTAACCATGTTTTTATTGCATGTTGAATATGATAAAGGGGCTTCGCTAAATGAGATGTTTCTCAATGGCATAAAAAGTATTTTTTTTTTCTTTTAAAGCATAAAGGTCAATTTCACCCATTCTCTGCTTGAATTGAAAAATAAAGATTGAAATAAAAAACCTGGTAAATTCTTTCGAAAATAAAAGTCAATATTAATCATCGATTTGGCAAAAAAATAAAAATCGAATAGTAGCAAGCCTAATATTTAGCATCAACAATTTACTCAAAGCCTCCACTAGTGTTTACTACTATTATAACAACCTTAACTTGCATAAAAAAGGAAAAATATTGAGTGAAATAGCTCGCATCACTTGATTTTCAAGGTGTGGTATCCGAAGCATAATCAACAAGTACAGAGAAACATACAACTACAGCTAAGCAGCTTAGTGCAACTCAGAATGTGACAAATAATAAACTAAAATAAAGTCCAAAGCACACTATGTTGGCCATGTGCTACAGCTAACAACTTACAGTCTCTGGTTGCTTTTTAGTCACGCTTCTCTTTGGCTGTGTCTTCTGATCATCTTACTCTCACTCCAGCTTGTCTCTCTGTCTCAGCAGCAGCTCAGCAACAGCACAGCAGCAGCATCCCACTACATATACCTGCTTCCAGGGCATTCCCCAGTGCACCAGCCACCAATCCCAAGCAAACACTGCTTCCCGCTCTCGATCCCCTGATGGCTGCAACATCTCGTGCCCTTGGTTTGTGCCAACAATGTTGCAACGTGGTACCATTTGTGTGGCAAGCCAAGCCCCTGATTGGTGGCTATTCTCCCATCTCTGACATCCCTTAACACCTGCTGCAATTGAACTGTTGACCCTGGATCACAGGACCTTCCGGAAAGTGGTTACAGCAGACCCAGGGTCGTTACAATCCTTTATATGTAGCAACAATATACCTATGCCAGATAACCACAGACCCCTGAATAACTATAGCAGTAGATGTGTGTGTTTTTCTTGTGCTACAGAATGAGGCTGGGACCTTTGCAACAACAACAACAAAAAAAAAAAAATACAAACACTACGGCCCTGAATATTAAAACTTTTCAGACCGTGGGGGATGCTTTTACCTGCCCAGTGTAGAGTCCCAGCTGAATAAACCGTGAATTTGAGAACCTGCAAATCCTGTGTGAGCCTTATTCGTTTTCCATGCAACACTACATTGGTGTACAGAAGTTGGATTATGGACCAGATGCTGCTGGAAATGAATACTAAAAAGGACACACAATGGGACCCGAGGGAGCCAGGATCTCCAGAGGCTGAAGCGCCAGTTGGGAGCAGACAATGGGCTCTGTCGTGGCCAAAGGCGACGCCCATTATGAAGGCACTCTGGAGAGCCGAGAGACAGGGACCTCCGGACGGTGGATCACAGCACCGCGTTTCCTCCAGTTGGCCCGAGTCGGGATCCCCCTCGCTGTCCAACTCCGGCAGCCACTGTCGGAGAAGCCGTGGGCCGTGAGATGGGAACCCCGCTTGAAGTCTGCCCTCGACTACCAAGGAGGATTGCCTTGGAACTGCCCCAGCCTCTGTCTGCTAGAGCCGAGCTGCTGTCACCCCCTGCGGCAGAGAGGACACTGCTGAACAGGGCAGAGGAGAGCGGGATGCTGCCGCCTGCAGTGAATCGAGAGCCCGCCTCACCCCAAGGTCCTAGACTGAAGCTGTCCAGGTTCAATGGCACTTCTTCCCTGGAAGCCTTCCTCACGCAGCTCGAGTTGTCTGCGGCCGAATATGCCTTGACGGACCACAGGAAGGCTACCTATCTGTCCTAAGCCCTGGAGGGGTTAGCCTCTGACCTGAGCTGGGATGAGAGGGTCGACTGCACGGCACTGACGACGGCTCTAAAACGGCGGTTCGGGGATTGTGACTCCTACCTGGGCTTGCAGGACCAGCTCTAGCACCAGAGGAGAGCATTTGGAGAGAAGCTCGGAGCCCTGGCCAAGGACGTCGTACACCTGGCGAGACGGGATAAAGTGACGAGCCCGGCAGCTTCGGTCGACAAATAGCTCTGGACGTCTCTATATGCAGCTTGCCACCATCGCCGCTGCAACACCAGGTCCGCCATGAACCAGGCTGTGGCAATAGAGGCCGTGCACGAATATGAGGCGCCCTTGCCATATCAACCGGGACACCAACCGACAGTACGCCAGGTGCAGCCCAGTGAAGAGGAAACCAAAGCCAGCCGGAACTCGTTGCTTTGCTCCTGGCCACGTCCACTCAGGAACCCCGGTCGGCTTGTCCCCACACATGCACGCCTGTGTTGGGGCTGTGGGGAACCGGGACACCTGCAGCACCAGTGCCCAGCAACCACCACCCCATCACCCTACACAGTGCCGCTGCTACCACCACTGCCAGCTGGGGGAGCCTGACTGTACAGCCAGGGGAGTGGGGCTTCACTGACAGCACCACAGTTCCAACAGGGCCCGCTGTTGTCGTCGGGAGGACCTCTGTGGGGGATTTCTGCCACATCCCGGTCCGAGTTGTTCCATGCACAGCCTTGGTCGACACAGGATCAAAGGTGATGCTGGTGCAACCAGATGTGATCCAGGGATGGGTCCAGCTCGAGCCGACGACAGTACAGCTCTGCATAGTCACCAGGGAGCTGGCACCTATGCAGGGAAGAGGGACCATGGCGATCCAGGTGGGCGGTGGGATGGTGCGCCACCCCACGTGGTTAGCTGCAGTACAGGACCCCTGCATCCTCAGTCTGGACTTCTTGAGGAGCACCGACAGCCAGCAGGACCTCCGGATGAGGACCCTATACTTCCAGGGGGGCCCGGTCATCGCCATTGCCCATTCGGGAGAACCAGCCATCCCCCTTTTATAGCCTGGCTGGGTCTGACTCCCTTGCCCGACAACTATGTCTAAGCCACAGGCGGACAGCCAAAGGCGGGACAAGGCTGGGGCCAATGACCCAGCCAGCATGACCTGGGCTCATTGCCAAATGGCTTGCCAGCCGCGACAGCTGCACTACCCAAACAGGATCCACCGAACAGTTGCAGGTTGCAGGCTGACGGCCAAAATGGAGTTGCGATGCCAGGGCACAGGGGAGGCACTTCAAAACTGGAGAACTGGTCTGGGTGTATGGCTCCCAACGCAAGCGGGACCGCTGCCTTGGGCTGGACGGCTGGGACCTTGCCAAGTCTTGAAGCTCAAGGGGAGATGATCTACAGGATCTGGTTACCGCCCAGAGGACAGTGACCCTGTATAGCCCAGCCCTACAGTATGTTTGAAGAAAATATTCTGGAAGATAATTACTGGTATGCTTTGTATGCTGTATATAATATTACATTTTTAATATTATTGGGTAGAGGACTCAAAGACATATCTGTATTATCATGATATTAAGACTTAAAGAAAAAAAAATAGACGGTTTAACTGATGCCTTTATTGCACCACAAGAGGGCAAACTCCCCAGAAGCTCAATGTTCACTTTTAACCAAAGTACAGTAGTTTGATGAGGATCCCTCTAGTGGCAAATTAGGGCATGTGAAGTATTTTTTTTTATTTTTTTTGATCGCATGACGTCCCTTTAAACTTATTTTGAGCCAATTCTGTTTCCTAATTAAACTCAGAAAAAGCTGTTAATAACAAAACAATGTTACTTGTTTTTACCTTCATATCTTGACTGAGCCTGATTCTGTTTCTCTTAATTTTTATTTCAAACAGACGTGACACATTACGTTAATTGCATTTCATTCGTGCAGTCGCCCAGTTTATTGCTGTGCTTTTGTTATTTTCTCTCGTTCAACAGCGTTGTCCTGTCAGATTTTCTTTTCCGCATTCCCAGTGTACGCTGATAGGAAAGTCCATCATTTAAAATCTCCTTGATTTGTAGCAAAGGAAAAAAAAACTTAAACACAGTCTTTAAATTAGTAATTTTCTCTTTAGCAGTGACAGTTAACAACGACTAATTAACATTTAAAGGGAGGTAGAGATTTGGGTTGAATGGTGAGCATGTTGTTGTAGTTGTTTGAGATTCCATCACTGCTTAGTAGCTCTAGTTAGATTCCTGTTAACATCGGTGAACACAATGTGTTTGATTATGGATATTTAAACCACTCCATTTATGAATGAATGTTTTTCTTTTTAAGTTTATATTAAATGTAAGAAGTGTAGTACAGCAGTGTCAGTTGTATCATTCAAACACAAATATTGTATACAGTACTTATATATGTTTTTTGACTGTGGTACCTTTTGTTATAATCCTTTGGAGAATAGTTCAAACAAGAATTATTCATATATAATCTTTGTGATTTGTTTCAGCAATATTTGAAAAACATGTACACCAGGTGGAAACTATACTTTACCTCATCTTGCCTGGAGGCAATGCATAGAATTCTCCTGGGTAGTGAGACAATTTATTCTATGGCTAAAAACATCTGAGACAACTGCCGCCTTCAATTGTTTTTTGAAGTTATACACTGAGCATGTAGCTCTTTGACAGGTAAATGTAAGTTTGTTTTGGGTGAATTGTGCCAGGGAAACAAGCTTATGGTCTTCAGTAATCGCTTAATCATCTGTAAAACAGATGCGAACTATGTTTTCTATTTAATTAGATGGACCTTTGGATTTCATATAAAACAGTTCATCTAACAGCACTTCAGGGAACCCTAATGGCCAGGCAGAGACTAGCCCAACTGGGCTTTGCCTCCAGGGTTCAGTAGCTTGGCAGCGTTTTTTGCTTAAGGTTTGATGGATGACAAGGGACTATTGGCTTGACCTCAGAAACACCCGTTGATCTTCAGTGCTGAAGTAAAATGAGGTGGCATACAAAATGGACCTTTCCAATTGGGTGGAAAAACAGGGGTAAAATAAACTTAATCTGTTTTCAGTTGCACTGAATTTTAAGTAGCTTCAAAAATCATTTTAATAGCTTTTTTTTTTTACATTACCTTACTAGGTACTGTGTTTGCAATCATTCTAAATGGCTCTGGGTTTGTTTATAAAACTGTGATTGTATAAATGCTGAGGCTCTGTCACATTAACAATTCAGTAATGAAACACCCACAAAAGAAAATAGATTCAATATTATCTTTTTTTTTTTTTTTAGCAGCTGATAATATCAGCTAAATATCTGTACCATGGCCTAATCCAACACAGTGCTGCCTCTGGCCTAAACAGGAGGAAAAAAAGTAAATAAAAAGGCTCCAACTGACAGTACAAACGGACAGGCCGCAGTGTGAACAGGGCTGTAAGACTTGCATGTATTACAGAAAACCACAAGACGTTTCAGCATCTTAAATGACAAGCCACATGCACTCTCCAATGTTTATCATAGTTTATATTGTAGTGTTTTTAATCTTTTTATTTGAAAAGTGCAATGGCTTTCTCTACTCAAGCACTGAAAGTGCCATACAGAAAGAAAATGCAAAATCAAAGCTATCTGGGACATCGACATCAAAAGAACCACGGGCACAATATAATAAAACCCATTAGGCACATATCTGAATTTCTGCATGAAAACACAATGTGATATTCCCTTAGGAAACAAACAAAACAGACACCTTAGTTTGCTCTATCCAGGAAGTATTTATTCAATCTAAATACATGAATAAAAATACTGGCTTTCAGTTTAGAACAGTTTGAGCCCGAACTTAGATAATGCCAACACGTTAATGTTTCCCAAAATGGTTTGATGCATTCCATTCTTTAATAAGAGTATCTTTAAAGGTAAAACTTACTGAAGCTTTTATTATAAATAATGTGTACTGCACTTTTAATGACCTCATTTGTTTCTCTCGTCTGTAGTTCGTTGTTCAACTTTTATTAAAGTACATTCGTTTCAACCTTTTAACGTTTCTCACGAATGTAAGTGCAATAACAGTTGTGTTCTAGGTACCATCAAATTTGGGGTTTGATACAATGATTCCTTTATTCCTGTCATGTGATGCAGTAGTGAGTGCTCTGTTTCAGTACAGCACTCATTTGTTGATTCCAATACTTACAGCATTTTAAACTTTACATTAAATACTTCTTCTCCATTCTTATTTTACAGACATCGTATTACAAACCAAAGAAACAAGTATTGCATTACCGTTACTGAATTAGTACATCCAGGTTGATTAATATTAATAATTCGTTTTAATAACACTCAAAATACTTGTCTCCCAACACAGAGTACAATATTTCATTTAAACCTTTACATTTCTATGAATTAACAAGACTACACTGAATTTTAGCAATGCTGTAATAAAATTGTGGTGATTCATCCACATTTTGCCCCTACATTAACTGTTACTGTTTGTATTTAATCAGCGAGCATATTTTTGAAGAAAATATCATTTTATTCAAGACTGGTGTCATCATAAGTCATTATAAAAAAATGGAAGGAATTGGGGAAAATGTTCTGTTTTCAATAATCAGATACAGCTGATTTCTCAAGTAGACAGTGCAGTGACAATTTGAATGTATCTGTTTTTATGGCTTTCGTGAATTAAGTGGCGCCAAATATCTGCTGGAATTGTACTGATCGGCCAGGTTTCTGGCTTTCATAAATGTAAAAAAAAAAAAAATTGTCCAAGTGTATTAAAAAATGTAAACACATCTTGAACTATATCATAAATGTTTCAAGAGAAAAAAAAGGAGGGCTGTAGGAGCTTGCTGCGCATAAAAACAAATTAAGAGTTTGGGGTAGAGACACATTTACTATTTTTTGCTAATATCTTTTTTCACAAGAACAAGAAAAAAAGACATTTTTATATACATTATGGATATAATACTACTACAATGTACATTTTATAAAAACATTGTTGGCCTACAGTAAATGGACAGCTTGTGAACCACTGGATAGTTCTTGAGAGTCAAGAGACAGTCATGCAGGTTTGTGTCTGGTAACAAGAACAAATTATTTTCCACAGCAATGCACAATCCTGGGGCTGGCCCTGGCTAAGAATAGATTCAAGTCAGAGTTGGCTGTTTTGTGTTCAGAGTCTGTCTGACCTTGACCAGCAAGGCACCCATTTCTAATCCCATATTTGCTCATTGTGAATCAGTTGGTCGAGAGTGTCTGGTGTCTGCACATAGGAAGTCTGCTTTCTTAAGCTGTCCCCCTTTTGTCGTCGTCCCCCCCTCCAATTAATAAGAGATCCTGAGAATGGGCCTCCTGCATATGAGAAATGTAATACCTGAATCCATCAATTAAGATGCTTTCGGAGTTCCTGAAAGAGTAATCCGCTGTTCCTTTTTATTTCATTTGGCATTCCTAGGAGCTGGCAGGGCTGTTGAATTTTTCTAGAACAGTCGCATTGATGTGTTGAAAAATCCACTGCTGTGTTTCAGACAGAGGGTCGCATCTGTTCATGAAAATCTTCTTATCCCCAGGGCTACAGTCTATGCAGCTGTTGCTCACTGGGTGGTACAAGGTTTTATCCTAAGGCACAAGAAAATAAGAAACATATTGATAACTATAGCTATGGCCAAAAAAACTGCATCATTATTGAACTCATTTTACTTCATAAAGTCAAATTAAAACCTGCTGAAACATGTTATGTTAACGTATTGAATTACATACCGCTTTGTATTTTTCCATATGCTTAACGAAAAACTAACAAAAATGGAAAAATGTGACACTCCAAAATGAAACATGAAATACTGTACTACTATTATGGCTTCCGGTAGACTTTTGCAATTCCTTTGATTACATGATGTTAATTAAAATATCTAAATTATGTTCATATAGTTTTTTCTTTTAAAATTGTCTCAATCCTAAAATTCTAGGTGATACAAAACTTTTGGCCATAACTGTACAGTCAGGTTTTTTGTTTGTTTTATATTTCTTAAGATTAGAGTTGGATTTGAACATGTTTTGGGGAAAAATAAATATATTTTTTATAATAATAAAAATACATAAATGTAGAATGACTACATTTTATGTGTTTTCTACATCTAAGAAAATAAGTTAAATATATGCTAATTAGATTTGACCAGAAAACATAATATTTACCATGAACAGTATGTTCAGTCACCACATTTGTGCTTTGGCATTCTCTGACATTTTACAAGGTGCAACTGTATACGTTTCTTAAGCTCTCAAGTTCTTAGTTTTAGAAAATTAAAATGGAATTTCCTTCTTTAAAAAAACAATAACAGGTCATTAATTATCTGAGGAAACACTTTAAAAAGTGTTGTTTAAGCTGGAAATATATCGTAAAATAAGAGGACAGGGCAAATAACAGAAAAAAAATACCCAATCCTAATGTATTGTAATTAACTATAAAAGATAACTATAATGTGCATTTATTGTTTTTATATATAATTGTCCTTCCTGAAATGAGCATTTGTATGCTGTTCTGAAAAAGATTCTAAAAATTATGTCCTGCTACTTTTATAACCCATTGTAATACATCTGTTCAATGTCATTCTTAACTCCAAGCTTTGTCTTACAGCTTTACATTTTCAGACTGGCTTATTTATACTACCCTACTTCCTTCATGTTGGATGGGTGCTTTTGAATAAAACTGCTGCAGCTGCCAAAAATTGGACAAAAACTATTCTCATTAGAACTACAAAGTTTTTCGACTAGAATAAAGAATGATTGCAAGGAAGCTCTAGGTAAGCCAGCCAGGCTTTTTATTTTCTGCATGTGCTCCTGACTGATTTATTGAGTTTCCCTGGGAATTTTCTACTGTAGCTACTTCTCAAAGCGATTTGGGACCCCTATAACTCAGTGACTGTCCAGAGCTATGACAGCTCCAGATGTGTTTACTGATTAGAAGCCATCAGCGATGTCCATTACCTTCCTGTAGAGCCAGTGCTGGTTGCCCTTCATGCCATGGCAGTCGTACAGAGTGACGGGGCTACTGTGGGAGATAGCATCAAAGCAACATTTCCTTGTGTGGAGTGGGTCCCCAGGCCTTAAATCTTCTCTCCAGCCAAAGGTAAAAATCTAAGGAAATAGAACAGCAAGAAACATGTGATTCTGTAATTTAAACGGTTTAAACTTTTTATTAAAGGCTTTTAAGGTGCTCTGTTGCTCTCCACTGACTGGAAGTGAGGCTGTGACAGTCCTGCAAGCCAAGAAGAATGTTGAGGGAGCAGAAAAAACAAGAAACCTGAAAAGCACCCGTTCCAAGATACTACACTAATACAGAATGGTAATTGTCAACAGGAAAGCTGTCACAGTTGTCACAGGTAAAACTAATAAGCAAATTAGTCTCACTCTCGAACTTTGTCTCACAATGCAAAATGTCTTTGTGTGAGACTGAACTAAAGGCTTCTTAAAATGATCTTTAGCAGCTAAACTTGTGGCTATGAACATTGCTGAGCTTCAATTTTTTTAATATTAAGTTTAAGGGATGTGTTGTAAAACAGAAACAAGATAAGAATTGGAAACCAAATAAGACGAATGACCTGTAAGATAATATTCATTTTTTAAACCTCTTGCAAGAAAAAAAAGCAAATTATGCAACTGAGGAAAAACTTTGTTTGTCAGTCGTCTTCTTGGCTGACTTTTAGTGGTAATCGCAGGATAACCTTAGTTAGGTGGTTGATGCAATCCAGGCTGATTCCCTGGAGCTAAAAAGTGAACAAAATCCAGCATCTGTATGGCTTCCTGGCTGGGTATAGGTTGATCAAAATAACCTCTAGGGCAGCTTGCTACAAATAGAACATTATCTTAAATCCACACTAATAAATATTTTTTGTTAATAAAATTACCCATCTGTGCAAGTGGAGCGGAGCAACAGGCAGCCCCAGGCAATGCGGAGCAACAGGCAGCCCCGGGCGATGCGGAGCAACAGGCAGCCTTGGGCGAAGCGAGGCAGGCATCCTTGGGCTGTGCGAGGCAGGCATCTTTGGGCGGTGCGAGGCAGGCATCCTTGGGCGGTGTGAAGCAGGGCAGGAGCAATCCTTCCCATGACGGTGGAGGTGGAACCAGCAGGTATTCACCCTCTGCTGGTGGAGGTAGAACCAGCAGGTATTCACCCTCTGCTGGTGGAGGTGGAGATGGAACCAGCAGGTATTCACCCTCTGCTGGTGGAGGTGGGAGGGGCAAGCAGTCCTCCCACGGCGCTTGAGACGGAACCGCCAGCTTGAGACGGAACCTGCTGCTCTGCTCCTGGCAGTGGAGGTGGCGGAGGCAGAGGCAGCTCCCGCTGCTCTGCTCCTGGTGGTGGAGGTGGTGGAAGCAGAGGCAGCTCCCGCTGCTCTGCTCCTGCTGGTGGAAGCGGTGGAGGTGGCGGAGACAGAGGCAGCAGGTATTCTTCCTCTGCTGCTGGAGGCCTGGGTGCTGGATGCACGGGCCCCCCCCCTCTGGGCGCTGGATGCACGGGCTCCCCCCCTCTTGGCGCTGGATGCACGGGCTCCCCCCCTCTGGGCGCTGGATGCACGGGCTCCCCCCCTCTGGGCGCTGGATGCACGGGCTCCCCCCCTCTGGGTGCTGGATGCACAGGCTCCCCCCCTCTGGGTGCTGGATACACAGGCTCCCCCCCTCTGGGCGCTGGATGCACGGGCTCCCCCCCTCTGGGTGCTGGATGCACGGGCTCCCCCCCTCTGGGCGCTGGATGCACGGGCTCCCCCCCACTGGGCGCTGGATGCACGGGCTCCCCCCCTCTGGGCGCTGGATGCACGGGCTCCCCCCCTCTGGGTGCTGGATGCACGGGCTCCCCCCTTCTGGGCGCTGGATGCACGGGCTCCCCCCTTCTGGGCGTTGGATGCACGGGCTCCCCCCTTCTGGGCGCTGGATGCTCGGGCTCCCCCCTTCTGGGCGCTGGATGCTCAGGCTCCCCCCTTCTGGGCGCTGGATGCTCGGGCTCCCCCATTCTGGGCGCTGGATGCTCGCGCTCCCCCCTTCTGAGTGCTAGTTCCTCCTCTTCATAATAGTGGAAGGGACAGATGGCAGAGGGGGCACACCTCCGATGGCTGGCTATATCTCCCTGGGTTTCTGGCCATTAGGCGACACTCCTCCTCCCTGTCCTTCACCTCTCGGTCTTTCTTCCATCCTATTTTTTTTTCTAATCCCAAAAAACACTTTTTTGAAAAAAACGAACAAAAAAAAAAAACTCATTTTGCTGTTCCTGGTCCGGCTCCTGGAGGCATTGTTTATCCCACCACTGCCACCATATGTGACCGAGCTGTTGTTGAGTGGCGTGTGTGGTGACGTCACGGACCAGGAAGTACCAGAAACAAAACAGTGGATGGGCGGGTGAAGCTGAACGCTACTGCGGTCAGCGTATTTATTAAATAAACAAAACAAACGATTTGAACAAAACAAAACAGAAACCAAAGGGCACGTTGGCCAAACAAATAAACAGAAACAAGTATATTTACATATAGCAATTGTTTTTCGCTCTGCTTGCTCGTTCTCCCTTGTTCTCCCGTGTTCTCCCGTACTCTCCTCTGTACACTCAACCCCGCAGCACGGACAGCTGCAGGTTCTTATACTCTGGCCGAGGGGTTAACTAGCTGTTAATTATCTTATTACCCCTCGGCCACAGTCTGCACGAGTTTAGTAAGGATGCGTGACTGTCAGCTAGTTAAATAATCAGTAGCTGATCAGCCACGCATCCTCACGAGGTTTTTAAATTATAAAAACAAACAACAAATACGCGGCGCTTTGATCTGCGCCGCAAACAAAAATACTAATAATAATAAATATATATATAGGGGCGGGACACTCCGCCACAGCAAGACAATAAGAGAAGTTGTTTAGGGCATGTATGCTATGGTGTTCCACATTCCACAGTGTAGATCATTTTTGCTCCTATTCTAATCACAATATGTATTAGTAGGTTTCCGGTTACCTTTTTATAATATACAGTACAGTATTTGTAATACTAACATTGTTAACAAGATATGGTCAGCAGGTGTGCTTTTATTTTTATCACTTATACAAGCAAAGCAAAGCAAAACAAGTGTCACTTCCTTACTATTTGTATCTAGTTTCTTATGGTTCAGCTTTCCTAAAAGGTGCTCAATCCAGTGCAATGGTTCTAAAAACAATGAAAACAAAAAAATTTACCTGCTCATGTGACCATGTCCGTTCTGAGCCATCTTTCACACACACATCCAGCCTTAGTTCTGTCCCTGTGGAGCCGTGCTTACTGTCTATACAAAGACTGGATGCAATATTATGAATCTGAAAAGTAAGAAAACCATTCTTAAGTTTGGTTGCCCAAATGAGTTGCAAGGGGTACACATTATAATTTATTTCTTAGCAGACGCCCTTATCCAGGGCAACTTACAAGATATCACATTATTTTTACATACAATTACCCATTTATACAGTTGGGTTTTTTTACTGGAGCAATCTAGGTAAAGTACCTTGCTCAAGGGTACAGCAGCAGTGTCCCCACCGGGGGATTGAACCCATGACCCTCCGGTCAAGAGTCCAGAGCCCTAACCACTACTCCACACTGCTGCCCTACTACTCCACACTGCTGCCCTAGATTTCAAGTTTGTTATATTATGTCGTTCTTAAATCAACTGCATTTTGTTTGTAATGTGAAATGTAATGAGTGCAATACGAGTAGACCTAAATGTCAAACAACTCATGCCATAACAGTAAGCGGACTAGTGATAATGCTGCTAATGCTAACATGAGGTATCCTACCAGATTCTGTTACCAGGGGTGTAGAGCTGGCAATTATCTAAAATCTGTGGGGTATTGCACAGACGGGTAAAATAGACACTTTCAAAAAGTTTAAATTGATTTTTCTTCTTTTTTTTATTTCAAGTATTTTGGCTTTTGAGCTGAAGGACCATCACACTGACCCCTCCAGCCCAAAAGGTAGGAAATGTATGATTAACCCCTAGCTTAATTTAATAAATACAAGCCACATTTTTTATTATTGTTTTTAGGCAATAAGGCAACTGAGGAAGCATAGAGGAGGGCTGAAGAAAGTCAGGAGGTCCTCAGTCTTCTGCAAAATTGTCTAAAACATAGGCTTGCGAAAGACCCATTCAAGATTGTGAAGAACTTATTCACCAGCAAAAAGAATGGTATACTTACAGCAACTAAGCCCAAATTGGAGAGATATCTTAAAGGCAAACTACACAGCAGCTGAGGGCAGCAAATTTAGGGGGCAGAAAAAAACAATAAATAAAATCAAGGAACCTGTATTATATGCGAAGAACCACGGTAGTAAAATGCGTTCATTATATCTTTTATGCTGTTCTATACTATAGACTAGAGAAAATTACTTTATGACTGACTTGAGCCATAATGGAGACACAAAGTTTCAATAAGTAAGCTACTAGACAGGCATTGATTTTCGCCGTCAGAACAAGAATTTGGTATGTTAATAATTTAAACTTAGGTGAATTTACGGTATTTAGACAGTAAATACCAATGCTAATAAAACATAGACGTTACACATTATTGTTATTCTTATGTGTTTATAATGTGGATCTGCCATACGTTGTCTGTGGCGCACTGTGACAGGGTGGACGAGTGGTCTGACGTCACGGCAGAAGCAGGAAGGGAAAATAAACTGACACCAGAGAGTACTGCAGGTAAAGTAAAGAATCGACTGGCTGCCGTCTTTATTAACAAAAACAAAAATAAATAAAATATTCAAACAAAAACACTGTGCTCGCAGAGCAAAATAAAAGGTTTAAACAAAACAAATCTCGAACACAGAAATAAATAATAATACAACACAGGTCAGGCTGGGCAGATTGCCTTCACTGTTCCTATGTTATTTAAGTTGCGTTTCTCTTTTCAATCGCCATCTCTCTGCTCACTCTCTCCTCTCTAACACCCACCCTGAGCTGGAGAGCTACAGCCTTTTTATATCGTGGCCGAGGGGTTTAACTAGCTTGTAATTAATTATTCTATTACCCCTCGGCCACAATCTACACGAGTTTTCTAATTATTTTGTGGATGGGGCTTCCCATCCACGTTACAAAATAATAAACAAAACGGCTACGCCGTCATCTAAACATAATAATTATAATAAATACAAAAACAAACTGCACAGGGGCGGAGGGGGAGACCCCGATCTAAAAATAAACAAAACAATGTACAGGGCACCTCGCCCTGTTACACACACTCGGTTTCATTTCCAGGTTACTTATTTAAAAAAAAAAAAAAAAAAAAAACACAGACTTCATTATACTACACACACAAACGGCATTAAAATAAACTTCATAGATTTTAATCTTTCTGAATCTCAGTTTTCACATTATTCTAACAGTCACAACATTAAAAAACAAAAGTTTAAATATTTTGGGCCGGTATTTCGAAAACGAAACCAAATTCCAAACTCACAAAAACTATATCATTGGTTGAGGTATGACACAGGCCCGGTTTTTGGGATGGAACCGCATAACAGTCTCGCGTTTTGATTGGTCCATGTCTGTCACATGAATATGTCGTCACACGAGTGGAAAAGCGTGCAGGCATTTTTAACATTGTGATCAGATAGAGAGAGTGATCTGCTTTCCACAACCTTACCATTAAAATATAATATGGTATTACACTGTACTGATATTACAAACTATGAGGAATTACTTTATATAAATTATCATGTTATGCACAAATGTAAGAATTGGCTTTCTGTGGTGGTGTACTTTTTTCTTTCAAGTAGCATATATCTATAATCGTTTTTGCGATATATTTTAATATAAAACATATACGCTATTGCAGTTTTGTTACAGGATACATTAGTTTATCTCTAATGTAATCACAGCTTTACATATAGACTGCCCCTGTTTTCATTTACGTCCCAAATTCTGGGCCGCTTTACTTTTCAGATAATGTCCCAAATTCTGGGCCGATTTGGTTTGCAGATAACATCCCAAATTCTGGGCCGCTTTGGTTTTTAGATAACGTCCCAAATTCTGGGCCGCTTTGATTTTTAGATAACGTCCCAAATTCTGGGCCGCTTTGGTTTTTAGATAATGTCCCAATTTCTGGGCCGCTTTGATAACATCACAATTTCTGGGCTGCTCTGGTTTACAGATAACGTTCCGAATTCTGCATTTTCGAATTCAGGCCAGTTTTTGAGATATTCTGCTTAGCTGACAGCCGAGTTTCTAAGTCATGCATGCACAGTTTACCATAAACTGGACCGTTAATTCATTTAAGAGTACATGAATCAAAGTTAATGTATTTTTTACTCTCCTCAGAAAACATTTAGGAACATGGTATACCAAAAAAAAGAAGGTCATCTCATTTGCTTATGTAATGTCCATCAATATATAGTGAGGCATAGGGGTTTATCAGAACTTCTGGGTTTAAGAGACCAGTGCCCTTCAACAACTTCAAATAAATCCTATTGTATTGTATTAGTCAGCATTTCCCATATCTATTCCTGATCATTTATACTGTAGATCAGGGGTTTTCAACCTTTTTTTGAAACTGTAGCCCTTCTATCTGGAGGTTTCAGCTCGAGTACCCCTTTACAATTTTCGCTCAACTGAATGGTACCTCAGTTACAATAAAATGGAGAATAATCTGATGACCCCCCCCCCCCCCCCCCCCACGTTTATTTAATAAATCTGGGTGACAAACTGCTGGTTTAGGACAAAACAACAAATCATTCCAAAAACACTTGAATCAGTTAGGCACTACTAGTCTGACACTACAGGCCTTTAAATTGCAGTACCAATTTGCAAGTTGCTAAGTGGTTGCGTTCCTCAAATTTGCACTGCAAAGTGATATCTTAAAGAATAGGGTATATAGTGCATTTTTTCGCCTCCCCTCGCTTTTGGTGCAAAACTGTGCTCCGATACACTCAGGCTGATACTGTGATCACAAAACACTTGGAATAGACTTAAATTGGTGCTTCTGTACTCTTTTTAGATGCACAACAATCTTAGCTAAAGAAAATGGGTTCCTTCGAGTTCGTAAGACCCACGACCGCCATTAGCTGAGCCTTACCCCGATGGTGTTTTTATAATGGGATTTGCCATAGGGAAGGGGGTGGTCTCTTATCGTACCCGTATCTCCACGACCCCTGGGCCAACAAACTCAGGACATTCTTTGCGTGCACAAGAGTCTTAGCTAAAGAAAGACATCAGCCACGGGTTCAAACGTCACCCCACCGCCAGATGGTGGGCGTTGCCCCAAAGGGGTTTTATAATGGGATTTCCCATAGACATTTTTCAGGGTGCTGTATCTCGGGTTCCGGGGGTCCCCAAGACTTGAAAATCGGTATGGAGGTCCACCTCGGGGCCCCTGTCGATCCCTCCAAGTGACGTGTCCCCAGCTAGAAAGGACACCAGTTTAGACTTTTTTTGCCAACCTGGAGCTTTCTAGGCCCCGGGGTCATGGAGATATGACCCCAAAAAGGGTAGTTTTTGGACATTTTTGACAGAGCGTATCTCGGGTTCTGTGGGGGTTAGGAACTTGATTTTTTTTTTGCGTTGTGGCCCCATGGGGCCCCGCACAAGGAGTCACCATTTTCATGGTTCAAATGCCAGGACGGCTTGGCAAAGTGAATTTTTTCGTCATGACATGAGTTTTTGGGTGAACCACCACACCTTTTTAGGGGGTGGTTTGGGGTGCTCCCCCGAGTCTATATCACTTTGAATGGTGGTTCTACGTGCTCGGGTTCGAGAGATATGCCTGAAAATGTGTTTTATAACACTGCCATAGACATGAATGGGGCTGAATACCCGAAAATATATTTTGCAAAGAATTGCTACGGTGGGTGTATGCGTGCAGGGGTTGCATGCATGGTGGTGTGTGCGTGCAGGGGTTGCATGGTGGTGTGTGCGTGCAGGGGTTGCATGGTGGGTGTATGCGTGCAGGGGTTGCATTGTGGGTGTATGCGTGCAGGGGTTGCATGGTGGTGTGTGCGTGCCAGGGTTGCATGGTGGGTGTATGCCTGCAGGGGTTGCATGGTGGGTGTATGCGTGCAGGGGTTGCATGGTGGTGTGTGCGTGCCAGGGTTGCATGGTGGTACACGTGTGTGGGGGGGAATTGGAGTTCAGGTTTTGCGCACAAGAGGGGCGGGGAAAAGACTGGGAAGCGTAGGGTAAAAGAAAAATTACTACAGTCATTTATTTTCACTTTCGACTCCCAGTCTCCTTTCCCTCACTTTATGATTTTATTTTGTGATTATTTAATTATTGTCAAAATAAACGGCCTTCATCTACTCACAGTTGCAGTCTCATTTCTGTCCAAAAAGAACCTGAAACACTACAATATATTGATGGACGTTACATAAGAAAACGAGATGTCCTTTTTTCGGAATACCACGTTCCTTCCCAAAAATGTGTTTTAATATTAGCCTTTAATAAAGGAAAACGACTGCTTAAATTAATTTTCATGTATCTATTTCAGTGCATTGTAGTTTCTTCATATAATAAGAAATGCGTTTTTTAACATTTACATTTTTGTTTTTTTCATTAAAAAAAAAAAAAAAAAAGATTTCTGGGGAGAGTAAAAAATACATGAACTTTGATTAATGTACTAAGGGTTACTCTCAAATGAATTCACGATCCAGTTTATGGTAAACTGTGCATGCATGACTTAGAAACTCGGCTGTCAGCTGATTCCCCTAAACTGGGCTGAATTCGGAAATGCAAAGCGGCCCAGAATTTGGGACGTTATCTAAAAACCAACGCGGCCCAGAATTTGGGACGTTATCTAAAAACCAAAGCGGCCCAGAATTTGGGACGTTATCTAAAAACCAAAGCGGCCCAGAATTTGGGACGTTATCTAAAAACCAAGGCGGCCCAGAATTTGGGACGTTATCAAAAAACCAAAGCGGCCCAGAATTTGGGACATTATCTGAAAAGCAAAGCGGCCCAAAATTTGGGACGTAAATGAAAACAGGGGCAGTCTATATGTAAAACTGTGATTACATTAGAGATAAACTAATGTATCCTGTAACAAAACTGCAATAGCGTATATGTTTTATATTAAAATATATCGCAAAAACGATTATAGATATATGCTACTTGAAAGAAAAAAGTACACCACAACAGAAAGCCAATTCTTACATTCGTGCATAACATGATAATTTATATAAAGTAATTCCTCATAGTTTGTAATATCAGTACAGTGTAATACCACATTATATTTTAATGGTAAGGTTGTGGAAAGCAGATCACTCTCTCTATCTGATCACAATGTTAAAAATGCCTGCACGCTTTTCCACTCGTGTGACGACATATTCATGTGACAGACATGGACCAATCAAAACGCGAGACTGTTATGCGGTTCCATCCCAAAAACCGGGCCTGTGTCATACCTCCATTGGTTAGTGCAATGCGTCCGGAAGACACACCTCTTTGAATTATTACCATATCAGGGGTGGTTTTGTAAGATATTTGGGTGGGATTAAGTGACGTGCTTCAGGTTTTTATGACGAAGTTCCCACCCTCTGAGACAATGACAACAAGACGTTCTGGTGCTGTGAGTGTTAGAAGGCGCCAAACAGTGATAAACAGCATTCGTTTTGTGCAAAATTTGACATGTCATTATTAACAAATGGGGAGATGCATGAGATCTATACATTTGCCAGAAGAAGTAACGAACGATTTGTATCTTGCAGTTTATAACACCTGTTTACTGTCTTCTTTATTTTGCTCTTACTTGAATGTGATCTTATCGTACTTTTATAACTGCTCTTATCTGTATTATGATATTCTGTAATGTGATATTTTATAATGTGATAACTTGTAATGTGATATTTTATAATGCAATACTTTGTATTGTGATATTTTTAACTTGCTTAACTTGTAAGTGGCTCTGGATAAGGGCGTCTGCTAATAATAATAATAATAATAATAATAATAATAATAATAATAATAATCGTAACCAGTCTCTATATTAAAAATGTGCAAGCATGAACAGTATTTCAAATGCGCGATATGCACATATATAAAAACATGATTAGTGTGTGTAGAACTAGAAGCTCCATTAATACGTGGGATACATTTAAAAGGCATGTTTCTACTTGCAACCAGACGCGTGGTTGACAGCACTAACACGGATGGTATGACTGGTCAGATGTCACAGGGCAGCTCAGACAGTGCAGACACTCAGGGCTAGTAGCATCGATACAATTCACGGTGGATCTAGATCTGATTCAGCAAATGTGCTAGACTGTTTAAATACATGGATTTGTAATATAGAAAGGAAGTTAAAACATGTGGAAGACATGACTTTGCAATGCACAGATTTAGTTTAAAATGGATTACATTTATAACATTAAGAAAATGCTTCATATTAATTATGTATATTCACATTACCATACTACTAAAAATATTGCATAATGGGTATAATTATAATTTTGTAAGAGACAAATAAATGCCCTTTAAAACTTGTTATAATACGTTACGTTTCTGTATATTATAAACAAAACCAATGCATTTAAATGTGATGCCTGTGCATTGTCTCCTGGTGCCACGCCCTCCTGTCTTGGCACAGTGTCAGATGTGTTTTTAGGGATAGGCCCTAGCGTGATAATAATAAAAAGGTCTTTCAATGTAAAATCACAATCTAGCTTGGAATTTTTCCATGAAAAGTTTTAATATTTTAGTGACAAATCTTTTATTTATTTTTTAATTCTAAAAGCTAAAGTCAGGAGAGTGCAAAACTTAAATCCAAGATGGTCACCGGATAGGAACTGTAGTTCAATTTGGTGCATAATAAAGCATTTTTTAATGTTTTAAAACGTATATATATATATATATATATATATATATATATATATATATATATATATATATATATATATATATATATATATATAAATTTAAGATATGTTTAAGTTAAGTAAAAACTATTAATAATAACCTATTTGGGGTTTTGTTTGTTGAAATCTAAAAAAAGTTTGCCCACCCTATTATTACTTCTACCCTGGACAGCAATGATGAAAAAGGGCAACCTAACTAAATAATTAATTAGTTACTAGAATCAGATTTGGCAAATATTTGAGATATATGAAGAAGGTTCTTTTTTTTTTTTTTGTAGGGCCCAGTATCTTCATTCATTCATAAAGCGCTGAGTCGTGTTATCTGTGGCAGCTCAAGGGAGCCTTTCTGGTGCAATTCAAAGAAACAGATCAATAGAGCTGCTATTTCTCCCACATTTAAAATAAACTGTTTTCATTAAACCACTATTAATCAAGGTCTTTTCACAAACATGCAATTTGTACCATTATTTCTGGAAGAAAAATAAAACTAATATGTTCAAAGTAGGTTTCCTGCTATTCAATTTAATTTTTTTTGCCAAATCGACAATTAATATTGATTGAACTTTATGCTTTAAAAAAACAAACAAACACAGTGTGGCAGAGCAGGGCTCTGCCCTTATAAATATTGGCAGGGATGGGGTTAAATTCTCCTCCTTGCCCAGGTTTATTGTGTCAGGTGGGAATCATTTAACATCAATTAGCACCCAGCCATCGGACATAAAAGGAGGTCTCAGCTCCTCAGTAGAGAGAGGTAGCAAGCAGGTATTTTTGTTGCTTGCTGGGTTTTTCTTTGTGTGCTGTTTTTTTTTTTTTTAATTTTTGTAGTCCAGTGAAGGCATGGTTCAGCCTGAAAGCCTTATTTTTTGTAAGTTTTAGTTTGTGTTTATTGTTTCTGTTTTAAAAAACATTTTTGTTCGGCCCTCGTGCCTGTTTATTTTGTGATTTTTATTTAATAAAAGTATTTTGTTTGAACTGCAGTCTGTCTCTGGGCCTCATCCCTTGCGCCATCCTGTCACACACAGACTTTTTATGCCATTGAGAAACGTGTCATTTAGCAAAGCCCCTTTATCATATTCAACATGCAACAAAACCATGGTTACTAACATTCTAATTGAAATTACGTTTGGTTACAGCAGAGCTTATACCTTGTAAAGATAAAGATCCTACACAAGTTAAAAAATTGTCTGAAATAAACCGTAGAATACGCAGCATATAAAATGGATTACAAGCTTTTATTGCATAAATTTACGAGTAAAAATAATATGCACGGAACAAAACATTACATCATTGAACAGAACTAACTTGCACTTATTATTCAGAGTCTGAGCTCCCCCTCTCCTGCTTCAGCACAGCTGGACTCAGAGTCACTGGAAGGCAAGGCAGACGGGCCCGCTTCGTCCTGCCACGGAGATGTCGGTCAGGGGATTGTGCACAATCCTCTAACTGTTTTCCTCTCCCGCACCATTTATAAATCAAACTGGTAACTGTTACAGTATACCTATAGCAAAAGCCTACCTACACCTTAACCTGCTAATTGCAAAAGTAGGCGCTTTGAATGAAAGGCGCTTGAGCTGGCAAATGAAAGTGCACAGTCGGTACAGGTCTTGATGATTGACAGTCATTTAATCGAATGAGAGCATTCTGTAGCTGCTGCAGTCAACGAGTTCAATCACAACTGGGTGAAATGACAGTGACAGTGAAACTAACAGATCACTGAGATGATTGACAGCGACCCCTAGCCATTCAGAGTGGAATGGAGACGGCACAGACAGTATGTATAAAAACTAAACAAACTATATATGATTTCTAAATTGTTATTTTTGGTACAAAAATTAAAAAAAATAGCGAGTGGTTTTACCGACACTTATGCTATATAAATTTATTTCAGTCGAACTCTCATTTATTTCAGTCGAACTCTCATTTATTTCAGTCGAACTCTCATTTTTTGTGAATTAGACGTTTAACAAGCTTTACCGATTAATATCGAAAAGTAGCAAGCCTAGTTAAAAGTAACAAACATATTTTTTGTATCCACTATTATTAGTATACATTGTACATCTACTATGCCCATCTATCAAAGTATCTATGCTGTCTATCTGTGTACTTTTTTTTTTTTATATTATCTGAGTTTTTCTGGCAGTGGAGCAGGTATGGCAAAGTCCAGGTCTTTGTTCCAACCATATTTTAGGTCTTAATGAGCCAATAAATCCTCCAGCCAGACCCCAGAGTACTTTGCTATTAATATATAGTAGAATGCCCCTAAGGACTGCAGTAGAGTGTATTCTCATTTCTGCAGTAGAGTGTATTTGACCGTTGAAAAATTGATCCCTGGCACTCAAACATACCACATATTGGCCAATTCATCAAAGCTGTACACTCAAGATTGCAAGTTGCTTCATTTTTTGTGTAATAAAAACACACCTGTAATTTTTCCTTAAAGCACTCTTCAGAGGTAGTTATTTCTAGTTTTGTAACATTGTCAGTATTATTGTCTTGTCACAGAAACTACTGGTTTCACAGATCATGGTTAGTGCTAATCAGGGTCTGTGAAACCAGCTGAAAGGGTTCAAACTGGATTTTGCAGTAAAATAGTGTCCATTATGCATTATATTGTTTGTTTGTTTTTTCCAGTGTATTTGTGCGCAGACTGACTGTACAACATAATCCCAATTGTATTGATATTTTTATTCACACACAGATAAATCAACCGGATACCCTGCATGTTTAGAAGATAAATTATTTTTCGCCTGGTGAAAGCTCCCGAGTAAATGTTGAGAACTGTTTTTCCTAGCTAATTTATGACACATGATGTGTGATTAAAAATTTAAATAGGATCAGCAAGATGTTTAAAAACAGGAAATGACCCGGTAGAAGTCGTCCACATCGGTACAAAAAACATTGGAAGAGACAGACCAAGATCCCTGCAAAACAAATTCAGAGAGCTAGGAAGGAAATTAAAAGACAAGACCAAAACTGTGGTATTTTCTGGGATACTGCCAGCACCCTACAAAGGAGCATATGGATAGCTGGAAATAAATCATCTAAACACATGGTTGAAATCGTGGTGCACACAGGAAGGCTTCACCTTCCTTGAACATTGGACCACATTCTACAACAAGGACTATCTATATAGATGGGACTGCACTTCCTCGAGGAGGTTCAGAAGCATTTAAACTAGAAAGGAAGGGGGGAGAAATCAACAAAATAACAGAAGGGAGACCACATCAAAACAAGGGCAACAACTCAGGTAAGATAGACATTAAATGTATTTATCTAAATGCTAGATGTCTGAGAAACAAAATGTTAGAACTTGAAGCTACTGCACTAACAAGTAACAACAATGTGATAGGTGTTACAGAAACTTGGTTATCCGAGAGTTATGGAGACGAATATAATATTAGTGGGTATATATGGTATAGGAAAGACAGACAGACGAGGCGGAATCAATGCAGAATCAATATGGGTCAGAATAATGGACAAAAATTCAAAGGGCATAATAATAGGGGCATGCTATATCCCGCCAAATTCAGAAAGCGAGCAGATGAAATTGAAATGGTGGAAATGACAAATGACTGCTTCCTAACGGAATTTGTCAAGGCACCGACTAGAGGGGAGGCATGCATTAATTTAGTCTTTTCAAATAACGAAAACAGAATAACTAAAACAGAGGTCAGAGAACCATTAGCAAACGCAGACCACAACATTGTCTCATTTTAAGTGCTTTTTAAAACCCCAAAAGTAATGACTAAAGCTAAGGTTTACAATTTTAGAAAGGCAAACTATGAAGGTATGAAACAGAGACTAGCAGAAGTAGATTGGAGTAAAATAGAGAAAACATCCACGGAAAAAGGACGGCTGTTTTTTAAAAATGTAGTACTAGAACCTCAAAACAAATACATCCCAAAAGTAGACAAATCTAAATCTAGAACAAAATTACCCAAATGGTTTAATAGATCCATTAAAAAAAAAATATTCAGAGAAAAAAGGCACTTTACAGAGCGTTTAAAAGGGAACAAGAACAAAGTATACAGAAAGATAACCTGGAACTGCAAACACAAGTCAAAAAGGAAGTTGGAAAGGCCAAGACAGAGACAGAAATGAGCATTGCTAAGGGGGATAAAACCAATTCCAAAAAGTTTTTCCAATATTATAACAGCAAGAGAACATTCAAGGAGGAGGTAAAATGTCTAAGAGATGCAAATGGCAAAATCATAGATGAAGAGAAAAAAATAGCAAATATATTAAATTATTACTTTTCACAAGTTTTTACAAAGGATGATACGGACAACATGCCCCACATGTCGACCTGTTCCTATCCAGTTTTAAATAACTTTAGCATAACAGAGGCAGAAGTGTTAAAGGGACTAGGAGCTCTTAAAATAAACAAATCCCCTGCAACAGTCTCTTGACACGGGTTGTACCGACAGACTGGAGAATTAGGGGAGTGGAGAAACCTCAAAATGGAGCGAGTTGACCAGTGGAGTACCACAGGGATGAGTATTAGGTCCTCTGCTATTCCTAATCTACATTAATGATTTAGATTCTGGTATAGTAAGCAAACTTAAACTATAGTGCCCACCACTAAAAATGTATTCAACTGCCTAGATTGTGAAATCCAAACATTTCTAATTCTATAATCAGCAGTGTGGAGTAGTGGTTAGGTCTCTGGACTCTTGACCGGAGGGTTGTGGGTTCAATCCCAGGTGGGGACACTGCTGCTGTACCCTTGAGCAAGGTACTTTACCTAGATTGCTCCAGTAAAAACCCAACTGTATAAATGGGTAATTGTATGTAAAAATAATGTGATATCTTTTAACAATTGTAAGTCGCCCTGGATAAGGGTGTCTGCTAAGAAATACATAATAATAATAATAATAATAATAATAATAATAATAATAATATAGTAAGCAAACTTGTTAAATTTGCAGACGACACAAAAATAGGAGGAGTGACAAACACTGTTGCAGCAGCAAAGGTCATTCAGCATTCAGCATTCAGAACTTGGCAGACACATGGCAAATTACATTTAATAGAGAAAAGTGTAAGGTACTGCACGCAGGCAATACAAATGTGCAATATAAATGTCATATAGGAGATACTGAAATTGAAGAAGGAAACTATGAAAAAGACCTAGGAGTTTATGTTAACTCAGAAATGTCTTCATCTAATAAATGGGGGGAAGCTATAAAAAAGGCCAACAAGATGCTCGGATATATAGTGAAAAGTGTTGAATTTAAATCAAGGGTAGTAATGTTAAAACTTTACAATACATTAGTATGACCTCAACTAGAATATTGTGTTCAGTTCTGGTCACCTCACTACAAAAAGGATTGCTGCTCTAGAAAGAGTGCAAACAAGGTAGACCAGAATTATTCTGGGTTTAAAAGGCATGTCATATGCAGACAGGCTTAAAGAGTTGAATCTATTCAGTCTTGAACAAAGAAGACTATGCGGTTATCTGATTCATACATTCAAAATTCTAAAAGGTATTGACAATGTCGACCCAAGGGACTTTTTCGACCTGAAAAAAGAAACAAGGACCAGGGGTCACAAATGGAGATTAGATAAAGCGCCATTTAGAACAGAAAATAGGAGGCACTTATTTACACAGATAATCAAGGGTCTGGAACCAACTCCCCAGGAATGTTGTTGAAGCTGACACCCTGGGATCCTTCAAGAAGCTGCTTGATGAGATTCTGGGATCAATAAGCTACTAACAAACGAGCAAGATGGTCCGAACGGCCTCCTCTCATTTATAACACCGTGTAACAATTTTTTTTTTTTTTTTGTTCCTGGGTAGTAAGTGTTATTTCCTAATTGCTTATGCCTCAAAAGTATAGAAAATGGCTATTATTCCCCACAAACTTTGCTTTTGTGACCAGGACAGCGATATTTTGAAATGTACCTATTTCCAATGAGAAAACGGGCGAATTTGTGTCTTTTCGTTCACATAAAGTCAGAAAAAAACAACATATGAATCCAAACTAACATGTATTTATACTAAAGTAATACAAAAATGACCACAAAAAGTGAGTAGTTTTTCGAGATTTACGATTATACTGTAAATCACTTTCACGAATCAGCCCCCAAATGTAGTCTCCCATCATGTTCTCGTTATACTGTCCTTCACTGACAGCTCATCCAGGAGCCTCAAAGCCGTGCTGCTCCATAATGGTAACAAGTACCCGTCTCTTCCCCTGGCTCACTCGGTGCACCTCAAAGAGGATTACAACAGCATCAAGACCTTGCTGGATGCCTTGAAGTATGATGAGTATGGCTGGGACCCCCGGAAGGTGCTGATGCCACCACTGCACATCAAATTGGGCCTTATGAAACAATTTGTCAGAGCTCTAGATAAGGAGTCGGCAGCCTTCAGGTACCTTCAAGACTTCTTCCCTAAGCTGTCTGAGGCAAAGGTCAAAGCCGGTGTCTTCGTCGGACCACAGATAAAGAAGATCCTGGAGTGCAATGAATTCCCCAAGAAGCTCACTAGTAAGGAGAAAGCGGCTTGGAACAGCTTTGTCGCAGTGGTTCGGGGCTTCCTGGGCAATCACAAGGCCGAAAACTATGTGGAGCTGGTTGAGACTCTGGTGAAGAACTACGGCACAATGGGCTGTAGGATGTCCCTCAAAGTCCATATCCTTGATGCTCATCTTGATAAATTCAAGGAGAACATGGGAGCTTACTCGGAGGAGCAAGGCGAGCGCTTCCACCAGGATATACTGGACTTTGAACGCCGCTACCAAGGACAGTATAACGAGAACATGATGGGAGACTACATTTGGGGGCTGATTCGTGAAAGTGATTTACAGTATAATCGTAAATCTCGAAAAACTACTCACTTTTTGTGGTCATTTTTGTATTACTTTAGTATAAATACATGTTAGTTTGGATTCATATGTTGTTTTTTTCTGACTTTATGTGAACGAAAAGACACAAATTCGCCCGTTTTCTCATTGGAAATAGGTACATTTCAAAATATCGCTGTCCTGGTCACAAAAGCAAAGTTTGTGGGGAATAATAGCCATTTTCTATACTTTTGAGGCATAAGCAATTAGGAAATAACACTTACTACCCAGGAACAAAAATTGTGTTACATAGTGTAGTCTTTCTTATGTTCTAAAATACAACACTGACAACACAGGACACAACAAAGTTAACATAGTGGATTTCTTGTAAGCATTACAGGGAGTTCTGTAACACTTTAATGTTAATTTCCTGTTAAACAATTGAAGTTTTAAAATACAAAAATCATGAATAAAAGAAAAGCAGTTTAAACACAAGTTATAAGGCAATTCATTCAAATTACAGGAACATCATGGCTTCGAAGTCATTTCTCTTTTGACCTACGGCACCATCTGGTACATGAACAAGTGAGTATGACCGAAGTTTAGGATGTTGAAAGATCAACTTTGTAGAACTGATTATTCTAATAAACATGGTGTGTGCTGTGCCCATCAATGTGCTAATTAATGCTGCCACCAAATATGATCTGCTTTTTCAATGAAATTACCCAGGAGCAAGATAACACACTACAAACTGGGCAAACAATATTAACTGGTCCCTTTTCCAGTCACTGTAAAGGTGTAAATTCAACAGCTAATACTTTACCTACTGGCAGGATGTGAAAGCAGCTGGGATGGACAGTAGTTTATAGAACCTGTCAAATAGGTTTATCACTCTCAGTACAGCTCTGGTTTCTGGAAGATTTGTGAAACTGAATTTAAATTTCATGGACTTATTTTTCAAGATAAGTGCATTTGGTGTCCCCTTTATATTACATAGTGGAACATTCTGTAACTCAAAATTATTTCTTTAATCACAACACAAACTTTGGGTTTTCACACACTTCTGTTTATTTAACTTATTTGTTGTGTTTTTAAATAATTATTATTATTATTTATTATTATTATTATTATTATTATTATTATTATTATTATTATTATTATTATTATTATTATTTCTTTCTTAAATGACACAAGCAGTGTGATATTTACATTGTTACCAACATTTCCAGCTGCTGTCAAACTGAAACAACGTGATGTTATACCAGTTATTAGTGGAGGATTGTCTGAAACTAATAGTAAAAAATTGAGCAGGTAAGAAGAGCTTTCTGCAGGGAAGATGTTCTCTTTCACTGCTTGATAGAATGTGAATCATTGGCTGGGTTTCCATGCAGTTCAGAAACTCCAAATTCTCTCTCCATTGTCGTGAGAATGTGATGTTGCACGCACATATCAAGCACTTTCCTCACGCTACAGGAATTGCGTGGCCAAAACATGGTACAACTTAAAAGGGTGAGTAAATCACCTGCTCTTGCTAAAAAAACACACAAATTGACCAAAAACATTTTTTCTTTTACAAGAAAACATGTTCAAAAGCTGTACTTTATGCTCACAAGACTTCAGCAGTGAAGATCCTGTGTGTGACTTCCTATTATAACTAAAGGCTGTACCAAGCAATTCTGTATCAATACAGACATGCTCAAATTTGTTGGTACCCCTCCACAAAAAACGAAGAATGCACAATTTTCTCTGAAATAACTTGAACCTGACAAAAGTAATTGGCATCCACCATTGTTTATTCCATATTTAACAGAAATCAGACTTTGCTTTTGATTTTTTATTCAACATAATATTGTAAATAATAAAACAAATGAAAATGGCATGGACAAAAATGATGGGACCGCTAACCTAATATTTTGTTGCACAACCTTTAGAGGCAATCACTGCAATCAAACGTTTTCTGTAGCTCTCAATGAGACTTCTGCACCTGTTAACAGGTAGTTTGGCCCACTCTTCCTGAGCAAACTGCTCCAGCTGTCTCAGGTTTGATGGGTGCCTTCTCCAGACTGCAAGTTTCAGCTCTTTCCATAGATGTTCGATAGGATTCAGATCAGGACTCATAGAAGGCCACTTCAGAATAGTCCAATGTTTTGTTCTTATCCATTCTTGGGTGCTTTTAGCTGTGTGTTTTGGGTCATTATCCTGTTGGAGGACCCATGACCTGCGACTGAGACAGTACTTTCTGACACTGGGCAGTCCGTTTCGCTCCAGAATGCCTTGATAGTCTTGAGATTTCATTGTGCCCTGCACAGATTCAAGGCACCCTTGGAGTTCAGCTTGTATCTCTTTGGCAGTTATCCTTTGTTCTTTTTCTACCATTCGCACTGTCCTTCTCTTCAATCTGGGGTCGATTTTCCTCTTGCGGCCGCGCCCAGGGAGGTTGGCTACAGTTCCATGGACCTTAAACTTCTTAATAATATTTGCAACTGTTGTCACAGGAACATCAAGCTGCTTGGAGATGGTCTTGTAGCCTTTACCTTTACCATGCTTGTCTATTATTTTCTTTCTGATCTCCTCAGACAACTCCCTCCTTTGCTTTCTCTGGTCCATGTTCAGTGTGGTGCACACAATGATACCTAACAGCACAGTGACTACTTTTCTCCATTTAAATAGGCTGAATGACTGATTACAAGATTGGAGACATGTGTGATACTAATTAAAGAAACTAATTAGTTTGAAATATCACTATAATCCAATTATTTATTATCTTTTCTAAGGGGTACCAACAAATGTGTCCAGGCCATTTTAGAATATCTTTGTAGAATAAGCAATAATTCATCTCTTTTCACAGCTTCTTTGCTTTATTCTATGACATACCAAAGGCATGCAAGTATACATGATAAAATAGCTTTTAATTTCATCACTTTTCAGGAGGAATGAAGCATTATTTCAATGAGCTGTAAGGGTACCAACAAATTCGAGCACGTCTGTAACTGAGGTCTATGACACCATTTATTCAACGTTTCAAATTATTGCAATTTGACTCATAAAATTATAGTGCTTTATAGTTGACTTGTTTTATAAGCAAGGAATAAATAACAAAGCCCTTTGCAAAGCACAGAAAGAGATCATTTGTTATTTTCATGTTTGGTCATTGAACAACTGATTGCTTTAATCTGAGAGTTTTCTGTCCCTTAGCAATACGATGCAATTCATTGTACACTAGCCTTAAGTAGTGTCTATCATGGGTACCTACCAAAGACAAAAAAGTCACGTTTCTACCCCAAAATGTATTAAATTAGCATAGCTGGGAATTCGTGCCAGTGGTCTCCTGTAGTGCTACTGTGGGCTACCGACGTCGGCACCAAGGTTTAGAGACCGTGTATAGAATTGAAATAAAATCTCTTAAACCTAATTCATAGAGCAAGATTTGTTGTAGAAGCATGAAAACATGAAAGAACTTCATAGTATTTGAATTCAGGAGGAAGGGGGTCTATTTATGCAGGCTCTCTTTTACAACAGCTATTTGGAATGTAGTATGATACCAATTTCATAGCAAGAATTCAAGTGCCTTGGAAATGGTGCTGCATTCCTGATGAAGGCCTTTTATTGTTTAATATATCATGCAAGCGACAGGGTGATGGGCTGAGATTGAAGAATTCAGGATATGAAGCTGTCAATTTGAAAGTAAAATTGGTAGCAATGGTAAGGGAAAGAGAGGCATTTGTCAGGCATACATCTTCTAACAGGCGTCACGTACACTTACTTTATTCTTCCTAAGGTATTGATTTTTTAAGTTGATACTGACAAACTACTTAAGTAGTAATTGGCCATTTGTGCCTGCTAGCAATCCAGGATTGTGTATTTCACAATTGGAGTTTAAACCTACAGACCCAGCTCTGTGTAATGATGTTCCTATATATGTCTTATACTAAAAGCTATAAGGGCAAGATCAGAAAAGTGTTTGGAATGTACAGTACTGTAAGTCAGTATTCTAGCAAAAACAAAAAACGAATTTGAGGATGTTGCTTATTGTTATGCGTATCAATAATGCTGGAGGGGGGGCACAAAAGGTATCAATGGAAGCAAATATGATATAAAATCTGTGGGCCTCAGAAGTTGACAACTATATAAACATTTCTTGGGGAGCTCTGGAGATGAGAACATTTTGTTTTCATGAGTTCTGAAAGAGTAGCAGACATCATGTAAACATTAAAACAAGTGTGGTTATACAAGAAGAAAAGTCTCAGGCTGCAATGGATTAGTCATATAATGATGCAAAACTATGTTTTTTATAAGCATAGGTTGCAGTTCTGCCATTCCTCGTGACTTTAATTCACATATTTTTAATTGCTACACAGTGTCTTTTAATTACTGACCAATCCATTCTTTTTTGTTATTTGGGCGTTTTGCAATCCAGTTGTCTGTTACAAAGCTGCATAGATTAATGGGGTTTTAATTATACAATGGTACTTTTTTTAACTAAATTAATGAGACCTTCGGAAGCAAACAATTATGGGAATTGCTGCCTTGGATAGTTAAGTGGTCCTACTGCTATTATCTTATGCCAGCTGTCCATTGAAAAGAAAAATGTAATGTTAGCAGATTCAAAATCTTTTTGACATCAATTGTTTTCCCATCAAAAGTACTGCACAATCGGGGCTCCCGAGTGGCGCATCCCGTAAAGGCGCTCCGCGTGGAGTGCAGAATGTGCCCAATAGTTTGGACGTCGCGAGTTCGAGTCCAGGCTATTCCTTTGCCGACCGAGGATGGGAGCTTCCAAGGGGCGGCGCTCAATTGGCTGAGCGCCGCCCGGGGGGAGGGAGGGTTAGGTCGGCCAGGGTGTCCTCGGCTCACCGCGCACCAGCGACCCCTGTAGTCTGGCCAGGCATCTGCGGGCTTGCCTGTAAGCTGCCCAAGAGCTACGTTGTCCTTCGATGCTGTAGCTCTTGGGTGGCTGCAGTGTGAAAAAAAGCGGTCGGCTGAAGGCACACGCTTCGGAGGACAGCGTGTGTTCATCTTCGCCCTCATGAGTCAGCGCAGGGGTGGTAGCGGTGAGCTGAGCCTCATAATAATTGGCCATTCCAAATTTTGGAGAAAAATTAAAAAAATAATTGGCAACGACTAAATTTATAACAAAAAAAAAATAGTACTGTACAATTAAAAGTCACTTATAAAAAAAGATTGCTTTTAAATTTAGTTTTTGTTTTAATACCATTCCCATTACTGCCTTTACCCGAGATGTATTGGAAAACCATACAACACTCCCTCATTATGACCCAGTTTCAAATGTCTTCTCTACAGCAGGCATCTGTAGGGAATGCAATGTTTTAGCTACTAAGAAGTAATTAACACACTGCTGGGGAAATGCACAGGAGAGCAAAAACACTCCCCACAAATCACACAGCTTTTTTTAATTCTGTGACCTAAAGCCTAATAAGCACCAGCGTGGTGGTTCACCATACGAAAGCACTGTGCTTCAACGCACTGACCATCTTGTGTCACATTTTCAAGTATTAGTGATCTTTGGTGGTGAGGTGGAAACTGTCCACTGAAGGGGTGGAAGGTGGGGGATCAGAACTAGATACTTTAAGTGCTAGTTCAGTGCCAATGTCTGCTGCTGAGCCAAGCTAACATTGAATCTCTACCTGCTCCAATTTACCACCCGCTGCCCTTACCCAGCTGGCAGTGGTGTATGAGAAGTTTTGGAATAGAGAGAGGGGGAAAAAAGAAGACTTACCTACACATACAAAACATTTAAACATTGTATCGATAGGTCATCATGCTCTATTTGCTTACCTTTCCCCAGGCAGCTGGTAATGGTTCCACGGGCGGGTAGTACTTGGGCAGGTCCCAGGCCACTGCTGCCATGAACCATTTGAAATCCTTGCACTTGAGCTGTTTGCGCAGTTCTTTCTGTGCTGACAGGTCACCAGTTGAGAGATGTCTGTACTCCGGCCGCCGCTGGTAGATGTATTCAGTGTACTCATCCATCCATGTCTCAGCAACTCGCTTCAGATTCTTTCATTGAAAAGACAAATAATATGTTCCTGCAGCAATATACAACAGCTACTCTTCCTTAACTCAATATGTCACTGTCACAAAGACGGCCGGAGTGGGTGGCGTCAGACCAGAGCCAGGAAATAAACAACAGAGAGGTGTGGTTTGGTGGAGCTGAGCGAATGGTTTCGCTCAGCATTTAATAAACAGAACAGAAAATAAAAAGGTTGTAAACATACAAAAACACAGGACACGGCACTTCACGCCAAAATAAATAGACAAACAAAAACGGACTAACATTTAAACAAACGGTGGATGAACAGACAAACAAACACGGTGAGTACAAATAACTTATATTTACTTTCTTTCACTTTTAGTTACTCCTTCTCCACACCCGTTCTCCACTCTCGAACACCCAACCCCGAGTGAGTGCTACGTGTCTCTATATATACTGTTGTGCTGGGATTCAATTACTAATTAATTATTCACTTGAATCCCAGCACGTGAATTCATTACGTGCAACCCCGTGCTCACATATTACATACTTTAAATGCACGTGAAGTGATAGTGCAATCCCGTGCCTAAATATAATTATACAATTTTAAATCACACGTGAAACACAGACCTGTTTACATCCCGTGTACCAATGACTATACACCAACATTAACACACGCAACATACAACACATAACACACAAATGCACACAGGGGCGGGGCACATTGCCACAGTCACTTACTAGATTTGGAGTTATTACAGCACCTAAAGGCAATACATTACCTTAACTTACTATTTTTATATGTATAAAGAGAACATTATTTTGTATTATATCAATTTTTAGAGGAAATGTACTGGTGGGTGTAGGCAGATACCATAGTCATTGATTGAACAATATTTGTTTTCCCTATAGACTGAAGTAGTGAAGAGAAAAGAGAATAGAGAAAATAACAAGTAGTTTAAAACTAAAATATATCACTAATATGAAAGTTTACTTTGGTACTGCATGGTAAAAGCTTGACAAAGTCAAGTAAAGCGTAGTCAAAGAACAGTAAAGAATAAAGCATGAAAAACACAATAAAGTGTGTTAAATGGATAGTAAAAATACCAGTTTGAAAATAGCTAGATAAAACTGATATATTTTGTCCACTCATCTTTCCTTAATGTAAAACATATCTGTTACTAAAGTAATTATTGTTATTAAAATGTTCTGTTTGCAAGCTCTGCTTTTAGACTGTCTTCCTGGGTCATTTCACCAGAAGGGTGAAATTGTCACCACCCCTTCACTGGCTTCTTTCCTGTCAATAGCCAACCAGCAGCTTCCTCTTTTGACTGAATGAGTGTTTTTGAAAGTACAGAAGAAGACATATTGAATCAGTGCCATCCTGGCTGCCCATGGTGGTCCTACACCCTACTGACAATGTTATTGAATGTAATTCATTTATATCTGTGGCTTTTTGTTTATATGTTGTAAAATTGAAAAATGGTCAAAATAAAAGTATCTATGCTTATTTAAGACAAGAGTATGCATCGACCAAGGACATGTTTAAAGAAATAACAGTAATACATAGTTATTTAATGTTTTCTTTGTGTTTATGGAAAACCATTCTTATGAGGCATTGCTCCGCTCATTTTCATGCCTAGCTACTGTATAGGTTGAATTCCCTTGCATAATTATGGGATATGTGTAGATTAAGGCATACTTGACACATGGGATTTTTCTTGTTTATCGCTTACTCTTGCTAAGCTGGTTCCTGACGGCACTTTGTAGGGGACATACTTTCTGTAGATGTGGCCAACTCTGGAACAAGGAACATCGTACATACTGCCTCCACACATCCAGACCTGTGGGAGAAAAAGATATGAACGGCTTAGACCTGAGTGATAAAACACATATTAGTGCACTGGGAAAACTTATATTATAATATCTTATAAATCATATATGAGAAATCAGCCAATCACAGAGCATTTCCAACCATTCCTCTACCTCTTGTGTATACATGTTATCCCATGCATAGAATGATCGGTATTTTAAAAATAAAACACTCTAAATAAAAACATAACAGAAAATCCTGTTATTAACTTTGACCTTTGTTTTAATCTGGATAAGTAATTGGGACATATTACTTACCGACGTCACTGGCCGTGAATGTGTCACTCAAACATTAGCATTACAGACCAAAAATCACCAAGGTGGTCTTTAAAGACAGTCCCAATATCACTGATATACAATGTACTCACAGCCAGATTTCGAAAATTATCCTGTATTAAGCTTTAAGCTGTACAGCCAAGGCTTTTTCAAATTCCACGAAAAAAAAAAAAAATCTGGTACAGGAAGCATCCCCTCGGCAAACGTTTTACTGCTAGTTTGATGAAAAACATTCTCATTAGAAGCTGCTCTCTACAATATACACCAGCCACTGTGTTCGTGCCACTTGTTGCCAAGTTTTAAGTGCTGCGGGAGTTGAAGACAGGCACATTATTTCAGTTTCTGGACACAAGAGCGAACTCAGTCTCAAGCATTACACGACAAACGCGGATGAAATGCAAAAAAGGAAACAAGTCCCCTCTGTTGCAACAGCGATGCTAGTAATACCTTTCCTACACTAAATCAGAGCAACTGTTTCAACTCTTCTGTTACCAACGATGCTTCAGGACACTTACATGCTAGTGGTGCAAGCTTTACAGGATGTACATTTGTTTTAAATAAATAGTTCCGTCACGTTTAACTAGTCTGAAAACACAGCACAGATCAGCTACTGTAGGTCAGTTACGGTCGATCCTGGACCATACCATTTTTAGACGGGGAGAAGGGGGGTTGAATGTTATATTTAAATAAAAGTTATTTTCACTGTAAAGATATTTGTGTGTGTGATTTATAATAAGTTAATAGGTTGTGTGAAGGGTGACTCTTATTGTATAAGAAAACATCATCTCGTGCAGTTTGTGCAGCCAGAACCACTTGTCTTCGCGTCGCGGTCCTCTCCCCCAAACTGCACGAGATGACATGTCATACAAGAGGCGCCCTTCACACGACGTATTAACTTATGTGAAAGAGCAGTGCATTTTATTCTTACTATGCTGGTAAAGTATGTTCACCATTCCCATAAGGATCTGTAATGGTTTAATCATAATTAGAAAATGGATCATAGATTTCCCTTAATCTGATTGGTCAATACAAGAGCCTTAATCTCTGGTAAAGGACTTTGAATGTTATCGTTCAATTTATGTTTAATCACTGTTCCAAATCAATCCACCGAAGAACATGTAAATATAGTATTTGTATATTTTACCTTTTTCTGCTTGTTGAAAGACAATCTCCGTTCTTGTACACGCCCTCTAAATGCTGTCTGTCAATGTACATTAAATCAGTTTCCTCGCTCTTATACATTCAATCTCTATTTAAATTTAGTGTAGCAAATAAAGTAAAAAAAATAAAATAAATAAAACAACAGAGAATAGTGTTTGCTATCAGCGGCAATACAGTAACCACAATAGCAACTAGTCTCCATTTTAAATGACGAGTTGAAGAAATTTACTTTCAGCAACTGTATTTAAGCATATCATACTAATAACAACACAGGCACTGTGCTCTCTTCTCTTGCAAAGCCAGGAAGAGGCTTTGAATAAAGTTTATGAACCCACTGTGAACAGCATTAACATATAGACAAAGATATTTTTAATTACCAAAACCTTTCATTTTTATTTTGCTAATACATTTTAGGACCTAACAGTAGCTTAAATACGGACATTTACACAAATACACAAACCTGCACTTAAATACAAAAAAAAAAAACAAGATTGCTTTTGTTTTCGAGGAACCTGAACTGAAGAACAGCTCCATGTAAGTAGAAGATTTTTTATGTACTGAGGTATTATTTAGGCTATTGGAAATACCCAGGATGCGACCACTGGGATAATGAAGCCTGAAGCTGCCAGAGCACACATGGAATTCTGAGCAAACCGCATTACTCATGGAATAAAACGTATATCAGAAGGACACACCCAACACCTGGGCAATGCCAAATACAATCTTGCAAACAGGTGCTAATAAAGTGACTGGGAAGTGTATATAGGCATTATAATAGGACATACTTCATGAAAAAATAAAAGAAAGAAATAACAATTATATATGGCAGTTTTACCCCTTGAGCAATTTCTTCAATATCTAAATATAACAGGCATATTTCATCAAACATTCTGCTTCTGGGGACTGTGAAATGCTTGAGCCAAGCGCCAGCTCACACTGAGATGAAAATCTTTTTTAACTTTCCCCAGCTCCACAGAGAGACCTAGGCTGAGTTCAAACATACTGAGGCATCCAAAAATACCTTTATTGAAAGTGAGGATATCCAGTGCTTGTCAGGGCCTGCTGAGAGGTCAGAACTGCAAGGGGTTGGAACTGTAGAGAGTGATAGCCACATTTCTGACTGTGCTTGTAAAGATAATCCAGACACTGACTGAATCTGAAGGCTCACGATTCATCTCAGTTTGACTGGTATCATTAGAATGCATACGTGTCTTCTATTATTATTATTATTTGTTTATTTAGCAGACGCCTTTATCCAAGGCGACTTACAGAGACTAGGGTGTGTGAACTATGCATCAGCTGCAGAGTCACTTACAATTACGTCTCACCCGAAAGACAGAGCACAAGGAGGTTAAGTGACTTGCTTAGGGTCACACAATGAGCCAGTGGTTGAGGTGGGATTTGAACCAGGGACCTTCAGGTTACAAGACCTTTTCTTTAACCACTGGACCACACAGCCTCCTTATAGTCTGTTATTGGTGTTCACAAAATTTAATGAACAGTGTTAAGAAAGACCTTACTTTTTATACTGTGTTTTAGCTTGCTCACACTTCTTTTTTTATCTATCCAAGCTATTCTCAAAATTTGAAACACTGCCGTTGATTAGCTCCGTAGTAATACTCCTTTGTTGAAGCACTGAAAGTACTCTTGGGAATTAAATCGTGAAACTGTTGATATGCAGTGACAGGTATGATATGCTTCAACGAGAAGATGTAAAATAGTTTGCTATTTCAATGCTGTGACAGATGGGAAAGTGTCTCCACTTCACACAGTCTTGCCTGCTGCTTCATGTTCTTGCAAATCTGTAACATTTCAGTGAAATCTGATGGCAGTTTCAGCAGAGGGTCAATCTTAACTCATTACTGATTCCTTGTGACAGAGAAAGAATTTTAGATCTCCCTCCCACCCTGGACTGGATGGCCAGACAATTCATTCCCCGGGTTCGGCGGAAGTTGGCCATCTAGAAAGGGGACGGAGCTACGGTACACTAAATCATTGACCCGGAAGGGAAACGATGTGACAGACGCAGATTGGAGGAGCGGTTGCACTCGTTAACCAAGGGGTCATGGTTGACGGTATATAAAGGGACGTAGTGATGTGATCTGTTCCTCTGTATGGTTACGCTAAACTTGGAAGGACCAGTATAAGAAAAACCGTGAGTGTTTTGTTTGTTTGTTCAGTCTGTCTAAAACCTGTTTGTTTGTTTGTTTGTTTAAGACTAAATGGCTAACACGTTCCAGAGCTGTCGCTTAGGGCCAGCACAAAAACCCACACTATTGTTTCACGTAATAAATTGTACTTCACCATAAACACTGCAGAACTCACTTTGGACTTGTGACTGTGTGTGTGAATAATTGTGTTTAGTACTGTGTTTATTATTTGTGGGACTGCAACCCTTTATTATTACTGAGCAATACACATTGCTGTGTATTGCCAGCCCTATATTATTTACTTCTTGGTCATCAGACCATTGCATTATAAATAAAATAAACCATTTCACCCGTACTTTGTTGTCTGTCTGTGTCATTGGATTACTGCACCTGCTCCAGAAGTGGGATGGACCGTGCCACACTGTCCATGCTGCTGGAAGCGCTGGAAAACAGACAGGAGAGCACAGAGAGACGGAGAGATGAACGGTACACGGCGTTGATTGAGAGGGTTGGTCTGGCGTTTCAGCCCACAGTACCAACGGCACCTGTAATGACGGCCCCAAGAGGGCGCAGAAAATAACGGCGGAGGATGACCCTGAGGCTTACCTGGTCGCTTTTAAATGGCTGGCTACCACCGCGTCATGGCCCAGAATGCACTGGGCGAGCCAGCTGGGACCCTCCCTGATCGGAGAGGCTCAGGCAGCCTACCAGGCCAATACAGACAACAAAGCCACCGACTACGACCTGGTAAAGTGAGCCATCCTATGCCGACAACATCACGGGGGAAACACACAGGGTACAATTCCGGGAGTACCGAAGATCCCCAGATACACGCCCCAGGGTGGTTGAGTAACAGTCGTGTGACCACATGGTGCACTGACTAAGCCCCGCCCAGAAAAGTTATTGTATTTCTTGCTCTTATTGTATTACTTGTATTGTAACACTTGAAATGTATTTGCTTACGATTGTAAGTCGCCCTGGATAAGGGCGTCTGCTAAGAAATAAATAATAATAATAAAAACAGGTCTTCCATGTGGTCGGCACCGAAACACAGGCGTTGATATGGAGCCACAACCCCACCACCCTGGAAGCAGCAGTAACACTGGCTGAGGATTTCGAGGACTCCAGGGTCTCAGCCAACACCAGCCTGCTCACAGCTCCCGTCCACCGGAGCAGCCGTACACCACCTCCTCTCTCTGCTCCACCCACAATACCGGAACCGAGACCTCCTATATCTCCAGCTCCAATGCGCAACCTTGCCTCCCCTCCTGGAGGTCAAGGTTAGCTCCCAGCTGGGGTAGAGCTGCTGCCCCTGCCCCGTTGCCATACCAGCAATGGGACAGGTATGTAACCAATGTTCCCTCCTTCCCCAGATCATGCCCATCGGCAATAGAGTGTTACGTGGTGATATGTAATTGGGCATCCGAAGCGGCTAAGTGAGGGGAAAATGGTCGGGAGGGGCCTTATATTGTTGATGCGGTTTTAGGAAATGTGAAAACCCACGCATTAGTGGACACAGGGTGTGGGCAGACCTTAATTAAGGCAGCTCTCTTGGGCAGTGTGTTGTGGCAGCCACGAGGCCAGGTGACTATCTCCTGTATCCATGGAGACACGGTGACATACCCCACTCAAAGTATATTTATTGGTAGGACCGATAAAATGCCACCTAGTAGTTGGGGTGGCGGAAAGGCTACCACACCCAATAATTCTGGTTCGAGACTGGCCAAATTATAAAGAATTGGTCAGATTAATGTCAGACTCGACAATGTCAGACTCGTGGCAGAAAAGCAAGAAAAGGAAATAATTGCAATTCCTTTTTAAACCAAAATATTTTCCCCCTTCTTTCGTTCTAGAAAAACTAATAGAGAAGGATTGGAAAGTGGGAGGGAGCATTAATGAGACAAGGTTGGGGTCTGGTGGGAGAATGCTATTCCAGCCCCTCTCAATGTACCGGACATGTGGCACTCAAGTGCGGACATAGTTTGGGGCCAACACAATGACCCCTCACTAGTGCACACTTGGGGACAGGTCCGGTCTATTGAAGGTAAGGATGTTGACGGCGCTGGGGCGCTAGTATTTCTGCACTTCAGTATCAAGGGGCAATTACTGTATAGGGTAAACCTAGTCGCGGGCACAGGACAGCCTGTAACACAATTATTGGTTCCCCCATCTTGTCGGATCGAGGTCATGAGGCTGGCGCATGATATCCCTTTTGCGGGGCACCTCGGAGCTGACAATACAAGGGAGCGAATATTGGCTCAATTTTATTGGGTAGGGCTTCATAATGAAGTGATGAAATATGTAGCCACATGCCCAGACTGCCAGAGAGTAGCGGGGGGTCAAGTGCGCCCCGCCCCTTTGGTCCCACTGCCAATTATTTCCACTCCTTTTGAATGCATTGCAATGGACATAGTGGGCCCTTTGCTATCTTCTGATTCTGGGTATACGCATATATTAGTGGTGGTAGATTATGCAACGCAATACCTGGAGGCAGTTCCATTGAGGTCCACTAGTGCAGCTGCAATAGCGAAAGAACTATTGCAGATTATGGCTAGAGTAAGGATCCCCAAGGAGATTTTGACTGATCATGGAACCAACTTTCTGTCCAACACGTTACAGCAAGTTTATAAAATATTAAAAATATGTCCCATCAGGACATCTGTTTATCATCCACAGATGGATGGTTTGATGGAACGCTTTAATCAGACCCTAAAGCAGATGCTGAGATGTTTTGTGAATCAAGAGCAAAAACATTGGGCATCGCTTCTTCCCTACCTCCTTTTCATAGTGAGAGAGGTGCCACAGAGTTCGACAAAGTTCTCCCCCTTCAAGCTCTTGTACGGCTGACAGCCTCCCGAATGGAAGGGAGAAACCTGTTGTCACCAAAATCCAGGCTTTGGTAGATGCGGCAATCCCCAAAACCAAGACTCAGGTGAGGTCTCCACTGGGGTTAGCCGGTTATTACCAAAGATTTATCCCCGAGTATGCCACAATGGTTAATCCCTTCGTTGACCTCAGCAAAAAGAGTGCTTCAGGAGTTCTACGAATTCTGTGGAAATTGATTAAAGTGGCATGGGAAAAACATGTTGTACCAAGAGCATGGCGCCGAGCAGGTGGAGTCTTTATACCTAAAGAAAAAGATTCTACAAGCATCAGTCAGTTTCGTCCTATTTCCCTATTAAACGTAGAATGCAAGCTTTTCTTCAGCATTACTGCTCAGAGATTGTCAACTTACCTATTAAAGAACTGCTTCATTGACACTTCAATACAAAAAGCGGGCATTCCAGGTTTCCCAGGGTGCTTAGAACACATCAATGTGATCTGGCAACAAATTCAATCAGCTAAAAAGGAGAGGAAGGAGCTCCATGTGACATTCCTGGATTTGGCTAATGCATATGGTTCAGTGCCACATGAACTTCTTTGGGCAGCATTTGATTTTTTCAGTGTACCGATGACAATAACAAATTTAGTGAAAGCCTACTTTGGAGATTTGCAATTTAGTTTTTCAACTTCAGAATTCAGCACTACATGGCAATGCCTAAAGGTTGGAATAATGGCAGGATGCACCATTTCTCCACTGACTTTTACCATGGCAATGGAAGTAATCATTAGGGCATCAAAATCGGTAGTAGGAGGAGAGCGCTTGGCTTCTGGAATGCGACTACCACCAATTCGAGCATACATGGATGACATGACAATCATGACTACAACAGTAGCCTGCACTAATCGGTTATTGGGCAAATTAACCAATAACATTGAATGGGCATGAATGCAATTCAAGCCCACTAAATCAAGGAACATCTCTATAATTAAAGATAAAGTAGTAGATCAAACATTCTTCATTAATGGTGAGGCAATACCAACAGTGTCTGAGAAGCCAGTGAAGAGTCTTGGGAGATGGTACGACGGGGATCTAAAGGACACAGTTTGTGTGGGAGAAGTTAGACAACAAGCAGTGGAAGGGTTGAAGAGCATAGACAGCAGCGCTCTATCGGGCAAACTAAAACTCTGGTGCTTTCAGTTTGGTCTACTGCCGAGGTTGCTGTGGCCACTGACTGTGTACGCGGTTTCTTTGACAACAGTAGAGAAGCTGGAAGCTTTAATCAGTTCATACATCAGGAAATGGTTGGGAGTTCCACGCTGCCTCAGCAGAGTGGGACTTTATGGTAAAGGAATACTGCAGCTACCAGTCTCCGCTCTAACCGAGGAGTTTAAGTGTGCCAAGGTCAGACTGGAAATGACATTAGTAGAGTCACGCGACAAATGCGTAAGGGAGGCAGCACCTGTGTTGAAAACTGGAAGAAAGTGGGCAGCAAAGAAAGCTGGGGAAGATGCTCTTTGAATTGGTGATATCATGGGGCAAGTTCAGCATGGAAGAGGGGGTCTTGGTCTCAGTTCAGCTCCTCCTACATGGCACAAGGCAGCCCCAGCTCAAAGGAGGAAGCTGGTAGTCAACGAGGTGCAAAAGCAGGAGGAGAGGATGCGGTGTATAAAGGCCATTTCCCAGGCCAAGCAGGGAGAATGGATGAGATGGGAGAGTGTGGAACAACGCAAGATTGGCTGGCAAGACCTATGGTCAATGGAACAGAGCAGGATCAGTTTCCTCATCAGGTCAACATATGATGTTCTTCCATCACCACAGAACCTAAACCTCTGGGTAGGAGAGGATTCCTCATGTCCTTTGTGTTCATCACCTGCAACATTAAGGCACATTTTGACAGGATGTAAGGTGGCTCTTAGCCAAGGACGGTTTACTTGGCGCCATGACCAGGTGCTGCGATGTTTGGCCTTAGCATTGGAAGACAAGTGTAACATGACCAATAAGTTGCCACCTGCTCCATCAAAACATTACACACAAAAGACAACATTCCTCCGCCCAGGAGAGCAACCACCAAGAAAAGGTGTTAAAACCAATCCTCGCCCAGGACAACTGGAAGCTGCTAGAGACTGGAAAATGCTGGCAGATGTTGGTCAACGGCTTATTTTTCCACCTGAGATTGCCACCACTAACCTTCGACCAGATATTGTCTTGTGGTCTGGATCAGCACGCCTTGTTCACCTGCTAGAGTTAACAGTGCCATGGGAGGATGCTGTAGATGAGGCGTACGAGAGGAAGAAACTGCGGTATGCTCAACTAGCCACTGAAGCGGAACAGCGAGGATGGAGAGTCCGGGTTTACCCAGTGGAGGTGGGTTGTCGAGGATTTGTGGCACACTCTACAACCCGGTTTCTCAGAGACGTCGGATTCAGTGGCCAAGAGTTGCGTTGGACAGTGAAGAACTTATCTGAAGCAGCAGAGAGGAGCAGCAACTGGCTGTGGTTGAGACGGAAAGATTCTGGCTGGGGATCTCAAGCACAATAGAAAGAAAGAAACGCTGATGTACAGGTAAGTAAGCTGGGCTGAGTTGAGTGGGGGACGGAGGGGGGTGATGCTGGGATGCCAGAATCACCGTCGAGCCCTCTTGAGGTGTCGTGGGCTAGTCGACGAAACACTGAGGATGGAAGGTGCCCATTTGAAGACCCCAGAGATGTACCCTACTTAGCTCAATCCAGACAGTTGTCATGCTGATGCACTGGGGAGACCGCACTATGGTTGATCCCCGGAGCCAGTATCGCAGCCGTTGTGTGTGCTGATGCGCCAGGGAGGCAAAATAACCTGATCCCTGAAGCCAGTATTACACTTCAGCCATTAACACCAGACAGAAGGATATCTACATCATCATATGGAAGGAAACGTAAATGGATGGAGACACATATGGATCACATTAGTTTACTGTAAAGCTACGTCTTAGTTGGTGCTTGTCTTGACGAGAGCCGAGTTCAAATCAGCATGAAGTTTTAACATCTACTCTTGTGTAATGGAAATCAGGGGATGTTTGATATTATCAAGCAAAGACTCTGCCAGACCCCTACTCTCATCACTCCAGACTTCACTAAGAGATTCATCCTTCACACCGATGCGTCGGATGTTGGTTTGGGTGCAGTTTTTTTCCCAAAAGGTAGATGGAGTAGAACACCCCATCCTGTACCTCAGTAAAAAGATGCTTCCTCGGGAGCGCAACTACTTTGTGGTCGAAAAGGAGTGTTTGGCCATTAAATGGGCTGCTCACTATTTATGATACTACCTGCTAAGACATTCATTTGATCTCGTCACAGACCACGCCCCACTCAAGTGGTTAAGCACAATGAAGGACAGCAATGCCCGGATAACTCTGTGGTATCTGGCATTGCAGCCCTTCATGTACCACGTGGTACACCGTGCGGGGAAAGACCTCCAAAATGCGGATTATTTTTCCCGGGAGGGGGGAGTAATGGGAAAATACACTACCGGTCAAAAGTTTTAGAACACCTCCATTTTTCCAGTTTTTATTGAAATTTACGCAGTTTAATGTCTCAATGTACTCTCAAATTAAAGCATAGAACAAATAAACAATTGGAGATAAAAAAAGAAATCATGGAATCGTTTTGTTTAACAAAATTTAATCTAAATTTTTGACTCATCAAAGTAGCCACCTTTTGCAGATATAACAGCCGAACACACTCGTGGCATTCTTTCTACAATGGAAATCAAATATTGTTCGGAAATTTCTTCCCAACACTGTTGCAGAAGTTCCCACAAATGTGTTGCACTTGTAGGTTGCTTTGCTTTCACCCTTCTGTCCAGTTCATCCCAAACCAGCTTGATGGGGTTTAAGTCTGGAGACTGTGCTGGCCATTCCATGATTTGAAGCCTACCGTCTTGTTCTTTTCTTCTAAGGTAGTTCTGACATAGCCTGGAGGTATGTTTTGGGTCATTATCTTGCTGTAGGATGAACCCCTGACCAACTAGGCGTATACCAGAGGGTATTGCATGGCGCTGCAAAATGCTGTGGTAGCAGTTTTGGTTCAGGGTGCCACTCACTCTGTGCAAGTCGTCGACTCTGGATCCAGCAAAAGAGCCCCAGACCATCACGCTTCCTCCTCCATGTTTGACAGTTGGTGTCACACACCGAGGAACCATCCTTTCGCCTACTCGACGGCGTACAAAAACCCTGCGTGATGAAACGAAGATTTCAAATTTTGATTCATCGGTCCATAAGACCTTCTTCCAGGCTTCAGTAGTCCACTGGCGGTGCTTCATGGCCCAGGCAAGCCTCTTTTTCTTATTTTGCCATCTTAGCAATGGCTTTCTTACTGCCACTCGACCTGTCAAACCTGCAGCTCGAAGTCTTCTCTTCACAGTTGAAACTGAGACTTGCTTACTTCGACCAGTGTTAAGCTGTGCTTGAAGCTGTTGTCCTGTGAGCCGCCTATCACGCAAGCTTTTGACTCTCAGAAACTTGTCTTCTGATTCTGTTGTGGCTTTGGGTCTGCCAGACCTCTTCCTGTCAGAGTTTCCTCCAGTTTCCAAGTGCCTTTTGATGGTGTAGGAAACTGTACTCACTGACACCTTGGCTTTCTTTCCAATTTCTCTAATGGAAAGACCTACACTTTTAAGGGTTATAATGGTCTGTCTGTCTTCCTTTGTTAATTGCCTTTTTCTCGCCATTATGAGAGCAATATACTACTTCCTGCAGTACAATACTGTCCAAATAATGCTTAAGAGGGTGTAGTAACACAGTCTGTTCCAACACTGCTTTTATACAGACAGAGGGTTTGTAAGTAATCAACAAAAGTTGGGACACCTGTAGGAATTGTTAGCATCAACTTTCAAGGCTTAATTTACTTCCATTGCTGCAGAACAGCTGTAAGTTGTTAACCCATTACTTGTTCCCTGAAAAAGGCCTTTTTGTATAACTCTGAAATGTACATTATTTTTCAGTTTTTGGTAACCTAAACTTTTTTTTTTAACCTCTGGCAGTTTACCGCTTACCTTTGTACCATTTCAGGTTATTCACTGGACTTGAACTGCTTAAATTTCAATAAAAACTGGAAAAATGGGGGTGTTCTAAAACTTTTGACCGGTAGTGTATATATGTCGAGTGTTCCTTAGGCTCCATTCTGAGCGGTGGAATATGTGATAGAGAAAGAATGATTCACATTCCTTCACAGTGTTTTTACAATTACGTAACAAAATGAAAAATGTTTAGGTCCAAGTGACAAGATGGTCGAGTGGTGATGTCACAGACCAGGAAGTAAACACACAGGGAAACGTACTATGGGTGAGTCGCAAATGCGCTCCTTCTTTAATTATAAATAAAATATTTAAACAAAACAAAACAACAGACACAGTGGTTCAAACAAAACAAGTACCGTGCCGGTCAAAATCCAGCACGAATAGCAATTGTATTTCTATATCGTACTTCTTATGTTCCTCCTCTCTGAACAACAAACCCTGATGAGTAGCTGATGAGTAACATTCTTTTTGTTTTGCTATATACAGCATATAATTCTGCTGCTGTTGTATATATTAGCTGCTAGACTTTACTAACAAAACCACTGGCCCATTAACCTCAGTGGATGTTCTGTTATGCACTCGCTGCTTTTGTACTTTACTGCCTGGGACTGAAGCTTTTTTATGTCTGTGATCCATATTGCATAATTTTGTGTTCTATGTTCCCACGGATGTTTGAATGTTAATTAAAATGATCATTAATAACAGTGAGATTTAATTATTATCATTTGCATGTGATTTCTGTCGTATGGTACAAGGCAATAAAGCCATACACAGTTTAACAAGCCTCATGCCCAGCTATGATCAGCAAAGAAAAAGGCCTACGTAAAGTGCTCAGGTAAGTTATCTAATTCAATTCGAAGGCACTTTCTCATTATTACTGATTGATACTGAAAAAATGCGTACATTGAAAAAGTTAGGAAATATCATCTTGCAGTGTGGAGTAGTGGTTAGGGCTCTGGACTCTTGACTGGAGGGTTGTGGGTTCAATCCCCGGTGGGGACACTGCTGCTGTACCCTTGAGCAAGGTACTTTACCTAGATTGCTCCAGTTAAAACCCAACTGTATAAATGGGTAATTATATGTAAAATAATGTGATACCTTGTAACAATTGTAAGTTGCCCTGGATAAGGGCGTCAGCTAAGAAAATAATAATAATAATAACAGGTTTTTACCAAGTTCCTAAGATGTTGTGTACAGTGCACTCACATATTTCAAACTTTGCATATGATTCATATCAAATTAACTTTATACTGGGCTTGTTTGTATCCGAATATCCCACAGGGAGCTCAAAACAACCCATGAACAAACATTAATGAGTCTCAACGGGACTGACGGACCACCCTGCAGTGTATGAACTATCCTTAAAAGTGTAGAAAATAAACTGTGTTCATAGTGCCGTATTCGGGCATAACCGTAGAACTGTATAAAAACAATGTAGGCTATCTAATAACCGCAGACAGGTGGACACACTGATGACGTTTTTCGCATTTATATATGGCAGCTCCACAATCGGGAGAATATATATATTTTATCCTCCATTATGAATCATAAAGTGCACCGCCAATCACATTGAATATAAAAGCTTTTTTAAAAAAATGCAATTCTCAAGTCTGCAAAACATAAAAGTACCTAATTTTGGTTTGAAACTGGAAAATGAATGGTTACCATGCACAGGCAAGCTTGAAAATACTGTACAGTGACTGCATCTGTGTTTGTCACCACCTTTTTAAAAATAAAATCTTGTGCAAACTCCATGGCCGAACATGTATTTAAGAAAAATAAAAACGTGCTCAGTTCTCTTCATAACTGTTTTGAAGGAGCGGGCCAGAAATATCCACTCCGCTCCAGCAATTACCCCGCTCTGCTCCCCCACTCCATATACAATTGGCTTGCTCCACTCACACTCACACTCTCTGTCCCCAATGTGGTACTGCATGGTACTGGTTCTAAAGGGTAACATACCGTATAAGAAAACTTTCTGTGAAAAAATATCGCAAATGTTACTTTTTAAGCCTGTATACCCACTAGAAAAAAAATCAGGGAATAAATAGATTTAATGTTAAAAAATAATTCTCCCTTTTCTTCTTTTAATACTAATAAGCAAGGACTGTAACCCTAAGGTCAGCTCTTTGTAATAAGATGTACGATGGAAGATGACTCAAATAAGACCCAGTGTGACATTACTGTCTCTAAAGAATCCATCACTAGAAAAAAAATAGACTGGGGCAATTTAGCTTCTGAATTTAGCTTCTGAATTCTAAGTGTCGTTACCATGGTTTCCACACAAGAAGGAAAGACCTGCACTCCAATTACAGGCCTCTAAATGATAGACAGAAAGAAAATGTAATAATTAAATCTCAGTAGATGGAAGACGTGTGACAGGTGTAATAAATAGTAGTTTAACTTATCATCCAATACATAATATATTCAAAAGCAAAAAGAAAAAAATCAAATCATCTGGGTCTGGTTACAAAAAAAAAGTTTCATATTAAGCAGGACTTAGAAGTCAGAATTTTTGTACAGTCCAGCTACGTTTGTCTTGAACGCATTGCAGTATAGAATACTCACCTAGTACAGGGTTATATATATATATATTACAACGCTTTCAAGACTTATCCTAATTGGACTTGACAAAAAGCATTTTTTTCTGTATAAGGCCTGTTAATTGGAATTCATCTTCAATTTGGAATATGCAGATAATGTTATGTAAGAAAAGTTGATGCTGCTTCTTGGAACCTCCTCATTTCCTGTGTTTTAGTTCACTCACTCCAATATTCAAGCTTCCATCAAACCATATCACATTTCAGCAGTTACCAATATGCAGCAGCGAGTCACCATATATTCCTTACATGCAAGATTATTTGTTATACACTAAACTATTTCTCTAACTCATATATTTCCTAAATACATTTGTAACCATTAGTAGCAGAATAACACTTTCAAAAATATTTCATGAAACAATTCACCCACAGTTCTTGGATGCCACAAATCATTTATATCTGCTCTGATCCAGTTTAATAGAAAAAAGCCCAAGAAGGTGCAAGGTCACATCAGTTGATGGCTGTGCTGAAATCTGAAACTAGGCTCCAATATCTGAGCTCTAAGCAGCAGGGCACAGCACTGTGCCTTATTCAATTTTATGGTCAAATTAAATCAGTCAGTGCACTTGCATGGTGGCACAGTGGTTTGAAGTGGTATGTAGGAGGTTGTTTTGTCAATCATAATCTACTGTAGTCCATAACTTTGATACGAAGCTGAGGTAAATGTCCACAGTATTTATTCAGTTATGTTTGTGAATCTCCTGTTCCTTTCACATGTCTTGCATGGTATTACTTTTGCCAACCTGGCAGTCGACATTTGCATCATGTATTTTATCCATGGTTGTTATTAAGCAGGGGTGCCCGATTCCAGTACTGGAGAGTTATAAAAAGAGAAAAAAAACAACTTACTTTAAAAGATATTTCATACTGCTCTCCTCCCCAGATCTCAAGTCCAGGATCGTAACCTCCAAGCTCCCAGAACCACAGACGATTTACTGCAAATAGACCCCCTGCCATGACAGGTGACCTGAAAGAAAGGACAATAACTGCACTGCTGAAGGAAATGCAACGAGTGTCAGTCAGACTAAATAGTTTCTTAAGTTTGATGTTTTAAAGCTATAGGATTAAATCAGGCCACTGACCGTTTGCATCTGACATTCTTTGATGCAATGTTGGGCACATTAAAGGGATGTAATCTAAAACATTTAAAGGAGTACTAATCACAATTTGAACTTATTAATTTTATTAATATTATTTCTGGTCCCCCAGTTTTAGTTCTTCACTGTTTTTTTGATTTACAAATATTTTAAATACAGCACTAAGGTGCTGCATCTTATGTACCTTTGCTGTAGGTCACATGGTCTGCCTCAGACTACACTGTACGACTTGCCCACAGGTCAATATTACCACAGCCATCAAAAGCACAGCCATGGTTTTAACAGCAGACTAAAAGGTAAGTTTGACTGGCAAACCACCAAATGTGTTTAAATTATTTATTGCAGAAAATGTACAGCTCAGTATATTGGTGAAACTAGCAAATCAGTAGCCACCAGACTTGCACAACATAAATATAATTGCGACTACTGGGAGTCTCGGCCTACTGTCTCATTCCGTTTCAATCAACACAACCACAATTTCAAACTGCATACATGCATATCAGTTGTATTTGCAACCAAAATGCTGCCTTAATAAAAGAACAAAAAGCAAGAAACAACAGCAAAATTAGTAACTGATTGCCTATGCAGAATGAACAAAATAACACCATGTACCAGAAAATATGTCCCACTTAAGACCTTCTATGATCCCCTCCTCCTCACCCTCTCACCCTTTTATTTTATTGTATTCTCCTCATGCCATAATTTTTTTTTCTTGTGTCTTTACTACTATCTATTTCTACCTTTTTGTTATCTATTTTTACTTTTGCCACTCTTGCCTATGTGGTTAACTAGACAATTCTATGCAAGCTTAATGTCCCATTCCAGGATAAGTAGCACACATCTCTTAATGTGTGACTCTCCAACTATTACAACATTTGAAGACCTTGAAAAAGACTTCTAGTCATAATGTTTGTTATTTTAAAACTTGGTTAACATAGTGTGCAATTAAAAGTCAGTTGAACAAAATGAAGACAAATAGTTTACATGCATCACTCCAACTATGCTTTTTATTATCCTTTTATAAATCATTTAAATGTCAGAGAGGTCCATCTGCAAAAACACAGCAATGAAGATAGAACAAATACCAGGTTCAGTAACAGTAGAAATATAACAGTACAGTATGTGGTTTTAAAGTAGCATTTAATCACCCCTAATGTTGATTTCATTATTACTACTGCTGTTGCAAACATACAATTGCAGATTAAATGGCTATAATTAAAACTGCATTTCTTATAGGAATTGAAAACACACTGTAATGAAAAACCCATTTATCGAAGTCTCAGATTCTTTTACTTGGTGAGGACTGTATTTTTTTTACATAGTTATTTTAGAAAAAAACATTGACATGTTTACTGACTTATCACCTGAAAAGATTTTGTAGGGATTATAACTGAAACACTGCTGTTGAATAACCACTACCTAATAACATTTTCAATTTCTGTACACCTAACTCTAATTACAACTTACCCCCCAGTGACTTAAAGTAACACCTTTTTAAAATTTGAATCATAGATTTCTATATAGGAAGTGGCCCTGCATTAAGCAGCTGTCAAAATGAGTCTCAACATCAATGCAGCTAAAACCCATGAAGCTAAAATACATTTTTATCATACATAAGATACTAGGGCATATAAGGTAAAGCTTAAATAGCTCTGGTTTCATGGATAATTACTTATCTAAAACTTCAATGAAAATTATGCTTACACTTACAGTTACAGTAGTAACTAATACATCCTCTATAGAAATAGGAGGCCATATATAGGGATGTTTTAGCTATCAAGGTCATAATGAGGTTGGTTCATAGGTTTTGCAGTTCTTTATGTTTTTCAGTCTTTTCTTTTTGTAACAGTACTTTTTGGATAAAAAGAACTACGATCAAGCAATGGACAATCAACCATCTACATACAGATACAATCCAAATAAAATGAAATAAACACATTTGTAAAAAAAAAACAAAACATGGTTTGCATTAAAAAAAAAATCTGTTAAAAGAGTACAGGCAAAAAAAGAGCATTGTGGATCATGAGCAAAGCAGGAGAATAATGTTTTCTTGTTGGAGTACAGTTTGCGAGTAGTATTCTCCAAGCAGATTCATAGCTGCAACACTGAATCATCACAAGAGGGAGATTTTTGTTATAGTTCCCTCAAGCCTAAAAGACTGTCGTTCCACACAGAGTGCTCCAACCCTAAGATATCACTGATGTAAACCCCCACCACTGCAACACAAACATGTGAATATGGCTTTGGGGGTCTGTAACAGGGAAGATCTGGACTGACTATCTGGCACATGCATGGTACTGCAGGTAGAAGGCAGCAGTCTTGTAGGATGGCGATGACAGTGAGAGGTGGGGAAGAGGGTGTGTGTGCTTTCCCTCTCTCTGAGTGGCTGAGAGGCGGGCCTTGGGAGATTGCTCGGCCCATAAGAACTGCGCTTGGTTGTGCACTCGGATGGCCGTGTTGGTGAATGAACTGTGACACTGACAGAATAGTTCAGTTTTGAAAACAAGGACCAGGCAAGCCTGGCTGGGGAAAAGAGCCTACGTACCCGAGGGGACGTTTTCTAGCTGTACGGGCCACCCCAGTCTATAAGATAAATGAGCGTAGGTCGGAGGCTCATTCTGACCGGCTTAGCGGCAGTGGGGGCACTGCGTAAGCAGCACTTTTGTTTGTAGTTTTATTACTGTGTTTTATTTTCCCTTTTTCTTTCGCCTTTTGTTTTCATTATTATTTTTGATCACTTGTTGTGCACTGGACTGTGTACTTGTATTGGTAACCCCGTGGTCCTGTTTACTGTTGACAGTATTCAGGCCACGAACAACAGCGCCCTCTGCGGGCTAAAATAAAGAAAGAAAATAAATATAACTGGGCACCTGTGTGGTGTTTCCAAATACAATCTTCTGTCTCCCGTGTCAGTGAATATCCTCACCCTTCCACAGGGTCCAACATCATTATTTTCTTTCCACAGCTTCATAAACTGGACTGCTGTTGCATCCTTCCTACATCATCAATTAATGCTATTATCCACTGTTTAAAAAAGGGACAGCACTCCATCAAATGTTTAACATATCTGTGTGAAATTATGCTGCAGGCGCTAATTTTGAATTCTTGTTTTAAGTGTTAGTGACATATATAAATTAGAGGTATAGTAAAGGCTCAAACCAGATAGAAGCTGAGCAGTTTTCAGCACCCAATTATAACATATGACGGGGGCCTGCAGGCACCAGCTTAGCTCATTAGTTTAGTGCTTACCTCCACACTGTAGGCATTTGCTATTGAAAATAACCATATTCATTTTGAAAGAATACAAAGGAACGGCACACTTGCTGTGAAAAGACATCCTCAGTATTCAGCAGAATTTAACAATGCTATACTTAGCCAACAAAAAAGCTGATCTCATATAAATATAAAATAAGTCAAGTGTTTACCTTACAATACATTCATATCATCCTACAGCTTAATATGAAGTTAATATTCATAAAATCAGCAGTTTTCTTTTGGCTTAAAGCAATTCAGTGACAAACATGCAAAGAGACAGGAGCCTTACACTTTTTTAAGTGGCAGAGACATACAGCTAATGCTGTTGCCTCAACCACACCATGAATCTAGACATTAAATTTGAAATAATCCTTTTGTTCATCTCTGCAGCACTGCAGTTTCTCTTCTCATTCCTCTCCACTGGCAAAGATAATTGTAACATTTCAATGATTTACCATTGGCAGGGATTAAATGAGCTGCCTAAAGCCATTACTTGGGCACAGAAACAGAGAGAGGGCAGTGATCAAGTGGAAGACTGAAGGCAGTGTTGGTTTATGCCTATACTACACAAGGTAGGTCGCAGAGTCACTTATGAGCACCGATTTCCCAAATAAACTCTGTAATTAGGTTGCAAAAAGACAGCAAAGGGGATGAACAGAAGGGGCAGCTGTTGGCGCCAAAAGCAATTTGCTCTCCTGTAATGCTCTGGCCCACTTCCTTCCTATTTATTAAAGCATCGTAATATACTGGCTTACTCAATTATGAAGGGTAATAGGGAGGCGAGCACTTATCGGTAATGAAGTTAGATTTTTTTCCTTCCTGACTGTAACAGAATAACATCAGTGCTTCTGTACATGTGATGAAACATCTCTGTCAGCAGTTTCTCTTTGCAATACAGATTGTTAGATGTTGAAAAAAATCCTAAAAACAAATTAGCTTCAGATACTGATGATACAGTACCTGTTAATTAGCTAGTGCTACAGTTATAGATATATTCCTAACTAAAATGTTTCTAAGAAAATGATTTCATTGATAGTTGAATGCCTGATTTCAAATCCTAAGTGGACATTTACCTTTACAATGCTGATAAAACAATTATAGTAATTATAGTAACTGCAGCTATAATGTTACTGGGCCAATGATACCCAGTGCACAGCACCCCACGCACACTTTTTTTGTGTAAGGGAAAAACAAAACAATTTAACAACGCTAATTAAAAACAATTAGGTATAAGCACAACTCCAGGCTAATTTAAATAGCCTGTCCCTAATTTTAATAACAGCATGATAAAAGGAATGGCAGTGGTACTTGGTACTTGTTAATGTAAAATCATTGTTGTGGGTACTGCTAAGCCACTGAAACACAGAAGCATTTTCAAGTTTACTGGGCAATAACATCAAGCTCAGACATACAAAGCCCTAGTTATTTCACCAGCTGTAGCTGACAGTACACATATGACATAAATGTAAATGGTTTAGTTTGAAGTATGGTTTAAAAGCCATTCATGAGTCACTGGTCCTTCAAATGCTCCAGTTAAGAGGTGGATCGTGAGTCTACACTTGCTCAAGTTCTACCACTCATTCATGCTGTCCACAACATTTTGTATCAAGGGAAGCATTCTGTGTTGTCATCATCCCAGAGGGGCGATGGCAGTTACAAGTGACTAACTCAACTTTGTGTCTCTTCATTCACTTGCACTTCTCTTAGCGAGATCGATAGTTGATTTTCCTACTGTAACCACTTCTGTTTTTCCACAAGAAATGAACAGACCCACGGACCCTGGCCTTGCAATAACCCGCTCTAACCACAGGAATGAAATGCTGAAGAAGGTATTCCAAGGGGATTAAGCCAAAGAAGCTTGCTGTAGAGAATAATTTTACACCCATTTGTGTGAAAGATATAGAAAACAGTTGACTGAGTTTGGCCATGTTCATTTGCAATACATACATGAAAGTTTCGTTTCAATAGTCCTAACTACAAAGATCAGATTCCCAGGAATACATTAATAGTCCCAATAGGTCACTAATGGCTGACTAAAGTGCTAACCAATCTCCAAGTGACCATTCCTGAGACCACTGAGAAATTCACAAATTGAATATAAATAACGTGAAACAAAAACTTGCAGGTTAACAAAATGTCTCACAAACACAATGTTTAAACATACTAGAATTGTTATTGGACTTGTGCAGTTATAAAAAATTACTATTCAGATTTGGTTTTCCAATCATGATATAAGTCATTTTAAGAACCCACTCCCAAACTGAGTCTTTCGCTGTGCATAACTGCATGTTTAGAGAACAGTTAGAGTAGAGGAACCTCAATTTAAGAATCTCAAGACTGCATAAACACATCTGTCACTGTTCTTATTGTCTTGAGATGAATACAATTTAACTCCTGTGCAATAGCAGCCATTTGACAAAGATGTGCAGCAGTTAAATACAGTGTACATGTTCTTTTAGGTTTTGTGCCAGCACACTTTGCCTTCCAAATTCTTTGGCTCATTCAGTCACAGGCTTTGCTAAATTATTTCAGCTACAAAAAATCTTTGTTTTTGCTCAATGTGATACAATTAATCACTCCAGCATTTTTGAGAAACCTGAATTTGCATGTTTCATGGTTAAACCCTTTTTCACGTGATTTCAAAATTTCAATTACCACAGTCTGTAACTCACATTAATGACCGTATGTAGAAACCTCACAATTATATCCTCTGTGGGCAGCAAGCAGCCACTTAAAACTTAATTTCTGCTGCAAATGAGGTGTCTGCCAATTTGATAAGAAATCAACAGTTGGAAATTAATGCTTTTTATCCATAGGGGCAATTCTGTAGGATATGGGGGATTCCCATTGTGTGTGTGTGTGTGTGTATATATATATATATATATATATATATATATATATATATATATATATATATATATATATATATATATATACACACACACAAACAAATCTTTCACATTAGATGTTTAGAGAAAAACAAACTGTCTTTGCTGAGAATACCACATGTATTACATTCATGGTGCATTCCCTGGGCTTTTTAGTGAAAACTGGGTTATGCATGACAAGTGTGTAACATAATCATCATGTTTAAAATAGTAAACAAATCTAATTTAAGCTCACTGTGAAATGTCATACTCTGATATTCCCCATACTATGTATTGCTGACCTCTTTTGCTTAGACAACTGTCAGAGGTGGAATACCTGGAATACCTGGCACATGATTCTGTGTGCGTGGGCTGATAGAAGGGAACCATAGTTCAAATGCTCAAGGCCTAAATGAATCAATATCTTATGAGAAATGAAAGCTGTTTCTATTTTTATTTTTATGGTTAATCTCTGCATACAGTATGCACATTATATATATAAACACATTTATTGTTATTTTTGATTGCGACCAAAGAAATATATTATTTCTGAGGCTTTGCTTACATTATGTGGACAAAGCCTGATGTTACCGAATTAAAAAATGGAATGGAGTTTTACATACAGTAAAGAATGTTTTGAATTTTGAACAATTACATGCTAACACATCCAATCTTACAAAAGAATGAAGTCTGTTGACCCTGTCTTTGTAAACATACAAAGTTCACAGTGATCATTAACACTCACACAGACAGGGATTCCTGTTTCCTCTTTTTGTCCCTGGAAGATGAAGTTCACTTGACCTATACCATTTCATTTTCACTCCCTAAAATATAGCAATGTATACATCTAACATGCCATTTCCGAACTCTGTGACATCTCCCTGGGATCTGACATAACAATATTCCCAATACACAGGTACATGTAATAAAATTTCCTAATACTGTCTGAAATTGAAACTCGCTTTACTAGCCACAGGTGCTATATCTCAGTTCTCAACATGCAAGTACTTGGCAGCATGTTGTTCATTCCCTGAGATTGATGCATCGTGTCAGAGAACTGACAGACTAGTTAAAACATTATCACACTAATGTTACACTGTTTGTTTTCACAGTCACTCTTACTGCCTATTCAAAATATTCCTAAAATTGACTGCTCCCTACATGAAGATAAACATAAACAAATTGTCAGTCTGATTACAAAATTAGGCTCTTTTAAAACAGAATCTAGTAAAACCAAATCAATGTAATGCAACAGCAATGCAAGCCTCTTGTAATGAACTCTGGATATTCTCTTGACTGTATCTCAGCACAAACACAGCAGAATTGGCAGCCTATGCTCAAAAGTGGCCCATAGCATGGAGAGCGTGCCCTTAGCCACAAGCAGAGAACCGAGAAAACCCCTCCTTGTGATTACCTCTATATATATAAAAATGTATTTCAACAATCTTTAATTAAACAATCTTGGTCTGTGACTAAACAGATGAAGATATTTGCTTGGGGGGAATTACTGTATTAGCAGAGGTATAGAGCTTATCTTTCAATAATACTTTTAGGGATAGCCTGACCTATAACCTGACATCTTTTTCTTTGTGCATACAGGGACATAAGATGTGTAGATACAATATTAACAAGATTAGGCTTAAATAAACTTAGAATTGGATAGGAAATTGACCTTGAATGGAACTGAATTATTACCTATCAACAAAATGTATTTTATTAAAGCCTGGGAAAACACCTTGTGTATGTACTATTGCTTTGAATTGAGGATGTTATGGTTTGCCATTCTTTAATTGTCAAGGTCAGCCTAAGCACTCAGAAGAGTTCTTATGTGAGCAGAGTTTTGGAAGCCTAAAGGGGTATTTGAATTGCCAGCAGACTACCAGTATTAATCAAGAGAATGTAGCAGACACTGAGATCATCTCAAATAGCTATACAAGTAACATTTGTCTTGTTTTAAGGCGTTTGGATTTACAGTGTTATCAACGTTAACTGAATACAAATAATAACAATAATAATGCTGAATGTGTTTTCCGTTGCTAGCAAGCAGGAAATACATGATTATTTCAATACATCAGTTAACATAATAATATATGATTTGTCCATACTATGACAGGATATATGGCACAAGTTCACTTGGGAGTAGTTCAGAGTGTGTTTTGTGTATATCAGAACTTGTCGAGTTACACATGTAAAAAAAAAAAATGTCGTCTGTTCTACAATGAGTTTGCTTTCCACACCAAGAACAAGCGCTGGACGGAAGTGTGAAAGTTCTGTGTTGGACTACTTTCAGAACAGTTGTATCGACGATAAAAGCAAATGTCTTGTTTTAATGAGCCCCGAATGTGACGAAACTTAAGAGAGCAATATATGTGATGTGACTCTCAAAGGCAAGAATTCCACTAACTTCAAAACACATCTTAACAGTTGCTAAAAGAGTAGAAATAAGGGATAGTATAAAGCAGACTCAAATTAGTGAAGAGAAAGATTCAGTCCAGAGTACCATTTCTGGTGGATTTCAGACAATCACATCGTGCTTGAAAAGAGCAGAACTGTGGGGAACCACCTGAAGATAAAAAAAAAAAAAAAATGAAGGAAGCGTGTTTGTGGAGATCTACCAATTAGATTGTACGAACAACCCGCCTTTAAAGATTTCTGTGGGATACTTGACTCCAAGTTCAAGGTCCCAGGTTCTGCAGATTAACAGTCAGTTTGCGCTATGCATGGACAAGACAATGGCACTTTTAAATAGGGCATGTTTGTGTTGTCATTATTACTTTTTTTTGGATGAATTTTAGATTTTTCCTTATAAACTGCAATAGCAACAAAAAAGGGGAATCTGACTATTATGTTCAAAGATAGTCTTCCTTATAAATGACTTATTTTCAAATAAAAATACATACCTTTTTGATTCAAGAAATCAATATTACATTTAAATGTATTGACATATTAAAGGTATGTAATTTGTGTTGATCACCCATGTTATTTTAGTACAGTTATTTTTTTTATTTTTTTATTTTTTTTAAATCTTCACTGGCCATCATTCTCTGCAGCAATTTTGACTGGCATTCACAGATGTTAACTTTCCCATGGCAACCAGGGTGGGATCCAGCTACAGTCTTAGACCATGGCATATATCCACTAGAATCAATGCGGAAATGTTAGCAAATTGCCATCTATCACATTTATATGCAATGCAAATGTTAAAAAATATTCTGATCAGGAAGGCGAGTTGGAGATCTTGGCTAGAGGCTAAATTGGTCTTTAAACTCCCATGTTTTAGGGATGGAAATCATATGGGGATAGTCTAGGCGAAGGCAAATTAAAATGGGGAATTTTCAGTGTTGATAACAATGCAAACAGGCACAATGAAATCAGGAATTGAGAAGTACATTTTACCAAGGTAGGGGATGCATTTTTGTCCTGTATAAGGCTCATCTTTTGCCTTACTATGGTTGGATTGCTGACTATAGGTACTTTTTTTGAAATGTTCAGGAAAATGAGCATTAAAGGCAAATGCCCAAGCAGCAAATTTGTCTATAGACCTGTGTACTTCTCCTCTGACAGTAAAACATGTAGGTTCTGGCACCTTAAACTGGTTATGTTGGTAGAATTCAGAGAGCACATTATCATATTTGCAAAATATTACTGTCCTTTTGTACTTAGTCATTTATCACACATAGTTTAACAAGATAGACTGCTGTATTGTGTCAGTCCACACTATGGACTTGCTAGACATATGTACATAGAAATTACATTTTTTATTCAGTTTGCTATGAGATTCATTTCTATTAGAAACAAAAATAGATACTGAGCATATGTATTAAAAACATTGATGAAGGCCAACTTACTGCTTCCATAAACCTTCACATACTCTGTTATTAGTTTTTTTTTTTTTTTTTTTTAAATGTTCCCCAGCCACCTTAATTGTACCAACTTCATGATATAAATAACAACCTCCTTACAACGAAGGGTTATTGGGATGGTCTTGAGATCTGTTTTCTTTTAATGAATTCAAGGTCACTTGCTGTAAAATACAATATCCCTTCCTGTACCATTTATCTTCCTGGTTTACTCATACTCTCCAAGGAAACCTGCAGTCTTAGTATTGAATTATGAACTGCTGTATGTAGTTGTATATTTCTGTGGGGTGTGGTTAAGAGACTTGGTAAACAGAGGAAGAGACAATGAAGTTTCCAGTCCAAAACACAATGTGTACTTTCACCAGCAGGTGGGGATGTGAGCTCAATAATTTGAAGGCAGTAGTTGGCCGCTTACATTAGTACAAATTACAGAACCAAATTATATTCTGTAGGAGAACTGTAACCATTTGAAAATAATAATGTGTTAAACTATGTTATGCATTTATCTCAGGTGCATCTTTGCAATCCTTTAGACTGGGTCAATGAGGACTTTTTTTCCCGGTGAACTGTGATTCAAAATGAGCACCCTATTCCTTATGAAAATCATCAGTAGCCTGTCGCTCTATATGCCGGACATAACAATAATAATAACATAGTAGAAGGTTCTTTTTGACCGTTTTTGTTTACATATTCTTCTCAGGAATACCCTAGCTGTTGTATACCTTTAAATGATACTGCATTTCTACTTGTAAGCCTATTTAGGAGCATCTGTATATCCTGTGTTTGTTCCTAACCCTGTTTTAGGTTTAATACAAAGAGGCTGCCAAATGCATTGGTTTCAGAAATATTTCATCAGACAGACATCTGCTGAGTGTGTTGAACTCACCTAAATCCCTGCAGTGGTAGAATGCAGCTTACTTCAGGCCGAGTGGGACTTGCTCTGGCTTGTGTTTTTTTTTTGTTCAAAGAATGATTCCGGTTCTGAGACTACTATTAATGAAAGGTCAAAGTCCAGCAGCATAAAATACTTAAGCCTTCTCGCTGTCAGCAATGATGTGCTACAGGTAGGCCTACTGCCGTGGTGCAGTACAACGTTTTTGTGCCTGAACCTCCTTTTCTTTTGAATTTAAGTTTGCACCCGCCCCAAAGAGCATCATCATTAACACCACACTTCTGGAAGGTGACGGCCACTAGTTTCTCTAGAAAAGTTGATCTGATGCCTTATCATTAGGGTTCCTCATTTTCTGATTTTATTTTATTTTATTTTTTAAGAATATTCTGGAATTTTCAGCGTTTATATTTACAGTTGAAAACCGGGAGAAAATCATTCGGGGAAAAAACAGGTCAGTGACGTTTGAGAAAAATCTGTATTTATAATCCTCGACAATCTGATCATTTTGGTACTGTATGTTGTGAAAATGCAAATAAGAGTCAACATACTGTACTTGTTCAATGAGTTTACCATTATCTAGTAATGTATATTCAACAACTGACCAACAGTCTCTTATACTGTGGTTGGGCTAATATTAATAATACTAAAGACTTTTCATACATAGTCAAAATATAAACTGAAATTCATGCAGCTTCAGCCATTATAAAAACACAAATTAATGGCATTAATTGTGGCATTAGGTACCACAATACAGTATTCCACAGATGCACTCAGAACTACTTACAACTTACGAAAAACACTCTTGCATAAGGTAGACCAAAATAACTGCAGAGATATTTTACACACAAATTACAGCCCAGTTTCAAAGACAGCACAATAATGCCACTACTCAATATAGTTTTGCTAAACCAAAAAAAAAAAACAACAACACTAATGTGTGACAGGTTTTCATTAAACCAGTTTTTTATTTTGAAGCCAAGTAGTATTATTTCCAGTGTGTTGCGGTAATATGTTCATTACTACGGAAGCAAATATTATAACGTTAGAACAAAATAATGATCTCGTGAAAACGGAAACAAAACCAGTGCCACTATTTTGTCAGTACCAAATCTCCATGTACTCGCTTGGGACAGCCCATTCTTGATTTCATAGCCTTCACATAAATTTCAACCGATTTTTACGCCTAAATTGAACACCTTGGGAGTCAATAATATTGTAGCATTTAACAGGTAAGGAAGGAAACATAGGCACGTATCATCTTCAACTCTTTTATTAAGCAGATAACGGGTTAGCTGCCGGCTCAGAGTCCGCTGCTCTGACAGCAACACCGCATACAAAACAAACAAGAAACAACCCCAATTGGTGGTAGCCTCCTTCTTTTAAACCTGCCCTCTACTCAATTGAGCCTACCAAGCCTATTGGCTCTGTCCCTGCCCTTTAGGACCAGTCCAGTTCTGTTATTAGTGCCACTTCCAATCGCGACACCAGAGTCCCATCCAGGATTTCCAGACAAACCACTGTCAGCACCCTGACTGCCGACACATCCCATTTTGCAACTAAAGAGCGATGCAGTGGTTCTGTTTCCATTAAACAACCACAACAACCCTCCCCCCGAGTGACAACACGCTCTGGACCGGCAAGGTCCCCGAGCTGGATACAAAGTCCCGGTACCCGATAGGCTTCTGGTGGCGTAGTGTAGGGTCCTGGTGGTCAGGGGGAATCCGCGGTACCGATGGTGGGGAGAAAGGGGTCCCTGCAGGTGCCGGCATGCCGCACAGGGAGGCTGGACCTGATGAAGGGATGGACAGCAACAGATGATCCCGTCTGGATAGCAAAAGTGGTGGTGAGACAGCTGGAGAGGTGGGGTAAGGGGCAAGGCGATCCCTGTGCAGGACCACCCGCCGGTTCCTGATGCATAACTAAACCCGGTAGAATACCTCCCCAGCCGTTCCAGCACTGCACATGGGCTGACCCAGGTGGAGTTGAGCTTAGGAGAGCGTCCTTTCTGCCGGCGGGGGCTGTAAACCCAAACCAACTCACCCGGCTGGGAGTGTCAACCCTTTTCTCTTAGGTCACTTGTCACACTTCTTTCTCTGTCTCCAGGTTAGGCCATTGTTTCTTTACATCCTCGACTACAATTGAAATAAAAAGTATATGCTTGCAATAACCTATACTGCACAAAATCCACATGTTTATGTATGCTATCAGTTCATAATTTCATGTTTTATAATACATATCATTCATGCCCAAGTCTGCGGCAATGTCTTTCCGTATGTTTTCTTTTTTTTCAAAGTCTTTGTAATCTTTGTTGGATTTATCATAAAGTAATTTTTGTTTGGCGACACACACAATTACATTTTCTGTTTTGTTCAGGGAACTGCAAGAATTCACTTGTCTTCCCATTCATTTTTCATTGGTCAATGTAATATTTAACGCACATCAAATCGGATCAAATCGAACTTATTTCGATTCCAAAATTGACGCATCACCGTCGTACGACAATTATGGACTCAGTGTGCAAGGTGCAATAGGGAATGCACATGATCATTTTTTTCTGTTTAGACGCACGTTAAATTCAGATGCGTTATCAGATCCAGTGTGCAATGGCCTTTACACTTTTCAAGTACTGTAAGTGTTGTAATGCTTGTAATAATTCCATCCAAATGTGCTAAACATTCCAACATTTCCTTATGGTTCAGGCCTAATCCAAAATAGAATCAGATTTTGTTTACTACATCAGCCATGCGTGACAGTCTCTCCTGATTTGTGCTAGTGATATTCAGAAGCCTGATATAATGCAGTTTCTGTTTTCGTTTTCACAAAATAATCATGTTTTAACGTAATAATTATTTCGTTAAAACCTAATCATTATCACGTAATAACGTAATCATTATTTTGTTCTTACATTAAATGTGCTGATTATTATTTATTTATTTTTTTTGCTGTACATGGCAGCTATACGCTACTGTACATTACAGTTCAAAACTTTCCATCTGCGTTATTCCGCAAATAAAGTCAAAGGTTAAAATTGAGTGTCGTCCACAAACAGTACTATTGAACAGTTACCACAGGAAGTATTTATTGGTACACTTTCAGATTCGAAGGACGTTACAAGCTCACCAGAGTGCCATCAATCAATAATAGAAACAAACGTACCATTTTACTTTAAACATTTCAAATACGTCTGTGTAGTAATAATAAAAAACAAAAAATAGTATTCATATTAGTTTATTAGTCTTTGTCACCTGGATGGCTATTACCAAACTCTTTTAACATCTTGTTGGAGTAGTAAAAATGCACTGATACTGAAGTAAACTGCAGCTATGTTTTAGCATGAATGTGAGTGACACTGACAGTGAGCCTGGTTCAACCTTGACCTCTGTACACCAGAAGCAGTTTTATTAAACAATTATGTTTTCTAAATTTGAAGCAAAATTGCCTGTGTTGATGATTATATATAAGTGTATTGATTTGGTAATCAAACAATCAAAAAAAGCCTTGCATGTTTTTGCCCCACTGAAACTAAACTAAAAATGATCCAACAGCATAGAAAATCTGTGTTTTTCTGTGGTATTCCGCAGCAAATGGATTCCTAGGATCCCTAGTCATCATTAACATGGGTTATGTTTTTCTTGGTAATATCGACTATCTTTGCCTTAAGTGCCCAAGCAAACCTGACAAGACTCAAGCACATTGCATAAAAGATCAGCTCCCAATTGTTTACAATACACACATTAAAATGAATTGCACTACTAGTGGTCTGGAGGACCAAGATTAAGCAAGAAAAACTGTAAAGATCATTTTTAAAAAGCAGGTACTTAACTGTGATAATTGGTAAAAACCAGAAACAAAGAGCACTACTTATGATACGGATATTGTTAAGCGCAAGTGGAGGTCGTCTGAACTAACGGTTCACAGAGAGAACTGGAACGACCATCTCGGTGGCTACAGGCGTGCGCTCACTGCTGCCATGGTGAAGTACTTCTCTGAAATCATAACTATTGGACACAGTAAACCCAATGTTCTCTTTAAGACCATTGAGCAAATCCTATATCCAGCCACCGATAGATCCATCTCCTGTTCATCCTCCTCTCTTACCTGTCATGATTTCTCCTCTTTCGGAACAAAATTGACAACATCTACCTGCCACAAACCCAGTTTACTACTTGACCACCTTGACCCTACTCTCTCCATTACTGATGTCTCCAGCCTACTGTTGAAATCAACTACTGCCACTTGTCCCTTGGACCCCTGGCTGACTAATCTTGTCTGTCTCTGTGCTTCTGATCTTGCTCCATCCATTATGCTGGATTCAGGCTCGGATCCTGCTGCCTCAAGCTTGCCCGAGTTACGCCGGTACTCAAAAAACCCTCCCTCAACCCGGCTGTCTTATCTCATTTCCATCCCATCTCCAATCTCCCATTTCTCTCCAAAATTCTCGAAAGGGATGTAACCAGTCAGCTGATGAAACATCTCACGAATAACAATCTGCTTGAATCTCTGCAGTCTGGCTTCCGGTAGCATCCGGATTGTAAATGATCTGCTTAATAATTATTATTATTATTATTATTATTAATATTATTATTTATTTCTTAGCAGACACCCTTATCCAGGGTGACTTACAATTATTACAAGATATCACATTATTTTTTACACATTATTTTTACATACAATTACCCATTTACTGTATACAGTTGGGTTTTTACTGGAGCAATCTAGGTAAAGTACCTTGCTCAAGGGTACAGCAGCAGTGTCCCCCACCTGGGATTGAACCCACGACCCTCCAGTCAAGAGTCCAGAGCCCTAACCACTACTCCACACTGTTGCTGGGATCTCTGGAACTCTCTTGGATGTCCTCTTACCTATCTGGACGCATGCAGTCTGTTTTCTATGCTGGATGCAGTGGTGTTGCAAACCTAGTCACTTGTGGTGTCCCCCAAGGGTCTGTTCTTGGGCCTCTTCTCTTCAACATCTACATGCTTCCCTTGGGTCACCTCATCCACCAACATAGCCTCATGTTTCACCCCTATGCTGATGACACCCAGCTCTACTTAAAACTCGACCCTAGATGTCCCTCTGCCATGGTCCGGATCTTGGCTTGCATTCAAGACATCGAGGCCTGGATGTCTGACAATTTTCTTCAGCTCAAAACTAGCAAATCAGAACTCTGTCTAGTAGGATCTAAAACTCAACTATAGCTGCCCTGAACCTCGGAAACTGTCTGCTGCTGCCTTCCCCCACTGTATGAAGCCTTGGTGTACTTCCAGCAACCTTTCCTTTGATGCCCAATTACTGCAACTCTCTCTATGGTGGTCTTCCGGCACACACCATCAACCGACTGCAGCTAGTTCAGAATGCCACCGCCAGAATCTTTACCAGATGTAAAAAATGTGATCACATCACCCCCCGTCTTGCCCAGCTGCACTGGCTACCTGTAAAGTTCAGGATTACTTTCAAAATTCTGCTCACCTACAATGCCCTTCATCACACAGGTCCTGAGTACCTCTTCAACCTGCTGACCTGCTATGTCCCTGCCCGCAAGCTGAGGTCCTCTGACTCTGGCCTGCTTGTTATCCCCAAGCAAAAGTGCACCACGCTTGGAGAACACTCACTTAGCTTCATGGCTCCGACTCTCTGGAACTCTCTCCCAGCTTTGGTGTGTGATGCTCCCACCGTCGCTTGCTTTAAATCAACTCTCAAGACCCACTTGTTCTCTCTTGCTTTCCATGCTCCTTAAGCCTGATATCTGTTATTAGCTGTTGTGTCTTTGCTACGTCTAACTTTTTTTTTTAACTGTATCTTTTTAACTTATACTCATGATTCTATATGACATATGCATCCACAATGTTCTAGAATTTTCACATCCTAGCCTTGTATTTAATGTATTATGCTTTTTTTTTTTTTTTACTGTACTTAATGTATTATGCATTGTTTTTTACTGTATCTTGTAAAGTGCTTTGTGATGGTGGTCCACTATGAAAGGTGCTATATAAAATAAAGATTGATTGATTGATTGATAAATATTTGCCATTTCTGAACTTCAAAATACATTTTCAAACAACCTAAGATTGGTAACAAATAAATTACGTGTCAAAGATCTTGAAAACAAAAAGATGCCTCTCAATTAGCTTTTTCAAAACAGAAGACACATTTTCCAATGTGGCCATGGTAACAGGCAACATGCAGAAAAATCGGAAGACATTGAGAATGATATTGAGAAATATTTGTACACAATATTCCTTCACGAGAACACAGAATCCATTTTGTCCATGGTGTGTATCAAGTTTCCATTAGTGTACTGTTTGAAAATTGAGGCATTGTAGGAGAGAGAAAACCTTTGGTTAACTTGTACAGGCCATTGGTTTCCGCAAACCAATTTGTAATCCGTCATAAAATCCTTCATTCAGGACGAGATTGCTATTGGACTTTTTATGTTTTAGAAGAGTGGCGATTTAAATTTTATACCTGCTATTGATAGTTTCTAGTTTTTGTTCCAATAAAGTAAGGCTTTTACTGCATTAGATTGATAAAAAATATTGCCTTTTGAATTATTTTAATATTTTATTTTAATAGATGTATTGGCCATTTTAGAATGGGCTTGCTAAACATATTCTGGTATATGACACTTTTATAGTGAATTATAATTTTTTTTTATATTATGGCAGTCTATCCTGAGAAAGATTTTCATCTAGTTAATTTTTTGCCTTTACATTTACTGCTGTGTTTTAGTACTGACTGAATTATAGATTGTCAATGGTGTAAAACACTGATGTGTTGTAAAGGCAACATATATCTTAGAGTACTCTACCATGCTAACATGAGTAACTATCTGAGACATTTTTTTTGTTTTTGTTTTTAAAGTATTAATTTCCCACTAGAACACATTCTTCCAATCATTTCAACAACAATTGTAGATTTTCAGCATTTCAATACAAAAAAATACAACATTATGAATTGCATTATATCTCTGTTCCATAGGGCATTTCAATAATATTTTGTAGACAAATGAAGCACTTTTATAGACAAAAATGTTAAACTCTAATGTTAACATTTGATAAACTAATGGTCTAATGGTCCATAAAATACTGGAAGGTCTGCTTCACATGTACTCTAATGTTTATGACTGAGCGGGGGGAGCGGGTGTAATTCTAGTTTTTTCAACAGATGTGTATTGTTTTTGCTTTTTGGCCTGTATATCCTTTGTGCTTACGCCTGAGTCACTTACTCAAATGGGTCACTGGGGTCAGTACTCTGGAGCTCAGCTGGGATGGGAATCCTCTTGTAGTACATTTCCCAGTCAAAGGCTCCTCGCATGGCATCTCCAGCCTGCGCCTCATACCCAAAGTGGTTGTGGTCGATGACGTCAATCATGGGGCAGACAATTGTTCGGTGGTTTTGAGCAATCTGGTCTGTTGGAGAAAGAGGATGGTGGAGGGAAACAAAAAAGGCAGATTTGAATCACATCATCCATCATATTAAACCAAAGCACTTGTGTGCTTCCCGGTGGGGGAAGGAGAGATTGTCTACAGCAGGTCCCTACTGGATCCATTTCCAACTCATTTCTCTCTCAGTCTGTACTGTGTGCCTATCTTAAATTGGACTTCATGCAGCTGGGCAGTGATTAGAAACAATTACAGTTTTTCAAAGTAGGTTTACACCAGTGAGGCCCGCCAAACCCCAGCCATCTACATCTTTGTCACTCAGCCATGCTAAGCTGTCCCAGATCTGTCACCCACAGTGCAAGTCAGTAAAGTGTAAAAACTGCACTTGTTGTGAATTAACCATTTAAAGATGTAGCCCTTGTTGAGATTTAAAAATGAAAAATAAAAGTGTAAAATAAAACAAATAAAGGGATGCTTTTCGCTACTAGGGGGTCTAATTGACATGCATACATGGGCGCAGTCTGTAACAATAAGGTCACCAGAAAACAGAAGCAACACCATGAAATACAGTCTCAGATTGCTGCCCTGTGTTTATGGCTGCAGCAATATCAAAGAGAGATGTTCTACCACCATTACTCAATTTGTAGGTATTCAGATTTTATCCTTTTCAATAGTCAGGGTTTATTATAAATCTTTAATCAGCTGAAATATTGCAATACATTACTTCATGGGAAACAACATTAATTAAATAGCTTATTTCTTTCCAAGTCTATTATATCATAAGTTGGCTGAGTAGTAGTATAATCAACAGCTCAAACAATCAAAGAATGCCCTGCTGTGAAATACTTGTCAAACAGACAAAAGTACAGTACACGACTGAATGGGATTAGACCAGTAATTACTTTTTTCTTCTAATTATTATTATTAGTTTATTTAACAGACGCCTTTATCCAAGGCGACTTACAGAGACTAGGGTTTGTGAACTATGCATCAGCTGCAGAGTCACTTACAACAACGTCTCACCCGAAAGACGGAGCACAAGGAGGTTAAGTGACTTACTCAGGATCACACAATGAGTCAGTGGCTGAGGTGGGATTTGAACCAGGGACCTCCTGGTTACAAGCCCTTTTCTTTAACCACTGGACCACACAGCCTCCTATAATTCTTTTCTTACTCCTAATCATCCTTTTCACTGTGTCAGCATTTACTACTGCAACTCTACGTAATATTCTTGCAATTTATCTTACTCTTTTGACTTTTTAACTTTTTAAAGAGAAACATTCTCATTGACCTAATAAACTCAGCCTGTACTTAAAGAGTCAGAAACAGTCCTGCAGGAGTCTTTTCTTGTTGATATTTGTATCCTGCTTGTTTTATTCACTCAACACTTGCATTTGCAGGTAAAGACAATTGATTTCAGCTGCCTTTTGTCAGTCAAATTATGTATGCAAGTTATTCACTCTCAAACCTTATCAGGTAGGGCAGCAGTGTGGAGTAGTGGTTAGGGCTCTGGACTCTTGACCGGAGGGTCGTGGCTTCAATCCCCAGTGGGGGACACTGCTGTTGTACCCTTGAGCAAGGTACTTTACCTAGATTGCTCCAGTAAAAACCCAACTGTATAAATGGGTAATTGTATGTAAAAATAATGTGATATCTGTATAATGTGAAATAATGTATAATGTGATACCTTGTAACAATTGTAAGTCGCCCTGGATAAGGGCGTCTGCTAAGAAATAAATAATAATAATAATAATAATAATAATATCAACAGTGTTTTGGACTGGAAACTTAAAGGTCTCTTCCTCTGTTTACCAAGTCACTTACTACACCCCACAGAAATATACAACTGCAGTGTAATTCATAATTCAGTACTAAATACCAAATATCTCAATGTATGTCCAGCGACACCACTAAGTGTGGACTCTAAAGACTATTTTTTTTTTGTATGTCTAATCAGGAGAAGAAATTCTCAAACAAAAAAGAGACAATAAAGGGTGCTTAATCTTTAAACAGTCTCTGTCAGCAGTGTAGGTTGAGAAGTAAGCTTTCCTTTATCCCACCTGACAGTCAGACTTACCAAGCAGAGGTGGCAGCCAGTTCACATTAGCCTCACAATGGGAATCCAGGAAGGTTAAGACTTCTCCTTTTGCTACAGTAGCGCCCAGTAGTCGAGTTCGAATCAGTCCCTCTCTCTTCTTCGTTCGTACAATCTTCACCTTAGGGAATCTTGCCATATAGTCTTCTAACTTATCTTTTAGATGTTCTGAAAATGAAAAGAGCATATATGCTGTTTTATTGTAGTTTTTCTACATATTTGCTTGTCTTGAGTAGGAGGTGCCACTATGTATAGGACAGAATGTATGAATATTAATATCAAAAACAGGGATTGAAATAATACTTAAATTGAATAGCAGATTGAGCCAATTTTCCAGATGAGCTTAACTTTGACATACTAAAAAAATGGAAAGATAAATACATAAGGTCATGCTGACACAAACTTAGCAAGGACACAATTTCAGATTGGTATTTATTAAACACATGCATACATTTAAATGTAATTAGATGATGTGAGTACTGATAACAGCAGCTTTACATAACTTAGTTTTTTTCAGCATTTATAAAAAATAAATGGTGATAAGGTTAAATATTATGCATAAAGCATATACTGTATTTACTCAATATTCAGGAAAGATTGCTGTGTATTACAGTGGTTAAAGAAAAGGGATTATAACCAGGAGTTCCCCGGTTCAAATCCCACCTCAGCCACTGACTCATTGTGTGACCCTGAGCAAGTCACTTAACCTCCTTGTGTTCCCCCTCGGGTGAGACGTATTTGTAAGTGACTCTGCAGCTGATGCATAGTTCACACACCCTAGTCTCTGTAAGTCGCCTTGGATAAAGGCATCTGCTAAATAAACAAATAATAATAAAAGATTGCCTGACATGCAAGAAAAATGTGCTCTTCTGCAATGGAAATTCCATGACAATAATGTGAAAACAGTTAAGTAATATAAAGAACCATTTCATCTCATGTTTTTCATGTATGCTCTTTCACCTTGCAGTTCTTGTAACGTCACATTAGGATTCATCCCCTTGATAAAGGTCACATTTCACCCAGAATTGAATTGGCATGAGAGTATAAAAAAAGACTGCTTAAAAAAATCTTCATTATGCCTGCTAGAAAGATTTTACAAGTTGGTAAATACTGTACAAAAACATACTGTCCTGGCACTTATAAATATGTTCAGTACAAACAAAGCAAGGAACGTATTCATTTAAGGTCATACCTCATAGCATAAATCCAGCCTATCCTGCCAAGGCATGTTTTTGAATATATATCTCTTACAAGTTTACCACAGTAAATTTGTGGTTTCCCAGTGTGGTTTCCCTTTTTACATGGTTATATACAAACAATAGAAGTAGGGCAGTAGCGTGGAGTAGTTCGTGGGTTCAATACCAGGTGGGGGGACACTGCTGCTGTACCCTTCAGAAAGGTACTTTACCTAGATTTCTCCAGTAAAAACCCAACTGTATAAATGGGTAATTGTATGTAAAAAAAATAATGTGTATCTGTATAATGTGATATCTTGTAACAACTGTAAGCTGCCCTGGATAAGGGCATCTGCTAAGAAATAAATAATAATAATTATACTATGCATTTCCCATAATTTGCCATGTTTTAAAATATATTTTACTTTACCTCTTTTGGTTTTACAATGCTTACATATGCTTTACCAATAGTTGTTTATTACATTTTGCTATAATTTTACTATGGTAAACTTTTATAAAGGATGTTTAATGTGATAAGGTGGGTCAGATAAAGTTTATGTATGTTAACAATGAATTATCCAACCACAAACAATTACATAATATATCTCACTCTTGCTTACATTAAAATGTACACTTACATTTCTAAATAATATATTTAATGTATATCAATTACTGTAATAATTGCTAGCTTTATTAATATTTGACACCATTAACAATCATATACAGTATGCATTATTATACAAAATATCTTTTTGTCCTATGAATTTCAGTTTCAAACAAGAAAGAAAAAACTTTCACCCTGTGTGCCAAATAAAGAACCCCCTGACATTTAAACTTGTGGAAATGGATTGATTTGAATTTTTTTAAAGAAGAAAAAAAATGTAGCATTGTTACTTTTATATGGCTGATTACATGAGGTAATAAATCATATCTGTAAAACATGCCAGACACCTGCCAGATCCAGAGTGACAAATAAAAACTGAAATTGAAAAGCAGGAGTTTTATATCCCTGTCACCAGTGAGACAACCAATGATAAAATGCAGCATTATGTCTCCAACATTGATAGCCCATAAACGAATCCTGTATTTTTCAGCTTTCCTTTATCATTGTTTAGGGTCCATTTTATTACTTTTACTATTTTAAAAACCAAAATAAATTGATGCCTGACTGCAAAGCAATACCCTTAAAAAAAGAAGTAGGTGACATTCACAAAATAGCTAAACCTTGAGCTGAATTTTTAACATTTGTTTCATTATATAGTATTATTATTCTATGAAAGTACATATCTTATATAATCACACAGTACCTCAAAAGGTAAAAAATATCTGTTTATCAAACTATAGCCAAATGCAATTCGAAACGTCTAGGAGTGTATGATAAATGTTTGGTAAATACTGGGGCAAAATCAGGGCAGTTATCGTGTATGCCACGTAGAGTGTCAGACAGACAGACTGACAGACAGACTGATGGACAGACATGACGCATAACAGTCCACTTTTTTTAAAAAGCAATACCATTGTGTAAGTATACTTGTACTCTGTAGGCTTGCAAATGTCAGGTGTGAAGAAACTAATACCTAAATAAGTCAGCCTTTGTGAGTGCATATCTACACTAGCCTCCATGGTTGGAAACAATGTAATTTTAAATCAAACGAGCATTCAACATTCATTATAGACAAAAACAGTAAATTCAGTTTACAACAGGGAAACAATCTAATTCTACTGACACAGTTCATTGTGATTCAAAAATCCATCTTTTTGTCACATTGTGGAAACAAATTCAATTTATGAATACAGTTTATGTTTATTACTGCTATAGGTAATTGCTTTTCCAGGGGGTTGCTTTTCTGTAGGAAGAAATGCTTAAAATGGCAGAATATGGTGAAGACAAAGAGGTTGGGTTAAATTTTATTTGGCCCAGTGTCCTTGCTGGGACAAACTATGGGGTCCCATTATTCATAAATTCATCTAAGGCTTTCCCCAGCAAACCAAGGGTAACATTTTTGTCTAATTATATACAGGTTTGCAACAGGGCATTGATTCATTTTAGAAATGTACATGTAACCTACAGAAAGAATCTCCCCATTGACACTGTATTTAACCCCTACGGAGGGCAGTGGTCATGCAGTGTGTAATGTAAAACAAAACTACAGAAAATACATTTTTTCCATGAATATATTATGTTGCCTAGAACAGTTATATCAATATGAGACTACGTTATTCCTAGGTTAAGCTTTGTGATTAGAGCCAGTGCTGGGAATTGTGCAATACAGTAATAGCCGTGAACTCGCTTTTTAAACCAGCACACCATGATTGTTGTTCACAGCAAAAGAGTTCCCTAGGCAAAAAGCATGCCACAAAACCAAGAGATGTTTAAGAGATGTTTAGTATAGCACTCAATAGGAAAGAAAAGGCTGATGCTGATTACAAATCAATGAGATCCTTGTATAAAATATTTGTAAGGCAAATCTAATTTGGCACAAACATGAATGATTCAGCCTAAAAGCAAGTGTGAAACAGGTATTTTAAGGTCAGCATGTCTAATGAATAAATAAATCAGACTTGATTGGAATCAAAGCTATGACCAATCTTTCAGGGGTCACCAGCAGTACGGCCCAGAGGTCTAGGAAAATAGTACAATATAGACAATAACATTTGTGACTGCACTGATCAGTTTAATTAAATAAAATATGATTATGTTCAATGACATTTTTTTATCATTAGCCAGCAAAAAATGAACGCGTAGTGAAGAAGAGCCACAGTTTAGTAAAGACTGCCTTATCGTCGCCATTCAACAAAGCTCAGTTGTAGTGAGAACAGTAGATACTGTTGTCTGAGCATTGAAAGATTATGAAACCTGTTAATTGTGCATCAGGTTGCAGTGGAATTTGTACATAATTCTAACCAGCTGCATTAAATATGGTGTGGGGTTGGGGGTATCCAACAATATTACAGAAATCCTATCTAACAAAACATATTGAAATTAATGTGGTTGTAACTAACAAAAACAGTATTAAAAATTAAACAACTAGTGAATGTTACCCAGGGGGGCAATGTTGAAATTAATAAATCGAGCCAATACTTATCTCTTTATAGATATTATTATTTTGTTACCTCTTAATCACATAATATTTGTTTGTTTGTTATTGCATCGGATCATGAATGGCCGTCAAGCATTTTGTCTCGCTCAACTCGGGTCAAAGCGTGTCGACCCACATCCTGAGGTGGGCTGCTGGGACCTGGGTTAACCCGTGTATGACCCAGGTATGTGGTTTCACACTACGCGGGATTGTGGCCCAGGTAGCCAGAACCTGGGTCCGGACCCGGGTAGGAGTGTCAGTGTGAAACGGGCTTTTGTGGCTTCAAAGCATGTCAGTCATTAGGGGAAGCAGCAGTTGGGGGATAATTTCACTCCCCAGGTGAAATGACCATGGAAGTGCTGAATGTAAGATTATTTCATTTTTTTTTTGTACCTTGACCATTTTTGTGGTTAGTATCACATATTTAAATGGATTTAGCCCATTTTGTAGAAATCACATCGACATCAGAGGATTAAACTTACAGTAGTCTTTCGAAAGAAAAGGGTGAGGCTTGTGGCATTGTCTATATTTTGGTTTGTTAACTTTCTGCTCTAAGTAGGTGATTTTTACTTGGTGGCTGTCCAAAGCTGTCAGCAATAAGAGATGACATTTTCCTAGGAATGTTTTAAGATGTAAATTGCCTGAAACAAAAGGCTATACTCGTTTGCCTGACTTGGTCTTTCAAGAGAGCTAATTGCATTTCAATAGGACTACACTGCAATTACGCCTGTCAGAGAAGCACATTTCAACAGTTAAAAATGTTAAGAATCGTACAGAGCTGTGATGCAATGATAGTTTTTCAAAACTGCCACTCATAATACTGTCCAAAGACATTATTTTATCCTCTGATGCAACACTCAGCCCAGTGAAAATAAAAACAGCCCTGATTTTCATAGCTGATTACATTTGTTTTAATGAGCCTCAGTAAGGTTTAATAACATAAATGGACTAAATACAATACAATTAGTCTCAACTCTCAGTATTTGTTACTCATGCAATTCCTCAGCCATCATGGGCTATGTTTACAAAGACTTTTGGCACCCAGAATGGAACGTTCTTTTTCTAGAAGTTTGATGCAATTATACCGTCGCTGTACTATGATTTACTAGATTTTTTAAACGCATGCTCCGAGCATGGAACGTCTGGAGGGGGTAGGCCAGTACCAGTTTGGATTAACATTGTTCCATGGGTCAAAATGCATCAAAATCCAAGAGACAAATTGAATAATTATCCTCATACTGAGACAGAAATAACTTCCATATGTCCTGTCATAATATAAAAGGACAGAGTTGTGGGAATAGTACCGCTACAATCATGCTACCTCTATTTTTTTTTTGTAAACATGGCCATTATCTGGCATGTTTGATATTAGTATACAATACTAAGTTAATAAGGAAAATGAATAAATACATTTGTTTCTCAGTCCTATCAGAAAAAAAAATTGGACTGGTAAGGTGAGAGGTTAGGAGTATGCGATCATGATAGGTTTGCTAAAAGCACTACACTGGTAACATGCCCAAAATATATTTTTTATGCCAGTCCAATTTTATACCATTATTCCAGTTGATCAAGGTGGTCTAATTAATTACTCAGTTGCAGACTGGATCTCAGGAATAAGATCGTTCTCTGATTTGATATCCCCTGACAAAAAAAAAACATCTTTAAATAAATTCACACTGAAATCACTCTTTCTGATGTTTAATGCTACGAGATTATATTTTTTTGAAGTTAATCTAACAATGAAAACTGTGACCGTGCAAACTATTTTATTATATCTGAAACACACGAGATGCATCACTGCCATCAGGCCTTCATGCCCCAGTATTTCATGTTAACTGCTAAAAAATGATTAATGGCTAGAGATATAGTGGAAATATGCTGCTTTGGAGATAATCCAGCAGTATGTACCGGCAGAAAAAAAAATGTCCCTGCTGTGTCCTCACGTACCTCCTGATCAGTTTTTACTAGACAAAGCAATTTTTCTTCCACATGGTTTTTATAAGCCTATTTCTTCTGCAATTATTCAGCTCAATTTTAAATTAGACCTAAATGAAATGGCATATCGCCAGCTTCATTAACCAAAGAAATATCCCCCTTCACATGGCAAAGTAATACCAGTCGTACTTGCTCTTCTGAGCTCCATCTAGCTTTTCTTCTGCAACCATTCCCTATTAAATTAACCATACAAATGAAATATCTTTATATACTTCTCATGGCTGTTGAGCATTTAGGGAGCATGCTTCATAAACTTAACTTCAGTGTAGGCTCATAACCTACAGATCAAGTCTTGAATTTTGCCACTTTTGTTTCAGTCATGGTTGTCAAGTACCAATTGCTCTGAAGTCATTGTCTTATTTATTCTTCTTAAGGTTTTTTTTGCTCTGTGAGCACTTTTCTTTTTTGTGCCATTCCCTTACCTTTTTAGGACTGCAGTTATTCGGAGTAGTCCTTATTGCTTTTACTGAAATACTGTTTTTTAAATGTTTTGATAATTCTGGATCCAGTGTTGCAGATCTTTCCACCAGTAGCTGTGTCCGATTTGTTATTCTTTCTTTTTAAATCGCCTGGATTGCTTCAGACTTGCTTCCGTGTGTTTTTTGTTAATTCAGAGATTGAAGCTCAGCATTGTATTACGTAAAATGTAGTGTGGGGTGATTGACTGTTTAGCCCAGGACCTCATCTTCTGGACCAAAAGGAGCTGCCCTTGTTTGAGGTGCGACCTCCGACATCGGTCACCAAGGGAAACATTTTCAGGTGGAATTTAAATTGTTGATGCTTGGGAAGTCCGGTTTATGAGGTGGTGATAAATCAATTGTAAGCCTTGTTCTGAATATTTTCTGGTTGGGGCTGATGCGATAGAAAGTAAAAGGACGGGTGTTGAAGGAACCAATCATAAAACCTTTACCAGTTTTTTTTTTCTTTCAATAGGGCAGTTACAATTTCAGGTTAATCGAGAGCAGACTTCCGATTTGAACAAGTATAACTGGAAGAGGGAATACTTTGGACCCCTGTTAGGAAACCAACTGATAGGGCAGAAAGAAGAAAGGATGAAAAGCAATGATCAGGGTGAAATTGGAGGGCATCGGCCAAGGCTGGGATATTGATGGGGGTTGATGGCAGTGGAAGTCATTGATTGGTGTGGGAAGTAATTTTTGCTTGTCAGGGACAAATGCTTCTGGAATGCGCATCTTTGAAAAAATTGCACATGTGGAGGAAGCCACGACGACTGTCTGAGCACACTCCAAAATTGAAACTATTGCGTAATTGCTTCCCGTCCTGCATCATGCAAGGTGGTTGGAGAGAAGAATACAGAAGGAGATGAAGCATGTTCTGTTTTCTGGGGCAGAGGGTCTAGATGACTGAATATACTTGTCTTTGGTTGTCTACAGGAGGAGGCTGCTAATGGGCATAAGGTAGCGGAATGGTTAACTGAACTGCAGACAGCACAAGAGTTGGCCCAAAGACCTGAAAAGACTTGATTAAAAAGGTCATGGTCAATTTGAGCCCAGTTAACAACAATGTTGTCTTGACATGTAATAGCTGCTGCTATGGCAGAAAAAGCCCTGTGATATTCAAAAAGTATGTGCCACTGTATCGAACATGGAGGTCAACAATGTTGGATAGGAGAGAAATTAACAACCTTACCTTCTACAATGTGTTTCTTCAGATTAGGTGGAAGGGAGTATATCCTTGTAGGAGTAAAAACAGAAGAGGAATTACTTTTAGCAGCAGCAAGCGTGAAGTCGGGAGTGTCAATGGATGACTTTCCCTGAATATTTACGCAGCATTAGAATGATGGAGTGGAGGAGGAGATCTGTAATGTGTTTCAGCAGTGTAGTGTGAGCAGGATCCGCCAGGGTGAGCCATGGCGCTGCAGAAGTTGCTGCTTGAGCCTGGGTACTATCCTGAGTGACAGAGACTGTGTTTTGACCTATGGCCTAGATCCAAGATAGCGGCTTGGGAATACATTAATTGTTCCAGTAGATTTGCACATTAATTTGAACAGAGAATCTTTGTCGAGATCGGCCGGCATTGATACTTTAAGATGATGCAGACGATTTAAAAGTTTAAGATGGTGCAATCTTTAAAATACATTTCCTTTGGAATATTCTTTGATCCGGTTCGAGAGCTTCACCTTGCATGAGTTGCTGTTAAAGAGGAGATGTGAAAGCCTAAACCTACTGCCAGTAAGCAAGCTCCTGCGCTGCATCGAACAGAAGTGGAAGGGGAAGCAGAGTGATGTGATCCGGTTGACAGGAGTCTGTTTCCAAGGGGCTTTGAGCTACAAGAGTAGCGTGGAGGAGAGAGAAACCGGATGGCTTCAAAATCAGAAAAGGGGTCGATCGAAACAGACTGCTCAAGCTGAGAAGCTGGAGCAAAGGGAGATGCAGGCGTGATCTGGACACGATTTGGAGATCGAGGTTGGTTGTAGACATAAGAATAATCGTGTAGATTATCCATGTTTATGGTTCAGTAGCTACTTTCGACCTACTCAGAAGAAAAACTTGCAGAACAAGTATTGGAAGTTGAGCCTGGACTATATAGTTTGAGGAACCAATAGGATTACCATAGCGAGCTGAGCCTCAACCCTAGACCTACGGAAAGCTCTTTAATAATAATAATAATAATATAAAATGGCTTGGATAAATTAAGTGCTGTGATTGGCTGAACAAGATCACATGATCGTGCGGTAATACTTGTCTTAACGCACGGCTATGACATCATAGACCAACTTACTTACCTGATCTATTAATATTACTATGCCTTAATAGTAACAATTATCTAAACAGTGTTTCTGTAAGTAAAAATGTCAACATACAACTGAAACAGCATTTAAATCACTCAACAATCTGTTTTTTTTCATCTCTGTCACTAAAAATTATAGAAAAATTGGCAAATATACTGTGCTATTTATTTAGTCAGGGAACAGAACAAAGAAAACTCAGAGGCAAGCAGAAGCAGTAACACTATTCAAAAGTCATCTGAGAAATCACCACGCAAGTCTCACTCAGCATGTAATATAGCAGCGGAATCTACTTATTAAACTAAATATCGCCATATAAAACTGACTAGCGAGTATGCAACGTTTAAACTAGACACAACAGATACATCTCACCACTACCCTCCGATTTCAGAAACATATTTAAAACAACATTAAAATATCTCCAGCTATCTGCTGACACAAGGTCGGGTTCAGCATAGAATTCTATTGTGCTCGCCGCGGACGGGAAGGACTGTGGCACTGCGTAAACTGACACAGAAGCCGTTTAGTCCACATATCATCTAATGCTAGTTTATAATCTAGGTTACCGGCATCAGTATGAAAACAGCCTCAGAAATTATTGGTCAGCTTCTCTTGTTGGAATATAATTTAGAAGGATTGCAATTACCATTCACCAGTATTTAACAATATTTATAAGAATGTTAGTATGAATGTAAGTATAAGACAACATGTTATAAGAAAGTTTTGAAACAAAGGAGTATAACACTTTATTACTGGCACCAGAAGCTGCAATGATTCAAACAGCAACAAAAAATACTTTCACTGTTAATTTTTTTTTTTTCCAAATGGGATCCCTCCAGGGCTCTTTGAGTGCGTAGGCTACTGTGCAGTTGCACCAGCTGCACTGACGATTAGTACACGACTGCCATTCACTGCTTAACTGACCTGGTAAATTATAGCTGTTTTATATACATTTTACGACGTTATTTGCTTTTGTAAATGCAAACAAACAAAATATACAATAATATGTACAAATATGCATTGAAGCCAAATGTTGTCAGTTATCAAGTATCCGTAGTAGATGGTACATAGAAAAAGCTCTAACGTTTTCAGGGTCAGATGAGAGATTTAACAAGAGGTTTTTAGGGTTTACTATTTCTATTTTTTTTTACATTACCCATCTCTAAAGTTTCAGCAGAGACTTCTACACCTTGAAAATGTAAATGACAGCCAGCAGAATCCAGCACACACCATGAATCTTATAAGAACAATAACAAAAAAAGTATTCAAGACATCCCTCTGTAAACAATAAACGCTTGCCTTCCAACGTATCAGTGGTACCAACATGACCATTGTATACACTTTCTTTTTTTGTTAGGCTTGTCTCTGCTTTGCCTTGCCTCTCCTGTCATGTCACGTAACAGAATGTGAGAATTAACGCACTGACACTTTGAGAACCACTACGTTTTCCTACTGCACATTTTGTTCCTGGGTAGTAAGTGTTATTTCCTAATTGCTTATGCCTCAAAAGTATAGAAAATGGCTATTATTCCCCACAAACTTTGCTTTTGTGACCAGGACAGTGATATTTTGAAATTTACCTATTTCCAATGAGAAAACGGGCGAATTTGTGTCTTTTCGTTCACATAAAGTCAGAAAAAAACAACATATGAATCCAAATTAACATGTATTTATACTAAAGTAATACAAAAATGACTACAAAAGATTTAGAAGTGAGTAGTTTTTCGAGATTTAACATTATACTGTATATCACTTTCACGAATCAGCCCCCAAATGTAGTCTCCCATCATGTTCTCGTTATACTGTCCTTGGTAGCGGCGTTCAAAGTCCAGTATATCCTAGTGGAAGCGCTCACCTTGCTCCTCCGAGTACGCTCCCATGTTCTCCTTGAATTTATCAAGATGAGCATCAAGGATATGGACTTTGAGGGACATCCTACAGCCCATTGTGCCGTAGTTCTTCACCAGAGCCTCAACCAGCTCCACATAGTTTTCGGCCTTGTTATTGGCCAGGAAGCCCCGAACCACTGCGACAAAGCTGTTCCAAGCCGCTTTCTCCTTACTAGTGGGCTTCTTGGGGAATTCATTGCACTCCAGGATCTTCTTTATCTGTGGTCCGACGAAGACATTGGCTTTGACCTTTGCCTCAGACAGCTTAGGGAAGAAGTCTTGAAGGTACTTGAAGGCTGCCGACTCCTTATCTAGAGCCCTGACAAATTGTTTCATAAGGCCCAATTTGATGTGCAGTGGTGGCATCAGCACCTTCCGGGGGTCCACCAGTGGCTCCCACTTGACGTTGTTCCTCCCCACAGAAAACTCGGTCCGCTGTGGCCAGTCCCGCCTGTGATAGTGCGCCTTGGTGTCCCTGCTGTCCCAAGATAGCAGGGAAACTTGGTAAAACCGCCTTGGAGACCCATCAGGAATGCCACCATTTTGAAGTCTCAAAATGCATCTGCCGGATGCTTACAGCCTCTTGATGCCATCTCAGAAAAATGCAGATATGTATCCACTTAGGCAGCTGGAACTAAACTGAACTGGTGGGCTTAAGGCCCCTGTATTTATACTACTATTTATATTACTGGAAAGTTCTAGAAAGTTCTAGAAGTTACTCCAAGTTTACTCAGCACTGAATCTATCTGGAATGTTCTGGAAAATAGGTAAATTTCAAAATATCACTGTCCTGGTCACAAAAGCAAAGTTTGTGGGGAATAATAGCCATTTTCTATACTTTTGAGGCATAAGCAATTAGGAAATAACACTTACTACCCAGGAACCAAAAAAAAAAAAAATTTGTTACATGGTGTAGTTAGGCAAAAACCTGTCCTCGGATCTATATATATATTTAAAAAACAAAAGCTCTATAGATAATTTTGCTGAAATTGTCCTCTTTCAGCTTTGAAATTTCTGCAGCTTTTTTTGTTAACAATAATCTTTTCATTCAGTAGTTTCCACAGCAGAGGAGGTTGTAAAACCAGTAAATCCTTTGTAACAGCAGATTTGAGCTTGAAAATATTACAAACGTTTACCTTGCTATCCATTTTTGTCTTTCAGTGCAGGTACCTGCTTCAAGATTTTCTATCTACCTCTAAAAAACATTCACTGCTTAACTGACCTGGTAAAGTATAACTGTTTTATATACATTTGATCTACCTCTAAAAAACATTATTACAAAAAGTTTGATTAAATTAAAAATTGTACCCTTAATACAGTATATGGGTTGTATTTTTTCAGCAAACTTGTGGGAACTTTAACTTTCCTGAAAGTATGGACAGTATGTTATTTTAACAATAGAATGGGAAATGTCCACTGTCTGCAACATTTTTTATATATATTTTTTTGGTGATCCGTGTGACTTTTTTCATTACATTATAAACAGAGATAGCATTGTAACATGTTACAGAAAGCACATTGTCCCCTTTGGATACATCATATCACAGTTATGAGGAAATTCAACTGGAGCTGTTGTAGCCTGGGATGTCAGCATAAAAAAAACATGATAAATACCCTGAGTCAGCTGATATTTTGGAAGCCTTATGTTTTATGGTGCTTTATATTTCTTTGACATTTCGTTTGGGTTGTCTTTCTTATGATGGATAGTATTCTTTAGGCAAATATGTCTTTTTTGTATTCACCCGAGACCTGAGACTGAAGGAATTTCAAATTTGTATTCCTATTTCATTAAAATTAAACTCTCAGAGGAAGTACAAACATGATTTTTTAAAGGACCATGTCCTTTTAAAGGAAAGTGCATAAAAAGGTCAAATTAATTTAAAAAAATGCTTCAAGACTTCCTTATTATTCTTTAATACATATGACCTTAAGAAGTTTCTCGAAGTTTTTCAACAGTAACACCCATGAGCTGTAATACAATAATCAATGAAAGGAAACACTTTCAATTCTTCATAATAGTTTTCTATCCTCAGATAAACCTACTCATTATAGTCAATAGACATGATTATGATTCAACAGAAACATACATACAGTATTTGTCACTGAAAAAAAAGTACTTTAACATGGTATATAAAAAAACAGCAAATGCTGACAGATAATACAATACATTTTCTGGAATAAATTAATACTTACAATATTTTACACATCTGTAACTTTTCTTAACGTAACAAACCAGGTGACATGTGTCTGGCTTGTTTTCACAAAATTTTAAGATAATTTCCGTGAAAGAGAAGACGACCACCAACCAATACCTTTGGGATATGCCTGCACAGGTCAGGTATTCACTGAACATTTTAAATCAAAGCTGCTGATAGCATACGAGGGACGTCTCGCTACCGCCAACTAGTGTTGGTGCTGTGAGCGTGCAACCTCAAGGACCCTTGTGCCTAATAAAAGTATACAGGGATCTACCACATTAAGTCGGCAGTACTAGCTGCAGTCCAAATGTCAGTCAATGAAGCTCCTCTGAAGAGGGCCCATGACGTAGCCACACTTCTGTATAGTGCGCGGCTACTCACCCAGGTGGGGATAGACCGGTATTAGTATACGCAGTCGAGAGTGTGTCCACAATCAAATGGGACAGTCACTGCTTAGAGAGGGCTTGACCTCGGGTCCTTTCACCATGACAGATGAAGAGCTGGTCAGACTGACGCAGCGCTCTCGTCCTATCAACATAATCTCTCAATGCCCTAACAGGGCAGAGGGAATTCAATCTCCGGTCTGTCTCCTCCGCAAAAGGAGGGGGATGGAAAGCCTCTAGTTCCACTGATTGATTCAAGTGCAATCACCTTAGGGAGGAAAGCAGGGTTCATGCTCAATGATACCGTTTCCATTGTCCCAAATACGCATTCAGGAACTGTGCATTGACAGAGCCTGTAGCTCACTAACCCGCTTAGTGGAGGTGATGGCTAATAGAAAGTCTGTCTTCATAAAGAGATATTTCAACTCTATGGAATGTATAGGCTCAAATGGGGCAGCCGTTTATATCGGACAAATAGCGTTTGCCATTCCCATTGATTTCAATAACATAGGCATCGTTTATACTGTGCTAATCACGCCATCTATTTCGGGCAAACTTTGCTGTTTGGATCTCGTTATGTGCCATTCACAAAGATTTAAATAACAAACGCACTGCTTATACTGTAGTAATTGCTCTTAAGTATGGCTGGAAAGAGAAAAGTGATGCGCATCAGCACGAAAGTTCAATGTGAATGAAATGTCTCTGTTAGATGCTGTGCGCGTGCTAAAGCATGCTTGCAACTCTGTCAGTCAGCAAACAATGCAACGTTGCTTCAAAAAAACTGGGGTTTCTGTAGTTGAGGGGGAGAGTGCTGATGAAAATACAACTGAAACTCTGACAACACCAGAGGGGATGTCAGAGGAAGAATTCTCAGTGGTGTCACCTCAGCGACCAGGACGCTCTGCCTGAAACAGACACCGATGACTTAAGTGTGCGTGTTGTGCTTGTAACACTGCTAATATGGAGCAGCATCCAGATAGAGCCGAATTGGGATTTTTTTAGAAAACGCTGACAAGGTTTGCTGTCTATACTTGCAAAAAAAAAGATCACCCAGATGCGTATCACAGAGGTCTTCGCTGGAAACAGTAATGTAGCCTACCTGTTCTGTACATTTCTGCACTTGCATTACTTTTTTGCACTTACTTTTTATTACATTCATAGGTTTTAATACATCTTTTTTATTAGTGTAATGAGTGTCTTAATAAAGATTTTAACTGCAAACACACTTGTTTGTTTTGATTATTGTACTGGTGATTGGGGGACATTTTAAATGTCAGGTTATTGTGTGGGTTTATACCGTCCATCGCTTACTGCGTGTGAATCACGTTAACACAAATGTGTCCGTTCTAAGCAGTGGCGACTGTATAGGGGAATCTGCCCCCTGACCCTTGGGCAACACCAAAGATTTTACAAACCTGGCACTCCTGGATACATCAAGTGAGTTATAATTAACTTGTTGTGAAGGTCTTGGTGTTTATTCACTTGGACTGCAGTTATCGCTTATACAAGCTGTCCAGGCAAAAACAATAAACATGAGCAAAACACCAGTCCTGCAAGACCGTGATATTCCACAATTTTAATTTAACGCAAACATTTCCGTTTTTTTAAAATGTATTTGTTTGGTAATATGAAGGAAGCATAGTTTATCTCTAGAAAATGAACTGCCTATTGTGAAAGGTTTGCCATGCTTGAGCAGTCAGAAGGCAGGAATCACACGATAACCAGAGATAGTCAAGCACATGTGCCTCCTAAAACCTGAGACTGGGGACCACTTACACTGTCACAGGGATTCTTTCGTTTTTCCAGGAAACCCCTTTATTGGTGTCTACTCGCTTCTTTTTATTGTATTCAAATAGGGACAAGCTACTACATCTATTTGACAATAAATAATTAAAAGATCAAGGTGCGATGTAATACACAATGCTGTTTATATATGAGGCTGTGTGGTCCAGTGGTTAAAGCAAAGGGCTTGTAACCAGGAGTTCCCCAGTTCAAATCCCACCTCAGCCACTGACTCATTGTGTGACCCTGAGCAAGTCACTTAACCTCCTTGTGCTCCGTCTTTCGGGTGAGATGTAATTGTAAGTGACTCTGTAGCTGATGCATAATTCACACACCCTAGTCTCTGTAAGTCGCCTTGGATAAAGGCGCCTGCTAAATAAACTAATAATAATAATAACAATACGACAAGGGTCTTTTTTAGACAGTTCCAGACTGCAAATTGTGTCAACACCTTCCACTGCAGGTGTTGACACAATAGTTATTGATGGGCAACATTATTTTTTTTGGTCTCTGTATTGGCATTTTTACCAATTGTGGATTAAACAAGAGCAGCATCAACGTTTCAAAAATCACAAGAGAAAATACATGAAAATAAACAAAAAACAGACGAAGAGAACTAAGCCCAAATTAACTGTATTGTATGCCTGAAAAGCCCTAATTATCAAAAAATAAATTTTCTGAAGGTATGAATTGGATGAGATTCAAAGGATTTAGTATGGGCTGAGACTGAACACAAGTCTGTACTTTTTAAATGAACAGGAAATTGCCCATGGGGGAATTGAGCAGTTATTACCTTCTACTTAGTAATGTTATTTAGACATTTTGTAGAAATACCACATCAAATGTACACAACTATCTAGGCAACACTTACAGCTTTTATTTTCAAAGTTATCACAGACTGAGACTGTCAATTACAATCTGTACAGGTAGTTGTTGTCCCTAATGTGCTGAGTGTGAGCGACTGTAGACACATGGCATTTAGTCATCTTGTCTTTCTTTTGTATTTTCTCACTGAGGGTTATAGGAAGACTCCCATGGAATAAATGCATTCAGTTTGACTTCTATAAAGTAGTTATTTGCAGTTCAGTGTAATGTCTGGTGCTACAGCTTAGCCCACTGAGCCACGGTTATGCTTAATGAAGAATGTATATCAAAGTTATTATTATTATTATGGATTGGCGGTGGTGTAGGAAGCCATTAAGGAAACTAATTTGTGTTTTTTTAAGAGAATATTACAAAAGTTTTCCATGGGAATTCATCTGTAGCTTTCTTCTTTAGCTAACAGCCCAACTTAGCTGGTTGGTGGTTGTCTTTTCTTTCAGGGAACCTGGGTTTCAGTAAGTAACCTAACGTTCCCTTTCAATTCGAAGACCAACACCAACATTACTTTTGGGAAAGTATACCAGAGCAGTCTTGAGGGAGAAGGAGTGGCAGCAGATGAGGAATGCATAAGAACCGCATAACCCAATGGTGAGCAGTGCGAACATACAACCTCAAGGACCCTCGTGCCTAACGAAGGCAAGGAAGGATCTACCACATTAAGGCGGTAGAACCTGGAGAAAGTATGTGGCGTAGCCCAGCTAGCCTCAGTACAAATATCGGACAACGAAGCCCCTCTGAAGAGGGCCCAAGACGTAGCTAGCCCCCTGATAGAGCGTGCGGCTACTGGCCCAGGTGGGGGCAAGCTGGCATTGTCATATGCAGTCGAGACTGTGTCTACAATCCAGTGCGGCAGTCACTGCTTCGAGAGTGCCTGCCCTAGGGTCCATATACCGTGACAGACAAAGAGCTGGTCAGAATGACAAAGAGCTCTTGTCCTATCCACGTACCACCTCAATGCCCGCACCGGGCAGAGGGAGTTCAATCTCCTATCCTCTTCCGAAGAAAATGAACATGTATGGAAAGACTCCACTTCCACAGACTGGTTCATGTGGAAGGCTGTGATCACCTTAGGGAGGAAAGCAGGGTTTGTATGTAGTGACACCCTGCTGCCATGGCACCCAGAAATGGTCGCCAGATACAACTTCGAAGTAGAAAGTGACCTACCGGTATCCAGCAGTTCTTGCAGAAACTGCAAGATAACTAGCATAGGGCAAGATACAGGGTCATAACCTCTAGTCAGACACTAGTCCTGAAAGTATCTCCACTTATAGGTGTATAACGACCTAGTGGAGCCTGCCCTAGTGTTCTGCAACGTGCCCATTCTGCAACAGAGCACTCTGAGGTGGCTGCCCAGGGTGGCGGCCCTGGAACTGCCTTTTGGAACCCTGCTGCGTGGATGTGCCATGCCCTGCGTTCCCCCTGCCTTGTGGGAGGGTCCGGTTGCCTGCTGCCATGGTGGACTGCAGGCAGTGCCTCAGGTCACCCAGCGGAGCCGTGGGGACCGGGACCATCCGGGTTATAGTGAGTGCCTGGGGAGATTGCCAATGGCTCGACGTTCCCAGTGCCAAAGCACGGGGAGGGAGTAGTGCGGCCACTTGCCGAGACGCCTCGCATTCCCGGTGGGAGCGCTTCAGAATTTCCTCCACTGCTGGCCCAAAGGTATGCCCCGGGGATATTGGCGCATCTAACAGTGCCGCCTTATCCACATTGGGGACCCTCGCCTTTGACAGCCACAGCTGTCTGTAAGCCACCACCAGGCTTGCCAGGCTCCGTCCTAGGGCTTGCCCTTGAAGGCCGGAGATGTGGAACAGCGTGCCTGAAAGGAGTTATAACTTGGAAACCATCAGCTCAGGGAACAGGGCTTCTTGTCGTATGCCATCCATATAGACTGTCAGGATACCTGCCATGTTAGCTAGGCTTTGCTTCAGCAGAGAGCGCAGGCTCCTCTCCTTCCTCCATCTCGGTGGGGAAAGTCCTCACCCCAGGAGGCCGCTATCGAGAGCACGTCCTCTGCCATCCATGCAGGCGATTCCAGCTCACCCTGATCTCCCCTGGGGGAGACAGGAGCTGGTACTGGGGTGGGCACTCATGGAGCAGGAGCCTGCTACCGCACCAATAACTCCAGGACCTGGGCCATCTGTGTCTTAAAGTTCATTATGTCCCTCGCCTGTCTCGAGCGCTTAACCCGCTTTGCTTGCGGAGATGGTGAGTGGCTACGAGGGGTTGGCAACTGAGCTTGTGCACAGGGAATACCCTGCAAGGGGCTCTGGGACAACTGGAGGAGCGGGGGGGTCGGGGCCCCCGGGGGCCGCTGACGGCTTGGCAACAGGGGACGGACCCTCCGCCCCCGTGGCCCTTGCCAGCCTATTGCAAAGCACCCGGGGCTGAAAAGCCGCGCAGATGTCGCAAAAGGTCTCATCCCGAGGGCCAAAGTGGAGTTCTGAACACCCAAGCACCGTGCACATAAAGAACGCCCATCCTCCTGGGGCATGTTCACCCTGCAAGACGTGCAAGCATGGAACCATGACATGCCTGCCATCTAAAGCGACTAAATCAACAAATTCAAGTTCATGGTACGTACTGAATGAAACCTACTTGTTTTATTTTAATGACATAAAAGTTTATTTTTTCTAATGTCCAAAAGTATACTGTACTGTAGTAAAATGCAGTAAATTGTGAGTTTTGTGCTATAAAAATTGTTTGCATTTGTTTACAAGCAAGCAAACTACACAAAATTCCTTATTAAAACACAAATAAGGGCAATTTCCATGGAAAAAGAAAAATAAGTCTCACCTTTTTCTCACTCTGTTTTGGTAGTAATTTCGGGTTGTGTGTGTTTCCATGTAGTTGTGTTTCCATGTCTGACTTTTAATTTGGCCTTGCGTGACGACTGATTCATACAGCTTTCTCAAACTGTGTTATCATGACATTTTTAGGATGAGTTAAAGCACTGCAGCCTGTCTCGTTTGGCCACCAAAAGAAATGTAATAAAAAAGCCTGTCATGCTTTTTTGTATTCGCCACCCTTTTAAGATGCTGCAATTTTTACATTCGCCTGCACTTTAAGGTGACACTGACTTGCACTTTTGGGCCACCGTAAGAAAGACATGGAAAAACGCTGTAAATCTGATGTATTTGACATAGTTATATTAGAACATTTATTCTGTCTCATGTATTTTAATATATGTGTGTGTATATGTTTCATGAAATAAAGTTATCAGGTACGTTTTTTTTCTCTTACTACTGATAATATTGGAATAAATAACTATTATTTTATTTATAAATATTTATTTTGAGAAAATAATCGAGAGTAGTGTTCATTATTGCTTATAAAGATCCTAAGAATAAACTTGTATTATGTCATTACAATCACTCAAGTGAAACAATGTTCTTGTAATTTGCCCAAACATTAATATTTTTCAACAAAACTTTCGGGACGTTTTTATACATGTATCTCTAAGCAGAATACAAAATAAAATACTTTACATGATGCTACTGTAAAAAAATATATTTTTAATGAATTTTTATAGGAAAAGTCAAATACAGCCAAAAAAATGCCTGGTCCTGGGGGAGCATCCCACTGACAAATGCTTGGTCCTGAAGGGTCAATAAAGCCAGGTTTTTCAGTTTACACTCCTACTCCTGTCCTCTTTTGTAATTACACATGGTGACAGAAGTGAACGGAAAACAGAAAAGCGATTCCAGCTGGAAAAAGAAACCAAAGGGGAGAGATAGAGAGAAGAAGAGACCGCTTGGTGAGTCCTGAAAAGAGACTTTCATGTTACGTAAACACACAGGCTTGCATAGACGCAGGACTAAGATGGCGGCGGCTTTTCAGATAGTGGCACCGGAAAAAGTTTCCTTTCAGTAAAACTAAAGAGTGGCCGAAATGGATTAGCTGATTTGAGCGATTTAATGAAGCTTTGGGTTTAAGTGAAAAAGTTTATGGTATCGCTGTGTTTACACAACTATTAGTACAGTAGCATGCACTCCATGTACATAGGTTTTACTTTGGAGGAACATGTGCCTCTAACTCGGCGCTTATGTATACAGCATTTCTGAGCTAAGTTGGTTAAATTCACTTATAGCTTGTATTGTGCACCCTAGCATTGTTAATAGTGTATTATAATAAAGTGACAGCATTTTTATGTATTGCACATTTTTACGATGCACTTTGAATTACCCAGCGAATATAAAAACATCCGTGATGGGTTCCGAACACCTTGTCAGTGCAGCATGTTTCTCATAATTACATTCTTCCAGAATATATCCTGTCTGCCGAGGTGATCGCAAAGTTGAATTCCATCAATAACCATCGATCTGTCACAAGTTTGGAGCCAATTTAAAGAGCACCACTGAATAACAGATGGCGGTTAATCTTAAGACACTCACTCTGATAAAACCTTGCAATAAATCACTTCAAGCATGTGACACAACTGATGCTGAACATTGTATAAAACAATAAAGCACAACATCCAAATGTCAGGTGACATGATACTAAGCTTTCTAGTATAAAAATCTACTCATGGAATTGCATATGATCAATGAGCACTTGTAGATTTTTAGCCCATAGGTGATAGCTTCATGCTTGAGCCTAATTGGGCAGCAGTGTGGAGTAGTGGTTAGGGATCTGGACTCTTGATCGGAGGGTTGTTGGTTCAATCCCAGGTGGGGGACTCTGCTGCTGTACCCTTGAGCAAGGTACTTTACCTAGATTGCTCCAGTAAAAACCCAACTGTATAAATGTGTAATTGTATGTAAAAACAATGTGATATCTTGTAACAACTGTAAGTCGCCCTGGATAAGGGCGTCTGCTAAGAAATAAATAATAATAATAATTACATAAGGCAGAGAGACACCCTGTAGCCCTACTAACTTGAGGATTAAACTCTATTTAGAAGTGTTGTAACCATAAGTTTTTTGTAACCATAAGTTGTTATTTGATAACAGCAGATTTGAGTTGCCAGACATCTGTCAATTACTAGAAACTTGCCCCTAGCATACATTTTCAGCCGCACAGAAAACAACCATTTGCTCAAACAAAGACTGCATGGTTAGGAGCAGTAATGATGCATATCTGATATGCCCAGTCTTATCTGTCATTGACCAGACATTGTTAGTGTCACAATATGTATCAGTCTAATTTTATTCAAAACAAAGCAGAAACACAATATACACATGAAATACAATTTTTGCTGCATCAATCCCAGTTGATTTAAACCCCTTTTAACAGACTATTTTGGTGGATTTCCTGCACATTATACAGCTTTAAGACAGACACTTCTTTATAATAGAGGTAGCAGGCTTACCATACCTGCAGTCATCTGAATTTGAATGCACGTTATCAGATACATGCCTCTGTTACATTTACTATTCAAAGAGGTTCTTTAAAATTGGTCTGTTATCTAAAATAATGTCTTTGAATATAAAAATAATAATTCAGTCATTATCTGCAATAATTATGAATGCAATCATGTGACAATGGTGGTAAGCCCCCTATTGTTATCTACTGTATACAAGCTATTATTGGTAAAGTCAAATTACTACCGGTACACAGCCCTAAAATATTATATTATTTATGTAAGTATTGCATGTAAACAATAACAGACTGATAGCAATTCAAAAATTGCAATACAATCAAATAAATAACAATTAACTGTAGATAGATAGATAGATAGATAGACAGATTCTTAATAACTTTACAATTCTGGAAAATCTACATTCTGATTAAGTTCATGGTAATTGCATGTACAGTACTATATCATGCAAACAAGCTGTAGTACAGTAAAGTGCAACATTTGGGGAATAAAAGTCATATGGTTGCAGCCAATTAAGAAATTGCCACGAGGAGTAATTATTTCATTGATAAAGTGATTCTTGAAGTCAAGTATGTTAATATGGGTAACTAGTAAATCTTTAATTTAAAAATCACTGAAGCAAATAGAATTTTTACTCAAAATGAGATTCCTGGCCTCTGGCTAATGTTGTTGAATCAGCGGTGTCTAGTGTTGTATATTTAATTTAAAACAAATGTGTCTGGATAATGATATGACTCTATTATTAGCATGTAGCCATCAGGTACAAAACATTTCTCTCATTCTGTTAAAAAATATGTATCACTCTGCTGCAAAACAGAGTGTTTCATTTCGTCTTCAGTACTTTACTGGGGAATTGAATCTATTAGTATTCTGAAAAGCTTGCTGTTAAGTTTGAGGATGTTATTTTCATGCTGAATATGTTTGTGCTACATGTTTACAGTTTTCAATTAATTTTCAATTCACTTATATTGCATGTCAAGTTGAATGTTCCTTACACATTTAAAGTAGATGGCCAATGGTCTGAAAACAAATATGGCTCATAATCTCTATTATAGCTAGATTGCAGAAAGCTCTCAGCCAATCAGATTGCCAGTATTCCTGTTTTCCATGGTACACCACAAAAAAACCCATTAATGACATCAACCTTACCAAATTGAGTTTCTATAGTGCTTTGTTCCCACTTTCAGTATGGATGACGCCACTTGCTTGAAAAACCATACCTTAGGGACCTTTCAGAATTCCCTTAAATTGAAAAGTCAATTCAAACCAGTAGCATCCCAATCGACCATGTATCTCAACCACTTAACAGTATTCACTATATCAATCTTTTCCATTTTTTCAGTGAAAATTCCAATGGACTATAATATAAGGGTTTGTAAAAAATAGAAACCATTACACTTGGGTTTTGTAACTTGTATATAAATGATTAATCTATTTATAATAGAGTTGCAGTATGGTGAGTCGTCCCTGATATAGGAATGTGAATATTAAAGTGCTTTGAAGGTGGTCTGACTTGCAGTCAGTCAACGCATCCTTCCGGGTGACAAGCACTTCTGAGTGTCCAAATTTCAAAATAATTTCAGAAAAACAGGAAATTATGTTATGCATCACCAAAATATCTGTTTAACAAACACAACACAGGTTAAATCACGTTTACTTAAGACAGCTTATAATAGCACCAACTATGTATTATTGTAAAAATATGTATTACTGCTTTAAATTATTTTGATATGCTGCTTTAGAAAGATAATATCTGTAAAAACACTAATTATATGGTCAAATGTTGGCATTTCATCTTTACTTTACTGTGTGTTATTCTTATTTTTTTTATATAATTTAGTCGTTGCCAATTAGTTTTTATTATTTTCTCCCCAATTTGAAATGCCCAATTATTTTTTAGGCTCAGCTCACCGCTACCACCCCTGCGCTGACTCGGGAGGGGCGAAGATGAACACACGCTGTCCTCCGAAGCATGTGCCGTCAGCCGTCCGCTTCTTTAGACTCACCGTGCAGCCGCCTCAGAGCTACAGCATCGGAGGACAACGCAGCTCTGGGCAGCTTACAGGCAAGCCCGCAGGCGCCCGGCCAGACTACAGGGGTCGCTGCTGCGCGGTGAGCCGAGGACACCCTGGCCGACCTAACCCTCCCTCCCCCCGGGCGACGCTCGGCCAATTGAGCGCCGCCCCCTGGGAGCTCCCGTCCATGGTCGGCTGTGGAATAGCCTGGACTCGAACTCGCGACGTCCAGGCTATAGAGTGCATCCTGCACTCTAGCGAGTGCTTTTACTGGATGCGCCACTCGGGAGCCCCTACTGTGTGTTATTCTAAAGGATTCCTGTGCATATTTGTATAAACAGTGGCTTGGGAAAGGTGCTGTTCATAATTAATAAAACGTTTACTCTACAGCACCATTTTATATCTATTTATGGTGCAACCACCCATTCTCATTTAATGGAGAATCAATTAATAAATCAATCTTTATTTTATATAGCACCTTTCATAGTGGACCACCATCACAAAGTGCTTTACAAGATTCAAGAGACTAGAGAAGAGAGAAGAGACTTTCACCCCCACAGTTCAGGGCATAAAACTGAGATCCAGGAAATATCCACTTACAGGTATCAAACAAACCAAAACTACATGTGACACCAAGATTTGTATATCTGTATAAGATATCTTTCACCTTGTTTATTTACTTCTTTACACAGCTGTGTTCCACTGAACTCATTCCAGGGATGAGAATATTTTCAGTTTCAAAGATAAAATAAATAAGCAAACACACAAATTCAACTAAAAGACTAAAGAAAAGCATTACGGGTTTACATTTAACCAAAAATCTTCCAGACTCATATGGTCACAAACGCCTTGCATAATAAAGCAGGCGTAAATTCATCTGTGAGTATCTGCTGACATACTGAACACATGTTCAGCACTTTTTTAATTTGTCTGATTACTCTTTCCTCAGGATGCTCCTACAATGTTGCACTTGTGTATCCAGATGCAGTAAACAGTACCCATAATCCACTCTGTGTAAATGTGTTCTTGCCCTGTAAGAATATTGCCTCATTGTCAATAGTAAATACAGTGTGTGCTTATGGATGCGATGCATACAATGTAATGTATGATAATGATAGTAATGCTATTTCCTGATAAGTTTATCTTAAGAGTTGTTAATACAATCTGGCATTCCTCTACACAGCAGGTATCTGTTTTAAAAATACAGTCTTTCATTTAAAAAGAGGCCCCTACTTTACTTACCAAGTTTCACACGAATTGGATGAGCAGACCTCCTTCACTATTTCCCATTGACAGTTGATAGAGAAACCCTTCTGCATTTAAGCATATATATATATATATATATATATATATATATATATATATATATATATATATATATATGGCTATCGAGCATGTAAATGTAGGCAATTTCACAAAACTGCACCGTTTAAAAATAAAATGAGCAATAGATTTGAAAACAAGTGCAGACGCATGAAAGCTTATTCGATCCAGTGCTCTTTCCTGCATCACATCCCTTTCAAAATGAATGTCTCTCATCACAAATAACTGCTACTGTCATTAATTATCCAGTCACATACAAAACCCACTTTGATAGATTGTCTGCAAGTACTGACATAATTGTTGTCTATTATCATTGAGTTTTTATACGGAAAGCATCTGTCGTTCAAAAAAATACAAAATAAACAATGGGCCTGTCTGCAGAGAGTTTTTTATTATGGTAGAGGGCACATGTTGAAACACAAAATGTTTCAGAATAAACAGCCAATAATTGTAGGTGAAATATTCCTGTTGAGTGTAGAAGGGCTTCAAAACTGTCATCTTGTCCCAATATAAAGATTTTAAAAATAAAAAAGCAAACTTCACAACCTTCAATAGGTGAAAACATTGAGTTTTTGTTATGATTTATCTAAATAAATGTCATGCTGTACATACATAGTGTAGCCCGGTGACCCCTATACTGTAGAAATACTTATTTGCTCATTTTAGAGGGTTATTGGTCATGCTGGTCCCCATAATTTTGGCGCTGGCTTCTGGTTGGGGTTGTTTGTTGGATCCATAACACTATGTAACACAATTTTTGTTCCTGGGTAGTAAGTGTTATTTCCTAATTGCTTATGCCTCAAAAGTATAGAAAATGGCTATTATTCCCCACAAACTTTGCTTTTGTGACCAGGACAGTGATATTTTGAAATTTACCTATTTCCAATGAGAAAACGGGCGAATTTGTGTCTTTTCGTTCACATAAAGTAAAAAAACAACAACATATGAATCCAAATTAACATGTATTTATACTAAAGTAATACAAAAATGACTACAAAAGATTTAGAAGTGAGTAGTTTTTCGAGATTTACGATTATACTGTAAATCACTTTCACGAATCAGCCCCCAAATGTAGTCTCCCATCATGTTCTCGTTATACTGTCCTTGGTAGCGGCGTTCAAAGTCCAGTATATCCTGGTGGAAGCGCTTGCCTTGCTCCTCCGAGTACACTCCCATGTTCTCCTTGAATTTATCAAGATGAGCATCAAGGATATGGACTTTGAGGGACATCCTACAGCCCATTGTGCCGTAGTTCTTCACCAGAGTCTCAACCACCTTCACATAGTTTTTGGCCTTGTGATTGCCCAGGAAGCCCCGAACCACTGAGACAAAGCAGTTCCAAGCCGCTTTCTCCTTACTAGTGAGCTTCTTGGGGAATTTATTGCACTGCAGGATCTTCTTTATCTGTGGTCCGACGAAGACACCGGCTTTGACCTTTGCCTCAGACAGCTTAGGGAAGAAGTCTTGAAGGTACTTGAAGGCTGCCGACTCCTTATCTAGAGCTCTGACAAATTGTTTCATAAGGCCCAATTTATGTGCAGTGGTGGCATCAGTACCTTCCGGGGGTCCACCAGTGGCTCCCACTTGACGTTGTTCCTCCCCACAGAGAACTCGGTCCGCTGTGGCCAGTCCCGCCTGTGGTAGTGCGCCTTGGTGTCCCTGCTGTCCCAAAGGCAAAGATAGCAGGGAAACTTGGTTAAACCGCCTTGGAGACCCATCAGGAATGCCACCATATTGAAGTCTCCTATGACCTTGATGCCATCTCAGAAAAATGCAGATATGTATCCACAGGCAGCTGGAACTAAACAACTGGTGGGCTTAAGGCCCCTGTATTTATACTACTATTTATATTACTGGAAAGTTCTAGAAAGTTCTAGAAGTTACTCCAAGTTTACTCAGCACTGAATCTATCTGGAATGTTCTGGAAAATAGGTAAATTTCAAAATATCACTGTCCTGGTCACAAAAGCAAAGTTTGTGCGGAATAATAGCCATTTTCTATACTTTTGAGGCATAAGCAATTAGGAAATAACACTTACTACCCAGGAACAAAAAAAAAAAAAAAAAATTGTTACACTGTGTAATTAGGGGAGGTGGCCTTGCTAAATTAAGTCCTGTGGTTTACTTTGTGTCAATGGGTTGTTTTGGGTTTCACTCTCATGTTGTGCATACATGTGGGGGTAGACATGTCAAGTCTCTCCCACTGAGTGTGAAACGCAGTCATTTGCATATCATCTCACTCTATCATACACAGCCTTGCTTATCTCTAACATTTAAAAGAAATTGTTACAAGAAAAATATTATGATATCCGAGATGTTAATTTAGAGGTTAACAAAAAGGCAAATACATGTATATTGGTGCTTTATACTAAATCTAATTTTGGCATCCAAGAGTATTTAAAAACCTGTGTAACTGAACACAAGACAGTAAAAACAAATACATAAATAAAATAATCTGCCTTGGACAGGAGCGAGTGCTGCTGCTGCCCAGTGTCACTTCTTAAATGCTGTTCCTCCTGAAAAAAACTGCTTGTTTATTAATAAATGTATTATTATTTATGTATTAATAAATTATAACTGAATCCAGAGCCCAGAGTATACTGTGTGTATTCATTTCACTATGTGTACTGTTCCCAGGGGCTGTCTAAATGCAGCCATCAATAGAAAAAAAGACGTCATACGTTACAACTTCCGTTTACCTCTTTACCAGTTCAGGATCTCGTTACTGATAAGATAGGTGAACTGAATTTGAGGGTTTTATATATGATTAATATTGATGCATGTTTATTTAGCAATGCTGGGCCAATACTTCAAACAAATCCTAGGTGTTTCCATTGTTCCAAAGACTACAAGACAGTTGGAGTAAAGTCATACATGGGGGGGGGGGCGTTTATAATACTCTTTCACTACACAAGTCATAAAAAACACACTTTCTACTGCTTTTAAATTTATAATTAGTTTCAAAGAATGCCCATCGTTATGTATAATCATATTAATACTAACTAAGCAGTTTATATATATATATATATATATACACACACACTACCGGTCAAAAGTTTTAGAACACCCCCATTTTTCCAGTTTTTATTGAAATTTAAGCAGTTCAAGTCCAGTGAATAACCTGAAATGGTACAAAGGTAAGCGGTAAACTGCCAGAGGTTAAAAAAAAAAAAAGTTTAGGTTACCAAAAACTGAAAAATAATTACATTTCAGAGTTATACAATGTACATTTCAGAGTTATACAAAAAGGCCTTTTTCAGGGAACAAGTAATGGGTTAACAACTGTGAAAGAATCACACTCACCACTGTTCGTTGCCCCTTTAAAAACACCGACCCAACACACAGAAATGGATTTTTAAGCGCGGTTGCGCAATTTTTAATAATGAAAACACAAAAACAAAATAAACAAAACAAACACCTAGCTCTCTTTGAGCACTAACTAAAACAGAACAGGAACCTAAACTAAAACAGGACAGCTAAGCTGTTTACCTGTACAAAACAAAAGAAACAAAACAGCACACACAAAACAAAGGCTTCACTCTACCTTTTTTTTAATTTTACGGCTGTACCCACACACTAGCACAGTCGGGCTTCTGCCCTCTTCAGCAGCAACCTTGAGCAGACTGACTGCTTTCCTTTTAAACCCTGCACCTGGCTCCAATTTTCAATAGTAGCCAGGTGCAAGTAATGATCAATCAATAAATCAATTAAACAAAAACAATTAAACAATTAAACAAAACAAAAGTGTGCCTTCCGCACATGTTTTTCCAGCAGAGAGGTTTAACCCCCTCCCTGCCATCTCACACAACTTACAGCTGTTCTGCAGCAATGGAAGTAAATTAAGCCTTGAAAGTTGATGCTAACAATTCCTACAGGTGTCCCAACTTTTGTTGATTACTTACAAACCCTCTGTCTGTATAAAAGCAGTGTTGGAACAGACTGTGTTACTACACCCTCTTAAGCATTATTTGGACAGTATTGTACTGCAGGAAGTAGTATATTGCTCTCATAATGGTGAGAAAAAGGCAATTAACAAAGGAAGACAGACAGACCATTATAACCCTTAACCCTTTGCAGTCCATTTATTAAGTGCGTGTCAGGCGCGTCAGGTCCAATTTATTTTCACACGCGCAGTTAATTTTAGACACGCTGTTTAAAAGTATTTTTTTCCACAGTCAAACGGGTTTAAAAGGCCCTGCATATCAAAAAACACTCAGTAGGCATCTCCAGCCCCGCCCCACCCTTTCGTTCGCTATAGCTTTCACATATGCTAAGAAATAAATAATAATAATAATAATAGTCGTACATACCGATCAATCATCTCCTGATCACTCGTTTTATCACCAAACGCCTCAATAAAGCGATCCAAGTCATTATTTTATTACTATAACATCTGAAAAAAGATCTGCAAATGTCCGTGATATTCTCTGAGCGCTGATGCAGTAGCAGCCAGCTTGTTTCCTTATGGCCGCCGTTATCTGATGCCAGGGGCAAATATGACTAATCATGAGATATGCCCTTTTTTTTTTTTTTTTTTTTTTGGCTTGTCTCGGCTCCTGTAGCTCCCACTCGGCCATTGAATAGTTTTCTCGGCTTTTTCCAGAGAAAAAACGACTAGAAACCCGTTTTTTACGTCTTTTTGATGATGTCGGACAGGGTCCGACATTGGACCGGATAGGAATAATTGCAATGTCGGACCAGGTCTGACGTAGGACCGCAAAGGGTTAAAAGTGTAGGTCTTTCCTTTAGAGAAATTGCAAAGAAAGCCAAGGTGTCAGTGAGTACAGTTTCCTACACCATCAAAAGGCACTTGGAAACTGGAGGAAACTCTGACAGGAAGAGGTCTGGCAGACCCAAAGCCACAACAGAATCAGAAGACAAGTTTCTGAGAGTCAACAGCTTACGTTATAGGCGGATCACAGGACAACAGCTTCAAGCACAGCTTAACACTGGCCAAAGTAAGCAAATCTCAGTTTCAACTGTGAAGAGAAGACTTCGAGCTGCAGGTTTGACAGGTCGAGTGGCAGTAAGAAAGCCATTGCTAAGATGGCAAAATAAGAAAAAGAGGCTTGCCTGGACCATGAAGCACCGCCAGTGGACTACTGAAGACTGGAAGAAGGTCTTATGGACCGATGGATCAAAATTTGAAATCTTCGGTTCATCACGCAGGGTTTTTGTACGCCGTCGAGTAGGCGAAAGGATGGTTCCTCGGTGTGTGACACCAACTGTCAAACATGGAGGAGGAAGCGTGATGGTCTGGGGCTCTTTTGCTGGATCCAGAGTCGACGACTTGCACAGAGTGAGTGGCACCCTGAACCAAAACTGCTACCACAGCATTTTGCAGCGCCATGCAATACCCTCTGGTATACGCCTAGTTGGTCAGGGGTTCATCCTACAGCAAGATAATGACCCAAAACATACCTCCAGGCTATGTCAGAACTACCTTAGAAGAAAAGAACAAGACGGTAGGCTTCAAATCATGGAATGGCCAGCACAGTCTCCAGACTTAAACCCCATCGAGCTGGTTTGGGATTGTGACAGGAATGACGAGTGGTCTGACGTCACGGCAGAAGCAGGAAAAAATACTGACACCAGGTACTGCAGTTCAAAAAGGCTTGCGCCGTTTTAATTAAATAATCCAAAAATAAAATAAATATTTTAAACACAAACACTGTGCTCACAGAGCAAAATAAAGGTTAAACAAAAACAAATCTCGAACACAAAATAAACAATAAATAATACGATCCCAGGTCAGACTGGGCAGTTGCTGTCACTGTTCCTGGAATCTTTCTTTACGTTTTCTTTTTAAGTTTCGTTTCGTTTCTCTCCTCACTCTCTCCACTCTCGCTCCTAACACCCACCCCCAAGCTGGAGAGCTGCAGGCTTTTTATATTCAGGTGACCATCTCCCGATTAGCAACAAAATTAATCACTTAATTAATTCGGGAGATGGCCACCTTCTGCGCGAGTTTTTTTCATTACTCCTGGCAGAGGACGAGCACCGATCTCGCCTCTGCCAGGACACGTTTTAAAAATAAACAAAACAATAACACGGCGGTACGCCGTCACAAATTACAATAAATAAATCATAATACAAAACAAATACAAAATACACTGCACATGGGCGGAGGGGACTCCGTTCTAAAATAAAATAAACAAAACAATGTACAGGGCACCTCGCCCTGTTACAGGGATGAACTGGACAGAAGAGTGAAAGCAAAGCAACCTACAAGTGCAACACATTTGTGGGAACTTCTGCAACAGTGTTGGGAAGAACTTTCCGAACAATATTTGATTTCCATTGTAGAAAGAATGCCACGAGTGTGTTCGGCTGTTATATCTGCAAAAGGTGGCTACTTTGATGAGTCAAAAATTTAGATTAAATTTTGTTAAACAAAACGATTCCATGATTTCTTTTTTTATCTCCAATTGTTTATTTGTTCTATGCTTTAATTTCAGAGTACATTGAGACATTAAACTGCATAAATTTCAATAAAAACTGGAAAAATGGAGGTGTTCTAAAACTTTTGACCGGTAGTATATATATATATATATATATATATATATATATATATATATATATATATATATATATATATATATACACACACACACATACACTGCTGTGCAAAAGTCTTAGACATATTGCATTTTTCTACTCTGATGCATTATGAGCATCAACAATTTACTCAAAACCTCCACTAGTGTTTTCTACTATTATAACAACCTTGGTCCAACAACTACTTTCTTTATTGTTCTCTCATAACATACACTGAAGTAGTAGTGTCTACAGTATGCACTTTGTTGGTAAAACCAAAAAATGGATAACACCAAAGGACTGAACTAAAAAAATAATCCCAAGTGCGCTGCACTCAACATATTTAGGCGTACAAAACATGGGCTAGATTATATAAGTCACATCAAGTGGTATTACTCTGGAGGGAGCTGTAACAGCCTCGGGATGAGCAGAAGCAGCAAGTAATGAGATTTTATATTTTTGTCACTTTTGTCTCATTCTTAGACATCACTGCGTAAGCCAATGAACTACTTCTCTTATCTATGACTTCTAAATGAGGCAATGAACGGTGAATACCCATATTAATCACATTTGTGCCTTACTGTAAAACAGCCTTGGCATAAATAAAGTGTATTCTCTAGGTTACCTTGACAAGAATCTAGTTCATCCCTGCAAGAGCAGACAAGTGTAAACACGTTCTTACACTAGAAACCTGCCATAGCATTAATTAGATAATTACAGTAGGTAGGTAGGCCCCAGGACTACTGATCCAACACTTTATTGTCGTGCAACACAGAACTCCCACTGCTATCCTAAATTATTTTTTACTGGTTTGCCAATAAATTATATATTCAATGGAGACAGATACTTAATCTGATTTGTTATATTTATATTGACCTGATTGAAATTGTGAGGGGGTTTATTGGACTGATCAGTAAAGCAGTATTGTGTTAATACTACAAAGTGTATCTTTTGTATCTGTATATATACCGTTTTCACTGCCTCTTCATTTCAAAAGGACCCAGCACAGTAAGCTATCTAAAACAATTACATTTGTAGTGTTATTTAAATACAAGGTTCCTTATGACTTTGATTTATTGCAACTGTTTTGAACGTGTTGTTTTTCAATACAACTATATATATATATATATATATATATATATATATATATATATATATATATATATATATATATATATATATATATATACAGGTATATATATATTTTTTTTTATTTTTTTTTATTTTGCATAGATGCCCGCTGGAAAGTTGAAGTGCTTAACTGTGAATTCAATTTTAAATCAATCCGCGCATAAATACCGGCTTTTTCCCTTAACAATCTAATCTACAACTACCGGTAATCTGATAACATAAAAAGCTACTTAAACATACTTTCTGACGCTGGTCTAGAGACAAGCGAAATCATGTCTGTGACAGGACACCGTAATGACGGCTCAATTCACAGCTACTGGAAAGCAAATCAACAGGAAAGACACGATTGGTTGACAATTCTGTCATCAGCTGCATCCAAACAACACCCTGCCTCAAAACCAGCCAGTCAAACTGCCAATCCTGTTTCAGTTCTTTCCACACCAGCCAATCCACTCCCTGCCAGCTTGAATGACACCCCGCCTCCAGCAACAAGTTTCGAGTCTGACTCTACACTACACAGACTATTCAACAACTGTACATGTCCAGATAAATTATAGTAAGAAAGAGTAAGACCCCAATAAATATATATATATTAAAATCCAGTAGTTTGCACAGTACTAGGCACTTAAACAATACATATCTATTTGTTCTTGCCATTTAAATACAGTTTGTAAGTTTAAGTGTTTATGTCCAATATACAGTTAAGTGAATGTTGTATGTTCAGCACCCAAGTTCTGCACAAACATGCTTTTTCCATTCAGCCTGTTGAGTTTCACCTTCAGTATAGGATGCACATTTCTCAGTAATTACTGAGTATTACTTTGTAACTACTTAGTATTTACTGCCATTTATATCTTTAATAATATTATATATAATATTTATATATTAATAATATAGTGATAACAAATTCAACACATTCCTTTCATATCTTTAAATGATCCTCTTAAAATTATTAATGAATACACAATGTGGAATAATGTAATAAATAACTGCAGTACTATTACACCAAAGCTGTTGAGAATGTTAGTAGTCATACAAAAACAATTACCTATTAATTGCTTTGTAATACAGTAGGAGCTCAGTACTGCAACTGTTTTAGCATTAAATTAATCTAATTATCTAAACAATGAATGGCTATCATCAGAAGGTGTGAAGTCTTAACTACTTTCTTCTTAGAAAATTGCATCCGCCAGGTTTTTAAAAAAAAAATAAAAACAATAAAAATAATTAAATTCTTTAGGTCAAATGTTCATTGACATTTGCAATCTTTCTTTTTCTTTCCCCTGAAGTTAAAAACATTAACATGATGAGATACCTTGCAGCATATGATTGCAAACATTTTCTGAAAGAAACAGCTAATATATTCTAGGTATCTGCACTCTTGTTTAAAATATGGCACATTTTCACAGATATATAGCAGTTATGGATTGCAAAGGGATTGTTCATATTCCAAGACAGTATGTGTTTTAACTCATACAAGCACCCTATGCTGCCTCCTACAGCATGTCATAAGGTCAAGAAACTAAACAAATGGCCAAGTGCTCAGAGGCGTTTTGTGCTGGAATACCTATATTTCATGGTCATTTCAAACACAGTGGAACACCAGTGTGTATATAACATGTAAGTTAGTAGTTCTGTTGATTTTCTTAAATTGTATTTTTGAGCCTATCACAAGCTAGCAGGTGTGGAAAAAGTATTCAAACGTGTTACTTGAGTAAAAGTACTGTTACTTGAAAAAAAATGTAATTAGTAAAAGTCAAAGTATCCTTCTAAAAAACTACTTGAGTAAAAGTACAAAAGTATCATATCTTAAATGTACTCAAGTATCAGAAGAAAAAAGTAACCTTCTTAAATTCTACCCATGGAAATCTGCTGTTACCCTGAGTTACACACCACGTATATTTATCAGGGGGCACTACTATTTTACACACACCTATACTAATATACATTGAAATCTCAAATCAGGAACTTAAATTTTAGTCACAACCTTTATCCATAAATAAAACACAATTCATGAAACAATTCTAGGATCAAATGTTAAAAATGTGAAATCCTGCTTTGAAACTGCTTGTGGATTCCAGTTACTCTAATGCATCCTCCGCAGCTAAACAAGAGGGACCACAATAAACACAGATGAAGCAGCATCTTTTTCTTCATTGTGTTTGTTGATTGGTTATTTTAAAAATCAAAACGGTCTCTGGTTGGGCATTAACATACTATGTCAGGGATGGCAAACCTTTTTTAGTCGAAGTGCACAAAGTCATATATATATATATATATATATATATATATATATATATATATATATATATATATCACTATCTAAAGTGCCAAAGGTGCCAATGATTAAGGGGGTGTAAAACATTATACAGGGTATACGGTAACTTTTTAAAACAACATTTACGTTCCTTTTTTTGTTGTAATTAAGTTTTTATTGAGCACATACCAACAAAGCAAAAAGTTTTAATATTGCAGTATTGCTACACTACAGTGAAATGCATGAATCACATTTCATCACGTTTGAGAATGTTAATGCTAAACTACATTAAAAGAAACAATCACAATGCAATACATATAAAAAATCATGTGTAAAAAATAATGTAATTGTATGTAAATATAATGTGATATCTTGTATCAATTGTAAGTCGCCCTGGATAAGGCCATTTGCTAAGAAATAAATGAATGTACCTTCATTTTTAACTGTGATATATTTACATCCTTAAACATATCTACTGGTTTTACATTTTGTAAAATAACTAGTAGATAGTATACTTTGTGGCATTGCAGGGTTTTTTTTGGGGAAAAAAATGATCCAAAACAAAAAAAAAACAACGTCTCAAAATAAATTATGTCTCTGATATGAGTACATTTGTGGATAAGCTATTTGTTTTTTTCAACGTAATTTGACACCTGCATTTCCCCCATAGTGTCAAGATTACAACAAAACAGCATCAAACACCGTCTGAGATACAAGTACTGTATGTGACAGTGAATATATTTTCGCTCGGATTATGTCATTCACGTTGTTTTTAGGCTCCCCGACTCTGACAATTTTAAATTGTGTCGGAGTGTGAAGTACAAATAGTACAGGAGATAACCATCAGCAAAATTCTTCCTCTGCGGACCCCACGAGTCCTGCTGACACATCCATAGCTGACCACAATTACATATGGACAGATTTACTGTTTTTGTCTGCTTCCTCCTGGCTCCAGAGTGTAGCACAACAGCATGATTTCCATTACACGAGAGTAGATGTTAAAACTTCATGCTGATTTTGAACTCGACTCTCGCCAAGATAAGCATCAACTAAGACGTAGCTTTACAGTAAACAAATGTGATCCATCTGTGTCTCCATCCATTTACGCTTCCTTCCATATGATGGTGTAGATATCCTTCTGTCTGGTGTTAATGGCTGAAGTGTAATGCTGGCTCCAGGGATCAGCTTATTTTGCCTCCCTGGTGCATCAGCACACACAACGGCTGCGATGCTGGCTCCAGGGATCAACCACAGTGCGGTCTCCCCAGCGCATCAGCATGACAACCGTCTGGATTGAGCTAAGTAGGGTACATCTCTGGGGTCTTCAAGTGGGCACCTTCCATCCTCAGTGTTTCGTCGACTAGCCCACGACACCTCAAGAGGGCTCGACGGTGATTCTGGCGTTCCAGCATCACCCCCCTCCGTCCCCCACTCAACTCAGCCCAGCTTACTTACCTGTACATCAGCATTTCTTTCTTTCTATTGTGCTTGAGATCCCCAGCCAGAATCTTTCCGTCTCAACCACAGCCAGTTGCTGCTCCTCTCTGCTGCTTCAGATAAGTTCTTCACTGTGCGACGCAACTCTTGGCCACTGAATCCGACGTCTCTGAAGAGTGTGACACAAATCCTCGACAACCCACCTCCACTGGGTAAACCCGGACTCTCCATACTCGCTGTTCTGCTTCAGTGGCTAGTTGAGCATACCGCAGTTTCTTCCTCTCATACGCCTCATCTACAGCATCCTCCCATGGCACTGTTAACTCTACTAGGTGAACAAGGCGTGCTGATCCAGACCACAAGACAATATCTGGTCAAAGGTTAGTGGTGGCAATCTCAGGTGGAAAAATAAGCCGTTGACCAACATCTGCCAGCATTTTCCAGTCTCTAGCAGCTTCCAGTTGTCCTGGGCGAGGATTGGTTTTAACACCTTTTTTTGGTGGTTGCTCTCCTGGGCGGAGGAATGTTGTCTTTTGTGTGTAATGTTTTGATGGAACAGGTGGCAACTTATTGGTCATGTTACGCTTGTCTTCCAATGCTAAGGCCAAACATCGCAGCACCTGGTCATGGCGTCAAGTAAACCATCCTTGGCTAAGTCAAAATGTGCCTTAATGTTGCAGGTGATGAACACAAAGGACATGAGGGATCCTCTCCTACCCAGAGGTTTAGGTTCTGTGGTGATGGGAGAACATCATATGTTGACCTGATGAGGAACTGATCCTGCTCTGTTCCATTGACCATAGGTCTTGCCAGCCAATCTTGTGTTGTTCCACACTCTCCCATCTCATCCATTCTCCCTGCTTGGCCTCGGAAATGGCCTTTATACACCGCATCCTCTCCTCCTGCTTTTGCACCTCGTTGACTACCAGCTTCCTCCTTTGAGCTGGGGCTGCCTTGTGCCATGTAGGAGGAGCTGAACTGAGACCAAGACCCCCTCTTCCATGCTGAACTTGCCCCATGAAACAGCCATAAACAGTAGAACAGAACATTCAGATAATAACGGCTACAGTCAGCACTGCTCAATTACTCAGGGGCGGGGCTGTCCTTGCAAATCAAACTGACTGGTTTTCTAAAGTGCCATTCAGCTCTGATTGCAGGCAGGGTAAAAAAAACAACAACAACAACCAGCAAACAGCTGCTGACTTGACGTGCCAACAAATACGACTGCATGCCATGTGTGCCATAGGTTTGCCATCCCCATACTATGTCATCAAAGCGAGCAGGCACTTTGCTCAGAATCCTGGCCAGCGCAAGAGTCAGTGTGCTGAAAGAACGAGTAACGAGATGCTTCTGGGAAATGTGTAGTGGAGTAAAAGGTACAATATTTTCTAAACAAACGTACTTGAGTAAAAGTATCCCAGAAATAAAGTACTTAAGTAAAGTACAAATACTTTAGTGTAATAAAGTATTTCTACTTTGTTACTTTCCACCCTTGCAAGCTAGCCAAACCATATGTCTGAATACCTGCATAAATAAATTAATACTAGAAAAAAGATCTTGCACTGGCAGTATATTCAATAAATATATACATGTTTTGTTTTCTTTTTTCTTTTATAATTGTAACAAGCCAATCCAGGGTGTGCATTTTTATAAATAATTGTTCTTCTCCACCACCCCCTCACTTTTTATTTTGTTACCACGGATCTGGTTTACTTTTAAGACTAAAACGAGCCCATCCAAACTGTTCCGGAATAATACAAATAGTTTGTTTTGTGTTAAGTAAATCAATATGCAATGAATGCAACAGAAACTCTTGCATGTTGGAGATGTCTAATGTTATGAATGTTGGCTTCAAATGTGTCCTGTTTGTTCTACAAATTAGCCCTGTTTAAGATTTGTTCATGGTGACACTGTTTTAGCTCTTTTTTGTTGATGTAAAATGTTCAGATACTGTTTTTAGTCAAATGCTATGTGTTACATCTATTTTAGTTGACTTGTGCACAGCAAACCTTAAAATATATTTGCTTAAGCAGCTGACACAAAGTGTGCCCGAGTCCCCAGGAATAAATGGTAATTCTAAGTAGCTAAATAAGCAAAGACATGATTACTGTCCTCTGCAGAATAACGCACGTGCAACACTGATCAGTCCACAGTGAACATAACAAACAGTTGTTTGAAAACCAGATACTGTAGAGGACATTCCCCAAAGAATTTGCCATTTTTTCATAATTCCCATTCACGCCTGACCTCACCTCTTTTCATATGCAATAACCATTTATCAAACAGATCCCAGGAGTTAGTTAATAGTCTCTCAGATACCACATACCAGTGGAAAGTCAAGGACACCATAAATTGATCCCCAGCCCACACTCTATTGGGTTTAAAGAGAATACTTCGCTCCACTAATTTCAGTCAGAATCCATTCTCATCTACTCACCACACATAATGAAGTTCAAGAGGTTGTATAAAAATATTGGAATCCTAATTATAACAATGTAATGAATAAAGAACGGCTAAACCTATTCATCCTAATTATTGTGATTGAGTGCGGGAAATCCCACAAGAAAAACTCACCTCATTCTACTAAATATCTGCTATAACATATTATTCTGTATCAAATAGAAATACACATGTCCTAGTCTGTATGATTTTTGTGTGCTTTAATAAACAAAAGTAACATACATAAATACAATACAAGTTTCGTCATAATTGAATAAGGGCTTCTCTAGATATACAGCATGGAAAACCTTACTGAAAAAGACATATAATCACGGTGCCTGCAGATTATGAGTCTATTAATAACTTATGCTAAAGAATGTCAATTTCAAGTTTCATCACAATTGGTCAAGCGGTTCTTTAGATATATGTAAAAATAAGCACAACATACCAGTCGGAAGGACAGGCATACAAACAGACTCCATATACCCCAATACTGAATGATACATTTCATCACTTGCTAAATTATTATTATTATTTATTTCTTAGCAGGCGCCCTTATCCAGGGCGACTTACAGTCGTCAACAATTACATTTCAAGACATAACAAGGTCTTAGCAAGTTTGAATAATACCATATTTATCATCTTATTATATATTGCTTTCCTTAGAATTCTGAGTTCCTTTTTTTAATTAAGTTATCATTCTTGGATGTGTGTATGTATTTCTTATGCAATTACCTTACATAATTAATTATGCTGAACACACTGAATCCTGTCATAAGCAAATAGCATACAGTACTTATGAAAACAAATGTATCATGATTGCGTTTTTATTTTTCCTTGTCATTATTGTTTTCTGTTAGCAACCAGACTAAATCCTGCCTAGTCTGGAAGTAGGATGTACATTTACAGGATCACCCAAAACTGATCAAATAAGTGATATGTACAGGTCGCTCTGTTTCACAGATGCAGATTCGGTACCCACTGGTAGTGACAAAATCGCTTTGGCTGTTATTGAATGATTCATTCACTTGTGAATGCCATCCACCCTTTTGATGCAAATGTAGACAGGCGGACCGAGATAAGGAGACTCAAAGTCAGGATGTGCAGGGGAAATAAAAGACTTTTAATTAAACAAAATACACAAAACAAAAGGCACGATGGCCAACCAAAAAGACAAACACAAAAACAGGCTTTAAACCCGAACTATACAAAAAGAACCACTCACTCTCTCACACACACGTCTTCTCACTGTCACAAACACTCACCAACTACCATACCCAACCACTCCCTTTTATACAGGTGCCTGGGCTAATTGGGCAATTCGCATCTCATTAGCCCAGGCACATTCCTCACACAAACTCACTCACTGAACCACACCCCAAACTCACTCATATCCACTCTAAACAATACAAAAAACACAAAACCACCACAAAATAGGCTGCACCCCATAACACACCTCCCCTCCTTGTGCGCAGCACAACATGGCCTAAATGGCCACCACCCCCCTTAGTCCCAAAGTCCCGGACGAGGGGAAGCAAGTGGCCCAAGGGGGCGGCCATGGTGGGAGGTCCTCCTTCTCCCAATGCTGAGGGAGGGTCAGTCCATAGGCAGGACAGGCAGGCGACCAGTCGGCTGCAGCCCCAGGCAGAGGTGCGAGCCCAGGCTACAGTGCAGCGACGTCTGGGCAACCAAGGGGAGCGGAGCAGGAGACCAGGTGACCTCCTGTGTCTGGTGGTGCTGCGACCTGGGAGTCAGGCCCAGCGACCAAAGGTTTAGACATGGAGCCTGGGTGTCCGGGAGCCCAGGCTGAGGGATCCAACCCCCAGGCGCCAGGCTGTGGCACAGGAGTGGTGGTCGGGGCTGTGGTTGAGGTGGTCTCCTCACCTCCCCCCACTTCTTCGTGGCCGGCAGCTCCCCTTTGTGAGGCTCCGGCCACAGTACTTCCTGCTGCCATTCAGGACTGGCAGCGACCCCAAGAGAAGCAGGACCCTCGGGAGGCGACGACGGCAGCGGACCCTCGGGAGGTGACGGCGGCAGCGGACCCTCGGGAGGTGAACTCGGGAGGGGAGCCCCTGGCCATGAAGGCGGCAGCGGACCCTCGGGAGGTGAACTCGGGAGGGGAGCCCCTGGCCATGAAGGCGGCAGCAGGAGCTCCACTTCTACCTCGTACTCTGCAACCGGTGGCTCCCAAGGCAATGCAGAGCAGCAGGCAACCCTAGGAGAAACAAAAGCGGAGCAGCAGGCAACCCCAGGTGATGCGGAGCAGCAGGCAACCCCAGGTAAAGCGGAGCAGCAGGCAACCCCAGGCAATGCGGAGCAGCAGGCAACCCCAGGCGATGCGGAACAGCAGGCAACCCCAGGCGATGCGGAGCAGCAGGCAACCCCAGGCGATGTGGAACAGCAGGCAACTCCAGGCGATGCGGAACAGCAGGCAACTCCAGGCGATGCGGAGCAGCAGGCAACCCCAGGCGATACGGAGCAGGCATCCTTGGGCGGTGCGAGGCAGGCATCCTTGGGCGGTGCGAGGCAGGCATCCTTGGGCGTGGCCAACAGTGCAGGAACCTCCGGCCAGGGTGGCAACGGCCAGAGTTCCTCTTCCCTGTTGGCAACAGGAGGTAGAGCCCGCTCCAGCTCCTCTGATGGCGGAGGCGGGAACAGCAGCTCTTCTCCCTCTGGTGGCGGAGGCGGGAACAGCAGCTCGTCTCCCTTTGGTGGCAGAGGCGGGAACAGCAGCTCGTCTACCTCTGGTGGCGGAGGCGGGAACAGCAGCTCATCTCCCTCTGGTGGAGGAGGCGGGAACAGCAGCTCGTCTCCCTCTGGTGGCGCTGGTAGGGCTGGTGGCGCTGCCGGCTCCTCCGACAGCGGGGGTAGGGCTGGTGGCGCTGCCGGCTCCTCCGACAGCGGGGGTAGGGCTGGTGGCGCTGCCGGCTCCTCCGACAGCGGGGGTAGGGCTGGTGGCGGGCGTCTCTGCTGGGCTCCCTTCAGCAGCAAAAACAACGGCTGCTGCGGAGCATGAGCTTCACGCCCTCGTCCCCCCCCCAAAAAATAGGGGTTTGGGCTTTCAGCTTCTCCCCTCCGGACACAGGGCGCACTGGCTCTTCCCCTCCGGACACAGGGCGCACTGGCTCCACCCATCCGGACATAGGACACACTGGCTCCTCCCCTCCAGACACAGGACGCACTGGCTCCTCCCCTCCAGACACAGGACGCACTGGCTCCACCCATCCGGACACAGGACACACTGGCTCCTCCCCTCCAGACACAGGACGCACTGGCTCCACCCATCCGGACACAGGACACACTGGCTCCTCCCCTCCAGACACAGGACGCACTGGCTCCACCCATCCGGACACAGGACACACTGGCTCCTCCCCTCCAGACACAAGACACACTGGCTCCTCCCCTCCGGACACAGGACACACTGGCTCCTCCCCTCCGGACACAGGACGCACTGGCTCCACCCATCCGGACACAGGACACACTGGCTCCTCCCCTCCAGACACAGGACGCACTGGCTCCACCCATCCGGACACAGGGCGCACTGGCTCCTCCCCTCCGGACACAGGACGCACTGGCTCTTCCCCTCCAGACACAGGACGCACTGGCTCTTCCCCTCCGGACACAGGACACACTGGCTCCTCCCCTCCAGACACAGGGCGCACTGGCTCCTCCCCTCCAGACACAGGACACACTGGCTCCTCCCCTCCGGACACAGGACGCACTGGCTCTTCCCCTCCAGACACAGGACGCACTGGCTCTTCCCCTCCAGACACAGGACGCACTGGCTCTTCCCCTCCGGACACAGGACGCACTGGCTCCTCCCCTCCAGACACAGGACGCACTGGCTCCTCCCCTCCAGACACAGGGCGCACTGGCTCCTCCCCTCCAGACACAGGGCGCACTGGCTCCTCCCCTCCAGACACAGGGCGCACTGGCTCCTCCCCTTCCGGCTCTTGCAGCAGCAGCTCCTCCGCCTCATACTGGGTGGGGCAGATGGCCACTGTGTGCCCATATGCCCCACAGCCGGGGCACAACTCTGCCGCGAGCCCTTTAAAAAATAGCTCCCAGTTGTCATCTGCCTCCTCCTGGGCCAGCTCCATTTTTTTTTTTTTTTTAAACAAAACAAACAAAAAAATCCTGCACTCCTGCTCCGAGTCTCCAGAGGCGCTATCCCACTTCCAACTGTGACAGGCTGGACCGAGATAAGGAGACTCAAAGTCAGGATGTGCAGGGAAAATAAATTAAATTAAACAAAATACACAAAACAAAAGGCATGATGGCCAACCAAAAAGACAAACACAAAAACAGGCTTTAAACCCGAACTATACAAAAAGAAACACTCACTCACTCACTCTCACTCTCACTCACACACTCTCACTCTCACTCTCACTCTCACTCTCACTCTCACTCTCACTCTCTCTCACTCACACACACTCACACTCACTCACTCACTCACTCACTCACTCACACACACACACACACACACACACACACACACACACACACACACACACACACACACACACACACACACACACACACACACACACACGTCTTCTCACTGTCACAAACACTCACCAACTAACATACCCAACCACTCCCTTTTATACAAGTGCCTGGGCTAATTGGGCAAATCGCACCTCATTAGCCCAGGCACATTCCACACATTCCTCACACAAACTCACTCACTGAACCACACCCCAAACTCACTCATATCCACTCTAAACAATACAAAAAACACAAAACCACCACAAAATAGGCTGCTCCCCATCACATTAGCATAGTAAGACAGACGTTGGTGGACCAGATTTAACAGCTCACTCTTTATTTGTCCAGTTTTTTTTTAGCTCTATCCAGCACTTGCAATTTCTGCAAACACACACGTAAAAGTTTAGGCAGAAAGGGATCGCCATAACTGCAAGCTGAGTCATGCAGTCAGGGGAGTACAGGTTCACTCCCTGGCTTTGCTAAGCTGATGATCTTCAATGGGGTTCCCATATGGTGCATTTCATTGGCAACAAAGCTGCCCTTGATTTTGGGAGGTAAAATTGGAATGGACTGCTTTACCTCACTTTGCTACAGTGGCCTCTGGAGGCAATACTTGGAGAAGTAATTTAATCCTTTAATCCTTTTGTGGGCAGTTCCCCTAGTTAGGGAACATAAGTGGACATAAATTGAGGAGGAAAATGGAGGTAAAAGTGTAACGTAAAATCAAAAGGATTTAGGGACTATCTCATCCATATAATAATTTTGTACAGATTTCAAATGAATCCCAAACATCTTATGAAACGAGAACAAACGGTACTGTAATTTATTTTCTATAGTTTTCATTTATATAACTCATTTATAAAAGTTAGTATTGTTTTTTAACTTAAAAGATAATTAAGACCAAAAGTTAAAAAAAAGTCAGTCCAAATATAAATTTTCCATTTGACTGACATATAAGTTCAGTAAAATGTGCTTGGTCAACAGATGTATGGGCAGTTCTCTAAATAAATGCCAAATGTAAAAGCTCATCTGGCACAATTCCATGTGTGAGAAGGTTTTAAAATCATGCCATTTTTGTCAGTGCATTTACATAAGTGGTTTTGTCTCCTATGTCAATTATTCTTCATTTTGTACTTTGCATTCCAATCCATTATCTGAAATACACCACGCAAAAGAATAATACTCATAATAATAATAATACAATAACACTGCAAAAAATGATTCAAAAGCAAAGTAAAATGACATAGTCTGTCAAGCAATAGTTTTTGCAAGCAGCACATTATGAATATGTATATATCCAGTGGTTAAAGAAAAGGGCTTGTAACCAGGAGGTCCTCGGTTCAAATCCCACCTCAGCCACTGGCTCATTGTGTGACCCTGAGCAAGTCACTTGTGCTCCGTCTTTCGGGTGAGACGTAATTGTAAGTGAATCTGCAGCTGATGCATAGTTCACACACCCTAGTCTCTGTAAGTCGCCTTGGATAAAGGTGTCTGCTAAATAATCAAATAATTTAATTTAATATACTGCTGTGCAAAGGTCTTAGACATGTTGCATTTGTCTACTCTGATGCATTATGAGCTTCAACAATTTACTCAAAACCTCCACTAGTGTTTTTTTTTACTGTTATAACAGCCTTGACTTGCATAAAGGAGGAAAAACGTTGAGTGAAATAGCTCGCATCACTCGATTTTCAAGGTGTGGTATCCAAAGCATAATCAACAAAGTACAGAGAAACATCATCTGTAATTGACAAACCCAGGACTGGAAGACCCAAAAAGCTGTCTAACAAGGATGAGCAATACTTGACGACAATATCCTTAAGCAATAGAAAGAAGACAAGCGTTGAATTGACTAAAGAACTGGCAGAAAGCACAGGTGTCGTCCATCCATCAACAATCCAAAAAGCACCAGACCATTGTTCCATAGTCCAATTTATGTGTTCTTGTGCATATTTTAGCCTTTTAGTCTTGTTCCCCTTTAACAGAGGTATTCTTACTACAACACATCCTTTAAGCCTTGATTTCAAGAGTGACCTTCGTACTGTTGATTTGATGGACAACAACACCAACAGCTTGTTTGAGAGCTATTTCACTCAATGTTTTTCCTTCTTTATGCAAGTCAAGGTTGTTATTATAGTAGAAAACAATAGTGGAGGCTTTGAGTAAATTGCGGATGCTCATAGTTCATCAGAGTAGAAAAATGCAATATGTTTAAGACTTTTGCACAGCAGTGTGTGTGTGTGTGTGTGTGTGTGTGTATATATATATATATATATATATATATATATATATATATATATACATACACAGTACTGTGCAAAAGTTTTAGGCAGGTGTGAAAAAATGCTGTAAAGTAAGAATGCTTTCAAAAATAGACATGTTAATAGATTATATTTATCAGCCTTCTGGCCCAAAAGCTCAGCCTAACTTTAGTTCAACAGATGGGATAAAAGTTGAATGACATTCAACTAAACACTTGTAATCCTTTTACTAATGGTGGCATCACTTTGTGTTTGGATTGTGAAATGCAAAACCAAAGTGTGTGTATAAGAGTAGTCTATGCAAGACAATATTAGCTGTATAAATATTGTTACATATAATTAATATACCCAGGTAGTATGCCATTAGTAAGCCTCCTTAAGGGCTTCAGTCACAAAACAAATGGATTTGTGACCAAGGGGACATTAATTGGGCATGACACTGCTTCAGTTGTCTGCACATCCTATTCAGTGTTCATTGTTGTAACTTCATTACTTTTCATTCCATTCCACAAATTTCAGTATATTAAATGACTGTAGTGCTGCCTTTGATATGGTTCTGGCACTAATTTAAACCCTTGTTATCTTCATACATGGGTTAATGTAGATCATTACTTTTGTTGTATCTTAGTAACCCCTTGGGAAATGCATCAGAATTCACTGGAGGCACAAAAAGGTTCTAGAAACATTGTGTTAAGCTAGCCCTGTCTCCCATAATAAAGCACAATATAATTAGTTATATTATAATTAGTCTCCCATGTTGCTTTAGCATGGCTTATCTTAAATGCAGGGTGTAAAGGCTAGTATGCATTAAATGTGTTCAATGTGTACCTTTCAGTGTCTAACATGTCAAATCAGCACCAAATCCTGTTCTCTCGGACTGCAATTTAACAACAGCTTTGTGCGATAATTATTATAATAATAATAATTTATTAAAAATATAAAACATAAGTTTATATAAGTACAATTTACAGTTAAAGTTCTCCATAGTAAAAGTATGCCACAAAAAACTATCTAAAGAGGTAATTTGTTATCATGTATTCTCAGTAATATGTAGAAACTTAAAATTACACTTCCATGTGCTCCTGCTTGATGGTTTTCACACAAAAAGAACATTGGGTATACAATATAGATAGCAACTTTTGACACTTACAAATGCATTATATATATATATATATATATATATATATATATATATATATATATATATATATATAGTGTGACAGACTAGAGTGAGGAAGAGAGAAAACTGTAGTCCAGGAGGGGCTGAGGGACTACATTCCCCGGAATGCCACGGGAGGAAGCCAAGACGGGGTTCACCTGGCTCTGATTATTAATGAAGGACATCTATAGGTATATAATCAGAGGGAAATGTTTGTTCAGGGCAGTCTCCAGTCTGTGTGAAGAGAGAGGCTGTTACAGTGAAGAGATCTGTGTGTGATCTGTGTCTGTGTCTGTGTCTTTGTCTGCGTCTGTGTCTGTGTCTGTGTCAAAACTTGTCTTGTGTAATTGGTAAATGGCTTAGCTGTCCGATTTTAGTTAGGTTTGAGACAGTTTAGTTTGGGCCAACCTACCTGCCGAGTTCCTTCAAAAACTGTGTGCAAGTTTACCAAGAAGAATTAATGCTGTTTTGAAGGCAAAGGGTGGTCACACCAAATATTGATTTGATGTAGATTTTTCTTCTGTTCACTCACTTTGCATTTTGTTAATTGATAAATATAAACTATTAACATGTCTATTTTTGAAAGCATTCTTACTTTACAGCATTTTTTCACACCTGCCTAAAACTTTTGCACAGTACTATATATATATATATATATATATATATATATATATATATATATATATATATATATATATATATATATATTATATATATATGAACACTATTCTGAAGTCATCATGTCTTCATCCTCCGGAACCTTTCTTTTGAAAGACAACTTGTTTACTACAACAGCTTGTTTATAGCACTGCTTTTTCCATCCAGCTGAAGAAGGAATTGTAGTCCATAACATCCTGATACAATTGATTTTTTTTTTTTATCAATTATTCTGATTTTTGTGTACCTACATTACCTTTTTCTTTATGATATATATATACTAAGAAACAAAAACCTACCTCCCGCACAGAGTACTAAGAAACAAAAACCTACCTCCCGCACAGAGTACTGAGAAACAAAAACCTACCTCCCGCACAGAGTACTAAGAAACAAAAACCTACCTCCCGCACAGAGTACTAAGAAACAAAAACCTACCTCCCGCACAGAGTACTAAGAAACAAAAACCTACCTCCCGCACAGAGTACTAAGAAACAAAAAAAAACCTTTGTCTGTGTCTGTGTCTGTGTCAAAACTTGTCTTGTGTAATTGGTAAATGGCTTAGCCGTCCAATTTTAGTTAGGTTTGAGAAAACAGTTTAGTTAGTACTCTGTGCGGGAGGTAGGTTTTTTTTTGTTTCTTAGTACTCTGTGCGGGAGGTAGGTTTTTGTTTCTTAGTACTCTGTGCGGGAGGTAGGTTTTTGTTTCTTAGTACTCTGTGCGGGAGGTAGGTTTTTGTTTCTTAGTACTCTGTGCGGGAGGTAGGTTTTTGTTTCTTAGTACTCTGTGCGGGAGGTAGGTTTTTGTTTCTTAGTACTCTGTGCGGGAGGTAGGTTTTTGTTTCTTAGTACTCTGTGCGGGAGGTAGGTTTTTGTTTCTCAGTACTCTGTGCGGGAGGTAGGTTTTTGTTTCTCAGTACTCTGTGCGGGAGGTAGGTTTTTGTTTCTTAGTATATATATATCATAAAGAAAAAGGTAATGTAGGTACACAAAAATCAGAATAATTGATAAAAAAAAAAAATCAATTGTATCAGGATGTTATGGACTACAATTCCTTCTTCAGCTGGATGGAAAAAGCAGTGCTATAAACAAGCTGTTGTAGTAAACAAGTTGTCTTTCAAAAGAAAGGTTCCGGAGGATGAAGACATGATGACTTCAGAATAGTGTTCATATATATATAAATATATATATATATATATATATATATATATATATATATATATATATATATATATATATATAGTACTGTGCAAAAGTTTTAGGCAGGTGTGAAAAAATGCTGTAAAGTAAGAATGCTTTCAAAAATAGACATGTTAATAGTTTATATTTATCAATTAACAAAATGCAAAGTGAGTGAACAGAAGAAAAATCTACATCAAATCAATATTTGGTGTGACCACCCTTTGCCTTCAAAACAGCATCAATTCTTCTAGGTACACTTGCACACAGTTTTTGAAGGAACTCGGCAGGTAGGTTGGCCCAAACTAAACTGTCTCAAACCTAACTAAAATCGGACAGCTAAGCCATTTACCAATTACACAAGACAAGTTTTGACACAGACACAGACACAGACGCAGACAAAGACACAGACACAGACACAGATCACACACAGATCTCTTCACTGTAACAGCCTCTCTCTTCACACAGACTGGAGACTGCCCTGAACAAACATTTCCCTCTGATTATATACCTATAGATGTCCTTCATTAATAATCAGAGCCAGGTGAACCCCGTCTTGGCTTCCTCCCGTGGCATTCCGGGGAATGTAGTCCCTCAGCCCCTCCTGGACTACAGTTTTCTCTCTTCCTCACTCTAGTCTGTCACACTATATATATATATATATATATATATATATATATATATATATATATATATATATATATATATATATATATATATATATATATATATAATGCATTTGTAAGTGTCAAAAGTTGCTATCTATATAGTATACCCAATGTTGTATGACAGCTCTTTTTGTGTGAAAACCATCAATCAGGAGCACATGGAAGTGTAATTTTAAGTTTCTACATATCACTGAGAATACATGATAACAAATGACCTCTTTAGATAGTTTTTTGTGGCATACTTTTATTATGGAGAACTTTAACTGTAAATTGTACTTATATAAACTTATGTTTTATATTTTTAATAAATTATTATTATTATAATAATTATCGCACAAAGCTGTTGTTAAATTGCAGTCCGAGAGAACAGGATTTGGTGCTGATTTGACATGTTAGACACTGAAAGGTACACATTGAACACATTTAATGCATACTAGCCTTTACACCCTGCATTTAAGATAAGCCATGCTAAAGCAACATGGGAGACTAATTATAATATAACTAATTATATTGTGCTTTATTATGGGAGACAGGGCTAGCTTAACACAATGTTTCTAGAACCTTTTTGTGCCTCCAGTGAATTCTGATGCATTTCCCAAGGGGTTACTAAGATACAACAAAAGTAATGATCTACATTAACCCATGTATGAAGATAACAAGGGTTTAAATTAGTGCCAGAACCATATCAAAGGCAGCACTACAGTCATTTAATATAATGAAATTTGTGGAATGGAATGAAAAGTAATGAAGTTACAACAATGAACACTGAATAGGATGTGCAGACAACTGAAGCAGTGTCATGCCCAATTAATGTCCCCTTGGTCACAAATCCATTCGTTTTGTGACTGAAGCCCTTAAGGAGGCTTACTAATGGCATACTACCTGGGTATATTAATTATATGTAACAATATTTATACAGCTATGTGGCAATGTGCCCCGCCCCTGTGTGCATTTGTGTGATGTGTTGTATGGTGCGTGTGTTAATGTTGGTGTATAGTCATTGGTACACAGGATATAAACGGGTCTGTGTTTCACGTGTATTTAAAAATGTATAACTGTATTTAGGCACGGATTGCACATCACTGCACGTGCATTTAAAGTAAGTAATATGCGCGCACGAGGTTGCACATAATTAATTCACGTGCTGGGATTCAAGTGAATAATTAATTAGTAATTGAATCCCAGCACAACAGTATAAATAGATGCACGTTTCATTCACTCGGGGTTGGGTGTTCAGGGCGAAGGAACGGGAGAGAGTGAGGAGATAAATTAATAGTGAACAATTGCTACGTGGTACGTGTTTGTTTAGTGTTCGTCCCTGTGTGTCAGTGTCTGTTCGTTTTGTTTATATATTTATTTTGGCGTAAGTGCCGTGTCCTGTTTTGTGTTTAAAACCTTTTTATTTTGCAATAAACCTTCTGAACGCTACCATTGCGTCTCAGTTTCACTCATCACCACCATCTGTCTGTGTGTTTCTTCCGGGTCTGACGTGTCACTACCAGCCATCCTTGTGACAAGCTAATATTGTCTTGCATAGACTACTCTTATACACACACTTTGGTTTTGCATTTCACAATCCAAACACAAAGTGATGCCACCATTAGTAAAAGGATTACAAGTGTTTAGTTGAATGTCATTCAACTTTTATCCCATCTGTTGAACTAAAGTTAGGCTGAGCTTTTGGGCCAGAAGGCTGAAACTGTGTCATTCATTGCATCTTTACCAGTACTCACAATGTATGTGGTACTGTATGTCCAAAAGCAAGAATGCATATTAAACACCCAGGAAAGCTGGGATAAACAATTATTTATGTTTTAAATTAAATACCCCGAACAGACATGCCAAGTCTCACACACTCAGCGTACATTTGCATATTAGCTCACAGCCTAGCATAAAAATATTTTTTTAAGTTACAAGAAAAATGTCATACAGAGATCCTAGAGGTTTACAAAATATGCAAGTGCCTGTGTAACTGAACACAGCATGGTAAAAATAAAAAAATAAAACAAATAAATCTGCCTTGGACAGGAGCGAGTGCTGCAGCTGCTTGTGGAGTTTATTATTAATACATTCTAATTTAAATCAAAGCCCAGAGTTGACTCTGTGTCACAATTCACAAAAACTTCGATTTACCTGTTTGCCAGTTTTGGATCATTGCTGATAAGGTAGGTGAACTAAATTTGAGGGTTTTATTTATGATTATTATTGATGCATGTTTAATTGGTAATGCAGGGCCGATACATAGACAAAAATGCAGTTTCTATTGTTCCAAGTCATACGAGTTTTTGACATGGAGAATAAGAACGGATATACTGATACATTTACTAAATAAACACAACACAAATTGAGTGGAATTTACCATAATACAATGTGTAACACAATCCATATATGAATACGCACTTCATTTTCTCCACCCACAAGCTGAATTATTCAGACTTTCCATAGCAACTCCCACACAGAGTGGGAGATACTGTATGTTTGAATCCGTCTTAAAGCTATAATAGAAATATATTGAACATTATACCAATTATATTTTAAATTCTTTATTGTGTGTGTGATGAAAGTGAATCAAAAGCATTAATATGCTATTGCAGTTTATATTTTTTTATATTCTTTTTTAAGCAAGCACACAACACAATTACACTAATTGGAGTAAATTATAGACATCAATAGACAGTTATTTTGTTGATTCACCACTTTTTGTTGGTTCAGCACTATTGAATATTGATACAGTATCTGTATTTGGTTTAATGGCCTTGACCAGACTGCACCCAGCTACCTCCAGACCCTCATCTCTCCCTACACCCCCACTCGACCTCTCCGCTCCGCCTGCACTAGAAGACTAGCTCTACCTCCGCTACGCTCCCCTGCCTCCAGAGCCCGCTCCTTCTCCACCCTTGCTCCGCAGTGGTGGAATGACCTTCCTACAGATGTCAGGACTGCCCAGTCTCTGACCACATTCCGGCGCCTCCTTAAGACTCACCTCTTCAAAGAGCACCTGTAGAACTCCTCTGTTTGTATCCTGGGACACTATCACCCTTCATGTAAATGTGCTTTATTTTGCTCTTATCTGCCCCTATTCTTCTGCATTTAATCCTGTACTTCAGAATACTGTAATCTGTCAAGTGTTTAACCTGTAGTACTTTGTATTTAATCATACCCTGATGTAACTATCACTATTATCTGCTGTATTATTGAATTGTGGTTTGTCACACTTATACTTTGCTTGAACAAAAGTTATTGTATTTCTTGCTCTTATTGTATTACTTGTATTGTAACACTTGAAATGTATTTGCTTACGATTGTAAGTCGCCCTGGATAAGGGCGTCTGCTAAGAAATAAATAATAATAATAATAATAATAATAATAATAATAATAATAATAATAATAATGGGACTAAACAGCTCAGTTTAAAACTGTCCAAATACCTTTGCCATCTCACTGTGCACCATCAGCATTGCCATACACTCTCTGAAGAAAAAAAAAATAAAGTCTCACTCTTTCAGTTTATCCAACATCTGCTCAAAGATAATTTTGACTAAACACATTCTGCCTTTCCTGTACAACAGCTGTCCTAAGAGCTTTAAAATCTTGAAAGTGCTGCTTGGTCTGAAACATCCTCACATGACCCAGCACAAAAACAAATCCATTGACTCTAATAAATAATATATGTTTTAAATTAACACAACCTTTTTCAACTAAATCTGTTCTGTTTAACACAGTGACTTATTTGCGATACGGTACATTAAATTGTCTTAAATAACCACACAATAACATGTCCCTCCCTGTTGTAAAACATACTTTAGAAAACCTGTATACAGTATTTGTTATTGTTGTGTTTTAGCAGTATTTTTTTTTGAGTTGTAGATCACAACACAGTTTCCTTCTTCATAGGAGGCCTTTGATAATCAGTAATATTAAAACAGTCTAAACAAAATGTATTTATTTTGTACAAACTCCCAAGTATGCGGTACTTGGATACATTTAAAATACAATAAGATATGTTGTGCTTTTTAACAAAAAAAACTATTTAAAGTAACTGTTGGCTTGGATATCGTTTTGTTATGTAAACTCCCATTCTCATACTTCTGAAACTGAAGGCATGTATCATTACAAGATGACTGACTTATACCTGCACCAGTGCCAGCAGGGGTTTGAAATGATCCAGTTGCAAAGACAAACCTGACAATAGTTGTCAGTTTTGAAGCATTGGATGGAATGCTTTCCAGTATATCTTACTCTTAAACATATTAAAGAACAGTCGGCACTGCCGAATCGGGATATTGATAATCGGGATAATACTGCTTAAATGGGACAGAACTCTGGGAGACGGTTCTTCCCAATGCTGTTTAATTTTGACGTAACTTTGTTTAATTGGGATACAATATTTTTAAATGATGGACGGAGATTGCTTTTCAGAGCAAGACAGGTTTGCGTAGCGCAGTGCAGTGATTACGTGATTATGCTCTGACTTGCATAAATTGCGTAAACCATGTTGAACTCTTGAAGGAGCTGGAGTCTCCTGTGAGATATTATGGACTTGAAAAACCAAATGGTCCAAGTCCTTGAGTATTTGGCCAGGCAGCAGGCTCAAGCCCTTGCTCTGGCCCCAGCTCAGCCGATAACGCCGGCCCCGGAGCTGACCCCGTCTGCATCGGTAGTCACCCCAGATGTTACAGAACTGGATTTCAGCATTGCTGAGGAGGACCATGTTGTGATTTTGATTGTGGCCTCATGGGAAGATGGCTTCTTCCTTCAGAAGCAGCCCCTACCTCCCCTGACCATTCCTTTGGACCAGCGGTAGAGGAATTGCTGCAGCGCTCTCACCGAGAACGCAATGCGTCTCAGCAGGTAACCTCAATGTTCCCCTCCTGTACTCTGGTACGGTACGGGAGAGAACAAGACACTGGCATCCTCGGTACTCGCACGGTGACTCGGATGGTTCTGATCCCCACTGCCCCGCATGATGACCCGAGGCATCGCCTTCAGGCTTCCGCGGCAGCTAACAACCGGGCCTACTCACAACGATGGGAGGGAGCTGGACGTGGGATTCCAACACAGCAGCGATCTTGTAGGCAGTCCCAACACCACCCAAGGCTCCCCCACTAGGGTGCGTGCACACCGTTACATTCTCCAGTCTGTCCGGCCAGACAACTAGTTTACAACAGTGGATCGTAAGGACGTGTATTCCACGTCCCTATTCGTCCGTTTCGCCTTTCAGGGGAGCATCTTCGAGTTTTCCGTGCTGCCATTCGGCCTCTCCTTAGCCCCCTGCATGTTTTCAAAGTACATGGATGCCATCCTAGCTCCCTTGCGACTCCAAGGGATCAGGGCGATGAACTACCTGGACGACTGGTTGATTTGACTGGACGCCCTAGTCCACAAGTGGCCCAAAGCGCTTTTGTACACTTTCCCTCCGATACCGCTGCTCCCTGCCTTCCTCGAGAAGGTCAAGAGAGACGGGGCGACAGTTCTCCTGGTGGCCCCCAGATGGCCCAGGAGATTCTGTTTTTCAAACCTCTGCCAGCAGCTGCAGGGCCAGCCCTGGGAGATCCTGCTGTGCATGGATCTTTTCAATCAGGAGAAAGGCACACTCTGGCACAAAGAACTGGGCAGACACCAACTGTGGGTCTGGCCCCTGAAAGGGACCGTCTGTCTGCCTTGGGGCTCTCAGACGCAGTCGTCAGTACACTGCAAAATGCTAGGGCCTCCTCCACAAGAACGTTGTATGCTTATAATGCTTATAAGTGGAATAATAATAATAATAATAATAAATGTCTACTGGCATATATATATATATATATATATATATATATATATATATATATATATATATATATATATATATATATAATTTGTATGTATATATGTATTATTGTTATAATTTTGTTATACAGTTGCGTTTAAAAACATTAAAATAGTAGCAATATGTTCAGTCCAGCTCACAAAAAAGATTTAAACAAAAATGATTACATTATTAATGCAGGGTTAACAAATACGGTAACAGTAATGCAACTTTTAATCAACTTGTATTCCAACTATAGCTTTAATTATACCTTCTGTTTGGTATTAAATTATAATTATACAGTCATATCTTCAGGACCCAACAGTACAGGTTAACACGTTTTAAAATAAGGGTGAAGTGCACTGCGGTGCAATGACAAAATATGGGAAAGCACAAAGGTAGCTACTACAATACATCAGTGATTAAATATTTTGATAGTAGCAGTGTTATCACAATAATACAGTATAAATTAATAGTCTATCATGTTAAAATAACAGTACCAGTGTGCTACCGTATTAGGACCACTGTGGAATTTTTGTTCTGAATCTCGTGTTACCACGTGTGTGTGTGTGTGTGTGTGTGTGTGTGTGTGTGTGTGTGTGTGTGTGTGTGTGTGTTTCACTGGTATTAAATGATTTACCAAGGGTTTATTTTTCTCTAACTTATTTTCTTTTCCACCTTTAACTGTTTTAGAATCCCATCAATATCCCATTAGAGATAAAGGCTGCTACACGATCGCTCAATTATTTCTTTTTCATTTATATAAAATATTTGGCAGGACAGTTATAAGACACAATTGCTGTCACCCGACACAACACTGTTTTTTTTTTTGTTTTTTTTAATTAGTCATGATCTGATTAGATTATACAATGGTGATTGTCATTAACTTTTTTGCCTCAGTAGCACTGACTTCTCACGCAGAACTGTGTCTCATTGTTTTTCATTTAAATTTCCGAGGCTTCATTCCTGTGGTCCGTGTAAATAAACAGCCGGATTTTAAATATTAAAAGCTCATTTGGTATGACTGAATAGTTATATGCCTCCATCTCTTCCTATTGCAGACGCTCTGGGTGTGAAAAGTCAATCATAATATTCACTGTCAGAATGCAGCGAGCTGCATGCTTTGTCTTTGTTAAACTTCTGAGGTTCTTGTTTACGAGTACAGTCCAGGGAGAAACAATTGCAATTTTTTCCCATGGCATCTTATTATTATGACAGCATTCTGAGCAGAAATGAAGAGAATATTGTAAAAGGATTGTCATTTACCAGTGTCAAGATTATATGATCAGTCAAAACTGTTATGCTTTGTGTCTTCAGGTATAGGTAATGAGTGACTTAAAGTTTTCTATCTGTTTTACTGCACACAATAGTGACTTCCTGTCAATTGAATACATTGACAAAGCAGTTTACTATAACAGCTTCTATGACTCTATGATGTTACCGTATACCACGGTGGTTTTTAAGAAGGAGCATCTTTCTTGACACCTGTTATCCATTAGCACGAAAATTATTATTATTATTATTATTATTATTATTATTATTATTATTATTATTATACATGGCAAACGTTAATTTTCCTATAAACGTCAGTGTTTTACAATCTTATTATGCATGGTGGTGGTGTCAGATCTGTGTATAATAAGATTAGGTGGTGGTGTGAGACCTGTGTATAATAAGGTTGATGATAAAACTGCAAACCTCAGTTTTTAAAAACAAATTCTACCACCAGTCAATACCGAAACTAACAACAATGACCTGCAGATATAAAGTTTTATCTACAGAAGACAGGGATATATATGTGGAAGAACAGGATAATGCAAGTACTCTTAGAGAATAATAAGCAACATACATTTTGCAAGAAATTACCTCAGCCACGTGCCCCCAGTGGGATGTTAGGCAGTGTAGACTGTCGGCCCAAAGCAGAGGCTCCTGAATGATGATGATATCATCCAACTCCACCCTCCAAAAATGCCAAGCACATTTTCTATTGCGATTCTTATTAATAATACAGAAGTCTTCATGTATAGGAACACTTCCTAAGAGAACACTTCGGCTAAGAGAATAACCTTGTGGTGAAACAGATTTTTCCCATTGTAAATGCTCCGCCTAAAGGAACTTCACTTTAAAGAACTCCTTTTTGGCACTGATAGCGATTCGTTCACAACTGATACTGTCACCGAGTGTTGTCCATGGATTATATTTCAATTGTGTTAAGGAACATGATAGTGTCCACATTTTGTTTTAATTTAAGCGATGACTGGCACTTGCTTACAGTCTGCTCAGCATTACTGAATACCTGGGGACTGACGTTGCCTGGATGCTTAATACTTCTGACCAAAGATACAACTTTTGGAACGACCTTGGTTGTTTTTCTTAATTTTTACTCAGGGGTAGTTCAAATGAATAAATGCAGATTTTGTTTGAAGTTTTGTAGGGTGTCATCTCCAGAAGTCGCGTTTACGCAGGATTCTGCGTCATATACGCAGGGCATTTTAATAAAACGCAAAAAAATAAAAGCAGTGCATTTCTAAAACGCAGATGTAAAAGACCACATTTCCCCTTTTCATCCCTATCCAATAATTCTGCTTATATTACAAAGTAGTTTTATGCAATGAAACGCTTAAAAATGGTTCCACTGCTCCCTGCAGCCTCTTTTTAAAAAAAAAAGGCAGCAGAGGTCTCAGTATCCCATATAGCACTGCACACATCCCTGATATTAGAGCAACTCAGTATTCTGTATCAGAGCATCTTACCTGTTGACACTCTCAGCCAAGAATTTGGACAAGTAAAACACATGCTCAAAAATCATGGTTTTACGACCATGGATGAGGCCTTCAGGGTTTTTATTGAGAACTATTCCAACATCTTTCCTGCAGCAATTGCAATTATGATACCTGTATCTTGTGTACCAGCAGAACAGGGTTTTAGCTGTCAGAACAGAGTGCAGACCAGCAAACACTCTTGTTTACGTGAGGATCATCTAAAACTTATGACAATATCAATGGAAGCTCCTGAGAATTATTAAGACTTTTATTTGGAAAGAGTATGAGTAATTTTTGACTCGGGTGCTAAAAGGAAAATGTAAAGAACTTTTAAAACAGCAAAACTGCATGTTCGACAATACAGATTTTTTACGTTGGGATTGGGGGATTTTCAAAAGAAAACGTTTCATGGTAAGCTTGTCTTTATGTCTATTTCTACTACCATTATTTATACTGTGTTCTGTTTTGCATGTTAACTTTGTTAATCTGAAACAGTTACACTGGAAAATAATATAACTATGTCGATGCAATATGTAAAAGCTCTGCACTTAATGCAAACAATAATTGCAGATTCCAAATTTAATAAAAAATAAAAGCTTTCCTTTGCTTAAACCCTTTACACAAAAACGATGCACAGGCTTGACTATAGATAGTTGTCAAACTATACGATGCATTGATCTCAGCCTTAGTATAAGGGTATATAAATGACTGAAAGAGTTCAAAAAGAGACAAGGAAAGCCGAATGTAGCCAGAGCCCACAGCACCTTGAATTGCAGAGAAGCGTGTTGGAGAGACGAAATCCAGCAAATGACAGTACGAAGAGAGATTGTCCAGTAACCACTATACCTAGAGAAGTACAAATTAAATTGCAGTGAATCAATTGCACTTTAAATTAAGAATTGTGATTGTTTAAATCAAATGACTGTGGCGGATGGACATGACATAAAAGAATGTAGCTGCACCTAACAAAGCGTTTGTAGTATTATTCCAGCCACACCCAAGTACAGCCGCTGAACACAAAAAAGGAAGCTAACACCTTAGGACGAGCAGCTGGGTGGAATCAGCTGAATGCTGCTATCACCTTCAAGACTTGGCAGTATTCCCAGGAGATAAGTATTCATGTTGGCCGGAAGGCAACTTGCTCAGGGAATATTAGTCATTATTGGGGTTCAGCAAGCGTATATCAATTACTGTTTTACGTTGTATTGTGTCAGGATGTGTTGTGCTTCTTTGCCATGCAGGCAGCGGTGGATTCAGGCCCTGGATTGGAGTGGGATGAGTCTTAGCTGCTGGCCGCGTTAGTGGAATATTCAAAGTAACTTCACAGGGAAACACAATGCTTGTTTGGAGATCGGGACTGAGAAGGAGCATCAGCAGTCGTCAGAAAGACAGCATTGTATTTAATATAAGCACTTGACATTGATTACAAGTTTACATTGTGGGACTGGGCATTGAGGCAACTGCGATTTTTATGTGCTTAACAAACAGTGCAATTGGATTGGGCGCAGTACCAGGGAACTACCGCAGGGGGTGCACAGTACTTACAAATTACATAGTACCGTATTTCTGTTAAGAGGAGGATGGGAAATATTTTGGGTTGTTTAACACTAGAACCGCCAGGTTTTCACTCCTACCTTAAACAGCTACGGGCCATCATTCTGATGGTTAAATTTCAAAATAATCTAGTAATTATAATGAAAGGGAAAACAATCCGATTTCGTCATAGTTTTATCCAACAACGTCACCAAAAGCATCTGCACAACTGAAATAATGTACATAAGTGGGCATTTGAACAGAAATTAATTAATATGCAGACGTAACACATAACTCGCAACTGCAAAAAACAATGAAAAAATGTAATAAACAAACATCTGAACAGACATAAGTGTTTATATAGATATGTTATGTATATATGATACTATACAACTGAAACTATGTAAATACGTAAGACCAAATTGAAAAAAAAAGTTTTTATACTAAAACACATATATACCAGCATAGTGCGTACAAATACAAAAAAAATAATACTTTTGAACAGAAATATGTCTATATACATGTATATTATGATTATACAAAACTGTACAAATAAAATAAGTAACAGAAATTGAAAATGTGTTTATGTAGCCTATAGACACAAAAAGCATGTAAAAGCATACTATGCAAACGAGCTATGTGAATAACAAAAAATGGACACTGCATTCATACTGACATAACATGGAAACATACATAAATAAAGGACATGGGTTTACAATCACAACAGCTTATCAAAGAAGCCAAAGTGTTCTCCTAAATCACATCCCTGCATGCAGTGCACTTTTTTTCTCAACACGATGTGAGCACAGCTAATGTCCATTACATCTGTGTACCAGCACAGTGCTGGTCGGTGTATCTTCAGCGCACACCTGCTTTTACTTCTGTACAAAATATTTCTGAAGACATTCTATACTATACAACCAATACTCTGTAAATAAGTAACATGAAATTGAAAATGGGTTTATATTCCATACAGTCCTAGAAAGCACATAAAGTAGCCTAGGCTACGCGCAACCGAGAGATATGTGTGTGTGTGTGTGTGTATATATAATGTGTGTGTGTATATATATATATATATATATATATATATATATATATATATATATAGTGAGATAGTGTAGTCCTGGGGGAAGAAAAAGGAATACACTTCCCAGAAGAACACAGGCTGAAAAGCTGCATGTTTAATTGTTTAATTTAATTGTTTTATTGTTAATTATCCCCTGGTGCATGGTATTTAAGAGGAGCAGTCAGTCTGCACAGGGCTGCTGAGTAGAAGGAGTGCTCTGCTTCCGAGCAGTCATTAAAAGGGAAAAAGTAAGTTTCAAGAACTGGGTTTTTTGTTATTGGTCAGGTAAACGGCTTAGCCGTCCTGAGTGTTAGTTTAGGATGCTGTTTGTGTTTTAGTTTAGTGCTCAAAAAAGAGCTAGGTGTTTGTTTTGTTTATTTTGGTTTTTGTTATTATTAAAAAAAATAGCAGTCCTGGGTCTATTTTTAAAGGGGCAACGAACCCGAGTGGGTGCGAGTCTTTTACTGTATATATATATATATATATATATATATATATAAAAAATTGATTGCTACATTACCTTCACATCGTACCCGACTTGCACTTTTCTGTACAAAATGATTATTTGGCTAGCTGAAATAGGTTATACAGTAGGCTACGTACATACAGTATAGTTACTCCTAGGTATTATTACCTGTGTGTTTCCTGCAGTTGGTGTCTCTAAGAACCACATTGTAAAACATGTGAACGACATTTCATTGTAAAGAACAAATGCATTGATGGCTGAAATGTATTGTAAAACCTACGTATGCACTATCCACCTGCAAGACGAACAACAGAGTTGATATTTTAGACCAGGTGGCATGGAAATACCCCATGCCACCTGATCTGAATGCCAGCTTCACTTCATTGTATTCAGTTTCATTCATGCAAGGGCTATACACTGATCTAATCAATTCAATACATTGCAGACACAGTCCAGATGGATAAATACAAAAAAAATAAAATAAAAAAAGAATACTGTACTGTATAAGTGAAATATTCTTGGAGCTATGGCTATATATGCAAAATAACTTCTGTTTTATTAAATAAAAATTGTTATTCTTATTCTGTGTGTGTTTGTGTGTTTCTGGGCATTCTGTGATACTGGGATATTGGGTTATGGCGGGATCCAGCAGCGGTGGACTATAAGTATAGTAGCTGCCACTGCCCAGGTAGTGACCTGTGACAATACAGTACTGTTTTGTAACCTGATAACTCATCATCATTAGACTTAAATTAAAATAGTTTATTCAATCTTTTCAAAACTGACTTTTCATTGCGAGAGTGTCTTGAGGAACACTGATTATTTTATTCAGTCTCTCAATTTATCATTGCCTCGTTGTGTATTCGTTACAAAATGGCATGTAAACAAACGGCGAAACGCGTCGCTGTTTCTCTTGCTACACAAAGTTGGAAATTGTTTGAGCTCTTGAAAGAAAACCTGAATCAGACACAAGTCGCCGAGCAATTTGGTGTTTCCTGTGCTGGTGAGTTGCTTCACCATTCTGTAAAATAATGTTGTACATGTCTTGAATATTGCTCCTGTACAGTTATTCATAATTAATCTAGAGCTGCTGCTGCATTTTTTAATGTGTGTAGGGGTGCTGAGATTTTTTTTTTTATCTCAGTGGAATCTCCAATTCATGTATTTTTAATTTAACAAACAAGCAAAACAAAAAACAAACAAACAAAAAACAGACTGGCGAGGAGTTCGCTAATTATAAATGTGTTTATTAAATGTGCTGGTTACTGGCTAAATATATTTCTGGAATCTGAGGGAGGTACAGTTGATATGCATCTGATTAATAAATGTAGCTTTATATAAAAGAAACAACAGTGCTAGTTATAAAAATGGACATTATACCAAAAGCAATATAAATCATATTTGGTCACCATTCACAACTCGCAGTATAATAAACTTCAATTTTAAGCTAAAACTATTATTTAAAAAAGGGGGGGAAATGTATTGGATACATTTCTTTGTTCACATTGTAAATTCAATCAAAGTAAAATTATGCATATGACTGCCTGGCTGCATGTCAGTGCCTTTTGTAATCAGCCAATTATCTATTTATTAATGGGCTGCATGTTTTCCTTGTTAGCAGTAAATGCCATAAATCACACATACATAGTAAACTGGAATACACAGGTGTCTTTAAAAATGTATACATTAGGTCCTAAAGTGTAGATAATTCATTTATTTAATTTACCACGTAAGGTCTAGAATTCCAAACCAGTATTGTAAGATATTCTAATGTTTTAGTTGTCAAATTACAAGCTACAAAGGCTCGATTTCTGCAGCTCTGTCACTTAGTCAGACTTGCTCAATACACATGTGTTCTGGGGGCAACTTCTGATGGGTTGCGGTTATAAACAAGCACAACAATATGTTCAGAAATCCACATTTTCTATCCCCTTAGTTTTAGCACTTGAACAGTGATTTTCTATTTGAATTTGAAACTTTTTTTATTTTTCCATCAGATAGAAAGCTAATATAAATCTTCACTGTGATTCAAAGGACACAATTTTGGCAAATTGAGCTTCTCGCTCAACCCGGCATCTCTCCCTTTCTGTATTTAGATGTAATGCTCTCAGCCAGAGGCAGCTACAGTACATAACACCTAATTGGATTAGTGCATTGGGCCCTCTAAAAGTGTATTGAAAAAAGATTAAAGTTCTCAAAAAGCACAGCAAATTCTTCAATCCCCAAGGTTCTTAGTGTTTCTGTAACGCTGCTGATTTTTTGTTTCCAAGTATTTTGGATCTTGGACCTAAGCTGTTTATGTTAAAATATCCTTCAATCCACTAGAAACATGCACAGCAAATTAAAGCATTTACCTTTTATATGCTAAATTCTTTTTGAACATTCTTTTGATCAGATTCCAAACAGGAATCCGGTTCTGACCTGTATAGGCTGCATTTTCATAAAAAACAGGTAAACACAATATAATACAGTGTGCTTAACTGAAGTGTTTTTTTTAAACACTACAATGTTATACAGTAAAAATAATATAGTATTTTATTGATGACACAATGTACTCACCACTATCTGTGCAAGCTCACTTTCATGGGTTTTCTTAGATTCCTCTTTTTTTCTCTTTGAAGTTATTTTCTATTGTTTTTATAAAATATTCTGGGAACTTCAATGAAAAAGAGAGAATTCTAACTAACATTAATTGGTTCTTAAAGAGCCAGCTGAGATATGATTTACAAAAATAATAAGGTACGTGCTTTAAGTAACACACATATCACTAAACAAGGATATAACACAAAGGAAGCAAAACCTGAAAATGCTAGGTGCATGTTTTGAATGATGAGAGGATTAGATGCCCTTCTTGCATTGAATACCTGGGGTGGCCATGCAAATGTAATAAATGTGTCACACCATTTATATAGTACATACATTTCTGTCACATACTAGATAACATTTTCTGCCAACTATGGCTTCTTAATAGTCAGACAAACTCACAGACTTTCTGAAGACAATAAGGGCTAAGGGGTAAAAACACATTTCAAACCATCAATATCAGAGCCCCTAACAGCTCAACAAGTAAAAGTCTTGCTCTGAATTGCTTTCAAAAAGAGTCAGCTAACTATTTATTAAAACGCAACAGGCGCCGGCATTCTAATGTATACAATTTATCATAGCAGTTGACTGCATTTGGATCATGCAGAAACATCTTTGTAAAAAAAAAAAAAAAAAATCGCACTGCAGTGGCAACATTTGAATTTCAAAACCAAACTCTGGATTCAGTCTTCCAAATAACTGAGCACACACAACTAAGGGCTTGTTTAGTATGACTGAGTGGTTAGTTCATTACAAAACGAGAATCTTAAACTAATGCATGCAAAACCAGATGAAAGCAATTTATCCTGCTTTTCAGAGCTATAAAATGCATGTCATATTTGTATTAGCAGGCAGAAGAAAGAAGCGAATAAGCGATGGAGTGCCAAGAACCATAAAGCAGAGAAACACATGTACATTATTATTATGCAGAAAAAAACATAATATTCAAGAAATTGACCAATGTTTTCTATGCATTTATGCAGTTTTTCATTTTATTCAACGTAACTCCTTCTTTGATACTTGAATCAAACCTTGAATCCCTATTACATCAACTACTCAGGCATGAAGCCCATTCAGATGAATGGATGATAAAAAGAAAGAGGGGTCTGACCCAACATATATAACACAGACTCAGATGATTATTGCTGAATGTTTCAAGAAGTCAAAGAGCTTTGTGGTTCAGAAACCATGGGCCTGAATACAGTTACAAAGCTTAAGGTCTATATTATTACTCATAAGGAGGGAATGTGAGGGAACAGTTGTGACTGATTTATTCTTGCATTAAATTGTTTGACATTTGACTGTTATCTAAGCTTAGCCTGGGATCAGGGTTCTGGAACACACACCATCAGAAAAACGCCTTTCTGCCATCAAACATGAGTTGGTCAAATTATAAATACCTACACTTAGAAATGCAACAATTAATCGATCAATTTATCAACCTGGTGGCCTATTTGGAAGCTTGTGTACATATATATTTGTATCAGTTGTATTTCAAGGTTTCTTCTTGTTTTTGGATAATATTGTTCCCAATACGTCGATTATGTGCCCTTTATCTGGTAAGGGCATTGTTTGTTGGCTGCACCTCTTTCTGCCTTCTATGTCAGCAGACGTTTGCACAAGTGACTGTCAATCTGGGGAAAAAACTACAGATTCCCACCACCATCACTTCCCTGAAGGAATTAGAGTAATTGTTGAGGAATGGTAATCTCCAGTGCCAACATATTAAAGGTCAACAAACACGACACACTGAATTAGCAGTCCTGGCTGTCCACTGTGGTCTTACATTAACAGTGTTATGGCAGGGTTCTTCTATTTGTTTTATTAACTATGAATTATTTACAACTTTTTTTCATCACAAAATATAGATTTTCTATGTATTTTATTACCTTGTTTTTCACGGATTCCCCACAATAACACAGCATGTTTTGCTTTTTCATTTTGCAAATGGCTAAAAGGCTTTCAACAGAGGTGCACAGGATTGGTTGCCTATATATATATATATTTTTTTTTTTCTTCTTTTTTTTTTCTTGAATGTAAGAATGCTGCTCAGTGGAACAATGCAGTTCTCCCTGTTTACTCTTTGTCTTTGTATTGCGACGCCCTGCTGGGAGACTGGTGTGAGTGCAGTTTCCAATTTCTTTCCAATTAAGCGTCTTTAGGAAGACCCAAGAGGAGGTGTCCCTCCTACGGTTTGTTCATTATACAGTCACCTGAAGTGAAATGGCCGAAGAAAGCTTTGTGTAACGATGACACAACAACTAAATCATGCCTTCTCTAATAGGACATACTTTCTGTTGTTGTTTGATACTTTTTTTTTATATCAATTTGACCTCTGTTTTTCTACCCAACATACCGAGATACTGAACCTGGAGTTGAAATCCAGTCTAGCTTGTCTCTGTCTGCCTCTGTCGGGTACCTAACCAGTCACTGTCACTGAAGTACAATGAGGTGAAATATCCCCAGATGATTTTCCTCGCCCACGGGAACGATGATAGTGGCTGTTATACATCATAGCTACATAGTTATTGCTCTGTAAAAAACATGAATTTGCCATCGGACAAAATATGGCTTATACCCTCCCATACTACGATATCACAGCTGAGTGTTCTAATCAACTGTGAAGTAAAGAAAAGATACCAACACAATACAGAACACAATAATATAATTTCACACAGCTCTCCAGGTATTCATAAGAAAAAACAACACTAGGCAAAGCAGGCCTTTTGAACTGCTTCGATTTTCTGAAGAACTGGCTATTGTATGGCTGCATTAAGTTTGCAATCCATCTTATTGCAAATAATGTATTAGCTCTGGCTGATTGCCATAGGTAGTTTTTTTTTTCTAAGAAACATCCAAGGCTGAAAAATAATATAAACCAAGAGACTTTTGACTCTGCCACAGTTTTTGCTGGATGCTGAGTGCCTCTAAATTAAAATTTACCAGCAATAAGGCCTGAGTTGATTGGAGATTTACTGAAGTACTACATCAAGGTTAAGCTAAAATGACTGCAGTGCCCTGTTTCCTCTGAGGTTATTAGTACGACTTTAAAGACTTGTGTTTCCAAGGAAACACAGAACCTTGTCTGAAAGGGGCCTAAACCTATTCTAACCTCATATTAGGAAGCACGTTCACCTCTAAGACAGTCAAAGGTTCAAACCCTGCCAATGGCTAACCGGCATGATTCCAGCATCAGCTTTTGAAGATTTTGGCTTGGTGCAGTCTGAAATAAATACAGTTTATAGAGTAGATGTTGCAAAATATGAAATAAATTGAATTATTCTACATGAAAATGAATGACCCGAAAATGTATTCTTAAAATGTAAAATCCATATACATTTTCTTGCAATAATTATCCTGTTTTTAGATATACAAATGCAAGACCATTATGAATTAGATATTCATATTTAAATAGGCTACAAAAGGACTACAAAATTCTAACTGCGCACCTGTATAATTTAAAACAATACATTTATCAACTACTCAACTGTAAACACATAAACAGCCTAACTTTTTTTTGGTTTATCTCTGTCTTCTCTTTCTCAGTGTTTCATAAATTGCATCTTGCTAGCAATCTTTTCTACTGTTGACTAAATCCTACATGAAATACAGACTATATTTAGGTTGCAGATGGGCACAGAGGTTCAAGGAGTTATCCCACGATTGCTGTAAGAATCTGCTATTTATTTTATGTTTTTTTTTTTCTGATACTACGCCATGCACAGACTAGACAGTGTTTTCTGAAAAATCACTACCAGACTATTCAAATATGTGTTTTTTAAATTGTTTTATTATCCTTTAAAGATGTTTTTTGGAACTTGTGAATGAATGTAATAGAACTAACGGCTGTCACAATGTTCACATATACACAAGTTCTTGCATGTGTATTAAAAAACAAAAGACAACAATAACAAAAAAAATCCTCAAAACTATTAGTCTAAATGGTGAGGTGGCTAAACAATGTGAGAATGTGTAATCTCACATGTCTTTTCTACTTCTTAAAAATACCTGAATGCAAGAGGAGGATGTGTGATCACCTTCCAAACTAAATTAAGCAAGAATTGGTGGGACAGGTGGCTAGATCAATCAGGGCAGCTGCTATATATTTGTATGTGTGACGACACATGACAAAACTCAGCTAAATGCTAAAGAAAGTCTGAGATCTGACAAACAGGAAACCAACAAAGCTACTTACTTCTGTTTTGCTTCAAGCTGTAGGCACCTGGCATGATTTTACATTATCTTTGCTTGATTTATTAATTTATGTATGTATGTATGTATGTATGTATGTATGTATGTATGTATGTATGTATGTATGTATGTATGTATGTATGTATGTATTTATTTATTTATGTATTTATGTGTTACCTAATTGTCGTACTGGATTACACAAACAGTATGTAAAAGCTGCATTCACATAACACTGGTGCAGTTTATATATATATATATAAAAAAAGATTTGGTATAAAATGAATTCAATCAGATGCTCTAAAGGCAATAAGAATTTCTATTTAGACTTCCATATACACTCTGAACAATGCATTTGTTTTCTGGACACCACACACAGAAATGGTCTAAAAGCCACATGGCTATGACAGAAGCATTACAGATGCACTGTAATAAGAATGTGAAAATAGAGTCCTAATCCATTGTGAAATTATACTATAAAAGACTTCACACAGGTTTCCAACTTGGAAAAAAAAAAAAACTGTAAACCAATTCATGCATTTAGTTTGCAATAGCACTCCATCACACTGCAAATAATGCATTAGAAACAGATGGTTGCCATAAATAGTGTTTGTTTATAAGATACATTGAAGATGAAAAAATTTTGAATTGCTTTTAACCAACATCATCTCAATGTTTTCATAGCCAGTCTGAGCTTATAACTTAGCTTGAGCTGATAAGACATTTATCCTTCCTCCTGAATTGGCTTAGACGAATTTCAGTTCAGTTAGTTATTTTAAAATGCTTTTAGGTTCAAGGGGACCTATAAAATGCCATGGATAACTCTAAATATTCATTTTATTACATTGCCTCTAACCGTATCTTATATCAGGTTCACATAGACAACTGGTTAACCAGTGGTTATTGTTGTTCATAAGAAGGCTTGGCAATGTCCTGCATCCTGATTGGCTGCAAACATTTCAATGCCATATTGTTAAAAAAAAAAAAAAAAAAAAGTACAACAAGTGGTGCAGATCTCATTGTATTTCAATCAGTAAAATCACAGTTTCAGAATAACAATGAGCCATTTTATCAGCTCAATAACAAACCTGAATGTTAATGCTATTAGAAACCAATGTTGCTGTTTAAGTAAGTTTCAAGATTCGACCTGTAGGAAAATGTCAGCTTTACTCAAAACCTGGTTTTGACTAAAAGGTGATGGAAGTGAAATAAATTCTGGCCCTAGGGGGTTCAAACTGACTGTAGCCTGTACAGTTGCGTATTAAGGTCCCCCAGGGCAGAAAGTGACAGGGTCAAATCATCCCAAGATACAATCAGTGTTCCCACATGGCAACACTTTATCCATCAGAGGAGATGCAACAACAGATTCCAGTCTGTTAATATATCTTCAGTCAGCTTTTTCTAATTACATTTTTAGAATGATATAACTATTGTGAGCTCTAAAGGGTATAATAAGTTGCCAAGACATTGAAAATACATTGTACATTAAGTTATATATACAAGATTCCTGTCTAAAGTTCACGACATGTAACCCAACTGTAAGTCCTAACAAAAGGCTATCCTTCAAATCAAAGGGGACTTGTCATTTTAAGCAATTGATTTCTAAATTCAAGACACTAATATTTGTAAGGTTTCCAGATAGCAATATTACATAGTCATTAGTGGTTGTTATATCTACCTAGTTTCAAGTTGATACAACACATTTTCCAAACATTACCTAATGTTTAAACAGTGCCTTCATTTTACCTAGGAATGCAATAAATGTTCCTGTGTCAAATGTGAAAATATTGTAACGAGAGGAAACATACTGAGTTGGTGAACCCTCCAAAGTGAAGTGCACTCCCAGGACGATTGATGTATTACCCATGCTAAAGGGCGTAAACTGAGAAAAGTGTCTTATATTAGAATACAATTGAATAAAAACTTGATTGTCTGAACTTCGATTCTCTGCACACCTCTGTAACCTGTACTTTTGGCATGCAAAGAGTTAAACCACTGCAACTATAGGAATCCACATCTTCACAATAAATCCAAATGACAGGTCTGCTGGATCTCATAAAGTAAAGCATCAATGTAGTATGATAGCCTTTCATGACAGCCAAATTACAAAGACCCCTGTCCCAGCAATGTGAATAGTACTGATTTTAATGATGTCTGCTGCTCAGATGGCTTCATATATTTTTTCAATCAAGGGAGAATGGAGCTTCATGTATTCTTCTCTGCAGTCTATTTTCTTTGTGACTTAAAATCATATTTAATTATACAAGGCCATATCTGCAATAATATAGATAAGGTATTCTTGGGAGAATGAAAATTGACTCTTATATCAAATCCCCTTGGTACTGAAATCTTTATGAGCCTGAAATTACATAATACATTTTTTTTTTATCCCTGTCTAACACATTCATGGAATTAAGCTAGGCTAGGATAATGTCTTTCAGACCAAGGTAAATGCTGAATTTTTTGTTCATTAGGTATATTATAAAGAACAGCATAGTGGAAGCATGGTACAGAATAGGTAAGCATTGTGCAAACCATGGTAAGAGTATAACCATGGAAAAAGCATGAGGAAATGTTTTAAAGCTGAAAAAACACCTCTCAAATGGGTCAAATTAATCTAGAGGTGGATCTAACTACAGCCAGTTTAGATAAAATAGAGTTGTTTGTGTATCAAGCAAACATCTAAAAGTACATTGAAGTCTCGCTTAACGCTTAATGCCATAAGTGATCTTATTTTAATGTTTAAAAACCAACAGGAATAGTTAGATCACACCCGATTAAAACTAATTAAATAGACCTTAACATTTTTAATAATGACACATTAATATAAAAACAAAAATGAACATTGAGATGAAATAAAATGTTTCTCAAGTGACAATGGCATTGACTTGAGGCATGTTGCTGGTAGTAACCTTGAGGAATTCCCTTTATAGTTAAGCATTTCTCTTATGACCTGAGATAGATTAAACCCTGGCCTCCAGAGAAGTTTATGAACCACTGATGCATTTTATATTGCACAGTTGTTTGCCTAACTCTTATGCAACTTCTCAGCACACATTGTAAGATACATGCCTCTTAAGAAAAGTCACAAAACTTCCCTTAATCACAGCTGTCTTTACTGTACAATCACAGATATACTCAGTGTGAAGCTTACATTAAAGCTTGATTATTTTGAGCCAGTACTTTTATAGTGAGTAGCCTGTGTGAATTTGATGAAAAGTGATATGTACAGTTTAGGGTGGGAACAGTATAGGAATCTCCTACTGTACGCTATGTGATTTGCCATACAGTAACAATTCAGTCTGGTTTTACAGACCAGTGGTTTAAAAAAAAAAAAAAAAAAAAAAAAGCCTTTATTAAATAAAATTAACCTACCTAAACCTACCTGAATACCACAATCTGGATAGATGCAAACATGCAGAGGTGCTCATGATAATTGTGGCATTTATATAATTGCACAAACAACCTTGTTTCTGGGATACAACAAAATGTAATTGTGCGACTGGTGGCATACTGAGAGGTTCATTTGAGTGCCAATTGCAGACTCGTTTTGTGCAAGCTTTCAGTTATTTTAATTTGTAAATTTGTGATACAGTACAGATGTGCAAGGCATCGAAACAAAAAAGCCACTATTCATTTTTTTTTACAGTAGTAGCATTACAGCAAATATTGGTATAACGTTACACTATAGGGAAGGGGAGTTTCAATTTGATGTAATCAGAGTAAAAATGTTTAACAGGTCTTCTGATGATGTTACATTAAAATACAATTTTGATTGATAAAGAATGATCCACACTCTCCACTAAAGGCTGTGTGGTCCAGTGGTTAAAGAAAAGGGCTTGTAACCAGGAGGCCCCGGTTCAAATCCCACCTCAGCCACTGACTCATTGTGTGACCCTGAGCAAGTCACTTAATATCCTTGTGCTCCGTCTTTCAGGTGAGATGTAATTATAAGTGACTCTGCAGCTGATTCATAGTTCACACACCCTAGTCTCTGTAAGTCGCCTTGGATAAAGGTGTCTGCTAAATAATCAAATCATAAAAAAAACAATCCAAAGTACAATTAATATTCCTTTATTATTTCATTTTTGATTAAAAAAATCTTTTATATCCATCCCGATTCTGGACCAGGTAACTACAGACCAATAAGCCTGACTTCTATTATATGTAAACTTATGGAAACTATAATAAGATCCAAAATGGAAAATTACCTATATGGCAACAGTATCCTGGGAGACAGGATAGTGTCTAACTAACCTGGTTGATCTTTTTGAGGATCCAACATCGACAATGGATAATTGCAAAGCATATGACATGGTTTATTTAGATTTCCAGAAAGCTTTTGACAAAGTCCCGCATAAAAAATTAATTCTCAAACTGAACGCAGTAGGGATTCAAGGAAATGCATGCACATGGATTAGGGAGTGGTTAACATGTAGAAAACAGAAAGTACTGATTAGAGGAGAAACCTCAAAATGGAGCGAGGTAACCAGTGGTGTACCACAGGGATCAGTATTAGGTCCTCTGCTATTCCTAATCTACAAAAAGGAGTTTATGTTGACTCAGAAATGTCTTCATCTAGACAATGTGGGGAAGCTATAAAAAAGGCCAACAAGATGCTCAGATATATAATGAAAAGTGTTGAATTTAAATCAAGGGAAGTAATGTTAAAACTTTACAATGCATTAGTAAGACCTCATCTAGAATATTGTGTTACAAAAAGGATATTGCTGCTCTAGAAAGAGTGCAAAGAAGAGCGACCAGAATTATTCTGGGTTTAAAAGGCATGTCATATGCAGACAGGCTTAAAGAATTTAATCTATTCAGTCTTGAACAAAGAAGACTACACGGCGATGTGATTCAAGCATTCAAAATTCTAAAAGGTATTGACAATGTCGACCCAAGGGACTTTTTCAACCTGAAAAAAAGAAACAAGGACCAGGGGTCACAAATGGAGATTAAATAAAGGGGCATTCAGAATAGAAAATAGGAGGTACATTTTTACATAGAGAGTTGTGGGAATCTGGAACGAACTCCCCAGTAAAGTTGTTGAAGCTGACACCCTGGAATCCTTCAAGAAGCTGCTTGATGAGATTATGGGATCAATAAGCTACTAACAAACAAATGAGCAAGATGGGCCGAATGGCCTCCTCTCGTTTGTAAACTTTCTTATGTTCTGATGTTCTTAAAACTGGTAGCATTGAGAAAATTATCCCTGTCTGTACTTTTCCTATAAACTGAAGTAGAAAAATGATTTCCAACTTTTAACAGCTGGACATCCAAAAAGGCAATGGAATTACAGTCAAATGACATCTCAAATTTGATAGTAGAATGTCTGCTATTTACAAATGTTTCAAACTCCTTCAATTCATCAATTTTGCCTGTCCAGGTGAAAAATACATAATCTATATATCGGACACATGATTTAATCATTTGTAAATAAGGATTCTTACTGTAAATGTAATCCATCTCCATAAATTAGTTGGGATCCATAATTGTACCCATCACAGTCCCATGTATTTGTAAATAAAAAGTGTTTTCAAATCTAAAATAATTCCTATAAAGCACTAAAGAAGCCAATTCCTGTAGATAAGATACCATGACAACATTATTCAAGCCTTTTCTCCAGTAATAAAGATATTCATGAGAAAGAAAAATAAATAATGACATATTTAGCAGGCTTACTGAAAAATGTGAGATGTTAAAGATCACAATATTATAAAACTTTTTAACAACAGTTATAATAATCAGAAAAATGGTTTAACTGCTTTGTGCATTCAGAACACAAAATTAGATTGGTTGAGTAAAGACATATACTGTACAATAATTTAGCTACGTATACCCCAATAAAGCCCTCCGTGTTGGTTGGAATCAACTAAAGCACATATATTTATTTTTTATTATAAATCCCTTAAAAATATTACTGCTCAATGTCTCAAAAGTCTTTAATCAAACCCTATAAAAGGGAACACAGTAGTGTAACAAGATTAATAACATCCAGTATTGATTTAATGAAGGGTCCCTACATAAATCTATATGAAAGGGCACTTCATCTCGACTGCAGGTGTTTCCACATACCCAAGCAGGACAAATAACACATAACCTGTGAGATTACTTGGAACAATTTAGTAGGTTACAGTTCTTGAATATAGCTCTGTCAAAGAATACCTGTGCTTCAAATATATCTTCCTTTACAGCTTACTGTTTTATGTAACGCGGGCCAACTTCATTCTAACACTAAGATGAGGAAATGTCCAGGTGAATTCAAGGGAGTAAAAAAAAAAAAAAATCGTTAGTTTTGGTCTTGGATAAAAAAAGGACCAAAAAAAATCCAAAAAACTAAAACAAACTAAGAACATCTGCAGTTTCATTCAGAGAACCCATGCCTCATGTTAGCTGAGGCAATAGGCAAGCACACTGTGGTTTTCAGTGAGGTTTAAGAGTACTTGAAAAGCAACACAGAAAATTGATCCAGAAAGTAATTATCACCATGAAATTAATATAATACAATAAACAAATAAATACCATGACTCAAGAAAACTGACCGATCAGAATATAGGAAAATGAAAAAATACTAAAATACTATAAGGTGCCCACATTTCACATTGCTTGCTTTGTCTAAAGCCCCTTTCACACTGGCACTCCTACCTGGGTCCCAAGGTCAACAGCGACCCACCTCAGGATGGGCATTCGTAAGCGGACAAAGTAACAAACAGCCACACCTGCGTGAAGGTTTCACTTCCGCAAGGAACATTTCTGTTTATTCTGTTTAGCTAACTTTTTGTTGATTGAGACACACCATGAGCCAGATTGCAGTCGGGATGAAGAAACATTTGCATTTGGGCTGACGATTCAGTGCAAAAGAAGCTGCTTCCAGGGCACTGCGTACGCACATTTACTTAAGACTAAGTACAAGTAGCATTTATCAAGACGATAGGATACCCTAATTTTGAGGACCTACTCAGTATTAGCTCGGTAATAAAATCTAATTTAAAACACATTTTATTTGTATGTTTTAACTGATAGTAATGAATGATTGTACATATCCATGCAACACATTCATATTTAACAATTCTGTGATGGTGAATATTAACATTAAACTAAATGTTTGTATGCAATTGTGTTCAATGATTAGCAGCAATATCAAGAGAAGCACAAGAGGAAATACAATCCTTACAACAGGCTGGAAGTAGACGGTATTAAACTTGGAAGCGTGAAAAATGTATGGAATTATTTTGCTATCTACAAACACTTTAATGAAGTGTAGAAACTGTTTACAAAAAGGAAATGTGTATCTTCTTCCAAAATGACTTTCAGCTTCCTTGCCTTCTCCTATTTTTGCATGGCCAACGTTTGAAAAAAAATAATAAACAAACAAAAACCTAAAACTTAATCTTAACATTCTCTATTAATATGCATTCACTTTAATAAATCCCAGTGAAACTTGAAATCTCAAGTTCTCTAAAGTCTGGAACTGCTGATTCAGTTTAAATAAAGCCAACTCCCTACAACTTAAGAACTGATCTGTCACTTGGTTAGCTTCAAAGAGACATAAGCCATAGAGCATGAATTATTATACTAGAATTATTATTATTATTATTATTATTATTATTATTATTATTATTATTATAGAGTAAATAAAGTGGTGTGGAGGACAAGTGTGTTGCTAATGCAGGGATGGCTAATGCTGCTTAATAATGAATGCACTGATGCAGTATCCCTTTTTACGGGTTTTGTTTCCGGCTTTCCTTCTAGCTCTTTTTAGGTATTTCACAGTGTTCAAATACTTCAGACTCACCAGAGTATATACTACACAGTTGCATAGCAGCACGAGCACCACTTTAGGAGAAGCAGATGCAAGTTTACAACAACAAGGTAAGGATTTATTTTAAGTTATTTTACCTAGGTGCCTGCACAAATGCAGATTCTATTGTAGAACCTGCTTGTTCTCTTGGACTGGCACTATGTGTCAGTACGTCTAGTATATATAGCCTTGGTAGCTATGGAAGCTCACAATTTATTGTAAGAAAAATAAAAGTTTGAACAATAAACTTAAAAGTATTGATGGGGGTTCCTACATTAGTAATATTAATATTATTAATAACATTGTATACATTTATAAAATAACATTATATACATTTATAAAATGGCTTGGATAAATTAATTGCTGTGATTGGCTGAACAAGATCACATGACTGTGCAGTAATACTTGTCTTACCACATGGCTATGACATCATAGACCAACTTACTTACCTGATCTATTAATATTACTACGCTTAACAGTAACAATATCTAAACAGTGTTTCTGTAAGTAAAAATGTCAACATACATCTGAAACAGCATTTAAATCACTCAACAATCTGTTTTTTTTTTTTTCATCTCTGTCACTAAGAATTAAAAAAAAAAATACACACTCAAAAGCCCCTCTCTCGCGTGCCAGTGCAGTGCAGTGTTTGGCTTTTCCATGAATCCTCCCTCAGATGTGGCAAATCAGACTGTTTTCAATTTACAAATGTCATTTCATCTCGAAAATTTTACTATAAATGACAATGTTCAATGTAATGTTTATGGCAAATACACAAAAGTACAAAATATATGTTATAATCAAACAGTCTTCAGGGACTATTTTTTCTCAGTGGAAGGATACATAATATATGTATTTATAAGCGAAATAACTTCCTGCGGCCTCGTGCCTCACAACGCACCCAGGGCGTGCAGTAAGAATTGTCTTATCGCACACTCTGTCGTGGGTTATTTCTTACGTAAACTGCTGCTTAATCTTGTGGTGATTCACATCTGTACAAAGCCATGTAACCAAACTTGATTTTTTTTTTTTTGAGGGGGGGGGGTGGAGATGTGGTTTCTAAATAAAAATGTTAAAGCAATGCTGCCAAAGCCCCTTTCATTTATGTCTGGAAGATGAAATCCCCTGCATGCATGTGGAAAAATGCAAAAAAGCTGCAGCCTGAACCCTTCTTGCTGTGTACTCCGCTCATTTAAATTCACCTCTCCCTGAAAAAGTCCCAGTGCTGTTTCTGTCCCCCCCAGCAGGCCCTGGTGGAGTTCATCTATTATTCAGTCTGCCCTCCAATCTCTCCAGCAAGAGCCCCATGGAGCCCCTCCAGTAATTGGTCTCTTAATACTCCAGATGCTCCATGCTCTAAAAGTCCTTAAACATGACAAGGCCAGTCTTAATCCATTTACATAGGGCTGCCTTTAAAGTTACTGAACTATGAATTTCCTTCTGAAAGGCATTTTAGTTCAGCACAACTGGTTGAGTCATTAAAAATCAGTGAATTAATAGTTGAACAAAAACAGACAGAGACTGTTGGACTACCACAAAAGTACAGAAAAGTAATTACAAATGTAACTATAAAAGCTTTATACTTTTAAATGAAATATTGTAATTGCCTTGAGTACTTTAGGGATGTATTCATAACAGGCTTACATGTCAGCACACACCATGCACTCTAGTCCTATGCATTTACTAACAAACTAACAAGGCACATCTTCTTAATTATCTTACAAATTACAAATATATATGTCACAGAAAGTTTGTATAATGTCTTAAGATGAATGTGATAATAGAGGAGGCTGTGTGGTCCAGTGGTTAAAGAAAAGGGCTTATAACCAGGAGGTCCCCGGTTCAAATCCCACCTCAGGTACTGACACATTATGTGACCCTGAGCAAGTCACTTAACCTCCTTGTGCTCCGTCTTTCGGGTGAGATGTAGTTGTAAGTGACTCTGCAGCTGATGCATAGTTCACACACCCTAGTCTCTGTAAGTCACCTTGGATAAAGTCGTCTGTTAAATAAACAAATGTTAGCTTGCGAGGTTCGGGGGGCGTGAAGCTGGGGGGGCTGCTAATCTCTAATCTTTCAATTTTCTAATCTCCAGTTAATTAGTTCTATTTACTATTTAAGACCTGATCACCTGCACCTTTTCTGTCTAGTGTTTCGTTTTTAGCAAACGCTCAGACGCCGTCGTTTCGTGCTTCACCTCTAATATCTAAACTTCGTTGCCTCGCTCACGCAGGTCGTTTCTCTGCACATCGCTGCCAAGATATTATCAATCATTTTTTTTTACCTGCTCAGGTGATCTTTCTTTTCAGTCAGCTTCTCTTTTCGGCTCCAAGAGCTCCAACGTTACTCTTTCCTGTTCCATCCGGTCTCCACCTCGGCTTCATAGCCGTCCAAACCGCAGCTTCAATACTCAACTTGTCTGCAACTTTATCAGAAAGTCTGGTCCTCCGTTAAACTTCCAAGCTCCTTCGACATGACATCGACATTCCCGTTGTCTGCGATTGCCTTACCTTAGCTCTATTTAATTCTACCACGAAGTTTTGTCGGCTTAATCCTTCTTTACTCCTCGCTTGCAATCCGACGCCCCTCCCCCCGCTCCCACTGAGCCAGCACAATTACCGTTTCATCAGAAGATCCTGCCCTGGACCTCCATCAGCTACGTTCAACATTTTAAAGACGTATCCAGCCCATTCTAAACTCAATTTGTAACTAGTGGCGGCTCGTGACTCGACTGGTCACAACATTCTCCAACTACACTATTGTACTGTAACTTTTCCACCGGCGCCTCACAGACTATGGTTACCACGGCAACGCCCTTATTGAGTGACTGCGGGGAGTGGTAAGTTGTCATGGTGACCAGGCAGCTTCATCAGGCTCTGCGTGCTCTGCGCCTCAGCACCGCAATCTTCCGGCTTCCTGTTGCTGCACTTTCACAACTGGCAGAGACGAATTCAACGCGCCGAACCATAACATCTAAATATTGCGTTAACTTATTTCCATTCATGACTATCTGTCCTAAACATGTCTAGAATATTTATTATACAAATCTAAAGGAATAAGCAAATGTTGTTCTTCATAGACAAGGATTTTAATCGTAATAACTTCTTGGATTATACCCTGATTCACTCAGGTCAATGATGTAATTCCAATCATAACCTCTGGATGGCAGTATAATACCACAAGCTCTCTCTCTATACATTAAACCAGTTTGGTTTCGCTGCGAAGCTCGGACACTACAGCTTTTCTATCTATTCCCGCAGTTCTCACTCGGATGGATTCTCGGGAGTTCCCCTCCTGCCTCATCCTCTGTCTATCTATATCAAATGACATTCTTCAATTTCAACTCTTACCCCCCTCCCCTTTTGAGGCGGACTGCTCCTGACCAAATCTATAGATATTTCAACAGCCTCAGAGCAGTGGATTCTTCATCCTCTTAGGTTCTACAGCAGCCTCAGCTCTATGTATTCTCCATCTCTGGCTTCATCTAAATCAGTTTAACTCACAGTCCAATATCCACCGCATTCAGCAGATGTCTGTGCTCTACAGCAGATCATCACACTACCGATGGCAATCCACCATTCACTATTACAGATCCCTGCTTCAGCAGATATCGGCGTTCTGCAGCAGACCACCACGCTCTACCAATGGCAGTCCACCATTCACAATAACAGATCACTGCTTCAGCAGATCTCTCTCTACAGCAGACCACCGCTCATTATTGACAGCACTTCTTTGTTTACTTCCTCAGATCTCTGCACCATCCAGCAGATCCCATCCTCTACTGTTAATTGCTCCTCCCTGCAGCAGATCTCTGCTCCCTCTTCAGATCTACTCACTGTTCTAGCATGCAAGTTGCTTTAGTTAAGTTTAAATCTGGACCTGCACTACTCCAGATCTTCCAACGCTTCCGCTTTCCTCCAATACGCAGATCGTGGAAGCATTCCGCAGTCAAGGCTAATGCTAATCCCCATCTAATCAAAAATACGAGGTGCTTGTCTTTCTTGGCAATCTATTCATATGTCCACACATCCTCTCAAATATTACAGCATTAATACATGGTGAGAGACGTGGTGAGACTGGAAATCTGTCTTGTTTATGAGTTAAGGAGTTCCACTCTAGGAGAATAACTGGAGTTGTGAAACCCAGTCTCTCAATGTGAGTTCACCTTTTCCATTTCAAGCAGACATGATAGTAGCAGACCACAGATTGATCCCGTATTCACTGACACATAGGATAGTCAACATCTCATCTCTGCCCTCCATTCCAGTAAATGGAGCACAAAGCGTGCTGAGCTTCCCCAGCAGTTGATTTACACACGTTCGTTCAGATCCAGCTGCTACCTCAACTGTCAGTTCCAGCTCCCCTTCGGCCTCCACTTTTAGTGTTCAAGTTCCGTCGACTGGTCCCGTCTGCTGCGTGCCCCCCCCCCCGATTCACCAGCTGTCATTTGACTGAATCATCCTCTCAGTAACCTCCTTCAATCTGCTCAGCATTTCGTATCTGCAGCTCTCTCCCTCCTTCGACAGCTTCATATTGTACAGCCTGGTCAGTGTTTTAAACATTCTGTGCCAGAATCTGATTCATCCTATTCCTTCAAATCAAACCAGATCATGGCTTTCATCGTCCAGCTAGGGATTTTTCTTCCCACCATTCTCTCCATACCAGTAGTTTGTCTGACTCTTTCCGGAATCTTCAAAGTTTCCCCCCCCCCGCTGCACCTTCCAGCCTGCCTATATCAACAGACATTCTCCATTCATTTATCTCTACTCCTTGGAAAGTTTGCTTGTCCCCTTACGAAGATCTCCTCATGGAGACCATCTGCCTAACAGCTGATTCTTAAGAGCCTTCCCTTCTGCCTCACCTTCCCGCTGTCCGCATCAATGACCATTCTCAGTTTGCTCATTCTACTCTTCTGAAACGCCGCTTCTCCCCATACAAGGATCTACCTATGGAGATCATCTGCATCTGAGCCCTCTTCGGTCTCCTTAGGAGCTCAGAATTCACAGTTCTAATTTACGCCATCATTCAGTTGTGTACCTCCAGACGGATCAATTTCAGCGCCGTCAGTTAATTCAGCTGTCAAGCAGATTCCCCTATCTGCCCCTTATTTTCAACGTCAAGGTATCTCATCTGCTTCTCGGCCGCCTTCGGCTTCCTCAGAAGCTCAGACTTCACAGTTCCCTCAGCTTCAAGCTTCCCTGCAGCGACGAAGATCTCCTAATCAGCCAACCTCTCCACCCTCCTTTCTAGAGCAGGCCTCCTTCCTCAGCTGTATTCTCCCCATTCATTTCGTATAGGTGCAGCTACCTCCGCTGCGAGAGCCAACATCAACCACAGTCTGATCAAGACCATGGGCCGCTGGTCCTCTTCCGCAGTAGATTTTTACGTTCAGAACTCGCAGTTTCTTCTGCTTCTGATTTACTTCACCATTCGGTCATACCCCCAAGAGGGATCAATTTCAACGTGGTTAGTCCATTCAGCTGTCAAGTAGAGTCCCCTATCTGCCCCTTTTCATCATCAAGGTATCTCCCCAGCAAGAACCCCCCCCCCCCCCCCCAGGACCCTCGGTTCATTGATTCCTCTCGCTCCTATCATCACTCATCGCCCCTCCTTCCACCCTCCAGAGCAAGCCTCCCTCCTCTACTTCACCCCCTCATTGATTTCTCTCACTCCTAGGATCACTCGTCACTGGATTCCAACCTACCTTGCCTCCAGAGCGGGCCTCCAGAGCGGGCCCCCCCCCCCCCAATCATTCCGTAGGCACAGCCCCCTCTGCTGCGAGGGCCAACATCACTCACAGCCTTCTTCGGCTTCCTCGGAAGCTCAGAATACACAGTTTCTTCAGCTTCAAGCTTCCCTGCAGCGACGAAAATCTCCTAATCAGCCCAGCTCTCCTCCCTCCTTTCTAGAACAGGCCTCCCTCCTCAGCTGTATTCTCCCCATTCATTTCGTATAGGTGCAGCTACCTCCGCTGCAAGAGCCAGCATCAATCACAGTCTGATCAAGACCATGGGCCGCTGGTCCTCTTCCGCAGTAGACTATTACGTCCATTCATCTCCCTTCGTTATAGCAGCAGCCCATTTTAAAATTGCTAGCATGCCCGGAGTGGGGGCTACCTGTTCGCCGGGGCCACCTGAGGTTTTCCCCTAAATTCGCTTAGAGGGGTTTTTTCCTCTCCACTGAGCGGCAGGTATACACATAGTCAAGTATACACAGTCACATCCCATTAACAAATTTACTAATCCCCCTTTGTTCGTCCTTCTGGTCTTTTGTTTGTTTGTTTATGTTATGCGTTGGCATGTTCTGTCTTGTTTGTCTCACGGTGTGGGAATTTTCGTAGGTGCCGGGGGTCCATCCTTTGGGGGGCAAGTGAGGCTCACTTCCCCGACCTCAGGGCTAGGCAGCCGCCTCCCTTACCTTCAGGGGTTCTCACCGCGTGAGTCAGAGCGGACCCCCGGCCAAACTCTGTCCTGTCGCAGCTCCTGCGCTCATCTCACTCGAGGCTCTCTTCTATTCTGCCTCTCTTCAGGACGTGGTCACTCGTGCCGAGTCCTATACTAACCTCAATGCTCTGTCCTTATTTTCAGGTCCCAGGCAGCGTGATGTCTCGGCCAATCAGGGGTTTTACGAGCGCCCCTTACATAAGCCTCAAATGCTGGGTACCTCTCTCATCTCCTCCCGAGGGGTGGCTTTTCAAGTCTAACCCTCATATGTGTTTTCAGGTTGCCGGGTCTTCCGCCCCTGGGATGTCGACAGCGTCGGCCCCAGTCGACGACCTCTTTTCTATCCCGTTTCCGGTTGCCGGGTCCTCCGCCCCTGGGATGTCGACAGCGTCGGCCCCAGTCGGTGACCACATTCTGTCCTACTAACTGCTCCTTGCTGCTTCTTCTGCCTTATCTTTCCCCCCCAGCTCACGCCCAGTGAAATAATAATAATAACGGTGGTGCGTTTATGTGATTAACATGCTAAACTAAAACTCAAAGAAAGTGCAATCTGGGGTAACCAATGAGGTGGTGCTCCATCTTAAAACTGACGCTACAACTAAAATAGCTTTGCATGACTCAAGCCCTTTATGCTACGCATTTTGTTTTTAATTTGTAGACTTTCAATAAAATAACCCTTTGCTAAAGCACACAAGGTTATTTTATATTATTACGACATGCTCAGAAAGACCAACCATTTCTCTAGAATATTACATTGTAAATGTCCCAGGGGCTTCATGGTAAATGCTCAAGAAGGTGATGTAGCCGTTAAAGCCAATTCAATCTCATACCCAATATACTACTGCAGTACCAAGTCCCCAGATGATTTCTTTTCTATCACAGGAACCAAATAGGGCTTGTCTATTAAACCAGTTTTGAAAGATTATTCACTTTAAAAGAAAAAAATCTAATGAATTCCTGTCCTTTTCAATAAATTGAACATTTTGCAAAAGCTTTTCACAGGAAAAGGCATTTATACAAATAGAGGAGAGACATAAACCATAGGTGTACTGTTTAGATAGAGCCTTAGAGATACTCTCAAATAGATCCCTGATAAACATTTTTAGTTGAGATGGCTCACCTTATAACAGCACTAATACAGAATAATTGCTGCTCATTCGCTTAATATAAATGTAGTAGTCTCTTCTAGCAGGAAATTGGTCTGTTTTGGCCAAGGTTAAATACTGTTTTCAGTACAGTGTTCAGTGACTAGTCTTCAGTGATCTGAATGATAGATGACTTTGTCACCACTGTTTTCTCAAAACCTCTCACAAACACTACATCTTCTATAGCGTAAAAGTGTTCCCAGATAAAGGCTACAGCTTTTAAAAAGCCGTTTTTCAATTAAATTGGACAAATCTCTGTTTTTCCAAAAATCTTGTAAAGCATTGTACCATAATGACTTTGCTTGACATCCTCAATCCTCTCACAAAGAGTTTTGTAACACAACTGGATATGCTCAATCTCACTCAGCATGTTTTATTTCCAACTCATGTAAAGGATCACACTTTGAACTTGGTGATCTCGCTGGGTCTATTTTTGTCTAATTTTTCTTCTACTAGTCTTACTTTTTCAAGCATTTTCTTATCACTTTATTTAGCCTCCCCCCATCCACAACAAGCTTGTTAAGTAGTGAGCTATCAACCTCGTCGGTTATTGTCTCCAGTCACTTTTTCTATTCTTGTTGCCAATGTAGAATTAGTTGGGCCTCTTCCTATAGCTGTCAATAATGTGGTTGAGCTTTATAATTCTACTCTCTCGCGCATCATTTGTGTTTGAACTTCTACCTACGCTTGCAGATCGCCATCGTATATAGATGAACAGAGAACCATGAAAGTGGAAGTGTGTGGGTTGGAACAAGATTGGAGAGCATCTGGACTCAGTGTTCTCGTTATCATCTGGAAACAAAAACACTGGGCTTGTGTGACAGGAATGACCGAGGGTCTGACGTCAGGCAGAAGCAGGAAGGGAAAAATAAAACTGACACCGGGGAAGTACTGCAGTTCAAAAGAAAGAATCGGCTGGCTGCCGTTTTTATTAATAACAAAAATAAAATAAATATTTAAACAAAAGAACACTTGCGCTCACAGAGCAAAATAAAAGGGTTAACAAAACAAATCACGAACACTACCATCGGTCAGGCTGGGCAATCGCCTTCACTGACCCTATCCTTGGTTAGTTTCGTTTTAAGTAAATTTCGCTCGCTCTCCGTCTCTCTGCTCGCTCTCTCCTCTCTATCACCCACCCCGAGTTGGAGATCTGCAGGCTTTTTATAACAGGTGACCATCTCCCGATTAGCAACAAATTAAATCACCTAATTAATTCGGGAGATGGCCACCTTCTGCACGAGTTTTAATTATTACTCCTGGCAGAGGACGAGCACCGATCTCGCCTCTGCCAGGACACGTTTTAAAAATAACCAAAACAATAACATACGGCGCTCGCCGACATATATACAATAATAAATCATAATAATAATACAAAATAACACCGGGGCAGAGGGGGACCCCGATCTAAAAGTAAACAAACAATGTACAGGGCACCTCACCCTGTTACAGCTTGTTATCATGTAGACCTTGCTAGTGCAAGGACATTATTTTTCACATGTGTTATTTTTGCTGGCAAGGACAGACTCTTTTTCATACAATACATTTTGACTCCTAAGCTCTAGGGGAAGCACAATTGAGGATATCAGAGTTCAGATACACTCCGTTACTCCTACTAACTCATTGCTTACAGCAGCCCACAGCTCTGTGCTTGTTTCTAAGAAATGATACTGTTTTAATCCTGTTTCATTGTCACATGTAGTTGGGTGATTCAGAGGTTGCGCTCAACGATATGTATTCTGGACCCATACTCTTCTCTCTCTCTATATGTTGCCGCTGGGGTCTATTTTTTTCGTAATTACAATCTGAATTTTCATTTTTATGAAGACGCCCCGTTGTCTTTCAAGACTTGGGTATCTCAGAATTATCTTAAATTAAATTCAAGCAAAACTGAGCTTGTACTTTTCACCTTGTCATGGCTCCCATCCTTGCTATTCCTTTTGATGGTAGTCTTTTGCTTCCTGCTTCAAATGCCAGGAATCTGGAACTTATTTTCGATCCTGCTTTGACTTTTGAGGATCATTTACATTCAATTACTAAGATTTCTTTTTGGCACCTGAGAACTGTAGCTAGGATGAGGCTGAGACACAGAATAACACTTTTGTAACCTCAAGGGTTGATTATTGTAATCCCTTGTTTGCTTGTCTCCCTGATGCCTCATGTATTAGGTTTCAGCTAATACAAAATGCTGCAGCAAGAATACTTACACTCACTGCATTGGCTTCCCGTGAAGCAGCGCATTGATTTTAAAATGCTGCTCCTCACTTAAAGGCTATTCATGGTTCTGGCCCCACCTATTTACTGTAAACCATCTCGTACTTTGAGATCTCGAGTTGCTGGTAGTGAGCAGGGGTTCACATTCCATTTTGCTACTGCATGTTATTGTCTCTGTTGTTGTTTCCTGTCTGTGATTTCACCCTTGTCAATCAGAAACATACATGTTAGATATAAAGAGTAAATATAAAAAAGCATTTTAAAGCACCTTTTTGGTACTGTTTTTCCTATTCTGTCAGAAGATTCCAAAATAATGCTGTACATATAGGAACGCATGTGGGAAATCTCTTATTCAGTATTTCCAATATAGTAGAGTTTATTCTTATTTGCTACAGCCCATCATGCTTGGCAAAATAAAACAGAGTGACTCATACCCTTTTGCAAATAGGCAATACAACAGTGTGTTATCAGAACAATGCTTGAGAAAGCACAGGGGAATTTTGAATTCCCCAGTAGGTTCTATGAAAATCCATAAACAGTATATGCTCCCTTCTTACTGCTGTGTGGTGTGCTTGGTCCTTTATGAAAAAGACAAGGCAATTGTTTTGACATTATGCCAAGACAGTTATAATAACTTAAGCCTTTACTCTGAAGAATATACTAACAGAAGAACAAGGTGTGTTTTTCTTTGATTAAAAACTCTTTGTCTCTGTACAGATCTCTTCTGAAACAATACAATACGATGACACTTATGGGAATAGGAGTTTCAAGAACATCTGTTGGAAGAAGTCACTGAATAATGGTCATAGCTAAAAGAATGAAGATACATCAGCGTTCATATTTAATAATTAAAGTAAAAGGTATAGTAAATAGGTAATCGATTTCTTGTTTTAGAACACGTTATATTATTTTATTTCTTTAAAAAAATGTACAACACTATTGAGTCACCCATGCTTTTATAGCTGGGCCTTTTAATCACCTTTGGCAGAAGTTAGTTTCTTTCTCTCCTAATGTACCAATGTCAAGAGATATCAACATATATATTGTTAAGGTTGGTCTCTTAACGCGTGGTCACTGCTTCTTTGTGAGATGTTGCAGCAAACCAAGTTAAATGCAAATGTGAAAAAGATTGTATTAATAATATATCCATAGGTTAAAAACAATGTGGCACTGAAATGGTTAATGTTCATTGTACACCACCTGTAATGGAACTTTATTGGGAGAATCATAGAATACAAATTGGTACACTATAAAGATCCTAAAAGCATGTGGTCTGGAGCATTGATATGGCCAGAGTTTAAAGCAGTAAGGCAGTTAAACAGTTATTTGTTTTCTGGACAACACTGGTAATGGAACTTAAGTAAGAAAATCAAAGATCACAGCTGTGTGGAAAACATTAAGAAAATAACTTGAAGTGTACTGTCACTAGGCAGCGGAAACTCCAAAAGTCACATGACCTCAATATGGTAGCCATTTTATGTCAGAGATCAAGTTAGTATATCTCTGAAAATATTAAGTCCTATCTCACATGGTTTTGACCTCAAATGGTTGGTTTAAGACACAAACCATTTGTGTATGAAGCCAGTATCTAAAGCATTAGGGGGTCTATTCATAAAGGGCTAACGCCTATCAAAATGAGAAAACAGGAGTACATGATCGGATTTCATCCAAATGGCAGTTGCTATTCATAAGAGATCATTCAGATGCGTCATTAAGCCCCAATGATTTTCGTCTATGAAGGCATGTTTGTAATGCATTGAGAGAAAGGTTAACGATTACCTCATTAGCATAAAGTTTTCATTGGCCCTGTGCGTCACCCTGCTATACATATGAGTGAATAACAGCAAAATGCTGTCGATAACTAGGAGTTACTGAACGCATTCTACAGTCAAGTCTAAACTAACGACAGCCTTGGTAGATGGTTTTTTTAAAGACCTATTTTATTACTACACCTGCTCTGTTATACAATTTGACATACTTGTGATGAACACTGCCTATTTTGAAGAAAAAAAATAATCTGTAGCTTTATATGAAGGAAAATGTTTCATATAAATATATACTCACACAAGAACATATTCTCTGGCATCATCATTTTGAAACAGCGCTGTGTAGAGGAGAGCAAGTGAGAGACTGAGAATAGACAATTATTTTATTATTATTATTTCTTTGCCGTGATCCGCGGCTGACAGCAGTCCTTTCCTTTTTATTTCTTTTACCTGTGTTCACAATAAACAGTTTGGACGAATACTGCCTGTGTGAACCTGTTTATTTTCATGGAGCGTTACAATATACAGTATACCAGTGCTGCTGATGCAGTTGGTGGGAAATTTGGGCTTGCTTGGTATTGCAAAGAACACTGATCGAGCCTCACACTTCAAAGGGAGTCTTTTTTTTTTTTTCGCGCAGCACAAAATGATCCATTTTGTGTACAGTGTGCAATACGGCGTGAAACTTTCACTGATTCATAAACATAAACTCGCCCCTGATTGATTCCTTGCTTTAAGCAGGGTTTATTAATAATAATAATAATAATAATAATAATAATAATAATAATAATAATAATAATAATAATAATAATTGAGAATTTGTAAGATTAACATTTAAAGTTTTCAAAATGATGATTATTATTATTATTATTATTATTATTATTATTATTATTATTATTATTATTAGGATTACAGTATTATTCAAACATCCTCCTACAGTGCTTTTTGTTTAGTTTTTTTTTTTTTTGGTACTGCAGTTAAGAATGTAAATCGTATGCATGTATATGGAATTGTGTTTACCAAACAAAACGAAAATACAAAGTATTTATTTAAAGACTTTTTTTTTTCTAAATGATGACATGTCCTGAATTTTTGGCAGACGTGATAGGGGCATCGGAATCAGGTTTTGCAAACTGCCCGTGACTGGCAGCTGCAGACTCAGGTTTCAGTAGTACTGTCAGTGGATTCTGTTTTTCTTTTTGCAACAGCTACCGACACCAACCAGGGAACATTAGTAATGCTGATGATGTCATCAAAAAGAGGCGGATTTTCATTCTTGAACGACTGTATACCCATTCATAAATTGCTTTGCTACAGTCGTCCGTTTGCTCAGATCATTTTATGAAAAGCAATATGGATGACTTTCATTAGTTTTAAATGAAATTAGTTTTATTACGGCAGTTGGCAAGTACTTTTATGAATAGGGCCCTAGGTCTGGAAACCAAAAGGTCACATGACCACCATATAGTGCCCATCTTAGGCCACAGGTCAAAGTGAAGGGTGCTGTTAGGAAGGTGCTGAACTTTTTAAGCATTAGAAGCAGTATGGGTGGTCATGGTGGCAGTGGATTACAAACTCATACAAGTTCCCAGTACAGGAATGCTTAAAAACTGACACAGTTAGTTTCAGAAATCCAGTATTTTTTTAAATAAATAAATAAATAAATAAATAAATAAATAAATATACATAAATAAATAAATAAATATATATATATATATATATATATATATATATATATATATATATATATATATATATATGTTGTACCCTTGAGCAAGGTACTTTACCTAGATTGCTCCAGTAAAAACCCAACTGTATATATGGGTAATTGTATGTAAAATAATGTGATATCTGTATAATGTGAAATAATGTATAATGTGATATCTTGTAACAATTGTAAGTCACCCTTGATAAGGGCGTCTGCTAAGAAATAAATAATAATAATAATAATATATATATCTTCTTCTCTTAGATAACTGCAGATAACTGCATAATTTATAAAATGTATAATTATAATACATTAACTGAATGCTTTTTAAAAACAATGCATATGGCAGTCAAAAGCTTAACACGCTATCAGTGAAATTCCCAAAGCTTTATACATCAGAAAGGAAAAAAAAATACAAAATACAACAGAAGTAAGAAACAACTTAAGGCAAAATTAAATGCCTGTTTTTTACTGTATGCTAACTTTATTGTCCAATAACAATCTGGAGGTTTGAGAATCTTGCCCTCTGTGGCATGCTGCTTTAAAACAGATGATTTATTATTGCCCATCATGCCTATCAAAGTAGAATGGTATTATTCATACTGTTATGCTAATTTGCAACAAAGCAGAATGCATGGGAGACACAAGGGGATGTATGCACATGAGGTGTTTGAATTCTTCAGTGCATTCTGCTGTGGATCCATTGATTTATTTTGCTTCCATCTCAGTGTTTGGTGATTTGCATCTTCCGACATAAAAAGACAAGTTCATTTCTGTGTGACTTTGTTGCTGAAGTCTCCTGACACTACCTGTTCGAGTTTCTCTCTTGTTGCTTAGGCACCTAGATTCAGAATCAGTTTGTTATTCAGTTTATTTTTGTGTAATTCAAAGTTCATCCATGATGCTTACAATCTCATTAGAGAGAAGCCACAAAGGCTTTTGTAAGCTCAGAGGTCAGAAGTAAAAGGGTTAAGTAAACATGTCTCTGCATGTCAGCTTTCTCTCTTTATTTGTCATTAAGGTAACCTGCTGAATGGTCTATAAAAGAACTATCCACCGTGTTAATTGTATTTGTTAATCCTAGGAGCCACAGGCAAATTTAAATGTAGCACATATTTTTAGATCAGTAAACTAGATATAGAATACTCTTTTTGACTATCCATTGTAATTTGATTTGGAAAAAATGTTGTTGTTTTTTTTTTGCAAGGATATAATGTTAACAGTGTTACGATCTTTTTTTTAAAAGGCTTAGCTTGGGCACATGCTGTATATTTCTCTTCCCTTTGACTAAATTTATAAGTGCTGTTATGCTTGGTAATGGGTGGCCCAAAGAAGATATTTCACACCAATGGTAATCATATTATTAGATACCATACTAGTTCCTGTATTTACAAAAATATGCAAGCTTGGTACAAATGCACATGGTTGACAATACTCCAGTATATTATTGTACTCTCTCCTGATTGGGTTTCTATTGAAGAGACAGTAACAGATCCAGCAAAAACAACTTTGAATCTAAATAATTACCACAGTAAAGCATTGCAGATTGAAGCATGTATTACTTCTAACAGGAAAAAGTAGACATAAACCCACAAGGGAAATGACAAGCCCAGCCTTATTCTTCAGACATGTCATTTAAGTCAATAAATTAATCTGTCTGTCATGTTTGCTGTTTGATCTTTCCTGTTCCAATAAAGGAACAAGTCTCATCCCCCTATGGCTAACAATTGCTGGAGCAGCTCTTTCTCAATGTTAAAGTATCAATTTGGGCTCTATTAGCATGGGACATGCAGGCAAATGCTTTTCAAGATTAAACAACAGGGGGAAAGAAATCAAAAACCATTACTCACAGGCACCAGGCAACTTGCATAAACAAGAGTGATCTATCAAACAATAAATATTTACACAGAAGAACAGTCACGCTTATTATGTAAACAAGATTTATGGGTTACTGAGATATGCTACATCATGCACGTTTTAGTGATTTGGTCTGAGGCATTTTTTTTCAGACAAATACAATTTTAGTCTGAGTTAAATATTTTAAGAAGAAACATATGTGAGAGTATTTGTTTTACAAATGTAATGCTATAGCCTAAATGACATTGGAAAATTATATATAATAAATTAGACATCTGATGTCGCTTTGAATCTAACACTTTCCATTTATTAATTATTAAATAATTACATTTTCCCCAAATACTTCAGAAGAAACTGATAAAAAATCTATTGTTTTTACCCTACTAACAATAAATGCAGGGGTGATCAGAAACCATATTCTCAGGCGCTAACATGAAACCATCTACAGTTATGGTCAACAGTTTTGCATCACCTAGAATTTTAGGATAGAGTCATTGTATATATATATATATATATATATATATATATATATATATATATATACAGCTCTGGAAAAAATTAAGAGACCACTGCAAAATTATCAGTTTCTCTGGTTTTACTATTTATAGGTATGTGTTTGGGTAAAATGAACATTTTTTGTTTTATTCTATAAACTACTGACAACATTTCTCCCAAATTCCAAATAAAAATATTGTCATTTAGAGCATTTATTTGCAGAAAATGACAACTGGTCAAAATAACAAAAAAGATGCAGTGTTGTCAGATCTCGAATAATGCAAAGAAAATAAAACCAATCCTCAGAGTTGGGGAACATTGTCAGAGCAGAAGGAAGCAAGTTTTCTTCCAGGACAACCTTGTACTTGGCTTGATTCATGCGTCCTTCACAAAGACAAATCTGCCCGATTCCAGCCTTGCTGAAGCACCCCCAGATGAGTTCAATTTTCAGCTTTGCCCAACACCTGGTCATCTAATGGTTAGATGGAGACCTGGAGAGGCCTACAAGCCACGGTGTCTCGCACCCACTGTGAAATGTGGTGGAGGATCAGTGATGATCTGGGGGTGCTTCAGCAAGGCTGGAATCGGGCAGCTTTGGCATGAATCAAGCCAAGTACAAGGTTGTCCTGGAAGAAAACTTGCTTCCTTTTGCTCTGACAATGTTCCCCAACTCTGAGGATTGGTTTTTCCAGCAGGACAATGCTCCATGCCACACAGCCAGGTCAATCAAGGTGTGGATGGAGGACCACTAGATCAAGACCCTGTCATGGCCAGCCCAATCTCCAGACCTGAACCCCATTGAAAACCTCTGGAATGTGATCAAGAGGAAGATGGATGGTCACAAGCCATCAAACAAAGCCGAGCTGCTTGAATTTTTGCGCCAGGAGTGGCATAAAGTCACCCAACATCAATGTGAAAGACTGGTGGAGAGCATGCCAAGACGCATGAAATCTGTGCTTGAAAATCAGGGTTATTCCACCAAATATTGATTTCTGAACTCTTCCTAAGTTAAAACATTAGTATTGTGTTGTTTAAAAATGAATATGAACTTATTTTCTTTGCATTATTCGAGGTCTGACAACACTGCATCTTTTTTGTTATTTTGACCAGTTGTCATTTTCTGCAAATAAATGCTCTAAATGACAATATTTTTATTTGGAATTTGGGAGAAATGTTGTCAGTAGTTTATAGAATAAAACAAAAATGTTCATTTTACCCAAACACATACCTATAAATAGTAAAACCAGAGAATTTTGCAGTGGTCTCTTAATTTTTTCCTGAGCTGTATATATATAAGAACATAAGAACATAAGAAAGTTTACAAACGAGAGGAGGCCATTCAGCCCATCTTGCTCGTTTGGTTGTTAGTAGCTTATTGATCCCAGAATCTCATCAAGCAGCTTCTTGAAGGATCCCAGGGTGTCAGCTTCAACAACATTACTGGGGAGTTGGTTCCAGACCCTCACAATTCTCTGTGTAAAAAAGTGCCTCCTATTTTCTGTTCTGAATGCCCCTTTATCTAATCTCCATTTGTGACCCCTGGTCCTTGTTTCTTTTTTCAGGTCAAAGAAGTCCCCTGGGTTGACATTGTCTATACATTTTAGGATTTTGAATGTTTGAATCACATCGCCGCGTAGTCTTCTTTGTTCAAGACTGAATAGATTAAATTCTTTTAGCCTGTCTGCATACGACATGCCTTTTAAACCCGGGATAATTCTGGTCGCTCTTCTTTGCACTCTTTCTAGAGCAGCAATATCCTTTTTGTAACGAGGTGACCAGAACTGAACACAATATTCTAGGTGAGGTCTTACTAATGCATTGTAGAGTTTTAACATTACTTCCCTTGATTTAAATTCAACACTTCTCACAATATACCCGAGCATCTTGTTAGCCTTTTTTATAGCTTCCCCACATTGTCTAGATGAAGACATTTCTGAGTCAACATAAACTCCTAAGTCTTTTTCATAGTTCCCTTCTTCAATTTCATGATCTCCCATATGATATTTATAATGCACATTTTTATTGCCTGCATGCAATACTTTACACTTTTCTCTATTAAATTTCATTTGCCATGTGTCTGCCCAATTCTGAATACTGTCTAGATCATTTTGAATGACCTTTGCTGCTTCAACAGTGTTTGCCACTCCTCCTGTTTTTGTGTCGTCTGCAAATTTAACGAGTTTGCTTACTATACCAGAATCTAAATCATTAATGTAGATTAGGAATAGCAGAGGACCTAATACTGATCCCTGTGGTAAACCACTGGTTACCTCACTCCATTTTGAGGTTTCTCCTCTAATCAGTACTTTCTGTTTTCTACATGTTAACCACTCCCTAATCCATGTGCATGCATTTCCTTGAATCCCTACTGCGTTCAGTTTGAGAATTAATCTTTGTCAAAAGCTTTCTGGAAATCTAAATAAACCATGTTGTATGCTTTGCAGTTATCCATTTTCAATGTTGCATCCTCAAAAAAGTCAAGTAGGTTAGTTATATATACTAACATAATTTAAATATTTTATTCAACATCATGTAATCAAAGAAACTACAAAATGATATTGCAGAAGTCTACTGGAAGTCATAATACCAGTACAGTATTATGTTCCATTTTGAAATGTCACATTTTATAATTGTTGTCAGTTTTTTGTTAAGTATATGGACAACGAGAAAATGGTATGTAATTCAATATATTAACATAAAATTATTCAGCAGGTTTCATTCAACCTTATAAAGTAAAAATTGTTAATTCTATAGGGTAATGCAAAACTTTTGGCCATACCTGTATGTTTGTTGGGGCCAGTATTTTATGGGGGACATCTGAGAAAGGGATACTTTGTCTTCTACGTGTTCTGAAGATTTCATTCTTACCTGTTTAAAGACTTAAGTAGCCTTGTTACCTTTTTAAGTTGCCTTTTTATGGTAAAAACTATGTACCGCAGGCTCAATAACTCATAGTGTATTTATTTGAGTATGTGCTAGTGGCATCTGATGAGCACCTACTGTACTCTGCATCAAGTTATCACGTTGCTGAATATTTAAAATGTTAACCTAACTTTCTTAGTTTTTAGAGTTGTGTGTGTTGTATAAAATCTACCTCTAAAGTGACAAACCTGTATATGTTTTTGAAGGAGGAAACTGTGCTGCAGTTCCACCTGCTGAACTCTTTCCAGAGAAAGACAAATGCATGTGCATTCGAGTCCTCTGGCAGCATAAAAAGCTTTGTATATACTTCTACTGACTTAATGAAATTATAATTTATATTTATTAGGTTCAGCAGGTCACTGAACAGCTAACGGGGCGCCTATTTTAACAGTTACATTAAGGACAGACAAATCAGTAATGCAGACCTTTCTTTTTCTTGTCTCGATAGTAAGAGATTGTTGCTGTATAAAGTTCATACCAAACTATGACACCAATTTCCATGTCCTTGTTGCACTTACAGCACTAAAAACCTATTATGTTTTTCCTGTGAAAGTATGGCAGAGTTTATGTTAGATGACATCTTTTCAGTAAATGCATAATTGTGGACTCTATTGACTAAAACATGTTTACATTTTCTGTTCTTAATAATTCTTTATAATTGATAATTACTGTCGTTTTTTGGAGAAACTGCTCTATGTAGAATGACCACTGAGTTTTTTAACATAACCGGGACACAGGTTATATTTATGTTTATAATATATTCTAGAAACCAAGGCTGCAACATCTGAAATAAATGTATTACTAATAATCCATAAAATATAAAATGAGATTGAACAGTAGATTAGTGATTTATATGTAGGGTTTCTGGTTTTCTGTGTTTTACCTCCTTTTCTACTCCTTTAAGAATTAAATTGATACCTGTTAAGCCATCTGTGTATTTCAAATCATAACTGAGAAACTTGTTAATAGTAAAATTGATTACATTTTTCTATGAAACAACAAAATTGACTTTTAAATCGGCCAAGCCTTAAATGTTCATTTAGAAGCAGAACGTACAAACGAGATCGCAACATGTTAATAAGCAACTAATCTTTATTAAAGATATAATAAAAAATAAAATATTTTATGCAGGACACACTTTATTACAATCACTATGCATAACTGTATTTATATTAATGCAGATGAGTCACTTCTGTTTTTAAATGAAAAAATAAGACTTATGATTTAAAAGCCCATTTAGTTGTTTCACAGAAAAAATAAAACAGTAAATTAAATCAATTTTACTTTGAATGTGTTTCTCAATAATCATGGCTAAACAGGTATTAATGGAATTTTTTAAGTCAGGGTAAAACACTGAAAATCACCATGAAACCCTTGAATGCATTACAACCTTATTATGTACAGTCTGGTATATTCCTTATGTAACCACATACTGTACTGAGTATATAAGTATTTCTACATTCATTAACCCCCTGAAAATAATAAAGTGTGCTTTAATAATACATAATAATAATCTGGCAGACCAAGACAAACTTTTTAAAAAACAGTTCATGTTCATATCATCTCTAACCAGCAAAATGTGTCTGAGTCTGTACTTCTCACGAAATTCCATCTTAAATCACTTAAAAGTCACTAAGCAAGGGTATCCCAGGGTAACACTGCCTTCTATAGTAAAGAGCCAGGTTCCGTCAGCACTAAAAACCTATTATGTTTTTCCTGTGAAAGTATGGCAGAGTTTATGTTAGATGACATCTTTTCAGTAAATGCATAATTGTGGACTCTATTGACTAAAACATGTTTACATTTTCTGTTCTTAATAATTCTTTATAATTGATAATTACTGTCGTTTTTTGGAGAAACTGCTCTATGTAGAATGACCACTGAGTTTTTTAACATAACCGGGACACAGGTTATATTTATGTTTATAATATATTCTAGAAACCAAGGCTGCAACATCTGAAATAAATGTATTACTAATAATCCATAAAATATAAAATGAGATTGAACAGTAGATTAGTGATTTATATGTAGGGTTTCTGGTTTTCTGTGTTTTACCTCCTTTTCTACTCCTTTAAGAATTAAATTGATACCTGTTAAGCCATCTGTGTATTTCAAATCATAACTGAGAAACTTGTTAATAGTAAAATTGATTACATTTTTCTATGAAACAACAAAATTGACTTTTAAATCGGCCAAGCCTTAAATGTTCATTTAGAAGCAGAACGTACAAACGAGATCGCAACATGTTAATAAGCAACTAATCTTTATTAAAGATATAATAAAAAATAAAATATTTTATGCAGGACACACTTTATTACAATCACTATGCATAACTGTATTTATATTAATGCAGATGAGTCACTTCTGTTTTTAAATGAAAAAATAAGACTTATGATTTAAAAGCCCATTTAGTTGTTTCACAGAAAAAATAAAACAGTAAATTAAATCAATTTTACTTTGAATGTGTTTCTCAATAATCATGGCTAAACAGGTATTAATGGAATTTTTTAAGTCAGGGTAAAACACTGAAAATCACCATGAAACCCTTGAATGCATTACAACCTTATTATGTACAGTCTGGTATATTCCTTATGTAACCACATACTGTACTGAGTATATAAGTATTTCTACATTCATTAACCCCCTGAAAATAATAAAGTGTGCTTTAATAATACATAATAATAATCTGGCAGACCAAGACAAACTTTTTAAAAAACAGTTCATGTTCATATCATCTCTAACCAGCAAAATGTGTCTGAGTCTGTACTTCTCACGAAATTCCATCTTAAATCACTTAAAAGTCACTAAGCAAGGGTATCCCAGGGTAACACTGCCTTCTATAGTAAAGAGCCAGGTTCCGTCAGCAGAGCAGACATCCGTATGGTTATTATGCAGTCTGTTATTAGAAGCATTAAAAAATGTCTATTAAAACATTTAACGTTAATTCAGACACGAGAGTCATCAGCCAATCAGCTTGCAAATAGTGATTTCACTGAGTGAGTAATGTCAGCATTAATCTTGTATGAAATTCCCAGCTTTGGGACCCAAAATAAACCTCAACAGAATAGAATTAATGACAAATTATTTTAAACTAGTAGATTCGAAAGGTACTCCTACTTTGTTAATATGCTCTGAATCTGCTGACAAGCATCACTGGTACAACGATACAATCTTTCATTTGCACTACATCTTTAATAACATAATTGTTCTGTCTATCTCTCCCTTTTGTTGACATCACACGCTTGGTTCAAGGGGACAATTAAAGTGATGTCTGTAATGTATTGTCTGCAGCTCATTTCTAGGAATTACAATACTGTTCAGGCAAGGAGGTTCAAGGAGCTCAAACCACCCTTCAAAAACACAGGGAATAAACACATTTTGTACAGATCAAACAGAAGGGTACTTAATAGCAACACATATATTATGAAGTTATACATAAAAAATGTCTGGCCTACACAAATATATAGTAGTATTGGTTAAATTAAGAAAAAAACATAACTCAGTAAGGCCAGATTGTTATCCTGCCTTGTAGGAATAGATATATAGTGCTGTGGCTAAAGACTCTACTAAAAGGTCTGATTAATCAATAACAATTTCCTGTTTTAAATTGCAGTACGGAATTGAAACTAGAAAATCTTTAATATGTGTGGTTTGGTGTTAGTCTAGAAACCTGCATTTGTATAATATCATATGCAAGAACATAAGGGCAAAAGCATGGTCGGTTGACCATGCTTCACTATTGAAATTACATTTTCAAAGGCACCCTCTGTTTGCTTGTCTTAAATACCTTCAATGTACAATATTTGTTGTTGTTGCTGAATTAAGTACTTGCAAACTTTAGTAAACGGTTAGCACTGAATAGTTATCGAATTGAAAACAAAAGAAACTGGTAGTCAGCTTATCGCAGGTTACATGATTAATTGTGAAGTATGCAGTTTCAGAAGAAAAGAAGCACAGTTGCAGTTGCAATCCATAAACATATAAATGACGTTTTAGAATATGAATAAATAGTTTTTAAAAGCAATTTTAAAACAGCGCACAAACAGCAAAGTGTTACGAAACAATATATTCACAAATAAAGCACCAGACTATCAAATACACAATTTACTAATATTCTTGGTGATTTTTACGTGGATTTTGACTGTGATTTTAGTCGTTCTACTCCTATAAGACAGTGAGTGTAACTTCTGATCAGTTGCAATAAGATCAATTGTAGATAAAGATCTCTTGCCCTGTATGGTTGCTGATGCAAAGTTATTATTGACACACGTTTGAACTGAAGATGCAGCATATCATGGCCTTCCTCTTCACTGCCTTCTGTTCAGCATTTTTGTAGAGTGCATCTGAAGAAAATCCAAAATACTGTAAAACTTGATCATTTACTAGTGATGTCAGAAATTGTTAAATAGAAGTCTATCAAAACAGAACAAAACTTTTTTTTTTTTTTATCAGCAAATAGTTCACATACTACATTCAGAAACTGTTCAGATATCCTATGAATCTTGTACTACAACGCAAACGCAACAAAATGTAATCCTTAACAAAGAGGAAGAATTCAAGACTTAACCATATATCTCCACGGCATTAACATTTACAGCAATTAGTTAGCCTTTGACTAAAGGAGGTAAGGTTAGTGACAATTGTAATTTGACAATGAGGCAAGGCTAGCTCCAGGGAGCACAGATCAGTGTTAAACTACAGAGATTGAAAGAAGCATTAAGATAGTTCATGAGAAATTCAACTAATAGGAAGTTTAAAGACTTGTCTTGGAAAATCCATCTTGTGAACTATGCTATTCGGGGTCAAGGAAGGCCATATCATTGTTGATGAGGCAGTTAGATGGAGAAGGAGGCATGCGAATTTTAATGATTTCGTTAAATTAAAAGCAACCCCTGGCCCCTTGCAGACCCTGAAGAGATTGATAGAGTGGGTGGAACATTGCGTGATCACGTTACCCCCCAAGAGCCAGACAATGTGTGCGAATCGTGAATGCAGCAGTTTTGAAATCGATGCAAGATTATCCCAGTAACCATCAATTGCAAAATAAGTATATTTTTAATACAACTATGTGTCCACTACATGCCTGGCTTAAATATTTAAGTATGTTTGAGTAGTCTGATGTTTACAGAGCTCTAAAGTCACTACATATTGCAAAAGACAATGAAACCAGCCGTATTAATCGTAAAAATAATTTCTCAAAATATTATATAAATCTCACAAAATAAAAATCTTTGAATTGTACAATGCATCTAGATTACATATGGCACAGAAAAATCATATTTTCTGTTAACCTAACTTTCTTAGTTTTTAGAGTTGTGTGTGTTGTATAAAATCTACCTCTAAAGTGACAAACCTGTATATGTTTTTGAAGGAGGAAACTGTGCTGCAGTTCCACCTGCTGAACTCTTTCCAGAGAAAGACAAATGCATGTGCATTCGAGTCCTCTGGCAGCATAAAAAGCTTTGTATATACTTCTACTGACTTAATGAAATTATAATTTATATTTATTAGGTTCAGCAGGTCACTGAACAGCTAACGGGGCGCCTATTTTAACAGTTACATTAAGGACAGACAAATCAGTAATGCAGACCTTTCTTTTTCTTGTCTCGATAGTAAGAGATTGTTGCTGTATAAAGTTCATACCAAACTATGACACCAATTTCCATGTCCTTGTTGCACTTACAGCACTAAAAACCTATTATGTTTTTCCTGTGAAAGTATGGCAGAGTTTATGTTAGATGACATCTTTTCAGTAAATGCATAATTGTGGACTCTATTGACTAAAACATGTTTACATTTTCTGTTCTTAATAATTCTTTATAATTGATAATTACTGTCGTTTTTTGGAGAAACTGCTCTATGTAGAATGACCACTGAGTTTTTTAACATAACCGGGACACAGGTTATATTTATGTTTATAATATATTCTAGAAACCAAGGCTGCAACATCTGAAATAAATGTATTACTAATAATCCATAAAATATAAAATGAGATTGAACCGTAGATTAGTGATTTATATGTAGGGTTTCTGGTTTTCTGTGTTTTACCTCCTTTTCTACTCCTTTAAGAATTAAATTGATACCTGTTAAGCCATCTGTGTATTTCAAATCATAACTGAGAAACTTGTTAATAGTAAAATTGATTACATTTTTCTATGAAACAACAAAATTGACTTTTAAATCGGCCAAGCCTTAAATGTTCATTTAGAAGCAGAACGTACAAACGAGATCGCAACATGTTAATAAGCAACTAATCTTTATTAAAGATATAATAAAAAATAAAATATTTTATGCAGGACACACTTTATTACAATCACTATGCATAACTGTATTTATATTAATGCAGATGAGTCACTTCTGTTTTTAAATGAAAAAATAAGACTTATGATTTAAAAGCCCATTTAGTTGTTTCACAGAAAAAATAAAACAGTAAATTAAATCAATTTTACTTTGAATGTGTTTCTCAATAATCATGGCTAAACAGGTATTAATGGAATTTTTTAAGTCAGGGTAAAACACTGAAAATCACCATGAAACCCTTGAATGCATTACAACCTTATTATGTACAGTCTGGTATATTCCTTATGTAACCACATACTGTACTGAGTATATAAGTATTTCTACATTCATTAACCCCCTGAAAATAATAAAGTGTGCTTTAATAATACATAATAATAATCTGGCAGACCAAGACAAACTTTTTAAAAAACAGTTCATGTTCATATCATCTCTAACCAGCAAAATGTGTCTGAGTCTGTACTTCTCACGAAATTCCATCTTAAATCACTTAAAAGTCACTAAGCAAGGGTATCCCAGGGTAACACTGCCTTCTATAGTAAAGAGCCAGGTTCCGTCAGCAGAGCAGACATCCGTATGGTTATTATGCAGTCTGTTATTAGAAGCATTAAAAAATGTCTATTAAAACATTTAACGTTAATTCAGACACGAGAGTCATCAGCCAATCAGCTTGCAAATAGTGATTTCACTGAGTGAGTAATGTCAGCATTAATCTTGTATGAAATTCCCAGCTTTGGGACCCAAAATAAACCTCAACAGAATAGAATTAATGACAAATTATTTTAAACTAGTAGATTCGAAAGGTACTCCTACTTTGTTAATATGCTCTGAATCTGCTGACAAGCATCACTGGTACAACGATACAATCTTTCATTTGCACTACATCTTTAATAACATAATTGTTCTGTCTATCTCTCCCTTTTGTTGACATCACACGCTTGGTTCAAGGGGACAATTAAAGTGATGTCTGTAATGTATTGTCTGCAGCTCATTTCTAGGAATTACAATACTGTTCAGGCAAGGAGGTTCAAGGAGCTCAAACCACCCTTCAAAAACACAGGGAATAAACACATTTTGTACAGATCAAACAGAAGGGTACTTAATAGCAACACATATATTATGAAGTTATACATAAAAAATGTCTGGCCTACACAAATATATAGTAGTATTGGTTAAATTAAGAAAAAAACATAACTCAGTAAGGCCAGATTGTTATCCTGCCTTGTAGGAATAGATATATAGTGCTGTGGCTAAAGACTCTACTAAAAGGTCTGATTAATCAATAACAATTTCCTGTTTTAAATTGCAGTACGGAATTGAAACTAGAAAATCTTTAATATGTGTGGTTTGGTGTTAGTCTAGAAACCTGCATTTGTATAATATCATATGCAAGAACATAAGGGCAAAAGCATGGTCGGTTGACCATGCTTCACTATTGAAATTACATTTTCAAAGGCACCCTCTGTTTGCTTGTCTTAAATACCTTCAATGTACAATATTTGTTGTTGTTGCTGAATTAAGTACTTGCAAACTTTAGTAAACGGTTAGCACTGAATAGTTATCGAATTGAAAACAAAAGAAACTGGTAGTCAGCTTATCGCAGGTTACATGATTAATTGTGAAGTATGCAGTTTCAGAAGAAAAGAAGCACAGTTGCAGTTGCAATCCATAAACATATAAATGACGTTTTAGAATATGAATAAATAGTTTTTAAAAGCAATTTTAAAACAGCGCACAAACAGCAAAGTGTTACGAAACAATATATTCACAAATAAAGCACCAGACTATCAAATACACAATTTACTAATATTCTTGGTGATTTTTACGTGGATTTTGACTGTGATTTTAGTCGTTCTACTCCTATAAGACAGTGAGTGTAACTTCTGATCAGTTGCAATAAGATCAATTGTAGATAAAGATCTCTTGCCCTGTATGGTTGCTGATGCAAAGTTATTATTGACACACGTTTGAACTGAAGATGCAGCATATCATGGCCTTCCTCTTCACTGCCTTCTGTTCAGCATTTTTGTAGAGTGCATCTGAAGAAAATCCAAAATACTGTAAAACTTGATCATTTACTAGTGATGTCAGAAATTGTTAAATAGAAGTCTATCAAAACAGAACAAAACTTTTTTTTTTTTTTATCAGCAAATAGTTCACATACTACATTCAGAAACTGTTCAGATATCCTATGAATCTTGTACTACAACGCAAACGCAACAAAATGTAATCCTTAACAAAGAGGAAGAATTCAAGACTTAACCATATATCTCCACGGCATTAACATTTACAGCAATTAGTTAGCCTTTGACTAAAGGAGGTAAGGTTAGTGACAATTGTAATTTGACAATGAGGCAAGGCTAGCTCCAGGGAGCACAGATCAGTGTTAAACTACAGAGATTGAAAGAAGCATTAAGATAGTTCATGAGAAATTCAACTAATAGGAAGTTTAAAGACTTGTCTTGGAAAATCCATCTTGTGAACTATGCTATTCGGGGTCAAGGAAGGCCATATCATTGTTGATGAGGCAGTTAGATGGAGAAGGAGGCATGCGAATTTTAATGATTTCGTTAAATTAAAAGCAACCCCTGGCCCCTTGCAGACCCTGAAGAGATTGATAGAGTGGGTGGAACATTGCGTGATCACGTTACCCCCCAAGAGCCAGACAATGTGTGCGAATCGTGAATGCAGCAGTTTTGAAATCGATGCAAGATTATCCCAGTAACCATCAATTGCAAAATAAGTATATTTTTAATACAACTATGTGTCCACTACATGCCTGGCTTAAATATTTAAGTATGTTTGAGTAGTCTGATGTTTACAGAGCTCTAAAGTCACTACATATTGCAAAAGACAATGAAACCAGCCGTATTAATCGTAAAAATAATTTCTCAAAATATTATATAAATCTCACAAAATAAAAATCTTTGAATTGTACAATGCATCTAGATTACATATGGCACAGAAAAATCATATTTTCTGTTAACCTAACTTTCTTAGTTTTTAGAGTTGTGTGTGTTGTATAAAATCTACCTCTAAAGTGACAAACCTGTATATGTTTTTGAAGGAGGAAACTGTGCTGCAGTTCCACCTGCTGAACTCTTTCCAGAGAAAGACAAATGCATGTGCATTCGAGTCCTCTGGCAGCATAAAAAGCTTTGTATATACTTCTACTGACTTAATGAAATTATAATTTATATTTATTAGGTTCAGCAGGTCACTGAACAGCTAACGGGGCGCCTATTTTAACAGTTACATTAAGGACAGACAAATCAGTAATGCAGACCTTTCTTTTTCTTGTCTCGATAGTAAGAGATTGTTGCTGTATAAAGTTCATACCAAACTATGACACCAATTTCCATGTCCTTGTTGCACTTACAGCACTAAAAACCTATTATGTTTTTCCTGTGAAAGTATGGCAGAGTTTATGTTAGATGACATCTTTTCAGTAAATGCATAATTGTGGACTCTATTGACTAAAACATGTTTACATTTTCTGTTCTTAATAATTCTTTATAATTGATAATTACTGTCGTTTTTTGGAGAAACTGCTCTATGTAGAATGACCACTGAGTTTTTTAACATAACCGGGACACAGGTTATATTTATGTTTATAATATATTCTAGAAACCAAGGCTGCAACATCTGAAATAAATGTATTACTAATAATCCATAAAATATAAAATGAGATTGAACCGTAGATTAGTGATTTATATGTAGGGTTTCTGGTTTTCTGTGTTTTACCTCCTTTTCTACTCCTTTAAGAATTAAATTGATACCTGTTAAGCCATCTGTGTATTTCAAATCATAACTGAGAAACTTGTTAATAGTAAAATTGATTACATTTTTCTATGAAACAACAAAATTGACTTTTAAATCGGCCAAGCCTTAAATGTTCATTTAGAAGCAGAACGTACAAACGAGATCGCAACATGTTAATAAGCAACTAATCTTTATTAAAGATATAATAAAAAATAAAATATTTTATGCAGGACACACTTTATTACAATCACTATGCATAACTGTATTTATATTAATGCAGATGAGTCACTTCTGTTTTTAAATGAAAAAATAAGACTTATGATTTAAAAGCCCATTTAGTTGTTTCACAGAAAAAATAAAACAGTAAATTAAATCAATTTTACTTTGAATGTGTTTCTCAATAATCATGGCTAAACAGGTATTAATGGAATTTTTTAAGTCAGGGTAAAACACTGAAAATCACCATGAAACCCTTGAATGCATTACAACCTTATTATGTACAGTCTGGTATATTCCTTATGTAACCACATACTGTACTGAGTATATAAGTATTTCTACATTCATTAACCCCCTGAAAATAATAAAGTGTGCTTTAATAATACATAATAATAATCTGGCAGACCAAGACAAACTTTTTAAAAAACAGTTCATGTTCATATCATCTCTAACCAGCAAAATGTGTCTGAGTCTGTACTTCTCACGAAATTCCATCTTAAATCACTTAAAAGTCACTAAGCAAGGGTATCCCAGGGTAACACTGCCTTCTATAGTAAAGAGCCAGGTTCCGTCAGCAGAGCAGACATCCGTATGGTTATTATGCAGTCTGTTATTAGAAGCATTAAAAAATGTCTATTAAAACATTTAACGTTAATTCAGACACGAGAGTCATCAGCCAATCAGCTTGCAAATAGTGATTTCACTGAGTGAGTAATGTCAGCATTAATCTTGTATGAAATTCCCAGCTTTGGGACCCAAAATAAACCTCAACAGAATAGAATTAATGACAAATTATTTTAAACTAGTAGATTCGAAAGGTACTCCTACTTTGTTAATATGCTCTGAATCTGCTGACAAGCATCACTGGTACAACGATACAATCTTTCATTTGCACTACATCTTTAATAACATAATTGTTCTGTCTATCTCTCCCTTTTGTTGACATCACACGCTTGGTTCAAGGGGACAATTAAAGTGATGTCTGTAATGTATTGTCTGCAGCTCATTTCTAGGAATTACAATACTGTTCAGGCAAGGAGGTTCAAGGAGCTCAAACCACCCTTCAAAAACACAGGGAATAAACACATTTTGTACAGATCAAACAGAAGGGTACTTAATAGCAACACATATATTATGAAGTTATACATAAAAAATGTCTGGCCTACACAAATATATAGTAGTATTGGTTAAATTAAGAAAAAAACATAACTCAGTAAGGCCAGATTGTTATCCTGCCTTGTAGGAATAGATATATAGTGCTGTGGCTAAAGACTCTACTAAAAGGTCTGATTAATCAATAACAATTTCCTGTTTTAAATTGCAGTACGGAATTGAAACTAGAAAATCTTTAATATGTGTGGTTTGGTGTTAGTCTAGAAACCTGCATTTGTATAATATCATATGCAAGAACATAAGGGCAAAAGCATGGTCGGTTGACCATGCTTCACTATTGAAATTACATTTTCAAAGGCACCCTCTGTTTGCTTGTCTTAAATACCTTCAATGTACAATATTTGTTGTTGTTGCTGAATTAAGTACTTGCAAACTTTAGTAAACGGTTAGCACTGAATAGTTATCGAATTGAAAACAAAAGAAACTGGTAGTCAGCTTATCGCAGGTTACATGATTAATTGTGAAGTATGCAGTTTCAGAAGAAAAGAAGCACAGTTGCAGTTGCAATCCATAAACATATAAATGACGTTTTAGAATATGAATAAATAGTTTTTAAAAGCAATTTTAAAACAGCGCACAAACAGCAAAGTGTTACGAAACAATATATTCACAAATAAAGCACCAGACTATCAAATACACAATTTACTAATATTCTTGGTGATTTTTACGTGGATTTTGACTGTGATTTTAGTCGTTCTACTCCTATAAGACAGTGAGTGTAACTTCTGATCAGTTGCAATAAGATCAATTGTAGATAAAGATCTCTTGCCCTGTATGGTTGCTGATGCAAAGTTATTATTGACACACGTTTGAACTGAAGATGCAGCATATCATGGCCTTCCTCTTCACTGCCTTCTGTTCAGCATTTTTGTAGAGTGCATCTGAAGAAAATCCAAAATACTGTAAAACTTGATCATTTACTAGTGATGTCAGAAATTGTTAAATAGAAGTCTATCAAAACAGAACAAAACTTTTTTTTTTTTTTATCAGCAAATAGTTCACATACTACATTCAGAAACTGTTCAGATATCCTATGAATCTTGTACTACAACGCAAACGCAACAAAATGTAATCCTTAACAAAGAGGAAGAATTCAAGACTTAACCATATATCTCCACGGCATTAACATTTACAGCAATTAGTTAGCCTTTGACTAAAGGAGGTAAGGTTAGTGACAATTGTAATTTGACAATGAGGCAAGGCTAGCTCCAGGGAGCACAGATCAGTGTTAAACTACAGAGATTGAAAGAAGCATTAAGATAGTTCATGAGAAATTCAACTAATAGGAAGTTTAAAGACTTGTCTTGGAAAATCCATCTTGTGAACTATGCTATTCGGGGTCAAGGAAGGCCATATCATTGTTGATGAGGCAGTTAGATGGAGAAGGAGGCATGCGAATTTTAATGATTTCGTTAAATTAAAAGCAACCCCTGGCCCCTTGCAGACCCTGAAGAGATTGATAGAGTGGGTGGAACATTGCGTGATCACGTTACCCCCCAAGAGCCAGACAATGTGTGCGAATCGTGAATGCAGCAGTTTTGAAATCGATGCAAGATTATCCCAGTAACCATCAATTGCAAAATAAGTATATTTTTAATACAACTATGTGTCCACTACATGCCTGGCTTAAATATTTAAGTATGTTTGAGTAGTCTGATGTTTACAGAGCTCTAAAGTCACTACATATTGCAAAAGACAATGAAACCAGCCGTATTAATCGTAAAAATAATTTCTCAAAATATTATATAAATCTCACAAAATAAAAATCTTTGAATTGTACAATGCATCTAGATTACATATGGCACAGAAAAATCATATTTTCCTAAGTGGATTTTATTGTATACTGGTTTGTTTTTAAGACAAGTGGCCATTGAATTTCCAGACTTAGCTGCAGCGCCATGTCTGTGGCACCCTGACTTTCTGTTGCAGTTTACTTATTTTTGACAAAACCACATCGAAATCTTTCTGAATCCATTTTCACTTTATTCTGACAGTCTGAACATTTTAAAAAATTGTTAACATTTTTTGGGCCGGTATTTCGAAAACAACAACAAATACCTTGCTCTCAAAATCTACATAATTGGTTACTGCTTTGTGTCCAGAAGACATACCTCTTTTAATTATTATTCTATCAGGTGGGATTTGGAAGATATGTGGGTTGGATTAGGTTAGGTGCATTCAGGTTTGTTGAAGTTTAACTTTGCTCTCTAACTTAATTCTTTGCTCTCTAACACAATGGCAACAGCGTAGTTTTGTTGTGACAGATTAGCTGTGTCGGTGCCACTCCCTTACCACCTTCTGCCCGTAGTGAGATGTGCGGTTTTCAAGAGGCTGGCATGTACACATAAAATATCAATCCTCCAATTTAAAGCGATCGTTTAGCTTTGAGTAACATTCTTTCTTAAAATGTGTTATTCATTTAGTACAAATATATTGCCAATTTAAATTTTGAAAGCTCAGAGGCGTAAAAAAAAAATCTAAAATGACCACCGGATATATAAAGAAGCTACATTTGGTGCGTAAAAAAGGTGTCTTTTACATGTTTAAAAAGGTTTTTTTTTGTATGTTTTCATTTCAGATATGTTTAAGTTATATGAAAACTGATTACAAAAATCGATTTGATCTTTTTTTATGATAAAATAAAAAATTACATTTGACCACCTGTGACAGAAATATAATGAATCTTGGTTGTAAATCTCCCTCCTGACCTGTGAGGGCGCTAAGCAGCGAAGACCGAGTTCTTTGGACGGGCTGGCCTGACAGTTCTTTCCCTGGGTCAGGAAGTCGGTCAGACTGGAAGAAGGCGAGACTACGTTGCAAGAGCGTATTGACCCGGAAGGAAAACAATGTAGCAGCCGCAAATTGTAAAGGCAGCTGCATTCGTTTACCAAGGGGTCATGCGTGACCGCATATAAGGGGGACGGAGAATCGTAATCAGTTCCTTCGCTTGGTTTTATGAGTAGAACCGAAAAGGACGGTAAAATAGTACGGGGACTGTAAATGTGAGTGTTGTGTTTTGTTTGTTTGTAATCGTCTTGTCTTGTCTTGTACATTGTTAGACTGCTAAAACACGTTTGCGGAGCTGTCGTCAAGGGCCAGCACAACCGGAACAGCACTTCACCACTGTCACTAAATAAACTTGTATCACCCACCACGAGCACTACTACACGCACCCAGGACTGGTGACCGTGTTAGTATATTGTTGGACAGATATTTATGTTTATAATTTAGGACTGCAACCCTGTTGTTATATACTCTGTGCAATACACATTGTTTGTGTATTGCCAGGGATTTATTATTTGGTCACCAGACCTGGATATAAATAAAAGCAATTTCCGAACTGGATTATAACTCTCTGTGTTTCATTACTGCATCACCCCTGTACCTGCACGTACCACTTACCACTTTGCCACACCACCCTAATACTGAACCACAGATAAAATGTGAGGTATTTGATTGTTTTTTATGTGTCAACAGAAGGGGAAGCTAGCAGAACCATATGGTCTCTGATGTTCAGGTCTCAAAATAATGAAGGTCAAAAAATGATATGATGGATGGAAAAAAATCTCGTCAAACTTAAGGTAGAGAATTTGAGACAGATTTAAATGTTACCATTGGTAAGGAGGAGAACAAATAAAAAAAAAATCTCTTAAGATCGCTAGAAAACTTTAAAGATCACTTTTCACATTCCAGTGCCAAATGAACTACATTATCTTTGGTAAAATAACAATACCCTGATCATAGTAGTAGTAACAAGTCTAGCAAGAATTACATTGAAGGAACATTACTAAATGAAAAATGTGATAACACTTGTAGAAATATATTACCCAACAACTGGTAAAGTAGCTGAGTTAGGAGAAAAAATTGCATTTGAAAAAAAAAGCATTATAGCTCACATACTTTCAAGTTGAGCATTTATTATACTGATATCCTATCAGTCTTGCTTTATGGTGCAGAAACATGGCAAATGCCAATTACTGAAAAATGATGGCTTGAGGCATTTAACCAACTTCGCGTGAAACACATACGTGGGCAGCAAAGGATAACAATTGCAACACTGAAAAAAAACATTGAACATCTGTGACATACACCATTTGCAGAGAGTATTTCATATAGACACAAAGTCTGTGTGTCTTAGCAATGTGTTCTTTATAGACAATGGATATGCACCTATAGTAAATAAAAAAAAAAACATGAACGATAGGAGTAGAAAATGTATCACTTTAGATGAAAGCAACAACACTGACTGAATGTCTTTAGAACAGGAAATGGTGTTCTTGTGTATATTCCCACATGGGCAAAATGATATTGTCTCTGATCGAGGTCATCTATTTGAATTGGGTAATGTAATAGGTTGTGGGAATATGCTGCAAGAGGGTGTGAGACAGAGGTATTGAGACATCGGTACAGGCATCCAAGTTTTATTAGTTTTGCAGCACAAACAACAAAAATTATGCAGGTATAATACCTTGCACCACTTTAGCTGGGCTGTAGTTATAGCAGCAAGTGCACAACATTACAAACAAAACAATTTTAAACAAAGCTATAAACAAAACAGTGGCCTAATTTGGTTGTGCACTACTCCCCCTATACAGGGAGGTCCCGCACCAGGAATGTTATCCTCTCTAACATATACATTCCAAAAGGGAATATAATTATTTACCTTTTTCCTTTAGGATAAAGGGAACTGCAAGTTCTTGACTTAACGACTTAACCCTTGTTACAGAAAAGATATAAACCAAAGTAAAAGGTTTATTTAGATAAAACTGATAAATACAAAGATATATATGGGGTGCCATGTCTTTCTTTCTAGATTTAACTTAAATCTTGTATTTTTTCCCAGATTTAACTTAAATCTTGTATTTTTTCTCCAGATTTATAAATGTTTTGAAAATAAATATTTTTTTTAAATGTGTACATTCAGATATCATTTATAAATCTAATTACAAGGTTTAACATTTAGCTAAATATTTAACTAAATCTTAAACCTCTTAACAAGATTTAACATTTAGCTAAACCAAGATCATGCAATGCTAACCAAGATCATGCAGCAGTCTCTTGACACAGGGGTTGTACTGACAGACTGGAAAATTGCAAATGTAATACCAATCCACAAAAAGGGAGACAAAACCGAACCAGGTAACTACAGACCAATAAGCCTGACTTCTATTATATGGAAACTTATGGAAACTATAATAAGATCCAAAATGGAAAATTACCTATATGGTAACAATATCCTGGGAGACAGTCAGCATGGTTTTAGGAAAGGGAGATCGTGTCTAACTAACCTGCTTGATTTTTTTTTGAGGATGCAACATCGACAATGGATAATTGCAAAGCATACAACATGGTTTATTTAGATTTCCAGAAAGCTTTTGACAAACTCCTGCATAAAAGATTAATTCTCAAACTGAACGCTGTAGGGATTCAAGAAAATGCATGCACATGGATTAGGGAGTGGTTAACATGTAGAAAACAGAAAGTACTGATTAGAGGAGAAACCTCAAAATGGAGTGAGGTAACCAGTGGTTGAAGTGTTGAATTTAAATCAAGGGAAGTAATGTTAAAACTTTACAATGCATTAGTAAGACCTCACCTAGAATATTGTGTTCAGTTCTGGTCACCTCGTTACAAAAAGGATATTGCTGCTCTAGAAAGAGTGCAAAGAAAAGCAACCAGAATTATCCCGGGTTTAAAAGGCATGTCGTATGCAGACAGGCTAAAAGAATTCAGCCTTGAACAAAGAAGACTACATGGTGATCTGATTCAAGCATTCAAAATCCTAATAGACAATGTCGACCCAAGGGACTTTTTCAACTTGAAAAAAGAAACAAGGACCAGGGGTCACAAATGGAGATTAGATAAAGGGGCATTCAGAACAGAAAATAAGAGGCACTTTTTTTACATAGAGAGTCATGGGAATCTGGAACGAACTCCCCAGTAATGAAGCTGACACCCTGGAATCCTTCAAGAAGCTGCTTGATGAGATTATGGGATCAATAAGCTACTAACAACCAAATGAGCAAGATTGGCTGAATGGCCTCCTCACGTTTGTAAACTTTCTTATGTTCTTATGTTCTTATGTTCTTATGTTCTTAACTGGCCAGCTAAATCTGGAGTGTGTATGCAAATGAGCCTTGCCCACTTTGTGCTTTCACATGATTTGATTGGCTCTTGTAATGCTAATTGGAAAAATAGCTAATTTCAGCATTACAAGCGGGCGGAGCTCAATTGCATACAAACTCCAGGTTTAGCTGGCCAGTTAAATATTTAGCTAAATGTTAAATCTTTTTTAGAGATTTAGCTGGCCAATTATATATATATATATATATGTGTGTGTGTGTGTGTTACAATTAAAATAAATAATAATAATAAATTCCCGTGGCTCCTCCTAGTGTTACCTCCCTGTAACTCCTTGTCACTTCTGACAGACAAGCTGACAAAGCAGCTGTGAAAAGACAGAAGACAGCTAATTCAAGAATATTTTGTTCTGGGAATCACAGGTATGTCATTATATTCATACATATATATGGTATAAAATACTGAAATTTAAAACAAAGTTTTAGGGAAGTTTATAAATTATTGATCAATACAGTATAACTTTAAAAACATTAATTAATGTTCTATGTCTCTGAGACATTTTCTATTCATAAAAACCTAAACTGTCTCAAATACTGTGTACCTTGTATGGATAATAAATAGAACTATTTAATTATATATTAAAATATATAACCCTGGTGAAAAAATACTATAGGAAATTTTATAGGAATCCTTCAGAAATTGAAATAATTCATAAAGAAACTTTAAAATTATTCCTATAAGAAATTTGTATACTATTAAATCATGTAAGAAACTTTTGAATCTAATAGGATGTCCTATAATTATCAAGAAGATGTATGCGGGCTTGCAGGATTCACCAACGATGAAAACTATTAACAAAATCATCTTCAAAAGTTGCTGTGTATTTTGATTCTACGAACAGCTTACACCTCCCTAAAGGTATGCGTACATTTTAAGCAACAACTAGTCTTATGTTATAACTATCATAGCTGGTGCAACCCATGGAAAGTTAGTAATGTGTCAAATCTAAGTTAGTAAAGACTTACACTTTAAATGAGCTAAGTAAGAACTTAAGCACAGCTGGTGCAACCCAGCCCAGTAACCTAATTACTGCAAATAACATTTTCAAAGTAGACATTTAATATCACTGGATTTTCAAGTCCTGCTTAATCATTTAGTAGTTTAGTAGTACTTTTTCCAATCCACAATAGCCCTCTCAGATTCAGCTTCAGTAAATTGCTCTGGCAAGTTGCAAAAGTGACAATCTGCATTTTCTCTCAGTCAGCATGTTGCCTTTCTACATTGGAAGTGATACTTTGATTTAGGTTACACACAAAGTCAAGACAGATTGGGCTAGAACAGCACGACCCTTATCGATTGATCATCCAGCACTCAGAAATGAAACCTCACGCACATTGGTAACATTTGTCATTCTTAAGTACAACCATAAAGCCATGTATGTTAAAAATCCCCATCCCAGAGCTTAAACACAGCAGCTGCTCTAACTGGATGTGTTAGAAGCATGACATCTGAGGATATAAATATAATTTGTTCTGTTGAGTCTTAATCAGGCACCTTTAAGAATTACAGTACGCCTAATTAATCAAGACTAATGTTCAAATGGAAAGTGAAATCTTGTACACCATGTCTATTTCTATGAAAATGTACCGATTTTCCTGTGAAATCTAAAACCCTCCAGAAGTACTCCCTGTTCATGTATGTTATCACTCGCTTCTGGGTTCTAATATTATACGCTTAGTCACACTTTTAAGAGAAACCATGTTTGATATGAGTTGACATGACTGTATAGCTTTGGAATGATGACGCTTTAAGCCAGTGTTAAAATTTAGCTCCAACATAGATGCGACTGATACCATGAGGTATGTCACATAAGTTATTTTAAGTTTCAGTTTTGTGTGCATTTAATTTAGGAGGCTGTATGGTCCAATGGTTAAAAAAAAGGGCTTGTAACCAGAAGGTCCCCGGTTCAAATCCCACCTCAGCTACTGACTCATTGTGTGACCCTGAGCAAGTCACTTAACCTCCTTGTGCTCTGTCTTTTGGGTAATTGTAAGTGACTCTGCAGCTGATGCATAGTTCACACACCCTAGTCTCTGTAAGTCGCCTTGGATAAAGGCGTCTGCTAAATAAACAAATAATAGTCTCAAGTTGTTCTAACCTTCCCAGTTATTATCCCTTGGTCAATGTAGAAGATTGTTTTGTTTGGAAACACAGATGCTGATTAGAGCTGCACAGGGTTTTTTTGTGTTCAGCCTGTGAACAGGCTTGTATCTTAACCTCAAAAGTTCAATACCGTTCACATAAAGGCTCTTTCCGAGCTCAGTGATAGTCTTTGGGTTTTCTAGCTCGAGTTAAAAAAACAAATAAAAACAATCTCTTTCCAATGCAGCGTTTTATACTATGTGGGGCTGGATCATTTAATGAATTGATTCCAGCACCTCCGACACCATAATATGCTATTTCTCCTCACCTCTGTAGGTGACGTTTCACAAAAATCTCATTAGATTACCACTGGCTTATTACATTATGGGGTTTGGGAAGCAGTTTCTGAATGATCAGTCAGGGGGTTGTATTCATAGTACTCACTGTGTTTCACACAGTAGCTTTTTACAAATGTTGTGGAAGACAGGCATATGATAGGCTCAAAGCCACTTATAAATGTGTGCGATTAATTCTGTTTTTGCAATGGACACTGGAATTGTGGAATAGTAGCTAGAATGAGCAAAAATAATTATATAGCACTTGGACTTGGATTATAACGCAACTGTTTAGATGGGATGATCTATAGAAAGGTAATGCGATAGGAGCAGAAAGGTTAGTTGCCTTCAGATGGGTAATTCATAGGCTGTGAAATAGGGAAGGTGTTTTGTATACCTGAATGACTTGCACAGGTGGAATCGCTGCACAAATATAAATCAATGGCTTAAGCCCCTTAGAGAGAGAGAGATATTCTGTAGATACATGTTGTATATTGGACGTTCTGCACTAAAATATATTCAGCAACGACTGCTGTTATGCCTGATTACTGACTTTTTAAAAACATTTTTTTCTTACATTAAGATACCTTTCAATATAAATAACTTTTTTGAAACACTGTGTGGCCTATTTTGAAGCTCCAGAGGAATAAAATCATTTAAACATGGGTCCACAGCAGCTCCTTCAGTAAAGGCACAATTGCACAAGATCAGGATCTCTGGTCTTCCTGGTCGTGCCGAGTTGCCTGTCTTGGCCGCGGGCTCACAGGAAGCACCGCGTTAGCTTTTGTGTTCCTGTGGTTTGGGGAGGAAAGTTGATTTGACTTATTCACCTCATCATGTTTCAGTGTCTCATAATAGTCCAGTCCCTTGAATCTAGGGATTTCCCAAATTGGACCCTTGCCTCAAAGGTTCAGTAGTTTTGGCAGGTGGCTTTACAGAGGAAACATGGGTCGTCTGTTTTTCTTCAGTCCTCCCAATTACCAAGTTGGTTGCAGCAGGTAAAAAATATACATTATTGGACCATTATTGACTATTATTGGTATTAATGGTCTTCCCCTAACTATCCTAGGTATCTTAATATAGACAACAGATTCATCGGTTGAGAAAATGTATAACAACAGCTTGATATGAGGCTTTTTTCACAACATACTTGTTGGTTAACCTCACTCCCTTGTTGTACACCACTCTAGCTTGTGTCGATATTTGAAAGTATTAGCTTCCTCATCCCTAAATATGGCAAAGCCCAGGAGGCTAATGCATGTCAACCAAACTCACCCGAGATATGCATTTCAGCAATGTTTCATCCATTACTAATCCCAATATTATGAACTTGAAGGCAATCAAAATTCAATTAGACTTTAGGCCCATGCTGCTTAAGCATCTGTGTCAACTTAAATCTCGTGATAAGTAAGGGAGCAAGATTGCCACTCTTTAGATTCCAGCTGGAACTGGCAGGAGTATGACATGACTGCATTAGCTTTACTTGACAAGGGTGACAAACTAGCAGCAGGACATTGAAGCTAGAGTACACTCACTAGCTGTTGGGCATTTGGCAACTAGTTCCAAAAGGAAAGATGTTGTTTACCGAGGTATCTGCCAAGTGTTCAGCAGGTCAACATATTTTATGCCAAAACAAAGAGTAATCACGGTAACTAAATATAAATGATTTTATCAATATACATTTCTTAAAAGTATATTAACAAAGACAAAGGGAAAATGGAAGCTACCCAGGTGACCCTAGCCTCTAGCATAGGGAAAGTGTATGCTACCCAGTTAAGGGGAAAGTGAATGTAAACTAGGACACATATGCCTAGATAAATTAAATGTTTCATGACATTTTGCAGCATATCAAACATAACTGAATCCTTGAATACAAAAATTGTTAATAACTTACAAGCGAAAGCTCTATAATTGCCTATTGGTATTATTTAAATACATACTTCTGTCTCTATTGCAAGACAATTCACCATGGCTTGCAACACCAGGCAAAGTGCTCAATATTCTGAAGGAAATCACGAATAAAGGGATAATTTTGTATTCGTATCTGTATGTCTTTGCCCTCTGACTAACACTTTCTTATAGATTGCTGCTGGTCTGCTGTGCTGTCTATCAAGTATAAAGAGAGAGTATTCAGCCAATCACAGCTTTCTCGGGGTTGGAACAATAGTGCAAATATAACCATCAGCCATTTTGTCTCTTTGTTCAAGATCGATTGGTGTAGACAGCAGCAGGCAGAGAAAGACACATTGTTTAGTTTTCATTTAATTTGTTCTCACTTTATTTCTTACAACTTTCTAGCAGTTTTGCTTATCTGTTTTTTGTTTTTTTTTGGGGGGGGGGGGTCATCGATTAAACCAAAAAAGCATACTTTATTTTTCTTTTTGGAAAGAAGCTACGTGTTGTCTTACTGTGTGCGTGTATGTATGTATATATACATATATATGAATCAGTGGCCTGTGAATGCTTAAAACCTCATCACAGGAGCAAAATAGATTTAACTATTGCCCTGACATCCTTACGCCACCGGGCAATAGTCTCCATCTGTCATGTGATTGTCCTGTCACAGCAGGGGCCAGATGGAAAGCAAGTGATGGGTTATTTCAGCCGGTCCCTGAGTGGCTGCTGACGTTCCGAGAAACAGAGGGGCAAGTAGCACGCTGGAACAAGCAACTGCAGCTGTTTAACTGCCAGATACAGCACCGGGCTGGAATTCACCACACATGGGCCGGAGTAAGCCAGGCACCTTCAAGACCAGCTGGACACCGCTCATTGTTTTGCCTGCAGCCAGCTACTGTAATTAAGTTCAGTTTCTTACAACAAGAAAAAAAATGTGTTAACTGGCAAAAATATATACAGTATATATATTTTTTCTTGTTACAAGAGAATTCTTCTTCTTACAAGAATCTCAAGAAATCACTTTTGGTAGAATTCTTACACCAAGAGAAATCAAGATTTTTTTTCTTGTGCAGCTAGTATAACTAAGCATTTTTTCTTGTTACAAGAGAATTCTTCTTCTTACAAGAATCTCAAGAAATCACTTTTGGTAGTGTACAGGTTGAATTGTCTTGTCATAATTGGCTCATAAAATTGGCTCACAATGACTTAGCAGCAACAACATGGCTTGGTATCTCACCACTCTGTCTAAAAAAGTGTCTCTACTGTCATAAGTCAACTTCCATCTGTGTCCTCTGGTCTTAGTCTCTGTGCTGCGCTTCATATAGTGACTAAGGGTTAACTTTATTGAATCCTAAGCCTTCTTTGTTCTAAGCTAAATAGATTCAGATGATGTATTCCTGTAAGGGTGTATAATGTTTATATAAATAAAATCTAAGATAGTGTACATAAAAGTTAATATGAAGGATGTATGAAGTCAGTTCAAGATACATTAATCTGATAAAAACATGCCATCAAGAAAACATATAAACAATCATTTCTGAAAAATGAGGGTCAAGCTTTTCTCTGCTAGCAGTCAGTTTCTCCAGTGAGCCTTGCAAGATGGGAAGTAGAGCCTTTATCCTACCCATTGTGCAAAGCTTTTATTGTCTCCTGATAGCAATGGGCATTGTAATTAAAAAATCTAAGTTTCTTTATTTTTGTCTAATTGAATTCTTGTTAAAGACATGTGAATCAATTCAGCAGCAAATTTAAGTCTTTGAACACTACAAAAAAATAAAGATATATATTGTTACAACTACAGATGTTATTATTGAGTTCTACTTCAAAATAATAATAAAAAGCCAGACTCAAAAGGCTACTATTATAAAAATGAACAAATGTGTGAAGAAAACTGAGGAACCCCCACCAAAAAACACCAGATAAGCATGGAAGTTTGATGGGTTGTCTGAAAACCAGGACAACAAAATACATCAAAGTGTATCAAACTATATATGTCAGCAATCAGTAAACAATGTTAAAAGGTACTCCTGATCTAGAAATAGCATGACAGGGCAGCAATCCACAAGCCTTTCAATACACAAAAAAACACTTTTTTGCATTGCCATTGAACAAAGGCTTCAAAACACAGGTTCTTAACACACCACTAAAAATGTATTCAACTGCCTAGATTATGAAATCCAAACATTTCTGATTCTATAATCGGCAGTGTGGAGTAGTGGTTAGGGCTCTGGACTTGACCGGAGGGACGTTGGTTCAATCCCAGGTGGGGGACACTGCTGCTGTACCCTTGAGCAAGGTACTTTACCTAGATTGCTCTAGTAAAAACCCAACTGTATAAATGGGTAATTGTATGTAAAAATAATGTGATATCTTGTAACAACTGTAAGTCGCCCTGGATAAGGAATAATAAATAATAATAATAACACAAAACGTTAGCCTACGCTAGTAGTCTTTTGCAGTTTTGTCATTCAAAATGAAAGTATTAAGGAGAAAGTAATAAGGATTTTAGGCCTGAAACTGCAAAATCAAGTGATGTACAGTACTTGGAAACTATTTTTTTTAGCTCTTCCCAAAGATATTGCAACACATTATTAAATATATTTTCTACTTTCAAATATATTGCAAAATATACTATGACTTAACATTTTTTAATGATCTTAACATATTTAATAATCATCCCCAAATATATAAATGAGCTGAAACAAATGTTGAAATATATTTTAAATATAGCAATATATTTAAATTCTCATAGACTGCAGGGTTTTGGAGAAAAGTCTATTGTCTGTTAAATTGCTGTTAATTATTGTGTTATTATGGGGTCTTTTTATTGCAGTGTTGTATTATTGAGTGTTGTTCCTATATTTATGTTATGTCACCGTCAGCAGTAGTAGAGCCAGAGTGGATGTTTCTACTCGATGAGCTGTTGCTTGTTGGTTGCATTTTAGAGCTTAAATCCAGTACGTTTGTCTTATTCCTGGGTATAACCTGACAATTGTGGTTATAGGCCCTGTCCACACTACATAACCGATCTCGAGAGCCGTACTCAAAAATGGTTTTAATTAATCCAGCTCAAACCGTCCACACTTAGTTGGGCTTAATGCGTACAAACAATATTAAAATTGTTTGGCTACAGTTCCTAGCAGTGCAATGGACTGGTTTTATATATGATAGTATCCCACCATGCACTGTCTATTTACAACCTTACAAATATGGAGCCCGTGCCCACAGAAGACATAGTGCTGCTTATCATGAACATTATGGGTTTGTTTCTTAAAAACACAGGTATCAGCGATGGAGAAGGCAGCAACGGTCTCGCCACAGGCAAGCTTTGCAAAGGCTCCTGCACTGGTTAGGTGTTCTTTCAAAGCCTGCTTCTTGCATGTATGTAGACATTTTATCCTAAGTGTGTGCATTTTGTTTTGAACTCTGAAGTTCTCCTTGAACGATTTCATTGCTCCAGATATCAATGAGTGGCTTGATTTCGGCATCTGACTATGTTGCTCCAAAATCCATCATTTTACAACATAAGCCTAAAAATGGTACAGCAGCATTGTTAGTCGTTCTCAACTCCTTCAGGTGCCTGTTCCGTGTACTATATTTATAATGTCCATGTGCCAAAACATATCAGAAAGCATTTTGGGATATACACAAAAAATGTAGTTCGGTATTACATCCACACTTCTGACAAACCGCACTCCCTGATGCGATCTAATTAAGAACCAGACTCGAGTCCTGATTCTCGAGTAAGTAGTGTGGACACAAACCGTATTTAGAACTTTTAAGCTGGTTTAAAGTCAACAAATACGGTTCAAAGGCATAGTGTGGACAGGGCCTTAAAGTGCCCTGCTTTGCTACAGTATGAATGTATATTTATTTAACAATATAGTTTCGAGTATATTGTAACTATATTTATAGTATATGTGTGCAATAAGGCCCAACAGCAAATATGCAGACGCTTGGGGCGTTGTGCATCCAATACAGACAGCTGGAACCTTGCTCGGCCAATCACATTGCTTGTTTCACTTTCCATTGCCAGCCCTGGATTATAAATGTGCATATATCTGACTATATTTTACAACATATTTATTGGTATATTTTTTCCATATTTAAAGTACATATATAAATATATGTAAAAATCTATTATCTCATATATATTACCATATATATATATATATATATATATATATATACACACATACATTATATATATACATACATTATATATATATATATATATATATATAGTAACACAGCAGGGAGGGGGTTAATATCCTCCCTGCAGAAAACATGTGCGTATGCACATTTTGTTAATTTGCTTGTTGTTTAATTGTTTTTCTTTGTCTGCTCCTCCTGAGCAGCGGTGTTCTTCATAATCATTTCTATCAGTTCTTTAAAATCCATTTTACTGGGTCGTAGGGGCGCCCAACACTTCTGACACCAAATGTAAATGAACTCACCCACTCGGGTTACGTTGTCCCTTTAAAAATTTGACCCAGCACACAAGAAATTGATTTTTAAGCGCTGGTGCGCTATTTTTAATAAACACCTAAATAAACAAAATACAAAACAAACACCTAGCTCTTTACAAGCACTAACTAACACACAGGAACACCCTGACTACGAGTGGGACAGCTAAGCTGTTTCCCCACCAAACAGAAAACAAAACACAGGTTTACTACACCACACTTTACCTCACGACTGCTGGGAAGCAGAGTACCTCTTTCTGCCTCCTTCTACTCAGCAGCCCAGAGCAGACTGACTGCTCTCCTTATAAACCCTGCACCTGGCTCTAATTTACAGTCATAGCCAGGTGCAGGTGATAATTAACAATAAAACAATTAACAGAAAAACAATTAAACAACAAGCAAATTAACAAAATGTGCATACGCACATGTTTTCTGCAGGGAGGATATTAACCCCCATCCCTGCTGTGTTACTATATATATATATATATATATATATATATATATATATATATATATATATATATATATATATATATGGGATATTGTTGTAAGTGACTCTGCAGCTGATGCATAGTTCACAAACCCTCATATCTTGTAAAGCGCTTTGAGATGGTAGTCCACTATGAAAGGCGCTATATAAAAATCAATTATTATTATTTTTATTATTATTATTATTATTATATTTCACAATATATTTTTCAAAACTAAAATATATGAGCACTGCAATAATTTGTCTATGGTAAAATATATAAAATATATTGCAAAATATACATTATGAAATATAAGAGAATATATTGAGCTTAATATATTATAAAATATATTTAATTTTCATAAAGGGTCTTAGTTGCTGAGTGATTTCTTGTTCATAATTTGTTAATTCCCATTTTTCTTCAGGTAGATGTTATCTGGTATATATTGGGATAACAACCGTTTGCTTGGTCAATAAATGCCTAAGAAACAACTAAATCAAAACAATATATATGTTACACTCATAGTCAGGATTCGGTCAATGACCGACAAAAATAACCATTTCGCGATTTGAGCACTGACAAATTATCAAAGAACAAAATGAAAGGTTATTTCGGTCTTTGAGCAAATTATTTTGATCAAATTGCAAAATGGAAAATATCAAACAAGCAAAGAACGGAAACACAAAAGAAGAGACAGCTTATTCGGCCTTCAGTCTGCTGGAGGATCTCTGGTGTGCCTTTACACTCGGAATGAATTTCAATTGTCCGATAGTTCATTCCTAATTTGCAGAAAGTACCCAAAGAAAATAAACTTTCTCTTTGTACAGCAGCAGAAGTTTATTCTGGGGCTATGCAAGGCTTCATTTTTGTCAAGCAGAGAAGTGCTTCTGTGTGCGTAAGGGAGTTCAGTGTAATTCTAAATGCCACAGCAGCAAGCCTTGCAAAAACAAATCCAGTGATTTCTATGTTAAAAAATAAAAACATTGGAGGATTTTTTTGTTGTCAAAAAGCAGTCTCCGTCTGTCTGGTGCTGATAGGGTCTGCAAAACCTGTTTTCTAAAAAGTGGTAGTTCGATTTATGAGAATATTCTAAACGTTCAATAAGCATACATTTCTTTCTTTTGCTTAAACAACTGATTTGACAAACGTGGATTGGTATTTGATTTTGCAGTTTAAATACTGTGTATACAGTAGTCTTATAATATGAATAAAACAGTCCATTTTAATTGTGTTATTTTTTCCTCTAAACAAGGTGAGAACATAACTAATGTTATTTCAAACTCGCTTGAAGTTTAATGTTTGGGATAACTATCCTCCTAAATTGCTTAACACGACCCACTTGCAAATGAGGCCATGTTTCAATAGGTTAACTTCCTGCATAAATATTAAATACTCTTATAAATATAATTTACTGATTTTATGGTCATTCAATAAAAAAAAATATTGTATTAAAACATTTGTACTTCACTTGATGCCCATTTTTAACACCTCGCAATTAATTGCTAATCGCAGATTGAGCAGCATCTTTAAATGCATTTGCTCAAAGCAAATTTCGCATTTTGAGTATATCACTTTACTCAAAGACTGAAGAAGCTGTCTCTTCGTTTGTGCTTCGTTCTTTGCTTGTTTGGTATTTTACATTTCGCAATTTGAGCATAATAATTATTATCATTCTTTAATTTGTCAGTGCTCAAATCCTGACTATGAGTGTAATATATATATATATATATATATATATATATATATATATACACACACACACACACATAGTTTTAGAACACCCCCATTTTTCCAGTTTTTATTGAAATTTAAGCAGTTCAAGTCCAGTGAATAACCTGAAATGGTACAAAGGTAAGCGGTAAACTGCCAGAGGTTTAAAAAAAAAGTTTAGGCTACCAAAAACTGAAAAATAATGTACATTTCAGAGTTTCAACTGGACAGAAGGGTGAAAGCAAAGCAACCTACAAGTGCAACACATTTGTGGGAACTTCTGCAACAGTGTTGGGAAGAACTTTCCAAACAATATTTGATTTCCATTGTAGAAAGAATGCCACGAGTGTGTTCGGCTGTTATATCTGCAAAAGGTGGCTACTTTGACGAGTCAAAAATTTAGATTAAATTTTGTTAAACAAAACGATTCCATGAATTGTTTATTTGTTCTATGCTTTAATTTCAGAGTACATTGAGACATTAAACTGCGTAAATTTCAATAAAAACTGGAAAAATTGAGGTGTTCTAAAACTTTTGACAGGTAGTAATATATATGTAAACGAGCCTTGCGGCTCGGGTTCGTTTTGCCCTTTAAAATACCGACCAGACACAGAGATGGAGGGTTCGAAAGCGCTTTTGCGCTAATTTTTAATAAAGAACCAATGAACAAAACAAAAACAAAACACAAAATACCCACAAACAAAATAAACACCTAGCTCTGTATGAGCACTAACTAACACACAGGAACACCCTGACTACAAGTGGGACAGCTAGGCTGTTTCCCCACTAAACAATAAACAACAACCACACAGGTTTAATACCGGACCTTTTCCCTCACGACTGCCAGGACGCAGAGTACAACTTTCTGCCTCCTTCTTCTCACCAGTCTTGAGCAAACTAACTGTTTCTCTTAAATACCCTGCACCTGGTACTAATTTAACAATGGCTACCAGGTGCAGGGGATAATTACTAATAAAACAATTAACAAAAACAATTAAACAACGGTGCATTTCCCCAAACTAACAAAAACCATACATTTTACTGCAGGGATGATTCCAATCCCATCCCCACTGTGCTACTATATATATATGTATATATATATATATATATATATATATATATATATATATATATATATATATATATAGAGATAGATAGATAGATAGATAGATATACTGTATATATAAGCGTCCGGGTCATCCGGGCAATAACAAGGTTGGGACCACATTACTTTTAATTCAATAACTATTTTATTTCCTTAATTAGTGTACAGCAGAGTGACCCGCTCTAATAGTGTATCACTCGCAAAACCCTGCCTCTAATAACTCTGCCTCTAACCCTAATATATACTGTATATTGTTAAGGGCTGTCAAAATGATCTGCTGGCTTGCTGGCATATTATAGAACACTTTATTTGACAAACCATAAATGTTCACATCAATCTGTACTCAATCTGTAGGTATGAGCATTCAGTGTTTTAATGTAATTTATACCACATTAAAAACTGTGTATATTTATATACACGTGTAAATTATACAGTAAGCACTCACATATCCAACCCTATAAAATTTTGATTTCAGTGACGGTTAAACGCGTGTGACGCATATCTGATTCTTTCATTTTGGCCTGTTCCAACCCTTGTCCATTTTTCAAAAGATACAATATCAAAAATACATATCTGAATGGACTGTGTTTTAAAATAAGTAGGCTTCCATTTAGATGTACTGTGTTGGTTTTGTTGGTACAGTACTATATTTTTAACAGAAGTAGTATTTTAATTTAAAACGATATGATTCTGAAAATAGCACTTGCCAAAACTAAAGAGACGATATGTTAACTGTAATAGAGTACATACTTTTAAATCCGGTATGTACTGTAGCAGTATGTAAAATTTCCCATTAACAACCTAACAGCAAAATGAAATCTAAATGTTATCCATGCACAGAAGTGCATAAAAAGTAAAAGGCAATGCAATTTAGCAAAACCAAAATATTACAAAAAAAAAAAAAAAAAAAAAACAACCAACAAAACAATATCCAGAATTAAAACAGTATCCCAAGTCAGTATTCAAATTTACAGAATAGTGCTGGATAAGGCCCTAATGTCACAGTTCACTTGACAATGAAAATACACAAAAGCAACAAAAGATCACAGATAAAAAAAAATACATAACAGTATCTAAAACTGTTTCATGATTAACTGTTACATTACCTGTCTTGTCTCGTTCACTTTGTTTTGGCTGCATTTTCGTCAAGTGAAACTGGAGGAAGCGCTGTGTAACACCCTGGAAGTTGGTTTGACGTTCGATATTCATTTGATATTTGAAACTGCATCACCTAGGCTTTCCAAACCAACTTTAATGTAGAGCTGGACAGTTGTGATTATATACACAACCTTTGCTTCCACTGTGAATCCTATAAACAATTTGTGAAAATCAATACAATATTCCATATATGCGCATATGCGCCTATAGCAAACAGGGTTCATTAAATACACTGTAAATCAGCAACAGTATCACTTAGGGTTTCCAAAACAACTTTAATGTAAAGCTGGACAGTTGTGAATATATACACAACCTTTGCTTCGGCTGTGAATTCTATAAACAATTTGTGAATATCAAAAAATATCCCATATGTGCGTACAGTAAGCATGCATGGATAATTACGCTATATATTGAAAACCATATCACCTAGACTGTTCAAACCAACTTTATATGGAAGCGGACTAATATTCACAACCTTTCCTTTAAATGTCAATCCTATAAATAATTTGTGAAAATCAATACAATATCCCATATGCGCGTATAGTAAGCATGCATGAATAATTAATAAGCTTTATATTGAAAACCATATCACCTAGACTGTTCAAACCAACTTTATTGGGAAGCTGAGCAGTTGTGAATATAATCACCACATTTTTCTTTACTGTGAATCCTATAAATACTTTGTGAAAATCTATATAATATCCCATATGCGCGTATGGTATACAGTGCTGAATAAGGACCCTTTATAAAAACTATATAGAATGTCTTCTTTCTATAGACAGCTAACTCCAAGTTACAGCAAGATAAACAGTAAACTTGCAGCATTTTCCCTTTTTACTGCGTGTTAACTGTTTTCATCAAGGTGTAGTATTTTTTCCAATTTACTGCCTTATATATGCTGTAAGTTTTTGTTGAAAAAAAAAATACCATGTGCTAAAAAACCTCAGTAGCATATACCACCACAGGTTACCACGTGGTAAATTGCTGCCTGCTTTCTAGCTTTGCTGTTTTCTTTTAACTGTCAGCGCCACAGCGCTCGGTTGGTAGTTGCTGTCTGGCGTGTTACTGTGTTGTTGTACTTGCTGTTCGTAGTGCTGAAACCGCTGTTGTTATTATTATTATTATTATTATTATTATTATTATTATTATTATTATTATTTGTTTATTTAGCAGATGCCTTATCCAAGGCGACTTACAGAGACTAGGGTGTGTGAACTATGCATCAGCTGCAGAGTCACTTACAACTACATCTCACCCGAAAGGCGGAGCACAAGGAGGTTAAGTGACTTGCTCAGGGTCACACAATGAGTCAGTGGCTGAGGTGGAATTTGAACCGGGGACCTCCTGGTTACAAGCCCTTTTCTTTAACCACAGCCTGCATCAAGTAAATACCCATAAGAAATGCCTGGGTTATGCATTCTCGAGTGCTGGGCTGTACAGTTACTGTGTTTTGGATTGTTTTTGTTTCATTAATCTAAATGTATACTAATATTTTATTAAATGTCCAGTTTGAACACATTTTCATGAAACTGGCAGGAATTTATCTGAAGAATTAAGCTTGGCTTAATTTCCACATTTTTCTTATTTGAATGATGGATAATATATAAAAAATAAGTAGTATTTTGTATAAAACATTCACCAAATGAAGGGCTTATATTTAGATTATATATATATATATATATATATATATATATATATATATATATATATATATATATATATATAGATAGATTATAAAAACCATGTATTTAGATTATACAAAAAAAACAAAAAAAACATGGAGAGCACTGCATGTTACTATTGGGAGGATCTCATCCGGCCCAGGGGATTTGTTTATTTTAAGAGCTCCTAGTCCCTTTAACACTTCTGCCTCTGTAATGCTGAAGTTATTTAAAACTGGATAGGAACAGGTCGACATGTGGGGCATGTTGTCCGTATCCTCCTTTGTAAAAACCTGTGAAAAGTAATCATTTAATATATTTGCTATTTTTTTTCTTCATCTATGATTTTGCCATTTGTATCTCTTAGACATTCAACCTCCTCTTTGAACGTTCTCTTGCTGTTATAATATTGGAAAAACATTTTGGAATTGGTTTTAGCCCAACATTTTGGAATTGGTTTTAGCCCCCTTAGCAATGTTCATTTCTATCTCTCTCTTGGCCTTTCTAACTTCCTTTTTGACTTGCGTTTGCAGTTCCAAGTACTAGTTTGTGTGTGTGTGTGTGGAGGGGATTGGTTTTATACTTAATACAAGGGCGGTGAAACACGACTGATGTGTATCTGGGTAATGGATATCCGAGAGCTGACTGTACATGACGATATTATTTAGTTTAGCGACACAGTATGTCAGGTTGAGGTAATGTAGTATTTTGTACTTAATCATATCCTGATGTAACTATCACTACTTAATCATATCCTGATGTAACTTTCACTATTATCTGCTGTATTATTGAATTGTGGTTTGTCACACTTGAGAATTATTGTATTTCTTGTTCTATTGTATGACTTATATTGTAACACTTGAATGTATTTGTATTTGCTTGCGATTGTAAGTCGCCCTGGATAAGGGCGTCTGCTAAGAAATAAATAATAATAAAAAAATAATAATGGTCCCTGTCAGCATTAATATACCAATATTCACTGATATATAAATATATACGTATGTATTTAAAAAAAAAAAAAAAAAGTACCTGCAATTGGAGTCGAATTTCACTAATGAGGAGAATATTCTACATGAAACAGGAGTGATTCTTTTGTTACATCGCATATCACTGCCTCACATCAGCTGTGACAGAAAGAGAAACTTATTGCAAAGCGGGAGTTTTTTTGTTTGTTTTTGTTTTTGTTTTTGTGTACACACTTCCCAATCCCCGCCCCTCCGTTAACAGGGGAAGTCAGGATCAGGCGCAGCGCACAAACAAACAAACTAGATGCTGATAAAAGCCTGGTTTTAAAATAAGTTTAAAAAAAGTAAACGTCAAGAAATAATTAATTGTTTGTTTATATATATATATATATATATATATATATATATATATATATATATATATATATATATAATTTTAAAAATATATTTAATATAATAAAAAAAATAATGTCCAAAGCAATTAACGCATTAATCACAGAAGTTAACTGTGATTAATTGACAGCCCTAATTATATTATATATTCTCCCCTGCCATATTAACATGATCACCTTGAAATATAGTGGTATCATCTGAAATATCCACAATACCTCCACACTTGTATCATAACAAAGTAGTCCATTCCAACCCACAACAAAGCCTTGCAGACATCGCCAGCTGCACAAATATGAGCCAGCGTACAGCACAATGGGTTCTGCATAGGATAGGCAACAATGGATGAGTGGCCCTATGGAAACCCCTGCTCACCCATCCAAATGTACAGTATAGAAAGCACTGGGCCTGGAATATGTTACACAGACCTCTACAGTTTTGGACTGTTCTGGGCACTTACGGAGGAAGGTTGAAGATGAATACCTTAAAAGCAATGGTAAAACATGGTGGCTGCAGTCTCATGGTCTGGGCTGTGATTAGATTCATTGAGTTGGTGTTCTTTGAGGGACATCTCAATTCAGCATGTTACATTGCTGTCCTTCAGAACCATCTTATACCATTGTTCCGCAAAGGGGTTTTGTAGTTTACATCGCACCGTCTGCAGGAAGACGACACAACACGCCATACGTCCAGAGGCTGCAGTTTCTTCCCTGGACTGCTCAGAGTCCCGACATGAACCCTATCAAACATGTCTGGGAACACCTCAATAAACAATGTGGAAAACTCAACCACTACCTGCCAATGAGAATAAACTGTGGTCAAAACTCAAACTATTGCAAAATCTGTACCAAAGTAATAGAGTCACATTGACTGATTTTAACCACAAAAAAAGGCAAAATCATTATTTTTCAGTCCCTCACAGGTCTCTTTCATTATTTTTCATTCCTTCACAGGTCTCTTAAAAGATAAATGAACTGAAAAGGGTGGCTTTTAGAAGCACCAGGAGCCACAAAGCAAAGGGAAAATTACTCTGTTATCATGCCTGTGTTGGTAACGGATACAAGCGACTGAAGAGTATAAAGAACTATTTGACTGACAAAAAACAATGATGTTCAATTTTATTCCTCTACTGCCTTTCACCTGCAAGGATTTTTGTCTGGTTTGAACGATAATCTACATTAGAATGTGTTTACTATACAAAGCAGTAACATTAATAGCTATACGTTCAGAGCACACATGCTCTGAAACACAAATTAATGTTTCAATTTACCAAACTAATTGCCCAGTGTCTATTAGCCTGTCTAATCCTTTTTTCTCTAATGTCAATTACTGTGACACGCCTAAATTGGATAGAATTTGTATTTTTAAAAGAACATTTTGAGCGCCCAAACCTGTAACTGCAACACTGCATGGCTAAAGCTACCATTTTTGCCACAATTTTCTCCAATTCATATTTTATGACTGCTTATTACTATTTATTTCTTAGCAGACGCCCTTATCCAGGGCGACTTGCATTTGTTACAAGATATCACATTATTTTTACATACAATTACCCATTTATACAGTTGGGTTTTTACTGGAGCAATATAGGTAAAGTACCTTGCTCAAGGGTACAGCAGTAGTATCCCCCACCTGGGATTGAACCCACAACCCTCCGGTGAAGAGTCCAGAGTCCAGAGCCCAAACCACTACTCCACACTACTGCCCTACAGATTGCTGCCTTAGATTGGTGCATGCACCATTATGTTCACAACACTTGGAACAACTGTACTATGAGTTGCATGTGTACAAGCTGAAAAGTCTAGGAAACCAACTTATATGCTCTATTTCAAAGTGAACAGAAATTATTTTAACTTCCAAGCTTTGATAAATTGGTTTTGAATAAAACAGCCCTGCAGTAATTGAGGCCATCAGATCCTAAATGATGTACATTTAAATAATGCACCAGGAAGTGGTAGCCTGGAGGAGCTCTCTTAAGTTCTTCAACTGGATCCTGCCAAACCTTGGTAACTGGGTAAAATTAATATTAAAAGGAATGAGCCGTGCTCATTAAATGCTAATGCATTTTTTTTTCAATTTCAGTTCTTCTCTAATGATATGATAAAAGCTATTTTTTGAAAAATCTTTGTTGGCTTTTTCTGGGTCTGGAGCTTGCATTGAATAGTATCTGGGGGATATGGAGATTTCTGCAGCAATGGTACACTTTCCACTACCACTGCTATTGCATGTAAACCTTGCTCAAGGATAATTCAAGTTAAACTTGTATTATTACAGACAACTGATGAGAAGGGTCATAATCCCTCCACGACGAGAGGCCCCAATTAAGTTATGCCACGTTGTCCAGTTTAATGCCACCTGGCTTTGCACTGCATTAGTAATGCAACATTAAACATTAATACTTTACATAATCAGAAAAAATGTCAGTTAGCTAAGTTCAGTCAAATTTATGATCTGGAGGATGTTAATTTATTTTTTGTAAATGTAAACTGTAAATGTATAGCAATTGTTTGAAACACTGAAGCCTTCCAACAGGGATCTATTATTTTTTTTTTTTAGCTAGAAATGGTTTACAGAGTTGTTAAGCCCTGACATGATGACAATGCTGTACTGAATGAGACCTCAAGGTAAAGCTACCAACCATCCCAATTTTTCCGGGACAGTCCCCTTTTTAGGGAGCACATCCTGGTGCCCCCAGATGTTTAGTAAAATCTTACTTTTGTCCTGCTTTTGGGTAGTTGTCCCATCTATGTCCCATTTTTCATGAACGTCTGTGTTTGGCCATAGGCTCAATGGTAATAAGGCACCACCATGATGGACTGAAGTAAATCTAAAGTGGAACCGAGCCAGTTCTTTCTGAGCTGCTCTGACTGGGGGGGGGGGGGGTTCAGTTATTTAACGCACCCACTATTGCTTAATTACTGCTGGTCACCATGACGATTCTAGTTGCAACTTCCATCCTGCATTCTGTTTCCTGACAGACAGTGTCAGTCAGCTCGCAGGCAGTGGCTGTTGTCTAGAAGCTCCGTGGCATTGCCGCCAACATTGCCCCCCACTATACAGTAAAACAGGAATATATGTAGGGAAGAATAAGTGTGTACATACTGTGATGTGGTAGCAGAGGGAAAATATGTCGGTCTAATACCCCTTTCACACAGACGAGTTAAGACGGCTCAGAACCGGCACTGATGCGGCATTTTGTTCTGTGTGAATTGCCTATACCATCACAGAGCCATCATATTTTATTCCGTCTCTGAAATGCTATAGTGGGCATGGATTGAAAGTCAACATCCCACGTGACTGCATGTATACCAGATGTGTTGGGTATTTTTGTCGTTGGTGTTACACGCTTTAATTTTTTTATACAATGGCTGATCAAGAATGAGGTAGTAATTGGAGTGTGGAATAAGTTATGGAATTGTTAACTTTACAGGGCTGATGGGGAGGTGAATTCACAAATAGAAGGGACGGTGCGTGATGCTTTCATTTATGGGCTTTCCCGTAGTAAGTAAGCTAAATTAATTGTGTATTTAATTATCATTTTGTTTATTTCATTCCATTCTACCTGCCTTTAATAAAGCTATAATTCGCAATGTTAAACCATGACTGTTTCTTAATTAAATTATAGTATCTGACAATGAAGAAACAAGCTCACAGCTATTTTTCTAGCTATACGTTCCTTAAAGGAAATTGATCACTTCACTGTGTAAATCAGGGGTCCCCAAAGTTTACAGAGCAGAGGGCTGCATAGCAAGGCTACTGTGGGATCATGGGATGCAATGTGACCAAATTGATGGACTGCAAATTTCAAGTACCCTTTTCAAGTGCATTATTTGTATTGCTAGCCATTTCAATATTTCAGCATAATAAATTACTGCTCAGAAATGGCAGTGTAAACGCTCAGAGATCTGATCAAATGTACCTCTTTTATATATATATATATATATATATATATATATATATATATATATATATATATATTGTGAGACAGCAGGGAGGGGGTTAAAACCTCTCTGCAGTAAAAACATGTGCGGAATGTTTTCTGTTAATTGTTTTATTGTTAATTATCACCTGCACCTGGCTATGATTGTAAATTAGAGCCAGGTGCAGGGTTTATAAGGAGAGCAGTCAGTCTGCTCTACGCTGCTGAGTAGAAGGAGGCAGGAGAGGTGCTCTGTCTCCGAGTAGCCAGAGAAGAAGTAAGTGCGGTGTGACACCAGTGTGTTTTTGTAAGGACGGGAAAACAGCTTAGCTGTCCCGTGTTAGGAAGGGTGTTCCTGGAAGTTGAGTTAGTGCTCCAAGAGGAGCTAGGTGTTTATTTTGCTTTTGTATTTTGTGTGTTTTGTTTACTTTTGTGTTTATTAAAAATAGCGCACTAGCGCTTAAAACTCCATTTCATTGTTCTGGGTCGTATTTTTAAAGGGGCACGAACCCGAGTGAGTTGTGCTTTGTCACAATATATATATATATATATATATATATATATATATATATATATATATATATATATATATAGTATAAATGGAAATTTATAATTTCTAGAAATCTCTTGAAAACAAGGATTTTTAGAAAAAATCTTTTGTAGAAAAAGTTACAAGAAAAGGATGTCAACAATTATTTATTTCAGCAATTTTTTTGGCAAAAATGCTAATTCAAAAGTATTCATATCATTTGATGCTGTAATAGTATTGTCTACAAGGTGCTATAAATTTCAATACGATAATGCAGAACCTAATTCTAGAAAAGTTTAGAAAATGCTCGATTGTAGGTGAACATTTTTAGAGAGTATAAAAGGGTTAGGCATAGGATGATTGCTGTCATTGCCAATAAGTCAATATGGGACAAAGTAAAGAGCTAGCTGAAGACCTTAGACAGAAAAAAAATGTATTGTCATAAAGCTGGAGAAGGATACAAGAAAAATTCCAAGCATTTGAGTACCCCAATTTCAACTATTGTTTCTATTACCAAGTACAAGACTCATGGTACTGTCACAACGCTCCCTCGGTCTGGAAGAAAGAAGGTTCTTTCACCAAGAACAAGTAAAAGAATTGTGAGGAAGGTTAATAGCAATCCGAGATTGACTGCCAAAGATATTCAAAGTGAATTGGCTGAGTAGGACTGGGGTTTCCATTTCAACCATAGGTCGAGTATTGCATGGTGAAGGTGTCAATGGTCGCAGGCCATGGAAAAAGACACTCTAAGGAAAACGTCACAAGGACAATCATTTAGTTTGCAAAACGGCATTTGAATGATGGATACGAGTTGTGGTCAAAGGTTTTGGAGTGATGAAACAAAAATTGAGCTATTTGGTCACACTGACAGTCATTATGTTTGGAGAAAGTCTGGTCAGACGTACAAAAAAATGAACACCATACCTACTGTCAATCATGGAGGTGGTAATATCCTTCTATGGGGCTGTTTTTCCTCTAATGGCACAGCAAATTTAGTTCCAATACATGGTAAAATGGATTCCACAGCATACCAAAAGATATTGGCCAATCATCTGAAACCCTCCGCTACAAAACTTGGTTTAAAGCGCAACTGGACGTTCCAACATGACAATGATCCAAAGAACACATCAAAATCTTCTTCAGTATGATTAAAGAAGAATAAAATCAAGGTTCTGGAATGGCCTAGTCAAAATCCCGATCTAAATCCGATTGAGAATCTTTGGTATGAGTTGAGGAAGGTTGTGCACAAGAGAAGTCCTTGGAATTTGAATGAACTGGAAAAATGTTGCGTTGAAGAATGGTCAAAAATCACTAAATAACCAAATTGCTCATTGAAAAATATTCTAATCGTTTAAAATAGGTTATTATTGGTACAGGTGCCTCAACTAGCTATTAAGTTCATTTTCTTTGTCAGGGTATGAATACTTCTGAATTAACATTTTTAGAGTTTTTCAAAAAAATTAATGAAATAAATAATTGTAGACATCAATTTCTTGTAACTTTTTTCCCCTCATCCACAAAAGCAAAACTTTTGATGCAAAAGATTTTTCCTAAAATTCTTTGTTTTTGAGAAATTTCTAGAAAATATACATTTCCATTGGAGTATGTAAACTTTTGACTACAACTGTATGTATACATGCTGGTTTGTGGCGTCATACAGCAACCGAATAAACGACTTCAATACTGAAAAGTCTTACTCACGCATTGAGTATTATTTGCGTTCGTGTGCCTTGTGCAACTGGACTTTGTTGTTGATGGCATCAAATCGCGGCTCAAACTTTGTGGTGGAGATACGAAGAATTGCATGGAGGTGTTCGTCAGTAAGTCTTGATGGAAGTTTGGATTTGTTATCCTTCAATAGCGAAAATGTTTTCTCGCAGACATAAGTGCTGCCAAACAGCGATGCAGCTGGACTGTTGGCTTTGAACTGAGCCAAATTCTGTCTTTGAGACTCAGCTTTGAAATATGAGCTTTCTTGAAGTTCAGTCAGCTCTAGCCACATGTCACCCGGAGCGTGGTCGATGTTAAAACTGAAGGGGTCGGCAAATAGAACAAGCTCGTTGTCATGGGATTCAAAATCTTGGAACCGTCTCTCAAACTCTTCTCGAAGGTGCTCCAAGAGTGATTTGTACTTGTCTGTACTGGTGAAGCAAGGTAGTATACTGCCAGCCTCTTGGAGATCTCCAGACAGGTTTTTTCAGGCAGGGAAGTGTATGAAGTTTCACTTGCTCAAGTGCTTTTGAAGTAGTTTGATTTTCCGCTCAAAGGCCTTTATGTGGTCAAACATAACAGATGTCATTGGCTCTGAAGCTTGAGATTGAGGTCATTGAGATGCCCAATTACATCCACAAGGAAGCTGAGATTGCATATCCATGCTTCATCTGTTAATTGTGGGAAGTGGCTACCTTCCCTCTGCATAAACTGATCGATTTATTTTCAAAATTGAAAGAACGGCTTTAGTGTCACCTCTCTACTAAGTCACCGTACTGCCAAAAAATAGTACATCTCCCTGCTGTGCATATGTTTCCTCCAGAAAGGCTCTGAACTGATGATGGTCCAATACTTTCCTCTTTATAAAACTGAAACACTGCACCACGGTTACACCTTAAGATTGATGACAGATGACACAACAGCTTCCTGGTGTATGATGCAGTGGCAATTGAGAATCTCTGAGCAACCCATCTCTTTTCCTTATTCTTCATAAGGCCAACTAGTCCTGACACTACTCCAGTCATGGAGTCAGGGCAAACCATTTCTTTCCATTTCATTATAAACCGCTTCAAAAATATCACAGCCCCTGGTTCGATCCTTCAGAGAGGCGAGTGCAAGCAACTCTTCAGAAATCTCAAACTCCAAGCATAAAGATAAGAAGTTGAAGTGTGTGTTCATTATCGGTGCTATCATCTAGCGCTAAAAAAAAAAGTAACAAATCTGGCATTACGGTGTTGCAACGGAGACTGGATATCAGTGGCAATGTCCACAACTCGCCGCCCTATTGTCAACTTACATTAGCAAATGCAGACTTCTTTTCAGGACACACAATATCTGCAATGCAGGAGGCTGTGTGGTCCAGTGGTTAAAGCAAAGGGCTTGTAACCAGGAGATCCCCGGTTCAAATCCCACCTCAGCCACTGACTCATTGTGTGACCCTGAGCAAGTCACTTAACCTCCTTGTGCTCCGTCTTTCGGGTGAGACGTAGCTGTAAGTGACTCTGCAGCTGATGCATAGTTCACACACCCTAGTCTCTGTAAGTCGCCTTGGATAAAGGCGTCTGCTAAATAAACAAATAATAATAATAATGCATAGCATGCAATTTTTTCAGAAACTCACCATGCTGCTTCCAAGCTTGCGTGAATGGCTGCTTCACTTTCTAAAAAATCTGGCATGCACGTAGAAACTGTTGTGTCAGTGTTCGTGCGTAGAAAAATCTACTTATGCACAAAATAAATTATTATTATTATTTATTTCTTAGCAGACGCACTTATCCAGGGTGACTTACAATTGTTACAAGATATCACATTATTTTTTTTTTTTACATACAATTACCCATTTATACAGTTGGGTTTTTACTGGAGCAATCTAGGTAAAGTACCTTGCTCAAGGGTACAGCAGCAATGTCCCCTACCAGGGATTGAACCCACAACTCTCCGGTCAAGAGTCCAAAGCCCTAACCACTACTCCACACTGCTGCCCCAAATGCAACTCAGGTCTAATGGATTTAATCAAATATGTTAAACATCGATATCAAACAAAATCACAGAAAATGTGAACAAAATTACAGATCAAAGAATCATGATATGTTTTCAGTATGAAACATGACACACTGTCAAAATGAAAACATTAAAAAGTTAGTATCGGGTATGACCTCCCTAAGCATTAATACAATCCTGGCGATTTGGTCCCAAAGATGTTCTATTGGACACAAGTCAGGAGAAAAAGCTGGCCACGGCAAGACCTCGACATTGTTTTCTTGAAGTCGTGCAATTGTAATCCTAGCACTGTGTGGTCTTGCATTGTCCTGCTGGAAAATCAACACTTCCGGATTGGCTTGCAAACGGAAAAACTGTTGCCTCAAGGACTTTGTCAAGGTTTCCCTCAATCTGCAAAAGGCGTTCTTGTGTTGAGATTCCTCCCCACATCATCACACTTCCACCACCCCACCGGATGGCTTGAACAACGCAACAGTCAGCATAACGGTCCTGGGCCGGTGTGGTGACCCTCTGCCTTCCAGGACGTGGCCTGTCCCTCACAAAACCGGTTTCCTGGTTTCTCTGGACTAGTCTGCTGATTGTTGAAGCAGAACATCTCATTCTCCAAGCAACTTCTCTCACAGACAGGCCGCCTTCACTGATACTGATAGCAACCAGGCGATCTTCATTACTCAAGTGGGGCATGGTCATATCTTTCGTTGTTCTTGCGTTAATTAATATCATGTCTTTGCGAATGGCTATTTATACAGATTCTTAATCAACTCATTTTGGCAATTTTAACTCAACTCAAATACCAAACACTGAGCACCTGGCGTTTTTATGAAATAACATGTCTTGAGCTCTGTATTTTGTTATCCCAAGGAAAAATACTACTCAAACAATCAACAAACCTATCTGCTCACTGTTTAAAATGTAAATAACATTATTTATGTGCCCAATGAGCTATTGATGTAAAACTAATCCTGCTCTCCTGCCTGCCTGCCTGCCTGCATGCTGCTTAATATCAACAGACTGCTTTGAGCACCTCTGTTGTAAAGACTGCTGGAAATCAAGTGCTTGGCAGCTGCTCAGTTCATTATGGGCCACATAAAAGCTTCAATTGGAGAGATGCTGCGGGCTGCATTAAAGGGATTGTTGGGCTACGCTTTAGGCACCCTTGCATAAAGTAAAGGATGTAGTCACTACACTACACACGTTTGTTTTATAAAGACATTCTGTCTGGAGACACACCTCATAAAACTCAACAAGAAGACAGAATTAGCAAAGAAACAATTAAGAGGATTAATTATGTGTTTACATTAAAAGGGGCGCTATTTAAATTACAAACGGGTGTTAAACAGCACTGAACCTATGTAGAGCAACGAGTCAGTCAACACGCCTTTTTTTATCAAAGTGTTCCATATTTTATCATGGTTATTTTAATGCCAGTAAAATGATAACATTTATTTGTGGAGTACTGTAAGTAGGATAACTCTCACATGACATTGATGGACTGTTACTAAACTGTATTTATTGTTGTTGTAATGCCAGCAATAAGATAATAAGACTGAAATACAATGTTAGTTCAAGACTGTTAATGTGATCCTCTCATAATAGTGCTGGACATTTGTTTTCTGAACGGCTGTAATATAATTAAGTTTCCCTGCTTATTTTAATGCCAGCAATGAGCCAAGTGATGTTTATAAACATTATGATGTTTGACATGTCTTTATGTGCTTTACTTACTGTTACAGCAACAAGAGTCTTTTCGAAAATCTTGGCTTTAATACAAAAAAAAGACATTAAATTGTGGTGATATTTATTAATTTACTTATTTTAACTATCAACATTATATTTATGTTCAGATGGCATGTTTAATTATTAATAAGTTGATCCAAAGGAGGAAAAGAAAAAACAGAATTGATCATTTTGAAAAACTGAATTTGCTATTCCTCAGAATAGAAAATAAGTAGCCCTAGTAATGGTTTAACAATAATATTCAGATAATATCTCAGCTTCAATGTAAATATTGTAGCGGCTGACTGTGTGAATTCCCGCAGTGAAGGAAGAGGTAGACAACAGCGTACATTTCAAGCATTTAGAACTGCTGTTTTTGTTTCCTGCTCCTTTCTGCAGTGGATTCTGCTCTTTATCGATTCTCTTTCTCATTGATCGCTCTCTCAGACTCCTTATTCACAACTCTCCCAGCTGGTGTCACAGTGCCCCCTTTTATGCAACACAACTCCGCCCACTCTTCACTCACTGGCCCTGTTCACAGCACAGTACCCCACTGGCCATACCCTTCACCCCGCTCCTCCCTGTTTATGACGCACCCACAACCTCACAACCACTCAAGCTGACTAGTAGGCCAAAGTGGGCTGCTTGAAAAGAACGAGAGAGAGAAACCAGCATCACCCAGTGAAACAGACTCGCATTCAGTCACACGCTGCAGTACATAAACAGAAAACACATTACACATTATTGTAAACAGCAAAGTCCCATCCCCTTCCCCAGTCCATTTCCAGCATATCCCTCGTTGCAGTTGCCCCGACCCTTCAACATCGATTGCATGTGAAAGCATGCATTCATTAATGTCTTTTCTGTAAGAACTAAGAATATTCTTAAGTCAGTAAATATAATATGACTATGCAAGCAGGATAACTGTTTGAGTAAATATGAGTCAGTGAATATTACAGATAAAATCCTGATGAATTCTAATAAACAGCATACAGTCAGCACTCTGGTATCCGTTACCCAGATACACGTCAGTCGCGTTTTACAGCCCTTGTTATATATATGTGTGGCAGGATGGCTGCAGTGGTGACGTCACCGTCCCTGAAGAACACAAACACACAGCAGCTGCGGGTTAAAACCGAAACGCGAGAGCGCTCGGTTTCTTTATTAAATAATAATGAAATGAAGGGTTTTTTACAAACCACAAAACAAACAGGCACAAGGGCCAAACAAACCAGACAGACAAACAAGTAAGTGTCGTGCTGGCTAATCCAGCACGTTTTAGCAATTGTTATTTTTAGATTCTGTCTCCTCTCTATCTCCCCGTACCTCCTCTCTGTACACCCAACCCCGGCTGAGTGACAATGTGCGTCTTTTATGCAGTTGTATGCAGTTGCACATGGATTAATTACGTGTCCTTCCCCGTGCTCACATAGTATTACATTTTAATCAGCACGTGAAGTGATGTGCAACCCTCGTGGCTAAATACAAATATGCATTTTATCACACGTGCTACACAGACCCATTTATATCCCGTGTACCAATGACTATACACTAACATTTAACACACTACATGCAACATATAAACAAACAATACGGACAAGGCGGGGTCACACTGCCACAATATGTAACAAATAAATGCACTTACCTGTCACACACGATTACCTGTCACAGCACTTCCTCCAAAAACCAAGCGAATGAGACAAGGCACGGTAATGTAAAAGTTAATCATTAAACAGTTTTAGATACTGTGATACATTTTTTTATTCATTTGCAAGTTAACTGTGACATTAGGGCCTTATCGACATTACATTCTGCAATTTTGAAAACTGACTTTAATTCTGGAAACTGGACGAAACAGACAAATGATTGACTTCTACTGCTGTGTTATTAACCCAACTCGTGCATTAACAAATTTCAATGAAGGAATTAATGAAAGACCCCTGTGGATGAAAAACTAAACTAACAGGAGGACTGTCTTGAGTTAGTTAAACATTCGAGATAGACTGTTGTATCCTGCCTTGACCCTGCTGAATCAAATCTTCCATGAACAATCTACCATCACCATGAGCCATCGCTTGTTATATGTCAGATATAAGAAAAAAATAAGAAATAAAACGGCAACAGTGCCAAAGAAAAGAAAAATATGCGCTACAACATACATCTCCCTGTACAGTTCCTCAAACCCAAGTCACATTTTTTCTTTCTGTACAAAATGTGTGTGTGTGTGCAGGGCATGGGGTTGTTTGGGTGGTAGGGGGTAGATTACAACAGCTCCCCTACATACACGTCAAATCAGATTAAATAATCAGATATGCGTCACACTCGTTTAATCGTCACTGAAGTCAAAATTTGATAGGGTCGGATATGTGAGTGCTGACTGTATTACAAAACCGCACTTAATTCTTTATCAATCGGTTGTTAAAATAACATCCATCAATTTGAATTCACAGCTACAACACCCATTCATGTATTCTTAAAAACAAATCCAGCACCTCTTATTCAATTTCATAGATCGCTGTATTTATTCTAGTTGTTTAGCTGGTAATTTACTTACATCAAAGATTAAAACTAGCCCTTTTGTTATGAAGCAAAGTATGACACCCTATTACATTTGAAAGTTTGAAACTGACACTGACTTAACAACTTATGGCTGGGATGGGTAGGGTGTTCCAACAAAGAATATTTATTGAAATGTTATTGTCTTTGTGTGGAGCAGTACAGTTTTAACAGTGATAGGAAGGTTAAAGGAAGTAAGTGCAGCAGCGATGGTTTCATCAATATTGCAAACCTCTATTATCCTCTACTGAAGAATCTGCAGTCAAGCTGTGCTTTTGAAAAGAAAGATGTTGAATCATTAAAGAAAAATCCATTGAAACAAATCTTTTGTACACATCGTGTTATAAAAATGACACAAAATACATCTTTGGGCAAAATCTTCCTAGATGACCAATTAGATGCAAACGAATCAGTAGTTTTATTGGTAACACATCTGTAGCCCAGCTGCTTTTGTCCCATTAGGTACAGACTTTTTGGCAGATGTCATATAATGCCAGATGTGGCACTGTAACAGGGCGAGCAGCCCTGTACATTATTTGTTTATTTTTAGAACGAGGGTTCCCCCTCCGCTCCTGTGTTATTTTGTGTTTGTTTATTTTGATTGTTGTATGCATGACGGCGAGCGCCGTATGTTTGTTATTGTTTTGTTTAGTTTTAAAACATGTCCTGGCAGAGGCGAGATCGGTGCTCGTCCTCTGCCAGGTGTAATGAAAAAACTCGTGCAGAAGGTGGCCATCTCCCGAATTAATTAAGTGATTAATTTTGTTGCTAATCGGGAGATGGTCACCTGAATATAAAAAGCCTGCAGCTCTCCAGCTCGGGGTGGGTGATCGAGACGGAGAGCGAGAGAAGGTTTATTTAAAAACGAAACTAAAGCATAGCCTACAGGAACAGTGACAGCGACTGCCCAGCCTGACCTGTATGGTTTATTTATTTTGGATTTTGTGTTCGAGATTTGTTTTTGTTTACACTTTTATTTTGCTCTGTGAGCAAGTGTTGTTTTGTTTAAATAGTTATTTTATTTTTGGATTCATTAAATAAAACGGCGCCCGCGCCACTGCATCCTACCTTTTTGTTTTGTTGTCCCTTCTTCTTCCGTGACGTCAGACCACTCAGCCGTTCCTGCCACAGGCACCTATTACCTGAAACCTGTCTGATCATTAAACTGTCGGTTTTCAGCCATGGACAGCACACAAACACATTGGCAAGATAATCCCAATGCTAACCTGTCTGAATGAATAATACATTCAGATACCAGACAAGTGTTAAACAAAGCAAAAGCAGACCAACTGCTGTGTGAACAGGTCAGAAGATCAGCTTAGCCATGCCAGTAATCGTAAGCAGAATGTGTAGCGATTCTGCTGAATGTGACCTTGTTTGTATACAAAAGTATTCTCAGAGGTAACCATCTGCTTATTTGACTTCTGTGGTATACCATATTTTCTTTTTCTTATCCCTCTCAATCAGCGTTTTCTTTCTCAGCTCCTTGTGTCATGGAAGGTTGCTAGATATTTTGAAACAAGTCAATACATTTCATACTGTGGGTCATATAATACCAATAAAGCTTAACTCGCATGAAACTATTGCTTAGTGTAAACTTCACCTGTCAGCATTTTATTTATATATTAAAAATAAAATAACTGTTTTTCTTAGTTCTAAAGCAGCCATTCCAAATAGTTAGAAAAGGAAAAAAATCTAATAGAATTACATTAAAGTACTTTTCTGTACACTTAAAAATGTACATGTTTATAGGCTCAAAACTCCTTTTAGTGGCATCCATTGGATGCAGTCACCTTAGAGAAGTTAATTGTTTCACCTATACTGTTACAATTAAATTTGATGTGTTAGACTGTCAGAAAACATGAGAGATATTCAAAGTAAAAAAAAAAAAAAAAAAAAAAAAACTGTAGTAGATTCAGTACTCACCTGCCATCTTCACAAAAAGATGTTTATGGCTAACAAATTAAAGAAAGGTGGGAACTACCCAAGAATGTAAATTCTTGGGAAACAATGTCAAGTCAGGTGAGCAGGTATAGTTCCAGGGAATTGAAATGGCAAAAGAAAAAAAGGAAAGTGCTTTAACATAATCCTTATTATTCATAGTAGTGTTAGTGAACAAAGAAAATACTACAAAGTACTACAATAAAGAATCTGGCATTGAGAATAATGAAAATTACACAGACAAGAAATGCTTCTTGTGTTTTTGCGTAGGCAACAGGAAAGCTGATTATAGCATTTTATCTATATTAAATGTTGTGTTACCATATTTTGACAGAAACTTGTTCTGCAAAAGTTGCATCACTGTTGCCTTGATAAAACTACAGTGATTGGAACATTTTACACTGTACTGGTATCCCTGCATATTCTTTTTCTTCTGTCTGTCCTATATTTATAGTACTTAGTATGCCAACTAACAAAAAAAAAGTTAATGCTATTTGGAGCTATACATTATGGGCTTTATTCATCATCTGTTCTTTATGTGTACGTCAGTGTGCAACACTTTCAGTATTTATTTGAATTAAATAGGTATGTCACGTGTAATTGGTCATATAGACTCAAGACACTTTCTGCATCATTAAATCTTGGGTTTCGGCAATGGTGTATTGGGTTTCTGCTTACTCGATCCATGTAAATTAGTTAATTAATATGAATATGGAGATTATTCAAGATGGCAAGAGCTTTTCATGAAAGCAGAACTGCTATATGTAGCAATCATGTGTTTCATAAAGAGGCTTTAAAAAATGTGCTGTATTAAAAAGACTAAGGTGACTGATTAATAAAGCCCAACAAGTTTAACTGACCATTAGCATACCCAATGTGTTTGTTTATATATATATATATATATATATATATATATATATATATATATATATATATATATATATATGCAGTACTGTGCAAAAGTTTTAGGCAGGTGTGAAAAAATGCTGTAAAGTAAGAATGCTTTCAAAAATAGACATGTTAATAGATTATATTTATCAATTAACTAAATGCAAAGTGAGTGAACAGAAGAAAAATCTAAATCAAATCCATATTTGGTGTGACCACCCTTTGCCTTCAAAACAGCATCAATTCTTCTAGGTACACTTGCACAAAGTCAGGGATTTTGTAGGCATATAGTCAGGTGTATGATTAAACAATTATACCAAACAGGTGCTAATGATCATCAATTCAATATGTAGGTTAACTGAAACAGAAACAGCTGTGTAGGAGGAATAAAACTGGGTGAGGAACAGCCAAACTCAGCTAACAAGGTGAGGTTGCTGAAGACAGTTTACTGTCAAAAGTCATACACCATGGCAAGACTGAGCACAGCAACAAGACACAAGGTAGTTATACTGCATCAGCAAGGTCTCTCCCAGGCAGAAATTTCAAGGCAGACAGGGGTTTCCAGATGTGCTGTCCAAGCTCTTTTGAAGAAGCACAAAGAAACGGGCAATGTTGAGGACCGTAGATGCAGTGGTTGGCCAAGGAAACTTACTGCAGCAGATGAAAGACACATCATGCTTACTTCCCTTCGCAATCGGAAGATGTCCAGCAGTGCCATCAGCTCAGAATTGGCAGAAAACAGTGGGACCCTGGTACACCCATCTACTGTCTGGAGAAGTCTGGTCAGAAGTGGCCTTCATGGAAGACTTGCGGCCAAAAAGCCATACCTCTGACGTGGAAACAAGGCCAAGCGACTCAACTATGCACGAAAACACAGGAACTGGGGTGCAGAAAAATGGCAGCAGGTGCTCTGGACTGATGAGTCAAATTTGGAATATTTGGCTGTAGCAGAAGGCAGTTTGTTCGCCGAAGGGCTGGAGAGCGGTACACGAATGAGTGTCTGCAGGCAACAGTGAAGCATGGTGGAGGTTCCTTGCAAGTTTGGGGCTGCATTTCTGCAAATGGAGTTGGGGATTTGGTCAGAATGAATGGTCTCCTCAATGCTGAGAAGTACAGGCAGATACTTATCCATCATGCAATACCATCAGGGAGGCATCTGATTGGCCCCAAATTTATTCTGCAGCATGACAACGACCCCAAACATACAGCGAAAGTCATCAAGAACTATCTTCAGCGTAAAGAAGAACAAGGAGTCCTGGAAGTGATGGTATGGCCCCCACAGAGCCCTGATCTCAACATCATCGAGTCTGTCTGGGATTACATGAAGAGAGAGAAGCAACTGAGGCTGCCTAAATCCACAGAAGAACTGTGGTTAGTTCTCCAAGATGTTTGGGCCAACCTACCTGCCGAGTTCCTTCAAAAACTGTGTGCAAGTGTACCTAGAAGAATTGATTGTTGATGTAGATTTTTCTTCTGTTCACTCACTTTGCATTTTGTTAATTGATAAATATAAACTATTAACATGTCTATTTTTGAAAGCATTTTTACTTTACAGCATTTTTTCACACCTGCCTAAAACTTTTGCACAGTACTGTATATATACACTACCGGTCAAAAGTTTTAGAACACCTCAATTTTTCCAGTTTTTATTGAAATTTATGCAGTTTAATGTCTCAATGTACTCTGAAATTAAAGCATAGAACAAATAAACAATTGGAGATAAAAAAGAAATCATGGAATCGTTTTGTTTAACAAAATTTAATCTAAATTTTTGACTCATCAAAGTAGCCACCTTTTGCAGAAATAACAGCCGAACACACTCGTGGCATTCTTTCTACAATGGAAATCAAATATTGTTCGGAAAGTTCTTCCCAACACTGTTGCAGAAGTTCCCACAAATGTGTTGCACTTGTAGGTTGCTTTGCTTTCACCCTTCTGTCCAGTTCATCCCAAACCAGCTCGATGGGGTTTAAGTCTGGAGACTGTGCTGGCCATTCCATGATTTGAAGCCTACCGTCTTGTTCTTTTCTTCTAAGGTAGTTCTGACATAGCCTGAAGGTATGTTTTGGGTCATTATCTTGCTGTAGAATGAACCCCTGACCAACTAGGCGTATACCAGAGGGTATTGCATGGCGCTGCAAAATGCTGTGGTAGCAGTTTTGGTTCAGGGTGCCACTCACTCTGTGCAAGTCGCCGACTCTGGATCCAGCAAAAGAGCCCCAGACCATCACACTTCCTCCTCCATGTTTGACAGTTCGTGTCACACACCGACGAACCATCCTTTCGCCTACTCGACGGCGTACAAAAACCCTGCGTGATGAACCGAAGATTTCAAATTTTGATTCATCGGTCCATAAGACCTTCTTCCAGTCTTCAGTAGTCCACTGGCGGTGCTTCATGGCCCAGGCAAGCCTCTTTTTCTTATTTTGCCATCTTAGCAATGGCTTTCTTACTGCCACTCGACCTGTCAAACCTGCAGCTCGAAGTCTTCTCTTCACAGTTGAAACTGAGACTTGCTTACTTCGACCAGTGTTAAGCTGTGCTTGAAGCTGTTGTCCTGTGAGCCGCCTATCACGCAAGCTGTTGACTCTCAGAAACTTGTCTTCTGATTCTGTTGTGGCTTTGGGTCTGCCAGACCTCTTCCTGTCAGAGTTTCCTCCAGTTTCCAAGTGCCTTTTGATGGTGTAGGAAACTGTACTCACTGACACCTTGGCTTTCTTTGCAATTTCTCAGATGGTCTGTCTGTCTTCCTTTGTTAATTGCCTTTTTCTCACCATTATGAGAGCAATATACTACTTCCTGCAGTACAATACTGTCCAAATAATGCTTAAGAGGGTGTAGTAACACAGTCTGTTCCAACACTGCTTTTATACAGACAGAGGGTTTGTAAGTAATCAACAAAAGTTGGGACACCTGTAGGAATTGTTAGCATCAACTTTCAAGGCTTAATTTACTTCCATTGCTGCAGAACAGCTGTAAGTTGTTAACCCATTACTTGTTCCCTGAAAAAGGCCTTTTTGTATAACTCTGAAATGTACATTATTTTTCAGTTTTTGGTAACCTAAACCTTTTTTTTTTTTAACCTCTGGCAGTTTACCGCTTACCTTTGTACCATTTCAGGTTATTCACTGGACTTGAACTGCTTAAATTTCAACAAAAACTGGAAAAATGGGGGTGTTCTAAAACTTTTAACTGGTAGTAATATATATATATATATATATATATATATATATATATATATATATATATATATATATATATATATATATATATATACTGTATATATTATAATTTTATTTTAATTAGTAAAGACAATACAAGACAAACAAAACCCTCACACAAAAACCCACCCACTACACAACAAACCTTGCTACAGGGTATTAGAGTTTATAATTATATTATTATTATGTAAAAAAAAAAAAAAATGGAAATAAGGGAAAACAAACCATTGGATTCTACGTATACACAAAAATGCATGAACACATTTGTATAAATGTGTACAAACATATAAACAGATACACATATAAAAGCACACACATACATATCTACATATACACCTACATATATTTATAGATACACAAACATGTACTAGCAAATGCAGACCTGATATACAGAAAACATGATATTTTAAACAAGTGCACATTGATAGAATGTGAGGTAATTACAATTACTTGTAAAAATCTTTGCAGATGTTGCTTTTTTATATACTGTTTGGGTTGTTATACACAACACAATGTATTATGCAAATTAAACCTTGTTGTAATATGCAATTAAGTGCAATTAGAAGCCTAATGTTTAAATGGAAATTATGACATTTCACAAGTTATAGCCAGCAGGGAATAAGTAATTTGGTAACATGTCCTAATTTGGATACAGCCCATCGTATAAAATTAATGAAACTTTAAAAGGTTATTCTGTTTAGTATGCATAATACACTTTTAATCTGATACAGTGCAAAGCCCTGTTATACAATTATGCTGTGATACAAAAAAGCTTTCAGACTTCAATTAAGCTGCCAGTTAAATATAAAGCCAATTTAAAAAACGTAAGACACATATTGGAAGAAAATATATTGTTGTGCAATCATCCACAACTTTCAACTACTATCAACAGTAAAACTGTTAAAAAGAGAGGAAAGATTCTTTGGTTTCCATAGATTAAAAAATGGCTCTGCTTCAGACAGCTTTGTCCCGTCATGTTTTATGCTCCAGTTAAATGAAGCTCAAATCTATTACACAAATCTATAAGATTAAACTGTGCCATGTCCCTATTGGGTAGCACACATCACTTACAATCTGACTGTGCTCTGATCCAAAATGACAGTAATTCTCATAAAATAAATGTCACATTTACACATATGAAGCATTAATATGAAGTATGGCATTATTGTGCAGCGCCTGCCAAGCATATAAATAATCCTACTTTCTGATGCATTGATTTGTCATCTTCAGCCTTTTGAGTTTGCCATTGCCTCAAAAAAAAATCATACCAAATATAATCATGAGCATGAAAACTGAAATGCTCAAACACATTTGTAAACTGTTTCAAATAGGCTATGAGTATGTTCCATATAAAAGCAGCTATAAAGTTTGTTTTGCTTTCTGAGAGTCTTTTGGAAAGAAAACTGTCCATGGGGAACTGTTATCCACTTGGGCCATTAAGTCCTGCAACAGAGTCTTTGTTACCAACATTCAAAGACTGTCACTATCAAATGTGTGCAATAGTGCTGAAGCTATACACTCTTTGGGCTCTTTGTCATACAAATGTACAGTCTATCAAGCAACAGATTCGGATGTAACACCATTACATTGAAAGCTGTAAATGAGAAAAGCAACAAATAAATAAATAAAGTGTAATATCTCTTTAAGAGGAGCCATTGGGTTCCAGTACCTTTCTGTTCCGCCTCCAGGTCTATCTATAGGTGGCCAAATTATTAGGAAAACCTGTTTTTTCACATTTTTTTTCCTTTATTAAGGTCAGATGGTCATCGGTGGAGGGGGTGTGTTTGTTCTGTGTTTGGTAACAGAGTTAGGTTCTAAATAAAAGGTTATAAGGTCCTTTTAGGAAAAAGAAAGTATTAAAAGTACTAAAAACACATTTTAATGAGTAGTTTGCTGACATCCTCCTCCTTTTTCTGCTGTATTACAAACACTTTTGTTGTTTTTTGTTGGAGTTTTTCTGGTTTTGTTTTGGATGGGCAGCAACCCCAAGGACTTTCTACACTAACAGCTTCATCAGGCTTGGTGAGATAAAACCAATCTTTTTTTTTTTTTTTTCTAGATTTTGGATTATTTTTGTTTTTCTTGTTTTTTCATTTGAGGAGCTACAGCAACTTGACTATTCTGTTCGGGACTGTGTGTATATTTGTGGGGTGTTGGTTTGGGGTTATTTTTGGTCACTTGTAATTGTTGTATCTACATTGTTAATGTTTCTGTACAATACACTTGTTTGTTGGTTAATTGAACTGGGTCCAGAATCTATTTATTTTTCTGACAGTATTTCATACATTTTGGGAAATATCGGAAATACGACCGAGAAGACAGTAGATGTAGAAATGATTGACCTTTTGCTTCTCCCTGCTCATTAAGCCAGTGTAAAAATGCAGATAACTAGATAATCCAGGAATCCTCGGGTGTAGAAACTGGCATTGTGTGTGTAGCCATTGCCCATTCAAATATTGCAGAGCATTAACAATTTTTCCTGGGTCTAACAAATGAGCACACAAGACCTTTTGATACCACTGTGGATAGTTATGGCAGCACAAAAGTGATAGCAACTTCAGACTTCTGTTGCCACAGATGATGTATGAGTTAAAAAAAAAAAAAAGGTCTGGAATTGTTCATACAAATATATATACAGGTTTCCATACAGTTTAGAAACTCCCAATTCTCTTTCCATTGTCATGACTTATGTGATGTAACATGCCACACACATTCCTCACACTATAAGAAGTGCACGTCTAAAACATTGTATGGGTGGATACATCACCTTCTCCTGCTAAAAAGCTGTACAATAGACCAAAAACTTCAGCAGTGAAAATCAAGTTTGTCATAACCTCACGCAACATTCTACTATAACTACAGGCCATACCAAGCAATTCTTTATTAACATTAGATCTCCTGGCAAGCTTCTTTGACCAATTAGGAAAAAATAAGCATAGAGTATGAGGGGTTTAGAGACCTCTTCATTAAGTGTTTTTTTTTTTTTCAAATGATTGCCATTTGACTCATAAAATAATAGTGCTTTATAGTTTAGTTGTTTTATAAGCAAGGTTACAAAAATACTGATGCTACTGCAAATAAAAAATGCAGCCCTATTTTTGTATTAGTGTAACGCTATGTTTGTTTGTTTTTTGTTTCCCTTGCTTTATTATTATATTTTTGTTGGCCAAATGAGGCAGTGAGGCACTTGCCATTCCTCAACACAATTTAGGAGAATTTCTCTCCTAAAAGAAAACTACATGGAAACCCAAATAACCTGAAAGGTACTACAAAAATAGTGAGAAAAAGGTGAGATTAATTTAAATTTTTCCATGGAAACCCCACCATTGATAAAGGATTCTGCCACAGTATTTTAAACAGGTTACCCAAACGCTAAAAACTAGACATACAGTATGCTATGTCCAGACTTTTTACTTCATTAAAAGAATGAAGACAAAATTAGGTTGCAAAATTGTGTTCCTGCAAAAAGGTCATTATTATTTACAGTAATAATTTCAAATACGTTTCTATACAACATTTTAATATTATTCGTCATCAGCACTTAAACCCTCTTTATACAGAAAGTGTTCTTACATTTTGTTTTGTATTATAGATAAATATACATTTATTTATCACTTTGGAATCTACTTTGCATTTATTCAAAACCAACGAACGTTTATGGAGTGCTGCTGAGGTTGGTCTTAACACCCCACTTGCCAGTTGTTCGGCCCTCCACATTTGTGGAATAACTGCAGAACTCAATGAATGTTCATCCATGAATTCTATGTAGAATCCTCTATTGCACTACCTAAATGACACATGATCATCGTGTGTTTGCAACGCTTGCTGATCAGACATTATTTTGGTATTGTAAATAGGGAATTGGTCATTAATATTATCATTTAATAAAATAATTTGTCCTGTGTCTCTGTCAGCTGTCTGGTCTGTGTACGTCATCACTCAGCCATCCTGACACAATAGGTATGATTGTTTTTGAATAATACTTTTAAGTCTGCTGCATTCATTGCATTCATGTAGGACAGCATAAAAATTGCCCAAACAAAGTTCTTAAGTGTAAGCATTTAAAAGTAAGGGAAATGAGCAGTTACTGCTTGCTTGGCCTTTTCAAACTAAATGAAAAAGGCCAAGAATCCATTTGTTGTTATTTTTTTCCAATAAAATTGATTAACTGTTTTGCATATAATCACAATAAGCTCTGATTACTATGGGCCACAGTCATTTTAGCCAGTGTTCCATATCTGCATTTGCTGATGTTCTAATGAGTCATTGTTTCTTTCATTCAAAACCGACTGAGCTAAATTTACTACAAGAACACTGCTGTTTGCAATTATCTCATCGTTACACAATCAGTCTGATTTAGTGAAGCTCTAAAATGATTTGCTCAGCAAATGAGGCAACATAATTATGGCACTCCTGAAATCAACAAATGAGGGTCCTGTTTTCAAATGGTTGTGTAGCAGGGACTTTTTCTATACAATAGAAAATATTTTACTATAATTGCCAAGCTTTGCCACTCTCTTAACTGTTTTTCTTTAATACAGTATTTACTGCATCATTACCACCATGGTTGAAATGTCAACACCGACCACATTTTTCACAATTTTTCTGTGCAATGTATGAATATTTTTAGAGATACTTTGGGCAGGATTTTCAAATGTTCGTAAATGATAACTCCAGTGTTAATCAAGAAATCGGTATGTAGCATTGATTTGTGCATTTTCAAGCGGTCGTTATGCCTATTTCATTATCAAATAATCATCCTAATGTGATTTACGAAATAATGTTAATATCTTAATAAGCTTCTTGCAACTAATTATTTTGTTTGTGTGGGAATTTCAAAGGAAATCCGTGTTAATTGTCATGATTTATCAGGAGTTAATTTGCACTTGGAAAAAGAGGGTTTTAATTAACGAACAAGTATAACTCACCTTGAAACAGACATTTAACACACCGCGTCTGTGATGCTGACGATACAGAGAGAGAGTGTGCAGGACAAGGTTTAATTTCTTACAGACTACCTCGATAATTCAATATTTGTAGTTATGAAAATGTTTTAGTGTTACATACATGGTATATATGTATAATAACTAACAACTACAGACACCAATGGCTCTTGAAATGTATGTATTTCAATCGTACATACTAAAATACATACAAAAGTAGATGTCATCATAAGTAAATAAATTCCAATCAGTATACATAGATGGCTTACGGTATTTTTTTCTTTTTAACCAAAAAAAGATTGCAAAATGCACATTAAAAGAGTTGTATATAGTAAGCTGTGGCAAAATATCCCCCTGAATGAGGGTAAATGACTAATGGGGTATGTATATATATATATTTTTTTTTAATCCATGCCATCCGATTTTTACCAACACGCCAGGTAATCAGTATTTTATATGTGAAGTGTTCCAAATAAATGTACATTCTGCATGACAAAATGCACAATTTTAAATGAAGTTTAGAAATTATACACAAAATAGATATTCCCATTATTTTTTATTTCCATTTGGCTGCTGCTCGCTAGTGCGAGAGCCGTCTCCCTGTATGCTAAGTTTCCATAATAGCGAATTATGCTTCCATTTATTTTTCTTGATCTTGTTAACACGTGCATTTTGATTAATGAGTTCCCCTTATCAAGTTGTTGGGACAGGAAGTGATGCATGTGACCTACGACAATTAATTTCCCCAAAACCCTTTACTTCCTCTGCTCTCTCCCTTCTTCCCTTCTCATTCTCCCAGCTTTCAGCAGACTCAGCCACCATGACTTTCTTCTTCTCTCATCGCAACTCCTGACTCCTTCTGTCATCTCCTGCCCTGCTCACTCCTCCCATCCCCAGCCCTGGCTATCCTCTACACTCCGATTATCCCATAATGAGCTGCACACTGCTGAGCGGAGATGGAAGAGATTCAAGCTATCTTCTGATTTAGACCAATTTCACTTCAGCCCTCACCTGTGCCAAACACTCCTACTATCAATCGATCATACTGTCCTCCACCAACAACCCGACGACTTTTCTCCACCTTTTCCTCCCTCCTCAAACCCCAACCCCCTCCTCAATCCCCCTCCTCTCTGCTTGACCCACTTTAATCTGCTCATTCCATCCTGCTCATTCCACAGAAACCGCCCTCCTCTCTGTAACCGACTCTCTCCTCTCTGCTGGGGCTGCCTCCCTCTCCACCATTTTGACATTTTTTCGATCCTGCTATTCTCCTGTTCTCTCTCTCTGACCTGGGGATCTCAGGCACTGCTGGTTTTCCTGCTATCTCTCTAACCATTCCTTCCAGGTTTCCTGGTGTAGCTCCTCTCTTCTCCTCGTCTCCTCTCTACAGGTGCACCTCAAAGTTATGTTCTGGGACCCCTCTTCACTCTACATCTGCATGCTAGGTACTCTCAACTCTTCTTCTTTTGGCTTCTCCCACCACCTTTATGCTGATGATGCCCATATCTTCCTCTCCTTTCCCTCATTTGACTCCCACATCTCCTCCCACATCTCAGCTATCGCAACTTGGATAGATTCACACCACCTAAAACTCAACTCTCTAAATCCGACCTCCTCTACTTTGCTTCTGCTTCCTCTCCCTCCTGAGCTCCTGTGGCAAAGTGCCCCGCCCCTGTGTGCATTTGTGTGATATGTGTTGTATGTTGCGTGTGTAAATGTTGGTGTATAGTCATTGGTACACGGGATATAAACGGGTCTGTGTTTCACGTGTATTTAAAAAGTGTATATTTGTATTTAGGCACGGGATTGCACATCACGCACGTGCATTTAAAATATAATATGTGAACACGGGGTTTCACGTAATGAATTCACGTGCTGGGATTCAAGTGAGTAATTAATTAGTAATTGAATCCCAGCACAAACAGTATAAATAGATGCACGTTTAGTCACTCGTGGTTGGTGTTCGGTGAGTGGAGAACGGGATTGGAGCGGAGGTAAATGTTAATGAAAAGAGCAAGAATTAGTAGTTGTTTTCACTCACCGCGTTTGTTTGTTTTGTCTCTCCGTGCACCGTTTGTTAAGTGTTAGTTCGTTTTGTTTGTCTGTTTATTTTGGCTACCAGTGCCGTGTCCTGTGTTTCGTGTACCGTTTAAAACCTTTTATTTGTTAATAAACGCTGAGTGCAGCCATTGCACTCAGCTCATCATCACAACCACTGTCTTTGTTTGAATTCCTGATTCTGGTCTGACGCCACCCACTCTGGCCGTCTTTGTGACACGTGGTGTCCTGCGTGGGATCGACAGCGCCTCCAGGACTCAGGCCAGAGCAGGAACCGCAGTTTTGGATTTAAAAAAAAAATATATAAAATAAAAAAAAAAAATGGCAGAAGACGCCATCAAAGTGCGGGACTGGATGCTGGAAAATGCTGGGCTGGAGGCCCAGTCTATACCAGTAGTCGTCCAGTTCCTGCAGTTTATGGATAGGGAACGATGGGAGGCTTATGCGAGGGAACAGACCGTAAGCACCTGGGAGGAAGGTGTGGGTTTGGTCCTCAGCTACCTGGAGGCAATTATAAGTGGAACAGCAGCCCAGGTAGCAGTCCCACCAGCAGAGGAAGAATGCCTGCTGTCCCCGTCTCCACCAGCAGAGGAAGAATGCCTGCTGGTTTTGCCTCCACAGCCCAAATGGGAGGAGCCTGAGCATCCACAGCCCAAATGGGAGGAGCCCGAGTGGGAGGAGCCCGAACGTCCTACGCCTGAGTGGGAGGAGCCCGAACGTCCTACGCCTAAGTGGGAGGAGCCCGAACGTCCTACGCCTGAGTGGGAGGAGCCCGAACGTCCTACGCCTGAGTGGGAGGAGCCCGAACGTCCTACGCCTGAGTGGGAGGAGCCCGAACGTCCTATGCCTGAGTGGGGGGAGCCCGAACGTCCACAGCCCAACAGGGAGGAGTCGGGGCGTCCACAGCCCAACAGGGAGGAGTCGGGGCGTCCACAGCCCAACAGGGAGGAGTCGGGGCGTCCACAGCCCAACAGGGAGGAGTCGGGGCGTCCACAGCCCAACAGGGAGGAGTCGGGGCGTCCACAGCCCAAAAGGGAGGAGTCGGGGCGTCCACAGCCCAAAGGGAGGCAAGTCGGGCTTCCACAGCCCTGGGACCCAAGCCACCAGCAGAGGGAAAATGCCTGCTGGTTCAGCCCCAAGAGCCAGAAGGGGAGGAGTTACAGGCTCAACCCCCTGAAAATTTTTGGGGGGGAGAAGGGCAGGATGCTGGTGTCCCCCAGCAGCCTCTCGCTATGCTGCTGAAGGCAGCACGGCGTGCACATGCCCAGCCGCCACAGCAGAGGGAGCCAGCACCGCCAGGAGCAGAGGAGCTGGAGCTGCCTCTACCTCCACCACCTCCAGGAGCAGAGGAGCAGGAGCTGCCTCTGCCTCCACCACCTCCAGGAGCAGAGGAGCAGGAGCTGCCTCTGCCTCCGCCACCACCACCGCAAGGAGCAGAGGAGCAGGAGCTGCCTCTGCCTCCACCACCGCCAGGAGCAGAGGAGCTGGAGCTGCCTCTGCCTCCACCACCGCCAGGAGCAGAGGAGCTGGAGCTGCCTCTGCCTCCACCACCGCCCGGAGCAGAGGAGCAGGAGCTGCCTCTGCTGCCCGTACCTCCGCAGGGAGTACGGTGGCCGGAGCCCCAGAAAGGGGAGCTGCCGGCCACGAAGAAGGGGGAGGAGGTCTGGAGACCACTTTCCCCAGCAGCAGTTTCGCTGCAGGAGTTCTTGTGGCCGGAGCCCCACAGGAGGGAGCTGCCGGCTACGAAGAAGGGGGAGGTCGGGGGACCACCTGCCCCCGCAGCTTTTTCGCTGCAGGACGGGACCAACAGGCTGTCAGCCGTGCCACTACCGGCAGGGGTGCTGACAGCATTGCCAGCCAAGGGCCCACTGAAGCCTCCCTTCCCAGCCCGAGACTTTGTTCTGGACTGCTGGGTTTTTAAGGGGGGAGGTGGCCGTTGAGGCCATGTGTGCTGCGCACAAGGGGGGGTATATGTGGCAAAGTGCCCCGCCCCTGTGTGCATTTGTGTGATATGTGTTGTATGTTGCGTGTGTAAATGTTGGTGTATAGTCATTGGTACACGGGATATAAACGGGTCTGTGTTTCACGTGTATTTAAAAAGTGTATATTTGTATTTAGGCACGGGATTGCACATCACGCACGTGCATTTAAAATATAATATGTGAACACGGGGTTTCACGTAATGAATTCACGTGCTGGGATTCAAGTGAGTAATTAATTAGTAATTGAATCCCAGCACAAACAGTATAAATAGATGCACGTTTAGTCACTCGTGGTTGGTGTTCGGTGAGTGGAGAACGGGATTGGAGCGGAGGTAAATGTTAATGAAAAGAGCAAGAATTAGTAGTTGTTTTCACTCACCGCGTTTGTTTGTTTTGTCTCTCCGTGCACCGTTTGTTAAGTGTTAGTTCGTTTTGTTTGTCTGTTTATTTTGGCTACCAGTGCCGTGTCCTGTGTTTCGTGTACCGTTTAAAACCTTTTATTTGTTAATAAACGCTGAGTGCAGCCATTGCACTCAGCTCATCACCACCGTCTGTGTATTCCTTTTCTGGTCTGACGCCACCCACTCCGGCCGTCTTTGTGACAGCTCCCCATCTCAGTATCCCTTGACAATCACTCTTTTCCACCTCCTTCTGCTAAAAACCTAGCTGTTACTCTTACCTCCCTCTCCTCTCAACACATCTCTTCCCTGACACACACTTGCCGCTTCTTTCTTAGCAACATCTACCAAATCTGTAATTTTCTCAATACTTATTTGATCCTGTTCAAAGCTCTTGTATCTCCAGCTTGAACTACTGTAACTCTCTCCTTGCTGGTCTCATACTTGGGCTATCTGCCCCCTTCAGCTCATTCAAAATGATTCTGCTTGTCTTGTATTCACACTTCACACCCTCCACTGGCTACCTATTATTATTGCATTCAATTCAAGATCCTTGTTCTTGCCTATTGCTCTCTTCACCACACTGCCCCCGCCTACCTCAAATTCCTTGTGTCTCCCTACACCCCCTCTCGCCCCCTCTGCTCCTCTACTGGCCGACTGGTCATGCCTTCCGTCCACTCTATCCTGCCATGCCTGCTCCTTCTCTTCCCTAGCCCCTCTGTGGTGGAACCAGCTACCAGAGAACTTCAGGACTGCTCCATCTCTCACTGCCTTCCACCGTCTCCTCAAGACCCACCTGTTTAGACTGCACTTGTAGATCTCTTGATCTACCACTCCTGCTATGCACTGGACTTGTCTGACCTACACACCATGCTACTGGACCCTCAGCTAATGCACTATACTTGCACTATTGCACTAATATGTCATTGTAGATATATAACTAGTTGTAATCCCAACTTGTTGCATCCTATCTCATATAGTATTTTAGTAGTATTGTTTGCACTAACTGTAAACTATACTGTATTTAAATATTTATCTTGCATTGTACTGCCATGTAACAGCTTGTGGCAGGCTGGCTCGCAGTGGTGAGGTGTGGTGACGTCACGGACCAGGAAGTAACTGAAACCAAAACAGTGGATGGGCGGGTGAAGCTGAATGCAACTGCATTCAGCGTATTTAATAAATAAACAAACAAAAGATTTAAACAAAACAGAAAACAGAAATCAAAGGGCACGAGGGCCAAACAAATAAATAGACAAACAAGTAAGTGTCATGCTGGCTAATCCAGCACGTTTTAGCAATTGTATTGTCTCCTTGCTCTCTCCGCTCTCCGTACTCTCCTCTGTACACTCAACCCCCAACCGAACGGACAGCTGCAGGTTCTTATACTCTGGCCGAGGGGTTAACTAGCTGTTAATTATCTTATTACCCCTCGGCCACAGTCTGCACGCGTTTGGTAAGGATGCATGACTGTCAGCTAGTTAAATAATCAGTAGCTGATCAGTCATGCATCCTCACAAGGTTTCTAAATATAAATAAAAGACACGGCGCTTTTAACTGCGCCGCAAACAAAAATACAAATAATAATAAATAGGGGCGGGACACTCCGCCACACAGCTGTAAGTCACCTAGAATAAAGGCATCTGCCAAATTAATAACTATTTCACAATAACTTTCTTTTGAAAAAAAAATATTGTGGGGAAGACAGATTGGAGCATGTTAGCATTGCACAGGCTTCAATGCACCTTTAGCACGTATTTTTGAAGGAATATTTACTAGGAAAATGTTAATTATGCAAGATATCTGTCTGAAGCTTTCTTGTTCCATCGTTCAAGCTGCAGCCAATAGATACAAAACACTAACCAGCAAATATCCTAATTAAAATACTCCCTACCTATGGATGTCTGTGACTCCTTTCGTTAAATCTAAGCTATTTGTCTTTAATTATTAAAAAAATTAAAAAAAAAAAAAAAGAAATACAGGTGTGTGAAGAGATTATCGGAATATAGAACAAACATCTAGTTCCAGGAAGTCTAAGTAAACAGCAGATTTCTTTTTTGGTTTCCACACTATATTGGCTCCAGCCTGGGAGGTACAGACTGGGACACGGTACAGACTAAAGCAAGCCATAACACCACACAATAACACTGTGGTTCTAGGTTTTTAAAATGATATCCTATTTTCAAGACATGAAATAGATGTTTTCAACTGAATAGCTGTAAAATTGGTCTAAATTGACAATAATCTATTTTCAGTTTGTGACCTGACTGGCAATAGGATTAAACAAAATGGGACCCTTTTTTGTTGGCCTGTTTATTTGAGGCAGAAAGAAAATCAATGCACAACAGTGCTGCAATGATTCTGGTACCCGTAGAACACTATGTAACACAATTTTTGTTCCTGGGTAGTAAGTGTTATTTCCTAATTGCTTATGCCTCAAAAGTATAGAAAATGGCTATTATTCCCCACAAACTTTGCTTTTGTGACCAGGACAGCGATATTTTGAAATTTACCTATTTCCAAGGAGAAAACGGGCGAATTTGTGTCTTTTCGTTCACATAAAGTCAGAAAAAAACAACATATGAATCCAAATTAACATGTATTTATACTAAAGTAATACAAAAATGACTACAAAAGATTTAGAAGTGAGTAGTTTTTCGAGATTTACGATTATACTGTAAATCACTTTCACGAATCAGCCCCCAAATGTAGTCTCCCATCATGTTCTCGTTATACTGTCCTTCATTGACAGCTCATCCAGGAGCCTCAAAGCCGTGCTGCTCCATAATGGTAACAAGTACCTGTCTCTTTCCCTGGCTCACTCGGTGCACCTCAAAGAGTATTACAACAGCATCAAGACCTTGCTGGACGCCTTGAAGTATGATGAGTACGGCTGGGACCCCCGGAAGGTGCTGATGCCACCACTGCACATCAAATTGGGCCTTATGAAACAATTTGTCAGAGCTCTAGATAAGGAGTCGGCAGCCTTCAAGTACCTTCAAGACTTCTTCCCTAAGCTGTCTGAGGCAAAGGTCAAAGCCGGTGTCTTCGTCGGACCACAGATAAAGAAGATCCTGGAGTGCAATGAATTCCCCAAGAAGCTCACTAGTAAGGTGAAAGCGGCTTGGAACAGCTTTGTCGCAGCGGTTCGGGGGTTCCTGGGCAATCACAAGGTCGAAAACTATGTGGAGCTGGTTGAGACTCTGGTGAAGAACTACGGCACAATGGGCTGTAGGATGTCCCTCAAAATCCATATCCTTGATGCTCATCTTGATAAATTCAAGGAGAACATGGGAGCGTACTCGGAGGAGCAAGGCAAGCGCTTCCACCAGGATATACTGGACTTTGAACGCCGCTACCAAGGACAGTATAACGAGAACATGATGGGAGACGACATTTGGGGGCTGATTCGTGAAAGTGATTTACAGTATAATCATAAATCTCGAAAAACTACTCACTTCTAAATCTTTTGTAGTCAGTTTTGTATTACTTTAGTATAAATACATGTTAATTTGGATTCATATGTTGTTTTTTTCTGACTTTATGTGAACGAAAAGACACAAATTCGCCCGTTTTCTCATTGGAAATAGGTAAATTTCAAAATATCACTGTCCTGGTCACAAAAGCAAAGTTTGTGGGGAATAATAGCCATTTTCTATACTTTTGAGGCATAAGCAATTAGGAAATAACACTTACTACCCAGGAACAAAAAATAAATAAAAATTTGTTACACGGTGAATTGGTACTAATTTCTGGATGTAATATGAATCTCAACAAGCAGTCTGCAAACCTAGCATCAGAAAACGCTGATACTTATTTTTGGCTTGAGACTAGCCCACTAATGAACGTAAGTCTCTCTTTCATGTATATGTAGAATAATGTATAACTACACTGAATATGCCACATAGCATGACTTGGTTTGGGGGTGCTTTCAGCATTTTCAACATAATCTTGAACATTCTCTGCAAAACTTACATGGGCCTATTCGGTTAAAACTAGGTAAAATCCAACATTTTAATTACTTTTAAAGACAAGAGTAATCTGAAGACACACACACACACACACACACTATTACACATGTTGGTTTTAGACCAATGGGATAGACCCTCAGTATATTGTTTACTTCTAAAGAAAATGCAGTGCTGAATCTATGCCAAGAAATATATTCCAGCTGTTTCCTAGTGTGTTTATTTTCTTCAATCATTGTCCTGAACAAGTTTAAATCATCCTGCCAGGCTGGTCAGGGAGCTTGCAAGAGTGGCAATTAGAAGTATTGAAAGTGCCCTAATAATGTATTGACAACTGGGGATTAATTTGAGACTGTTAGCAGAAAATGTTGCACTTCATCAACGTGAGACAGGCTCCAACCAAGCCATCATTCAATGTCACCAGAAAAAAATATAGAAAAGGTTACAGTCAATGTTCCACATGGATATAAGCTTTCAAAGAATTGCAAGTGTGGTTGCAGGATGGATTTTATTGAATCAATGCAGCTGTTTTAAAAAAAAATACTCTCAACAGAATCCATTTGAATAGAGAAAACCTGCATGGCAAGTACAATTCCTAATAAGACATAACTGAACCAGGATACTGATCTTCACTGTAAATGTACCACAATACCATAAGCAAATGTAAAATAATACCATAAGATAAAAGAAAAAGCTATTCCATGTAATATAAAAATCATATGAAAGACAAATATAGAAAACATTGGGAAACTGGGAATTATATGTAATATGATTTACTTTACTACAAACAACCTTAGATGCACCTAGGGTGACCAAACGTCCCAATAAAAATCGGGATCGTCCCAATATTAGGGGCATTTGTCCCGATTTTTAGAGTAAACGTTGAAAACCCAGGCGTAAAATGTGAAATTTTTATTTTCTCGTCAGGAAATTTTGTATATGTGGCTGCTGTACTGTCTCGCGGTGCAACAGCATACACTACTGGTTTATGGCGTGTTGTTTGAGTGAGTTGTTTGCATTGCATCTATGCGGCTATCCAATCACGTTAACCTGCAGTCATATGATGCGGTATGCGTCATGTGTTTTTCTTGGTGCTTGCGCCTGTGTGTCCGGTTTTGCTGGTGAAGTGTCATGATGACTGGTGTTGTTGACGAGCCTGTCACTAAAAAGCTAAAAAGACAAGTGCAAGTACCATAGGCCGTGGGAAAAAATGGATTCAATCATATGCCCATGGTCAAGTCATCCCATTAGGATTAGGATTATAATTAGGATTTCACAGACATTTCGCTGACCTGTTTAAACATTAAATACACCTAATATTTCAGAGCACTATAAAAGCTTAAAATAGTGGTAATTGCTTCCTTACTAAAACAGAGTGCTCTCATTTGTTAAACGGCAAACAGCTCCCAACAGTTGCTGTCGACATTTTCTGTCTGGTGTGGATTTGCCCATGCATTGAGACAGCACATCTCCATCCACTGAATTGGTTGGAAGTGTAAGGCAAAGCTTTACCAAGTTATACAGATGTGGAAATCAATTAGAAACAGTCCCAAAACTTGGTTACCCAAAGGTATCTGGCATTCTTTAATAAAGTCCATATATGCAGCACGGTCGTTGTCATGTCATTTGTCCCATCCAGGAATTTTATCAGTACCGAGTCAAAACAAAGAAAACGTGCCTATTTGGGTCTACAATTCTAACTGCGTTTAAAAAGTAGTGCTGATTTAACATGGGTACAACCAAACAGGAATACTTTTTTGTCTGCGCTGACTTTCCAGTTTGTTTTCTGAAAGCTGTTGTTTGTTTTACGTTCTGTTCAGCAGCCTCTGTAGTAGCCTTTTGTTTAATGTGTGATTCTGAAGGTACAGCGATCGATCGTATTTTCTTTAAGTCACATTACAAGATGTGCAAAACAATTACCTCCATCTGCATGTACAGTTTCTTTGGGAAATGTGTTGACACGATCCTCAGCCGAAATATACTTTGCTTGTTTTGCTTTGTCGTCCATTTTCGGTATTTTACCTCCAATGCTGAAAACTAGATTTTAGCAACCTAAATCAAAACAATGCAGCACTGACTTTCTCCCACCTGCTACGTACAGTACAGCAGGTCACAGAAAAGCCATTACATTCGCACTGATAGGCTGATTAAAACGTCGTTGTCATCTGAACAGTAAACAAGAACGTTAACTGCTTTGGAGTATTTAAAAAAAAAAATTACATTTCTCTAAGTTTTTGTTTTTGCCTAAATGCAATGCACACAGGAAGGCGAAGGAATCATAATCATGCAGTTAGAATTAGTGTTAAAAGGTTGGTAAGACAGTTTTCTTTTTTGTTAGGTTTATATAAAAATTATTTATATAAAATTATTTTTGAATATTTCTCTTGTTCTGTCCACTGACTGTGTGCCTAAACTAGAGGTTATTAACTCTGGTCCTCAAGGATCTCCAGTCATCCAGGTTTTTGTTCTAACCAGCAAATAACTGTTTTTATTAAAATCCACTAGTTTGCATTGCATATAGAATTCTCACATGCCCTAGACTTTAATATGAATTAGGACATTTAAGTGTTTCATAAGCACATTTTAAAACAAACTACTAAGAGCTGGCTGGATTAAAAACCTGGACTATTGGATGTCACCAAGGACCAAAAATGAGAGTCCCCGTCTTAAGCAATGACCTAACACCACACCTGGAAAGTCTCACTCTTTGACCTTGAATCTCACTCTTTGGGGCTGTAAATCTCACTCTTAAGGAAATGTGTAGCAGACAGACATCTCACAGGTTTTGAAAGAAAGCTCTGCTGCCATCCCTGACTCCACGGGCAAGCCTACCTTTTTGTTGTCACTTTTATGTTGAGCACCGTCTGTTTCATTTAGTTTATGTTTGTGTTTAATTTGGGAACCTCTCGTTTGCGCTAATGCTGTGTGTGTATGTGTCTGAATACGAGAGTCTTGATCTAAATGAGTTGCTGCTATATTAAACTATGTAACAGTTTAATGCCTGAGAAAGAATGACTGAACTAAATGGAAGCAATGCAACAAATTGAAGGATTTGACTGTAACTAACCAACAGCACTAGTTTGTGAAAATATTGTTTTAATTATTTTAAATAATTCTGTTTCTACTGGAATTATGGCCATTCGTGATTATACATGTGTCCCAGTTTTAAGGAAAACTTTATTGGAACATGTGCAGTATAATGAGAACTGAAATGAACTTTGTGTTTTAAATAAATGTGATTATTTTCTACATCCTGGCATTCTATTTTGTGTTGTGCTGTGCTTGGTCAGACCTTCTCCTCTGGCCCAAATAAAAGAACCTAACCTCCTCACATTTACATTTTTACAAATATATATATATATATATATATATATATATATATATATATATATATATATATATATATATATATATATATATATAATGATAATTCCTGGGGTGCAATTCCCCAGTGGTGTAGTCAGTCTACAATGTTCTATAAATTATTCTGCCATTTCTGGACAGCCTTAAACATATCAATTGTGGCCAAAGCATGAAGAAAAAAAAAAACGCAGAAATGTGAAATAACTCGTATTCTTTTTTTATGGCAATTTTCTACACATTTATAAGTAGAAATGTTTTACAGTAAATCACTTACAAAAAAACAAGTCCAGTAAACTCTGTAGATTGTCTGGTGCATTTACAGTATTTCACAGTAAATAAAGTTGGAACACAAAAGCGAGCCTACCAGTATATTTACAGTTCAGACCACAGGCATTACATTTCAAACAAAAATGCGCTTGCTATATTTTTCAGATAATGTACTGCCAAGCAGGGTCTATTTCACTGACAAACATACTTTTTTTGAAAACTTTTTTTCATGCTTGGGCTGCAGTTGAACTGCATTTTTTATAGATCTTGATGCAATTTAGTTAGGGCCTTTTAAATATTCACTCATGAATTGTGTTTAGGCGGGAATGCTAAAAATAGCAAAAAAGAACAAATAACAAAACAAAAAGAACAGTAAGGTGTTATGTGTTAACCATCAATATTTGTACACAAGTTTTTCTACCTATAGTCCGTACACATAGCAATTCAGTCGAACACATTTGCCTAGAGACGTCTAGAGATATATTTTTCATTATGTATTCATATAGAATTTCTGACAGACATATCTGTGACATTCAAATTCAAATTCAAACCTTTATTTCACCAGGTAAAGACACTGAGAACAAGTTCTCATTTAAAATGCCGACCTGGCCGAGAGGCAACATAAATACAACAGACAACAATACATAGACAGTTAGAGACATTACAGCAATACAAAATAAAAAATAAAAAAACCTAATAAAATCAGTGTCTGCTCTGACAAACACATGAAACAGGGAAAAGAGCTTCAAGTCTAGAAAAGAAAGCACCCTCTGAGATAAAACCAGGGAGTTTAAGCCTTGATTGTAACTCATTCCAATCGTGAGCAGCTGCATATTGGAATGAGTTATGCCCAACAGCAGTAAAAACACGAGGGACAATTAAACTAATCAAATTGCTGAATCAAAGGTTGTAAGAGGAGACCGATATAGTCACCAATTTGCTCAAATAGAGGGGTGATTTCCCGATTAGGGTTTTATAAATGAGTATGTACCAATGACATAGCCGACGTGTTTGAAGTGAGGGTCAGCCAACCAAAGTGTAGAGATCACAGTGATGAGAGCGGTAGGGAGCACCAGTGACAAATCTTATTGCAGAGTGATATAAAGCATCAAGCTTCCTAAGGGCAACATTAGAAGAAGTCAGTCAGTCGGTCAGTCAGTGTTGTATACATAACCAACCTGTTGGTTCATCAATAATACTCATAACTGCAGCGACTATATTTTCAGCCTCCACCATTTTTAATGACCGGGTCCGTTCTTGCGTTGTGGTCACATTCACAGGTTCTTGGTCAAAGGTCGCTTAACCTGGTTCTGTTGTAGTCAAAAAGCAAAAATACACCCCTGCATAAAAGGGTTGGAAACCCTGCAGTCAGGGCTGTGCCAGGCTGAAGGAAGCCGTGTGTTCCTGTGTGGTGTAAAGGAAACAAAAAGGTACTGTGTAAAACCTGTTGTGTGCCTGTGTTTAAAAAAAAATTGCTTTTGTTTGCTTGTAAACAGCTTAGCCGCCTAGCACGTAGTTAGTGAAGCAAAGAAGAAAGTTTAGTTAGTACTTCAAGATGGAGTTAGACTTTTGTTTTGTTTTATTTCTTTTGTTATCGTAAATAATAAAAGTGTGCAAACGCACTTAAAACAAAAAATTCTGTGTAGGGTCAGTGTTTTAAAAAGGGGCAAACAAACTTGAGTGAGTGCAATTTTCTCACATATGGTGGCAGCGGTACAGAACACCCCTATCTGACCCAACTGAAAACTAAAGCTTAAAAAGAAGAATGGAGTGGGAAGACCTGCTAAAGAAATTGGTGCAGTTGACTGCTGCACAGCAGGTAGCCAACCGCCTGCAGCGAGAGAGCAACCAGCGTCAGAGGTTGGGGTTGCCAGACCCGGAGGTGGCGGAATCATAGGTGTCGGAGCTGCAGCGGGTGCTGGCAAGAGTGGTGTGGCCGGTGGCGGAGCAGGACTCGCCTGCGGTGGAGCTAGAGGTGCTACCGACGGCTACAGAGAAGGGGGAGGAAGCGAGGCGCCCACCTCTACCACAGCCCCAACCACCACCACTGTGATCCAGTCCAGTGCCGCTGGGTGCTGTTTTAAAGGGGCAAACGTACTCGAGTGAGTGCAATTTTCTCACATATGCTATTAGCTGTTATAGGTTATGATTACAAATAATAACAATTAATGGTAATACACATTTATATTTTGGGGTAGATGTAAGTATAGGTGCAGTGCAAATAATTGCAAATGCAAAATTCAAATTGCGGCCAGGCAATTATTTTGCACTGCACCCTATGTAAGTCAGTTATGCTAGTATCTCTAGGAAATTATATGTATTGGCCTGCTCTTTTTAGCATGACATTTAAAAATTTGCCTCGCACTCTGGAAAAAGTGGATTGGGCTATCTGTCCAGACATTCCAACTGTGGTCTGAAAGGAACCAGAGGCTAAGTAGTGCAAAGAACACAGCACTTTAACATGTGCAGGGATACCTTGAATTTTTTTTATTTTTTTATTTACTAATCTTAAAGGAAAATGACGGGTGTTGCAAATAAGATCTGTCACGCGAACCACGATTTTAGAAATCGTTTAAGGAATAGACTTGGGGTCTGAATTATAAAAGTTTGAATGCCTTTTAACAAGCTGTTAGTGATTATTAACATGCCACAATATATCTAGCTCAATCATTTGAGGATTTTTACCAGTGGTTATGTGTGTGAGCTACAGTATTCTATTTACATTATTTTGTGCCATAACTTTTAAAAACCTTGATTAATATCAATAAAATTATATTAAGATGTCAGGACTGCCCAGTCCCTTACCACCTTCCTGCGCCTCCTCAAGACACACCGCTTCAGACAACACCTGTAAATCTCAACTCTCCCCTTCTGGTCAATATAGCACTCTGCCTTTAATGCACTTTAACTTGCACTTATCTGCTGCCTATTTTACTGTATTTAATCCTGCTCTTAACCCAATCTGTAGTACTTTGTATTTCACCTGTACTCGTATCTAACCTTCATGTAACTGTCAACACTGTTATCTGCTCTTGAACTACCAAATCGTACTGTGTTTTGTATTTGCTCTTATTAGGACTGAAGTCATTGTATTTTGTATCTTGCTCTTAATTGTACTGTGATTCTTGATATGTCTTTTTTGTATACAACTGTAAGTCGCCCTGGGTAAGGGCATCTGCTAAGAAATAAATAATAATAATAATAATAATTAAAAACCACGTGGACTGTATGGTAAATTGCTTTCACACACTATCACTATCGGCTCAGCCAAACTTAAAAAGCAGATTGATTGCTTTATTATTTTTTGTCATGTGAAGTAATTGATCACAAAATTTCTTTCGTTACTTACTGAATTGAATTGGGAAGTTAATGAACTTTAGCCCTGAATAAATAAAGACACTGTGACATACAGCCAGGGTACAAACTTGCCATAAAACATAAATAAACAACCAAACTGATAAAGATTTCCCATACTGTATGTATACAGTATATTCCATATAAACAACATCGACAATGGATAACTGCAAAGCATACGACGTGGTTTATTTATATTTCCAGAAAGCTTTTGACAAAGTCCTGCATAAAAGATTAATTCTCAAACTGAACGCAGTAGGGATTCAAGGAAATGCATGCACATGGATTAGGGAGTGGTTAACATGTAGAAAACAGAAAGTACTGATTAGAGGAGAAACCTCAAAATGGAGTGAGGTAACCAGTGGTGTACCACATGGATCAGTATTAGGTCCTCTGCTATTCCTAATCTACATTAATGATTTTAGATTCTGGTATAGTAAGCAAACTTGTTAAATTTGCAGATGACACAAAAATAGGAGGAGTGGCAAACACTGTTGCAGCAGCAAAGGTCATTCAAAATGATCTAGACAGAATTCAGAACTGGGCAAACACATGGCAAATGACATTTAATAGAGAAAAGTGTAAAGTACTGCACACAGGCAATAAAAATGTGCATTATAAATATCATATGGGAGATATTGAAATTGAAGAAGGAATCTATGAAAAAGACCTAGGAGTTTATGTTGATGTTAGAATTGTCTTCATCTAGACATTGTGGGGAAACAATAAAAAAGGCCAACAAGATGCTCGGATATATTGTGAGAAGTGTTAAATTTAAATCAAGGGAAGTAATGTTAAAACTTTACAATGTATTAGTAAGACCTCACCTACAATACTGTGTTCAGTTCTGGTCACCTCGTTACTAAAAGGATATTGCTGCTCTAGAAAGAGTGCAAAGAAGAGCAACCAGAATTATCCCGGGTTTAAAAGGCATGTCGTATGCAGACAGGCTAAAAGAATTGAATCTATTCAGTCTTGAACAAAGAAGACTACGCGGGGATCTGATTCAAGCATTCAAAATCCTAAAAGGTATAGGCAATCTCGACCCAGGGGACTTTTTTGACCTGAAAAAAAGAAACAAGGACCAGGGGTCACAAATGGAGATTAGATAAAGGGGCATTCAGATCAGAAAATAGGAACCAACTCCCCAGTAATGTTGTTGAAGCTGACACCCTGGGATCCTTCAAGAAACTGCTTGATAAGCTACTAACAACCAAACGAGCAAGATGGGCTGAATGGCCTCCTCTCGTTTGTTAACTTCTTATGTTTTTATAATTCTATATAATAGTATCAAATACAAGAGCTAGCTATGATGCTAATCTTCTCTACAGAGAATAATTGAGTGTGTTGGCCCAGAAATACCTCAGCAATATAAAAGTCTCAGACCCTGATTTTTGCACATTTCTGTGGTGTGATTAAAGCTTGGTGCAACATTTATATTCCTCATGGCATGAAGAGAGATCTCAATAACACAATCCGTGATTCTGTGAGCCACTGCTTCAAGTATAGTTCATTTTTAAATACACACAACTGAACCAATATTGCATTTCTCATCAGTAATAATACTGCTGAAAAAAATAATATGCACTGTATATAGTGGCTTCTTGTGAAGCAGCATATTGATTTAAAAAATGCTGCTCCTCACTAATAAGGCTATTCATAGTTCTGGCCCTGCCTATATGTGCGAGTTACTAATTGCACAAAGCAGCTTGTACAGCTTATATTCTCTTGGTAACTCCAAGAACTCGATTAAAAACCTATGGTGCAAGGCTTTCAGTTCTCAAGCTCCCTTACTTTGGAATTCACTTCCAAATTGTATCCGGAATGCTTAGTCAGTATTTTAAAATTCTAAGCTTAAAACACATTTTCTTGATTTCTCCTTTCACTAGCTAGCAGTTTGGACCTCTTTTGAATTCCTGTTTATTTTTGTAAAGCTATGCTTCCGCATGAAGGACAAAATGTAAATGAAAGTGGTATGGTATGGTATTGTATGAAAACATGTAATAAATAGTGTATAATCCTCCCCTTGAGCCAGTGTCTCACCTCATACACCTGCATCAGTTGGGTGTAGTCTGAGTTGTGATTAATTTCCTAGTTTAGATTAATTTAAATGTATTCATTTCTGCAGTGCTGTAATATCAGAAATGTCCCCAAATTTCACAGACTTGCGAATATATTCAAGCTATTCGCAATGCAAGTATATTTTATATGAATTTGCTAAAAGCTGGCTCATTAAACAGGCCAATGAATATTAACAACCTAAATGTTGTTACATACTTTGATAGAGCAGGGTCGTTACAATGTTAACAGATCTTTTAATTGCAAAGTAGAGACTTAAGATATATTTATAATTTAACAAATATCAACACTACTGGATATAACCAGGCAGTGGGTTTCGGTTGGGCATCATTGGCACAGCAACCTGAGTAGCACTGAGAAGGCAGCAATGTATTTCTTAACTGGACCTGTATATAGCTCGGTACAGGGTGATCCTGAGGTGATGTCTCCATAAAATTACCCAGTGACTTTGGCTGCTCATATAAAATAAAGCAGTTTTGACTGGGCCTCAAACAAAGGTCAGCCCACAGATTGATGTCCCCTCTGTGAGAACCTCTGACAGTATGCTTCACAATGCTAGTGATTTCAGGGGTGCCAAATTAAATATTTGTATGCAGAGAAAAAATCTTTCCTTTTTAGTCAGACATTTGGCAGATATTTTTACCCTAACGGTTGCTTTATATTTGAATGCTACTGTAGAATGAATGTTTCAGGGTGTTCAACATGCTTTGCACGGCATACATTTGTTTTGTAATATAATGTATTCTATTCTATTGTATTCCACAGAGATTAAAATTAGTTGGCTCTACTGAAGATGGGTATGTAAACCAGAGTCTACAAACAAGTCGCTTTTGTACCCCTTAAACCTTACTTTAAAAGTGGTGGTCATAATAATATAAATATATAAATATCACCACAAATTTCAGGTTTAAAAAATATCACCAACTAGAACACAGTCTGAATGACTACAAAATAAAAATAGACTGACTTAACTGTTTCAATTTGTAAATGTTTAAGAGACCCATTGACATCACAAAGGCTCTGAACATAATGTTATCAATGGACTTTATTCACGCAGTGGCCATGTTGGAATTGAAAACGAGGCTTGGTGTGCAAGCTACTGTCATGGCTGCCACAGCCACTGATACGTGGAGTAAATCAATGCCCAGTGGGGGACACTGCTGTTGTACCCTTGAGCAAGGTACTTTACCTAGATTGCTCCAGTAAAAACCCAACTGTAAAAATGGGTAATTGTATGTAAAATAATGTGATATCTGTATAATGTGAAATAATGTATAATGTGATATCTTGTAACAATTGTAAGTCGCCCTGGATAAGGGCGTCTGCTAAGAAATAAATAATAATAATAATTTACTGTATATACATTATGTATTTGGATTCATTGATAAAACATTATAAATAATTTGTTAAACTACACAGCATCCTGCACCAAGAATAAGGTTAAGTTTCTCATATTGTTATGTGAAGATACATTGCTAAACTGGATGATTCTTGTTATTTAACTGAAAATGATTTTCTGCACCCACTCTTTTCTCACCTTTGCTTCTTTGGGAAAGCGATGACATTTTATTTTTATTTTTAACAACGCAACGCCGTATTTCCCAGAATACTCCACTGCAGTCCACTGGCGGCCGGAAGCTGACATCTGCATACCAAGCCTCGTTTTGAGTAAAGTCTATGTCATTTGTAAACCACTTTAAAGAGACAATATCATATATATATATATATATCTATATATATCTATATATATATATATATATATATATATATATATATATATATATATATATATACACATACATATACACATAGTGTTCTGCATTTCCGGTTTATTCCGAATTTTACCGAAAAATTACAGGATTTATTTTTAAATTTTTTTTTTAACTGGTCGTTTTTTTTCTATTATTCATTATTTTCCTGGTACTATTTTCTAGGAAATACACAATATTTTGATTAAAATGCTGTTTTATTTTGACTCAAACGTTGTAATAAGCAGCCCTACGCTGTGTCCTAGGATACAGCAGACGTTTAGACGTCGGAGGATCAAATAAACTTCAAATGTGGTTCTCTGTCACTTCACAAACTGTTTATGTAGGCCAGTTGCTGGGAATAGTAACTACTAGCTTGATCGAAAACTAAATTGAAATACTTACATGAAAATATAATATTTTTAGTGGATGAGGAATGAGGAGAAAATGTAAATCAGTTTATGAATGTTCAGAAGAAAACGAATGTTTCAAAGTATAAAAAAAGCAAAAATAGCAGAAGTGGGTCAGATGAGGCAGAGGATGCATCGTGCTGCAAATACTGCTGCATTGAGGTACATGTTCACACTGACAATAAAAGAACATACTGAAAAATAAGCGACACATTAAACTAAAACAAGAAAGTGAACTGAGAGACAAGCAATCCATGGATACAGTTTTTACACACGCTTTAATAAAAGAGAGCACAGAACGACTGTGCTAATGAGTTTGTCAGAGTGCTGTGCTTTGCTGGACAGCCGCTGTTATTGCAGAGAGGTATGTATCAGTGACTTTGTGACAGTACTGTCTGTCCATCAGCTAAAACACTGCCTCTTAATCATAAATATTAGACAGAAAATGGTGATGCTTTAGTTGGTAAACTTATGGAACGCATTGATGGAAATATCCAGTGTGACCACCCAGTTCTGTCAATTTTCTTTTCTTTTTACAATTTCAAGGTGAACAAACCTGGCTTGTTTTGTGCTGATGTCATGTTCACACCGTCTGTAAATACTGTTTCCGTCAGCACAGCGATTGTTCAGACGTTCACAAAGTACCAGCTAGCTTGGGAAAATGTGGCTTCGACTTGAACAGATTCTGCTCATCATACATGCCAGGGACATTAATCTTAATCAGAAACCAGAACTACTATGCATCATATTTCACATGTAAAGTGTGTATACTGAGATTTTTTTCCCCCGATTTTTATCGATGTTTCAATTAAAAACTATTTTTTACCGATTTTATCCCTATTTTAATATATGTAAAATAAACTCTGAAAAATGTGGAACACGCTATATATAGTAATAATACCTGTGATATGTATTGGACCTTGCTGTATTTCCTATTTTCCCAGATCACTTTTTCAGAATTATGGGCAGCTTTGACTAACTCTGATCTATCCAAAAGCTTGGCATGTTTACATTCTTGGCTGTTGTCCAAGAATTACAGTGAACGCTATGGATGTGGTTTCCCACATGTCACCAATTTCAATACCAACTCATGCTGCTTGTAGGTATCCTCTGGGATGCAAGTGATGAATGATTGTTTGTGTGTATGTAGACACTATTAAACATCATGTATTTTTATTTTGTTTAAAAAATATCAACTGCAACGGTAATTGCATCAATTGAATACCAAGACTACATAATAAATACTTTTCAAATGTTTTCTTATGTGATTCAAACACATCTTGATTCTTGTAGTCATTAGTATGCAGGCACATGCCCACTCTTACAGCTTATTTTGAAAGTTTGCCTTATTTCCAGATCTACTTCGACCTTAGTAATTGTATTTCAATTTTTTTATTTTTTTTATTGGGAATGTATGAAATGATTGCTCAAGTACTCTGCAGGAGATCGGTCTCTATATTGCCAGGAAAATAAAAGAATGCCACAATACAGCATGGAAATGTTTTCAGGAAAGGTATTATTGCTCGTAACCGAGAGGCTGACATATTTTATATATGTTTTTTAAAGCTGCTGTTTTAAAAAACAAATTGTTTCTGTTTCTTCAAAATAGTTGTTGCACGTGTTTATTTCACCATATTGAAATAAAATCACACAGGGTTTTCAACAGAGAAATGCCATTTTAAAGAAGAGAGTTAAATAAAAGAAACAATAATCAAAAACCGATTATTAAAATGTAGTTATTTTAAAATGCAGTATATATATATATATATATATATATATATATATATATATATATATATAGCATAAGTTGTTTATGTTTTGGCAGCTGTGGGCATTGCTGCAGTTGAGATGTAACTGACTTGAGTTCATTTCATATTCCTGAGAGATCAATATCACCCTCAATGAACCCATATGTGTTGCCGAGTGTCCAACACAACCTGATTCAGAATGGGTCAATCAGAATTAGTATTGATTAACCAATTACCTGTAGAGAACAACATATGTAAATCAACCTTTTTTTTTTGGGAGGGGGACAACGACTTACCTGTTTGATAAAACTTAAGGTTATGCTGCATATTTATCAGGTGGCTGTGAGACATTAGTGCTGACAATACTTAAAAACCTTGGTTGGGTTTTTCACATTTTAATAACACGAATAAAAAAAAAAATGATTTCACAAATTGATTATTTGAGTTACCCAGGAGCATTGTATTTTCTGCTAATACCATGCGTAATTAATCATTTACTCATCATGATAGATTTCATTTAGTACTTTATGGTTTTATGGATTAACTTTGCTATTTATGTGGGGAGCTCTGAACTCAAAGCTTGACGAAGCCGCTATTGTGATGTCACTACCATCTAGCCACTGAAATATGAAAAATAAATACTACAGACTAGATGAAGACTACTGCTAGTTATAAAACACACGCTTAAAGTTACATTTCTGGGAAACTTCCAGAACTGTTAGAGATTTATTTTAGGAGACAGATGAATTGGTGAGATAATTGTGGTTAGAAATATAATGTAAAAAGGAAAATAAAACAGTGATGAATGGGGATTCTATGGACCAGTTTTGAGCTGCCACATTAGAAGAGCTTGCTATTGATGAACCACAGCAAACCTTTAAGAAAAATTGACTGCTGGTTGACATCAGCATTATTCTCTCCCGGCACTATCTTCAAAATCATTTATTTTCTTACTTAGAACAAAAAATACTAAAAAGCTGCCACTGTTCTTCAGAGAACAAAAGGTAAATTACAATATAAGTGCTGCTCTTTAAAGCAAAAAAAAAAAAAAGAATATGGCAAGAAAAGTGGATTATTTCTTCTGAAGCAAACCATTGAAATGGAATAAAACAGAGGTGCTTAATTGTGCTGTGACAGTCTCTGGGAATAATGGTCCGATAATCTTACATTACGTGCAATTTGAAAATGTAGCATTTCACGTGTATTTCTGTGATTCATAACCTTTGATACTTTAAGTGCTGTTGTATTTTTGCTTGCTTTACCATGGGTATGCTTTTACAATCAAGTATTTTTAACAACTCTTGGCATACAGTCATGAATTGTTTATCTGAGGTATCCTATTGTTGCAGGAAAAAAGCCCTGCTTATGTAAATAGTGTGTGTGGGAATGTAAGGTTGGCAGGGATGGGGTTAATTCTGTTCCAGTCAACAATCACGGCCAATTAGGTAGTTGAGTGGTAATTGGAGAATGGCCACCTGTATATATAGGAGGAGGAAAATCCTTTTTTGGAGTTCGGGGAGTGTGTTTGACCCATGTGTTTGTAACGAAGCCTCAGCCTCAATAATATTGTATTGCTTTGTTTAACCTTTTATTTTGGCCTTTGTGATTGATTTTCTTCCCCCTATTTACCTGACATTCCGACACACACTATTTACACAAGCAGGGCTTTTTAAATTACTAGTTTGTTATTACATTTTAATTTATAGTTCTCTATTCCAACCCCAATGAATGTGTATTTTAGCCTTGTTAGGTAAAGAAAAGCCAGAAATGATCATATCTCTGATCACTTAAATGTGTTGAGCTGGCTGTTTGTAAGCTATGGCTTTCAAGATAACATAATAGCACAAGGACAGCAACTTAATCAGACCAAATGTATAATTGCTTTGGGACATACTTTTTGATGGACCAGAATAAGGCCCCTTTAAAGTGAAGATATAGAAGTAAACAACGAGGAATGTAGTATGTTTTTAGAGGTCTCAGACAGATGCCTGTCAAAAAAAATTCGGCTGAACTTACAGAAAAAATGTCTTGAACTTGACTGCATTATTGTTCTATTATTCATGCTAGGCCTGTATTCATTTTTATTTATTTATGTAATATACTGTAATATATATAATTCCTTGGGCTAAAAAAATGCTACTTAATTCTTTAAATTCCCTTGTGCCTTAGGATTTTTTTTAATTTTTGATTCAAAAGCAAAACATTGTAAATATATACAGAATATTATGAGAGCCACACAAGACATGGTAGGTGAAAACATAAATGACAGTTCTTCAGGGGTAAGTGACAGCTCTTTCCAATTAACATGTGGTACAAGTGTAAAACAAGAGTCAACATGGTAGATACAATAAGAGAGAGGAATAATAGGATTGGACAAAACTGGAAAGAGCTTTTTTCTTATGAAACATAAGGAGCGGTGTGATCAGCAAGTGTATGTTGTCATAAAGCACTGGATTGGTTATACTGGCAACACTATATTTCTATTGTGGAGTTATGCACTGACTATTAATTAGCTGGTAGCTGCAGTTTGTTTCACCTGAAGTGTGAATAACCCAAATAAAGATTTGAAACTACTAAAATAAAGCTGAACGGCACAAAAAAAGGAAAAATGGGTCATACAAAACCAGAAAAAAACACACATTTTAAATGGAAAAGTGGACCTTTGCTTTATCAGACATCACAGCATCAGACATATACTTTAATATTATCTCACTCTCAGACTTGCTTATCTCAGGCATACAATTTCTTATACATTACAAGAACAATGTATTGTACATATCTTCACTAGAATAGATGTTAACACTTTTCCCCAGTGTCGCTTCCTAAGTGCTGTTCCTCCTGAAAAAACTGCTTGTGGAGTTTATTATTTATACATTCTAATTTAAATCAGATCCTGCCGTGTACCTTGTGCATTAACTTCACTATGTGTACCGTTCCTGTGGGATGTCTACATCAATTGAAAAAGATGCGATAGGTTACCTGTAGATCAACACATCTGTGTCACAGTAACTCCGGTTTACCTCTTTAGTTTTAGATATCGTTACTGATAAGGTAGGTGAACTACATTTGAGGGTTTTACTTATGGATATAGATACTGTTGAACAGAGGTTCTTAAACTGTTTTGATTGGGGGACCACTTCTTACAAACTGTTTTGAATAAGGTTCCCCAACTGAAAACTGAGGCAAAGCCAAATCACAAAAAGAAAAAAAGGTTTAATGTTTTTTGTCTTTTGGTATCACAAGGCCAGTCTCTCAACGCAACAATGAAAGACCACTTTTTATATATTACTGTGGCAGGGCGGAAAAGAGTTCACTGTGTTTAATTATGTTGTTTCATCAACGTAAACAAACTTAAGCTGCTTGGTGAATACTAGAACAGCAGAAAGTTGTCTTTTGGCATGTGAGCTTAATGTATACAGTTACATTATATTGTACAGTACAACATATTGTACAGTACAAAAGAAAAGTATTCTTAAGCCAAATCTAATGCCTGGCAATATCACACTGCACTCAAATGATGTTATCATCAGTAGGCTATGCTACAGTACGTACATGTAAGATTGTTGCATGTGTGATGCAAGTCCAGCCTATGTTGGGTGCTACAAATTGCAGTTTAGCCCTAATATGTTCCATACTACGAAATCAACGTCACCTGAACGCATTCAGCCAGTGTGCCTTCATGGTCTTGTGCAGGCAGGGTTGTGTCTGCCTTGCACCCTTCAAACAGGATTTCATTCTGTCTTTCCTTGTTCAATCAGGGGCCGGTTGTACTAACGAGATCAAAAAACAGGATCGGATCCGGGCTCACTTGCGCCGAAAAATAAAAAGTCAGAAGCAGATCAGAATCAAGCTCAACTGATCCCATTTTTGAGCAGCATGTACTATAGAAAAAACATGTTGAGAAGGTGGCGTTATGTTGAGGAGGAGGTGGTAGCGGTTTCTTATAGGAATAAAGAGCAGATCGGACACTTACCACAAGTCTGAAACATAAAATGTGGGAGGAGTTAGTTACATCAGTAAATAGGTAGATTTAATTTTTCTTTCTGATAGTATGTATAAAACATATGGTTGGCGAATTTCATTAATCTTTTACGTTTCCAATTGTATTTCTTGGACAGAAAAGTTGATTATTTCTTACTCGTTTGTGAAAATGGAATAGTTTAATAATATTGAATTCCCTCTTAACTAGCACCGGACACAACAATCGAAGTCTGTTTGAAGTGAAGACACAAATTTAAAATTTAAAACGTAGATGTAAGTAGGCTGTTATTTTAACTCAAATTGTAATATATTGTTTGATAATGTTTTTACAACAAGTGTAATAAACAGATATTTTGTTTTGTAGCAATAAAGAAGATAGCAGCAACTCGCCGGGCAGGTGGAGGCCTCTTCCACTGGAAACACAGGGAGCCATTGCGATCTTGGAAGAGCTGTTCCAGGGGAGGCCAAATGTGGAGGGAATCGAAGCGGGGTGCGAGTCAGCAGTAGGTAAATGTTCATTGACAGTCGTAAATATTGTTTATTTTATTCATTTTGTAATAATCAATTATTTGGTTTTAATATATACAGCATGTATAGTTCAATTACATTTATTTATTTCTTAGGGAAGGCCAATTCTGAGGACTGCATGATTGTTATCACAGAAAAAGGTAAAGCTTACTATTTTTATGTGGTTGTAATAACAGTATTTTAATGTACAAAACAATGCTGCTAAAACATTCTGACGTGTTTGTTTAAATTACAAATCAAATATTATTCTGTAATGTAGGACTACATGTGACGCTGCTCACTAGAATATTTGTATTATTATTTCACAGGTGCACAACCGAGCACTTAATTCCGTTTTATCTTATCTGATATATTTTACCGTAAGTCATATTTGACCAGCCTGTCCTGTGCTGGTGTTTGGGGATGAAGGTAAGGGGTCAACAGGTACCACCTTAGGCCATAACCACTGTCCCCCAAAAGATATTTTGCTCTAAATAAGTCAAATCAAAAGAGGTTTAATAATCACAGCTATTTAACAGCTTTTGCTGCTTCTGTCTAATATTAGACATCGTATACTGTTGTATTTATTAAATAATGTATTACAAGGTTTAAGATGGAAACCTGCTGCACATACTGTTACTAACTCCTTCTCCCCCTACGTTGCCTGCTACACATTTGAAAATCTCCTTTTTCAACTGTCGTTCTTTGACTAACAAATCTCAGCTTCTCAGCGAACTTATAACCGATACCAATCTTGATCTTCTCTGTCTAGCTGAAACCTGGCACTCTGTAAGCGACATGCACTCGCTGCATCTAGCCACCCCAAAGGGCTATTGCCTCTTTGACAAACCTCGCCTCACTAGCCGAGGCGGGGGCACTGCTGTTATTGCAAATTCTGTGCTCACTTCCACCGTTCTTTCTTTGCCTGCCTTTTGTTCATTTGAGCATCTCGCCATCAAGCTCCCCTCTCCCATGTCCCTCACCCTTGTTGTTATCTACTGTCCACCTAAGAGCAACTCTGCTTTTATTGCCGAGTTTTCAGAATTCCTCTCCCTCGTCTGCACTTCTACTGACAAAATCCTACTCCTAGGTGACTTCAACATTCATGTTGACTTGCCTTCCTCCCCCCTAGTGACCGACTTCAACACGCTTCTGGACTGTCTTGGACTCTAAATCTGTCAACGTCCCCACTCACACCCGAGGACACACCCTGGATCTGCTCATCACCAAGGGTCTTTAGCCCTCAAATCTCTCCAATCTCAGATATCTCTCTCTCTGACTTAATCACTGCTAATATCAATCTCCCTGCTCCTTCCTCCACTGCTGATACTGTTATCTCCTTCCGTCCCAAGAATCTGCTGAATCCTCCGACACTCTCGGAATGTGTCTCTTCATCCCCTCTAACTGGTACTCTCTCGTCTGCAGCTAGTTCAGAATGCCACTGCCAGGATCCTTCCCAGATGTAAAAAACGTAAACACATCATCCCGCGTCTTGCCCAGCTGCACTTAACAGTCAGCCAAAAAGTTCCACTTTTGACTCATTTGTCCATAGAACATTGTTCCAGAACTCTTGAGTATCATACAGGTGCTTTTTGGCAAACTTGAGACGAGCATTCATGTTCTTCTTAGTGAGCAATGGTTTCCGCCTTGCTACTCTGCCATGAATCCCATTTTTGCCCAGCGTCTTTCTGATGGTGGAGTCATGAACACTGACCTTAGCCGAGGCGAGAGAGGACTGCTCCTGGGAAGATTCACTACTGTCCCTAACTTTCTCCATTTAGACAATATGGCTCTGACTGTGGTTCGGTGGAGCCCCAGAGCCTTAGAAATGGCTTTGTAACCCTTTCCAGACTGATAGACATCAACAACTTTTTTCCAGAGGTCTTCAGGAATTTCCTTTGTTCGTGGCATGATGTGCCTGTAGAACCTGTGTGCTGACAACTTCACTCTGATGGTAAGAGCCAAAGTTAGTCAGATTTACATTGGGCAGGGCTGGCCCAAATCAGGCCTGGTTGTTAACCAAAGTACTCAAACAGCTGACCCTAATTATCCCTTTAATTGGGTTGAGTGGGGGGGCAATAACTGTTTCATACCTGAAGATTGCATGTTTGATTACCTTGCACACCAAACAAATGAAAGAAGCACCAAACTTTGGTGTCATTTTTTCTCTCAGACTCCCTCTATATACTACTTCAACCCACAAAAAAATACAATATGAAAAATGTGCAAAAATGCAGAAAATAAGACAGGGAGCAAATACTTTTTCATGGCACTGTAAATGGAAGCCTACTTATTTTAAAACAGTCCTTTCAGCTATGTATTTTTGACATTGTATCTTTTTTGTGTTCCCTGAAAAAAAGGACAAGTTTTTGTCTTTTACTGCTGTTATTCTCCCAACTCGTGCACTAACAAATTTCAATGAAAGAATCAACATCTCTCTGTACAGTTCCTCAAACCCAGGTAATATTTTCTTTTTACAAAATGTGTGTGTGTGTGCAGGGCAGGGGGTTGTTTGGGTGGTTGGAGGCAGGTTACAACATGCTAACCTACATACACGTCAAATCAGATGAAATAATCAGATATGCGTCACACTCGTTTAACTGTCACTGAAGTCAAAATTTTATAGGGTAGGATATGTGAGTGCTGACTGTACATTTTACTGTTTGAGATTTCCATTGAAATAAAATACTCTTCTATTTCCCATTATATTACATTTGTGATACTGAGTTCTAGGAAAGCTGCTTTTAGTTATATCTGCCTATTTCTGCACTATAAAATGCATTAATATGCTGATTAATTGATTGAAACTGTGCTTGCATACTTACTCATGATTAGGAATCGTGCAGTGGGGTAATGTGTATTGAGTTGTATATTTGAGTATATTGGCCTACATACAATTTATATAGACATTTTCACGTACATTACGATGTGTGTGTGTGTGCGTGTGTGTGTCTGTGTGTGTGTGTGTGTGTGTGTGTGTGTGTATATATATATATATATATATATATATATATATTATACTTTGTACAAAAACACATTTTAATTTTGCACTAGTAGGTGGACTTCCATAATTATTCGTCAAGAGTTCAGGAAATGAAAACACTTTTCACTCGCAGGCACAAGTTTTTTCTAAAAGCAGAATTAAGGGGAAAAAATTCCCCCATCTGTCCTTGCGAAACATAAATCTCTTGAATAGCCGTCCCCTTGTCTTTAGTTATTTGCCTTTCCCCCCGCTTGGGACACATAACTTGCTGCATTCAATTATCTAGCAGGTTATGACCTCTCCATGAGATATGAATGCTTAATTACATATTGCTATGCAGTGTCTCAAAAGATACATTTCTTTGGTTTTTGACCACAGGATCTGTGTCTTTAATAAAACTATTTGGGACACTGTAGCAGGTTAGGAACTAAAACCGCTCTTGTCCTTTACACTAAAGACTGTAACATGCAGAATGTAAATTCTGCTGAAAACACACTTTAAATCATGGGTTACATTAAATATTGAGCCTGAAACTTGGCTGTTATCATTGTAAGTAAGCTAGCCTTATCACATTTCACTCTGAACCATGAAGGTCCCTTGAAAAGATTTGTGTTTTACCCTCTGGAGTGTTATATTAATGGGCAATGGGTTTTAGGTAGGGAAGGTTAAGCTTGTTGAGCTGCAAGTATAATAGGTTAGGGATGATGAAACTGCCACTATCTATGTCTTATTAAGAGTATTCTTCACCCTTCAGGATTTAATTTAAATGTCCATTAGGGACAAAATAATGAACCGTAATGGCAGCTATCCTGAATCAATTATAATTTTAAATCCAACTTAATTGTTCAAAGATGTGATTGATTTGTTGCAGAATGTCTCCATCTCACAGCAGGGGACTGTGCTTGTCTTTAAATATTAAAGAAAACAATATATGTGGCTGGCAGTCAAGGCTGGTCAGTGGCAAGAATAGCAAACACTCAGAGACAGTAACTGCAGTTAAGCGCCTTGGCACACTTTTAATCAACACAACAAACAAAACACTGAAACTAAATAAAGGTTTTTACACAAATAAACTCACAACACAAAATACAACACCCAAGATTTCCTATCCCGTTATGTAAACTTTTGACTACAACTGTCTTATACTTTAGCTTTAAGACCATTCATATTTTTTTTATTTTTTTAATACATTTAACACATTGTCCTGCCAGACCTAGTGAGCAGCCTTGAAACGGAAAGAGGGTAGGCCTTTTACCTCATTCAGACTTCTTACTTACTTCTTTTTTGATGTGAAGATCATCTCACAAGTGCAGCTGATTCCAATTTGCATTGATTCCCATTTCTACAAATGCAGAGCACGGGGTGTGGATTTTATTGCTTCTTACATCCCACTCTAAACCCTTGTTTACTAAATGATTAGTGTTGATAAAGAGACCTGAATGGTCTTGCAATGATGACATGGCTTATGCTATGTACTCAATAAGGAAAGCTGCTTTGCCTCCTCTACTAAAACATTTTGTAAAAAGGCGGTACTGAATATTATACGTGTTCTACCCATGAATGACTGCGTGGGATGTGTTTTTTCAAAATGAAAAAATGAATATCTTATGTCTTTCTCCATCAGTTGTAAAGACAAATATTTACACAGTTCTATAACTGATGAAAAAATATAGGTACAACAAAACTGCTGCAGAGTCACTTACAATAGGACCTCGGTTTTATGTCTTATCTACATTTATATGCCTTAATTCCCTGCACATGTTCTTCTTGGCTGATAGATTAAAATATATGATGACAACAAAAACAGTTATCAGTAACAGCAACAAGTAGCTAATTTGTATATAGAGGCGCAAAGGACGCTGGGACTGGAGGGTTATGGGGAGAATTACTATTGTCTGTTAAATTGCTGTTAATTATTGTGTTATTGTTATTGTTTATTGTTGTTGTTTTATCGAGTGTTTTTATTGGAAAGTGTTGAGTGTTATTGAGTCTTGTTCCATAATTTATGTAATTTCACCATCAGCAATGGTAGGGGCTGCAGGAGTGGGAGAGGGGCTCGCTCCTGCAGTCAGTAGAGCCAGAGTGGATGTTTCTACTTGTTGTTCGTGATAGTCTATTTGTGAATAAATGCTGTTTCAGAACTTAAATCCGTTCCTGACAATGGTGTTTTTAAAGTGCCTTGCTTTGTATATGGTGTCTGACAAAGCATGCTGTAGCCATGACTTGATTCAGGCATACTCTAGTGACACATGACACCAGTTTAATTGGTCTTGTCACAATATATTTTCCAGTATAAGTATATTTTGGTGTATATAAAATACACATATAAATATATGTAAAATATATTATCTCATATATATTACCTTATTTTACAATATATTTTTCCAAACTAATATATATATAAAACTAATATATACATATATAAAAAACTGCAATAATTTATATATGTCAAAATATATTAAATATATTGCAAGACATATTGTGAAATAGTGAGGTTAATATATTATCAAATATATTTCATTTTCATAAGGGATAGCTGCATCAACCTCAGAGTCAGCAGAAGCCATAACTCATACATTATATTCCATCTTTCTGTTCAGTATACAGAACAGTATATATATGTATGAGGGGCACCAAGTATATTGAAAGCAAGGGCTTCCACACAGGTGTGACTAATGCATTAATTAAGCAAATAACATCCCAGGATCATGTATAAAAATGCTGGACAGGCCTGGTTGCCTATAATTATGGCTAGCATGGCTGCAAGAGACCTCAGTGACTTTGAAAGAGGGGTGATTGGTGGGGCATGTTTGGCAGGAGCTTCAGTGACCAGGACAGCTCAACTTGCTGATGTAGGACAAGCAACGGAGTCTAAGGTGATGTCGGCATGGAACTTCGAGGGAAATACATCATCAGCAAAGGGCAACAGTGGGTGGAAGTGCATACTCCAGGATCGTGATATCCGTGCATTAATTAGAAGTGCAAGGCAAAATAGGCGAGCAACTGCAGATCAATTGACTGCAAATTTCAAACTGGGGCGCGAGCACCCAGTTTCATCAAAAACAGTTTGCAGAGAACTCCACAAAACGGAATACCATAGTGGCCCAACGCCCTATTAAGTGACTTTACATTGGTGCTTCTATTTTTTTGTCCACTACCTGTATGTGTGTGTATATATATATATATATATATATATATATATATATATATATATATATATATATATATATATATATATATAATGTAAATACTGAGCTCTCCTGTAGAATGAGCAGCCATTGATGCTGTTCATACACAGGTACGACAGAGTGAGGCTACAAATTCACACTATATCAACAGGTAAGCTTTCAGTAGTACACAGAGCAAACCCAAAAAAGCTAATAAAATAAACTTTGTATGTCTTAATTTCAAACAATAAAAGATCCATACAACCAACAATGGCGGTGTTTACATGCAAGTTTTAATTGCGCTACTATAGTGCATTCATGACGTGTCACACGCAAATGACGCATGATTGTGCTCGTTACACTTTGGTAAAGTGCGCGCCAATTGGCCTAATTAGTCCCATCGCAACAAACTCCACAGTCGTGCTAAATACTTAACGATAGACTTTCATGAAATAACACGATACCTCCTCCACTTCCCCTATGTAAAAGAAAGCTCTTCTCTGGGATATGGTCTTTCTGTTCTCCTCTGTAGCGTAAGATTTTCCTTATCCCAGTCTTACTAATACAAATTAGTTAAATATCCATCCATCCATTATTATCAATCCGCTTCTCCTGATGAGGGTCGCGGCTAAATTATATATAAATTCCATATAGAGATGTTGATTTATACCATTATTCATTTCAGTGTATTATGAACGATGCATGTGAACTACTAGATCGCTATGACCAGCATTATTATCATAATACTAATAATAATACTACGAATAATGTAGCTTTTTTCCCCGCAGGATGTTTCAAGCTTCCACCCCTTCTGACAGCAGCAACACCAGGTCCGCTGGACGGATGAGGAAACTCGTTCCCCCCTCCAAATTATTGCGGACCTGGGGGTTATGGATGAACTGGATCGACCTCGCCAAATAAATGCCACCATTTTCACCAGTATTACCAGTGCTCAGGTTGAACTTGGTTTAAATAGAACACTCCTGCAGGTACAAGATAAATTCAAGAAACTGAAATATCTGTACCTGCAGGAGAGAAAATGCCTGCAGTCCGGCGGTCAAAGCTCGAGGTCCCAATTTAGGTTCTGGGAGGAAATGCACCGGTTAATGGGTGACCGGCCAGTGGCAGTGGCATCGGACCATTTGCTGGAATCCTCATCCTCCCAGACATCCTGTGAAATACCAGCCCCATCAATACAATATGGTAATTGCACCAGCCATCATTTACTTTTCTAAACTAAAATATGCTACCGCAGTAAAGTTAGCTTGACGTTTGATATTCGTTTGATATTCGACTCAAGCTAACCCGACATGAATGAAAATGGCTGTATTTCGCCAACCACAGAAGCTAGAGTGCTCAAACCAACTTTAATTTAAAGGAGGCCAAATGTGAACTGTTTCACAGTCTCCGTTTTACCGGTGAAGCCTAAGAATAATTTGTGAAAAAACAAATGGTTGGGGATATCAAGCCATTTTACGCATGTCGGGCTAAGTGTGTGCGCATATGTGATTTGTTTTGTTTTACACATATTATTCTTAGGATTCACATGTAAAAAAAAAAGCTGTGACGCAATTCACAACTGTTCTTCTTTAAATTAAAGTTGGTTTGAACGCTGTAGCTGCTGATCCAGGAGCATCGTCTGATGCGCCTGGAGTACAGAAGGATGTACCGTCTGATTGCACACACCGCTGCCAGGCAGGATCGGCAATACAGCCACCTCTTGGAAAGGCTGGACCACGCTGATCAACAGCACCAAGAGGTGGTTTCGTTGCACGCCGAATTTCTGCGCACAATAACCAGAGAACTGCAGGTGCCTACCCCAGCAGAACCACTTGCTTCTGCAGCAGCACAGGTGTACGGACATGTATTGGTGACGGCTCCATGTCCACCAGTTGGTCAAACGTAGCTCGGATGACCCGAAATGTTTCATTCCCTTGTTCGTCAGAAAGTGACTCGTGAAGCACAACCTCCTCCCACCAAACAGAGGGACGATGATGCGCCCGCATTCGTCTTTCCTGCCGATGCACAAATAGGTCTGTACATAGGGACGAAGTGGATGAGGGTGTCTGCTGGAAATAAAGCTCTAGATAAGAAAGCAATAGATGCATGATTCCTTTCCTGCAAACCCATTGCATGGGACTGAAGGAGTTCTTCCCATACAAGACTTAATCTAGCCAGTGTTTGTCTGCGTCTTCTCCATCCATCCATTTTTGTCGCAACTACATTGTAAGTAGGCCTATGATTTTATATCCCTTATAACTAATTAGCAAATACACACAAATTATGTATTTATTATATTAACAGCGTTTGTATAAGTTTCCACATTTTCTGCATAATTAACTTTAATATTTCAACAAAGTACCTCTGTTTGAAACCAACACATCATGAGTTGTTTTTAATATATTTGTTCCACATTAATGCATATTTGTGATTATTGAACGCATAATCCTTTTGTTTAGCACATTCACAGTTACGCAGTTGGCTAAGACTAATATATATGGGTGTGTGAAAGGACATCAGTAGCCTAAGAAGCATAAGCAAAGCAGTAATGGGAATTGGTGAGTGCTGTCGGTTTTTGTACACATGCCACTTCTACCATTTCTAGAACAACAAAGTCTAAACAATAATAGTAATAACTATTATTATTTTCTTCTTCTTGGCAGCATGAACAATTTTAACTGCAAGCCTTTTGCATTCTAGACAGATGGGGGGTAACCTTCTCTTCATCTCTGCCTAGCGCGTAAAGCCTCATGTAAACCCCTATGCATTATTTTATTATTATTATTATTATTATTATTATTTATTTCTTAGCAGACGCCCTTATCCAGGGCGACTTACAATCGTAAGCAAATCCATTTCAAGTATCACAGTACAAGTAATAATACAATTAAGAGCAAGATAAATACAATGACTTTGGTTCAAGCAAGTACAAGTGTGACAAAATACAATTCAATAATACAGCAGATAACAGTGTCAGTGATAGCTACATCAGGATATGATTAAATACAAAATACTACAGATTAAACATTTGGCAGATTATAGTACTCTGAAGTACAGGATTAAATGCAGTAAAATAGGGGGCAGATAAGAGCAAGTAAAGTGCATTTAAGGAAGGGTGATAAGTGTCCCAGGGGAAAAACAGAGGAGTTCTACAGGTGCTGTCTGAAGAGGTGAGTCTTAAGGAGGCGCCGGAATGTGGTCAGGGACTGGCCAGCCAGGAGGGAGTTGCAGTAGTCTAGGCGGGAGAGTACAAAGGCCTGGACCAGGAGCTGGGTGGTGTAGTTGGTGAGGAAGGGTCGGATTCTTCGGATGTTGCTCAGGAAGAATCGGCAAGTGCGTGCCAGAGTGGAGATGTGCTGGGAATAAGAGAGGCAGGGGTCCAGGGTGACTCCGAGGTTCTTAGCGGAGGAAGAGGGACAGAGTGTGGTAAATTCCAGAGGAACAGAGATATAGAGATCAGAGGAGGGGGAGGAGGAGGAGGGAAAGAAAAGGAGGTCAGATTTAGAGAGGTTGAGTTTGAGGTGATGCAAGTGCATCCAGGAGGAAATAGCAGACAGACAGGTAGAGATACGGAAGGGGATGGTGGAGTCAGAGGTGGGGAAGGAGAGGAAAATCTGAGCATCATCAGCATAGAAATGGTATGAGAAACCATAGGATGCGATGAGGGGGCCCAGGGAGCGGGTGTAGCGAGAGGACAGGAGAGGACCCAAGACTGACCCTTGGGGGACTCCTGTTAAGAGAGGGCGAGGTGTGGAGGTTGCTCCACGCCAGGTTACCTGGTAAGTGCGGTTGGAGAGGTAGCAGGAGAACCAGGCCAGAGCAGTGCCAGAGATCCCCAGGTCAGAAAGAGATGATAGTAGAATAGAGTGATCAACAGTGTCAAAGGCAGCAGAGAGGTCGAGGAGAATTAGGACAGAGGAGAGAGAGGCAGCTCGGGCACACTTAAGTGAGTTGGTGACAGACAGGAGGGCGGTTTCAGTGGAGTGGGCAGAGCGGAAGCCAGATTGGAGAGGGTCGAGTAGAGAGTGGTTGGACAGGAAAGCAGAGAGCTGGCGGTGTACAGCCAGCTCGAGGGTTTTGGAGAGGAAGGGTAGGGAGACAGGACGGTAGCTCTGGAGGGAGGTGGGGTCGAGGGTAGGTTTTTTGAGGAGGGGAGTGATAGAGGCTTTTTTGAAGGCAGAGGGAAAGATACCAGAAAGTAGAGAGGTGTTGAGGAGGGAGGAGATGAAGGGGAGTAGAGCAGGAGCAGCAGCTTGAAAGAGGTGAGTGGGGAGGGGGTCCAAGGCACACGTTTGTGACCCTGGAGCAGGGAGGAGAGGAGGAGAGTAGTTGAATGATATCCTTTATCGCGCAGCATCTCTTTTCAGTGCGTTTGGTGATATTTAAATAAAGCCTCCCGTTATTTTATTATTAGTGAGATCGTTTGCATTTGGGCGACTAAATTCTCTCTCTAAAATAAACTCTCATGTAAACGTGGAAGCAGAACTGTCATGACCATAAAAGCGCGAGAGATCTGTTGTCCCTCTTTTCAGTTTTTGCTTGAAAACTGCCCCAATGAAAGCCAGACTACTTTTTTTTTTACCACCATCATGAATGATACAGATTTGCTTAACATAACTTTCTGTGCATGCACACACACTGCTTCTCATTGCCCAGCAAACATAAGAACATAAGAAAGTTTACAAATGAAAGGAGGCCATTTTGCTCATTTTGGTTGTTAGTAGCTTATTGATCCCAGAATCTCATCAAGCAAACCTTCCTCTTAGGACGTTTTTCAGTTAACTGTACCTCAGACTACCTAATGATAGGCTTTAATCCTTGGAGGAACTCACTCAACTTTCTTCGAAAGGTCATGCTCTTTAAATATCGACATCAGCTGAAACACCAATAAGATTAATTTTATTATAAATTTTCTGGAAAACCAGTTTTAGAATTAGGACATGAGAAGCCTCTGATGACAAAGACTACATCACTCTCTTTTTTTTCTTATCTCATTTAATCAATTTAATCTCTTTCCATTCTGTTCAACAAGTGGCTTTCCTGAAAGCCATGCAAAGCCAGCAGAAATACAAGGGCATCTTATCTTGATTTAGTTCATCAGAAATAGAGACAAGAAGAATCCTACATTTCTTTTTGAGTTTTCCGCAGATCAAGCAAATTATTTGTATTAATCCTTGCACTTTCTAACTTGCGGGTGGGAGTGAAATCAGATTATGCAGCTTGTCATTATTATATATGTCTTGCACTTAATGTATTCACACAACTGTATTATTCATGGAATGGTCTACATTTTGCTAAATTTACACAGCTCTATTTAGCTCACACTGTTTCAAAAAACTGCCCTGTTTTTATTCAGACCCCAGAATAGTTATCTTCTCTATGTTTCATGTATTCCAAAATATTAAAATTTTGGACACATACTTATGTAGCTATCAGACAAAAAAAAAAAAATTAAATAAATATATTTTATTCTGCAATTTAAACAAACAAGTGTCTCAACAGCGCTGTGGGACCACCCTTTACCTTTACCCCATTTAGCATTGTGCAAGCCTTCCGTTTTGGACTAGAGGGTGTTGCAACCAGGTCCGCTGGGGATGTATATCAGTTGCTCATTGAGTGCCTTTGTTGCTATTGTTGAATGTTGCTTCTACCTGCAAGTGCCTGCCACAGTAAAGAGCCTTTTCTGCATCTTTGTATCTCTGTGTATTATTCCGTGAGTACCCACACAGCTCCCTACAATATTTATGTAGAAGTAACACTACAGGGTAGATCAGTCACAAGAAAAATGAGTGCATCTACATTTTTCTTGTGACTGAACTGACCCTCTTCTAGCCGCCTCATAGCACAGTTCACCATGATCTCCATCCACTGCTATAGAATATTATTTTCAAGTTGTATTATATAGTAACTGGAAAAGCGGCTCTCAATATGTTAAAATGTTTGACATAAAGACAGATACACTGAACACCTGTGGTAAGATCTACTGAACCTGTATTCATTAGCGTATTGTGACAATTAGTTTTATTAAAGTTTGATTACATTTGTCCAAAAAATGCACAAGAAAGGTTACCATGAGCTAAACCCAGAGAACCACAATAATTTGAATAATGTGTGTTTTCAATTCCAATATGATGTTTCCATGTTGGAAAACAATTTCATTTACACTTGTTAATGTGCACTGTGGAATGGTTCATTTTGTTACAAATTGCTTTAAGAATCTGAACCTTGACTTTAAGAACAATTTAATCTTAGCTTCAACTCCCAAGAGTCTGCCAGGCAGCATTATTTTTGGTGTGATTTATGGAACAATTAAGGTTGATGTAATTATTACAAGTATGTTATTAATCATGCTATACATTAAAGTAGCCACGTCACTTACAGTATAGGCCATACATGGTATCTGACAAAGCATGCTGTAGCCACAACTTGATCCAGGCATACTCTATTGACACATGACACCAGTTTAATTGGTCTTGTCAGCAGGGACACCAAGGCGCACTACCACAGGCAGGACTGGCCACAGCGGACTGAGTTCTCTGTGGGGAGGAACAACGTCAAGTGGGAGCCACTGGTGGACCCCCGGAAGGTGCTGATGCCACCACTGCACATCAAATTGGGCCTTATGAAACAATTTGTCAGAGCTCTAGATAAGGAGTCAGCAGCCTTCAAGTACCTTCAAGACTTCTTCCCTAAGCTGTCTGAGGCAAAGGTCAAAGCCGGTGTCTTCGTCGGACCACAGATAAAGAAGATCCTGGAGTGCAATGAATTCCCCAAGAAGCTCACTAGTAAGGAGAAAGCGGCTTGGAACAGCTTTGTCGCAGTGGTTCGGGGCTTCCTGGGCAAGGCCAAAAACTATGTGGAGCTGCTTGAGACTCTGGTGAAGAACTACGGCACAATGGGCTGTAGGATGTCCCTCAAAGTCCATATCCTTGATGCTCATCTTGATAAATTCAAGGAGAACATGGGAGCGTACTCGGAGGAGCAAGGCGAGCGCTTCCACCAGGATATACTGGACTTTCAACGCCGCTACCAAGGACAGTATAACGAGAACATGATGGGAGACTACATTTGGGGGCTGATTCGTGAAAGTGATTTACAGTATAATCGTAAATCTCGAAAAACTACTCACTTCTAAATCTTTTGTAGTCATTTTTGTATTACTTTAGTATATATACATGTTAATTTGGATTCATATGTTGTTTTTTCTGACTTTATGTGAACGAAAAGACACAAATTCGCCCGTTTTCTCATTGGAAATAGGTAAATTTCAAAATATCACTGTCCTGGTCACAAAAGCAAAGTTTGTGGGGAATAATAGCCCCATTTTCTATACTTTTGAGGCATAAGCAATTAGGAAATAACACTTACTACCCAGGAACAAAAATTGTGTTACATAGTGTTACCGACCTTTGATTGTTTGACTACCCGACCTGTTGCCTGAACCTGGACCTTGCTGAGAACCTGTAACGTGTACCAAACCCTGCTTGTGTTTTGACCAGCCTTTGGATTGTGGAAAATAAATACATCAGGTGCCTCCCTGATTTATACCGTATTACTGTGTTGTGTAGAACGGATCTGTGTAGAAGTGTTGTTTACGGATCTGCTACTGTTTATGTGAGCATGTGCGTACTTACCTCTGGACTTGCCACAATATATATATATATATATATATATATATATATATATATATACTTGTTTCTTAGTGGTTTAATTACCTAAACCTGTTGGAAGCATTTTCATGAATTGGTGTCACATGAAAAGTATATGATTATTCTGCAGTGGTAACAGGAATGACCACATATCATTGTACGTATCCAGACACAGTGACTGTTTTAAGACATTAGAGCTGAGCCCTAGAGATGGAGGTGACATGTTGCTGTTGAGAAGAATGTGTGATGAATGCCAAAAGCATGTAGCGAATGTGAGTTCTTGCACAAGCGATATATAGGGAAAGGGATGACAAAGTGTTGGATCTAAACTGAACTAAACTTGTATATCCACTCTAAAACTGTAAAAACTTCAATGGGATTAATGCAGTCTGAGCCACTGATTTTGTATTGATTTATTTATGTATGTATTTATTTATTTAGAAGGTAAATTGAACAAATGGAACTTCATAGAATTGAATGTGTTCAGTCCACTACTGGAGCTGGCACATAATACCATAATGCAGTTTTCTATTTGCTGACCAGTGTCAGTGCAGCACCATTTCTGACAAAAAAAAAATCTGATTGTCCTACCAAGTTGCTTGCTGTAGTACAATGGATGGGAAACTGGCACCTGATCCCTGAAGTACTAAGATAAAATATGGCTCTTTCTCGCTCTCTCTCTTTTTTTTTAAATACGCATCCTAATTAAAAATGATTACTCATACTGATGATACTGATAGCCTTGTTTTACTAATTGCATCAATCTGGAGTAGATAATGGCAAATCTATTTATCGAGATAAACACAATCAAAAGGACAGAGCTCTGTCGCAGTCTAGGAAATGTAGCACCTCCCAACATGACACACCAGTATACTGACCTTGGTTATGTCCATAATATTACTTTTGTATACTCTTTCAGTATAGAACACTTGGTGTGTAACAGTTTAAAACAAGGAAACAAATGCAGATGTTCGACTGTTTGGTTTTTCGTGTGAACAATGTCATGTAATGTAACTTAAAAGTCTTTATTTAAAATGTTATCAAGAACCAAAAACAGAAACAATTTTGGTGGTAAGCAAAATTATACAAAGAGCTTAACTAGGTTGCTATTGGCAAAAGGATGTCTAAAAAAAACCAAAAAAAACTTGTGGCTGTCAAATTATCAATTCCAACCCCAGCCAGGTGTTGGGATGCAATTAAAGCCCAGAATGGTAGCATTTGCAGTATAAATATGTCAGACTTATCAAGCTGTTTTGACAGGACCACTATATTATAATTCTTTAATAGAGGAGAGAGCTGTCTCAGATGGTGCCTGCATTAAGTGATCTGTCTAAAGGGTGAGGAATTTTAAAGATATGCTATTCTTAAAGTCATTTAGATTTGTCCAGGGTTCCTAACAAGTAAAAAAAAAAAAGACTTGCATAGCAATATTGCTCATGACCTTTGCTGAACAGCCATGAGTTTACATTGCTGATTTACATTGTTCTTGTTATTTGTTTTGTTTTTTTACACAGATCGGGGCTGGGTGTTAAGGGCAGCTAGTTTAAATTGAGAACTAGGTGTTTTACAGTAAGATTAGTTCCATTTTCAGGGCAACTAGTTAGCAATTCCCAAGGCTTAGTGTATGCATAATCACAAATGCACCATCAAGCAACACCATCAAAAGCTCAGCATGACTGCTTGTGTGTGTTATAAGTCAGCTAGATGCCTGGCAAATTAAACCTCAAAACTACCAGATGAAAAAAAAAAAAAAACACATGAAGCAAATATCAAAGTGTATTTCGAAATGTGCCATTCTGAAGGCAACTAACACGCACTTTGTTTACCAATACATGTCTACAGAAAGATGTTTTTGTCAGGGCTTTAATTTAAATTTTTAAATATACAGTATGTATATTTTGAAATGAAAGACTTTGAAATGAAATGTACTGTACCTAACCATATTTCAAATGCACATTGCTTTATCAGCTAAGCTGAGTTTTGTTTTTGAATAAAACCAAGTTTTCAAAAGATCTTGTTACCATTTGTAATCATTTGGATTAAGTTTTAAGTAAAATATATAGCTGTATATGCTATTAGCACTTGCTGTATGTCTTGCAATATCTATAATCAAAATTTGGCCCATAGTCTGTAATGTGGTAATAATGTAATAGCCTATATGGTTTTGAAAAGGGATGATAAAGTATCTTGATTACAACCCCAAACTTAAACATACACAGAAGCAGTGTTGTGAGCCAGCCCAGAACAGCTGTGCTTGAAAAGGTGTTATGTTTCAAGCAAGCTCTGGTCTGTATGGCACTCCAAGAGGTCACCTTCTGTACTAGTCCAGGAGGGCAAAAAAAGACTTCCTGCTGCCACTAAACATCCGAGGATGCAACCTCAGAGTCTCTCTCACACCTAATAAGTGTACTGGAAAACAGCATTACCTTCAGCAGGCTCCTTTGTGCCTCTTAAAATGTCATGGTGAAGGAGAGACAAAAGTATTCTGTAAGGTGGATTTAAAGCCTTCTTTAATGCTACAGGGAGCCAGCTGGAAACCACGAGACGACAGTGTCAAGTAATGGCTTGTCACAGTGGCTGAGTGCAAACTAGTGTTCGCCTGACTGTACTGAATGCACCAGACACCAGAGACTATGGGACTGCAGTGTAATTGCATATTTGACATGATCTCCAGGCTAACACAATCTCAAGGAAACTATAGCCATGCCCTGATCCAATTATTGAAGAACTGTTCATTTTCTCATGTGCAGTAATAGCAATGCACAATACATTTTGTACAATACAATTTCCAGTAGTCTCAAGGATTTTTTGGCATAGACTTCTTGTAATAAGAATTTCTGGTCATTGGAAATTCATCTTAACAAGAATTGACCAAACCATTCTACCCTTACATGAAGTTATCAAAATGCAGCTTCACTGACAATGTGTTTGTGTGAACAAAAAAGTAAAACTGAGGGTAAGTCGTGCTCTCTAAAGGCAGAAACAACTGACAAATGAAGATACAACCCAGAGCTATTTTGTCTTATCAATATTATTGACATTGATTTTTATTCTCAGTGCATTTGCTGCATCGAGAAGTAAAAATGAAGAGAAGAATACAGTGTCACCAGCTCAAAAGAAACAACACCTCAGTAACCTTGAGGAAGAAACCCCTGTTGATGCAACAAGACTATTACAGAAATTGGGTGACAAGAGAGTCCGTTCTTCATAGTAGAAATTGCTAATAAACAGATTTATATTAATGCCACTTTGAGCATTAAAGCTTAATGTCCAATGTACTGCAACAAAGTAACTAATACTTGTAGTACTTATTGTGTAGATTACACAAATATTGTCAGTTAAAATACATATGAAACAGCTGACTCATTCAAATTAGATTGTGACTAACTAGCAAGCTATGGACCTAGTTAATTCAGAACATTAACCTGAATCACTCTGGGAGCTTTCAACAGCCATCTGTCAACAATCTTGGACAATAATCTTTTTTTTTTTCAGTATTTCTGCTGACATTACATTGTGAAAGCTAAACTGTTTTAGCTTACAGTTGCACTAATGAGCCATATACTGTGCAGTAATTACACTCATAAACTCTAAACCAAGATGGGAGTGAAAACAAACACAAAATAATAAGAAGGTTGGAATGCTCCCTTTTTGATACAGCAATCCTTGTGTCTTCAATGAGCACAACTCACAGTATCCTTGCACAAGCTGTTATTGGACTTGCAAGACAAGGTGCACCTGCTTTGTAAGCTAACACTCTTTCCGTTTGTGTGCAGGTAATCCATCATATTAACAGATGGGCAAGATGTCACCAAACTGTACTGGAATACTTTCCACCACAAGAATACCGTAACAAACATGCCATATACCTCTGGGGATGTCTTATCAACATTCACACTCTAACAGAATTGACAGTTACGGTAATCCAGAATAGATACATGTTCCACATCTTCCCTTCACTTCAAAAACTGTCAACTGACAAAGTAGAAAAAAATATACACTACACACAGGCCATTGCACACAATACATTTTTCAAAGCCACACATGGGCTTCCTGCCATATTACCTTGAGGTCAAAAAACCTGTTTTGATAAATCCTTTGCCTGAACAAAGCTAATTGCCTTAAAAATACATTTGTGGGGCTCCCGAGTGGCACATCCAGTAAAGGCGCTCCACGTGGAGTGCCGAATGCGCTCTATAGTCTGGACGTTGCCGGTTCGAGTCCAGGCTATTCCTTTGCCGACCGAGGACGGGAGCTTCCAGGGGGCGGCGCTCAATTGGCCGAGCGCTTCCTGAGGGGAGGGAGGGCTAGGTCGGCCAGGGTGTCCTCGGCTCACCGCGCACCAGCGACCCCTGTAGTCTGGCCGGGCGCCTGCGGGCTTGCCTGTAAGCTGCCCAAGAGCTGCGTTGTCCTCCGACGCTGCAGCTCTTGGGTGGTTGCATGGTGAGTCCACAGTGTGAAAAAAAGCGGTCGGCTGATGGCACACGCTTCGGAGGACAGCGTGTGTTCGTCTTCGCCTTCCCGAGTCAGCGCAGGGGTGGTAGCGGTGAGCTGAGCCTAAAAATAATTGGCCATTTCCAAATTGGGGAGAAAATAGTAAAAATAATTGGCAATGACTAAATTTATATTAAAAAATAAATAAATACATTTAGCTTCTTACTCCGTTTATTTGTACAATCAGAGAAGGGTTAAGGCCACAACACACCAGACGGGATGCAATTTTTCATTGGGCGACAAGATACTTTCACAGCGACATGACTATACACAACTGAAGCGCCACAGAGGCGATGCGACAGATCAATAAAACGATAAAAAATTGCTATTGACAAAACTAAGATCAAGACTGATACACATTCGTTAGCATTATGTAGTAATTATGAGCGTCTTCTCTGATGGTATTTCAACATGTATGGCAATAAATCATGCATACCAGGCTTATTCAGTGCCTTCGAAATGGACTCCAATATATTACCATTCAAATCTGTATCTTTATAATTGCGATTATCTTTGTCATAAAACTCTGGGCAAGTATTATGTTTTACTCTGTCATTTCCGATACTGCTTCACCCTGCTGGACCACGTGCATTGAAGCTGTTCTCTGATTGGTCAATTCCCTAGTTGTCGCACGACAAATCGCAAAAAATAGGATTAAATTATATTTATTTTGCATCGCTCCAGTGTTGCCCCCGCGTCGCCTGTTGTGACGCCTGTGGTGTGACAGATACTTATCAAAAGTATAGGTTCTATTCATTTTGTCATATCGCTGCACAGTTTTGCTTGTCGCATCGTGTCGTAGCAGCCGACAAATTAAATTTATGAAGAAGTTAATTTATGTAGCGGTAGTCTTTGTGCTTGTTATCTGAATTGCCCTGTGTTGACACTGCCCCATATGTATCACTACGAATACCAGTTTACATAGTTATTCCCAATTTTGGTACAAGTACAGAACAAGCCAACATGAATACACGAAACAATAAAATAATTGTGTTTGTGTATGGGGGGCATTTGAGGCCCATTTCACATTATTAACCATGATTGTCTGCAGTCAAACCAAATAGTTTAGTAGTAGCATAGCTATCGTCATAGGTTGCTCATTAAATTGTTGAGAGACATGAAATACATTATTTAAATAATATATTACAGTCAGTTGCTATAACTAATATATATTGCTATAACTAATATAATATATACCATGGTAATAAAATGCTTTATTGCAAGAAATATATCATTGTATTGTTCCTGTCCATACTTAGGTAGCTCAACAATACATTACTTACACCTTCCTACAGGTAGTGGACAAAAAAATGGAAGCATCAATGTAATAGGGTGTTGGGTCACTATGGTATCCCGCTCTGTGGAATTCTCGGCGGACTGTTTTTGATGAAACTGGCTGCTCCCGCCCCAGGTTGAAATTTGCAGTCAATTGATCTGCAGTTGCTAGCCTGTTTTGCCTTGCACTTCGAATTAATGCACAGATATCACGATCCTGGAGTATGCGCTTCCGCCTAATGTTGCCCTTTGCTGATGATGTCTTTCCCTCCGAGTTCCATGCCGACATCACCTTAGACACCGTTGCTTGTGAAACATCAGCAAGTTGAGCTGTCTTGGTCACTGAAGCTCCTGCCAAACGCGCCCCAACAATCACCCCTCTTTCAAAGTCACTGAGGTCTCCTCTTGCAGCCATGCTGGCCATAATTATAGGCAACCAGGCCTGACCAGCATTTTTATACATGACCCTAAGCATGCTGGGATGTTATTTGCTTAATTAACGCATGAGCCACAACTGTGTGGAAGTCCTTGCTTTCAATATACTTGGTGTCCCTCATTTACCCTGGTGTTTCCATTATTTTGTCCACTACCTGTATGTCTTATGTTTTCCTATCAGAAGCTTTTATAAACAAACCACAGATATTTTTTTCAGTAGTTTAAGAAAAATACAGTCGAAATAATAATGATATTTGAGCAAGGAAAGATAGGAACAACAAAACAAGGTTCATAGCAATTACAAAATAAAAAAAAACTAATTAAAAAAACACATGACAATGAAAACACACACACAAAGAAAAAAAAAACACTTGAGTATATTCAATCTTAACTCCATGGCACCTCACATCTCACACGCAATTGGATTCAATTTGGTCAAAATCAAATTCGCTTTTAAGCTGCACCAGATCACTGTAGTGGTTTCAAGTCATTTGCCTTGACTACCTAAAATCTGTTTATGTTCTTAAATATTTATTTGGATCCACTAAAATCTTTAACCTGACTAACATTTTTAAATGCCTCATTTCCAATTTTCTTTACCACTATCAGTGTGAAAATAATGTGACTGGCTGGACCTGAGGTTTCTATATTTCCTCTATAGATAGACGGAATGCAAACTGCACAACTTGATTAGATTATCAGAATACACTTAAAATACAGTAACATTGCATTGTCGAGAGATGGGAAGGGTACTTCAGCCTCACAAAGGTATTCATAATCTGATTAGTGTACCTAAAATAGAAAAGCATAAAAGGCAAAGACAAATGTTGATGCAGGAATAGACCTAACAAAATACAATAACTGCTTGTCTCTTGTATGAGAAGTGCCTAAGGCTGCCCCTGGAACATGAGTGGTCTTTACCCTGACAATCCTTTGAGGCTGAGGGAATGGAGATGGTGAAAACACAATTGGTAATTCACATATGCAGTGTTCTGGGCAGTACACCTTATGCTGAGAAGGTCCTTTAATACAGGTGTTAGTAACCAAGGAAACAAACAAATAAGCTGAAATCAGAATATTATATATATTTACAGCAGCAAGTAGGCCAGTCTGTTGGCCTTGTCTGGTAAAGACATAAGATAAGTAATGACAAATAAATAATGCTAAAAAAAATAAATAAAACAATAAATAACAAGTAAAGTAACACAACATTCTTACCTCTTTCACTAAAGTCATCCACGAGGATAATCTCTGCAATCAGGTGGTCAGGAGTTCTGTGGGTAATACTGTGAATTGTCCGCAGCAGTGAGGACCAGCCTTCATTGTGGAAAGGGATGATGATGCTGGTGTTTGGTAGATTTTCCAAATACAGCTTTTGCTTACAGCTAGAAAAGGACAATATGAATAACATAAACTGTGAAATGCAATCAATAAGGCATTGTAGAATATAGTCTAAATGCAGTCTCATTATAAAGAAAAATGTTGATTTAGTTGGGACATAATTTCCCATTTTCCAGAACAAAAACATTTACAAAGACCACATATCCCAGTCACCAGGAAGCAAAACTGGTTTTGTATGCCCCACTGCCTCCCAGGTTTAAAATATACACTGTTTCAACATGCATGTAATTTTTTTTTCTTTGCAGTTTCAATAGGTATTTTCTTCATGGTAGAATTAATTTAAATGTAATGATAGTTGCAGAAAAAAAGATCCTATTCAATTCATTTGAAATGACAGTGGATATACATTCTCACATCATTTATACTATTACAATAGGTTCCTCACTGGCATTTTAAATTTAACTTTTAAGGACTAAGAATACAGAAGAGATTTCTGCTGTTATGAGAGGCAGTGGCACAGATAATCCACATTTTTCATTATATGAACAATGGCAGTTTTTCAGTTTGTTTACTTATGCACAATAATTAAGTACTTCTAATGTATCTTTGTAAACAACATTATTATAAATAATAAAGGGCAAAAAATACAATTTAATATTACAAAATATCAACTACATTATTGCACAGATTATAAAAAGTCAAGAATAGAACAACATAGAAAAAGAAGCTCTTTGTATGTTTTTTTTAAAATTTATTTTACACAATAGTAAATGCAAAATTGTTTTAACAGACCACCAACATGATTAGCATTCATGCTATCTGTGATAAGTATTCATGCTATCTGTGATGAATTCAATGGATATTATTATTATTATTTATTTATTAGCAGACGCCCTTATCCAGGGCGACTTACAATTGTTACAACATATCACATTATACATTATTTCACATTTTACAGACATCACATTATTTTTACATACAATTACCCATTTATACAGTTGGGTTATTACTGGAGCAATCTAGGTAAAGTACCTTGCTCAAGGGTACAACAGCAGTGTCCCCCACTGGGGATTGAACCCACAACCCTCCGGTCAAGAGTCCAGAGCCCTAACCACTACTCCACACTGCTGCATGATTTATTCCAACTTGTTAATTGTCTTGCCGTCTTTTTACATATCAAACAGAAGGACCTACAGTAAATGTTATACCAAATAGAGATTAATGAAAAGAGACCAATAGAGAAGCAACTTTTTGCAGTGAACAGTCTGCTTTGCAGTGATGCTTGTAGCTGTGGGTTGGGTTGCCACTTATCCAGGTTTTTAACTGGTTGGACACAGACGGAATACAATCAGTGGCTTGTTCATCCATATTATCTTCAAATATTGCCATAAAACTGATTAATACATTAAATATGTATTTATTAAAATGTGGTGCTTGTGAATTTAGGGCTCATGAAACTACTATGGGTTGACATGCCACAGAGGCGTGCAGATTTAATTCAACACAAGTGCTGACACTAGGGTACCAGCAATGGTCACCAGCACCGTCTTGCAGTGGAAGGGTTTCGTGTAGTAGTTCTCTCCATGGAGTGGAAGCTTTCCTCCTCAATGTCAACACAGCAAGCTTCCGCTCAGCACTCGTCTGTATGGCTATGGCCATGTAGAAGCCACGAGCTGTGGCGCAGATGCTTTTTGAGCTCCGCACAGCCTCCATGGGCATGCCCCCCAGCCAATCAGGACCTCCCGATCAGCTCAGCACCAGGAAAACCTACCTGCTCAATTAGTTGCCTAGCAACGCGTCTCCTGTTGTGTTCTAGCTGCACACATATGCACAAGAACCTGCGATAGGGCTCTCCCTGTCACACCATGTATTATTAATTCTCCTTAGAAAACAATTCCAATATTCATTAATCAAGACAAATAAATAGAGAAACTGTAACAAGTGAGTTCACTTTAGGTTGTCAGGATGGCACTGCAAGGTTTATTTGTTGTTTGTTCTAGCGGGATATATGACTATTTTTCAACTACCAGCTTTAATTCCTTCAGGGAAATTGAGGAAAAGTCTGCTCTCCAAAAGAGAATATATAGTCTTCACTTCTGTGACTCTTGCTGGTGAAACATCAATTGTACAGTCTTGGCTGTGGAAACCCCAGCTAACTGAATAGCTACTATCCATATGTACTGTATATGCCTTGAGACAGAAACAGACGATGATATGGCTGTTATTGGCAAGTAATAATTCATATTAATATAGAATGAGGAACCTTGAGTATGCCCTGGAAATCACAATGCACCCCAAAGTCACAAGTACTAATATATGGTAGAAAAGTATGATCCTTATACTTTTCATATATAGAAATTGGCCCCCTTTTATATATTTAAAATATATGGTATATATTTAACATATTTTAGTCCAGGGGTGCCCAATCCTGGTCCTGGAGGGCCGATGCCCTCCTAGTTTTTGTTCTAACTGTACACTAAATTGATTAATTGGACCAATTAAGCTTCTAATAAGGGCTTGATAGGTCCAATTAAGTAATTTAGGGCACAGTTGCAACAAAAGCCAGGACGGACATCGGCCCTCCAGGACCAGGATTGGGCACCCCTGTTTCAGTCTGTAATCCATATATTTATTTTAAATGGATTGCAGACTAATGAAAATATATGGTGCACCATATATTTTCAACATATAAAATAAATATATGGATTACAGACTAAAATATATTTTAAATATATCCCATATATATTACATTACATTATATTAATGTTTTTAATGCAGTTCAGATCCATCACATTGAAGCTACTCTGATATATGTACACGTGTTCAAACCTTTTGTCAAAAAGTGGTTCATAATTCATTCAGCTAAAGACACATTTATCGAAGGTACAGATTTAATAAGTAGACAATTCCAGAGCAATTACTACTATATTCTTTTTCTAATTCACTTTTTACTTTATTTTTAAGCACTTGCACAAGTTATAAATCCCTTGCAACAAGTCTGTGAAAAAAAATTCTTCCTATGTGTCTGGTTTAATCTGAATGTTTTCTCAAAGTTTGGAATTTTTGTTCTCATTAATGTTTACCCTTTATAATGAACCTTTGGGAATTTTAGGTAGACAAAATGCCTGTTATCCATTTCAACTTATGGAGAATGACATAATTGAAAAAAATGCATTGTGGGTCAAATTAACAATTACCTCAAAGTGTCATCAGCACTGGTTCCTCTAAAAAGAGAAGAACACTTCTTAATGTTATAAAACTAGCAATTAACCATTTATGGATACCAGCAGCTGTTGAATTAAAAAAAATCTAAGTTGTTTCTTTCAAGTTTTGTAACTTCAATTGATGAACAAGAATGGATTTTAATGGCTTTTAATGACTGGCTTTGTGCATTTCCACCTGTGTTTCTACATATAAATATGTAATATTTAGTATTATACAATTCAAAATGGAATGCTCAAGTTTATAAGATCTCCCATTTAATCAACTAATTCCTGAAAAAAAATAACATTTCCTGGAAAGCAGCAGATATTAAAATAACAGCCTTGACAAAAGGCTATTGCAGCACACCTTGGTGGCAGCCTCTTTAGCTGGAGCCGTCATGCATGTCACACCACTGTCAGCGGACTTTCATTGTGTTGTTTTCTGTTCTGACAGCTAATCCATTGAGCAGAGGTACAGATGCCAACAGGAGTGCAATCTGTTACCGTTATAAAAAAAAAAAAAAGAAAACTCTATTGTCCTTATAATACCCTTTTTTCCTATTGGATTTTTGCACAAATGCTGACTATTTTTAAAATGCCATTTTGTTTGATTATATTCATGTTTTATATAAATTATCTTCCATCATCAAAAGGGTTAAATAGATACAGTATCCAGTCGCAAAAGTATTGACACCTGTGGCAGGAGCCCTGCGCATGAAAAGTGTGTTTTTTGTGTGTGGGTGTGTGTGTGTGTGTTTATTTATTGTAAATAGTTTTGTGTGTAAACTGTGTTTATAAAAAAAATAATGGAGAACTTGACACCTCATCTGGAGATCCTACCTGTTGTGCTTGGTTGCGGGGAAAAGTAGCTAGCTGCCAAACCCTAACCAGCAGGTGGGTGTGTTCCAGCGGAGCGTCAGGTATAAAAGGGTCCCAATTAACTTTAGGGCTGCTGAAAAGCCATAGAATACAGAGCACTGCTGCAAAGCTGTAAGATTCTGTGCTGCCGAAGGACCGGGAAAGAAACAAAGCGTTCAACTCCACGCTGTGTGTATCCGGGGACGGAAGCTGGTTAGAGCATGTTCCGTGAGAAGAAAGCCACAGCCGCCAGCGACCGTGTGTATATCCGGCGTTGGGGTTGGGTGAACTGCCCAAGGAACAGGGAGTAGTTTCGGGATCAGAGCCCTCAATCCGTGCTACCTCTCATCGCTTATTCAAAATATCACAATAATACAGTATCACATTACACAATATAACATTACAAAATATCACATTTTACAGATAAGAGCAGTTATAAAGTACAGTAAAATCAGTAGAAAATAAGATCAAATTCAAATAAGAGAAAAATAAAGTGTAGTAAATAATTACATTTAAGTGCAGTTAAACTTAAAGAAAAATGTTTGCTTATAGTGTAAAGTCCATTAAGACACATAGTAAGTACGATAAATGGATAAGAATGATTTCAAGCTAGAGCGATTACAAAAAACGTCACTACACATACCTTTAAGAGTAAAATCAAGAACAAGATACAGAAAATAGTTATAATTAGGGCTTCTGTTTTTCAGGTTTTATTAATTGTACTTTTAAGGTGCTTATTTTTAGCTATTTTCGAGTTTTATGTAAATCATTTTTTTCCAGGGCTTTCGTTTTTGATATACTGTATGAAATTAGTGTTTTTGGTTACTTTTCAAAATGCTTGAGCATTTTGTGTGTGTGTGTGTGTGTGTGTGTCAAAATATGTACAGTAACTTGACAGTACTTACACACACTTAAGTTGTACCTTCTTTCATTTGCTGTCTTCCACAACGAAATCTCTACAGCCACGGGCACATTCTTCTGGGGTTTTTGTGTGTAGGCATTTTTGTACATTTTGACACAATTCTGTTTTAAATCCTCTGTGTCTTAACTGTAATACATCTTGAAATCCCGCGAACAAGCCTCAATCCTGATTGTAATCTCGTTTTAAATCTCGCAAACGGAGTCTCCAATATTAATGTAGGAATGTGCTGTCACTCAGTAGTTGGGGCAGGTGTAAAGTATTCAGAACTAATCAATGATAGATACAAGCCAGGAAGGCGGGACATTGCCCAGCAGCACAGGGAAATGGATTTATTATTATTTTCTGTAGTAGGTTTTATTTTTTTTAATGTGAAAAGGGTAAAGTCAACGTGAATAGATTAACCATTTCCACTGTTTTTAAGGTGTTTTCCGGTGTTTATTGGCTATCCATCGATATTTTTGTATCAGGGGTGTTTTTTCGGGTTTTATCTGTTAATACCTGAAAATCAGAAGCCCTAGTTATAATTAAGAACAGTAGTAGAATATGGCAAAATATAAGGAGCAGTTCAGTGCAAGTACAAGATGATGCATGTACTGGTACAATTAGGTGACAAATACAATTTTTCACACAGAAATGCAGCTACAGTGCCGTCTCTGAAACGTTTTAACAAGTGTGTAAAATACACTTTCACACAGCATGAAATCGCGCAATCTATGCCAATGTAATACTGTCATAACCCTTTCACACCCCAACACAAACACTCACTGGTTTGACCCACGGTCTGTACTATTATATTATCAGCGATGTGTATGCCACAGAAGCTGCTAGTAGATTACAAAAACGATTACTTAAACTTAGGCTAGGTAGTTGTTAACTTAGTATGTTTTTATTCTCTATTAATTAAATTATGTTCATTGAAAAAGCAAGAGAACCAGATTGTTATTATTTTTATTGTTTTGGTTTAATATAATATAGCAGGCTAATGTTTCTATTGAACTAGGCTACAATATATTTTTTTCATTAAAAAGTTGTCGTCGTTCTTTGTTGAAATTCATGTTTAGCTTTCATATTTTGTTGTGTACTACTCATTTAATAAAACCAAGTAGTGTAAGAAGTTCCTTGTATCGTTCATGACGTTTTTCTAATCAAGTAAGCTTATTGTAAGCTTATGTGTGTAAAAAAAAATGACAATAGAGTTGCAGCCAGTGTCATCTTACTAAAGGCACTCAAGCTGAAATCGTAAAGTAATTTAAAGTAGGCTACAAACGTGCCAGTGAACTGTCTCTCTTTAGCGCGCACGCAAGAACTTGCAGACTTAATGCAACTGTGTTGAGATTTTAAAAATAAAACATTTTATGAGATTTTTAACTAGAGGTACCGGCGCTATGACTCTGCACACCCAGAGGTTCCGGGTCTGTGCCCCGGCACAAATTAAGCACTGCATGCACGCCCCTTACCTACATACACTATAGTGACGTGGCATGTTGACTTTGAAACCACACCCACTATAGCTCTTCAGTGGCGGTATAGCCTTTCACACAGGCAGTTATGACAGTTCAGTACCGTCTCTGAACTACCTCGTGAGGTTTGTTCAAAGACGGCATAAAATATGACGGTTCTGTGGCGTTATAGGCAATTCACACAGACATATAAGCCGCTTCAGTTGCGGTTCTGAATAGTCATAACTCCTCTGTGTGAATGCACCTATATAGTCCACTATAGTTGAGAGTTGTGAGATTTACAGATGCTGTCTGAACAGGTGTGTCTTGAGGCGGTGCCGAAAGGTGGTCAGGGACTGGGTAGTCCTGATATCTGTGGGCAGGTCGTTCCACCACTGAGGGGCAAGGGTGGAGAAGGAGAGGGATTTGGAAGCAGGGGAGCGGAGTGGTAGTACAGCTAATCTGCCAGTGGTGGAGGCGTGGAGGGGACGAGAGGGGATGTAGAGAGAAATAATAGTCTGAAGATAGGACGGAGCAGAAAGATCAAGACAGTGACAGGCTAGTACAAGAGTTTTGAATTGGATGAGAGCAGCGATAGGGATCCAGTGGTGGGAGCGGAGCAGCGGTGTAGTGTGGGAGAAACGAGGAAAGGGAAAGACAAGGTGGGCAGCAATCCGGATTTCGCCTGGCACACTCCACTGAAACTGCTTTTCTCTCCGTCACTAACTCTCTACTCTCGGCCTGTGCAGTCTCCCTCTCCTGTCCTAATTCTCCTCAACCTCTCTGCTGCCTTTGACACAGTCGACCACTCTATTCTCCTGTTCTCCCTCATTAACCTGGGACTCCGGCACTGCTCTTGTCTCCTACCTCTCTGATCGCACGGACTGGATGTCCTGGTATGGTTCACCCTCTGCCTCTTGCTTTCTTTTGACAGGTGTCCCCCAAGGCTCAGTCCTGGGATCCCACCTGTTTTCTCTCTACACCTGCTCCCTGGATCCCCTCATCTCCTCCCATGGCTACTCGTATAATTTCTATGCTGATGATGTCCAGATCTTCCTCTCCTTTCCCCCCTCTGACTCCGACATTTCCTCCAGTATCTCTACCTCTCTCAGGCATCTCCTCCTGGATGCACTCGCATCATCTTAAAGTCAACCTCTCCAAATCAGACTTCCTTTTCTTCCCCCTGTTTTCCTCCCCCACCACTGATCTCTATCTCTTTTCCTCTTGAATCCACCACCCATCTCCCTCCTCATCCACCAAGAACCTCAGTGTCACCCTCGACCCTTCCTTCTGCTACTCTCACCACATCTCTACTCTGGCATGCTCCTGTTGCTTCTTCCTCAGCAACATACACAGAATTTGTCCCTTATTGACTACTCCACACAGCTCCTAGTTCAGGCCCTGGTACTGTCCCGCCTTGACTAATGCAACTCCCTCCTGGCTGGCCTCCCTGCCTCTGCTATCTGTCCACTCCAGCTCATCTAAAACTCTGCTGCCCACCTTGTCTTTTCCCTTCCTCATTTCTCCCATGCTTTCCGCTCCCTCCACTGACTCCTTATCACCGCTCACATCCAATTCAAAATTCTTGTACTCATCTATCGCTGTCTCGACCTTTCTGCTCCCTCCTATCTCCAGACTATTATTTCTCCCTACACCCCCACTCACTCCCTCCACTCCTCTGCCACAAGCAGATTAGCTGTACCCTCCCCCCGTTTCCAGATCCCGTTCCTTCTCCACCCTTGCCCCTCAGTGGTGGAACAACCTACCCACGGATATCAGGACTGCTCAGTCCCTGACCACCTTCTAGCGCCTCCTCAAGACTCACCTGTTCAGACAGCATCTGTAAACCTCATAACTCTGAACTATACTGGACTATATAGCACTGAATTGTACCAGTATTTGCATCATCTTGTACTTGAACTGAACTGCTCCGTACTTTGCCGTATTTGACTACTGCTGTTAATTATAACTATTTTCTGTATCTTGTACTTGAGTTTAGTCTTACAGATATTCGTATTCACGTTTTTTGTAATTGCTCTTAATTTGAAATTGTTCTATCGTACTTAGTAGGTGCTCATAATGGAATTTACTCTTATAAGGGTGTCTGCTAATAATTAAAAATAATTATAATAATAATAATAATGATTGTAGCCAATTATTCATGTATCTAGTTAAGATGCATATATAAACTTGACGAGGATACATTGTTTGGGCTCATTTGGGACTGAGAAGACATCCTCCAAATCCTGACCCGTGAGAATGGCTCCAGGTTCAGGTAGTTATTGTCTACCTATTCTGTAATTGTTTAAAACTAGTTGACTAGTATATTTCGCTTCAGAGTATATTTTGCAATAACTGTGTTGTTTCTGTATTATCAATAACCAACGGATACTAGAACGACCAAGGCAGTCATTTTGACCATTTTTGGAATTTAAATTTAAATTGCTGTGCGTGTGTTTAAGATAAGGAGCTGTGCTTTCCCAACTTTCTTGACTTTTCCTAAATATATGTACTATTTCCCCTGACAAAGAAAGACATGCGTAGCTGCAAAAATAATCTGTGTGATTTGTGCCAGCACTTAGATTTTGTAAACAAAGTGTTCAAATGTTTATTTATTGATGTCATTTCGATTACAGTATGTCTGTATATAAACACATAGCTTCGGTTGCACTTTGTTATGTAGGCAATATAAACCCATTTATTAAAAAAAATGTGATAGTTATTTACATTATTTTAGTCGTACAGTTTTGTATGTACATTATATAACTGTATATACACACATTTGACTGAAGCCCATTCTGTTCAAATGTTTATTTATTCATGTCATTTCGATTATAGTATGTCTGCATATAAACACATAGCTTCAGTTGTGTATATGTGTGTTGTTATGTAGGCAATATAAACCCATTTATTAAAAAAAAAAGAAGTTTTGTATGTGTATGATATACCTGTATATACACAAATGTATTTTTGAGGTTGCGTGTTATGTAATATGTCTGTATATATAAACACATTTATGTTCAAATGTCCATTTATTTACAATGTTTCGGTTGTGTAGATGCTTTATATGACGTTTCTGAATAAAACCACAACTTATATTCTATTGTTTATCCTTTTATTATAATATACGTTGTTTTCAATACGCCAGTCAAATTGACCGGTCATGGTTGTTCTAGGTATGTGTATAAACGCGGTTGTTCTAGTGTTAATAAAATATAATTTGAGTGTTAACATTTACCATTGTTCAAGACTTGTAATAGATTTTTTAATAGTTTATATTAAATATTCATTAATACAAGGCATAGAAACTATAAATAAATAATACCACAATACCCTACAACATGTTCACCCAGCTTGACTCGGGGAGATCAGAAGTGTGTGCTCAGTGTTTTTTTTAACCATTGCATATGTAAATGAAAAAGTCTTGGAGACTAAAAGATTTAAACATAGCCACAGAGGCTGAAATAATTGCTCTAACCATAAAAGGATAGATAAAAAACCCCTCGCTTAAAAATGTTCTTCTCACCCATCAACGATCTCAAAGATTCTTAAACGCAGGAATGCAATTTTGAGTGCCTACCACAACTCTCAAGTGGCTTCCACTATTATGACAACAACCAACCTCGGTCAGCAAAAGCCGCTGCTTTATATAGTGGTCGAGGGATTAACAGTAATAACAACAACCCAAATACATTAAACAATAACATTAATACAAAACCAACACAAATAAACACAGGGGCGGGACGTACCCCGTCACAATAATACATACGTTTCCAGCACTGTATTTGATTACTATATCCTTTACAGTAAATTATTGCAAAAATACGATTTTTTTCTGCGTATAAAAAGACGTCTTTCATATACTAAGCTGCCGTTATTGCACAACCCCTGTTGACTTGTAGAATCGATGCCTGAGAGAGATGACAGGCAATTCAGAGTAAATGTGACCCTCTTTACAGGACTTTGAATCTTGATACAGCACTTTTTTGTTTTTTTGAAGCAAAGGTAAATGTTGAAAACGTGGGTTTTTTTTAGCAGATTTTGTAGATGATAAGTTTGCAAGTACAATATAATATTTATTTTTGTAGTTTATATATTTTTTTTCCTGCTGATAGCACTTTTTAAATAAAGACAATATTTAAAAAATGCTAGCACTTCAAAACAATGTTTATTCAACGCAGAACTATTTGAATAATATTATAAACCAGTTGTGTGTTGTTCTTTTGCTTTAAATAATAAGTCAACTGTGTTTATGTATGTGGGGTGCATTTGCACTCCTTTCTGCCTTCTGTGTGAGCTCAGTTTTTGTTGCTGGTGGAGGGTTAAAAAATTGAGTAAATATAATTTGGAAAAACTGAAAACAAACCCCCCAAAAAAGCCTTAAATGGTGATTTTCTTTAATATCTAAGTTCATACCTTTTTATTTCTCTAACAAGTCACATTCCACTCGTGTCCACAGCTGCTGCTTCTTTTCAATTCGACCCTTTTATCCAGCTCCCACTCCCTTTTATAGGAGAGCTGGAGGGAGGCAGTGCCCACTCCAGCCAATCCGGAGCTAGATACCTCACCTGGCTGGAAAGTCTTAGGCAGCTGTGGGGAAATTCCCCAGCCCAGGGATCCATAGATCCTTCTAAAAGGAAGGGATCGGGGCTCCAGCCTGTGCGGGTAACCTCGCCCGTTCACTCCACGCACACTTCCTGGTTGGTGACAGTCAGTCAGCGCGCTGGCCCCGCCCCTCTCCCCAGCCTGGACCCGCCATTACAATATTAATAATATTTAATTATATTAATATTATAGTATAATAATACAGTAAATATCATATTATGTGTATTCTTTAAGATTCTGTATTGTTGTTTATGCTTAGATCATGCTTTCCAACTATTCCTAAAAGATTGCTTTTAAAAAGACTTTGATTGTAGGGAAGGGAGAAGCATATTAGCTTTGCAATACACTAGGTGATCCATTGTACACTGAAGCATGTGCAACACTAATATACTCTTCAGAAGCTGGAATAGTTATGAAGCATGGCAAGCACTGCATTGAAAGAATAAAAAACAACAACAGATAATCATACAGGAACATAGATATTAAACAGATAAGAAATGACATATTAGGAAAATGTAGATGACTAAATGCATCCCATTAATTACATGTCATATAGTACGTGAAATGACTTGGACCAGCTGACTTACTTTGGATGTCTGATATCTGGTAGAGAGCGGTCCAAGGCAATGTTGTTGCTAACATAGATGTTAAACCCATTCTCCCTGTAAGTGGAGTCATCACATTCTTCTTCTGTAAGTGGGTAAGGCTTCCCATGTTCCCCCTTACCTAAAAGACACACAAAGTGGGGCATTTGATCAGCTAGAGCACTTCCTACAGTAGCAACTTGTGGTTTATCTGAAGAATAATAAAACCTGAACATTAATAATAATATTGTAATTGGAGCTGCTGAACTGCCTTGAAAAATGTATCTGGCGTAAGTGATTGGGAGAGGTAGTGTACCCTTGTGGCAATAGATGAGGGCAAAGAGTCTGCTTCTTCATATCAGCTCAACTGCTGAAATATTGCATGAACGTAGGCAATTCCAGGATGCTGTAAATCTTGGAAAAGGCACAACACTACTTGAAACAAGATATTACATCTCATTCTGGCTGTGTAAATCATTTCTAAATACGTAAGCCAATTGCTATTTAATTTATTATTTTACAGACTGGGTTACATAAATTGCTCACATTTTACAATATCATTATTGATCCTTTTTTAAATCATCCTCTCACATGGATGGTTTATATATTCCTATAAAAACAAATATCGAAAATGATGTAATTTATTGCTACCACTTATGAACTGGCATTCCAAACTGCACAGGTGGGATGGCAAACTGCACATGTTTACCCCTATTGAACCTAGAAAAATACAGCTACAATATTACCCAAAATATGAAATGTAACCATATCCTTTGTCAACTTCTTTTCTAGGTGAAAAAATTGAAACTGGTTCTGGTTTATGCTTTAGAAAAGACAGTAGGGACTTGCTGAGTACTTTGATCATACAAGCGACTAACTATCATGACAAAAACCCTAATACTTGTTACTTTTAGCACATTATTGTTCTGTTTAACAAATGGCCAGTAATGACTCTTGATCTCTTGTCTAGTGATAGAGAGACAAATTAAGAAAGGAGAGACTAGTACTTCATATACAAACAGTTAATAAGAAATAGTTTGAGAATCAAACCTTAAATCACTGCTTGTCTTTCAAAATGAAAATAGGTGCCACTAATGCATTTATGACACTTTTGGTTTTAGCCCTGTCAATTTGTGAATTTTAAAATAAGTTTTTGAGGGAGTGTACGCCTTAATACAGCAATTCTATTGAATATGAAATATACTTTGCCCTATTTGAATCATAAACTGCAAAAGACCTAAATAGAATGCCAGAGTAGAATGCATTTTTGGTCTAATTTGAAGAAAATGTATATTTAAAAACATAAGAAAACTGTATGTAATTTATAAATGACATTATGCAACTTCAGTGAATATCATGAACACTATCACTTTGCCAAAATTATACACATTGTTATTGTCTCTTTTATAGGTGGATGTCAAAAGTTTTATGGCAGGCAGATTAGCAATGCTACAGCAGTCCCTGAAAATAGCGATGACAGTGATGCTAGTGACAGTAGTTCACATGAGGAAAGAATAGAAGATTCCTATGTTCTGTCTGAACAGCAAAATAATGGCAGAGAGAACAGCAGTGAAGAGAGCTTAGCTGAAAAAAATGATGAAGAGTCACTACCATCATCAAGCCAGAATGTAGAATCCCTCAAATTGCTGATGTCATGTCTGTGAAAAGATGGGAAGGAAACAAATAAAAGCACATCTTCACTTCAATGATAATGCTACCCAGATAGCAGCTGAAGACGACCCAAACTGTTCAAGGTGAGGCCCCTAATGAACCTCGTTCAGAAACAACTAAACAGCATTCCAATGGATGAGAAGCTTTGTGCTGATGAGCAGATTGTACCTTTTAAAGGAATCAGTAGCTTGAAGAAGTTATTCCATTTAAAAACAAAAAATAACATAAAAATGTAGTACTGTAATACATTTGAAGAAGTGAAAACTATCTCCCAAACTACAAATCAAATTTAACAGTAACAATTTGCAATAATCTTTTGTTATCTCCATTCAGTTTTCATATTTGGCCAGTATGTTTGCCAGTTCATGGGTACATTTCGGATAAAAAATACGAAGACCAAGTCATTTTAAAAAAACACATCCTCATCAGACAAGAATACTGGTTTGTAAACAGTAGTTCAGAGCATAAAGAAACTCTTCACTTGCTGAAAAGCAGGTATCATATTAATATCCATGAAGATAACTATCAGCAGTGCTGCACTGTCATAACAGCAGGAGGCAGATGCTGTGTGAAATTCTGAATATCTATCTATCTCTATCTGTGAGTCTACATTTTTATAGTTGACAGAAAGGGCATATCTAATTAAAACACAACAAGAGATGCCATACAGTTTTAAAATGTGCACTGTTTAGTTTCACTACCTACATTTTCCATTTTATTGTATAGCTATATATCGAAATATATGTCTATCTTAACCCTTTCAGCACAAAAAAATATAATTTGATAAACCTATCACCGGCCATGATAAGACACAACTGCATTTTACAGCAGTGGGGGATTAACCTGGAACAAACACTTATCCCTGGTAATCCTGGGATTAAGTGGTTGATGCAGGGATATCGCCATCTGTTGACTGCTATTTTAACAAATCAGATTTATCAAATGGTAAATGTATAAAACTCTTTATATTTTGTAGGAAGACATACATCTAATAGACAATCTTTATATCAATCACTGGAAGTATAAAAAAAAACCAAAAGGTATAAACTCAGTGGCTGGAAACAAACACAATTTTCCTGGGAAGTTAAGATTCTGTTGAATCAGCAGACATTCAATGTATAGAGTTTGGGAGTAACAGATAACACATTGCTCATAAGTGTAAACACTGTAATATGTTATAATTACTCCTGTAAAATTCTGTAATATCATTACAGTTACTGTCATTTGTTTTAGTGATTACTGTTTGAGAACATAAGAACATAATAAAAGTCTGAGAACAAGAAAAGGCCAGTCCACCCATAAAAGTTCGTCCCTTGTTAGCACACCATTTACCCCAGCTAGGAATTAATTTAAAAGCACTGTTCTACTACTACTTCACCTGGTAGGCTATTCCATGCATTGTTAACTCTCTGTGTAGAAACGTGCTTCCTACCTTCTGTTCTAAACTTACTTTTACTCATCTTCCACTTGTGCCCTCTTGTTCTTCACTCTGTGCTAAATTTGAAGTTGTGTCTTGGGTTAACTTTGTCTATACCATTTATGATTTTAAAGACTTCAATCAAGTCCCTTCTTTCCTTCTTTTTTCTAGACTGAGATGATTTCATTATTTAACCTGTCCTTGTAGCTCATGTAATTAAGTCCTGTTGCCCTTTCCTGTACCTTCGAGTGCAATGATGTATTATTTGTAGTGGCCAAAACTGCACACAGAATTCTAGGTGGGGTCAAACTAGCACAGGCATTGTATCATCTTAGCACAACCTTTCTAGACTTGTATTCCACGCTTTTTGCAATATAGCCTAACATTCTATTTGTCTTTTTAATTGCCTCACCACATTGGCAAGATACTTTTAATGATGATTCTACTATAACCCCCGAGATCCTTTTCAAAGCCCTCATCCCCTCTTTCCATCCTGTTCATGTTATACTTATAACATAGATTTTTACGGCCCATATGCAATACTTTACATTTCTTAACATTAAAATCTATTTGCCAAAATAGTCTGTCAAGTTACAGAGATCAAAACCCTTTTGAATTACCTCACCAGCGGATTCCACTGCTCCCCCAGATTTGGTGTCATCTGCAAATTTGACAATCTTGCAATGTGTATCTTGGTCCAAGTCATTTATATAAATGAGGAACAGTAAGGGTCCAAGTACATACCCTTGTTGTACCTCACTAAGTACACCCCCCAATTCAATTTTACACCTCTTACAATTACTCCCTGCTTTCTGTTTTTTTAACCAGTTCTGTATCCAGTTATATGTCCTCCCCTGTATTCCTGCTGATTTTAATTTACTTATATGTTTTTCACGTGGGACTTTGTCAAAGGCTTTTTGAAAATAAAGATAAATTATATCATAAGCATTGCCATAATCTACATCAGCTGTAACATCCTCAAAAAAGCCACATAGCTTAGTTAAGCTTGGACCTCCCATGCTGGCTATCCCCTACAATATTGTTGCTGTATAAATATTCTTCAAGATTACATCTTAATATTCCATAATTTTGCATGTTAAGGAAGCTTAACCAATAGGTCTATGATTACCTGGGTCTGTCATCCTACTTTTTAAATAACGGCACAACATTTGTAAGCTTGCAATTTTCAGAGACCTGTTTCTACAGAACTAACTCATGATAGTAGCCAGTGGTCTACTTATTTCTACCCTTTTTTCCTTAAGCACCCTGGGCCTGTGATTTGTTGTTTTTTAGCTCCTGTAGCTTATTTCAAGATGGGTGACACCCATCTGGTGAAAACATTCCAAAATTATATGTGTAATACAGCATATATTGTGTAGTCCTCATAACCTCATTATCAGGGCAGCAGTGTGGAGTAGTGGTTAGGGCTCTGGACTCTTGACTGGAGGGTTGTGGGTTCAATCCCCAGTGGGGGACACTGCTGCTGTACCCTTGAGCAAGGTACTTTACCTAGATTGCTCCAATAAAAACCCAACTGTATAAATGGGTAATTGTATGTAAAAAAAAAAAAAAAATAATAAAGTAATTGTATGTAAAAATAATGTGATATCTTGTAACAATTGTAAGTCGCCCTGGATAAGGGCGTCTGCTAAGAAATAAATAATAATAATAATAATCATAATCATCCCTTAATACCTTAAACTCAGGATGGCTTGGTGGGTGACTTCAGACCAGGGTGATGGGGGACAGGCAACCCCAGATAGTGTATGCAGAAGTATCTCCTGCTCCTTTCCCTCTGGCGGTGGAGACGGGAGCAACGGGTAGTCTCCCTCTGGTAGTGGAGGAGTGAGCAGCAGTTTGTCTCTCTCCAACACTGGAGACTGCTGTGGCTCTCCCTCTGACACTGGAGACTGCTGTGCACTCTTCTCTGACACTGGAGACTGCTGTGGCTCTCCCTCTGACACTGGACACTGCTGTGGCTCTCCCTGACACTGGAGACTGCTGTGCCTCTCCCTCTGACGCTGGAGACTGCTGTGGCTCTCCTTCTGACACTGGAGACTGCTGTGGCTCTCCCTATGACACTGGAGACTGCTGTGGCTCTCCCTTTGACACTGGAGACTGCTGTGGCTCTCCCTCTGACGCTGGAGACTGCTGTGGCTCTCCCTCTGACACTGGAGACTGCTGTGGCTCTCCCTCTGACACTGGAGACTGCTGTGGCTCTCCCTCTGACGCTGGAGACTGGTTTAGCACTCCCTCTGATGCTTGAAACTGGTGCGGCTCTCCCAGTGGTGATGGAGACAGTGTGGCTTCTCCCAGTGGCGCTGGAGACAGCGGGGCTTCTCCCTGTGGTACTGGAGACAGTGAGGCTTCTCCCAATGGTACTGGAGACAGCTTCCTGTTTTTCTTCCGGCCCCTCTTGCTGGCTTTGGACGTCCTCGGACATAGGGGACCTTCTCCTCTGGCGTAGGGGACACTGGATCATCCAGGTTGGCATACAGATACCAGAGGACCATCTTGAACATGTCCTGCAGCATTGCCGGGTTATGCCGCTTCTCCTAGGCTGTTCAACGGTACCCATCCCTCTGCCACAGAATCTTAATGGCCATGGGGACCGTCTGCTCGGGTTCCCCTTTGTTCTCAAGGAACCACTCCATATATGGTTAGCGTATCCATCTCAATTCTCCAGAAAAATACAAATAAAAAAAATTGTACCCGCAGTACCTCTCCTGGTATATGGAGGCGCTGTGTCTGTATCCCACTCTAACACCACGTATAACAGGATGGCTTGGTGGGTGACGTCAGACCAGGAAGACACACAGGCAAAGTTCTGTGGGGTGAGTCGCCAATGTGCTCATTTATTAAATAACAAAAAAGTAACAAGATGCACAATTGCAAAAACAGACAGGCACAAAACAAATATCGAGTGCAGCCAGCAAGATAGCAGTTGTTTAGCTTACTTTCTTTTGTCTGTTCTCTCTCTCTCTTATTCCTCTTTTACTTGCACAAATATTTCTGACTGGGAAGGTTTTTACTCTTTCCCTGCCAAACAAAACAACAATAAATAACAATACATTGTTTTAACACAAAATACATTTAAATAATAACAATAACACAAAAACAACACAAATCAACACAGGGCGTGGCCTACCCCTTCACACTCCTCTTTCACAGTTCTTTTACTTTTATAATATTGGAAGAAATTACTTAGTATTATATTTAGCAACACTGGCAATATTTCTTTCTAGATCTCTTTTTGCCTTCTAACATCCATTGTTCCCTGTTTAAGCATACTCTTATAGTCTTCCCAAGTTTTTTGCTCTTCCACCTTTTCTGTAAGTCATATGCAGCCGTATTTTTTATTGATCTTTTTATTGATCTTTTTAAGCATTTTGCTTGTTAAACCTGGTCTTGTTCATTTTAAGTATATACTTGTCCTTTATCTTGCATTATAGCTTTAAATCTATTCCATTCTCTCAGCTTCTATCTTATCCCTTCAAAGTTAGCCATTCTGTAATGATACACTTTAATTTGTGCAGCTTTGCCTGGAATCCCAGGTAATTTCAAATTGAACCATGTTCTGATCACTTGACCCCAGTGGCTCTACTACTTCAGTATTACATAGCATGTCCTGGTTGTTTGTGAACACCAGATCTAAAATTGCTCTGTCCCTTGTCAGGTTTTTGACACACTGTGTCAGGAAGCAGTAATTTACTGCATCAATCAGTTCAGTTTCTATGCTACCACATCCCACTGGATATTCCCAGTTTATATTGGGGATATTGAATGAAATAACCCATGATTACAGTATTCTTGTCCCTATATGCATTTCTAATGGCTCCGTATAATAATTTTCTATCATTTTTATTCTGACTTGGGGGTCTGTAACATACCCCAATAATAAAAAAAAAATTTTAAAAAAACTTTGTGATTTTACCTAACAGCTCAACCCAAATTGACTCGCTTTGGTTTGTAGACTGAGATAAATCAATGTTTTTTTTTTTTTTAATTCTAGCTCTTCCTTAACATATAGAGCTACACTTCCTCCTCTTCTATCTAGTCTATCTTTTCTGAATCGTTTTTACTCCTGTATGTGGAATTCTTCTCAATATTCAGGACTAAGCCAGGTTTCTGTGATTCCAACAATGTCATACTTTTCAGTTGACATGTGTGCTTCTAGTTCTAACAATGTATTTCTGATGCTTCTGGCATTTAGACATGAGCATGTCTAAAAAAAACACACATGAGAAAAAACACATGTGTATTATAATCGAACAGTGTACACCAGTTGTTTCATTATTACCCATCTGGCTCTGCATATGGAAAAGAATAATAACATGTTCTCTAGTCTGTTTGTGTCATTTAGACTATAATGGAGATGGTGGTTTGTGTTGCCAAAAAACAGTGTGCTTTCCGGAGCTCAAAACACAGTTTGTCTTTAAGGAAGACAAGGGCAAGAACATCACAGTGCAGCACCTCTTCATGTATTTTCTGGAGGTAATCCAAAAAGTAATCCATGTAATCCACTATGATACGTGCTTGGATTAATATACTTGATTACATAGCATGTTGTCTAATAAGTAATGTAATCTCGATTCTGTAATGGATTACTATTTAAAAGTAACCCTCCCAAAACTTCTTATTGTGGCTGCACCCATCTTTGACCAGTAATTTATTATGTGTTCAGACAAATATGAAGTCTGCAAGGATGAAGGTGGTCTGTTAATGCCATATGCTGGCATCCCTCTTATTCTTCTGAATAAAGGCAAGAGAAATGTACAAGCTATCTGAACATGCTGGATGATCTGGTGCAACCCATGATGTACCCCGAAACAGATGGGATGGTCCAGGACGACAGTCCACCCATACACTGTTTAGAGTCAGTTATTTATTTATTTATCAATCAATCAATCAATCTTTATTTTACATAGCGCCTTTCATAGTGGACCACCATCACAAAGCGATTTATAGAATGATTATGTTTAACCATTTTAATCACCAAGCAGTCACATGATCTCAACACCATTGTGCTATGGGCTGTCTTGATTTTGTGCCACCATCTATCCACAACTGAATTAAAGATCCCACTAAATTTATTACAGCCTGGTTTTATAGATGAATGAATTTGAATGGAAAATATGCTAATTAAATTACTGTTTTTGGGTTGACATTTAATCACCACAATGTGCAGATGGGTGAAGCTGTCAGTATACTTTTTTCTATAGTATGTTAGTGTAAAAAATATTATGTCACAGGTCTCAAAAGAAAGGTTTAAATTTAAAAAAAGGTGTGCAATGTACTGCATGAGCATGAGTAATAAGGAAAATGAAGTGGGCTCATTCGATGATAAATAGTATCTAATGCCACAATAAATGATACATTGTCAAAATTATACCAGTTGCACCTGCCTTAATACTGTATTTAGGCAGACAGACATATAACCTAGAATTTTTTGAAAGTCACTCCTGTGTGTGCACATTCTAGTAGTTGCCAGAAAAATAAAAAAAATAAAAAATTTGTAAGAGATGACAAATGTACCAAACTATGTCATCTGCCACAATGAATTGAGATCTCAGATGAAAATTGATAAATAGGGAATGGTGACAGCTGTGTCCATGGACAGATGATCTTCCATGGTCGGTGATACCCAAATGCTCAGTGATTTTAGTGATCTTGTATACATCACTATTTCAGTCAAATGAAGAACACAGACCTTTTTTTTCTTTTTGACCTCTTGCATTTTTTTAAGCAAATGTATTATTAGATATTCTTTACATCATTTAGGAGAGTTAAAGCTACAACTACCAAATCATGTACATTTATTGTGGCTATTATTGCTTTTATGATTTTGTGCCCTGTAACTGAAAGTTTATTTTATTTTTCCTTATCTACAAATCAAAATAGTAAGTGCAGTAGTTTTTAAGTGATGCTACAATGCCTAATCAATACTAAATTAAATACAACCACATTTATTATCAATTAATTTCAGCCATGTATTTGTAGTCAGGAATTAGGAACCTATTACCTGCCTCCAGTATTTCAGGGGACCCATTCTCATGGGACACACCCTAGAGAGCCAAGGGGAGGGGGTGGAGTGTCTGTGAGCTTGTCAGACAGAACAGCTAGAGCAGCGGTTCCCAAACTGTTGATTGTCTCGTACCCACTTCCAGACATATCAACTGTTTACATACTCTTAGCATAGAGGTTTATATTTTAATGTCATTTTTAATATATGCTTTCACAATACACATACAACACACATAAACAATATAATACATACAATATAAATGACTATAATAATACAATACATATCATTCACGCTTTTAGTTTCAATGTATGCTTTCCCAACTTAAACGAGCATAGTATAGCTTAATATAGTGATACTACTCACCATTAATGTGAGAGATGCAGTTGTTTGTTCGTGCAAAGGTGCGCAATTTTTGGAATGATTGGTGATAGTTTGAGTCACAAGTTTTCTACACAAAGCCCAGAATTCCATCTTCTTGAACATTGATTCAATCTGGTCCTGGACATTGAAGATGGTTGCACTCAGTCCTTGAAGTCCTAGATTCAGCTCATTCAGGCAAGAGAATATATCTGACAAGTAGCTCAGGCACAGAGAGTGGGAATGGGCGTAAAGAACACCTGGGCCTCAGAGTGAAGTTCAAAGAAACATGCCAAGACCTTGCCCTGTGATAACCATCGAACCTCTGTGAGGAGAAGTAGATTGACGTGCTCGCTTCCCATCTCATTACATAGTGCGGTGAAGATTCTGGAATTCAAGGGGCGAGCTTTCATAAAGTTTACCATCTTCACAGCATTGTCCTGCTCCTCCTTCAAGTTGGTAGGCATGCTTTTTGCAGCGAGTGCTTCTCTGTGTATACTACAATGCACCCACATCGCATTGGGAGCGTCACTATTCCTCTATGCCTGCCAGTCACTGACTTTGCTCCATCAGTGCAGATGCCAGCGCATCATGACCAGATAATACTATATTGATTTATAAAGCTGTTAAGCACCCAGAAAATCTTCTCTGTTGTTTTGGTCGGCAACGACTGGCAAAATAAAATGTCCTCCTGTATTGCACCTTTCTAAATGTACCACACATACACCAGAAGATGAGCTAATCCTGCCACGTCTCTGGATTCGTCGAGTTGGAGAGCGAAGTACTGTACTTCTCGTCGTCCTTACGTTTCTTTGATACAGTTCCAGTTTTGTCCCTGGTGTCAGTTCTTCGCTTCACAAGGTGAGATTCGCATGTTGAGTCACTAGTCATCTTAACAGTGATTTCAGAAAGTGTACTGGAACTGGCAGGACAAATGTCACTACTTAGCTTCTCATCACTGAGACTTTGTGTGTTCTTCTTCACACTACCTGTCTTCAGCCATCTGTCCATTTTTCACTTAATGTGTTGGCAGTTATAGTTATATTTATATTTATGCAATCAAACGAAAACCTGAGCTCAGTCGGACTGGCCAGTCAGCTGTTTCAGCATTTGAAATCACGCTGGGCCATGATTGGTGGTGAGGGCTCTGTACGTCATTGTCTTTGTGTATCTTTTTTTCTCATTGGTACTTCTTGGAGGTTTGTGCATGCCAGAGTGGTGGAACCAAGTGTCCTGCAGCTGCATGATTGTCTTGCACCGCACAACCTCTCTTTTTGTTTCTGAAACTAACTAGAGTCACGTGCCATTTCAAGCCAGAAATTAAAAGGAAATCCCAGTGAGTATAGCAAGTCTTATGAAAATGCAAAAAAAATAAAAAAAAATGTTCACCATTACACAATTTGACCCACATACCCCCTAGACATATCCACAGTTTGGAAACTGCTGAACTAGAGTGAGTGAGTGACAGCAGCAACATAGAGCTCCATGTATATTCCTGGGAAAGTTACTGATTCTTCCCAAACTGACGTTGTTTCAGCTTCTGAAGAATAAACGACCTACAACTGACAAACTGAGTGCTTTCATTTTTACGTACACACAACACAACACAAAGTATTCCACAATTTATAATATTCAGTTCCAAGTACCATCTCAGTTATTATAGTAACTATAACGTATACCACATTCAACCAACACCATACACGGGGTGTAGGGAAATAAGGGTTACACATTCATAAAAAGTCCACTATTTCAAATGAAAACTAAAATATTCACAAGACACTGAAAAAGACACTGTTACTTTAAGGTGTACAATGAGACAAACAAGGCTGGTTTGAAACAGAAGCATGTTTATTATTTACTCATTTAATAATCCTTTTCCAAAGATGGCTGCCCTACGAACCCTTTCCAGGACACCTCCCCTGTTAAGTAAAAAATGTAACTATTTTTGTCTCTTTTAACAACCTTTTAACTAACTGGGCAATGCACCTTTTTAAGGTCCAAACATTTTCAAACTTGCTGTAAACAAAATAACAAATTCTCTCAAGTCCTCTTCTTAATTGTCCCTGACTCTGTTAGGTCTAACAGTCCATCACAGGTCCAGCCTTTGTGGTGGCCTTGAACTTCTTCCTGGTCTTGTACGGTATCCAATGTCATGGCCGTCACTGGCAAGATGAGCATTTGGCTCTTGTGGTTAGTGCAATGGAGCCTCATTAGTGACAGACTGTTGTTGCACGAAGGTGTATGCGAGCCTGTCGCAACAGTCCATTTGCAGTTTGCACCAGATATGATCTTGGTGTTGTCGCTTGCTGAATCACAGATTCATAGACCTGCTCCATTGTAATCCTCACTTTCTGTCCTGGCCGAAGCTCAGGTAGTGGAAGAGCACAGTGTCGTCTATTATACTGATGCTCCTGACGTTGCTGTCCTCTTGCATCATCCCTTTTAAACTTTGAGATTCAGACACCGCAGAGTCAGCAAAGATGGTAACTGTGGTAGTGGGGTCCGAAGTTGTCTCCCAGTCAACAGCTGCACTGGAGAGTAGCCTTGCTCTAGTGGCGTTGCTCGATATGCCATTAATGCTTTAGAGGGATCCACTCCTTCATTCCACAAGGCTTTGACTGTAGCCACAGCACGTTCTGCCTCCAAGGTAAACTTCAGGCCAAGGAGATACACATGCTCACATGCCCAGGTTAATGCTAATGCATCCTTTTCAATTTGAGCATAGCATTTACCTGCCTCAGTCAGGCCTCTTGAAATAAAAACAACTGGTTTCCATGTGTCCTCAGGCTGTTTTTGCTGAGTACTGGGCAAGGACTCTGGGCGAGCTGAGTTCTTCCTTCAACTACTAAAATCTTGGCACTGTGGTTTTCCCCAACACCACTCATTTTCACTCAGTAGCTCTTTCAGTGGCTGTGTGAATGACGCATGTTTGGGCAAAAATTTTCCAGATAATTAGCCATTCTCATGACTCTGCGAACATCAGCCACACATGCAGGCTCAGGCATCTCAATTATAGCCCTGACTTTGTGTGGGTTTGGCTCTATTCCGTGAGCAGCGATCCGATGTTCCACAAAAAGTATTCTGTCCTTTGTGAACTCACACTTATCATTCAGTGTAAGTCCTTCCTACTCAAGCCTCTTCAGAACTTGGTGTAGCCTCTTATTGTGCTCCTCGGTCACGTCCATAAACCAACATGTCATCGGCATGGCACAGCACTCCCTCACACCCTTCCAGCATCTGTGACATTCTTTGCTGAAAATGCTCCGGTGCTGAGGAAATGCCAAACGGCAGCCGATTGAAGCAGTAGCGACCAAAAGGCAAAATAAAAGTAATGAGGAGGGCTGAGCTTTTGGCTAAAGGTATTTGCCAGAATTCATACTGGACATCCAATTTGGTAAAAACTTTGGTGTCTGACAGCATCGCCAGCGTTTTATCCACTGCAGGTAAAATATGGTGTTCTATGCGCACCCACTTATTAAGATGAGTCAAGACGCTTTTGGCACTACTACAATCCCTACACACTATGCTGTAGGCTGCATCACTTTGGATATGATGCCCATGGCTTCTATTTGGTCCAATTCTTCACTGACTTTATCCCTCAATGGAATTGGGACCCTTCTTGGTGTTGACAGTGCATATGCGACTGTTCCTGGTTCAAGCTCAATCATATATGGCTCTTTTAGTTTTCCCAGTCCGTTGAACACAGCTGGATAACTCGTAAGGAAGTCCTCCTGCATGTCATGTTTTGCATGTATGCGCTGGATGAGGTGTTGTGCTTCAATAGCTGGTAGCCCTTAAAGTGCTTTTGACAGTCCAGATACAACATAAACGTCCTGCTTTGTCTAATTTGAATTCCATCTTTTCCCCATTTAGGCTAATGGTTTCAGCCAATTCTGTTGCTGTTTTTGTGGCAACTTCTCCCAAGAAGACAAAATCTTCATCTCTCCATTGTGTTATGTCTGCTTCTCTTATGTCGTTCAAGGCTCTGGAAGAATGACATACCTTTGCAAAATGTCCTCTTTTATGACACGGCAATCTGCCTCCTTGGCAGGACAATCTCTCCAGGTGTGTTTTGACATGACCACACCTTCCACCTCCTCTTGACTGCGGGGTGCCCATTTTGTTGTGGAGCTTGTATTCAGGCTTCTGTTCTGTGCTATGTGTTATGAGCTGTTTGACCTCTCTGCGCTGGTCTGGGCTTTCAACCTATTGCATTGACGTTATCTGTAGATGACTCCTCCCTTGAGCCGCCACATAACAGGGGTTGTTGTTTCCTGACAGCTTCACTTTGCCTCGCACGCTGAATTTCTTTGGTTAAATTGAGTTCTGGGTCCAGCTGCAAATGCTCTGACAGCTTTGTGTCTCTTATAGCCATTACAATTCTGTCTCCTATTAACTCTTCCCGGAGTGTTCCAAAATTGCAGTGTTCTGCCAGTGTGTGAACTGCGGTGATAAACACTTCAACATTTTCTCCTGGTTTTCTGTTTCCTCATATTGAACCGGACTCTTTCATAGATCACGTTGTTTTTACTTACACAGTGCTGTTCAAAAGCTCTCTTGACTGCATTATAGCTTTTATCCTCTTCACTGAGTGGAAGGACACATCAAATATCGTCAGCCTCCTCTCCCATTGAATACAATAAAGAATGTACCTGGTACTCTTCTTGTGTTTCATCAAGTCCAGATGCAATATGAAAACTCTCAAAACGCTGTATCCACTTTGGCCATTCACTTGCATTGGTGAAATCAAACCTAGAGCTGTACCGCTATAGTATTCATTGATACGTTTATTTTTTTTCTCAACACAATCTGGATATAATTGCTGAATGTGTCTCTTTACTAAATTGGTTCTGTACCTTGTACTGTTTTCTGTTTACATTAAGCAACAGTTTCCGAGAGAGAGAAAAATGTTCTACTCCAGTCCTGTCTGCAGCCAGCTGAATTCCGTGTATCCTGGCAACAGGCTTCTCGCTCACACTGTAGCACTGTTCTAATTAACAGTCTTATTTTCTGAAGTCTTTCATCCAAAATTATCATCAAATACAGTAAGCATACACAGTGTGCTCTTTTTCAGACCCCCCCCCCCCCCCAAAAGCATACATAAAAAGGCTGACCCTTTTGACTTCTACAGTATTCTATATTGTACACAAACTCATTGCAGGATATGAGCACCAGTTCAATATGTGATAATAATCCCTTTCTCTCTATGACTCGCAAGACAATCATAATTTGTAACTTAACTGGTTTATGGATTTCCAAAATGGTAAAAACATTCTTTTTTGTTCTGTGTGTCAGAAAGTAGGAACTACTTGGCCTTCAATATTTTTCATGAGGTCAAGTGAGAGAGGCAGCTCAAGTCATTTTAAGGTAAATTATATTGTATTGGTCAAGTCCCCCAATACCTATGTGTGTATACTGTTAATTTTATAAAAAAAACACATTTGTGTTAAAAAAAAATGTATTCTTGTAAGAGGTTTTATTTTAGCAACTGGAAACACATTGCAATAAAACTAAGTAGTATTGCATGAAAGACAGAATTTTCCAATCTAACTAATATTATTTTTTAGTTTACAGAAGCTTTTTTGTATGGTATGGTGTACTGCATGAACTATTGACTTTTCAAATATGTTGTGCTGTTATTTGTCCAGTATCTCTGTGATAGAGAAAGAAAGGTTCAATGTTGTAAATCTCCCTCCCAACCAGAAAGGACGCTGTGTAAGGGCGGTGGTATGCTGCCTCCTAGATGGACCACCTTGATGGTAGGTGGAAACCGGAAGGTGACCATATTAGGAGGAGCGCGTAGTTGCAAGTACTCAGGACGACTCCATTGCAGTCAGCTGCGGGGCGGCCCTCTATTGGAGAAACCATGGCGACGGGTTGATTGCAGGGAGGAGTTTGCTGGGTACAAAGGGGAAGCAGCTACGTCAGTACCTACTCTTGCGCTGAGATAATGAGTGACCAGCCGGAGCGTTTTTTTTGTTGTTTTGTTACGTGCTGTCTGTTTTGTGTACTTTCACAGAGAAGGAGTAGGAGCGAGGGGCTGCAGCCACTGAGCCAGCACAAACCCCAGAGCACGTCCCTCACAGCACAGCACCGAGCACTCACCACAATCCCTGAAGAAAGGAGCACAGTTTCCTGCACGGATGATTGCGGTTTAGGAGTGTCTTCCTTTTTGTTATTATTATTTTTATTGGCAAACAATAAATTACGGATATTTTTGGGAGAATCTGGTTTGGACATTGTATTTTGTTGCACCACGTCACATGCATCTTGTCACAATCTCATACATATTTTTGACATGTTATTATTGTATGTATTTGAATGAATTGTGCACATTTGTTCACTCTATCCTTAACATTAGAATTACCAGGTTTATAGGCATACCTAGAAGAACCATGACCGGTCAATTTGACCGGTGGATTAAAAACAACATAAATATTATAATGAAAGGACAAACAATTGAATATAAGTCGTAGTTTTATTCAGGAACGTCATATAAAGCATCTACACAACCGAAACATAGTAAATAAACGGACATTTGAACAGAAATGTGTTTATATACAGTGTAACAGGGTGAAGGAAGATGAAGGGTGGAAAACCTGGCCTCTCGACAGACGGAGGCGCTAGATGGACCAAATGGCATGACCTCAACAAGATGGCACATACAGTCGGTATAGAGTCCGGTTGCAACGGCCATCTTGGGGAGGTCAGCTGCACAGGTGTACTGAGTTCCTGACAAATTAATACCGTGATTACAGCCATAGCTGGGCAAGTAGTGAATGGCTGTGGTGGATTAATGGGGAGGAGCCTGTTATACATAAGGGAACTGTGCAGTTCAGTCGTTTGGTCCGGTCGGGGAGAGATGGGTGCGGGATGAGCGAGGCAACCAAAAAGTAAACAAACCACGCAGAGTGTTGAATCTTGCTGCTTTCCCAGGAGGACTAAAGAGCTGCTGCAGAGACCCAGCGGGGACATTAGGTTCAAGGCAGGGATGCGGAGCTCCGGTCGACAAGCAGGCAAGAGGGAAGCAGAAGGCAGGCTGCAGGGCTGTTCCTAGGAATGCCTAGAAGCTCCACTCCCATGTTGCACCATTGAAAGTGTTGTATTGTAAATGTAAATGTAAATACATGCACAAACCAATTACACAGATAAAGTTCTGTGTTACACTGAAAGTTCTGGACTGTCGTGTTATTTTGTTATACACTCCCCACACCCCACCACATACAGACATATTACAAAACGCGCAATCTCAAAAAACAATAAAAAATTAAATAAACAAATAAATAATTGAAAATAAATGTGTGTATATACAGGTATATCATATACATACAAAACTGTACAACTGAAACTATACAAATAAGTATAAGTTTCTATTTTTAAATAAATGTGTTTATATTGCCTACATAACAAAGTGCATATATGCAACCAAAGCTATGCATTCATATACAGACATACTATAATCAAAATTACTTGAATAAATAAACATTTGAACAGAATGGGGTTCAGTCAGATTTGTGTATATTGTGTTATATAATTAGGGCTTCTGATTTTTGGTTTTAACCGATAAAACCTGATAAAACACCCCTGATACAAAAAAATGAAATCGATGGCTAGCCAATAAACACCGGAAAACACCGGAAAAACTGTGGAAATGGTTAATCTATTCAGGTTGACTTTACCCTTTTCCCATTAAAAAATAAAACCTACTACAAAAATAATAATAAATACATTTCCCAGCACTGCTGGGCAATGCCCCGCCTTCCTGACCTGTATCTATCATTGAATCGTTTTCAATACTTTAAACCCGCCCCAACTACTGAATGACAGCACATTTCTACATTTCTATTGGAGACTCCGCTTGCGAGATTTAAAACGAGATTACAATCAGGATGGAGGCTTGTTAGCGGGATTTCAAGATGTATTACAGTTTAGATACGGAGGACTTAAAACAGAATTGTGGTGAAATGTACAAAAATGCATACACACAAAAACCCCAGAAGAATGTGCCCGTGACCATAGGGATTTCGTTGTGGAAGACAGCAAAGGAAAGAAGGTAAAACTTAAGTGTGCAAGTACTGTCGAGTTATTTGACACACAAAAAAACCCCCCAAAACGCTCAAGCATTTTGGAAAGTAACCGAAAAGTATATCAAAAAACGAAAGCCCCGAATAAAAAACGATTTACATAAAACTTGAAAATAGCTAAAAATAAGAAAAGAAAAATACAATTAATAAAAGCCGAAAAACAGAAACCCTATATATAATGTACATATAAAACTGTGCAATTGAAACGATGTAAATAAGTATACATTTATTTTTAATTCAATGTGTTTCTATTGCCTACATAACAAAGCGCATTTACACAACCGAAGCTATGTGTTTGTACACAGACATACTATAATCGAAATTACATGAATAAATAAACATTTTAACAGAATCGGCTTCATTTACAATCATTTACAAAAATCACAGAACCTGCACCTTTCAAAATATGCAGTGCACTTACTGCAGACTGTCTTTGGGCATTTGGCACAGCTATCAACAGTAACCCAGGCTTCTGGCACCAGATGTTCCACAGGCAAATAGTAGTACAATGAAAGCTTCTAATTACTCCAAGGGCATTGACCACGGATCATGTTGGTATCCAATCTGCTTCAGAGCAAGACTGTCATTGTCCGTCCTTGCTGCGACAGAATCGATTGGTAAAATGTGCAGTAATTCCAAACACTGCTGTCCTGCGTCTCTTCAACGATCCATTTGCAATGTGTATTGGGGTAACAATGAATTTCTTAGAAAAACGAGTGACTTATAGTAACCAGTGCAGACAGACAGCCTGACACTGTGAGCTGTCAAGACTGTTTGTTTGGCTATCAGGAGGCTCACTGAAACAATAGCAATGTCAACAGACCACTCACTTGAGAAATGCAGACTTATATAATCAAACTTCAATACATGGTTGCAAGTCCTGACTGATAAATACAAATAATAATATGTTTTATATGTGTCGGTCAATTTGACTGCTGCTGGTCAGAATAGGTATGACAGTATTTTATCTCACTAATTTTTGCAGCTACGCGATTCTTTCTTTGTCAGGGTAGTTAGTACATATATTTAGGAAAAGTCAGGAAAGCACAGCTATGTATCTTAAACACACACACACACACCGTAATTTCAATTTAAATTCCAAAAACTGTAAAAATGACTGCCTTGGTCATTCTAGTGTTAAACACTGGAACCATACCAACATTGTGGAAGCTTGCACATGTGGTAGCAGTACAAAAGGGAGGAATTTCAGACCAATATCATTGTTGCCTGTTCTGGCAAAATGTTTGGAGAAGGTGGTGCCGGATCAGCTGAAAGCCTTTATTGACTCAAACAACCGGCTGACCCCAATCCAGGCCGGTTTTAGATCAGGCCATGGGACAATAACTAGTGACTAAAGTGGTTGATGATATTTCAAGAGGCTTGGATAGTAAGCAGGTGGCAGCTGCAGTCTTTATTGATCTGTCCAAGGCTTTTGATATTGTGGACCATGTATTATGTGATAGATTGGGGAAATTGGGTCTGTCTGATAAAGCCATTGAATTCCATAGTTATTTAACAGATAGACAACAACAGGCAAAGGGAGGAGGTATGTTGTCTTCTATTTTAGAGATAAAAAAGGTGTGCCACAGGGCGCTATCCTGGGTCCGACACTGTTTTCACAGTATATTGATGCCGTGTGTTGGAATCTGATTGTCTTCTATATGCGGATGATAGTGTTTTATACTACTGGGTACTCTGTCATACACAATTAAACTCCAAGATGCTTTCAATATTGTACAATTTGTGGATTTAAAGCCCTTGCTTAATAAAAAAAAAAAAAATAAGAAAAGTTGATGTTTTTTTTGGACCTAAATTTAAAAGTTTGAAACAAGAGTTAATCCTTCAGTCATTCTGGAGAGCCTCTTGAGGTGGTGGATAGTTATAAATATATTGGGATCTGGTTGGATCCATTGCTGAAGTTTGATTTGCATATTTTAACTCTCTGATAGATAATAGCTCAAAAACATGCTTTTCTTTATCGACAATGAAAAAAGTAGAAGTCGTGTTAAGAGCTGTATTTTTCCCTTTTATATGGCTTTGCTGAGCAATTGAAAAAAAAAACTGGTTTGACTAATGAACAAAGCAGCCAGATTTGTATTAGAATGCCACCATCACACCTATCACAGCCAGTAATTAGCTTCTTTAAATTGGATGTCACTAAATTGTAGAAGGCAATTACACTGAGTACTTTTTGTGTGTAAAACTGTAATAGGTTTGTTGCCAGGTTACCTAGGCTCATTGCAACAGGTAAATATATCCAAGTATAGTTTACGATCTAGTCTTGCACTTATTTATCAAGTGCCTTGGAAAAGGTCGGTCAGTATTTAGTGTCCCTATGGCATGAATAGTCTGGACCAGAGTATCCAGGATATGATAGTGCATCAGATAAATAACCCAAATGTATCAGCTAAACGAAGAATAATGACTAAGATTACGGTTCCACGAATGATCAAAGTGTAAATATTTCTGATCCCAAATTGAATGTATGATGTTTGCTTTTAGACTAATGTTGTTTTTAGTGATATAACCAGAGTTTTGTTGATGCTCCATTGCCTTATAAACTGTCTGCTGCACAATACTTTTTCATGTGAATATTTCAAGATATAGACCTATAAAAATCTCATATATCTATATTTTTTTGGTCAGAGAGTGTAGACTGAAGCCCCCAGCGCACGCTTTGTACACTTTAAAAATGTTCTGAGCATTTTGGAGGACCCCTAATAAATTAAAATGTGCAGGTAATTAATATGCTTTACTATATTGGTCTTTACAATGGTTACCTATCCTTTATTATGCTTCTACTATGCTTTATTACACTTTGCTGTGCTTTTACTATGGTAAAAAAGGGTGGTAGCACTAATATCTCAAGTAAGAAAACAGTAGTGAATAATTCAGTGAGTTCCACAAATTGTTGTGCAAACAAGCTGTAAAAAACATTAAGATACCTTAAGTACCTATAATGAGGTCATAGACACTTAAGGTATCTTAATTTACCAATACAGTAAACCCAGTACCAAAGAGATAAATCACTTCCCTGAATAGGTCTGTATTTAGATTGATTGCAGATGCACTTAAACACACTATAAATGTCACGAGTATTACAACTAATGTGTGTCAGATAATGAACAACAGCATATGAAGCAAGTATCTTGTGTATTTTACTATTGGATTGTGCTTTTCTTGTTCAGCTTGTATCTTTTTTAGTCTTCACCAACGTTTTACAGGATGATTATCAAATAAATTAGTCACTTGTACTGTTGCCATGGGGGAAAAATTCCTACTTGAACTGAAGGATGTTATTAAAGGTGTTCTGCATACCTGTGAAAAAGCTGCATTCTGCTGGGTTTCCATTTTTTATTTAATTTTTTTAATTTAAATACAGCTGCATCTCGCTTATGTAAAGACCTGCTAAAGTTTAAAGGTGACACAACAGGCAAGGCCCAGTCTGGCTGGTCTCCACAGTGCCTCCGCAGCAAGGGTCGCTGTAGCATGACAAGTTGAAATATCCCCCAATGTTTTTACTTTTTACCCTAAGGGAAAGCTCCCTGTGGGCTTCCATCCAAGGTCAGTAACTCACCCAGCACTCTTCCACAAGATGAATGATGGCCATATTTGGTACAACACAGCTGTTGGCTACAGTGCATTTTATGACCAGAGGTAGTACTGGAGTCGGGTTTTGATTTCCACTTGAACAGTTACAATAATTACAAATTAACATTTCAAAAATAAGTATTTGTCCTTCATTTTATAACACATGAAAGACATTATGGAATTACATCTTGAACGAGCTGCATTATTCACGTGATTATAAACCTTGAACAGGCAACTATGTAAGAACAGGTGCTATGATCCGCCATACCTTTAAAAACTCTCAATCATTAGATTTTGAGTTATACTAATTATATAACTGTTACGGGGTACATCCTGCCCCTGTGCGTATTCTGTGTTATTTTTGTATTATTGTTATTGTTAAATGTATTTTGTTTAAAAATGAGGTATTACTATTTATTGTTGTTTTGTTTGGTAGGGAAGAAGTTAAAAACCTTCCCTGACAGTAATACCTTGTAGAATCTGACTGGCTTCACACTGGCTAATTGTTTGCCAGTTTGAGGACAGCCACATCAATATAAACAGCAGCTGTGTGCTGGAAAGGGGTGGGTGCGTTTTTGGTCTTGTGTGTACTGTGAAGTTACGTATCGTGTTGGAAGGAGATTGCTGAGGAGAAGAAGGAGAACTGTCAGGAGTTTGGTGTTTTGTTTGTGTGCATCCAGACCGCTGTTGCCATCCCGGGAACTGACGCTCTTGAGCCAGTACTGCACCTGGAATCACCGGCGCTACAAGCACCTGCACAGCAACCCAGCACGTTCCTTCTGCAATCTACCCTGTCTGTGCACTACAGATAGCTAGCTGCATCCCAGGAACTGTCGCTATCAAGCCAGTACTCAAACCCAGGAAGCAGCACTATCAACTGCACCTGCACCCGAGCACTGCACTCCGATTCACGAGCTACACTTCACCCCTGGACTTCACTGGACTGTACATCGTGTTTTTGGGTTTGTTTATTTTGGCCACCGTGCCGTTTTGTTCTGTGTGCAAACCTTTTATTTATAATTAAATCCGTGCATCAGCGCTTTATCTCACAGTATTGTTGTCTGTCTATTCCTGGCCACCCGGGTCACAATAACAAACCGACATTTCAATTTCAGTTGTCGCCCGGTACCGTCAATCAGAAAATGTGTAGGTTTAGAGAACATGGTGGTTAAGGGTAAAATGCATGGCAGAAACACTGCTTTATGGTAAAATATGGATGATATGGGGGAGTTGTGGTTTATAAGGGTGTTTTACCAAAATGAGTACCGAAGACATGATAGTTTGTGATGCCAGTTAATAAGTACAGATTACCATGCTCCTGTCAGTTCTAAAGTGATGTATTTTCATTTGACAGCAGTTCAAACAGGGAGCACAGACCTGCAAAAGGGCAGGCTTATTGGAAATATAACAAGAAGATCTAATAGAAATGTAGCATGGGCTATGCCATTAAAAGAACAGTGACAGAACATGTCTAAAGAAAAGACAAGCAATGCAACAAAAAATAGTGTGAGGAAACTGACAGTTCAGTGAGGACCAAGACAAACAGAGATCAAAAGCAAAATTAATAGAACAAGGTTAAGTGACAGGTGAAGACAATAGGTCCAGTGACAAGAGGAGACGTGCCATTGAAAGGACAAGTTAGATTACTATCATCCCTCTCCTCTCCCAGACTAGTAAATTAACCACCCTCTAGTTATACAGTAGGAAGGTACCCTGTAATCCATAATGTTTGTTTGAGTTTAGTGATTCATTAAAAGTACAATGTATTATGTGGACAAGACAATGTATTATGTGGACAAGCCATGACAGTGTGTGCTCTGTGAAACAGCGTGGAGTGGGTAATGCACCCTTTCTCTTTTAAAACCTTTACGTTTATTTTTTGTAAGTTTTATTTACATTTTTTAAGCTTTTTGTATTCTTACTTTGCACTGTAAACATTTGCTAATTATAACACTGAATCTTCAAAACAATTACTTTGTAAGCCTGAGAATTGTTTTTAAATAAAGTCTGAAACACTGTTTATATCATATTTCAATTGGAAGCATCCTTTGCAAATAGTTTTTATTCAAAAATCCACTGACCTAAGGCAAGTTAAAGTTCGGTCCTACGAGGAGAAGGAAGGACAGCATGGTCGGCCGCTTACATATCCTTATCACATTATTGTTGGTCACTTACTGTATAGAGTATGCCAAGCCACGAGCACAAGTCAGATTAGCCCGAGTCTTTTAGACGTGAGATCATGCGGTTCGCTCACGATGTCCCATGTTCGGGCCATTTAGGTAGCGACAAGGCTCGATTTTATAGTATGGGAGTTTTTAGTGAGGTGACGAGATATGCAGTGGAGTGCCCGAAATGCCAGCAAGTAGCGCCGGGACAAGTTCACCCGATCCCGCTGGTCCTACTGCCCCTGATCTCAGTTCCCATTGAACGCATTGCTATGGATATAGTGGGTCCATTGAGCCAGTCAGTACCATTGAGATCCACTAGTGAGCAGCGAGTGCTCGAGAGTTAGTGCAGATTATAACAAGAGTAGAGATTCCAAAATAAATTCTAACTGATCATAGAACAAACTTTATGTCACAATTTTTAAAGGAATTGTATAAATTATTGCAAATTCCGTTTATCACCTGCAGACGGACGGTTTGGTGGAATGTTTTAATCTTTGAAACAGATGCTGAAGCGGTTTGTCAACCAAGAACAGAAACATTGAGCTAAACTCCTCCCCTTCCTGATGTTTAAAGTAAGAGAGACTTAATTATGTTGAGAGACCACCTAGAACTGGTTGGTTGTTTGGCTCGCCAGGAGTAGCAGTACAACAAACAAGCATGGATTCAGACCTTTCGGCCAGGAGATAAGGTACTGCTGCTACTTCCTACTTCACAGTCTAAGTTGTTTGCTAAGTGGCAGGGCCCATATGAGGTGATACGGAGAACTGGTAATCTGAATTATGAAATTAGGCAACCTGATCGCCGAAATAAGACCATATTAACTTGTTAAAACCCTGGAAAGAAAGGGAGGCCCTATTTATATCATGTGACAGTTTAGAACAGGATTTTGGTCCCACTGTCAATCCACCAGCTACACCTAACATTGTGGTGGGGGAACAGTTACTTGTGGATAAGAAGTGCAAGCTCTACCAGTTAGTGGAAAAGTTTGGTGATGTTTTTTCTGACTTGCCCGGTAAAACGAACGTTATTCAACATGCGATTATTACTCCAGCAGATGTCAAGGTTCGAGAGAGACTGTACTGGATCTCAGAACGCTACAGGGGTCCCGTTCTCGAGGAGGTGGAGGATATGCTTGGGCTTGGAGTCACTAAACCTTCCCAGAGCAAGTGGTGCAGTCATATTGTGATGGTGACCAAGAAGGACAGCTCCACTCGGTTCTGTTTGGATTTTAGAAAAGTTAATGCCATCTCCAAATCCGATGTATATCCAATGCCCCGAATGGATGAGCTCCTCGACCGACTTGGTAAGGCACTGTTTGGATCCGATGAAGTGATGCTAGCAGATTCCACTCACTCAGACCTCGAGAGAGAAAACTGCTATCTCTACCACAGACGGTTTGTTTTATTTCAGGACCATGCCCTTTGGGTTTCATGGAGCTCCTGCCACCTTTCAGAGGCTGATGGACCAGGTCTTAGCTCCCCATCATCAGTATGCTGCCACAAACATTGATGATGTGGTGATTTTTAGTTCGACCTGGAAGGAGCATATTATTAGACTTTCAGCTGTCCTACAGTCTCTAAGGGAGGCAGGGCTAACAGCCAAACTGGGCAAGTGTGCATTTGGCAAACAAGACCCAATTTCTTGGCTACATTATGGGAAATGGACGGGTAAAGCCGATCACCTCCAAAGTCCAGGCGCTGGTGGAGACGGCGATCCCGAGAACCAAGTCACAGGTGAGATCACTATTGGGGTTAGCCGGCTATTATCGCCGTTTTATCCCCGAGTATGCCACCATAGTCAACCCACTGGTAGATCTCACCTGAAAGGCTGCTTCAAAATTAGTTAAATGGTTAAGAAGCGCCTCTATCAAGTTCCCACTCTGATTTCACCAAATTTCAGTAAAGAGTTCATCCTTCAGACTGATGCCTCCCAGACTGGTCTGGGGTGGTCCTGTCCCAACAAGTTGACAGAGTAGAACACCCTATCATTTATCTGAGCAGAAAAATGGTTCCTAGGGAGATTAACTACTCCGTCATTGAGGAGGAGTGTCTTGCCATCAAATAGGCTACTCACACTCTTCGCTATTACTTGTTGGGGTGTTCTTTCTCTCTTGTCACTGATCATGCTCCTTTAAGGTGGTTACACATGATGAAGGACAACAATGCCCGGATAACTTGGTGGAACCTGGCGTTGCAACCCTTCCACTATACAGTGAAACATTGTGCGGACAAGGAGCATCAAAACGCTGATTTCTTTTCAAGGGAGTTGACCGAGTGTTCCTTCAGCATCACCCTGAAGGATGAGATATGTGATAAAGAGAGAACGGATCGATGCTGTAAATCTCCCCAGAAAGGGCTCTGTGTAAGGTTGGTAATACACTTCCCCATAGATGAGACAATTCGACAGTGGGCGGAAACAGGAAGTCGGCCACCTTGAAGGAAGCACGTAACTGCACATACGCTAAACAATTCCCATGCGATCAGCTGCGGGCCAGGCAGCGATTGGGTACACCGGGATGCCGGGTTGATTGCAGGGAGGAGTTAGGCAGTACAAAGGGGACGCAGCTGCGTGAGTACAGACCCTTAACCTGTATTGTTTGTTGTTTTTGTTACGTGTGTTCTTTTGTGTTTTATAGGCAAGGCGTGAGCACCCAGAAGCTGTTGCTTCAGAGCCAGCATTCAACCCTGAACACTTCCTTTCAAGGCACAACAAACACGCGCACCACGATCCCCCGGAGTTGAGCATGCACACTTTCATGCACGGAGGATGCAGGATGGACAGACCTTTTGTTATTGTAATTATTATTTCGGGTTTGCAAGCCTACCGTGTACCCCCCAATACCACTGCTGGTAGAGGGGCGGTTTCTTTTGTTTGTTTAATAAAATAATAAAAGGGAGAAATTGCTGTCTGGACATTCGCTTTGTTCCCCACATCACTTGCACCTGTCGACACCAGCCATGAACATTTGTGAATCATATGGAATGCTAGAAAAGCAAGCTCTATTTTGATTGCATAAACACCATTTGCACCACAACATTTCTGCGAACAATGCTTTATTCTCTGGGGTATAACTCTTTTAAAGCCGAATACATAATTCTAAAAATTGTATGAAGACACAGCAAAATCACATTCTCTGCACATCAGATAAGAAAAGTCTGATCAGCTGTTACAGCTGTGAAGAAACAGTTTTAATAACTCAATAAATAAGAGCAGACAATAATATTTAGCTGTGCCTCTTCTGTGAAGCATGTTTCAGCTCATGTAATATTTATTTGCATTCTATATACTGCATTTGTAGATAGTACACCACTTATCTATTCAGGACTACTGATGTGCTGATGAAGCATGGGCGGTGAGTGCGGTAAAACAGACAATGCTTTGCATTTATTATTCTGTCTTGGAGGAAAATGATAGTTATACAGTTATAGTACTTTGTGGATAAAAAGCAAAATATAGACAAGAAGATGCACATAGATTGCAGTTTCAGGTCTGTAGACCCTGTGACATACTCTTTTTTTAATAGCAAGCCACAGTATTTTTTAAATACATAATAATAGTATCTTTATTTTTATATAGCCCCTTTCATAGTGGACCACCATTACAAATTGCTTTACAGAGGTAGGCTGTGAACTGAGCATTATATGCAGAGTCACTTACGAAAGAAAGGTCACCACAAGACACACATGGAGACTAATTGTGTGTCTTGTGGTGACCTTTCTAGTGAATGATCACCTGATATGAAATTCTAACAAATGATAATGATTTGGTAATGAATAAGTAATACCTTTGACGTGGCCAGTAAGAAGGTAATTTAGCTTTTCCTTTGTGTGCACTAATCTTTAACATTAAACACTGCTAATGTGTCTGGAAATGCAGCACACAGATGAATTGTCAAAAAATCTGTTATTAAGGGTACTAAACACACTGATTGAATAAAATGATCCCTAGGTGCAAGAGTCATGCAGCTATTGGACATTTCTTTTAGCTCACTAGATTTATTTTAAAATTAAAAATGTGATTTTATTTAAGGTGCAGTCAAGAACTCTATGCCAAACAGTACTTTATTCTTTAAATGTTTTGTTTTTAAAATTCTATGCTGAGATTTTGGGCAAATAGGACTGTGCACATCTGATAAACATATTTCACATACCTGCACGCATTTCATCTTTTCTGATGCTTTCATAATCATGCCAATCTTTTCTTCTTAAGCCATCAGTCCATGTGTAAATGTGTCCTTCACTCAAGCCTAAAGGAAATTCCTAAGAAAAATGCAAATGCAAGCATTATATTGTATTCCCTGATAAAGATGAAAGGAGACATTTTTGCAATTACATACAGTATTTAGGAAAATATGAATAATGCATTCTGAATATTGTTTAAATTTTGTTGCCCACTTTATCCACATTCAGAATGTTAAGAGTTTTCTCTACTATTAAATGCATTCAGGATTTAATAATCTTCTAGATTTCAAATATGTGTATAACTGTTCTTAAATGATAATGTAAAAAGCAAGAGATACATACCACTAAGAACCAACACACTAAAAACCAACATACATAATAATAAAAAAGACACAGATTTTGCTGTCCTAAATAACTCAATTTGTGAGTATCCTACATCATGGTATTACAGTCTTTTATTGTCACATGATGTTATAACCTTCTGCTTCCAACATGGAAAGCCATTATAGTTTAAGTTTTCAGCTTTAATGTGCACACAAACCCTTCTTGATAGAGATTAATGATAAAAATGGCTATTTGTAATATTAGCATAAAGGAGTGCTAAATTTCTGTCCTCTTATTAGCATTGGCAACATTATTGCTGTGCCCCATTGTCTCCTGTTGGAGATGAGTTAGTTATTTTCTTGGATATGCTACTTCAGTTTGGAATATGCCTGGTACCTAATGACTTCATGTGCTGTTCAGTCGTGTAACCTCAATCCAATGGTAAAGTTGCAATCACACCATTTAGTAATTAGAGGTGCTGTAACTAAACAGGTTTTAAAGCATAGCACTCCTTTAAATGATTATTTCTGCCTTAAAAATAAGGGGTCTATTTTTGCGATATTAACAATGTGGATATAAATTATCCCACTTATTAAAATTACTTCACTCATTAAAAATACAGTGAAATGAGATTATATATTATATATATATATATATATATATATATATATATATATATATATATATATATATATACAGTGCCTTGCATAAGTATTCACCCCCCTTGGACTTTTCCACATTTTGAAGTGTTACAACCTGGAATTAAAATGGATTTAATTAGGATTTTTTGTCACTGATCTACACAAAATAGTCCATAATGTCGAAGTGGGGAAAAAAATCTACATATTTTTCAAAATTCTTTACAAATAAAAAACTGGAAAGTCTTGATTGCATAAGTATTTACCCCCTTTGTTGTGACACCCCTAAATAAGCCCTGGTGCAACCAATTGCCTTCAGAAGTCACATAATTAGTTGAATGGAGTCCACCTGTGTGCAATTAAAGTGTGACATGATCTCAGATTAAATACACCTGAAGACCAAGGAGCTATCAAAACAAGTCCAGGATAAAGTTCTGGAGAAGCACCAATCAGGGTTGGGTTATAAAAAAAATATCCCAAACTTTGAACATCCCCTGGAGCACTGTTAAATCCATTATTAAAAAATGGAAAGAATATGGAACAACTGCAACTCTGCCTAGAGAAGGCCGTCCACCAAAACTCAGTGACCAGGTAAGGAAGGCATTAGTCAGAGAAGCAACCAAGAGGCCAATGGTAACTCTAAAGGAGCTGGAGAGATCCACAGCTGAGATGAGAGAAACCGTCCATGGGACAACTATAACCCGGACGCTCCACAAAGCTGGGCTTTATGGAAGAGTGGCGAGAAGAAAGCCATTGCTGAAAAAAAACCATATCAAATCCCATTTGGATTTTGCCAAAAGGCATGTGGGAGACACAGCAAACATGTGGAAAAAAGGTTCTCTGGTCTGATGAGACCAAAATTGAACTTTTTGGCCTTAGCGCAAAACGCTAAGTGTGGCGCAAAGCCAACACTGCTCATCACCTTGAGAACACCATCCCCACGGTGAAGCATGGTGGTGGCAGCATCATGTTATGGGGATGCTTTTCATCGGCAGGGACTGGGAAACTGGTCAGGATTGAGGGCAAGATGGATGGAGCCAAATACAGGGAAATTCTAGAGGAAAACCTGTTTCAGTCTGCAAGAGACCTGGGACTGGTGCGGAGGTTCACCTTCCAGCAGGACAATGACCCTAAACACACAGCCAAAGCTACACTGGAGTGGTTTAAAAACAAGAACCTGAATGTCTTAGAATGGCCCAGTCAAAGCCCAGACCTCAATCCGATTGAGAATCTGTGGCAAGACTTGAAAATTGCTGTTCACCAACGGTCCCCATCCAACTTGCCAGAGCTTAAGCAATTTTGCCAAGAAGAATGGGCAAAAATTGCAGGATCCAGATGTGCAAAGCTGGTAGAGACTTACCCAAAAAGACTCACAGCTGTAATTGCTACCAAAGGTGCGTCTACCTTTTGTTTAATTAACATTTGTGTCACAATAAAAAATATTTTGCACCTTCAAAGTGTTAAGTATGTTGTGTAAATCAAATGGTAAATATCCAAATTAAATCCATTTTAATTCCAGGTTGTAACACTACAAAATGTGGAAAAGTCCAAGGGGGGTGAATACTTATGCAAGGCACTGTATATATATATATTCCTGTTGCAACCTGGGATTAAGTAGTCTAGTTACTCTAAAATGCTAATCAGTAAACACATTCACCTCTACAGCACCTCTCCTTTCCGTTTCACAATTTTCATGATGTGCTACATTAAAATGTGTTCACACATGATACACTTCTACTGCATACGTGATTATTGTGAATTAGTTTCTGCATTATGAATGGGTTTTCACTTTTCTGTTTTGCTGTGAAAATGTTTACTGAAGCCATAATAAAAATAAGTTGGCTTGCTGTAACCAACACAGCCCATAATTTTAAACCTGCCCAAATGGTGTATGTTTTTTAACAATGTGCATATCCTGCTACTCTACATGTACATTTTTTAATACGTAAATGTAACACACAATGAAGAAAACAGCACATTTTTAATAAACATAGGGAACAACAACGATAGGTTACGGATGTAACCCCAGTTCCCTGAAAGCGAAGACAACCAACAACAATACTTTTGGGATATGCCTGTCACAGGTCAGGTATTTACTGAGCATTTTATGTCAGAGCTGCTGATAGGCCACTCCGGGGAGTGACGTCCTCGGTCCTGCCTACCGAGGGATTAAGTAGTCACTCTTTTGCATCAAACCTGCAAATGCGAGTGATGCAATCTCACAAGGTTTGTTGGTCATCTTCTCTTTCAGGGAACCAGGGTTACATCCATGACCTATCGTTCCCTTTCAATTCAAAGACGACCAACAACAATACTTTTGGGAAAGTATATCAAAGCCGTCGCGAGGGAGCATGAGCGGACAGCAGATGAGGGACGTCTCGTTACCCCCAAACTAATCTTTGTGGTGTAAGCGTGCAACCTCAAGGACCCTTGTGCCTAATAAAGGCATAGAGGGATCTACCACATTGAGTCGGTTGAACCTGGTGAATGTATGCAGAGTAGCCCAGCTAGCCACAGTACAGGTATCAGTCAATGAGGCACCTCTAAAGAGGGCCCATGATCTAGCCACTCCTCTGGTAGAATGCACAGCCACCCTCCCAGGTGGGGGTAGGCTGGCATTAGTAAATGTAGTCAAAACTGTGTCCACAATCCAGTGGGACAGTCGCTGCTTCGAGAGGGCTTGACCCAGGGTCCTTTCACCATGGCAGACAAAGAGCTGGTCAGACTGACGTAGTGCTCTCATCCTATCCACATAACATCTCAATGCCTTAACCGGGCAGAGGAAATTCAATCTCCGATCCTGTTTCCATCATCCCAAACATGCATACAGGAACTGTCCACTTACAAAGCCTGTAGCTCACTAACCCGCTTAGCGGAGGTGATGGCTAACAAAAAGGCTGTCTTCATAGAGAGATATTTCAACTCTATGGAATGTATAGGCTCAAACAGTGCCTTAGTGAGAGCCTCCAATACCATATCTAGACTCCACTCGAGGAGGACGTCCTTCCTAGGGGACATAGCCGCCGAGCACCCTTTAAAAAATGGATTGCCAGAATATGAGTGCCTGAGTCAATGGGGACATGGCATGCAGATATAGCTTCTAGGTACACTTTCAGCATAGAGGGGGACCTACCCACCTCCAGTAGATCTAGGATAAACTGTAAAATAGTTGCTATAGGGCAATAGATGGGATCATGACCTCTGGTCATACACCATTTTTGAAAATACCTCCACCTGTAGGCATACAGAGCTCTTGTGGAGGAGGCCCTAGCATTCCGCAGTGCACTGACGACCGCGTCTAAGAGCCCTAAGACGCACAGTTGGAGTCCAGAGAGTTCTGAGTGCCAGAGAGTGCCTCTTGCCTGACTGAGGAGATCCATGCGCAGCGGGATCTCCCAGGGCTGGCCTTGCAGCAGCTGGCAAATATTTGCAAACCAGATTCTCCTGGGTAGCTGGGGTCCACCAGGAAAACTGTCGCCTCTTTTCTCCAAACTTTCTCTAGGAAGGCCAGGAGGAACATTATTGGTGAGAATGCGTATAAAAGCATTATGGGCCACTCGTGCGCTAGGGCTTCGACGCCTAGTGGACCGCCGCAGCAGTGGAGGGAGAACCATAGTGTGTCGTCTCTGCCATGGCAAAGAGATCGACTCGGGCCCTCCCAAACAGTTCCCAAATGCCCTCTACCACCTGAGGATGGAGTCGCCATTGTGACGGGTGAGGACCCTCCCTAGAGAGGAGGTTCGCCACCCAATTCACCACTCTGGAGCACTGGGAGGAAAGACTGTGCATGGGTTATACTCTGTGATGAGCTGGAAGGCAGGTGGAGGAGGAGGGTGTGGGGCTCCCAACACTGCAGAGGGCTCAGCTGAGCTAGCTGAGGAAGCCGCTCCCGTAAACTCTGGAGGCGTGATGCATCCCCAAGCACTTGACACACAGGAGGTGTTTGTCCTGTGGGGGAAGCATCCCTCCACAGGATGTGCAAGGGTGGAACTTCGACATTGCGATTCTCGGAGCGTAAGCACTCGGGGAGCACCGATGCACCGAGGGGCTGAAGCACTGAAGCTCTGCGGCACTGAGGCACCGAGGTTACCTATGCAGGGAGCGTTTGAGTGCCGAGGGCGTTGAAGCACCAAAGCATCAAAGCTCTGGGACCGAAAAACACAGAAGCACTGAGGTACTGAGGCTCTGAGACACTGAAGCACTGAGGGCACTGAGGGTATCGATGCAGGGAGGGCCTGTGCACCGAAGGCGCCGAAGCACCGAGGCGTCGAGGTGCTGGAGGACCGACAGTGTCGAAGCACCGATGCACCGAGGCTCTGAGGCACTGAAGCACCGAGGGCACTGAGGGTATCGATGCAGGGAAGCACCTGTGCACCGAAGGCGTCTGGAGCACCTAGGGCGCTGAAGCACAGAGGCGTCGAGGCTCTAAGATACCAATGCACCAATGCAGGGTGCGTCTAAGCACCGAGGGTGCTGAAGTGCGGAGGCAACTAGGGCGCCGAAGCACAGAGGCTCTGAGGCACAAAGACACAGAGGGTGCCAAGGCTCTGAGGCACCAAGGGCACTGAAGGCACGAGCACTGAGGTTACTGGGCCGGGTGTCTAGTCTGCACTGCATGCAGTCACACAACCGATGCAGCGAGCAGCGGTATGGAGCACTGCCTTCAGACAGTATTAGTCTGGACCGCGTGGCTTACAGCGACGTGGAGCACAGCCTTCAGACAGTATACAGAAAAAAAGACAGAAAGAGAGATTTTTTTTTTAACCTACACACTGAGTGGATGGGCAAGGTCAGCCCAGCGGCGTCGACTCAACAGCGGGTGCGGCAGAGCTGGGCCACGGTGGAGAAAGCGTCTCTCTTTTCTCTCTTTGTTATTATTATTATTATGTTATTTTTTTTAGCTGCAAAAAGCAGAGGAAAAACACAGACAGCAGATGCTGTAGGTTAGAAAGCAGACTACAGTCACCGAGCGATGTAGGCTGTTAAAAGTAAAGAACGTTTTTTTGTTGTTGTTTTTAAACGGAGCGCAGTTGCGCAGCGTTTACCTCAGTCCTCAGAAGCTGAGTTTCTGATTCTGGTGAAGTGGCAAGCCGACTTCCAGCAATAAATTGCAATGGAATTTGCAGAAAAACTTGACGTGAGAGCTCCTTTAACAAATAAACAATCACACAACTGGAGAGGTTAGGTATACCTACCTTACCTACCTGATTGTGAAAAGCAAAAGAGAACGTGATCTCCGCGGAGTGACTACTTAATACCTCGGTAGGCGGGACTGAGGATGTCACTCCCCGGAGGGGCCTATTGGCAGCTCTGACATAAATTGCTCAGTAAATACCTGACCTGTGGTAGACATATACCAAAAGTATTGTTGTTGGCCATCTTCAAATTGAAAGGGAACATTTCCTAACTATCCACCCGTCATCTAAACTTATGAAATATTGCAGCAAAATTAATTTTAAAGTGACTGTAGCAAACAAAATAATTACATCCATTTTCCATTCCATTTACATCCATTCACTATATAGGTCTCAAATGTGCATTTTTTTAAAAGAAACTCGTTTTTGCAACATGCATTTTCATTTTAAAACATGGTATCTGATACTACACTAGGTTAAATAAATGTCTGTTTCCAAGTATTACTTTCAGATTGTCTTGTACTTCCTTGCTTATTTCACCCATAGAGTGAAACTGTCCCTGGCCCTTCCTTGTGTGAAAAGTTTTATTGGTCTAATTTTGCTTTAGAAACAAATGAGCTGGAACAGAAAATAACACTTAGGATCAGCTACTAAACACAATGATTGTACAATGCAAATGTTTCAAAGCAGGTGCACTGGAGCTGGGGGGTGGCAGTGGACCATGGTCCCCTCACTTTTTGACAAAAGAAACATGTGCACAATGGAAAAAGGCACTTGTATAGCACACAATGTTTAGCTGTGGTTACCCCCTGTACCCTACATAACAGCGAGGTGCTAATTATATCATGGAAGAACCTACCTTACTATCTGGATGTCTAATGCTACTGCTGAGAGCAGCTTTTTGTGCCTTCAACGGCTGAAAACATACCTACAATCATCCATGGCTGTATTTGCAACCAAGGCTGTATTTATTTCACAGTTATCAGGGATTTCACGACTGTGAAATTTATCTTTATATTCAGCAAACGTTTGCCTTACTGAAGCACTACCGGTTACACTAAATTTATTAACCTGGCAGCTGGTTTTGTTTGCATCAATGAAAAAGACACCAGCTGCATCGAAGATCAGACATATTTTTGCTAAAGATTGCCTTGTCCAGTACAGAAAATTCACATGTCTTGTTATTTTTACATTTATTTATGTTTTTATTTATATTTTTGATAATTCACTGATGGTGAAATGTGTCTTATATATCAGCCATTTAGCATTTACTGTTTTTCAGGTAAACATTTAAATATGTAGGAACATTTGTTGTATAATAACTATAGAGGAAATGATCAATTTTTAATGTGTCAACACATTTTTTTTTTTTTGCTTTAATACATAGTTTAATTGTGAAATATCTTGAAATACCTATTTTAGACAGTGAAATAAGAATTTTTTTACCGTGAAGAAAATACTGCCCTAGACATATCTGAACAGAGTTTAAACCACCTCTTTCTCCATATTCTGAAACATCTGACTGATTCTATAGATCTTATAAATGCTTTATGTAACTTTTGTGTTGCCAGTGACACACACAGTAAGTTTTATGGAGGTATCTGAAAAACGTACAATCTAATGTTAATGTTAAATTGTACATAAAGGCGTTATGTACAGGTAGCATTGTCAAAGCCTGTATACTGCAGTTTACTAATAGGCTGTGCCTCTGTCAGTAACAACCAGTTCTGAACAGCAGAGTATATTGTTTCAAGCACTGCGGTGCAGCTGTTTCAAAGCAGCATTGGTCTTACTACACAGATCTGTTTTTTTTTTCTTTCCTTTGGATAATAAAACCTTATTCTCAATATTTACGTAACAAAGCCATTTTAGATATGTTCATATACATTGGTAATACAAGTAACAAAGGGATTTTACAAGACTAACAGAGGAATGGTTTGAATATGACATGTGGTTTGAAGGCACTAAATTGCATTCAGAACCAACTTCCATTACCTTAATGGGCAGCAGTGTTGAGTAGTGGTTAGGGCTCTGGACTCTTGACCGGAGGGTTGTGGGTTCAATCCCTGGTAGGGGACACTGCTGCTGTACCCTTGAGCAAGGTACTTTACCTAAATTGCTCCAGTAAAAACCCAACTGTATAAATGGGTAATTGTATGTAAAAATAATGTGATATCTTGTAACAATTGTAAGTCGCCCTGGATAAGGGCGTCTGCTAAGAAATAAATAATAATAATAGTGCCGTGCTTGAACTTGTCTTTCTCAAGAAAGTTCACACACATTCTTCTTATCTAGCCATGACCTTGTAGCATGCGCAAGCATTACTGTAATACTGCTTTCATGCTCTACTAGTAATTGTAGAAAACATCATCCCTTCTCAAAATGGAACTGCTTTATTATAGGAGCCATGAGGAAGGTATATAGTTTTCAGTATGTGAATTACATTTAGTTGTAGTCGTAGTAAAACGGGTATCATTATTATATAATACTACTAATACAAATACAGCAATAAATCATTTTACATTTATTGTTGTGTTCACTTGCTACAGTTTTCATGTTATAAAATCAATTCAATTTACTGTGGATAGTAATTTAAAGTTAGTGCGAGAAAAGCTATTGAATGCTGCCTGAAACGGTGATTAATAACTCTGAAGGCTGTTTAATACCCCCATTCTGAACTGGGGAATTAGACAGAATGACCTTGCATGTCAGTTCCAAGCAGTGGTAGTCATACAGCCTAATTTCTCTAATGAGACCAGTTATGGGATTGAGAATTAGTAGCCCTTTGGGGGATCAGCCTTAATGACATTGAATTTATACACCAACTGCTTTCTGCATGAGCCTAATCAGATGCCATTTCAAAAGATTGATTCTTGTAAAGATGTAGCCATTAATTGTTTTCAAAGGACAGCATTGTAATGACATACCCAAAGGTTCCCAGAAATACTTTTTAATTAGATGTGCTACGTGTTCATCAAGATGAAATACTTTGTTCTGCTTTTATTGAGCAAAAAATGAATGGCAAATTAGAAAAATTATTCTTAGTGTAACATGCAAAGCCATACACACTTAAAAGCAAAAAAACTACTTCTAAGATCCACACTTGCTTATTCCTGGTACCAAAACAACTCTTGGTAAAGGTCACTGTCATTAGTCTCGCCAAGCATCACTTGTACGCAGGCAGAAAAAAAAATGAATAGTAGTCCAAGTTTTTTAAAGCTATATGGTGGTTCATGGGTGTTAAGAAACAGCCTATACCCATTAAAGTAAAAATTCTGGGTTGCTACCTGGGATTATAGAAACAGCAAAGATAAAAGGGATAAACTATTTTTATGACTATAGTTTGGCCAAACTACAGTAAAGAATCTAAGGGCCTAATTCACTAAATGGTGGTAAATTGTCAGGGGGAAGCCACACTGTGCGCAAGCAACGGTAGCTCTATTCACTAAGCTAATTATATGCATAAATAAAGTGAGCTAAATGATTCATTTGCAAGTTGTCACATTGCACAGAATTATGAATGAGGTTTACACACACTTTATTATAGTATATACAGGGTGATTAGAAAGTAAGTTTACCACATCAACTATGGTATTGTAGCGCCCAGTGCGCTGGCATGGTTCAAGCAGAGGCAACAGGCAGGATTCAGGAATAATGGTTGCTCTTTATTAACTTCTGCGCATGCACTTACAGTAGGACTGACAAGTGCTAGAACTAGGCAGTGACAGAGACACACACACACACAGAAACAAGAGGGGAAGGCCACCCCTGAATGGAGACAGCCAACTGAGGGTGCCCACGGCAACATTGAGAAACACACGGTAGGGGAGACAAGGGGACACAACAGACAACAGAAGCATGAAAGGCAACCAAACACATTCAATAACTAATATTTAATAAACATCAACAACAAGGACAGTGCGGTGTGCTCGACCACACGGCATTCTGGGACACCACTGCACAGTTCCCTGTCAGTCCTGCAGACGGCAGCAGCAGGCGCGCTACAGTATGTTGGTGTGGTAAACTTACTTTATAATCACACTCTATGTAAAGAAAGGTGCTAAAGAAAAGGTAAACATGGTTTTGAGTTTGTCACAATGACAGCGACCACAGAGGACAGATTGAGGAATCTAAAGTTTACAGACCAGGAACTAAATGTATTAGCAGAAGAAGTGGTGGGCAATTATGAAAGGCTTTTTGGTGCTGAATCAGCAAGAACATTAAATTCAATGAAACATTAAGAACAAAATAAATGCACTCCGTAGGAGGAGGGCGGGGGACTTGTCCCAAATCACATTCAATCGCTGGCTTAGAGTGTGACCTGTAAATGCTCAGCATTTCAGAATAGTTTTTGAGTTACTGTTGCATATAATGAAGTTTAAAACCAGAACAGTTTTTTTAAAATAATAATAACAATAACAGAAATGCAACAATCATAGAGTGATCCTCTGGATTTCAGTTTCATTTTCATTTAGCATTTCTACTTTGTTAATCATGTATTTTGTTAACTTCAGGGCTTTCGATGTTTATATGTTGCCATTTTTAACTACATGTTCATACTTTGTTACACCACTCTGAAATTTAAGATTTTGAAAATATTATGACCATGGAATTCATTAAAATTGACCTTGAATTTGGTAGGGCCCTACATATAATGAAAAAAAAGTAATACTAAGTAAGATACAGAAAGCTCAATTGATGTTCAATAAGGCAAATAGATAGTAAGAAGTATAGTAGAAATATAGTAAATAAAGTATATGCTGTAGTTATATATATCAATATTGATTGTGGCAGACTAGGGGGAAGAGGAGAGAAAAATGTAGTCCAGGAGGTTTTTTCTAGGGAGTCTCCAGTCTGTGTGAAGAGACCTGTGTGGTTTATCAAAAGGTACAGTGTAAACCTTTTTGTTTGTGTGTGTTTATAATGTTTGGTTTTTTTGTTTATTTTTAATCGGTAAAAGGCTTAGCCATCCGATTTTAGTTAGGTTCTAAAGAAAAATAAGTTTTTAAGGGGCTACGAACCTTAAATTAAGTGAAATCTTTCACATTTGGTAGCAGCGGTACCAAGCCCTACGGACCCAGCACAGACTTAAAAAATAAATAAATAAATAAATAAATAAATAAATATGACTGCCTGCAGCGAGAAAGCAACCAGCAATGGAGGCTAAAGCTAGGGTTGCCCACACGGGAACCGAAGGTACCCAAACCAGAGGTGTCAGAGCTGCAGTGGTGTGATCGCACCATCCGTCGCTTTTTGAGCGAAAGTGGGCTCCATGGAAGAAGACCCAGGAGGACACCACTTTTGAAAGAAAAACATAAAAAAGCCAGACTGGAATTTGCTAAAATGCATATTGACAAGCCACAATCCTTCTGGGAGAATGTCCTTTGGACAGATGAGTCAAAACTGGAGCTTTTTGGCAAGTCACATCAGCTCTATGTTCACAGACGAAAAAATGAAGCTTTCAAAGAAAAGAACACTGTACCTACAGTGAAACATGGAGGAGGCTCGATTATGTTTTGGGGCTGCTTTGCTGCGCCTGGCACAGGGTGCCTTGAATCTGTGCAGGCACAATGAAATCTCAAGACTATCAAGGCATTCTGGAGCGAAACGTACTGCCCAGTGTTAGAAAGCTCTGTCTCAGTCGCAGGTCATGGGTCCTCCAACAGGATAATGACCCAAAACACACAGCTAAAAGCACCCAAGAATGGATAAGAACAAAACATTGGACTATCCTGAAGTGGCCTTCTATGAGTCCTGATCTGAATCCTATCGAACATCTATGGAAAGAGCTGAAACTTGCAGTCTGGAGAAGGCACCCATCAAACCTGAGACAGCTAGAGCAGTTTGCTCAGGAAGAGTGGGCCAAACTACCTGTTAACAGGTGCAGAAGTCTCACTGAGAGCTACAGAAAACGTTTGATTGCAGTGATTGCCTCTAAAGGTTGTGCAACAAAATATTAGGTTAGTGGTCCCATCATTTTTGTCCATGCCATTTTCATTTGTTTTCTTATTTACAATATTATGTTGAATAAAAAATCAAAAGCAAAGTCTGATTTCTATTAAATATGGAATAAACAATGGTGGATGCCAATTACTTTTGTCAGTTTCAAGTTATTTCAGAGAAAAATGTGCATTCTTCGTTTTTTGTGGAGGGGTACCAACAAATTTGAGCACATCTGTATATATGTATATATATATATATATATATATATATATATATATATATATATATGTATGTGTGTGTGTGTGTGTGTATATATATATATATATATATATATATATATATATATACAGTACTGTGCAAAAGTTTTAGGCAGGTGTGAAAAAATACTGTAAAGTAAGAATGCTTTCAAAAATAGACATGTTAATAGTTTATATTTATCAATTAACAAAATGCAAAGTGAGTGAACAGAAGAAAAATCTACATCAAATCAATATTTGGTGTGACCACCCTTTGCCTTCAAAACAGCATCAATTCTTCTAGGTACACTTGCACACAGTTTTTGAAGGAACTCGGCAGGTAGGTTTGCCCAAACAACTTGGAGAACTAACCACAGTTCTTCTGTGGATTTAGGCAGCCTCATTTGCTTCTCTCTCTTCATGTAATCCCAGACAGACTCGATGATGTTGAGATCAGGGCTCTGTGGGGGCCATACCATCACTTCCAGGACTCCTTGTTCTTCTTTACGCTGAAGATAGTTCTTGATGACTTTCGCTGTATGTTTGGGGTCGTTGTCATGCTGCAGAATAAATTTGGGGCCAATCAGATGCCTCCCTGATGGTATTGCATGATGGATAAGTATCTGCCTGTACTTCTCAGCATTGAGGAGACCATTAATTCTGACCAAATCCCCAACTCCATTTGCAAAAATGCAGCCCCAAACTTGCAAGGAACCTCCACCATGCTTCACTGTTGCCTGCAGACACTCATTCGTGTACCGCTCTCCAGCCCTTCGGCGAACAAACTGCCTTCTGCTACAGCCAAATATTCCAAATTTGACTCATCAGTCCAGAGCACCTGCTGCCATTTTTCTGCACCCCAGTTCCTGTGTTTTCGTGCATAGTTGAGTCGCTTGGCCTTGTTTCCACGTCAGAGGTATGGCTTTTTGGCCGCAAGTCTTCCATGAAGGCCACTTCTGACCAGACTTCTCCGGACAGTAGATGGGTGTACCAGGGTCCCACTGTTTTCTGCCAATTCTGAGCTGATGGCACTGCTGGACATCTTCCGATTGCGAAGGGAAGTAAGCATGATGTGTCTTTCATCTGCTGCAGTAAGTTTCCTTGGCCAACCACTGCATCTACGGTCCTCAACATTGCCCGTTTCTTTGTGCTTCTTCAAAAGAGCTTGGACAGCACATCTGGAAACCCCTGTCTGCCTTGAAATTTCTGCCTGGGAGAGACCTTGCTGATGCAGTATAACTACCTTGTGTCTTGTTGCTGTGCTCAGTCTTGCCATGGTGTATGACTTTTGACAGTAAACTGTCTTCAGCAACCTCACCTTGTTAGCTGAGTTTGGCTGTTCCTCACCCAGTTTTATTCCTCCTACACAGCTGTTTCTGTTTCAGTTAATGATTGTGTTTCAACCTACATATTGAATTGATGATCATTAGCACCTGTTTGGTATAATTGTTTAATCATACACCTGACTATATGCCTACAAAATCCCTGACTTTGTGCAAGTGTACCTAGAAGAATTGATGCTGTTTTGAAGGCAAAGGGTGGTCACACCAAATATGGATTTGATTTATATTTTTCTTCTGTTCACTCACTTTGCATTTAGTTAATTGATAAATATAATCTATTAACATGTCTATTTTTGAAAGCATTCTTACTTTACATCATTTTTTCACACCTGCCTAAAACTTTTGCACAGTACTGTATATACTTATTTTTTTAAGAGGGAATCCATCTTCTTATATTAAAAGTCAGATTTTCAGTAATTGACAGCACCAGGGAATTTCCAGTGAAAAGAAACTGACTGTGATTACATAGTTGTCCTCTGATGCAACAATGAATTATTAGTCAGTTCTAACAGCTGGCTGGTACCTGTGATGAATTTGTAACTCAGTATGGCCCAGAAGGGATTAGTAAGGTACAGCAGCATTACATGTACTGCATGCCGCCGTGTTTGATTTTTACATTAACCTCAGGCCCTGGAGAGCCCTGCCTGATACAGTACAACACACTTGGAAGATCCACCTTCTCCAGAGAAAGATTCAACATCTGGTTAAATTACAGAGAGCACAAGAGGCAATAAGTGTAATAATTACCGACGCTCGCCAAGTTTGAAGACTGTACTGTCTGGTATTCCATAGTCACATATCCATGCCTGTAATCTGATTCATTCTCGGCTCTGAAGCTTCATTTCTTTATTTACATTTACTACAAACTCATTATTGCTTCACAGACTGTCAAATGCTTCTAGCAGTGTCCGCATCTTGCAAAATGTTCCATTTGCTTGGCAAAAAACATGCTATGTTATATGTTTGGATTATCTGGTGGTGGTGTGTATGATATATTTTGAGGGTGGCTGTAAACTCTTTGAAGATATCTGTCTTTAGAGGACTACTTTTTGGAACTGTCTGATTAACAGAATGTGAGGCAGAACACAGGGTTTCCACTGTATATATATATATATATATATATATATATATATATATATATATATATATATATATATGGCATCTCTATAACCCCAAAAACATCAATATGGCAGTCATACAGTATTAAGTCAGATGTCATTGTCATAGTCACGGACACATTTAGCATAGTGTTTATATAACCTTGCAAATATAAAGTCAGTACCTCAAAAGGTACAGTTCAGGTGTAAAAAAATGTTTTTAAAACATGCTTTTCCAGTACACATTAGATAGCACTGACAGATAGCTTCTGAGAGTTTAAACATTAATAAAAAAAAGAATTAGTTGAAACAAAAATGTACTGTTGGCTCCACCAGAGAACACCTTGACAATCAACCTAATTACAGGAATATTATTGTTGACTGCAAATCATAACAGACTAAAATCTCTTAACTAGTATGGGTATGCAGAATTCTGTACCAGGAAGAATAACACAGCACACCCTTTTTAACAAGGGAGAAAATCCCAATCTATGGATAAGCGTAATTATAATTTAATTATTGTTCAACCTTTAGACAAAGATGGACAGAGGATTTGGAATGAAGTTTTTTGAAAAGACAAGTGCTGTTCCATCAGGTTTCAGCATGTGGAATCTGAACAGCATGGGACTAACATTTCAGTGCCATTATTGAATCTTTTAGTGCATTTTGATCTTACCTCTTACATTCAGCCTGGGCTATGAAATAACCCAATTTGCACCACAGTTCTCAGCTATCAAACCTTTCAAAACGGCACTGTGAATACACATTCACCACCATCTTTATTTTACATATAATAGACCTATTTCAAGAAACGCATAAAATATGTGAATGCTATCTGATATATTGCCAGATGTATTCCTTTACTGGTAATTTTAACAACAGATTTACTTGGTGACATTTTGTCCACTGTCACATTTAATTAGACAGAGCACATAAAAGCCCATTATACTTGTGTAATACAAATTAATGAACATACAGAAAACAGTACAACATTTTGGCAACCTAACCTATCTTGAAATACAATAATTAAAAGGACAATGCAGAATGCAAAAATATGTGTTTATTTTAATTAGCTTATCGCACTGAATTAATTTCATTTTATTGCAGAAACAAAAAACAAACAAAGATGGTTGATTGTCATTTCTGGTCAACAGTCAACTATTGGGCAGGAAAATAGTATACTATTTACAAAATACCCATATTTTCTATTTGTATTTTAAATACAAACTATTTCTATTTCAAGTTTTTTAGAATGGAGAACTATTTTGAAAACAGTATTTGTTTATATATATATATATATATATATATATATATATATATATATATATATTACATACTGTATATATACACACATACATACAAGGCTCGAAGATAACGTACATTTGGTAGCATTTTGCTACCAAAAACTCTTAATTTGCTACTAGTTTTTTTTATGCAGTAGCATTTTTCTGATACCTTACGCTGCGTTTATATGACCGACCCTGAGTGAACACGTACATAATTACTGGTACTATTGATTTATTTATTTATTTTTCTTTAAACACGTACATTATTAGTATCTTTCATAAAGCAAGAAAACATTGCTAATAGAGCTTCCCTGTAGATGACTGGGGTTTGTACCGTCCCATGATGTAGATACGCGCAAGGCACACACTGCAATTTGTATTGTTTGGACAGTGGAGTACACATACCTACAGTACCAGAACAACGTGGATACAATTTTAAGGTATGAAATAATTGTTAAAAACATTACAATTTTATAAGATAACAAACAATGACCTTACAGGATATTATGTTTATTCAACATCTATAAAATGCTAATTTATTCTGTCATGAAGAATGTTGGCTCCGGTTTTGTTATAATATTAACCCTTGTTTCACGCTAAAAATGAACACATAATAAATAAATAAAAAAAGTATTACTTCATCAAAATTTTGAGTACGAAAAAAAAGGAGCAAAGGCCGTGGGAGACCTCAGGGCCCCCAAATAGTGGATAACAGCCGACGGGCAGAGCAACTTTTTAGAGAATTGGGGTTAGATGACAAAGGTTTTACATTTGATGAGAGAAGGATGGTTAAAGACACCCTCACCCAGAACTTGTAGGTTTTTAGCTTTGGTGCTCATGACTTGGGGAGGACGCATCTGTTTTATCATTCTAGCGATGTTGGGTCTTACCGACCAATTACCGACCAAGTGGAGACCCAGCTGACTGAAATGTTAGATGGCGGGGTAGTTCAACCGTCTTGCAGTTCGTGGGCTGCCCCTGTAGTCTTGGTCCGTAAAAAGGATGGAAGCTTGTGCTTTCACTTTAATTACAGAAGGCTGAATGAGGTCACGGTTATGCACGTGTACCCTCTCCCCAGGATTGACGACACCTTGGACACCTTGGCAGCAGCGCAGTGGTTCTCAACGCTTGACCTTGCCTGTGGATACTGGCAGGTAGAAGTTCATCCGGAAGACCAACCCAAGACTGCCTTTACCACTTGTCAAGGTCGGTTCGAGTTCAATGTGTTGCCTTTTGGACTTTGCAATGCTCTGGGAACGTTCTAGCGGCTGATGGAACTCGTGCTGGCTGATTTACGGTGGACCACCTGCTTGGTGTACCTTGATGATATGATCATGTTTGGCAAGACTTTTGAAGAACACCTCTCCCAGTAGGGGGAAGTGTTGACCAAACTAAAAGATGCCAATTTAAAAGTGAAACCAAGCATATGTAATTTATTTTCCTTCCAAGTGCAATAGGTCATGTTATTTCAAGAGAAGGGATTTTGACTGACCCTGTGAAGATTGAGACTGTGAAGTCTTGACCAGTGCCAACTACTTACAGAAGTACAGAGCTTTGTAGGGTTGGCATCCTATTATCGACGGTTTGTGGCAGACTTTGCTGCAAACGCAAGCCCCCTGCAGAACCGGGATTGCCAAACTGCATTTGAAGATCTGAAGCAACAACTGACCCAGGCTCCGATATTGGCCTACCTTGATCTGTCCAAGGAATTCACCTTGGACACTGATGCTAGTAACACAGGCATTGGAGCAGTGCTGTCTCAGAAAGGGGACAAGGAATGAGTGATTGCTTATGCCAGCCGTGCTCTGACTAGAGCAGAGACGAATTATGCCACCACGAAAAAAGAACTACTGGCTGTAGTGATGTTTACCCAGTATTTTAAACATTTCTTACTGGGAAGACCATTCATCCTACAGACCGACCATGCATCTCTGAGACAGTTGCATAATTTCAAGCATGCTGAAGGTCGGATTGCTCGATGGCTGGAACAACTTGCCCCATTCCAGTACCAATTGGTCCTCCGCCTAGGGAGACTGCATAAAAATGCAGATGCCCTGTCAAGACATCCGGTGGAGGCAGCACCATTTCCAGTACCAGAAGAGTTCCAGGTACGTGTACTACAAGAAGAGGGAGTAGAGGGAGAGCTGAAGCAGACTCAACGTGAAGATCCTGTCCTAGATCGGCTGATCCAGTGGAAGAATAGAGACCCTGAAGATGTGCCTCCTGAGTTGTGACAAGATCCTGAGCTAAGATGGTTCTGGGGGATTTGGGGACAGCTGACGTTATGAGATGGAGTACTGATTTTGTGTCTGGGAGACCCTGAAAATTTGGCCACTGAGGGCCAGGTCATTCTATCCCAGGTTATTAGTACCAAATGTTTTAAATAATGCGATAACAGGTGGGCATTTTGGTAAAGCAAAATTGAAAGAGAAGGTTAGAGCTTGGTTCTGTTGGCCTAGTTGGACCAAAGATATAGAGGAATGGTGTCGTCAATGTGAAACCTTTGCAAATTTTAAAACTATAGGAACTACCCCTAGAGCACCACTCTGTCCCATTACTGCCTCTCACCCCTTTGAGAAAGTGGCCATAAATCTAATGGGTCCCCTTCCTGTGACACCCGCAGGCAATAAGTATATTGTAGTCATTATGGACTACTTTTCCAAATGGTCTGAGGCTTAATATGGAAGCAGCGACAGTCACAAAGGTGTTGGTGGAACAATTCATCCTTCGTTTTGGAGTGCCTAAGACACTGCATACCGACCAAGACCTAGATCGACACCTTATCATCCTCAGTCCGATGGACTTGTGGAAAGATTAAATCAGACTCTAGGAACCATGATGTCAATGTTTGTAGATGCTAATGAGAGGAATTGGGACGAGCTGCTTCCTTATGTTATGTTTGCCTATCGGAGCAGCATACAAGCTAGTACTAAATTCACCCCATATCGCGTCCTGTTTGGTGGGAGATTGTTATGCCTGTGGATTTTGCTAATGATACTTACAAATAAGTTACGGTCGGTTAATGCAGCAGTCCAGGCACACCAGAATAAAGCGTCCGGGAAGCAGAAGTCTTTTTATGACTTGCAGATAAGTCACCACCCCTATGCTGTAGGAGAAAGGGTCTGGGTGAAGGACACTGATAGGAAGATGTGCAAAGTTCCAACAGCATTTCAATGGACCCTATACAATAACAGATACAATTTCAGTCCTGCATTATAATCATTTAAAGCCTTGACTCAGCAGCTCTGTTACAGATCGGGCTCAATGAGAGCAGCAAAGACCAAGAGGCCATGTACCACAGAGATCGAGAGACAGTACCTCGCAGAGACTGCACTTTCCTGACCAGAGGTACCCCCCAGCATGGTGGGTCCAGCAGAGGAGGTCAGTAACACGTGCAGCAACTATGCCAGCCGTGGAGAGGACTGCAGCAGTATCCGGCCCGGAGGTCCCTAGAGCTACATGACCTGGTCTGGAGGACAGCCATGGAGGGTTTCCTGATCCAGTTCCAGGATGACCTCAGAGGGAATGCCAGCCACCGAGATGGCATCAGGACATGTCTGCAAAACTCTATTCAGACGCGGGACGCGTCCTATCCACGGGGAGAGGCAGTGTAATGAATTTAGCTCCCCACCCATGATTGTTTAAGTGACTCACCTGCAAAATGTAATGGGAATCATTAGCGGCTAATAAAATGAGGCTGCCGTGACTGACCTGGGGAATTTTTGCTGTGGACTGATTGCTGCAGGCTGGTCGCTGCAGTCTGGCTGCTGTAGGCGAGCGAGAACGAGAGTGAGAGTTTGGAATAACCCTGTTTCGAGGCTGATTGTGGTCAAGCTTCGGAACTGCGTGGATTGAGTGTGTACGAGCTAGGACCGCAGTTATATTGAAGAAAAGTGTACTGGACTTTTCCTTGGAGCTAAAGGACTGTTGATTGCTGCCGTTTTGGGCTGCTGGGAGCCAACTGGAAAGAGACTGTTCAGAGCCTTCAATGTGTTGATACATGAAGATTGGTAAAATGAACTTTCTTTTGCTTCTAGCAGTGTCCTTCTTAAATCGATCTGTGTGTATGTATGTATATTGTTTTAACTATTGTATTCATTATTGTATTACTGTTAGTTCTTTTTAGAGGGTGGGTTGTATCCAGAATTAGGCTGTGCTTTAATATCAGGGGAGGGATATTGTTGGTGGGTGTTTTTAGAGCTGTATGTACATGCTTTAGAAGGGTAGAGTTGTCTTGCTTTTATTATTTGTGTTTTAGAGGTTACATGGTGTAGTTTATTTTACTTTCACGAGTGGCACAATTTTGATGTTGTTTCTACTGAGTTACTTTTTGTTATTTTGTTTGTTTATTGTCTAACATTTTAGATCTGTAGATTTGAATTGTTCCCTGTCCCCTTCTAAAAAACATGGAGGCTATATTTCCCCGCTTAGGATCTCCTCCCCCTTTCTAATACTGCTATACTTATTCTAACATTGTTAGAATTGCCTAGTCTGTATTTTTATGGGGATACTGTTAATTGTGTGTTGCAATAAACTTAGTTTTTTTATAATTATGACTTCTGCTCCCGGACTCTTCTGTGTTTGACCCAGTGCTTTCCCCCTCTCATTTTAATATCTGCCCAAGCATACCTAAATTTAACCCCCGGACCTTCTGGGATATCAAAGGTGGTGGCAGCGGCTAAGCTACCCAAACCCAACGTTTGTTAACCTGAGGTGTGGGTTCGCTAAAGTTATACAAACTATAACTTACTCACCTAGCTAACTAATGTCACTGTTTAATAAAACAGTGACATTGTTGATTAATTCTGTTATTACTTCTTAGTTAATATAAAAATCCAGTGAAAAGGCAGGGTGTTAGCTGACATATTTATGAACAAACCAGTTAGTATACGCTGCTAGGGCAGCAGTGTGGAGTAGTGGTTAGGGCTCTGGACTCTTGACCGGAGGGTCATGGGTTCAATCCCCAGTGGGGGACACTGCTGTTGTACCCTTGAGCAAGGTACTTTACCTAGATTGTTCCAGTAAAAACCCAACTGCATAAATGGGTAATTGTATGTAGAAATAATGTGATATCTTGTAAGTCGCCCTGGATAAGGGCGTCTGCTAAGAAATAATATATATATTTTTTTTTTATAACACGTTGCATGAATCTCTTTAATGTAGCGGTACCATGCTGAAATTAGCAATGCAGGTCAAACAATGCAGGATTCAACGATAATGTGGCACACGTTACTTTATTTATTTTAAATCGTTGTCTTTATAGGTGTGTATGATTGGTTAGTTACCTAAATCTCAGTCAAGAGGATAATTTCGTACCACTTAATTTGCACCGATGAAACATAACCTGGTAAACCGTACTGATGGCATATCAAATGTTTGTTTGCATTCTTGTAGAACTTAAGGTTAAAACAAAATCTTTGACAAGGTATTGCATTTGTTCCATTACTTAGTTGAGCAAAAGGCGGTTTCAATAAATACTTTCTGATAGAAATATAGTCCTACTATGTGGTGTTTGGGATATTCAGTAAAACAGGAGGTAGGTGTTTATTTTTTGAATTTATATGTATAATTATTAGTCGAATAAATGACTACCGAATAAGACCATTTTGCTACCTACTTTCCATGCAGGTAGCAAATCCTCAATACTGCCTTTAAAAGTTAACTTATATCCCATATATATACACTACCGGTCATTTTTCCAGTTTTTATTGACATTTACGCAGTTTAATGTCTCAATGTACTCTGAAATTAAAGCATAGAACAAATAAACAATTGGAGATAAAAAAGAAATCATGGAATCGTTTTGTTTAACAAAATTTAATCTAAATTTTTTACTCATCAAAGTAGCCACCTTTGCAGATATAACAGCCGAACACACTTGTGGCATTCTTTCTACAATGGAAATCAAATACTGTTCGGAAAGTTCTTCCCAACACTGTTGCAGAAATTCCCACAAATGTGTTGCACTTGTAGGTTGCTTTGCTTTCACCCTTCTGTCCAGTTCATCCCAAACCAGCTCGATGGGGTTTAAGTTTGGAGACTGTGCAGGCCATTCCATGATTTGAAGCCTACCGTCTTGTTCTTTTCTCCTAAGGTAGTTCTGACATAGCCTGGAGGTATGTTTTGGGTCATTATCTTGCTGTAGGTTGAACCCCTGACCAACTAGGCATATACCAGAGGGTATTGCATGGTGCTGCAAAATGCTGTGGTAGCAGTTTTGGTTCAGGGTGCCACTCACTCTGTGAAAGTCGCCGACTCTGGATCCAGCAAAAGAGCCCTAGACCATCACGCTTCCTCCTCCATGTTTGACAGTTGGTGTCACACACCGAGGAACCATCCTTTCGCCTACTCAACGGCGTACAAAAACCCTGCGTGATGAACCGAAGATTTCAAATTTTGATTCATCGGTCCATAACACCTTCTTCCAGTCTTCAGTAGTCCACTGGCAGTGCTTCATGGCCCAGGCAAGCCTCTTTTTCTTATTTTGCCATCTTAGCAATGGCTTTCTTACTGCCACTCGACCTGTCAAACCTGCAGCTCGAAGTCTTCTCTTCACAGTTGAAACTGAGACTTGCTTACTTCGACCAGTGTTAAGCTGTGCTTGAAGCTGTTGTCCTGTGAGCCGCCTATCACGCAAGCTGTTGACTCTCAGAAACTTGTCTTCTGATTCTGTTGTGGCTTTGGGTCTGCCAGACCTCTTCCTGTCAGAGTTTCCTCCAGTTTCCAAGTGCCTTTTGATGGTGTAGGAAACTGTACTCACTGACACCTTGGCTTTCTTTGCAATTTCTCTAAAGGAAAGACCTACACTTTTACGGGTTATAATGGTCTGTCTGTCTTCCTTTGTTAATTGCCTTTTTCTCACCATTATGAGAGCAATATACTACTTCCTGCAGTACAATACTGTCCAAATAATGCTTAAGAGGGTGTAGTAACACAGTCTGTTCCAACACTGCTTTTATACAGACAGAGGGTTTGTAAGTAATCAACAAAAGTTGGGACACCTGTAGGAATTGTTAGCATCAACTTTCAAGGCTTAATTTACTTCCATTGCTGCAGAACAGCTGTAAGTTGTTAACCCATTACTTGTTCCCTGAAAAAGGCCTTTTTGTATAACTCTGAAATGTACATTATTTTTCAGTTTTTGGTAACCTAAACCTTTTTTTTTTTAACCTCTGGCAGTTTACCGCTTACCTTTGTACCATTTCAGGTTATTCACTGGACTTGAACTGCTTAAATTTCAATAAAAACTGGAAAAATGGGGGTGTTCTAAAACTTTTGACCGGTAGTGTGTATATATATATACCAATTTGACTTTGTCTGAATACAAATATAAGTTGCATATGCAAGTATGTTTACTTGCATTGGGTAGCTTTGGCAGGGGCAGAGCTAAGTTAAATATTTAAAACTAAACAATTAAGTAGGGTTTTATTTGATTAAACTCCATTAGTTTAAATCTTGGTGAATAGCTTTAAACTCTAACATATTCAAAATATTATAAAATATTAAGTAATTTTAGTAAGGACTCCGATGAGGTTCTTAAAATGCTTTATTGGATAATTCAAGCAGATCTATACACCGTTAAACAGCAGGTACAGTCACCATCTTTGTTCTCACTCCCTTGCGCTCTCTCTAGCCTAAGCTAATCAATCCACGAGTTGACCACTCGGACATGGCAAGTCAAATAATACTGAATTAACATTGTATCACGATATACAAATAGTTAACACGAACAATTTAACTAGCAGCATACTAACTGACCTATTAGACATACATTTTACACGTACATCTATTTTCAGTGTGCAGAAGAGGAGGTAGCAGCTGCTTATTATTGCTTGCAAACATTCTAGTCATATGTCCTATCACCAGCTGATACACAGACATTGCATTTTTATTTTGCTCTGTTTCTAGTCTGTGTCACCCTTCTTCGCATTCCAGCTTAAAATCGGATTCTTCTTTTAGATGTTCAACACATTTGTGTACTGCTTTTTTCAATCACCTTCTCTCTCATTTCCTTGAAAACTTTGGCAGTGTTTTCTAATTGGCTTTTTATGTATACACCAGACCAGATGTCCAGGAGAGCCTCTGTCTCCTCTACAGTGTGCCTCTTGAAGATATTTGTATTGTTAATGTATACTATTGTTTTATTATTATTATTATTATTTATTATTATTATTATTATTATTATTATTGGCTGTTTACCATGTTGATAGTCCGAAGATGCCTTTGAGGCTTCCAGGTAACAGACATCACATGCGCCTTGCCTGTCATGTGAGCCCTGGGGCGATTGCAATCGATTCGATCCCAGACATGTTAGCATTCACACAGGGGAAAAAAGAAACAATGCACGCCAGGGCTGATTACCCAAACGAGCCGAGACCACCTATTTTTCCAATCTTGAGTTGGATTGTTTTAAGCGAGCTGAGGTTGTTTGAGAAGCATTCACACCGGTCTCCAATCGATCTGAGCCGCTCTCGCTGGGCAGATTCTGTATTCTGTATTTACAAACTACTAAGTATTTCATTAGCTGACAGTCATGCATCCTTATTTAATCTGTGCAGAATGTGACCGAGGGATAATATAATAGTTAGTCCATTGGTCACAAATATAAAAGATCTGCAGTTTCGCTGCACGTAGAAAGAGTGTTCAGAAGTGGAGAACGGAAGTAGAGAGGAGGTATATTAATTAATAAATATAACAACTGCTGCTCGGGTTGGAAGCACCAGCACGATACTTATTATTGTTTATTTGTTTGGCCAACGTGCCTTTTGTTTTTAAAAGTGTTTTGTGTTTTGTTTAAATCTTATATTTGTTTTTGATAAATAAAGCACTGAGCGCCGTAGCATCTCAGTGTGCCCCGGCATTATCTGTTTGTGGTTTCATTCCCCGGTCTGACATCACGCCTGCAGCCATCCAGAGCACACATACATTCAGCCCTATATCTCTAATGGGCTATTCATACTATAGCATTTATTCAGTGCGTTTTCTAGGGTAAAAAAAGTTTTCTAGGCTACTAAATTGAATACTACCTTTCACACTTGAGCATAATTGCGCAAAAAAAAAATTGTGAAATTCGATGCCGAAAAAAAATCAAAAGAGGTGCGATTTTTTTTTACAAAAAATGCCACGATTACCACCCTGTCCTGCTAAATTTTGATATAATCTGAAGGCAATATAGATCGGGTGCAAGCTGCCGTATGGTTATTGCTCCGAAGAAGAGAAAGAAAGATCTAAACAAACATGTATGTATGTGTATAGCATATCCTAGAAATCCTGTTGTATTTACTTACGTAGTTATGAAATTCAAGAGTTTATTTTATATATATATATATATATATATATATATATATATATATATATATATATATTGGGCAGAGAGCCCTATAGGTTGGGTGTGTGTAGTGCGACGCCAATAAGAAGGGAGCATGTGACATGTGTCCGATCGGCCACTGTGTTGGTAGCAGATAAACTCAAACAATGTTATTGGCAACAAAAAAATGTTTAAACAAAATTAGAACTACAAATAGGACTACCAAACGCAATCATTTCGATGCATTCTGATGTGCTTTTTATTTTTATTGTTTTTATTTCTCACAGATACCTTGTTACCTGCGACTCCTTCACAACCGTCGCATACAGCTATAGGAAGGGTATCTCAACTGTGCCTGTAATATATGTAATAATGAGCCACGGTATTTCATGGCACGCACTTTCTAGAAGCAACACCCAGACATTTAATGAAAACCTGTAGTCAAAAACAGTGTGTTTATTTTAATATAACAATAGTGCTTACTTTCCGATTTCCTCATATATTCCCATAATTTCTGTTTCTATTCTTTATCAAGATATTTCTTGTGCTGCTTATCATAAAGGCCTGTGATATTTGACGCGCAAGTCTGAATACAAAAATAGCAGCGAAACGTTGGGCGTAATAAACGCAGCGAATAAACGCTGTGGTGTGAATAGCCCTTAAGCATTAGGTCTTTATATCTATATGGCAGTGTAGAAAAAGGTACTAATACAACTGGAGTGAATAAAACAGAGTTGCACTAAAATAAAATGCTGACACAAATTGTGGTTAGCCAAGGTCTCTAAATCACACATATAAAGATAAAGCTTGCAATAAAATAAAACTTGCAATAGAACAAGCTGGAACGAGCTGTATAGTTCTGTTGTAAGAAACGTGGGGAGGTGTATTCTGTACAACATTGTGACGGGGTGCTCCGCCTCCTGTAACATTTATGTAAAAGTGCGCTGTATTATTGTTGTTTTATTATTTTCATTATTATTTTGTATATATTATCTGTTTGTGTTGGATTATTATAAAGAATATCTGTATTATTATGCACAGCTGTTAATTACCATTATGTGGCTGGCGAAAAGCCAGCATTATTGTTATTACTTGGCAAGAATGTGGCTGGAGCCTTAATAAGGTAATTGTTTGATCAATGGGTAATTAAGGCTCCAGCCACAGGATATAAAAGAGACCGTCTCGACTCATTAAGGGGAATGAGAGCTAAGAGAAGGATTGTGGAAAGATACTGTGAGTAAGAGAAAGACAAACGACTGCTACCAACTGAGAAACCTTGTAGGTACTCGTTCTGTTTTTGAAGCTTATTTGTTTTTTGTTCTGTTTTACATTGGCCCGTATGACGGTTTATTTTCTGTTTCTGAAAGTATTTTGTTTGTGCTATTTGACTTTATTAATAAATATACTGCACTGTCACACAATTTCAGCCCCGTACCTCTGTCTGCTGTGTACTGCTTCCTGGTCTGTGACGTCACCACACACGCCTCTCAAGCCTAGCCTGTCACAAACATAAAAAGAGGACGTAACGAAGTAATCTTTGTATGTTTTGCTTTAGCCTGAAACTGTACCCGGTGCTTTGCACACTGTAGTTCTATTATTAAACAAACTCTAAGAAATAAACAATTATTTTAGAAGAGGTTGTTAGAGTGTTTTTGTTCAAGAAAGAAGGCATACAAAGATTTCCACTACAGCAGGCATCTCCGTTCACAGGTCAAAGTGAAGAATGCCATTTTGCACACCGCTCCCACAACACTGAAAAGTTGACAGCTTCTATGGTTTATGAGATTATAGTGGTAGTAGGTTAACAAACTTATACAAGCCTCCCTTACGGGGATGCTTAAAAAGCAAACATTCAGATAATGATAGGAATAGAGTATGAGAAACTCAGTATTTGTGTTATTATATAGATTTTGCATGTATTTAAACATTGAGACTTCACAGTCACAAATATGCCCTATTATCCTTTGCTTATGGACTGCTCACATATGTAATGCTGTGTTGCACTTAATCATCCTTAATTTATAGTAACAATTCTAATGACACAGTACATCATCTGCAGAATCTTCCTGGTGTTATTTTCTAGAAATGCAGCACTCGTTGACAGATTTCTGATATTATTCTTACAGCACAATGGTTTTCCAGCAGCAGGAGGTAGTTCTAATATATCCCACTGCTTATTCTCTGAAACACTGGCTGCCAAATGGCTATAATAGAGCCCTGGTATTTTGACTTAAGAAAGCACTAAAAGAGTAAAAAAAAATACATACATCCTTTAAAATAATGCCTTATTTCTAACCTTTGAAACCCAAGAAATGTCAGTACCTCCCCTCAAAATAAAAATGTTTTAAATGAGTGCAAATTGTGGTATACCACGCTTTACCAGTATATCATCAATCTTGTATTACTCATAACAAGTATCAAGTACTATTTGCATTCTGTTGTGAAAAAATCTTGAGTCCACCCAGACTAATGTCTATGATGAGAAACTAATCTTAACATTAAACAAAACATTAAAAGCCCCTAAGATTAAATATTACAAACAAATGCTAATTTAATAATAAAAACTTCTAAAAGTGTTGTTTTTTTTTTTTTTTTTAACTAATGCACAGATTACTTCCAAATCAAAGAACATATTGCAATAATTTGAATGTCTGTTCAGGCAGAAAAATATGAACCCCACTAATTGCACAAACTTAATTACCTAAATTGTTTTGAATTTTGGCATCTGAGTTGCAACACAAATTGCATCTGGGTTCTGCTATATTGTTCCAATTCAATCGCCTAGCAGATGGGAGCTTACATTCTGTTTTTTGAAGCCACTGTACATCGTTTTAACAAACGATTATATTTGCACAAGGATGAAACATACTAGTTAATTCAACTTGAGTAGGCAAAACCTAACTATCAAAATGAAAAATCAGACTGGGCACTAACTGAGTAGAGTCAGCACCTCAGTGCAGTGCAGCTATTACATAACACCAAAGCGCATAAACTGCTAAGAAAAGAAAACTGTCCATCTAGCTATAAGCATTATAGTACTGTAATGGAGCACAGTAACCATTGCACATCACAAGGAAACCAGGCAAATTAACTTCTGGGGTTTGATACTGCACTAAATTCTACATTTTTGCTATACAAACAAGGTAAGGGTTGAACCATATTATGTTTCTGACACTACAGTGATACCAAACCCTTTAACAGTATTGTCTATTTTTGCCGGCTAGAAGCATGTCTATGAGACACTTATATAATATTATTATTATTAATTTCTTAGCAGATGCCCTTATCCAGGGCAACTTACAATTGTTACAAGATATCACATTATTTTTACATACAATTACCCATTTATACAGTTGGGTTTTTACTGGAGCAATCTAAGTAAAGTACACTTACAGCAGCAGTGTCCAGCACCTGGGATTGAACCTACGACCCTCTGGTCAAGAGGTCAAGAGTCTGTTGACCAATTTAGGTCAAGAGTCCAGAGCCCAAACCACTACTCCACACACTAAGAAATGTGTGATCCATCATATCCTGATGTAACTATCACTATTTAATCATATCCTGATGTAACTATCACTATTATCTGCTGTATTATTGAATTGTGGTTTGTCACACTTGTACTTTGCTTGAACAAAAGTTATTGTATTTCTTGCTCTTATTGTATTACTTGTATTGCAACACTTGAAATGTATTTGCTTACGATTGTAAGTCGCCCTGGATAAGGACGTCTGCTAAGAAATAAATAATAATAATAATAATAATGTTTTGAAAATGTAATTGTGAATAAAGTGAATGGCAATCATGGGGAATGAACACGTGTTGATCATATATTGTTTGGGTAGTGTGGATAGGGTATTAGTTTGTGTAGGAGTGCTTATGTTAATTATTGTATAATTTAGCTAAAAGGTGGGCTGCAGATTCTAGGGACAATGATTAATAAAAAAAGAACTTATACTCAAAACTGGACAATGTAGTAAATCAATCAATTTAAATGCAGTTCCACCCTAATCTGGTCCTTTTAATTTAGACAAAGGCTGCAGCATTGAGCACTGTTCAAATGCTTTAGAAGCTTGTCAGGAGGCCTTGATTCATTGCTAATCTGGTGTCACTTGTGACCTTTTCCAAGATTGTTATAGTGGGGTGAGTATTGCAACAACAAGATTAGAGAACAAAAACATGTTATCATTTAAGTTTTAAACCAAATGGCTATTTTCTGCAATCCTTTGAAATAGCAAGATTTCAAAGCTCAGTGGAAGAGACTGGGTCTGGGTCAAGCCTGTATTAAAGAAGAATATTTTTAGAAGGTCTGTCATATTACTATTTGTTATGGTCAGCCTGGTCACTTCTAACTAGACACTTGTCCTTGAACGCCTGCCTCATCTAGTATAAATAAAAGACCCCACCCACACTCACACCTCCTTATAATGTAGAAAAACAGAAATATAATACATAAGACAGAGATTTGTGGTCTATTAGGACAGAGGCTGATATGACCAAATATAACAAACAGTTAAAAGTAATTACTGTACTTGTAACACAAGCACAATGTATCTAAACCAGTATGCAGTTACAGGTGCATACACAGTACTGTTGTCATGCCATTGAAATACCCAGAACAACAGTTAACAGTCAACAAAGGATGTTATGTTAAAGATTTGCTGTCATCTGTTTATATCATAAAGATTTATATGATTTAGGAAAAAGGTAACTGTCTCTTGTTGCCAACTGAAACAAAGAAGAGTTTATCTCCTGCATGAAACAAACTTATCTTACTAAGAGATGACAATTGTACACAGAAGGGTATAGAGAAAAAAAAAAACCAGATACATGACTTCTTCATTTGAACTCGTGACCAATCAGCAGTTTCTAGGCTTCAGAGTTGTCTTAGTGAGACAGATAAGTGAGTTCTTACAGAATAGCAGAAAGTGTGCTCCTTTGTTTTAATAAGTAATGAAACATAATTTTCTGCCTGTTATCATCAACTTCTTTAGATTATATTATTCTCATAAAAATAATCAGATGTTATACCCCTTGACGGCATCTGATGTTTTTAACATCTTTCTATTAAAAAAGCAATCTACATTATTATCAAATAAAGTGACTTTACAACTCCCTATATGACATGGGCATTGATATTACAGTTTCAAAGACATTGTTCATAACCATTAAGCAGTGTAACACTATGGAAACTCCACTATTGCCCTTTGCTACCAGAGACTGTAATATTCATACTTCATAAAAATGGTTAACATTAATCAGGGGCATAGACCACTTAGTAAGTTAATTCCCTTTTTAGATGATATGGAAAATATAGGCACATTTGTCATAGAAAGGTCTGCATCACTGCACTGTACTTAAAAATGCTGCAATGTGAGGAAAGTGTAATACATACCTGTATACATCGAAGAATCCACAAAGAAAATAAAACCATGACTCTATTCCTATCTCATGGGTTATTTTCATGTGAATGAATGCATGATTTAATCATCAATACAAATACTCATGAGTCTTTTCATGATTCCTATGACTAATACTTAAATAAAAGTACAGTACATAGAACTGTTTTCCCTTGAAATGTATATGTGTGTGTATATATATATATATAATTAATTATAATTCTTGATGACAATTATTGCTACAGATTTATCCTTTGTGCATGTGTCATTCTGTGCATAGAAAATAAGGCACACATCAAAAGTATATATTCCTGTAATTTTACTACACATGGCTTAGAATTGCAGGGCTTATTACACAAAACAGTTTAATAATTAGGGCCCCTTGCTTTTAGTTTTTAGTTTTTAGTTTTAAGAAGGTATTACACAAAATACTGTAATAAGTCACTCCTCTTTTAGAGTAACACATTTATTTAGAGCCAGCACTTTTATTCAGTGAAATATCACTAAAATGATGTTATTTGTGTAACAGGTTTCTGTTGCTTAGCTACTTAATACTGTAACTTTCATTCGGTTTCTGAACAGCAGGAATACAGCCCTCATTGTGGATGGGTGGGGATATTGACAGGACCCTAAATGTCAATCCTGCAACATTGAATCTGATGTTTTGATGGAGCGTTTAGCTATTTTCCAATCCCTTTATTATTCTTAAGTTTTCCTTCTCCTCGGCTATGACATTTACATAACCCACAGACTTTTGAAGTGACGGCAGATGCAATGATATATTGGGTGCGTTCACAACACTTTTTTGACGGCTAGACTGCAGACAGGAGTCTGCGCATAACGTCACGGTCTGTGCAGACGGAGCGTGGACAGCTTTGGTAGATGAACAACAGTTCTGAGCAGAACCAAAATGGAGGCGGTGTTGAGTGAAATTCTAATCGCAGAAGAAGTGGATGCAATCGAAGTTCCTTTTGTGCTCCACCAGCTTCATAATTTACAGCATGATCAGAAAATAGTAGAAACAGTCCCTGCTATAAAGAGATAATATAAACATATGTTTTGTGATGTGAGACAAATTAATGAGTGTTATAACAGGCAGGATTCCCCCCGCCCTCTCACAAAGGGGTTGTTAGACAGTACTGTATTTTGATCAGGGACACAAATAGTTCAAATACTTGCACATATGGTCACATATCTCACTTCAACTACCTGTTATTAAAGCTGATTTATTCTCCTTAATTCAAAGTAGGTTATTACCTGTCCCTGAGCCTTTCATCAATAACCAATTACACATGCTGAAAATAACAGAGTGGTTTTAGGTTCATTTCAACCGTTTAGCATTTTTTTTTTTTTTTTTACATGTTTAAACCTTTAGAATAAATATCTGAATATTTGAAAAGTATAATAACTGTGTCGAAAAAGAGTCAAATCATTTTAATTTGTATTACAAATCATTCATAAAATAATTAATGACATGACTCGAAGGCGATTCACACCCCTTGACTAGGTGGCAGTAGCACATGGAGTGAGGATTGTATCTGGTTGCCTACACACTTCTTTGTCAGCCAATGCTCGTCTATTGTTTTGAGCTGCGGCTGCTCCAGTGCAGTACCTGTCAGGAGATGTATTTGGACAGGTTTTGCGTAGCATTAGGTAAATATGCGTACGTGAATGCAGCCATTGTATACAAGGGGAAGCAATCCATCCTACACTATGCTTTAAATTGAAACATTGAATGGTGTCACTCCACTGTTTCTTTATAAAACGTATATCATAACTCCAAAGAGTAAAATAAACTAATTTATAAAATACACTATCTTTGACAGGCAGTGCTGAAAATCACCTCGTCAAACTTTAGTGACCTTACTGGCCAGGCACCTGACATGGACAGATGGAGACTAGTGAAGTTGTGTCGTGCCTCCGGGTTTCAGTCATTGGCAGCATTCGTTGTTTAGGTTAGGCAGGAGAAGAGAGGCAAGTGGCCCTGATATTCAGTCCTTCTGATTTTTGCAGGAGTTGCAGCAGGAAGGCAACATGTGAATTTAGCATTTCAAATTGGGCAGAACAACAGAGGTCAAATTGCTAGGGAAATTGATCTTCATTCTCAACTGCCTCTATGTTGCCAAAAATAGTGGCAAGGCACCGTGGCAATATCTAATTCTTGCATCAGGATATTTTGTTCTGTCACTGAAACAGGTAATCCCTCACATAGATAGATATAAAATGTCGCCTGACACTATAAAATTTTGACTTCAGTGATGGTTAAAAGAGTGTGACACATATCTGATTATTTCATTTTGGCCTGTTCCAACACGTTCCGTTTTTCAGAGAACACAAAAAAGGTACAATGTCAAAAATACATAGCTGGAAAGGACTGTGTTTTAAAGTAAGTAGATTTCCATTTAGATGTACTGTAGTTGGTTTTGTTGGTACAGTACTATAGTTTCAACAGAAGTAGTATTTTAATTCAGAATTATATGATTCTGTAAATATCACTTGTCAAAAGAGATGACTGTGGACACGTGGGGCTCTATGTATCATTGAATTTTCTTTCGTACCTTGACTTTTCGTAAGTTTTTGTGACTTTGTAGACCTACAGTACCCGCGATGTATTAAAAGTCATTTTCACTCCCGTAACTTAGTATCATCCCTGCTGTGGTAGTTTAGTTACGACTGTTAGTTTCAAACTACTTTCATATGCAAATGTATGAATCTCATCGAAGTTAATAATATCTCAATAATATCGAAGTTTGGCACTTACCCTTGATTTTTTCCTGATTTACGACTTCAGTTTGTGCGTGTTATTTTATGCCTCTAACTGGCGTAGAGTCAATTAGCTGTTCATATGTGAAACTTCCTGTTTAAACATTTCCGGGCTTTTAGCTACTTTAAAATAAAGCACTTTAAAATATAAAACAAACCAAAAATATATTTTTTAATAGCCTATATTAAATAACAATGACAATAAATACACTTTGTTTTGGTTTCTTTTATATGTTAAGGTGCTTTATTAATGAAGGGAAGCACGGGAACAAATCATTGCATAGTTCTTTAATTAAACACAAACTGAAATCTTTTCTTCTTAGTAATTAATTATGTAGTGCATAGACAACTGAAATACGCCGAAAAGTATTCATAGCCTACTGTATGTATGGTACTTTTTTTTAGACTCAAACTAAAATTTTCCTAGATATTCTTAAACGAACATGCTTTTGGGATATTAATGTGTTGAGTGTGTGAGTTGTAACGAATGCATTTGTACTGCAGGCTAGGTTTTGAGATGCACATGTGTTTTTTTTTTTATATAAATGTTTTCATACTAACTTTTGTACTTGATAACATTAATATAAATTTCCAATTGATACTCATGATTAATACATTTTGTGACTAATTTGAAGCTATTAATATGTTTCAATATTAACTAAATTGAGTTATTAATCAAATTGATTAATTTTGCTACACACTTGATTTATTAAAATGTTTGAATATACTGTTACTTGATTAATTACTGTCTTATCTTGAATATGTTTTCTTGAAGAAAAAAAAAGTTTTTGATCGGTTCAGATTTTGCTGCTGATGTATTTATTTTCAAAAGGTTTTCTTTAGGTTGTGCTGCAGCAGCGCTCCATGTTTTTTTTTTTTTTTTTGGGGGGGGGGGGGTCTACTTCACTGTCTTGCACCAGGGCCCAGTAAATCCTAGCGCTGGTACTGGTCCCAGTGAATTTATTTTGTTAATTATTTCTTTCGTTTCTTAATGATTTTTGGTGTTAAATAATTTTTCCTGATATTTTTCCATTTCACTAACTAACAGGTCAATTTCGTCTTTGTGGACATTTGTTTTCCTTTTCTTTTTGGCCAGTGCCATAGTTGCATTAAGGTTGGAGTCTGCAGTCATTTATCTTTGCCAGAAGGAGGTTCTAAATGTCTGAACATGTTGTAATTTGGACAGTGTGCTTTTGGAGACACCTGCAAACAGAGCGTTACAATAATCAATCCTCAAAAAAACAAATGCATGAACCAGCTTGAAGGTTGCTGTTGCAAAAAGGAAACCAAAGTCGATTGCAGAGCTCAAAATTGTATTTTTTGAAGAATGGGCAAAAATATCTCCGGAAAGATGCCAGGAACTGGTTTCAAAATACAAAAAAAGCTGTAAAGGAAGCAAAGAGTGGGCATACAAAATATTGATGTAAGGGTGCCCAAATACTTTTTGCAAAGTATAACACTAGTTTTTGCATGTTATTTTTCATTTTAGACCGGCTGCCTCGCACAACCAGGATTCGAACTTGCAAAACAAACTGGAGTTACTTATAGGCTTGATGCCATGGCAACTACACTCACTTATTTCTGTTCAAATCTATTAATGTGTTTGTGATGTTATTTACTATTGTAGCATCAGAGTGGGTCATAACATCACATATTAACAGAAATTAAATATACAAAGGGGGATCCTAGGCCATTCTCTGTGTCCACGTGGACTCAGGCACCGCCCAAAATGAACAAACTATCCAATCACAGGAGTAAAGAGAAAGTTACAAAAGCATGAGCACGACACTCAAACAGGGCTCCCAACACGAAATCCAAGGCTCTTGATACACAAACAAGTCTCTGAACTGTGACAATCTGACGATCCAGCCTTGAATGGCTGAAACAGAGATACCGTTTTCGGACACTAACCATTAACCAATAACCATTCTAGTGTTTGCCTTGTTGTGGGAGTCCGCTGCGTAAAACGTCTAAAATCCTAAAAGTACATGTAATCAAATCTCTAACTTAACCCCGGAGAAAGAGTTGGATGAACATTTGAAGTGGACTGAAATTGAAATATATTCAATTTATTGAGCAAGTAGTGCCAGAGTTTGCGATGGAATATCTCAGACATAACCGGACGAAGAGTGAACATATTGGTGGAGGAATTGCTGTTTCAGTGGAATACCTAAATAGTTAATGACTCTTGTTCTTTGCAAAGACATTTCTTTTGTACCCTGAAGTGGAGACGAAACGTGAGGAAGGCAGACCCCGGAACCTGGACCTGTCCTTGCCAGCAGGAGAGCCTTTGAGCACCTGTATTGTTGAAGACACAGATCAGCTGGAGGAGGCAATGAATGTCAGTAAAGTATTCAATGAGTAGTGTTTTAATCCTCTTATGAACTTGAGAATAAGCAGACCTTAAAGTAAAATTAACGTTTTGTTTTAGGTAGAATGTAAGAAAAGTATTATTGTAGTATTGAGTTAATGAACACTATAGTAGTTGTTTGTATGTAATTTATACAAATTGATGTGGGTTTTACAAGGCAATTATCATTCTGTGTTCGAAGCTAGAATCCAAATTTAGCTGTCTTGGTAACAGATAATTCTCGATAGGTTGTCTGGACACAAAGAGCGTCTTTATCTCGCAATAGTGAGAATTGCCTTCAGAACCAAAAAACTATATATATGAGACTGATTTAACTATGCTTTGATTATCAAATATTAACAAAAGTAAATATTTGTGTTATTAACGATACCCCTGTTAAGACTAACCATCGTCTTAAATAGCTGTCAGGAATGCAGTTGTAACCTTTAAAGGAATCTCCCGTAGATTGCTTTGGATCGCTAATCAACCAGCGGGAGTGGGGTGTTGCTGTTTATATTTTCTTTTCTGTACTGTTTAGTTTAGTTAATTCTTCCTTTCTGTATTACTTTAGCTTAGTTGTTGCACCTTTAATTTGTTCCTTTATTTAGTTTTATTTCTAATAAAACTGGTCCTTTATATTCACTAGAAGCATTGTCTAATCTGATTATTTTGATAAAGGTGGGTTCTACATGATTTGAATTAAAAAAAGGTATTACATTATTACAACTTAAACTAGTCCAAATACAGATATACCTTGCACACTACACTACATAGATAATGATGTAACAATATATTATTCCTTTCTATTTAAACCTTCATGCATCATTCTATTGTCTATTGTAGCGGATAGTGCAGTCAAGTCTATTGCTGGATATTAATATGCACCGTTTAAACATGTTTGAGAAAGTTGCAAGTTAAGGTTTTTCTCTTCTCCCATCTTTTGGTCAAAAGGCACTCCACGTGGAGTGCAGGATGCACTCTATAGCCTGGACGTCGCAAGTTCGAGTCCAGGCTATTCCTTTGTCGACCGAGGACGTTGCCTAATAAATGCAGAGACTTTGATCATTGCCCCATTTCTGAGTTAATTTGAATATAGAATCAATTGAGGTTGATAACATATTATAGTTTGGTACATCACGTCTAAACTAAATTAACACTGTAAAACTAATTTGATAAATGAGTTACTGGAATGTTGGATTCCATTCTTGAAGTTGAATTAATTCTCATGCATTTTTATATGAAATATGATTGATTAAAATGAGAAACAAGTATTCAAAATACTATTGCAAAATAGACCATTTTGTGTGATTAACCAAAATTAATATTAGTATCTTAGCCATGTATGCTAATAATGTTGTGGTCGTTGTAATCATTTGACTGAGGAATCAATGAGGTGTATACTGTTCACAAATATCTCTAACCAATAGCCTCTCCTTTCTGTAATATTAGATTAGTTGTGCACCCTTTTTATTCTTAAATAAAATCTTCATTTCTGACATGTTGTGTGAATGTCGATTATTGTCAAGGGAATTCTGGATCTGCATGATGCTGAACTGGGGGAACTGCTGGAAGAAACTAGCTAACCAGCAACATTTCCTGGGGGAATCAGAAGATCACTTCTGAAGCTTTTTTTTTTGTGGGTTACATCAAAACTGAGTAATTAGAGCGTCGGAATGGAAAATTAAACAAAAATTTGACCATTACTCCACGACAACAAGTGACGATTATTCAAGTCACCTGAGTGACAATCAAGTCAATCATTTAAAAAAAAAACATCCAGCCCCCAAACATCATAAAGTAAGTGAAATAGAAAGAAAAGCTATTAAGGAACTTAAAGATAATGACAATATAATAATTAAATCAGCTGAGGATTATGTTTCTGAGGCATTAAGACCATTAAGCAATAAACTTTTTTATAGACTTTTGACTAATGATCCAATATTGGAACTTAAAATTGAAAGAAATGCAATTCTAGAGAGAGCAAAGGAAACCAATTTCATCACACATAATCAGTTTGAACATTTGAAGGTTGAATATCCTATAACACCAGTTTTTTTTATATCCTATCAAAAATACACAAAGATTCTCAACATCCCCCAGGAAGACCTATAGTATCGGGGAAAGGTTCTATTTTAGAACCATTAAGTCAATTCATAGATCATTTTATCATAGATGTTGTCTATTTATCAGACACTAAAGATGTGATCAAATTGCTTTCCCAGTACGTAGTTCCTTCTGGAGCATTTCTTGTCTCTTTTGATGTGGAAAGCTTATACACTAACATACTGCATGAAGGTGGCCTGGAGGCACTGTCATTCTATTTTGAAACTAGGCAAAGTGAATTACCTAAGGATTTTTTGTTAGAGTTAACCACTTTTATTTTAAAATCAAACGATATTTAAAAATAAGTACTATTTACAAACTCAAGGGACTGCAATGGCTCCAAATTATGCAAACTTATATATGGGATATTGGGAAAAGAAATGCATTGATGACACTGCCTGTAGCCCACTTTTAAGGAATGTTTTAATGTTTTATTTTGGAAAAGATACATAGATGATGAACTTTTAATATGGACCGGTTCATAAATGGATTTATTGAATTTTAAAGATTACATAAATAGTAGTTATACAACTTTAAAGTTCACTATGGAGTACAGTCAAACTGAGATACATTTTCTCGATCTGCCAATTAGAAACAATAAAGATTTAAGAAAACTTCAATCTTTCATAAGCCCACGGACAGAAATACCATTCTGCATGCAGAAAATGACCATCCAAAACACATGATTAAAAGCATTCCATATATATATATATATATATATATATATATATATATATATATATATATATATATATTGTGACAGACTGGGGGAGGAAGGCAAAAAAATGTAGTCCAGGAGGGGCCAAAAGACTATATCCTCCAGAATGCCACAGGAGGGAGCCAAGATGAGAATCACCTGGCTCCAATCTGTAATGATTATCACAGAATAACAGTTTTATGTGCTAAAATATCATCGAGCAAAATATCATCTTGGATGGCTAATAATCTTTTTTTTTCTTTATTTTTTACAATTGTTGAGACTACATGTGCGCTGCCTTGTTGTTTTCCAGTGAAATGGAAGTCCAGACTATTGAAATGTGAGTAATTGGCTTATTAATGAACCTGAAAATCAATTGTTTCAATTAAATCAGTCATAAGCAGGAGTTGCAAAGGGCGTTGTGAGTAGGAGAAATTAACCTGCCTCTGTTGAAAATCGAGATGTATAATTAGTGGCAAAACAAATAAATAAAAAGCATTGTTGTGCAAATGCATTGCAACCTTTTAGAATTTTGAATGCTTGAATCAGATCACTGCATAGTTTTCTTTGTTCAAGACTGAATAGATTCAATTCTTTTAGCCTGTCTGCATACGACATGCCTTTTAAACCTGGGATAATTGGTAGCTCTTCTTTGCATGCTTTCTAGAGCAGCAATATCCTTTTTGTAACGAGGTGACCAGAAATGAACACAGTATTCTAGATGAGGTCTTACTAATGCATTGTAAAGTTTTAACATTACTTCCCTTGATTTAAATTCAACACTTTTTACTATATATCCGAGCATTTTGTTGGCCTTTTTTATAGCTTCCCCACATTTTAATGCACATTATTATTGCCTGACTGAACCATGTCGTATGCTTTGCAATGATCCGTTGTCGATGTTGCATCCTCAAAAAAATCAAGCAGGTTAGTTAGACACAATCTCCCTTTCCTAAAACCATGCTGACTGTCTCCCGGGATACTGTTACCATATAGGTCATTTTCCATTTTGGATCTTAGTATTGGGTACTATTGGGAAGATCTCATCCGGCCCAGGGGATTTGTTTATTTTAAGAGCTCCTAGTCCCTTTAACACTTCTGCCTCTGTTATGCTAAAGTTATTTAAAACTGGATAGGAACAGGTCGACATGTGGGGCATGTTGTCCGTATCCTCCTTTGTAAAAACTTGTGAAAAGTAATCATTTAATATATTTGCTATTTTTTTTTCTTCTCTTAGACATTTAACCTCCTCTTTTGGAATTGGTTTTAGCCCCCTTAGCAATGTTCATTTCTATCTCTCTCTTGGCCTTTCTAACTTTTTTTAGTCCTTTTTGACTTGCGTTTGCAGTTTCAAGTACTCTGTGTACTTTGTTTTTGGACCCTTTTAAAAGTGCCTTTTTCGCTGAATATTGAATATTTCAATTGATATATTAAACCATTTGGGCCATTTTGTTTTATATTTAGATTTGTCTACTTTTGGGAGGTAATTGTTTTGCGCCTCTAGTATTACATTTTTAAAAAACAGCCATCCTTTTTCTGTGGATGTTTTCTCTATTTTACTCCAATCTACTTCTGTTAGTCTCTGTTTTATAGCTTCAGTTTGCTTTTCTAAAATTGTAAACCTTAGCTTTAGTCATTACTTTTTGGGTTTCAAAAATCACTTCAAATGAGACCATGTTGTAAATCAGGCTGTTTGTATCAAATATAAACCATAAACTGCTAAATAAGCTCTCCATTCCTGTGAATGTTGAAAACAGAAATATGTAGCAAAGTTTTAAATAACATGTTTACACGGATAATCACGAAATAAACTAAAATTAAAGGGGGCTAAGTTAAAAAAAAAAGAAAAATGAAACTTAAGATTTTTGCCTCAGTAAAAAATCTATTCCTCGCTACACCCGTGTGTGTATGTATGTATATATATTATAACGACGTCTAGGGCTGTCAATTAATCGCAGTTAACTTCTGCGATTAACTTGTTAATTTTGTGGGAGATTGATTTTTTAACGCACGTTAATCGCACTCCTGTCTTGTCTCTTAGCATACAGTAATTAATTTCTGCTGCACCATTTAGTGCATGCCAGGATTGAATGAGTATAGTCATCGTTTGAATATAAAATTATTCACAGAACCGCATTATGTAGCAAAGCACTCAAACTGAAGGACTTGTGAATGGGACGTTTATTTTTGAAAAACCTTCTGATGGTTCACTGGATAGAAAGAGGGTTCCTTGTATCTACTGTCAAAGTGAGTTCCAGTATCACAAAAGTGCATCTAGTCTGCAGTACCACCTACATGCTAAACATGCTTTCACAGGATCGCTGCAAATCCATGAATCAAGCTAAGTACGATACTATAACCACTGCTGTTGGATAGCTACTGACTGCAGACCCGTTAACATTGTAGCTTTGTTTTATTTCAATAACTGATAATTGTAAATGCAGTAAGGTGAGTAAGAAACTGACTCCATTGTGATTTAGCAGTTGGTTCAAACAATTTAAGAACCAAGATGGATTGTAAAAAAATATAAAATTATTATTTTTTTAATCTCAAAATGAATCGCGATACATTGTTTTTTTTAATCGCTTAACAACCCTAATAGAAAGTAATTCAATTTGACTTGAATGCTTCACCCATTCTGGTGATTTTAATTGCAATTGTCCAGTTTAATTAGCAAGTAAGTAATATATTGTTATTCAGTGAAACCAAGGTTGATTTTCAACCCTGGGTTCTTGACGTTTGTATAAATATGGATTAGGGTGGTGTAATTTATTCAGATTTACAGTAAATGAATAAAACCCATTGAATGTCTTCAATTGGTATCTTTAATTATACCAGAAAGATCCCTGTTATAGGTCTCACCTTTTGGTTTGTGCTCAATACAGAGCTGTACAACAAAACTCTACAACAACCATCTTAGGCAATAGTTGAAGCCTATACAATAAGTGATTAATTGCTGAATATGGCAACCATTATTTAGAAAGGTGGCTTTCATCCTTGGGATAACATTTACAATGATAAGAAACAGTGATTTTCAACAATTCTTGTCAAGTTGTTCCTTTACTTCCGCCAAACATGATTTTTCCATAGTAGCAGCAACCAATAAATCCATTGCTGGGGTAACTGCTTTTCTGTATAAATGCATTAACTGCATTTTGTGAAAAATCTTTCAAAGAACCACCAGGTACCATAAGAAAACACACTGGATGGATAATGGGGGGTGTTGCTTCAAATTATACTTCCAGCACTGCATACATTTTCAAGTTACAGTTATTTGGTTAAAGTCAATCTCGTCTGCCCTACAGGGAGTGGCTTCTCCAAAAGTGTGATTCTGAGGAGCCCAGCCTATCAATGCTGAGTAGGCTGGGGAATCTGCTATCCAATCAGCGCCAGGCAACAACCCCTTTAAGAGAGAATGCGCTAGCATCACTGCAAGGCTCCGATTTTGAATGTTGAAGTAGCGATCATGTTGCGCGGCAGTAGCACAGAGCAAGAACAACCAAAGCAAGTCAGAACAGCAAGTGGCAGGTCACTCGCTGAGAGAATACGTAAACCACACTTCACGACACAGGAAGTTGCTATATTATTATCTGTTAACATTCATTCGTCCACTACTTCTGGTTCTGGCCAGTGGTGTAGTCCTAAATTAGAAAGTACCGGAACGGCAATTAAAATACTGAATTTTATTAAACAAATTATAGTTGTGTTTTATTTGTACATTGAACAAATTTGGCTAGTTTTGAAAGCATCTAGAGCGGGTAAATGTTTAAAAGTTTGTTGGTTTGGTAATTTGGCTATTTCTATCATGCATGTTTTTTTTTTCTATTCTTTTCAATTATGAGGTCATCACCAGGGCAGAACTTCAAACACCACGATGCCCTGTATAGTATATCACATCCTCCCCCTTGTCTTTTTTCTGGAGCTCTGCATCCAATACAATTATGAATCACACAAACGTTCAGTTATTTTTTTATTAGTCACCAATTTAAGAACTGTATCAGTACAAGTAGAATGGCTTTTAAATGTATTTTTTTTATTATATTTTTATATAATTTTGTATATTATGGCCGACAGTTCTGGACAATGTCATTTTACACTACATTTTGAATACATTTTTCTCCCCCAGGACCTACCGCATTGGATCTCATCAGAATAAAAACAAAACAAAAAACAAAACAAAAAAACCCAGCGGTTCTGGTACTGTAAATAATTCATTTATTTATCTAAAAAAAAGATAAATAAATAAATAAATAAATAAATAAATAAATAGTTTATAACCTTATTACTGCCTGTGTTTTTTTTAAACTTTATTTTAAATAAATGTGTAGCACTTATCTATGCTTTTGTGATATATATTAAATCTAAGTGCGTTTTTTGGTTGGTTTAAAAAAACACAAATTTGGCTACTTTTTGGCTGATTACTTCCAAAATTTGGTGGAGAGCTGGAAAAAAAAAAAAAAAAAGATCTTATTATTATATATTTCTTAGCAGACGCCCTTATCCAGAGCGACTTACAATTATTACAAGATATCATTATTTTTACATACAATTACCCGTTTATACAGTTGGGTTTTTCCTGGAGCAATCTAGGTAAAGTACCTTGCTCAAGGGTACAGCAGCAGTGTTCCCCACCTGGGATTGAACCCACGACCCTCCGGTCAAGAGTCCAGAGCCCTAACCACTACTCCACACTGCTGCATTTGATTAACCTCCCCCAGCTAAGTCAAAGACACAGGGAAAAACATGGACACACATTCCAGTCCACTGGCACCTCATTCCTCCCCCACCAAATCATAGCTTATATTATACACCTTTTTTCCCCCCCAGGGCACATTTACAATGTTACTTCCAGGGCACAAACTAAGCCAGTTGTATGGGCAGTCGTTCATTCCAATCTCCGGGTCTCTACACTGACAGATATACAAAGCAGCTTTAAACCTGTGTTTATGTCCACTAGTCTGCACATTTGCTGTCTTCTTCGTCAGCATTTTTACTTAAAGAAATACTAGTTTGTAATTCCTAATGTTCTCTTCATTGCATCACAAGGACGACTGACTGAATCAGACAATTGTGCTGGAGATGTGTGGACTCTTGACTCTGCAACATTTAAAATGTGCAACGGTTATCAGAGACTCAGATTCGGAGTGTACCATCAAAACTGGTACGTAGGGAACTGGACACATTTCTTTTGTTCCTAATGGTAAGGCGCAGAAAGACAAATTCGACTTCCCCATGGAAAAGAAATTGCTTCATTGGTGCCCAGGCACTGAAAATAGAGTGGTCGGGTGCCATATAAGCATTATCATAACAAATTGGTAAAGATTCTTAAGTTAATTCTTAAGTCAAGGTTCTGCCTGTAGGAAAAAGAACCTGAACGGCGTTCCGGCTCGACTACATCACTGGTCCTGGCTATTAGCGGTGCCATATTACATTATTGCTTTATATGTGTTTCCCATTTATTTATTTATTTATTTATTGGTTCTGTGTCATACTGTGAGTTTTATGTATTCTCTCCCAATGGCCTGTCCTTGTATGTGCTGACTAGGTCCACACGCTGTACTGAAATTCATAAAACATTTTCTTTATGTACCATACTTTTTGTTTCAACAAACCAATGTAGCCTACTTACGTTTCTTTTGTAATGTATTCATGAAAATAATATTACATACCTGATATACCCTCCCTCTCAATGGATGAAATTATAGTAATAGCAAGCATATCATCCATGATTATTAGGGGTCTACTTAAATCGTGGAGAATTTACATATTTTTCCCAGGTAGGCTATTGAATAAAATTAAGATTTCGTGGACCTGTTTAAACATTAGAGCACTATAAAATCCTAAAAATAGTGGTACTTGCTTCCTTACTAAAACAGAGTGCTGTCATTTGTTAAAGGCAAGCATGCAACATCTACCAACAGTTGCTGCTGACATTCACTGTCTCTGTGTTGTGAAGACTTGCCCATACATTGAGACTGCACGTTCTGCATCCACTGAATTGGTTCGAAGTGTAAGGCAACGCTTTGCCAAGTTATACAGATGTGGAAATCGATTAGAAACAGTCCCAAAACTCAGTTACTCTCAAGGGCTCTGGCATTCTTTAATAAAGGCTATATATGTAGCACGTTCACTGTCATGTTGTTTGTCCCATCCAGGAATTCTGTGTGGTCAGGAGGCTGTGTGGTCCAGTGGTTAAAGAAAAGGGCTTGTAACCAGGAGTCCCCGGTTCAAATCCCACCTCAGCCACTGACTCATTGTGTGACCCTGAGCAAGTCACTTCACCTCCTTGTGCTCCGTCTTTCGGGTGAGACATAATTGTAAGTGACTCTGCAGCTGATGCATAGTTCACACACCCTAGTCTCTAAGTCGCCTTGGATAAAGGCGCCTGCCAAATAATAATAATTAGTACCAAAAGAAAGGAAACGTGCTATTCGGGTCTAAAATTATAACTTAGAAAGTAAGCAGTGGTTTGATTGAACCAAGGCGGCTGTGTTAAATCGTTCCTGTAGTACTGATCTAACTTGGATACAACAGACAGGAATACTTTTTGTCTGCGCTGACCTTCAAGTTTGTTTCCTGAAAGCTGTTATTTGTTTTACGCTCTGTTTAGCAGCCTCTGTAGCAGCCTTTAGTTTAATTTAATGTGTGAATTCTGAAGCTAAATAGCGATCGATCATATTTCCAAAGTCACATTACCTCCATCTGCACGTAAAGTTTCTTTGGGAAATGTGTTGACACAATCCTCAGCCGAAATATACTTTGCTTTTTTTGCTTTGTTGTCCATTTTTGATATTTTACCTCCAATGCTGAAAACTAGATTTTAGCAACCTAAATCAAAATAACAATGCAACACTGTCTTTGTCCTACAGGTCACAGAAAAGCCAGTATAGACACACTGATAGGCTGACAAACATTGTTGTCATGTGAACAGTAAACAAGTAAGTTAATCGCTTTGGAGTATTTTTTATAATGGTATTAGTCTAAGGACATTTTTTTTTTTTTTTACCTAAATGCAATGTGTCAGTCCAAACGCACGCAGTTGCTACTTAGGACTACTTTGCTTTTTATAGTGTGTTTAATTTTTAAAGTTCCTGATCACACCACTAAATAAACCTGGTTTCCGCGGGTCTTAACGCAGTGCTCAATTGTCTATTTAGGACCCCATTGCGCTGTCATCAGAATCGCTTCTGCGAATATGTTAATGATGCCACGCCCTGAAATTGATGCCGAACTGTGGCGATGGGTCAGGCGCTCTATAATGGCACAAGACATGTCTTCAGAATACCATTTCAGCACAGTATTTTATTTTTTTACGTCTTTGCTCCACTTATACGCCACAAATTCGGGGGCAAGTGCTGTTCACACTTGCACTGTGATCAGAATACAGCCCCAGATGTTCAATAGAAGAAGAAAAAATTATAAAATTACAATGTTATTTATGGGAAAAACAAGAATTTGTGACAAAATGTTTACCTAAGAGCTAACATAAAAACATCATACTGTTTAGCTATCTTAACCAGCAGTATATGTTAAGAACATTATATTATTATATATATTTTATTAGGTCCTTTTTAATATATATTCTGTTTTTTATTTTACATATTGGTAAGTAATTTGTCAGATAAGTAAGAATTTTGTATGTTTAAATTGAGCGGACTGTTTTATAGGTTGATTAAATGGTTGGGTAAATATGAACCATTTCTGCAAGTCTTTTTTTCTTTTTCTTATCTGTGTATGTAACATGTTGCTCCATGTTTTCTCTTTTGGGGTAAAGGAAATACAACAAATGCATCCTTTTGACACATGTATTGTTTAGCTAGTGGTGTGTAGTCTGCTATTTCTGATATAATAAATGCATTTCTAGTTTAATGAATGCCTTAGGCTATAGCACTTGTTCATGTACTTCTATATACCTAGAGTGAGAGATGGCCATGGGGGGAGGGGGGGTCTGCTTAAATTAATAAAAGGATGCATGTATAGCACAATTAGATTTAAGTGTAGGCATGTCAATACACCTCTTCTATAATGTTAAATGAGAGCTGCAGAAGACATTTCTATTTCAGCATGACACACACTGTAAATGTCAATTACAGCAGTGTCAATATGAAGCAGAAATAGGATAAGGAGTTTCCACTTTATAGCAGCTATACATTTATTAACTGTCCATATCCTTGTTATTTACAAGAACTAAAAGCTTATTTCAGAGTACTTCCTGACTTGCGGGACAGATGGCCAATAATCCAATAAGTCCTGGTACCTATTATTAGCTTTATTAGCATTATAACCATTTCTCCTTTATTTAGGAAATAATCTGTTGGTCCTTCACATATGTATTTGTTAATTTTACTGCCTTTATCTGCATATTCCAAATCAAAGTATAAAGTGTAAGCAAAAAAAGATCTTCAACAGAAGGGGGACCAGTGAAAATACGTCAATAAGAGACTCCTTTAGTTTGATTAACATTTATCACACCAAAGAAGGTCATACTGTAAATAGAAACAATATCTGTGCAATAATGCAGTATTCCCATGGGTGCTGTATAATATTATGAAACTGGAAAGTCATCTGTTATTAAAACAAATAAGCACTTTGCTTCGAAAGGCTATTAGGTAATGAAAAACTGTTTACACATAAATCACTAAATAACACATTAATAAATAATAATTGATAATATTTTCATTTAGAAAGCGCCAATATAATTTAAAAAGTACAAATGTCTAATTAATAGACAGACAATGGTGGTACATGTACTGCACATCACTATGGAAACCAATTCAGGAGCCTTTTTTTTTTTTTTTTTTTGTCAACTTTTGACAGTTTCCAATAGTAATGCCAATTGGACCCTCTTGTTTGATGTAGATGCCACTGAGGAAAAATAGTGAGGCAATTTGAAGCATGCTATATGTTGACTGAACAGGGGGGCACATAACCTTTCACTGTATATTCTTAGAGAACCCAATAAAATTGGTGTTTTTATATAAAACAAAAACAAAGGGTGACACCAATAATAACGAATACATTTTACACCCCCTTTTTCCATTTGTGTACTGCCTAGTTAATAATCAATCATTTTTGCATTGTCAGTGTGAAAATAAAAAACACAGAACATGTAGAAAGTCTGGTTCCCTGGATATCTAGGAGGTATTCATTGTCTGTATTCCAAATATTTATATTCTATATTTAAGTATACTTGTCTAAAGTATATGGGAGCAGGTTAGGAATAATAGCGAGTGTGGCAATGTGCCCCGCCCCTGTGTGCATGTGTGTGTTATGTGTTGTATGTTGCGTGTGTTAATGTTGGTGTATAGAGATTGGTACACGGGATATAAACGGGTCTGTGTTTCACGTGTGATTTAAATTGTATATTTGTATTTAGGCACTGGACTGCACATCACTGCACGTGCATTTAAAGTATAGTATGAGAGCACGGGGTTGCACAGAATTAATTCACCTGCTGGGATTCAAGTGAATAATTAATTAGTAATTGAATCCCAGCACAACAGTATATATAGATGCACATTTCTTTCACTCAGGGTTGGGTGTTCGAGAGTGGAGAACGGGAGAGAGAGAGAGAGAGAGGAGTTAAAATAAATATGAACGTAAATATAAGTGTTGTACTCACCGTGTTTGTTTGTCTCTCCGTGCACCGTTTGTTAAGTGTTAGTGCGTTTTGTTTGTCTGTTTTATTAAAAAGTGTTAGTGTCGTGTCCTGTTTTGTGTTCTGTTTAAACCTTTACTTTGTTAATAAACGCTGAGTGCTACCATTTGCACTCAGCTTCTCATCACCACCGTCTGTCTGTGTATTCCTTTCTGGTCTGACGCCACCCACTCTGGCCGTCTTTGACAGCGAGACACCATGCTATTTGAATTTAGGTAAAAAAATATGTTTTAGTGTAGACTGCATGCATTTCTGCCTGATGAAGCCATGTTCCTCCATCTAACAACATTAGAAATATGGATACTACAGTTTAATTCATTCAATAGTATAGTCTTTCAAAAAAGCCAACTCCAGGTTATGCATTCTCTACAATTTAATGTCACTACTGAATAGTATATGGAGTTTGTAAAAACCATTATGTGTTACATGCTATTTTTAGGTCAGTTCTATTCTGTGCTTCTTATAATCAGAACACAGTGCTACGTAATGGCATTTTGGGGACAATATTACCCATATGCCACACTATAAAGGGGTGCACCATATGCAATTGCTTTTTGCAGTAAATACATTTGATAAATATAGAAACAAACTACAAAAACAGCAGCCTTATACCAAAACCCTTCTGATCTAGTTACAGAATGGGCAAAAGTTGGACAAAAAAAAAAGAATGGCGACAGCATTGCAAATCGAGCTATGCTCGGAAAGCACGAGGGAATTAATGCGCCTGCTAATAACAGCAACATTACTTTGAAAATAGCATTTTTACATTTATTGTGCATAACACCAATAACATTCTCATTATATTTTTCAAAACAAAGGGGTAGTTTGTACAATAAAATAATTATTAATGTGAAACGAGTCCCTAAGTTAATAAAATGCATCAGAACTGTTTAATGTCACAGCAAAATATATAGGTAATTTCTATTATCAGAGTTTTAGGACAAACAAAAACAAGGACATTGCATTTCAAAGCTGTTAACGTCTGTACAATTTCTGAGATCCGTATGCCTTAGGAAGGGGAACATAATACAAATATCAAAGGGATTTAGAGGTATTATAGTATAATCTTTAATATGGGGCAGAACATATTGCCCTACTATTGCACTGGTTGTAATAGGCTTAGCTCTGCACATCATCATTTCTTATTAAAAAAACACTCCTGTGCTCCAAACTTCAATTGACATTTTTTCTAAGGTAACTTTAATGCATCCTCAATTACTATTTGAAATATACCTGTGGATTACATACCCAGAACTTCAGATACAGCTCTGGGTCTTGGAGTAACTTACCTCTAATTCTAACACTGAGAGTAGTGAAATGTATTTTCAGGGGGTAAAATGCAACATTACCATGAAGTCAAGAGTAATCTCGATAAATACTGTACGATCTTTAATGGTAATGGGGTAGGCATTACAAAGTCTTCCATTTTAACTGCAATGTTACTTTGAACTACTGTAAAACCACTTGTGTGTTCTACAAGGTTCTTTGTCAGCTCAGTGCATTTTTTACAAAGCATCACACTGACTCTGCAAATGAATTACATTACTTATATTTTAACATTCAATTCTTAAACTCAGTGAACATGTTAAAACTTCAATATAAAGCCATACAGATAAATAAAATAAGGAAATACATTAATATGTTTTATAAAACAGTTTGTCATTTTATAGGCAGCTTTTTTTAGTGGTTGCCTCCGACGATAGTTCCAGTTGCATTTGTAGCTGGACTCGGTGTTTCCGCTTCAACCTGTGTAGCTTCGAATTTTTCTTATTCTTTACTGTGATTGGCTGCAAAGACAACAGGGCTAGCCAGAGGTTGGATAATGTTTGTTGAACTGGTTTTTCTTGTGTACAGTTTCCTAGTAATGGAAGACATTGTATTCTGGGAGATGCAGTTGTTCTAGGGTTTTAGGGGAGGCGGGAGGGGAGGCAGACAAGCTGTGCAGCAAAATTGCTATGCGTATTTTTACGCATTAAATACAAATTCGATTTTTTAATACGTACAAGCGTATCTGGACCACTGTATATACCCAGTAACTGTTCCCTCACTATCTGGATGTACAGTAGTTTACAAACCATTGGACATAGAGTATAAAATAAACACTAACTTAATCTGTCTTTCATTTTTTTACCAAAATCAGATTAATTCTGTGTGCAAATGCATTTGATTTATTCTTTTTTTGTATTTCTATTTACATTGCAGTCCACATTTTTTCAACTGACATTGGTGGGTGGCCTAAGTCAAAGGACTTGTTATGGATAGAGAAGCTGGAATGTTTCTAGAATGCGGGCTCCCACTTCTCATAAACAAATACAACGCATGTTTGGCTGAAATAGCAGCAATTCATACTGCCCAACAAAACTGACTCAATTGAGAGAGTTTTCAGTTTATTCTTTATCTAAGAACAATGATAATTGAAACAACATAGGGTGATTATGAAGTTGCTTAACTATGTATAGCCTTGGTGAGGCTCAGGAGGCAGATAAATGGCTACCCTAAACCACAGTCTTCCTATTTTAAGTCTGCATAGTGTTGCTCCTCTTCTCCCTATCACCTCACAATGGTCCCCCCTCTCTGGGTTGTGTCATTCGTCCATCACCACTCATGACGTTATCACTGTTGGGACAGATCAAACTTTATCTAATACTACCTACATTCATCGCAACATCTTATGAACCCCTTACAATGACTGCTGATCAGCATTAAAAAAGCCATGTCTGCTGCTTTTATTGGCAGGGTGAAACCTTGGACTAAGCCTTGTCACCTCCTCCCAGTTATGCTAATGTAGGGAATTGTGGTCACTATTATTTATTATAATGAGTCAGACAATTCTACTTTGATAGAGTATACGAATTACACGGTTTATAGATTAATAAAAGATTATTCTTAACAAATAAGTATATCCAGTACATGATGACATTTGATTACATTCATAGATTATTCAAGATACAGAAACATCACAATTATTGCAACACATCTTTTTAGGCGAGAAATGGTAGTCACCTAGCTTAGTCAAAAGAGTAATTAGCAATATTACCTTTCCTTGCTGGGAATGCCCTTTCAGACAGGTTATGGAGGATGTTTGTCAGCTTCACCCGAGCAATTAATACATTTTTCCCCCCAGTTAACCTTATATAGTACCTCACAGATTCTATATTTTAAACATCTGTTTTACATGTGTCTCAAATTATGCTGAAACAGCACTTCACACACATAGAATGGGATTTTACAATAGGAGACCTGTATTATCTTATCCACTCAACAGTGTACCCGTTTGACCTTTATTCTTTTGAATATTTCAAATTCATGTTTTTACACACAGACAATAAAAAAATGTTCATTTTATTTTTACACTAACAATGGACCCTACATCTGCATAAACATCTGCCCCTCTGCCAAAGTATTGCCTTCTTATTCCTTCAAGATTCTCCAAAAAAAAAAAAAGAATTTCCATTTTTTTTTAAATTATGGCAGACAAAATAAAAAAACAAACAAAAAAAAAAAACATAATTAATGTCACATCAGAAATGCCCCACTGCCACTAATTAATATCACTGTTGGCTTACTATAGTACTAATAGCAAATAGGACAACATTTTAGTCCCTTAAACTGAAGGTACCATCAGCAATCTGACATGCAACACAGCTGTGTTAGTGAATAAAACCATTACCTGCACTGATTTTGAATGTATTTTTCCTTTCAAATGGGTCTTTTGAGAGACCATATTGATTTCAATGACAATGACCTTAAATGGAGTAAAAATCTGTATGACTCCCATCCCTGATTATACTAACACTTCAGCATTTCTACCAATCTACAATGACAAAAGGATCTATGATAAATACTACTCACACTGTGCTATCTTTTAATAACTCATGTTGAAAAACTAACAATGGCTGGAGGCTAGGGTCCATAATGATTAATGACACAGACTTTGGCCTTTGTATAACAATGCTGTTCCAGCACGTAAAAGTTTTCAAGGTTATTATTAATTTCTAACCAGCTTGGTGAAATATTGTTTAAGAATGCAATAGGAGGATCTTATATGAAGCACAAATGTTTCATAAAAGCATAATTTGCAACAATTCACCACCTTTGCCCCATAAATATTCCAATCCCAAGGGCATAATTCCTCCAATTTCTACACAGAACCTAAATCAAGGGTTCTCAAACATTTTTATTAGGACGCACTGCTCTTTTTTCCTAAACATACCAAGTATATCATATGAAAAATAAAGAAAATATAGACATATGTACTTCTTAATTGTTTCTTAGGTGTTTCTCATTTAAAAAACACAGCAGCTCCTCTCAACTCTGCAGTGGATCTTAATTCCCAGGCTCTTCTAATGAAAACTGGAGACAAAAATCTGGTATTTTGCAAGTTTTTTTTTGTACATTTTTATTATTATTATTGCTTTAACAACAGGTCAAAGTTAATAGGTTAATCAGTTATATAAACGTATATACATTAACACAACACCTCAGCTAAAGTGCATTACTCATGGATTGAAGTTAAACACACATATATATATATATATATATATATATATATATATATATATATATATATATATATATACACACACATACATACATACAGTGCCTTGCAAAAGTATTCAGACCCCTGACCAATTCTCTCATATTACTGAATTACAAATGGTACATTGAAATTTCGTTCTGTTTGACATTTTATTTTAAAACACTGAAACTCAAAATCAATTATTGTAAGGTGACATTGGTTTTATGTTGGGAAATATTTTTAAGAAAATTTAAAAACTGAAATATCTTGCTTGCATAAGTATTCAACCCCTGAGCTGTGGAAGCTCCCAGTTTACACCGATGAAAGAAATTTGCCTAACGAGGATACAATTACCTTACCATTGGCCTCCACCTGTGAACCATTAAAGTTGCTGTCACATTATCTGGATAAAAACACCACTGTTGAAGGATCATTGGTCAGGCTGTGAATCGGAAGGAAAATCAAGACCAAAGAGCATTCTACAGAAGTTAGAGATAAAGTAATACAAATGCATAGATTAGGGAAAAGTTACAAAATAATATCCAATATTATTATTATTATTATTTATTAATACATGTTTTCTTTTTCATGCTCTCAACAAGTTATTTCTACTTTTTCATCTTTACTGGTGGGGGAATTTCTCAAACTACAAGAAAATCTAATACAGAATTTAAATGGAAAAATAATTTGTGAGTCAACAATGAAATGGAGATACCTCATCCATACTTTTAAAAGTTTTAATTGTAATTTAACAAACAAAAACAATTTTTTACGCAGCAGTGCACGAGAAATACATATTTAAGTTTCACAATTAAATCAGCAAGATTTATTCTCGCAATTCAGAGTGAACAGAGTTAAAACTATATATATATATATATTATTGGTATTTAATCATAATATTTATACTTTTATTGGTTTTGTCATTCGTAAAACCTTTACAGTAAAAATAAAAAAAAATACATAAAACATGGTTTACTTAATGGGCAAAATTTGGCATGATCTATGGGGTTCGGTATAGTGACGATACCTGGCGCTTCTCTCTCTCTCTCTGCAGGTGTCATGGTAACCCCCCATAAAAATATATTAACAAATGTTATTAATACACATTAAAACAACAAAACAACCATTGGTGTGTCTGTATGAGACAACATTAGTTAATAAAATGTATTCAAATTAGGTTCAGGGTTTTCAATAGAATATTACAAATAACTGAGTTACGCATAAATACGTAAACATATACACACGCATATCTATGGTTTAATTATGATAATTATATATGTATACTATAGATAGTAATTAAACCATATTTTATATTTTATTTTTTTTTACTGTAAAGCTTATGTATTTAATCACATTCAGATGAATGTAATGTAAAGCATCCGGAGATTATAAAATAACAAAAGCAGGAAAAGTATCAACATTAAATGCCAATAATAAAAACACAAACAAACATATTGTTGTTTTCACTCTGTTCATATTGAATCGCGAAACAAAATCACCATGTGACTCGTTTAGGGGGTGAAATTTGCCATGACAGTCGCATGCACTGCGATGACCATGTAAGAATCGTTGACCTAAACCCTATAAAACGTTGACCCATTGTGCAGTCTGGTTAAAGTAACCCATAGGCTGTATTTATTTGGTGATCGTCACTTTTTCCAATTTGAAAAACCTTTTGTTTGAAATGTTTCCTCTGCTCCTCCTGCCACCAAGTACTGCTAATTGATCAGCAGTGACATGCCTACTGGCATTCCAAGTCTCACGATTTAATTAAGTAGCTACATAGAAACAATCATTATACCACATCAGGAGTAAAACTGATGAGGGGTTCTGGCTTGACAACCTACAAAACACTTACACCACACTTACAACACGTCTCTGCGTTTGAAAAACTGATGGTAATATTTCTGCTTTAAATTTTAATTTAACCACATGAAACAACTTACCCATTGTATCAATGAAATGCAATGAATATGAACACAGTAAAGTTACAGTACCTATAAAAATGCATACCATTGTTCAGAATGAATTTGGAGAGCAAAGCCATTCATTCATCTGCAGACCACTATCATCTGACAAGTCTTCAATTACTCTTTGCTTTGCACTTTATTCGACAGCAGGACACATTGGATTTTTTGTGTAGCCTCCTTACCTAGCCAATGATGTCCACACTGAGACAGATAAACATTAGCTTCTCACCAATTGTATGGGGCTGCTTTGATTTAGTAATACTAGCAATGCTAAATCATGTTTTTTTTTTTATTATTATTATTATTATTATTAGGAAATTTTCCTTTTTTTTTTTTACCACCCGAACGAATACTAACCAAATGGTGTGCAGTCAAAGAAGCAAGATTTTTTTATGATGTTTCTGACTGGCCTCCTAATAATATGACACAGACACATCATAATCGTGAGTCCATTGCATAAGGGGTGTTGGGGATTGTTAAACAAATTCTCTGTAAAATGAAAAATCGAATGCTCGCTTTGTGTTTTTATTTATTTAAAAATTTTATAATACTGTTCTTTACATTGATGTACGAATAGATTTGTATTCGGTAACTATACCCTGTTCAGAGGCTTGGGACCTTTTGCAACCTGCAGTTTGGGAACTACTGATCTCCATCACTTCTTTGATAGACTGGTACTACTGTTTCTTCATGCGACTGTCACTGCCAATAGTGATTCTAGTAAATCAAATCTAAATTTACGATATGAGGCTTACATCTTGATTAGCATCATATGAAAACACAGTTAAAAAGATAATAATTATAATAATTTGTTTATTTATTTACAAGCCTGTTTCTTTAACCACTGGACCACACTGCCTCCTCTAATAGAGGAGTGAGTAGTTACATTGATATTGCAGCTTTGCCCCTTGAACACATTTATGTTGTAAAAGGTGGTGGGGCAAGTACCAACCCCACTCCACCCCACCCCACTCCACCCCACCCCACTCCACCCCTTATCTTACCTATGAAGTAACCTACATTTCAGATAAATGCACATGGAAACATAGCTTTAGAAGTTTCAGGAATGGATATCATTATTACTACCTTCACAAGGTACTGGTTTTGATTTAAGACATGTCCAAATGATTTAAGGTGAACTGTTTTGTCCAATTTTTCCTATTCTTAAAACTCAGGTAGCTAAAAAAATAACAGCATATTTATTAAACACTGCTGCCAATCAGCCAGCTTGGTATTTATTCAACCTTATCAAGTTTGGTAGCAGAGGCAGTCAAGCAAGCACTAATATAATATCAAAATGCCAAATCGTAAATGCCAAAACTTTTGTCTGTTAGTAATAGTTATTATAGCACAACAATTCTTCATCTTTAAATGTAATCATATTTCTTATTGAAAAATCTATGCCAAAGTTGCCTGGGAAAGAGAACCTAGATAACCCTGGAGAAATTAGGTTTTTATTTCGCATGAGTACATACTAGAAAGAAAAAAAAACAAAAAAACAACAGCGAGCTGGTACATGATACAGTCTGAGAGGCCCCAGGGTGATGTTTTTTGCCCTATATATGGGTTAAGATGCATTTAAGAATAAATAGGAGTTGATTTCCAATCAGCCTAAGGTGAATAATTAGCTAAGAATGACCTGTAGTCGAGTCCTAGTCAGGAGTCCTTGAAACAAACTCAAATCAATTTTCATTAAACTAGTCATAGTAGTGGGGAAACAGTTTACCTAATGGACATTGGCCCAGACCTTCGAAAGGTTTGTGCACCGCATCAGTGCACAAAATGTGCCATATTCAAAACTTATTTTTGCATGCTACAATCCATTTTGCGCTGTGCACAAATATAATGTATGCATTGCGCAATATGGCAGGAGTGGCCAACAATTTGTGAGATCCTGCCATGTTTGAAGTTACGCGCCAAGCACAAAACCAGTTTTGCGAGGCTGGATTTGTTTGTTTGTGTGTCGGGGGTGTTTTCATTACAACCAGTTGGATTTGTGGGGGGGGGGGTGTTTATGCTACATCCTAACTCGCTTCCAACTTCTTATACGTACCATGATTGGCTGCAAAGACAACAGGGCTAACCAGTGATTGGATAGTGTTTTGATGAGTTGGTTTTTATTGTGCACAGTTTCCTAGGAACTGTAATATTAATTAGAAAAAGTAATAGAAAATAAAAAGGACTCGTCGCTAATATCTCCGATTCACAGAGCCCGACTGTTCGAGTCCAAGTCAGAGTCACACAACGTCGAGTCCAAGTCTTTTGCGGCCATGACTTGAGTTAGAGTCACGAAAAATGCGACTCAAGTCCTACTTCTGAGATAGATATATAGGAGTATTTATTATTATTATTATTATCATTATTATTATTATTATTATTATTATTAATTATTTGTACAAGGGTTCATATACATGCTATTTCTGTTAAGGGAGCAAAGTTACCCATTTTCTTGTGATATAATCTTTGTACCTCCTGGTGTTTTGTTCTTCTTGGTAGGTCTCTAATACGATGTGTGATTGCTGTCACTCATGCATGCATTATCTGCTAGTTGCATGGTGTCAGTGAATCTCTAATATTCATGATCATAGGATAGCATAATCAGTGTGTTTTTGGGCAGGGTCAAGGTCTAGTCTGTAAATGGGAAAGCATTAGGCCAAAGCAAAGTCACAGCTTTACAGTATGGACAGATAATAACCCCCTCACTTACATTCTGACCAGTGGTATAGTAAATTTGAAAGTACTGGAACGCCAATTAAAATATTGTTTTTTCTTAAACAAATTATATGAATTCGCGTTTTATTCTCGCATGTGACTTTTAGGCTACTCCCCCTTGATCAGTGCTACCAGATTGGCATTTTCCAACCATTTTCCAACATCATAAAAAAGAAGTCAAGCACAGGTCTCTAGTCGTTTTTTCTCCGGAAAAAGCTAAGAAAACCTTTCAATGGCAGAGTGAGACCGATAGGAGCCGAAAGAAGCCGGGAAAAATAAAAAAATAAATTATTAAAAAAGGGGTGGTTCTGAACAATACACATAGCCCCTGTACCACAGAGATAACACAGACATAAACAAACACGATAGCTGCTTCCACATCCAGCGCTCAAGAATATCACTGACATTTGCAGAGCTTTTTGAGATGTTATAGTAATAAAATAATGGGATCGCATTATTGAGTTTGGTGATAAAACGAGTGATCAGGATATGATTTATCAGTATGCACCACTATGAAGAGGTATGTGATAAATACAGCGAACAAGGGGTGGGGCGGGGCTGGAGATGCAGTACTGAGTGTCCTGTTGATATGCAGTGCCTTTTAAACCTGTTTTACTGTGAAAAAAATACTTTTAAAACAGCATGTGTAAAATAAACCGCGCATGAAAATAAATTGGATGTGACACGCCTCACAGGTGCTGAATAAATTGGCCGCTAAGGGTTAAATTTATTTTTAAAGACTATCTGCCTACAGTTCTGAATACATTTTCCCCCCTGGGCCTACTGCATTGGATCTCATCAGATAAAAAAAGAAAAAAAAGAGGTTCTGGTACTGTAAATTGTGAGAAAAAAACAGATAAATAAATAAATAGTTTATAACATTATCACTTACCTGTGTTTTTTTTTTGTTTGTTTGTTTTTTAAACAATGTGTAGCACTTATTTATGCTTTTGTAATATATATTAAATCTAAGTGTGTTTTTTTGGCTGATTTAAAAAAAACACAATTTGGTTACTTTTTGGCTGATTACTTACAAAATTTGGTGGAGCGTTGCAAAAAATGAGAAATGGGAAAAACGTGGACACGCATTCCAGCCCACCGGCACCTCATTCCTCCCCCAACAAATCATAGCATATATTATACACTTCCCCCCCCCTCCCAGGGCACATTTACAATGTTACCCCCAGGGTACAAAGTGCCATACTAAGCCAGTTGCAAGGGCAGTCGTTCATTCCAATCCCTGGGTCTCTACCCTGACAGATATACAAAGCAGCTTTAAACCTGTGTTTATGTCCACTAGTATGTATGTTTGCTGTCTTCTTCGTCAGCATTTTTACTAAAAAAAACTGTTAGCCTTCTTAAAGTAGTACTAGTTTGTAATTCCTAATGTTCTCTTCATTGCATCACAAGGACGACTGACTGAATCAAACAATTGTGCTGGAGATGTGTGGACTCTTGACTCTGCAACATTTAAAATGTGCACCGGTTATCAGAGACTCTGATTCAGAGTGTACCATCAAAACTAGTATGTAGGGAACTGGACACATTTCTTTTGTTCCTAGTGGCAAGACGCAGAAAGACTAATTTGACTTCCCCACGGAAAAGAGATTGGTGCCCAGTCCCGAAATTAGACCGGTCGGGCGCCACATAAGTATTTTCATAACAAATTGGTAAAGATTCTTAAGTTAAGTTCAGGTTCTGCCTATAGAAAAAAGAACCGGAACGGCATTCTGGCTCGACTACATCAATGATTCTGACTAAGCAGTGTGGAGTAGTGGTTAGGGTTCTGGACTCTTGACCGGAGGGTCGTGGGTTCAATCCCAGGTGGGGGACACTGCTGCTGTACCCTTGAGCAAGGTACTTTTCCTAGATTGCTCCAGTAAAAACCCAACTGTATAAATGGGTAATTTTATGTAAGAATAATGTGATATCTTGTAACAATTGTAAGTCGCCCTGGATAAGGGCGTCTGCTAAGAAATAAATAATAAGCCAAAGTTAGATGCTTGAGAGCAGAGGTGGGTTGCAAAATTAGCACCATACAATTTCACTATCCACTACATCCCAGGCACCAAGAATGTGGTCGCTGATGCCTTAAGCAGACAACCTTTCGCCAAAGGACGGGTTAGTCACAGGTTAGTTAATGAACTGTATGGAGCCTTGCTTGAGGAGGCAGAACAGATCATGGCAAGTGCAGTACAAGATGTGTTCAGGGTAAGCAACAGCAATCAAAAGGTTGAAGGATTCAAGACCCAGGCTGACTCAGGGCCTAGGTCGCTTTGTAATGAAGAAGTGGCCGCAGTACTCGGAAATCACACTGAGTGGGAACTAGGTGCGAGAACTAGGGCCATCTGCTTCGCCCAAGACATCGAACAGTTGACTCCACCAGGTCAAAGTGCATTACCTGTGTTCACACTTAAGGAGCTTCAAGATAAACAGGAAAAAGTTGACACACTTTCCAGAGTACTTCACTATATTGGAAGGGGCCGAAGACTATCCAGAAGAGAGAAGTTTAAAGAGCCAACTAGAGAGGTGAAGGTGTTAAAACAGTGGGACAAGTTGAAGTTGTCTGACGGGTAGACATGGAGAGGGATGTTCGAGATTATGTCAGGTTTTGTAAACGTTGCGTAGTCAGTAAAGCTGTTGAGCCTGAGGGGAGAGCTCCTCTTGAGAGTGTCAAAACAACGAGTCCATTGGAACTGGTCTGTATTGATTTTTGGTCTGCAATAGACTCCAGTAACACAAGTGTGGATGTTTTAGTAGTCACAGATCATTTTACTAAATTAGCTCATGCATTCCCTTGTCACGATCAGTCTGCAAGTAGCCTGTCAGCTTTGGGACAGGTATTTCTGCATTTACAGATTCCCAGAGAGAATTCATTCAGATCAGGGAGCTAATTTTGAGAGCCAGTTGATACAGGAACTGCTGCAGGTAGTTGGAGTAAAGAAATCTAGGACCACTGCTTATCATCCCATGGGGAACGGTTACATTGAACGGTTTAATAGGACACTGGGCAATATGACTCGAGTGTTGCCACTGAGAGCAAAATAGAAGTGACCACAATTGTTGAAAACATTGACATTCACTTACAATTGCACTGCACACGAGACTTCTGGGTACTACCCATTTTATTTGATGTATGGGAGAGTGCCGCGGTTACCAGAAGATGCCATGTTCCACAGTGTGAAGAGAAATTGTGAGTTCACAGACTATGACAAGTATGCCGCTGCCCTGCGAAAGGACCTTCAGAAGGTTCTAAAGTTAGCTCAAGACAATGCTACAAAGGGTCAGCAACGTCAGGCTGAAGTGTACAACAAAAAAAATCAAGGGTGCTGATATTGAAGAAGGTGATCAGGTCCTCCTTGCCAACAAAGGTGAACGTGGGTGTAGGAAAGTAGCAGATAAGTGGGAGTCTACCCTGTATACTGTAATTGCTAAGAATTCAAAATGTCACACTTACAAAATCAGAAATTCCAGAACAGGACTGGAGAAAATAGTACATCGCATTTTGCTAATGTTGGCTAATTTCTTGCCAATTGTAACAGAAAGTGAATCTGAGAAGCTATCACTCAGTGAGTTATCCGAATCCAACTCTGATGCAAGTGGAGAGCCTGTCCAGGGGCTGTCAGAAGATTTGCAGGAATCAAGCAGACTGAATCGGACGGTTGACTCGGTCATGCAATCCTCCAGGTCCTGGGGGGGGGGCTCTATGTATCATTGATTTTTGTTTCATATCTTGACTTCGTACGACTTCAGTTTGTGCCTGTTATTTTACACATGCCTCTCACTGGCGTAGATTCTGTATGTGAAACTTTCAGTTTAAACGTTTACGTGCATTTAGTTACTTTAAAAAACAAGAACCACCCCCCCTTACATAAAGCACACGACTATTCCACTTTATTATTTGGTGGTAGAATTATAGACTGTGATACCCTGCTCCTTCTAATTGCTATTAGGTAGGAAAAATATCAAACAGAAACCATGAGATGATTCACATAATCAAAACGAACTGTACAAGGTAAAACCACTCGGAAGTAAACATTACGCGTAGTTTGAAAGCCACTAGAACAAAAACATCCTTCATTTTTTGTCCCGTCAGAAACAGTAAAATTGTGAAATCATCCCTCTAAGTACAAAACTGCATCGGTGTGCTCAGCAAGATAATAGCAGAGTAATTTATTAGGTTGTGTTCGTGCCATTCAAAAATAAAATAATCAATCTTATGGATTGTTTTGTTTAATCATTCTGATTCTGTGTTTATCACGTTTAAATGGTAATAGCTGATCTATTTTTTTAATCTGGCTTTTTGTACATTTAACATGTTATGAGATGACAATATAAAGAAAATATGTAGTTGTTATAATTTACAATACACACACTCAATGTTTAATTGTTTAAGTTACTGTATTATTTTATTATTATATACTGTTATTTGAACTGCTTTGGAGTTAGTGCGGCTTCAGTGAATTGAAGAAAATAAAAGAAAAGTGTTTCACTCTGCAAATATGTTAACCCTAAATTACATGGACAGTGCAAGAAACTAAAGCTCTGATACCAAAATCCAAGCCGAACAACTGGACAGAGCTCAAATATATTCAGTATTTTCTCAAATTGCCTACAGTCGGAGCACAGTGCAGTGCCTCCTACAGCAAGGCGGGGGGCATGTGTTGGCTGAACAATAATCCTGTACAGTACCGGTTAGAAATTAAAGTTACTAATGTAGTGCATAGACAAATGAAACATGCCAAAAAATATTTACCTCAGTAGCCTGCTGTATGTACTGTACTTATTTCCTTTTACACAACTAAAATATACAGACTCAAACTAAAGTTTTCTGCGATATTCTTAAATTAAATTAAAGCACTGAAAGCATGTAGGGAAGCATGGTTAGGGTGCAGAATTACCGTTCATATGTACCTTGAACTTCTATATATAGAAACAAGCTTAGTTTTATTCATGCTTCCCGTGTTTGGGGACCCTTTCTTTTAGATTACATTTTGGTTTGTTTTTGCTGTGCCCAGGGTCTGTTTGTGCTACACTATTAAATTTGCTCCCGGAAATTTTAAATTTTGACTTTCGTTGTTGCAAATCTATTTATAATGAGATGCAAACTCCAATCTCGCCTGTATAATGAGCAGTAATTTATGCTGTTCATAAACTTGCGGTGAAATTACAATAGTTGTTCATGAAAAAGAGCTGTTTAGTACAACGCAGAAATTCTACGAAAGACAGAGGCTACGAATTTGCAGTCTTTACGAACACGTAAGTAATATTAGGTACATAGAGCCTGATGTCTGTAGCGATGGTTGATGATGATGATGATGATGAACCAGAAAACCTGAGTGATGACAGTTTAGTTCAGAAGGATCTGGCAGGCATTTCTTGTGAAGTCCCGAGTGTGAAGGAGAATACCGCGAATGTGGATGATGGTGAATCTTCAAGACTCAAAGTTGTGACCGAAGCCTCTGAGAAGATATCAAGATGCGAGTCGCCATCTGTCTCTGAAACTGTTACACAGATCAGAACTAGAGTGGGTAGACTAGTGAAGCCAGTAAACAGGCTTACACAGAACATCCCCCAGTAGCTCTGTTCGGAAATGGGCTAAATCATTCATTTCAACTGCAGTGAATTAAAATAGAGAACAATTTAAAAGGGTATTTTGAATGAGAAGTTACAATATTTTTTTTGTTGAGACCGTTAATTATGTGGTGAAGTTATTTTTGGATTCAAAGTGAGGCATATATGGCACCTTGTGAAGCGGGTGACAGTATGAGGGTTTTACACTGCCCTCTTCTGTTACTTTCCCTTAGTTGGGTAACTGGATGTTGCGTATTGTGTAATATAATAGTCCTGGTAATAAATGACACGTTTGTGTGTTGAAATGGTTAAAGTCCAAGTGTGAAGAGTAACAGAATTATTAAGATGTTTTATTTTTGTTATGGGTCTAGATGACTTTTGTACAACTTTTGGTGAAATTCAGTGGGGCGGGTGTAGCAAGTGTATTTTGTTATTTTTTTCTATTTGAATTTCACCAAAATTCAAGTAAAAACATTGTACTGACCCAAAGGAAAATGTTTGTTTCCTTCAATTGTAATCGGAGGTCATTAATTGGGGGAATACGACTTTAAGACAAAGCACATGTAGAAATTGACCAGTAATCCCTCAGTTGCATTGTTGTTGATACGGAGGGGAGAGAAGGCATGACACTATTTGCATGTGCTGGTTTTCATTTTATTTTCTGCTAAAACAGGCAAAAATAAAGAAAGACTGAATCAACACCCATTGTCCAGTGGTGTGTGAAGCAGCGTGGTGAAGGGTCTCGTAGCAGCTACCGAATCGTGTCTGCTACATGACTTTGGAGAAAATACGATCGATCACTATTTAGCTTCAGAATCACACATTCTGTGCAGTCTCAATGTATGGGCAAGTCTTCACAACACAGAGACAGCTGCTGGGGATGTTGCATGCTTGCCTTTAACAAATGACAGCACTCAGTTTTTGTAAGGCAGCAAGTACCACTATTTTTAGGCTTTTATAGTGCTCTGAAATATTATCTACATAGGTTTATTTAATGTTTAAAAAGGTCCTCGAAATCCTAACTTTATTCCATAACCTACCCGCTAAAAATATGTAAATTGACCCGGATTTAAGTAGACCCCTAACGATAAGGCATCAAATGTGCCTACTACTGTATGTTATTTTGGGAATGTAATTAATTACATGATCTATCCCTTTTGTAAATCCTTCTCATAATACTGTATTTAAGTAGATATCCCCACATTTAAAACTAAATAAATCTGTAACGCCCTATATTGTTGAAAAGAATAAGAACTATGTGTGCTGAAGTATCACGAGAGAGTCAAGGAACTGCATGATATTTTGTGTGTCAGGATTTTTTCTTTGTGAAACTTGAAATTACATTTAAAATGCATGCAACATGCACAAGCCACTAATTGTGAAACAAAATGTATTTCATTGTTTAAATGTAAGCTATCTAATTTGTGGTTAAATTCACTATTAAGTTGAATAGGTTATGGTAGTTGTGGCTTTTGAACAGGTGGAAAGTGTAGGGGCTAGTCTATTCCATACTTTATAATAAATCACTAGTAAACTGAAAAGATAAAAGTCTGAGTCTAATCCGGGGGCATATCCAAAGCTTTGGACAGCTGCGCTCTGTGGATTCAGCACCAAGTGACCAGCACTGACAGGAGTGGCAAGCTAGTTTGGTCTGAATAGGTCGGCAGAAAAACGTGGGTGGTGTGCTGACTTTATCAAAGTACAGTTAACAAAGACTCTCTGCTGTTGTTGGATGAAATAGGAATGCGTCAACAAGTTCTGTAGCAGTCTACAGTGGGGATGCAAGGCCGGTGGGTGGCCAAAAATAGAGTGAAAGGTAATAGCCCAGCAGCTGTTATTAACTGAACAAGGTAAATGGGCATGAGAGGGGACTGATTAGGGGTTAGCAGACTGAACTATAAAAAGGTTCAAATTATATACTATTGTCATCTATAAAGAAAAATGTTAGGTTATTATCATAACCCTGGTTCCCTGAAATAGAAATCTAACCATTACTGAATGTGTGAGTGTACCAAAGACGTCACAAGGGCAAGATTGCAGATGACTGGAATGCTACAAGGTTAAGCCAAAGGCTACCCTGTGCATCCCATTCAGGACCCCAGTAACAAGAAGCTAGGGTGAAAAAAATCTGGGAGAGTTTCACCTCTATGCCTGTGTTGTAAGGGTCAACTGGGAAGCCACCCTTAACACTCTTGTTCCAAAACTAGGGTTTTGAGGATCTACAGCATTAAGTCTGCAGAACCTAGTGAAGGTATGGGGAGTAGCCCACAGCTGCATTCCAGATGCACCCTCACCAACATGAATTCTCACCATCACTAATAATCTCTAACCCCCGTGAACACCTATTTTATACCCCCGTGGCTGGACCCTTAATTAATCATTTAAACATTTATTCAACTGCCGACTCCAGCCACATTCCCACGTGTATTTGCAGGGAGGATTTTAATTCCCTCCCTGCCACCCACACCATACGCACTAATACGCTGACAGAGCTTTCACCCTGCCGTACTGCCACATAACTACCTTAATACTAATATACAATAAATAATAATAACCCTAATAATACAAAGAGAATTGTACAAAAAGTTTGCGCAGTAATTACGCGAGAATGGCTCCTTGGTGGGAAACAGCTGCCCAAAGCTTTTCCATTTGCTCCGAGTCTGCTGATCGCCTGGAACGATGACTCGTTTTTGTGTAAAGGGTTTAAGTAAAGAAAAGTTTTAGTTTTTTTTATTACATTTGGAATCGGCATTTATTGTTTGCATTAAGCACAGAGCTTCTCTGCTCCCCTCAGTTCTGACTCACTGAATCTGCATGCGATTGAGCTCACCTTCTCCCCCCTGCCCCGCCCCCTGTGAGTGTTTACTGATGGGATTGGGTCTGTGCAGGAGTCTTCAAAGTAACATAGCAAGTTAAGAGCATTGTGCTAGAATTACAAATACTGTATCGACTGTGCTACAATGCCTTCCGATGTTTGACAATTATTTTCTAAAGTAAGACGGCAAGAAAGAAAAGTAAAGAAAGTAATGTTTGGGATACTCAGTAACACAACTAATTTGCGTGACCATTTAATGAGATGCAGAGGTCGCGCTAGCCTTTAAAAATATGCATTTGTAAAAAGCATACCATCTCAAAATCTGCGTTTTCAACCATAACATCTGCCTTTTTACATATTGCATCAACATAGTTATATTATTTTCCAGTGTAACTATTTCAGATTAACAAAGTTAATATGCAAAGCAGTACACAGTATAAATCATGGTAGTAGAAATAGACATGAAGACAAGCTTACCATGAAACGTTTTCTTTTGAAAATCCCCCATTCACAATGTAAGAATCAGTGTTGTAGAACATGTACTATTGTCTCTGTGGGTAGCTGTCAACATCAGAACTATTTACAGTTTGATGTCGGAATAGTTCTTGATAAAAACCCTGCAGGCCTCATCCATGGTTTTAAAACCATGATTTTTGAGCATGTGTTTTACTTGTAATCAATTTAATATGCATGATAGTTTTTAAAGCATTACTTGTTACACAGTAATCCACAGCTCCACATGTATTACTACGTTTTTGTATTTCTTTTACCTTTTCATAACGTCGATGTTTTTTTGGAGATATATCGATTTTGGAGATATTGATAGTGAAAAATGAGGCATCGACCCAGCCTTTATAAAAAACAGTAATTAACAAGTACTTAAATAATATAAAATGTCTCGTATGGTGTTAAAACGCAAAAACGAGAAATAAAATAAGCTCCAGCCGGAGTTATTAAGCCTGGGGGGAGAGCAGAAAATCAGCCGACATGTTGTTGGATCCTCCCTGGAAAGGAGCGACTCGAGCTGCTGGCTTCATGTGGGGCACAAGGCCACAGCTGGATGTAGCAAGCAGCATGCTGTAGTGCATGCAATATGCATAATTAGTAAAAACTATAACAGCAATTAGTTTAAATATCACATATAATTTGTGTAAAAACACAAATACAAAATATATACTGATATGGGCAACAGTGTGGAGTAGTGGTTAGGGCTCTGGACTCTTGACCGGAGGGTTGTGGGTTCAATCCCTGGTAGGGGACTCTACTGCTGTACCCTTGAGCAAGGTACTTTACCTAGATTGTTCCAGTAAAAACCCAACTGTATAAATGGGTAACTGTATGTAAAAATAATGTGATATCTTGTAACAATTGTAAGTCGCCCTGGATAAGGGTGTCTGCTAAGAAATAAATAATAATAATAATAATGATAGAAGCAACAATGTACTTATCTGAACAAGGTTCTCCAATCAGGTCAGTCTTAAAAAAAAAATGGTGCTGAGATCTGTGAGCGCAGTCCTTTTGTGACCTCGGGGGCAGACCATGACTGCTTCACAGGCTTGCTGAGCAACTATGGTGTACAAATTTCAGGATTCAGGTCTTTAGGAGGTAAATACCTATTCAGTAATGGTGAAAGGGAACTGCAAGCACTAAAATAAAATTAGAATAAATGTGTAAAAAAAACCCTAAATTTTACATATTGACACTAAAATAAAAAGCACTACATTTGGGAAGGGTAACAGAATTTGGTTATCTACAATAAACGGTATGTGTTACAGTGTTAAAATGATGAATGAAAATGTATTCTGAAATTATATAAAAACGCCTATGATAATATAAGAAACTGAATAGGTTTTGTTGCCTCCATCACTACACATATAGAATAAAAAATGTTGCTGTTTCCTGGTACCAAATCAAGTGTCCCTTAAGTATTTTTTTTATTATTATTATTTTTATCTACAGAATTGTACAGGACAAAGCTGTATAATAAAAATTAAAGTAAAAATCAAAACAAGCAAGAACCATAGCTAAAAAACAAACTGGAAACATGATGATACATGTTAAAACATAAATTGGTAGTGGGATACTTTTCACTTCACTCAGCAGGCATTCTGGTATTAAATATCACTGTATTAAAATATTGTAATATTACCCTACATTACAACATTATAATGCTCCATTATTTTAGCATGTGCTGGCTGTACACAACATTAAAATAATAGTAAATGCCACACTAGAACTGGTCTATTACAAATTGTAAAGGTGTAGGCAGCACACCAAGAATAACATGAAGTGCAAATTGGGTATAACTCATGAAAATAAATGTATTAATTTGCATAGTTATGTTAATCATTGCACATTTGGAATACTATTAATGTCAGACTTGACTTTCCTCATTTTCATTTTAGATGTGAAAATGTGCTACATAGCTGCATTTATGTTAGGTGGTTGAGCACAGTATGTATAACAAGCAGTATTTTGTTTTATAACCAACAGTGAAAAACAAAATAGATTTTTTTTTTCTATCCTTATGGCAAAAACAAATGTAACAAGTGTTCACAAGAAGGAGAAATGTGAGCGCTGAGGAACTGATAACAAATATATTAAAATGCAAACTTGTATATATCTATCTGCCTGCCTTTGAAGTTATATTCAAAAAAGGTCAAGGAATGTTCAACGTACAGGTTCCAATCATATAGGAAACAAATAACCACCTTATTCATCTGCAGCTTAATGTAATACCAGATACAAAAAAATGATGTTTGGTTGGCTAAAATGATAAAAGATGATTATTTTCAAATTCATTAAATATAAGAACAGCTGGTCCCCAGTGGCTCATTAAGTTAGCGGGTATCAATTCCTCTTCGTGCCAAGTTGCTGGTCTTTGCTGGAGACCCATAGGTAGCCCTGTTTTAGCCTTCCCGCAGGATTAGGGAGGAGAAACGTCTACATGGCAGATGCCCAGATGTTGACTTCAAGACGTGGCCCTTGTCTTCAGGGCTCAGTAGCTTGGCAACATATGTTGCTTAGGCTTGGTGAAACTGGTTGTCTGTTGATCATCTGTCCTGATTGGTAAGTCAACAATCGAATTGGGCATTTTAAATTGGGTAGAAAAAAATATAACATTTATTTTAAAAAACCTGATAATTCATAATTCCTTTACACCTCCACACTAGAATTGGCTTCTTATGACTATATGTCATTAACTTGGACAGAACTAGTAAAACTAGTAAAGTTAAAACAAGAGTTAACTAGGGGAAGGAACTGCACCACATCTTACTAAAATATATATAATTTTCCTATCTTGTATCATTTTGATGTGCTATACCCCTGTGGTAAACCCAAAGTGAAGCTGTTGTTCCATGTCCTACAGCTGATCACTCTTCTCTGTTTCCAAGGGGAATTCTGTAAAGCTTCTCCCTGATTCCCATCCATCAAACAGGCAAAACAAAGGTAAACTTGGCAGATGCAGCCTGCTGAGGGCAAACATTAATCTTAATAGCTAACTGTAATTAGGAGCAAGAGGTATGCATGGACACAACGCCATAAATAACTCTAAACCAGAATGTGATAAGAGTTAAAATAAAATAGCTTGTCTTTCAATGGTCTACCTAGACTATATAAAAAAGCATCAGTGTCCACCATGAATTTAATGTGTACATCAACAGTTGACTAAGACAGGATTAATTAAATTGACAATACAGATTATAGAAAAAAAAAACTTTCATTTTCCAACAAAGATGACTGAACACTTTTTCTAAATCTTGAAAGGAATTTCTAACAATAATAAAAAAAAGTTTTACTATTGAGTGTGTCAGACATATACAAATATACATAAACTCTATTATAATTCCTGGGTCGATTTATACAACATCAAAATGTTTTCTCCATTCTACAAAATACCTCCTTAAATCCAACTATGGACAATCCACTGGATTTGAAACAAATCACATTTAAATTGACTGGAAACGTTCGTAAACTTAACCACTGTGACTGATGGTGATGTCATTTTGTCTCTGTACTGTGTTCTTGTTGCGAAGTTCTACAAGTCAGTGTTCGACTTTAACAATGGCCCGGTGGCCTGGGGCCGGAAGAGATCGCAGTTTGGCCTGTAGTTATGAAGCACCACAGGCCCGACTGGGCCGGTAACATTCAACTAGTATAATATATACAGTGTACATGGCTTAATCAGCTAAAAACAAGGCAATACAATTGGCAACAATTTCAAACAGAATACAATTACTGTAGAATGTTGCTATTACAAGCATTGCATAATTAATTAGGGTCCTTACGTTTAATATGCAAATAACAACGGGATTAAGACTGACATAACACTTGTTAAGCATCAGCATTAAAAAAAAAGACGCGTTTGCTTCTACTAGTAGCTAATGTATACGTTTTTTGTGTACTCGAATATATAATATGCTATTAGAATAGTTTTTTATTTTCAACTACACTGACCCATCCCTAATTAGGATTATAATAATTCAGTTTTAGCGTTGCTGTGACCATATGCTAACAGCTCGGTTGCGGGTTTGCTTGTGAAAAAATGAGTATCATTTGTACACATCCATTTTCAAATCTTGAATACAGTATTTTCATTTTCCGACAAGCACACAAATGTGTGCATGTTAAATGGCTGAAGTACCATATATTGAAAGGCTTCGTTTAGCCACTTTCTTTTGAGACGTGGACTCTCTTTGGTTACCATACACAGTTAGAAACATGCTGAAAATAAAAACCAATCATAAAAATACATATAAATATATTGGGCCAGATAAAATTCTATCTGGGCCAGTAAAAACACTAGCTCAGTGGCCAAGGGGCCAGTAGTTAAATCTAAACGTAGAGCCCTCCAAGTGCGTAGTAAGCTTGTATTTGACTAAGCGCCTACAAAATATCCAGTTTTGAAAAATATATAGGTCCTAGGCCCCTTGTGCATAGGAAAATATGCACCGTTGGTCCACATTGCGTGACCCTAGAGTCCACTCACAATTTTCTGTGGGAGTCTAACGCTGCTTGGTAAGAATCAAGGGTTTTCAAACTCCACAAAATGGCCTGAACACTCAGTACCATTCTGATCTGGTCATCACACTCAAACTCATTTCACCTGTGAGTTGGATCTGAACCCAGGTCAACACAGGTGAAAGGCATAAAAACAAGCCAATCTGCCTGCTGCTAAAATATTTATTTAAATTTTACAAGAGTAATTAATTTCATTTCAGCCTCAGATGCATATTGATTATTAGGAAAAAAAAAAAATAACCATCATTTCTTAAAAAAGTAGTAATTAAACCAAATGAAGAGGAAGATTGTATTTCTCTACCTTTGCTAAGTCACAGCGAAAAAGTAAACAGATGCTAATTAATGGCTATTGACTGCACAAGAAATGCATTAATCTCTGTCAGTATTCTACTTTTTTCTTGTTAGGAGATCGAAACACTCTATGAAGTGTGCCAATTTAAACATGAAGTAATAAAATGGCTTACGAAATCTAAATAAGTACTTTCTATGTGAAGGTAATCTTTGGTTCTCCAACTATGGCTAAAATGCAAACTCACCTTTTTGTTTTGTTTTAAAGGGGCATTAGTTAGTATATTTTCAAAAAAAATAAAGTTGTGGGGTTTGTAAATACTCTAGAAATTTGGATTCACTTTATGGATCCTGTTTCTGTGTACTGAAAACTGGACAAAATTGTGACTAAATAGCTTTCAATAAACATTCAGCATGATAATGAAAATTAAAGTAATTTAAGCACTTCGCATAATATTCACTGTACCCCCTAACAGTCACAGTACCCATTTAATGTGTACAGCAGGCATCTGAAAATTCCATTTTCATAATTTTTGTTTGCTGGCCCCTTACCTTCACAATCATTCTTAGTAGTTATTTTTGCAAATATTCAAGTGCAGTGTGTTATTCTTTTGCAAACACAAAACCCTGTTCATCTGATCACCAGATTGCACTTCATCTTACTTTTATATAGACACTTTGTCAGGCAACTAGAACTGAAGACCAGCCCTGAAACGACAAAAACACGCTATCTGAGTAATGGCAGTAAGTGTGATTGTAAAAGTCATCGTGGAAGAGTCGCTTGCAGCCAGGACTGGCTATCGGCAAGAACAGAGGCAGGAGTTTGCAGTTTAAAGCTTTTTGGTGACACACTTTTATTATTAACAAACAAATAAATAAACAAAATGCAAAACAATGAATTGCACATGCCTTGCTATCTGCAGGAACAAAAAGCACAGACACCTGTCCTAAACTACTCCTGAAATTAGACATGTTTTAGAAAGTTCTCCACCAATCAGGTCAGACTAACCGGTCCAGTCATATTCCTTTTTTCATGTTTAGGGTCTTAACCCTGGCACAGTCATAAAAAAAGGTAATGGGACAGTAATGTACTGTACTCTTATAAATGGCCAGTGTGGTTGCACTGGATGCAATGAAACAGAGTTAACCAGAAAGTAATGGGAGAGGAGAAATGTTGTAATGGTTACACAAAAGATTTAAAAGATTGGTACAAGCAAAGCAATCAATAGCTAAAAGCAGTGATTCGTCTAAAACAGATTGCTGGGTTTATTGGAAAGAATTATGTTTCTTTACAAAGCAAGGAAAGAATCAGTGCATGGCTAAATGCATTTTGGGACAGATTTACTAAGTATTTGGCCCAGCGCAATGTTCTGTTACATTATCAGTTGTTGGAACACATTTTTGGCCCTTTGTATTAAGTATTATATTATAGGAGCACTAATTGTAAAATGAATTAGAAGTGAGTGGAGGACTGTGACAAAGAAAGAATGAATCTTAGTTATAAATCTCCCTCCCAACCTGTGAGGGCGCTGTGTAAAGGGAACAGAGTGCCCCAGACTGGATGGTCTGACAATTCATTCCAGGGAAAGATGGAAGTCAGCCATCTAGAAAGGGGGCGGAGCTATGGTACACCAAGTCATCGCCCCAGAAAGGAAGCGATGCAGCAACCGCGGATTGGAGGACAAACCGTTACACTCGCTAACCAAGGGAGCGTGACTGATGGTACAAAAGGGGACGTGGCTAAGCAATCTGTTCCTTTGTTATGGTTGCGAGCGAACCAAAAGGAAAACCAGTGTTTAGTGTTTTTTTTTTTTTTTTTGTCGTGTCTAATTCTACTCGTTTGTTGTTATTAGATGGCTAACACGTACCGGGAGCTGTCCCTTAAGGCCAGCACCAATCCGGACAAAACTTCACAACTGTACACTAATAAATTGTATTTCACCACTTGCACGTTAGCACTCACTCTGGACTTGTGATTGTGTGTGTGTGTGTGTCTTTGTGTGTGTATATACTGTGTTTATTATTTCGGGACTTCAACCTGTTGTTTAGAACAGTGCAGTACACATCGCTGTGTATTGCCTGGGATTATTATGTACGGTCGCCAGACCAGGATTACAAAAATAAACAACTGTTTGGACTGTGAACTTTGTTGTCTGTCTTCTGCTACGTATCATCTCTACACCTGCACACTGCAAACCACTTTGCCACAAGGACTGTAACAGAATAGCATAGCATCTAAAATTAAACAGTATCCAAAGTCAGAGTAGCTCAAGACAGACAGTCTGACAGAACAGAATGTCAGGGTTTTTACTGGCCAGAGTTAAGTGCATGACAGTTTGTGACCAAACTTAATTCTGAGTTTTTTAAGTATGTTATTTACAGTATTTGTATTTTGGTCTCCTTGCTTTAGAAATAACACATTTGAAACACTTACCAAAAGCAAATACATGTTGAATATTAGATTTTTTATACACAGCTACGGCCAAAAGTTTTGCATCACCAAGACCAGTGGTTCTCAAACTTTTTTGTCCGCGGACCACTTGATTATTTTATTTTTTTATCTCGGCGGACCACACTGTTGGAGAGTGCAGCCAGCAGCTGGTGTTGATTTGCAGGGAAGCACGCAGATCACAGAGAAGTTTGGTGCAAAACCAATTATTTTTATTTAAGAACACTAATAAACAAAAAGCTCATTGAACAAAATATCAAACAATTTGAAGAAAGAAAAAGTGGAAACCAAAAATAACTATTTATAGTCACCTAATCACAGGTACTGACTCCAATAACTGAGTCCAAACATAGAGCTGCAAAACTGCCCTTTGATCTACACAAAAGAAAGATCCTTATTGAACAAACTAACAGCCTATATACCCTTCCAGGCCTACCCCTCCCCCAGAATAAACCATTATGCAGGTGGTTATATAAAAACAAACCAGCAATCAGTTATTAATAATAAATATCAAAGTATTAAAAAACATAAATCAATGAATATATATAACTAAACATGAATCTAACACGTGCATTAAAACTATGCTTCAAAACAAGCAGAGGGAAACGTAATTAAAAATCAGCTATCCCCCTTTCGATATCTTCTACAGGTACTGCCCTGCTACAGGAAGTCAATACCCAGGGAAGTCAATAAAAACTTCCCTCACCAACATGGCTGGTTCCCCACTTCCTGTCAAGATGGAGGACCACACCACCACACCTAACTCAGGTTAACTAAACCATTGCATATCAAAAAACATGCACATTAAAATAGCTGTTGTTCCTTTTAAAGTTTATCTTAACAATAGTACTACAATACATTGTTCTGGAAGTGTGCACCCTTCCAAACCAACTATCTAAACAGTACTCTTGATTAACCTCTTTTGTTTTTCAAGACACTCCCAACCACAAGCCTCCAGTCCCCATACAACAGGTAAGTGAAGTTGTTTTTTTTCCCTTAGTAGACACAAGGATCAGCAACACAATACAAAAACAATTAAAAAGCATTTGCAGTAAATGTACAGATACATACAGAGACAATGTGAGGGTCTCCTCCCTCACATACACAATAAACAGTATAACTTACTGAAAAATTAGCACATAAAAAATCACTATCATATAAAGAATAATTGTAAACACCTTTCATTGTTTTATGCATTCAAATTGCTTTATTTTTAAATGGATAATTACAACAGAAATTGATTTGTGAATTGTGAATTAATAATCTGTGAAGTTACATCCATGATGTACCAGCATAGTCAGAGCTACGAATCTCCAACTATAATCTATATTTATAAAACGGAATGTTTGGATGCTGCACGCTGATTGGTTGTTAAATAGTACAATGCATGGCAGAACTTATTTTTGCAAAAGCACAGTTCAATTAATAAATTATCAATACACAACATATTAAGCCCGCAATAAATTTACACATTCATTGTTGAGAGGTCTTTTAAATTTTTTAAAAATGAGTGACATTCCTTTCGTCACATTTGCTCTTTTCTGAGGCATTGTATTTGTTTTATAAACGGGATAACACACTCCAGGGCTTGTGCGTTGTGTTGCATTAACCTACAGCTTCGTGTCATGTCTCCAACCCAACTACAGCCGTATGTTAATGCAACAAGACATTCCAGAACTATATGACAGAGAGTTTAGACTTTTTTAACTTGGAGATATCTACATGCATTTTCTTCCTGCTTCTGAAGCTGAGTTTTAAAGGTCTCAAATTTTGGGTTTGCAATAGGGTTGCCACCCGTTCTGGATTTGCCTGGATTGTTCTCTTTTTGAGGCAGCTGTCCTGGGAAATCTGTAAGACTTCCCGGGACATTAAATGTCAAAGTATATTATTTATTTATTTATTTATTGATTGATTTATTGATTGTACGAAATGACTCTGGTGTCCCAGTTTTTTTTTAAGTCAGAGGTGGGAACCCTAGTTTGCAGTGGGATCTATAAACTATGCTGCTGCTTCCTTTCCGTAATTATGTGACCTTTTCACAGACCACCTGAAGGTAGTTGGCGGACCACAGATTGAGAACCACTGTTCTAAGGGTTACTGAATAAACGTTGTTATTGGTCATGGCTGCCTGTGTGTGCATCTGTAAGTAATATACCATACACACAATAAATACACAGGTTGATGCAGGAACAAAATAAAATCTGGGTTTTATTAAAAAAAAAAAAAAACCTTACAAACAAAATACTGGCTCGAGGACCAGAACGTATAAACTATCCGTGTTCAAATTAAAGTTCACAGATAGGATAACACATTGGGGAATTACATTCCTCTCACACATTAAAGGTCTACACACTTCTCGTATTCTCACAGCTGGGTTCTCTCTCCCTAAAGAACACGCCACACAGGCTTTCACTTTCTCTCCCTACTGCCCCCGTTTCCCCGGATTAAATATCATCCTTAATTGGATAAATATAGATCCTAAATGACTTGATGTGTTTCTCATTAACACTAGAACCACCATGACAGTCTTTTGAACCGTTTTAGCAATTCAAATTTCAGTTTCTCTGCGTTTGTGAATTTCTCGCGCATGTCCGTTCTTAAGTGTTAATAAATATTTGAATTACATACCCATACAGTGTTTCAGCTGCAGAATCATAAAAATGAACTAGATGGTAACTTTACAAGTAAAGTTGTGGGGCTTGCTTTATTGGGAAAGTGGTCAAAGTAGCTGATTTGTGTCAAGTCACATTGTTTTAATTGTCTCATGCTTAGAATGTGCTAGAATTTGAAATTTCTCAAAGTTCTATGACAGTTAATTCAACAGTGGGAAGTAGCCTACTGAAAGAAGTTGATGCAGTTACTAAAACAGCTGTACCTCTTAATTGGTAGACGCCATTCCTGTTTTGATTGAATATTTGAATAGCTGAGAAGTAGAGGAAGATTTCATTTGCTCTAAGTAGTTGTCTAACTTGTTGGGAAAGTGGTCAAAATGGCAGTTGTTTATAAAAAGTTAGAGAAAATTGAGTTGCTGCAGTTACTAAAACAGGTGTACCTCTTGATTGGTAAAAGTTATTTCTGTTTTGATTTCAGATTTGAATAGCAGAGAAGTAGAGGAAGATTTCATATGCTCTAACTTTTTGTCTTGCTTGTTGGGAAAGTGGTCAAAGTAGCTGATTTGTGTCAAAAGTTACGTAGTTTACAGTAAATAGAATGTTGGAAGTCTGGGAGTTTTTAAACAATGGGGAGCTTTAGAATGTTGAAAAAAGTCCCATTAAAGTGAATGAAGATGGACAAAAAAAGGATAAAAAGCTTAATAGTTTAAAAAGTATAAACGTTTTAAAGTTTGAACGGCGTTTGTAGCTTAAACGGTGTAAGAGGAGTAGAGTGCCAAAGAATAAGAAGAAGAAGTAGTATGTCGAAGATTTAAAGTGGGGACTCTTGCTTCGCAAGCCCCACTAATAAGTTATAAGCACTTATTCCTTAAAATGTGCCCGTTGTGTAAAGGCAGTCTGTGGTACATGCACTGGCAAAGTTGAAAAGCGTGTTTTCTACGTGGATTGTACTTATTAGACAGCTGTAATAGATGTGCCTTTGAACTCTGTTTCCCTCAAAGCGCATTCACGTTGTATAAGTTATGTTTTATTTTTGTTTTATGCTATTTTTATAACTAGTTATTTTATTTTTATGATTTTATATGTGCATACAGCTTTCTACATCTGTTTATACAGTAGTTTATTGTGTAATGTTTATTTTATTATAGTTTTTCATATTTATGTATATGTGCTCTTTTTGAAAAAAGTTGAATTTTTAATGTATACAGTGTTTTTGCTGTGCAAATGTTGAATACATTGTAACAGGGGGGCGGGGTCTTTGTACCTGCTACTTTTGTTGTGGGTGTCCACTGACTGATGAGAAAGAGACAGAAGAATGCAGTTGACAACCCACTCAGGCGTCCAGGTTTTATTCAAACAAAGTTGCAGTCACAGGTTGCCACCACTAGGGTACCAGCAATGATAGCCCTAGTGCAGGAGGACACACAGACAGAGTGTAATCAAAATAATAACTCCAAAAATGCAAAACAAAATACAATGAGAACAGCTAAAAACAAAAAGTTTGCCAAACACTGGCTTAGCACTGCTCCCACTAAAAGGGAGGTCCCGCTCCAGAACCTACTCTGTGACACACTAAAAACTGTTGTGGGATCAAAATCCCCTAAATTAATTATTATTTATTTCTTAGCAGACGCCCTTATCAAGGGCGACTTACAGTCATAAACAAAAATACATTTCAAGAATCACAGTACAAGTAATAATACAATTAAGAACAAGATAAAAAATACAATGACTTTGGTTGTAGGAAGTACAAGTATAACAATTAATCCCTACACAATTTACTCACCCTGGCTGTCCACAGAGTAGTGAGGCTGCACACTTGCTGGAACTAGAACAAAATAACTAGCTTTCCAGCTCCTTTTTTTATACCATGTGGCTGGGCTTAATTGATCATCAATTAGTCAATTCATCCCTAGCCACATTCCACACATGGATTTGGCAGAGTTGGAATTAACCCCATCCATGCACACTTACATTCAATATTATTTTTCTTAACTATACATATACACAACTATAGATTATTTACACGTGCAGGGCTTTTGTCCTGCCACAATGATGTTCAGAAATAAAAATTTTATCTGATTGTTTGTTTTTCATTTTCATATCGAAGCTGTTTTAAAATACATACACCAAATGAACCGGTGGTTGTAACTAGTCAGAAATCTCGGCGGTTCTAGTGTTAAGTATTAATTACCAGAACTTGGTAAATCAAGGTTTTACTGACCTCTTGTTGTCAATCCAAGAACTACAGGCACTGAGTAAAGCCCAAGTTGGGCTGCCACACCACACCACAATATATATATATATATATATATATATATATATATATATATATATATATATATATATATCTTGTGATCTTTTAACATTATGTATCACAGTATTTCTAGTACTTTAATGAGATACAGTATGGACAAGAGTGCAGCACCAGCTTGTAGGTAAAAATGTTTTATTTAATATCGGAAATGTGCTGGCCTTAAAAATGTAAGCATCTTGCAGTGCCTGCAGCCAGCTTTGATAATTTGAAGAATCAGCAATCTGGGAAACCATCACTGCTGTTCCAGCATGTTGTGATACTGCGTTCCTATCTGCAAACACTTGGGTACTGAGCAAGTGACGCATACTGCTGAGGCAAAGCATTGATATTCTGTATAGCGTGCTGTGCTTCTGCATGTACGAGATAACATACTTTAAAATGTGTCAGACAGAAGTAAACCTCAATGGTTTAACATTGCCCAATTAAATTTTCATCACACTCCTTTGATTATTATTATTTTATTTTTTATTAAAACACAACAATTGCAATCTGTCTTCATCTCATGTACAGTGCACAGATAATGTCCATTAATTCTCAGAGAGGGTGTTTTTTTGTTTTTTATTGATTTTTTTTATCTGTTTTATCTGCCCAATTCTGAAGGCCCAATACAAATGTTGCACTGAAGCCCACTTTCTGATTAAGAGAACTAAAGATCAACAGGTGACCTCTATTCCCACTATCAAGATAATTCCTCTAAGCAACAGTGATCCAGATACTGAAAACTGGAGGTAAGGGTCCAGCTTGGGAAAACTCTACATGGACTTTACTGGATGAAGCAGAGAGTTGGTTAGTTTATTATATAAATTACATATATCAGCCATATATAGTTCTGAATGTTTAACAGTCAGGGAATATTACCCTTCAGCGTTAAGCTGCTATTATAAACAATAATATGAATGCAAATATGTGCAGTGGCAATATCATATCCTTAAACTCGCCTGGGCTGGTGGAGTCACTTGCACAGCATGCTCTGGGTATGCTGTCTAGTGATTCAATACAGCATGTTCTTCCTGCTGCTGGATCCTAAAGGCAATTAAAATATTGAGCCATTTGAATTTGCAACATCCCAACTGTCCAGTGTCTCTTTCCCCGTCATAAACTGGGAATGTATGTATTAAGTGAAACACAAATCATAATCTCAATATTAAAAGTCCAGTCGAGTGCTACATGCATATATTACTCTCTCTTTTTACACGTAATGGTTGTTGGAAAGGAAAGTGCCATGCTAAATTACTGGTGCATGTGCATAGTCTACAGTATGGCCTTTGATTTAACACCTTTCAAAGCCCTGTGTATTTCTTTAGTGTGAGCTTTATTATTACTGTTTCGTTATCTTCAGGAAACATGACATAATTAATACAACAATGAAAACATTGTCACTGTTTTGAATGGCGTAGGGATATATTACTCTTTTTTTGCACATAATGGTTTCATTCATATCAGACTAGTCGATTAAATCTCAGTTTGTCAAATTATGTATGTATGAGGTCAAAGGCCAACCCAAAGCATGTAATGTTAGTATGATACTGCATGTTTTTTGTGTGTTTCTTTTTAATGTATATATATTTATTGTTCTGGGAGTAAGCCACATGATGTGAATACAGTCACAGACAAAAGTATTGGCACCCTATGCTTATTATACCATAATTCAAGTTAATAGATTAAGGACAAGCTAATAGATTCAAGTTAATAGATTAAGGACAAGGCATTTAGTAAACTTTAACCACTTTTGTAATAAAACAAAAAACAAAATATACAATTTTTTGCAATTGAATACATAATCTTTAGAGATTATTATTTAATTTAAAGTGTTCATTCATGACAAAAGTACTGGCACCCCTGCTTTATTATTTTGTGTGTCCTCCTTTTGTTTTTATTACAGCTTTCATATATTTATGAGAATTCTTAACCAGTATGTTACATCTTGTTGGTCAAATCTGAGGGTGGGGGTGGGAGGATAGGTGGCAGATAGCGGCCATGTGTGCTGGGCACAAGGGGGGAGGTGTGTGACAGTGTGGCAGGGTGAAAGCGTGTGTGTGTGGGGGGGGGGATATTGGGTGGCAGGGAGGGGGTTAAAATCCTCTTTGCAAAAATATGTGGGGATGTGGCTGGAGCCATCAATTGAATACATAAACATGCATTTAAAGGGTGATCACGGGTGTTAGTAGAAAAAGATTAGAGTTGATATTGGTGAGAGGTGGAGGTATGTGTTTTCGTGATCCGTCTTGTCCCATCTGTTGTTTATGTTTTCGTGAGTTTTGTAGAACTTTTTGTTTTGGCCCTTGTGCCATATATTTTGTTAAATGTGTTTTTATTAGTGTTTTGTCCGTTTTGTTTTATGTATTTGTTTAATTAAACTTGCGCATTAGCGCTTAACCTGTGTCTTCTGTGTCTGAGTCTCACTTCCTGTTATATAACAGCCATTCCAGTGACGCTACCCTGTTACAGCATGTTTATCTGTCAATTTAATAAACTGTTCAGTTTCATTCTAATGGTGGATGTCTCCTTTCTGAATAATATATACTTCTCTTTTCCCACTGTTAATTTCAATTGTAATTTGAAAGTTTGTTACACTTTTATTGTGTAGTTCACAATAAACCTTTAAAAGGGCGTATATCACAGTTCAAAGTGAAATATATTTTTATTTTTAAATGTAAATTGATTGTGGTCTTTCTGTGGATACATTTTTTTTTTTTTGCAAGTGAAAAGACAATTCAATTGTCATCGAAAATAGCCACGGAACAGCACAAACTACTCATTTTGTTTTAGCTGGTGAAATGGCAACAATCCATTTGCTGCATACACACTACTTATTATTGTTCAAAATTGTTCTACCCTCATGTCACACCTAATACTGCCTTACAAAACAGCCCCTTTATGCCTTATGACAGGCACGACATGAGTAATCTTGAGAATGGCTTTTGTTCCTCTTTGCTGGCCCCACTGACAATAATAAATCCCAATTCCCTGGGCAATCATTGTGAAGGCAGGGCTAGTTTATTTTTTTATAACAGTCCTCCTGAATGGCCCTCATGAAATAATTGATGTGCCTTTTTCACATCTCGTCAAAATTGAATACCAGCTATATTTAATGTATCTATTAAACTCTGAGGTAACAAGCATTGTGCTGTCTGTTGCCACTGCATTTAGCTTTTTGTTTTCTAAAAGTTACAATGTAACAAACTGCTTCTGTATTAATCACAATAAATACTGTGTAAGGTCTCCAAGCTATTCCATATATTCCTCAGAAGTGAATGACACAATCACCAGTGCTTTGCTAATTCTTCTATGTACTAGCTAAAGTGAATATGTACAGCTCACGTGGGGGTCTATTTCATACATCTGGCAGACCTAAATTCGGTCACTTTTTTTTTCAGTAATTCAAACATTAAACATCGAACAGAGCATCTTTAATGTACTTCTATCTGTAAAACGCCACACAATCTCCTCTTCAGCACTCTGAGCTACACAAACAGCTGTACATGCTTACTCTTACAAAATAATTTATACAAATTATATTGTCACCTCTCATTCAAAAATAGTAATATGCCTAGACGCATAAAAGTAGGGTTGTTTGGATTGGATATGAAGAACGAAATGACATAAAGGGTCAAATTTTGAGGAAACACAGTAAAATGCAAACGTAAGGGCAAAGTGTGTTATTTGCGCTGGATTGCGCCGGATGACGCTGGCAAAATTTCGTTAGCAATTAAGAAAAAAGTAGACGTCAAAAGCTGCAAGCAGATCAGGAGCAACTGACATTCTCTTTAAGAAAACGATAACCCAAGTGTTGCTGTGATTTTAATGAACAAAAAGCTGTTCTTTATTGACATAGCACTATGAATTAAGTATTTAGTAATATTTGCATTGATTGAACAAGTCTGGCATATGTGACTGCAGTGTTTCGTTATATTCATAAACATTAATTATTTGTATACTTCTAGCCTTTTCAAAAAATTGCTTATTTAAGATTTATATGGGAACTGTCATTTGGAACATGGCTTCATTAACTTGAATGCTGCTGTGAAAAATAACGATTTGTATGAAACGTTTCTTTTGAAATACACAGGCCTACACCTCATACTTCATAATTCTGCAAGTCATTTTGTCATATTTTGATATCCACTTATTATTTTGCTGTTGGTCTTTGGAATAACCGTGTATATGTTTGAAACCTGACACATGAAGAAAGGGTGCATTTATATTAAAATATTAAATGATGTGGAATAATTTACTAAATATAGGTATAAAATATGGGCTTTATTTATTTAAGAAAAACATTTTTATTTTTAGATCACCACTAAAGTTTATGAAGCCGGGAACAAGTTTGTAGTACTGGAGCTGTCAAAAAAATCAATAATCATACATTGTAAACATTTAACCTTTACTAAATGTTCTTTTTAATTAAATACCAGCTGAGTCAACCAATACACACATACTAATTAATGTTTACTAACAAATGGAGAGTTAAAAAAAAATAATAATAAACTTATACTAACTCAGGTGGCACAGATAATATAATTATATAAAAAATTATATTTAATTATAATAAAAATACCAAAAGGCACAGTGTTTTTTCAATGTATATTAACACTAGAACCATCGCGGGATTAATGAGATTTAAAATGTAAACGAATCTGCGTACTGTCAATGAAATGCGGTTGTCCGTTTAAAAAAAAAAAGCAAGAAAGAAAAAAAAAAGGACAACCGCATTGCATTCACAAACGCAGATTCGTTTACATTTTAAATCCAAACCTGTCAAAATGACTACCGTGGAGGTTCTAGTGTTAAATAAAATGTGTTTGTGAAAGTGTTAACAGTACACACCATCAACAATGGGGTCGCAAGCAGTGATAGGCTGGAGTATAAACAAGAAGGTGAAAACCGAAACGTTAACACGTTATTATTGGATTAAAAAAAACAAAACAAAGATGTGCTCTACATTATTTCATTTGTCATATCCTGGGCATTTCTATGTACGGTTTATACCAAAAATGAAAACCTTGCCCGCTATTCAGTGCTGTGTTACTGAGGCACAGACACAGTGAGCTGTATGATAGTGAGTGACACTAGTACAGATCATTCGACGAATGTGAGTTGCGACTAGGATCCTTGAAAAGTGTCTGCATTAATAAAATACAAATAACAAAATAAAATGTTGACTTTAGGTAATAAATAGGTGCCAGAGTGGTGCACCATCCTCAAAAAGAGTACCAACGACCCGGTCCGCTCTGGCCCCACTACACCCAGTGTTTAATTTGTAAAGAAAGAGGTGCAGGGCGCAAGAAATGACAATAATACTGTCCTTAAGAACCGCACATTCAAAATCATGCACGTGTATTGTACATACTAGTGTTAGATGTTTACATTAATGTATTGTACACATATACAACTTAAGTAGTATGTGCAGAAAAATTAAGGCAAACGTAGGACACATTTTAGAAAGTGCTACGTTTGTAGTTCAAATACACTACCCAGAATGCAATGTGCGTCATACCCACAGATATTGATGCGTGTTATTGTTACAATGTTTAGTAACAGTGATGTTAACACTAAGGGTTGTCTATCTTATAGCTTTGTGTTTTGGTTTAAAATATTGTTAATACTTTAAAACTATTCAAAATATATCCAAATGTAATACCCGCACAAATTCCCAAAACTAGCCCAAAAATTAGGCACCCACCCAAAGCCATTTTTTCACGCACAAAACCAAAAATACAAGCCCAATTGGGCAACACTGGTAGCAGAGTGGAGCGTGGAGTGAGAGGCTTCAGAGAACAAGGCAGCGACACTGCAAGACTAATTTAGCTGGTAGTTGACTCTTGGAGCGGGATGGAGAGCGTCCCAGCCCGTGGAACCGGGCAAACCTGTAAAGTCTAACTTTCCCCCTATTAGTTAGTATTCCCCTTTACTGCTTTCTTTATAATATTTTAGGTTTTAGAATAATAATGTTATGTTTTATAGATTGTAGGCACACGTGTGGTTTATTTATTTATATGATTTTGCACTGTTTACTTTTGTACTTTGTTTATAAGAACATAAGAACATAAGAACATAAGAAAGTTTACAAACGAGAAGAGGCCATTCAGCCCATCTTGCTCGTTTGGTTGTTAGTAGCTTATTGATCCCAGAATCTCATCAAGCAGCTTCTTGAAGGATCCCAGGGTGTCAGCTTCAACAACATTACTGGGGAGTTGGTTCCAGACCCTCACAATTCTCTGTGTAAAAAAGTGCCTCCTATTTTCTGTTCTGAATGCCCCTTTAATCTCTAATCTCCATTTATGACCCCTGGTCCTTTTTTCTTTTTTCAAGTCAAATAAGTCCCCCGGGTTGACATTGTCTATACCTTTTAGGATTTTGAATGTTTGAATCAGATCGCCGCGTAGTCTTCTTTGTTCAAGACTGAATAGATTCAATTCTTTTAGCCTGTCTGCATACAACATGCCTTTTAAACCCGGGATAATTCTGGTTGCTCTTCTTTGCACTCTTTCTACTGCAGCAATATCCTTTTTGTAACGAGGTGACCAGAACTGAACACAATGTTCTAGGTGAGGTCTTATTAATGCATTGTAGAGTTTTAACATTACTTCCCTTGATTTAAATTCAACATTTATCACAATATATCCAAGCATCTTGTTAGCATCTATTAATACTAAATACCATATGTATGGTATTTAGTATGAATAGATTTCCACTTATATGATTTGTACTGCACTAGATACTTGAGAGGTGAAATCCTGTTGTGTCATAATCCTTGTGCTGACGATTATTAAATTGTCTGCTGTAATTAACTTCTGTGACATTGGAACGTGTGCTTGTTTTAATATATATAAAGATTTTGTGTTTATAAAAACCTGCTTCTGTTAGTTTGACTGCCAACCTCTCCATTTCTTGCCTGGCCAGATCTCCCTGGTAAAAGGTGGTGGCAGGAGCCTATGCTGCCCTGCTTGGTTGTATAAACATGAAGACAGAAAATCCTGGTACGACCTCCTTGTAGTATAGGAGTTTGGCGGTCCTTATAGCATTGCTTTTAACATAGCATGCTGGAATGTAAGTGAGGTCATACAATAGTTGATCAAATGCATAGAGATCTGAGGAGATTAATAAAGTTGCATAACTTGGTGTACTGCATACAGCATTATAAATTCAGTGATGTGCTAATCCAATACATCATTTGAAAGGGTGGAGTCTTTAGATTTCAAAACTGTGGATATTATTTGTCTATGATAGTTTTACAAAACTGCAGTAACATCTAACCAGGGTCCCACCATTTTCCAACTGCATACAATGCCATCTATATTACAGATAAGGGGGCAATAAATATTCAGTTATTTGCTAATCTACAACATAATTCAAAAGGATGAACTTTTCACAGCATCACCTAAGTTTAGGTATCAATCACGTCTTTCTAATACAGATTTTAGGACATTTCCAAAGTGACATTGTATAGGCAGAATGATCCTACAGGCTTCATATATTTTAATGCTGCTCTGATAAACAGCAACTTTCCTTAAGTAATACAAAGCCCATACTTCCTACCTCTGTGAAATAATGTATTCCTTCTTCTGTGGAGTTTGAAACATATGCAAATTCCAAAAGACACCACACAGCTAATGACTGATTATCGATATTATCGATTATTGTTCTAACCCTATATTACATATAAAATTGTTTGGAAAAGGTTTTCCCCTTCACCACTTGCGGTTCCCTTTTCGTAATGGGATCGACAGTGCCTACATTTTAAATAAACCTCCCCTCACCTGGTTAGATTGAATCACAACAGCCCCCTGGTGCGCCATCGAAATTGCTCAAAGTTAGCATGCAAATGAGGCCACACCCCCGAAAGTTATGCTGACCGCTGGCACTAACGTAGACGGAAAAGGACGGGGCAAAGCATGCCACCAAAATCGCATTACAGAGTAAAGACAGTTTGCTCCCGTTTGCGGCAAGTTTTAACATCAAAATCATGGGCAAACATGTTTTGTCGTAGTGTTAGAGGTTTGCTCTGTCATCAAAATCAGACCCACAGTATATAAATAAATGCAAAAAACTTTTTCTGTTTAAATTTCTGTTTAGGGTTTCTTTGTCGATAGATATTAGACCTTGGTTTTTAAAATCAGACATGCGAGTCATTAATTACGTGACATATTATAGTTTACACCCTCAGGAACAATAGAGTTCCACTATACACCTCAACTCCAGTACATATGTATATAAGATTCTCTTTATTTTTTATAATTGGTTTTGGTAAATTCATTGTGAAAAAAGTTGAATGAATGAAATGCTTCCTAACTGTGTGAAGTACTTTCCCACACAGTGAGGCGGCAAAGTTGATAAGGGTTGATGGTTATGTGCAGAACAGAAACACATCATTACCATCTTTCCTCTTTCTTTTACTTAGCAACTTCCATTCCCTGGCACTGTTGAAACTCGAAATTAGAGCCATCAGTAACCTTAAAAGGTGTATCATGGTGTGTTTACACATAAAACTCTGACCTGAGCTGGGTTAAAGTACTCCTGTATTAAAAGATTTGACATTTGTGCCAACTGTTTAGACTTTAAGAGTGCTCTTATGTGTGTATCTTGGGGGGGGCATTAGAAGGTTCAGGGTTTTTTAATTTTTTTTATTTAAAAATAAATAAATAATTACAGCTCACATCTTAACCTAGGCTATACCGTATAAGGGGCGGATACTTTATTTGGGCTTTATTGGGTGTTTTGATTGGATCGCCAATAATACTTCCACCAATCAGAGGGTTGCATACAGTACTTCTAGCAATCCCGCCCTCTGTCAGACTGGTATACAAAACAGATTAAAGAAGCTCTGGACAAGGTGGTCAGATGTCAAAGTGGATATGAGAATGGCAGTGACGAAGCCAATTTGCTTGAAAGCATTAAAAGTAGACTGATCATTTCCATCAATGGATTTAAAAAATGTGGAATTGATGATGCGATCAGAAACCCAGAGGCAGTGTAAACTGCCTGCTACTGTAGTAGGACTGTTCTTTTTTATGTTAAGCATTTTTGTGTTCTTTTTTCAGAAGGGTTTAATTAAGTAACAGACACAATTGTTTGTGTCAGACTTGTTGAAAGTGTGTAACAAAATGGTTTATTGTTATTGTCGAAACGTTGTAAATACGTCTATTAATGCAGGCATCGTGCAGGTATCGCAAAGTCCAGAAACAAAACAAAACATTAAAACATTTTGCACCGTATAAAACTGAGCTGATTTTGCCAGTACTTGCTAGTCTATTAATCAGTTTGAAATGATTTCGAAGCAAATAAAAGCATTTTTGTTTCGGCTTTATTGTTAAAGATTTCACACGTGGCAATGTCCTACAATTACTGCATGGTTGTTCCACTGTGTTGTGAACCATAGTTTTAAAACTGAGAGACAGCAAATGCTCATCATAAAAGTTTACTGGTTCTTAAAATTAAGGGCCATATAAGAACGATAAATACTGTAACTGATTAGAAGGTCTTCTTTGTTGTTCTCCAAGTTGCTGTAGTTACATAGATGCTATAACGAGTTACTGTAAATTAGATACAAAAGTGCGTGACCTCAGATGTCATATCTCCATGGCGACTTCACGCTACACGGGATGAAAAGTTAATAATTTTATAGGCCCTTATTTGGCCACTAACAAATATTGTATTACACAAGTGATTTCTTTCTGATTAGCCACAACCTAAGAAAAAGCAGACCGTGCGGAGTACGGTATTGTTAGAAAATAGCAGTTCTGCATAGAACAGTGATAAAACGTGTATTTATCCTTCACGTTTATAAAGACCTTTATGGAATCGCCAGGGATCACTCAAACCTAAACGGTAACTATTTTTTTTTAAAATTGGCACAGTAGTTATTTTTGTTAAAAAATGAAGTGGGTATCGATGTGAATAGTCCTACAGTGAAAATATGATTGTTGGATATGATACTCGCTAACAGTGGACGTGAAACACTGTCCAGGCTATTGTAGAAGGGTGCATTCTTTTATAATTAAGATTTATTTTTATTTTAACAAGTTTGTCGTGTTTTGTTATTGAAATATGCAGGATACATTTTAAGTAAACAAAGAGGGCAATATAGTATGAAACTAATGCATATCACAGCATATACTGTATGAACTAAACTGTAGTATTTTGTTGGATCTTCATTTTTAATGTCATATTATCAGATAAGTGTACTTTTCATGCTAGTACTAGTAGCCTTGTATTAGTGATTACTAAGATACATGTCCAGGATCCTGTTCATGAGTGAAACCGTTGAGAACAGACAACTTAAAAAAATTGTAGCAAACACTGTCTCTAATCACTCCAGCTCTAGACTAGGCCACAAAGTTGGCTGTAAAAGTGTCTAGTGTAAATGGGGTAATTAAGACCTACATCCAATGCACATATGCATTTCACTGGTCGCTTACAAGGGCTTGAGAAGTGCAGAATAAGGGGGATTTAATTTGAGCAATGGGGGTGCTTGTGTAATATGGAATTAGAGACATAAAGCTGGACAGCTTGAGATGAGAAGAGCTAGACAAGACATACGACATAAAACACTCTGAACTCTCACGTCTCACCGGGTCAGGCAGCATCCTCTGGCTGCTGGGCAGCTATTGAGAATGAGAGACAGAACAAATAAGGACAAAGCTCTCAGTCCAGGTCGGAACCAGGCGGCATCTCTTAGCTGCTGGACGAACAACGAGAATGAGAAGATAAACATAAAAGACGCTCTCGATGAGAGGTTGGCAACTGGGCGGCGTGGAGAGTTTAGGATAAAGAGTCTCGGGTCCGTGTTGGAGAGACGAAAATAGAGAAACCCCACCCCCTTGGTGGGGCCCGGCTCGGCAGGTGGGGCCATCCGGAAGGGGCAGAAAGGTGCTTGGACCTGAAAAGAAACAAGGTAGATGGGATAGCAAGGTTGTGGCCTTGGTTAGGCTAGCGCATGAGCTGCGACAGGATAGTTGTGCCCGGGGGTCCCCTCTAGCCGGCGAGGAACCGCCGCGACTTGGGCAGGAGGCCGACCCAGTCGGTCGGGGGAGTGAAAATCACTTCCCCTCCAGAGGGATCCCTGTGCGGACGGAGCGGTATTAGAGATAAGAGGAAGGTGAGGAGGAGGGAGGAGGAGGACAAAAACAAACACAGACAAAGGGGTGGAAGCAGTGCTGGGTGTATATATAAAAAAGAAGGAGAGCTTGACATGCTAAGCTACCTAACGGGAATGCCCATACCGCTCTGGTCACGCCCTTTTTACCTGATCAAACAAAGCAGCGCAAGCTATTGGCAGAGAGACTGGAACTTGATTGAAACTGAATTGCCCCTCCTCCTCCACCCGGAAGTAATTTGCATGGCTAATCCCGACCCCACTGAGTGCTGCCAGGGAGGCTATAGAAGCCAAATACAAACATACAAATTGGAAGCTCAGCGAGGGAGTGCCCTCTACAGCGTCCACCGAATTACACCTAAAGGTTAACATATAATTCAAGCTTGACATACAGACAGACAAAACTGTGCCTCCATATACCCTGAGTTTCTTTTCCTCTTAAAAACCTGTGCTAAAGAAAGTTATTTTCCAGTTTCATAACAATTTCTCTCTAAAAACCCATGCACACACTCACAACCCCCCCCACACACACACAACTGTAGAACTTTTATAGGTTTGTTCTAAATGACAAAACTCTTTTTTTACGAGTACACAGCAAGCACCCAATTGGCCTGCTGATATAATGATCTTCTATACGTTTTCCAATCAGAAGCCTGCTGTGTATCCATAGCAGGCTATTTATTGGCTCATTCGCCTGCATGCTACTTTCATGCTGTTTTGGCACTTATTATTACATTGTTCTAACAGCCAATTTCTCTAGTTTCAGATTGTCCAATGTATCTATCCGGAGATATTGGCAGATAGTACATTCATGCTGTTGATGTACTGTAGCAGATGTTGGTTTGATTATTTCAACACTAAAAGGAAGGGTAGTGACATACTGAGTGTTTGGACTAGTTTCAAGGGCTCCACTAAAATGAGGTTATCTTATTATTATTTTTTGTTTTTATTTGTGCCTTTAAATATATACTTAGCTGCTGTATCACAGTGCAAGACATGTGTATGTTGTGTTTTCAATTATTCCATTTCTATTTTATTTTTTGTTTTGTGTCAAGCAGGCATTGACTTCAGATCAGTTTAATAGCCTCACATGCAAGTTTGAAAATAAGACTTTGCAGTTGGTTGAGACTTGCTTGTTTTTTAATTGTAACACTTATCAGATAATTAAGCTGATCAGAACAGCTTAAGCTCTTCACCAACGCAAAGAAGTTGCTCAGCAACTGCTCTTATTGTCTAAAGGGTCCTTTGGCATGTTTACAGCAGACACTTGGATATAGACATGAACAAGATGCAACTATTTAACATTTCTAAAGAAATATTGTACTGGGATGCATTTAAATCTATCTATCTATCTATCTCTATATATCTATCTATCTATCTGTCTCTCTCTCTCTCTCTCTCTCTCTCTCTCTATATATATATATAGATAAGGTATATATAATGTATGTGTATATAAATATATATATATATATATATCTATAGAGATATATATATATAGAGAGAGAGATAATGTGTGTGTATGTGTGTGTGTGTGTATATATATATATATATATATATATATATATATATATATATATATATATATACTGTATATATATATATATATATATATATATATATATATACATACATACACACACACAGTCACTACACACACAAAAAAACACACACACACAAAAGGTATCAGATATACACTCCTGCAGTACCTTGCGATTTACAGAGCTGCTAATGAAATTAAATTGTGACATTGACACTTTGTGGCCTTGGACTGCAGTTAATTATTATTATTTATTTGTTGTATGTTATTTTTTTAAATTGTTTTTAATATACCTTGACACAGCAGTACACATGTAATATTTTTAGGCTCACAACCTTGTGAATCTTGAAAAATGCCCCACATATCTCAAGAAACACTGTGGATAAGATTCTTATCAGACTGAGTTAACACTTTTAAGACCAACAGGGAATACAAAATAGCTTACATTTAAGACGCTTGAACTTTCCTGAGAAGGATTTCGAAAATGGAAATACAAAAAAAAAAAAAAAAAATCATAAAGGAGATAGCACTTTTAGCCCAGGTCATTTTACTAACTGGTTTAAATCTGTGTATTAGTAGTTTCTTCAGTGTTTTTGAGCTTCAACACACAGTTAAAACCACCAGCCCTCACTTCAAATTATTTCACATGCTCAATAAACTGTGTATTATTTCTTAAAACCATTAGAAACACAATCCTTGTATCCCACCTGCACAGTGCAAACAAGTAACACACAAGAGTATAACAGATATAACAAGAAATTAAGCAGAATGCTGGAAGGGTTATTTGTCTGTGCACACATTTGCTTCCTGGCTCCTTGAGGAGCTGTGCAGAGCCCCCTGCTGTAGAAACAAGATACTCCATCCAACAGCTGCTTCAGAGACCAGCCTAAAGTGCTTACTGTGAGACTGGAGCTCCACATGCTACTGCCCCTTAGCAAGAAGCCACACCTGTTCACTGCTGATAATTAACTTACCCAAATTCTTCCCAGTGATACACAGCTCTGGATGAGCAACAGCCTGCATGTAACCAACTGCCTAGAGAGACAGTCCACTTACTTATTCAATGCAAGCTTTCTGAACTCGCTTAAAAAAGAACATTTATTCACAGAAGATATCATCTAGGCAATGTGGGGAAGCTATAAAAAAAGGCCAACAAAATGCTTGGATATATCGTGAAAAGTGTTGAATTCAAATCAAGGGAAGTAATGTTAAAACTTTACAATGCATTAGTAAGACCTCATGTAGAATATTGTGTTCTGGTCACCGGGTTTAAAAGGCATGTCATATGCAGACAGGCTAAAATAATTTAAACTGTTCAGTCTTGAACAAAGAAGACTATGCAGCGATCTGATTCAAGCATTCAAAATTCTAAAAGGCATGGCAAATGTTGACCCAAGAGACTTTTTCGACCTGAAAAAAGAAGCAAGGACCAGGGGTCACAAATGAAGATTAGATAAAGGGGCATTCAGAACAGAAAATAGGAGATACTTTTTTACACAGAGAATTGTTGGAGTCTGGAACCAACTCCCTAGTAATGTTGTTGAAGCTGACAACCTGGAATCCTTCAAGAAGCTGCTTGATGAGATTCTGGGATCAATAAGCTACTTACGACCAAACGAGCAACATGGGCCGAATGGCCTCCTCTCGTTTGTAAACTTTCTTCTGTTTTTATGTCTCTTTTTTTAATGATGTTTTGGGACAGGAATCTCTATAATAGGGAATTACTTTTTTTTACTGTTTTTATCAGGGAGCCACTGACTGTTTGGATACTAGGATCTTACTCAGATCTAATTTTATTAATGCAGTTCAAAAGGGTATATAGGGCCCAGATATTATTGTGCATGCAACTACAGGAGTAAAATTGTATAATTCAGTAACAATCTTTTCATTTTTTTTCAAGTAAGTATCCAGTGGCTATAGCCATATATCAAACTTCAACATCATCGGATTATGTCACTAGTTAACCACTGAGATCTTCTTACCACTTTACTGATATGTAATGTATGTACATTAAATATGGGTTCAGAAAATGTTTTGATTGACACAGCATAAAGTCATTTTAAAAGGGGCTTGGGACCATGGGTAAGGTAGCTTGTCTGTACTACTGTGGCCAGGCTGATTGGTCAAAGAGCTGATGGGCCATTCTGTAAAACAATTGTAGATTCAGAATGTAAAATCTTACTTGTTGCTAGCAATGCTTTATGTTGATGAAGCTGTGTACTTTAAAAGTCAAAGTAATATTAAAACCATTTTTAAAAGTCTGTTGTCTATTCAATATATCTAATCAGTAGTGGATCTAAACACAGCCCCCTCTAAGTATAGTATGCAGGTTCAACAAAATTAAGTAGAATAATGGGAAGATGGTCTAAATCAGTGCAAAATCTAATTACAGCTCAGAGTTGCCAACCTTGCAATTTAGTTTTTACTGACATACAGACTTACAGTAGCATTTTTTTTTACTGACACTGTATTTATTTACTGACATCATTTAAAATAAAATCTGAAACAATGAAATACACGATAAAATAGGCTATTTTTATGTACAGATGTGGCCAAAAGTGTTGCATCACCCTATAAAATTAATTAATTTGCATCATAAAATTGCCATGTTTGCCAATAATATGTTGGCTTGCCACACAGTACTGCAGAATTAGGACAAGTTTTGATTATCAAAACTGCTGTTAAAAACAGCACCACTTCTGACCAAGTTGCAAATGTTGTGTTAAGAAATGCTTATTTATCGCACAATTTCAGAACAAATAATGCAAGGGCCAATATATTAAAAAAAAAACAACCAATCAAAAGACACAGAGCTACATCAGCTTCCCCACAACTTTCAAGACTTCTCTGAATCTCTGATAGTCACTGATAAAACCACTGATGTCTAAGCAGCAAGCTGAACTCTCGTGTAGCTCAACGAAAATTAAACTTTGATGGAATTGGTTGTAGCAAAAGTCTATTGACACAACTTCTGCACAGCACAATAACAAATCTCCTTTGTGCGACGTGGGAAACATTTCACAAATAATTCAAATCATGTATTCAGGTATATGCAGCTATTACCTTGTATGAAAACCAGTGCGGGAAAATACATAGGGTCATCATAATCGTGTAATAAGCACACAGTAAGTTAAAGAGTATAGTCAAATACAATCAGAAATGTATATAAGAGGCTAGGATTGAAAAGTTTGGTAAAGACTGGTGCAAAATCAGGTAGTTCTTGTGCTCATAATGTAGTGTGTGACAGCTAGACAGTTAAATAGTTCAATGAAATGCATTTTACTGTACAATTAACTGTGCTGTATATTATTATAACACCATGACTGAGAATTCACCATAAAAAAAACTCTATAATAGTAGTCGTAGTAGTAATAATAATAATAATAATAATAATAATAATTAGACCATGGATCTCAAAGTATTACAGCCACCCTACAATTATCTGGCATATTATGTAGAAAAATATATAAGCAATCAGTGCAAAACAAATATTTAAATAATGGCTTTTATATAAACTTACAAAACATATCTCCAATATAGAACATCTACAATAATTAACCATAGTCAGTTATATTTTGGTAAATATGGAAAATAGAACCATCAAACATCTATCAAGTGTTTTCACAATTAATTCCTGTCCAATATATGTGAATCCTTAGCAAGTCATTACTGGATCAATGGTTTTGGTTTTTGGTCACTGGTACTTTGAGAAAGATAAAGACAGAAGCTATTTTGATCTACTTGCGATTCACTGACTTACTTCAAATGCAATAGGAGCCAAGTTCGTACCTAATTCTACAAAATGTTATCCAAATCAGACCATTGGTTCTATTATTATCATGAGAACGTCGAAAACAGAGAACCAGCTTGGTATTCTGTGACCCTGACCTGGAGACCAAATGTTAAAGGTTTCCCACAATCCTTGAATCCTTAGTCTACCTGTGTGACAAGACCTCCATAACTTAGTGTGCAGGTTATGGAATGTGAAAGACGGATGGATGGACAGACAGAAAGCATCATTTTAGTATGCTTCGCCCCACTTTGTGGGCTGCAGATAATTACATTTAACCATTAAAAAAACAAGGATGATAGTGGAATACTCCAGTTACATCTGTTGTAACCCCTTTTTTAATGTCATGCACATTTTATTTATAATACAGTTCCTTTGATGCATGATAAACCCATGTAAAAATGTACAGAACAGGAGCAAGGGCTGCTTAGCGGAAGAACCTCAGGAATTGAGAATAGAAGTGCTTTGTAAGTACATGATTTTCCACGCGAAAAATGCAAGACAAAACGAGAGCATAATTTGGAGTTTAAATAGGGAGATTGGCAGATTTTTGACAGGACTAAACAGGGGAGGGGCCCTAGTTCCTGCCCCCTGAATCACACTATGGCTACAATAAAAAAGAACAAGGTCAAGTGGATTTTTTTCAAGAATAATAGCACTACTGTCGTAGTGTGCTATCTCTATTTTCATTGGAAACATAGCCATTGCTAGACAGAAGACATTCAAAGGAGAAAAGGTTCTGAAATCCACTTGATGCCACAAAAATGACTACTGTACTAATGACTAAATTGATAATTTATTGAGTTTGTATATAATGTCTATACATTATATACAAAATTATCAATATTGTTCGATCAAATATAATTAATATGTAACACTGCATTTGTTCCTTTCTGTAACTTGCTCAGTTTCTGGTCTCTATCCTAAGTGTTTAATTTTATTATGTTCATGCAGTGCAGAGATTTTCTTCCAGTCTACAGGGCTTTTATTGCTGGTAGCACCCATCTCCTCTAAAGCAAGATCTATGACATTGAGTTGCTTATGCTGATCCCCATGACAGAATTTAGTAGCCAAGAAGGATGTACCAACCCTCTGAACATATGTTCTGCTGCCTGAGGAAACTCACTTAAGACATGGCTGAGACAAATCCAGCTGAAAATTGAACTGTTTACATTAGTAAACCTCAGGCACCTGTGAACACCCATCTTAATTTAGTTTGTGATGTTATGGTGGGTTCATTTCCATCAATACGCTGCTTGTGCAAAGCTGCTCTGGTCTGTGTTTCTTAAAACCCCTTTGTCTATGCCTGGATGAGACTTTAGCGCTGCCAGAGACAACCAAAAAACTAACCAGAGCTTCAGCTGCATTGCATGAGGGGTGGGATAACTGTCCACAAATGTTAAGAAAATTATAATAAATTGATAGCTGATTCTCAAACAGATTGCAGACGAACATGCAGGCGAACATGCATATTGCATTTCTGTAGATACCGTTACAGAAATAAATGATGTCTGCTTTAGGCTAGGTTATTACTTTCCAGACTACATAACAGAAATGATTGATATTGCATTAACCCTATGAAATATTTAGCAAGAAATCACACACATGACAAAAAAGGTATTCAGAACTTAGGACAAATCCTTTCAGGCTTTCAACAGAAAGGGAGAATAATTAATTAAGGGAGAATAATTCATACATCAAAGGCAACTCACTTTCAAGATTTAAAGCTTCATATCAATAAGTATCACAAACGATTAAATGGATCAAACCCATCAAACAACGCTGTCCTTGATAGTTCAAGCATTCAAGACGGATGACCAATATAAGTGCATTTGCATTAGTTTAGATCAAAGCAAGAGGTCCTTTGAAGTTAGTCAACTGCAAAAACACATTTCTAAGGGACGGACAGAAAGCAATCATATAAATTGTCAATATGTTGAAATTTCAAATGCCTGGGTGTTTTGGAGAGTCTGATTTTTTAGAGCAGAATTATATTTTATTTTACTCTGCTAAAAGTTTTTCAGTAACCTCAAAGTAGTTTAGATCAAAACAAGTTCTTCTGAAGCCTACCAATAAATCAATCAATACATATGAAAGCTTGAAATCCTATCCTGGGAAATGTATTAATAGTATTCCTTTTCTACTGACAAGATAAGGAAACAGATAGATAGCAGCTTACTGGAACATTTGAAATTGGTAGAATTGAGTAAACAAAGGAAATATGAATGATATTAATATTGGGGAATTTTACCAAAACCACGTAACTTGAAATGTCACAGATACAAATAACATTTTTGTGTTTTCATTTCCGAATTGTAAATCTGTGATGTATTATGCCATGGAAAAATCTTGAACGACTGGCTGGAAGGTTAAGGTATTTTACTCATTAACAAATAGCATACCGCCATGAGGTCCAACACTGTCTGTATTTCCTGATCTAGTTTCCTAATGAAGCAGGTCACTTTTAGCCCTATCTTGCAATATTATATCTGCATAAAGCAGGGAACAAAGACTTATGGTGCACCTAGAATCCCATTTCAGGGTGTCTGGAACAGTGCATGCATGGTTTATATATTATTTCAGTCAGCACTACCAATATAATCTATGTGATTTTTCCTCTTGTTTGGCTGAGGTGTGCTGTGGCGTTGCCCAGATTTAGCTGGATTCCCAGGTGGTTGTGTTCAATGTTTCCCCATTTGAATTGTAATTGTTGTACAGATAATATTTAAATGTAGTTCTCTCTCATCCTAATACTGATTCTACTGTCTTAAATAAATTGCAGGTAAATCTGTGGTCCTGCTTATTGGTCCTTGATCACATCTTGATGCAGCTCCCACTATTTCAGTTTCTTTTGACGGCAGATCCCTAGTCAGATAGTATATGTTATTATATATTCTGTCTTGCCATTTGGCAATCATACACAATGTCATTTTAAACTTTCATTTTTTCACCTGAGAAATGTTGCAAGGATGAGGCCAATGCGCCACAAGTTGACGGAGGGACATTGATTCAGTCTTTGTTACCTCACATGTTGATTACTGCACTTGTAAACAGTATTTAGTTTGGTTTTGGGGTATTAAAGATGTATTATTTTGTGTTTGGGGTTAATTCCATCCCTGCCAAACCCAAGTGTGCAATGTGGCGAGGTCTTGATTGAATAATTGATCATCAATTGTCCCAGCCACATGTTATAAAAGGGAGCCCGATCCTTTGTTTGATGAAGGAGTTTGGAAGGAGTTCTTGGATGATGTCCAGTGAAGGTGGTGCCCAGCCTGGAGCATCAGAAGAAGTTAATTTGAATGAAAAGTGATTATTGTGTTTTGTTTAACCTTTTATGTTGGCCCTTGTGCCGTTTCTTTGTTCTTCTGTTTGTGTAATTGTGAATAAACATGCGCAAACAGTACTTCCCCTTAAGCTTCCTGACTGGTCTCATTAATGACATTATCCTGTCACAGCTGGCCAGTTAGATTCCTCATTAAATAGATTGTAGTACACTGCAGCTAGAATACTGATACACTAAAAAAGATTACTGAATTCTATAAATCATACAGATAATTCCTACAATGCAAAGCCAATGACACCATTACTTCCTCTGATTGACCCACATGGATCAAGTCTGGTGTAAGTGCTGAGGATCAGTACAGTAAGTAAAAAATCTAATTAATTTGGGTCTAAAGTTGATCCTTAATGATACATTCTAAAGACAAACATTGCTCATAATGTTTTTCTGTTCTGTGTACTATGTGAGAGGTATCAACAGCATATGATGACAGACTGCCAGACACTGTCTAGGCTCCAATTTAGTAGTAGATCTTACAGAACTACTTTTTCTTTCTGTGTTGTGATTTTTTTCCTTCTTGCTAATATTTATGTACAGTAAATGTAAGAACCGATCTAGGCCATGCTTAATAGTTTGCCCTAGGTTTATTCTCAATGGGTCTAGAAAGCGCACCTCTCAATGAATAATTTGTTAATGTTTATAAAAAACATGATTATGCTGTTTCTATTAATTCTTTGAATGTATCTGAATGTTACTACAGTGCTGAGAAAAAGTTTGTGAACCCCAATGATAATAATGGAAATTCCATAGTTTTACTGTCTTTTCTTAAATATACAATAGGGTTTATATTAAACAATTCCATGTCTTCTGAAACAAAATGATTTATGAATTAGACAAACAATGAGTAATTAAGATTCAGGATATGTGAAAAAGTAAGTGGATAATTAGAATCAGGTGTTTAAATAATTAGGTAGATTTTCAGGGTGAGTTTGGGAGGCCCCACCCTACATAAAGATCTTCATCATACAGGTGTGTGGAAACATGTCATGCCACGATGAAAAGAAATCTCGGAGAACCTCAGAAAAACAGTTATTGATGCTCATCAGTCTAGAAAGGGTTATAAAACCATTTCTAAGGATTTGGGGCTCCACCAAGCCAGTGTCAGACAGATAGTTTACAAATGGAGAAAGTTCAAGACCACAGTCACTCTACCCAGGAGCGGTAGTCCTACCAAAATCTCTCCAAGAACAAACCGGAAAATCATCAAGGAAGTCTTAAAAAACCCCAGAGTAACATCCAAGTATCTGCAGGCCACTCTCGCCTACTAATAATAAACTGAACATGGCTGTGAAAAAAAGTATTCATCTGTTTAAACTACCGTACTGTAAGCCCTTTCTGAAAATATACACCTGCAAACATATCTATATATTTATTTTTTAGCAAAAAGAAATGTAGTGGCTCGTCAAATGTTTCATTGGTTGGCACAAGGGGCTTTGGACTGGAAGTCCACCAGCCAAAACAGTCTCTAAAAAGAGCATTTTGATTCTGCAAATCCCAGGTATGTAAATCCCTTCCTGGACAGAACAAACTGTCCAGAACAAACTGTCCATAGCTGCTAAAGAGATAGCCAGTAGCCTGCACTGTAAGCCCAAAGAAGCTTAACGTGAAATCATATACTATTTCGAGGCAACAATCCTGAAAGAGAAGAGCTTTTGATCTTCTGAAACTAGAAACCAGCTTTTTTGTTTTTTTTGTTGGGTTAAACTGTATGTGTGCATGTCTTATCTGTTACAGTACTGAGTGTGTGCACATATTGTTCAAGTCTCAGGCCTTCTCCCTGTTTAAATAAATATATATATATAGTAGGCCAGGGTGATGTGGCCAGTGCCATTCTTAAGCACCTACAGCATTCCAGATTTTCAGTCTGTTACTAGGTTTGCTAGGTACTCAAGTTTGTTCCCTAGGCCATATTTTCCAGCCCAGTATTAGACTGAACTGATGAATCATTTTGAAATTTTGTATGACATATTTAAAGCTTATAAAAGGGGTGAGATGTATGATAAATTACATTCTTTTAAACAAACAGGGCTTTCACATAATAATGATTCATTTAATTAGAACATAACACATGATACTATAATAAATAAATAAAAAATGAAAGCTTATTTTTATATTGCATGGGTCTTACTCAGTGATATTTAAATAAATGGACATTTTCAACAAAACCTAATAAGGGAAAAGGGAAAATCTTGGCCAAAATAACATGTGTTACTACAGTATATGCAAAGAGACTTTAAGCATCTCTTCAAATTATTAATTAAATACATATGTTTATTTTTAGAACGTGCAGTACTATATGTCTATATGACTGTAAATATTTGTAAAATAGTATTGTAGCAAAAGGTTACCTGGTCTGAGACTGAATCAGACAGAAACAAACAGGGATTCATTTACATCTGACTGAACTGAATAAGAAAGTGAAATTTCGTGGAAATTAACAGGTGCCTGCATTTTTCATATTCCTTGTAAAATTACCTAGAAAGAGGCTGACTTACAGCTCTGCAATGTATAATCATGGATAAATGAGATTCATGCCTGGAAGAGCTTTTTAAAACATGTAACTACTAATTTATAACCATTAACATAAAGGTTCTTAAACCACCATTTTTACCATATCTTAATATTTATTATTACCAGTACAGTAGTCTCCAGCTAAGAGAACACCCTTCAGGAAGCAAGCAAAGTGTTCATACAGCCGAAGTGTTCTCTAAGACGGAGTTAGCCACCAGATGCAATATGAATCAATCAATAAATAAATAAATACATATGTATTACTTGTCATGACACACGTGCATCAACATATGAAATTAACTGAATAAGTAAAAGCAAAACAATAGGCAAGTGTATGTTAGTAAACTATAATAATAATAAAGTAACAGACAAACTAACGTTAAGAAAACTAAAGCAAAACAACATGGTGTGGCAAAGTGGTAAATGGTAGTAGGTGTATAGCAGGTGTGGTGCGGATGCAGTAATTCCAAGAACAAGCAGACAACAAAGTACGGGTGAAATGGTTTGTTTTAATGATTGAAAATCCAATGGTCTGATGACCAGCCAGCGTGTATTGCACAGTAATGAAAAAGGGTTGCAGTCCCGCAAACAATAAGCACAGTACGAAACACACACAATTAGACACACACACGATCACAGGTCCAAAGTGAGTGCTCTCAGTGCTTGTGGTGAAGTACAATATAATACGTTCTATTGGTGAAACAAGTGCTGATAACAATGGGGCAGTTTACAAGCAAAAACTGAAACGCGTGACAACAGATCTCTCGTGCTTTTTTGGTCATGACAGTTCTGCTTCAACATTTACATGAGAGTTTATTTTAGAGAGAGAATTTAGTCGTCCAAATGCAAACGACCTCATTAATAATAAAATCATGGGAGGGTTTATTGAAATATCACCAAACGCGCTGAAAAGAGATGCTGCACGATAAAGGATATCGTTCAAATAATGCATAGGGGTTTACATGAGGCTTTACGCGCTAGGCAAAGATGAAGAGAAGGTTACCCCCCATCTGTCTAGAATGCAAAGGGCTTGCAGTTAAAACGGTTCATGCTGCCAAGAAGAAAATAATAATAGTTATTACTATTATTGTTTAGAATTAGTTGTTCTAGAAATGGTAGAAGTAGCATGTGTACAAAAACCGACAGCACTCATCAATTCCCATTACTGCTTTTATTATGCTTTTTAGGCTACTGATGTCCTTTCACACACCCATATATATTAGTCTTAGCCAACTGCGTAACTGTTAATGTGCTAAACAAAAGGATTATGCATTCAGTAATCACACATATGCGTTAATGTGGAACAAATATATTAAAAACAACTCATGATGTGTTGGTTTCAAACACAGGTACTTTGTTGAAATATAAAAATTAATTATGCAGAAAATGTGGAAACTTACACAAACGCTGTTCATATAATAAATACATAATTTGTGTGTATTTGCTAATTAGTTATAAGGGTATATAAAATCATAGGTCTACTTACAACGTAGTTGCGACAAAAATGGATGGATGGAGAAGACGCAGACAAACACTGGTTGGATTAAGTCTTGTATGGGAAGAACTCCTTCAGTCCCATGCAATGGGTTTACAGGAAAGGAATCGTATTGTGCGCAGAAATTCGGCGTGCAATGCAACCACCTCTTGGTGCTGTTGATCAGACGATGCTCCTGGATCAGCAGCTACAGCGTTCAAACCAACTTTAATTTAAAGAAAAACAGTTGTGAATTGCTTCACAGCTTTTGTTTTACATGTGAATCCTAAGAATAATATGTGGAAAACAAAACATATCGCATATGCGCACACACTTAGCCCGACATGCGTAAAATGGCTTGATATCCCCAACTATTTGTTTTTTCACAAATTATTCTTAGGCTTCACATGTAAAACAGAAGCTGTGAAACAATTCACATTTGGCATCCTTTAAATTAAAGTTGGTTTGAGCGCTGTAGCTGCTGTGGTTGAGGAGATAAAGCCATTTTACGCGTGTCAGGTAGGCTGTGTGCGTATATGCGGTATGTTATTGTTTTTCACAATTTATTTGTCTGATTCACATGTAAAGGAGAGCTTGTGAAACAATTCACAATTGGTCTTCTTCACATTAAAGTTGGTTTGGACGCTCTAGCTACTGTGGTTGAGGAGATAAAGCCTTTTTTAGCGTGGCTGAGACTAAGTGTGCGTATGTGCGGTATGTTATTATTTTCCATAAATTATTCTTAGGATTCACATGTAAAACAGAGACTGTCAAACAGTTCACATTTGGCCTCCTTTAAATTAAAGTTGGTTTGAGCACTCTAGCTTCTGTGGTTGGTGAGATACAGCCATTTTCATTCATGTCGAGTTAGCTTGAGTCGAATATCAAACGAATATCAAACGTCAAGCTAACTTTACCGAGGTAGCATATTTTAGTTTAGAAAAGTAAATGATGGCTGGCGCAGTTACCATATTATATTGATGGGGCTGGTATTTCACAGGACGTCTGGAATGATGAGGATTCCAGCAAATGGTCCGATGCCACTGCCACTGGCCGGTCACCCATTAACCTGTGCATTTCCGAAATTGGGACCTCAAGCTTTGACCGCAGGACTGCAGGTGTTGTCTCTCCTGCAGGTACAGATATTTCAGTTTCTTGAATTTATCTCGTACCTGCAGGGGCGTTCTATTTATACCAAGTTCAACCAGAGCACCGGTAATACCGCCAATGTTAATCGTGACGGTAGTGCAGTGGTGCTCCGGTTTTGTGCTGGCCCTTGGTGACAGCTCCGGATGGGTGTCTAGTGCTATATAACAAAAACACAGACAGTTACTAAACAGACAAAACAAACAAAACATTCACAAACTCTTTTCTTTATTTTAATTTGGGGAAATCTCTCGGTCCTTCCAGTTTCCTCGTCTCTCTGAAACCCAAGCGAAGGAAAAGATTTACAATTCTCTGGCCCCTTTATGCGATCATGCATGACCCCTTGGTAAACGATTACAGCTGACTCTATTGCCTGCAGCTGCTACCTCGTTTACCTTCCGGGTCAATACGTTCCTGCAACTGAGTCTTGCCTTCTTCCAGGCTGACTGACTTTCCGACCCAGGAAATGAACTGTCAGGCCAACCTGTCCAAAACCTTTCCCTTTCGCTACTTAGCTCCCTCACAGGTCGGGAGGGAGATTTACAACCAGAACTCATTATATTTCCATCACACATGGTCAAAAAGCTTAAATAGCTATGTACTATGAATCTAAAGCCCTGTGTAAGTGGCAATTTCACGGGATGCACGGAAATCATGAAATTAGCCCAATATTGCAATTTTTACAATATGTTTAAGAAATACAAATAAATGATTTCATAATTATTATTTGCATTTCATACAAAAAAAATCAAATTAACAAAATTGTACAGCTCTGCTGTGTATCTGCGTGTACTATTCGCCATGCACATAGTGCTGTGCAGTGATTATGTCATGTGACTATATGCAATCTAGGCAGGAAATTAAAATAGTACACACTGTAAACAAGAAAATGAATGTCTCTAAAAAGGCTAAAAATGTGTCTGCAGCAGATCATGTAAAGCAGTATCTAGCAGGAGTTTTACACAGCGATGGAGGTAAGCTCTTCTGTACATCCTGCAACATTACTGTAGATCACTACTGAGAATTGGCTGTTGACTGGCATTTAGATTCAAGTATTCACAGAAAGAGAAAGGCAGAAATCCAGAGCAGTACCATGACTGCTTTACATAAAAATAAACAAAAAAAAAAAAGTCCACTGAAAACTGAAGCACGAAACACATAACATTTTGACCTGACAGAGACGTTTGTTTGCGCAAAAATTGGACAACCAAAAGTTAAGTAAATTCTTCAGACTGAGGCCCAAATCTATAATGTATATGAGTCTTTTTCTTCCGTGCACCTCAGAATATCATTCCATCTTTTCTTAATCTCCTCCACCGTTCTTTTAATAATGCCTACACTCTAAGAAGTAAAGGCTCTCGTTAGAACCTTGCTTTGCCACTGTGGGGAGACCTTTTCAGGTGCTTCTAAGAACCTTTTTTTACATGGATTCTATATTCTCTATTTGCAAACTTTCTGTTTTGTCATGTAAGCTATGAAATATGTATTGAAAATTGGAGTTTGCAAAACAATATGGTACCAGTATTATAAACCGTAATTTACAAACTGACTTGATCAGAATGGTTAAAAAATGAGCTCTTTGCAAAATGTTTTTAAATGTTTCTTTGTCCTTGAAAACAATGTCTCCTTCTTGCTGCAGACAAGTGTCCCACATCACCTTGCCTTTTATATAGACTACAAGGTCAATATGGGTTACACATTGTATTTGTTTTACAAGACCTAAATGGTGAACATGCATCTGATGTACTAGAACTGAAAGCTGTCCTTGCAGATACACTTTACCTACAGGCCGTTAATTACAACACCATTTCACACGCTATTGTAAAGCGCTTGAACAACTGTGATGTTGATTTTGATGATGTCAGTGTATTTATCTCTATATTTGATATTTAAAAAAATAATAATCTATACACATAATTTATAAAATAGTTCCATGCACATTACGTGAAATACGTTACTTTACCCGTGACACTGCCGTGAATTTTAAAGAAAATTTCTGTGATTTTAACAGGGCCTTAACTATGAAATTAGCTGGTGGGTGTTTGCTTTGGTCTCATTGGCAGAGGCAAAAATAATGGGCATTACTTAGGGTTAACTTAACATTAATAAACTAACTGTCAAACTAAATTATCACACGTAACAAAATGTACAAAAAATGCACATTATTTAACAGAATAGTGAAGCAACTCCCCAGAACGGTAAACACCAAATTGCTTGTGTCTGATTCAGGTTTTCTTCAAGAGCTCGAACAATTTCCAGCTTTGTGTAGCAAGAGAAACAGCGGCGCATTTTGCCGTTTGCATACACGCCATTTTGTAGTGAGGCGGTGCACTCGTGGAAATCAGAATACAAAATAATTCAATGATATGACAGCGGTTCTGGAAAGATTTAATAAACCAGCCGGTGTCCTTCAAGACACTCTCACACACTGATGACAAGTCATTTTTTACAATACAGTACTATATCCATTGTGAACGAATCGCTATCGGTGCCAAGAAGGTGTTCTTTTATGCAAATTCCTGTTCCTTTAGCCGTAACATTTACAATGGGAAACATCTGTTACACCACAAGGGTGTTCCCTAAGCCAAAGTGTTCTCTTAGGAGGTGTCCTATACTACTGTATTAAAGATATGTTTTTAAAAACATGAAGGCTTTTGACTTTCTAGAAGTGCTGATGGCGCCACACAGCCATGTGAGCCTAAGGGATTGAACCTTAGATACAGGCTGCTGCATTTGAAGTTATTGTAATTTTGACAGTTTACAATTGATAGCACTTGTTGTGCCATTTGTACGTTTTGGAATTGCTAATGGAATTATGGAAAATCTTGATTAATTGCAGATTGCATACAGATGTGAATATGACTCAGTAACAAAACCAGTCAAACATTTATTCTAAATCAGTATTTCGTTTGGGAACCTTTAGTTCCATATTTACTATAATTATGTCATGAAAAGAATGCCCAAAGAAACATTATTTGTGTAATTTTTTTTATGAATGAGATGTATATCTAAGTACCAGTAGTGTTCATTAAAAGGGATTTACATGTTTTCTGCATTCTATAATACATGGCATCTGAATTACATTTTATTTTACCAATATTTGTTGGTTGAGTCTACTGTAGTATCTTCACCAACCTGTATACCGATAACATTCTATTTTATTAGCTTCACTCTCTGCATTTATTTATTATAGCCTACTTATATGCTTACTATAACAGATCCATTTTTCAGCTCGAACTATAAAAAACCATGCAACTCTCACTTATCAAAGGACGTCCTCCAATGGCTGTAATATGTATTTCAAGGTTAAGTTCAGGGATAATCCCAAAATCTGAAATAAAAATGTCCCTGCTAAAATAAAATATGTCATTTCACATGAATAAGAAACTCCCGCTAGACATGCTGGGGGGAAGGAATCTCAAGTTTCTCTCAGTCATATGTGGTATAACCTTATTGAAACTGTTGCTGGGCTCCATAGCTCATATCTGAGACATAAAGGACTCCGCCTCCAATATAAAGCCATAGAAACATAGCATGTAATTCTCCAGGGTCCCTATACCCGCAAGCTACCAGAGAGAGAGAGGAGAGGAGAGGAGAGGAGAGGAGAGGAGAGGAGAGGAGAGAGCAAATGATTATTTCCTCATAATTAACCTACCAGCCAAGATAATCCCAGAGTGAGCTCATCATTTGAAAAAAAAGGGAAGGTGAAGGAAAGATGCAACCACCAACTGAGATATACCTTAACCAAAATATTGTAAAAAACTGAAACAGAGCACAGTGGTTAAATTTAGATAAAATGTAGTGTTCTGACATGGTACATCTCAAGAACAGCTTTCCTTATCTTTTAATTTTCTTTATGACCAACAAGACAACATCTACAGCATTCACTAAAAAATAAACTTGATTAATATTTCATACTCTTATATCCTGGAATACTGATAAGAAGAAATAATCTGCATGGCATTTAAAAGTATATCAGAGAAATATTATAAACAGAAAATCTAGCCCCCAAGAACACTATTTCTCCCCAATAATGAGACGGTTTTTTTTTGGTTTTGTTTACACGAAAAAAGAACTAATATTCACTAAAGAAAAACAAATGTTTGATTAGTATATTTACATGAACTGTCATCTATTTTAGTGCCACTGGTAAAATACAAAAATCTCTGATGAAGAAAAACATTAAAACAAAAAGAATTTGAAAAAGAAATGTTAATTCCGTGACCTGGTTGGACAATGGCTTACAACCCTTTGATTTTATAATAGAAATTACCACACACACAGTGAACATTTAGTTAATCCAGACTGGAATTTGAGCTGCCAGATAGAGTTATGGTCATGTGCAATTTATAGTCATATTTAAAAGCCATTCTTAATCAAGTGTCACAACACAATGACAATGAAATTATAACGAGATTTATGTTGCAATGCTCTGTGGCTTAATTTAATGCCATCCACATTTTCCATGAAATAGCATATTGATACAGTATGACAGTGGTTTTAGTAGAGCAGCCTATTTCTTTTCTGTTTGGATGAGGAAGCCCTTGTTTTTCTTCCACCAACTTTACCATCAGTGTATATAGCTGCTAACTTAGAAATGCAGCACTTTTACCATTGATACTTTTGTAAAATGCTGGTAAAATATTTTTTTAGTATATATATATATATATATATATATATATATATATATATATATATATATATATATATATATATATATATATATACATATTAATAATTTTCTGTAAAGGTGGTTAACAAAAATGCATGCTGTGTTTTAATGATCGATTTTGAGCACCAGATACACTATGGGGGTAAACTTGATCAAACAACCTGGAAACAATCAGACACCACTCAGCACCTCCCCGCAGTTACTGTAGTTACATTTACACAACAGGGTTCCGGTTGTAAAGCTGTTAGGGTATCAATGGTATCCTACACGGTTACAGAAGAAGAGGATACAGATTCACAATTTGAAACCCACTTACTATGTTGTAATATTGTAATAAGTTGTCATTTTTTTCTTATTTTTTTCACACCGCTATGCAATATAAAACAAGCTATAAACTTTTTTTAAAAATGTAGGCTATTTGGAGTAAGACTAAATCTAAACTGTCTGGACAGCTACTTCTTGCCAAAAGTATATTACTCTTATCTTACAGTCTCTACCACATAATTTTTTTAAAAAAAGCATCTTCTGTCATTATGGTTGTATTGAAAGCAAATCATTGTATGAACTATGTGGTACGTTGTAGCATTAAACTCCGATTAACTTTACATATTACCTGTACACTGTTGAATTTGTATACTGTTGGCAACTGGTTATGCACGTTAAACAGTTTTAGAGCAAATGATGTAAATCATGACCTACCTGTTCGCCAGCCTCGGATGACTTAATCAAGTGTTTCTCTTTGTAAAGGGACCACAGACCAATATTTGGCAAGAAAATCAGAGCTACCATGAACACAAAAGTCAACTGCAGAACTCGTTTCTGTCTCCTCTTCATTGTGAAAACACGGCGTTGCAACAAAATCCCTGACTTCGGTCTGACGACTAAAAACAGTTTGTTTGTTTTTTTTTTCTGGTGAATGTTCTGGTGAAGACTCTCCGTCGGATAAATCACCTCCCACGAGAACTATTGTGAAACTTTCACCTGCCAATACATGGATGATATCGAACTTGTTAAACCCCTAAAGATTCGTACGGTTGTCAATACTTTAACTGTGTTTTAGATCCTAGGTAAATGGTGTAGATTGAATTTACCATAACAAAAATATATGCCACAACGTAGTTCTTTAAATCCCGCAGTGAAAATAAAGATACATTTTGTTTAGTTAAGTTAGGACTCAAAAAGAACGTGCTTACAGTATATTTTTAAGGCGTGCAGTATTTCACAATTTGGCAACTGCTACAGATTTATTCAAATGTTAAACCTTTTGCACAGATGGATTTATACACAGAAGGAACAACGAGATCATACAAAGCAAAACCTCTCGACTTACTATCAAACCTGATTTGCATGGTGTGACATCAGCGCTGGTATTTTAGATCATACTACATATTGTTTCCCATCTCAGTCCTTTTTGCAAAGAGGTGTTTCTCGTTTTCAACAAGGCAACCAAACGCAGCGCAGAATCTTTTTATTTTCCAACAATGCACACACATCAGGGAAATAGAGTTCGATTTGAGCTCTTTATAAACGACACAGGCGAAGCACACAAGAACTGCAATTCTTGCACAAAAGAAGATAACATGTTCTTCTCTCCCCTCGCTTTTCCTCCTCTGACACCTCGTAGTTCAGTTCTGAGCTTGCGGCTGTAAACCACGTGTATTAGATATTAGCATGAAAACATTCCGAAAGCTCAGTGATCCCATACAAATAATGGCTTGGAGTGGGACACTGTGTTAGCAACCACAACAGTGATTATTACTATCTCCAGCAGCTAAATATCACCTCATCCTGTGACATCTGGAACTGAGGAACGAAATGAATGAAAAAAGAATGGATCTTGGCAGGGTGATATCTTTTGACTTCTGCACAGGATTTTTTTTTTTTTTTTTTGCATTTGCATTTGTAATACGTTATATTTAACAAAGTCTTCTAATGCTTTATTGTAATGTTTTAGTCGTTTAGCTGCATGTTGTTGATACAGTACTGCGCTTTTGTGTGTTTTTATGTTATATGTAGCCGGGTAGTACAACACAGTGTAATCTTGTTTTTCAGATACTCTGTGGGAATCGCTGTACAACATACAAACAAGCTTGTGTTCTCTTAACCTTTATATTATTATTATTATATAATGTTATTTACAATTGAACGTGGATGCAAATAGCAGACCTACTCTGTTCTCTTAAAGTAGCAAGTTATCGAACTGTATAATAATAATAATAATAATAATAATAACAATAATAATAATAATAATAATAATAATAATAATAATAATAATAATAATAATAATAATAATGCCCATCCGAGTGGTGGGACGCTACATACCTGAGGGCAAAGCCCTCGGGTGTTTATGCAAGCATCCCACACCGAGGGTGGTCATTCAATTGTCATTTATCACACACTACCCCATGCAGTATTTTTTATAATCTCCGGTGAGCATTTTTTTTCCATGTCAGAGTTCTAAAGTTCTGTGTTGCTTGTTGTAAGAAGACTGCAACTATGTGAGGTACTGCCGTGTTGAAATTAATTCATTTGACAGGTGACGCTGGGGCTCGCGCTCTGTTGCTGAGCTCGTGTTTTAATAACTGGCGGGTTATTACGGTAAATATCAACTGGATGAGTCCATTGAAAAAAAAAGTTAATTACTTATTATCATTTTAACAATAACCCATCATTGTGTGATCTAATTTGTGTAGCGGGGAGGGGTAGCATAAATTTGCCACACTATAAAAAGAAATGAGTCATCCTATCTATGCAAATAGTAACATACTGGTACATACTGGTAACCACAATGAAACAGATACTCATTTTGGACTAAGGATGCTTACACACATTTTAAAATACAAATGTATAATGCACAAGTTGGTAACTGTTCTGTCTGTCTGATATTCTGCCTTTAAGGCATAAAAAAGTATTGATGTTGTACACACACACACACACACACACACACACACACACACAATCACACAACATGTCAGATTAACTCTTCAAATGCTGGATGTTTTTGACCAGTGTTGTGACAAGCTTCGTCAGCAGAGAAAACAGTTACTCATCATAGTCACCTTACATCATATTTTTTTCAATAGAGGTGCACTGACCTTTCGGTTCTTAGGTTGTTATATTCAGCATTTATTTGTCATGTTATGTCACTCAAAGTGAAAAACCTTTTTGTGAGCTGCAAAAGAAAAATCTGTGAACCGTGAAAAAAGCAAAAGTCTTAACTACGTGTTACCTCTCAACCTCTAATATACAGTAGTAACTTGTTTCTCTTAAGTTGGCATTTTCATCATATATTACTAATCATTGGTTAAAGATGGTATTGATATCAGCTTTTTTGTCCACTGCATACACGCATTAAAAAAAGGTATATTGAGGCCTACTAGGTTTTTGATGGATCGATCTGTAATGTTTTACTGTGTGGTTGGGTGATTTCCCACAACATACTGGTTTATGGGTATTATTTTTTTGTTTGGTTTCTTTTTCTACAACTTTGGTTTGTTTAACATATCATTTTTTTCATATTTTTCAACATATGTATGCAAGATAAAAAAAAAGGGTAAATAATCAATTGCAATGTTTTTTTAAGTTTTAAAGGTTTAGAGTTTCTGTACATTTGGAGCGGAATAACATTGATTTGGTTTCAAACATCACTTTTGTTGTTGGACAATTTTAAATAAAGACAAGGATAGTTCTGCAATTATTATGCTTGAACAGTATACAGCCCACAAATTATGCTTATGTCCTAATGTAATACTTCATTTGTTTAGCAAGGATTTGTTTGGATTTACATACACATGCCAAGGATTTCCTAAATCTTCCTGTACCTATGTTGTGTCTAAAGATGGGCTCTTTTTCTACATGTTATCTCATTACATGGATGAAGACACTAATTTGAATTTTTGCTTCTTGACTTTTATTAAATACTGTGTTAATGGGCAAAGGATCTTTGTGTTCTGTAACTTTTGTGTTATAATAATATATTGTAAGTGCTGCTCAAAGGAATAAATAAACCAGGACATTATATTTTGATATAAAAACCCACAGAAATATTTGGCATTGCGTTTTATTTCACTATTATCTGCTGTATTATTGAATTGTGGTTTGTCACACTTATACTTTTCTTGAACAAAAGTTATTGTATTTCTTGCTCTTATTGTATTACTTGTATTGTAACACTTGAAATGTATTTGCTTACGATTGTAAGTCGTCCTGGATAAGGGCGTCTGCTAAGAAATAAATAATAATAATAATAATAATAATAATAATAATAATAATAATAATAATAATAATAATTTTTGTTTTACTGTTTTACGTGCCAGTTGTAATTACAGTAGATTTGTATTCCAGCTATTTGCATTGACTTTTTTTTTAATCGTTCTTTTAAAATACCAAAGAGCTTCATTGTGTTATGTATTAAATTGATGGTGTGCGTATAGAAGTAATAACATAAGTATCACACAAAGACAGCTGACCAAATGCAATATTAACATTCAATGAACAGCAATGTATGGTATAAATCTGGGTAAGGGAGTGAGATCATAACACTGAAACATGTACCGTATGAATCGTATGTAAACCACTTGTTACACACTTCCTCAAGGGTACTTCCATATAGCTTGATTTTCTCTGAAAGCATTAGATAATGCAAAGTGCAAGGTGCTGTGTTGTATGGGTCATGCCAGAGGTGGTTTGCTAGGACTTTTATTCTTACTATACAATTGACATTTCATTATGGGAGTCATGTGTGTATTCAGAAACATATGTTATTTAGGATCATTTCAGAACTGCTTCTTCTTGCAAGTACAATTGCTGTTTTATTCCTGTACCCGGCAACTTTGCTTTGCACATGCCTTAAAAATAGAACCCTGCCACAGTTCTTTCACATTCCATTTTAATACCTAATATAATTTACTTTAAACCACCTAAATAAATGTATGCCTCGATCAACCTAACATAAGAAATAAGTGAATTCCAGGCAGCAGTATTAAACATTTAACATTCTGAAATACACAGTTAGTATGTAAATTATCACACAAAATTAATATTATTATTTATTTCTTAGCAGACGCCCTTATCCAGGGCGACTTACAATTGTTACAAGATTTCACATTATACAGATATCACATTATTTTTACATACAATTACCCATTTATACAGTTGTTGTTTTTTTTTACTGGAGCAATCTAGGTAAAGTACCTTGCTCAAGGGTACAACAGCAGTGTCCCCCACTGGGGATTGAACCCACGACCCTCCGGTCAAGAGTCCAGAGCCCTAACCACTACTCCACACTGCTGCCTAAAACATTGGTAAAAACCTGAAATGTTTTACACTTGTTAATATATTAGCAAACTCTACCAACAGATGGTGCTCTAAATCATAGACAATGTTATCTTTAGCAAAGTATGTTGTTTTACCATATGTTATTTTTGTGATTCACAAAAATGTACATGTATAATGTTTCAGGACACACCTCATTTATGTGTCTTCACATTTTTAAACATTTTTCTATTAGTATTATTCTGTATGTGTACTTATCCAAACATAGCAAATGTTCATTGTTGATCCACAAAGAAACATTGGGTTTCTACCACAGGTATTGTAAATAAACCTCATTCAGGTACTCTTTTAACTGATTCACACATGCTACATATGTATATGCTTTAATTGAAAATAAAACCTTGGCTAAATCAAATTTAAAATTCATATTTTTTCATTGTTTTTTTTGTTTTGAACTATCTCTTCATAAAAGAAGCAAGGATACCACATTATTAAAACTCTTTGTTGCTGTGAATGCCCATAACTGTAGTAATTATGTTGTCTATGTGGGACAAATGTAAGGTTTTAGGAAAGCCAAAATTAAAAAAAAAAAATGAACCAATAATTTTAAACAAGATGTCTCGACCTTGATGCATATTGGTCTATAATTGAAAAGTGTCTTTAATCCATACACAATTCAACAGCAAACTACAAGAAAATACTTTAGTTTAGAATACTGTAGGTGTCTTTTGTGTTGTACAAGGTTGGCTGTGTTAGTTATATTTATAGATATAAGGAAAAGCAGATAAAACTATTTAGAAAACAATAGCATTTTTTAATAAAGTGTCAAATATCACAATGACTTAAAGTGGAAACCAGTATTTAAGTATGTACTTATTATGACTATTATGACTAGCAGAATCCAAGTATGATTCCAATCCATCTGTGCAATAAGTCTTAAAACAGCAGCAATGCAGAATATGGTGTACAATGACAAGTGAATCAATGGAAAGAACAGCTGATGAGTAAGCACCTCATCTTCCTACACTGTACGTCTGACCCGGTCATCTCCGTTAATGAGTTTTGCTGTCAAACACTGGAAGAAAAAAGTAATATGTTGGACTAGATTGCTTTAGGCTTCTTAAAATGTAAGTTTATTTTTAAAACAGGTTTCAAGATTCTAAATTATAGAGCACCTATTGCCATGGGATGATGACCGCTCAACATAATTTTTAATCCATAGAACCTCAAGCAGCAATTTACTGTGCCTTTGTCAATGACGCCCAGTATAGTGCAGGTTCATAGATCACCAATAGTTAATAAATCATAGACATATACTAGATCCGCACACTGAACAATATTAAATAAGACCGCAAATAAGAATTAGCTAAAATGTCAAGTTTCCTGCACTATTTCTTAGCACTTTTGGCCTGTACTTCTGTATAAAATAAATTATGATTTTGCATAAACTTGGCATTTTAGTGAATTATTTTTTGCTGCCATATTTAATTGTGTTCCTTGTGCAGATCTAATGTATGTCTAACATTTTTAGTCCACTCATAACTACAAAAACAACCATTCATAGATTATAAGGTAAAATGTATACACAACTAGTCAAGTAGACAGCAATTTTGGCTTCTGCCTTCAACATCTGTAATATGGCACTTATATTTAGGCAATATATAGTTCATGTTAAAAATACTTACCCGCTGGCAATTTCAAATGTTTTTTTGAGAAGGATAAAGAATGTATCATTTTCTTGTGCCATCCTAAAACCATGACTGGCTGTTCACTTTCTATATACAATTAGTCAATAGATTTTCAAGAATATGACCCTTGGCAACTATTGTGAAAAACTCAATATTAATGAATGTGCACTCAAAATCCATTGATGTATTTCTTCTTTTTTTAACAAATCATTTGAGAGTGTTTGTTATTGTTGATGTGTTAATTCTGTGTTTACGTTTCTCATGTTTCTTGTTAGCAGAGCCTGAGGGAAACTAGAATACCATTCATCTGTTATTCAAGGGCTGTCAGACACTGATGCCCTAAGCCTTCAGTGCTACTGGGGGTCTGATTCCTGCTAACTAGACATATCAAGAGATAACAAATGCTTAAAGGTTTTTGAACGAGAAGGAAGACAGAGAAAGCCCCAGGAAGCATATTCAACACAGTCTGTATTTTATGAAATTCATAGACATACAAGTCTTCCTGGGAAAAAGAGTTTAACAAAAAATTGAAAAGCAACCACATACTTAATTAGAATGTGTTTTGAGGATGCTAATAAATATGGCTGATGAACACCAAACACAACTGTTATAATAATGCTTTATTCTTAGTAAAGTTTTTAACTTTGCACCCAATTTGCCCTCCATAATTATGCACAATCAAACATTATTATTATTATTTATTTATTTGGTAGGCACCTTTATCCAAGTTGACTTACAGGGCAGTAGTGTTACAATGCAAGATTATTTTTTAAATACAGTATAGTTTACATTAAGTGCAAATAATACAATATGAACTAGGATACAATAAGTAAGGGTTACAACAAGTTGTATCTACAATTACATATAAGTAGTGCAATAGAGCACTGATAGTGCATTAGCTGAGGATCCAGTAATGTGGTGCTTAGGTCAGGCAAGTCAAGTGCATAGGTATATCTACAAGTGCAGTCTAAACAGGTGCGTCTTGAGGAGGCAGCGGAAAACTGAAAATTATTTAACAAATATGTTTTTTTTTTAAGAAACATCCGTGGGGTGTCAGCGTCATCACCAGATGCTATCAGAGGTTCATGGCAGTGATTTAGGTCCTCTGCTATTCCTAATCTACATTAATGACTTGGATTCAGGTAAGCAAACTTGTTAAATTCGCATACAACACACAAATAGGAGGAGTGGCAAACACTGTTCCAGCAGCAAAGGTCATTCAAAATGATCTAGACAGCATTCAGAACTGGGCAGAATACACATGGCCAATTACATTTAATAGAGAAAAATGTAAGGTACTGCACGCAGGCAATAAAAATGTGCATTATAAATATCATATGGGAGATACTGAAATTGAAGAAGAAATCTATGAAAAAGACCTGTGGGGAAGCTATAAAAAAGGCCAACAAAATGGTCGGATATATAGTGAAAAGTGTTGAATTTAAATCTAAGGTAATGTTAAAACTTTACATTTTTTATATTTTCATTTATCTAAAGTAGTAGTGTACGGAAGCGCATTGCTGCCATACATAAAACATATATATCACGTAATTTCGTGATAGGGAATTATCACGTAATTATGTGATGGGGAATTATCACTTGATTTTGTGATAGGGAATTATCACGTAATTACGTGATAATTTCTAATCATGTGATAACACATGGTACTGCAACACTGGGTCGCATATAAGATTTCTCTATATTCAGAATGACTGTGTGGTCTTTCATTTCCATGTACTAGTGACACCGGCTTAAAATTCAGTTTCTGCAAGTGTGTCATATAATACTTGTTTCTTCTTGTTTGTATACTCTTAGTAAATTAATGGTATAACCAAAAATATTTTGTTAAAACAAACAGCATTTATTTAATTTAACAACAGGTTTATAGAATAGCATAAACATTATGCGTGGGCAAATGTGATTACAAAGTTACGTTTTTCCAAAGCTGGTAAAGGATTTACTCATGAGTAAGGGCAGTACATATGCTTATTAGAGTTACTGTATCATACTTACAGCTTATTTACTCAAACAACATGGTTGTAAAAAGCCCCCATAAATTATCCCTATCACGTAATTACGTGATAATTTATTATCACGTAATTACGTGATGATTCCCTATCAAGAAATTACGTGATAGTAATTACGCTGCTGCCCAAGAAAGGGGATCTGCGCCGCCTTAAAAACTGGTGCCCGGTCTCACTGCTGTACATGGACTACAAAATCGTGGCCAAGGCTGCTTCCCTGAGGCTCAAGTCCATGCTGGCAGACGTGATCCACCCCGACCAGTCCTACATGGTCCCTAACCGGACGATATTTGACAACATCTTCCTGGTTCGGGACCTCCTGCACTACTGCAGGAGGACCGGTCGGTTGGTCGCCTTCCTGTTTCTGGATCAGGAGAAGGCGTTCAACCGGATGGATCAAGAGTATCTCTTCGGAACCCTGCGAGCATTCGGAGTTGGAGGATAAGGTTGCTGCGAGACTGAGGTTGTGGTTGGGTCTGCTGAAATTGCTTTCCTTTAGGGGCAGGGCTCTGGTCATCAACCAGCTGATGGCGTCGATACTCTGGCATCGACTCACTGTCCTGAGCCCGCCCTCTGAGTTTGTCGCCAGGGTCCAGAGGAAGCTGACGGACTTCTTCTGGGCTGGAAAGCATTGGGTCTTTGTGGGGGTTCTGTGCCTCCCTCTGAACGAGGGAGGGCAAGGGTTGGTGTGCATCAAGAGCCAGGTGCACACCTTCCAATTACAGACCCTGCAGAGATAACTGTACGCAGACCCGGCCCAGCAGTGTGCGCTGGCCTCCCTCCTCTTGTGCCAGTTGCACGACCTGGGCTACGACAGCGGGAGCAATGACATTCTATGTATTTTTTTTCTATTAATAGTGAAAAGCAGGCGCCGGCGGCAGCTGTAACTGTAGAAAAATAAAGTGTAGCAAGGGAGTATTGGCGGACTGTCAATCAAAGGAGAAATTCACAAATCAAAGATAACAGATTGCCTACCTGTAGGTGGGATGTAAAGCGAGAGCTCTGACAATAGGGCAGCGTTAGGTCATGTGATCGCTCTGCTAGCAAATGTAAACAGTGTGTTCAGTATTAATAAAATTACAATATGTCAAATCTGCTACCAAAGTATATGTTTTGCAAAGTATAAAGAACAAAAAAGGCAGCTACAGGAGTTTGAATGCATTTGTACCGTGGGCTCAGTTTTAATGTGCTAGAATGTTTTTTTTTTTTTTTTGTAGAAACGTTTTCATACTAACTTTTGTACTTGATAACATTCATTTACAAATTCAATTGATGCCTATGATGAATATGTTTTTGTGACTAATTAGCTATTAACATTTAAAATATTGGAGTACTTTGTTATATGTTTCAATATTAACTAAATCAAGTTATTGAACTCATAAACCTTGTTACAAATATTAAAATGTTTGGATATACTGTTATTTTATTAATTACTGGTCATTCATAGTCGTCTTAAAATAACGCTAGAATATGTTTTGTTGGAAAATAATAATAATAAAAAAAACATTTTTTGACCGATTCAAATTTCGCTGCAGATGGACTTATTTTCATAAGTTTCCTTTTGGTTAAGTGGCGTAGCTGCGATTTTTTATTTTTTTTTTGCAAGCCAGCTGAATGTGATTTTGCAAGTTATATTTGGTTGCACAGAGTAGTGGCGAAAAAAGTAACTCGTGCAAGGCTCTCGTTTCCCTCTGTATTGTGCGCAATCGTCTTTTTTGTGCATGACAGTTCAGTGTGAGAGGTAACGGCTGGATGTTTTAGTTACACAGTGTTCAGAAATTAGGATTTAAGTTATGTTTTTGTGCGCATTGTACTGGTTTTACTCAAAGTGATTCCTGTTCAGATATTTATGAATGGGAATAATAAGAGACATGCAGTTCTTTTTTGTTTGATGACCAAGTAAAATAACTGCATTTCTAAAATGTTCAATTATACAAAGATGCCTAATTTAAAGGTTTGATAAAAACGTCTGTTTAGTTTTTGCAATTTTTTTTTATTTTCACTCCGTGCATATTCTATGTGATGTCTATCTTTACAATATTTATTCATTTGAATAAAGGACAGTTTAGATTAGGTTTATTTATAATGTTACAGATTTAAACATAGAACATGACATTTTCCCAAAGAGTGCTAATAGTGGGCCGCAGTGCCTAATGCAGTTGAACAGGTGGGCTTCGGCTAAAAAAGTTAGAGGACGCCAACGCGAGTCCACTGGTGACATGACAGCTTTTGTTGACCAGTGGGCTCTAAGTGGCGTGCTCTGTACTATTTCTTTTGATTTACTTTTAAATATTTAATTTACAGTCCTTTTAAAACTCTTTTTGTTGAATTAGTTACATGCCAGTTTTTGTTAGCACCCCTGTTTGTTTAGGGAGTGCTAAACTGAATTTTTTCTCCACCTGCCACTGGGCAGCTGGTGTAGTCCCCCTACTGGCTTTAAGTAGGACAAATAATAATAATAATAATAATAATAATAATAATAATAATAATAATAATAATAATAATAATAATAAGCATATGATTGTGCACACTGCATACAGGGTTTGAGTTCCATATCAGATCCTACACTTTAGACATGTTCAGAGTAGGTCTAAAGGGATGTGTTAATGCTAAATTATTGCTGTCTGTTTAAAAATGTATCATTTACAGTAAGTTCAGCATGTCATATTTGGGTAATTCCAATTTATGATTGCCTTATATTAAATATCCTCAGGATATATATATATATATATATATATATATATATATATATATATATATATATATTCATGAAGTAAAATACATATTTCATAATTCTGGAACTTTAATTATTATACGACGATTCACAGCCTAGGTTGGATGAGGGAGAGTCTGTTTGAGGAGACACAATGATTGTCAGGGAGTCTGCTGGGAGATCCAACTGTCTTTGCAAGTAACAAACAATCACTCTGTCTCCTGCGACCACTGCTTCAGGCTCAAAAGAGATTGACACATGTCTTATCTATACTGATTTTAATTATTGTTATATCCAGGAATGTATGACAAGAAAGGGTGAAATTCTCACCAAAAAAGTGCAGTTACTCATAGGTGAAGCCGGGTGTAAACATACAAAGAATGTAGACAATTTGAGCGCCAGGGTCCAGAGGAAGCTGACGGACTTCTTCTGGGCCGGAAAGCATTGGGTCTTTGTGGGGGTTCTGTGCCTCCCTCTGAACGAGGGAGGGCAAGGGTTGGTGTGCATCAAGAGCCAGGTGCACACCTTCCAATTACAGACCCTGCAGAGATAACTGTACGCAGACCCGGCCCAGCAGTGTGCGCTGGCCTCCCTCCTCTTGTGCCTGTTGCACGACCTGGGCTACGACAGGTATCTTTTCTGGATCAATCTACGGGGAATCCGTCTCCCCGAGCTGCCAGTCTTTTACCAGGACCTGCTCAAGACCCGTATCATGTTCAACAATGGCCGAGACGCCGTTCCGACTGAGGGGGAGGAATTCCTTCTGGAGCCCCTGCTGCACAACCCCCAATCTACGTGCGTAGGTGTTGGAATCCCCCGCGGTGCGGAGGCTGTTGATCTCGGCCAAAGTGACCAGAGTCTGGGATCTCCTGGATCGCGAACACTCGGATTGGCTGACTCCCGAGTCGCTGGTTGCCAGGGCAGCTCAGGGGACCGTCAGAACGGCCCACCGAGTGATCCGGGAATGCAAAGCAGTTGACAGGAGAGCCAACTTCCCTCCCTAACCCCAGCTCTCCGGTTCTGCTGATCGAACCTAAGGCGATTCGCAGCCTAGGTTGGATGAGGGAGAGTCTGTTTGAGGAGACACAATGATTGTCAGGGAGTCTGCTGGGAGATCCAACTGTATTTGCAAGTAACAAACAATCACTCTGTCTCCTGCGACCACTGCTTCAGGCTCAAAAGAGATTGACACATGTCTTATTTATACTGATTTTAATTATTGTTATATCCAGGAATGTATGACAAGAAAGGGTGAAATTCTCACCAAAAAGTGCAGTTACTCATAGGTGAAGCCAGGTGTAAACATACAAAGAATGTAGACAATTTGAGCGCCAATGAATATTCTAAAATGTATAGATATTGGTACACAATACATTTTGAAATACAAAATAAGCCTTAAAAATAACTGATAACATATAACCAATTCACCATAAACAAATAAGCTAAAAACACTGAAAGCTTTGTACCCTCTGCATGTATTACTCAGTCATGTACTGTAATATAACACTTAAAGAGTAAGTAGCGGGGTTCCGAAAAATATAGTGTTACACGTCCCCAGGCGTTGCTACGTACCTGTAATTTTTCTTTTCATTCTTAATATCCTGACAACTTTTTTTACACTTATAACTTTAAAGCCTGTTTCAAAGCTCTTTTCAAAGTGGCCGCTCTAGTGCCCTGATAGAGTAAGCTCTTTTTCTTATTACTTATCCTACAATGATATATTCTGTGCTTCTCTGTTGTGTTTCTGTCTAGATTAATTACCATGAACTATTCATGAAAAAAAAACAGCTTTTGAAGAAAAGGCTTCTCAAACTTAAGCTGAAGAAGAAATGTGATGGAATTATGTGTGTTACACATACTGAAGTGAAATAAAGATTGACTGGAATCAAATGCTTTCAGATATACAAACACATTTTTTAAAATGTACATTAAGGTCAACAACAGTTATTTTAAAAATATTTCACTCGTAAAGAAAAAGTTCCAGCTAGACTTTTATCATATAATGAATTACTACATCTGGCATTGTTTTCTGTCCCGGTTCACCATCACAGCGATCAGAGGATTTCAGCAACTTATTTCTCTCACTATGCTCGGGTAGCGTGGACGATCTTCGGCCCGTTGTCCGTGGCTTTGCAGCAGCCATGAGGTGAACAAACATGACCTCTTTATACCTGACGCTATGCTGGAACACACCTACCCGTTGATTATCTACAGCTGACAATCACACACAGCAGGCAGGCTATCCCAGGAGCGTCAGGTACTGCAATAAATTAAATAACAATTACACACATTTACACAATATTATTTACAATGTATACACACACAAACCCCCTCTTCATGTGCAGGGCTCCTGCCCTGCTACATACCTCCCCCCTTGTGTGAAGCACAGATGGCCGCCACCTGCCACCTCCCCCCTTGATTGACGCCTCTCTGTGTGGGTGGGAGTTACAGCTGGGCAGGAGGGTACATTGGGTCTTTGTGTGGGCCGCTCTTTCCATCCCGGTGCCCCCTTAAAAGGGACCGAGGACCGGTGACAAGGGACCCAGGCGGCGTGGATCGGGCGACCAGAGCGCAGGCTGGTGACCAGGAGGCTGCAGCTGCAGGCAGAGGCGCGAGCCCCTGCGACAGTGACGTGCCGTCTGGTTTACGAGGGGGAGCGAAACAGGAGTCTGGGCGAACGACCGTGCCTGGTGGTGCTGCGACCTGGGACCCAGGTCCAGCAATGAGAGGTCCAGACACGACGGTGGGGTGTCTGGGAGCACGGGCCGAGGGAGCTGAGCCTTAGGCACCGGAATGGAGCGCAGGGGTGGAGGTCGGGGCTGTGGTGTTTCTGGTCTCCTCGACTCCTCCACCATAGAAACCCGTCGCTTCTCTCCTTCCTCACTGTCGGGGTCGGCAGCACCTCCTCCTCAGGCTGTTGGACGGCAGCTCCTCCTCCTCCGACTGTCAGGACGGTAGTTCCTCCTTCTTTGGCCCACGGGACGGCAGCTACTCCTTCTTGGACTGTAGCTCCTCCTCTGGCTCTTCAGACAGGCAGGCAGCCACTCACTCCTACTCTGGCCTTTGAGGACGGTAGCTCCTCCTACTTTAGACTTGGAGGATGGTAGCTCCTCCCCCTCCGGCTTTCGGGGCTCCAGCTCCTCCCTCTGTGGCTTTTCACCCACGTCTCAGTTGGCTCCCCTCTCTGGCTCCCTCAGCAGCGCCTCCAGTGGCTGCTGAGCGTCACCTGCGGGCTTGCCCTTGTCACCCCCAAAAAATTTCAGGGGTTTGGGGCATCAGCTCTTTCCCCAGGGGTCCTCCCCCCTGGAATCACGATCTCCTCCTTATGTCCCGCCTTGCCTCTGTGAAACGCAGCGAATCCCACCGCTGCCACCATATGTGAAAGGGTTCTTTCTCGTGGGTGCGTGCATTCACTGCTGAGTGACAGGCAGGAGACCAAGACAGGTTGAAATTGACACGCCCCGCAGGCGCGCAGGATTTATTTACACACACACACAGAACAGCTAACGTGACACTACCAACCATGGTAGCTCACTGAGTGCATACGGCCAGCATACGACAAAACAAAATAAAACACAATACAAAAAACTATAAAATAAAAGGTGCCGTAAAAATGGCGTGCACTACTCCCTAATGCATGGAGGTCCCGCTTGCTCACCTCGCTATACTTTAAAGGGATCTACCATCCCCGAACTAATCTATAGTATCAACACAAACCCGGACTCCGGCCGTCGGCGGTTTTGGCAGCTTCTTTTGGCTCCGATCCCAGTTCACCATCACGTCGATTGGAGGATTTCAGCAACTTATTTCTCTCACTACGCTCGGGTAGCGTGGACGATCTTCAGCCCGTTGTCCGTGGCTTTGCAGCAGCCCCGAGGTGAGCAAACAGGACCTTTATGCCTGACGCCATGCTGGAACACACCTTCCCGCTGATTATCCACAGCTGGCAATCACACACAGCAGGCAGGCTATCCCAGGAGCGTCAGGTACTGCAATAAATTAAATAACAATTACACACATTTACACAATATTATTTACAATGTATACACACACAAACCCCCTCTTCATGTACAGGGCTCCTGCCCTGCTACAAGGTGTGGTGTTATTTTGTGGTATGCTTTAAAAAGTGGTACGTCGTGTACTCCGCTTGCCCAGGCATGCGCAAATGATTTTAGCTCAGAAAACAAGGGGTACGATGTACTGAGTTTGGCCATTAAAGTTATTTTTATTCTGTCGATAAACGGGTACGCATACCATATTCTGACGATGTACCACTTTCTGGTACTGAGTACCGGTGAGAAACCGCAGAATTTCACCCCCTGATGACAAGCATATATAATAGTTATGATAATATTTACTAAATTCATATACTGAATAAATATATCTTTCAAGTCTTTAAAATACATTTTATAATAACAGGGAGAAAAATAGTATTTATAAGACTTTGCTGGTCTGGTGATGTGCATGCATGAAGATCAACTAGGGGGACTACATTTAATTTGCTATCATCCTTATAATCACTCCTAAAATAATCTTAAAATAAATAAGAAGGTAAACTTAATAGCACTTACAAGTCTCTAAAATGATGTGTCTTTTGTTTACTTCTGGTCTCCTTTTTGAAAAACAAATAGGTGCTATTGACGATTTTGATTAAATCGCTTTTGATAATCAAGTCTTTTTTGATTAATCAAATAAAGTTAAATATTCACTATACTATTAAAGACTGTTGTTACTTAAGCCAAGTCATTCCCAGTAATATAAAACTGTATTTTAGTCATCCAAATTGACTTTAAAAATAAGCTTTGCAAAAAGTACCAATTATTGTTTTCAGTTACTTAAAAAAATGATTGGTTGTTTTTTTTTTTTCTATCACAATATGTATAGTAACTCGGCAGTACTTCAGTTGTACCTTCTTTCCTTTGCTGTCTTCCACAACATAATCTTTATGGCCACGGGCATATTTTTCTGGAGTTTTTGTGTGTTTAAGCATTTTTTTACATTTCGCCACAATTTGCAATTCTGTTTTAAATTCCACAAGTGTGTAAATACAAATCTTGCGAGCAAGAACCATTCTCAGTTTCCAGTCTTGCAAGAGTGTTACAATCCTCCCGTAGAAATGTAGAAATGTGCTGCCACTCAGTAGTTGGGGTGAGTTTAAAGTATTCAGAACCAATCAATGTGAGAAACAAGTCAGGAAGGAGGGGAAGGCTTTTTTGTATTATATATATATATATATATATATATATATATATATATATATATATATATATATATATATATTTTTTTTTTTTTCATGGCGAAAGGGGTCAAGCAACGTGAATTGAGTAACCATGTCAAGTGTTTTTCTGGTGCTTATTGGACATACACTGATTTCATTATTTTGTATCGGGGTGTTTTATTGTTTTTTATCGGTTAAAACTGAAAATCAGAAGCCCTAATTATAAATCAAACTTTCTGTAATGACATTTCAATTCCCCAAAACCTTTCCATTGGTATGCTATTTAAAACATGAAAAGTATTGTGGACACATTTTTAGAAGACACAGGGGACCTGTTATTGCCTGTCAAATATGTTAAATTGAAATAAAATGTGACGTATGTTGGAATCACAATTGATTTTTTCAAGATGAAGTCTTCTTGACTTGTCAGTAACTGTCTGATTGCAGAGCTTCTTCACCAGGTTAATCAATACAGTGAAATGAGTGGGTTATGTTCATGCTATAGTTAAATGCTTACATTAGGGAGGAGAATAGTATTTATAAGACATTTATAGTTTGGTGATGTGCACACATGAAGATCAACTAGGGTGACTACATTTTATTTGCTACCATCCTTATAATCACTCTTTTTCCTTTATTTTCCCATCACATAATCTTATTGAAATAACTTCATTCTGCAAAACTTGGGAAAGTGAGCTTGATTTTATGCAGGCTTCCTTATAGCCATCGCCACAATGCTTCCGATTAGCGAAGGACCAGTTATGTTGGAATGACAATTGATTTTTTCAAGATGAAGTCTGGAACTTGTCAGTAACTGTCTGATGATAGAGTTTCTTCCCCAGGTCAATCAATACAGTGAAATAAGTGGGATGTGTTCATGCTACAGTTAAATGCTTAGGTTAGTAGAGTTAAGGACAAATACCATATTCTCAAACCTTTCCTGAAAGTGACTTTGGTTGCAAAGCACAAAAAAAGAGCTCTTCTTTTTTGATGATTTTACGAGATGAGAAAAGGACATTTCATTATGGCTTGAGTTACGAAGCCTTTGCTCATTTCGTCTGGAAATGTGTCAAATATAACTTTTGCTCTGATCTGATATTCTGCTTTGAAAAATGTATTATTTCATTCAAAGCAAGCAACACATTTTACAAGTAAACTTCTGGAAATTCATACATTTGTATTTAGTCAACACAGCAAGGTTGACTAACATTAGCTATATACTCATGTATCCCATTGACATTAAAAACCCACTCATTGTGATGCTAACACTGAACATTTAAAATAACTATAAAATAAATATGGGCTGTATATTTTATAGGGTATTGGGGAAAAGATCATTAACTTCAACCAACATGCCGTAACAAACGAAATTCCCTTAAGATAGAAGAAAATAGTGTATGATTGACATCTCAAATGAGATGACTTTGTAATACATGTGCACATGGCTGTTTAACCAATACATTAAATATAACAGGGAAAGGTCAGCACAAATTGTAATACAGTGAGAACTGTAGTTTGGTTTCTTTTACAGTACTTAAAATGTCACGTTGCATAGGTAAAGGTCAATATTAGAATGCTGTACCAGAACACCTCTGTTCTCCTTGCAGAAAAGCACAGCAAAAAGGTTCCTAAAATGAAAATGAATCAACAACATATGTACAGCTGTAAGATTATAAGTTTTATACAACTTGTTAATTTTAAGAACAATACACATTGATAAACACCTGTCAACTCTCTCTTATTTGCCAGGACTCTCCTGTTTTATGGACACTTAACCAGCTTTTCGCCCATATTTTGCTCAAAACTACTATTAAACCCCTTTATGTCAGCAAACCTTAATTTCTTTTTTTTAATTTAGTAGTCAACAATTGATTTTACCCTGTTTTTCTCCCAATTTAAAATGTCCAATTGTATCTTTAGGCTCAACTCATCATCACCACCCCTGCGCTGGCCTCCGAAGCGTGTGCCGTCAGCCGACCGCTTCTTTTCACTCTGCCGGCCTGCCATGCAGCCAACCCATAGCTACAGCATCGTAGGACAACGCAGTTCTGGGCAGCTTACAGGCAAGCCCGCTGCAGGGGTCGCTGGTGCGCGGTGAGCTGAGGACACCCTGGCCGACCCAAGCCCTCCCCACCCGGGAGGCGCTCGGCCAATTGTGCGTCATCCCCTGGGAGCTCCCGTCCACGGTCGGCAGTGGAATAGCCTGGACTCGAACTGGCCTTTACCGGATGCGCCACACGGGAGCCCCAGTAAACCTTTAATTTCTGCAAAAGGCATGTACTGTCAGTGGTTACTGCAATCCCTGTCAGTGGTTACTGCAAAACCCTAGCTGGGTTTAAGACCTAGGGGAGCCCTGTGGCAGGCATGCATTCAGTGCATGAGGCAAGCTTACACAGACCACCTACAATGGATGCGTGCGATAAGCCCTCCTTGTCCTTTAATATATATATATATATATATATATATATATATATATATATATATATATATATATATATATATATATATGTGCGTCAGAGGTTACTTATGTAGAAAGTTGCGCGAGGTTATGTCTGCATCCAAACTGGACAGAGTTGCTGAGGTCGCTGAATGTCAATACACACCAGACGTGACTTGGAAACGTTCCAAATAAATCGAAACGATGGAAATAAATACATGACCCCGCCTATGCATTCCTATTGGACATACTAGAGATGGGCTGTCCCATTACAAAACAGGTCTTGTTTTGATAAAAGGTTACCACCCTGACCTCCGGTAACTCTGTTGTAAAATAAAGGTTGGACTTGTAAAATCTATAGATCAGTTATTAAACATCCCTATCCAACTGTTTTATTGTTATCATTATTATCAGTACTAATTGTACAGTTGTAGTCATAGTATTTTTTTTTTGTGGTACCAGTACTGTAAAACAAGAAAGTTACGCAAGCAAGAAATTAATGCAAAATTAATGTGCCATGAAATATATTATTCATACATGTGCTGTACATTAAAAGAAAAAGAAACGCAGGCATTTATTGCAACAAAAATGGACCTTGAAGGCCATTAGCGAAATTAATTTGCCGAAAAAAAATCCTGTTTTACAGTAGTAGTTGTAGTCTGATTTGAAGCCTGGTGTCAGAAGACAGCTGGACAATAGTAGTATAGTTGAACCGATATTTTCAACAAAATTATTTTATTGTTATACATTTCTGTATACAACTTACTGCAAACTCAATTGTGTTTCTTTACAAATTCCTTCTTTGATCATTTTTGTTTATTAACTTTTTTAAGTATTTTAAATTGCAACATTATTATTATTAATAATTATTATTAAAAAAAAAATCCTAAGGCCTATTTTCTGTTAGGATTTTTTTTTTTCTTCTGCTCTTTTCAAAAAATCTCTAAAATCAACACTGTTGCACGGAGACTCACGAAACTTGGTACGGTGGTAGGCACCTAAGGGAAGTGTCAGAGCAAAAATGAAGGTCATAGGTCACATGGTGTGGTGGCCATATTGTATTTTTCGAGAATTTTGGACAATTTGAAAAAACATCTTGGTGGCTATCCAGAGCAGTACTGTGACTGCTTTACTTGCAAAGAAACAAAAAGCCGTGACTTCCATATTCCAAAAGTACGCTTATTAAATTTTGACCTGACAGAGGCGTTTGTTTGTGCAAATATCCCTTTTGAAAAATTGGACAACCAAAAGTTACAGAAATTCTTCAGACAGATGGTGGAGTGATTCCTTCATCAGCCCAGCTGATCTGTATATTTGCTGTTTTAAAAATAATAATAATCTGTACACGTAATTTAAAACATATTTCCGTGCACATTCCGCGAAATACGATACTTTACCTGTGACAATGCTGTGAATTTTAAAGAAAATTTCCAAGATTTTCACAGGGCCTTACTTTTAATTCATTACAGAGTGCAGACAGAGTCATGGTTACTATAGAACAGATCTAGGAACCCATTTATGCTCTATTCAAAAATTGCCTTGGCCCTGACCTTTGACCTCTCCTTAAGGTCAAATGCAAAACTAGCTTATAACTCCTTATGGAGCACAGATAGGAACAAGAATGCCTTGGAAGCCGTCAAGTTGCTTGCAAGTTTTAGTTATTACTATTATTATTATGTTGTTGTTACACACTACATAATCACCGTCTTCATTATTATTACTATTATTATTATTATGATTATTATAATCTGTGTTATTATGCGCAGGTCACCACTTACCTTTTATTATTATTTACTTTTATTTAGTTTTTCCTTTTAAAACAGTCTGGTGAACTTGACAGAAAATGCTTTGTAAATATGGCTCATAATCTTCAAAACTATGTATGAGCTTGGTAAAGTTGGGATGTGTCACATAGAATACAAATGTATTATTATTTATTTCTTAAACGACGCACTTATCCAGGGCGACTTAGAATTGTTACAAGATATCACCTTGATAATATTTGTGTTTGGTGAATCTCCACAAATGTCACTTTATGCGAATGTAAAGACCTTCTTCTTGTCACGGATATGTGCCACAGAGCAATTTAGTAAACAAAACGTTATTTATCATAAAAACAAACAAACAAACAAACCAAAAAAAAGCCACAGCTTAAAATGAAGTCACATGTTCAAGTGGTGTGAATGAGGGGCCCTTTTTGTGTCATTTTTAAAAGCCAGCAAAAGTGCACATTTTTAATTTAAATGCTGGATATGTAGCCTGAATTTATAGTCCCGTTTATTTTTGCTTATTAATAAACCTATTTTTATGCAACTTGCATAATCGAAAAGAAAATGTCTCAGTGCTGCTAAATGCACCACCTGCAAGCCACCCAGGCATTGTCTTTTTTCTGGATGTCTTTGTAGTCGTTCAATTTGCAATCATATAATAATGGATACTGCTGCACCTTATAAATTAACTTTTTGTCGTCCATAATTGTGACAGAAATATAATGAATCTTGGTTGTAAATATCCCTCCTGACCTGTGAGGGCACTAAGCAGCAAGGACAGAGTTCTTTGGATGGGCTGGCCTGACAGTTCTTTTCCCTGGGTCTGGAAGTCGGTCAGTCTGGAAGAAGGCGAGACTTCATTGCAAGAATGTATTGGGCAGCAGTGTGGAGTAGTGGTTAGGGCTCTGGACTCTTGACCGGAGGGTTGTGGGTTCAATCCCCAGTGGGGGACACTGCTGTTGTACCCTTGAGCAAGGTACTTTACCTAGATTGCTCCAGTAAAAACCCAACTGTAAAAATGGGTAATTGTATGTAAAATAATGTGATATCTGTATAGTGTGAAATAATGTATAATGTGATATATTGTAACAATTGTAAGTCGCCCTGGATAAGGGCGTCTGCTAAGAAATAAATAATAATAATAATAATAATAATTGACCCGGAAGGAAAACAATGTAGCAGCCGCAGATTGTAAAGGCGGCTGCATTAGTTTAAGAAGGGATCATGCGTGACAGCTTATAAGGGGGATGGAGAATCGTAATCTGTTCCGTCGCTTTGGTTACGAAATATAACCTGGAAGGACCCGTGCAGTAATTGTGAAAAATCGTGAGTGTTTGTTTGTCTTGTCTATAATTGTTACTTGTGTTTTATAGACAGCTAACACGTTCCAGAGCTGTCGCTAAGGGCCAGCATAAAACCCGGAACAGCACTGCACTATTGTCACTCATTAAACTGTATCACCCACCACGAGCACTACAGGACACACCCAGGACTGGTGACTGTGTTTGTATATTGTGGGAGAGATACCTGTGTTTATTATTTGGGACTGCAACCTGTTACTATTAACCCTGTGCATTACACATTGCTGTATATTGCGAGGGATCACTGTTTTGGTCACCAGACCTGGAATTTAAAAATAAACCATACCCTTTTCCATACTGGATTACAATCTCTGTCTGTTTTATTCCTGTACTGCATCACCTCTGCACCTGTACACAATCAACCACTTTGTCACAATGATTAACTTATTTTGAGGCATGACTCCTTTTGAGGCATTACTTGTTTTGAGGTGTGTGTTTGACGTATGTCAAAGGTGTTAACCTTGCATCTGATTGGTTAGTTTCATTTCAGTCACACGATGAAAAAAATAGAAACAGGTTCTATTTTAGTGCCGCAACATCTTCTGAAGATTGCTGCTGGTGTGGATACTCCCATTTGACTGCGGTGACTTCTAAATTATTCGTATCACTCGCGTCCAGTGTGGATACGGCATTAAATGGGATTTTCACTGCTGAAGTCTCGTAAGCATAAGGTACAGCTTCCGGACATGTTCCCATGCAAAAACAACCTGAGTTTTATCCACCCTTTAAATAAGGTGAGGAATGTGCGTGATATGTGTGTGCTACGTCATACAAATCATGACTGTAGAGAGAGCTGCGTGGAAACCGAGCCATAAACAGGTATTTAAAGCAACACACATATGAAAGTATAATTTACTATGGTAACCAAACGAACTTCACAAAAACAAAAGAAAGTTTAGTGGCAAAACAAATGTATTTAAAAAAAAACAAGGGAAGGGAAATGGTCATATGCTACTTTTTCAATCTATTGTAAACAGCTACAACTAATTATAACAAATAAAGTACACCAAAGTGTTCAGTAAAAGGTCTGTAATTGTATCTCGGGCTTCTGGTGACATGGATAAATGACTCGACCTTCTGTCTTGTCAATTATGTTGATATGATTACAGGTTTATTATGCACACTTTGTTGTAGTTTATTCCTTATATAATAATAATAATAATAATAATAATAATAATAATAATAATAATAATAATAATAATAATAATAATTAGGGATATGATTAGAGCTACTTGTAGTTGCAGTATTTCTGGTCTATATTGGCCTCTTCCAATAGTCATTGTCCTGGTGTACAAATGGGAAGTTTTTAAGAACATAAGAACATAAGAAAGTTTACAAACGAGAGGAGGCCATAGCTTATTGATCCCAGAATCTCATCAAGCAGCTTCTTGAATGATCCCAGGGTGTCAGCTTCAAGATTACTGGGGAGTTCGTTCCAGGCCCTCACAATTCTCTGTAAAAAAGTGCCTCCTATTTTCTGTTCTGAATGCCCCTTTATCTAATCTCCATTTGTGACCCCTGGTCCTTGTTTCTTTTTTCAGGTCAAAAAAGTCCCTTGAGTCGAAATTGTCAATACCTTTTAGAATTTTGAATGCTTGAATCAGATCGCCGCATAGTCTTCTTTGTTCAAGACTGAATAGATTCAATTCTTTAAGCCTGTCTGCATACGACATGTCTTTTAAACCCGGAATAATTCTGGTCGCTCTTCTTTGCACACTTTCTAGAGCAGCAATATCCTTTTTGTAGCAAGTACTTTCTGTTTTCTACATGTTAACCACTCCCTAATCCATGTGCATGCATTTCCTTGAATCCCTACTGCGTTCAGTTTGAGAATTAATCTTTTATGCGGGACTTTGTCAAAAGATTTCTGGAAATCTAAATAAATCATGTCATATGCTTTGCAATTATCCATTGTCGATGTTACCATATAGGTAATTTTCCATTTTGTATCTTATTATAGTTTACATGAGTTTACATATACTAGAAGTCAGGCTTATTGGTCTGTAGTTACCTGTTTCGGATTTGTCTCCCTTTTTGAGGATCGGTATTACGTTTGCAATTCTCCAGTCTGTTGGTACAACCCCTGTGTCAAGACTGTTGCATGATCTTGGTTAGCGGTTTGTAAATAACTTCTTTCATTTCTTTGAGTACTATTGGGAGGATCTCATCCGGCCCAGGGGATTTGTTTATTTTAAGAGCTCCTAGTCCCTTTAACACTTCTGCCTCTGTTATGCTAAAGTTATTTAAAACTGGATAGGAACAGGTCATGTGGGGCATGTTGTCCGTATCCTCCTTTGTAAAAACCTGTGAAAAGTAATCATTTAATATATTTGCTATTTTTTCTCTTCATCTATGATTTTGCCATTTGTATCTCTTAGACATTTTACCTCCTCTTTTAATGTTCTCTTGCTGTTATAATGTTGGAAAAAAACTTTTTGGAATTGGTTTTAGCCCCCTTAGTATTTGGTTGCTGTTCCCAAGACCCCCATCATGATCCAGAAGCCCAGACTGGGACCGCAAGAGGATTTTTCTTGACTGTTTAGTTCACTAAATTGGATATTTTTGCTTTCGTTTTGCTCTTCTATTACAGCATATGACGTATGTATTTATGTTTTTTAACTGACAGGGATGCTTATTATTATTATTATTATTATTATTATTATTATTATTATTATTATTATTTAGTCATTTAGCAGACATTTTTATCCAAAGTGACTTACAGAGACTAGGGGGTGAACTATGCATCACAACTGCGGCTGTAGAGTCACTTCCAATAGGACCTCGGTTTTACATCTCATCCGAAGGACAGCGCACAAGGAGGTTAAGTGACTTGCTCAGGGTCACACACAGTGAATCAGTGGCTGGGATTGAACCTGGAACCTCCTGGTAACAAGCCCCTTTCTTTAACCACTGGACCACGAAGCCTTATCCCAAGTAACAGGATGCCCATCCACTTAGTTACAAAAAGTTATTGTAAATAATGTTGAACATGTGGATTATAGAGGTGCCCATAAGTTTTCATGAATCTCATACCTCCATGGGTTATTTATACCCTATGTGATAAGTTTACCTATTGTACCTCTACAGAAGGGCTGTGTGCTAATACAATTATGCTTTTATTTTTACAACTTACATATTACATTACTTTGGTGAAGTAATACACACTATTTGCCTCAGGTAATAAATAAAGAAGTTGTGAAGTTAGTTCAGATTTGTACTCATGTGGTGTTGAGGTGTGGCAATTATATTAAGTATTACACTAACATACATCTCCCTCCAAGGCTGTAAATTAAAAATTAGAGCTATCAGTAAGATGAAAAAGATCATGACCGTAACATGTAACAGTATGTACACAATAGTACAGAATAAGGATTATACAGTTTCATGACAATTTGATTATATACAAAAATACATGTGTGACATACAAAAGGAAAATTTGAACTAGGATCTTGAAGTTGTTTCCAATTTAATAGTATTTGCCAATGTAGAGCGGCAAAGAAAAATGCAAACTGAATTACTACAATAAATCAATTACTGCACTTGAGAACAATTAGAACAACTGGCACAGAAGGTGGGAAGCTCATAGTTCTAACACACCTTCTCAGGTAAAGTTGTAGCATCTTAAACACAAGGAACATTAAGAAAAACAATTAGATCCCAATGGTATGATCGGTCACAACATATGCCTAGTTATTATGAGTCTGCCCTTTAGTGTCTGAAGATGTCAAAGCATAAAATGAATGGGGGTGTGTATTACACTTGGTCCATATTCTTTAAGTCTTGCTCACTTTATAAAGAATGGTATCCTGTGATGAAGTTTATGATGATCCCTTTTAAGTTTTAAAAGTTTCATGTTCATATTTTGTGTGGTCGTTGTTGCAGGTTTACTGGTAGCACCATCCTCTTGCAGGAGAAGCTACAGTACTTACAAAAGAACAGAAACTACTCAGCTTAACTGCAATGAAATACTAGTGACAACACGACAACCTAATATCCTTTTTATTGAATAGCTGCCCAGTTTCTCAGCTTACATGAATGATTTGTGAAGCTGTTGGTTTAACTGAAGACACCATAAAATAGGGTGTTTATGACTGGAAAATGATTAAGTAGTTTCTCATGCCATAAACACTGTCATGCATGACTTTCACTTCATAAAGCTGAGAACGATCAATTTCCTCCAGTCAACTCTACTCAAAGTAAACGGAACAAAAGTCAATTTAATGCAAGATCTACTGTCCATATGTCAAATTTACATAAGAGGTACACAAAACTTTTCAGAAAAAAGAACATGTGTATTTACTTTACAGATTCATGCAAATGTGTACTGTAAGTCTGCTCTCCTGCTAAAATGAATGTCAGAAGCTATTTTGAGTATGGTACAATATAAATGCATTTGTGGGCACTTTTTAATTGTAGAATGGATTTCTGAACAGGTGTTAACAAAGGTAATAGGATACTACAGTATAGTAGCAGTATAAAACTGCAACACCAAGACCTTTACCACTGTATGATACTTACAATAGAACTTCAATGTGACTAGAATGTTCCTCCTCTGCAGTGATGAACAGTGTTGTCTCTAACAAGGGACCTCAGCGAAAGATTAGGAACAAAGAACATCAACAGAGCAACTTCCTTAAATAAAAATAAAAACACTTGCACAGGTATTGTTTATTTAAATGAGGCTTATTATGGTGTTTAAAAGCAATATGCTACAGTGTTTTTTACATGCCATTTCTTTGTTCAATCATTCAGAGCAAAAGGGCCTTATGAAATTAGGAAAATTATTATTACTTCTGGAAACTGCGTTGTTTTTTAAAAATGTATTTATATATTTAAAATCTTTTTGCTAAATTGCATTACATTTTACATTGTATGCAGTTCTGTGCAAGGGTAACATTTTTATTTCATTTTGCTGTTGGGAATTTAACAGGGAATTTTACATACTGCTACAATACATACCAGATTTAAAAGTATGTACTCTATTACAATCCAGGAATCGTACTGTATATCTAAATGGAAGCCTACTTATTTTAAAACACAGTCTTTTCAGATATGTATTTTTGATATTTTATCTTTTTTGTGTTCCCTGAAAAATGGACAAAGGTTGGAACGGGCCAAAATGAAATAATCAGATATGCGTCACACACATTTAACCCTCACTGAAAATTTTATAGGGTCGGATATGTGAGAGCTGACTGTGTATATATACCTTTGCCTCTCAAGACGGTAAGGTGTTGGTATCTGAGCATATTATGAAAAAGAGCTTTGAGTCTACTGCAGTTCCTTTGCCTTTCAGGCTGAAAGCTGGCTTGCCGCTTTCACGGAATCAGTGACTCCTGATTTAGCCTTTTTCATCGTTTAAATATTTGATATTATACAATATTAAATCCAAAAAATAATAACTACAAAAACTAATTTGAGATAAATGTTTTGCACAATCTCCGGGAGAAGACTTCACCCTTTATCAAAGCTAAGCTCAGTCATTATTATAACTTGAAAGTAACAGTGTCCTATGGTAGCTAGATAAAGCCTGAGAAAATAATAGCGCTCCAATAACTTTTCCCTTTGTATTTTTTACATTTCTTCCCAAGTTTTTTGGTCTTGAAAAACAGTTAAAATAAATACAAATTATAATTATAACATTGAAGTATAAAAGCCACATTACCCAAAAGGTCCATAATGCCGGCTAATGCCCTCAGTGTCTGGTCTTATTGCTTAGACATATAATACAGTCAATAGGATATACTGTATGCCATTAAGATAGGTTGCCATGGTTTCACATTAAATGAAAACATCATGCATTGCATTCTTCTAATGTATTGAAACTGGCATTTTTGAAGTAAGCTATAACAGTAATTACAGCTCAGACTAAAATAGTCTGTGTATTTTAAGTACAGCTTAAAAGTATCTCTTAGAAGGCAAACAGAGTAACCCAATGCTGCAGGTCCAGTTATAGTCAAATAACCAACATTTAACCCTTTAGGACCGTGATCGTGTATCACACTGAAGAGTCATCTGGGCCCATAATCGGGTAAACACGATAAAAAACACACTTCATTTATTTGGCATACTGGGCCACTTGCTCTGCAGTACATATTGTTTATGCATATCATTGGATAGGGGAGGGATTGAATTTCACTGACTGCTTTTTTTGTGTGTGACTGAAACGGCATTTAATTTTTAAATGGCAGAGACATTTTCAAGCACCACGCAGAAACTAAACATCACAAGAACCTGTTTAAAAAGAAATTTGGAAAACACTGTAAATTCCATGTATTTTACTTATAATTATATTAGAACATTTATTCTGTCTCATGTTTTATATATATATATATATATATTGTGAGATAGCGGGTTATGAGAGACAGCAGGGAGGGGGTTAAAACCTCCCTGCGAGAGAAACATGTGCGGAATGCACATTTTGTTTAATTGTTTTATTATTTTGTTTAATTGTTTATTGTTGAATTATCATCCGCACCTGATAGATATTGTAAATTAATGTCAGGTGCAGGGTATTTAAGACGTGCAGCTTGGCTGTACATGGCTGCTGAGTAGAAGGAGACAGAAGACGTGCTCTGTTTCCGAGCAGTCCTAATAGTAAGTGCTGTGTTAAACCAGTTTGTGTCTGTGTTAGCAGGTAAACGGCTTAGACGTCCTGCCAGTTAGTCAGGGAAATACCTGTGTAGTAAGCGCTCCAAGAGGAGCTAGGTGTTTATTTTGTATTTGTTTTATTTTTGTGTCTATTAAAATAATAGCGCGACAGTGCTGAAAACTCAATTTCCTGTGTCTCTGGGTCGTAATTTTAAAGGGGCACGAACCCGAGTGAGTGCCGGTCGGTTACATATGGTGTCAGAGTGTGTGGTCGCCCCTACGACCCAAAAAGAAATGGAAAGCATCGAGGAGTTAATTGCGAGAATCAACCGCAATACTGCTGCGCAGATAGAGCAGACAGCGAGATGGGGTTGGCACCGCCGAACAGACAGGAGCGGGAGCCAACCGAGTTGGAGCTGTTGCTCCAGAAATGGGAGCAGGCTAGCGCAGCTCCACAGTCTCCCGAGCCAGAGAGGGAGGAGCTGCTATCGCCGCTTCCAGAGCCCAGAGGAGAGAAGCCGCCGCTCCCGGAGCCCAGAGGGGAGGAGCCGCCGCTTCCGGAGCCCAGAGGGGAGGCGAAGAGCATACCTCCACCACAGCCCCGACCACCACCCCTACAGTCCAGTCCGGCGTCGCTGCGTCCGGTCCCTCACCCCTTGCTCCTGGACACCCTGTCGGTTAGCCTGGACGTCCCGTCACTAGACCTAGAGCCCAGGAGTCGGCAGAATCGGGGACAGTTCTCCACCGGGTCCCCAGCTCCGCTCCTCCCGGACACTAAGACGTCGCTGCGCTGCGCCCAGACATCGCTTACGCTCCCCCTGGTCACTGCTTCGCTCCCCCTTGGTGACCGGATGTCGCTGCACTGGGTCCCAGCTGCAGACCCCTGCCCGCTGCTGCAGCCTCCAGTGCCTCGGTTGTCGTTCCGGTCACCCCTGACAAACCGGTGGGGTCCCTCGTCACCGGTGCGCGGTCCATACCTGGCTGAGCCGGGACGTGGACCAATCCACCCTCAAGCCTGCCCGTGGAAGAGGGCAAGAAAGGACATTTATGGACTTGTGGGTGGTTGTGTTTTAGGGGAGGAGGTGGCCGTCTCGTGGCCTGTGTCTTGTAAAGACAAGGGGGGGGGGATGTGTGAGATAGCGGGTTATGAGAGACAGCAGGGAGGGGGTTAAAACCTCCCTGCGAGAGAAACATGTGCGGAATGCACATTTTGTTTAATTGTTTTATTATTTTGTTTAATTATTTATTGTTTAATTATCATCCGCACCTGATAGATATTGTAAATTAATGTCAGGTGCAGGGTATTTAAGACGTGCAGCTTGGCTGTACGTGGCTGCTGAGTAGAAGGAGACAGAAGACGTGCTCTGTTTCCGAGCAGTCCTAATAGTAAGTGCTGTGTTAAACCAGTTTGTGTCTGTGTTAGCAGGTAAACGGCTTAGCCGTCCTGCCAGTTAGTCAGGGAAATACCTGTGTAGTAAGCGCTCCAAGAGGAGCTAGGTGTTTATTTTGTATTTGTTTTATTTTTGTGTCTATTAAAATAATAGCGCGACAGCGCTGAAAACTCCATTTCCTGTGTCTCTGGGTCGTAATTTTAAAGGGGCACGAACCCGAGTGAGTGCCGGTCGGTTACTATATATATATATATATATATATATATATATATATATATATATATATATATATATAAGAAATGAGTGGATATAAACAGATACTATTTAAAGAACTAAATTGGACAGGTATGTTTTTTTTTCCTTGTTACTGATAATAATGGACTGAAGAACTATTATTTTATTTCTAAATATTTATTTGGAGAAAATAAAATCGAGAGTAGTGTCCATTATTGCTTATAAAGACCCTGAGAATAAACGTGTATTATGGCATTGCAATCACTCAGGTGAAACAATCTTGTAATTTGCCCAAACATCAATATTTTTCAACAAAACTTTCTGGAAGTATTGTAAGGTCCCTCAGGTCATAGGATAACATGCATCTCTAAGCAGAATCCATAATAATAAAAAAAAATACATAACAATTTAAAAAATATTGTGTTGGGAAAAAAAAGCATTTTATAATGTTTCTTGGAGTGTTCTGAAAAAAAGGACACCAATTCCAACATTATACTGTAACAAATAGTTAATTTTTATAGGTAGGGAGTCAGATAAAGCCAAAAAAAAAAAACCCTGGTCCTAGGGGAGCATCCCACTGAAAAACGGTTGGTCCTTAAATGGTTAAAACATGAGAGATTTCAATAAAAGAGCAGACTAATAGATACACCACTTAGTAAAATTCTATGAGCCATGCTCAGTGGAAGTAATAGAGACCATTTCAGATTCTCTAGTGTGCAGATACTAACATTTTCAGAGTGATTCCTTTTAAGATGTTTTTTTTTTTTTTTTTTGTCAGCATGTATTAAATTAAACCTTTTCAGTCTATTAATTATTGTGTTCATTTCACAATTAATGTCTGCATGAAGTGATTTAAAAGCCACTTGGAAGCAAATTTTCCTTTCACTTGAGGCACTGACATTTTTAGTGCTGTACCCAGGCCTTGAACTGACAAGTTGCAAAACTAGCAAAGGCAAATCATTTGTCACATACATGTGATCTTTCCTTATATCCTGCATTAACCCCTTCTCTGCTGAGGACCTTGTAACGTCCATGTTTTGATTTTGGGACTCTCCTGGCTTACATCAAAATTACTCAATGTTCCTTTTCAGGTACCACTGGCAAACATATATATATATATATATATATATATATATATATATATATATATAATGGTTTTTTTTTGTCAGACTGAAGTTTCTATTGGTGCCAAGTTTTTGTGGTTTATTTGGACATGTGACCAAAAAATACAGCTATTATTGTAAACAAAATCACATTTAGTCCCTAAAATGCTAATGTTTGGTGTAAGAATGTAGAAACTTTTAAGATGCTGGATGTGCCTGTGCCCATGGGTTTTGGGGGGTTTACGTGCTCTAGACAGATACCAGGCCACTTTTAATTTGCCACTTTGAAAAACGCAGCCCATGGTCTATTGTACCCACCCTGATTTAAAATGGCCACTACTCCATCAAAGAATAAGATAAGTATATATAAAGATATATTTTCTGAAACTGCACAAGATACGGATTTTATAAATGGGTAACATGACCTTGTGTGTCAATGGGGTGTTACCCATAATCCTTCTGCAATTTGAGGTAATGTCACTGCATATCGTAAAAGTCACTTTTGTCCCTTATATTTGGACCTGTGAATCTAACAGCTGTTATTCCACTGTTAAAAAAGACAGTGTTACTGGATTGCCCTGAGTGTCCTGAATTCAGAAATACCAAATATGTGTACCTTTCTATAGTTTGTCAGGTGTTTGTAGGTCTTAGACTGAAACTAGGTCACTTTGAACTTTCCCCTTCTAGGTAATATTGCTGCATGACAACAAGTGACTTTTAGTACCTTTTGTTACATTTGTTAGTGGTCATGGTGGTTTGTTCTGGGGTTTAGTAATTCTAGTACTCATGTACCATGTGGCACCTTTCAAAACACTCCTCCAAACAGAGGCCTGGCTGAGAGGGACAGTGCGGACAGCAGTACCACGTATCCCTCCGCATGCCCTTGCGGGAACATACACGGCACTATTTTTGTGGCCTTGCTTTACTCCCTGATGGTGGTAGCATCCGTATAAAATGATGTTCAGTAAGTCTAGCCACTGTCTCTAATCTTACTGTTTCTGGCATTTCTTGGCTGGCAGATATGAGGCTGGAGATAACAGAAGTTTGAAAGGCTTGAAAAGTATGCCGTACAGTTTACAACATGGCTATTGTATAACGAAATCTGGACCATGTACATGGCAAGTTTTTTATACCATACCATGGTCTTCCTTGCAGCATTGTATGGCTCCAGCATTTGGTTTGACTTATCTACACCTCCCATCTGCCTATTGTAGGCCAGCACACACTCAGGCCTGTCAAATTCAGGATGGTCCCTTGGGAGAGCATTAGAATTGTCATTATAGTGTAAAAATTTTAAAATTAATTGGAACCTGTCCCAGCTCATGATGGCAGGGACAATTGGGCAAGCATGAACAGGGTCAGTGGACCAATATAAATCAATTATAGGTTTATTCACCAGTCCCATCAGAAGAAAGAAACCCCAGAACTTTTTCATTTCAATTAGATTAGTGGGGACCCATTTGCACACCCTAGAATACCGCCCCAGGTTTTCCCCATATTGTGCCATGTATTGCTGCGCATACAAACCAAATACTCAAAAAAGTCATCAATGATGAACAACTTGAAGAAGTCAATTGGGGTCAATCCAGTTGTGTTCACCCTGGTACCTGATTTACCAGAAAAAGGTGGAATTTGAGGCTGGATGGTGTTAAGGGGGGTTCAATCGTAGAGTGGCTGAAATCCACCAACCCTTGGTCCAGGACCTACTGTACCCTGTTCTGGTAGGGGCTCAGACTCAATGTCCATTGGCTCCTCTTCCTCACTAATGCTGGATTTCTCACTGGAGGAAGAGTCACTCGGTACATATTCACTACCAGAGTCATCAGGCACAAAATCTCTCTCTGAGTCTGAGTCTGACTCCATTTGGAAGTCAGCAGCAGCTTCTGCACTGAGCCACTTTCTTAAATGAAGCAAATGAAAACTTCAATTCAAATTGTTGGGAAAGGAGAAAAAAATTGGATCTGTACAGTATTTATGGAAAAAATAACCCCCAAAAATCCTTCATTACTGTAAAATTGTAGAAAATATATAACCTAAAATAAATCAATAAATACTAATCAAAATAGTTTTTTACAAAAAAATAAAAAATAAAGTGGAAAAATGCTGAATAGGAAAAATAATCTGATCTGAAATATGCAATGCTGTCACAGTAAAAAATTGATAATACAATTATATCCTATTATGTTGTGAGAGAGATAATTAATTATTTATTTATTTATTTATTAAATATTTTTTTTAAGCCAGTCCTTCTCACAATTGACAGTACAATATATATTTTTTATAAAAATGTAAAGTTTTTTGTTTTTTTTTAATATATGGAGCAAAAGAAAAATAAATTAAAACCAATAACTATATATTGTATACAATCAAAACGATTTTATGAAACGAGGATGAGAAAAAAAATCTGATTTGGGAACGGTAGAAAAATGAAGATCACATAAAAAAATATAAATAGATAAATAGAGGGATCACAAAAAAATATTCTTAGAAAAATATGTAAATGTAGAATATATAACTATATAGCAAAAACACTTTTTTTTTTAAAAATGTGATCGCTTAGTTTACACCATGTGACAAAAAATAAATAAATAACTAAAAAATAAAAAAAACACAGGTCGATAAAACAGCTACTAATCAAAGGTAAACTTTTTTTTTTATTGAAAATAAAAAGAAAGTTACACACAGACTGCTTTTAAATTCATTCGGGATGTTTCACAGTACAAGCCAAAGATAGCCACCATATATTATGTAATAACTCCTCAATGATCTACCCCGAGTGAGAAAAAGGCAATCTTTTTTTTTTTTTTAAACATGTATTTCAATTGGACGTACCATGTACGTCCTTAGCACTGGGGAAGCGATTTTATGGACGTACGTCCGTAGCACACAAGAGGTTAAGAGCTACTACTGTGTTTAATTTTACCCAGGATTTCAATCCCACAATCCAATGACAACATAATTCTGAGGAAACAAGCAAAGTGAAATCAAAATGATTCTATACCGAAAGGATAAAAGAAAGGTAATATAAATAATCACAGATAAAATATGAGTAGTTGTATTTAGTTTGATCACTACACGTTCTGTATTAAATCACACTGTCAGATTATTATTGATTGGAACTCAATAATTGTGTAAACAAGGGCAACCCAGGCAGCCTTTTGTATTGTGTTGAGTAATTAAGAAGTTTTATTCTATTTATCTCACAGCTAAAACATCTTAAAGGGAATTACACATACAGGGGTAGATGTAAGGATACGTGCAAAGTGATTTGTGGGTGCAAAACACCCATAATGTGTCTGTAAATCGTGTTTAGTTTCCGCTAAAAATGTGGCGTATGTAAAGAACGGTGTTCACCTGGCATTCTGCACCCGCTATCAGATTTGTAATTTGCCATCATCAATCCATTAAAATTATACTGAAATGCATTAAAATGAAGAAACGAGCATGGAATTGGACGGGATCTAGAAACGAAGCGGGCGTAAACATTATAATGTGATGTAAGGATTTTGCCTTGCACTTGGGCAATTGATGCCCCTCCAAAAACTTTACACCTCCTCTTACAAGGTGCAAACCATTGTAGAAGTGAGTTATTAAGAGCTGTATAAAAGCACACACCTGCAGAGACCTGTCATTGGCTTCAGGATGGCCGATGTGGTACATTTCCGGAGACACTTGTTGAGGAGAGGCAGGAACACGTTTGGAGGAGAAGGGCAAGACGAAGAAGACCCCACATATTAACTCCCAGGGTCACTTTGTTTGGGATGCAGGAGGATGCAGTGCTAAAACGTTATTGTCTCACTCCGCAGGTCATCCTAGACCTAATAGCTATATTGAGGGATGAGCTAGACCCGTGTCAATCTAGGGATCAAGCAGCTTCTTGAAGGATCCCAGGGTGTCAGCTTCAACAACATTACTTGGGAGTGGGTTCCAGACTCGCACAATTCTCTGTGTAAAAAAATAACTTCTATTTTCTGTTCTGAATGTCCCTTTATCTAATCTCCACTTGTGACCCCTGGTCCTTGTTTCTTTTTTCGGGTCGAAAAAGTCCCCTGGGTCGACTTTTAGAATTTTGAATGCTTGAATCAGATCCCTGCATAGTCTTCCTTGTTCAAGACTGAATAGATTAAATTATTTTATTATTATTATTATTATTTGTTTATTTAGCAGACACCTTTATCCAAGGCGACTTACAGAGACTAGGGTGTGTGAACTATGCATCAGCTGCAGAGTCACTTACAACTACATCTCACCCGAAAGACGGAGCACAAGGAGGTTAAGTGACTTGCTCAGGGTCACACAATGAGTTAGTGGCTGAGGTGGGATTTGAACCGGGGACCTCCTGGTTACAAGCCCTTTTCTTTAACCACTGGACCACACAGCCTCCTATATATGATATACCTTTTAAACCCAGAATAATTCTGGTCGCTCTTCTTTGCACACTTTCTAGAGCAGCAATATCCTTTTTGTAGCGAGGTGACCAGAACTGAACACAATATTCTAGATGAGGTCTTACTAATGCATTCTAACAAAAGTTTAAACTTTTTTAGATTTTTATTTGTCTACTTTTGGATGTATTTGTTTTGCGCCTCCAGTACTACATTTTTGAAAAATAGCTATCGTTTCTCTGGGGATGTTTTCTCTATTTCACTCCAATCTACTTCTGTTAGTCTGTTTCAGTCCTTCATAGTTTGCCTTTTTAAAATTGTAAACCTTAGCTTTAGTCGTTACTTTTTGGGTTTTAAAAAGCACTTCAAACAAGACCATGTTGTGATCTGAGTTTGCCAATGGTTCTCTGACCTTTTGTGGAAGGGTGACGGGCAATTCACTGACACACACAGGAGACAGAAGGTTTTATTTGAAACACCGTACTGGTGCCCAGTTTTATTTTGGGAACTTTCTTTTTTATTATTTGTCGCCAGATGGTGCTGGTGCTGCAACTCCCCCTATACCAACAATGGTAAGCAGGGGTTGCACTTGTATCCGACAGCACACACAGGTGCTCTAAAATAATAATGAAAACCAAAGGCGAAATAAAAAGAGAAATAAAACACAGTAATAAAACTACAAAATAAAGGTGCTGCTTATGCAGTGCTAGGCCGGTCAGTTCAGGTCTCCGACCTACACTCAGCTATTCCCCGTATAACTACACACGTCCCTTCGGGTATGTATTTATTTTAATTCTTGGTTTATTTGTTTAAGGTGGCCTGTCTTCCTCAGCCATGCTTGCCGGTTTTGTTCTCTCTTCAACCGCTGGCGTTCCTGCCTGGTCTTTGTTTACACTGGCGTCTTTCCCCAGCGTCACGGGGTATCCTCTCTCCGGCCACCCGAATGCATAACCAAGAACAGTACTTATGGGCCGAGCAATCCCCCAAGGCCCGCCTCTCAGCCACTCAGAGAGAGGGAAAGCCAACATGACTGACAGGCAGATCTTACGAGGCAGTCAGCACAGCAGTATCCCAGAAAATACCACAGTTTTGGTCGTCTTTTTTAATTTCCTTCCTAGATCTCTGAATTTGTTTTGCAGGGATCTTGGCCTGTCTCTTCCAATGTTGTTTGTACCGATGTGGACGACTACTACCGGGTCGTCTCCTTTTTGTTCTAGGAGCCTGTCCACATTCTCAGTGATGTGTGTGACAAAGGCTCCCAGAAGACAGCACACTGTTGTTGTAAGGGGGTCCAGACTGCAAACTGAACTTGCTGTGTTTCTCAATATGGAGTCCCCGTCAACCATGACCTCCCTTTTTTTGCCGCCTGGCCAGCACCGTTTACAGGGTCCTGGATTTTGTTCCTTTCATTCTCTTGATGCTGGTTTTGATCACCTAAATTTTGAAGTGGATCAAATCTGTTTGACTTTTTGATTTCTGGTGGTTGTGTTTGAGTATGTTTCTTTTTTTCCTTGTATCTGCCTTTGTGAACCCAGCTGTTTCGACCCTCTTCTATCTCCTTGGTGGCTTTCTGTCTGTTAGAGGTAAACAGAAATCGGGGTGGGTGCTATAGGCTGCATAGATCATAGAAAAGTCAAAGTGGCCTGGTGTCAGACAAGGGCATGTAAACGCCTGGAAATGTGTGTAAACGTTCACATATTTTATATCTTTGAACTCAGGACACTCCATGAAATTCAGAAACACTGTTTTGTCTACAATGAAACTAAAGCTGTCAGATTCAGAGGTCCAAATATTGTGACAAACAAGTGATTTTTACTACATACAATGACATTACCTCAAATTGCAGAGAGATTATGGGCAACAAACCATTGACTGGAGATATTATGTTACCCATTTCTAAAATCCTTATTTTATGCAGATTCAGAAAATATATACTTTTCCCTGGGTATCTCATTCTTTGGTGGCGTACTGGGCACATGAAATTGGGTTGGGTAATATACTCCATGGGCTGCATAATTTGAATTGGAAAAGTCAAAGTGGCCTGGTGTCAGCCTAGAGCATGTAATACCCCCAAAACTAATAAAAGCATTTACACATAGGCAAATTGTGCAGCTTAAAGGTCTCTAAAATCTTACATCAAACTCGGATTTTAGGGACTACAGATGTGTGATAAAGAGAGAAAGAATCAATGCTATAAATCTCCCTCCTGATCAGAAAGGGTGTTGTGTAAGGTTGGTAGTACTCCTCCCCATAGACGGGTCAACTCGATGGTGGACAGAAACAGGAAGTTGGACATCTTGTTGGAGGCATGTAGCTGTCAGTATGCGAGATGACTCACCTGTGATCAGCTGTGATCACTGAAAACGTAATTGATGGCTGGAGATTTGTTTGTTGTTTTTGTATTATGTGTTTGTTTGTTGTTGCAGAGGAGGATTAAGGAGCCAGGAGCTGCAGCTACAGCACAGTACTCACCACGGATCCGACTTTTGAAGAGCACTCTTTTGTGCATGGGACGTGGATTGTGGATTATAATAATTTTGGATTGTGGATTATAAAAATCGTTAGTAGAGGGGTGGCCCTTTTTGTTATTTATTAAAATAAAAGACAGACGTTTTTGGGAGAAATACTGTTTGGACATTGTTTTTGTTACCGCACCACTCGCACAGTCACAGGATGATGTAGGTGTATATAGTTTGCCCAGGGTATCTAACTCTGAAAATCACAAAATTCTTGCAGCACAGAGCATCTAAAGGGCCTCAGCAGACAAAGGGTTAAGTACTTTTAAGCTAATTTCTCTAAATGTGCAGAAAAGATTGATGTGATGTGAAGCTAAATGATTAAGCTGTGAGCAATGTGCCTTTGTTGCCATTGTTTAGGATAGTAATTCATATATGATTTAGGTGCTTTAATGAATCTCTTGCATAAAACATGGATATCAATGACAGCACTATAAGGCAGTAGAATAATGTTTTTATATGTCACTCTAAATTAAATATGCATTTAATGTATTTTATCATAAGACCTAAGGCTACAAAATGATTATTTTCTTTATATACAAAGTCTTTGAAATGGAAATGAGTTTACATGGGCAAATGCGTAAACATTTTAAAGTTCTATAAAAGCTTTCTGAAATGAAGCAAAGCAGTGTTTCAGGCAGGGAACTCACTTTTAATCAGTCAATCAAATCAAGCTTATTAAGCGTTGATAACCAGACAATTGTCAATCGAAATAGCAGTACCTTATCGCTAACAACGCAATTACTTGTCCAATGATCATCAGGGAAAGGATTCAAATCTTACCTGATCCATTACCTCCCTGCTGCGATTTAGACTTTGCCTCCTCCTCCCCAGCATCCACCTGTTTTTTGGATTTGTCTAAAGCAGGGGTGCCCAATCCTGGTCCTGGAGGTCCAGTGTCCTTCCTGGTTTTTGTTCCAAGTGTACACTAAATTACTTAATTGGACCAATTAAGTGCTTATTAGAAGCTTAATTGGCCCACTTAACTAATTTAGTACAGTTGGAACAAAAACCAGGAAGGACACCGTCCCTCCAGGACCAGGATTGGACACCCCTGGTCTAAGAGGGGGAGGGGGGGGGCAGCTATCTGCCCCCTGCCCAAGGCTTCCCTACAGAAAAAAAATTATAGGCAGTGGTTCCCTGAGGCAAGACCAAAGGCCAAAGATGTATTAAAATGTTAAATGTTTTATCCTAGAGCATATAATATGCATAAAAGTGTTATCGTGTCTAATCTGTAATAAATATTTTATCTATCGCATGAGTTCCCTGACTGAACAATGAGTTATTCACCAAGGTTATAGAAGGTAATTTTTACCAATACAATAGCTGCACGAAAGAACCCTTAATTGGCAGTTTATATTAATAAACGTTTTAGAGGTGCAGCTGTATGCAAATGGTTTAAATATACAAAACACAGGAATTCAGAAATTGAAAATAAAAAAAATGACTGCGTAAAAGAATAAAATAAACAAAACAAAATGTATTATTATTACAAATAAACAAGAAGAACTGATGTACAGCATGAAGTTATGGAGGCAAGACAGGGATCATTAGGGAGCTGAAGGAAGGGTTTGTTTCCATTGAGTGTCACAAACATGTCCTGTTTATAATTAGCAGGTCAGCACTGAAGGAGAGGACAACCATACATGCAAGTTTTCACAATTTTGCAAGATGCACAATACCACATTTTGTAGGAGTCATGAGTGATCAACCTTGTTGATGGCCTTCAGCAATAATTTATAAATACTGCAAATGTGTGAAGGCCTTTGTCTAAGGCAGAGTATTACTTACTTTGTTGTTCAGAGCCATATATACATATATATATATATATATATATATATATATATATATATATATATATATATATATAATTTAGGGCAGCTGGCTCTTTGACATATATATATATATATATATATATATATATATATATATATATATATATATATATATATATATATATATATATAATATAAACCCTTTTTATTTTTTATTATATTTATTGAGGCAGTGAGGTGAATCAGAAGTTGATAAGCTGTATGCACTCACTACCAAGGTCCAATAAGGATTGGTAAGCTATGTAATATGGCAGTGTATTAGAGAAGCAATTGAAGATGTTTGATGTATGCACCTCCATAATTCCATAATTACCTTGCTTAATTTATAGGTGATCCTTTATTAAGAATATTATAGCCATTAGAGGCTGGTGTATATCATAAACCACAGAGATAATGATGATGACTTTCATATCTAGAGATTCTGTAAATACTATGATTAAGATCCATAATCATTTTATAGCCTTCATTTTTTTAATGTGTTGACAGTAAAAATTAAAATATATGTTAGTATTTCAAGATCCGAAATCTTGGTCGAAACAGTGTCTTATCGTTACTGAATGCAAATCAATAAAACAAACAGAGAAACATTCCTACATTCCTGTCATTTGTTGATTTTTTTAGTTTTGCTGTATTTGAGGATTTTTAACCTAATGCTTCTGGACATATGTGTAAACACTAATGGCAGAGCTTGAAAGACAGCAATATTTATGTCAGCAATTGTTTCGACATCACTGAAGTAAATTGGTATTATCAAATAGGGTCAGCCACAGGTTCAGTAATATTGCATTACCAAAGTACTTTAAACACATGACGCATTTAGTAGATACAGTCAATTGGTGTTGTTAAGTGAAATATCGAATAATTAACAATTATTTGTGTCCAACAATATAAACTATCTGAGAGGCTATTTAATGTAAAATAATCAAATGAACAGATACAAAAACAATAAAGGTAACCAATTGGAACTTTGTGTTTTACAAATGCTGAATGTTTTATTGGACACACTTCAATAGTTACACTGTATTTACTATGACCATTTACTTATATTTACTATTTGCTGAATGCACACAATTATGTAAAGTAAGTACTGTGTTCTTATGTTACCTTCTTTATTTTTCTTAAAGAGTTGTGTTAATGCAAAGGTAACTGACTTTCAAAAAAGTAATGAGCATTAAACTTTAAACATAAGAGTACCGTGAAAGATAAAGGATCTGGATATATTTAAATGGTGCTGTTTAAATCAATAAAACAGCAGCCTGTCTAGGCAGTGATAAGAAAGTAACACAGGTTTTTCCATCTGAGCTTAAGAAAAATAAGTAACAGGTTGAGCTATAATCAAAAAATTATCTTTTGGCTTGTTTTTGCCCAGAAGAGGACCAATCAATGCTCAAAGCGCAAGACTGTCTATCAAACTGAAAAGGCTGTCTTAGTCAGGTTGCAACCTCTAATCAAATATTGACAGAATCTATCTTCAAGGTGAGAAGGGAAGATTTCAGGCATAGGGTGTCATTATTTCATGAAAGCTATGACCCAGTTATTAAAGGAATATAAAATCTGTGATGTGAGATATATGATACAATCTCAAGTCGGATAACAATGTGTTACCTTTTTCTCCTCTCAATATACAGGATTAGCCATTCTGGTTCTGTCAAGGTCAAACCCCAGAGTAATAATTTATCCTGTTTTGCTGACATTACTTTTGCTAACGTACAAAACACATTTTTTCTCATATATAAAATCGGGACGCCATTTGGCACACTTGGTGTCTGTGTCACAGAGTTTTTTTTTGTTTTTTTTGGGGTACAGATTGTGAAAATCCGTTTGGTTGTTTTAAAGTTACGTAATGCCGTAAAAATGTATTTTTACAAACTATTCAGACCATTTTTTTGCGCTCTTATAACTAAAAAACGGCTCCTTTGGTAGGCTGGTAGAACTCGTTAGCGAGGAGTGCCTTTTTGTGGAACCAACAAAATCAATCAAGTAATTACAGAGACATTTGGGCTTTTCTTCACACATGCGTGATTAGTTCTTTCATAACTATGAAACTATGCCTGCGCACTTCGGTCAAATGTGCGAACGTTCAGTCACCCATTGATTCTCTTGTTAACTTATGTCTGAGCCGAGCTGAGGAGTGATCCAGAGTGTAAAACTGCAGGCCGGAGACCAGCTACGCAGTGCCTCTCTTTTACAAAGCAAGGGCTGCATTAAAACAACAAAATAATTACAAACTACAAACCTGTAATAAAAAATAATAGACTTATCATTTGTTTATCCTAGTGTAAGCAGAAATATAAAGCTGAATAATGTATAACAGCAACGTGTGTTTATGGTAATAGTTGAACCGCATTTATTATGTTTTATTTGTATAATTTAAGAGAATCGGTAACTTATTTTTGTAATACTGCATAAGCCTTGTTTCTTTTGCTAGGGGGACTAGTCTAAAAAGTAAAGTTGTTTACTTACTGCATTATCTGAGAGAATGTTACTTCCTGCTTTGCTGTTGTGGTCTAGACTGGAGACAGACACACAAGATGGCAATGTAAACAAAGTTACATGGGACGGTAGAATTTATTTCGGGTTAAATAAAACCTATTTCATTGATTAACGATGCACCAGAGTCCTTAATAAATACCCACACTTACACAAGCTACGTATATACACAAAATCTCAGACTTACTGTCGGTTGTACATCAAATTAAAAATCCAGTGGCAGTTTCCATAGTTCAAAACACAAATTGCAATACTGGAGGTAAGCATATCTTGTTCTGTTCAAAATTAAATCCTGGGTACAATTTCCTACAGTTAGAATTCCAACTTAAAGTTGAGCACAATGCTGGCATTCTGTGATTCTTGAAACGTGTATTTTTTTTTGTGACAACTATATGAGTTAAGTTGCACTGGGTAAGGGCTTCTGGTATGCAAAATAAATAATAATAATTAAATAGGAATTAACGAGTTCTGTACTTGGTCTCCGTAAATTAAACCAACTTATTTGCATGTTGTATAAATACACCAACTGTACATGACTAAGGCCCTGTGAAAATCGCAGACATTTTATTTAAAATTCACGGCATTGTCAAGGATAAAGTATCGTATTTCGCGGAATGTGCATGTGAATTTGAATTTTTTATTTATTTTTTAAACAGCAAATATACAGATAAATGCACTGACATCAACATTAACATCAAAGTTACTCAAGCACTTTACAATAGCTTGTGAAACAGTGTTGTAATTTTGTAGGTAAACTGTACCTGCAAGGACACCATTTAGGTCTTGCAAAACAAATAAAATGTGTAACCCATACTGATCTTGTGCATCTGTCGACTCTTCAGTGTGACCACTGACAAGCAACCAGACTGTTTTACCAATTCCATAATCTCCTGCTTGTGATACTCGGCAACTTTAGGTAAGTATTCACGTCTCAGCTGGGCTGATGAAGGAATCGCTCCTCCTTTTGCTACACTGTGTCTGAAGAATTTCCGTAACTTTTGGTTGTCCAATTTTTCAAAAGGGATATTTGTGCAAACAAATGCCTCTGTCAGGTCAAAATTTTATAAGTGGACTTTTGGAAAATGGAAGTCACAGTTTTTTGTTTATTTCTAAGTAAAGCAGTTGCAGTACTGCTCTGGATTTCCGCCTTTCTCTTTTTGGTGAATCTAAATGCCTGTCAACAGACGAGTTTCGGAAGTGGTCTACAGTAACGACATCCATTTTTTTTTGTTTACAGTGTGTAGTATTTTAATTTCCTGCTTAGATTGCATATTGTGAAATGACATAATCACTGCACAGCACTGTGTGCATGAGCTGTACAGTTTTGTTAATGTGATTTTTTTCTGTATGAAATACAAATTATGAAATTATTTTTTATTTCTTAATATTGTAAAAAATGCGGTATTGGGCTAATTTTGTGATTTCAGCACAGCCCATTAAATTTGCGATTTTCACAGGACCTTAAATGACCAAATTTATACACATCATTATAATTAAAAAACAACATTTTGAAGATAGAAGACCGACAGGAGGGGCGGGCGTTAAAATAAAACAAAACACTTTACACAACTATGTGTAATTTTCAATACAAAGACCATTCTGTGGCAACCTACATACACGTTCAAGGTGTGTTCATCTCTCCTAAACCAACAACAACAAAAGACCTACTGTAAACATTAATCTCTTCAGTTAAAAATCATGAAAACAAACCCTATGATTGACAGTATTTTATGTCCTTTCAATGATCTCATTACTATGCCAAAATAAATAAAAATAACTTGAAATCTCCATCTGTTTCAAATTATTCAACAGCTTTGATTAGGCCAATTGTTTAACTGATTGTTCAATAAATGTATATATATATATATATATATATATATATATATATATATATATATATATATATATATACACATATATATATATATATATATATATATATATATATACACATAACTGTGCAAAAGTTTTAGGCAGGTGTGAAAAAATGCTGTAAAGTAAGAATGCTTTCAAAAATAGACATGTTAATAGTTTATATTTATCAATTAACAAAATGCAAAGTTAGTGAACAGAAGAAAAATCTACATCAAATCAATATTTGGTGTGACCACCCTTTGCCTTCAAAACAGCATCAGTTCTTCTAGGTACACTTGCACACAGTTTTTGAAGGAACTCGGCAGGTAGGTTGGCCCAAACATCTTGGAGAACTAACCACAGTTCTTCTGTGGATTTAGGCAGCCTCAGTTGCTTCTCTCTCTTCATGTAATCCCAGACAGACTCGATGATGTTGAGATCAGGGCTCTGTGGGGGCCATACCATCATTTCCAGGATTCCTTGTTCTTCTTTACGCTGAAGATAGTTCATAATGACTTTCGTTGTATGTTTGGGGTCGTTGTCATGCTGCAGAATAAATTTGGGGCCAATCAGATGCCTCCCTGATGGTATTGCATGATGGATAAGTATCTGCCTGTACTTCTCAGCATTGAGGAGACCATTAATTCTGACCAAATCCCCAACTTCATTTGCAGAAATGCAGCCCCAAACTTGCAAGGAACCTCCACCATGCTTCACTGTTGCCTGCAGACACTCATTCGTGTACTGCTCTCCAGCCCTTCAGCGAACAAACTGCCTTCTGCTACAGCCATATATTTCAAATTTTGACTCATCAGTCCAGAGCACCTGCTGCCATTTTTCTGCACCCCAGCTCCTGTGTTTTCGTGCATAGTTGAGTTGCTTGGCCTTGTTTCCACGTCGGAGGTATGGCTTTTTGGCCGCAAGTCTTCCATGAAGGCCACTTCTAACCAGACTTCTGCGGACAGTAGATGGGTGTACTAGGGTCCCACTGTTTTCTGCCAATTCTGAGCTGATGGCACTGCTGGACATCTTCCGATTATGAAGGGAAGTAAGCATGATGTGTCTTTCATCTGCTGCAGTAAGTTTCCTTGGCCGACCACTGCGTCTACGGTCCTCAACGTTGCCCGTTTCTTTGTGCTTCTTCAAAAGAGCTTGGACAGCACATCTGGAAACCCCTGTCTGCCTTGAAATTTCTGCCTGGGAGAGACCTTGCTGATGCAGTAGAACTACCTTGTGTCTTGTTGCTGTGCTCAGTCTTGCCATGGTCTATGACTTTTGACAGTAAACTGTCTTCAGCAACCTCACCTTGTTAGCTGAGTTTGGCTGTTCCTCACCCAGTTTTATTCCTCCTACACAGCTGTTTCTGTTTCAGTTAATGATTGTATTTCAACCTACATATTGAATTGATGATCATTAGCACCTGTTTGGTGTAATTGTTTAATCATACACCTGACTATATGCTGTTTTGAAGGCAAAGGGTGGTCACACCAAATATGGATTTGATTTAGATTTTTCTTCTGTTCACTCACTTTGCATTTAGTTAATTGATAAATATAATCTATTAACATGTCTATTTTTGAAAGCATTCTTACTTTACAGCATTTTTTCACACCTGCCTAAAACTTTTGCACAATACTGTACATTAACATCAAAGTATATAAGTGGCAGGATTTGAGCCCTAACTAGTTACATTTTCACTCCAACTACATAACCGCTACGCTACACAGATCCACATCTTTACCCTTTCAACAGACTAGGCTACTACTTACATACATTGTATATACATATATATAAACATATACACCCACCCCTCAGGATTCGGATATATCGCAGTCCTGGAGTTGGCTCCCCACTTTTACAGTCTTAACTGCGCAAAATTAGTTGCAATATACATAGGCAAATTCACTTAGAATTAATGTTCATTTTATTTCGTGCTGCACATCAAACAAAAATACACAAAACAATTAAAAACAAAACATTAATATCGTACTGTTATCATATACACACAAATTGCACAATAACACAAAGCAAATTAAATATCTACTTGCTGAAGCGGTTTTTATTTTAGCCAATGAGGTGTTCACTTGTTGCAGCAATGCACTAGCAAAAGTCACAGGGCAGTGACGTCCGCTCCCTAGCAACAAGCCTCCTATGTTGAGAATGGATTATTTCAATGCAGTGGGTTTGTGCATTTGAGAAAGGAGAGGAAGACTCATGAACTAAACCGGCCAGACTACAGGGGTCGCTGGTGCGCGATGAGCCGAGGACACCCTGGCCGACCTAACCCTCCCTCCCCCCGGGCGATGCGCGGCCAATTGAGCGCCGTCCCCTGGGAGCTACCGTCCACGGTCGGCTGTGGAATAGCCTGGACTCGAACTCGCAATGTTCAGGCTATAGAGCGCATCCTGCACTCTAGCGAGTGCTTTTACTGCATACGCCACTCGGGAGCCCCCTCAAACTTAACCCTATATTGAAATGTGTAAATTAATAATTACAATTAATAATGGTGCTTAAATACCCGCATGCGCGTCAAATAATTGTATTATACTAAGAATGAATTGCAGCCAGTCGCTATTTTTTTCTGTTTGTTAAAATTCAATCACCCATATTATTCTGCAAATACAATCAAAGCATCATCATCTCATTGCTCTAGCGGTAGATTAGCTATTCGTTCATTAAGATCTGATCAGAAGCAGCTGATCAGTGTGACTTGTTTGCTGCGCTCAAGCAATTCCACCACAGCAGGATTAATCTCAGCAAAGGTGGAGCTCATTTATACGTGAATTACTTTCAGTTTAGGGGGGATTTTGAAATCCTGGTCTGTCTCAAAGCGTCTGGTTAATCTGGAGCCATATGGTAACCCTACTCTCTATATCGCGGCCCTCGATATATAGCGGATTTCTATTGGACCCCGACACCCGTGGTATATTCTTGTCTATTCTATATGACATCAAGGGGGGGAGTCTTGAAAATAGGCGTTGTAGATGGATCTTGTTATAAAATTTTAAAGTTTCTTTGCACAGTTGTCTGTATCTTCACTTACCACCCTGCCAACAGAAAGATAAAAGACAATTAATTATTGTAGCATATTCACTTTTTATTTAATGTTGTCTTTTTGATTTTATCACTTTGTTTAAAGCATGTTTATTTTGGCACATTACTTTTTGTAGATGTGCACTGATTACACTAACATGTTAATGCTCCCCTGTTGACTGATTTGGAGAAGCTGAGCACCTGGTATAAATATTCCTTATTTCATCCAATCGAGAGATTGATTTGTCCATTGTGAAGTGAATCCGGGTTTGTTTGGAGTGGAGGGTGAATGTGTAGCCAGCAGGAGTAAAGGAACTGGACCCTGATTCGGCGTGTGGTAGGAAGACAAATAGGAAAGAAACAGCCGCCGAATTTAAAGGCGTATCTCCCTGCCTGCGCTTTTGGTCTCCATTTTTCATGTATGTGTTTTTAAACTAGTATTTTAAAAGGCACTTGGGTTTTAGAGGAGTGCTGGAGACGGGCTGTATTGGTTTTATTGTTGTTTTTCTCTGTGCAGATATTGAGCCGCACTGCCCTATAGTTTTAAATTGTAATTCTGTGCTTATTGTTCTATTTTGTGGTCGCAGCTCCCTTCCCTTTCACTGTTGGGATATGCACTAGTCATATGCCGAATCACTGAGCTTTCAATACCAAAGTTGCCAAAGGCCACGCCCCCGCGGCAACGCACTTCCCCTATAAGTAGCGACGCCTCGGGGAGCTCTTCCTCTTTTCGCTTTTTCATAGCGGTCATCTCAAAAAATCTGAGCTGTGTGTACTGTTGCTAGTCCAGACTGTTTTTCAGTGCTGGGAAGCTGGCATTCTTGTAGCTCCCCTTCCACAGATTCTCAGTACATTTTGCTTGTGTTTACAAGGCGATTTAACAAAAAAAAAAAAAAAAACACGGCAGTTCGACTTTCTGTTGTTTACAGTTCTCAGACGCCATCTTGCCTGTGTTCCAAGGTAAGTATCCCTTTCCCCCTGCTCCCTCTTGATTAGTTATAAATCAGGGTGGTTGAGTTCAGGTAGAGCGGGTTCTGCACTTCTAAGTGCAGCGTGTGTATCAGGCAACAGCTGTGCTTGCACGCTTTAGCTATGGTTCACTACCCCCTCCCTGCTCCTGCTTGATTAAGTTCTGGTCGCTGGGTCTGAGTTCAGGGAGGGTTAGGATACTGCACACCTACCTGCTCCTTCTTGATTAGTACAACTAATCACTGAAGTAGAGTACAGGGAAGCGTCCTCCTGCTCCTTCTTGGTCAGCTGGCCGCTGAGGTTGAGTTCAGGAAAGGTGCATTAATAATAATATATTTAAAAAAAAACCCTCTTGCTCACTGCGGTTGAGTTCAAAAACGGTACTGCAAGTCCTGCTATTTCGTGTTTATCACTGAAATTGAGTACAGGAAGGCTCCCTCCTTCTCCTCTTGGTTAGTTTGCAACTGTTGTGGTTGAGTTCGGGAAAGCTTAAAAACACTGGAAAAGGCCCTCCTTCTCCTTTTTTGGTAAACCGAGGCAGTTTACCGAGGACCTGCGCCACCGTCTCCAGGCGTCGACGGATACGCGTGGCAGACAGCCCCCTCCAAGGAAGCGAGGTCCTCTCGGTCGGAAACTGCATTCCCAAGCAAAGGAGGAGGGGAAGAGCAGTAAACGCGCTTCCCCTGAGCCAGGCTCCTAACGGTCTGTGTCTGGTAGCCCAGCACCCCTTCCTGCAGCACCATCTGTCGGCCTGGAGGCAGTGTACCACTGACAAATGGGTGCGAGCTACGGGGTTTTAGTCACGACAGTGACATTGGAAATGGATAATTGCAAAGCATACGACATGGTTTATTTAGATTTCCAGAAAGCTTTTGACAAAGTCCTGCATAAAAGATTAATTCTCAAACTGAACGCAGTAGGGATTCAAGGAAATGCATGCACATGGATTAGGGAGTGTTTAACATCTAGAAAACAGAAAGTACTGATTAGAGGAGAAACCTCAAAATGGAGCGAGGTAACCAGTGGTGTAACAGAGGGATCAGGATTAGGTCCTCTGCTATTCCTAATCTACATTAATGATTTAGATTCTGGTATAGTAAGCAAACTCGTTAAATTTGCAGACGACACAAAAATAGGAGGTTTGGCAAACACTGTTGCAGCAGCAAAGGTCATTCAAAATGATCTATACAGCATTCAGAACTGGGCAGACACATGGCAAATGAAATTTAATAGAGAAAAGTGTAAAGTATTGCATGCAGGCAATAAAAATGTGCATTATAAATATCATATGGGAGATAATGAAATTGAAGAAGGGAACTATGAAAAAGACCTAGGAGTTTATGTTGACTCAGAAATGTCTTCATCTAGACAATGTGGGGAAGCTATAAAAAAGACCAAGAAGATGCTCGGATATATTGTGAGAAGTGTTGAATTTAAATCAAGGGAAGTAATGTTAAAACTTTACAATGCATTAGTAAGACCTCACCTAGAATATTGTGTTCAGTTCTGGTCACTTCGTTACAAAAAGGATATTGCTGCTGTAGAAAGAGTGCAAAGAAGCGCAATCAGAATTATCCCGGGTTTAAAAGGCATGTCTTATGCAGACAGGCTAAAAGAATTGAATCTGTTCTGTCTTGAACAAAGAAGACTACGCGGCGATCTGATTCAAACATTCAAAATCCTAAAAGGTATAGACAATGTCGACCCAGGGGACTTCTTTGACCTGAAAAAAGAAACAAGGACCAGGGGTCACAAATGGAGATTAGATAAAGGGGCATTCAGAACAGAAAATAGGAGGCACTTTTTTACACAGAGAATTGTGAGGGTATGGAACCAACTCCCCAGTAATGTTGTTGAAGCTGACACCCTGGGATCCTTCAAGAAGCTGCTTGATGAGAGTCTGGGATCAATAAGCTACAAACAACCAAACGAGCAAGATGGGCTGAATGGCCTCCTCTCGTTTGTAAACTTTCTTATGTTCTTATGAGTCAAGCGGGCTATTTGCCGAGTGGAACCAGACGTCCAGCTGGACGGGTTTTACTCGAAGTATTTTTTGAGCCCCAAGAAGGGCGGAGGCCTCCGTCCTATCCTGGACTTACGAGGCCTCAATTGCTTCTTGAAGAAGAAACGATTTCGGATGCTCACGCATATATATATATATATATGTGACTTCCCTGTTTTGGGTCTCATGTTGAATCCTGTATGCCTTCATGGAAAATAACGTTATTTTTAACCACTTCAACTTCAGATGTAAACATGAACCCCCTTCCCAGGTACCAGATTTTGAAAATAATATTAATAATAATGTTTTTAAACCTGTAATTGCTATAAAATGTTAACATATGATGAATAACACAAATAAATGACCTAAACTGTTTTTTCCATTAACCCTTTATGCTCTTTGTACTACATACCCATGTTCTATATATATTGAACAATGAAAACAAAAACTCTGCTAATAACATTAATAATCAGTAAACAGTAATTATCAAATAAAAATCAAACATCAAAACGTGCGCCATTATCGACTTGCTCTGTGCCATTTATTGAAATGTTCAATACAACAGAACCCGAGGTTGCCTTCGCAACCACTGCACATTTTTCTTGTGTCCTTTTTTGTTTTAATTTTAATATCAAATGGTCTCTGCTTCCCTTGTGTTGGAGAGATAGTCACAAATGCGTGTGCAGGGCTACTTTGCGCAGGCGCTGTGATGGATTTCATCACAACACTGCCATTTCAAACCAAACAGCTTCCCGTTTGCAGCTGGATTACCTGTAAAGTAGCTGCATGCTCTTTTGTTTGTACAGTTTGTACTGTTCTTGGCTCCACATCCTCTTCATCATCATCGCTGAGTGATAAGTCAGCATCACTGTCGCTGGTATCGAAATCCTCCGAACCAACTTCACTCCCGTTGTCGCTCTCCACGTACGTTGCTATGTTTAGATTTTCCAAAAACTATATAAACTACAACTAAACAAGTACAACTAATAATAAAACAAACAATAATAAGTTGAATGGCTTCTCGCAATATATCTCAGTCTTCTAAACGCCCACAGGTAGATTGGAATCGCTACATGACATGCAACTGGATACAAATGTCACCTGACCCTCCCCCGACTTTCATTGCACATTCCACAGTACTAGCACTGCCTTAGAGAATGAAACCTGAAACGCTAGACTGAGAAACCGATCATAGAATAGAATGGGAAACCTGACGTACGCTGGTACGGCATGGTACTGTAAGTGGGTTTTCATTTGACGTACGTGTGTACGTCATGGTGTTGAAGTGGTTAAGTAAAGAATTGCAAATGGTAAACCTCGGGTAAAAGGTACGTGGAACTGTGTGGTTTGCTAAAATAATAAGGGTTTAAAAGGTTGTAATTGCAAAAATAAGGTTTTTAGTTTGACTTATTAAATCATAATGTTTTAATGACACTTTTTGTAAAAATAGAGATAAATAACAATGTCCCTCCCCAAGTTCTATTATTTAGAAAAGTACATTGCAATCAGTGTGCTATTTCAATTTGAGGTCGAAGAGTGGATTTTCTTTTCTTTCTTTCTGTTACAAAAATATATGGTAACTTTACGGTGGCCTAGAATTGCAAAACGCAAATCATGTTTAAAAAACAAAGCAGAAATAATATTCAAAAAACAATAATATCAAGAAAGCAGAAAAAAAATTGAGAACACACTTTTTTAAAACTTCGAGATCATCAAAAATATTTGGAGAGCACAAAAATAAACAAGAACGCAAATCATATTTCGAGGACAAGAAAAAAATAATTTGACAACAGGAAAAAAAACGGAAATAACATTGTCACATGATCTAATTTAATGCAGCGATCACATGTTGGACTTGGATTGGAGCTGGAGGACTGTTGGAGAGAAGCAAAGAAGAAACACTGGTGGAATTTGGTACATCTTTAATACATCTGTGTCTTCTGAATGTATTTCTTACTTATGAACATTAAGCGGTATACACAATGTTGCTTCATCAATTAGGTACGGTAGTTATCTAACGTTTTATTGTTAGGTGAATTAATAGGCCTGTAGTTAAATTATGGTTTTACTTTTGTACAGCATTGTACAAATACTTGAATGCAGGCCATATACATGTTTATTTATGAAGCAGTTACATTACATAACTAGTTGAATACACTCTGTGATTGAATTGTTTTCCTTCCTTGTATTTGTCTGAAAAAATACGTCGAGCACATGGAATCTACTAATTAACGTTTCTCAACTCAGGCCATGTTTTGCCCTTTTTGTGGGATTCGGCCATCGTTTTACCCCAACTGTGGCAAATCTTTCGGGTTCCTGTCTGAAGAAAAGTACATCGAGCCTTTGCTTCCTCGGTGAGCGATGGGGCATATACAGGTACGTTATTGCTACATCATCTTATGGCCTTTCTGTTTGCATAGTGTAGGCCTATATTTTAATACTCCATTGGTGCCTATCCAACATACTTATTAGTGGGTACACACTGTATAGGAAAGACAGGCAGGACAGAAGAGGCCGAGGGGTAGCGCTATACATAAGAAATAGTCTTGAAGCCCAGGTGTTAAATCTGGACAAAGAAAACAACGCCGAATCAATATGGGTCAGAATAATGGACAAAAAATCAAAGGGCATAATAATAGGAGCATGCTATAGACCGTCAAATTCAGACGCCGAGCAAAATAATCTGTTATACAATGACATTCGAAATGCGTGTAGAAAAGGAGAAGCCATACTAATGGGGGATTTCAACTTCCCCCATATAAAATGGAAGAACCCGGTGGGGAGCACGACGGTCGAAATTGAAATGGTGGAAATGACAAATGACTGCTTCCTAACGCAATTTGTCAAGGCACCGACTAGAGGGGAGGCATGCCTTGATTTAGTCTTTTCAAATAACAAAGACAGAATAACTAAAACAGAGGTCAGAGAGCCATTGGCAAACTCAGACCACAACATGGTCTCATTTTAAGTGTTTTTTAAAACCCCAAAAGTAATGACTAAAGCAAGGTTTACAATTTTTGAAAAGCAAACTATGAAGGTATGAAACAGAGACTAACAGAAGTAGATTGGAGTAAAATAGAGAAAACATCCACAGAAAAGGGATGGCTGTTTTTTAAAAATGTAGTACTAGAGGCACAAAACAATTACATCCCAAAAGTAGACAAATCTAAATCTAAAACAAAATGTCCAAAATGGTTTAATAGATCAATTAAAAAAAAAAATTCAGCGAAAAAAGGCACTTTTCAGAGCGTTTAAAAGGGACCAAAAACAAAGTACACAGAAAGAGTACTTGGAACTGCAAACGCAAGTCAAAAAGGAAGTTGGAAAGGCCAAGAGAGAGATAGAAATCAATATTGCTAAGGGGGCTAAAACCAATTCCAAAATGTTTTTCCAATATTATAACAGCAAGAGAACATTCAAAGAGGAGGTTAAATGTCTAAGAGACACAAATGGCAAAATCATAGACGAAGAAAAAAAAAATAGCAAATATATTAAATGATTACTTTTTACAGGTTTTTACAAAGGAGGAAATAAAATTACAGGAAATGAACGAAAACAGTCATAATAAAAACAATACAGTACATAAAAACAAAATAAAACAACCAGGGGGGATATCTAAAAGAACGGAAGCTTAAAACACAAACTAATCGGGGGAACGGCAGGCCATTAGGGCATTATCAAGCGTGTGGTGGTCCATGAGTAGCCGGCCACGTAATGTAAACAAACTTGCTGCTTTGAAACAATAAGTTCTAAACTAGTCAGTCCCTTTAAGGATTTCACGACAAGCAACAAAGGTTGTAGCTGACTAGAAGATCATAATCAAATTGGCTTACTCACGTCTCATACTTCAATGTTACTGCCGCTACTCGCACCCCACACACAGAATCATTTTAAACACACTGCCATTGAACAGACTTCCGACCAGCCATACCGACAGCCTCCGGTTCCCTTACGTCCTGCTTCCTATTCTGTTCTCCCTTGTCTGTAAAACCAGCCTTTTAAATGATCCAGGTAAGAGGAATCATCCTCTGATTGGCGCAGGGAAAGAAACGAAAGATAAGGGGGTGTTCTAAAAATGAAAGTAGCCTAATTAAAACGATAAAACAAAACACAAAGTAGCGACCTGCTACATTCAGTTCTTCCAATGAAACTAAAAGCAAGAGATTATGCTATATTTGTGATGCAATCTAGTTTTGAATATTTGCACCCCACATTTAATTATATAAATGAAATAACTAAAGACAGAAATGGTATATGTATACAAATATGAATATGTATAGTTCTACTGATATTCTTTTAGAACGTGTTCTGTTTAAAAGACTATGAAGTGTTTAGCATAACAAGGAAAACATATTAATTATTTTTTAATTGGTGGTGCATTTATATACAGTACACTGCTGAATATATAAAATTAGCTGCCAGTAAAAAGCTGCAAACCTGGTCAGTTTCTATACAAGTGAAGCAAATCACAGTGATGTGGCGCAATAACAAGCAGAAGTGTAAATATTGATTTCTCTAAATTAAAATAATAATTTTTTGACTCCTTAGAATGTGCATTTCTTTCAAGTGTGACTCAAAGGAGGGGGTGCATATTATTATTATTAGGCTTCCCAGCCAGAATGGCTGGGCAGCCTATTGTTTCTGTTAGGATTTTTTTTTTCTTCCGTTCTTTTCAAAACATCTCTAAAATCAACACTGTTAGACGGAAACTTGAGAAACTTAGTAGGGTGGTAGGCATCTAAGGGAAGTTGTGTCAGATCGAAAATGAAGGTCATAGGTCACATGGTGTGGCGGCCATATTGGATTTCTAAAGAATTTTGGACAATTAAAAAAAGAGATGTGAAACTTGGTGCAATAGACTACCCTCATGACCTAGATTTGCAGTTGTTCAAGAGAAGTCGATTGGTCACATGGTCTGGCGGCCATATTAGAATTGTCAAAAATATTCAAACGTCTTTTTCTCTGAAACTGTTATGCCGATTTAAGCAAAACTTTGCATACATAGCCTTAGCAAGGTTGTCTATCAAAGCAACTCACTACATAAAAATACATGGCCGATGTGAGCCAATCAAATTTCAGCTATGGTCAAATTGCACATATTTGCACATATTACCTTGCTAAAGCTCAAATGCAAAACTTGTTTAGAACTCCTTTGACAGTTTAGACAGTGTCATGGTTACTATAGAATACACAAATCAACCCATATATGCTCTATTAAAAAATTAACTTGACCGTGACCTTTGACCTGTCCTTAAGGTCAAATGCAAAACTAGCTTATAACTCCTTACAGAGTACAGATAGGGTAATAGTTACTATGGAAAACATATAGGAACCCATACATGCTCTATTCAAAAATTAACTTGACAGTCACCATATCCATTCTGAATATCAAATGTTATTAACTTGATAGACACCCCTCAACGTTAACAATGGAAAAAAAGTTTGATATTGTTACTTTTATTTACATAGTTGTTATTTTTTGTATACAAAAGAGCTGGTACCTCTGTCAGCAGTGCACAGCACAAGTGTTACAGGTAATACATTTAAGAAACCTTGCTATGAAATAACAACCAAAAACCTTTGTCTGTAGCTCGTAATGACAGGGCCATGCTCGTGTAACACATAATTTATTATCTTTATTTAGAAAATGTGTGAATATCACTATTTACAGTTTGTCAGGATATGAATAACTGAATACATATATTTCATATTGTATTTTGCATCATCCAGAGACTACACGGATGTTTATGCACCCATTATAATTGAAGATGACAGTACTTTCAAAATGTTTAATGTAGTCCTGCTTATGGTAAGTTTAAAATTTTCGAACTGCTAAATGTCACTGCCTTTTTTCAAGCTATTCTGTAAATATCAAGTTTGCCATAAACATTAATTTGAGTTATGAGTCATTAATAGTTTGTTTTGTTCAATTCATTATTTGTTGACTTTAGTTTTGTAACAGTAAGTTTACAGCTTTGCAAGTCTGCTTGTCTTTATTTAAAATGTTAGCTTTATATTTTTCCCTTTTTATATATAAAAAAGACAGGATAACAATCCCACAGCTATCGGTCCTGTGGTCCAGCCTTTTGTTTTTGAAGAAATACCAGTTTTGTGAAGAATTGTTGATGGGTTCTTGTAAAAGCTCTGGGTTGCCCTTCCTCTGCATGATGTCTCCGGCAGTACAGTCTTTCTTTCAGTGGTAACAAAAGCACCTTTTTAGGATGCAGAGTTCAAAGCAGGTAGAATTTAAAGCTTTACTTTCCACCGTCAGCAAGATGAGTGGTCCTGTGGTTACATGGGTTTGCATTAATGAGCTATTGAAAGACCCTACAGTTACCTGCACAATTACCTCAGGTCTGCTATCACACACAAACCACGAGCAACAAGACCAAGAAGGAGAGTGCATCTGTCATGCTGCTAAAGTCTTTATCTCCTGGTTTGAACAAAAGGTTTTTAAAAACAGGTTCACAAGCAGAGTTTGCAGGAGTTCAAGATTTCTTCATCAGTTGCTGTGGCAATTCAAACAGGAAAAGAAAACAGTGTACTTCCAAGATTATTATTATTATTATTATTATTATTATTATTATTTATTAGCAGGTGCCCTTATCCAGGGTGACTTATAGTTGTTACAAAGTACCACATTACAAAATATAAAAAATACAAAATATCACATTACAGATAAGAGCAGTTATAAAATACAATCAAATCAGTAGTAAGATGCACACTTCTGCAGAAGATTCCCGGATTATTTATCCACAGAAAGTGGGAGAAAATTTGAAATAAGAGGTACAATGTAATGTTTTATTCTGCCCTATTTAAGGCTGAAAACAAACCTTTATTCTTACAGTTTTCTTAAATTACTGAAGTATATGAATCCCTTGAAACTATAACTATTAAATCTTTACAAATTAGCAATTTCCTTCAATTTCAGATAAGTCTACAGCAGATTCCCATGTAAGCAGGGTTTGTAAATGGTTCTTTTCTTTAATTAAGTTAAAATACTCTTGAATTCTTTCATCTCCACAAGAGCAAACCTCTTTGCACTGTATTGAAAGCTGCCGAAGCTGCTCCTGTATGAGCGAGAATCTCAGTGTATGACCAAGAATCTCAGTGTATGAGCGAGAATCTCAGTGTTTGAGCAAGAATCTCAGTATAGTGTACACCACAGTTTCTGGAATTAAAACAGTATCCAAAGTCAGTATTCAAAATTCCAGAATATAGTGCTCAATAAGGCCCTGATGTCACAGTTCACTTGCAAATGAAAATGCACAAAAACAACTAAAATTTACATTTTTAAAAAATGAATCGCAATATCTAAAACAGTTTTCATCTGTTTAATGATTAACTGTTACATTACCTATAGCTTGTCGCTTCGCTTTGTTTTGGCTGCATTTTCGTCAAGTGAAACTGGAGGAAGCGCTGTGTAACTGCACAATAAAAACAGACTGATTTGACATGCAGAGAGAAAAAAAAGAAACGTGGGCTGTGACGGATATTCAAATAAATTGTAACACTGAAGAGATGGGTTTATCAGAAAACTGGTGACGGAGTCGGAAATCACGTGTGACGGGTAATTGCATTAATTTGTTAAATATATATATATATAACGGGGATTGATTTTATTCTTAATACAAGGGCGGTACAATGTGACTGACGTGTATCTGGGTAACGGATATCCGAGTGCCGACTGTATATGTATTAGTGAAATGCACATGCAATTTATAGAAACTCAAAATGTATAGGCCAGTTCCAACAAACAAACGAGTTGGGGATCAGCTGATCCTCAGGTTTAGTATGCAGCAGACGATTATTATTATTATTATTATTATTATTATTATTAGTTGTTTATATAGCAGGCACCTTTATTCAAGTCAACTTACAGAGACTCAAGAATGTCTCCAAACAAGTGTGGGCTGCGGTCACAAACCAATTGAGTCCAGTTCATTACATTTCAGTGGATTTATGTGATTAAGAATAGTTTCTTCTGCCAAAAAATAAATAAATAACATAAAAAACATATGTGTAAAACATGAAGATAATATATTTCAATTAGCCTAATAGTTTTGCTTGGTATATACAAAACGTATTATCCGCATAATTTAATTAACAAAGACCATTAATCAGAGCAAGAATTTATGAAAGCTGTAAATGTAATCAGGTATATATAATGGTATATAGATTAAGTAATGGCAAGTTTACTTTTAAAGAAATTCTTCATACAACAATATGAGGTAGATTACTTATAGTTACTTCATCAAGTTTCACTAAAAGTTAATTCACACGCAAAGTGTGCAAAATAAATAATTAACAGTTAAATTCTATGTGAATGTGTTACAATTAATTAATTTAGTTCCATGAAAGGAAAATGCAACTGGAATTATACTCAATGGTTCCTTGAAGCTTAGACTTTTGGTCGGCTGGCTTGGAAACTCAATCTGTTGAAGTGTCCAGTACAAAACTCTCCTCTCCGCAACAAAGTCTTCAGTCCCACTTTGGATCAAACTCGGCAACAAAGCTTTCAATTCTCGATAGAATCAACAAACAGCTGCAACAAAGTCTTCAGTCCTAAGTATAGGATCCACAACAGCACCTGTCCGCTCTATCCTCTTTGCTGAATTTTTTACGTAGGTAGCAGGGCACAGTTTATTTTGTTTACTGTGGTTGTAGGTGTACAGCAGACCCAGACTGGTTTGTCTGATAAGTCTCTACAAGTTTTTTTATGGCAGTCCTTCAGCCAGGCCTCAGTCTCGTTGCTTGTGGTCGTTGACTTGCTTGCAGCTTGCACCTTGTCTGTTTTCAGGCAGAGTCCCGTCCTGATTCAGTTTTTAGGCAGAGTCCTGGAGTTGCAGCTTTGCTTAGCAGAGTGACAGCACCTTGTTTAGCATTCAATGTGGAGCGCAAAATGTTCAGTTTTGCTTAGATATTTATAGTCTTTCTCACTCTACTAACTAACCACTTTCATGAGATCATTTGTGTATATTGCCTTTTTCACAGAATTCACAGTTATTTGATGTTTTAATGTCCTTTTCCACTGGGACATCACTAGTTTATGTCTTCCTTGCGTCAAAACGATTGATGTTGCACATGTGAATTATCTGTACTTAATTCAACTGTCCGCTCAGCCTAATCCAGTTCAGGCGGCGGTCCTCTAATCAATAGGTCACATAGTTCAGTATGTCTGCCAGAAACCAAGGGGCCCTTTTTCTTAAGACACGGCAGTTTGCCCTGTTTCTCAAGACACACAATTTCATTAATGAATCCAGTTACATTTCTAATACACGTTCACGTGTTATCATATTCAGGGAATATGTCCCACAAAAGCAAAACAAAGACTAATCGTCGGGAAAAAATTGATTTTAGCAATCAAACAAGAGGACGTGACTGTCATCAAGAACCGCGAATTGGGGGCTCCCGAGTGGCGCATCCAGTAAAGGCGCTCCGCGCAGGATGTGCCCTATAGTCTGGAGATCGCAGGTTCGAATCCAGGCCTTGTCACAGCCGACCGTGACTGGGAGTTCCTAGGGGGCGGCGCACAATTGGCTGAGCGCTGCCCGGGTAGGGAGGGCTTAGGTCGGCAGGGGAATCAAATGACTGGAACAACGTATCAGTGATACTTTTATATAAGAAAGGAGATAAAGAAGACCTCAAGAACTACAGACCTACTAGCTTACTTCGTATAATCTACAACATTTTTACCAAGATACTCACCAACAGACTTCAAGATATATTTGACTCGGCACAGTCAAATGAGCAAGAAGGATTCAGGAGTAGATTTAGCACAATGGATCATCTTCAAGTTGTATGGCAAGTGATTCAAACCAGCAATGAGTACGAACTATCACTTTGCTTGGGGTTCATCGACTATGAAAAAGCCTGTGACTGTTTACACAAGATCTGTATTAAGCTCACTGAAAAAAACAAGGAATTGAGAAAACGTACTTGATTTGATTAGCACCATATACAAGAATGCAACATCCACAGTAAGACTCCATAAAAACAGCGACAAAATCAAGATTAAAAAGGAGTTCATTAAGGAGATACAATTTCCCCAAAGCTCTTCTCAGCCACCCTAGAAGACATTTTCAAAGCACTGGATTGGGAAAATAAGGGGTTGAAGATCAATGGAGCCTACTTGAATCACCTACGATTTGCTGATGACATCCTCATATTTACAACGTGCCCAGCAGAATTACAAACAAGAGTACAAGAACTACACAAGGCTAGCATCAAAGTGGGTTTGAAAATGAACCTGGAGAAGACTCAAGTCATGTTCAATAAATATATCCCACCTCAGCCACTGACTCATTGTGTGACCCTGAGCAAGTCACTTAACCTCCTTGTGCTCCGTCTTTCGGGTGAGACGTAGTTGTAAGTGACTCTGCAGCTGATGCATAGTTCACACACCCTAGTCTCTGTAAGTCGCCTTGGATAAAGGCATCTGCTAAAAAAAATATATATATATATATACCACTCCACAGACAATTGAAGTCAATGGGATTAAGCTTGAATAACTACGTATGCTTAGTTTCGGCAACGGAGAACCAAATGTGCGAAATCAACAGAAGAGCAAAAATGGGCTGGAGTGCCTTTGGAAGAGTAACCCTTTGTGGTCCTATGTCGGACCAGGTCCGACATAACAATTTTCCCTTTCCGCGATATCATCAAAAAGACGTAAAGCACAGGTCTCTAGGCGTTTTTTTCTCCAGAAAAAGCCGAGAAAAAACATTTAATGGCCGAGTTAGACTGATAGGAGCCGAGAAAAGCCAAAAAAAGGGGTGGGTCTGAGCAATACACATAGCCCCGGCACCACAGGGATAACACGGCCATAAACAAACAAGATAGCTGCTTCCGCATCTAGGGCTCAAAGAATATCTCAGATATTTGCAGAGCTTTTTGAGATGTTATAGTAATAAAATAATGACTTGGATCGCATTATTGAGGAGTTTGGTGATAAAAATGATCAGGAGATGATTTATCAGTATGCCCGACTATGAAGAGGTATGTAAAAAATACAGCAAACAAGAGGTGGGGCGGGGCTGGAGATGCAGTATTGCGCGTCCTGTTGATATGCAGTGCCTTTTAAACCTGTTTTACTGTGAAAAAATACTTTTAAACAGCGCATGTAAAATAAACTGTGTGTGTGAAAATAAATTGAGCCTGACACGCCTGAGACGCGCTGAAATGGACTGCAGAGGGTTAAGCATGGTTCTGAAAGGGAAACTACCCTTATGCCTCAAGAGGAAAGTCTTCAACCAATGCGTGCTGCCAGGGCTAACTTACGGATGCGAAACCTGGACCCTCAATGCAAAAATTACTCAAAAATTACAAACAACTGCACGGACTATGGAAAGATGTATGCTGGGAATAAGAAGAGGAGACAGAAAGTTGGCAATATGAAATTAGGGGAAGCAGCAGACAGGTTTTTGTGGAAGAATCTTGGGGAGGCCTTCATTCAGCAGTGGATTGAAAAAGGCTGAAGATGACGATGCAGATATATATATATATATATATAGTGACAAATTGGGGCTTGCTTGCCACGTACGGACATGTTGTCACTGTCTTCTAGTGTAAGAAAAGACTCTCAAATAGTAAATGTGGTTAGGAGCTGTCATGGAGAATTTCAGTGGCTAGAGTTCACGGCTCCTCGATTGATTCAGATTCAGTTGTATTAAGTCTGCCCACTAATAATGTAGAGCAAAATAGGTATTGTGGTGTTTGCAGAGCTGTCCCGAGCTGAACCCAAGACAGAAGTGGAGCCCTGCTGGGAACGAGCTGAAGCTTTGGACATGGATTGGATGATTTAAATATATTAATGAAATGCATGTGCTATAATCATTTGTAATGTTTAATAGTTTTTGGTTTGTAACCATTGCTGTAAGAATGCTCTCTCTGTATGACCCTTTAACTGAAGTAGGCACAGCCTGACACCTTAACCCAGTCAGCCTCAAGCCGTCTCTTATCAAGATGGGCACAGCTCCAGAATTGAGTGCTGGAATTTCTGCTAATACTTTTTCAGCTTGAATAAGAAAATAATGCTATACTACTAAATACATGTTAATATGCTTGTTTTAAATGGTATAGGTTGTTGTGGTAACATGTAATCATAGGTAGTGGTAATTATAGTTAGTTTAAATAATAGTGTACTATGAACAATTTTTATGTATAAGATCATATGATTCACTTTGCTTAATATGATAGCATACCTGAAGCTGAGCATAGTTAAAAACTGAGTCCTAATTCAATGAAAAGAATTACTGTGTGCTTACATTCAATAACTTCTGAATATAAAGGAAAAAGGAGTTAGGAGTATTCTTAAGGGAAAGAGAAAGACAGAAAGGGATTAAAAGACCTCGCTTTGAGTCGGTTTCTGCTTCTAATTCAGTTTTAAAATAAGTAGGTGAGTAAGAATAACCTAGAGTAAAAAGCAGACTCTAACTTAAGAAAATAAGCATTTCAGAAGATACAACACAAATAGAGAACAGAAAAATTGAATAAAATCTTATTGTAATATTGCTGCTATGCTGCTACTAGTAATAAGGTTAGCAGCCATATGCTATAAGGACTAAGGTACTAGTTTGACTCTGAAGTTAAAAGACGCAGCATAAAAAGATGTTGTGTTTAAAATACAAAATAAAAAGATTGAAAAAATATTGAAGAATAACTTTATAAGCAAAAGATAGGCTTTGGAAAAGTAAACTCTGTGTAACCTGCTTTATCAAACTTTCTACAAGCCTGCCCTTGGAGGGATCAGTGCTCGATACCAAAAGGTCTTCGTTGGCAAGAGAAGCGGGGATTCTCTTATCAGGAATTTACGATGTCAAGGCTAGAAGTATTCTTCAATTTAGAAGAAGGAAGGACAGAATAGAAATGGTCTAATTCCAAAATATATTAAGATAGTTAGTTGCCAGGCGGAACAAGCACGTAAGATACAGGTGTAAGGAAAGTTCTAGGGAACATTAATCACTATTAAACTTGGCAAGAAAAGAGGTGTCTCCAGCAATCTGGTTTTAGCCAGTATGTGTATAGCTGAAAAATACAGGGTCATCTGGATGTCAATTAAGTTCAAGCTACCAGGGGCCCATAGGAGAAAAACATTACAGCTTTACAGCTCAGTAAAATAGTTAGGTTTTCCATAAGGAGAAAACTCTACACTAAAAAGATATAAGATGGAAGTTCCCTATAATACCTGCTAAACACACACCTGTAAGGAAAGAAGGAAACTAATTTGAAAGTGAGATGACATGAGGGAATATATTTTTGAAAGCCAAGTTCATGTAATCAATTATAACCATTATAACTATAACCACTCTTTTTATGCATACAATTATTGGTGCTGCATATATTTAAACACCACTCCTTTTTATAATGCACACATATTAAGAAGTGAATCAAGGTAGCAAGGACTCTGTGAACTCTGTTTCACTAAACTTTTTTAGATGAAGGAGGGGGCCAAAAATGAGTGGATGAGATCATGGGCCAGTGTGAACTGTTGTCATGTGACTCCAAGTGAGTCTGAAGAGTTGGTTGAATTCCTTAGAGGTTATTGTTCGCCAAGAGATAAGGACTGTCAATATAGATTGATGATTGGAGCTAATTGGGGCCTCCCATTGCTTTCAATGGGACAAAAATAGTATAAAAACCCTGGACCGATCACACTGAGACCACCACAATCAAGACTCAGCTTGGCAGAGCCACGTGGTCCATCCTTTGCAGATCTTCACAAGGCAGTCCTTCTCTTTTGTTCGCGCTACTCTCCCTTATAATAGGAGGTAAGCATATTAATGGTAATATTGTATCTTGCATGTACTGGTTATATTGCTATGAGGTTTTGAAACTATGTTTTAGTATTGAGAGTGTTATATTGAATGCTAAAACATAGCAGTGGGTGCTTGTAGGCTTTGTAGGCTTTGTGCTGAGGGCTACACTAAATACATATAATTTTATTATGTTATTGAAGTATTAATGCTGAGCTTGTAATAAACTTAGGATTGCTAATTATTGTTACATGTTTTGGGGTTTTGGTGGTATGCGCAAACCACTAATCCAATATTAAAGGCATTTTAATAAACCGAAGGAGCACTGATGTTGCTCTGATTCATAAAACTTCAAATGAATGAGTCTGCATGATTTTCTTGATTAAATAAAAGGTTTTAAGGACACACCGCTCGTCCAGTGCTCGAACATAAACCGCTAGGAGTTTTAAACATCTCTGTCCTCCTCAACGTCTCCCCTGAGTTAAGAGTGTGTGCAGAGTAAATAATACAATAAAAAGAAAACGTGAAAAGTGAAAACGTGACAGAGCACTAACTAAAGTGACCAGACGTTCCGTTTTGGATGGGACAGTCCCACTTTTGAAACACTGGTCCCAGTGTCCCCAGAACCTTTCTTGGGAGGCTCATTTCATATTGTTTTTTTCCCAGAACACTGTTGCGCCAGTAACAGAATATTGTGTTTTTATGCAGGCTGCTGTGTTACTACCATATCTAACTCATTATAATACAATGACACTTGATGTGACTAAAGGGAAGGTTGAACAACCAGTAGCATTAAAAACGTGTGCAAATCTGGAGAACTACTGAACAGTCAACGTTCATATTTGCAACCAATCACAGAGAATTGTGGGTGGGTTTATCCAATGACTGTTGCTAAACGCATAATACATGAAATAGTAGCGGCAACACAGCAGCTAATGACAGATATCAGGCTTAAAGAGCATGGAAAGCAAGAGAGAACAGGTGGGTCTTGAGAGTTGATTTAAAGCGAGCAACGGTGGGAGCATCACACACCAAAGCTGGGAGAGAGTTCCAAAGAGTCGGAGCCATGAAGCTAAATGAGCGTTCTCCAAGTATGGTGCACTTTTGCTTGGGGATAACAAGCAGGCCAGAGTCGGAGAACCTCAGCTTGCGGGCAAGGACATAGTGGGTCAGCAGGTTGAGGAGGTACTTGGGACCTGTGTGATGAAGGGCATTGTAGGTGAGCAGGAGAGTTTCCTGGACTTTACAGGTAGCCACTGCAGCTGGGCAAGACGGGGGGGGGGGGGGTAATGTGATCACGTTTTTTACATTTTGTAAGGATCCTGGCAGCGGCATTGTGAACTAGCTGCAGTCGGTTTATGGTGAGTGTCGAAACACCACCATAGAGAGAGTTGCAGTAGTTATTATTATTATTTGTTTATTTAGCAGACACCTTTATCCAAGGCGACTTACAGAGAATAGGGTGTGTGAACTATGCATCAGCTGCAGAGTCACTTACAACTGCGTCTCACCCGAAAGACGGAGCACAAGGAGGTTAAGTGACTTGCTCAGGGTCACACAATGAGTCAGTGGCTGAGGTGGGATTTGAACCAGGGACCTCCTGGTTACAAGCCCTTTTCTTTAACCACTGGACCACACAGCCTCCTAGTTGAGTCAAGAGGAGACAAATGCATGACAAAGTGCCTCTGCATCCAGGAGGGAAAGGTAGGGACGGACTTTGGAGTTGTTTCGAAGATGGTAGAAGGAAGATTTGACCACGGAGAAGTTGTGGGCATCAAAGGAGAGGTTGCCATCAAGAAGTACACCAAGGCTTTGTATAGTGGGGGAAGGCAGCAGTAGACAGTTTCTGAGGTTCAGGGCAGCTATACTTAGATTCTTAAGTTGAGTTTTAGATCCTACTAGAAGGAGTTCAGATTTGCTAGTGTTCAGCTGAAGAAAATTGGCAGACATCCAGGCCTTGATATCTTGAATGCAAGCCGAGAGCCGGACTATGGCAGAGGGGCTTCGAGGGTTGAGTTTTAAGTAGAGCTGGGTGTCGTCAGCATAGTCGTGAAACATGAGGCTGTGTTGGTGGATGAGGTGACCCAAGGGAAGCATTATTATTATTATTTATTTCTTAGCAGATACCCTTATCCAGGGCGACTTACAATTGTTACAAGATATCACATTACACATTATTTCACATTATACAGATATCACATTATTTTACATACAATTACCCATTTATACAGTTGGGTTTTTACTGGAGCAATCTAGGTAAAGTACCTTGCTCAAGGGTACAGCAGCAGTGTCCCCTTGCTGGGGATTGAACCCACAACCCTCCGGTCAAGAGTCCAGTGTGCATAATGGAGGGAGCAAGATCAGAAGCACAGAGACGGACAAGGTTAGTCAGCCAGGGCTCCAGGGGGCATGTGGCAGTAGTTGAAACATCAGCAATGGAGAGAGGAGAGAAGAAGGAGAGGGCAGGAGGGGCAACCAGTGGAGCGTCAAGGTGCTCAAGTAGTAAACTGGGTTTGTGGTGGGCGAGTGTAGAATAGATGTTGTCGATTTTTTTCCGAAAGAGGAGAAATCATAACAGGTAAGAGAGGAGGATGGACGGGAGTTGAATCTGTCGGTGGCTGGATGTAGGATTTGGTCAATGGTCTTAAAGAGAACATTGGGTTTATGATTTCAGAGAAGTATTTCACCCTGGCCGTGGCAAGCACACGTCTGTAGCTCGCGAGATGGTCGGTCCAGATCTCTCTGTGAACCGTTACTCCAGATGACCTCCACTTTCACTCGAGCTTGCGGTAGGCAGATTTAAGCAGTCGAAGTTCGAGGGTGTACCATGAGCAGTTTTGATCTTTCTTGACGGTTCTGGTAGCGGAGCAACAGTATCAATGACATGAGTAAGGGTGGCATTGTAGAGGGTCACCGAATCATCAACTAAGGACGGGAGACACATTCTGAGAGTTTCAGAGGATTCAGCAGATTCTTGGGCCGGAATGAGACAACAGTATCAGTAGCGGAGGAAGGAGCAGGGAGATTAATATTAGCAGTAATTAAGAAATGGTCAGAGAGAGAGACATCTGAGACAGAGTGATTGGAGACATCAAGGCCCCTTGTGATGAGTAGATCCAGGGTGTGTCCTCGGGTGTGAGTGGGGACATTGACAGATTGAGAAAGTCCAAGACAGTCCAGAAGCATGTTGAAGTCGGTCACTAGGGGGGAGGAAGGCAAGTCAGCATGAATGTTGAAGTCACCTAAGAGTAGGATTTTGTCAGTAGAAGTGCAGACGAGGGAGAGGAATTCTGAAAACTCAGCAATAAAAGCAGAGTTGCTCTTAGGTGGACGGTAGATAACAACAAGGGTGAGGCACATGGGAGAGGGGAGCTTTATGACAAGATGCTCAAATGAAGAAAAGGCAGGCAAAGAAAGAACTGGGGAAGCGAGCACAGAATTGGCAATAACAGCAGTGCCCCTGCCTCGGCAAGTGAGGCGAGGTTTGTCAAAGAGGGAATAGCCCTTTGGGGTGGCTAGATGCAGCGAGTGCATGTCGTTTACAGAGTGCCAGGTTTCAGCTAGACAGAGATGATTGAGATTGGTATTGGTTATAAGTTCGCTGAGAAGCAGAGATTTGTTTGTCAGAGAGCGACAATTGAAAAAGGAGATTTTCAAGTTTGTAGCAGGCAGTGTAGGGGGAGAAGCAGTTAATAAGGGTATGTGCAGCAGGTACTTACCAGTGTTCATTCCGGGGGTGGAGAATGAAAGAATTTTTAATTTAAGTGCAGGCTGTTTACCTAAGCAAGCAACGATTAGAACAAATAAACTACAATCCACTTATATATTTCAACACCGATTCAAACAGCAACGCAAATTCCAGCCAGAGGAAGAATCAGATATCATGCGTTTGCAGATTATGCTCTCAACCACAGATACCCTCTAAGAAACCTATGTTAGTGAATCATACAAAATAATTGAACTATATATTTTCACATTTGTGAAATTCATGTTGTAAAAATATTTAAAAAAAGTTTCAGAACATTTTTTATTTCTTTAAGTATACAAGTTATTTTTAGCAATAATGAAATACAATAGTTTCAGTTCACCAGGTGCCCATTTCATTTATTTAATATATATTAACATTGATATATACATTGATGTTGGAGTACTGTACATGATACAAATAGTTTAAAACAATTATGTCCTTGTTTCATTTTACCTTTCTTGTTTAAAAAATACATAGATAAGCTGCCTTAGAGGCAGGATAAATAGCTGTGTGCAGATCCACTGGTCTTGGCTGGGATCTGCAAGCTTAGGAGGGTAATTGGTACAGTTCTTCCTACTATCCCAGTGCCTGATGAGCTTCAACTCTTTAGTGGGGTTCCACAAAATTATATATTTTTTTTACCCTTTTTGTACCAATTTAAAACGCCTAGATCGAGTATGAATGGTGCAACCAAATAACCGATCAAGAAGAATGAAGATGAAGGAATGATTTGAGGATTTATTGAGAATTACTAAAAGCAATTAACAGGTTAATTGATTACATCACATTTGAAAAAGACAAATTTAAAAAGATGCACTACAGTATAAGCAGTAATAGCATGCTCATAAAGCAGCTCTTATGTTTTTGATTGTATCCATCCCTACGTGGAAAAACATTGGGCTCATCTTATTGCATAACTCAGATTACAAGGAATGAGACTAGCATTAGGATCCAGTTTTGCTTCATTTATACTTCTGTCAAAATCTTGTCAAGCTTCAAAAAGGACATCCAAGAATTGCTGTTAATTTCAGTTTTTGCATAGGTTCTCTATCTGCCAATTGGCTGTCTGCTTACCTGATTTATTCCATCTTATCTGCCTTTATGGATTTTTATATTGTGTGTCCTAAATTACATGTAATGTGCTTTGACAATGTAGGCTTAACTTCCACTCTGGGGTCATACCAAGTACATTATCCCCCCCCAGGCAATTTAAACTTAGCAGCTGCATAAAAGCTCTATACCGAAAATCCATGAAGTTAAAATAAATCTATTAATGACCAATGTTTTCTATTCCCCCTAGGGGTCTAGTGAAATGTATCTCTTTAGTTTTACAATTCTGATGTGTATCCATGCAAAGTGATTTTTTTACCTCATTTTAAAAATGAGTTAAGATGCATTTATAAGATTTTAATATTCCTGAAATGTACACCACAGAAACATGTATGTAAACCAACCTCTTTACTTTTCATCTGCAGGCAGGAACACAAAGTAGGGCTCGCTGGTTGTGTCACCGAGAAACTGTCCTGTGTCCCATGCAATCTCAAAAGTAATGTACCACTGATAAGATGGATTACTGCACTCTAGGGGCATAACGCAAACACTGCAAATGCAGAACATTACAAAGATATAATACGATTTTGAAGTGACTATAATAAAATAAGAAATTATTTTTGGTAGTCAGCTAGAATTATATCTATCCTCATAATACTATTTAAACTAGCTAGGTAACTGCTAAAATGATTACAATAAGAGAGTAACTTTCATTTTATTTCAGCAATACCCATGACAGGGTTTGTGGTACAACAGCAATAACCCAAAACACTTCTTATTGCATGGAATCATTGTAAGTCAAGCCTTCAACCAGCCAGGAAGTGCAGTAAGTCTCATTTGGCCCAACATGCCATAACATGAGGGAGGTTATGTATCACATGGCCTAGTTATAACCAGTAATAATAGAGAAGATAAGTGCTAGTCTGGTGTACATCCTCACAGCTAGTTCACTTACAACTCAAGAGTTGAAACAAAAATGTTTTCTTTATTGAATACATTAAAACAATAGAATTAAACCTCAGTAGTTAAATATTCAGTAGGTATCTATTAAAAAAAAAAAACAGTTGTGTACCTTCCACGTGTGGGGAAAAGCTGGCGATGTTTCAAAGCTTTTGCTTAAATTCTAAATTTAGTAATAACTCCTCAAACAAACAGTAGATTCACAAATAAATCAATCGTTTGTAACCATATTAAATAACAGTTTAAACAGTATGTTTTAATAACAATTTGCACAGAATTCTCTAACCTTCTTTAAATAAAAGTCCATAAAAAAAAACTCTTTGGCTCAGTTCAACTCACAGACACTATTTCTGTAAATGCAAAGCAATGTAACACACAGTCCCTTCTTTGCTTGCAGCAAACATACTATATATATGGAAATTCTGGCCTGTGATTGGTTAAAACCTCATCATGGATTGAACTATTACCCTGACATCCTTACACCACCGGGCAGTCATCTCCATCTGTCATGTGATTGGTTCACATCACTGTCAGTCCTGCCCCTTTTCAAAGGAACGCCTTTCTCCCCAGCATTCCTCACAACATGAGAAAATGGCTGAACACCGATTCTGTGATTTAACAGCAAATGAATTACAAAACATACTATAAAAGAAAGATGCTCCAAACACTAAAATGGTTATTAAAACGTTACTGTCACTGTTTGCTGACTTTCTGAAATTCAGACAAATTCAACTTGACAAAAACAAATATGACAGGTGGGATATAAACTGATGCAGCAGTCAGAAAACCTGATGGAGCCAGAGAAAAACTTTGATAACTTTGCGGTATGAACTTCAAAAACATGTTCTGTTATTTATGAATTTATTTACTTATACTGTATCAGCTTTATTTAAACAAAATATATAAGTTTTCACCACCTAAGCTGACAACGAGATAAACAGACAGCCCTTGTTTTTATCCCCTGCTGTGTTGGCACTGAACACTGCTGGAAAAAAAGGGACGTGAAGGACTGCTGTGCTGTAAGTAGTTCATCTCGGGTTGTCTGTCGGGACTGTACTATAAAATAACATTTGCTTACTAAGGTGGGTGTACATTAGTTTGTATTACGTGCTGGATTGAGGTTGCAGTCTCTTCGGGGGTATCATGTACATAGGCAGAGTTGCACATTTCTTTATTTTTTGAGCAGGGGTAAAAAAAAAATACCTTTCCGTTTCTTTATTGAGAGCGGCGTTTATTCGAGGGCAGAGTCTATTAAAAAGCTGATATCTGAGTGAGGCGTTAATTTGAGGGTGACGTTAATTCAAAGTAATACGGTATGTACTGCAGACCCAGCCATAGTGTATAATTAAAAGCCCCTCGGGAAGACTATTGTTACATCCTGCGGCTTCGGGCATTATAGCCCCTGTCAGTAACAACAGTCTTCCCTCTGGGCAATAATTTTCCACTGTAGCTTCTCCAGTCCATATTTACTATATATATATATATATATATATATATATATATATATATATATATATATATATATATATATAGTAAATATGGACTGGAGAAGCTACAGTGGAAAATTATATATTTTATTAAATATATATATTGTAACCGGCCGACAGGTCGTTCGTTGCCCCTTTAAAAGCAGGACCCAGGACACAGGAAATGGATTTTTAAACGCTTACGCGCTAATTTTAATACACACAAAAAATAAATAAACAAAACGAAACAAAACACCTAGCTCCGTTTTGAGCACTAACTAAACATTTCATGCAGGTCCCTGACTAGCTCGCAGGACAGCTACGCCGTTTACCTGTCATAAAAACACTGGAAACCACATACGTTTTAATTCAGTACTTTGACTGCTCGGAAGCAGAGCGCACCTTCTGCCTCCTTCTACTCAGCAGCCCTGTGCAGACTGCACGTCTCAAATACCCCGTGCCTGGCATTAATTTACAATAAATATCAGGTGCGGGTGATAATTAAACAATAAACAAATTACCAAAATAATAAAACAATTAAACAAAATGTGCATACGCACATGTTTTCTTCAGTGAGGATACTAACCCCCTCCCTGATGTGTTACACATCCTCCCCCTCAAGTGTGCAACACTGAACGGCCATTCCAAGGCCACCCCCTCCCCTAAAACACAACCACCCACCCTCGAGTCCACAAATGTCAATTTTCGCCCTCTTACACGGGCGGGCTTGAGGGTGGGTGGGTTCCTCCGGCGCTTCCAGGAAGGGGCCTTGAACCGGCGACATGGGACCCCACCGGGATGACAGGGGCGACCGAAGCGACGGCCGGGGAACAGACGGCTGCAGCAGCGGGCAGAGGTCTTCACCCGGGGACCGGCGCAGCAATGTCTGAACACCCAGGGGGAGCTTACCAGCTAAGAGGGGGAGCACCAGCGACGTCTGGCAGCAGCCCAGCGACGTCTGGGTGCTTGGGGAGAGCGGAGTAGGGAACCAGGGGCAGAGCTGTGGCCGATGGTGCAGACTTCTGGTCTCCAGGCCAAGCGCAGGGAGGTCTAGGAAGACCGGCAGGGTGTCCAGGAGCAAGGGGCAAGGGACCGCACTGACTAGCGCCGGATCCTCTTCCGGGGTTGTGGGCTGGAGCTGTGGTGGAGGTGCGGTGCTCACCTCCTCTGGCTCCGGGATGGTCTCTTCCTCCTGCAGCAGCTCCTCTGGTGCAGGCGATTCCGGGGCTTCTCTCGCCGGCACTGCCGACAACGCCTCTGCCTGCTCCCATTTTTGGAGCAGCAGCTCCAATTCTGTTGGCTCCCGCTCCTTGCTTTCCAGCGGAGTCAACCCGAACTCTCTCTCCCATCTCTCAGTCTGCTGTAACTGAGCAGCGGTGTTCCGGTTGATCCTTGCGATCAACTCCTCAATACTTTCCATTTCTTTTTGGGTCGTAGGGGTGCCCACACACGCTGCCACCATATGTAACCAGCCAACACTCATGGTCATTCATTGCCCCTTTAAAAGCAGGACCCAGGACACAAGAAATGGATTTTTAAGCGCTTACGCGCTAATTTTAATACACACAAAAACTAAATAAACAAAACGAAACAAAACACCTAGCTCCGTTTTGAGCACTAACTAAACATTTCATGCAGGTCCCTGACTAGCTCGCAGGACAGCTACGCCGTTTACCTGTCATAAAAACACTGGAAACCACATACGTTTTAATTCAGTACTTTGACTGCTCGGAAGCAGAGCGCACCTTCTGCCTCCTTCTACTCAGCAGTCCTGTGCAGACAAGCTGCACGTCTCAAATACCCCGCGCCTGGCATTAATTTACAATAAATATCAGGTGCGGGTGATAATTAAACAATAAACAAATTACCAAAATAATAAAACAATTAAACAAAATGTGCATAAGCACATGTTTTCTTCAGGGAGGATACTAACCCCCTCCCTGATCTGTTACAATATATATATATATATATATATATATATATAATTTATTGGAATAGTACAGCACCCAAGCCCTTACAACTGGCATCGACTTTCACAATGAAAGGTTTCTTAAAATCAGCATATGTCAGCACAGGGGCTGTGGTAAGCTTCTGTTTGAGCACCTCAAATGCTTCCTCACATTGTTCATTCCAGCTCTTTAAAGGTGTGACATCCTTACCTTTGTTCGTCTGACCTTTTGTACTAGCAAGAGTATGGAGGGGCGCAGCAGTTTTAGCAAATCCCTCCACAAAACGTCTATAATAACTGGCAAATCCTAAAAAGGCCCTCAGTTCAGTCACAGTGTTTGGTCTCTTCCATTCAGCAACAGCTTTGATCTTCTCTGGATCCGTTTGTACCCCCTGGTCAGAAATCACATGTCCCAAATAGTTAACTCCCCTGCGAAAAAGACAGCATTTACTCAATTTTAGTTTTAATCCGGCTTGTTTCAGTTTAGTAAGAACAGTATCCAACCTATCAATATGTTGTTCCACAGTAGTCGAAAAAACATCATCTAGATAAATGAGTAATGACTGTAAGCTCTGATCACTCAATATACACTCCATCAACCTCTGGAATGTACCTGGTGCATTACAAAAGCATTACGATCCGAAAGGCATACGATTGAATTGATACAGACCAAAAGGTGTACAAAAAGCAGTCTTACAGTTATCTCTTTCTTCCATAGTAACTTGGTTGTACCCACTAGTTAAATCTAGCATTGAAAACCACTTGGCACTGTGTAAAGCACCCAAGGAATCTTCGATCCTAGGTAAGGGATACGCATCTTTGCGAGTATTATCATTAAGCTTCCTATAGTCTACACACGTACGCAAGGAATTATCCTTCCTGGCCAACACAATGGGAGAAGCATAAGGGCTACTGTTCTCTTCTATGACACCCTGTTTCAACAACTGCTAGATATGATTTTTAACCTCCTCCAACTGACCAGGTGGAATTCGATGGTGTCTCTGACATATAGGAACCTCATCAACTGTCGGAATTGTGTTTCACAACAACAGTAAACCCAAGTTCATTATCACCTGCTACAAAAACATCTAAATGTTTCTGAAACAGCCATTTCAATTTCTCCTGCTGTGAATCACTAACATTTTCTATAGCCAGCACCGCAGACAACGTTGATCTTCAGGATCCATTCTTTTCACAGGACTCCTGGCAAACAACCATAGCCTCATTAGTACTCACAAACTGGAAGTCCACTTCCACCCCTTCTACAGCTTGAAGCACCTCAACAGCTTGTATACTACCAGTCCTAACACAGGGTTGCAGCCATACATCTCTGTCCCCTATATTAGCTACTGGGATAACATAATTTCCCTGATGACACAAACTGACAGTACTAACTACAGCCAAATTTGCTGGAAGATTGCTAGTTTCCAACAATGGTTCAATTACAGGACAATCATTCCACTCTTGACCTGTCATGGCTATCATAGGACAGTGCCAGCTGGAATACAGGCTGGTTTGGTACTTTTCACTTTCACATAGCCTAGCTGCTCACGGTCCGGCTACGTAGCTCTACTGTCACAGCTCTCTCAGTTCCTGAACATATAAGGGACCACATTGCTGGCACAAAATCTCACAACATTTGTCTATAACATTCATACCAATCAACCCAGCAACATAAGTTTTACTCTTTCTTGTCTCTGGGTTTATAGGATCCTTTACCACCAGGATACCCCTATCAGGGACTTTACTCCTCATTACCATTACATCCAACTCAAAATACCCAACATAAGGTATACTCAACCCATTTGCTGCTTTTAAAGACAATCAACTTTTAGAGGAAAGTAATTCTTTACCTAAGGGTTGAAAATGCTGCTTAAAAAGACAAAAGCCAGTAATAGTAGTTACCATGGACCCAGTGTCCAAAAGACAAGGCACCATGACTCCCACCATATTATCCAATACAACTGGGCAACCACCCACAATCTCTACCGAATGCGGTGTAGAATCGGAGTCTAGATTACCCCCACCTGTCGTTTTACTCAACACGACAGGGGGTGAGAGTTTCCCTGATCCTCCCCTTAAGACTACACAGCGTCTGACATATCCAAGACTTCTAACCTCACTTCTTGACTAGGGACCTCTCGCCCCCTTGAAGGGCACTTCTTTGCTATATGTCCGGGGTGTTTACATGAAAAACAAAGTTGTCCTCGAACATCAAGGTTAGGTAGCTCTCCTCTTCTCTACCCATTAGTGGCCCTAGATGACCCATAGTCTCTTGCCTGTCCTTGGATTTGTTTAGACAACTGATCAAGTTGTACTTGCTGCTTCTGAAGTAGTTGCAAAATATCAGCCAGAGAGGGACTAGTACCCTCAATGGCTCTTACAGCCTCACACTCTTCAGGAAATTCTGCTATAGCCTTCTGATTAGCACATCTGCTCTGCCCCACAGGGACACTCCTCTCCTCCTCAGCCCACTGAATAACTTCCTCCCTAAATTTCAGAAAAGTCAAGTCTGGTTCTCTCCTATTCATCTGTTTTAATTCTTTTCTTAGAAAGGCATCCCTAACATTTTCAAAAAACTTAAAGAGTCTGTTCTTGGTCTGTAGCACTCCTAGGGCTAAGCGTCACAACTCGCTGCCATAAGGCCATTAGCACATGGGAAAATTCCCTTAGGGTCTCTCCCTCTTTTTGTTTACGGTCAAAGAATAGTTTATGTAACTTAGCGGCTGACTGAAACCCTCCAAACACCCCCTTCAGGATACTAAATATATTTTTAGGGTCTTCCTTTTCTGCACAAGTTCGAAACTTAATCTCATTACGACCACTCCCTTCTAGATGTTCCATTATAAAATCTACTTGTTCAGCAGCTGACATACGTCTAGCCCAAATAATACCCCAGAGGTGTATCCTACTTAGCTCAATCCAGACGGTTGTAATGCTGATGCGCTGGGGAGACCGCACTGTGGTTGATCCCCAGAGCCAGCATCGCAGCCGTTGTGTGTGCTGATGCTCTGGGGAGGCAAGATAAGCGAATCCCTGGAGCCAGCCTTACACTTCAGCCATCAACACCAGGCAGAAGGATATCTACATTATCAGATGGAAGGAAACGCAAATGGATGGAGACGCAGATGGATCACATTAGTTTACTGTAAAGCTACATCTTAGTTGGTGCTTATCTTAGCGAGAGCCGAGTTCAAATCAGCATGACGTTTTAACACTTACTCAATGAAAATCAATTATATTCAAGTACAATCTACAAATAACACCATGTAACAATTTTTTTTTTTTTTTTGGTTCCTGGGTAGTAAGTGTTATTTCCTAATTGCTTATGCCTCAAAAGTATAGAAAATGGCTATTATTCCCCACAAACTTTGCTTTTGTGACCAGGACAGTGATATTTTGAAATTTACCTATTTTCCAGAACATTCCAGATAGATTCAGTGCTGAGTAAACTTGGAGTAACTTCTAGAACTTTCTAGAACTTTCCAGTAATATAAATAGTAGTATAAATACAGGGGCCTTAAGCCCACCAGTTCAGTTTAGTTCCAGCTGCCTAAGTGGATACATATCTGCATTTTTCTGAGATGGCATCACGGTCATAGGAGACTTCAAAATGGTGGCATTCCTGATGGGTCTCCAAGGCGGTTTTACCAAGTTTCCCTGCTATCTTTGCCTTTGGGAAAGCAGGGACACCAAGGCGCACTACCACAGGCGGGACTGACCACAGCGGACCGAGTTCTCTGTGGGGAGGAACAACGTCAAGTGGGAGCCACTGGTGGACCCCCGGAAGGTGCTGATGCCACCACTGCACACTCAAATTGGGCCTTATGAAACAATTTGTCAGAGCTCTAGATAAGGAGTCGGCAGCCTTCAAGTACCTTCAAGACTTCTTCCCTAAGCTGTCTGAGGCAAAGGTCAAAGCCGGTGTCTTCGTCGGACCACAGATAAAGAAGATCCTGGAGTGCAATGAATTCCCCAAGAAGCTCACTAGTAAGGAGAAAGCGGCTTGGAACAGCTTTGGCGCAGTGGTTCGGGGCTTCCTGGGCAATCACAAGGCCGAAAACTATGTGGAGCTGGTTAAGACTCTGGTGAAGAACTACGGCACAATGGGCTGTAGGATGTCCCTCAAAGTCCATATCCTTGATGCTCATCTTGATAAAGTCAAGGAGAACATGGGAGCGTACTCGGAGGAGCAAGGCGAGCGCTTCCACCAGGATATACTGGACTTTGAACGCCGCTACCAAGGACAGTATAACGAGAACATGATGGGAGACTACATTTGGGGGCTGATTCGTGAAAGTGTTTTACAGTATAATCGTAAATCTCGAAAAACTACTCACTTCTAAATCTTTTGTAGTCATTTTTGTATTACTTTAGTATAAATACATGTTAATATGGATAAATATGTTGTTTTTTTCTTACTTTATGTGAACGAAAAGACACAAATTCGCCCGTTTTCTCATTGGAAATAGGTAAATTTCAAAATATCACTGTCCTGGTCACAAAAGCAAAGTTTGTGGGGAATAATAGTCATTTTCTATACTTTTGAGGCATAAGCAATTAGGAAATAACACTTACTACCCAGGAACCAAAAAAAAAAAAAAAATCGTTACACGGTGTTATTTGTAGATTGTACTTGAATATAATTGATTTTCATTGAGTAAGTGTTAAAACGTCATGCTGATTTGAACTCGGCTCTCGCTAAGATAAGCACCAACTAAGATGTATTGTGTTACATAGTGTAATCAGAGTTAAAAAGAAAATATTAAAAATAAAGAATAAATTAGGTAAAAGAAA